>NC_064632.1:230552092-233548759 GCF_023864275.1 Schistocerca cancellata | reverse complement strand
ATGGCACCAGTGAAACAAAGAAAAGATAAAGTATCAGTGGCACTCCCGGTCACAAAATGTCCAGCATCCAATCTGTAATTACCTGTGTGAACCATTCCTTGCTTCCCAGAAATGTCACCCTTTCCCACCGCCATTTACATTCCATACATTTTCCAAAGAACTGCATTATACAAACAAGGGGCGATAAAATGTTTCCGTTCTAAAGCTAGACTAACACGTTGCCTACATGTCAGTGATTATATACCTAAATCTGAATCGCGTAGGGCGGCATATACACTGCAACAACAGCCTCAAACGAATACTTGTTGAACGCCCCTTATATTTACATAAGGCAAGGCTTGAATACTGTAGTGTCAAAATACACTCACTTGCCATACTGGTTAAGAAAGTGACAGTGAGGTTGCAAATAGAATCGAAGTACCAGGCTAATTCCAAACATATTACTCCAAATATTTAGTTTCTCTGATATTGCACTTTCAGAAAGTCACGGTGTCGCTAAAATGATGTTTAAGTAACCAGATATTAAAAAACGATAGTGGTTAAAGAGCGATATGAGAATTTCTAAGAATGTTGATAGTGGAGTATAGATACTAATATTGAATTGACAAAAGGAAGAACTGTGCGCTTTTTCACATGCATGTATAGGGAAAGGCGGGGTGAATTGGCCCTCTAAGGGAAACTGACTTTTCATCAAGCCGTGATTATTGACAAAAGCTTCCCGCTTATACATTTTGAATGTACATATTACAAGGTATCACTTTAAATATATGTGAACACATTTTTTGATAGGATGGACTGGTGGGGATATAAGCTGACAATTACAGGAATAGGAGAGATGGGATTGGTTGCAGTTCTTACAGAGAAGTGGTTGGTTTTGCAGGGAGGGCAGGTGAGTGGCTTTTTACTGCCAAGAATTAAATGGTGATTGCAGATTGGACATTTATGACGAAGGTAGGCTTGGGAAGATTTTCGTCTGAAGTAGGGGTTTTATGGTAGATGGGTGTTCAGAGAAGGCGCAGATGAGGAATGTGAGACTATAGTGTTGAATTCGAAAGGATTTTTGAGCTTGAGAGTTGTGGTGGATCTGACGGTGAACGGTTAGGCGGAGGGGAGCGGGAGAGGGGGAAGTTATCTCGCTAAGTGCAAGCTAAAGTTATGGCAGGAAGTTTTTGCAGCATCTGGATGTGAAAATCAGGATCAGAGGAGCTGATGACTATGGAATGTTTGCGAGCGTGAGACGTAATTTGGTGAGGTTCTAGGTAGAGAGTTTTAGGGTTGAGGAATTTGAAGTCTGGGTGTGATAGAATGAAGTAATGAATTGGGGTACTGGGGGAGATGTTTTGGACGAGATAGGAGTGGAGTCTATGAGTTTTGGTGTGTGGAGCTGCTGGAGGTTTTTCGAGTTTCAGGGATGGGTGCACTGTGGAACTTGGAACTTTGTTTTAAGCTCTTATGGGACCAAGCTGCTGAGGTCATCGGTCCCTAAGCTTATACACTGCCTAATGTAACTAACTTACGCTAAGGACGACACACGTACCCATGCCCGAGGGAGGACTCGAACCTCCGACGGGGGAGCCGCGCGGACCGTGACGCGGCCGTTGCACTGTGGCTGATGCTGCTGTTTCTGAACCTGTTGGCAGCGCTGGAGGTAGGACAAGGGTGACTACCGGTGACCCTGCTGACCGGTGCAGTTCTAATGATAATGGCGGTGGTTGTGGTAGCGGTGGCGGCAGCGACTGCGTAGGTAATGGAGCTGCAGCGCATGCCAGAGCGATATTACGAGGGTCAGTAAGTAAGTCGCAAGCTGCGATAGACACATCAGAGCCACGTGTAACAGCCTGAAATTTACTTGCCTCTTCAGGATAGTCCTCTTGTAAACTTACTTATCCCATTGTTCGACAAGGCGTTAATATTTTGCAGCATATAATCCTTGTGGCGAGTGTCGTCTTTGGCCATAACAAGTTCATTTGAGTCCTTAAATTGCTGCAACCCACAAGCCCGCTATGTCGTGGGGCGGGGGGGGGGGGGGGTAGCATAGTAACCCTAGGCGGGGAATTGTGCCGCCACTGGATCACCATAGCGGTCAGGACGCTCCTTGTTTGTGAGTTTTTCTTGGCCTTTGCTGAATTACTGTATCCAATTATCAAGAGGTACAGTTCTAATCATGTACCGAACGAATTGCGTTATGGACGTGCTTTGCGAACAATCTCTCGGCTCACAGATGTCACGTTGTTACAGTCGGGTACACACTCGTAGCACGCCTGACATCTTGGCGTGACTGCAGCTCATTAACCATTGGCCGGTGAATTCTGTGTATCGTCTGTCTTCCACGCTATATGTGCTGCCACCACCTGCGTACGTATATGCGCGAAATTTAAAATGGCATGCTGTATTCTGGCATTTGCGAGTTATTTATTGACACACCTTCGTATCTGCAAAGGAGGAAACTTTTAAGTTGAGCTATGCAATGTGTGCAAGTGGGAGTACGGATGGAAACATTCTAGTAGCAGGAACCGTTGCGATAGTGCACAGTGGTAACTTAGTAAGTGGTAGATGGGGTGAATGAGTAAACGGAGGTCGGGTTGGACAGGTACAAGTATACGATTGTGGGCATGGTTAATGTGGGCTGGTATATCTTACATCATGAAGGCAGTGACACTGGAGAAGAAGCGGGAAAGAAACGTGTGTGGCGATGACAGGCCGGCGATGGAAGTGGCGATGGCGGAGAGGGCGATGACTGACAGCGAAGATGATGACTGGGATGACTGTTAGCAAGAGAGATGATGCAGCGAGGTTGGTGACTCGCTGTGAATGTGATGACTGGCAGCGGAGGTGACATCTGGCAACGATGGTGCCGCCTGCAATGACTGATGGTAATAGTGATGACGAAGACAGCGATGACAAGGAGACTACTCTTTTCCCTACCTTGATTACAACCCTGATAACTGCTCAAGCAGTCATTTGCTAGAGGGGAAGGGGGGTTCCAATCCTTGGAAGCTTGAGATTGGTGGTGTACGTCACTAACAACGCCTACTCGTCATCACCAAATTTCCCACATGCTTGGCGAGAAATGAAAGTGACTGGAGTGGGGGCTTCAGGTGGTCAAACATTAACAAGAAACAGTAGTTCTGGAGCGGGTAGGGTGAGACATCAGTTATTTATGTTGGCGTAGTTTCCAGGCAGCAGTTGACACAGAGGAAAGAATAAGGGACGATAATGGTTCAAATGGCTCTGAGCATTATGGGACTTAACATCTATGGTCATCAGTCCCCTAGAACTTAGAAATACTTAAACCTAACTAACCTAAGGACAACACGCAACACCCAGTCATCACGGGAGGATAATGAGAGGGTCGTGGGGTTACGTACGCATGCGGATTTTTTTTTTCAACTTTGACATTATGTGGACTGCAAATAAACCAAAATAATACTCAGTACATTATTAGCCAACGGCGTTGCTGTAATGGTAATACCGGTTCCTGTCAGATCATCGAAATTAAGCGCTGCCAGGCTTTGCTATCATTTGAAAGGGTCACCATCCGGGTCTGCAAAATACTGTTGGCAAGTGGGTTGCACTCATCCCTTGTGAGGCGAATTGAGGAGTTACTTGATTGGGAAACGGAGTGCGGTGTGCTGACCAGGTGCCCACCCCCATCCGCATCCAATGAAGCCTATCGGCTAAGGATGACACGGCGGTCGGTCGGTACAGTTGGTCCTTAGGAGGCCGGTTCGGATGAAGTATATAATTACATATATTGTGTTTATTATTTTCATAAGAGGGATTTAACGGAAAGGCGAAATAAAAGCTCGGTTGGCAAACAAATTTCCAAAATAGGACTATAATTACAGCGTCTACGTAGACTCCGCAAGTAACATTTCAAGAAGAGATTCTTATTAAAGCCTACTGATTTTCGTATTCCGTTAGTTTCGCTTTGACCTTGGAGGAGACTGCATCAGAACACTTTCCATTGCACATCATCAGCTATCCTCGCCAACATTTGGCGAAATTTTGCGTTGGGCATGGGTTGCTGCCAAACTGTACGGTGAGAGAGAACGTTTTATGAAGGTAACCAGGTCTGTTTCCTACAGATGCTAAAAAGACAACCATGTACGAATGCGACGTTTATAATTCGTGCAAGATGTTGAGATAATTACTGTTTCCCCAGTTTTATGACGAATAACATCGCAGCGTGTGTAAATCAATGTAAAATAATAAAACTAACTAATTTTGTATACGAAGGTCTCCTGCACGAATCAGAATTATTTGCAATCTCAAATTTTCCATGGCCTTTCTTTTTCATATCTTTTATAAAAATATTACTAAATACAATATATTGTGCATAATTTCGTTTTACTTGCAGTCTAAGTAAAATTGAAAATAGAAAAATGTCCGCTTAAGGTGACCCCATGACCGTCCGATTCCTGTTCAGCAACCTTTCCGCTGCGCCAACTGCTGTCTGAAAAATGCGCCATCATAAATGGCTCATGTCTCGCCCATTTTGAGACAAAAATGTCGTTTTCTTCTAAACTTTTGATCGTCTGGAGCTGCCACTCTAATCACTTTCATTTCTGACCAATCCCTGCATACACCTAAAATTTGGGCGAAATCGGTGACGACCAGTAAATGCGGTCCCCTTGTAAGCTTGCATGGAAAGCTGCTTATGCACTGGTCTTGGCGCTACGACTGCTGATGTCGAATTTGGTGATGTCTGTCGAATATCGCTCCATATGAAGCGCACAGGTGCATGCATCATGGTGTTATTACATGACGTTCTCTGCCCACGGGCGGCCCGTGGAGTTAGCCCTTTGTCTGCTCCATATGAAGCGCACAGGTGCATGCATCATGGTGTTATTACATGACGTTCTCTGCTCACGGGCGGTCCTTTGTCTGCGGGGTACGTGGCAGCAGTTGCCTTGTTGTCTGTGTGGTGGCATCCCTCATGCCAGTCACGGCTGTGCAGGTCATTTCTGCCCTTTACCTGCCTCAGAAAATTGTCGTCAGCTTCCTATTCGTCATCACCATCAGTTTCATTCCAAGGAAGCGAGCGCGGAAAACATAAAGAAAGATTTCCTCGACCCTGACGTGCTGGAACACCATCGATAATAACAAAGTAGAATCCAAGGCGAAGAAAACTGAAATTCACGCTCAGTATTCCCGGTTCTTAAATAGCCTTTCTACATCCCCAACAATATTATGAGAAGGATAATTGCTACTTACCATATAGCGGAGGCACTTTGAGGCTGATGGGCACAAGAAAATGACTATCAGAAAGTGAGCTTTCAGCCAATGAGGCCTTTGTGGAAAATACACACACACACACACACACTAACATACACATTCACAGAAACGCAACTCACACATACATGACTGCAGTCTCTGGCAGCTGTCAAGAAGTCGACCTTAGTCCAGAAACTAAAAGGTATGTAACAGTTTCGATCAAGTTAAGGGTTCGACAAAGGAATGTGTCAGAAAGTTGTTCTCTTTCTTCCTGATTTCACTATTTCAAGGGAATTCATAAATAACATGGGGATCAACTGGGAACTGTATTGTTGTGGGAGCTCAGTCACCGAGAAACCACAGCTACGAGAAGCCACAAAAATTATACGAGTCAATGGTACAGTGCAAGACTACCGGTAAGATAAGTCACAGGTTTGATCAATGGTCAGTCCCAGCATTTTTATCTCTTACTTATAATATCTTGGTCCGCAGCTCGTGGTCGTGCGGTAGCGTTCTCGCTTCCCACTCCCGGGTTCCCGGGTTCGATTCCCGGCGGGGTCAGGGATTTTCTCTGCCTCGTGATGATTGGGTGTTGTGTGTTGTCCTTAGGTTAGTTAGGTTTAAGTAGTTCTAAGTTCTAGGGGACTGATGACCATAGCTGTTAAGTCCCATAGTGCTCAGAGCCATTTGAACCATTTGAACCATAATATCTTGAAAATAGCGGGTTGCATCTTTGTTGGGGGTCCACGTCAAATGTAGGACCCTCTATAAATGATTTTTATATCAATTCAGGGGTTGAAGGAAGACAACCGCGCACCACTTACAATAGGACCACGCTTAATAAACCACTGTGGGCTATAAACCAATCATCGGCTGGATGAGAACTGTACCTACAGAATTTCCAAACGTTCGTAACTTTTTGCGATACTTATTTAGCTTGAATAAACATAGAGTGGACCATTCATTGTGAAAAAGTGTGAACTCACAGTCTCGCCAAGGCATGAAATCACACGCCAGAGAGACTAGATGCAGTACCTACGGCTTTCTCTTTACATTCAGCATTTCTAGAACCGCTGCTACGTATCGGTGACCCGCACTGAAGTCGCCGCCAGCCGGTATGGGCAGCACACGAGTCGACCGCGATTACTTCGTGACAGAGGCCAGCGACGTCTAATGAGGACTGTCAAGAGCATTCGATACTCCACTCTGGCTGACATGTCTTCTGATATTAAAGCAGCCGCTGCGTATCTGACAGGACAGGCTGCGTTCATTAGCTGCCAGCAGATATAGGAGCATAAGATCCCGCCTAAGTTAAGACGGCAGCTCGGGAAATAACACCTACCCCGCGATTACGATACATTGGATTCTGATTGCAAGCAGGTTGTCGAGTAAAATCTGAAAATTACGACTTACATCCAAGACAGCGCCTTCCAAAATAGAAGCCGTGTTGGTAACACAGCCTCACAGCTTTTCCGCTCTTCCTGTCTCTTACCATTTCATTTTAAATTGCCGTTTATCTACTTGTGTTTGTTTAAGAAAGGTGGTTCCACATACACATAAATCACGCTGCATATACTAATACACACTGAGAAGCCGAAACATCATGACCTGTGACGAAGGTTATACGCTAACACAGACGTTGTGACTAAAGTATATGATTTTACTTGTAATTCTCTTGACCGAGCAGTGAAGTAATTAACTGCAGGACATTCAAATTATTATCATGACCAATTAAGGAGACTAAAGCAATTTTCACGAATAGTGTGGTATGAATGACCGCAAGAAACGTTATACAAACGGTGCACTGAAGTAAACTCTTGTGCACGCATCTGTTGGGCTCCAGGGAATATGGATTAGGCTTCGGAGGCAGGGTGTAAGCTTCCAGGCACCTGTGGATCAGGCACGCCCTTTCCATAAAACACCGGCCAGCCCTTCCATATTGGTCCACGCTTGGAAAGCAATACAGCAGCGTCTCTGCGTGACATGGAACTAACAAGTTCATGGTAGGTTTCCGTAAGTGCGTAGCACGAAATATCTGCTTAAAGCTCAACCAGTTCCCATAAATTACGGGATGGTGGTTTGTTGGCGCTGATCTGGTCTCCGATAGCGCCCCTGACATGTTTCACTGGCCTTAGAACAGGATAATTGGGTAGCTATGACGTCAACGTGAATTTACTATTGTGCCTCTTAAACCACTCTACCACTACACTGGCCTTGTGAAAAGGACAGTTATCCTGCTGAAATATGCCATCGCCATCGGGGATGACAGACTTTTTTCAAGACGAAAACACATTCTCCATGATAAACCATTTCACCATGTCAGAATTCGCAACGTCAATAAAATTCGCCGACAGCAGTATTACTCAAGACATTTTATTTTATTCTGAAAGCAATCAGTTTGGGCAATTCATTTTGCGATCTTCAGGCCCCATACGATTCTGTCCAAATAAATGGCGCCATAAATCACTGGATATCATGAATTCACGATATCCAGTGATTCGTGGGGCTATGCAAGTTCGTTAATTTGGATACAAGCGTATGGGACCTGAAGATGGCAAAATGAAATGCCGAAACTGGTTGCTTTCAGAATAAAACATTCTTTACAGACGAATGGAAAAACTGGTAGAAGCCGACCTCGGGGAAAATCAGTTTGGATTCCGTAGAAATGTTGAAACACGTGAGGCAATACTCACCCTACGACTTATCTTAGAAGAAAGATTAAGGAAAGGCAAAACTACATTCCTAGTATTTGTAGACTTAGAGAAAGCTTTTGACAATGTTGACTGGAATACTCTCACTCAAAGTGACAGGGGTAAAATACAGGGATCGAGAGGCTATTTACAGTTTGTACAGAAACAAGATGGCAGTTATAAGAGTCGAGGGACATGAAAGGGAAGCAGTGGTTGGGAAGGGAGTGAGACAGGGTTCTAGCCTCTCCCCGATGTTATTCAATCTCAATATTGGGTAAGCAGTAAAGGAAACAAAAGAAAAATTCGGAGTAGGTATTAAAATCCATGGAGAAGAAATAAAAACTTTGAGGTACACCGATGACATCAAAGGACTTGGAAGGGCAGCTGAACGGAATGGACAGTGTCTTGAGAGGAGGATATAAGATGAACATCAACAAAAGCAAAACGAGGATAATAGAATGTAGTCGAATTAAGTCGGGTGATGCTGAGGGAATTAGATTAGGGAATGAGACACTTAAAGTAGTAAAGGATTTTTGCTATTTGGGGAACAAAATAACTGATGATGGTCGAAGTAGAGAGGATATAAAATGTAGATTGGCAATGGCAAGAAAAGCGTTTCTGAAGAATAGATATTTGTTAACATCGAGTATACATTTAAGTGTCAGGAAGTCGTTTCTGAAAGTATTTGTATGGAGTGTAGCCATGTATGGAAGTGAAACATGGACGATAAATAGTTTGGACAAGAAGAGAATAGAAGCTTTCGAAATGTGGTGCTAGAGAAGTATGCTGAAGATTAGATGGGTAGATTACATAACTAATGAGGAGGTATTGAATAGGATTGGGGAGAAGAGGAGTCTGTGGCACAACTTTACAAGAAGAAGTGACCGGTTGGTAGGACATGTTCTGAGGCATCAAGGGATTACAAAGTTAGCATTGGAGGGCAGCGTGGAGGGTAAAAATCGTAGAGGGAGACCAAGAGATGAATACACTAAGCAGATCCAGAAGGATGTAGGCTGCAGTAAGTACTGGGAGATGAAGAAGCTTATACAGGATAGAGTAGCATGGAGAGCTGCATCAAACTAGTCTCAGGACTGAAGACCACAACTACAACAACATTTTAAAGTACACGGTTGTAGGTGAATTTTATTGACACTGAAAATTTCTTAACAGCCGATGTCCCCTCGCCACGGTGGACCAACAGAGACATCAAAATTCTGTCACTTGTTCATACGCTTCTACTTGACTTCGACCTGAGTCGTACGTGTCATGTAACACCTGCCACCAGCATGCAATGATCCCCATTGATGGATGCTTCTGTCTTCCTATTGCTTACAACGTGCCTCAAAATGAGGACTGTGGCTACAGTTAAACAACTGCAACTCCTTTGTCACCAGAGCCGGTTTTAGAACATTTTTCTCTTTGGCACCTGGATTTTTCCTCGAACATTTTTACCCGTATCTGCAGGTGCATCTACATACATACTCCGGAAGCCACCGTACGGTGCGTGGTGCAGGGTACCCTGTACCATTACCAGTTATTCCCTTTCCTGTGCCACTAGCAAATAGAACGGGAGATAATCGGCTATCTATATGCCTCCGTATGAGCCCCAATTTCTCGTATATTATCTTCGTGGTTCTTACGCGAAATGTGTATTTGCGGCAGTAGAATCATTCTGCAGTCAAATTCAAATACTGGTTCTACATATTTTCTCAACAGTATTCCGCAAAAAGAACGTCGCCTTCACTCCACGGATTTCCATTCGAGTTTCCGAAACATGTCCGTAATACTTGTGTGTTGTTCGAACCTATCGGTAACAAATGAATTGTTTCGATGTCTACCTTTAATCCGACCTGGTGCGGAGCTCAAACATTCGAGCAGTACATTCGAGCAGTACTCAAGTACCACAATTTCCTAAAAGTCTTCCAATAAACCGAAGTCGATCATTCGCTTTCCCTACCACAATCCTCACATGCTCTTTCCATTTCATATCACTCTGAAAACTCAAGCTCTGATATTTAATGGACGTGACTCTATCAAGCAGAAAACTACTAATACTGTATCCCAATATTACGGGTTTGTTTCTGCTATTCATCCGCATTAACTTAGCTTTTTCTACATTTGGAGGCAGCTACCATTCATCACCGCAACTAGAAATTTTGTCTTAGTCATTTTGTATCCTCCTACAGACAGTTAACGATATCTTCCCGTACACCAAAAATGAAAGGTTCGGACGCAGGCCCGCGTAAGACAGCACCACCTCTTGAGAAAAGGGATTCTGTTTTATAGGGCAGACTTTAATGATTCGTTGTGGGTGTCGTGCATACCAAATCAGTTAATAAATAAGCTTATATGGTATACACACCTAAGTTACGCACATTTCGGGCCACGAAAATGTTTTATGAAAATTAGGAGTGTCTGCTATTTTAAAACAATGGAGAAACGTATAAGGAAAGCACTAGCCATCTGTAAAAACTGCCAAAAGGCGAAATCCACAACTTTAGGGACCCAGGCTCCTTTATACCCAATTATTCCTGAGAAACTAAGGCATATGGCAGCGACGGATTAAATGGGACCATTACACAACACACCGAGGGGCCATCAATATATATTGTTAGTATTGGAGCTGACATCCAAATCTGTGACGTTGACACCACTAAAAAGGGCGACTGGTACAACTGTGGGTAGAGCCTTGAGCAGAGACTTCATAAACCAAGTAGGAACTGTAGATTGTATTATCTCAGATAATGGACCTCAATATAAATCTGAGGTATGGAAAAGAACACTAAGAAGGTATAAAATAAAGTCCATATTTATTAGCAGATTTCATCCGAGTTCGAACCCCGCAGTGAGAACGATGAAAGGTTTGGGTAATTTATGTAAACTATACTGTGGAAAGAATGCTAGCTGGGATGTATTTGTTAAAGATTTTCAGGATGTGACAAACGAGCTCCCCCACAATACTACATTGATGCCACCTATGATGGTTATGAAGAATAGGTACCCTCCAGATAAAATTCTGGGACTGATCGATTTTCCAGTAAGGACGCGCTGACAACATAAAGTCATAGTGGAGGAGGCTTCGCGCAATATTAGGGTCGCCGAAGAGAAGCGCAAAGTTCGCATGGACCAAAAGACGCACGTAAGGGAATTTGTAGTTGGGCAAAAAGTCTTAGGTTGTCCAATAAACAAATGAAGCTATGTTCTTCAAGAGATACTGCGGCTTTGTTCGCATAAGAAGACTAGCGCACGCAAATGCGGTTGAAACTGAGGCTGTGATGTCAGGAAAATCTTTGGGACTCCATCATGTGAGCCATCTCAAGCCATTTACAGAGTAAGTAGGAAGACTTAAAGAAAGCTTGTATGGCGAAAGTGAAGTATATTGTATATAGATAGCAATTTAGTTAAGTTATTGCACTGAAGGGATATATAGATTTATAAATATTTCCTGTGCTATTGTCATGTTAAAAGAGATACTGCAGTGCATAAAAATGGCAGGATGTCGAGAGTGAGAAAATTAGGGTATGTTTCTTCGTGCAGGCTATAACTACATTCACAGGAAGCTGAGCGTACAATTTAAAAGGTGTTTGGAGATTAAGATGTGCTATCTGTCCATGAAGGAATAAAGTAAAAATGAGAAACGTGTGGCGCTGCAAAAATGTTGTAAAGATGTGTGAATAGATAAATTTGTTACCCAATTGATATGAAACGTATTAGCAGAGAATTTGTGCATTTTGAAAAGATTTTAGAACTGCTTCATGAAATGATCGTCTATTTACCATTTTTAGCAATGGGGTCACAATGAGTGACTTGCTAGTAGTGGTTTGAGGTGAGACACAGGTGTGTCATCCAATTCAGAGAAACGAGAGTTCACTAGGTGGCCTGCTCCATGTGGCTAAGCAAGAGCGCAACATTATTTGTATACAGAAGTGTTGTAGTTATGCTGTTCAGAGAGACGGAAGAATTGTGTACATGGTGGCCAGTTCTGCCGAATACCATATGAGCGCACCAAAATGTTGATTGAGCGTTACAGCATCATGAAATGGACGTGTAGTAAGGGGATAAAAATTTATAAAGGATTGTACGAAATGCTATACGTCAAAACACATGACATCGTGGCTAATACATAAGGACATGGCAGTTGTGTTAATGAGCACTGATTTTATATAATGTTCTAAAATCTTTACATTTGCAAGTACCACTAGTAAAATAAAATGTAACATTGTTAACATAAAAGGAAGAGTTAATGACAGATAAAAGTAACAGGAGCAGCTCCGGAAAAAGGACAGTGATTGAAAAGGTATTACTGAGTAAAAACCTGAAAGAAGGTACGTGACAGTGTATTTAAAGAAATATCAGTAATTTTGTACTAAACTTGCTATGTAGTTTATGATTGTCCACAGAAATCACGCCGAATCATGAAATGGAGGAGAGGCCTGCCTAATCATTCATTCCTGTATGTTTTGTGCAGGCGTGCATTTTATTGTTCACAGATGTTCACGATAACATCCACGACAAAACCAAGAGCCGTGAGATCGGACGATCTTGTGATATCCAATGACAGTGTAGTACTTTGAATGGGGTTGTAGTTAGACTAGTATAAACATCCTACTGCCCCGTGGCTTAACAAGTAGTTTAACAAGCAGTACTTGCAATTATTAACATTGGGATCTGGTGATGATCATAATTCTACTATAATGTGTATTTTTTCATAAGTATACAGGTGCCGACAGATATTTAATAATAAAATTACATAGGTTGAGGAATATGTTCATTTATAACTAACATTAATTGTCACCATGAAATTTTGATCAGAATAATAAGAATAAATAAGTGAGCATCCTGCCTGATTGTACAACTAGAACAACAATAAATGTAAAGATAAATGACCTCACTGGTGAGTGCATCTTAAGATATATGTATGTATTTCGTAACAGAAACATGTCAATGATTTGTGAGACACGCCGGAAGCAACAACGTGATGTGCGAATGGGACGGGAGGCTAACGGCACATCTGCAGAGAAAAGTGGAAGCAAGGGACGCCGTCGGTAAGTCAAAGCCATATCGCAGACGTGGGCAAACAGCACGCCTATTCAAATGCGACTACCTGAGGAGTTTGGGGGGGGGGGGGGGGGGGGGAACAGCCGACGACTGAGCAGGTTGTATGCAGCAATCTGCGGCAGACCCGCTATCTCGGGTCAAGATGGGTGTTTAAACGGCTGCTAATGACTTGTCTCCACTGTTTTGCTACACGATGGAGACGAGATAAACACATTGCACACGTGATACAGTCAGTTAATCCTACAGCATAACTTCTAATGGCTGTATGGAACTGTGAACTCTATTTGCTTTTCCTTCTGCTGGTCTGCAGTGACTGATGAACATCATTATCTGTAGCAATCGGTCACCTGGCACTGATTTCTGAGGAATCTGAGTCACACGCAACGACTCAAGTTGCATGTGTAATGTCACCATACAGATAACCTACCTGTCGACAATTACCGATATCCGTATCCAAAATACAATATTTATATCAAGAGAAAGAGGCGACATGAAGAACAGAAGAGTAGGAACACAAACAAAGTAAAAAGAAGAAACATGAAGAACTGAAGACTAGATAACATTGCACTTCTCTTAGCCGATGCAGAAGAATTTTAGCTGACCTGTAAAGATCCTAGCTGACTGCACTTCCCTCATACTGTGTGTAAATTTGACGAAAACTTTGCTGTTTTAAAACATACACCCACTTACCTTGCTGTATATTCCCAGGAACTTTCCACATCATCAACACTGCGAGAGGCTTGTAACCTGACAGGATCAACAATGGGCTAACTGTCCAAAGACTGACATCCAAAGCCACTGTGTCCGATCTCAAACAAGTTGTTGAACCAATCTTCGCTTCCTAACCTTCACAAAAACTGTAGCTTCCATCGCTGTACACAAATGAAGATGAATGTGTGTAGTGAAATCCGAATCAGTGTGTGACTCTTAATAAAAAAAGAGTTACACCCACAGTTACACCCACAAACTAACAGTTTCCGATATATTTAACATTTTTGTAAACATCTTTTACTTATTTTTCAGGGTAGTCTTAAGAAAATACTCATGTAAAATTACTGTTTGTCATTCCTTTTGATAATGATGCTACATGCTTCAATGTTTTTAAATATTTGTGTTTTTTTTTTATTTATATAAAATTATTGTTTGTCACATTCTTCGATAATTATGATATGGGTTTTAACGTTTTTAATATATTACATCTTTATACAATGTCAACAAGAACATTAGTTAAAATTGGTGGTCGATCCAAACTCTTATTACAAATATTAGTTGTCACAGTAAATGTAAATGCATTTTGTCAAATAATGCTATAGAATATAAGATTTTTGAAATGTTTAAAGAGTATACACGCCAGGGAAACACTAGACTTGGACAATCAGTTTGTGAAATGATGTTTTATATATCAGCATAAATATGACCAAGTAAAATTACGCAGTATGTTTCACAGAAATTTATGTTATTGTATAATGACCAATAGATAGCCTCTAGCATAATTGATGTAACTACTTGTTTTGCATATTAATGGCTAACTGAAGCACATGTACTTTATTGGATGACCACCTTGAAAAGATTAGGATACTTTAATATTTCTTGCCTCAACCTATGTGTTAGGGATGGATGAATGACACAGAGCATGGGCCTTAAGTCTAAAGAAAGATCGGAACTGCCATTTTTGAAAGAGCATAAAAAATATTTGTAATATTAGTTAAATTTCTTTTGATAACATTAGTTATTTTGCATGTTATTGTATATTCCAACTGTCATTTCTCAAAAAATTGTCCCAAACATAAGGACCACACAGATTAAATAATAAACATGCAGTAAATAAATTTATGGCAGCAATCCCATGAATGAACGCAGAAATACTGTAGAATAACATATAATGACTCAATTGTTCCTCTGCCTTCGCATTCTTATTACTTCGCTTGTTTAGACAATTGATGGTTATGTTATTTTCTACTGGATGAGATAGTACTATGAGAATTACCCCATCCATAGTTCATCAGGTGGGGGTATTGTAAGGTGGCTATAATTTCGCACCTTACAAGCACTCATCTACATACTTTGCCGAGATTTACAACTGGAATTATGTATCATTTGATAGGCTGTACACAGTATATATGAATAATTAAAGAAGACTGACATTGTCACATATATCTTGTCAATGGTTGTTAACGCTTATTGCATAAAAGGTGATGGAGTGTCTTTATTATCAAAATGGCCCACCCAAGTGTGTTGGTCCTGCTTAAAACAGGAAGTAACCCAAGACGGACGGTCGGGGCACCTGAGCGCTGAAGCACAATAGAGTGCTGCTGGTCGGTTTTGTAGCGAGGCCGGAAGTATAACCGGATAATACTTCCGAGACTCTGAAAATCTTGGACGCCACGGAGAGGATCGAGGAGGCGTTACCTCGGAAATAACGCAGGCTGGTTTATTTCTGAGGATTTTTTCTCTGAGAAGCGTACCATTCTATGAGTATAGGTATTTCTTCGCAAACTTTCCGCGCTGGACGAAAAAAGACTAAACAATGGTTGGTTTTCGCTCGGAAGAATCTGTAGAGGGGGAGAATATTCTGTGGTTTCGAGAATATTCGCCTCCTGCAATTACGAGGGAGGGGAGACGAGCTTTGCTAGTAAGCCAGCGGTGGACAGAAAGGGTCTTCCGTTTTGAGTGCCCGTGTTTGACGGTCACTTAGTATCAGCTTTTGTTGGTACAGACAGATTTGCTGTCTTTGCTCTCAGGTGATTTTATAGTTAGAGCGACTAGGCACTGTACTGTTGCGAACTTATACCATTCTGGACTTCGCCTCCGCATAGGGAGACGTCGTTGAGTATGCATTGTTCAGTGATTGAGAACACTTCCTCTGTCTATTCTCACGTCGAGACGATATCTGAATTCCGTCCTTGTGGCTGGGAGCTCGCGTTTCTTGTGTGTAGAACAAGAGAAGAGAAGACAGAATTAGATCAGAAGCCCGCCTTCTGTCGTCCTAGTGTTTGAAAGAGTTTTTTATTTTGAGGCTGGAGTTCTTCCATCGTCGCAGACGTGTACGAGAACGACCACTCCGACGCACGCAGTACAGACGGTGATACTGCTAATTGCTTTGGCTTATTATCGCTATAAAGCTAAAGAGCTGTGATCACGTAAGTTTTATTTCCACTGAGGTTGCACACCACTGTAGATCATCTTCGAAAGTATTGTCTTCTAGTGTTTGGTACATAGATGATGTCAGTCATCTCGCGTTATTTATATTAGTTCGCGTAACCATAAAAAGGGACAGATTTGGGAATTGATCAGTAATATTAGTTAAGAAATTCATTTGTGTCTCTTTATGTCCATTGGACATTGATATACAAACATTTGTGATATATAAAAGTGATTTTAATCTACAATAAATGTATGGCAGAATCAATATCTATCATTTTGTAGTTACTAGTTCCCTTAATCACTCATTTATGTAATTTATTTGTTAAAGAGCAACAAGGAGGAAATAATATCACCATTAACAGAGGCTAAGCTGTGCTTCATGGGATAGTCAGAGAGAGCCAAATCTTCATTTTTTCGTTCAGTATTTTCCGTTGCGCACATTCATGTTTACACCTGCTTGGAGTAGCATCTTGGATATGGCGACCCTGCCAGGATCCTACTTAGAGTCTCGTACGGTATTTTCCATTGCGCCTGGAGTAGCATCTTGGAAATGACTTCTTTCAGGATAACGACATCGTTCGACTAGAGTGGTCAGCATGTTCTCCATACATGAACCCTACCAAACGTGCCTGGGATAGATTGAAAAGGGTTGTTTATGGACGACGTGATCCGCCAACCACTCTGAAGGATCTAAGCCGAATCACATTTAAGGAGTGGGTCAATCTAGACCAACAGTGCCCTGATGAACTTGTGGACAGTATTCCACGTCGAATAAAGGCATGCATACATGCTACTGGGTATTAGAGGTACTGGTGTATACAGCAGTCTCTACTGCCATTTCTGAAGGCCTCGCTATATGGTGGAACAACATGCAATGTGTGGTTTTCATGAGCAATAACAAGGACGGAAATGATGTTTATGTTGATCTCTGTTTCCATTTTCTGTACAGGACCCGGAACCCTCGGAACTGAGGTGATGCAAAACTTTTTTTAATGTGTGTATTAGTTAAATTGAACAGGCAGTTTGCGAACTACCTGCTGACGCTGCAGAGATCAAAATGGTTCAAATGGCTCTGAGCACTATGGGACTTAACTTCAGTCCCCTAGAACCTAGAACTACTTAAACCTAACTAAACTAAGGACATCACACACATCCATGCCCAAGGCAGGATTCGAACCTGCGACCGTAGCGGTCGCGCGGTTCCAGACTGTAGCGCCTAGAACCGCTCGGCCACCCCGGCCGGCGAAGAGGTCAAAAAGATAAGAAGAACGAAGAAGAGCATATTGTAAGAGTGTAGTTTTGAACGGAGCGGAAGCCTGCGACGTTAGCAAACATAAAAAAAAGAATAAACTGCTTGCAACTGAGATGAATTACTTAAGAGGGAGCACAAGTGTATACTGAGACGAATAGGGTAAGAAATGAAGTAATCTGCCAAAGGATGAAATTGGATAGGGATATGTGTGACAACATCCAACAAAACATCTGATGCGGGTTGGCCTTGTGAATAGCATGAATGAAAATAGTATGCAAAATAGGATACTACGACGGATATCAACCCAGTGGAAGAAAAGTGGCCGCCCACGAGCCAGTTGGCAAAGTGATGTGAGGAGGCATGCAATAAGAATGCTGAGGAAGGCGAAGATGGTAACTGGGGGCGGAGAAGCGGCCCTAGATGTAGATAATCCACAAGAAAAAGAAAGAAAAAAAGTGAAGCAGCTGATGAAGCAACTGAGAACACCTGCATGGTAAATACAGTTTCACAACGTTTTGTCCCTGTATATGCACTCACCTCATTGTTGACACACAGGATCATGCGCCTGTGAGACGAAGATTGGCTAGCGTTGAGAAGCAACAAGCTGCAGCTGTTGACACAAACGGTAAGGTCGTGACGTTCGTCATTCCGGGCGAAGTACTCGCACTATTAAAGCACCGCCAGTCAGGTCTCTGCCCTCTGACTCGTGGATTCCTCCATGACGTCTGCAACTGGCTTGCCAGCAGGTCTGTGAGATATTTTAGGAGACGGTGAGACGAACGTGATCTATGTTTTGAGATTCTGTGTAGTGTCTGACCTCCTAGGATGGGTAGAGCACTTTCATGTCTTTTCAGGTTAGTGGCTCATCCCATTTTTTCCGGTGATGAACTAGTCACTGTTCTGTTACATTATTGTAGCAATTGTGTATTTTAACAATAGATTTCATAAAGTGATTGAAGACTGAAGTATGTATTTTGTGTGAAAGTGTGAAGGAAAATGAGTGACAATGGGGTACAATGGATCAGTTTGTTTCATATTTTATTTTTTGAGACATAATTTAAATACTGTAGTCACATTCGTCTCTCATTAAATTTGCTTTATTTCACCTCTAAGGCTACAGTTTTTTTGCTGTCAGACTACCGGTTTCGGTCTATAATGACCATCTTCAGATCCATTTTATAAAAACATGTCCTAACATACAGGGGCTTTAGTGGCATTGTCAAATGCTAAACACAATATCAGCGCCAGCATCGTCAATTATATATAAATAATAGTATATACAAGATTCGTCTTGTTAGCAGCTCTTAAGTGAGTGTGCTGACGACTGCTATTTTGAATGTCGTATACGTAGAAACAACCAACCAGGCATCAAGTTCGATATGATTGGAACAGAGAGTGGGGAAGATAGCGGCGAGACTCTTTCCATCCTCACATTGGTCTGATGTCACAGAGGCAAACCGTGCGAAATCTAAATCACGATGGCTGAATGTAAGTCCTCTGGAATACAACAGAGTGCCTTCACCTCCTCAGTGCACCAGTCCTCAGGTAGCAAATGTGCTACATCCAAATACTGTTTTTTTTCAGCTTGTGCAAACACTGTTTTTTTTTTCAGCTCGAGCAATGAACTAAACCTCTTCTGGATGATTTTAGCGTGCTTTGCACCATATGCTTTGTGTACATCACTCGTTTTCGTTTCTGAAATCTCCCAGTAGGTTTCAGCGTTTTGGTGAAGGAAAGCTGTTTATCGCAGTGTAGCATGGCTTCGAAAAATATATGTATTTCCGCTTCTTTTTAGTAATATTGTACTAGAATACGTTTAGAATACGTTTTATATTAGGGTACTGTTTTACTGTATCGAACAAATGGTTATTTCCTCACAATACGGTGATACATTTTTTTCGGCGTAGCACTGGCTCTACATTCGGCAACGACCTATACTTTCGCATTCACAAGAGAGAATGCAAGAGGAAGAAGAAAACGCAGAAGAAGAGAGGGAATGATGACAAAGATGATACAATTCCGCTGTGTAAACGCCCCAGAACTCCAAAGCCTATGCCATCACCAACAGCAAGGATGTTCCATGCTGTACATCTACTCAACGTGATGAATAAAATCGTTTAAGATGCGAGCTGCCTCGATGTAGGTGCTCACATTTGTACAGTGCACTAAACGTAGAATCATCTCTGTTTCACAGGATGAAAGGAATTGTTCTTTTGCAGTTCCGTAAAAAAATTGTAGGTAAATATATATATACACATTTTAGCCGCCAGAAAAAATCCGGAACCGCGGGACTGCTACGGTCGCAGGTTCGAATTCTGCCTCGGGCATGGGTGTGTGTGATGTCCTTAGGTTAGTTAGGTTTAAGTAGTTCTAAGTTCTAGGGGACTTATGACCTAAGATGTTGAGTCCCATAGTGCTCAGAGCCATTTGAACCATTTTTTTTTTAAATCCATCAACACATCCCTGAAATCATTTTATTACTGCGATAAAAAAAAGAAACGTATTTAGGTGCTGATAAATTGTGCATGCCCTAATACTTTGGCGAATCAAAACTATTTCTCAACGTAGTATTTTAAATTTATTTTGTCTCAGAATAACACAATGATAACAAATATAAAGTTTTCATTCACAAAATCCAAACTCAGGATTGACAAAGTTAATTATTTTCCCACTTGCTAGGTATGTTACAATTTTCGAAAGCGTTTTTGTATAGGTCGATACGGCAAGCATTAAGTACAAAGGGGACCTCTGTTCTATTTGTCGTTCTGTATCTAAGAGTCACGCCCACCACGTTGACACGACACCTCGGAAGAAGAAAGGTATCAGGAGGTCGAAGAATGCTGAGTCAGGAAACAAATCGGCACGTTAATTCGTGTGAACAGAAGCAGCCAATCATGTTGACCTGTCACGATAATCAGCCAATCAGAGCCCGGAGAACAATGGTCTCGGGCTGCCCAGGCATTTCTTTACAATGCGTGATGCCGGACAATACCGCGAGGAGTTGCTCGCCCATCCCACGACTCAATCGGGCAGCCATTACGGGAGTAGCAACCGATTGTGCGCCATTTATGGCTAAAGGGGAGTGAGGCGTCACTATGCAGCCTGCCGATCGTTCGCCACGAACCTGCTTACAGCAGCTGCTACACAATCCAGGCCGATTTAGTCTGCATCCCTAATGTACGTGTTTTAACTGTCGTTCCAGCCACGACATAACAAACACGGAATTCTCAACCTTTCCGAAGTTGGACACACTAACAGGGACAATCACAATCGAACCCATAGAAGAATGGTCAGAATCTTACAGACTAGTCAGTACTTTTAATTACAGCGATCTGAGCATTTGTTCATCAAAAATGTGTTTACATTAACGAAGACAAACAAGTTCTCTTAGCTCTTATGGTGTATACTTCAGAGGCCCATGTTTATTGGACATTTTTTTATAATTTTGATACATACTACCACCAAAATATGGAAAGCAAGTAGCTTGCAGTAGAAGAGATTTGTTTCACAATATCGAAGACGACTAAACACTCACAGCTCTTAAGGTATACACTTTAGAGCCTATGTATGCTTTTTTGCTTCGAATGATTGTTCCTGTCATATCTGTGAATAATGACCACTCCTCCTTGGACACCCTGCATGTGGTGTGAAAACGCAGTTACAAAGCCTAACTCCTTGAATACGTACCTACAAGATGACTGTGGCTCAACAATACAAATTATTGTGTAAGCAATATTTTGTTATAGGTAAAGAGTTAAAGCAGCTGAACGTAACCGTTTTTAGCAACTTTTAGTAATATGCTTCTCACAACGCAATTTTTCGTCAGTATGTACACCTAAAGCTTTGCAGAATTCTACCCTCTTCACTCAACCTGCTCATGTGCTACACAAATTAATGGTGTGATTTTGTTTGTTGCGTAGAACAGAATGTAGCATTTTTTTTTTTTTCAAAATTTACGGCGAGTCAGTTTCCAGAGAATCACTTAATACTTTTTATTAAATGGATTCGTAGATTTTGACTATATATTGACGTCAGCTATACATTTTGGTAATGACACTTGTTAATGTGTGTCAGACTGGGACTCGAACACAGATTACCTACTCATCGTGAGCGGTCGCCTTACCACTTTGGCTACCCTTGCACGCCTCCTCGACCGACCCAAACATCGATATGCCATGTTGTTCATATCCGCTATACTCGCGCTTTGCGTTTCCAAAACAGGCGGTTTGTGTTTCACAAACAGAGAGAGACAAACTTTTACTATATTCATTTAAGCCCGTCGAAAAATAGTATAGCCGCGCGGTGTAGCCGTGCGGTCTTAGGCGTGTTGTCACGGTTCGCGCGGCTCCCTCCGTCGGAGGTTCGAGTCTTCTTTCGGGCATGGGTGTGTGTGTTGTCCTTAGCGTAAGTTAGTCTGAGTTACATTAAGTAGTGCTTAAGCCTAGGGAGCGATGACTTCAGCAGTTTGGTCCCATAGGCCTTACCACAAATTTCCAAAAAAACAGCATACCAACGATTTACACAATGGCTGTGTTTATACAAGAAATGTGCATGCATGGATGAAGGACACTGTAATATAACATACAGACGCTGTATAAACACAGACCTTATGTAAATCACTGACTTAATAATTCTTTGACAGACATAATTAAAACATGGGACTTAGGGAAGGCAGGAAAAGGTGTGAACGGGGCCTAATCAGTAAACACGTACACTTTATTTAAGGAAACATTTTTTAAAACAATCATATTTTTTTTAAAAAATTGACTGTAACACAAGCTACACTGATGGCTGAAGGCCTTATTAAGAAAGAATTCAAATTATTTGTCGACTGAAGGCCACAAGCAATAGGAATAATTTAAATATTATTTTAAAACAATTGACACAATCAGACCAAATAAAGAAGGGAGTGATCCACACACAGTGCTCCAACGATCGACCAGGGAAAGTCCCTCAAACGTAAGTAAGGTGAGAAAGGCAGCAGGCGGACTACACTCTTGACATTATACAAGAGAACATGTTCAAACGCAAGAGTAATCCGAGTAATCACAACAAGTTGCCTCCACGAATCCAGTACACAGACAGCGTTAAAATGACTGCTCATTCAAACCACACTAGGTACACACGGATCCGCTAAAACAATACCACAAACAACTCAAACAATACTACAAAGAACTCAAACAATACTGAAACCAGTCACTGTGGAGCAAAAAGGACGAATTACAAGTCGACACAAACACAGAGAACCCAGAAGCGGTCGAAAGACCAAATACACGTCGTCCGTTGAGACAGCCGACCGCACGACCAACCAACGGTCGTTCCCGCTGAAGTCAGGCACAGAAAGTTCCCAGTATGAATCGTTGCCATGAGGTCACTTCGACGGGCCGGCCGCGGTGGTCTAGCGGTTCTAGGCGCTCAGTCCAGAACCGCGCGACTGCTACGGTCGCAGGTTCGAATCCTGCCTCGGGCATGGATGTGTGTGATGTCCTTAGGTTAATTAGGTTTAAGTAGTTCTAAGTTCTAAGGGACTAATGACCACAGATGTTAAGTCCCATAGTGCTCAGAGCCATTTGAACCATTTTTTCACTTCGACGGACGGAGACACACACGCAAGAGAAGGTTGCACTAGTGGAATATAACGATCCATTCAACTTAAAGTCGCTGAATCCGGTCCTTGACGTGGTCGTGCACTCTCACGACCCACACCCTTCCGTCGGGCAGTGCATGTGTGTCGCCAGCCGTCGGGAGGGTACTGGCTGTGCGGACCTCACTGCTGCTCCGTCCCCCAACTGCACTACGACACGACGACCCGGAAATACTAGAGGTCGCTCCAAAGATAGTACCACAGTACTCGCTATCGATACATACCGCTGCTGCCACTCACAGACAGACCAAGCGAGCAAACGTAGTGGCGCCAGTGAACGCACGAAGAAAAGGAGGGATCACAATTCGAATACAAGACGCCAACCTGTTAACGGCACAAACGCGAGCCGGAGCACGGCTCAATCAGTAACAACTTCCTCTGTTGTTTTCGCTCTAATGAGATTGATTATGACACTATTATCCCCTGCAATATGTAGAAATTCAGCTTGTTGATTGCTAAGTGGAATGTCGTTCACAAGGAATAGTAGAAGACCCTCAATTGAACCCTGTGGAACTATGAAGCTCTATATGTGAAAGTACACTACTGGCCAAAAAAAATGCTACACCGCGAAGATGACGTGCTACTGGTTAGAAGATGCTGTGATATGCTAAATGATTAGCTTTTCAGAGCATTCACAGAAGGTTGGCGCCGTGGCGACACTTACAACGTGCTGACATGAGGAAAGTTTCCGACCGATTTCTCATACACAAACAAAAGTTGACCGGCGGTGCCTGGTGAAACGTTGTTGTGATGCCTCGTGTAAAGAAGAGAAATGCGTACCATCACGTTTCCGACTTTGATAAAAGTCGGATTGTAGCCTATCGCGATTGCGGTTTATCGTATCGTGACATTGCTGATCGCGTTGGTCGAGATCCAATGACTGTTAGCAGAATATGAAATCGGTGGGTTCAGGAGGGTAATACGTAACGCCGTGCTAGATCCCAACGGCCTCGTGTCACTAACAGTCGACATGACAGGCATCTTATCCGCATGGCTGTAACGGATCGTGCAGCCACGTCTCGATCCCTGAGTCAACAGATGGGGACGTTTGCAAGACAACAACCATTTGAACGAACAGCTCGACGACGTTTGCAGCAGCATGGACTATCAGCTCGGAGACCGTGGCTGCGGTTACCCTTGACGCTGCATCACAGACAGGAGCACCTGTGATGGTGTACTCAACGACGAACCTGGGTGCACGAATGGCAAAACGTCATTTTTTCGGATGAATCCAGGTTCTGTTTACAGTATCATGATGGTCGCATCCGTGTTTGGCGACATCGCGGTGAACGCACATTGGAAGCGTGTATTCGTCATCGCCATACTTGCGTATCCCCCAGCGTGATGGTATGGGGTGCCATTGGTTACACGTCTCGGTCACCTCTTTTCGCACTGACGGCACTTTGAACTGTGGACGTTACATTTCAGATATGTTACGACCTGTGGCTCTACTCTTCATTCGATCCATGCGAAACCCTAAAAAATGGTTCAAATGGTTCTGAGCACTATGGGACTTAACTACTGAGGTCATCAGTCCCCTAGAACTTGGAACTACTTAAACCTAACTAACCTAAGGACATCACACACATCCAAGCCCGAGGCAGGATTCGAACTTGCGACCGTAGCGGTCGCACGGTTCCAGACTGTAGCGCCTAGAGCCGCTCGGTCACTACGGCCGTCAAACCCTACATTTCAGCAGGATAGCGCACGATCGCATGTTGCAGGCCGTGTACGGGCCTTTCTGAATACAGAAAATGTTCGACTGCTGCCCTGGCCAGCAGATTCTCCAGATCTCTCGCCAATTGAAAACGTCTGGTCAATGGTGGCGGAGCAACTGGCTCGTCACAATACGCCAGTCACTACTCTTGATGAACTGTGGTATCGTGTTGTAGCTGCATGGGCAGTTGTACCTGTACACGCCATCCAAGCTCAGTTTGACTAAATGCCCAGGCATATCAAGGGCGTTATTACGGTCAGTGGTGGTTGTTCTGGGTACTGATTTCTCAGGATCTATGCACCCAAATTGCGTGAAAATGTAGTCACATGTCAGTTCTAGTACAATATGTTTGTCCAATGAATACCCGTTTATGATGTGCATTTCTTGTTGGTGTAGCAATTTTAATGGCCAGTATTGTATATGCGACGGTCTTGGTGTGTTTCTTAGCGTAATTTATCCCGCAACGTTTATATTTGATATATTTTCTGTTTCATTAATTTGTAGGATAAATATGCGAGAGCTTATAAGGTCTTAGGAACTTTTTTGTAGGTACGTGTGACGCTCACATATCCAGGACTCTGCTAACCTTCCGTGAGGAGAGGAGATACGATGCGCGCTAGCACGCCACGGATGTTTGCGGCTTCCTTGGTCGGCACATCAGACAGGGCGCCGTGTGGAGGTGCCTGCCGGTTGTAAATACAATCTCCGCCTCGCGCCAGCAGCCGTAAACCACGGGCGTGCACCTGGGACGGGTCGCCGGGCTCACAAATCAGCGGCGGGAACCGCATGCGGACCGAATAAATTACAGAGTGTTATGGGTGCGATAATACCACTTTACATTTCATTCACCTCGTCGCAGGGCTTTATGTCATCCGGACGCACGCCTTCCTTACTGGCCTATTAAGATAAAGACAGAAAACAAAAATTTTGTCCCGCCCAGCCAATATCACCCTAATACACTGTAGCACCACCCCTGGCTGTCATAATGGCTTCTATTGGGCAAGGAAGAAAGTCTAGGAATTTCTTCAGGTTTTTCGCTTTCTGTTGTATCTACACACTGATTATAACATTCCGCAGAGGTGCCAAATGGCGCGGGTGCTGGTTGCTACGTTTCATCAGCTTGTGTGGAAGCAAGTGCAGATTCATCTTGTGCCCGTAGAGAGCAGGGATTTCCAATCACTTGCTGGAACCTGCGTTAGAATGTGACTAGGGTTTTGCGGTTAACTCCTTCAAACTCTGTAGTCGTGGCGTCCTCAGTCGCCTATAATATTACGAAATGTTGGTAACTGTTACTCTGAAACCATCTAATCACAGCTGAATGAAACATAGTTTATGTTTTGCCTTTATTCTTCAGGAACTTTAACTAACAGTTTTATCAGCCATGTAGAAAATCAGATAGAGTCCAAGCAAAGATGCCCAATCTCTCTCCAGCTGAGTACGTTTGGAGCATTACAGGCAGGGCCCTCCAAATAGCTCGGTATTTCGACAATCTGCAAGTAGGTTGCTTAGGTTGTTATGTTGGTAACGCCACATAGAAAATCAGTGACTGTGCTGTGTGCAGTCTGTGGCTGGGTTGCATTGTTGGAATATTTGCTATTGTAGTATTGGCCAGTTGGATGTGAACAGCGCGTAGCGTTGCGCAGTTGGAGGTGAGTCGCCAGAAGTGGTGGATGTGGGGAGAAATATGGCGGAATTTTGAGAGCGGACGGTCTGGACGTGTGTCCATCAGAAAGAGTAAATTTGTAATATTGGATATCATGAACTGATATATATATATATATATATGATGACTTTTGAACACAATTAAGGTAAATACATTGTTTGTTCTCTATCAAAATCTTTCATTTGTTAACTATGCCTATCAGTAGTTAGTGCCTTCAGTAGTTAGAATCTTTTATTCAGCTGGCAGTATTGGCGCACGCTGTATTGCAGTAGTTTGAGTAACGAAGATTTTTGTGAGGTAAGTGATTCATGACAGGTATAGGTTATTGTTAGTCAGGGCCATTCTTTTGTAGGGATTATTGAAAGTCAGATTGCGTTGCGCTAAAAAATATTGTGTGTCATTTTAGTGATGATCAGAATAATTAAAGAGAGAAATGACTGAATACGTTCAGTTTTGCTCAACCGTTTGATAATCAAATAACGTAGATGTTTTCCAGCACTGTCATTTATAAAAATTTTCTAAGGGGATGTTTCAAATCTAACTAGCCAACTGGACAGAATTTGGCAAGACATCCGTTAGGAGTGTTACGTCTACCTTTGCATACTTTGTGGTTCTTTAATGGGCACAGGAACAAGGAACAGATGCTGTTCATGAACAGCGAATTTAGATATTAATTTAGTCTACATCTAATATCAAATAGTAAAAATAATACATAGCTTTGCAGCCTGAGTTGCTAACAGTAGATCTATAGGCAAACATATGTACAGATACAAAAGATTTACAAATCTGTCATTCTTCAATACAATATCTGTTCAGAAGACGTTCGACCAGCTCTGGCCACTATGAAAGTCTGTAAGTGTTATTCAGTTGGTAAACACAAAAAATGGAGGTCAGTGCATAAATTTTCCAACTTACGTACACTCGCCTCTGGAGCTCTGGAGAGGAGATGCTTGGCTCTAATTGGCTGCAGCTTAACTGTTCATGGCAGCGCTCTCGTACCGCGGTGTCGGCTATAGGAAACGCGGCGGCCTTAACTGGCGGCTCGCGAATTTTAAAATCGGCTGACCGCATATCGGACGATACTGCCGGAGGACACCCGACAACACTATTAACCAACGCTGGGTCAGGTGTGGACCAACGCGTTACTTACTTGCCCAATTTGTGTAGCTCTTTCTCTTGAATATATCACCTAATTTTTCTGAAACTCATTTCTTTTGAGAGTATTTGAAAAGATAGTTACTGATGAAAGATTTAAAAACTTATATTGGTACAGTTATTTCCATGACATCGTTTGTCTGGTGGATGAGTCAAATAAAAAAAATACACTACTGGCCATTAAAATTGTTACACCAAGAAGAAATGCAGATGATAAACGAGTATTCATTGCACAAATATATTATACTATATCTGACATGTGATTACATTTTCACGCAATTTGGGTGCATAGATCCTGAGAAATCAGTACCCAGAACAACCACCTCTGGCCGTAATAACAGCCTTGATTCACCTGGGCATTGAGTCGAACAGAACTTGGATGGCGTGTACAGCTGCCCATGCAGCTTCAACACGATGCCACAGTTCATCAAGAGTAGTGACTGGCGTATTGTGACGAGCCACTTGCTCGGCCCCCATTGATCAGACGATTTCAATTGGCGAGAGGTCTGGAGAATGTGCTGGCCAGGGCAGCAGGCGAACATTTTCTGTATCCAGAAAAGCCCTTACTGGACCTGCAACATGCGGTCGTGCATCATCCTGCTGAAATGCGGGGTTTCAGAAGGATCGAATAAAGGGTAGAGCCACGGGTAGTAACACATCTGAAATGTGACGTTCACAGTTTGAAGTGCCGTCAATGCGAACAAGAGGTGACCGAGACGTGTAACCAATGGCACCCCATACCATCACGCCAGGTGATACGCCAGTATGGCGATGACGAATACACGCCTCCAATGTGCGTTCCCCGCGATGTCGCCAAACACGGATGCGACCATCATAATGCTGTAAACAGAACATGGATTTATCCGAAAAGTGATGTTTTTGCATTCGTGCACCCAGGTTCGTCGTTGAGTACACCATCACAGGCGCTCCTGTCTGTGATGCAGCGTCAAGGGTAACCGCACCCACGGTCTCCGAGCTGATAGTCCATGCTGCTGCAAACGTCGTCGAACTGTTCGTGCAGATGGTTGTTGTCTTGTAAACGTCCCCATCTGATGACTAGGGGATGGAGACGTGGATGCATGATCCGGTACAGCCATGCAGATAAGATGCCTGTCATCTCGACTGCAGGTGATACGAGGCCGTTGGGATCCAGCACGGCGTTCCATATTACCCTCCTGAACCTACCGATTTCATATTCTGCTAACATTTATTGGATCTCGACCAACGTGAGCAGCAATGTCGCGATACGATAAACCGTAATCGCGATAGGCTACAATCCGACTTTTATCAAAGTCGGAAACGTGATGGTACGCATTTCTCCTCCTTACACGAGGCATCACAACAACGTTTCACCAGGCAACGCCGGTCAACTGCTGTTTGTGTATGAGAAATCGGTTGGAAACTTTCCTCATGTTAGTACGTTGTAGGTGTCGCCACCGGCGCCAACCTTGTGTGAATGCTCTGTAAAGCTAAACATTTGTATATCACAGCATCTTCTTCCTGTCGGTTAAATGTCGCGTCTGTAGCACGTCATCTTCGTGATGTAGCAATTTTAATGGCCAGTTGTGTATATCAACTCCACTCCGAAACCAACATAGCATATCAGAACATATAAAGTTCACATTTGAAAAAGATAAAAAAATAAAAAAAAATTCTTGACTTAAAAATAAGAAACGAAAAAGGCAAATATTGCTTTAATATTTTCAGTCTCAGGCATAGTAATAAATTCAACAAAAAGTCATCCCTACAATCAGAAGCTTGCGGCACTAATATACGTGTTATAGATAACAAACAGGATTCAACTCAACAAGAGAAACTATGAGAAACAAATGAGTACAATCATACAGATAATTCGGAACAATGCGTTTTACACAAACGTAGTACATAGACTCAATCAAAATACAAACAGCCACCAAAAACAACACATGAAACCTATCCAGAATGCAGGAACACTCACAAACCCCAAACCCACAAATATATACAACACACGTACACAAAGACAACACCACACAAAAAAGAAGCTGGTGATGCACTGTGACCTACTCAAGCAAATGAACACACAGAGTTGCAAATATACTAAAGAAACACGGATTGCAAATAGCATATAAAACTGTGCAAATCCTCCAGTCAAACTTAAGACAACCAACAACCAAGAGAGGCAAATTTCAGGGATCAGAAATATACGAACTCGGATGTCAAAGTTGTGAAGCAGTATACACAGCCAAGCAGGCATTTTAAAACATTGTGCAAAGAACACATTAAGTGTTGGAAGCATGAAACTAACCATTCTATATTTTCTGAGCACCTAAAACATCACAAGTACCATCTTACAATTGTCCAACAAGATATGAAGAGAATCAGAATAAACAACCACAACTAACTCCATTACAAATGCAGAAAAACTACCACATCCAGAAAGTCAGTGCTAAGAACAAACACGTGATAAGCATCAAACATCAGCTATCAACTGACTGGAGAAACAGTCACATTTTGAATGTTTCTCGTCAGTTGGCAGGTGATGATATAGACATAACATTGTTGTTACACTCTACGGAAACCAGTTCATAGATGTTGGCCACTGATGGGGTCGTGAACGCGATCTGAGTTAACCCCTCAGCGTTAGTTGAGGCCCAAAGATGGTGTACTGAATCACGTGAACTGGTGTGTTTGTGTGTATGTGTGTGTGTGTGTAACAAATAACATCAAAGGGACGACTGCAGGTATGCCATTTTATTATGTAAGTGAAAGGCCGAAGTCTCTCAAACCTTCAATCAGAAGGATAGACATACTAAATAGAAGAAACGTATACCAAGGAAGAATACTGAAAGTATGCTGCTCTAGAAAGGATATCCCCTGTTAATTTTTTATTTCTTTTTATATATTTAGCAGTCCCTCGACACGATGATGAATGGATCAAAGTGATACTACATACATAAAATCTAAAGGAGCAATACATTCTTTTTTTTAACTTTTTAGAGGCTTTTTTGTCAGAGCTTTTTAAATTTTTAATTTCAGTTTTTCTTTTGGAAATAATAGCTGTGTCAAAATGTTGCAGTCGACGACATGAAAAACAGTTCTGCTTCTTTGCTGTGAAGGTGCCAAGCAAGTGACTACTAATTTGTATCCTTTGTTCTGAGTGTGACATGTCTTGGTTCACATTATTGTCGAAGGCATCACAGGATCATTAGCGATAATATTAGTAACAATAGTAATAAAAATGCGTTTAGATAACCAGTGGAATCCTTAAAAAGGAAACCGATGGACAGCAGAGGAGCAAGCCATTAGAAAGATTGCAAGCATAGGCAGAATCGAGAAAAAATGCAGAGTACCAGAAATAAAAACTTTACGTTTAAATTGATGGAGAAACCAATCACATTCTGAGTTATTCCAGGATTTCACAGACGGATTACAAACCGAAGCACAACGTTGTAGCACAAATGATGCACGGTGACTTACAAGAGAAATACCTTCCCCCAGTCTAAAATAAACCCTTGTATCAGAAATCCGAAAAAGTAGTCGAAAAAGAACAAACTGTACTACTGTGCGTCTTCCGTCTTTAAACTGATTGAGCACTGGAACACACTAAAATCAAGGAGAAAAGAAATTGCAAATCTATTTAAACTTTTTCATTATTAGACCCGTGGGGGGGGGGGGGAAGGGAGACACAGTAGTATGATATGTTGAATAAGACTATATTTGACACAGTCTCCAATTATATGATAATTTTTTATTGTAACGTGATCGATTTCAAAGTCATACGTAGCCTCATAAGAATGGCGTATATCTCATGATGAGGCTGGGAGCCTCGAAATTGATCATGTTACAATAAAAAATAGATCACATAATTACAGTCCATGGCATCTCAGGAATCTAAATCGTTGACATTCCATGTACGAGCAAAACCAACGAGAAACACACAAAAAGATAAAACAGGAAGACCTAAAGAAACTAATGAAAGTCGTCCAAGTGGTCGTTGGAACACTGGGCACAGAGACGTAAAATCTCAGCATCCACTTGAAAACCGATGGGATACATACCCACCTGCCAAACACAGAAAGTCATTTTACTAAAATTTTCACGCCTGATCCATTGGTGACTCATGCAGATCTAGATGCTACGGAATGATCATGTTTCCAGTGTTTAATGTTGTCTACTTCTACGCCTACATTAACACTCAACAAGCCACCTGACGGTGTGTGGCGGCATGCTTGCGGTGCTCTAACCGCGATCCCCCCTCCCCTGTTCCAATCGCGAATGACGCAGGGGAATAATCATTATCGGTAAGCATCTCTACATTAGCTCTGATTTCTTGAAATTTCACGTTTTGGTCATTTCGCGAGATGTATGTGGGAGGAAGTAATATCTTGCTTGACTTTTAACCGAAAATACTCTCTCGAAATTTCAGTGGTAACCCTCTCTGTGATGCACAACGCCGCTCCTGTAGCACCCGTTGAGCATCTGTGTAACGCCCTCGCACAGACTTTAAGGTGCGTTGGCCGAGGTGCAACAGAAGCCAGGCAACGCGACCGAACTCTGTGCGCAGTCTCCACTGTTTCCCGAGGCAAAGCTCGACACTTGTGGGCAATTGCCAACTGGATGGAGAGCAGCACGGACGACTTGGATTTCACTTTGAACTACTTAGATATTTTGCTACAACGAGAAGAGGATGGCACAGTAAAATTATTGTGGCTCCTCAACAGGAAGGGGAAGAAGAAGAAGATATTCTTTTGTGGCAGATGATAGAGAAGGTTAATATAACATTTTGATTAACAGGCACTTTTAAAAGGCATCATCAAATTCAGACTTATTTTTGGTTAGTTTGTGCATATTTTGCAACTTACAGGAAAAGTGCAAACTGTTCAAGAAACCCATCAGTGCTGCTGGAAAATTCACAGTTGTACTAATTTTCTTCCCTAACACACAAGTTTTTGGATAAAATTATACTTTTTCTCTTTGTCGCAGTTACAATGGTTTAACGACACTACATTTTAAGCAGTTCCTCCTTTCGTACTAACATATGGTAATTAAACCCTTTTATATTACCTGCTGCCATATTTCTCCTTTAAGATGAAGACTATGAATGGACACTCTTGCATATTATTTAGGTAATAACTATTGCGTTGTACTGAATCATTGTGATGTAAGTCCTTATTTACTTTCCCGCCATCGACAGGTTTACAGTAACGAAGAAAGAGCGAACTTAATATAAACTGCATTCATTAAAACACCAGTTTGCTTTTAAGAAACTTACGAAATACAGTAAAAAATCAGACAACACTTTAATTATATATTAAAAGTAAAAACAACACATTCCCTAAGTTCACCAGCATCAGATTATATCTGTCTGTTCTGACATACTCTTAAGTTTCTCATTTTTGTGTTATTTATCCATCATTTAATTCCTAATTCCCATATGCTTTTTTGACTCAACTAAAATAGTGGGTTGGGTTTTCTCAGCAATACAAAAGCTCAGTAGTAATAAATATACATCTTCTTTAGCTGAGGCCTGTTGTTGTGGTCTTCAGTCCAGAGACTAGTTTGATGCAGCTCTCCACGCTACACTATCCTGTGCAAGCTTCTTCATCTTCCAACACGTACTGCAGCCTACATCCTTCTGAATCTGCTTAGTCTATTCATCTCTTGGTCACCCTCTACGATTTTTACCCTCCACGCTGCCCTCCAATACCAAATTTGTGATCCCTTGACGCCTCAGAACATGTCCTACCAACCGATCCCTTCTTATAGTCAAGTTGTACCACAAACTCCTCTTCTCCCCAATTCTATTCAATACCTCCTCATTAGTTATGTGATCTACCCGTCTAATCTTCAGCATTCTTCTGTAGCACCACATTTCGAAAGCTTCTATTCTCTTCTTGTCGAAACTAGTTATCGTCCATGTTTCACTTCCATACATGGCTACACTCCATACATATACTTTCAGAAACGACTTCCTGACACTTAAATCTATACTCCATGTTAACAAATTTCTGATCTTCAGAAACGCTTTCCTTGCCATTGCCAATCTACATTTTATACCTCTCTACTTCGACCATCATCAGTTATTTTGCTCCCCAGATAGCAAAAGTCCTTTACTACTTCAAGTGTCTCATTTCCTAATCTAATTCCCTCAGCATAACCCGACTTAGTTCGACAACATTCCATTATCCTCGTTTTGCTTTTGATGATGTTCATCTTATATCCTCCTTTTAAGACATTGTCCATTCCGTTCAACTGCTCTTCAAAGTCCTTTGCTGTATCTGACAGAATTACAATGTCATTGGTGAACCTCAAAGTTTTTATTTCTTCTCCATGGATTTTAATACCTACTCCGAACTTTTCTTTTGTTTCCTTTACTGCTTGCTCAATATACAGATTGAATAACATCGGGGAGAGGCTACAACCCTGTCTTACTCCTTTCCCAACCACTGCTTCCCTTTCATGCCCCTCGACTCTTATAACTGCCATCTGGTTTCTGTACAAACTGTAAATAGCCTTTCGTTCCCTGTATTTTACCCCTGCCACCTTCAGAATTTGAAAGAGAGTATTCCAGTTAACATTGTCAAAAGCTTTCTCTAAGTCTACAAATGCTAGAAACGTAGGTTTGCCTTTTCTTAATCTTTCTTCTAAGATAAGTCGTAAGGTCAGTATTGCCTCACGTGTTCCAACATTTCTACGGAATCCAAACTGATCTTCCCCGAGGTCGGCTTCTACCAGTTTTTCCATTCGTCTATAAAGAATTCGCGTTAGTATTTTGCAGCTGTGACTTATTAAACTGATAGTTCGGTAATTTTCACATCTGTCAACACCTGCTTTCTTTGGGATTGGAATTATTATATTCTTCTTGAAGTCTGAGGGTATTTCGCCTGTCTCATACATCGTGCTCACCAGATGGTAGAGTTTTGTCATGACTGGCTCTCCCGAGGCCATCAGTAGTTCAAATGGAATGTTGTCTACTCCTGGGGCCTTGTTTCGACTCAGGTCTTTCAGTGCTCTGTCAAACTCTTCACGCAGTATCTTATCTCCCATTTCGTCTTCATCTACATCCTCTTCCATTTCCATAATATTGTCCTCAAGTACATCGCCCTTGTATAAACCCTCTATATACTCCTTCCACCTTTCTGCTTTCCCTTCTTTGCTTAGAACTGGGTTGCCATCTGAGCTCTTGATATTCATACAAGTGGTTCTCTTCTCTCCAAAGGTCTCTTTAATTTTCCTGTAGGCAGTATCTATCTTACCCCTAATGAGACAAGCCTCTACATCCTTACATTTGTCCTCTAGCCATCCCTGCTTAGCCATTTTGCACTTCCTGTCAATCTCATTTTTGAGACGTTTGTATTCCTTTTTGCCTGCTTCATTTACTGCATTTTTATATTTTATCCTTTCATCAATTAAATTCAATATTTTTTCTGTTACCCAAGGATTTCTATTAGCCCTCGTCTTTTTACCTACTTGATCCTCTGCTGCCCTCACTACTTCATCCCTCAAAGCTACCCATTATTCTTCTACTGTATTTCTTTCCCCCATTCCTGTCAATTGTTCCCTTATGCTCTCCCTGAGCCTCTGTACAACCTCTGGTTCTTTCAGTTTATCCAGGTCCCATCTCCTTAAATTCCCAACTTTTTGCAGTTTCTTCAGTTTTAATCTACAGTTCATAACCAATAGATTGTGGTCAGAGTCCACATCAGCCCCTGGAAATGTCTTACAATTTAAAACCTGGTTCCTAAAACTCTGTCTTACCATTATATAATCTATCTGATACCTTTTAGTATCTTCAGGACTCTTTCATGTATACAACCTTCTTTTATGATTCTTGAACCAAATGTTAGCTATGATTAAGTTATGCTCTGTACAAAATTCCACCAGGCGGCTTCCTCTTTCATTTCTTACCCCCAATACATATTCACCTACTACTTTTCCTTCTCTCTTTTTTCCTACTACCGAATTCCAGTCACCTATTGCTATTAAATTTTCGTCTCCCTTCACTATCTGAATAATTTCTTTTATTTCATCATACATTTCTTCAATTTCTTCATCATCTGCAGAGGTAGTTGGCATATAGACTTGCTTACCCGCATTCCTATTGTTTTATTCATTATTAAACCTACTCCTGCATTACCCCTATTTGATTTTGTATTTATAACCCTGTATTCACCTGACCAAAAGTCTTGATCCCCCTGCCACCGATCGTCACTATTTCCCACTATATCCAACTTTAACCTATCCATTTCGCTTTTTAAATTTTCTAACCTACCTGCCCGATTAAGGGATCTAACATTCCACGCTCCGATCCGTAGAACGCCAGTTTTCTTTCTCCTGATAACGACGTCCTCCTGATTAGTCCCCGCCCGGAGATCCGAATGGGGGACTATTTTACCTCCGGAATATTTTACCCAAGAGGACGCCATCATCATTTATCCATACAGTAAGGCTGCATGCCTTCGGGAAAAGTTACGGCCGTAGTTTCCCCTTGCTTTGAGCCGTTCGCAGTACGAGCACAGCAAGACCGTTTTGGTTAGTGTTACAGCGCCAGATCAGTCAATCATCCAGACTTGTGCCCCTGCAACTACTGAAAAGGCTGCTGCCCCTCTTCAGGAACCATACGTTTGTCCGGCCTCTCAACAGATACTCCTCCGTTGTGGTTGCACCTACGGTACGGCTATCTGTATCGCTGAGGCACGCAAGCCTCCCCACCAACGGCAAGGTCTATGGTGGTTCATGTGGGGGGGGGGGGGAGGGGGGCTGTGGCCTGTAGATATTTCAATTCTGCTGCTGTTTTCTCTCTTTCAGTCTATCTTTTTTTCGAGCAGGAGATACACCTTCTCTTCAACACTTAACCTATCCTCCTACCTAAATTTATGCCGCTGGGATCAGGATCTTTGATTACCTGCATGGCAGCTGTATGTTCATCCCAAACTTTTAACGAAGCTTGTACCCCTGCATTACCTCAGGATCTTCTAGAATAAGTGATATGGATTCGACTTCTATTTCGTCTGTAGCATCAGTCACAATGTTTAGAACAATACTCTTGGTCTTTTCTTCCGACTGAATGAGTCAAGTATTGGAGACGGATCTATAAAAAAAATATTTCCTGCTTTAGTTCGTCAAATGCATCAATACATTTTTGCAGAAATTTTAAGGACACATCTAAATTCCGCTACATCCGCATGCACCCCCTAAGCAACAACATTTCAGTCAATGTTTTACATGATGTTATTAGAGATCTAAAATACGAGTTTATAGTTAAAAATTCACTGCTCTGACTCTGATACTTCTGGAGATTTAATTGTTTCCCATTTTGTAAAAAGAGGTAAAAGCAACTGCTACTTCCACTACTATGAAATTTTTAGTGCCTCTTCATTACATCATAGCCATCGCAAAATTTTTTCTAGTGATTAGGTTACCTCTGAAACAAACTTATTTTTATCCGGTAAATTCGGTGGTAAAATTGGTCAGTTTCGTTCCGCGATAAATGCCAACTGGAAACGCTTAAGCGAACTCTGACCACGCAGTTGTTTTTACCTCTATCTTGTTTATGATGGATCTGCAGTCAAAATAGGTCTAAATGTTGCCAATTGGTAGTTATCGTGGAACTAAACTGATCAATTCTACCGCCAAATTCATCGGTAAAAAAATTTGTGCGAGAGACGACGAAAACTGTAGGAATTTCTTTCCTGTTTTGTGTCAGTATTTGTTCGATTTGTGTGCTGAAATAAAATAGCAACAACAATTTCGTAGCTGTAGGATAACATCGTATAAACCTTTGACTGCAATGCTGTTGCTTTATAGACAGACGCTGATTCTACGTAATTTTGACCTGTCTAATTTTCTGCAAGCGCTGTAACAGCACAAATTTATTATTCCCAAAGGCAAAGAAGCGGAAACTATTGGCAGATGGAAGAATTACACTGAAAATCAATAAGTTAACTTATTTTCTTTCATGGTGAACTGTATTCAGAAAAACATTGTGATCGTACAGAACCCATTGCTTTGTTTTCGCTGAGACATTTGATCCTCTTCCAAGTATTCTTGTTCTTCTATTTCCCTCACATGAGACCTTAATGTTTCTCCATATGTCCTTGAAACTAGCACTTAAAATGCCATGAAATACAGGTTTATTAGAAACTGTTCTAGCTTAATTATCTTTTTTCAGGGTTTTGCCAATATGAGATTTTCAGGTTAACCATTTTTAATACTTTCCATCCAAATATCCACAGAATACGACAGAAGAATTGTGGAAGAAGTACTTTCCGCATCTGTCTACAAGCTGTATCCTATTTCTTTCCCATTTCCTTTGAACAGGAAAAGTTTGGATCGTGCAAAGGAATTCTCGTCCAAATGGCAGTTTTCCAACTGTAACGGTGCTGAAACAAACTGCCCTTGTACTTAAGATGCATTAATCCAAAGACACTCATGCTGAGAGAATATCACAAAGAGTATTATTATCCGAGAGTGTAGTTTTCCTCAACCAGACATCATGTAATACCACTACGTATAGCGACTGAAGTCGCGCATCTTCCATCGCAGCACTGGGCACCGGTGCAGAGATGCCGCACATCACAGCCCAAACACAAACTGCGCATGTGCGAGGAGGCCGTGTTGCCGGGGGTACGGGTGGGGAGGGGGCGGTCCTGTCACAGACGCAAGCAGCTGTCGCACGTCGGACAACATACTTTAAACGATCCCATAACGGAATGCACCACTATTCATTGCATCCTCTTGTCTCTTCCATCAGTCCTACCTGTTAAGGATCCCAGATTGATGGACAACATTCAAGAATTGCTCGGACAAGCGCCCCATAAGCCACTTCTTTAGTGGATGAATAACACAGGCCAACGACGGAAAAACTTTTTGCTGAAAATACCTTATTCCCATGTTTTTTAGGGTGGGAAATCCAAATATGATACTTAAAAAAAATGTATCACCTACCATTTCTTCACATTTTACAGTTACATTTATGAAATTAAGCGATTTTTTAAAGAATTTAACAGCTTTTATATAGTTAAATAATTTAAAAAGGAGATGCAATGAATGTAGATGACGTTGGTAGCACTGCTGAAAAACAATTGCTGGCGAAAAAGGTCGATTCTACTTTTGTGTTAACAGATGGTGTTTGACAAGCTGCGACATCGTCGCAAAAAAAAAAAAAAAACAGCGACCTGTATATGTAATAAGTCTTCTTTAATTTACGTCTATGGTCACAATCTTTTCTGTTAAACAGAGAAGATTCTGTTAAACAGAAAAGATTGTGACCATAGGCGTAAATTAAAGGAGATGGTGTTTGTTTACTGTCAACCTAACCTCACTTCCCTATTACCTTCATGAGCTAAGTATAATGTCTAATTGTGGTTGTAGAAACTCTGCTACCAGTTTTTGTTAGATTTTTGGTGAATTTGTGATTAAAAAACACCAAAGAAACATTACAGACTTTGTGAAAAAGGTTTATCTATCATACTTTGCATCTGAACTTGGTGATCAAGATAAATCTTGGGCGCTGCATAAGGTATGTTATGTGTGTGTTGAATGTCTGAGAAAATTGTCCAAAAAGGAGAAGAAAAGCCTTTAGATTTGCTGTTCCTGTAATATGGAGGGAGCCAAGAAATCATTCCGATGATTGCTACTTTTGCAGTGTTGGTATTACTGGTCATAATTCGAAAAACAAGAAGTAGGGCATGGTGTAGATTTGCCGTTTCCTGCACCACCATATGACTTAAATTCTATTCCAACAGAAGTATTTCCTAACGTACAATCTGATTTAGATGAACCAGATGATGATGTATTCCATTGTAATACAGAAAGTCTAGAGCCTTAATTGTTTACTCAGACCGAACTTAACGATTTGGTTAGGGATCTGGGCTGAACAAAAGAAAAAGCTGAATTGCTTGGTTCTAGATTAAAAGAAAAGAACTTATTGGCAGTTGGAACCAGGATATACATGTATAGAAAGAGAGAGCAGCAATTTTCCAAGTTTTTTCAACAAGAAGGTGATTTAGTGTACTGATCAGACATTCCCGGTCTGATGAATGAGGAGCGAGGAGAGCGTTTTCACCAGGACATTAAAGTGATGGAAAACAGCTACGAAGGCCGCTGTAACACCAATATGATGGGGGACTACTGTTGGTCACTTCACCGAGAAGTTAAGCAAGCGACTCATCGTAGAAAAAGCTTCAAAGAAAAAAAGAGAAAGAAAATACAAACCAATTCCATCTGACAAGTCAAATCTCTGTTAACACATATCATTGTTTTTAGTAGCTTGGCCGGCCGCGGTGGTCTCGCGGTTCTAGGCGCGCAGTCCGGAACCGCGCGACTGCTACGGTCGCAGGTTCGAATCCTGCCTCGGGCATGGATGTGTGTGATGTCCTTAGGTTAGTTAGGTTTAAGTAGTTCTAAGTTCTAGGGGACTGATGACCACAGCTGTTAAGTCCCATAGTGCTCAGAGCCATTTGAACCATTTTTAGTAGCTTACTGTAAATACAAACCATGCTTATGCCGTAACAAAGCGTTTCATTAATTTCACGGTTTACTGTAAAGCATAGGATTTTTATAATATATATTAAAAAGCGTATTGCTCGAAAACTATGGGAGATACAAAAAAACTAAGATTACATTCGGATTCAGCTCATAAAAATGAAAGTAAAAAAAGGTTTTTAAAACAAATTTCGTTGGCCTGTGTTATATTTCCATAAGGTGCTTCCTAAAAATCTCAATTTGGCATCTGCTTTTCCTACTGTTTGTTTTATGTGGTCATTCCACTTAAGATCACTCTGGATAGACACTCCTAGATGTTTTATGGTGGTTACTGTTGCCATCAGTTGGTCATTAGTAGGAAGTTATACGTTTTGTCAGCTTCATAAACCAACAGTAGACAGAAAAATTCTTTGAAATCAACGATGAAGAAAGAAAAATTGTCACTAATACAAAGAACGTATTACAGCGATGGCGGCAATACTTTGAGAAAATTTGCAATGAGAAGTTTCCACAAACTTCAGTTCAAATCCTGTACGGGAATCCACTGCACAAATCATCCACTGCACAAATCATCCACTGCATAAAATGAAAAAATAAAAAGTCGATCGACCTGCTGTGGAAATCTGGGATTCAGCTGAATGGCTGACAATTTTCTTCAACAAATTATTGAAGACGAAAAGATAGCCCAGCTGAATGTAGCAACTACCGCTCAATACGTCTTCTATCATATACAATGATGGAACTGAACACAATCGATAAAAGTAGCCGACAATTTATCAGTCTCACCACCAATCAGTGTAGATTCGTGAAGGGGCGTTGTTCAGCTTCTTATTGAAAAACACTGTGACAAGTAAAGGAACTTACAGCTTGCCTTTCTGGACCTGGAAACACCCCCCCCCCCCCCCCCGTGTGCCACGCCGATTAATCTGGCTTGCACTACGATAACAAGGAGTACTTGAAGAACTAGTAAGAACGGCGCATCAGGTATCTACTCTCGCCTCTCCTCTTCATCACGTTCGTGGATACTGTCACACGAGATCTGCAGTAAGCTGTACCCTGGACATTACTGTTAACTGATGATATACTGTTGGCCTGTTAAGATAACCTGCAACGACTGCCTTACAGAAGCAGGTATACGGCTAAATACAAACGCAGTACGTCACCACAGATCTGAGTGACTCGGATACAGTCAGAATCAATGGTGCTGACCTCCCAACAATAGGGACTTTTAAGTACTTAAGCTCGATAATTGCTGGTGATGGAAATTTCAGCGCAGAAATCTCTAGGCATGGATGTGTGTGTTGTTCTTAGCATAATTTAGTTTCAGTAGTGTGTAAGTCTAGGGACCGATGACCTCAGCAGTTTGGTCCCTTAGGAATTCACACACATTTAAACGCTTTTCTTCTTTTTGAGAAATCTCTAACCCTCTGAGCAGCACGTGGCTCAAACGGCATTATGTTACTGGTATACGTCATGGCCACAAGATCCCAAACAGGCTCAAGTCAAAATTATATCGATTTGTAATCCGTTCAGTTGCACTTTATGGCGCTGAATGCTGGCTTTCAATAAAACAAGTAGAACAACAGCTTGCTGTCTTGAAAAAGAAGATGCTCAGCTGAACACGTGGATAAACACTGCACGATCATGTCATATATGATGAAATTCGTAAGTTATTTGGGTTAGCATCGATAGTGGAGAAGGTGAGCGAAAATCGTCGCGTTGGTACAGGAGAGTTTTCTTAGAGCATACGCTTGACACCTGATCTGAAAATCTCAAGATCTCAGGCCTGCACCCTGATCAGGCACAAGATCAGATAAAATGGCGACAAAGAGACTGCTTACACCACGCTTGTCCATCCTATCCTGGATTACTGCTGTGTGTTGTGGGATCCGCATCAGATGGGACTGACGGATTATATCGAAAAAGTGCAAAGAAAGGCACCTCGTTTTGTATTATCGCGAAATAGGCAAGACAGTGCCACAGACGCGATACGTGAATTGGATTGACAATCATTAAAACAAAGGCGTTTTTCGTTGCGACAGGTTCTTCTCATGAAATTTCAGTCACTAATTTTCTTCTTCGATTGCGAAATCATTCTGATGGCGTCCACCTACATAGGCAAATATGTTCATCATGATAAGAGAAATCAGGGCACGCACAGAAAAATTTAAGTGCTCGTTTTTCCCGCGTGCCGTTCGAGAGTGGAACGGCAGAGAGACATCTTGAAGTTGTTTCATTGAACTCTCTCCAGGCACTTTATTGTGAATAGACGGAGAGCTAAACTAGCTGACCCTGTCAACATGGACGACAAACGCTAAGGAAAATGAAGAAGAAGAAGACTTGTGTGTTTTGTCAATAATGAATGGCTCTGAGCACTATGGGACTTAACATCTGAGGTCATCAGTCCCCTAGAACTTAGAACTACTTAAACCTAACTAACCTAAGGACATCACACACATGCATGCCCGAGGCAGCATTCGAACCTGCGACTGTAGCAGTCGAGCGGTTCCTGACTGAAGGGCCTAGAACCGCTCGGTCGCCGCAGCCGGCTGTCAATAATAATAAGGTAATCACAACCTGGGCCATAGCCATAATTAGATACATTGCAAGCATCGTGAACCTTACGTAAGTAGAGCTAGAGAATCAGGACAGGAAATCAAGGAAACTCATGAGAATTCACCATGCACTTTGTCCTCGCAGTGATATCGACATTATACAGTTGTCCAGAAAAGCAAGCGGTAAAGGACTTTGGCAAATTAGGCACAAAGTGGCAGAACAGAAGCATGTGATAGCAGACCACATGAAAGATGGCAGAGAAACAGTTCTGGTTTAAGTCAACAGAAAGCTTCTCAGACTACAGCAAACCAAGAATAAATACCGGAAAGCTGTACTGCAATGCTGGACCAAGAGCCTGCCTTGCGGTGTTTGAGAATATCGAAGGACCAGAACCAGAAACTACAAATCCGCATAAGACCTAATGTGCAGACTTAGCAAAAAGCCTGAAGAACTGTTGGTTGTATCTTGAGCTGTTGTAAAAAGCAGAGGCACAATGCTACGACACGAAAGATTCATTGGTACTTATGCCATAACCGACATCTACCCTGTGGCAAAGACTTATTGGGAAAACGAGCATACCATATTAATGTGGAAGTCCAGACTTCAGTCAGGTCGAATGCTGTAACTCAGTACCTCAAACATCACAATCGTCCAGAAGAAACTGCAGATCATTGACACTGCCATAACCAACATCTACCCTGTGGCAAAGACTTATTGGGAAAACGAGAATACCATATTAATGTGGAAGTCCAGACTTCAGTCAGGTCGAATGCTGTAACTCAGTACCTCAAACATCACAATCGTCCAGAAGAAACTGCAGATCATTGACACTGTCAGTAGCGGGACAGCTGCGCGGGATTAGCCCAGCGATCTAGGCGCTGCAGTCATGGACTGAGCGGCTGATCCAGGCGGAGGTTCGAGCCTCCCTCGGGCATGGGTGTGTGTGTTTGTCCTTAGTACAATTTAGGTTAACTACTGTGTAAGCTTAGGGACTGATGACCTTAGGAGTTAAGTCCCATAAGATTTCACACACATTTCAACATTTTGAAGTAGTGGGACAGATTTTGTATGAGCACATTTTGTTAGTGTGGGTTCCCTACATCAGGGACAGGAATGCACTCAGGGGCAAACCTATTGTTCTTCTTTGATTGACAGGTCATTAACCTATTTTTCTCCTTTGATGACAGGTCATTAACCTATTGTGCTCCTTTGTTTAACAGGTGCTCAACATATTGTTCTGCTATAAGGATCCTTCCTTTTGATTGACAGGCACTTAACCTACTGTCCCCCACCCCTCCCACTCCCTTCCCCCTCAGAAAACCTCCAACCCACCCCCTCCCCCTCGCTGCTATGAATATACACTTTCAGGTCTGCATTATTGGAATAGCCCCTCTCACTCTTATCAGTTTGATTGACTACTTAATTAAATTGATGAATTAATTAACCAAACGCCCTCCCCTCAGCGCCCCCATAAAATGGTGGGAAGTTCCTGTTCCAGCAGGACAATACGACACACCACGGCTATCTCCACTAACCTAAAAAAATGGCGGCAAAATAGGTCACTTGCGTTACCTTCACTAACTTCAGTCATCCAACCGCCACCGCTTCCTAGGAATTGGGGGGAAAAGGACTCAGGCTTTGCTGGGATGCTGGATAGGACGGACGTAAGTCTTTATTTTGCAGGCAGTCTTTATTCAAACAATCTCAGGCAGTAGCTCCATCCAGTGTGTCCACCATGAGGTCCAGAATCCAACTGACCTAGTACATGGTACTGTAACCAGAAGGTGCTGTCGTCCTTTCTGTGACATAATCCGAGATGGCGGTCTGAGGGGGAGGGGGGCAATAGGAGGAAAAGGACTCAGTCTGTGCTGGGCTGCTGGAGAGAGGGAGGAGTGTACTTTATATATTTTGGAACAATTTGTTTACAGATGGATTTCACATTGTCCATTTATTACACTGATGCAAAACACTCGCACTGACATGCTTGGGGTCATGATACACAGCATACATACCTGCAAACTATTCGTAAATTACCGAAGTAATGCAATACACTAACGTGCAGACACGAAAACAACTCGTAAATTACAGAAATAATTAAGTACGCTGATGTGCAAAGAAGCAAACATATCGTAATTTGTCAAAATAATGCACGTAAAAGGCTCTGCAAATACGCCTGTTAATCATCAATATCATGCATTGCACAGCCTGCGCACCTGTTCACAAGATAATTCAACAGACACGAAAACAACTCGTAAATTGTCAAAACAGAATGCATGTGTAATGCATTGCAAACATGCTCATAGTCCTTCAACAGCCGAAAATAATGCAGTGCACAAACACTCATCACACATAAAAAATGCTTTTGAACCATCATCATCCATAATGTATGAGCAAACTGCCCCCCAAAAGAACTCCAAGGTGCACACAACCGGCAGTGCCCTCATGCCGGTCCCATACACAAGACGCTGCTGTGCCATGCACGCATGTGTACCAATGCTGGCATGATACCCCTCTACATGTGAATAATGAGGTCACAGGTCGCACTATAGAAATCTGTTCCAATGCTTCAAAGAATAGCACAGGGCTCGTTGTTCCTAGCAATCCTAATATGCCAGTTAAGTCTAGCTGTGTACACACTTATCACCCCAACGTGGCTGACACATCGCCGCAAAATATTCATGTGGCGACTTACCATCTAAAAGGTTCTCAATATTATACTGACGTCTCTCTCTCTCTCTCTCTCTCTCTTCCTTTAGAATGCATCATCAGTTTACAATTAAATCGTACCTCATTCCAACTACATCTCAACTGACCACTCCATCCACTCTATGTCATCCTTTAATGCAGATGCACTGTGATCGTTAATAGTAAACCTCTTGGTCATCAGAGGACTTCCATCTCATGTGCGATGAAAAGTGGATCATTCACCTAAACGATGATTTATGCGTTATACTCCATTCCCCTGTTGCATCTTGGGCTTAAAATCAGTTTCATAACTAAGATGATTCTAAGTTAGCGATAGGTTTTTGTGAGGCACTGCAAACCCCGTGTATATGTTTGCTTGGCAGATGTGTTAAAAGAGTTAGTGGTGGCATGAAGTGTAATTTCACAAGTCAAACGCTGCTGCTATAAGTTTATGTTTTTCCTTCTTAGAGGTATTCTCCATTACCAAAAAAAAAGGTTCAAATGGCTCTGAGCACTATGGGACTTAACATCTGAGGTCATCAGTCCTCTAGAACTTAGAACTACTTAAACCTAACTAACCTAAGGACATCACACACATCCATGCCCGAGGCAGGATTCGAATCTGCGACCAGAGCAGTCACGCGGTTCCAAACTGAAGTGCCTAGAACCGCTCAGCCATACTGGCCTGCCATCTCCATTACCAACGATCATTTTATATAGGACTGTTGCAGGCATAGTATGATCCCTGAACCGCGATCAGATCTGAGCAGTGGATGCTACACATCTCTAGAAAACTTTATTGTGCACTTATCACACAGAATCGATATTTTAAGAAAGTAGTTTTTTCGTCTTACAGTTCCATACCATAGTTTATCGTACAGGAGGGGGAAACCTGCAAGAAGGATGTATGTAATGCGATGGAAATATACTTGTTACATTGGAATATTAACAGCGTTACATTCCTTACAACTAACAAATACGAAATTGAAGCATATAAACAATATAGCCTGTTTTAAGTGCGGAACATTGCAGTCTTAGGAGTGTGTGTGTTTATGTTCTCTCTTACCAATACCTTCCAGGTACTGATCCTATACTCTAGAACAATACTTAAGAGTTGATAGTGTGGTTGATTTACGTAAAAATGTTTAAACTCTAACCATCTGGAGCTCCAACATGCACAAAAACCAGCCGTTTCTTATTCTTCTTAACCATCTGCTGTTGCATCACAATGCTTTAAAATATGTTACTATACACCAATAAGGGGTGCTAACCTCTAGACAGCTTCTAGATGGCAGAATAGCAAACGATGATTTGGAATCTGTTACATCACCTACATCAGTGTTCGAGCGTGGAAATATCAGTTTCCTCTATTTTTTTCGAGTTTTCATGTAAAGGTCTTCACTGATGGGATGGGTTTCTAGTTACTCAGTTATAGCATGCTCCACCTTGCTAAAGTTTCGGGCTTCTAGAGAAATAATTTCCACTCTATATCTTCGGAATTATGTTGCACAAGCGATACTGCTATGCAAGCGATATTGCTATGTACTTGATATCGAGAAATTTCTTGTAAGTGGTATAATATTCTGGGAAACCATGTGAAAATACACGTGTTCTTATAATCACAAAGTCTGGCGATTGATGTGGAAAGCAAGCAAACAGGTTGGGGCCAGAACCAGTATTGCATTTGTGCCAAGGGGAGCTGATTCCGACTTTGTACAACAGTTCGGAGAGTGACCTCGGTCTGCTGAGGGCGCTCTGATTATGCATCAGGAGTGGATGACCACATGACCTCATGGGAATGATCTAGTATAGCGAGGAGTATACCTACAGTGCATGTGCTTATGCTGTCTGTCTTCATGGTATATGTACAAATGTTGTCTGGCTGTCGATAGCTATGTGCATCATGCAAAAGGGGCGATTTTGTATGGTGCAGGATACGAATTGTATGTTTACTACAGCGACATGGTACACGGTGATATATTGCCATGTTGGAGATCAGTTTCATGCTCTAATATTCAAGCTTCCGTTCTCAGCGGCAGAGCAGGGTAATTGAGCAAGTGTCTTGCCATATTCGACGATCTGTAGGTCACTTTTGCAGGGTTTAACTGTCAGTGCGATACGCAATGTGTACAAAATAGTTTTGCCACTGAAAGTCTCGCCTGCAGAAAGAAAGAAAAAGGTGGACAGGACTTTCACACTGGCAGCATCAGTAATTTGGAGGGAAAACTCAGTAAGAGCTGATCAGAATACTCCATTCATTCACAACATATCTTTTGGGCCAGAACGTAGGAGCCTCCACAAAGTGGTTAGAGCATTTGTGTTTCTGAGATGTATTGTGAAATCAGATCAACGCATTTTCCAGGAAGGGTAACACGTGATGGATGGGGTGCCATGTTAGGACCATCAGGAGGAATGCATTTGGCGTTATTCTGGGCTATTTTCGTAAATAGGTTCTGGTAGGACAAGAATTTCCTTGTGGACAAGCTGAGACATCATGAAACCTCCTGCACACAAGACCCTTAATTATTTCTGCAGCACTTTACCAATTTCTGAGAAGTCAACTTTGCTCTTATTTATGTAGCTGTGTGATGTCAATATAACATTGAGAACCTTTTAGATGTAAGTCGCCACGTGAACATTTCACAGTGATGTGTCATCCATTATCAAGAGGTAAATGTGAGCCCAGCCAGATGTAGCTGGCATATTGGGATCGCTAGGAACAATTAGTCCTGTGCTATTCTGGGAAGCATTGGAACAGATTTCTATATTGCAACCTGTGACATAATTATTCACAGGTAGAGAGGTATTACGCCAGCAACAATAAACAAGCACGTGTGCGGCTCAAAGGTGTCTCGCATATGGGACCAGCATGAGCACGCCACCCGGTGTGTGCACCTTGGAGTTCTGTAGGAGGGCAGTTCACTCATACGTCGGGGTTGACGATAGTTTGTAAGCATTTTTTACGTGAGATGAGTGTTTGTGCACTGCATTATTTTGGGCATTGTAAGTGCTGTGAGCGTGTTTGCATAGCGATACACATGCATTATATTTTCACAATTTACGAGTTGTTTTCGTGTCTGTTGATTATTTCTTTGGACAGGTGTGCTGGCTGTGCAATGCATGATTTCGACAGTTGTTGACTAGCAAGCACATTTGCAGAGCCTTATACACGTATTATTTTGAAAATTTATGAGATGTTTGCGTCTCTGGACATCAGTGTACTGCATTATTTTGGTAATTTACGAATATTTTGCAAGGTCTGTATGCTGTATACTGCAGTATTTCGTTATGCAATTTTGTCATATGATGACATGCTGGAGACTGTGGCTGTTGTTTGAAGACAAATGTTGATAGTATTAGGGCTGAAGAAAACTATTCAGTGGGAAACGTTGAGGACAACTTAAAAATTTTGCATCAAGCAGAAAAAGGAGCCACTATGAATATATTAGAAGAATTAGAAATACACACACATAAGAACAGCACCCCAGACTACATACTTAATGAACAGAGTTAGCTAACACCCCTTTCCTGAAAAATTTCCAAAAATTACTTTCCAGCCTCCAAAGCAAATAATATTAGTACACCTATCTGCAGATCAAGTAGCAAATTTATATGTTACTATAATTCTCATGATGCTAAATGTAATTAAATAATATACTATTTTACCTATACAGTTATATATATATATATATATATATATATATATATATATATATATATATATATATATTAAAAAAACTTTATAATTAATTTAACAATATCAACTCAAAAATCCAATGTCTCTGTATTAGTGTAAAAGGCATTACAGTTGCGTAAATGAATATATGATCCTTTCCAAACATAGGACATCATCATCAAATGTTATGATATATCATGGCATATGTGATACTCATATGTTTGTAAGCTCTTTGTATGTATCTTTAGATGTAGTGCGTGGTAGAAATCTTCTCAGTGACAAATCTAAAGTGTTCAGTGAGAATAATTTACGTACACAACAGTAAGAATGCAGTGGGATTGCATTTACAACTGTTGGACGAATGTTGAGAAAACAAACACTCCAAACCGATGTTTCACGTAAGTCACATGCAACGAAAATCTGTAACGCAACCATCTGTGTGTGGCGTGTTTACAATTATGTATTATTTACATTTTAGGACAATTAATCTGTAAAAAACACACCACATGTTATAAAGAAAGCGTGTAAATCGTCTGAGGATGAATCACAACGATTCGAAACCGGTAACGGAACCCTTTGAATAATGGAACTGAAAGTAAATTTGTGGCTGGTTGCTGTCCTAACACCATCAACATTATTTTGTTAATTTACTTGTTGTTTGCGTGTCTTTACATCAGTGTAATTCATTATTTCTGTAATTTATGAGTTGTTTTCAAGTGAGCACATCAGTGTACTGCTGTGTACTGCATTATTTGTGTAATTTACGAGTTGTTTGCGTCTCTGTACATCAGTGTTTTTCATTATTCCTGTAATTTACGAGTTGTTTTCGTGTCTGCATTTCAGTGTATTGCATTATTCCGGTAATTTACGAATAGTTTGCAGGTATGTATGCTGAGTATCGTGAGCCCAAGCACGTCAGGGCGAGTGTTTGCATCAGTGTACTAAATGAACTATGTGAAATCTGTCCCCAAATAAATTGTTCCAAAATAAATAAAGTACATTCCTCCCTCTCCCCAGCAGCCCAGCACAGACTAAGTCCTTTTCCTCCTATTCCCCATTCCCCATCCCCCCCCCCTCTTAGATTATGTCACAGAAGGGATGACAGTGTTCTCTGGTGGCGGTACTGTATACTAGGTCAGACCTCATGAGGGCACACTGGATGGAACTACTGCCCCAAACTGTCTAAATAAAGATTGCCGGCAGAATACTTACATGCATCCTATCCAGTAGCCCAGCACACCCTGAGTCATTTTCCCACCAATTCTTAGAAAGAGGTGGCGGTCAGATGACTTAGGTTAGTGGAGGTAGTCCAAGTGAGCTATCTGACCACCATTTGCTTGGGTTAGTGGAGGTAGCTGTGGTGTGTCGGATTGTCCTTCTGCAATTTTAACTTCCCACCATTTTCTGGGGGAGAGGGAGTGGGGGCAGGGGAAGGGTGGCGTTAATTATTTCATCAATTTAATTAAGAAGTAATCAAACTGATAAAAGGGGCTATTCCAGTAACTCAGATCTAGGGGTGGGGGGGGGTGGATTGGACGTTTCCTGAGGGTCGAGGGGAGTGGGAGGGGGTGGAGGAACAATACTTTAAGTACTTGTCAATCAAAAGGAAGGATCCTTTTAGCAGAACAATAAGTTAAGGACCTGTTATCAAAGGATAACAATAGGTTAATAACCTGTCAATCAAAGGAGAACAAAAGGTTAATGGCCTGTCAATCAAAGGAGAACAATAGGTTTGCCACTGAGTGCATTCCTGCCCCTGATGTAGGGAATCCACATTAACAAAATGTGCTTGTACGAAGTTTGTCTCACTACTACTGACATCCCAGGTGACACAATAATCAACGAGAGACAACTTGAAAAATCTGCCAGGTACGGGGATATGAAAACTAATCTTCAGCGACTGTGGCATAAACCAGGGAAAGTGGTTCCAATATTCCGTAGCACACTGGGAAAAGTGAAAAAGGATCTTAGTATAGTTTCAAAAACATTTACATTGGTAAAATATCCGCTATACTGGGACCAGCAAGAAATGTCCACCGATATATCATGCAGTCATAGACCCTTTGAAAGTGTCCGATAATGAGTAAATATCAGATCCAAGCTATTGACCACAATTGCTGCATTTAATTTTATAATCTATATCTGTACTAATAGTAAAATTGTAAAATCGTTATGTCTGTCTGTTTGAACATGCTAATTTCAGTAAAATCATCAGACGAACGTCGGCCAAAGAAACCGCGATGGAAGCTTCTAGGCAGTTTGTCAACAAGTGGCCACAAAAGCCTTAACAGTTTTGTACTAATCTCAAAAACTAGCAAACTAATTTCCACGGGGTTTTCACAGATAACTTGAGTGTAGCTTGTGGCAACATGTAGGCTTTATTTCAACAGTATCAAATCACGAAAGAAAAGAAACAGATATCGTTCAATAAAGTTTCCTCTAAAAACATTGTATGTGTCTGTTTGTGTTTCAGAACACTCCAATCTCCAAAAGTACTCGACAAATTTCCATGGTTTAATATATTTTGTATGGGATCTAAAATTTAAAAACCTCTCTCACACCGGCCAGATTTAGCTTCACTGATCAGGATAGTAAAAACATGCGTATATTAAGGGAATTTTCATTGACAAAGCAGGCTTATCACATTCACACAGTTCAATACTGTTCTATCCTGATTAAATTAAGCTTAACTGAAATTCTATAAGGCAGTGAAGCAATTTCGAAGCCTCGGTGCGACGAAAATTGTCAGTCGATCTCCTGGAAACATTTGTAATAATTATTAACTTTCGGTGATCACGTGGGGAAGACCGTAGACCTGCTGGTAAGACTGTGTTAGCCTATTTATTTGAAGTAACTGGATATCTTGAGCATACAAAATGGCAGGTTCGTCCAGTGTAAATCAGACGTTCCCCACTGATCCCGTGCAACACAGCGTAGTAAGCAGACACTGTCAATAATAATAATCCGTTAAATAATACGCGAACACACTTACTTTAGTTTAGTTCATGTATTAAATTCCTTCTCATACAGAATCTCATCAAGATGGCGACTAGCCCAACAATACATACATATACATCCTTCTTTCACGACTAATCGGCAAGAAGTCCTTCATTCTTTTCCATAAGAGAAAACATAGATAGTAGAGAATCTATTCCATGGAGTAAATGGACGCTCCATGGAATAATTGGGCTTGAAACTACTTTGCATTGATAATCGGTAAGATAAGAAGAGATATTTCGAGATATATACTGAGTTATATAATTTATAAAATTTCTGAAAATATTGCGGAGAGACCGCTGCAAGAGACATTACATTGCCCCTCGCTGCGAGCAAAGTTGATATGTATCCACTTTGCGAGCTAACTATTGGCTTAGCTAACTCGTTATAATTTGTGGAACATACGTTCCTATAAATTTTAAGAAGTTAGTAAGATTTTTTTGATTACAAGAATTTAAAGAGATTTGGTATCTTCATTACCTAGATATCTAGTTGTTGCTTTCACGTGTACTGGGGCATACCCACATCCCACGTACGCAACCAGGGAAGATGGACTTATATAGTTGTTAATCCAGTGTACCTATTCAGGAACTGGCCTTCACAGGGAAACCCCGGAAAACCTGGAGGCTTAGACTCCAACTAGGTATCACAGATGATAGGAAAGACAGAATAATTTAGAAATTTGAGAGTTATCTAGAATTCATAGGAAAGATAAAATCTGCCTCATAGCCAAAAAAAAAGAAAAACTTTACACATGCAAATTTTTTTTACAATAATCTGAAAAATTTTCTTCATCGATGTCATGCTGAACTGCGGTGAAACTGACCGAACAGGAACATGGGACACGGCACGGAGGACAGGCGTCGCATTGGTGTACCGGACAGGAGACGTAACGGATTTGGGAGACCAGAAGGAACCTCAGGAACAGGTACTCAGGATTGTGGCATCAAACAATCGCAATTCGTCTAAGGAATGGTCAACTATTAAAGATTCCTGGAAGAGAAGGGTTAGTCGAATTTTCCAGGTTCATTTTGAACTCAAATATGGACCTGATCCATCCAATCTTCCATCTGAGGAATGGGAAAATCCATTCGTCTTATACTTTCCACACCTAGGTGTCTTAATCGATACTGTAGTTGCACAATATCACAACTCCAGATCGGAAAACAATTTTGAAAACATGGATAATTTCATCCATCTTCTTGAGTAAGCCAAAAGGTTCTAAGCCTGGTTTTAATTATTTATTTATTTATTTAATTTTCGTTGGCTTTTCCAGGTGGAAGTAGATCTGAATCTTTACTAATTTGGTTTCAAGTACGAATGTGGATAGCATGTCAGAATGTTCCAAAAAAATGAGATTTTCACTCTGCAGCGGAGTGTGCGCTGATATGAAACTTCCTGGCAGATTAAAACTGTGTGCCCGACCGAGACTCGAAATCGAGTACCTCGAGTACCTCGTCTCCTAGCTGTGAGTACCGGGCGAGAGTCGTGCTTCGGTAGCTCAGTGGTAGAGCACTTGCCCGCGAAAGGCAAAGGTCCCGAGTTCGATTCTCGGTCGGGCACACAGTTTTAATCTGCCAGGAAGTTTCAAATTATATCTTACTCATACATGATTAAAATGAAATTTTGCTGAAAGAGAACGTTTGATCAAGTCTTGCTGCATGACCTCTGCAGCTGAAATTAATTTTTCTCTTTTATACTCCAAATGCCGCATTTTCTCATGAACATATATGAATGCAATATAACAATAAACAAATCCAACTGGAAAATGACACATTATTATAAATTCAATGAAGAACTTTCTTATTAACTCTAATTTTAGAAACACACTCTAAGCTGGTTAATTAAATTCTCTTGAATAGAATTTAGCTCGCGCAAAAAAAAAAAAAAAAAAAAAAAGAACAGCGAGTCTTTATATCTGTGGACAGTAGCAATCGATTCTAATTTCCTAACGCGGTTCATTTGTTCTCCTGTGAACTGTCAGTTTACGAACACTAACTTCACACGCAAGCGCCATATTCGACCATATAGTTTCAGTAAACTTATTCTCACTGGAGATTAACACTCCCTGAATGTATATTATTTCACACGCACAAGCTTCTTTGGTGATCATCATGTAGACAGATAAACTGTAAGTCTTCACAGCAGCAATAGCTACAGTTCCACTTACTTTTCTAAATATTCCTATACTATCACAGAAGCAATTGCTTACTGTTCATTGAACTATCACAGATGCTTGGCATGCTGTCATTTAACCTGTCACAGTAGCTGAGGCATACTGTCCTTCGCACTTCATTTTTAACACCCAAATACTTCATACAGACTTTTCATTTAATTTGAAACACTTTTTTAAAAAGTACCTCTTTAGGTCATCCTGGGGAAATAATCCTTTTATTCTTCCAGAATCCGGATATTCTAATAAATACGCACCAGGATTCGGTATATCAACTATTATATATGGACCTGTATAAATTAGATTCCATTTTCTGATGGTCATCTTCAACCTTGATGACTTGATGTGTCTTCTTAAAAGAATTTGTTGTCCGATATTGAAAGTCTGAATCCGTTTGATGTTTCTGTCATGGATTTCCTTTCGCTGTCTTGCTTTCTCCGTAATATTAATGAGAGCATTGCGAATTTTTTCTTCCCATGGCATTTTGGTGTCCTCGAGTTTAGGCAAGTTATCTACCCAAAAGTTCCTTTCGTTATCTCTGAACATCAGTTCATTCGGGGTAAAGTTTGTAGAACTATGAGGTAAATTATTATAAATCTGCTCAAACTCGGTCAAATAGTTTATCAAGGTAGTTTGTTTATCATGACAGTACGTTCTCATGAATCTGTTTAGTTCTCGAAAAACCCGTTCAATTAAATTCCCTTGTGGATGATAGCAAGATGTAAATATCTGTTTTATTCCTAGTTGTGATACTAATTTTCTCCATAAATATCCAGTAAATATCTTCGCATTTTCGGAGATTATAGATTTTGGAATCCCTGCATGAGGAATGTAGTCATTTACAAACTTTACTGCGGCAGCTCTTGCATTTGCTGATTTTATAGGATATAGTTTAACATATTTTGTAAACACATCACAGAATCCAATAATGTACTTAACACCACCTCTGGCTCTAGGAAGTGGTCCACAAATATCACATGATATAAGTGATCTTGGTGCTTCAGGTATTATTGAATGAAGCGCAATTTTATTTCCCTTGTTGTCCGGCTTAGCCTTTTGACAGAGAATACATTTCTGGATGACTTTGTGCACTTTTCGCCTTATATTTGGGAAGTAACAATAATATCTAATCTTATTAGCACACTTTACAACACCAACATGACCCCAGGTCAAATGTGTAAACCAAATTAATCGTTCTTCATATTCTTCGGGTATGCAGACACACCACTTTGGATTCTCAGCCTTCCCAGATTTAAAAACTAAAATATTATTCACAAGCCGGCACTATTCCAAATTGACCATAGGATTTTGTTGATTGAATTGTCGTATTATAGCATTCCATCGTCGATCCTTCTTCTGAAGCTGAGCCATTGGCTTACATAAATGAATATAATATAACTTGTAATTATTTTCTGGAAGAAGAAGCACTGGAAATTCTGCCTTATTATTTACATCCAGTTCAGGTGTTATTCCTTCTGGAGATCTTGACAACACGTCAGCTATAATATTTTCTTTTCCGGCTACATGAATAATTTGGAACTGATATTCTTGCAGCGCCAGCGTCCACCTTGACAAGCGAGGATGCAGCAACTTACAAGTTTGTAAAAAGGCTAGTGATTGGTGGTCACAATAAACGGCTATCCTTGAGCCATATACATAATAATTAAACCTTTTCAAAGACCAAATAACTGCTAAAGCTTCTAATTCCGTAGTGGTATATGCTCTTTCACAGGTGGATAAAAGTCTGCTAGCAAATGCAATTGGACAAAAGGTTTTTACACCATCGATGTACCTAATTTGAAATAAACAAGATCCTAATCCGACATCTGATGAATCAGTGGCTAAACAGAATCCAACATTCATATCAGGGTGGTATAATAACGGAGCATTTATCAGTTGATCCTTAGTTTCACAAAAAGCCTTTTCACAATCATTAGACCATTGCCATGGTACATCTTTCCTCAGGAGCCGGTTTAGTGCTTCAGAGTTCATTGCTTGAGTTTTAATAAATCGACGAAAAAATGAAGCCAAGCCTATAAAGCCTTTCATTTGTCTTCTGTTTCTTGGAGTTGGAAAATTTTTTATCGCACTAATCTTCGCTTCTGTTGGAAGAATTCCTTTTGCATTAATCATATGTCCTAAGAATTTAATTCTCTGTAGAGAAAGTTGGGATTTTTTTAGATTTGCAGTTATACCAGTTTGTTTGAACACAGCAAAAATTCTCCTAATAAGTTGTACATGTTCCTCCCAAGTTTTAGAGGCAATTAATAGATCGTCCACAAAAATTGTTATTCGACTACGTAGTTCTGGTTCTAGGGCATAGTCCAACGCAGAAATAAAAACTCCAGAGCTGATATTGAGACCAAACGGAACGACCTTGAACTGATAGCTTCTCCCTCCATGTATAAAAGCAGTATATTTTCTTGATTCCTTGTCTAACTGGACTTGCCAGAACGAACTTCTCAAATCAGTGCTGGTTAAATAGGATACATCTTGAAATTTCTGTATTAACTCATCAATGTTCTCCGGATGTGTGCGCACAGGTACTATAATTTTGTTAATTTCCCTTGCATCTAATACCAATCGAACTTTTCCTCCTGGCTTTGGTACAACAAGCAACGGAGAACAATACGGGCTGTTCGACGGTTCAATAAGATTCCAGTTTAACAATTTTTATATCTCTTCCTGAACTGGTTGTTTTAATCGCCAGGGAATGGGATAGTGTGTGCGGCAAAATGTCTTATGGGGCTTAATCTGTAATGTACAAACATATCCTCTAATAATTCCTGGCTTTTCATCGAAAACTGACTCATATTCTGTTAATATATTGAATAATTGTTCCCGCTGACTATCCGTTAGGCAATCTGACTCAGCAATCTTCTGTTTGACTGTTTGTCTGAAATCCTCTTCTTGAATTGACTTCATCGGTAGTCGGCACATATTATTATTTTCAGCACAAATCAACTGCACAGCAGCACCACGGAAATATCGCTCATACACTGCCTCCTTTCTCAGTAAGATCAGTGTAACAAATTGATCTTAGATTTTAAAATGCACCTTTCCTTCTACCAAGTCCAACTTGCAATTGCAGGCTTGCAAAGTTCCAATGCCAAGAATACAATCTACTAACAGCTTTTCCACTACAAGGAATGTGCATTGTTTAGCTACATTTCCCAATTTTACCTCTATAAGCGTTCGTATCTTGACGTTCCTGGATTTTGCTCCCACTGCACCTATAACTTGGCAATCTTGTACTGGTAGGACAGGGATTTTCTTAATTTTACTAATTCTGCGAAACAAAGTTCCGGATACTACGTCTGTAGATGAAGCTGTGTCCAGTCCAACATTGGTTAAAATTCCTCCCACTTCTGTGATGATCTCAGACACAGGAACCCTTTTATCTTCGACTACACAGGCCTCTAAGTCTCTTGTCAATTCATCTGTCATTAATTCGCCTTCATTATATCTCAACATTGCCACGGAATTAATTTCGTTTAAAACAGGTTTGCCCCTTTTGTATTCCCCGGCCGACTTTACGGAGCATAAAGCGGCCCTCTTCAGTTTAAATGTCGGTTATTATTTCCTCTTGAATCATCTACTACTTCTGTTATGACTGGCTGTTGTTGAAGAATGGTTGTGTTATTTGCTTCAAATCGAATGTCAGAATTTCTGTACACATTATTATTATTTGAAAACTGCTGGTTCTGATAAACTCTTGCATTTCCAAACATTGGGTTGTATCTGCGACCTGTTCGATTGTCTCTGAATCTGCCCCTCGCAGCACTGTTATTGAAATTTCCATTTCCATTGCAATTGTTTCCGTTGAATCTCTGACTATTCCTAGTATAATAATTATTAAATCCGTTTCCATTCCGGTTCGCATTTGGCGCCTCAATCACTCTCCTCTGCATAACCGGTTGTCTTGGCCGATGTTCATCTTCCTCGATCATATCTATAGTGTCAAGCGTAGTCATGAGAGAGTCAAGGTCATGCTCATTAATATACAGCATTCTATTTCTGATGCTGGCCGGAAGTCGAGATTTTAATATGCCAATCACGTCTTGTAGAGGCTTATCCCAATACCGCGATTTGTTTATATATTTCTCAAAGTATTTCTTTAAAGACCCACGTGAAAAAGAAAAAGGTTCCGGATATAATACCTCCTGCCTTAAACGTTCCTGTCACGGTCGCCAAATTTAATATATTTTGTATGGGATCTAAAATTTAAAAACCTCTCTCACACCGGCCTGATTTAGCTTCACTGATCAGGATAGTAAAAACATGCGTATATTAAGGGAATTTTCATTGACAAAGCAGGCTTATCACATTCACACAGTTCAATACTGTTCTATCCTGATTAAATTAAGCTTAACTTAAATTCCATAAGGCAGTGAAGCAATTTCGAAGTCTCGGTGCGACAAAAATTGTCAGTCGATCTCCTGGAAACATTTGTAATAATTATTAACTTTCGGTGATCACATGGGGAAGACCATAGATCTGCTGGTAAGACCGTGTTAGCCTATTTATTTGAAGTAACTGGATATCTTGAGCATACAAAACGGCAGGTTCGTCCAGTGTAAATCAGACGTTCCCCACTGATCCCGTGCAACACAGCGTAGTAAGCAGACACTGTCAATAACAATAATCCGTTAAATAATACGCGAACACACTTACTTTAGGTTAGTTCATGTATTAAATTCCTTCTCATACAGAATCTCATCAAGATGGCGACTAGCCCAACAATACATACATATACATCCTTCTTTCACGACTAATCGGCAAGAAGTCCCTCATTCTTTTCCATAAGAGAAAACATAGATAGCAGAGAAGCTATTCCATGGAGTAAATGGACGCTCCAAGGAATAATTGGGCTTGAAACTACTTTGCATTGATAATCGGTAAGATAAGAAGAGATATTTCGAGATATGTACTGAGTTATATAATTTATAAAATTTCTGAAAATATCGCGGAGAGACCGCTGCAAGAGACATTACAATGGGTCTTTCACAGGTAACAAGGGTAGCTTGGGGCAACATATAAGCTTTGTTTCATCAAAATCGGATTGGGAAAAAAATAAAAGAAAAGGATACAGTAATTATAAATTTTAAGATCTTGTTCACCTTAGTAGCTCAGCTGTATAGCTTAGTGATGGCGTAGCACACCAAAGAACCAATAGATGGTGTTTCATTCGTAGTACACCAGAGAATCAGCAGACGGCTCTGTTAATTTTTTCTTATTTTTGCTCACCTCAGTGACAGAAGTATTTCCGGAGCTTTACTTCAGTGACAGAATTTAATGTCTATGCATACAAACTAACATTGAATATACTTGGCTAGGATATACGGATTTACTGATTTCGCTTTGTGTATTAAAAATGTAATAAAACTACTTTGCTTCTTCCGCTAGGTTTGTAATATATTTCACTTTTTCGCGAGGAAAACGAATTTTTGGACAAAGTGGTCCTATAAATTTTCCGATTTTAGAAATTGAGATGTGCAAGTATAAAAGACCTTTATTAACTTCCTTTGCCAAGCACGGCCATGTTGCTGGTAATAATAATAATAATAATAATAATAATAATAATAATAATAATAATAATAATAATTCTATGGCTCTTGGCAGTTACTTCAGGTGCTACTCCATCAAGAGCTATACTCAAGAGCCCCAGAAACATTTGCAGTCTCGTGAATGTTTCAAACATGACAGTAATAATAAAAACTGTATTACATATTGATTTCATAAAATATATTAGCTTGTGGGTAATGAGAGGCCCCCAGCTCATACGTGGACTGGCCCTAATAGCGAACTCGGGTACGCATTTATATTCATTGTACGGCGTGTGCTCCGCCGCCTCTGCAGGAGAACGGCGTCAGAGACAAATGTAGAGCCGCGATGTGGTCTCGAGGAGAAGACATGGTGTTGGGAAAGCTTCTCAGAACCAGCGCACTGGCGGTTTTTCTCTGGAAGTCAACTGTTTGAGCAAAGAGTTCTCATCTCTTTACAAGTTCCTGGAAGAGAGGAAATACGCACGGAGACCGTCTGCAAAGGCGTCTTCACAGATGTTTCGGGTGCACAGTGACCATATACGAGACTGAAAAATCATTGGTAAATACGAATGCTTCACTCTAGAAAAGGGAGCAATATAGCCTGAAACCCGTATAGCATGTTGAGAGAACCGAGCCACCGACCGAACTGGTGCAAAGGTTAGCACACTGAGGACGTCGGTTCAAATCCGGGTCGGGCCACCCGGATTTAGATTTTCCGCGATTGTGCTAAATCGCTCCAGGCAAATGTCGGAATGGTTCCATTGAAAGGGCACCAACGAATTCCTTCCCCGTCCTTGGCACAATCCGAGCATGTGCTCCATCTCTAATGTCTTCGATATCGACGGGACGTTAAACCCCATCTTCCTTTCTTCCTCCCATGTTGAGAAAATTACATCAGTGAAATAATTAATATCTGCAGATCTATACCACTATTCAAAGACAAGTTGTTGTTTAATGCTGTTACCAAAAATCTGCCGGCCGCGGTGGTCTAGCGGTTCTAGGCGCGCAGTCCGGAACCGCGCGACTGCTACGGTCGCAGGTTCGAATCCTGCCTCGGGCATGGATCTGTGTGATGTCCTTAGGTTAGTTAGGTTTAAGTAGTTCTAAGTTCTAGGGGACTGATGACCACAGATTTTAAGTCCCATAGTGCTCAGAGCCATTTGAACCAACCAAAAATCTCGAAAATACTTGAGCAGTTTACTTCAAAATGGTTAAAATGGCTCTGAGCACTATGGAACTTAACTTCTGAGGTCATCAGTCCCCTAGAACTCAGGACTACTTAAACGTAACTAACCTAAGGAGATCACACACATCCACGCTCGAGGTAGGATTCGAACCTGCTACCATACCGGTCACGCGTTTCCAAACTGTAGCGCCTAGAACCACTCGGCCACACCGGCCAGCAGTTTACTTCAAATTTGTACAAAATATTCTAAGTGTGTGTGTGTGTATGTGTGTGTGTAAGTACTTCAAATTCTACACGACATTGTAATAAACATTCACTACCTGACTCAGAAGAATGTAAGTTATTAATTTTTTTAACAAAAATGTGTTGAGTTGCCAGCGTCCAATCGGTCACATCCCCAGGTTTCGGATAGGGCAATGCTCACCATACGTGGTGGGTATCGGGGAAATAAAATACCTGAGGTGGACCAAAAAGCCTTATAGTGTCATATTAGATTATCAAAGCCTATAGGAAGAAAACCTCAAAAGTAAATTACCTCATCCCCAAGGTTTGGGGTTGTGCAGGGAGCCAAGTTCTCACTCACGTGAAAAAATTAAAATGCTAGAAAACCTAATAATATCCCTTGGAAAAACTGGAATCTTGGACGAAGATCTGGCGGAAAAAAAGGAAAATGACATTTAGATGTTGGAATATGCAAGGTATCTTCACAAAACTGAATATATTACCAACAGAACTTGACAGTTTCAATAGAGATGTTGTCGCACTCTCTGATACCAAGAGGAAAGGCAAAGGAGAAGAAGAACTTGGTAATTATGTACATATCTGGAGTGGGGTATCCAGAGTGGTACGAGCCAAAGCAGGAGTTTCCATTCTAACCAAGAAAGCATGGAGAAAGAGAATCACAAATTCGAAGTTCATTAATGAACGTATTATTGCGGTAGAAATGACTCTATTTGTCAGGGAAGTTGCAATTATTGGTGTGTATGCACCCACAGCTGATGCAAGGGACCAGAAGAAAGATAGTGTCTGGAAAATCCTTAGGGAGACTACAGAAAAGTCCCAAGGAGGAAGGAACTGTTTACCATGGAGGATATGAACAGAACAGTAAGAATTAGAAAATCATGTCCGATAGAGGGAAAACATTGAGAGACAGAATATAATAACAATAGAGAACAACTGATTGAAATTTGTGAACAGTTTTATCTGAAAACTACCAACAATTTTTTTAACGCAAGGATATTCATAAATATACTTGGCAACACAACACTAAAGAACTTCATTCTATAATAGATAATATTATTAATAGACAGACAAATAGTTTCAAGGCAGCTGATGTTTGATCTTATAGAGGAGCCCAGTGTGGATCAGACCATTATTTAGTAAATATGAAGATTTTTTGGCCATGGAAGAAGCAAAGAATTATTCTAGCAACATTAAAACGAATTGTGCTGAGAGGGCACAAAATCTACAGCCTACAAGATGAAAGTATACGAACATTCTTTGCTGCTAGAATGGAAAAATACATCGGAAGGATTATTTACAGAGGAAATACATGAATACATAAAATCCAGTGTTGTAAGTATAGCAACAGAGGTGCTGGGCATAAGGGAAAACAACTACAGCTGTACAGCAGAATAGTGGTTGGAGGAAATTGAGGTGGCAGTTAAAGATGAGAAATGCTTTCAATCGGTGGTTAAATGGTAAATCGGAAATAGCAAGAACAATCTACAAGGAGAAGAAGAATGGAGTGATAAAAAAAATAAGGATAGCAAAGAATGAAGCATGGGAAAGGACATGTGCCAATGTCAATAGTAAACTAGGATTTGGGAAAGCAAAAGAAGCATGCTAACATTAAAAGGACTTCGACAAGAGATGAAAGCCAAAACCGATTATCAATTGATAACACCAAAAGAATGGGAAGAATATTTCCGGAAATTTGAGGATAGAGAAGAGTATCTGGAGGAAGGAACAGTGGAACAAAAGGAACGGGAAGGAGAGGGGATCCAAGTTTCAGAAAGCGAGGTGAGTAAGGTATTAAGAACAGGGATGAATGGTAAATCACCTGTACCAGGCACTGGAGCGAAAAAGTGCAGTTTTGTTTCCTTTCTCGCAGTCACTTTTAACTAAGTTAGCAAGGCATTTAAACCGCCAGTACTAAATACCTAACAGGGCATATTACACCATTAGACAAATTGTTTCTCCTCCTTAGTTAATTTCGTTGTCATTATCTGATTTGAATTTATTACAAAATATGAAAGATTAAAACTAATTAAACGAAAAAGTAAAATTTTAAATGTCAAAAATCTTGAAGAACAGATAGAGGAATTTCAAGAAAGAATTCAGAGGAAATTAAAAAAATGTGAGCAGAAGATGTATCAAATGTACTAATTACAACAGCTGAAGAAGTGGGTGGCTTAAAACTGACCAATATAACAACAGGTTTGATGAACAAGAGAAGAAGAATGAAAGCTGTTACAAAGATGAAATAGAATACACAGAGCTGTGCAAAGCTCTGAGAAAGAGCGTGAAAGACGGTGTCAAGAAGTATGAAGAAGACACCCTAAAAGCCAGTCTTGAGAATAAATCTAGTTTAAAGAAAGTCAAGCGAATGCTTATGATTGGAAAGAATCAGTTAATAGCATTAGTCACAGATGAAGGCCGAATTACAGACAAGAAAAAAACCCTGAATATATTGGAAATTTCTATACTAACCTATACAGTAAAATATATTACGATACCTTGCTCCTAGACGAATTGGATGCTTCCATCTCCCAAATTCCAGAAATACTCCCATCAGAAGTCAAACATGCAATACACAATACGAAGAAAGGGACTGCTCCAGGTAGTGATGACCTCCCTGTCAATGTTCTAAAGCTGATGGATGAGGAATCCATGAAGCATTTAGCTAAGATATTTTCAGGTTGTTTGCAACGTGGAACGTTAGCAAGAGATTGGAATAAAGCCAAAATAATAACAATACATAAGAAAAGAAATAAAGAACTACAGAAAGTACAAAGTTTTCACTAGGATCTTGACTAGCAGATTGAGCACTACACTCAACAAGGCTCAACCCATTGAGGAAGCCAGTTTCCGATCAGGATTTAGTGGAGTTAACCATATCTTCATCTATGGGTAATAATTAGTAGAACAAATGAGTACCATGTACCCCTTTTCCTTGCTTTTATAGATTCTGAAATGACCTTTGATTCGATCAGTCACTCATCTGTGTTTGCAGCTCTAAAAGAACAAGGAGCAAAATCCTACGTAACATCTACAAAACCTCCACAGCCTTTGTGAGCGTTGCTGAAGATACTAATGAATTTCCCATGGAAAAGGATGTCAAGCAAGGTGATTCTATACCTTCCAAACTATTTTCAGCAGTCTTAGAAATAGCCATGTTTAAATTGAATTGGGTAGAAAAGGGAATTCATGTTCCCAGAAAAAGACTGAACAACTTGAGGTTTGCGGATGATATTGTCCAATTTGCCAGTGACATAGAAGAACTTCAAGCATTAGCTCACTAACTTGCATTAGTGTGCTCTGAAGTTGTACTAAAAATAAACATTGATAAAACCAAGATAATGATCAATAAATGTACACCTGAGGGAAGTATATCAGTTGGAAGCACACAACTGCAGAGAGTCACAGAATATACCTATCTAGGTCAACTGGTAAACATGAAAGGAGATTTAAATCCGGAAATATTACGACGAATTAAATTGGGCTGACAAGCTTATGGGAGGCACTCTTCAATTTTGTAATCTAAGATATCAGTTGAACTGAAGAAATCTATTTTTGACCAATGTATATTGCCAGTAATAACTTATGGCTGCGAAACATAAACATTAAATGCGTTCATTGTTAGGAAGCTAACATTAGCTGAAAGAGGAATGGAAAGATCAATGTCAAGTTATACAAAAAAGACAGGAAGAGAGCAGTTGAAATAAGATGAACAACGAAAGTCACCGACATAATGGAAAGAGTGAATACACTGAAATGTTGAAATGACAGTGAGCTGGTCATGTCACTCGAACAAAAGATGGTAGACGGTCTAAACAAGTCCTGGACTGGAACCCAATTTACCAAGAAAAGACCAAGAGGAAGACCACCGGACAGATGGGACAGAGATATAAGGAAGACAGTGGGATTCATTTGGCAATAGGAAGATCTTACTGGGATGCCACTCAAAGAGAGCACATCATTAAGCGATAGAACTGGCTGATGACGATGTTGATGATCTGTTTGTAAACAAAAAAGATATATGCACAACTATGTGCTGTTTTACTTTGTATTTGTGGTTTATCGGCTTATGATTAGAATAATTTGCAATAACAATCAACAAGGCTCGAGTTCATAGAGAGGGGAAAAGAGAACGTGTACAGAATGGGGTCAGGAAATGGACATACAGTTGGGGAAGGAGGAGATGGAAAGAGAGAGGCGCAGCAGGAGAAGGGCCGAAAGTGGAGGGGAGTAAATGATGGACACAGAGAGAGGAAAGGAGGAAGAGATGGACAAGGAGAGGGCGAGATGGAGATGGACAGAGAGAGGGAGGAGAAGTAGATTAGGACGTATATCCAGTTCCAACACATATTTCGCAAATTGTGAAGCTTGGCTGTCTTCGCTAGGAGGAAGTACTCTACCATATCTGCTAAGAAAATAATGATGACATAAAAGTTACTGTTATACAGAATATCATGAAACAATAGTTCCAGAATTACACAGATAGAGGAGGGTCCTAAACTGTTTCGAGATAAGAAATTATTAGCGGTAGATGAAAATAATTTTTCGTTGTTGTCATAAACATTTCACATCTTATAGCAACAACGTAAGCTCATAACGACTGTTCAAACTGACGACCACCAGCCTTCGCATACGGATTAAAAACAAATTTCACTGCCACAGCTGAGCTCTTGGTTCAAAATTATTTTGCCCCCTTGCTTGCACACTTTGTTCGTGATAGGGCTGCGGTCCGCTCTCCACCAGTATTCTTCATACAGTATCCCCTGAAGTACGAATTTCATGGTCAAGTGTTAAGTTCACTGGTGCTCATACACATATCTTATCTGACACTCCCTTCCCCCCCACCCCCTCCCAATATCAGTTACTAAAATTCCAATATTGTGATTATTTCTTTGTTGAGAACTTCGGTCTCTTTAGTTTGAAAGATGCAGCTTCCTGCAAGTCTCTATGCAAGGTGGAATATTTCATCTGTGGTGAAAGAACATCTCTTAACATCCGTTTGGTTGTTCGGGCGTTATATTGTGCACCATACATTTAATGTATGTCTGCAAGTTCCTGTAACATCTAAACCTGCATGCATACATGGAGCATACATGCTTAATATCGTTGCTAATCATTTCCTTTCCTGCTCCACTTGTAAATGGAGCGACTGAGAAACGACTCTATGTATGCTTCTGAATAAGCTCTAGTTTCCCTTATCTTGTCTTACCGGTCCTTACGGGCGATGTATGTTGGTTAGCATCGCTCTGCAGACGGTTGCAAATAACGGTTCTTCAAATTGTCTCAATAGTTTCTTCATGTATGGGTACACACTCTCCACGTCTTCTCTGAATGATAAACCCATTTAAAATATCTACCGTAAGCTGCCAAATTGTTCATGTGTGATGATCTTTATTGCATGTTGTATAAAATTACATTTTCAAATATCTGTAATAATAATTCAGTTAAGTAAAACCATTTATTTAACGTCGTTACACTTTACGTATTATAATAGCTGTTACATTGCTTAAAATTGCGTCAGTGATATGTGTCTCACATTTGAAAGCTAGGCGCTATTAATGGTACGAGAGAACAGAGTCTTCTTCGACCACACACGTCGAAAATCTGCTTATTATGTAATCTTGCACTTCACGTACTGCATATAGGAACACATTTTGTAATATGTGATGTAAAGAAATTGCTGTTAATAAACGGTAGTTCTCAGCAAATGTATTTAGAAACATAACCTGTCCTTTCGCTTCCACAGACGCACCCACAGTTGTCATAAAAACGCAGGAATACGAAGAACTCAAAGAATATGCTTAAAAGGTGATTTTTTCAGAGAGTCAGTGTACGCGTATACCAGCAGAGAGGCTGCAGTCGCTTGATCGCAGTATTTCGTCACCATTATTAACGTAAAAAACATTACATTATCGAAGTTAATGTTCCTTACTATATCGTTGCTAGTAATCGTTGCTAACTGATTCGCCATTACTGCGTAAAATAAATCGAGGTTTTGTTAAAAACTATGCAAGCGGTAAAAGTGGTCTGTCGTGTTCATTAGTTTTTACGATATTTAAAATATTCATAACACTGTCACCAAGCTAATAAACCAAAGGGATCGCTGCAGTAGTGTTGCAGGACGGGTTCTGCCCAAGATAACGACCTTATCTCTTGGTCACTTCCGCTTTCATGTCATATCTGAGCAATTGTGTTTGTTATCTCCAAGATCATTCGGGGTAAAACTGCCCTGCCTAAGCGTCTGAGGCAGTTCCACGTGCGTAATGTAACCTGATACCTCCACCCATGAATCTTGAGCAATTGCGCGATACAAGATTCGTAGGAAGCCCTCCTCCCCCACTTTCTCTCTAGGCCAATAAGACTCAAACTTCCACCTCCACTTCCGTTTTTTATTACTACAGTAATTCATCATTTAAGGTTGGTTGGTTGATTTGTGAGAGAAGACGAAACAGCGACGTCATCGGTTCTATCGGATTAAGGAAGGATGGGGAAGCAAGTCGACCGTGCTCTTTCAAAGGAGCTATCCCAGAATTTACCAGAAACGATTTAGGAAAATCACGGAAAACCTAAATCAGGTTTGAACCTTCGTCCTTCCAAATGCGAGTCCAGTGTGCTAGCCACTGCGCCGCCTCGCTCGGTATCATTCGAGGTATGTAGACTATAGTGAGAGGATGCTACTTAAAAAAATAACGTAAAATGTTATCATAATTTACGAGGCAAGACACTCAGACATTACAACGCATGTCTGAATTACTTTAATTTTATGACATCATGACACATGCAAATTAGTACCTTAGGCGAATTGTGTGACAAGGTATTATCCTACTAAAAATGGTAGCCAATATAACCACAGTTAATGGTCCAAACTTGCACCTTCAAGTTCTGTATCTTACACAGTTAACAGCAAAGTATTAGCCATTTTTGGCAAGCAGTCCACCAATCATTGCAGTTCTAACCGATTTTCCTACAAGTACGCACTCTAAGTATGGGACTGAGCATCAAATAAACTATTGTGATGAGGGACATGTGTCTGCTTTATTAATTTGTGATGGCATAATTTCTTAAGTACAGTGGCATAAACAACACATATACCGTTCAAAAAGATTTCGGGCTTGCAGCCGGTCTTCGGAAACTTCACTACACGATATATTGGCTGGACAACTGCCAGCCATCTTCGGGTGAGCCGACGAACCAGTCTTCGTTCGGCTCACCTGAAGATGGCTGGCAGTTGTCCAGCTGAAATATCGTGCAATGAAGTTTACGACGACCGGCTGCAGGCCTGAAATCTTTTTGAACAGTTGATTCTCCGGGAAAATTTCAAATTTTACAACACATATACCATTTGGTGTTTACAGTTTTTGTTCTGGCGTAACCGCAGGCGCTGGAACGAAGATGCGGAACGCAAGAGCAGAGAAGGCGGTGAGGAAACGTGCGCGGAATTGGACTGCACTGCACCAAGAGCGACACCTGGAAGAAGGAAATATAAGCGACGCACATGCTAGCATCGGCTGCGCAGATCTGCACCGGATCGCGGACGTTATTTATGAGTGATGTGTCTCAACTTGCCTGAACACCTCACATATCAAGGGCTCTAAATTATATTGTCTGATGCCTGTCGTTTGCTTGTAAATGTCCAAAGTATTGTCAATTGCTTTATAAAAATAAAACTACTAATGTTATTTGGTTCAATTGTTGTATAGCATTCCGAGAACGCTGCTTCCCGTAGGTACTCTATTAGTGAAGAGTGGGCAAGACCCCACAGTTTTCGTTGATTTTCTCTAAAGACGCACACATAAAAACGAGACTGAACAAGAATCACCCCACAAAAAATAAATTATTGATATGAGAACCCGTCTCCGTGTTATTAATGTGTGATGTTAATATGTTAAAAAACAATGGCATAAGCAATCCATCTGTCAGGGGTGGTTTTTTTTTGACCAATTTTACCCAAAATAACCCACGTTTCCAATCTAAGATGTGCGCAAAAGCGTGGTTTTAAATGATTAGTAACTGCCCAAGAGCATTATTTTAACAAAATACATTAATATCCTGCGTTAAAGAAATTCTGGAATGATTATTCAACAACAAATGCATGTTCAGGAAGAAAACTGATGTAAGAGCACATCTCTGATTTACTTTTTATAGTTTTGTCGATTTTCCCTCAGTATTACAAACACATGCATGCAAATACGAGACTGACCAGTTACCACAGTCTGGTACTGAAACAAATTATGTCGACATCACGTGTTAAGCAACTAGAGCAATGCATTATTATACAAAAACACTTATATCCCACATTAAACAAATAAATGCATTCGAAGCCTCTGACACTATAGGATTATAGTTGTTGTTGGGTCTTCAGTCCAGAGACTGGTTTGATGCAGCTCTCCATGCTACTCTATCCTGTGCAAGCTTCTTCATCTCCCAGTACCTACTGCAACTTACCTCCTTCTGAATCTGTTTAGTGTATTCATCTCTTGGTCTCCCTCTACGATTTTTACCCTCCACGCTGCCCTCCAGTACTAAATTGGTGAGCCCTTGATGCCTCAGAATATGCCCTACCAACTGATCACTCCTTCTAGTCAAGTTGTGCCACAAATTCCTCTTCTCCCCAATTCTATTTAGTGCCTCCTCATTAGTTACATGATCTACCTATCTAATCTCCATCATTCTTCTGTAGCACCACATTGCGAAAACTTCTATTCTCTTCTTGTCGAAACTGTTAATCGTCCATGTTTCACTTCCATACATGGCTACACTCCATACAAATACTTTCAGAAACGACTTCCTGACACTTAAATCTATACTCGACGTTAACAAATTTCTCTTCTTCAGAAACGCTTTCCTTGCCATTGCCAATTTGTATCTGTCCTGAGACGCCATGACCGGCATCATTTGAACTCTTCTGTTGGGAGAGTTAGTTTGGAGTTGGAACGGCTGCTTGGGTCGGGTGCGGGGGCTCATATTGGTGTGGTTCCTGTTGATTCTCTCAGTAGGTGGGACTATACCAGGCACGGCCTACATCTCAACAGGAAAGGGAAGGGGAAACTGGCTGGGTTAATAGCAGGAACTTTAAGGGGGGGAGGCACTGTCATGAATGGTAAAATACCAGTGGTTACAGGTGTTGGAGCAGCAACTTTTTTAGGATGGGTAAGACAGAAAGATGTTCTACGAGAGATCAGGATTGAAACAAATCTTCAGTTTAGGAAAGAAATTAAACAGCACAATTCTAGCACATTGGATCACCAGTCACAGCTGTCAATAATAAATTTTTACCAATCACCAGAAATTTTATCTCCACCAAGTTGTATCTCAGTCCTAGGTGATTGCATTGATGAATTAAAGTCACCCAACCCAGTTGACATAATCTGCCTCTCTGAACACCTTGTGGCCACTGGTATAGGAACTAGGCCTAAGCACATTGAGAAACTCAGACAGGAGAGTACTACAAATGGTAGAATAAGGAAAGGTTCTCATAAAAGTATAATTAAAAATAATGTAAGTATATTTCATCAAAATATTGGGAGTTTAAAGAATAAAATAGATGAGCTTCTGGTTTGTTTAGAAGATTTAGAAGCTGAGGATGAAATAGATATACTATGCCTGTCTGAGTATCACATTGTTACTGATATGGATAAGGTAAATGTAAGTGGATTTAAGTTCTCTGCACATGTAATGAGAGAAAATATGGAGAATTGAGGAGTTGCCATATATGTCAAAAGTTATCATTGCGCAAAAAGTATAGAAACAAAAAAGTTTTGTGTAGAGAACATATAGAAGCATGTGCCTGTGAGCTTAAATTAAATAAAGGCACATTTATAATTGTAACTGTATATAGGTCCCCATCTGGAAATTTTCATCTATTTCTGAAAAATTTGGACTCCTTGTTGTGCTATCTGTCAGACAGGGGGAAGCAAATTATTATTTGTGGGGACTTCAATGTAGATTCTCTGAAAGAGGGTAATAGGAAAAACGACCTTGAAGTATTACTCGGTTCTTTCAATTTGACACCTGTTATTGATTTTCCTACTCGGTTGGTAAATGATAGCAGCTCACTGATAGATAACTTCTTTATAGACCAAGATAAGTTTAACCAGATAAATGCTCAGCCTGTTGATAATGGTCTTTCTGATCATGGTGCACAGCTAGTTACAATATATGACATAGCTCCATTCAGCAGTACTAAACAGTCCTCCAAAGTAGTACGTTCAGTCAACGATTTAACAACTGCAAATTTCAGGGAAAGCCTACAGCAGTTAGACTGGGATGAGGTGTACCGTGAACCTGATACCAATTTAAAATATAATTTATTTCATGACATTTTTGTAAATGCATTTGAAAACTGTTTCCCCAAGAAAATAGTTAAATATACTCGTAAGAAACCTTGTAACAAACCATGGCTTACTAAGGGTATAAAAATATCTTGTAACCGGAAAAGGGAAATGTATCTGACAGCAAGAAAGAGTAGTGAGCCACAAACTATCAAACATTATAGAAACTACTGTGTTATATTAAGAAAAGTTATTAAAAAATCCAGAAGTTTGTGTATCATGTCTGAAATCAGCAACTCTGTTAGTAAAATTAAAACAATTTGGAATATTATTAAAAGAGAAACAGGTCAATCAAGAGCACAGGAAGACAGTATTACCATCAAATTGAATGGAAACTTTACGAACAAAAAGTCAGAAGTTGAAAATATTTTTAATAATCATTTTCTAAATGTTGTGGATATAGTAGGATCCAGGTGTTCATTAGAAGATGATAGGTTGTTAATGGAAGAGGCCCTACCTATGCAATTTGATACAATTGAAATCTCAACCACTTCTCCCTCTGAAATTAGGAAAATACTAAACTTGCTTAAAAGCAAAAACTCGCATGGAATTGATGGCATTTCCAGCAAAATACTAAAAGCTTGTTCTCAACAGATAAGTAAGATTCTCAGCCACCTGTGTAATAGCTCTCTGGAACAGGGCATTTTCCCTGATAGACTGAAATATGCTATTGTTATACCTTTGCATAAAAAGGGGGATGGATCTGATGTCAACAATTACCATCCAATCTCCCTTCTAACAGCTTTATCCAAAATTTTTGAGAAAGTAATGTATTCAAAAGTAGCTTCACATATCTGTAAAAATGAACTACTAACAAAATGTCAGTTTGGTTTCCAGGAAGGTTTTTCAAAAGAAAATGCCATATATGCTTTTACCAATCAAATTTTGAATGATCTGAATAACCGAACTCCACCCATTGGGATTTTTTGTGATCTCTCAAAGGCTTTTGATAGTGTAAATCATGAAATTCTCCTAGACAAGCTCAAGTATTGTGGCATGAGTGGGACAGTGCACAAATGGTTTAATTCATACCTAACTGGAAGAGCGTAGAAAGCTGAAATAAGCAATTCTCATAATATGCAAAGATCAGCACATTCCTCAAACTGCAGAACTATCAAGAATATGGTTCCACAAGGGTCAGTCATGGGTCCTTTGTTGTTCTTAATATATATTAATGACTTACCATTCTATATTCATGAAGAGGCAAAGTTAGTTCTCTTTGCTGATGATACAAGTGTAGTAATCAAACCTGACAAACAAGAATTAACAAGCTTGTGAGCTCTGCAACATCCATGTACTAATTTACATTTACATGACAAACCCTATTTTCAGGGCTATATTTTAATTTGGACAAATGGATCTATGCAGATATTTTTGTAAAAACGACGATGATACATCAGTCCATACTAAGGTAAAATTGCCACCTTCTGAAGAAGACAAATTTAAATTTGTTGAAACCTAGGTAAAGATTTCTTTATCCATTGCAACTGGTCGGCTGTTTATTATTTTATTACGTGGAACCGTTGCTGTTGTGCAGCTATGTTTAAAATACTGAGATATGAGTGGCCTAGCTGGTCGGAGTTTGCTTACTGAGTACATCCGGATTTAAGTGTTTTTAATGAGAATATTGTAGCTCGTCCTAGTCGATGTTGTGCCTTTGCTTGGCTGTATTTCATTAGGCTTCTGTCATCAGTACTGTTCCTTGCAAGTTTCAATACTCGCTCTAGTTTTACAAGTACTTGTCGTTGTTGGTTTATCATTTGAAGACTTAATAGCATTTGTCATCAGATAGAAGCACTACTGATGTAATTTATTCTTACTAGTGGGGTTTAGATTATTTATTACTATTGTAAAAGTTATTTAAAATATACTTTTAGGTGCAGGCAATGCTGTGTGTAATTTGGGGAACTTTGAAGAGCTGCCTGAGACGACCTGCTAAACCCACAGGAGAGGACAGGTAGTTTAAATTGTGGAAAGTGGCCAAAATAAACGGCTGTCAGTTACGCTCGAACATACAACTTTATTTACTTGACCAAACATTACAAGAGCCAAGGAAATTTTTAAAAAACATAGCATTAATTTACTGGCTGAATGCGCCATAAATCTCATGCCTTAAGGGAAAGACTACTTTAATTTAAAATCGACTGAAAGCAAATAACGTAAGACTCAAACCAAAATCAGAAATTTAAAAGGCAAAAAGCTTGATCTTAAATCAGTTCTTTCAATTAGGGTGAAGGCCCAACAAATCTGACACTTTAAGAGCAAAACAACTTTAATTTAAAAGTCTGCTAAAGGCCCATCACTTAAGACTCAAACCAAAATAAATTTTTAAAAGGCCAAGGCCTTACCTTAAAACTGTTCTTTAAATTAGGCTGAAGGCCCAAACATCTTACGCCTTAAGGGCAAAACAACCTTAATTTAAAAATCGGCTAGAAGCCATACAAATACAAACAACAAGAACAAATAAGAGAAGGCAGTACACCCAACGGCGCTCAGAAGTTTCCGAGGGTCGGCCTGGAATTCAAATAATAATGCTCGCTGAGGTGTGACAGGCAGTCGGCCCAACCATTCTCGATCCGACGACAACCCAACAGACAGACAGTCAGTGGACCCACCGACAAGATAACTTCCGGTCCACCCGACCAGCACACAATAGAGAGTTCAATGGAATAACATAGAAGGTATTGGAGCCCACAACCAATTATATATTGAACCGTCAAACTACACACCGTACTAAACAGCAACAACACGATGAGGAAAATACACTGCCTGAATTTACGTCAACGGCCAGGGCAGGTAACCGGAACGTTAACGGCCACAAGGCAGAAGATTCCACTGGTGCACTTCAAAATAACCAAGTACAGTTAAACAGCACCGGAGGGTGGCTAAAATTTGTCAACTTGAAAACACACGTTGCTGCTCACGGGAATGTCCCAACAGCAGACAACGAAATCCAAACAACACAATGTGAACAGTCGTGACTTGCTGGTAGATTAAGCCAAAACTCAAATTTCGTGTCCAGGGTCGGTGAGCCACAGACCTCGTAGCAATCGGAACAGCACCACTCACTTCCGTGGACGCCGCCAGCGGCCTCGGCCAAACTACGCGCCGCGGAGATTTCCTCGCTGCTCCACGCCAACCCACCAACTGCTCGCACACAGCCCAGCCGGAAACTATAAGCGCCAGGCCAAAGATAGTACAAGGTGCGAATATCGATACACACCGCTGCTGCCACTCGCGGAGAGAGCGGGTAAGAGCATAATCACGATAACCGAGGGAGACTAAACACAGAATAGCAATCAAGGTTTAATCCAACGCATAACATGAGCCAACCACTACCCTTTTTTGGGAATTGGTTTTTGTGTGTTTGTTAAATGTATTCTACTTATATGTCTTAGAAGTACCAGTGAGCGCACTATTTGGCCAGATCCTGTAGAACGGCCCATTCGGTAGTGTGAACTGGTACTGGGATTCAGTCCTATACACACTCGGTTAATTGTAAAAGGATTTGGACATCTGCTGACGTTTACAACTGTCATGCAAAACTTTGGGCAGTCTTTTTTATTTTGTTACTAATGAGCGGAAGTGCTCGTTTGTTTTAATAAAATTGTGGTTATGCGAATAGCGTTTGTTTGATGGCCTAAACCTGCCAGTCTCCAACACCTAGCTCACCCTCCTTGATCATCTCTGACGTTATTTCCTCGTCTCCTGCTGCCTTCCTCCTTTTTGGGCTGTTTATTGCCTTCCTCACATCCTCTTCAGTTGTTTAGTAGTTCTTTCCTTGTTCTGTTTGCTGAAACATCTCTTCTGCGTCTTCCACATCTCACAAACTGCCCATCTTCCAGTTTAATTCCTTTGTAAACTGTCATCTTCTGTATTTGTCATTAATGACTAAAGACTTTTCTCTACTTTCGCTTTCCACTCGATAGCTTTATTTATTGATTTACTTTTTGTATTTGGCTGCTGTCGTTCCTCTGAGCTGCCTTTTCAATTTCTTCCACCGCAAAAGTAGCGTAATATTTCTTTTCTGTCCTGATTATTCTTGTTGTCTCTCGCTTCACTTTCATGTATTCTCCATGGTGACTTTCATTGTTTTATGTTGTTTATCCATCTTTCTATCGCTTTTCTTCTTATTCCTCCCACCCACACAGCAGCTTCCTCGCATGTTTCATTAAACCAATTTGTTTTCTTCTTTTTCTTTTCACTTATCACCTCCTTCACTGCATCTGTCACCCCTTCCTTTATTCTTGTGCACATCATATCAGCCTCCACCTCTTCGCTGTTCTGTTCCTTTGACATAATTGTCTCAAAATTATTCCTCCCACCCACACTGCATCTTCGAGCTATCTCACTCTGATACAGTTTGCCTACATCAAATATTGTGTTGCTGTTGTTCATTTGTATTCTCCAGTATCGCATTTGTAGTTTCACCTTTCTAGCTTCTATAAAGTGATCTGTATATCTGTTTCTCTGTATAACTGTAAACTTCTATACCACCCTTATACTTCACGTCTATTGACAGGTAGTCACTTTGGTTCATACTTTTCTTATCTAGTGATTTCCGAGTCCCTTTATGAATCTTCTTATGGAGAAATGTTGTCTAGCTGATTATCAGATATTGAGCAAAACTGACGAATGGTAACATATTATCATTTAATTTCTCACTTGAGGTCTCTTTCCCAATGGTAATTTGGTCTATACTGTCTTGTGCCACTTTAACATTAAAATCTGCAAGTATAATTTTTATATTTACCTTACTCACTGCCTTAGCTACGCTTACCAGTTCCCCATGAAACGTCTTTTTCCTCTTCTTCACTCACTTCTGTTGGGGCATGTGCAGTCACGAATGTTATATCTCCATATTCGTGTTAATTCCTCATTTAAAAACTGGTAGCCAGTAAATAAGAAACCAACCTAGCTTTTAAGTGTAGTTGCATGAGTAGGACTAAAAAAAATTCGTTAATGTTAACACTAACCACGTGTACATGCCATGTTAATTTACTCGTGTCACACCATTCGATAACAGAATCATTCAAATAATGTATACGACATGTAACTAACTTAATAATTAGGTATACCTCTTTTACGTTTATAAGAGGACCCCATGTCAGAGTATTAAAGCTAAGACATTTTATTTTCAAATTTTTGTGGTGCGGGCACACAGGCCTAGTCTAAATAGCCTGCGCATTAATATGGCTCTGGTCTGCAGCAGGAAGGGTAGTCTGTGACTATGTGCCTCTTCCTGACAGCAGCGTACCCTACAGGCGACAGGACCTCAAACCTGCCCACATTAGAAGACCCTCACGCAAGGAGCTGAAAATCATCCTGTGTCGACAATTTCTAAAAATTCTTTCCATTCGTTTTCATGTTACAGTACTTTATTCCCATAATGTTAGCTGACAAAATTGGAATTTGGTACACGTAAATAAATAAACACTTTTACCAAGGTGTTTTTTTGGGAGGTCGTGACCCTCCACCCGTGGACCCTCGCCAAAGAGAATTGTTGCTATTCCGCTCGCGAGTTGTCATGTTTTGCAGCTCGGCTGCTGGTGCGGTCGTTGGTTCCGCGTGGCGCCGCGAGATAGCGCTGTGTCGTGTCCTTGCACGTGCGGCGGAGATGGCGGCCATCCATCAGCCTAATGTATTCGGCGACTCTGCGAGACCATTTGTCAGCCCAGCCGCGCAGCGCCGTGTCGCGATGTCGCAGTCTGGAGGTTCGTCGTACGCTGCAAATCCCAGACTGTGCTCGTCGATAGGCCTGCCGAGGAGTGACGCAGCGGCAGCAGCGGACGAAGCGGCGTCAGCTCTGTAAGCTAAACCGGGACGTAGACCGGAGTCTCTTTTCATAGGCAGTGTTCAGTAGTGCTCTCACGTACGTTGCAATTCCTACTGAACATAAAGCGTAATAAAATAATCTCAGGCGTTCCTAGTTTTGGACTCTTAGAAAGCTTGCGACACAGATATCACACTGAACAAAGGCATACCCAGAATCTGATCTAGGGAGATGGGGACGATAACTTATTACTTTCCTGGAATGGTACGGCTTTACAAAGGAAGAAGTACACTACTGGTCATTAAAACTGCTACACCACGAAGTGCTACAGACGCGAAATTTAACCATCAGAAAGAGGATGCTGTGATATGTAAATGATTAGCTTTTCAGAGCATTCAAACAAGGTCGGCGCCGGTGGCGACACCTACAACGTGCTGACACGAGGAAACTTTTCAACCGATTTCTCATACACAAACGTTGTTGTGATGCCTCGTGTAAGGAGGAGAAATGCGTACCATCACGTTTCCGACTTTGATAAAGGTCGGATTGTAGCCTATCGGGATTGTGGTTTATTGTATCGCGGCATTTCTGCTCGCGTTGGTCGAGATCCAATGACTGTTAGCAGAATATGGAATCGGTGGGTTCAGGAGGGTAATACGGAACGCCGTGTTGGACCCCAACGGCCTCGTATCACTAGCAGTCGAGATGACAGGCATCTTATCCGCAAGGCTGTAACGGATCGTGCAGCCACGTCTCGATCCCACAGTCAACAGATGGGGACGTTTGCAAGACAACAACCATCTGCACGAACAGTTCCACGACGTTAGCAGCAGCATGGACTATCAGCTCGGAGACCGTGGCTGCGGTTACCCTTGATGCTGCATCACAGACAGGAGCGCCTGCGATGGTGTACTCAACGACTAACCTGGGTGCACGAATGGCAAAACGTCATTTTTTAGGATGACTCCATGTTCTGTTTACAGCATCCAGAAGGTCGTAGCTGTGTTTGACGATATCGCTGTGAACGCACATTGGAAGCGTGTATTGGTCATCGCCATACTGGCGTATCACTCGGCGTGATTGGTTACACGTCTCGGTCACCTCTTCATTGACGGCACTTTGAACAGTGGACGTTACATTTCAGATGTGTTACGACCAGTGGGTCTACCCATGATTCGATGGCTGCGAAACCCTACATTTCAGCTTCATGGACAGCTGTACCTGTACACGCCATCCAAGCTCTGTTTGACTCAATGCCCAGGCGTATCAAGGCCGTTATTACGGCCAGAGGTGGTTGCTCTGGGTACTGATTTCTCTGGATCTATGGACCCAAATTGCGTGAAAATGTAGTCACATGTCAGTTCTAGTATAATATATTTGTCCAATGAATACGCGTTTATCATCTGCATTTCTTCTTGGTGTAGCAATTTTAATGGCCAGTAGTGTAGATTTAACTGAACGTTAGAGAAAAGGTGTTATGGAATTCCTGTCACATCCAGCGTTAATTGAGCTAACCAGTGAATGTAACGAATTTAGTCATTATCCTATACAACATTCATTCACTGTATTAAGTCATTCTCCCTTTTCGTCCTCCATGAAACCACGAATAACATATATCTGTTTCCATTTTTTATGAAATTGCAGGCATGCGAGGGGCTAGGACTGTTCTGCTACATCAAGGCAGAACACTGAGATTCTGTAATACTTCACTAACGTGAGATCTTCTATCCTTGTCCCAGCACAGATGAAGAGCTCTTATGGTGAGTTCGTTGTTCTTGGGATGAGGTTGTAAAATAACTGGTTGGATGGCTAAGGCTCTCAATTCTATAAGGGCCGATTAAAATGTTTCTGTTTGAGGGCGTTCTGCAGAGTGTACGCAATGAAGTGCGGCTCCGATATCGGTATACAGAGGGGTGCAAAAAAATGCATCCACCGTTTAAAAAAGCCCGTAACTGGCAAACTAATTGACGGAGTTGTCTCGTCTTCGGTAGTGTAACAGTTTGTAGTTCCGGCAATCGCCACACAATCGTTGTATTGCGTTGTTTTGTTTTGTCAGATGACAGTCGTCAGATAGTCAGTGTTTTGTTCTTAGTTACACCTAGTTACTCGAGTTAACTTGGCTGGCGCAAGACTTACATTCGATGAAAGGATGTCAGTTTCGAAGTGGTATTTTAAGTGCGAAAACATTAATGAGGTTCAACGGCAGTGGTGAAATGAGTATGAAACAGAGCCACCGACACGTTTAACGATTCGTCGCATTCGAGACAAATTTGAAGCCGATGACTGTGTTACAGACGTACATAAACAACGATCTGGACGACCTGTAACAGTAACAAGTCCAGCTGTGTTACAACAGTTCACTCGCTCCCCCACAGAAGTCTGTGAGACAGTGTGCCCGTGAAACTGGAGTGAGTCGCTCAAGTGTTCGGCGAATTTTGAAGACAGCAAAGTGGAAGCGCTACATCCCATGATTGCTACACGAAATGAACGAGGACGACCCTCATCGTAGAATGGGGTACTGCGAGTGGTTTACTAACATGGTGCGCAACGATGAAGACTTTGCACAGATGATTGTGTGGTCTGATGAGGCACAGTTCAAACTCAGTGGTGGAGTAAATCGCCACAATTGCATTTACTGGGCAGCCGAAAACCCGAACGTCCATGTAGACAAAGCCGTGAATTTGCCAGGAGTAGATGTGTGGTGTGGGTTGTCTTAACGGGGTTTGATTGGGCCATTCCTCTTTGACGACATAGTTACAGGTGAGGTGTACCTTCAGAAGCTTCAGACATCCATTTTATCTGCCATTCGAGACTTGTATGAAGACGGAAGAGTTTACATTCAACAAGATGGTGCCCCAGCCCACTACCAAAATCGTGCTAGGGCGTATCTCGACGAAAATCTACCAAGAAGATGGATAGGCCCTAGAAGTGCTGTGTAGTATCCACCACATTCCCCAGACCTAACTCATCTGGACTTTTACCTGTGGGGAACACCAAAGGAGGTCGTTTATCGAAAAAAGCCACCCACATTGGATGAACTTCGAGAATCCATCGTACATTCATGTGCAAATATCCAAATGAACACGTTGCGGTCAGTAGTTCGTGCTGCAGTTCGGCGGCATCGTTTGTGTGTGGATGCTAATGGCGACCATTTCGAACACCTACAGTGATATCTTTAATTTGGACTTTAAGTTACACTTTCACCAAAAATGAGACAACTCCATCAATTAGTTTGCAAGTTATGGACTTTAAAACAGTGGATACATTTTTTGGACCCCTCTGTATAAGCACCGAAATTTAGGCAAGGGATTTCTGTGGCATTCATGTCTTTCCGACAAGTGTGCGGTAAATGCGGGAAGGTGAACTATGGCGACGTTATTACCAAATGCGTAGAAACAGGATCAGTGTGCTCTTATTCTTTTCTTGGTTGCCGAAGAAATGGTGCGCCAAGGGACACTGGAGCTTGATGACAGCGAGCGTCCCTTATCGCAAATGTCGTAACGCAGAAGCTATGACAACTCAAGTGGGAGATACTGGAACACCCGTCCGATAGTTCTCATCTCCCCCCACATGATTGTCATGCCTTCGGTCCCTTTAAAAAGACATTGAATTCTCGGAGGTTCCCGTCGGTCGTGAGTGACAGCACGCAGTTACGTACTTCTGCAGGAAGCAGGACACGTTGAAACTTCCTGGCAGATTAAAACTGTGTGCCGGACCGAGACTCGAACTCGGGACCTTTGCCTGGGCAGTCGGTAGAGCACTTTCGGCAAAGGTCCTGAGTTTGAATCTCGGTACGGCACACAGTTTTAATATGCCAGGAAGTTTCATATCACCGCACACTCCGCTGTAGAGTGAAAATGTCATTCTAGGACACGTTGTTTTGCCAAACGGGTATCTTCAACCTGGTGCGTCGGTGGGATGTTTGCCTCAACGCACAGGGCGATTTTGCCCGATTGGCATACCGATTCTGGAATGTACAGCCTTCGAGCGGAAGATTTTTGATCACCCCTTTTCTGTCAAATTTCGAACTTGGACGCTAGGTGCTTTTCTTTATTCACCCATTCCACGAATCACGGTGCAGAAGAGGCATGATATTGGAGTCAATGTCTGTTACGAATGTACACCTAGAAAGTAACACAATTGAGAGTTTATGCTAGAAATAATCATATGTTTCTTACAATAAGTATCTTGGAGAAATTAAGTTAACATACTTCTACTCTGTCCTTCTCTGCTTTATGCGCAGAGTCGCAGTTACTGAATACATATACGGCGAGCATCCGAGATCTTAATTGCACGGCCTGTAACATGAACCATACTGTACAACCATTCGCGCCTGACTGATAAGACAGCCAGAATCACTTCCCTTCGTAGCGCACTTTTGGCGGGAGCCGAAGCTTCGGGAATATGGTTACTCTAACGTTAACAAAACTTGTTATAAAAATGAAATGCCGGCTGCTGTGGTCGAGAGGTTCTAGGCGCTTGAGTCCGGAACCTCGGGGCTGCTACGGTCGCAGATTAGAATCCTGCCTCGGGCATGGATGTTTGTGATGTCAGGTTAGTTAGGTTTAAGTAGTACTAAGTCTAGGGGACTGATGACCTCAGATGTTAAGTCCCATAATGCTTAGAACCACTTGAACCAATTTTGCAAAATGAGATCTGAAATAAGCGGATGACAGTTTGCTATTAGACAGTGTATTCAGCACGATGCACAGTTAAATCTGAATTATACTGTATCAAGTATTAATATATGACCCAGAGATATTTGGCGCGCTGATTCCCGTTCTCAACCAAACTATGGAGTGAATCTTGGAATGTGTGGTTCCGGTGACTGAAATTTCACAAGGGGGGGAGGGGGGGGCAAAGCTCAGTTCCTTGCAATACAAATCTAGAAACATAGGGCAAAATCATATATTTTGTTAACAATACTGCACAGCATCAATGTTGTACACTCAAAGACAAAAAAAGATGCATCATGGAGGAGCTACGCAAATTGATAACAAATTGATATTCACACAAGTATTAACGGACAATACAAAACTGTAAGATTTGGCGGCATGTGGGTGAATGTGTGACGGTGCAGTGCAGTTTTACAGCGCAGGTGGCAAGGATAGCAAAAAGGGAACACTTCGAAACGAGGGCACAAAATCTTCGCGAATTTCATTCCGTGTACTCAATTGGACAGTAACTACGCCTCGCAGGCAGGCACGTGAACAATAGAAGCAGACGTTACCATAGAGAAAGTGTAGTTGCGTCCAAATAGGCTGGTCGGAATAATCGAAGAATCGCTTGACATTTGAATAGGAGCGATGCTACTATTCGACGATGTTGGCAATAATGGGTGAACCATGGACGAACACACCGGAGGAAGGAAGCGGTCGACCTAGAGAGATGTCAGAGCGTGACGAGCGAACAATCGTCTGAGAGGCACTCAGAGCTGTGTTATCATTCATTATTATCGATCCGACGTGCGCCGGCCGGAGTGGCCGTACGGTTCTAGGTGCTCCAATCTGGAACCGAGATACCGCTACGGTCGCAGGTTCGAATCCTGCCCCGGGCATGAATGTGTGTGATGTCCTTAGGTTAGTTAGGTTTAATTACTTCTAAGTTCTAGGCGACTGATGACCTCTGAAGTTAAGTCGCATAGTGCTCAGAGCCATTTGAACCATTTTTGATCCGACGTGCAACTGGTGCTTCTGTGAGCCACAAGGACAGTTAATAGAAGGCTCACATAAAGGGGACTGTGATCACGGTGCCCCTTGCACCGACTACCATTCACCTCTATCAACCAACAAGTCCGTTTTCAGTGGTGTCGACAACATTCGGCCTGAATATCATTGAGTAGAGCAGAATTGTCTTTAGTGATGAGTTCCGCTTCAATCTGAGGCCCGATGACTATTTTATTGGTTGTTGTTAGTTGGTTGATTTGGTCATCGGTCATTGGTCCCATCGGATTAGGGAAGAATGGGGAAAGAACCAGGCCGTGCCCTTTCAAAGGAACAATCCCGGCATTTGCCACAACCGATTTAGGGAATCACGGAAAATCTAAATCAGGATGGCCGGAGGCGGATTTGAAAAGTCGTCATCCCGAATGCGAATCCAGTGTGCTAACCACCGGGCAACCTCGTTCGGTCCGATGACCACTGGAGACGTGTCTGGGGACACCCTGGACGTTGGTAGGATACCAACCTGACTGTTGCCCGCCATATGGCCCAACAACCAGGAGTGATGTTCTACGGTGCAATTGCTATCCACAGCTGGACCCCTTTGGTTGTCACCCGTAGCACCCTTACAGCACAGACAGCAGAACGTGGACGTATTCTATGCCCCTTTTGTTCCCCTTCACGGCAAGCCATCCCGGTCTCACTTTTCAGCAAGATACTGCCCGTCCCCACACAGTGAGTGTTTCTGGTGGTGGTGGTGGTTAGTGTTTAACGTCCCGTCGACAACGAGGTCATTAGAGACGGAGCGCAAGCTCGGGTTAGGGAAGGATTGGGAAGGAAATCGGCCGTGCCCTTTCAAAGGAACCATCCCGGCATTTGCCTGAAACGATTTTAGGGAAATCACGGAAAACCTAAATCAGGATGGCCGGAGACGGGATTGAACCGTCGTCCTCCCGAATGCGAGTGAGTGTTTCTACTGCTTATCTTCGTGCTTGTCAAACACTGCCTCGGCCAGCGAACTCGCCGGATCTCTCCCCTAGTGAGAACGTTTGGAGCGCTAAGTGCAGCACCCCCCCCCCCCCCCCAGTCAGCTCGGGATTTTGACGTTCTAACGTGCGAATTGCACAGAATTTGGCACGATATCTCTTCGAGTCACGGATACCACTACATCAACCTAAAGGAAGGTTCCTTGTCGTTTATGTACAAGGGTAATCCCAAAAGTAAGGTTTCCTACTTTCTTATAAGTACAGAACTCTGTTTGTGTGGCAGTTGATCACACTGTTATGAAGAGTGCTTCACGCGCTGTGTGTAAATGTGCACATGCCGCGCTGAGGCGCTGTCTTGCCTTCGCAGCCGTTGAGAACGAATCTCCCATTGGACGTTACCGCCAAGCGCGAATTGCGCGCAGTTATTCGGTTTTTGAACGCAAAGGGCACGGCGCCGATTGAAATCCATCGCCAATTGACGGAAGTATATGGTGAGTCGGACATGGATGTCAAAAATGTCCGTAAGTGGTGTAGAGAGTTTGCAGCTGGTAGGACCGAAATTCACGACGAACAAAGGAGCGGGAGACGGTCAACTTCTGAGGAGACAGTGTAGAAGGTTGAGCAAAGCACGCGTGAAGGTCGGTGGATCACCCTGCATGATCTCTGCACGTTTGTTCCTGAGGTTTCCCGAAGCACCGCTCACAGAATTTTAACGGAAACATTGAACTACCGGAAGGTGTGCGCGAGATGGGTGCCACGCATGCTGACTGAGGACCACATGCGGCAACGACTTGAAGCTCCACGCGCATTTATTCACCGTCTTGCAGCCGAAAAGGACAACTCTCTGGACTCCATTGTCACGGGTGACGAAACCTGGGCACCACTTTACACCTGAGGCCAAGAAACAATCACGCCAGTGGCGGCATCCTTCTTCGCCAAAGCCGCGAAAATTCAAACAAACACAGTGTCCCGGTAAAGTCATGACAACCGTTTTTTGGGATCGTAAAGGGGTATTGTTGGTCGACTTTATGCCCGCTGGGACCACAATTAACGCTGACAGGTACTGTGAGACTCTGAAAAACTCAAACGGGCAATTCAGAATCGGATAAGAGGAATGTTGAGCAAAGGCGTACACATTGTCCATGACAACGCTCGCCCACACATCGCTCGGCAAACCGTTGCTCTCCTGCAACAGTTTCAGTGGAACATAATCACCCACCCACCCTATGTCCTGACTTGGCGCCCAGTGACTATCACCTGTTCCCTAAGTTAAAACAACATTTGGCCGGAAAGCGATTCAGCTCCGACGACGAAGTGAAAGAAGAGGTTCATAACTTTCTGAACAGCATGGCGGCGAGCTGGTATGACATGGGCATACATAAACTACCACAGCGTCTACAAAAATGCATCGACAGAAATGGTGATTATGTCGAAAAATAGCTAAATTTTCAAGCTGTAAACTGATGTAAACCATTGTGGAAATACACAGGTCTATGTACTTATGAAAAATAGGAAACCTTACTTTTGGGATTACCCTCGTACATGAGTCTTGACGCCAAGGAACCTTCCTTTAACCTCATGCATTAATGACTAAGCACACGGGCAGTAAAGTTTTAATCTTACTCCTGAAAAAATAAACTTACGTAATTAACTTTCTATGTGTTTGCAAGTACAGGTCTGTAGGGCTGGTCACGGTACACATTGAAACTTGGTGTCACAGTACCGCAACACAACGTTAGATGAGCTAAAACAAAATGAGCCCATATTCACTTTACCACTGGGCTGCAGGATTCTACACCGTCCAGTCACTTTAACGTGACCACCTGTCAAAAGCCTGAATAACTACCTTTTGCAGAGCAGACAGCTGCGAGACGAGCAGGAAGAGAGTGAATGAGGCTCTGGAAAGTACCGCCTTCCAGTTTCGTAGTCAGCTGTGCTAGGTTTCTCGGTATAGCGCGAACAGTCCGTTCGAGGTGGTAACACAGATTCTGCATTGGGTTTAAATCTGGGCAGCGTAGTGGCCAGGGGAGTACAGTAAACTCACCGTGATGCTCTTCAAACTACGCACGCACTCTGTGAGCTCTGTGATGCCGCGCGGGGTAGCCGTGCGGTTTAAGGCGCCTTGCCACTGTTCGCGCAGCTAACCCCGTCGGAGATTCGAGTCCTCCCTGCGGCATGGGTGTGTGTGTGTGTGTGTGTGTGTGTGTGTGTGTGTGTGTGTGTTGTCCCTAGCGTAGGTTAGTTTAAGTTACATTAAGTAGTGTGTAAGCCTAGGTACCGATGGTCTTAGCAGTTTGGTCCCATAGGAACTTATCACAAATTTCCAAAAGCTGTGTGATTAAATTATATTAGATTAGATTAGGTTAGTACTTGTTCCATAGATCATGAATACGACACTTCGTAATGATGTGGAGCGTGTCAGGTTTATAAAAGGTGTCTATACAAGATATTACATTACACAAAATATTACATGACACTTAATATTTTATTTTCTTTTTTTTATTTTTATTTTTTTTTTTTGTGGGGGTTGGGGAAATTACCGACTTATTATATCCAAAAATTCATCTAATTAGTAGAAGGAGTTGCCATTAAGAAATTCTTTTAATTTCCTTTTAAATGCTATATGGCTATCTGTCAGACTTTTGATGCTATTAGGTAAGTGACCAAAGACTTTCGTGGCAGCATAATTTACCCCCTTCTGAGCCAAAGTTAGATTTAGCCTTGAGTAGTGAAGATCATCCTTTCTCCTAGTGCCGTAGCCATGTTCACTGCTATTACTTTTGAATTCGTTCGGATTGATAATAACAAATTTCATAAGTGAATATATATATTGTGAGGCTACAGTGAAGATCTCCAGCTTTTTAAATAAGTGTCTGCAAGATGATCTTGGATGAGCTCCAGCAATTATTCTGATTACACGCTTTTGTGCAATGAACACTCTTTTACTCAATGATGAGTTACCCCAGAATATGATGCCATACGAAAGCAGAGAATGAAAATAGGCATGGTAAGCTAATTTACTCAGATGTATATCGCCAAAATTTGCAATGACCCTAATAGCATAAGTAGCTGAACTCAAACGTTTCAGCAGATCCTCAGTGTCGTCGTAACTGCCGCCTGCTTCACGTCTGCTGTGCAGCGAGCTACCTTAATTTAAGTATTAACTGTATTTTCTTACTTGTCACTTCTTCTTCCGTGTGTATTTGCTTTTAGGAAGCTTTAATTTTCGAGTGCTCTTAATAGTGTTCCATAGATTTCGTGTTTGTTTTGAATACAGTAAGAGAGAGTCCCTGTAGTCAACCATAGTGCCAGTAGTGCTAGAGTTTGTTTTCAATACAGTCGAGAGACAGGTAGTGCTATTTTCATTGTTTTCTACAAGAAGTGGCTAGCAACCACAGTTTAGTGAATAAGCAGCCGCCTTTAGTGAATTAGCAGTCTAGTTAAAGGTTGATTAACTCCCTTCAGTAAATTGTTTCCTTAGGATGGATAGGATGTGTGACTGCTGTGTACGGACGCAGGAGGAGCTGGCCACTGTTCGCGAACAGCTGAGCGTGTTGATGGCCGCGGTCAGCCGTCTTCAGGCTGCTGCCTCGGAGTGTAGCGGCAGTGGGGAGTCTGGTGCGTCGCAAGGTACACCCCAGGTGTTACATGCTTCACCCACTGTCCCTGCTGTCGAGACATCTTCGCGGGTACCGGGCGCGGTTGGGCCACCCTCTCCCCAAGGGGAGTGGCGGGTTCAGCGGCGTTCGCGGCGCACGAGGCGGAAGGTCAATATGGAGGCGGGCCGTGTGGCATCGCCCGCTCTGCCTGTGAGGGGACATGTGGCTGCTCCTTCAGCAAGGTCCGAGCAGGCACACGGGGGGAGGGGTTTATTAGTTATTGGGAGCTCCAACGTTAGGCGGGTGATGGAGCCCCTTAGGGAAATAGCGAGAAGGTCGGGGAAGAAGGCCAGTGTTCACTCTGTCTGCTTGCCGGGGGGTCTCATCCGAGATGTGGAGGAGGCCCTACCGGCGGCGATAGAGAGCACTGGGTGCACCCGACTGCAAATTGTTGCTCATGTCGGCACCAATGACTCCTGCCGTCTGGGTTCAGAGGTCATCCTCAGTTCGTACAGGCGGTTGGCGGAATTGGTGAAGGCGGAAAGCCTCGCTCGCGGGGTGGAATCAGAGCTAACTATTTGTAGTATCGTTCCCAGAACCGATCGCGGTCCTCTGGTTTGGAGCCGAGTGGAAGGCTTAAACCAGAGGCTCAGACGATTCTGCGGAGATCTGGGGTGCAAATTTCTCGACCTCCACTATCGGGTGGAGAAATGTAGGGTCCCCCTGAATAGGTCAGGCGTGCACTACACGCCGGAAGCGGCTACAAGGGTAGCGGAGTACGTGTGGAGTGCACATGGGGGTTTTTTAGGTTAGAGAATCCCCTCCCTAGGCCCGACAAGACGCCTCCTGAGACGCGGCAAGATAGGAGTAGGCAAAATGCAACAGGGAATAACAATATTAATGTGCTAATAGTAAACTGCAGGAGCGTCTATAGAAAGGTCCCAGAACTGCTCTCATTAATAAACGAACACAACGCCCATATAGTACTAGGGACAGAAAGTTGGCTGAAACCAGACGTAAACAGTAACGAAATCCTAAACTCAGATTGGAATGTATACCGCAGAGACAGGCTGAACAGTGAAGGGGGAGGCGTGTTTATAGCGATAAGAAGTGCAATAGTATCGAAGGAAATTGACGGAGATCCGAAATGTGAAATGATTTGGGTGAAGGTCGCGGTTAAAGCAGGCTCAGACATGGTAATTGGATGTCTCTATAGGCCCCCTGGCTCAGCAGCTGTTGTGGCTGAGCACCTGAAGGATAATTTGGAAAATATTTCAAGTAGATTTCCCCACCATGTTATAGTTCTGGGTGGAGATTTTAATTTGCCCGATATAGACTGGGAGACTCAGACGTTCATAACGGGTGGCAGGGACAAAGAATCCAGTGAAATTTTATTAAGTGCTTTATCTGAAAACTACCTTGAGCAGTTAAACAGAGAACCGACTCGTGGCGATAACATATTAGACCTTCTGGTGACAAACAGACCCGAACTATTTGAAAAAGTTAACGCAGAACAGGGAATCAGTTACGGCATCGATGATTTCAGCCGTAAATAGGAATATTAAAAAGGGTAGGAAGATTTTTCTGTTTAGAAAAAGTGACAAAAAGCAGATTTCAGAGTACCTGTTGGCTCAACACAAAAGTTTTGTCTCAAGTACTGATAGTGTTGAGGATCAGTGGACAAAGTTCAAAACCATCGTACAATATGCGTTAGATGAGTATGTGCCAAGCAAGATCGTAAGAGATGGAAAAGAGCCACCGTGGTACAACAACCGAGTTAGAAAACTGCTGCGGAAGCAAAGGGAACTTCACAGCAAACATAAACATAGCCAAAGCCTTGCAGACAAACAAAAATTACGCGAAGCGAAATGTAGTGTGAGGAGGGCTATGCGAGAGGCGTTCAATGAATTCGACAGTAAAGTTCTATGTACTGACTTGGCAGAAAATCCTAAGAAATTTTGGTCTTATGTCAAAGCGGTAGGTGGATCAAAACAAAATGTCCAGACACTCTGTGACCAAAATGGTACTGAAACAGAGGATGACAGACTAAAGGCCGAGATACTAAATGTCTTTTTCCAAAGTTGTTTCACAGAGGAAGATTGCACTGTAGTTCCTTCTCTAGATTGTCGCACAGATGACAAAATGGTAGATATCGAAATAGACGACAGAGGGATAGAGAAACAATTAAAATCGCTCAAAAGAGGAAAGGCCTCTGGACCTGATGGGATACCAGTTCAATTTTACACAGAGTACGCGAAGGAACTTGCCCCCCTTCTTGCAGCGGTGTACCGTAGGTCTCTAGAAGAGCGTAGCGTTCCAAAGGATTGGAAAAGGGCACAGGTCATCCCCGTTTTCAAGAAGGGACGTCGAACAGATGTGCAGAACTATAGACCTATATCTCTAACGTCGATCAGTTGTAGAATTTTGGAACACGTATTGTGTTCGAGTATAATGACTTTTCTGGAGACTAGAAATCTACTCTGTAGGAATCAGCATGGGTTTCGAAAAAGACGGTCATGTGAAACCCAGCTCGCGCTATTCGTCCACGAGACTCAGAGGGCCATAGACACGGGTTCACAGGTAGATGCCGTGTTTCTTGACTTCCGCAAGGCGTTCGATACAGTTCCCCACAGTCGTTTATTGAACAAAGTAAGAGCATATGGACTATCAGACCAATTGTGTGATTGGATTGAGGAGTTCCTAGATAACAGGACGCAGCATGTTATTCTCAATGGAGAGAAGTCTTCCGAAGTAAGAGTAATTTCAGGTGTGCCGCAGGGGAGTGTCATAGGACCGTTGCTGTTCGCAATATACATAAATGACCTGGTGGATGACATCGGAGGTTCACTGAGGCTTTTTGCAGATGATGCTGTGGTGTATCGAGAGGTTGTAACAATGGAAAATTGTACTGAAATGCAGGAGGATCTGCAGCGAATTGACGCATGGTGCAGGGAATGGCAACTGAATCTCAATGTAGACAAGTGTAATGTGCTGCGAATACACAGAAAGATAGATCCTTTATCATTTAGCTACAAAATAGCAGGTCAGCAACTGGAAGCAGTTAATACCATAAATTATCTGGGAGTACGCATTAGGAGTGATTTAAAATGGAATGATCATATAATGTTGATTGTCGGTAAAGCAGATGCCAGACTGAGATTCATTGGAAGAATCCTAAGGAAATGCAATCCGAAAACAAAGGAAGTAGGTTACAGTACGCTTGTTCGCCCACTGCTTGAATACTGCTCAGCAGTGTGGGATCCGTACCAGATAGGGTTGATACAAGACATAGAGAAGATCCAACGGAGAGCAGCGCGCTTCGTTACAGGATCATTTAGTAATCGCGAAAGCGTTACGGAGATGATAGATAAACTCCAGTGGAAGACTCTGCAGGAGAGACGCTCAGTAGCTCGGTACGGGCTTTTGTCAAAGTTTCGAGAACATACCTTCACCGAAGAGTCAAGCAGTATATTGCTCCCTCCTACGTATATCTCGCGAAGAGACCATGAGGATAAAATCAGAGAGATTAGAGCCCACACAGAGGCATACCGACAATCCTTCTTTCCACGAACAATACGAGACTGGAATAGAAGGGAGAACCGATAGAGGTACTGAAGGTACCCTCCGCCACACACCGTCAGGTGACTTGCGGAGTATGGATGTAGATGTAGATGTAGATGTGTGTGCCAGCCGGAGTGGCCGAGCGGTTAAAGGCGCTACAGTCTGGAACCACCCGACCGCTACGGTCGCAGGTTCGAATCCTGTCTCGGGCATGGATGTGTGTGATGTCCTTAGGTTAGTTAGGTTTAAGTAGTTCTAAGTTCTAGGGGACTTATGACCACAGTAGTTGAGTCCCATAGTGCTCAGAGCCATTTGAACCATCCTCAGTGTGTTTTTTCCAGTTCAACCCCTCATCAATGCATACACCTAGAAATTTTGAATATTCTACCTTATCTACCGATTTCTGATCGAATATATTTATCAATGATGTCATTCCGTTTACTGTGTGGAACTGTATATACTGTGTTTTGTCAAAGTTTAGTGAGAGCCCATTTGCAGAGAACCACTTAATGATTTTCTAAAAACATCGTTTACAATTTTACCAGTTAATTCTTGTCTGTTGTGTGTGATAGCTATACTTGTATCATCGGCAAAAAGTACCAGCTTTGCATCTTCCCGTTGAACTGTCCTGCTGGAAGATGCCGTTCTGCCGAGGAAAACAAACTGCATGTATCGGTAGACATGGTCCCCAAGGATAGATTCATATTTGTGTTGATCCATTGTGGCTTACAGAATGACGAGATCATCCAGGAAACGTCACAAAAATATTCAACCTTTTCGCTCCTTCGTTGCTTGGTTTCAGATGTTTCACTTCTTACACGCCGACGGCCATCTGTCCGACGGAGCAGTGAACGTAATTCACGTAAAAAGGCCACCTATCGCCAATCAGTGGACATCCAGTTGCGGTATTGGCATTCAAATTCCAGCCTTCGTCGCCGATGAAAAGCAGCCAACATGGGTGCCTGAATGAGGCGCCTGCCGCAGATGCCCATAAAGCAGGTACGTTCGCTGAACGGCCTTGAGGAGACATTATTGGTAGCCCCTTGGTTCATCTCAGCGGTCAGTTGCTCAATAGTTGCCTTGCTGTTCGCCCGTACACATCTTCACAGCCGTTCTCTGTTTTCAAGCCGCGCCAATTCGAATAAAATCCTCGAGCTTTCGATAACCATCTCCTCCAACGTCGTCAGGAGTTCACTGACTGCCGGGGCTGCTACGCTTTCTCGCATATATAGTCATGATGGCATCACCAGCAGCCAATCAGATAGACCCCGTGTGGCTCGCTCGCGTAAGTCGACCCAGGCAGCTAGCGGAGCTATTGCCCGTGGCAGCACCGGTGACGTCAGGGGCGGGCGCCACGTTTGAAACTGCCGCTCCCGCGTCGCGCATCTGTCTCTGCTATATTTCGATGTCCCCTCGCCCGCTCCCATGCCCTGCTGAGTATGTACCCCTGGTCTCTGTTGAAATTGTTGTTGTTTAAACGAATCTCAGCCGCTTCCTTTATAACGGAGTCCCAATACGTAGATGCATGAGCCAACACTTTTGTATTTTCGAACTGTATTTTATGTCCGTTTTTTAGGCAATACTCTGCTATGGTCGACTTGTAAAGCTCCATGCGTTTTATATGGCGCTTGTGCTCGGTACAACGCTCCGCAACCGTGCGAATTGTTTGTCTGATATACGTACTGCCACATTCACAGCGTACGCCATACACCCCGGACACACGAAGAGCAATGTCATCTTTAACAGGGTGCAACATATCTCGTATCTTGGGGGCGGGCCGGAGCACTGATCTTAGCCCCTGTTTCGGCAGCAGACGTCCTAACTCGCTCCTAGTTGTTCCACAGTATGGTAGGAATGCAGTCCGTTTGGTCTTTTCTACTGATTCACCAGGTGTCTTTCGTCGGCGGCCCTTGAAAACGTTTGCGATGTCTCTTTTGCTGTATCCATTTTCCCTGAAATCACGTTTTAAGTTCTGCAATTCACACTGTAGGTGGACATCGAAAGAAAGCACCTGACGTTGCCGGTGCTGCAGCATCAGCTCCGCTAGCTGCCCGGGTCGACTTGTGCGCGCGCGCCACATGGGGTCTATCTGACTGGCTGCTGATGATGTCATCATGCCGATATAAGCGAGAAACCATAGCAGCCCAGGCAGCCAGTGAAGTCCTGACGACGATGGCGGGGATGGTCATCGAAAGCTCGAGGATTTTATTCAAATTGACGCGGCTTGAAAACCTAGAACGTTTTATTCACTTATGCCGTTGCGAAAGACTCCGAGGACACATCTTCACAGCCGTTGTTCATCCCTGTCATCTATGGCCCACCGTGCGTCACATTTGCCGTGGTACCAGTTTTGGATGGCTCCATTTTTCCATGCACCGTATACTTTAACCATTGCGGCAGTCGAACAGTTTAAAAACGTAGCCGTTTCGGAAATGCTCCCACCATTGACCTGACAGTAGTTAGTGAAGGTCACGTAAATCGCTCCGTCTCCGCATAAAGAAAACGTCTGCACTGTTTTCTGCGACTGCCGACACGCTATATGTACCCTCCACAGCCAGTGTTTCCACCTGCCGTCTGTGAGTTTATTGTACGTTGACCTCAGACATAGGCGGTGGTCACATTAATGTGATTAATGTGACTGGACTGTATATTTTGTTTCGTGTTACGGTACTGCGGCGCGGGGTTTCTGTGTGTACCGCAACTAAAGACGTATAACTGGAAACAAACAAAAAATTAACTATGTAATTACAACTTGATGACTATCCCTCGTGCTATTATTCCCTCTTTATGATGCATACTTACTAGATGAATGTGTTTCACTGAGAGAAAATAATTATTATCAGATTTCTACATACATTTCTCGTATTATTTTGCTGTTAAGGAGGTAACCTTCAGATAAACACGTATTCTTTCTGTATTCACACAAAGAATAACAGTACCAATAGTGGGTAAGTCTACAACACTACGGCAGGATGGGGAACTATTTTGACATTTCATAACGAATACGAGGGCCTGTTGACAAGTAATGCCTCCGAATTTCTTATGTGGAAACTCTTGAATCTTTTTAAATAAAAAAGTTTATTAATATTCTAAATGTTTATTCTTCATATCTATACATTTATTTTTCAAAATAGTCACACTGACTACGAATACATTTCGCCAAACGAGAGACCAGTTTGTTGATGCCATCACTGTAGAATAAAAGACATTGTCGACGGAGCCGCAGCCTCACCTTTGCTTGCACCAGTTTATCACTATCAAAGTGACGCCTTCGAAGGTATACTTCAAGTTTTGGAAACAGATGAAAATCGGATAGTGGCCAGTCGGGACTGTATGGGGGATGATCCGTGACCGTGAATCGAAGGCATCGGATTGTTTCAGGTGTCGCAGCTCTTGCGTGTCGTCTGGTAACGTCATGCCGAAGGTGAGGGTGCTATATGTGTGGACGAATTCTTCGAATTCGAAAATCGTTTACAGCTACCTGTTCCTGACGCACCAACCTACTTTCGTCACACAGCGCCGTGTTACACTTTACAATTCTGATCCCTCTAGCGGCAGAGGGCTGCAAAAATGTGGACTTCAACAACAGATGTAGAATGTTAATACACATCTGGCCATTAAAATTGCTACACCACGAAGATGACGTTCTACAGACGCGAAATTTAACCGACAGGAAGCAGATGCTGTGATACGCAAATAATTAGGTTTTCAGAGCATTCACACAAGGTTGACGCCGGTGGCGACACCTACAACGTGCTGACATGAGGAAAGTTTCCAACAGATTTCTCATACTCAAACAGCAGTCGACCGGCGTTGCCTGGTGAAATGTTGTTGTGATGCCTCGTGTAAGGAGGAGAAATGCGTACCATCACGTTTCCAGCTTTGATAATGGTCGGATTGTAGTCTATCGCGATTGCGGTTTATTGTATCGCGACATTGCTGCTCGCGTTGGTCGAGATCCAATGACTGTTAGCAGAATGTGGAATCGGTGGGTTCTGGAGGGTAATACGGAACGCCGTGTTGGATCCCAACGGCCTCGTATCACTAGCAGTCGAGATGACAGGCATCTTATCCGCATGGCTGTAACGGATCGTGCAGCCACGTCTCGATCCCTGAGTCAACAGATCGGGACGTTTGCAAGACAACAACCATCTGCACGAACAGTTCCACGACGTTAGCAGCAGCATGGACTATCAGCTTGTAAGTAGGCTGTTTATGTTTTCTCTATGTAAGTAGGCTGTTTATGTTTTCTTTATGTAAGTAGGCTGTTTATGTTTTCTTTATGTAAGTAGGCTGTTTATGTTTTCTCTATGTAAGTAGGCTGTTTATGTTTTCTTTATGTAAGTTTGCTGTTTATGTTTTCTTATTGGCAACGTTACGTAGCGCTCTGTATGAAAATCACTGGCTGTGCTGTGTGCAGTCTGTGGCTAGTTTGCATTGTTGTCTGCCATTGTAGTGTTAGGCAGCGGCAGCTGGATGTGAACAGCGCGTAGCGTTGCGCAGTTAGAGGTGAGCCGCCAGCAGTGGTGGATGTGAGGAGACAGATGGCGGAGTTTTGAAATTACATATATTATGACTTGTGATGATATTAAGGTAAATACATTGTTTGTTCTCTATTAATATCTTTCATTTGCTAACTATCTCTATCAGTAGTTAGTGCCTTCTGTAGTTTGAATCTTTTATTTAGCTGGCAATAGTGGCGCTCGCTGTATTGCAGTAGTTCGAGTAACGGAGATTTTTGTTGAGGTAAGCGATTTGTGAAACGTATAGTTTAATGTTACTCAGGGCCATTCTTTTGCAGGGATCTTTGATAGTCAGATTGCGTTGCGCTAAAAATATTGTGTGTCAGTTTAAGCACAGTCTTGTATAAATCGTTCAAAGGCGACGTTTCAAGCTCGGAGACCGTGGCTGCGGTTACCCTTGACGCTGCATCACAGACAGGAGCGCCTGCGATGGTGTACTCAACGACGAACCTGGGTGCACGAATGGCAAAACGTCATTTTTTCGGATGACTCCATGTTCTGTTTACAGCATCAAGATGATCTGTGTTTGGCGACATCGCGGTGAACGCACATTGGAAGCGTGTATTGGTCATCTCCATACTGGCGTATCACTCGGCGTGATGGTATGAGGTGCCATTGGTTACACGTCTCGGTCACCTCTTGTTCGCATTGACGGCACTTTGAACAGTGGACGTTACATTTCAGATGTGTTACGACCAGAGGGTCTACCCATCAATCGATGCCTGTGAAACCCTACATTTCAGCTTCATGGGCAGCTGTACCTGTACACGCCATCCAAGTTCTGTTTGACTCAATGGCCAGGCGTATCAAGGCCGTTATTACGGCCAGAGGTGGTTGCTCTGGGTACTGATTTCTCAGGATCTATGGACCCAAATTGCGTGAAAATGTAATCACATGTCAGTTCTAGTATAATATATTTGTCCAACGAATACCCGTTTATCATCTGCATTTCTTCTTTGTGTAGTAATTTTAATGGCTAGTGGTGTACGTTTGTTTTACTTAAAGAGCATTAAGGGTCTTCACATGAAATAAATTCGGAAGCATTACTTTCCAGCACGCCCCGTAGCTCTGGGCACAATTGCTGCTAGTCAGTATCCATTGATGTTCTGGGTTCCTTCAAATACCGTTGAACAGATTTGTCTGTCTGTGTGATGAGGCTGGATACAAATCCTGTTCTCGAATATCATAATTTCTTGACTAGCGGAAAGCAGAATACTATCCTGGATGAAGAGTCGTCGGATTTTATCGTAATATTTGGTGGGCCCTGTATTTTCGCAGATGATAGCATTATATGTGTTGAAACGCTTTTTGGATGAAATTGTAATAATACTGACTCACATTTTAACAAAATAACATCCTGGAGCAATGAGTAGAAGTAATATCTCACTGTGGAGATATGTAAACTTATGCACTCGTGGAATGTAAAAATGTAATCTTACAGACTACACGAGAAACAAGCCACAACTTTTAATGTGTTGCCACACAACATCTGGCAGCAATGATACGTGATTACATGAATGTGCTGAAGGTCAGCGACACGCTGATTTTCATACATTCCAAAGGTACTGGGAAATTATAGTTGTGCTGTAGTATCTGCTTACAAAGCACATGTGGAATCTTGTGCAAGTGTTGAATCCATACATGGTTGGACAAACAGGGGACAGTGACCGTATGCAAAGAAGGGACCTGGTAATGGACGTAGGCTTGTTTGGCGAGAGGCTAGATCACAAAGACAGCCAATTACCGTCTGGCAGACACTCGAAAAGGGTGCTGCATACCTAATTAGACATTTACAAGAAATGGCACTTAGTTAGTCTCGTGTCTCATGCGGCGTTCACGATTTCTATCGAAATGACGCAGAAAGAGTCAATTTACAGCCAATATATACATGACTTATTGGATTTACGCTCCATGCTGGTCTTCTGCAGAATACTAAATACATAATGGCTCAGATTAAATTAAAATTAAAATATTACCCTCTGTCTCGTCTGATGTTGTAAGTGAAACACGAATTTAACAACGAGGTAAACATATTTTTCCTTTATTCTACACACGCTACAAAATTTCATTAAATATTCATCAAGGAAATAGGTGGAGGTGTCTGGAGAAAATTGTTCTAGATGAAATTTAAAATTTAGTTTGGTACCGCTCCGACATTTTATGTTACTGAGTAAATTGTTAAATATTTATCCTCTCAAACTGCGATTCTGAAAAGAAGAGAGCACATGACTCTTCCATACTAGCTATTTCAGTAGCTTAACAACGTATTTCGTCCATCTAAAATTTTCACCCATATAAACATCCAAAAATTTGGAGATTTCTACGCTGTTCATTGATCGTGCAAGCCTGCTACATTCACTATTGATATTATACCACTAGCTGTACACAGTTAAGTATAGGTAGGGCCTACTGTGTTTATCGAAATTAAGGGTGAATCCATTTGCAAGAAACCACTCGCTAATTCTTTGAAACATATTATTAATAATGTCTTATGTTTGGAGGAAGTAGTAGAGTTCAACGTCCCGTCGGTAACGAGGTCATTAGAGACGGAACTCAAGCTTGTATTACAGAAGGAAGATAAAGGAAATCGACCGTGCCCTTCTCAAAGGCACCATCCCAGCATTTCCTTTAAACGATTTATGGAAACCACGGAAAACCCACATCTGTATAGCTGGATGGAGATCTGAACCGTCGTCCTCTCGGATGCGAGTACACTGTGCTAATCAATGCGCTATCTCAATCGGTTCTTGTGTTGGTGTGTCTCGAAGCGAATGAATTATAACGTCAGTGTCATTTGAAAAATTATGAATTTTGTTTCGTTTGTTTAATTTGGAGAGGGGGGGGGTTAGAAGTTGACCAAAAAAAAATTGAACCCTCTGAGACTCAGTTCGTGATTTCTCCTAATCAATCAAATTTTCTCTATTTCCAGAATGGGAAATTCGTGATTGCCCTACACATCGCTTCTCGAAAAAGAAGTAAGACAAAATTAGATTCATAAAAGCTGTAAAAGAGACATCTATGAAAAGAACAAAAAGAAATATAAATGTTACTTAACTGTAAATGTAATCTCTGCCACACACTTCGTAGAGATTTCCAGAGGATGGATTTGGTTGCAGAAAGGAGTTTGCCTTCGTGACACCAGCAACTTTACATCTCGTCTGAAGGTCGTTTAGGAACCTCACTAAGGTGGGCATTCATAAAAATAGGCGCTCGTTCGAACACATCATTTAATCACACATTCTGCCACCAGCATGTCCATCGGAACACAGCCAATTATGTGAGATATCCCTACAACTAGCTCCCTAATTAAAACTGATAGAAATTTTACTATTATACTAGGTCATTTCGAAAGCCCCGAGCATTGCGCACGCGCGACCCCTACGGTCGCATGATCAAGCTGAAATTCAAGTCAGTTGAGAGCGAGACTTCAGGCGTGACAGTCGTAATTGGTTCGCGAGGCTATATTGTGGGTGATTCAGTTTTAAAACAGAAGATGCAGCCGAGGCAGATCATATTACGCGTAGCGACCAGCTTCCAACATCAAAGTAGAATCCATACGTGGAAAGAACCTAAGGAAAATGTACAACGCTTTGAAAGCGGTGTGTGGTAGTAATACAGTTGATCCCAGCACAGTATAATGGTGGTCTACTCATTTCCACTTGCATGAATATCAAGAGCTCAGATGGAAACCCAGTTCTAAGCAAAGAAGGGACAGCAGAAAGGTGGAAGGAGTATATAGAGGGTCTATACAGGGACGATGTTCTTGAGGACAATATTATGGAAATGGAAGAGAATGCAGATGAAGATTAAATGGGAAATATGATACTGCGTGAAGAGTTTGAAGAGCACTGAAAGACCTAAGTCGAAACAAGGCCCCGGGAGTAGACAACATTCCATTAGAACTACTGACAGCCTTGGGAGAGCCAGTCCTGACAAAACTCTACCATCTGGTGAGCAAGGTGTATGAGACAGGCGAAATACCCTCAGACTTCAAGAAGAATTTAATAATTCCAATCCCAAAGAAAGCAGGTGTTGACAGATGTGAAAATTACCGAACTATCAGTTTAATAATTCACAGCTGCAAAATACTAACGCGAATTACTTACAGACGAATGGAAAAACCTGTAGAAGCCGACCTCGGGGAAGATCAGCTTGGATTCCGTAGAAATGTTGGAACACTTGAGGCAATACCGACCCTGCAACTTATCTTAGAAGAAAGATTGAGGAAAGGCAAACCTACGTTTCTAGCATTTGTAGACTTAGAGAAAGCTTTTGACAATGTTGACTGGAATACTCTCTTTCAAATTCTGAAAGTGGCAGGGGTAAAATACCGGGAGCGAAAGGCTATTTAAAATTTGTACAGAAAGCAGTTGGCAGTTATAAGAGTCGATGGACATGAAAGGGAAGCAGTGGTTGGGAAGGGAGTGAGACAGGGTTGTAGCCTCTCCCCGGTGCTATTCAATCTGTATATTGAGCAAGCAGTAAAGGAAACAAAAGAAAAGTTCGGAGTAGGTATTAAAATCCATGGGGAAGAAATAAAAATTTTGGGGTTCGCCGATGACATTGTAATTCTGTCAGAAACAGCAAAGGACTTGGAAGAGCAGTTGAACGGAATGGACAGTGTCTTGAAAGGAGGGTATAAGATGAACATCAACAAAAGCAAAACGAGGATAATGGAATGTTGTCGAATTAAGTCGGGTGATGCTGAGTGAATTAGATTAGGAAATGAGACACTTAAAGTAGTAAAGGAGTTTTGCTATTTGGGGAGAAAAATAACTGATGATGGTCTAAGTAGGGAGGATATCAAATGTAGACTGGCAATGGCAAGGAAAGCGTTTCTGAAGAAGAGAAATTTGTTAACATCGAGTATCGATTTAAGTGTTAAGAAGTCGTTTCTGAAAGTATTTGTATGGAGTGTAGCCATGTATGGAAGTGAAACGTGGGCGATAGATAGTTTAGACAAGAAGAGAATAGAAGCTCTCGAAGTGTGGTACTACAGAAGAATGCTGAAGATTAGATGGGTAGATCACATAACTAATGAGGAGGTATTGAACAGAATTGGGGAGAAGAGGAGTTTGTGGCACAACTTGACTATAAGAAGGGATCGGTTGGTAGGACATGTTCTGAGGCATCAAGGAATCACCAATTTAGTACTGGAGGGTAGAGTGGAGGGTAAAAATCGTAGAGGAAGACCAAGAGATGAATGCACTAAGCAGAGTCAGAAGGATGTAGGCTGCAGTAGGTACTGGGAGATGAAGAAACTTGCACGGGATAGAGTAGCTTGGAGAGCTGCATCAAACCAGTCTCAGGACTGAAGACCACAACAACAACAACAACAACAACTCATTTCCATGAAGGTCGGATAAGGTCTGAGGACATCCCAAGAAGTGGAAGGCCATCAACTGAAACATACTACATCTCCCAGGTTATTATTAATGACATTCTGAGAGAAGATCAACGAAAAACATGTCAGAAAATTGCATATGTTGTCAGAATGTATTGTCACATCAGGTTACAAAATCATAACCTAAAAGTTAAAGGTGAGAGAAACCTCTGTCAGGTGGGTTCCACATGATCTAAGTGAAAATCAGAAAGCAGGTAGCGAAAGAATTGCAGAAGAATTGCTTCAATAGTATCGAAAAGAAGGAAAACAATTTCTGAAATTTCGTGATGAAACCTAGATACGAGATTCTGAGCCAGAACTGGAATCTCAGTCGTCACAATGGCTGAGGTCCGACCTTCCACATTTGAAAAAAATCCTCCAACAGCAATAAAAGGTGAAACTGATGATGATCTTTATACTGAAGGACTGTAAAGGCACTTTGTAAAATTCTTTAGTTCTATCTTACAGTTTGTAGAATTCTTGAAATGACCGTCGTAGATCTGTACACGGTTGGCTTAAAGTACATCAGCTAAAAGACAGAAAATTGCTATTTAAAAAATTGTAATTCGTTATTGAAACTCTCTGTAAAGTAACTAAATAAACTAAGTTCATAACTCTCCAGAAATAATAACGTTTCTTACGGTTCCCTATCTAAATAAATATTTCTATCATTTATTATTTTGTAACTTTTTATACTCATATTACGTCTCTCTTTCTCTCTCTCTCTCTCTCTCTCTCTCTCTCTCTCTCTCTCTCTGTGTGTGTGTGTGTGTGTGTGTGTGTGTGTGAAAACCACACGACCCAATTACAAGTTGACATAAAAGGTTTCACAAGGTTTGGATCATCTATGTCTCACATTACAAATATACAGTAGCAAGTCGCTAAACAACTAACTAACGCATACCTTGTAGAATTTATTGCTTGTGAATTATGAAGTAAGACTGAATGAATTTGGCAAGTCATAGCGCGAAAAAATTTGAGACATGTCTTTAATTTGATGCTTCATGTGTGTCATTTGTTTGCATTAGCGCCGTCACGGCTGGCATAAATTTTATGTTTTTATGACCTCCATTCACGTGGCTGTAGTTTCATTTCTCCAGTTGTGTATGACCACGTTGGCAAGCTTATTCCAAGAGCTATACCATAAAATATGTCTCCTTATTTAAGTGCTGTGTAGGTGGCAGGTTATCTTATGAAAGGCCAGTGGGTACGTAGCGTAATACGTTTCAAGCTAACTACGCAATTCTTAGGGACAGTGTGGATTATTGACTATTACTGACCAGATACTGAGCGTTATACTGTTTAAATTTTTGTTTCTCTCAAGACCGATAACACATGTCTGCAAAAATATTTTTGAAAGTTGTTTGAAATTTGATAACTGACTTTTATTACTTTTCAGCGTTGATTTCAAAAATGCAATCCATTTTTTTTCTATCACATCAGATTTTTCTCACAAAAAAGGAAGTATTTTTGGGTATAATAACAAAATATAAGCAATTTATCACATTTTTTCCAACGTTATAAAATTTTATTTTATTTATAAATCATGTGCTAAACTACGTTTCCAGTACACTTCCATTTCTCTTTAAGCTCGTAAGTCCTTATAAAAGCGCTCTCTCTTTCTGTCGAAGCTTCTTTTATTGCATCTCCGGCTGTGGACTCGTTGAGGATAATCTCTTTTTATCATCCAGCAGTAGTCCGCTATCATGTTGACGTCCCATCTTCCTTGATAACTTCTTTCCACTTCTTTGAGGTCTTGATGGAATGTTTCGCCCTGCTCTTCACTTGCATTACCAAGGTTTGCAGGGAAGTAGTCAAGACGTGAGTGGAGAAAATGAACTTTAATGCTCATGTTACAGCCGAGCTTCTTAAAGTTGTCGAGCATGTCTGCGACGATTGTCTTGTAGGTAGGATCTCTTTTGTTTCCTAGGAAACCGGTAACAACTAATTTAAAAGGTGTCCATGCTGCCTTTTCTTTTGTTTCCATTTTGTCCACAAAGTTGGCATCTGTCATTAGTTTTTTAATGTCTGGTCCGACAAAGATTCCTGCCTTTAGCTTTTCCTCTGATAAACCAGGAGACTGTCCACAAAAATATGTGAAACACTCCGCTTCTTTTGGTAATGCCTTAAAAAATAGTTTCATCAGCCCCAACTTAATGTGAAGTGGTGAAAGTAACACCTTTTTGGGATCCACAAAGCTTTTCCTCTCAACATTTTAACCCCTACCTGTAAGGTTTTTCTCAAGAGCCAAGCTTTTTTTTATGTAGTATTGCTTTCTGTCTCTACTGTCCCCTTCACAGAGAAAACAAGGGAACTTTGTACAGCCACTTTATTGACCAAGCAGCATTGAAATCACTTTTAAATCACCACATAGTGTCAATTTGTGGTCTGAATAGCAGAGTTTGTTTAAAACCAGTTCAAGGTTTTCGTAACATTCTTTTAAGTGAAACGAGTGTCCAACTGGTATAGAAGCATACTTTTTCCATTGTGTGGAAGTACTGCTTTAAGGCTTCTTTTTGAAGAATCAATAAAAAGTCTCCACTCATCAGGAGCATATCCCATTTTGAAAAGTGCCGCAAGTCCAGGAACATCACTGCAAAACACCAGGTCACCTTCTTGAGAGAAGAAAGATAGAAACTCCTTTTCCCTCGATCGATACCAAGAAAAGGTTGTACACGGAGCTAACATATGTTTATCTTTCAATGTAAATCCTAAAACCTCTGCCGATTCTTTAGAAGGGCCTAGGTCTCTAACTAAATCGTTCAGTTCAGATTGTGAGAATGGAATGGGATCAGTTGTGCCAGGATCATAGCCATCTCTGTCTTCTTCACTATCACCTTGCTGAGCCAATGACTCGTGATCATCTATATCATCCAAAGAATCTGGAGGAGAGGGTATTTGTACTTCGGGTCCATGAGAAACAGGGCGAATGGCTGATTGAATATTATGGTAAGAAATATCCTTTTTGTTTTTCAAATTGAAACCTCGTACGTTGCAAGAACGAAAATAGCAGTCATCACTCCCTCCAAACCATTGGTATTCCAAAAAGTAAGGACTGCTTTTTACGTTGAAATCATTGCCTCAGTTCTTCAACACACACTGAACAAACATTGTGTGGGGCCCAAGGCTTATCTTGATCGCCTAACTTTATACCAAAATAGCCGAAATATACTTTTTCAACAAAATCGGAAATGTTTCTTTGTTGATTTTTAACGGTATAGTTACCACAAATGTAGCAGAAGCAATCTGGCGAGTTTTACATTCTCTGGTAGCCATTGTCCATTGTCCATAAAACAACTTCACAATACAAGAAAACAGTCACTACTTTAAAGCACTAGTAACAACAACACGTGAACAGCAAAAAGTGAAGAGGTACTGTGAACTGAAGGACAATAGCAGAAGCTCACTGCTTGGAGATGGCGGGGGAAGGGGCAGCGCGGCAGACAGGCACTGACATGAAAATACTGCTGGTTTCTCCTAATTACTCTTTATTTTACGTATATCTTGTATAAAAATGGCTAAATAACAGTTTATGTAGATCCTAAAAACCAAAATTCAAACTCACTAGAGTGCTGAAATATCAAAAAAAAACCTAAAACTAGACAAGCAGTACGTGATGGAATTTTTTCACTATTTTTCCCGAAATCAGCGTTGAAAAAACCATAAAAATAATAAATTTGAAACAATTTTTACGTCGTAGACATGTGTAATCTATGCGTTGCCAACGACAAATGCAATAATTTCTGAAACAGAATGTCCACGGAGGATAAAGAGGGGTCGAAGGAGGAGTACGAGTACTCATCAGTACGTTGTCGACATCGACTTCATTATGTTGGCTGTGGAGATGTGGGTAAGAGTTACATGTTACTGTGAATCTTCAGGTTTTGGCGGCGCAAAGACTGTTCCATTAAGTTTCGGGTGTACAGCCGCAAGAATTCTCCTCCTTCTTCTACTAATGTTTCGGCTGTATAACGTTCAGCCATCTTCAGAGTGAGCAGCAAGACTGCCGCTCCAGTGCTTGCTTCGTCCCTTTATACACGTGTACCGCGCAACTGCGCATGCAGTCACAGATGCAAACGCGCCAGAGACATTCGTCGGTGGCAGAGACGTGCACAATGCGCGAGTTACATCTATGGCTCCGCAGTCGATCTGTGTTGGAATGTCGATATATCATTGTGAGCTGCACTGTGACGACGTCTTTGTGAGTTTATTACACCAAGTGCCGGATTCCATGATTTATCAAGGTTGAAACCACTATCTCTATTAATCAAATTGGTCGTCAAGCGAATCTCAATTGCCTCCTTCACTATCGAGTCCCAAAAAGATGATGAAGTTGCCAAAATTTCGACGTTGTCATACAACATACTGTGACCAATGTCAGTACAGCGCTCTGCCACTGCCGACGTGTTAGGTTGTAAAAGTCGTCTGTACCCCCGGTGCTCTGTACATCTTTCTTGGACAGTACGAGTTGTTTATCCAATGTAAGAAAGGCCACATTCACTTGGAATTTTGTAAACTCCAGATTTTCGGAGCAGCAAATCATCTTTGACTGAGCCCACGAGTGCAGCTGTCTTGGGTAGAGGACGAAAAATCACTTTTGCTTTGTGTCTGCTGAGAATCCGTCCTGTTTCTGATGAGAGGCTACCCACATACGGCAGGAAGGCCAGCGATTTAAAGGTTTCTTAGTCTTCTTCTGCTTTCTTTGTGGCCTGTCTATTTTCTGACGCTTGCCGAACCTTACGTTTCCATGATATCCATCAAAATTGTCGACGAAAATTTATCTACTAACTAGCTCTAGATTCATCTTTTCACCGAGCTATTTTAGTGGTTTATAACGAAAACTGTACGAAATATAGAAAGAAAGCTGCAATGGTAGAAATTGTTTGAAATAGTGAAATAGTGGAACCAATCGCAAATCGCAATTTATACTTCTTATAAGGCCGTTAGCTACGCATATGTTCAAACAGTGGTTATTCCAAGTCCACTGGCACATTTATATTTATCTTACGAGTTACCACTACTGCACTCGTAGTAATTTACGTTTCACTAAACATGCAACACATGCAGTGAATACTGTTGCTCCTCTACGATGAAACTGTCAGTACGTCGTCATCATCTTCATCATCATCACCATCGATCGTCATCAGCCTCATCGTCACCATCAACGACTTATTTTCCACTGCTGGGCAGTAGGACTCTTCCTCATTTCATATATTACAATCTTCAGTATTTCGCATACAAGTCTGTCCTGCTTGTTTCTTCACGTCGTCAGTCCATCCTTCACCAGGTCGTTCCGTAGGTTACTCACTATTATTAAACCTTAACCAGTGACTACGTAACACAATATGACGCCACTTTAATGGTCTGAAAGATTCCCCTTTACACGAAATCTGACCATAAATGACTAGTAACGCGATCGGACACTTCTAGTAGATATGGTGTTGTGGTAATATTTTCTCGTAGCGCAGTGGAATAATTTAAGAGGCATTTAACATGAGTTAAAAGATGATAAATTTACCCCATAACCTCCCCTACTTAAATACCATCGAGCATGTGTGGGATACATTGGAAACACAAATTGCAGAACGTCCACATGGACCAACCACCATCCAAAAGATGTCAACCGTGCTGGTGGAGGGATGAAGCGCCCTACCACGTAAACTCCTCACCAACGTCGCGGCCAACACGGGACCGTGTTTCAGAGCACGCACTGCCGTCCGTCGAGATCACATATCCTGTTAAGAACCATGTCCTGCATTTTTAATGTACAGGGGATCACCATGAATCGCACTGACTTCAATGTAATTATTATCTTTGAATAAAAGCGTCATTTTTCTTCGTTTCATTGCGTATTCCAGTTACCTTCTGTACTATACTGTAGTAGTTCTTGCTACATATGGACCAAGCTTCATCGAGCTATGTCACTCAACACTGACACATCATACGAAAATTGCACCTGTGCTTAAGTTTTGCTACCAGAGTATTTTTCTATACAACCACACCGCGAGCTGAAGTCTCCATGCAAAACAATATGGTTGACTGGAATGAAATTTTCACTCTACAGCGGAGTTTGGAAGGTAGGAGATGAGGTACTGGTGGAATTAAAGCTGTGAGGACGGGGCGTGAGTCGTGCTTGGGTAGCTCGGTCGGTAGAGCACTTGCCCGCGAAAGGCAAAGGTCCCGAGTTCGAGTCTCGGTCCGGCACACAGTTTTAATCTGCCAGGAAGTTTCAATATGGTTGAATGGTTGCACTCAAATCTCTTGCTGCCCCCAGATAAAGATAACACTACCCAAACAGACGGAACATTGACTATAGTTTCTTTGTGCAGTGCAACTGCTTATGGACTAGCGTATGAATATATAATATGAAAGTCGTTATAGCAGACAGCTTTCAAGGTCTTTTCCTATTGCGAGGAATCCAAAATAGTATCTTCTTAGTGCATTTCCCGGTAGCTGAGTGGGCCGGCACGGTAGCTCAGAGTGTTCGGTCAGAGAGCTGCTTGGCCTCTGTAATAAAAAAACTGAGTGGAATGATCAACAAAACGAATTTGACCGGATGTCATGTGACGTCCGCAGCGACCAAACACATCTATTAACAAAAAAAATAAAAAAAGTGGTCAGCGCGGCAGACTGTCAATCCTAAGGGCCCGGGTTCGATTCCCGGCTGGGTCGGAGATTTTCTGCGCTCAGGGACTGGGTGTTGTGTTGTCCTAATCATCATCACTTCATCCTCATCGACGCGCAAATCGCCGAAGTGGCGTCACATCGAAAGACTTGCACACGAAATTTATTTTTAGTGCATTTCCCTACATTTCGTCTCACTGCGTGACCAGCCCACCTTCATTTCAGTTTCGTAGAGTCTTATGTGTCCACTTTTCGTCTTTTCTCTTATCAGATAGTTTGTTTTTCCGTACTTTCTTGGTATGCTCAACGTTCATATTTCCATTTATCGTCAGGCAATATTCACTTTACTATCGTATGAGGATTTAACGCCCATGATTTACTTCCATAAATCAGTACTTTGGTGTACTCTGGTTCTAGGCTTTCCATTTAAGATACACTGGCAATTTACTTCTGAACAAAGTTTTCAGTTTCTCTAATGAACTACAAGCCATTTTTACATACCTGTTTGTTTCTTTAAATGTGCACTGTCCATCCACCAGGATTTTTTTTATTTTTCCTTCTACAGATTCGTCATCCTCTTCTATAACTTCGTCATTAATTTTCACTAGTCGTCTATTACCATCCATTATTTTCGTCTTACTGTGATCTTCAGTCCTATAATTATAGATGATCTTTTCAGTTCCTCCGCCTTTGGCTGAAATTCTTCTTGATTCGAAGCAAAGGAAGCTGTAGAAAGAATCGTTTGTAGAGACCATCTCTTGTTTTAGCTGTATTGATGCAGAGAGAGCGTCCAGAAAGTAAATCAAGATAGCTGTAATGGAAATCAAAACAACTTCTCTTGCGTGAATGTACGCTCTCGCTTATAACCCCGCCCCTCTCTCCTAATCTAAAAGTTTCCTGTACCTTGCAAGACACTGTTAAACTCCTGAAATGTAAACGATTAGGAGTAGTTACTTGGAAGGGAACCTCCGTCGAAACACCGATGCATTGTGCAACACTCTCCGGAAATTCCACTAGCAGGAACGTCCGCTAGAATTTTGGCGCCTGTCCTGTGCGTGCAAGGACAGAGATGATGACATTTCACGTACACGTTCCAAGAGTGCCGAATCGGCTCTCTGGTCATGAAGTCGCACGTCACCGCAGCAGCCGCAGAGGGTGCTAAAAGAGGCGGAGAGCCCGCTGTGTGACGTCACCGGCGACGGCGCCCGCTCTGCGACTCGGAGCAAAGCAGCAGCCGGGCCACGTCCCAGTCACCGCACGGTGCTGTCACCCACATCACCTGGAACACTTACGACGTGCCACCCTTATCTATGGGACCAACACCAAAAAACTGGGAAAACACCAAAATGCGCAAAAACCTTAATGATAGTCGTTGCACCATAGCATTAACACAGCCTTAAAAACTATGATGAATGATAGCAACCAAGCCAGCTAACAAACTGTTCAGCAAGAAAAACAAACCAATGGGTTGCTATCAACATCAAGACAGATTAACACAGAACGTCAAGACCTGGGAAGAAAGCTACAGCAACCAGACGAATTCGGCATCCCTCTAAACAGTAGTCTCGCAGAAACACCCAGCCACAACGAACCTCCAGGTGCGAATTGCACTAATAGACAAGTATCATGAATATGTAAAACTGAAATAATTTTCCGTTTGTTCATTACTGTATCAAGTGTCAAATCATTTCCAACTTAAAATGCTGAATACAAGGAGCTTTCAAGATGCAAAAATCGGCGGCGTCGATGTGACATTATCTGTCCAAGCCGTGATGTACTGTGCGCACGAAAACGAAAACACGCAGTGTCCTGCCATCCCGTCATCGAAGGACAGTCTAATTACGATACAAGGATGTTTTAAAGTGTCCAGAGCGGTAGGAAAATCGTCAAGGCTGTCATTTTTTGTGCACAATATTTTTATGATTGAACTAGAGCCTTGATAAAATTTTGCTTGTTTGCTCACTGCCTGACCTCCATTCAGAATCTTAAGTAGACGCATGGAAATAGTGGAGAGCTGGACGTATCGTCTACAAATCTTTCCCGAAAAAAATCTCAGTAAACAGTTTTTTACGAAAACGAAACAGTTTCTATGGAACTCTTCTTTGTCTTGATTGATAAAATAATTTTATTTCATCATCTCAGACTTTTTTCGGAAGAACCTCATCATCATTTCTGTTGCATTAAACATAGGATATAAAACAGGATATTAAAGGGAGTGCATTGAAACAACGAACTGAAACAGAATATACTACAGGAATCTCTGATTACAAAATTAAATATCTAGAAAACTAAGATCGATAGACGAGTGTAACAGAATGCATGTTTCCTTATGAAAGCTATAAGAATTTTATACAGAAGCTATACAAATGGTTCTAAATAATCGAAAAACCGCTACCAGATAGCGCTGTACGCTGTGCAGACCGTACAGTATCAACGCCCATAATTAAACTCGTCCTCTGCACACAGTCTTTGCAATTACATCACACCCTTTTCGAAATGCCCACGACTCGCAGCACGAAGGTGGCGCAAACGAAGAATGAAATTTGCCATCACATTCTGTAGTGTCTTAACGGAAATGGATTCAGGTAACACACAGATCGCCGGTTCAAGGTCGTCGACCGTGATGGGATGTCCTGATTGTGTCTTTCAATGTGCCCCACAAAAATTTTTTACAAGCAGTCAGATCTGACATATATGGAGGCCAATCCATCCCTGCGGCAGTAAATTTGCAATAATCCAACGCAGTGACCCTATTCCCATAGCATTCATCAAGAAAACGAACCAGCTTTACGATGTGAAGTGGTTGGGCCCTACCTTGCATGAAACATTCGTCGCCTGGTGGATCGCCCAAAACTAGCTGTTTGGCGACAAATTGTTCCATCGCATGAAGAAAAGCACAGCAGTACTTCTGCTGCATACCGTAGCCTCAACTGTAACTTTGAGTGAATACAGCGGATTCGCTTCACACAATTGGTGATTTTCGGAACTGCATAACAGCTTCTTCAGTTTGTTCACAACTCCATTAAGATGGAAGTGTACTTCAGATGTACCAGATGCAGCCAGTATCGAATATTTATCAACCTTTGTGAGGATCTAGTTCGCAAAGTTAGTCCTTTGTCACAAAGCTCCTACAGGTATAGCCTGGTGGCCTTGGATTTTGACCGGAAATATGTGTGGGGCCTGTCTCAGTATTTTTTGCGTGCCAGAGCGTTTCAAAGCAGCCTCTGCTGTAATACTTGGAATGGACTACTGTGGATTTTGCTGAATAACTCCAGAAAATGTGGCGATATTTCGGGAGTACCTGCAGTTTGCCTGCGCGCAACATTTCCCGCTAAATCGTCAACAACGGTGCCTGTCCATTGGAATTTGACGAAAATCTCGCGGATGATTTGGAATACTGAATCGTGTTTGAAAACTGTGCATTGTTGGCGTAGGACTGTGTTCTGACCTGTGATATTCCAGTAACAGAAGAACGCGTTGTTCAATGGAAAACATGATTTCAACCTCTTCCTTCGGCCCGCCGCGCGGGGTAGCCGTGCGGTTTGAGGCGCCTTACCACGGTTCGCGCGGTTCCCCCGCCGGAGGTTCGAGTCCTCCCTCGGGCATGTGTGTGTGTGCTGTCCTTAGCGTACTTTAGTTTAATTAGTGTGTAAGCCTAGGGACTGATGACCTCAGCAGTCTGGTCCCATATAACCTTACCACAGTTTCACATTTTCTTCGGCACGCTAACCTCCTTTACCGTGTCAACGGTGAAACTGATAGCTCTGATCTGCCTCGAAATACTTACAGGTGTTAAATATTTCGATTACAGCGCCATCTGTTAGCTACTTTCCGAACTATTTCGAAAGCTCTGTATAATTTCTGTATAAAATTCTTACAGCTTTCACAATAAGCATACCATTTGGCGCAGTTTGTTGCATTCCTTACCGACATTAGTTACCGAGACATTTAATTTTGGTATCAGGGACTCCTTCGAGGGACACCTTGTACTACAATCGCTCAAAGTATCTTGTCATTTCCCACTCCATATGAAACCGGCGAGTGCCCACCTGACGTAGGCAGTTCGACACTGTACAAGCAAAACAGTTTCATCAGTAGGAGGCGTTAGTGACAACAACTCCCCTGACATGAGGCATAATCGTTATATGACAAATGCTTGTTAAAAGCTACATCTAATATAAAAAAATCTGTTAACCAAGCGATCAAATTCATACTAACAAACACTAAACTGTATAACTGCAAAGCTGCTGGAAATTGAACATCGAAAAGCAGTATACGAGTTGCGACAATAAAGTAATGAGACTGATGTGAAAAAAAAGGTTGCTTACCGTTTTAATCAAGTTTAGTGTTGTCTCCTTCGAAGAAGTTCCCTTCTGATTGCACGCACTTTTTCCAGCACTTCTGCCATTGATGGTAACATTTCTGTAACTCTTCTTCAGTAACATCCTCCAAGACCCTCGTCACAGTTTTTTGTTTATTGTTTGTTGTTGTTTGAAAATGGTGTCCCTTGACCACCGTTTTGACTCTTGTAAATAGAAAAATGTTGCACGGAGCGATATCTGGCGAATAAAGTGGCTGTGGTAGTACTGAAATTTGTTTTGAGGTTAAAAATTGCTGTACTGACAGAGCAGTATGGGATGGCGCATTATCGTGATGCAGAATCCAACTGTCAGCAATGTTGGCACGGACAAGAAGAACTCTTTTACGAAGTCTTTCTAAAATTTCATAGTAGTAATATTGGTTAGCTGTTTCTCCCGGAGGCACCCACTCTTTATGAACAATTCCCTTGGAATCAAAGAAGCACACAAGCATGCATTTCACTTTTGATATTGACATGCGAACTTTTTTTGGTCTGGGTGATCCCTTTGAGCACCATTGCGAACTTAAGCGTTTTGTCTCTGGGTCGTACTGAAAAAAAAAACAACTTTCATCACCAGTGATAACACCGCTCAACAATCGGGATTGATTTCCGTTTGCTCTAACAGATCGACTGCCACATTTTTTCGTGTTTCTCGCTGTTATGGTATGAGATTTTTGGGGACAATTTTTCACAAATCTTTCTCATACCAATATCTTCAGTTATTATTAGACGAACCGTTTCTCCATTGATGTTCAGTTCTTCTGCCATCTTTTTCACGGATAATCTTCGATCAGATCGTACGAGTTCACGCACCCTGGCCAAGTTGACATCCATCAGTGAGGTTGATGGTCGTCCACTGCGGTCTTCATCTTCAATATTCGTTCTGCCTTCAATAAACATTTTATGCCAACAGAAAACTTCAGGTCTTGACATAACCTCCTCTCCAAAAGCCTTCTGAAGCTTACCGTAAGTTGTCGTCGCCTTTTCACCCAATTTAACACAAAAAGAAATGACATACCGTTGCGCGATATTATGCGGTTCCATTTCCGTGTCGAGAGACACAAAAATGTGTTAACTTATCACAGCACAACTCACGACTGAGCATTCGCATCCATGTGCCACTTGGACTACAAGCAGCTTATAGACCAAGGTCAAAGATATTGTGCCTACGCAAGCCTGCAGGGTTGCCACATCTTGCAAAGAAAATCGATCTCATTACTTTATTGTCGCACCTCGTACATCGAAGTAGCCGGGTAGAAGTTTTTCACCCAAAATGTTTAAAAGCAGTAGTTCGTGGCAAAATCAAAAATAGATCAACGAGTATAAAACTGTAAAAAATGGAAGGATGGGAGCAGGAATATTGATTATGAATACAAGGAAAACACTAATATTTATAGCCTAAGCAACATTTGTAACATTGAGATGAGTCATTAAATCGCGCTACAAAACATCCAGATCATCAGTCGCTGGGATTTCTAATTTCTACCACCAGGGCTGTAGCTGCAGCGCTTCTAGCTAATGCACTTGAACACATGAACACAGCGCACATGGAAATATTCGTTACATAAATGGTGACGAAACTGTCTAAAAGCAATAGAACCTAGGAGTCAAAATTATAAAGAGATGAAAAATTAACCACTGGTAGAATGGCCTTGTGTAGCGGGACACGAGAAGAGAACCCTGTTTTTAGCAGACTCACTGCTCAACACACACTGAGCCGTGGCGCGGTCGACCTTGTTTCAGTGGTTGTATTGGTTCGATATCTCGCGCTAAATTGAAGCTTTTATTACTAGAGGAACTCTGGTGTGACTAATTTTAAAAGGCCGAGCACGGTGACGTCGAGTAGAGAGTGAGATACTAGAACGAGGACCTCCTCGCGGAGAGAAGAGGGGAGCCACCGTGCAACTAGCAGCACGCCGCGGGCTGTGTTGTGGCTTGCGTGGACGTACGTGCCTGTGTTGAGTTCGCCCATGTTAAACAAAGTGCACAGTATATCTGTGTATATACTTGACGCGTGTTACCTTGACTCAGTTCCAACTGTGGAATCTCGCTTTCGGCAAATGCACTTGCTGTTTGTTTCCTATTGAAGGTACCGCTCCAGATATAGCGTGTGGACCAAGTTAATTGTCGACAGAGTGTGGAACGCCTCTTACTGTGGCTAATGCACGTGGGAATGGAATTACAGCACTAGCGATGAAGGACGCAGTGAGAGTTTATTTGTCTGTATGTACCATCTTGCTCTAAAAATACGTGTTAAACTATGCAAAGTTCACCACCATGGTTACCAGACATAGATTTAGTTTCAGTGTTCGTATAGCAACGCGACGGAAGGGCTTTTCCTTAAATTTAAAGCGTGCATCACGACAATTGATTGGCCGGCCGCTGTGGCTTAGCGGTTCTAGGCGCTTCAGTTCGGAACCGCGCTGCTGCTACGGTCGCAGGTTCGAATCCTGCCTCGGGCATGGATGTGTGTGTTCTCCTTATGTTAGTTAGGTTTAAGTAGTTCTAAGTCTAGGGGACTGATGACCTCAGATGTTAAGTCCCATAGTGCTTAGAGCCTTTTTGAACTACTGATTGTGTTGAAAGAGTTATTACTATGTGCTGAAGTTGTACTGCTAAAGTTGATATATTAGGTCAAACTGGAAGCGATGTGTACGTGATACGAGCCAGGCACGCAATTTACAAAAAAAAATGGCTCTGAGCACTATGGGACTTAACATCTGAGGTCATCAGTCCCCCAGAACTTAGAACTACTTAAACCTAACTAACCTAAGGACATCACACACATCCATGCCAGAGGCAGGATTCGAACCTGCAACCGTAGCGGTCTCGCGGTTCCAAACTGATGCGCCTAGAACCGCTTGGCCACACCGGCCGGCACGCAATTTACAGTTAACGCTGTCACGAAAATGGGATTCGTTTGGAAAGGCGCCATATTTCCGCTTACTGTGAAAGGAATTGGCCTACTAGCCAATTCATTGCTTTTTTTAAATGATTTAAATTTGTTGATAAATTGTGATTTCTTTATTTTGATTTAAAGTCTCGCCTAAACGATTATTAAAATTTATGAAATCATTGAAAGTTTGAACTTCTAGACGTCTTCTTTTTTAATTTATTGTGAAGTTTTGCCTAAGGATTTTTTAAATCTCATGAAACCTTTGAAAGTTGAAAATTTTGAATGTTTGGTTTTTTTATTTTATTTTTTGTAAAATTTACTTGAAAATTGTGAGTATTGTTTCATTGGAAAGTTTACTTAAATTCAGTTCTATGCTGTCATGGTTTAGTAATGAAAGTGAACGAACGTATTGCCTTAAAGTACCAGAGATTTCAGCAAAATTCTAATGGTTTAGTAACGAAAGTAACCGAACGCATTGCTTAAAGTAGTAAAGATTTCAGCAAGTTGTAATTTTGAAATTACCGGTTTCTGGTATTTAGTACAATAAATAACTTATTTAAAAATAGCTCTGAAATGTTTCTTGTCCAATTACCTCTCCTACACCACAAGCTTGGAACTGCTTGTCTGGTCTAAAATAATTAATATTTGTTAGATTAAAAAACTTTGCTTAAAACTACGTTTTTAAAATTGCGGGATCACACACCTTCAGCTTCCCAGTAACCAGTACCCTTCTACCTCGACGTCAACGTAGATACGCCGTAAGCCAATGTGCAGTGCATATCGGACGCTATATCGTCCAGTTTTATCGATTTTCTGGCCTTTTCTATTCGCGTATTGAAAGAGGAAGAATTTACTGTATGTATTCCTCTCTGCGTGCCGTAGTCCCTTATTCTCGGTATTCATAATCGAAACACACGATGGTGGCAACATAATGGTTGCATGTCCTTCAAGAACAGATTCTCTAAATTTAACGAAACGGCTGTAAGCATACTGCAGTACTGATTCCTACTTCGCGACTGTTAATCACCTCTGTGAAGAGCGAGAGCGCGTTTGTCAGGAGTCGTGGTTCAGATTCCGTGTAGCGTATCACGTGCATTGGCGACGTCGCGGCCGCAAAACCTGAATTACGGTATTTGTTGACACGTTTAAGTATCTACCACGGAAGTTTGTAATGCACAACACTGATATCGATGATTATTTGAGAAGTGGATATTCCGATTTCCTGTCTCGTGCCACGAGAACAGCCATCAACCGCCTCGCGACTGTTACGAGACAAATGAGATGGACAGAATTAAATCTGAGTGAACATTCTAAGTCAAAAAGGAGTCATATAATCTGTCAGACTAAATCTCCAGAGCGTAGAAACGTTTCGTTCGAACATCGTACCGCTAACTCGTCAAACAGCCTCGTCGCAAGCTGCGATGCCTACGCCCGTGAAAATAATCGGTGACGCCAGTATAAAGGATTAATATTAATTTCAAGGTTATTCCCATATGTGCTATATTCCTGCGTTCAGTTTCAGTACCTTGAAGCGATGCAGCTACGTTCTAGATGGTAGAAAATTGTAATTCCAAAGACTGACAGTCTCAATATTTTGAAGTGTGCCTGTAATGACTGATCTCGATGTTACAAATGTCAGAGTTTTCTTCATTATCATGGTAAGTATCCCTGACTCCTTCGTTCCACATTTTTAAACTTTATATTTATTGATCTGTAGTAAACTCTCGATTATTCTTGGATGGATTATACGCTTTGCAGATTGTCAGAAGCCTGATTCTCACGTTTCTCGCTGCTGAAAATTTTTCTTTAATCTTTGATTGGTCCTGGGTGAGTGATAATTTCACATTGCAACACAAGTGTAGTACACATTGTGTTGCTCGAACATTACAAGCGCTGGACTGTATTTTATCTCAAAATAGTACAAGGTAATGTGAATCTGGGTTTATACTTTATTGTTTGTAACAACTCACGCCCCGTCACGGGTTCACCTTTGGTGTCTCTGGAGGGGACGCCAACCAGCGCTCGGTACTCGTAGAATGGTGTTAGGCCGTTGTTTCGTCATTCTTGCTACAGGGAGGTGATGTTCCAACAGGATAATGCTCACCCGCAGTTTGCCTGTGAAACCTAACGCGCTATCCAACACGCGCAGCAACTTCCCTGGCCAGCACGATCTCCGAATTTGTCTGCAAGCGAGCGCGTGTGGGATGTGATGGGACGAGAAGTGACTCGTGCAACTTGTGAACTGGCAGCTCCTACAGAAGTACGTGAACAGGTCGAGCAAGCGCGGTATAACGTATCCCAAGACAGTATTCGCCATCTGTACCATCGATTGGATGCCAGAGTAGCGCCTTCGTTGCCGATCGTGGAGGCCACACCACATACTAATACAGTTTTTACAGCATGGGTAAGTATTTAAATATCATTTGCAAATCAGCAGCTGTGTGAAATAATATTCCTAATTACTCGTTGTATGCGAATATCATGACATCAACTGCAGTGGGTATACATGTATTACTCTGATGTGCCAAGAAAATTTGTGCTGGAGTGGGACTACCAGATTTTCTCGCTTATCGCACTCAGATGTTCATCACTCTAATATTGTAACCGGACAGTATCGGGTTCTTCTCTTTGCTATAGGATTTATCTTATATTAATCGACAACATTACACCAAATGTTCGCCAAGGTCTTTCAGCATCGATTGGGACAATTCTATAAAGCTGCTGATCATACCTGATAACTTTTTTATGTTTAGGGGAACATTAGGAATAGAGAGGTTTGACAAAAATATGGAAACTGCGAAAAACTCATGCTTGAACGTAAGTGGAAATGCTAGACAACCCTGCAGGTTGCGCTGCTTTAATCTGACCACGAACGGCACCCGTGCAATGTCCTCAATACCTTATAAATCTCTGTCGTGGTCAGAACAGTGTTACGAGTAGTTGACGGTGCGTTATGTCGGAGCTAAGTGAATTCGAACGTAAGGAAGTTGTTGGCGATCGCATGATGAGCGCTGCCGTAGCCGAGGTAGCAGAAGTGTTTGGTGTTTCAAGAGGCACCGTATCTAAGATAACCTACTGGCCATTAAAATTGCTACAGCACGAAGATGACGTGCTACAGACGCGAAATTTAACCGATAGGAAGAAGATGCTGTGATATGCAAATGATTAGCTTTTCAGAGCATTCACACAAGGATGGCGCCGGTGGTGGCACCTACAACGTGCTGACATGCGGAAAGTTTCCAACCGATTTCTCATACACAAACAGCAGTTGACCGGCGTTGCCTGGTGAAACGTTGTTGTGATGCCTCGTGTAAGGAGGAGAAATGCGCACAATCACGTTTACCACTTTGATAAACGTTGGATTGTAGCCTATCGCGATTGCGGTTTATCGTATCGCGACGTTGCTGCTAGTGTTGGTCGAGATCCAATGAGTGTTAGCAGAATATGGAATCGGTGGGTTCAGGAGGGTAATACGGAACGACGTGCTGGATCCCAACGGCCTTGTATCATTAGCAGTAAAGATGGCAGGCATCTTATCCGCATGGCTGTAACGTACCGTGCAGCCACGTCTCTATTCATGAGTCAACAGATGGGGACGTTTGCAAGACAACAACCATCTGCACGAACAGTTCGACGACGTTTGCAGCAGCATGGACTATCAGCTTGGAGACTGTGGCTGCGGTTACCCTCGATGCTGCATCACAGACAGGAGCACCTGCGATGGTGTACACAACGACGAACCTGGGTGCACGAATGCCAAAACGTCATTTTTTCGGATGACTCCAGGTTCTGTTTACAGCACCATGATGGTCGCATCCGTGTTTTTCGACATCGCGGTGAACGCACATTGGAAGCGTGTACTCGTCATTGCCATACTGGCGTATCACGTGGCATGATGGTATGGGGTGCCATTGTTACCCGTCTCGGTCACCTCTTGTTCGCAGTGACGGCACTTTGAACAGTGGACCTTACATTTCAGACGTGTTACGACCCGTGCCTCTACCCTTCATTCGATCCTTGCGAAACCCTACATTTCAGCAGGATAATGCACGACCGCATGTTGCAGGTCCTGTACGGGCCTTTCTGGATACAAATAATGTTCGATTGCTGCCCTGGCCAGCACATTCTCCAGATGTCTCACCAATTGAAAACGTCCGGTCAATGGTGGCCGAGAAACTGGCTCGTCACAATACGCCAGTCACTACTCTTGATGAACTGTGGTATCGTGTTGAAGCTGCATAGGCAACTGTACCTGTACACGCCATCCAAGCTCTGTTTGACTCGATTCCCAGACGTACCAAGGCCGTTATTACGGCCAGTGGTTGTTGTTCTGGGTACTGATTTCTTAGGATCTATACACTCAAATTGCGTGAAAATGTAATCACATGTCAGTTCTAGTATAATATATTTGTCCAATGAATACCCGTTTATGATCTGCATTTCTTCTTGGTGTAGCAGTTTTAATGGCCAGTAGTGTGTATACAGCATATATGGAAAATGATAAAATACCATCCCCTGAGTCACTACACGGACAAAAATGTGTGTTGAGTGATAGTGACAGTCACTGAACAGGATTCCGACGAAAAATAAGGGAACGACACTTACAAAACTCAGTGCAGAACTCAGCGTCGCACTTGAGTACCCTTCAGCGCCAAAACAATGCGAAGGGAGATCCATTAGCAGGGAACCTCAGGGCGAGCTGGAATTCCAAAATCACTCATCAGCTACGCCAATAGTTGTAACAGTAAAACGTGGTCCTGCAGCCCTAAAACATGGACTGTGGAGCATTGGAAGAAAGTCATTTGGTCGGATGAGCGTTGTTTCACATTGTTTACAACTGCTGGTCGAGTTTAGGTCCCAAGAGTGCATCGTGAAAGGGGTCCAGTGGTAATTTAGGCAGCCATACAGTGGCACTCCGTGCACCTCATGCTTACCCTGCAATATCACATTACTGACAAGGACTAGTCCATATAATCATTTTAGCTAATTAGATCCACCACATGGTAAAATGTCTATTTCCCAATGATGATGCTGTATTCCAAGACGACAGGGGCACTATTCACGTACATCGCATTGTTCAGGACTGGTTTTCTGACCACGACCACCAGAACTAACAATTACTGAGCCTTTGTGGTCTACTTTGTAGATAATGTTGCTTGATCGCTATCCAGCTCCATCGTCGTTACATGACTGTTCTGGAGGAAGAATGGTGTAAAATTCCATTGAATACCGTATGGGACGTGCCTGTATCCAATTCGAGATGATTGGAAGCTGTTTCGAATGCCAAAGGTTTTTCTAGACCGTATTAGACTTGGTGGGAAACGGCCTTGCCGCAGTGGATACACCGGTTCCCGTCATATCACCGAAGTTAAGTGCTGACATACGTGTCCGGCACTTGGATGGGTGACCATCCGGGCCGCCATGCGCTGTTGCCATTTTTCAGGGTGCACTCAGCCTCGTGATGCCAATTTAGGAGCTACTCGACCGAATAGTAGCGGCTCCGGTCAAAGAAACCTATCGTAACGACTGGGAGAGCGGTGTGCTGACCAAACGCCCCTCAGACCCGCATCCTCAGCTGAGGATGACATGGCGGTCGGATGATCCCGATGGGCCACTTGTGGCCTGAAGACGTAGTGATTTATTTGGCTTGGTAATGTGTCGTGTTTTTGGTGTTTCCATATTTTAGTCCACCCATTGTAGAGCATTTGTTGTCCAGTATAGCCTACAGGGTTCTGATATTCAAATATTCATCGAACCAATCATATTTTTTCGAAAATACTCCACATGAACATATTACTCGGTGCAGTGCGTATTGCAACATCTGTGCAGGACTATCGTCAAGGAAATTAATGTACTCTATTTTCTGAATATTTGAAAACAGATACAATACTGTGAGTCTACAGTTTCCGTAGTGCGCCATAACAATTACGTCTGTTTTTCTTTTATTCTTCTACACTGCTCTGTCCAGATGCTGCCTCCTTGGTTCCACGTGTAGTTAGCTGGGGCCTGCGCCTGTGCTGGGGGTAATTTTTCATGCGTTGCGACACGTGCTGTGCTTCTCTCTGCACAAAGTGTCACGTAGCGCTTCTTTCCTTATACAGTCCTGGCAAAGGGCAGACGTCTGGCACGGCTCCTGAGCCGCAAACAATGAAGACACAGAGTCGGTGGTCCTCCGCTGAGAGATATTTAAAACGCCTGCTATTTGAATACAAAGCTGTCTCACTACGCAACTTCCATGTTCCGAATTTCTCATCCGCGGAGGAACGTCCGTGAATAGCGATGTAGTGAGTGGACGACAACAATCCGAAGGATCTGTTTTGTTTCGCCTTTCAAAAGTCTGGACGTCGGGCGTGGTGAATTTTCACTTTATCCACGGCGTTTCTGTTTTCGGACACAATAAACCATCCCGCCGAACGTAAGTTTCCATGTAATACTTTGGATTTATGTTATTATGTGCTGTCCAACAGTAACATGTGACACTCTACTGGACTATTTTTACCCACAATGAACTTAAAAATACATCAGCCACCGTTCTTGTAAAAGAGCTTTACCAACAGCACGCAGTCCTCCATGAAGGCAGTCATGTTCGGTGTCTCGGACGCAAGCTGAGGAACAGCCGCATGCCGCGCGTGCGTATGTGTGTATAGAAAATATCGCTGCCTCACTCCCAACTCCCTGTTATTTAGCTAAAGATAACTGAGCTCTTTACTGGCCGGATCTCTGACGAGTTCCACGACACGAATGGAAAGGGGATAAAAAAAGATATGGAGCAGACAGGTAACGTATTATAATTTCCGCCAACTTTGTTCAGAGCGACTCTGTCGCTAGGTCACTTGCCTTGTCATCTGATTTGATTTTCTTACATGGGAATTTAGCATGAACTGTGTGTTAAGAATCATTTTCCGTGTTTATATCAAGTGCTCTTAGTGGACGTAATGCAGTATCTCTTGAGCGCCTGGCTCTTTATTTTTTCCAACAGCCATTTCTTGCTCCTCTAGATTCTTGTCTAGTCTGAATTCCAGATAACTATATACCATTATTTATCATATAACTGTTCCATTCTGTGTTCTACGGCACACCAACTTATTGTAGATATTTTATACATTCTTCAAACGATCTCAATTTTGCTTGCTTTGATGATACGAAATTCTAGATCCTAGTGAGTCGGTCGTCATCATGTCTATATATCAATCGACAAAAAAGTCTTTATGTTTGATGATGTAGCTGGTTTAACTTTCTATATGATTGTTCATTAAATATCAATCGCATCCATCAACCTATCGACTGCACAGTTTTTTATTCGCTGTTTTGCATCTCTTTTCCTACAACTAGTAACTGGGTTTTTGTGCTCTTTTTCAACGTCTCTGATGGGTATAATTCTGGTTTGGTAACTTTGCTATAGTCTTTTACCTTGGTTCCAATGCTGTCTTCTTATAAGCATTTTTCGGCTTGTGACAAGTATACTATTCAGACGATTGTAGACATTAAATTTGTCAATGCTTACACCAACTGACACTGAAACTGAGAGGCTTGTGTACGAGATCGATGAGGACTAAGACCATGAGTTCGACTCATTCCCTTGTCTTTCATATTTATTATACTGCAGCGGGCCAGCTTGTTTTGGGTAATGAGATCTATTCTGGCTCTAAAACTGTTTAAGACCTTGCACAATTTCGCTGTCGTTGGCAACTGCAATACCCGTTCGAAAACCAACACACAACCGATCAGTTCCCAAAAGTTGCGTAATTACTTTGAGATGTATGCTGTCAAAATGAATTGCTGTGTGATGTGTCCTCTGACAATTATCATATTATGATCTACACATAGTCACTACGACCATATCTCTGTATTTTGGTCTGTCCTCTTCCTTTATTAATGATTTTCACATTTGGTTCTCTGCAGTGGACCTACTAGTTTGCTTCTTACTATGGTTTTCTCTGTCAAAACATTTCCTTTCAAAATGTTTGTTAAGAACTTAGCGTATTTAAATGTACAAGAAGTTTCCTTTTTCTTTTTTATGATACTGGAAGCTACTGTAAACAGGGCAGATTCACTTACTCCGTGTATTGTGTTATGCTGTTACGGACCAAGATGAGATGTTTGAGGAGCGATGCAGATAATAGCACCTAACGATAATCTATCAGCTACCCTGTAGAGCTAAATTCCGACTGTTCACGCTCGTTCCTCTCACACTCCACAGATTAAATTTGCCCGTCTTATGACTATTGTTATTGTATCATTATTAGAAGTAGTTGGCCTGCTGAAACAGATTTATGCGGAACGCTCTGGTTTCGAGATAGACAGTGACCTCGCGAAGTAGCAAGTATGGCCGCTACCTTGCTCGTTGATTAGTAAATCGTTCTGGTCTGCTCCACCAGACGGTTTTGAATGCGACAGCAAGCGTTCCCTCATGATGGCCAGCACCAGCGTTTCCGCATGACATCACTTTCTTTGCGTAATCAGTCTGAAGCAATAATTATTACTTCTAACACAACCTTGCTATAACTACATTTTTGTTGTATGACATTAAATAAAAGTCACCAAATTTTCAGTAAGTTGAAGGAAATATTTTTGGAGATATTGCTTGTTTTACGATGAAAGGAAATTTGAAATTGACAGAAACATGTAATTTTATGCACGCTCTGCCTTCGTTAGAGCAATGTTCGCTGTTTATAATATTAACTGAGAAACTTCGATAAAAATAAATGCTAAAAAAATGTTGATTACCCACCTCTTAACTTTGACTTGCAGTGTGTTCGAGGAAAGATGTACTGAACACAAACGGCACACCGATCTCCATAGCCTACAAAATCTGCAATCGCAGAACATTGCCTCGAGACAAATCATCGTATGAAATACTATAACACAGAAGTCCTGTACAACACATCCCGCTTTTGGGACTGTGTCGCCGGCCGGTGTGGCCGAGCGGTTCTAGGCGCTTCTGTCCGGAATCGCGTGGCTGCTACGGTCGCAGGTTCGAATCCTGCTTCGGGCATGGAAGTGTGTGATGTCCTTAGGTTAGTTAGGTTTAAGTAGTTCTAAGTTCTAGGCGACTGATGACCTCAGATGTTAAGTCCCATAGTGCTCAGAGCCATTTGAACCATTTTTTTGGGACTGTGTATTCAAGGAAGCAATTGAAATCCGGCTGCACGAGAACCATGTTAACAAGGACAACGGATTTCAACTCAGCCAAGCGTTGAATCCAGCAATAAAAGTTCTGCAGGAGCAGCGGAAACGCGGCACCACACCCGCCGAGCCGGCCTGAGTGGCCGAGCGGCTCTAGGGGCTTCAGTCTGGAACCGCGCGACAGCTACGGTCGCAGGTTCGAATCCTGCTTCGGGCATGGATGTGTGTGATGTCCTTAGGTTAGTTAGGTTTAAGTAGTTCTAAGTTCTAGGGGACTGATGACCTAAGATGTTAAGCCCCATAGTGCTCAGAGCCATTTGAACCATTTTTTGAACACCCGCCGAAGGCGGAATGCCTACTGACGCCCATCAGTCATCTCTTCAGCGCAAGCTACCCGCACCACCGCGGCCTGCACATCCCTTGGTCCATACGCGGAGTCAGTGGAGGGGAGAGGCGACAAGTATATATACCACACCACCCGCCGGCCTAGGACGTCAGTCAACAGGAGTAACCTGATGATGATGGCACGTTACGCCGTTCGAAAATTCGTTCTACAACGACCAGTCAACCCGGCTGCATGCCGAGGGACCTTCAAGCTTTGACTTGCAGTGTTGAAATTCTGATGCGTTGCAGAACCTGGAGTTTAATTTAGTGTGAATCTTCCCTATTGTATCATAAATATTCCAGTCACAACCCAAAATTAAATGATTCCTTCAGAACATACAAGTGTTCGAATCGATTCTTTCAAATATTATATTCTTTTTATTTTTCAAGTTTGGTGATAATAGTTATTGTGATTCACTTCGGTAATGATCCCCTACCAGTAAAAAATTATTAGATCACTCAAAGTTCCAAACTGGAAGACAATGACAAATTGTAATAATTAGGATGCGTACGGTTTGCTGCCGCAGCGTGTGGCTGCGTTGTCACGAATTTCATGGTGCAACTACAAAAAGTGCAAAACAGAGCACTCTGATTTCTCTGCTCCATCCATGACCCTTTCCCACGACAGAGCTCTATGACGCTGCAGGAATCCCATTGGTGCGAGCTATATTCCGACAGAATGCACACCAATTTTACACAAAGATGCGGTAGTTACAAAATAGGTTTATCGCCAACCTGGGCAACCGGTTGAACAAGGTGGCCAGATATGCTGCGTGGATGAAATTTTGGAACAAGAGGGGTTGCATTCAAAACGACTTTGGCAAACGTGGCGACACAATCAAAAGAGATGTCAAATAACGTAACAACGTTAAAGAGGCTGACGGAGAACTAGGTTGCATAAACTTCAAACAACCAATACATACTGAAAGGTTTCTACGACATGAGGAAGATTCAGTAACAGAATAATAAATTTTTATGTGATATTTTGGTATTCGCATCTGTCTGAACACAAGTCGCATGCATGTTTGTCGTGCGTGAGCAGAGAGGGAGAGCTTTTCATGAATCGTGAACAGCCATTCATTTCTCGCTCGTACCACAACTTTCGTAATGGTCAAGTATGCCACGTCAGCTGTTTTCATTAAGACAAAAGACTGTTGAGGTGAGCAGTGACCACTGGTCAGACGGGATATCTCAGGTTCAGATAAAGGCCTTAGACGAAATGGGCGGACGAAGGCTCACCGACACACACTGGTGGAGGCACTTGGACCACGGAAGCTGCCCGTGGTAGATCTTGCCATCGCCGCTGCTGGAGTGCGTGGGGTATATATTGTTTGCGCACGAGAGAGAGAAATAATTTTGTCCCTTTGGTCATTACGTATCTCTTTTCAGTTTAATTAGTGGGAACAATTCCGTAATGAATTCATGAAACTCATTATTAAAATATTTTTGAGTGTGATTTCTTTAAAGCCGTCGTGGCCCTCTACCACTAGTCGGTCTTAATATTACTTTGCTCGTAGTAAGTGATTTGCCTCCCAGCGCTATATGTGTTTCCATACATACAACTTTTCGTAAATTGGTTGGAGTTTCTTGCCGTGTTACTCTATGTGAGTTCACATGCTGTTATTCTGGTCGCTTCTCGGTGGCGTATTTCGTAACTATGTGGGAATTTCTTACACGGGAATGTGAGGTGTACTCGTAACTTTCTGCAGAGGAAATTCTTAGTAAATTCAAGATCTTCTGTACAACATAATGGCTAGTTAGTCTCAAGACTTTTTCTTATCAGGCAGTGATTAATGAAACTAGATTCCATGCGACTTCTATGAAAAAGTAATGCTCTCTTACGGGGAATCAGAGGTTATGGTTATTGAGGCAGCTTCGAGGTGTTTTATTTTTATTGGTGGAAAATGAAATCTTCGTGACAACAGTGTGTAAAATGCGACGGAAGTTGGGGAGACACTTTACATTTTGTATCGTGTAATTTATGTTGTTTCTTCGACTTTTTGTGTACACAATGTAACAGTAAGTGAAAACAGATTTCATAAGTTTTGGTTAGAGGTTTCTCTTGTTACTGAACCTGTAATATGTGATGAACATGTGAGCGTTGGTGCAAAATAATTTCGATTATAGATTTTGCTGCGTACAAATTATGCATCCGTATTTTCATCTTGTATTTTACTAACCTATCTTGTAGATTCGTTTCGACCTTGTTCATGATGTGCCGCCTATGTCCGCATCTTCGATTTCTTTTTTATTAACACAGACCTTCTCTCTAAATATGAAGAGATTACACTGATGAGCCAAAGCAACTAGTACACCTGCTCAGTATCGTGTAGGGCCCCCGCGAGCAACCAGAAGTGCCGCAACACGACGTGGCATGGACTCGAATAATGTATGAAAGAGTGCTGGAGGGAACTGACAACAAGAATCCTGCAGGGTGTCCATAAATCCGTAAGAATATGAGTGGGTGGAGATCTCTTCTGAACAGCACGTTGCAAGGCATCCCTGATATGCTTAATAATTTTCATGTCTGGTTGCCAGCGGAAGTGTTCAAACTCAGAAGAGTGTTCCTGGAGCCGCTCTGTAGCAATTCTGGACATTTGGGGTGTCACATTGACCTGCTGGAATTTCCCTAGTCCGTCGGAATGTACAATGGACATGAATGTATGCACGTGATCACGCAGGATGCTTACGTAAGTGCCACGCGTCAGAGTCGTATCTAGACATAGCAGGGGTCCCATATCACTCCAACTGCACACGCCCCACACCATTACAGAGATTCCACCAGCTTGAACACCCCCTGCTGACATGCAGGGTTCATGGATTCATGAGGTTGTCTCCATACCTGTACAAGTCCATCCGTTCGAAACGGTTTGAAACTAGACTCGTCCGACCAGGCAACATGTTTCCAGTCTTCAACAGTCCAATGTCGGTGTTCATGGGCCCAGACGACGCGAAACGTTTTGTGTCGTGCAGTCAACAAAGGTACACGAGTGGGATTTCGGCTGCGATAGCCCATATCAATTATGTTATCTTGAATGGTTCGCACGCTGACACTTGTTGGTGGCCCAGAATTGAAATATGCAGCAATTCGCGGAATGGTTGCACGATTCTCTTCAGTTGTCTTGCGGGATCTTTTTTCCGTTTTGCCGGCCGCAGCGTTGTCGAAGATTTGATGTTTTACCGGATTTCTGATTTTCGCCGAACAATCGTGAAATGGTCGTACTGGAAAATATCCACTTCATCGCTACATCGAAGATGCTGTGTCCCATCTCTCGTGCGCCGACTATTAAACCACGTTCAAACTCACTTAAATCTTGAAAAACCTGCCACTGTAACAGCAGTAACCGATCTAACAACTGCGCCAGACACTTGTTGTCTTACATACGCACTGCCGACCGCAGCGCCGTATTCTGCCTGTTTACATATCTCTGTACTTAAATATACACGTCTGTATCAGTTTCTTTGCGCTTCAGTGTATATGTCCACAGAGTTAGTACAAGATGATTTGCTCTATGTGAAGCGAAAAGTTTGGAAACCACGTGGTTGAGACTAAGAAAGATCACTGCACAGTTATAAGGCGTAGAACAGCATCGCATGCTTTCACCTTTCTGTTCCGGTATGAAGTATGTTGTGGGTAAGATCACAGGTAAGTGCCATTTGTCCCATACTCCCCAGGGCTGGTAGAATGTTAAAAGCACGGTTGGAGGCAGAACAATAGAGCAGGCGGTAGGGCAGTAATTAATGAAGTCAGAAACGTTAACCGTGAGTGAGCTTTTGTTTAAATAACAATAAATCAGTTATGTTACGTTTACATATTCATTATTGTCAGATGAATATTCTTCAACTGTCCGTTCCTTTTCTATATTCTCAATTAGCTACTTTTGTACGTTCAAACTTAATCATGCGTGCTTATATAATAAATCTGTCAGATGTGATTCGATGTACTTTAATAACCAGTATCAGTGAACTGTGTGTCTGTACTCAACCTATGTCACATGCGCGTAAATAACAAGCTTCATTAGCTTTGCTGCCATCCAATTAACTGTTCAGTGTTATGCGAGAGAAAAAAGAGTAATTTTGTCAGTAGGTAGATGCAGTCCCCACATCTCTCTGCGATCCACCTCGAATGTACTGAACTTCGTTAAACAGTAAGGGACACTGATTTTTAACTAACGCTGTATCAGTGAGAAAAGCAGTCTGAATGTCTACCGTTGCCGGCCGTGGGGTGAGCGGTTCTAGGCGCTTCAGTCTGGAACTGCGCGACCATACGGTCGCAGGTTCGAATCCTTCCGCGGGCATGGATGTATGTGATGTCCTTAGGTTAGATAGGTTTAAGTAGTTCTACGTTCTAGGGGACTGATGACCTGAGATGTTAAGTCCCATAGTGCTCAGAGCCATTTTTTTTGTCTACCGTTTTTCGTAATTCCGTCTGAATGAAATACCACGTAGCATGTGACTGCATTTTATCTCTGAGGAAATGAGTTAGATTACTTTACAGTTCGCAGAAATCAACATTAGGACGAGTAATAATGACTGAAATTTGCAAGGCATTATGTGTTTTTCCTTCCTCGAAAGAAATTACACTACACAGTTTTTGTTATGGAGAAGTTGCAGTGTTTAGGTAATACACCTAAAAGTATTTTACGGAGATGGTGTTGTACTGCTTTAATGAATGTTGAGAACTGTATAATGCAATACACAACTGTAGCGGTGTATTTTATTACAGACAGTCGATTTCTGTCTAGGATCAGACCTTCATCTGGTCCAGAATAACATCTCTGCAATATATCTACGTAATTATAGTACAAGAAATCAGATGTAAACTGTTCCATCATGACTATCAGCTGTATATGTATAACATTGTGTCCATTTACCCTCACAGACGTTACCTGTTTCTAGACACAATGAACACAATGTTATGCACATACAGCTAATAGTAATAATGAAACACGGTAAATTTGATTACTGATGCTATAAGTAAGCAGAGTCATGACTGTGATTATATTTTGGACCCGATGATGGTCTTATCCTAAACTGAAATCGACCGCCTGTAATAAAATATACAGTTACAGCAGTGTCTTGCATAGTGCAATTCTTAACAGTCATAAAAGTCGTAAGGAGATATTGTATCTTCACTCAAACGCTGCCAAGGTATAGCGGGAAGTAACAATAAGATGGTAGCCGAACGCTAAAGACAGAAAGACTGCAACGAAAATTTCTAGGACGAAGAACTGAACAAGGCAAATATTTCGTTATTACCTTTTTCTACGATGAAACCTGCCCGCTTTCACACGCATCCCTGAAATCAGACCCGAATTGAAACCTCACGTTCGATTAACCCTCCAAATACCACGTGCGTCACAATCACAAGAGATACAGCGCGCGGACCTGAGTGCCGCGTTTGCAAAATGGTACCATCCGTGCATTTTTGTAAGAATTATTACTTGTATAATATCATTACAATATAATGACATTAAACATCACAGAAGAATAGTATGTATTTTAACTTTGATACCAGTTTAAGGGATATAGATAAATGAATGCGTAACTATGCTTTATATTATAACAGCAATACTTTTTCTTTCAGTAATGTATAACATTAAATATTTACGGTATAAATCATATGCATATGTTCCAAAATTATCTAAACCTAATGATACTGCGAATTACAACATATATAAATACTAAAACAATAAATATCAATTGCTCTGCATTTCTGTTTCCCCATCTTCTCTCCGAACACAGCAATCGCAAATTGCTTGGCGTGTTGAGCGATACTTACAAACAAAATGTTTGCATGCCGAACAACGTACAGAAGTATTATTATCCTTGTGTGGGACACATTCCTGGAACGGATCCGCTATTTTTTCATTTGATTGTCTCGTCGATTCGGTATTAGTTGGTTCTCGGTAGTCTGAGAGAAATATATTCATTGAAAGATTCTGAAGTTTTGCACAGTCTTTCTAGTTTTCTTCAATAAGCCAGAAACCCGTATTTTTCCAAGAAGTCTTCCCACTATATGTTTCCAAACCCACAATATGTATGCATTTACTTCTGCCATGTCCAAAAATCTGAAGCATATTTCCAGTGGTCACCTTTTCGTTTTTCTTGAAGTCGAATAAAACGAACATTTCTGCTCAACTGCATCCACGATCTCCTTGTCCATTAGTCCATTATTGGGGCAGATTTTCGCATTTCTGTGTCTGTTTCCTTGCAGATAACAGGAGGGCACATTTTTTTCTTCTTTGGTATTTAGGGTACCAGTATGCAATCGTCCTGGAATCCAAATAGCGAAGTGCCCGTTTCTCGGAGTTTGAAATCCAGAAAATCTGAGGGGATTTTCTTAAAATTCTTTTTCATTATACCAAGAAATGTTACACCGTGCTCCAGAAGAAGCTGCGCTAGTGGATAGCTAGTGTAGTAGCAGTCTGTGGTCACATTTCTGTGGGGACCTAAGGAGGACTTTACCAGTCGCTTGACTATGTCGAACGGTTTGTTCGGTATGAAGTAAGAATCTTCTCTTTGTTTGCCGCAGTATACCTCCAAGCTGTGTATATAAAACGTTATACTGCCGCACATGGCATACAACATCGCGCAGTACTTTGCCAGTTTGGCAGCCACGTATTAGATGAAATTACACTAACCTCGAAATGAGAGCAGCATTTCATCAATGGTCAGGCAGTAATTGTTATTGCACTTTCTTTAAAATTCCCATTATACCTTCTCAATGGCTATTAATTTATCACACGTTTCTCGTATTTCCCTGGTCGCCCTCCCATCAAACGTGATACTTCTCAGTGGGAACATAAATCTGTTATAAGAAAAGCCATCTCGGCAAGCCATCATCCCTGTAAAATTACGTTTCCAAGCTCTTCGGGCATTGGCGAAGCCACTTTTGTTGAGAGCGAACAAGAATAGAACCCAACAAAGAGCTTTCATTTCCGAAGAAGTATATCTAGACTCTCTTTTCCTGGTATGTTGAATTGTATAGCTCCGTTCTGAAATATACAGGTTTGTGCAGCCAACAATACTTCGTAAACGCACCCAATTCCAGGAAATATTTTTGCCAGCGCCAGTCGGGCATAGCAATACTTCTGTAATGTTTTTTGTCGTGTTATTCGACAGAGATAAGGAATTGCTTATCCAAAGTGTTCCCCATCTTTTCCGCGGTAAGGACGGTGATAAATGCGTAGAGTATCAACTAAGGGATTGAAATGTTCGTCCCCGGATTGTTCTGAGTCACTACTGTGGCAATCCACGTTCACACTTTCGTCCTTCCTCTCACTTTCATCGGTGAAATCGCATGGAGGCTCCACCCCTTCATCTTCGTCCTCAGATTACTCACGAAGTATTTGAGGTAAAACTGTATCATGTTTTTGTTGTTGTGGTCTTCAGTCCAGAGACTGGTTTAATGAAGCTCTCCATGCTACTCTATCCTTTGCAGTCTTCTTCATTTCCCAGTAGCTACTGCACCCTACATCGTTCTGATCTGTTTAGTATCTTCATCTCTTGGTCTCTATCTATGATATTTACCCTCCACGCTCCCCTCCAGTACTAAATTGGTGATCCCTTGATGCCTGAGAACATGTCCTACCAACCGAACCATTCTTCTAGACAAGTTGTGCTACAAATTCCTCTTCTCCCCAATTCCATTCAGTACCTCCTCATTAGTTACATGATCTACCCATTTAATCTTTAACATTCTTCTGTAGCACCACATTTCGAAAACTTTTATTCTCTTCTTGTTTAAACTATCTATCGCCCACGTTTCACATCCATACATGGTTACACTCTTTAAAATACTTTGAGAAAAGACTTCCTGACACTGTACTCGATCTTAACAAATTTCTCTTCTTCAGAAACGCTTTCCTTGCCATTGCCTGTCTACATTTTATATCCTCTCTACTTTGACCATCATCAGTTATTTTGCTCCCCAAATAGCAAAACTCATTTACTACTTTAAGTGTCTCATTTCCTAATCTAATTCCCTCAGCATCATCTGACTTAATTCGACTACATTCCATTATCCTCGTTTTGCTTTTGTTGATGTTCATCTTATATCCTCCTTTCAAGACACTGTCCATTCTGTTCAACTGCTCTTCCAGGTCCTTTGCTGTCTCTGATAGAATTACAACGCCATCGGCAAACCTCAAAGTTTTAATTTCTTCTCCATGGATTTTAATACCTACTCCGAATTTTTCTTTTGTTTTTCTTTACTGCTTCCTCAATATACAGATTGAACAACGTCGGTGATAGGTTACAGTCCTGTCTCACTCCCTTCCCAACCACGTATTTCCTTTCATGCCCCTCGACTCTTATAACTGCACAAATTGTAAATTGCCTTTTGGTCCATGTATGTTTCCCTTGACAACTTCAGAATTTGAAAGAGAGTATTCCAGTCAACGTCGCAAAAGCTTTCTCTAAGCCTACAAATGCTAGGAACGTAGGTTTACATTTCCTTAATCTTTCTTCTAAGACAAGTCATAGGGTCAGTATTGCCTCACGTGTTCCAACATTTCTACGAATCCAAACTGATCATCTCCGAGGTTGGCTTCTACCAGTTTTTCCATTCGTCTGTAAATAATTCGCATTAGTATTTTGCAGCCATAACTTATTAAACTGATAGTTCAGTAATTGTCACAGATGTCAACACCTGCTTTCTTTGGGATTGGAATTATTATATTCTTCTTGAAGTCTGAGGGTATTTCGCCTGTCTCATACATCTTGCTCACCATGCTCACCAAATGGTAGAGTTTAGTCAGGGCTGGCTCTCCCAAGGCTATCAGTAGTACTAATGGAATGTTGTCTACTCCCAGGGCCTTGTTTCGACTTAGACCTTTCAGTGCGCTGTCATAATCTTCACACAGTATCATATCTCCCATTTCATCTTCATCTACGTCCTCTTCCATTTCCACAATATTGCCCTTAAGTACATCGCCCTTGTGTAGACCCTCTACATACCCCTTCCACCTTTCTGCTTTCCGTCCTTTGCTCAGAACTGGTTTTCCATGTGAACTCTTAATATTCATACAAGTGGTTCTCGTTTCTCGAAAGATCTCTTTAATTTTTCTTTTGGCAGTATCTACCTTACTTGCCGCTGCATCCTTACATTTGTCCTCTAGCCATCACTGCTTAGCCATTTTGCACTTCCTGTTGATCTCATTTTTGAGAAGTTTGTATTCCTTTTTGCCTGCTTCATTTACTGCATTTTTATATTTTCTCCTTTCATAAATTAAATTCAATATCTCTTCTGTTACCAAAGGATTTCTACGAGCCCTCGTCCTTTTACCCACTTGATCCTCCGCTGCTTTCACTATTTTATCTCTCAAATTTACCCATCCTTCTTCTACTGTAGTTCTTTCCCCTGTTATTATCAGTCGTTCCCTAATGCTCTCTCTGAAACTCTCTACAACCTCTGGCTCTTTCAGTTTACCCAGGACCTATCTCTTTAAATTCATACCATTTTGCAGTTGCTTCAGTTTTAATCTGCTATTTATAACCAATAGATTGTGGTCAGAGTCCACATCTGCCTCTGGAAATGTCTTACAATTTAAAACCTGGTTCCTAAAACTCTGTCTTACCATTATTGTAAGAGGTCCATGACTAAGAAATTTATTGCTAGCGCACTCGTGCAGATGTAATTTCGATGGATTTCTCACGCGCTGTCTGCGATATTTAAGCTATAAGAGTATCTCAGACCAGAGAGCAGTGTTGGCTGCAGTGAGAGCAGTGTCAGTAGGAGTAAGTAGTAGCCAGCAGTCTGGTGTATGGAGTTGGCGAGGCCAGTCGTGGGGAGCGATGGCGGTGCCTGAGCGATGTAGTATAAGAGAGCAATAACGTGTAAAAGAAATAAATTAAACAAACCACAGTGGTATATTGCGAAATGGAAATTTCATCATCGTAATGAATGAAAGAAAATGCAATACCTTGTCATGAAGCGTAAATGCATCAAAATTAACAAGCATTAACAAGAATGTACTATACACACTGTATGATAGCAGTCTTGACTAATTATTATTCTTTCATAATACGAGGCGATTATTGCAGGCAGTCAGACAGAAATACACATGTTAATTTTAGTGATGAAATATGCTAGAAGTAAGAAACTGTATAATTTATGAAATAATGACTGAAAATGAATAGTTGTATGAAGTAAATGATGATATGAATAATGAATAATGAAGTGTCTGTTTTTTTGCAGATGATAATAAATGATGATGAATAGTTGTATGAAGAATATGGTAATATGAATAATGAAGTTTTTCTTCCAGATGATGATAATGATGAAGTTTATATATTTTCTATTAGTTAAGAGATGCTATGTAGTTATTTAAGTATTTGTTGCAGTTCTTTTTGACAGTATGTCATATTTCGCATAGTATAATGACTGAATGTTTTGGGAAAGACAGCTAGATTACATACATATTAAGTATATGTTTCATTACCTGTTAATTCGAAGTTTACTACTTTTCAGTATAATATACAGTTGTTCTTTCAGCTCAATAATTCACTTTGTATTTTTATAAGAGAAGCTCTTTATGATATTAATATGCTACAAGCACTTATTTATTAAACCTGTTCTAGTACTTGCATTTTTTTACCCAGTTGTGTCTATCATTAATGAATGTGATCATGTATACTCGTTTCATAACCTTGGTACAGCTGACTCATGACGAATGATGCTATTAATCCTTATTTCCAGCAATAAGTCAAAAGCAATATGCCCCAGCAATTGACTATCGATCCCAACGCAATGTATTGCAAGCAAAAAAAAAATTATTACTATTACCAACTATTACCAGTATGTAACTAAATAATGCTATCAGTTGAAGACACATTTCCAGTCCTAAATATAATGCATATTTTTATGATGTATTAATTCCAGTATGTCCATGTATTACTGGACTAAACACCTTGAGTACTATTTCCAATGTCTTACATTTTAAATATGTCTTATGTCAGTTGCATGATATAAAATATAGCCACTAGCAGCTTGTTGCTACAACCAATAACTCGTGTTTTGAATGATGATTTCTGAACAATACATAATAAATGCTCTGTAACTGGCCAGTGAGTGCCAATAATTACTGCAATGACATTACTTCTTAATAATGTTTTGTTATTCTCTATAAATGCTATGCCAATGATTACTGCAATGAGATGAGTTATGAATGATGTTTTGTAATACTGTATAAATGAATTCCCATGATTACTGCAATGAGATGACTTATGAATGATGTCATGTAATACTCCATACATACTAAATAATTTTGTAACTAGCCAATGAGTGCTAATAATTATTCAGATTTGTTGATACACTAGTGTAATTTTGAATGATGACTAGTATAAGACTTAATGTATCCTTCTCCTTCTGACCTAACTACCACCAATTACTGCGATATCCATTTGTCCTGTCCATCCTCATGCTCATGGAGCACTCTAGTTGGTTTTTGCACTAATTCTACGTTGGTGTAATATTATGGATTCTACAAGAACGTGGTGTTGACATCAAGCTGTCCACCTCCTTGAACGATGAGGATGTTATTATGGACCTACTGTTTGGTGTACCTAATATACTACCACAATGATATAACACAATATTAATACAACATTTCACTGTCTTGGCAACACTGATAAATACTTCAGGGAAGAGAACTTCAGATTGCCTCACTTGGTGTTGTGGTTCTGTAGAAAGATATGGACTTTTCGTGCAGCTATGTGCAACCCACTGTGCCACAACCATGATGCTATTCTTCCCATTCCTTTCCCAGTTCTTATTATATATATATATATATACTGTGACTGTAGACTTAGTAAACTAACTAGATTATAGAAAAATTTGTTGCTCATGGCAAATCCAAGAAATTTATTGCTAGCGCACTCAAGCAGATGTAATTTCGATGAATTGCTCACGCACTGCCTGCGATATGTAAGCTATAATAGAATCGCAGACCAGACAGCAGTGTTGGCTGCAGTAAGAGCAGTAGTGGTAGGAGTAAGTAGTAGCCAGCAGTCTGGTGTATGGAGCTGGCGAGGCCGGTCGTGGGGTGTGATGGTGGTGCCTGAGCGATGTAGTATAAGATAAAAGCAGCTGCGCGCATGTGTAGTTTGTTACAACTAAATTTGTACTATTGTTATATCAAGTCCCACGTAAAGTTTTCAAAAAGTATCTTTAAATAATAATCTTTTATATAAAATTAACTTTTTGACAATCATTCATCTGAATTTAAGGAATTTACTAATTTCTGCAATCCATGGTCATCCCGATTATCGTAAAGAAAAATCAGTTGTTTCTTTCTATACATGATAAATCTAGCGGCCAGCATTGCACTGTGCTGTGCCAGAAAAATTTCTTATAGGAGCAAATATATACGCGTTATCCGGCGATTTCAATGAGGTAAGAATTTTCAATTTATTCAGTATGATCTTTCAGGGCCATGACGCAGCACTGCTGACGTCCAGATTTACCAGTTTAGATTCACAGTCTGTTAATTATTGAAACGTTATATACGAGTTACATATTTTATTGGGAGGTTAGTCTCGTTATTATAGCGACTACGGAATAATAAACTGTTGGGAGGTTATACAGAATGTGAATGATATAAATATTTTTACTGTTGGGAGGTTACATTATATAACCTATCTGAAACCTTCCAGTGTCTTCAGGCCTCTTCCATGTACACAACCTTCTTTCATGACTCTTAAGCCAAGTGTTAGCTATGATTAAGCTATGCTCTGTGCAAAATTGTACCAGGCAGCTCCCTCTTTCATTCCTTACCCCCATTCCATATTCACCTACTACTTTTCCTTCTTTTCCTTTTCCTACTATCGAATTCCAGTCCCCCATGACTGTTAAATTTTCATCTCCCTTCAGTATCGGAATAATTTCTTTTATCTCATCGTACATTTCTTCAATCTCTTCGTCGTCCACTGAGCTAGTTGGCATATAAACTTCTACTTCTGTGATACGCGTGGACTTCGTGTTTATCTTGGCTACAATAATGCGTTCACTATGGTGTTCGTAGTAGCTTACCAGCTCTCCTATTCCTTTATTCATTATTAAACCTACTCCTGCATTACCCCTATTTGATTTTGTATTTATAACCCTGTATTCACCTGACAGGCAACGGCCTTACAGCAGTGGATACACCAGTTCCCCTGAGATCACGGAAGTTAAGCGTTGTCGGGCATGGTCCGCACTTGGATGGATGACCATCCAGGCCGCCATGCGCTGTTGCCATTTTTCGGGGTGCACTCAACCTCGTGATGCCAATTGAGGAGCTACTCGACCGAATAGTAGCGGCTTCGGTCAAGAATACCATCTTACGACCAGGAGAGCGGTGTGCTGACCCCACGCCCCACCTATCCGCATCCTCCACATCCTCCACCGAGGATGACATGGCTGTCGGATGGTCCCGGTAGGCCACTCGCGGCCTGAAGACGGAGTATTCACCTGGCAGGTGTCTTTTTCTTGCTCCCATCGAACTTTACTGATTCCCACTATATCTAAGTTTAACCTATCCATTTCTCTTTTCTAAATTTTCTAACCCACCTGCCCGATTAAGGGACCTGACATTCCACGCTCCTATCCGTAGAACGCCAGTTTTCTTTCTCCTGATAACGACGTGCTCCTGAGTAGTCCCTGCCCGGAGATCCAAATAGGGGACTATTTTACTTCCGGAATATTTTATCCAAGAAGAGGCCATCGTCATTTAACCATACAGTAAAGCTGCATGTCCACCAGAAAAATTACGGCTGTAGGTTCCCCTTGCTTTCAGCTGTTCGCAGTACCAACACAGCAAGGCTGTTTTTGTTAATGTTAAAAGGCCACATCAGTAAATCATCCAGACTGTTGCCCCTGCAACTACTGAAAAGGCTGCTGCCCCTCCTCAGGAACCTCACGTTTGTCTGGCCTTTCAACAGATCCCGTTATGGTTGCACCTACGGTATGGCTATCTGTATCGCTGAGGCACGCAAGCCTGAACACCAACGGCAAGGTCCATGGTTCCTGGGGGGGGGGGGGGGAGGGGGGGGGGAGGAGGGTACCGGCTTTATCATGTAGACACATCAGAAAGAGGTTTTGCATCACCTCGGTACCGTAAACTGGAATAGAGACCAACATAAATATCATTTGCGCCCTTTTTATTGCTCATGAAAACCATACATTGCATGCTGTACCGCCATACAACGAGACCTTCAGAGCTGGTGGTCCAGATTTCTGTACACACCAGAGGCCCTAATTTCCAGTAGCACGTCTTCTTGCATTGATGCATGCCTGTATTCGTCGTGGCATACTGTCCACAAGTTCATCAAGGCACTGTTGGTCCAGATTGTCCCACGCCTCAGCGTCGTCCATGAACAGCCCTTTTCAATCTATCCCAGGCATGCTAGATAGGGTTCATGTCTGGAGAACATACTGGCCACTCTAGTCGAGCGATGTTGTTATCCTGAAGGAAGTCATTCACAAGATGGGGGCGCGAATAGTCATCCATGAAGACGAATGCCTCGCCAATATGCTGCCTATATGGTTGGCTATCGGAGAATGGCATTCACGTATCGTACAGCCGCTACGGCGCCTTGCATCACCACCTGCGGCGTACGTTGGCCCCACATAATACCACCCCAAAACATGAGTGAACCTCCTCCTTGCTGCACTCGCTGGACAGTGTGTCTAAGGCGTTTAGCCTGTCCGGGATGCCTCCAAACACGTCTCCGAAGATCGTCTGGTTGAATGCATATGAGTCACTCATCGATGAAGAGAACGTGATGCCAATCCTGAGCGGTCCATGCGGCATGTTATTGGGCCCATTTTTACCGCCCTGCATGGTGTCGTGGTTGCAAAGATGGACCTCGCGATGGACGTCGGGAGTGAGGTTGCGCATCATACGGCTTATTGCACACAGTTTGAATCGTAAAACGACGTCCTGTGGCTGCATTATTCGACATGGTGGCTTTGCTGTCAGGGTTCCTCCGATCCATTATCCGTAGGGACCAGTTATCCACTGCAATAGTAGCCCTTGGGAGGCCTTAGCGAAGCATATCATCGACAGTTCCGGTCTCTCCGTATCTTCTCCACGTCCGAACAACATCGTTTTGGTTCACTCCGAGACGCCTGGACACTTCAAATGGTTAAAATGGCTCTGAGCACTATGGGAACTACTTAACCTAACTAACCTAACGACATCACACACATTCATACCCAAGGCAGGATTCGAATCTCCGACCGTAGCGGTCGCACGGTTCCAGACTGAAGCTCCTAGAACCACTCGGACACAGCGGCCGGCCTGGACACTTCCCTCGTTGATAGCCCATCGTAGCGCAAAATAACAATTCGGACGTGATCGAACCGCGGTACTGACCGTCTAGATATGGTTGAACTACGGACAACACGAGCCGTGTACCTCCTTCCTGATTTAATGACTGTAGCTGATCGGCTGTCGGACCCCTCCGTCGAATAGGCGCTGCTCATGGCTGGTTGTTTACATCTTTGGCGGGTTTAGTGACATCTCTGAACAGTCAGAGGGACAATGTCTGTGATACAGTATCCACAGTCAACGTCTATCGTCAGGAGTCCTGGGAACCGGGGTAATGCAAAACTTTTTTGGATGTTTGTGTATTGTCACTATTCCTAGAAAAGCAAAAGGGAGCAAAAGCAAAGGGAGATACGACAAAGTAAGTACTTACATGATCGTCCGCCCGCGGTTTTCAGTTCAACGGATAGTTTCTCACTGACTATACAAGGAAACAGGAGACAGCCACATGCAACACTAGGAGGACGGGCGAACCTGGGAATTCCTATAAACAGAAAGTGAAGGTACTAAGGACTAACACGTACTGTAGCGAACACAGGGGTTGCGGCACACTGCCGCCGCACCCTATTTAGAGGGTTAACGGTCATCGGTCTAATACACTCGCCAACTAGGATGTAGTTTTTACGCCGTTTACCACTCATGTATAGAAAACAGACGGGTGATTCCCAATGCACGCTACACAAATATAGCATACAAACTATTATGCATAAAAACTACTATATGCTAAGAAAAAAAATTACGACCATCATAGGCAGAGTTCACAACATTCCTGTTTTAGGGTAACAGACGTTTGTGGCTGTAGGTGAACAACGGTGATGACACGTGTAAGTCAGCCCCTCACCAGGGCGGTGACGGGCAGTGTACCATTTCTTCAACCATTTGCTGTCTTTGAAACTACGCGTGTGCGCTAATGATGTTTATATGTACGAAGTTACTATGACATCCGACATCGTCTTCTGGATAGTTCACTTTTTTTGAGACAGTGTATTATAGTGGCTCTAACATGATTAGTTAATAAGCGAGCGGGGAAACGATATCGCAAGTGTTTTACACAATATATATCTTACATTCATTGGAATAATTATAGTTGTAATAGACTTACGTGTATGAAAAACAGAATTTTGATTTCTACAGAGTACGTGTAAAAGGTAGGAAGCTTTGTGACTGATACACTATGTGATCAAAAGTATCTGGACACATGGCTGAAAATAACTTACAATTTCGTGTCGATTTCCATCGGTAATGCTGAAATTCAATATGGCATTGGCCCACCCTTAGCCTTGATGACAGCTTCCAGTCTCTCAGGCATACGTTCAATCAGGTGCTGGAAGGATTTTTGGGGAATGGCAGCCCATTCTTCATGGAGTGCTGCATGGAGGAGAGGTATCGATGTCGATCGGTGAGGCCTGGCACGAAGTCGGCGTTCCAAAACATCCCAACGGTGTTATGTAGGGTCAGTTCAGGACTCTACGCAGGCCAGTCCAGTACAGGGATGTTATTGTCGTGTAACCACTCGGCCACACGCATTATGAACAGGTGCGCGATCGTGTTGTAAGGTGCAATCGCCATCCCCCAATGGTTCTTCAACAATGGTAAGCAAGAAGGTGCTTAAAACGTCATTGTAGGCCTGTGCAGTTATAGTGCCACGCAAAACAACAAGGGGTGCAAGCCCCTCTATGAAAAACACGACCACACCACTAAACCACCGTCTCCGAATTCACTGTTCGCACCACACACACTGACAGATGACGTACACGGGGCATTCGCCATACCCACACCCTGCCATCGGCTCGCCACATTGTGTACCGTGATTCGTCACTCCACACAACGTTTTTCCACTGTTCAATCGTCCAATGTTTACGCTCCTTACACCAAGTGAGGCATCGTGTGGCACTTACCGGTTTGATGTGTGGCTTATGAGCAGCCGTTAGACCATGAAATCCAAATCTTCTCACCTCCCGCCTGTCATAGTACTTGCAGTGGATCCTGATTCAGTTTGGAATTCCTGTGTGATGGTCTGGATAGATGTCTGCCTGTTACACATTACTACTCTCTTCAACTGTCGGCTGTCTCTGTCAGTTAACAGATGTGGTCGGCCTGTACGCTTTTGTGCTGTACGTGTCCCTTCACGTTTCCACCTCACCATCACATCGGAAACAGTGTACCTAGGGATGTTTAGGAGTGTGGAAATCTATCGTACAGACGTATGACACAAGTGACACCCAATCACCTGACCACTTTCGAAGTCCGTGAGTTCCGCGGAGCTCCCCATTCTGCTCTTTCACGGTGTCTAGTGGCTACTGAGATCACTGATATGGAGTACCTGGCAGTAGGTGGCAGTACAGCGCACCCAATATGAAAAACGTATATTTTGGGGGGTGACCGTATATTTTTGATCACATAGTTTATTTGATAATGAATTCCGAAAGTAATGTGAAACTTGAATTGTTATTATTCAATATTTTTCTAGTCCTAGTCTTAATAATCAAATCGTGTTTCAGAAAGAATGACCCGATTACGAACCTCGATATTTATTGATAAAGACATACTACAAGCATGGGATGAAATGCAAAATACTCACAAAATATTATAGTTTTGGCTGTGCTATTATAAATGCTCTACGTGTCCACCAGCACGAACAACATCTAGACAATAGTTAAATTCGTAGTCAAATTTACACAATCTATCTAATTTTACAGAAGTTACGGCGGCTGTTATTCTGTTCTTCACTTCTTCTGTGTCACGAGGTAAAGAGGAGATGAACACTTTTTTCTTCACATGAAGTATTGCTTCATCACTGAAAACTAACTATGGTAAAAATGCACCGTCTTCCTTGTCCTATAGCAGAGCATTGCTGAAGTCAACCTGTTTCCTTCTATTACCAACCTGAAGTGCTTGCACTAATTGTAATCTGCATGGTTCATAGACCAAATGAAGCCTTAACACTCGCCAGACAGTCGTATGAGGCATTTTCAGTTCTCTGTTTGCGTGGCGAGCAGACTTTCGTGGATTCCGCTCACAGTTTGCCGAATTCTTTCCATCAAGTCATCAGGAGGGCGAGGTCGATTTGGACTCCTATCTTTGGACAAGCATCTCGTCTGTTCAATTTGGCGATACCAAAGACGAATGTTTTTTTTGTGCAGGTGGATCAGTGACAAAACGTCAAGGAAAATCAAGCTGGACCAAAATCACTGACTTACTCTCTGCTAAATACAAGCCACAAAACGCCTTCTGTAGAGCGGATGCCATTTTATTTCTCACTGGCGGCAAACTGTGACGACGCATTGACTGACATCCAACGGCGATCTTCTGAAACTCTAGGGCATGCCCGTTCAAACAACACACATTTTCTTGCCGTCATGTCCTATGTTCTGTAATCATTATCGTCTAAAATCAGGTCATTCTTTTTTAAAAGCCCTGTTCTTTAAATGTGGCCGTATTCCTTAACGGTACATGGTTGTCCTTGGAAGCGAATATGATAAAGTATTGTGAGGTATACCGCTACCAGAAATTTTTTGCTTTTGTGGTTTTCATTCCGAAGATGGGTTTGATGAAGCTCTCCACGCTACTCTATCTTGTACAAGCCTTTTCATCTCCAAGTAACTACTGAAATGTACATCCTTTTGAGCATGCTTACTGTATTCACCTCTTTAACTCCCACACTTCCACCCATACTAAACGATGATCGCTTCATGTCTCAGTCAGATTCTGCCACAATTTTTTCTCTCCCCCAATACTATTCTGTACCTCTCATTAGTTACGTGATATACCCATCTAATCTTCAGCATTCTTCTGTAGCATCACGTTTCAAAATCTTCTATTCTCTTCTTGTCTAAACTGTTAGTCGTTCATGTTTTACTTCAATAAATGGCTACATTCTGTAAAAGTACTTTCAAAAAGAATTCCTAACATTTAAAACTATATTCGATGTGACCAAATTTCTCTTATTTAAAAACGCATCTCTTGTCCCTTGCAGCCGACATTTTATATACTCTCAAGTTGGGCCATCATGAGTTTTTTACTACCCAAATAGCAAAACTCACTTGTTACATTTGGTGTCTCGTTTCCTAATCTAACGCTTTGTGCAACGCCTGACTTGATTCGACTACATTCCCGGCCGCTCCCGCAGGAGGTTAGAGTTCTCCCTCGGGCGTGGGTGTGTGTGTTGTTCTTAGCATAACTTAGTTTAAGTAGTGTGTAAGTCTAGGGACCGATGACCTCAGCAGTTTGGTCCCTTAGGAATTCACACACATTTGAACTTTTTTTTTTTTACTACATTCCATCAACCTTGTTTTATTTTTGTGGGTGTTCATCCAATATTCTCCTTTCAAGATACTGTCCATTCCATTCAAATGCCCTTCCAAGTCTTTTGCCGTCTCTGATAGAATTACAGTGTCACTGACAAAAGCCAAAAGTTTTTATTTCTTCTTCTTGAACTTTAATTCCTTCACCGAAGTTTTCTTTGGTTTCCTTTACTGCTTCCGTAATATACAGACTGAATAACATATGGGGGTACGCTACATACTAGTCTCACTCCCTTCGCAACGACTGCTTCACTTTCGCGCCACTTGACTCTTATAACGTGTAATATTATTGGATTTCAGATACTTTGCATATGAGATATTTGTCATAAAAGAAAAGGACAGCGAACGAGCTGTAGTTCGTAAAAATTCTAAGCATCACAGCGCAAGAGTAATGAGACGAAACATTTTTTTTAAATGTGCGGCTATACCAAGACGCGCGTCCAGCGTTCAAACTCTAAATAAACACTTTGACCCGCTTGGCGCATATATTTAAAATCATTGCCACAGCGCTTGATAGCAGTAAGCTCCGAAACATTTAAAAGAACAATCCATCTTTTGTTAAGAAATATTCTAGAGACTTCATTAATCCTTGTACTTTTGGTCGCCGACATGTTAAGACGTACTACATGGCATTGCTACAAGTTGTATTTTTTTGTGTAAAAACTATGTGAAACGACGAACAGACATTTCGGTAACTCGGGTGAGGATATAATGTACCTACGCACACGCAAGCATATTTAGTTTTTAAGAAGGAACGGACTGATAAAGCAGCGATTATTGGACTGCGCCATGCACAAAATAAAGCCGCGCGGGATTAGCCAAGCGGTCTCTGGCGCGACAGTCATGGACTGTGCGGCTGGTTCTGGCGGAGGTTCGAGTCCTCCCTCGGGCATGGCTGTGTGTGTTTGTCCTTAGGATAATTTAGGTTAAGTAGTGTGTAAGCTTAGGGACTGATGACCTTCGCAGTTAAGTCCCATAAGATTTCACACACACAGACACAGAAAATAAATATCAGATGTAAGTCATGCATTTATTGTGTATTTGTCAATGTTTAGAAGTTTAATGCCAATTTGTTCTAAGTATATTAATATTTTACGATGCAGTAATTTTCTTATTCTTTCTTTCACTAACCAAAAATTATGTTCAAATTGTATATGAGCTTTGTTAAAGGTTCGCTCTTTATCGCGGTGTCTCGATTGCATTTGGGAGACCACTAATGTGTTCAACTTCCGATCTGTTAATCTTTCTCTTACGAAATTCCACTAATTTGCTTTCATTTCCATTTTTATATTCAAAAAGGTCCCTTAGGTATTTTCATCGAAGATTCTGATTGCGTGAAGGCAATCCGGGTCAAAAGGTCAATTATTCGCTTAATCAATCCGTACGTCTCCTGAACACAATCGAGAACCGACGCATCGGTGATCAATTAATAACCTCTCTCTCTTTTAAAGTCGTACTAAAAAACGGCCACACAGGATAGCCGTAAGTACGCAATCTGGTGTTAGGTTGCATTTTGTCAGTAAATATTACCATCAACAGTTACAACATCACTATTACTATCTACCACTATTTCTTATACAGAATAAGCAAGTTCCTAACGCCAGAAACTGCTGTGTGGTTTTCGTACAAGTTGTAAATAGCCTTTCGCTCCTTGCTATCTTTAGAATTTCATAGAGAATACTCTAGTCAACGTTGTCAAGAGCCTTCTCTAAGTCTACAAATGCTATCAATATAGATTTGGCCTTCCTTAATCGATCTTCTAAGAGAAGACATAAGGTCAGTATCGCTTCCGTGTTACTGCATTTCTCTGGAATGCAAACTGATCTATCCTGAGGTGAGCTTGTACCAATTGCGCCATTCTTCTGTAGAGAATTCGTGTTAGTATTTTGCCACTATGACGTATTAAGCTGATAGTTTGGTACTATACACACAGGTCAGCATCTTCTTTCTTAGAAATTGGAATAATTACACTCTTCTTGAAGTGTGAGCGTCATTTACCTTCTCATACATTTCGAACGCCAGGTGGAATAGTATCAATAGTTCAGACGAAATGTTGACTACTCCAGGGCCCTTGTTTAGACTTAGGCCTTCCAGTGTTCTGTCAAGTTCTTCTTCCAACATCACATCTCTCATCTCTATCTACGTCCTCTGTCTTTCCTTTAATACTGCCTTCAAACTTATTTCCCTTGTATAGCTCTTCTGTATATTCCTTCCACCTTTCAGGCGTCCCTTCTTTGCATGGTATTTGTTTTCTATCTTAGCTCTTGATATTCATACAGCTGCTTTTCTTATCTACAAAGGCATCTTTAATTTTGCTTTAGGTGGTATCCACCTTTCTTCTAGTGACTTATGATTCTATATCCTTACATTTGTCTTCTAGCCATTTCTGGTTAGCCATTTTGCAGGTCCTGAAAAACTCATTTTTACACTTTCGTATTCCCTCTCGCCTGCTTCATTTGTGGCCTTTTTATTTTTTTTCTTTCGTTCACCACTTACATTCAATATCTCCTGTAATATCCAAGGATTTCTACTAGGCCTTTTTTTTCACCATTTTATCCACTGCTGCCTTCCCTACTTCATCTCTCATCACTGGTCTTGCTGCATCAGTGCCCTCCCCATCATCCATGTACTGCTTGCCAAGGAGTACATCCTTCATTGCGCCAAACAGACCACAGTCGGAAAACATGAGATCGAGGCTGTAGGGTAAATGAGAAAGAACAGTTCAATGAAGTTCTGTGAGCACATCTCGGGTACACAGACTTGTGTGAGGCACTGCGTTGTCACGAACAAGAAGAAATTCGTTTGCATTATTGTGGCGACGAACACAGCTTCTTTAATTTCCTAAGGATGGCACAACACACTCCAAAGCTGGTCGTTGCACCATGAGGGAGGACCTCAAACAGAACAACCCCTTCAGTTTCCCAGAAGACAATCTCCATGAGTTTAATGGCTGAGGCTGCGCCTCGAAACTTTAGGGGACATGGCGTGGCGCCACTCCGTGGATTCCTATTTTGTTCCCAGTTCGAAATGATGAAATCATGTTTCATCGGCTGTGACGATGTTCGACAAAATATTGTCACGATCATAATGTGTAAGCAATCACGCACAGCTGGTACTTCGTTGCTTATGGTATAGTCTTCTGTTAGGCAGTGAGTAAGTCAGCGGGCACACACCTTTGATTCCCTAACAGGTAGACGACCGTGTCAACAGAGACGTTCAGTTATACAGCGAGGTGTTTGTTTGTGATCCGTCGACCACCTCGAATGAGAGTGTCCTGTTCCAAAATTGCAGGAGTCACAGCTATGTGAGGCGGGAGGTTTGCACGACCTTGCTGCGATGATGCCAGCCACCTCGCTCAACGACTCATCGTGCTTTTGTTCACTGCTCCCCGCAGACATTCTGCAAGCGGCTATGAGTATGATTCAAATGGCTCTGAGCACTATGGGACTTAAAAACTGAGGTCATCAGTCCCCTAGAACTTAGAACTACTTAAACCTAGCTAACCTAAAGCCATCACACGCATCCATGCCCGAGGTAGGATTCGAACCTGCGACCGTAGCGGTCGCGCAGTTCCATACTGAAGCCCCTAGAACCGCTCGGCCACAACGGCCGGCGATATGAATATCTGCGACGCTCTGGTTTTCCGCCAAAAGTAATTCAGTGACACCTCTCTGCTTGGAAAGTATCTCTGTTACAGACGCCAATTTGATGGCTACGCGTAGAGCCACCACCTATCGGAACTTCAGGAAACTATAGGAGATAAAGCGGGACTATTCCACAATTGAGCCGTGTTGGGTTCATGTATGCGCTGGTTTAAACCTTTGTTCCCATTTTGTGTTTGGTTTCTCGCGGTTATTGCGATTATGCTGTTGTTCACTCTCTCTGTGAGAGGCAGCAGCGGTGTGTATCGACATTCCCACCTTGTACTATCTTTGGCCTGGTGCTCATAGTTTCTTGCTGTGCTGTGTGTGAGGAGCCGTCAGTTGGCGTGGAGCAGCGAGGAAATCTCCGCAGGCCGAAGTCTGGCCGGGCCGGCTGGCGGTCTCTACGCAGTGCCGGAGTGTGTGGGGCTGTTCCCATTGCTACGAGGTCCGTGGCTCACCGACCCTGGACACGAAAGTTGAGTTCGGATTTAATTTACCAGCAAGTCAAGACTGTTCACATCATGCCATTTGGTTCTCGTTGTTGGCTGTTGGGACATTCCCAGGAGCAACAACGTGTATGTTCGAGTTGGCGATGGTTTAGCCACCGTCCGGTGGAGCCTAACTGTATTTGGTTATTTGCAATTGAAGTGCACCAGCGGAATTTTCTGCCTTGTGGCCGTTTACATTCCGGTTACCTGCCCTGCCCGTTGACGTAAATTCAGGCAGTGTCCTTCCTCGGCCGGCCGGAGTGGCCGAGCGGTTCTAGGCGCTACAGTCTGGAACCCCCGCGACCGCTACGGTCGCAGGTACGAATCCTGCCTAGGGCATGGATGTGTGTGATGTCCCTAGGTTAGTTAGGTTTAAGTAGTTCTAAGTTCTAGTGGACTGATGACCTCAGAAGTTAAGTCCCATAGTGCTCAGAGCCATTTGAACCATTTTTTTGTCCTTCGTCGCCGTGTTGTCGCTGTCCAGTACGGTGTGTAGTTTGACAGCTTAATGTATGCTTGGTTGTGGGCGTCCATGCCTTTTACGTTTTGCATTGAACTCCCGGTTGTGTGCTGGTTGAGTGGAGCGCAAGTTACCTTGTCGGTGGGTCCGTTGACTGTCTGTTAGTTGGGTTGTCGTCGGATCGAAAATGGTTGGGCCGACTGCCTGTCTCAGCTAAGCGAACGTTAGTATTTCAAGTGCTGGCCGATCCCGAAACTTCTGAGCGCCGTTAGCTGCACTGCCTTTTCTTATTTTCTTTTGCGTGTATTTGTATGGCTCGTAGCCGATGGTTTCGAATTAAAGTTGAATTGTGTTTAGTGGTGTTTTAAGTCTTGGGCGTGCAGCCGCTTTAATATTAAAATTCCTTGCTCTTCAAGTGTTACATTGTTTGGGCCTTCAGCCTGATTAAAATATTGTTTAAAGATAAAGCCTAGCCGGCCGGAGTGGCCGAGCGGTTCTAGACGCTACAAACCGCGCGACCGCTACGGTCGCAGGTTTGAATCCTGCCTCTGGCATGGATGTATGTGCTGTCCTTAGGTTAGTTAGGTTTAAGTAGTTCTAAATTCTAGGGGACTGATGACCTCAGAAGTTAAGTCCCATAATGCTCAGAGCCATTTGAACCGTTGTTGATAAAGCCTTGGGCCTTCTGCCTACTAAAAATCATTTTAGTTGTGTTTTAAGTCGTGGGCCTTCAGCCGTTTTTAAATTAAGGATCTTTGTCTTTCGAGCATCAGACTGTTTGGGGCCTTCAGCCTAATTGAAGATAAGGCCTCCTGCCTTGTGTTTTTTTTTAATTTAATTTTACCTTGTGTCTTAAATCATCGGCCTTCAGCCGTCTTTAAATTAAGGTTGTTGCTTTTCAAGTGTTAGATTTTGGGCCTTGAGGCAAATTATAGAACTTACTTAACGTGAGGCCTTCTGCCTTCTAAATATTCCTATGAGCGCCTGAAAGTTGAGTTAATGGTCTTTAGCCGGTTTTTTAAATTAAAGTTGTTGTGCCCTTAAGGCATAAGATAGTGTGACGGAACAAACACTTTATTGTATGAATATATGATAGTGGAACAAACACTGGTAGCAGTTACTTCTGTAAAATATCTGGGAGTATGCGTACGGAACGATTTGAAGTGGAATGATCATATAAAATTAATTGTTGGTAAGGCAGGTGCCAGGTTGAGATGCATTGGGAGAGTCCTTAGAAAATGTAGTCCATCATCAAAGGAGGTGGCCTACAAAACGCTCGTTCGGCGTATACTTGAGTATTGCTCATCAGTGTGGGATCCGTACCAGGTCGGGTTGACAGAGGAGATAGAGAAGATCCAAAGAAGAGCGGCGCGTTTCGTCACAGGGTCATTTGGTAAGCGTGATAGCGTTAAGGAGATGTTTAGCAAACTCAGGTGGCAGACTCTTCAGGAGAGGCGCTCTGCATCGCGGTGTAGCTTGCTGTCCAGGTTTCGAGAGGGTGGGTTTCTGGATGAGGTATCGAATATATTGCTTCCCCCTACTTATATCTCCCGAGGAGATCACGAATGTAAAATTAGAGAGATTCGAGCGCGCACGGAGTTTTTCCGGCAGTCGTTCTTCCCGCGAACCATCCGCGAGTGGAACAGGAAAGGAAGGTAATGACAGTGGCACGTAAAGTGCCCTCCGCCACACACCGTTGGGTGGCCTGCGGAGTATAAATGTAGATATAGATGTAACTAAGTTCAAGAATTTGTACTGTAATGTTTGGTCAAATAAATAAAGTTATATGTGTAACTGACAGCCGCTCATTTTGGCCCCTAACCACAATTCCAACTACCTGTCCTGTCCTGCGGGTTTAGCAGGGCGTATCAACAATGTTCGACAACAAGCTGCGCATTTTTTTAAACGTTAACTGGCAGAGAAAAAAAGGTGTTTCGTTTTATTGAACGCCTCTCTTAGTAGACAGCTTTCATGCGTTTGAGGCCTTATGACGCCGCGAAAAAGAAATCGACATGAGAAGCAAATGGGGAGCGTTTCGACAAGTGTCCGGTGCCCGGGCGGCCCGCCCACGCGCTATTGGCTCGGCCGCTCGCAGCACTTTTCGGGCACTCCCACGGAGCGCGGGCGTAGCCGCTCGCAGCGGCGCTGTGTAATTTCGCATTATCCGCGATCCGGCGCTGGCCGCTGGGTGGGCGCAGTGCATGCAAATCGCAGCAGCCGCCGCCGTTTGAATAAATCTGATGCTATCTGCCGGGCGCCACACGCCCCGCACAGTCGCCACCGCAGCCCGCGCCGCCAGCTCGCCACTGCCCCGCTGTGCAGTGTGTCAGCCGCCGAACTGCAGTTCGTTTCAAGCACTATTCTCTACCCATCTACTCGTTTTCTGTTGTCGGATAAAATAACTCGAACGCCCAACTAATATGGAACTGGTTTTCCTTGGCACCGAAAAGAGCTCGCATTGTTCGAGGAAACAATGATTTCGTATCATTCCTTAGTACGACACAACTACAAAAGACCAGTCTTCGTTGATCCATTATGGATCGTGGGACGACGGCTGGCATGAACTTCTTGATGCAATAATTTCCCAACAGCCGTATGATTTGTAGAAGTTTATTTTATTTTATGAACTTCTATGTGCTACCAGTTTCGGCATTACATTGATGCCGTCTTCAGGTCCCACTCGTCATAGTGGTAAAAGCGCTATACACGGAAGGAGCCATATAACTGGATCCGTGAATCAATCGTCCTGCAACAGCTCTTGGTGGCCAGGTGACACAGACTGTCTGTCTGGATCCAGTTATATGGCTCCTTCCGTGTATAGCGATTTTACGACTATGACGAGTGGGGCCTGAAGATGGCATCAATGTAATGCCGAAACTGGTAGCACATAGAAGTTCATAAAATAAAATAAACTTCTACAAATCATACGGCTGTTGGTAAATTATTGCATCAAGAAACAAAAGCTCAGGGTTAAATCCCTTGTCAGTTCTATCATTTAGAGCCTCTTTGATCTCTGGCTGTTAGTTACGTATGTGGAAAACACCAAGCAGTTTCAGTATTAGGATTGTAAGTAAAACTGTTGTAGCATGGGGTTTTGGTAGAGGCTGGTGCGTCAAGCAAACAATTAACCAATGTCCAAAAAAGGGTATCGAACTATCTTGCGAAAACAAGCCTCAGAAACATGTACAGGGTGTCTCAAAGGGTACAGTACAACTTTAAAGTGTTATGGCATCCATACTACGTACGCTATTCACACAACGTTTGGGTTGCGTACTAGGGGTTGTGCAGATGTCAGTTCAACATTTTTATTAGCACTTTATTTATCATGCAGAGATCAATTTAATAAGACTTTGAACACCATTATAAGCAAAAGATACCTTGAGACTCGAATAAACTTCAACACGGCTTGACAAATAAAAAAAGATTTTCCGGGAAATAATAACGATAACTGGTAAAAAGAATTTAACCTGACCCCCCGCTGGAAGCCGAACTAACGATGTGACACTTTACAACATACTGCCTTCGGCTTTCGATGTTCACACCAGAAAATTCCACTTACCTATAACAGAAAACTGAGGATATCGCTGCTAGCTACTGGCTACTGCTACCTATCTCCAACCAACGAGAACCAACTACCAATATACAACTTAATTACCTACACCCACTCCTAAATGATCAGTACAAAAGTTACATAAATAGAGAAGACAAATTATAAAAATGCGTGACCATAAGTACGTATGTATGTGTGTAAATGTTCCACATCTCCTCCTGAACAGATTTCAACCAAGCTTCACACACATGTCGCACTTACTCTCTGAAAAGAATCACTGTGGGAGTAAGGACTCCCTACCCATGAATGGGGTTGGGCTGGAGATGAAAAAAAGTGTATCCCACAACGCGTGCAAGCACAGATTTTATGCCCCCAATATTTGAGAAAGAGAGCACGTAATAGCTTATAACAAATTTTACAAATTATTTCGAACTTTTTCTCGCTAAAAACCCCCACTAAACGTTGAAATGAACAAACTTCATTGATTAATTTACTGGGTGATCAAAAAGTCGGTATAAATTTGAAAACTGAATAAATCAAGGAATAATGTAGATAGAGAGATGGAAATTGACACACATGCTTGGAATTACATGGGGTTTTATTAGAACCAAAAAAATACAAACGTTCAAAAAATGTCCGATAGATGGCGCTTCATCTGATCAGAATAGCAATAATTAGCATAACAAAGTAAGACAAAGCAAAGATGATGTTCTTTACAGGAAATGCTCAATATGTCCACCATCATTCCTCAACAATAGCTGTAGTCGAGGAATAATGTGAACATCACTGTAAAACATGTCCGGAGTTATGGTGAGGCATTGGCGTCGGATGTTGTCTTTCAGCATCCCTAGAGATGTCGGTCGATCACAATACACTTGCGACTTCAGGTAACCCCAAAGCCAATAATCGCACGGACTGAGGTCTGTGGACCTCGGAGGCCAAGCTGAGCACACGATCATCACCAAACGACGCGCGCAAGAGATCTTTCACGCGTATAGCAATACTTTTTTTTGTTCTAATAAAACCCTATGTCATTCCAAGCATGTGTGTCAATTTTTACCTGTCTATCTATATTATTCCGTGGTTTATTAAGTTTTCAAATTTATACTGACTTTTTGATCACCCGGTATTTTCGCTGTACATGAGGAACTGCCGCATCAGGAGCGACGTTATAATTAATTACTTTTTTAGCTGTTAACTGTAATCGCGACACATTTTGCAGACATTGTTCACATACGCCACCGAATGTACCTCCAAAATGTTATCGTTGTACGAGACATAGTTCACAAGATATGAAATTATAAACATGCGCGGAAACGAAACTGCAGGTCGAAATTCGCTAGCGATACAGGTAAAATATATCTACAAATATGAGCGAAATGTATGACAGTTATGTGAAATATGTGACGTGCATACGGGTGCAAAACAACAGGTAAAAAACTTCTTTTAAACTCCTGAACAGATTTCAATAAAACGTGATACACATTTTACTTTCTATCTGGAAAGGAATACTATGGAGGTAGGGACCATCAACTTCCTATTGCGTTGGCGTTGATGAGATGGAGAAAGAAAGGGGAGGAAGCGATGGACAGACAGAGAAGGGGAAGGAGGACATGGACACAGATATGGGGGAGGAGCAGACAGGCAGAGTGAGCGGGAAGGAGATAGACACAGAGAGGCGGAGGAGATGGAAGAAAGTGGGTGAGGAGGAGACAGAGGGACACGAGGGGACAGGGATGGCGAAGGAGATGGACTGATAGAACTGGAATAAATACCTACCCAGACAACACCAGGTACTGAGCCAGTTCAAGAGAATATAGAAATTCAGAGTACACATGAATGAACCACAGATGCAATAACAAGATTCAGTCTTAATCATCATAAAAACCACAAGAGTATGTTTTTTTTTATTTAGCGTATGGCATTTAGACACAATTGTTATTACAATCAATATGCAAAATTGTAATGATTTGGCATTAGATATTCTTACAGTTATTACAATAGTTATACAGAATTATACAAAATTATACAAAATTACACATAATACACATGTTACAGTAGTTATACAAAGTTATAGTAGTTTGGAAGTAATTACAAACAAACATCTAATGAGTTAATATATGCAATTGACTCTGGAGTCGCCATCAGGAAATCTTCTGGAGTCCCATCATAGGCTGTCCTGGGGCAGTCTTCTATTATGTGCTGGATAGTTTGATTTTCTCCACATTGACATAGCGGCGATTCTGCCATGCCCCACTGGTAGAGGGAATAGGCGCATCTGCCATGTTTAGTTCTAATTCTGTTTAAAGTTGCCCAGGTTTTGCGTGATAAGTCAAAACCTGGAGGCTTCTGGGAGATACATGGAAGTTTGCTGATGTTCTTTAAGGACCATTCTTGGTGCCAGGCGCTGGTTATGTTGAATTCTTCCTCTGTTGCAGATGTGGCTATTGCGGTTCTGATGGGTGACCTTCTGGAGCGGAGGCGGCTTTGGGTGGCATCTTCAAAATTCTCATGGATGGGTGGATTCCGATTGCTCATTATCTTTTTGTACTCTCTTATAAGAGCGTTTGTGCGGCGTAGGTTAGGGGGTGGTATGTGGCTTAGTACTGGGAGCCATTCCACGGGTGTAGTCTTTATTACACCAGCGATCATTCTCATTGTGTTATTGAACTGTGCATCGATTCTATGGGTGTGGGGGCTGTTTAGCCATACCGGCGCACAATATTCGGCAGCTGAGAAGACGAGACTTAAGGCTGATGTCCGTAACGTAGTAGCTGCCGCTCCCCATGTCGTTCCACAAAGCTTCTGTATAATGTTATTCCTTGTTATCTCTTTCAAAGGTCACCTAATGAAAACAGCAGAGAAACTAAAAACAAGAGTATGGAACAGATACAACAAGAATTTAAATGTACATTTTATCTTTGCGCAGTAAAATACACTGATCATACTGACATGGACCTGCTCGCTTTATGACACAATATTCACTTCAGAACGCACCATGTGCAACACACAGTATTCTCCCAGCACAGCTAGTCACGACAAACAGTAACTCAACGCTCACAACTTCCGAACAAGGTGAGCTACAAATGATATTACTCAATGCACCATTTCGTACAATACTGGGACCCGAGTTGAACACAAGAGCGCCAAGATACCAGCATTTACTTAAAATCAGTCTGACTGTGTCCTTGCAGTCTGCTGGAGCTTACTCGGCTCCCTGCGATGCCGTGTGTGCGACGGGAGTAAACAGCGCCAGCTCCAGCAGTTATCCACACCAGGAGACCGCCCGGTGCCCATGCGCACTCCAACTTAGTAATGGTCTTGGGTTCCCACCGAGCTTCTTCCCTTGGTATCTCTCCAGCTACTCCTCGTCGACAGCCTCGGCCGCCTGCATCCTACACTGATTGAAAACGGCCAGCCTCTAGCTCCGACCTTGCTTGCTAGCTTCCTGAAGATGAATCCATACTACTTGAGTCAAGCTGACTGACAACCGGGTTCTATCATTCCCCCTATCATGGCAACAGCGGAGCTTCCGTAAATCACATGTCTTGCTGCGCCCTCACTCTTGTGCCACTAATACCATATAGCCAAGAACAAGATCGCTGGCAATGGGAAACGCAGCTCTGCAGTTCCACAAGTCACGCTATAGGTTCCCATGTAACTTCTTAGAAAAATCAGATCAAAGGTCAGGCGATGATTCCCTTAAAACAGAAAACATTGTGACCACCTGCTTAGCAGTTTACTTATACTTGTTGGTCCATCCACAAATGCAATACAGCAGCAAGTCTACCTGGTATTCATTCGACAATTCCCTGGTAGGTGGCACCAAATGTCCATGAACGGGTCACATAATTCACGTAAATTCTAGGCAGGTGGTTTGTACGGAGGGAGTTGGAGCCCAATAACGTCCCCGAAGTGACGGTTAATTTGATGTCCGAGACATTAACATGAGTTCACTATGAAGCTTGTCAAAGCACTACAGCAAGAATCTGGCTTTGTATCATGCACAGATATGCCGTTGGAAAACGACATCCCACTCGGGGGAAGACATCAAGCACGAAGAATACAGGTGGCCTGCAATAAATTACATAGTCCCTCGATTACTACCAAAGTATCTATGTAATCGCAGGTGACTGTTCACCATAGCATAACACTACCCCCAAAGGGCAGTGTCCACGGTGCGGCGCAAGTTTCTAGCAGATGTTCACGTCCGTGAGAGCGTATCCGGACAACACCACCGACCTTGCATGAAGTCATTCGACCAGGCGACAAGTTGCCAATGCTCCATTGTCGTCTGCTGTGGGCACACTTGTTCACCAACGTGCTGAAAGGTTTTCTCCGAAATAGTTGTTGCTGCATCGGCGTTGTCAGATCTACCGCAGTACGTCGCCCATCCTGCTGTACAGCGTGTTACAAAAAGGTACGGCCAAACTTTCAGGAAACATTCCTCACACACAAATAAAGAAAAGATGTTATGTGGACATGTGTCCGGAAACGCTTAATTTCCATGTTAGAGCTCATTTTAGTTTCGTCAGTATGTACTGTACTTCCTCGATTCACCGCCAGTTGGCCCAATTGAAGGAAGGTAATGTTGACTTCGGTGCTTGTGTTCACATGCGACTGATTGCTCTACAGTACTAGCATCAAGCACATCAGTACGTAGCATCAACAGGTTACTGTTCATCACGAACATGGTTTTGCAGTCAGTGCAATGTTTACAAATGCGGAGTTGGCAGATGCCCATTTGATGTATGGATTAGCACGGGGCAATAGCCGTAGCGCGGTACGTTTGTATCGAGACAGATTTCCAGAACGAAGGTGTCCCGACGGGAAGACGTTCGAAGCAATTGATCGGCGTCTTAGGGAACACACGGATCATTCCAGCCTATGACTCGCGGCTGGGGAAGACCTAGAACGACGAGGACACCTGCAATGGACGAGGCAATTCTTTGTGCAGCTGACGATAACCCTAATGTCAGCGTCAGAGAAGTTGCTGCTGTACAAGGTAACGTTGACCACGTCACTGTATGGAGAGTGCTACGGGAGAACCATTTGTTTCCGTACCATGTACAGCGTGTGCAGGCACTATCAGCAGCTGATTGGCCTCCACGGGTACACTTCTACGAATGGTTCATCCAACAATGTGTCAATCCTCATTTCAATGCAAATCTTCTCTTTACGGATGAGGCTTCATTCCAACGTGATCAAATTGTAAATTTTCACAATCAACATGTGTGGGCTGACGAGAATCCGCACGCAATTGTGCAATCACATCATCAACACAGATTTTCTGTGAACTTTTGGGCAGGCATTGTTGGTGATGTCTTGATTGGGCCCCATGTTCTTCCACCTACGCTCAATGGAGCACATTATCATGATTTCATACGGGATACTCTACCTGCGCTGCTAAAACATGTGCCTTTACAAGTACAACACAACATGTGGTTCATGCACGATGGAGCTCCTGCACATTTCAGTCGAAGTGTTCGTACGCTTCTCAACAACAGATTCGGTGACCAATGGATTGGTAGAGGCGGACCAATTCCATGGCCTCCGCGCTCTCCTGTCCTCAACCCTCTTGACTTTCATTTATGGGGGCATTTGAAAGCTCTTGTCTACGCAACCCCGGTACCAAATGTAGAGACTCTTCGTGCTCGTATTGTGGATGGCTGTGATACAATACGGCATTCTCCAGGGCTGCATCAGCGCATCAGGGATTCCATGCGACGGAGGGTGGATGCATGTATCCTCGCTAACGGAGGACATTTTGAACATTTCCTGTAACAAAGTATTTGAAGTCACGCCGGTACGTTCTGTTGCTGTGTGTTTCCATTCCATGATTAATGTGATTTGAAGAGAAGTAATAAAATGAGCTCTAACATGGAAAGTATGCGTTTCCGGACACATGTCCACATAACATATTTTCTTTGTTTGTGTGTGAGGAATGTTTCCTGAAAGTTTGGCCGGACCTTTTTGTAACAACCTGTATAGAGAGGCTAAGCCTCCGACCTCCTCGTTCCGTGACGAAACGTGGACGTCTTACATATTGTTGCCTACTAGTGGCTTCGCCGTCCTTGAGCCACAATCTATTCGAGCTCATGAAAGCAGCCCACGAACAACCGTCCACCTTCGCCGTTTCTCAGATGTTTGTTCCAAGCCAATGGACACCAACAAAATGCCCTTTGTCAAAGTCACTTGCGTTAGCAGATTTCCCCACTAGCAGTACATAGCTTTACTAGAATAATTTCCCACCTGTCTCCGCCTCTTGCAATGCCAAGTGTAGCCAGCAGGCAGCATTTAATCTCGGGAGGGACAGTGGACATATTTTCCCTTCATCAGTGTAAAAGTTCAATGTGGCCATATGTAGCAAAGAACGGCGATGTTTAAGGTAACCTTCCGGTTACGAGTAGCTTTACATTTGCCATTCCTCACAATCAGGTCGTTCTGTTCACTTGGAAGATACTCAGTTTGACAGTGTGGGGCACTCAATATTTTTTTCAGATGCAAACAACATAATCATACGCTCACTTTAAGGCAGACTGCAGACACCTAATTAGTAACATGTATCACCTTCATGCCGTTATGTTGGAGGTAACATATTATGGCATACCGTTGTTAGACTTTATAATGAGAAGTGGGTTTGGGAGTGGAGTGTTCCTCAGGTGATCCAAGGCGTCAATTAGAATTGCTGGGGCATGTCTTCATGTATTGGACGCAGGGAGTCCTTGCCCCCCCTCCCCCCCCCCCCCCGCCAGCTTCTGAGGAACAATGATTCATGCTTCGACATGTCTAGAGACCATTGAAGGCTGGAAACTCGTGCTGTGAAAATATACCAGCAACTACGTGTGTACAGCTAACAGCAAGCAGACTTGAAGTGTTCAAATTCTCATCAGAGAACAGAGTGCTTGATTCGTGTATACACTCTAGAATTCACAAGAAAGTTTCATGTTCGAATATTTCCTGATCCTAGGGAGTTTGTTTCAGAAGCTAGAGGAGGAATGGATAATGTAAATAGTAGTTCGAACCAGATGAAACGCAGTCATGAGAAATCTCCTAATGTGAACTTCAATCAAGCAAACAATATCCGGCCATATAGTTTGTCAAAATTTTATGTGTTTTCTCATGGTGGTGAAGCAATACGGTTCGTGGAACGAACATAAAACGGGAGTAATGTGGAGAATTTTATCAGCTGCAGTTCTCGTCCCGCTCTGGTACGAGTGTTATCCCAAAAGTAAGGTCTCCTATTATTTTATAAGTACATAGACCTGTTCATTTCTACAATGCTTTACATCGTATACAGCTTGAACATTTAGGTATTTTTCGACATAATCACCATTTCTGTCGATACATTTTTGTAGACGCTGTGGCAGTATTTATATGCCCATGTCATACCCGCTCGCCGCCATGCTGTTCAGAAATTTATCAACTCTTCTTTCACCTCGTCGTCGGAGCAATTAACGCTGACAGGTACTGTGAGACTCTGAAAAAACTCAAACAGGCAATTCAGAAGGGGAGAAGAGGAATGTTGAACAAGGGCGTACACATTCTCCATGACAACGCTCGCCGACACATCGCTCGGCAAACCGTTGCTCTCCTGCAACAGTTTCAGTGGAACATAAGCACCAACCCACCCTATAGCCCTGACTTGGCGCCCAGTGACTATCACCTGTTCACTGTATTAAAAGAACATTTGGCCGGAAAGCAATTCAGCTCCGACGACGAGGTGAAAGAAGAGGTTCATAACTTTCTGAACATCATGGCGGCGAACTGGTATTACATGGGCATACAAAAACTACCACAGCGTCTATAAAAATGCATCGACAGATATTGTGAATATGTCGAAAAATAACTAAATGTTCAAGCTGTAAACTGATGTAATCCATTGTAGAAATAAACAGGTCTATGTACTTATAAAAAAAATAGGAGACTTCACTTTTGGGATTACCCTCGTATATAATTACTGATCAGTCTCAGGTGCATTCAGAGGCTTCGTTACATTTCTATTTGACACACAGTCTACAGATAATTTATTATGTCCAGAACTCCCCGCGAGAAGGTCTCTCCCTGTAGATCTCTGGGTTTTAGATCCCAGACTTTTTTGATAAATTGGATAAGCTGCATATCATAATTTTTTTCTGTATATACACAATTCAAGACAACTACAAACGAACTTCGTCTTCACTTAGTAAGAACGGCATTTTTCATGCTGTTGTTGTTCTCTCCAGCTAATTTCTAATAATTCTGAAATTTCGAATATTATTTTTTTGCAAAGCATCAATGTTTTGCGACATCTTTAAAACATTGATGTTACAATCGTCAGTTGCTATGAACATTATGTTAACGTTTTATAGGTCAGGACCACCTGTGTTCAATTGAATCTGAGCCTTGGCGTCTTTCTCGCAATGTACTGATATCAGTATTCATATGATCTTAGACTAAGATGGTGCCATTGGAGTGCAGCACCCTCTGGTGTGGTGGCTCCGGGCATGGCGGGCCTGTTTGGTGGGCAGTATATTTCCGTGGAGCCTCTTCGCTGTGGTGCTAGCCATTGGCGGGCGACAAATATTGGGGTCACGTTACCCCGTGTAAGTTATTGAGCACCGACGTGGCTTGTGCTGTGATTTATAACAAGGGCGCCAAACTGTCAGGGCAGTGTTCACTGTCATTTTGGTCTGTGATTGCAAGACCTGGTAGACATTTTAAACTGACTTATTGGCTGTTATCTCGTTAGAATTTCTTTGGGGTGTTAACCTAACGTATCATTGGTATTTGTGTACCTGACTTATTGGCTGATATCTTGCTAGAATTTGTTTTATGTGTTCACCTAACGTATCAGTGGTGCTTGTGTACCTTTTGCAGCGTTAAGCCCCGTGTTCCAGAAGAAAACTTATTTTACATGTTGAGAGTGAGCATTAGTATATGCGTCACCTGTTCTTTTCTGCTTTCCCTTAATTCTTCTGATTTATAAAGTAAATGGTTTTTCACATAATTTTCAGTTGGAGGTCTAGTAAAACGTTTAGTATTAGCTATTCCCATGGATGATTAACTGTTCGTGTCAGAAAGTGTGTCTGTTTTGCAGTTTTATTGGCCTATTTATAATTTTTCTTTTGTATTCTGGTTTCTTGGAAGCTAATCCCAAAAGGCCCATCTTGTCTAAGAAATTATATAGTGCGTCTGTATTACACTACTGGCCATGAAAATTGCTACACCAAGAAGAAATGCAGATGATAAACGGGTATTCATTGGACAAATATATTATACTAGAACTGACATGTGATTACATTTTCACGCAATTTGGGTGCATAGATCCTGAGAAAGCACTACCCAGAACAACCACCTCTAGCTGTAGCAACGGCCTTGATACGCCTGGGCTTGAGTCAAACAGAACTTGGACGGCGTGTACAGGTACAGCTGCCCATTCAGCTTCAACACGATACCAGAGTTCATCAAGAGTTGTGACTGGCGTATTGTGACGAGCCAGTTGCTCGGCCACCATTGACCAGACGTTTTCAATTGGTGAGAGATCTGGGGAATGTGCTGGCCAGGGCATTTTCTGTATCCAGGAAGGCCCGTACAGGACCTGCAACATGCGGTCGTGCATTATCCTGCTGAAATGTAGGGTTTCGCAGGGATCGAATGAAGGGTAGAGCCACGGGTCGTAACACATCTGAAATGTAACGTCCACTGTTCAAAGTGCCGTCAATGAGAACAAGAGGTGACCGAGACATGTAACCAATGAAACCCCATCCCATCACGCCAGGTGATACGCTAGTATGGCGATGACGAATACACGCTCCCAATGTGCGTTCACCGCGATATCGCGAAACACGGATGCGACCATTACGATGCTGTAAATATCGCAGGCGCTCCTGTCTGTGATGCAGCGTCAAGGGTAACCGCAGCCATACTCTCCTAGCTGATAGTCCATGCTGCTGCAAACGTCGTCGAACTGTTGGTGCAGATGGTAGTTGTCTTGCAAACGTCTCCATCTGTTGACTCAGGGATCGAAAAGTGGGTGCACGATCCGTTACAGCCATGAGGATAAGATGCCTGTCATCTCGACTGCTAGTGATACGTGGCCGTTGGGATCCAGCAAGGCGTTCCATATTACCCTCCTGAACCCACCGATTCCATATTCTGCTAACAGTCATTGGATCTCGACCAACGCGAGCAGCAGTGTCGCGATACGATAAACCGCAATCGCGATAGGTTACAATCTGACCTTTATCAAAGTCGGAAACGTGATGGTAAGCATTTCTCCTCCTTATACGAGGAATCACAACAACGTTTCACCAGGCAACGCCGGTCAACTGCTGTTTGTGTATGAGAAATCGGTTGGAAACTTTCCTCATGTCAGCACGTTGTAGGTGTCGCCAGCGGCGCCAAACTTTTGTGAATGCTCTGAAAAGCTAATCATTTGCATATCACAGCATCTTCTTCCTGTCAGTTAAATTTCGCGTCTGTAGCACGTCATCTTCGTGGTGTAGCAATTTTAATTGCCAGTACTGTATTTAAGTGGCTAAGAAAAATTTTATTCTGTTCCAGGATGGACGTGTTTTAGTCAACTTGTTAAGAGACAGTTAAACTGTCATGGTTTTGAGAAGAGTTCAGATTAATTAATTCCACCCTAAGATTATTCATCTGATGCACGGTTGCATGTTAGAATTATGTCTAATTAAAATTATTTGTGCAGCAGGAAACTGTCATTAATAATCTCTTTTACTCCACTGCTGGTAAGTGTTACGTAGGATCGGGTCCTACTTAATGTACCGTCGGCTTGCTTAGCCACCTGTTTACGTCATTTCGGGTGCAAACACTCGGCAGCTCTCGCCGCTGTCTGTTTTTCGTTCTCTTTCCTCCAACCGCAGCCGCACCACTTAATGTTTCTGGTCAACTTAAGTTTGTACTTGGAATAATTGTGAATATGTATCCGTTAGTTTGTGGCCTTCACCTTAACCAAATTTTTATGTGCGTTGGGATCCCAACATATACCTTAACCTGTTGTAACTTAATTACTCTTGTGTTATTAAAAAAAGGTGTTAAATCTTCAGTTGTCGTGTTTTCCTGGGTTTAAGTTTAGCTTGCCTAGGTATTGGCGTTAAATTGTTTTTCATTGTTTTTGAGTATAGCGTTAGAGGTCTTTTAATCGGTCAAATTTAAATTATGTTTTATTCTCACCATCTTATAATTAAGGTCGTTCTGGTACTGTTGTTTAGATTTACGTCTGCCTCTATTACGCCTCTAGGCTTATTACATTCTGTGCCTTATATAGGGCGTGTCTTTGCCTTAAAGAATATAAATTTTTTTGGGGTTAAATTAGATTTAAATTTTTCTCTAAATTATTTAAATTGACATTGAATTTTAAATGAATTTCTCTTTTCTTCGCCTTTGACTTAATTAAAAAAGACTTAATTGGCTGCTATGTGATTGAAACTGTGTAAAATAAATTTGTATTCTGCCAGTGAATGAAGTGTGTAAGATCCCCACTGGTCCAGCCCTTCCCGGATTTCCTTCCTGGCTGAATTAAGAGGCCGTAATTATCATCATTTCAGCATCAAGATGATATCTGTTCTGCCACACACGTTTCCCGTCAGTTTATTAAGGCATCATCAGTGGCATGAAATAGCATATTCCCACGGGGTCCCGGGTTCGATTCCCGGCGGGGTCAGGGATTTTCTCTGCCTCGTGATGACTGGGTGTTGTGTGCTGTCCTTAGGTTAGTTAGGTTTAAGTAGTTCCAAGTTCTATGGGACTGATGACCATAGATGTTAAGTCCCATAGTGCTCAGAGCCATTTGAACCATTTAGCCAAATAGCACATTCCTTCCCAGAGAGACTTGTGTATTTGGTCGTGGCCTGCTAAATGACGCACTGATAAAAACATTGCATACAGCTGCCTTATCACCGGAAAACAGGCTACATTACGATGAAACTTCCTGGCAGATTAAAACTGTGTGCCTGACAGAGACTCGAACTCGGGACCTTTGCCTTTCGGGGGCAAGTGTTCTACCAACTGAGCTACCCAAGCACGACTCACGGCCCGTCCTCACAGCTTTACTTCTGCCAGTACCTCGTCTCCTACCTTCCAAACTTTACAGAAGCTCTTCTGCGAACCTTGCAGAACTAGCACTCCTGAAAGAGAGGATATTGCGGAGACATAGCTTAGCCACAGCCTAGGGGATGTTTCCAGAATGAGATTTTCAATCTGCAGCGGAGTGTGCGCTGATATGAAACTTCCTGGCAGATTAAAACTGTGTGTCGGACGGAGACTCGATCTCGGGACCTTTGCCTTTCGCGGGCAGAGCTTCTGTAAAGTTTGGAAGGTAGGAGACGAGGTACTGGCAGAAGTAAAGCTGTGAGGAGGGGGCGTGAGTCGTGCTTGTGTAGGTCAGTAGCAGGCACGGCAGCTCAGCATGTTCGGTCAGAGGGTTAGCTGCCCTCTGTAATAAAAAAACTGAGTTAATCGATCAACAACGAACTTAAACGGATGTCCTACGACGTCACAACAAAGTAAAGCGAACAAGATGAGATAAAAAAAGTCGGTAGAACACTTGCCCGCGAAAGGCAAAGGTCCCGAGTTCGAGTCTCGGTCCGGCATACAGTTTTAATCTGCCAGGAAGTTTTATATCATCGCACACTCCGCTGCAGAGTGAAAATCTCATTCTGGATACATTACGACGCCAGAACAATTCCCAGTCGGCGAACAGGATCAGCATTCTCGGGTATGTTGGCTGCTAATTCGCTCCGTCATCGCCTATGAATGGCCCAATAGTAAGCTTCGTTATTTCTCATCTGGCTCTTTGTTTCTACTTGTCGTTCCGTGGCTCTATCTTTTTTTGTTTTTTACTGCCTATCGCGAGACTGAATACCACCTGGTGACTTTACGTCCATGTGACCCAGGATAAGAACAGGGTAGACCAGAACTCCACCGACAAAATTTCAGCGGTGGTAGTATTGCTCAAAACAAGAAAAAGAAGCCCAGTAAACATGTGCTCTAAAATGTGAACCTCGAGAGCTATGAGTACTTGTTCATCTTCGGTAATTAAAACACATCTCTTCTAGTGTAAGCTATTTGCTTTCCCTATTTTGGTTGAAGGTAGTATGGACTAAAAGAAGAAAAACCCGCCCACTATTCATGGGCTCCAAAATACATACCTTAAAAGCTATGAGTTCTTGCTCAGTGTACGAGATGTTTCACAGTAACGAATTCCAGCAAGTGTTCATAGCTGTCTAACGGTCACTTTACACCGCAAGTTTACTCGACCTCATTTTCTGCTTTTGGTGTGTACTAGCACCCTTCAGAGTATGGAGGGCAGAAAGCTTTCAGTAGCAGTAATTTGCCTCATATAGCGAAAATGAACAAATGCTCACAGGTCTCGAGGTGCACATTTTAGAGCCCACGTTTACTGGATTTTTTTTTCTTATTGTGGTCCATACTGCCATCTCTGGAAGTTCGTCAAAAATGTTCAAATGTGTGTGAAATCTTATGGGACTTAACTGCTAAGGTCATCAGTCCCTAAGCTAACACACTACTTAACCTAAATTATCCTTAGGACAAACACACACACCCATGCCCGAGGGAGGACTCGAACCTCCGCCGGGACCAGCCGCACAGTCCATGACTGCAGCGCCTCAGACCGCTCGGCTAATCCCACGCGGCGGAAGTTTGTCGGTGGAGTTATGCTTCATTCTGCTTACAAGCGGAGCGGATAGGTTCCACCTACCATGCCGTTACGGCATCAGTCAGCGTCATTGACTTTCGATAGTCGAAACAGCGTCTCTCTTATAGCAACGCTACATACAGATTCACTGAGACATTTATGTTCAGATAGATGTAATATTTTTCCACCTGTGGCAATGTTTCTTGATATGAAAAATTCTGAGTTGCACCGTGATGCGGAATCCACTTTAAGCACTTTCCAGTGCATTTCTTACTTCCTTACTTTCTGTGTCTGGGCTAGAAAATCTACGCTCCCCCCTGCCCCCCCCCCCCAAAAAAAAAATCTCTGCTGCTTTAAGGCCCTTGCCATTGCACAAAAATAGAACTTCCAATCTTCCACTATGCAAACAAACTCCTTCCGTGGGCACATGAGCAAATGTTCAATCGTCCGCGTTTCTGCACATTCATTCTGGTCGCCTTCAGAATAGCTCCACTTAACCATGTTTGCTTTGCATTTTGTAACTCCTTAATCTATTCAGTGCTCTTCGTGTACTATATTGTAGTTCCTGACCTTGTGTGATTTGCTCTTTGGGGTGAAGGTTTTTAGTTTGGATTCTGATTGTACTTTACAGAGAATCCAACCACGAATATACACGGCGGGTGTCAGGCCACCCATCTAGCGGTACTGTCTGTTGGATGAAGCTTTCTTGACCTGAGACGAGTTGGAACTGTGTGGTGGTTATACATTAAGCGCCGTGGGACGATCTGATGCTTTTCCCTCTCTATTTCACTGGGTACTTTGCGAGTGATATTTGGTGGTGCTATTGCCGCAATAGGGTAAATTTTCTGGACAAGTGACAACACGGACAGTCTCTTTTAAAGCGACGCCTACTTATTTGGAATGGCCCGACGCCTGCCATACTCATATTCTGCGGCTGCAAAACAGAAGGAATACGTGGAAAGAGCCACCGCGAGTGATTGCTGTAGAGAGAACGCAATCGGGCGTACCCTGGAAATGTTGAATTACTGTCAGTGGCTAACCCTTATACCACCGGGACTCTTCGGAGAAGACTGGCAAAACAAAACTTGGACCTTTCCAAGACCAAAAAATGTTAAACTTCATTAAATGTTGAAGAATTGGCAAGAGAGAAGTTTTACTATGAGACAGGTTCAAAGATGGGACATTTTAGCACTGTAAGAAACACACAGAGGGATAAACGACCTAAGAGCAAAGCTGAAGAGTTGAAGCAGGTAGTAGAACGACCTCAAGAACAATACCTTAGCCATATCAGATACAGAGCAGAAGTCATGAAGCCGGCCGTTGTGACCGAGCGGTTCTAGGCACTTCAGTCCGGAACCGAGCTGCTGCTACTGTGGCAGGTTCGAATCCTGCCTCGGGCATGGATGTGTGTGATGTCCTTAGGTTAGTTAGGTTTGAGTAGTTCTAAGTATAGGGGACTGTTGACCTCAGATGTTTAGTGCCCTAGTGCTCAGAGCCACGGAAGTCGTCAAGTATCACAGACACAAACAAAACTGAAATTCTAACAATTGAGCTACAGTTGTGTGCTATTACGTCAGTGTATGAACCACCTAATATTGATTTTTTAATGACTATCACTGACAGGGAAAGTAAATATATCTAAAGTAATTGTCACGTAAATTCGAGTTTGTGCTGCTGCTTTTGTGAGTGCTTTCGAAATGAAACCTGAGGTCCCTGAGGTTGTTTACTTTGAAACTGGTTTTGTTTGAAAGGGGGGGGGGGGATATGAAAGGTTTGCTGAGGGCCTCCTATAACTGGCTACGTAAGTCAGGTCAACGGCCGGAGGAAGACGAAAGCGTACCACCTCCAACAGGGCCGTGCCTAGTAAAGCACGCTGCTGCTCAAAACAATCTTCGCACTGATAACTGCTTTACTTAGATGTAATATTTGAATGTATGGACGTTTATCACCAAATACGTATAACCCCTGCTACCGTTTAACCACCCTCCTTCTCATGGCACGGTTCTGCTATCCCCTTCATTTTAAATACGGACTACGGGTTTTAACGCGATATTTGTTTACCACTTGACTTGAATGAGGGGAGTGGCTCTAGGGCAGTTACCTTGCCTCTACTACTTGTCAAAATGTTTATCACTTTAAAACGTGTCTTCAGTTGACGTGAAATCGGCCGTGACTCTTAATAAAAAGTATTTTACGGATTATTTCATCCAAAATACGGAGATCTGCCGGTAGTTTCACGCAGCTTAAAATAACAGCTCAAATAATAAAAGGAAAAAAATGTAATGGATATATCTTTATTTGTGAATTGAGAAGAATGGGAGTGAAGTCTCTTTGATATCTTGGTCACCGAATTCGTCTGAACTCAGCCCGATGGTGATCATCTGGGTTGCGACTGGGCCCAGCTCCAGTTCCGCACCCACAGTCCACCGACCCGTAATTTATGGGAACTGCAAGACCTGCGTGCAGACCCCTGGTACCACACAACTCCCGAAACCCACCAACGATCTGTGAAGTCCATGCCACGCAGAACCGCTGCTGTCTTACGTTCCAAAGAGGGACCAAAACGTTTTAAAGCAGGCGATTAAAAGTTTTTGGTTCATTAGCGTATTATAACTCCTAACATGGTAGATGAGAAGCTCCTGAAATCCTCAACTCTTCAACAGCTAATAAGCATGTACACCGATGTGTATGAATATTTCGTTTACCGTGAGCTGGCAACATCTAACGGTTTTAACCACCGTTCTCGATGGACTTAGGCGACATTCAAATCTAATTTTATGTTTCCAGAATGAAAATTCACTCCGCTGCAGTTTTTTTCTGTGTTGTCTGACTTAACTGACTCCTGAGACTGCACAACATTATTTTATAACTGAATATTCTATTACCATTTTGGGACATGCTTTCCCATCTTCATATGCGCTTGGAAACTCAAGTACATCAGTCGAAAATACGTTTTGTGGGAATCCGTCTATAGATCTATCCACCAAACACAAACCGATCAGTCACAAACCGAAAGTTTTACCAGGCTTTGGTGGTCACTGTCTTCTGTGTGACACTCTGACTGTAAGATTTCGTTCTCAGAGCAGCTGCAGATGATTCCAAGTGGTTCAAATGGTTCTGAGCACTGTGGGACTTAACATCTGAGGTCATCAGTCCCCTAGAACTTAGAACTACTTAAACCTAACCAACCTAAGTACATCACACACATCCATGCCCGAGGCAGGATTCGAACCTGCGACCGTAGCGGTCGCCTGGTTCCAGACTGAAGCGCCTAGAGCCGCTCGTCCACACCGGCCGGCCAGATGGTTCCACCCAAGCTCATGCATGCGACATCATTCTGAAAGCTTGTTAAAAACTTTTGAGCGATTGGCCTCGAAGTAGAGCTTAAGCATCTAATTTCACGTACAATATTATATGCTAAAAAAAGCTGAAACAATATGAGCAAAGGTATCTGGGTCTCTGTCTGCAAATAGGCATTCACTTCACAAGGAAATTTTGGATGTGGTACTGAATGAGAATATGCCTTATTGAAATTCTGAGAACACAACGAAATACTGATGATGCATACACTACCTCAGCAAATATCAAACGTAAGATACACCACCGATGATCAAGAAGAAATGGGAAACAGATATATGAACACCAGCTCTACACCTCCAAAGAACGCAGACTGATAAGACACACTTGAAATTAGATTTTAAAAAAAGTGTTCATTCGAACGTTTAAGAACAAACAAACTCTAAGACAAAAGAAAGACATACCCCTAAGGAATTGTCCTTACAGCACCCGCTGCCCATCATGGCAAGCTATCTTTGGCTTACATTTTAGTAAGACAAAGCCCTCCCGCGCATGGCGAGAGTTTCTACTGCTCACCCTCGTCCGTGCCAAACCCTATATTGGCCAGAAATATCACCGGATCTCTCGCCAATTAAGAACGTCTGGAGCGTTAAGGGCAGGGTGTCACAGCCACCTCGGGATTTTGACGATTTAACGCTCCCGTTATACAAAATTTGACACGATATCCCTCAGGACGACATACAACATCTCTCTCAATCAATGACAAGCTGAACAACTGCTTGCATAAGGGTCAGAGTGGACCAACACATTATTGATTCGCTCAATTAGGGAAGCTTTTTCCCTCGAATAAAACATCCAACTTTTCCGAAATTGTAATCTATTTGTCTCTCATGTACGTCACATCTAGCGATTAAAATCACTCCACAACTATGGCAGTGGCACTGTTACAGCAATCGTAAGGGGTCTTTAGAACAGAAGAAACCGTGTTGGGTGAAAAAGATAGCTTTACTTAATCTTCAAATGTTACACTTTTCGCCTCTTCTAAGCATCATCAGACAATCGACAAAATTTCTTGGTAATTGATAAAATTTAAATAAACCTATCTTGTGCAGCCAAGACTGTTTCTCTGTTCTTACATCTCCCTATTTCCATCACATGTAATTTTCTCGTGGTACGTGTTTTTTCCTTGCCTCTAATGTACAAAGGAGGGCAAATAGTGAACATGTTGAAGGTATAGAAAATAAAAAACGCATTGACATGAGTACGAGTAATGACAATATAAGCATCTTTTCAATTTTAGAACACAAATGTGAGTGCAATTATTTTACAAAATAATTAAACCACAAGAACATGAAAAACACAATGAAATTGGGAACTTCATAACGATAAAGGCTTTTCTGGATATGGTTCACTATATGTCTGAAAACACCGTAGGTCTGAAAATAGTATAATGCAATTATGAGGGAAACAGGTGTAATACCACTTGGAGAATGAAAAATTAACTATGGGTGTAGTTCGATACTTCACTAAAGAGTATCATATTTTCAGAAAGTAATTGTAGCTACTGTTGAAAATCGTCCACCTAAGAGACATGTTAGCCTACGAATTCTCTAACTCAAGAAGAATTTGTAGGTAGGTAATAAAACGTTCATTGTAAAACACGATATACAATGAAAAACGTGTAGAATCCAGGATCGCAGATTGTCAGTTTTGCTGTTCAGTCCTAAACTCTCACTGGCAATAAAAGATCTAAAAGAAAGGTTTACAAAGGTGAAGAGGAGCGGGGTGGGGGGTTCCGAGATTTGGTGAAGCAAAAGTCTGTTCTCCGTAATTCCTGACTTCACAGAGGTCACATGCACTTACAAGAAGCAATTATTACGTAAATGCACGATATATATCAAAACAAAACAATGAACCAACACATCGAAAGAAGACAAAAACGGAATACACTTGGATTACTTTTACAGCAACTTGCGAATAATTTTGGAAATGGGACCAAACTGCTGAGGTCATCGGTCCCTAGTCTTACAGGCTACTTATTCTAACTTAAACTAACTTACACTAACCCCAACACACACACCCATGACCGTGGGAGGGCTCGAACCTGTCGGTGAAGCCGTGCAAACCGTGGCAATGCGCCTCAGACCACGCGGCGCAACTTGCGACACCCACGATCTCTAGATAGAATGTTTATTGTTCGGTTGCGGAAATAATTACGATTGACACCACACGACTCTTAGAATTGTAATGTGGTTCCTTTACAAAATGTAGATGATCTTATACTTTCTTTGAATGCAAGTAACAGATAAATTTTTATATTCTAGCTGAAAGGAAGAGCAGGAGGAATTATTAAACTGACTTAACTAATTGCTTAGCGCAGAAATACGGTCAAGATTAAAGAAAATAAAGGCGAAAGTTTCGCAGAACAGTGGACTCGAGATTAACAACAAATTAAGAATCGGAGGTATGGAGATACGACAGAACCTCTGAGAATAGGAATCGAATCCATTTGGGAAGCACAGTTGGAACACCTGAAAGTGACACTGAACAATAAGTAAACACTAACAAGTGACTGATACATGGACCTGCAAGTTAAGTCACCTCCTTCCATTCGTAACACACAACGTGCGCGTCCTTAGGTACGTATTTACTTGTTACTACTTTGATTTCAGTGCTACGGTTTTTGCGATGTGCTCAGTCATCCCTTTAACTAGCATATAAACTATGCTACTTTTTTCAGAGAGCTTATTGAAAAGTATCAAACTTACGCGGAATAAACACTTCAGATGTATTTTGGTATTTGTAAGGTTTGGCAGGCCGCAGTGGCCGAGCGGTTCTAGGCGCTTCAGTCTGGAACCGCGCGACCTCTGCGGTCGCAGGTTCGAATCCTGCCTCGGGCATGGAAGTGTGTGATGTCCTTAGGTTCGTTAGGTTTAAGTATTTCTAAGTTCTAGGGGACTGATGACCACAGATGTTAAGTCCCATAGTGCTCAGAGCCATTTGAACCATTTTTGTAATGTTTGTATAAAAGTAAGTACCATGACATTTTAATGGACATCACAATTCCTCTGCAGACTTTTTCTCATCAAAATGTTAATAACAATAAAAAATTGTACCAGATAATGCGCTATAAGTTATAATCTAACTTCACGTCTTCTCTGCAGCACAAAGCAAAGACAATAAACTGTGCCTTACTCCTTTCTCTTGTTCGAATGTCGTGCAGTTCTCTACTGGGGCACATACAACTCGGTCGCTATTTTAGGGTGGTATCACTAAGTCTACACTTGTTTTTCTGAGGTAGCAGTATGTATAAAATTTATACAGTGTTACATAAGCGTTACAACCGTACATTAGTATGCTGGAGCCTTGCTAAAAAAAAAAAAAAAAAATTAAGAGGTGTATGTTGATTCAACCAACCTTCATTTCGATTACGTTATCTTGATTGTCGTTTAAGGCAGAATTATTTGGTATATTTTCCGATCGCTCGCTGGTAGGTTTCGATGTCCTTCTGCTGCACGGAAAGTATAGGGGAAGTGTTCACGTATCATTGGCAATTTTTAAGCGAGTATCCCAACCAATGTAAGCTTAGGACATGGTGGTACCTCGTGGGAGCGTTTTATTTGAAAGAAAGAAGAGAGGCAGTTGCAAGGTGGCAGTTGTGAACAGTCCAGTGTATGAATCTGTTGTACTGAGGCATACGACCTATTGTCAGATGAGCGCAGTCCTAAGTGGACTTGCCATGTACTGCAGTACTTTTTATTATATGAGTTATGGTCAGCACTGAGCAGTTTTGCGCGTGAGCTGCATGGTATTGCGAGTTGGTGAGAGCAGGCAGTGCTGAGCCGGAAGAGGCCAGTTGGAAGTTGTTTATATAAGACAAGCTGCATGCTGATAATTCTGTTGCCAATCAACTGAAGAGAAGGAGTGCGTGATATTGGTATCGGTATTTCGATTGGCTGAAATGTTAGTATCGAGACAGCAAGCACATATTACTCCTCTCTATGCATTATGGTCAGAGATTCGAGGTACGGTGTTACTGCTTCCCTTTCCTTACAGCTTGGCGTGTATCTAGTGGCAGTGTGACTGATTAGATTTTCTGATGAACCACATAGCAGACTGACAATTATGCTGACTTCAATAGTCAACATTGGTTACATTCGCGTCCAATATTTAACCCGCGATCTGGAGTTAGTAAGTTATTGTTTTCATTCACCAAACAGATGGGAAATATTTCTTTACTTTCTTAAGACTACCAGTTCAGGAATCGAACCAAATGTAACTGTATTAAGTATAACAGATGCTACATATTAATTTATGCGACGGCTTGTTGTAGCATTTATTCTAATGAACCAGATTTCTTTTTAATTTTCCAGTTTGTTTACTTTGTTAGACTAATGCTTCCCTCTCGTGCTTCTTCTAAAGTAATAATCAATAAATACTTTGCAACTAATGTTATTGTGTATTATTAATTTTCACTGCACCAGTACTATGAGGCGTTACAGTTATAGTCAGCTTCATAAAAGTAAGGTAAGTCACGCTGCCGAACGACGAAGCTGACCTTAGTCTTTCCACGTTTGAATAACTGTATCTGCAATTTAATTTTTAGTCCCATACATCATAGTAGGAATTGGCCTTTAGTAGCCTACAGAGGTTGTTCATTAATGAAGCCAAATCAGAACATTTCTAAAATACTCATAGATTGCGCCATCGCGTAATACACGTATTGTATCTGGCGAACCGCGTTTGGTTTACTCAGATGTTCATCATCGATATACATGCCTCCTTTTGACGGAAGCCGTATAAAGGTATTCTTCCTCGGTGCACAATGGTCCCTTTCCTAATGGGCATGTGAGAGTTGTGTTGCATGGGCTTTTGTGGTGTGAAGGTGAGTGTAATGGATGAATTTATAGAGTTTGTGTTCGATGATGATGAGAGAGGGGAAAGGATGAAACCCATTCTCACGAAATAGCACCCAGGAGCCGCCGAGATCAAAGTCCCCATCAGACTTACGGATGTAATGTAATGTAATGTCAACTGCCCTCTCTTCATGAGGCACCGCGGAGAGGTTTGGAATTTAATCCAGGACGTGTGCGCAAAGACTCGTTACCAGGAACTTTGCGCCAGCATACATCCTCCCCTTGCCGAAGAAACACTGGCAATGAAAAATTCGTCCACCACCAGATCTGGAATCGGCTTACTTCCGAGTTGAGGTCCACCGCGCAGGGGTACGTTGGCGACCTCGGCTGCGGATGCGGGTATTTCTACATAAGGTTTTTCGAAACAGTCCTTAAGAAACGTCGTGTGTGCAATCGAGTTTCATCACTCCAATACATTAGCCCACAAAGTTGTTAATACGACAAAAAGTATTTCATGGTGAGTTCCGAATTGACACACTTCTACATTACCGTTACAACTCATATGTGACCTCCCTCCTCTTCCAGGAAGTGAGAAAACTACGGTGGCCTTCGTTTTTAAAGCCGAGTGTGGCTGCAGTTCCCTGAAATATATTCAAGAGTTAACTTTCGCAGAGGACTGGATATTTTAAAAATCGTTAAGAGAATATTCTGGTGCAGACAGCTAGAAGGAGAGTGCTTTACGGAGATGAGAAAGTTTCGTAAATGCAGAAATTCACATTATTTAAAGTTTTAAGGATGATTATCGTTGACATGCGGAAAATAAGAATCCTCCTAAATGTCTCGCTAATCGACCCCTGAAATGCATTACAAGTGGAACGGCTCATTAACATTAAGAGTATCGAAATGAGGAGCACGATTTATTCGTTAAAATCTGTGCCCATCTATCAGTATTCCGTGGCGCCATTTTGAATCTCCATCGAAGTCCGCAGGCTATACGGCTATACGCAAGGAGCGGCTAAATTATGCGCCGTTCAGCTACCCACGCCCAGTAAAAAGCACAGGTTTACTGCGGATGGTAATGCGAGAGTACCTCTTGCTGTAATGGTACAGTACAGTAATGGCGGCAAATAGTGCCCTGTGTGTTGCAATTGCTTCACGCTCCACATCAGAACGGCTGTATTAGAGGACGTTCAGTTTTCTTGCGAAAGTCTCCGACGTTTCTGCTCACTAACAATTATGGGGATCAGAGCAAATAGCAGCACCAGCTGAGCTGCTGTATACTTACATCATGCAGCCTGCCTCACCAGACATTTGTTTGCCGACTGGCTCCGAAGGTATACTGTACCTACGATTAACACATTTATTGCTCAGAAAAACTCTAACTTGGAACGATGTATTAGCAGTAGCATAGGCGAAGGAGTGGAAGTGACTGGGGGTTCTGGGGGAGCAAATATGCACTCTAAGACAAAAAAAAAGAAACACAGAGAAAATTACCTATTTAAATTGGTGGATTTGAGGTACGTGTACAGACAAATAAAACATTATAATTTCAGAAAAATTGGACGATGTGGTCAAGAGAAAGAGCTCCATAAACCGAGCAACTGACTAACGTCTTGTTCCACCTCTGGGCCGTATGCAAGCAGTTATTCGGCTTGGCACTGATTCACAGCGTTGTTGGGTGTCCTCCTGAGTGATATTGTACCAAATTCTGCCCAGCTGGCACTCGATCGTAAAAGTCCTGAAAGGGTAGGAGGGCCTTGCTCATAATGCTCCAAACGCTCTGAGTTCGGGTAGAGATTCGACGAGGCGACCTCGGAGGGTTTGGCAAGCACGAAGATAAGCAGTAGAAAATCTCGCCGTTCCTGGGCGGGCAGGATCTTGTTGAAATATAAGCTCAGGATGGCTTGCCATGAAGGACGAAGAAAACGGCGTGTAGAATATACAGGGTGCGTTAAAAAAATGTATACACACTTTGTACTGTCATAGACAATCTATTTCCCGTTCTACAAGGTTAAATATCTGTGAGAAAGTAATGTTATGTTTCTTCAACAGGTGGCAGCAGTGGCAAGGAAGTAACTGCAACATGGCGGACGTGCGTTTGAGCTTTGAAGCGTGGAAGCAGATCATTAAGTGGTACTGGAAGTTTGAGAATGTAACTGCGGTTCGAAGACATTGGAGAAGTGAGTATGGTACAGAACCACCTTCAAGGTTAACAATTACACGTATACGAGACAAATTCGAAATTCATGGAACAGTGTGTGATGTGCATAAAGGTCGATCATGGCAACCTCGTACAGCTGCAAGTGATGATTCCACAACTGCGGTCTTGGAACTGTTTCAGCGCTTGCCTCAAAAATCTTCAAGGCAAGCGGCACGTGAGAGTAATGTAAGTGCTAGTAGTTTGCTACGCATTCTGAAGAAAGGCAAGTTCATGTGTACATTTCAAGGCTGGTGCAACAGCTAAGTGACGACGATCCAGATCGAGGGTTATAATTTTGTGAATGGGTTCAGGAGATGGTGAGACGTGAACCGGGATTTATGGGTAGCATAATTTGGTCGGCTGAAGCCCAATTCAAACTCAGTGGAACTGTCATTAGACACAATTGTGTGCACTGGGCTGAATATAATCCTCACATTACAGTTGAAAAGGCTGTGAATTTGCCTGGTGTAAACGTGTGGTGTGGTTTATCTGCAAGGGGACTCATTCGGCCTTACCGCTTTGAGGGTACTGTTACTGGAGGAATGTACCTAACAATGCTTGCTGACTCCATCTTCCCTGTCATTCGTGCATTATGCGGTAATGATGAGTTTTAGTTCCAACAAGATGGCGTCCCGCCGCACTGTCATAGGGACGTACGACCATACCTGGATCACAATGTGCCAGGCCAGTGGATAGTACGCAGAGGACCAATCGAGTTTCCTGCACGCTCTCCAGACCTCACGCCGCTGGATTTCTTCTTATAGGGCACAGAAAAAGATGAGGTGTACAAACGTAAACCACGTAACATGGACACACTTTGGAATGAGATTCAGGCGTGTGCGCAGAAATCTCATTGGACACTTTGGTACGATGTACGGAATCAGTGGCAACTCTACTCAGAAATGTATTGATGCTGAAGGCCACAAGTTTTAACATTAGTCACATTTGCAAAGTACATGGGATGAGAAGTTCCGCATTATGCAAGACACCTTTTTTCTTTTGTTTCACCCACACATGTTTCAGCACTTTTGTGCTATCATCAGTGGGTTCTATTTTTATTTTTAACTGTAAATTTGTTGTTAACATATTAACATTTGCGTCGTTTACAACATTATGTAAAAGTTGCATTTTTAACTTAATTGGCGAAAAGTACATACCTTACATTATGTTATTGGCCTCTTGTTTTGGTAGCTGTTATGCTACACAATATACAACATGTCATCTGCAAACAGCAAAACGTAATTTATTTTCTATTTGTTATGTATTTACGAACGGAAATAAGACTGTATCACTTTTCTTTCTGTAACTTACAGTTTTGAAGTTGTGGTACGTTTTCCTGTTTTGTTGGCGAAGTAAATAGGCTTGCTTCTTTGCCTGTGTTCGCGTGGCAATGCAGTTTTTCGATTACTCAAAACATAGGCGGAGTTTTCGCTACCATTACGTGTTGTTGTGGCTGTGTGGCGTTCATTTGTTTCGTAGCGTGTTCTGCTGGGTGAGGCGCGCGAGTTTGAATTGTATTTAGTGTTAGTGGTGTGTGGTTTATGTGGGTTTGCGTGTGTGTGATGAGTGCTGGGGCAGAGAGAGAGTGTGTGAGTGGTGAGTGTGTGTATATGTGTGTGTGTGTTTGTGAGAGAGAGAGAAGAGAGAGAGAGAGAGAGAGAGAGAGAGAGAGAGAGAGAGAGACAGAAACTGAAAGAAAGAAAGAAAGAAAAGAGAGAGGATTTGTGTGTGTGTGTGTGTGTTTTACTTGTATAGTTCTTCTATTGTGTGTATAAGCACTCAGTAAACTAGCTCAGTTCTCAGGGAAGTTACGTAATCGTCTGTAATCATCTTCTTATTTATCCAGCACTAGGCTCGTGAGAAGTCGTGTGGTTATTGCACCAGAGAATATTTGCCAAGTCTGTTCGATGTATACTACTGCGATACGTAACTTAACAACGTGGTTTCATCTCGATTACTCAATATAAGGTAACAAGAGTAGCATCTACATGAAATCCTATAATGGAACTGGAATCCTGTGACCAGACCTTTTCTGCCAGGGATGTTATCTCGTTATATAAAGAAAATCTGTAAATAAAATTGTTAAATTATTAGTAGGTGCCTCCGGTCTCGTGGGATCTGAAATAAAGTTAATTGTCCTAAGCGACGGCACGTCTCGTAGATCAGCTAAAAGAAAAATGTTAAAGATTTTTCTAAGATGGCGCCTAACAATGAAAATTCTTTGTTAAGGCCCATATCTACTTAAGCCAGTTTAGTTATCAGACTAACAATAGATTGACCACACACACAAAATTCTTTTGACAAAATAACCATTATGTACATTCATGGGCCCCAGCCCTACATTGATACCGGTGAAAGACATTTTCCAATAGCTGTTATTGTTCCAGAGATATTTTGGGTGGACAAGATAGCTGGGACACCCTGTATATAAATATTCATATTATTAAGATAAAAACCATTTTATATTGTGATTAATAGAGTGGTTAGACACAAAGCATTAACAGCGTGAAGTCGCCCAATTTCTGCCAATTCAGATGTAATGGGTGCAGGAATCAAGTGATTTACAAACAGTCAATATAGCGCACACATCTGAACGTGTTTGATTTTCAGTTGGGTGGACAAGATAGCTGGGACACCCTGCATATGTTTGGCGAGAGAGAGATTGATTTTTGATTGAGACTTTACTTTAAGTTGTAACTGGTACCTGAATTTTGGTTGCTGCCTCCTTAAATGGTCAGTTTCTGCACCAGTTGGTGGCGTATTATAATTTGGAGGAAGTTATTGTTCTTTAAGATTTAAAATACGGTTCTGTTGGTTACTTGGCAGTATTGCGCTTAGCTTTGAGCCCAAGTTTTCGTAGCTTTTCATACCTAAGGGACCACTGATGTAAGTAAATAAGATCAAACAGCAATCTGCTTTTCGTGAGAAAAGGAGATTACTTGGCACACAAACTTCCTTCAAACTACACGTCCTGTTGCATCAAAATTGGTCAGTGGAGTTCGGCACCACACCATTATACAAGAACATAATCCAATTACTGCAATTAAGAAATCATGAGAGGTTGTTACGTGTTGAATGAAACCTATAGAGAATGCATTTCCTTTCCTGTATTTTAGTGAACTTCGTACACTTAAAATTCTGTCGATTGATAGCCGGCGATGACAGCGAACACTTCCTTTTCTAAATACAAGATATTTCTACTCTTCACTTCCAGAAAATCTGTATACATAAATATTTGGCAACTCTTACACATACTTTTCTCGGTTTTATCACTGAAATAGCAATTTTCATTGAATGTAACAATACGTTCTGAGCGACGGCCTAGCAACACGTCCTCTTTCCACAAGATACAGACTAACAGTTCTCTTTTTTCTTAATAAATCTATTTCTTTTTTTTTTAGAGTCCATACTCAAAGATTCACAACTACTATCGTTGCGGAGATTGCGCGCTAAAGAGACTTTTTCTGTCCAGCTGCGTTTCACTTCACTTCAAGTACTTTTTTAATCAGGTTTACATTTACGGTATTTACATATACACTCCTGGAAATGGAAAAAAGAACACATTGACACCGGTGTGTCAGACCCACCATACTTGCTCCGGACACTGCGAGAGGGCTGTACAAGCAATGATCACACGCTCGGCACAGCGGACACAGCAGGAACCGCGGTGTTGGCCGTCGAATGGCGCTAGCTGCGCAGCATTTGTGCACCGCCGCCGTCAGTGTCAGCCAGTTTGCCGTGGCATACGGAGCTCCATCGCAGTCTTTAACACTGGTAGCATGCCGCGACAGCGTGGACGTGAACCGTATGTGCAGTTGACGGACTTTGAGCGAGGGCGCATAGTGGGCATGCGGGAGGCCGGGTGGACGTACCGCCGAATTGCTCAACACGTGGGGCGTGAGGTCTCCACAGTACATCGATGTTGTCGCCAGTGGTCGGCGGAAGATGCACGTGCCCGTCGACCTGGGACCGGACCGCAGCGACGCACGGATGCACGCCAAGACCGTAGGATCCTACGCAGTGCCGTAGGGGACCGCACCGCCACTTCCCAGCAAATTAGGGACGCTGTTGCTCCTGGGGTATCGGCGAGGACCATTCGCAACCGTCTCCATGAAGCTGGGCTACGGTCCCGCACACCGTTAGGCCGTCTTCCGCTCACGCCCCAACATCGTGCAGCCCGCCTCCAGTGGTGTCGCGACAGGCGTGAATGGAGGAACGAATGGAGACGTGTCGTCTTCAGCGATGAGAGTCGCTTCTGCCTTGGTGCCAATGATGGTCGTATGCGTGTTTGGCGCCGTGCAGGTGAGCGCCACAATCAGGACTGCATACGACCGAGGCACACAGGGCCAACACCCGGCATCATGGTGTGGGGAGTGATCTCCTACACTGGCCGTACACCACTGGTGATCGTCGAGGGGACACTGAATAGTGCACGGTACATCCAAATCGTCATCGAACCCATCGTTCTACCATTCCTAGACCGGCAAGGGAACTTGCTGTTCCAACAGGACAATGCACGTCCGCATGTATCCCGTGCCACCCAACGTGCTCTAGAAGGTGTAAGTCAACTACCCTGGCCAGCAAGATCTCCGGATCTGTCCCCCATTGAGCATGTTTGGGACTGGATGAAGCGTCGTCTCACGCGGTCTGCACGTCCAGCACGAATGCTGGTCCAACTGAGGCGCCAGGTGGAAATGGCATGGCAAGCCGTTCCACAGGACTACATCCAGCATCTCTACGATCGTCTCCATGGGAGAATAGCAGCCTGCATTGCTGCGAAAGGTGGATATACACTGTACTAGTGCCGACATTGTGCATGCTCTGTTGCCTGTGTCTATGTGCCTGTGGTTCTGTCAGTGTGATCATGTGATGTATCTGACCCCAGGAATGTGTCAATAAAGTTTCCCCTTCCTGGGACAATGAATTCACGGTGTTCTTATTTCAATTTCCAGGAGTGTATTACTGAGCTTCTCAGGATAAAATTAGGCACAAATTAGTTCAGAAAAGGGCAGTGAGGCTCACATATCATTACAACAAAAATAATAATAATAATAATAATAATGTTGTGACTTGGCAAGACAGCCAATCCACTATGATTGGTAGCTGAAAGGCATGCGTTTAAGCTCACGCAGGAGGGCGTGAGGTCTGGAACAGGTAAAGGTCTTTATAGTAGCAAAAATAGTACGTAGCTTCTGGAATACTTAACTTTAATCCATAATTGGTGAACATCGGTCTGACGGTACATGCATCACAAGTTAAATAGCAATTGATAATGGCGCCTTGCTAGGTCGTAGCAAATGACGTAGCTGAAGTCTATGCTAACTATCGTCTCGGCAAATGAGAGCGTAATTTGTCAGTGAACCATCTCTAGCAAAGTCGGCTGTACAACTGGGGCGAGTGCTAGGACGTCTCTCTAGACCTGCCGTGTGGTGGCGCTCGGTCTGCAATCACTGATAGTGGCGACACGCGAGTCCGACGTATACTAACGGACCGCGGCCGATTTAAAGGCTACCACCTAGCAAGTGTGGTGTCTGGCGGTGACACCACAAATAATAACGCTGTGCGCAGCACTATAGTCGCCCTTATGTAGTTACTGTTGTATTATGCTATCAATTAATTCATTTATCTGTCTCGAAGCGAGTAATGAAGGAATTTCTAGACTACTGTAGTGACTATCTACATTTTGGATGTGACTTTTCTTGACATATTTAACATTTGTTATGTATATATATTATTTTTCCCATCAGCGATGTACGGGATAAAGCACAATAAGTGTATGTAGTGGGTGGACTATGCGAGGAACCTGTGACGTCAACCGCATTAGTGCTAGTAACTGAAAAAAGTAATTATTGGTAACTTACATGATCAGTATTAGTCTTACAATATAGTGATATTAGTACCGATGTTGTGAAATCGAATCGTTTAGTTTCTACCCCTCAGAAAATTTCATTTTACCCCTCAGGGGGTAATTACCCCCAGATTTGGAACCACTGCTCTAGATGTACATCTGTACATCGCAGCTCGTTGTTTGACGAGATCTGCAAGATACGAAGTATGCAAGTATTCTGAACCCCCCCCCCTCCCCCTCCTCTTCCATACGCGGATGGTAGAAGCTTGTTGTGCTATTTTGGAACAAAATTCAGTAGTGACACTGTATAGCATCCCAGCTATTTTTCACCTGCTTCAGATCAAGAGAATTTTGTGGCCAAACCACCAACACCATGCTCCTTAAACCACTGCCGCACAATTCTGCTCTTGTGACACAGACTGTTATCGCGCTAGAAGACGCCATCGCCGTTTGGAAGCTCACGTCATCCACTGCGGTCATGATGCTGTTGATTACTACCGCGGGTCCCATGGGAGCCCAGTAAAATGTCCACCACAGCATTATACTGCCCCCACCAAGCCGCGCACGTAGGGCAGTGCATCTTTTGAGGATAACGGCGTGTCTAAACACGACCAATGAAAGGTATGACAAGAACCGTGCTTCTTTCGATTAGAAGACACGTTCCCATCGATACGCGATCCAATATCGTTGTTCCTGTGCCACTACAGTCTAAATTGTTCAACATTGTAAGCTGAACGATGGGTTGTGAGACAGTTGTGCCAGTGACCGAACTGAACTCTGTCGTTATATCTGCCACAGATATACAGAGTTTGCAGGCCACCATGTTCTCCTGCATACTCCTAGTTTCACTGCGCCTCAACTACTTTCCATAGGTGCTTACGACACTAGCACCCGAACAGCCGACCAACTTGATCAGTGCCAAACAGGAAATATTATCCAAATGCGACACTTGAGAGGGCCCACCTACAAAGAAGAGTGGTAAGCCTCGTATCTGAAGCGGAAAGGTGGAAAGAATACAGTGAAGGCCTCTATGCGGGGGAAGGTTTGTCTGATGTGATACAAGAAGAAACAGGAGTTTATATAGAAGAGACAGGGGATCCACTATTACAATCAGAATTTAAGAGAGCTTTGGAGGACTTACGATCAAATAAGGCAGAAGAGATACATAAAATTCCATCAGAATTTCTAAAATCATTGGGGGAAGTTGGTGGGTAGAACGTATGAGTTGGAAGTAGCCTGTTTATATGTTGGCAGCGCGATAAACTGTATTAATAACTCTGACAGCGCTGTGCGCACTCTGTAAGAGACTGTGTGGCTGGTCGGAGTCGTTGTTGGAAGTGAATAGCCAGCAGTGACGGAGGTCGGAAGTTAATAGTTAGCAGTGATGGAGGTTAGAGGTTTGAAGTGTTGGTGCGAGCGGACGGTCTGGACGTGTGTCCGTTATCGAAATGTAAGATTGTTGATGTACATTGTTTGCTCTGGAGCAAAATCTTTCCTTTGCTAACCACATGCCTATTAGTAGTTAGAGCCCACAGTAGTGGGAATTTTTTATTTAGCTAGTTGTATTGGTGCTTGCTGTATCGCTGTAGTTCGTGTACTGAAGATTTTTTTTGTGAGGTATGTGTCTTATGAAATGTAGAGGTTATTGTTAGGATTTCTTCTAATTCAGGGCCGTTCTTTTGTGTTAATTATTTGAGCAGTCGGATTGCGTTTGAGTTGTATTTGTCAGGAATAATTCTTTAGGTCAGATATGAAATGATAAAGACAAGCAAAGTGACAGTACATTTAGCTTCACTCAGCAGTTTAAGCAGGTTCACTTGCATTCAATTTCACTCAGCAGCTTCAGAATTAAATTTAGAAGTTTCACCTTCTCAGTTATTGCAGTTTAAGTAAAAGTTTATTAAATGAAGAAGTTTCTGAGGCTGGCCACATACCAGCTGACTTTCCTAAGCTGAAAATTCCTAAGACCGCTAGAGATCACAAGTGTGAAAATTATCGCACAATCAGCTTAACATCTCATCCAAGTTGCTGACAACGATAATATACAGAAGAATGGAAAAGAAAATTGAGTATGCGTTAGATGACGATCAGTTTGGCTTTAGGAAAGGTAGACACCAGAGAGGCAATTCTGACTTCGCGGTTGATAATGGAAGCAATACTTAGGAAATGTCAAGACACGTTCACAGGTCTTGTCGACCTAGAAAAAGTGTTCTACAGTTTAAAATGGTGCACGATGTTCGAAATTCTGAGAAAAGTAAGGGTAAGCTATAGGGATAGACCAGTAATATACAGGGTGTTTCAAAATGAACATATGTGTTTAAGTCGTTGTAGCATTTATTACGTTCAACTTACAATTGTAAATAATACACCAAATGAAAGTGCAAATCAAACAGTTTTGTTTGTGTCCCGAATTTTATGTGCGCAGAGTATAGAATGACGAAGAGTGACTGAAAAGCGTGTTGAACGAGTGCGAGTCTTTCACGCTTAGCTCCAAGAAATACCCCTGCCGAATGTTTATGGCCTTTTCTTTTTCGGGGAATCAACTGTAACTGACGTTTCTTATCTTGATGTGGTGCAGCTATGGTCCGTGCCTCAATGGGAAGAAGCTGAACAACACATATGTATTTTGGAGCAAGATGGTGCGCCGCCTCACTGACATAACTCAGTACGTGACTGGTTAAACGACGTTGTATCCGGCCGGTGGACTGGACGCAAGGGGCCAGCTGATACAGAATTTTATGCATGACCTCCACGTTAACACACGATCTAACGCGGTCATGTATATGTGCCTCTGATACCAGCTGATATATCTGTCTTTAGAAACAGTGTTATTGCAACAGTTACACCTGACACATTGATCAAGGTTTCGGAACAACTCACCTATCGATTTGGTTTGTGATCGGTGTTCACATTGAATAATTGTAAGAAAAACTGTTTGTGTTTCTCTTTCATTTGGTGTATTATTTACAATTGTGAGGTGAATGTAATATGTGCTACAAAACCTTGAAGCCTGTATATTTATTTTGAAACGCACTGTACAACATGTCCAAGAACCAAGAGGGGTTAATAAGAGTGGACGTCCAAGAACGAAGTGCTCGGGTTAAAAAGGGTGTAAGAGAGGGATGTTGTATTTCACCTCTTCTACTCAATCTGTACATCAATGAAGAAATAATAGAAATGAAAGGTCCATGAGTTGGATTAAAATTCAAGGTGAAAGCATGTCAATGATGCGATTCGCTGATGACATCGCAGTCCTGAGTCAAAGTGAAGAATAATTACGATCTGCTAAATGGAATGAACAGTCTAATGAGTAAAGACATGTCGAAAGTAAATCGAAGAAAGACGAAAGTAATAGATGTAGCAGAAATGAGAACGGCGAGAAACTTAACATTAGGTCTGATGCTCACGAAGTAGGTGAAGTTAGGGAATTCTACTACTTAGCCAGCAAAATAAACAGTTACGGGAGGAGTAAGGAGGGCATCAAAAGCACACTAGTACCGGCAAACATGGCATTCCTGTCCAGGAGAAGTATCAAGCATAGTCCTTAATTGAGGAGGAATTTCTGAGAATGTACGTTTGGAGCACAGCATTGCATAATAGTGAATTGTGGACTGTGGGAAAACCAGAACAGAAGAGAATCACAGCGAAATAAGGTGGTTTGATAACGTAAAAAATGAGGAGGTTCTGCGCAGAATCGGCGAGGAAAGGAGTATGTGGAAAACACTGACAAGGAGAAGGGACAGAATGGTAGGATATCTGTTCAGACGTCAGGGAATGTCTTCGATGATACTAGAGAGAGCTGTAGTGGGAGAACTGTAGAGGAAGACAAAGATTGGAATACATCAAGCAAAAAATTGCAAGTGCTATCTTGGGTTGAAGATGTTCGCACAGGAGGCGAGTTCGTGGCGGGCTGCATCAAAGCAGTCAGAACACTGATGAATCAAAAAAAAAGAAAAAGATGCTGCCTAGATGTTTGTAGATACCATTGCAGGTGTCTCAATAACTGACAAATATCATCCAGACTTTCATCTTTATTTCAGTTAGAAGTTGAATTATACAAGTACTTTCCAGTTGAATAATAATACCAAACGCTGCATACAACGACAGTGAACCTGCTCAGTCGGGTGCTTCCCAAATTGCAGCGTGATTGAGTTTCATTAGTCGGTTTCAGAACAAGCACTTCGTCTCAGTTTTTCACTCTATTCCTGTCAGTATACTGACAATCAATTTCAGCTCGGTTCTCACATAGCGTTCGCCGTTCTTTTCTAAAGCGCATCTACAGTGAGAGGAATTTAACGAATCTCACCCGAAAATCGAATAAAGTACACGTAGAACCCACTGATTCGTATCTCTTTAGTAGTTCAATAATGTCTGACCCAATACAGGCTACAAGATAACTTTTTTTCCCCAACAGTCTGACGTCTGGTTTTAAATGGCATGCCACAATTTCCTCTCGTGTGCCAATCTCATCGTCGCAAAGTGGTACTCATAACACAATCGATAACTTGCTGAACGTATTTCAAACTTTGTTTTCTTCTAGATTTTTTGCGCTTGCGCTCTATAGCTCTCTCCGGTATCATGTAAGTTATTCGCTGACGTCTTAATGTATCCTGACGTCTCGTCTCTCTCTAACTTATCAGTCCACATACCTTTAGAATTCCTCTGTGGCACCAAATTTCTCTTCTTGTCTGAACGGTTTATCATCCACATTCCACTGCAATGGAAGCCTACGCTCGACACAAATGTTTTCGTAAAGGACTTCCTTACTTTTACGGTTCTCAGAGAACTTATACTTCTCTTTTTCAGAAAACTTTTTATTGCTGTTGTATGTATGTATTTTTATCTCCTTAATTCCGCAATCATCGGTTATTTTGCAGCGCAAATAGCAAAACTTGTCCTAATTCGGTGTTCATCCTATACTATAACCTCTTTTCAAGAGAATGATCTTTCTGATAAACTTTTGACGTCTCATACGGATTTAGAATATCATTGGCAATCGTGGAAGTTTTTAATTCATCTCCTCGGTTTCCTTTACTGATCGCACAATGTACGGGTTTGATAACACGGTGGATAGCCCACAATCCTTCTTCACTTCCTTCCCAGCAACCTTGCTCGTGCACAGAATAACCACGTGCTACCTTCTTCTCCCATGTGGCAAAATAAGTATTTAGAGCCCTACCAGAGTTTGCGCTCTCATGTTTATCCCTTCCACATTCAAAATCTGACCTCGAAAGAGTTTTTAGCAAGATGAATCTTATAAAAGTGGTAAATAGGAATAGACTCGTTACTTCCTCAGTGAGTGGGTGTTTGCTTGGCAGCCAATGAGAGAGGAGCAGCAGCTCATCCGAACATTTTGTTTCTACTGAAAATATGCTCAGTAGCAGGAAGAACACGCAGTAAAATTCGGGGCTATTCATTTCCAGTTCTTCTGTCCTTCATAACCCACAGGAGAAAGGTGATGATGATGATGAGGTAAGCAAATAAGGAAGTAATTGTCTTATATAAATTTATGAATCAATTTGATTTTATAAAATGTTTCCTAATTAAACAAATTAAAAATCAATAGCATCAAAACATGGAGAAGTTGTCTAATAATCGGATACACCTATTTTTATGTGTTACCGGTATAAAGTCCCGGGCGAGGCCGACCACGAGTTCTTTCCAATGCACTCCAGTAATCATGATAGCGCACTAATTAAGTTATTCTTGACGATAAGAATGCATGAGGGAGAGGAAAAATTTAGAAAAGTATCGACTGCAGTCTCGAACCGCGCGACCGCTACGGTCACAGGTTCGAATCCTGTCTCGGGCTTGGATGTGTGTGATGTCCTTAGGTTAGTTAGGTTTAACTAGTTCTAAGCTCTAGAGGACTGATGACCTCAGAAGTTAAGTCCCATAGTGCTCAGAGCCCAAAAGTATCGAAATTATGCTTAAAGTTTACTGGAAGTCAACAACTGCTTTCATTATGAAATATTGGACGATCATAGGATAGGTAATTTGCGATCCATTTTAAGCAGAAGCGTGTTTTGACGCATCTCATTATTTCTGACGACATATCTCTTAAGCTATTTGCTGTACACTGACATTATGTCGCAGGTGCATTCAGTGATATACGTAGGTACTATACGCAAATGGCATTGACACTAAAGAAGCAAAAAATTAAAACGTCATGGCAGAGGCTGAAGTCTGACGACACGAACAGAAAAAAATGAAGTAAGCGATACACTTTTTTCCTTCCATTATTTTGTAGGGGCTGTCAGTGAGAAAAAGTTTAGTAAAGGTTTCAAGTTGTATGTGAAGTCAGTTGGAAGTCGCCAAGTGCAATCATTTTCGTGTAACAGACGAAGAAAGTTGCAATACTTGAGGGCCATTAGCTTCAAGACAGATATTTTACTTTCTAATTGTAGTACTTGTGATGTCGTGTTAAATGTAACTAATTCTTAATGAGTAGAGTATGATAGAAAGTTAAATTTTTTAATTCTGCCAATAATTACGCGAAACATTGACAATGAACTTTTCGTTGCCGCTGAAAGCCGTTAAATAGGCCACCTGCAACAAAAAATCGGACAGACACCCAAAAAAGGATTGTAGATAGTAGATATGTAATATCCCTTAACGAAATGTACGATCATTTTGATTCACTTATACGACCCAGTAACGCTGAAAAGTTTGAAATGCTGCCCTCTTATACTCACCCTACTTTTATTAAGACTAAAAGACTATAAACCAATTTGTTGCAACAAAACAAAACGCCTGAAACTAATGAAAGGTAAAAAATGCATAGTGACATTATATTTTATAGTTTCCAATTAATTTGCGAACATTCGTTATTTAAGTTCTCTCGTAAGTTTTTTCATAGCTTAACGTCCACTTCTGAAAATTTTAAAGCAACACCACTTTTTGTGCCTATAATCTCATGGGAGGCACCACATTTTGTTCTCCATTCAAGAACTATGAGCACATTCTTAAGAATAAGAAATTAGTACATCGCCATATCAAAGAATAATTGCTGATTTTAATCTGTGTTAACAAAATTCGCAAGAAAGTAATACACGCGAAAAAGTGTTACGTTACAACTGCCGCCCTTGCATGTCCACACAGTCCCACATATGCTGTCTGCTTTTTTGCTTTTTTTTTTTGTATAAGTTGTATCCGTGATAGAACTTCGAATGTGTATCGCACGTAATTAACCGAAGACACGCTTTGGTATTTGCCTATGAAGATTTACAGTAAACGTCACGTCTCCGACTTACCTGTCGATTGCGGCTCTCGAGCCACGCGCCTATTCCTCGCTGATCCCTATTGCAGTAACACTCGTAACCGTCGGTGGACGAGTATGGTGCTATTTCGGCGTGCCGACTGTCTCCTTCCGCGAAGCCATCAGACGGGGTCCTCCACCTCATCCATAGGGATGAGGTCGTAATGAGGCATGTTGGGTCCCGTGACCCCCACCCAGCAGCCACCATAGACACACACACGCGCGCGCACACACACATACACACACACAGACACACACACACACACACACACACAAGCAGTCTGCCTCGAGGCTCCCATTCGTAACAAGACCTGGTCATTTCGAAGATAAAAATTACATGTGGAACACACAGGGAGAAAGGCTTTATATTCCAGCAAGAGCAGCAGAACTCTTAATGCTCTCGCGAATTCTACTGTCTGTTTCATAGGTCACTCTCCATTTTCTGTTATTAAATGCTTTCTTTGCGACTAAGCGCCACATCCTGTTTTCAGATCTGATAAATAAATGGTTGTTTATAAGTACTTCCGTGGTATCAGAAGACGACTGCGTGAATGTTACAAGACAGAAAAAATGACACTTATCAGTGGATAGAGCCTCTGAAAGCTTCGGTTCGTAATATGCGCCACGGCGTAGCTGCTCTAAGTGCAGGCGTGTAAACTGACGTAAGAGAAATTCAGATCTTAGCCATAATCGGGCACTAAAATTAATCCAGTGGCCGCAAATGAAAATTTGTGTCAGACCGGGATTCTGACCTGGCTTCCCTGCTTTATCCGTGCATGATTATTATTATTATTTAGATTTTTTAATAGTGAGGTTCATCCTAGAATATTGTTCATATGTGGGACCTGTACCGAATAGGACCACCAGGGAATATTGCTTCGGCTATCCGAGCACATTCCGCCCAGCCCAAATTCTCAACTTGTCGCACAATACCCGTGTACCGGTCGCTGTCCATTATCCACATTGCTCGCTGCTCCTTCAGATTCCCGCAACAATTCGGACGTAATGTGCGTCTGCACTGGATGTATCATTATTTGCCGTAAGAAGCATATATATGTAAGTGTGGCGTCTGTTCTTTCAGACATACCGAAAGGAACAGATATCACTCACACATGTAGACAAATCATCTGACGCGTATTCTCGCATCGAATTAGTTTGCGCCCGCAAGTAGACGACCCAATGAACGTTTTTACAAATCGGTATTTTTGTCGTTGGGCCTCCTCAGGCAATTCATGCCAGCTGAATAAAAAAGATGCATCCGATTTCCTGGCACATACTTTTCCAATTTCAGCTCTCCGTCGCGGGGACTTGATATGTATCTACCTTCCACGATCACCAAATGAGGCCATTTATTTCCTCGAAAAGGATATAGAATATCAGCGTGTTATCTTTTCTCCCTTCGTCATTTACTGAAGTAATGTAATACCATGTCAGTTTTCCAGTTGGTGAAGTAGCCATCATGTTTGGTGTATTTTAAGGAAGATGAAACCCACTCCTTTAACTATTCTTTCCTCTTAGACTGAACGTATTGTTTCCTCATGTCATCATCGCTGGCATAGATCGTCAGAATTTATTAGCCTGATCTAACTGAAATACTACCTCATATTTTGTTCACTATGAGCCATCACTCAGTCAGCTTAACCAGTACCTTCGTTATCAACGGCTAGTCGTACTGGACATTAAATAACCGCTGTCTGACGTTTCAGAGCAGTCATTATTTTCCTGGTCACCTCACTAAGTACCTTCAGTGAACTATAAGGAGTGCTTTGACGTACTTTAATGTCAACGATCACGTCAAAATTCCCTTTGTCATCTATCTTAAAGAATAATTCTTTGTATGTTATGCTTATCCATCACGGATATTTTAGAACCGTGACTGTATATTGAATGTAAATAAGTTATACAGAACTACAACCAGTCCCTGGTTGCAGTTCTGTATAACTTATTTACATTCAATAATTCTTTTTTCCACTGATAGTGTCCTGAAATGCCTTTGTATGGTATGTTATTTGAACAATCAGCGTATCATGTATCTACTACAAAGCAAAAGTTCAAATTTGTCTTCCGCAAGAACACTGAGTGAAGGCGGAAGATATTCCTACCACCTGTCTATCTGGTACTGCACTCGCGTATTTAGATGTTGCGCAAGTAATCGTATGTAAATGAGTTGTGTTCAGTCAAGTCCTATCTGTACTGATGGATCGAGACATTAAGACCACCTGCCTGATAGCGTGTTTGGGACGCAGTTAATTATTCTACATGCGATGGATTCGACAAGTCGTCGGTATGTTGCCGAAGGTACATGGCACTAGATGCCCACGAACAAATCACGCAATTCCCTAAAATAATGAGCCGGCAGTTAGCGGAGAGGGACTGAGCTTGCGCATGATAGCGTCATAGATGTGTTCCGATGCAGGCGGTCCTGAATAATGTTCAGGCAGTACACAGCTTTTAGACCCATACGTGAATGTTCTTCACAGCACAGTACTGCTCCCCCAACACCCCCCCCCCCCCCACTCCCACCCCTCTCCCCCAGCCTGATTCCGTGGCGCGCTGCATGTTTCCAGAAAATCTTAGCATGGACGAGGCCTGTAAGGACACGCCAATGGATCTGGTGTAACAACAAATGTGATTCATCCAAACAAGCGACGCGTTCCCGTTCATACACGGTCCAATCTCGATGATGTCGTTTCCACTTCAATCGTAACTGAGATACGGATGTACGTCAACCACTGTTGTTTTCAGCGTCCTTGGACAGTTTTCCATAGATGCTCACGACAGTAGCACGCGACCAGGGGACCAGCTTCGCCGTTTCCGATACGCTCGTTTCCAGGGGCTGAGACATAAATATTTGACCTTTGTCAAAGGCACGTACATTGGTGAATTTTCCTATTTAGGCCCGCATCCGCACTGGATTGATTTCTCATACGAGTCTGCTCCAGTTATATACTTTACTCACCGCGTCATGTGCTGTGCAAGTAGGCTATGTAAGTAGGCTGTTTATGTTTTCTTATTGATAACGTTATGTAGCGCTCTGTATGAAAATCACTGGCTGTGCTGTGTGCAGTCTGTGGCTAGTTTGCATTGTTGTCTGCCATTGTAGTGTTGGGCAGCTGGATGTTAACAGCGCGTAGCGTTGCGCAGTTGGAGGTGAGCCGCCAGCAGTAGTGGATGTGGGGAGAGAGATGGCGGAGTTTTGAAATTTGTTATACTAGATATTATGAACTGCTATATATATTATGACTATTAAGGTAAATACATTGTTTGTTCTCTATTAATATATTTCATTTGCTAACTATCCCTATCAGTAGTTAGTGCCTTCCGTAGTTTGAATCTTTTATCTAGCTGGCAGTAGTGGCGCTCGCTGTATTGCAGTAGTTCGAGTAACGAAGATTTTTGTGAGGTAAGTGATTTGTGAAAGGTATAGGTTAATGTTAGTCAGGGCCATTCCTTTGTAGGGATTTCTGAAAGTCAGATAGCGTTGCGCAAAAAAAATATTGTGTGTCAGTTTAAGCACAGTCGTGAATAATTTTTCTGAGGGGACGTTTCAGCTGTAACGCCACCGATGTACAATGTGTTCTGGCTTATCAGATATTTACGACAGGAAAATCAAATGGGCTAGAAATCTTATGGGACTTCACTGCTAAGGTCATCAGTCCCTAAGCTTACACGCTACTTATCCTAAATTATCCGAAGGACAATCACACACACCCTTGCCCGAGGAAGGACTCGAACCTCCGCCGGGACCAGCCGCGCAGTCCATAACTGCAGCGCTCGAGACCGCTCGGCTAATCCCGCGCGGCTTTACGACAGGACACCAAGCAGTTTTGAAAGGTTTTAAATGAAATAACAGCACTAATGAACGCAGCTTTTGTGAAAGTAACATTACCCAATTGATCTGTCTTTTACTCGAAAAGCCGGCTGAAGTGACCGAGCGGTTCTAGGCGCTACAGTCTGGAACCGCGCGACCGCCTCGGGCATGGATGTGTGTGACGTCCTTAGGTTAGTTAGGTTTAAGTAATTCTAAGTTCTAGGGGACTGATGACCTCAGAAGTTAAGTCCCATAGTGCTCAGAGCCATTTGAACCATTTTTTTTACTCGAATAATTAGCAACTGCCCCAACATTTGAAACAACATTTCTTTCATGTTACTCTCCCCTGCTACTAAGTGACATGGAAGTTTGCCAACTTCAGTTTATCTCGTAAGATAATTCGGTCGCGTGGCGAATGCTTGCATCAGTGAAGTTGAAGAAGTGTAAGTTTTAATTATCACCTTGAAAAGACCAAACTGCGACCGTACAACACAGAGAAGTGTGGCTAATAAGGAACTACTTGACCCTTCTTCTTAACTCGCTACGCACAGCCACTGTACTAGCTGGACTGCTGGTAGCACCTTCGAACGCACGAGTGATTCCCTCCACAGCTTTCATGTGTTTTTTACAACCACCCTCTGCAGTGCTCTGCGATCACATAATGTCTGCTTGGTCTCGGTTTAGCTGTGGTCATTTCTTCACATTTCCACTTCGCTCTCACATCCCTAACAATCGAACAGATCAGTCTGAGAAGGGCTGACATATCCCAAATGGCTTTGTTACTTTCGAAGTCACTTTTATGGTTACCCATTCTACTGTAGGAGTAATCCACTTAATTACTGGCCCATATCCTTAACGTCAATATGCAGCAGGATTATTGTGTTCGAACATTATGAATTACCTCGAAGAAAACGGTCTACTGACAGTCAACAAGGGTTTAGAAAACATCGTTCTTGTGAAACACGACTAGCTCTTTATTCGCATGAAGTTTTGAGTGCTATTGACAAGGGATTTCAGATGGATTCCGTATTTCTGGATTTCCATAAGACTTTTGACACTGTACCATACAAGTGGCTTATAGTAAAATTGCGTGCTTATGGAATATCGTCTCAGTTATGGTCTCAGTTAAGTCACTAGATTCGTGACTTCCTGTCAGAGAGGTCACAGTTCGTAGTAATTGACGGAAAGTCATCGGGTAAAACAGAAGTGATTTCTGGCGTTCCCCAAGGTAGTTTTATAGACACTTTGCTGTTCCTTATCTATATAAACGATTTGGGAGACAACCTGAGTAGCTGTCTTAGGTTGTTTGCAGATGACGCTGTCGTTTATCGGCTAATAAAGACATCAGAAGATCAAAGCAAATTACAAAACGATTTAGAAAAAATATCTGAATGGTTCGAAAATTGGCAGTTGACCCTAAATAACGAAAAGTGTGAGGTCATCCTCATGAGTGCTAAAAGGAATCCATTAAACTTCGGTTAAACGATAAATCATTCTAATCTAAAGGCCGTAAATTCAGCTAAATACCTAGGAATTACAATTACTAACAACTTAAATTGAAAGGAATACATATAAAATGTTGTGGGGAAGGCTAACCAAAGACTGCATTTTATTGGCAAGACACTTAGAAAATGTAAAAGATCTACTAAGGATACTGTCAACACTACGCTTGTCCGTCCTCTTTTAGAATACTGCTGCCCGGTGTGGGATCTTTACCAGATAGGACTGACGGAGTTCATCGAAAAAGTTCAAAGAAGGGCAGCACGTATTGTATTATCACGAAATATGGAAGAGAGTGTCACTGAAATGATACAGCATTTGGGTCGGACATCATTAAAAGAAAGGTGTTTTTCGTTGCGACGGAATCTTCTCACGAAATTCCAGCCGCCAACTTTCTCCTCTGAATCCGAAAATATTTTGTTGACACCGACCTACATAGGGAGAAACGAGCACCACGATAAAATAAGGGAATTCAGAGCTCTTACGGAGGTGTTCGTTCTTTCCGCGAGCTATACGAGATTGGAATAATAGAGAAGGTGGTTCGATGAACCCTCTGCCAGGCACTTAAATGTGATTTGCATAGTATCCATGTAAATGTAGATGTAGGTCAGTGAGCGTGCGCTGAAGTAGACACGCCGTTTGCCAAGCGTTTTCCTATTTTGCCGGTTTCTGTTGGCTGAGGAATTGAGCGATACCCTTTGAGCTAGAGTGCCTTGAAGTAAATGACAGAGTAGTGATTGAAATTCAAAAAAGATCTCACATACCAACATAGTTTTATCAGACTTTCATTATCTGTCAGGTAGTGCCTCAAATGAAAGCTTTGACTATAACAGTGCAGTGCAGAAATGTGCAGTTGGTTTTCATGCAAAGTGTAGGAGAGATGTTGATATAAGGATGCTGTTTAACAAAAAGTCTGCTCTCAGTTCCATGCGGAAGAGCTAATGAAGAGCATTGACACTACTTCCCATTTGGATATTTAGTGAATTCTTGCAATATATGGTTAAGAGATGTTTATATAAACGTAGAAATAGCTACCTCTGTATCTACATACATACTCTGCAACCCACCGTACGGTGCGTGGCGCAGGGTACTGTGTACCACTACTAGTCGCTTCCTTTTCCTGTCTATATGCCTCCGTATGAGCCCTAATTTCTCGTGTCTTATCTTCGTGGTGCTTACGTGAAATGTACAGTGGCGGTAGTAGGATCGTTCTGCAGTCAGCTTGAAATGCCGGTGCGCTAAATTTTCTCAATGGTGTGTCTCCAAACGAACGTCGTCTTCCCTTCAAGGTTCACTTGAGTTCCAGAAGTATCTCCATAACACTTGCGAATTGCTCAGACTTACCGGTAACAAATCTACGTAGCAGTCCGGCTCTGAATTGCTTCGATATCTTCCTTTACTCCAACCTAATACTGATCCCAAACACTAGAGCATTGCTCAAAAGTAGGCCGCACTAGCGCAATATATGCTGTCATCTGTACAGATGAACTACATTTTTCCGAAAATTCTCCCAATAAGCCGAAGTCGACCATTCGCTTTCCCTACCACAATCTTCGCATGCTCGTTCCATTTCATATCGCTTTTCAACGTCATGCCCAGTTATTTAAAAGACGCGACTGTGTTAAGCAGCTGTATCCGAACATGATGGGTTTGTTTTTCTTACTCATCCGCATTAACTTACATATTTCTACATTTAGAGCAAGCTGCCTGAGTCATCCTGTACTCTCCTGCAGTCACTCATCTTTGACACCTCCCCGTACACCACAGCGTCATCAGCTAACGACCGCAGATTGCTGCCGACCCTGGCCACCAGACCATTTATCTATACAGAAAATAATAGCGGTCCTAAGGAGCTCTGAGGATATTAATATTTAAGACAATGCCGGCGACTGCACCATATTACGAACGTAGCTTCAGTAAATTAAAGATGACAAAAAACCACTTAAAGTTGAGGGTGGGCGAGATCAGACCGTCAAATTAAGCTAGCTTATCGATTGATCGCGATACAGCTGCTTAACTTGACTTCATTGCCATAATAAATGAGTTTGCATCGCTCAAACGAAGAAGATGCAAAACAAAATTATCAAAAAAACACAATGCTTTGAAGAAGATATTTCAGTCTTTTTTTTATTTCTAATTGCTGATTTTGGCGCTACTAAAAAGTTATGAGTAACAAATAAAAATCTTTATTATTTATCGTAGTGAAACCAATGTACAGTAGCTGCCGTAAACAATAAGAAACAAATTTAGTTTTAGTTTTTAGGAAGTTGATGCAACTTTTCATTTATTTTTATATAAGCTGTACACAGGTTACTGGGCGTGATCTGATATTTGCTGATAAATAAGATTTTTTTCAGCCAAGATAGCCTGTTGAAATATTTTTATTTCCTCAATGGCCGATTTCGAAAGAAACTAGCTCTCATCTTGAGACCTTCTGGAAGTAATGTAACTGTACATGAATCGCACAAATAAATGGAGTATGCTTTAGTTATGGCTGTGCAATTCACGAACAGAAACATTATTTTCAGAATACCCGAAGCTAGACTCTGTCGAAACCTTTCATTGAGGAATTAAAATATTTGAACACGTGTTCTTGACTGCAAAAATTCTAATTTATTATAATTTATTTGCTACAATATTCATTTGATTTGTTGTGTGCAATATTTTATATCAGTGATTTACGAAGTTTTCCTGTCCATCCGTCCCTTGATCTGCACATGAACGAACACCCGCGGCTACGACTCGACGTACGGGAAGAACAAATTTAAGTTCCGAAAAATAAAGAATAATAGTAGCTATTTCTTTATCAACTGTTGAAATAAATCATTTATATAAACTTTTAATGTTATTATAACTTATTCACGGAAGGAAATCAACGGCAAGAATGAGCTTGCTTGTTCATTATTAGTTCTTCAAATCTCGACATAAGATTGGATATTTCAAATACCGTTTCTTTCTCAATATTCATTCGCGTTGATGACTAGCAGTGTTGAAAAGACTACTTCACATCAGTAGGACGGTGTTGCAAAAGATATACTCGTAGGGCCTTGTCACATACTTGCGGATATTCCTGCTTCATCAAGCTCCAAACCTCAAGCAGTGATGAGGACACGAATTTCAATTGCAATGTGGAGTTTGAAGAGATATTCATAAACTTCTCTTGTTTTCCCGTGATAAATTTTGGTGGAAGTTCTGTTCCGAAATTATCTTTGTTCCAGTTGTGTTGTTCAACTTCTTCCGGAAAGCACTTCATGAAGTGAAGTGGCGAATCTTAGGCACTTCTGCAAGGGGCGCAGGATCGGCTCGGTAAGACTCTGCGAAGTCATGGTTGCAAAATCCTAACATCAGTTATCTGCAGAACGGTGGAAGGATTTGTAACAACAACGACTCTGTACTATTGTACATAAAAGTAATTTTTCCATCTGATTTTTCGATAAACTTGTGTAATTGATGTTCTGATTTCCATTTTTTTGTTTCACGCCATTGTGTTAAGAAAACTGTAAATAAGTTTCAATGTGGATATTAATGTTGATGTCAAATGTCAAGTAATATTGTAAATAGAATTGAAATGTAACGAATGTTGAAACTGTTGTAAGATGTTTAAAATTGTAACTGTGCGTCTGGTTCATACGTAGGCAATGTGTTAGGACATGTAGAGTGCAAAACCCCAAGTGAATAACCGGTCTGTCAGGGAGCGGTAAAAGGCGGATGGCAGGCGAGCGCGGGAAAATGCACGCGGGCACTGCACGGCACAACGGGCTCAGCAGTTGTAGTTGGAGTTTGGCACTGGTTTGAGCAACACCTTCTGGAGCGAGGAGGTTCTCCTGGAAGACATAGCTTCACTGAGCCTCGGGTATGCCGTTCCAACGCCCACACAGCGTGGCAAAATTCCATAGGCACTAAATGGAAAAGTATTGCGACGCTAAGAAGAATTAAAGTGTCGATACGTCAAGAGGCATAGTTGTGGTTGTATGTGTGCTCTGTGCCTCGCCGTCTTGCCGCCCGCCAACCGCCGCATCGATACTAGCAGGTTGAAACTTTTAGTACTGTATTCGTATGGATCAGAGAGTGAACTGTGTTTGTTTGGTGCAATAACAACCTAAATTTTTACCAGAACTTTTCTATCATTTAATTATCCTCACAACTAACCTAGACAGGGTCCTTTCCAAATGTTGTGCAATCCGAGTGTCCCGAAATGAAAATTAAAATTTGTGTCGATAATAATTATTTACAGAACTAGCTATATTAGAATGGTGTTTAAAGAAATGTTTTGTTAATGAACCAGTAAATGAATAACGAAGGTGTAACGAAGTTGAAAGATAACTTTAGTATTGATATAGTAATGAAGTTTATTATTTCGAGACAGATTTAAAGGCATTTAAATGAGCAGTAAATAAGATGAAAAGAGTAGTAATTTATATACTGGAAATCTTGAACGCATAATAAATTCAGTAATCATTTTTTTTAAATACAGCGATCATAACAGTTTCAGGGTCCCCCCCCCCCCCCAATTCATTCTAATTCTGAAGTATTCTAAAATGATTTGACCAGCAAAAGTTAAAGTCAATAAAAAAGTCAAAATTTATCAGTGTTTTATCTTTATCAAAATTGACATTTTGTGTGGCACGAAAGTAACCTATGCCCGATTTTAATCAGATTAATAGACAGTATAACGTTTGTAGTAAACATTATAGTGTAGTGTTATGTATTCATGATTTTCCATATCAGTACAGAATGTGAAACTATCAGTTCAATAGATTTTATGGTTCTAAAATTCTGCTATATTATGCAGTGTTACAACTTGTTGTTTTGCATGAATATATATCAACTTTATATACCAACTTGTACAGGGAAGAAACACAGTTAATGCCTAATTAGTCTGGTGACCGTATTATTATCTAATTGGTAGCATCTTCTGGGTTGCTTTTGATCCATCCTGACGTGTAGTTGCATTTCGAACTTACTTGACGGCTCATTGTTATTACAGAGTGGATGTAAGTCTGATTTGCCACCATTCAGGTACACTCGGTCGATATCTATATGTAAATACTTTCTCATAAGGTGAATCCCGCTCACTTACCATAGCACAGGCTTTAACGAGTACTGTGTCAGGGATTACAGATTGGTGGAGGTCACCGGGGGAATATCAATTTGAGTTCGGCGAGAAAGGTCACGGGACGTAATAATGCCCTTGTGACTTCTGTTAGAAGATAGGCTGAAAAATGGTACTCCCACATTAATAGCATTTATAGATTTAGAAAGAACATTTGACAGTGTTGACTGGAATACTCTGTTTGAAATTCTGAAGTTAACAGGGATACAACATGGGGAGCGCAAGGCTCACTCCATCTTCTACAGAAAACAGTCTGCAGTTATATGAGTCGAAGGACATAAAAATGAAACAGTAACTGAAAATTGAGAGACTAGTTTGCAGCCTTTACATAGAGCAAGAAGCAAAAGGAACAAAAAAAGGCATCTGGAAGAAGGGTTAAGTTCAGTGAACAGAAATACAGTCGTTGAGGTTTGGTGATGGCCTTCTGTCACAGACGCGAAAAGGGCTGGGGAGTTCAATTGAACGGAATAGATAGTTTCTTGAAAGAGGTTATAAAATATCGATACAGAACCAAAGGCAATGATGCATTAATTAAACCGAAGTATTCCGAGGGAACTGTATTATGAAATAATACACAAAAATAGTAGATGGGGAATGCAGAAACATAAGGCCTGCTGACAACAGCCGAAGTAATGAGGTTATAAACTGGAGCTGGCACTAGCAAGAACTGCGTTCCTGAGGAAGGGAGAAACATGGACTAGAAAATCTTTTCTGGAAGCACAGGTCTGGCTTATATGGAAGTGAGACTTGGACGATAAACAGAACAGATAAGAGAGGACTGGAAACTTGGGAAATGTGTTGGTGAAGATGCGAACTGAATAATTAATGAAGACTGTTGCATCACATTGCAGAGAAAAGATTTTTGACGCGGCTAAACGAAGGGATAGGTTGATAGCCGAAGCATCAAGAAATAGTCGAACTGGTTGTGGGGGAAATGGGAAAGTGAGTGGAGGAAAGCCAGAAATTGTAAGGAGAACAAGGCCTGATTACAAGTACCTTGATCTTGACGCAGTACAGGTCGGTTATTTATAAAATAAAAAAGGGATTTAGACAGTGTCAAAATTAGTGTTTCTTCATCAGTTGCTGAAATGAGAAAGACTTTAGGTCGAAAATTAATAACTGCAGTAAAATGGTTCAAATGGCTCTGAGCACTATGGGACTTAACATCTGAGGTCATCAGTCCCCTAGAACTTAGAACTACTTAAACCTAACTAACCTAAGGACATCACACACATCCATGCCCGAGGCAGGATTCGAACCTGCAACCGTAGCGGTCGCCCGGTTCCAGACTGAAGCGCCTAGAACCGCGCGGCCACTTCGGACGGCAATAACTGCAGCAAGCAGGTTTAAGTGGATATAAGTTGCAGTACGAGGAGTAAAGTTTTAATTATCAAACCGAGAAAGTTAAGTAAGCGATATTTTGTTTGTTTGTGGGTACGTGTCTTGCATCAAATCAGTTTTCGGACTGAAGACAAAACAGCAACTAACCTGAAACATGAGACCATCACTAAGGACAGAAAAGCCAAGGAGACATAATTTTGCTCAATCTCTCAAATATGTCGACTTTGGGGCTGTTCTTCTAGGGGAGTCAGTTTCCTGAAACTCTTTACGACCGAAGTTACAGAGTTCTGCGAAAAGCACATGTTGCCCTGTGCGTCTTCATTTCGTTGCCGTGTCGGCTGGCTGGTACGAGCCACAGTGGAGACGCGCGGGCGTTCGCGGAACACCTTACATATACATGGTGCCTTGAGGAGTATTCAGGCACCGCACTCCGCTTTTACAATGCGCCGTAAATAATGCGTTTCGGCGCCATTGTTGTTCGCCGCCGTCAAGTTGCAAGTTGTGCCGTCGCTCTTATTTATCACGTGTCGCACGGCTCGCATGCAAGGGACATTGTCACCGCGCAGCTAAAGGTTAATGCTATTCACGGCAGCGCGACGAACAAAGGACAACGGTATACCACGGCGCACCGCCGCCGTTTCCTCATATTCGGCGCCGGGCGGGGTCACCTCCTCGCAGAACTGGCTTAGTCGGTGTATCCCTGACCCTACCTCTGCAGGCAGTTTTATAGTGTCTGAACTTCTTACGTAATTGTCTCTACAGAGACACCACCTCCTATCCACTATCAAGAATAGAACGTCTCATGGAAGTGTTTGCACATACGCTACTGGCCATTAAAAGTGCTACACCAAGAAGAAATGCAGATGATAAACGGGTATTCATTGGACAAATATATTATACAAGAACTGACATGTGATTACATTTTCACGCAGTTTGGGTGCATAGATCCTGAGAAATCAGTACCGAGAACAACCACCTCTGGCCGTAATAACGGCCTTGATACGCCTGGGCATTGAGTCAAACAGAGCTTGGATGGCGTGTACAGGTACAGCTGCCCATGCAGCTTCAACATGATACCAGAGTTCATCAAGAGTAGTGACTGGCGTATTGTCACGAGCCAGTTGCTCGGCCACCATTGACCAGAGATCTGGAGAATGTGCTGGTCAGGACAGCAGTCGAACATTTTCTGTATCCAGAAAGGCCCGTACAGCACCTGCAACATGCGGTCGTGCATTATCCTGCTGAAATGTAGGGTTCTGCAGGGATCGAATGAATGGTAGAGCCACGGGTCGTAACACATCTGAAATGAAACGTCCACTGTTCAAAGTGCCGTCACTGCGAACAAGAGGTAACCGAGACAGGTAACCAATGGCACCCCATACCATCACGCCGGGTGATACGCCAGTATGGCGATGACGAATACATGCTTCCAATGTGCGTTCACCGCGATGTCGCAAAACACGGATGCGACCATCATGATGCTTAAACAGAACCTGGATTAATCCGAAAGAATGAAGTTTTACCATTCGTACACCCAGGTTTGTCGTTGAGTACACCATCGCAGGCGCTCCTGTCTCTGATGCAGCATCAAGGGTAACCGCAGCCATGGTCTCCCAGCTGATAGTCCGTGCTTTTGCATACGCCGTCGAACTGTTCGTGCAGATGGTTGTTGTCTTGCAAACGTCCCCATCTGTTGACTCAGGCATCGAGACGTGGCTGCACGATCCGTTACAGCCATGCGGATAAGATGCCTGTCATCTCTACAGGGCGACATTGGATGAAGACTGAGTATTTGTGGGTTGATGGGAGGTATGTAGTTAACAAATTTAAATAATCTGCTTTTTATTAATTTATGACTTCTTATTCTCAACAACCAAGACGGAATTACTTTGACATTTTATATACGAAATTTCATTAGGAAAGAAATACCTCTACTGTGGGTGGGGTGTGAGGTGAATAAGCATGACAATCGCTATGGGGCGACGAATGGCAGCTTCCGCCAAAACGAGCAGTACTAACACTTTCTCATTTACCCCGATCATGTGCTATGGTAGAAAAAATTGTACACGAAAGTAAAAAGATTTAGTGAAAGCTCATTATACATACGTCCATGATCAAATGTGGTTCTCATCTGTAGCAATGGACATGATACCAAATTAAACGTGTTATTATAGAATTACGGTACTGTTAGACAGCAAACACTAGCTCTTTGGCAGTAATTGCAATCCGCATGAAGGTTTCTAACTTCTACCGACTTGTAGCTATCAGCAGTACAGCGAAAACTGTTCTTTACCACAACTGTACAGAAATAACAGAGAATTTCTTTGTATTTCCTCTCTAAATCTCTAGTAGCGCAGTAGCACCGAAGTAGCCTAAGATAATAGACCAGCGGGTGTGAGGATTTGGCCAGTTATAAGAACGAGACTCTGGGGATTCAAATATGGCACTTAAGTCAATGTTGAGAATGGGACGTACCAATGAGAAAATAGCATCATTTTGCGGGACTTCCAAATCGAAAATATTCAGTTTAACGTAACTTCACATAAAAGAACTTTTTTACCGATCGTGTCACACTCTGTCGATGCTCACTTTTTGGTCGGTCTGATACATACATGCAGCTCGCAGGTTCGACCACCCGGTGTACACTGTACTAAAGGGATCCTAACAACAAGTCTCTGAATTTTTTGACGTATCTTGTCAGATTAGAATTAATTTTTTTTGTTCGTTCCCGACTGGTTTGACGCACCACACACGTCTTTCATTCCTGTTCGAACCACATTATTTCGAAATAGCGCTACCACTCGGTGTCCTTGATCATTTGTTCGCTATCTTTTCAATAACTGTCTTCCTCGAGACTCCACGGGTTCCTCCAGCACCATGGAAATTATTCCTTAATATCTAAACACATCCTACCATCCTGCCCCCCCCCCCTCCCCTAATACCTTCATGACCCAAAATATTACGTCCACTTGATAATGGGTGGTAATAGCCAGGGGAATGTGGCATCAGGTATCCATGCCCATTCCCGTAAATTACGTGCAGGTGGCTGTGGGCGCATAGCTGGCGACCGATAGTGTTCCAGATGTGTTCCGAAGGATTCACATCAAGTGAATTTGGTGGCCAGCACATCAACGTGACTTCACTAACATGCTTCTCAAACCACCGTAGCACGATTCTGACTATTTGACATGGACCATTATCCTGCTGGAATGTTCCTTCGCAGTCAGGAAGACATCAAACGTGAAGGACAGCAGGCGGTTCGCAATAACATTCACATGATCCACAAGTCCCATGGAATCCCAAGACAATATCCCTCATAACATAAAACTTCCCCAACCGGTCGGAGTGCACGTTTTGAACAGTCGATTAGGGCGTATCAGGACACATTCATCGATCTGATGTAGCAGTGAACGTGATTCATCCGATTGGGCGACACATTTCCAGTGACCCAATATCCACCCTCGATGGCCCCCGTACCCAATTGAGTCGCATTTCACGATGTCTTTGTGTCAACATGGGAAAACGGTGTCTGCTGCTGCGAAGCCTCATGATCAATAATGTACACTGAATTTTGTGATCGGGAATACTTGTACGTGCACCAGCACTGGACTCTGTCGTCAGGTCTGTCACAAGTACCTAATACGCAGAGATCGCTATGTACCACACAAGAAAGATTTTAGAAAAAAATCACAATCCACTAAAATGTGCTTTTAGCGTAACTAATGCAGTAATGATTCCCATTTTCTCATACAGCGTTACGCGCAGCACGCTAGCTTGCGAGAGAGGGAGGTGGGTCAGACTGTTAGAATCCGCGCGTTGGGTTGGTGCATCGGCCAACATGAGTGTGGATTTTACGCGATACTTATGCTCTTCCTGGCAAACCTGGTCATCAAATTCCGCCTCAAAGAATAGACTATACAAATAGTTAAATGGGGCATCACACAGACGAAAGTTTACACAGTTCTCAGACAGATGGCAAACACGACACCCTTCCTTCAGGTTACATTATTGATTACGACGTCAGGAGTTATAATTTAAGTGATCGATTATCAATTATTGACGTAAAGTCAATCACAAACCATCCAACAGACCCGCTGATTGTAACCTAACGTGATATTACATAAATTCCATTTTTATTATGCACTTGACATGTTTTAAGAACAACGCAACATTGCTGATGACTGAATCTGCAGGTACCAGACAAACCTTCTGAAATTATGTTTACATATTCCTGTAAGAAACCCATATTCCGGATAATGAAAGTAGATAAATCCATTACCCTATATTTTGCTACCATAAATCGAAGATCTGTAACAACTAAACATCACGATAAGATAACAAGTTTAGTGCAGGGGCTACTATTTTGGCTAACTGCAAAACTGTATCATCTAGGGAATCTGCTATGCAATACGATATTCTGATTAAACAATGTTTCCAGATATATAGCTCAACTTATGTCAGATGAGAATGTATAGCTTTTCGCGCCTCTAACTGGGCTCCAAACACATCAGGTAAATTTGTGTTAACAAAACATTAATTTCAATGTTTGAATTTTCCATAACTTTGGAAATACGGTTGTCACGCAAAATCTACGACTAGTTTTGCAATCAGCAAACAGTGTCTTTAAAACGAGACTCTTTACACAACATTTTACTATCTCTTTAAATTACGTCAAATTTGACCTAAGATAGTAGAACGAGACATGAAAGGAAAAAGTAATTCAATTGTTGTTGCTGGCACATTTTTATACTTCCGACTGATTTGCTATATAAGTGACGGTCCTCAGTCCCGGGTTCGAACCCAGCCTCAGCAATGATCAACGGCATGAGAATCAGAAGGCAATGGAAACCACTTCATTAAAGAAATATAGCGTATATCCACAAGACATGTGGCCTGTAACTGAAAAAGTGTCATGATGATCTCTCCATCGGGAAAAGATTCTGGAATAGTTTCCCCATTATTCGTATCACCGGAAAGGGACTGCCAAGTGGGAGGTGATCACAAGAAACATACTGAACAACCAACTAAAGGATAAAGTTCTAGGAGTCCGGGCATGGAATGTCAGAAGTTTGAACGTTTTAGGGCAGCTAGGAAATCTGAAAAGGGGAATGCTAAGCCTCGATCTAGATACAGTGGGGGTTGGTTAAGTGAAATTGGAAAGAAGACAATGACTACTGGTCAGGTGAGTACAGGGTAATATCAACAGCAGTGGACAGTGATACTATGGGAGTAGGATTCGTTGTGAATAGGAAAGTAGGGCAGAAAGTGAGTTACTGTGAGCAGTTCAATGAAAGACTGTTCTCATCAGAATCGACAGCAAACAAACACCAACAACGTCAGTTCAGGTATATATGCCGAAGTTACAAGATGTAGAGATACAGAAAGTTTATGAGGATACTGAATGGGCAATTCAATACGTAAAGGGAGATGAAAATATGATAGTCATTGGGGATTAGAATGCGAAACGGTTACTTGAGAATATGGGCTTGGTAGCTGGAACGGAAATGCCGTGTGGCTAGGGCCTCCCTTCGGGTAGAACGTTCGCCTTGTTCAAGTCTTTCGAGATGACGCCACTTCGGCCACTTGCGTGTCGATGGGGATGAAATAATGATAAGGACAACACAATACCCAGTCTCTGAGCAGAGAAAGTCTCTGACCCAGCCGGGAATCGAACACGGACCGTTAGGAATGACATTCGTCGCGCTGACCACTTTTTTTTACCGTTGTCACATGTCATCCGTTCAAGGTCGTTTGTTGATCCTTCCAGTCAGTTTTTTTAATTACAGAGGCCAACCAGCGCTCTGACAGAACACGCTGAGCTACCGCGCCGGCTCCACTCAGCTATCAGGGGCGGACGGCAGCTGGAATGAGAGGGGAAATATTAACTGAGTTCTCCAATAAATTTCAGGTGGTGATAGCGAATACTCTGTTCAAGAATCGCAACAGGAGGAGGTATATTTGGAAAAGTGCCGAAGCTACGGGAAGATTTCAGTTAGATTTCATGATGGTCAGGCAGGGATTCCGAAATCAAATACTGAATTTTAAAGCATACGCAGAAACAGACATAGCCTGACATCACGATTTGGTAGTGATGAAGAGTAGGCTGCATTTTGATAAACTAGACAGGAAAAATCAATAAACAAAGGAATGGGATGAGGAAGTACTAAAGAATGACGAGATACGCTTGAAGTTCTCTAAGGTTATAGATACCGCGATAATGAGTAGCTCAGTAGGCAGTAGAGTTGAAAAGGATTGGACATATCTAATAAGGGCACTCACAGAAGCTGAGAAGGAAAACCTAGGTACAAAGAAGTAACTGCGAAGAAACTACGGGTATCAGAGGAAATACTTCACTCCCTCGATGAAAGAAGGGAGTACAAAAATGTTGATGGATATTGAGGAATACAGGACTACAAATCAGGAATGAAATAAATAGTAAGAGTACGGAAGCTAAGACGAAGTAGCTGCACGAAAAATGTGAACAAATCTAAAAAATGATTGTCGGATGGACTGACTCAACATATAGAAAAGTCAAAACAACCTTCGCTCAAACTAAGAGCAAGGGTGGTAACATTAAGAGTGCATGGGGATTCCACTGGTACGGGGAAAGGAGAGAGTGGATAAGTGGAAAGAGTACATTGAATGCTCCTGTGAGGAAAAAGACCTATCTGATAACGAGGTCGAAGAAGAAATGGGAGTCGATAGAGAAGAGATATGGGCTCCATTATTAGAATCAAAATTTAAGAGAACTTGGAAATGCTTAAAATCATGAAAAAACTTGAAGTAAATCGGTCAAGAGCTATTCGATATTTTTACCAATAACCTTTCCCCTTAAAATAGTGTATATAACTTATATATTTATATACCATATATATTAAAGACAAGTGTAGCTTATGTCCGCCCGAACGTTTGTTAGAATATCGTGTAAAAGTCTGAATTAAATCGGACAAGAACTTTTCGAAATTTTTTAAAACAATATTAAACGACGACTTGTCTATGTATTAGCACAGATTAAAATAGACTTTGCCCCCAGGCAGCTTACTTCCCACTGTTATGTATTTTTACTTTGTTTTTGTGACCTCATGTCCCCGTAACTGATGCGGAGAGAGAGGTCTACAAACATATTTTTGAGAGATGCCAACGGCAGTTCAGGATGAGATGATAATGAGGTAAGTCGTCTGACCTACAATTCGTGTACATTTTGTGATTAGCTGCCAAAATTAAGTTAGCAACAGTGAAACACCGTGGTCGTGTTTCTTATTGTGGATCTTTTGAAGTGATTTCTGTGAATAAATGTTTTTACTTACTTATTAAAACGTGGAACATAACACCTTTAGTGCAAGTGAACCCAGGAACCAATCTCCTGGAAAGACCTGCAGCCAATACAACTCACTATGAGGATTACTGTCGTCATTTAATTTATGACGGCTCAGATTTCAATTGGTTTTAGACATCTAGTGACAGGTAACGTCACAAAAGAGCGTCCCGCCACAAAGTTAAAATAATGAAGTAAAATTTGCCAAATCCCGAAAAAAAGACCGTTCTATATTGCGTAAATGCTACGGTAAATATGATCGCAATAAAAATTTCCTTCGTCTTCAAATGCAAACGGCGAATGATTTCTATATATTAGAAACAATAAGGAAGTTGAGATTACTATTTCCGAACACATTTACAGAATGAATAACAGCAGACTCACCAAGCAAGATCTTCAGACGCATTAGGGGAATGTAATTAACAACCACCTGCTTCATCAGGTTAGGAAAGATTTGGAAAGGAAAAAAATGAAAAGTATTGGAAAAAGAGATTTAGGGGAAAAGTGTTAAAACTGGAAGGATTCCAAGACAGAAGGGAAAATAAAACTGTCACAAAGTGTTCTGAAGACATGAAAAAGGAACATACAGAAATAATAAAGGAATTCTGGAAGAAGAGGAAAGAACAACAAAGGATTATGGACTGAAATTGGATCGTGGTCCCTAGAAGGCCTTCACGCAAGAAGAAGAAGAACAATAATTTCTATAACTTTTTTGTATCTACATAAAGCTGGCGAAATAACGATTAAATGGTATGCCACTGCTATCGTATCAATACGTATCAGGAATTATCCTACACAGTGTGTGTATGTACGCCCGTTTCGTCGTATTAATTACACTCAAAAACCTTTGAAGACTTGTCAATTTGAGGAAATTCTGTTTAGTACTCTCTATATGAAGGGAACTAAACAAACTGTAAATTTGTTGACGAGTTACAGTCCATTTCTGAAGTTGTTACTGTTGCTATCAGCAATCATTTGTGTGTATGTCCTTTGTAACGGGAGGATGTATAATTCTGGATCATATTTCCTTGAACGCGGAAGCCAAATGATTTGTTTTGTTGAACCTACGTTCTAGTCGTGGCTCTATCTATCAAAATTTAGTTAATGGGCAGCCTAAATACTTTTAATCTGTAAGCTCTTCCAGCTGTGGCCAGCCGTCGCAAGGCTGACTTCAGCGGCGATGACAAAAAGTGTGGAACAGTGGGGCTTAAGTGTGAGTAATGTGACTCTCTGGACTTGGCGACGGGTTCACAGGGACACTCATCACGGAAATGTCAGCCCACGCCAACGATAGGCACACTCTCCTGCCCGCCTAGCGAGCGTTTAAGCTAATTTTATGCAGTAGTCTACTGACATTTGTTAAAAGGGTTCACAAAAAATCTATTGCCTCAAGAGATTAGTCTTCCTGTTCGCTTGTAACATCGTCATTTTACTCTGTGTATATTCTCAAACGATTAGTTGTTTGAATCTCAACTTTTCTGAACATAGCGTAACACACAATGTAGTGTTTTCACACGACAGTGTTTATAAAGTCGGTATCAAGTATGCTACGTTCTCTAAAACTGAAACTGTAATGGTACCATATCCAAATTTGTTCGCCATAGCACTTTCTGTGCGTATTTTAGATGCGCTTGTGATATCTACACAGTTAACAAAGGAAGCGAATGAGACAGGTTGTTGTAATCTACAAGTACATACATACATACTCCGTAAGCCACCGTATAGTGCGAGGCGAATGATACTCTTTACCACAAATGGTCGTTTCGTTTCCTGTTCCACTTGCAGACAGAGCGAGGGGAAAACCACTTCCTGTATGCCTCCGTATGAGCCATAATTTCTCGTACGTGTGTGACCCCTACGCGAAACGCATGTGGGACGGGGAGGGGGGGGCAGTAGGATCGTTCTGCAGTCAGCTTCAAATGCCGGTTCTCTAAACTTTCGTAATAGTGTTCCTCGAAATAAATGTTTCTTCCCTCCAGGGATTCCCACTTAAGCTCCCGAAGCATATCCGTAACACCTGCACGCTGATCGAACCTACCGGTAACAAATCCAGCAGCTCGCCTCTGAATTGCTTTGACGTCTTCTTTCAATCCACCGATCTGGTGGGAATCTCAAACACTACACCTACATGCGATCTCCTTTACAGGGCAACCACACTTTCCGAAAGTTCTCCCAATAAACCAGAGTAGACCATTCTTCTTCCCTACCACAATCCTCATACGCTTGCCGACCGAGGTGACCGAGCGGCTCTAGGCGCTACAGTCTGGAACCGCGCGACCGCTACGGTCGCAGCTTCGAATCCTGCCTCGGGCATGGATGTGTGTGATGTCCTCAGGTTAGTTATGTTTAAGTAGTTCTAAGTTCTATGGGACTGATGATCTCAGAAGTTAAGTCCCATGGTGCTCAGAGCCCTTTGAACCTCATACGCTCGTTCCATTTCATATCGTTTCGTTACGTTACGCCCAGAAATTTAAGTGTCGTGACTGTGTCAAGTTGGACACTACTAATGCTGTATGCCAATATTACGGGTTTGTTTCTCCTACTCATTCGCATTAATTTACATTTTTCTACATTAAGAGCCAGCTGCCATTCATCACACCAACTAGAAATTTTATCTAGGTCACCTTGTGTCAACCTACAGTCACTTATCTTCGACACCTTGACACCTTCCTGTACACCACAGCATCATCAGCGAACAACCGCAGATTGCTGCCCACCCTGTGTGCCAGATCATTTACGTATATGGAAAATAACAACGGTTCTACCACACTTCCCTGGGGCACTCCTGATTGTTATCACTGCCTCTTATGAACACTCAGCGTCGAGGACAACGAACTGGGTTCTCTTACTTAAGAAATCTTCGAGCCAGTCATATGTCTGGGAGCTTATTTCGTGCGCACGTAACTTCGTTAAGTCTGCAGTTGGGTACTATGTCTAATGCTTTTCGGAAATCCAGAGATATGGAATCTGCCTGTTGCCCTTCATCCATAGTTCGCAGTATACCATGTGAGAACAGAGAAATCCGAGTTCCCACGAGTGATGCTTTCCATAGCCGTGCTGATTCGTAGACATGAGCTCTTCATTCTCTAAGAAGTTTATTATATTCGAACTCAGACTGTGTTCTAGAACTCTGCAGCAAACCGATGTTAAGGAAATTGGTCTGTAATTTTGCGTTCCGTTCATTTGCCATTCTTATATACAGGAGTCATCTGTGCTTTTTCCTAGTCGCTTAGCGCTTTGCGCTAGTCGAAGGATTCGCGATGCAAACTAAGTAAGGGGCCAATGACTTAGAGTACTCTTTGTAAAACTGAATGGAGATTTTTCCTGACCTGGCGACTTTTTTTTTCAACTCTTTCTGTTGGAATGACGGTGAGTGGGATAGTGGTGCTTGATTTGGAGGGTTCAGAGTTAAGTTGAACCAATTCCGTTTTTCGTTATTTTTCAAGACAAAAGAATGCATTCACACTTAATATTCCCACAAAATTCTTTTCTCATTTAATGTCAAGTTCGAAATAGAAAAATTCCTAAACACCAAAAATAATAAAAAAGTTTAGTAACCTGATAAATTTTATGAGGACAGCAGCGCTGCCCTTCGGCCCTGTATTCTGACTAAAAAAAGGCAAAAATTCTTACCACAATAAAAACTGCAATTATATCTGCTCTTAAGTTGGAATTTTTCGACACAGCTTCGTGCAATGCTGGCGTATAATTTTTTTTTTATTATTGGAAGGAATGATCATGCATTTCAAATATTCTTTAAATTGAAATGAATGCTTTTCTTTAAAAGAGTTGCTTTATATTATAAAAATTATTATTGGGGTATTTTTTGGAACAAATTATATTACAATTAACATACATTATTAAATATGCGCAAGGCTGCTTCTTTACCTTCTACAACAATACTCATCCTCCAGAGTCCTGACCAGAGTCCCGACCAGATCACACAGCCGACGCATGCCGACTCCCGCCGACTAGCACGGACTAGCACGGAATGACGACTACTACTGGACTGACTACTACTACTGTCGACTCGCGCGGTCAAGCGCAGACTAGCAACAGCTAACGATAAACTACTCTCTGGTCAGAGATTCTGTCATGCCTCGCCCATCGCCGGCAATGTATACGTCTTTCATAACCCTCCACTGGGGGGGGGGGGGGGGGGGCAAAAATTTGGCAGCGATGGTGAGTCAATTGGACTTGCCATGAGCAACAAATTTTTTTTTAATTATCTAACTTTACAATCACAGAATATATACAGATATATAGGTGCAGAACATGAAGTAAAATATAGTGCACATGCACTGAGTACAGAACATATCCGGCAATGACAAAATGTATACACAATGAATGCAAAACATATTAACAAATGGCAAAAATGCACACGCACTGTAAAACTCTTTAGCATTTTTACAACAAATAAATATAATGGGTACAAATCATATTGACAAATGACAAAAGTGCACATGCACTGTAGTTCAGAACATATCAGCAAATCACAAAATGTATACGTAATGAATACAAATCATGTTAACAAAATGACGAAATTGCACACGCACTGTAGTACAGAACATATCTGGGAATTACAAAATGTATACGTAATGAGTACAAATGGCATAAAGTGTACACACACTGTAGAACTCTTTAGCATTTTTACAACAAATAAACATAATGAGTACAAATCATATTGATAAATGACAAAAGTGCACACGCACTGTAGTTCAGAACATATCAGCAAATCACAAAATGTATACGTAATGAATACAAATCATGTTAACAAAATGACGAAATTGCACACGCACTGTAGTACAGAACATATCTGGGAATTACAAAATGTATACGTAATGAGTACAAATGGCATAAAGTGTACACACACTGTAGAACTCTTTAGCATTTTTACAACAAATAAACATAATGAGTACAAATCATATTGATAAATGACAAAAGTGCACACGCACTGTAGTTCAGAACATATCAGCAAATCACAAAATGTATACGTAATGAATACAAATCATGTTAACAAAATGACGAAATTGCACACGCACTGTAGTACAGAACATATCTGGGAATTACTACGTAATGAGTACAAATGGCATAAAGTGCACACGCACTGTAGAACTCTTTAGCATTTTTACAACAAATAAACATAATGAGTACAAATCATATTGACAAATGACAAAAGTGCACACGCACTGTATATGTCTTTAGCATTTTTACAACAAATAAACATATCAAGGAGTGAAATAAAGTGCACACGCACTGTAGAAATCTTTAGCATTTTTACATAACATATCATGGAATGAAATAAAGTGCACACGCACTGTAGTACTCTTTAGCATTTTTACATCAAATAAACATATCAAGGAGTGAAAGAAAGTGCACACGCACTGAATAAGTCTTTATCATTTTACAAGAATTTAAACACATTGTATAAGTGTTTACCATTTTACAAGAACTAGGAAAAGAATGGGAAGGATTGCGTCATGGTTGTAGCACTTTAGGTTGCACGCAGCTGCACTGAAAGACAATATCTTTCTATAGAAGCACAACACCAAGTGAGACAATCTGAAGTTCTTTTCCTTGAAGTGTTAATCAGTGTAGCCAAGACACTGAACTGTCGTAGTAATATTCATGTTATCATTTTGGTAGTACTTTAGGTACACCAAACAGTGGGACTATTATAACATCTCCATCGCTCAAGGTGGTGGACAGCATGTCGTGTCAACACCACGTTCTTGTAGAATACACCGACGTAGAATTAGTGCAAAAACCAAATATAGTGCTCCATGATCATGAGGATAGACAGGACAAATGGATATTGCATGAATTCCAGGTAATTAGGTCAGAAGCTGAAGGACATTAAGTCACATACTAGTCTTCATTGAGAATTACACTAGTCTAACAACTGATTTGAGTAATTGGTGGCACTTATCGCCCAGTTACTGAACATTTCTGTACCATGTATGTAGTATTACAGAATAATGTTCACAAATCGTTTGTTTACAGAGAACATTGGCACTCATTGTCCAGCTACAAACCATTAGAAGTCATCATTCAAAATGAGTTAATTATTGGCATAGCATTTGTACATAATTAATCTAATTATAGTAATCATTGGCATCATAGGTCATCTTATTACAACAATCAGTGGCATTCATTAGCCAGTTACAAAGCTTTTTTTTGTGCTAGCAATGCATTGCGTTGGGATCCATAATTAATTACTGGGGAATAACAATATTTGCTTTTGAGTTATTGCTGCAAATGAAGATGTGTAACGTCATTCGTCATGAGTCAGCTGTAGCAAGGTTATGAAACAAGTAGAGTATATGTGATCACATTCATAAATGACATAGGTTTAATGAACAACTGCTTATAGCACATTAATTTCATGAATAATTTCTCCTGCAAAATATACAAAAATGGATTATTAAACTGAAAGAAGAAAGAAGCAACAAGCTCGTCAGGAATGCATAATAACCAATTGTTGCTGTCAGGATGAGAGCGGCGAAACAGAATGTCATTGCGTACAGTGTAATGGTTTCTAATGGTAACATTATTCTTATCTTGCCAAAGGTGTTTAATTTCTTTCCACACGTTGTATTTACTCTCCTCTTGTGCTATGTCTTGTAATGACGACGAAATGAAATTTTCAAATGCAACTTGTTGAATATACATGACGCTCAAATTTGCTTTGCAGAAGTTGGTTGCGATGTCTTGCTGATTGTTGCCGAGAGAACGAGATAGTGCGTCTGCTACAATATTTTTTGTGCCGGGAACGTGAACAATTGTGAAATTAAATTCCTGCAAATAAAGTTTCCATCTGCTTAATCTGTCGTGAGTAAATTTAGCCGAAATTAAAAATTGTATCGCTCTATGATCTGTGTAAACGGTAGTGTGTCTTCCGTAAAGAAAATGCCTAAATCTGGTAAAAGCCCATACAACACATAATGTTTCAAGTTCTGTAACAGAATATTTTCGTTCAGCAGGTGACAGAATGCGACTTGCAAAAGCGATGTTTTTAATTACTGTACAACCATCTTCTTCAATTTCCTAAAAAATGTGTACTCCTAAAGCGGTGTTAGAACTGTCGGTGGCAATAAAAAAATTTCTGGTAAGATCTGGGTATGATAAAAGAGGTGCATTCAACAAAGCATGTTTCAAATAACATTTTCGTGAACAAGATTCTGTGTATCTGAAGTATTGCTTACGTTGCTGGAAGATGCAACCTGTACTGTATCTAGTCAAATTCTATCTGACGTGTTATTATTTTCAGGAGGATGCTGTGGCATTTCCACTATTTGTACTGTTCTATTATTTCTTCCTGACGCAATACGTTCTGGATGAAACCGACTGTCTGGTTCATTCATGATAATATGTTGTTGCTGATGTTCTTGCTGCTGATAAGATCGACTGTTATTAAATGTACGGTGAAAATTGTGCTCATTATTTTTACGTCTGTCATGATAGTCATTTCTATACGGCGCATTGCGATAAGAATTGAAATAGTGTGTTTTCTGTACGTACTGATTCCCTTGTTGCTGTGCGTTACAATTTGTTGGAGCTGATGCTATATGTGTACGTGTCCGCAGCTCGTGGTCGTGCGGTAGCGTTCTCGCTTCCCACGCCCGAGTTCCCGGGTTCGATTCCCGGCGGGGTCGGGGATTTTCTCTGCCTCGTGATGACTGGGTGTTGTGTGCTGTCCTTAGGTTAGTTAGATTTAAGTAGTTCTAAGTTCTAGGGGACTGATGACCATAGATGTTTCGTCCCATAGTGCTCAGAGCCATTTGAACCATTTTTTTATGTGTACGCGGCGAAACATTAAAGCTTGGTTGACCTTGTGCATTACATTGTTGGTTAGGTATGCTAACCGGTTGGTTTTGTTGCTGTTGTGGAGAAAAACCTCTATTGTTACCAAAATGTGGTTGCTGATAATTTTGACGATTGCTAAAATGTTGTACATACTGATGATTACAATTTCATCTGTTATTAAAATTACTGCGGTAGTTGTCATTTCGGGAGTGTCTAAAGAGAACTGTCACTTTCGGTAAAATTTGTCATATCGGGTTTTCTTGACTCATTCTTAATTCTAGATAGAGCGATAGTTAAAGAGCTGTTTTGATAGATATAAAGGATAGTAGAAGAGAAGGCAGCAGTGCAGAAAACTAAAGATGAAATAGCACTACTACAGCTCGGGACCCTGTGCACGCTACGGCACATATTCATTAAAGCGTAATGAATCCCCTGAGGACAATTACGCGCTGCAAATAAATTTTAGCTTTTGCGTTACAGGCAATGCCGGTGAAAATTCAAAAGCAAATTGCTGTATCCATCCTAATTCTAGTTTCTGCATTACACGAAATGCTGGTAAAAATTCAAAAATAAATTGTCGTATCCATTTCAAAGCGTGTACCTGTGCTCTGTCATTTTTAAATACTTTAAATTTTCTCACTGATAGAAAATGTTTGTAATCAAAATTATCGTCTCTGCATGTCTGAACAGGTTCACGATTGTATGAGAATCTATTTGTCTGTGACTGTTCAGAATCTAACTCACGTACTCTCTGTAAATTACCTTAATTATACACGCTGTGTGAGTCTGACAAATGTTCGCAAAGTGGCGTTTGCTGTGATGTGTTAAACGCTGAAACATTTTTCATCTCTGTTACTTCTTGCTGTAAAGTTGACAATTTTCTACGTAATGTATTACTGGACGAATCTATTTCACTGATCGTATGCTGTAAATTTTGGAATTCTGGTGTTTGATTAAACGAAACTGGTGAAGTTTCGTCTGATTTGCTGTCATTATTACTTTCAATAACGTCAATACGACTGGCCAATTCATCATATTTTTCAGTCAGTATTTTTACCTGTTCATCGTTTTTAGTGTCACAAGCATTAATTTGTTTTTGTATTTTACGTTTTACATTAGACACACAGAGTATATCCACATGATATGTGGCCCGTAAGTGAAAAAGTGTTATGATGATCTTTCCACTGGCAAAATATTTCGGAATAGTCCCCCATTCGAATCCCCGGGAAGGGATTGCCAAGGGACAAGGTGACCATGAGAAAAAGACTGAATAACCAACCAAAGGATAATTTTCTATAAGTCGGGGAGTGAAATGTCAGAAGCTTGAACATGGTAGGGAAGCTAGAAAATTTGAGAAGGAAACTCTAATGGCTCAGTCTAGATACAGTAGAGGTCAGTGAAGTGAAATGGAAAACAAACCAGGATTTCGGTCAGATGAGTACTGGGTAATATCAACAGCAGCAGAAAATGCTATAACGGGAGTAGAATTCATTATGAATAGGAAGGTAGGGCAGAGAGTGTGTTACTGTGAACAGCTCAGTGATAGGATTCTTCGTATCAGAATCGACACTAAACCAGCACCGAAAGCGATAGTTCAGGTATACATGCCGACGTAGCAAGCAGAAGATGTACGTAAAGGGGGATGAAAATCTATCAGTTCTGAGGGACTGGAATGCAGTTTTAGGGGAAGGAGAAGAAGAAATGGTTACAGGAGAATATGGGCTTGGGACAAGGAATGAGAGAGGAGATAGACTAATTGAGTCCTATAATAAATTTCAGCTAGTAATAGCGAATACTCTGTTCAAGAATCCTAACAGGAGGAGGTATTCTTGGAAAAGGGTGGTACAGGACGATTTCAGTTAGATTACACCATCGTCAGACAGAGATTCCGAAATCAGACGTTGGATTGTAAGGTGTACCCAGGAGCAGATATAGACTCAGATCAATATTTACTAGCGATGAAGATTAAGCTCAAGAATCAGGAAGAATAAATACACAAAGAAGAGGAATACGAAAGTACTAAGGAATGACGAGATACACTTGAGGTTCTCTAAGGCTATAGATACAACAATAAGGAATATCTCAGTAAGCAGTACAACTGAAGAGGAATGGACAGCTCTAAAAAGGGCAATCACAGATGCTGGAAAGAAAAACCTAGGTACAAAGGAGGTAACTGTGAAGAAACCACGCTAACAGAAGAAATACTCCAGTTGCTCGATGAGAGAAGGAAGTACAAAAATGGTCAGCGGAATTAACGAATACAAAAATACAAGTCGCTGGGGAACGAAATAAACAGGAAGTGCAGGGAAGATACGACGAAATGGCTGCGTGAAAAATGTGAAGAAATCGAAAAACAAATAATTGTTGGAGGGACTGGCTCAGCATATAGTAAAGTCAAAACAACATTTGGTGAAATTGAAAGTAAGGGTGGTAATATTAAGAGTGCAACTGTAATACCACTGTTAAATGCGGAGGAGAGAGCGGATAGGTGGAAGGAACACACTGAAGGCCTCTATGAGGGGGAAGATATGTCTGCTGTGATAGAACGGGACACAGAAGTCGATTTAGAAGAGACAGGGAATCCATTATTAGAATTTAAAAGAGTTTTGGAGACTTCAGATAAAACAAGGCAGAAGGGATAGATAACATTCCATCGGAATTTCTAAAACCATTGAGGGTAGTGGTAACAAAATCACTATTCACCTTGGTGTGCAGAATGTATGAGTCTAGCTACATACCATCTGACTTTCGGAAAAACATCATCCACACAGTTCCGACGACTGCAAGAGATGACAAATGCAAGAATTATCACACAAACAGCTTAACAACACATGCATCCAAGTAGCTGACAAGAATAATATACAGGGTGATTCAAAAAGAATACCACAACTTTAGGAATTTAAAACTCTGCAACGACAAAAGGCAGAGCTAAGCACTATCTGTCGGCGAATTAAGGGAGCTATAAAGTTTCATTTAGTTGTACATTTGTTCGCTTGAGGCGCTGCTGACTAGGCGTCAGCGTCAGTTGATGCTAAGATGGCGACCGCTCAACAGAAAGCTTTTTGTGTTATTGAGTCAACCGTCACAATGTCTGTACATGGGGCACTGAGAATCCGCGGGAAACAACTCAGTATGAACGTGACTCGCCTAAGGTGAACGTTTTCTGTGCCATTTCAGCCAATAAAGTTTTTGGTCCCTTTTTCTTCGAAGGTGCTACTGTAACTGGACTACAGTATCTGGATATGTTAGAGAATTGGCTGTTCCCTCAGCTCGAACAAGAAGCACAACAATTCATATTTCAGCAGGATGGAGCGCCACCACATTGGCACTTATCTGTCCGTAACTACCTGAACGTCAACTACCCGAGGCGATGGATCGGCCGCCAGGCAGCCCATGACAGAGCACTTCATCACTGGCCTCCAAGAAGCCCTGATCTTACCCCCTGCGATTTTTTCTTATGGGGGTATGTTAAGGATATAGTGTTTCGGCCACCTCTCCCAGCCACCATTGATGATTTGAAACGAGAAATAACAGCAGCCATCCAAACTGTTATGCCTGATATGCTACAGAGAGTGTGGAACGATTTGGAGTATCGGGTTGATATTGCTCGAGTGTCTGGAGGGGGCCATATTGAACATCTCTTAACTTGTTTTTGAGTGAAAAAAACCTTTTTAAATACTCTTTGTAATGATGTATAACAGAAGGTTATATTATGTTTCTTTCATTAAATACACATTTTTAAAGTTGTGGTATTCTTTTTGAATCACCCTGTACAGAAGAATGGAGAAGAGAATTGAGGATGTGTTAGATGACGATCAGTTTGGCTTTAGGAAAGGTAAAGGCACCAGAGAGGCAACTCTGACGTTGCGGTTGATAATGGAAGCACGTTCATAGGATTTGTCGACCCGGAAAAAACCTTCCACAATGTAAAATGGTGCACAATGTTCGAAATTCCGAGAACAATGAGGATAAGCTACAGGGAGAGACGGGTAATATACAGGTTGCCCATAAAGTATGTATCCATTTTGCAGAGAACGAAAATATAAATTATTTCTGTTACAGTTACCGTGAAGAGACATCACAATGTTAACCATTGCCGAACATCGTGTACGTGACGAAACCTATGCTGAGGTCCAGAGACCGTTTGAGAGAAAGTAGCGGAAGGATGCCCCTACAAGACTTGCCATTCGGAAGCTTGTCAACAAATTCCGGCGTACAAGATCTGTTAGCTGAGGAGAGACGCGCTGGGTGACCACTGGTCAGCCCACAATCTGTACAACATGTGAGGGAAGCTATCGAAAGAAGCCCAACGGCATCTACACGCCGGCTGAGTCGTGAACTATCCATGCCGTTTTCGTGTTCCGTAATTTCCCATTTCCTTGCCTGAAAAACTGATCTAGCATCACTCCAAAATGAGTGAGTTGTTGAGCTCAAAAAAAGGTAAATTATTAGTATTATCCACTGCAGAGGTTCGGAGCAAGGTTTTGCAGAAGGAAAAAGAAAAAGCATTGTGGTGCGAAATTGTGAAGTGAAATATGCAGATATATTATGCTATGGTTGTTTATTTATTTATTACTGCAAATAGGTCATCTGAAGACCACGTTCCAATTTTAGTTCTTCATTGTTTTGTTCTTTTCTTTTCTTCCAGTACACTTTCATCTGTCCACAATGTTTCTTCTTTCTGTCTCCAGACAACTTTGAACCAGTCATATTAGCTACCTTTCCTAGGAATCCTTCCATTTTCAAGACTTTTTCCCTAAATGCTTCTCTGTTGGTTATATCTTCTGTTTTTATATTGTTTCTTTCTAAATCCTTTTTTACTTGGTTGATCCAGCTTGTTGTGGACTTCTTACCCCACAAATATTTGGAAATATTGTTAGTTAATCTACTGTCTTGGATTCGAAATAAATGTCCTAAAAACATGGGTCTTATTTTTCTCATTACGTTTAAAATAAAGAAAATATTTTGGTATACTTCACCATTACTTCTTCTGCTGTGTTTCGTGATCCTAAGATTTACCTTATGACTCGCCTTTCTAGATCTTAGAATTTATCTAAATTATAGATTAATGCTGACTATTCGGTTACATAAAGGCATTCTGGCTTCACTATTGTTTTGTAATGCCTTATTTTTGCGGTTTTGGATGGGCACTTTATATTATAGAGGCCTTTGGTGATACCATATGCTCTCCCCATTTTGTGCAACTTTTTCTCTATTGCAGATTTTTCCAAAACATTGATCTTCGATTATCTCACCTAGATGTTTAAATTTTTTACCCTCTCTATTTGGCCAACATCTGTTTTCAGAAATGTTGGAGAAACCTTAACGTTAGTTTCAAATTTCGTTTTTTCTGCAGAAATTCTTAAGCCAGTTCTGCTGACTATTTCTTCCACAAGATTTATTTGTTATAGCAGATGCCACGTTTCCGGATGTATAGTAAAATCATCTGCAAATGCAAGACAGTAGAATTCGATCTCTTTGCTTCCTCTTCCTAACATTATAGGCATTTAGTATCCCTTTAATTTGATCTTAGAAGTTTGATAAAAGTCACAAGCATTATTTTTCACAAAATTTTTGGCAATTTCCAGAAGGTTCCAAATGATTGGAAAAGAGCACAGATAGTCCCAGTCTTCAAGAAGGGTCGTCGAGCAGATGCGCAAAACTATAGACCTATCTCTCTGACGTCGATCTGTTGTAGAATTTTAGAACATGTCTTTTGCTCGAGTATCATGTCGTTTTTGGAAACTCAGAATCTACTATGTAGGAATCAACATGGATTCCGGAAACAGCGATCGTGTGAAACCCAACTCGCTTTATTTGTTCATGAGACCCAGAAAATATTAGATACAGGCTCCCAGGTAGATGCCATTTTCCTTGACTTCCGGAAGGCGTTCGATACAGTTCCGCACTGTCGCCTGATAAACAAAGTAAGAGCCTACGGAATATCAGACCAGCTGTGTGGCTGGATTGAAGAGTTTTTAGCAAACAGAACACAGCATGTTGTTCTCAATGGAGAGACATCTACAGACGTTAAAGTAACCTCTGGCGTGCCACAGGGGAGTGTTATGGGACCATTGCTTTTCACAATATATATAAATGACCTAGTAGATAGTGTCGGAAGTTCCATGCGGCTTTTCGCGGATGATGCTGTAGTATACAGAGAAGTTGCAGCATTAGAAAACTGTAGCGAAATGCAGGAAGATCTGCAGCGGATAGGCACTTGGTGCAGGGAGTGGCAACTGACCCTTAACATAGACAAATGTAATGTATTGCGAATACATAGAAAGAAGGATCCTTTATTGTATGATTATATGATAGCGGAACAAACACTGGTAGCAGTTACTTCTGTAAAATATCTGGGAGTATGCGTGCGGAACGATTTGAAGTGGAATGATCATATAAAATTAATTGTTGGTAAGGCGGGTACCAGGTTGAGATTCATTGGGAGAGTCCTTAGAAAATGTAGTCCATCAACAAAGGAGGTGGCTTACAAAACACTCGTTCGACCTATACTTGAGTATTGCTCATCAGTGTGGGATCCGTACCAGATCGGGTTGACGGAGGAGATAGAGAAGATCCAAAGAAGAGCGGCGCGTTTCGTCACAGGGTTATTTGGTAACCGTGATAGCGTTACGGAGATGTTTAACAAACTCAAGTGGCAGACCCTGCAAGAGAGGCGCTCTGCATCGCGGTGTAGCTTGCTCGCCAGGTTTCGAGAGGGTGCGTTTCTGGATGAGGTATCGAATATATTGCTTCCCCCTACTTATACCTCCCGAGGAGATCACGAATGTAAAATTAGAGAGATTAGAGCGCGCACAGAGGCTTTCAGACAGTCGTTCTTCCCGCGAACCATACGCGACTGGAACAGGAAAGGGAGATAATGACAGTGGCACGGAAAGTGCCCTCCGCCACACACCGTTGGGTGGCTTGCGGAGTATAAATGTAGATGTAGATGTAGATGTAGAAGTTTCTCCTTTTCAAAGGCTCATTTGGTATTTCTGGCTAACCTGGCTGTTTCCTTTCTTTGTTGTTTAAATTTATCATACTCTTCAATTTTCTTTGAGCATTTCCATTTTCCCCATTTTAGCCGTCTTTGCTATGGCTTCTTTGCGTATTTCATTCCACAATATTTTCCTTTTATTTTTTATTGACCCTACTGTTCTCTGTGCTGCATTATTATTTTGGACATTTCTTGCCAGTTGCCATGTTTAGCCACTTTAATTTCATCTTGATAGTATGTAACTGATTATTCTGTTATAGCAAGTCTTTCTGTATTATATTTTATTAACCTTTGCGACTTTCTTTGTCCTTTATTAGGTAGGACTTTGACTTTAATTTTAGGGAGTTAATGATGAGAATCAAATTTGCGGTTCCTTTCTACTTTCTTATTCATAATTTCCATTGCACTTTTTTTGCGGAATAGCCACATGATCTAACTGAAATTCTCCTGACATTGGGTTGGGAAATGTCCACGTTTTAGCTTTTCTTGGGAGTTTCCTATAGAAGGTTGAAATTAGTTTCAGATGAGCTCTTTGACAAAAACTGATAAGCCTCACAACATTTGCATTGGTTCTTCTATGACCTGTGTAGTGTCCTACTACATTTCTAATTTTCTTTCCTCCGCCTATTTGTGCATTGAAGCCTCCTAATAGTAATATGGTGCTCATATTTGGAATTTTAAATATTTCAGTTTCTAAAACATCCTAGAATTCTTCTGTTTTTTGTGGATTTTTCCTGTTGTCCTCATTCACTGTTACATGGCAATAAAAAAGTATGTGTATCTTTTTTGCAGTTAAGTGACAGGAAATATATACTCTCTGTGGTGGATTTAAATTCTGTTACATTTCCTATTATACTTTTGTGAACACAGAAAGCTGTAACCAATAATGGCATCTGGTTCATAATTTTCATTGCTGTTGCCTTTGAAGATTCTTTAGGTACAAGTATCTACTACATTTTCATCTAGGGATCTTGTTTCTTGATCTGCTAAAATTTGAATTTTGTTTTTGTCTAAAAGTATTTCTATTTCGTTTTGCTTACCAGTCTTGATTAGAGAATTTACATTTAAAGTGCCTACAAAGTATTTCTTTTATTTCTTTTTTAATTTTATTTTAGGATTCCAAGGCTGCTCCAACTCAACCTTCTGACTGCAGTTGTTGGGACCCCACAGAACCCTTGGTCCCAATGCATTGTGTGACGCAATGGTGAATTTCTGTGGGGTTACTACCTGGGGTAGTGCATTCATTTTGCAGACTTTCTATACTGCAACTTACATTGTACTACACACAAAGTAACGAATTGAATTCCAAGATAAGATTGGACTGTTACTGCGAAATATGATTTTTTGTTCGTGGTTCACTCAACTAGGCTCTTTCGTTCTTCCACCTTTGGAATTAAATCAGACTTCCTGTTCCGCCTTCGACACCATTCGCTGGGTTTCATCTGTAACCCTAGGCGGGAGCCCTCACAGGATACTAACATCCGGAGCCAGGTGGTCCTAGCCTTTTAAACAAGGTTGTTTCTCCTCCTCTTCCTCCCCCTCCTTCCTCCCCGTCACTTGGTAGATGGGTCCCCGGGCTTGAGACTGGTAATAGCGGGGTTACTATGGTTATTATTATTATTATTATTATTATTATTATTATTTAATTGTTTTACACGTTTTTACCATGTTCGTACTCAGGGTTATCTAAGTTATCTTTACTGCATATAATGTATGGCTTACCAAGCACTTTTAACTGTTGTTTTTTTTTTAATAAGTTCGTTTTAATAATCTCTTTAATATCCTCACACAATTTATTGTAAAATTTTATTCCTTGATAAAAATGATATTCTTTGTTATATATATATATATATATATATATATATATATATATATGTATATGTATATATATATATATATATATATATATATATATACACAATACAATAAGTTCACTCTCTATCTTGCCCGATGATCATGAACAGAGCTGTCTGTGCATTAGTTATCTAGGCTATTTTTGATGTATGTAACTGATTGGTAAATGTACTGACTTGGGACAAGTCTCCAATATTTTGAGCAGATCATTACAATGTGCTGGATCATTGTTTTTTACTGGTTATTATTCTGATGGCCCTTTTCGGTAGTTAGAAATCTTTTTTTTTTTTTGCATTTGTCCTCCTGAAAGGGATTTCACGCCTAAAAAAGTGTTCACACCATTTCAATTGAGAATTAGTATTAACCGCAGAACATTGTGTTTATTACGTAGTATAGCCATACCATCTACATTTAATTACACAGTCATTTTTACGACGTTTACTTTCTTTTCGCTCAATTTAACTTTATTGCATACTGATCAATTGTAAAGTTCTTTCAGAGTTTCATTTGTTTTCTCTGCAAGAAATTCTCTAGTTTTAAGTGATTATAATATTGCTGTCGCGAGGAATGAGATTTTCTTCTCTGTTACTAATGCCATTCAGGAAGTCTGTGATGTATATTAGGAAAAGTACTGGTCGTATATATTTATATATTTTTATTGTGAAATGTGTTTCACTAAAATTTAGCATTATTCGAGGTTAGTGTTATCTGCACTCTTTGTATCCTATCTGCCATTTAGTCATTAGCTGTACCTCATATTACTCATGGTTCAAGCTTACATAATAGAATCTTATGAAAAATAGTATAAGAAGCATAAAATATTTGATGATGTTCCTGTGACACACTCATCCTTGCCAAGAACACCAAATACCATATTCGTAAGTTATAGTGTGGATGATTCTGTACTTTTTACATTGAGGAACCCAAACTGCAATTTATTAGGAGGTCGTATGTGTTGGAGTAATTCATTGATCTGACTTTCCTAAGTGATTCAATTATTTTCGGGCGCTATAACAGCAGAAAAATGGACCTGTTCTGTTGTTGGTCTTCTGCAATATCTTTCTTTAACAGAAGTATGTTTTAAATACTCTGGATCGTTTCCTGGTGGTAATGCCTTATGCGTTTGTTAAGGGAGCTTATATACACTGATTGCTTTAATTCAGCATACAGATTGCTACTTCATGTAAGCTTCCGTCCTTTTTCTGTTTTGTTTTGAACAGTTTTACTGACTTCATGTTAAGTTAGTGCATACAGTGTATAATTATTTATAGATATTACATTGTTTGGGAATTGTTGTTGTAATTTCTCTGTTGTACTTTAAAAGACTCATTCACTAAGTTTTCTAGCTGGTGTGGATCATTTATTACTTTATACCCCAAGTTTGTTTTGTTTGTTTCCTGTTTAATGTTTCCCATACTGCTTTGTAGTCGTACTGTATGTTGTATATTATTCTGTCATCAAATGCTATATGCGACAATGAACACCTTCCTATAAATCATTCTATATCTGTGCTAGAAATGTAACAACTGTGCTCTTGGGGACACTCTGTACCACATTTTCTTTCACTACTCCTGTTATGACCCGTTTGTGGAAACGGTACGGATGATATCTCTGAGGAGAGCGTAAATGGAGCAGTGAGGTCTGTCATTCCAGCATCTTTATTTGCTCCACTTCTCCACGAATATAGATGTTTTCTTAACACGTAAGCGTGCTGATTCAGTGAATACATATATCCAGCACGAATAGGAAGTAAGTAGAAGTAGACTGTATATTACATTAGCTCATATTTCAAAATAAACCTCAGGCAAGGAAGGTTAAAGTGTCAGTAGATAAGTCTTCAAACAGAAGGAGCTAGAAATTGAGCTTACCTTTCTTTGTAGTAATTTGGTTACTACCCATTACAATCTGAAACTGCTTGCGTATTCACTACGTGGTTTGTAAATTTGATGTTCTTAGTACAATTTTCTTTGACCGTTCACGGCAAAACTGTACCCTCTCCAATAAATGACCGGTTGATTTGTTACTGGGATTTTTCGTTTTGAAACAACTGAAAAAAAAACAACCTAAACGGGATGCAGTGATAAATGGCAAAGCAATGTCAGGAAAGGAAGCACAAAGCCTCCCGTTGTGCAGATAGTATATCTTTGGAAGGGCGACAGGGAAGGTGTTGGGGGGGGGGGGGGGGAGAAGATGGCCTTCTTTGAGCACGATGCCTGACGGTGGGTCGAAGATCCAGTGCCATGGAAAGTTCGGCTGCGACTCTGTTAATACGTTCACGCTCGCAAGGAACAAGGTACGCTCCGTTGAAGCCCTGCATAAATATTGCTTCGACAGTTTACAAGCAAGGCACATGAAATTGCTTTCTCTTCTGGATAATACTCCTCACGAGTCATTCTTGTTAGGTACCTCGGTTCACAACGTACTCTGTCAGTATAAACTGTACAAGTTGTTGCTCTCAACTGATGAACCCTTTCGCTCGTGTCTCTAGATTACTTATGCCTGTAATAGTAACTACGACATTTACCCACATAGGACTGCTGCCAAAGAACTGACCTCCAGAACTGGGTAATGAATCGTTTTCCATTATCTTCAGCTTTCTCCGTAAGTCTTGTTGGTTTAATTAAGCATTCTGTTTAATGTACATTTCTGACAAGTAAATGGTATGCGTAATGAGACAGTTTCTTATGATTCTTCTCATTTCATTCTTCGCATCTTTCAACAGTACCATAACTGCTCTGGCTCAGTCCGCTACTGCATTCTGCACAGTGAGGATTTCTGTATTTCTGCGTATTAAGAGCACCAAATATACTCAATAACTAGTGGTTGATCATTCAGCCAGTATATTCTAAGATTTTTACTTCTGCTACTCGCTTCACTTCAAAATTCGGTAGTCTTTCTTCGAAGAACGGCATCATGGATGATGGTTTGTGGGGCGCTCAACTGCGCTGTCAACAGCGCCTATACGGAGTCTCAATTTTTACACAGCCCAATTTTTTACGCAATACAATCTAGCCACTGTGACGGATGATGATTATGATGATGATCATGAAATGATGAGGACAACACAAACACCCAGTCCCGGGCAGAGGAAATCCCCAACCCGGCCGGGAATCGAAACCGAGACCCCGTAATCCGGAGGCAGTAACGCTAGCCACTAGACCACGAGATGGGCGGTGTCATGGAACTGGTAGAAGCGGCTCTAATGTGCATTTATTCTAACATTACATCAGCTTAAAGTCGTCACATACGTTGCAGCATCTAATTGAAATAGTTATAAATACTATACGCTTAAATACTATAGAGTACACATCAAACGGATGAAAACGCACTATACACTTCTTTGCAAAACGTAAGGACGAAAGTTACTTTTTCTGCCAAGAAAAATACCATCATGAAACTTGGACCAAACGTAGAAAGAACCGCTACATTGAAGTACATAAGGTAACTGAAAGACATGATATTTTTATTCAACACGATTGATGATGGTCCCCTGGACGCTACAAAAGGAGGAACATAGTTCTTGATTGGTTATGTGAACAAAACGAACAGTAAGGCATGCTCTGCAACGTGTTTCACTGCTGGAAACAAGGCTGGTGAGGAGTTATTGTGGTAGTGCAACGTCCCTTAGAAAAATTAAAGAATGACTGTGATGGTAAACCTCTTACGTTATTTGTTTTTCAAACTGCTGAGAAATACTGAACGTACTCAGACATTTCTCTCTTTACTTATTCTGATCATCACTAAACTGACACATAATATTTTTAGCGCAACGAAATCTGACTTTCAATGATCCCTACAAAAGAATGGCCCTGACTAACAATAACCTATACCTTTCATGAATCACTTACCTCACAAAAATCTTCGTTACTCGAACTACTGCAATACAGCGAGCGCCAATACTGCCAGCTGAATAAAAGATTCTAACTACTGAAGGCACTAACTACTGATAGGCATAGTTAGCAAAATAAAAGATTTTGATAGAGAACAAACAATGTATTTACCTTAATAATGTTCAAAAGTCGTCATATATGTCTAGAAATTCATGACATCCATCTTTACATATTTCATTTTTCTGGCGGACACACGTCCAGATCGTCCGCTTATAGTAGCCTCTCAAAACTCTGGCATCTCTCTCTCCACATCCACCACTGCTGGCGGCTCACCTCCAACTGCGCAACGCTACGCGCTGTTTCCATCCAACTGCCCAACACTACACAAGCGAATATTCCAACAATGAGTCCAACCAGCCACAGACTACACACAGAACAGTCAGTGATTTTCACACAGAGCGCTACGTGGCGTTACCAACCTAAAAACCTAAACAGGCTACTTACATGATGATAGGTCGTTCCATTCCTCCACCAGCGCAGTTGACAACCGCTGGATGGTCATTCGTGCGTGTGGCCTTCTGTAGTGCATCTCCCTGTCGCATCGAACGAGGTGGCACAGAGGTTAGCACACTGGACTCGCGTTCGGGAGGACGACAACCCAAACCCGCGTCCGAGCACGGGCAAATGCCGAGATGGTTCCTTTGAAAGGGCACTGCCGATTTCCTTTCCCACCTTTGACACAATCTGAACTTGTGCTCCGTCTCTAATGATCTCGATGTCGACGGAACGTTAAACCCAGTCTTCCTTTTTTTTGTCTCCCCATCGCATCCCGCACGTCCTCGATGTCCATTCGCCTTACATCCTCTCGTTCCAACAGCTATCTCACCTGCGCTGTTCGATGAGATCGTGTATTGTCGTCCACAGAAATGAACACATGGCCGTGTGCACCCCTGAAAAGACGAACATGGTGAAGAAGTGTCACAATAACATTGGCCGGTGAGTGCAGCGTCTTCAGAGATTTGGGTAACAGTACGTCCATACAACAATATTCCTCCCCACCCCGTAACACCTGGACCTTCATAACGATCATGTTCGGCAATGTTTTTGAGTACATTACGGTTTCCCATTTCTCGTCATCTGCAACTACGTCCAGCAGATGATACATTCACCAGTTAACGTTACTGTGACACTACTCCTCCCCTCATGTGGGTCTGTCCAGGTGTCCATTCGGCCCTGACCTCATTTTTAATAGTGAGAATGCGTGACCGCATCGAACAGTGCAGATGGGGAGTAGGGGGACAAGGGGGACGGGGGGGGCGGCCACCCCACTCTCCATTGTTGCCAAATTTATTCAAGATGGGTGGATGACGTCATCCAAGATGGCGGCATGTAGACTTGGCAACAGCGTATGACGTCATCCAAGATGGCGGCTTTTGGCGAGAAAATAGTCCAATTGTGCTATTCCACTAACCTAACCTCAAGAAAAAATGGCGGGAAGTTTGAATTTTGGCGGAAAAATAGGCCAATTGTACTACGACCACTAACCTAAGCCTCCAGAAGAAAATATGGCGACAAGTTTGAATTCCAACACGATAATGCGTGCAAAGACTGTACTTGTCTTTATTATTATTATTGATTATCATTTATTAACATTCATTATCATTTATTATCCTTTATTACTATCATTTATTATTATTTATTATTATTGACCTGCCTCCACTAGAAAATTCCCTCCAAATTCAAATTCCGACACGGTAATCACTGCTAAACCTAACTTTCGTTAATTACTATTTATTATTATTCATTATCATTTATTAACATTCATTATAATTCATTGTCATTTATTATCATTTGTTGTCATTCATTATCATTCATTGTCATTCATTATCATTTATTATCATTCATTATCATTTATTATTATACACCTACCTCCACTAGAAAATTGAGCCAAATTCAAATTCCAACACGATATTCTCTCGAAAACTGTACTTCTATTATTATCATTTATTATTTATTCAAGATGTACGATTTTCTCGCTGAGAAAGCCATTTTCCTTACATCCATAACAAAGATCTATCACAAGTTCAAATCCCAACACCATAACTGATCACACATACGAGCTTTCTCCATCACTTATCTTTTTCTTTTCACTGGTAGCCTATCATAATCGCGTCAAATAATAAATTGCTCTTATAGTAACTGAAGTCACGTCCTTTGATTTTGCAGGGGGGAAGGGACTGGAGCCTTTATTTCAAGCAGTACGGTCATCACTTGTTCTCCAACAGTCAGCACACACATCTTTGATATCGCAGTGCAGTCACCATACGTCCGCACTCCAACTGAATTAGTTCAAATCCTCGCCACCCCCTGGCCAGTACGCAGAGATACCGCCTACACCTGTCACATGAGGCGGCCGGCCACGATCGCGAGGGCGAGCCCAGCGATCGCTCCCACGTCGTAAACATGTTTTCGCTGGACACGCTAGAACTTATCGAGTTTGACGTCACAGTGGCCCCTTGTCCGCTCACCACGTTTATTCGTCGCCTCCGCACGTTTCCCGCCAAAATTGTCTTCCTCGGAGCTGAATGATACAACGGTCGACCGTTTGCTGCCACACTTTGGCGCCACGTTCAAACCTGTCGATGCCGACTGCTCACCGTCCACCACGTGTCCCTGTGCGAGCGAGAACGCAGTGCTACACTTTTGGCGGCAAAGTTTGCTCGACAGTGGAATCCGCCATCACTATATAACAGCACATTTGGACCGCATTAGAACGCCCACTAATTGGCTCACTCTCGCGCTTGTAAAAACTGTACGATTGCTGTGCCGCTGCCTCGCTTACGTCACACACCCTCCATACACGCGACGGATATAGCCTTCTGTAAATACCTGGAAAATGACTCTTTATTTCAGACATTACGGTCATGCAGGAGTGTTCCAACTAATTTCTCCATGCTCACACATCGAAACTCCAGAGCACAGCTGACGTACGCGCGGCCGGCTGAGCCCGTTCCATCGGCACCTCCCTGGCAGGCTGACGTCAAGTGACCAGCGTGCCTGCACACCCCCACGGCCAGCGCGCCAGGTAGGCGGCGGCGAGCGGCGCCTCAGGGTCCCGCCACAAACGGTCAGCCGCGCTCTATGTAAACATCTTTCCGTGACCGCGAGCACTTAACGCCGGACACGATGCAACCTGTCGACCGCGTGCCGGACAAAGGATACGTTTGGCGCCAGAGTTTGACCGACAGTGGAATCCACCATGGCCGTATAATAGCGCGTTTGCTCGTCGCGTGAACACTCGCTAATTCACTCTCACCACCCCGCTATATTAAATAATTGTATTTACAATTTTATATTGGTATACAAACATGTTCAACTCCCTAATTTCAACGACTTTTCGAGGACCAGACAGCCACCTCCTCCTCCTAGGAATCAGCGCCATGTTTGCAGTGTAATGCAGTACACAACATCAGCAGACGTGCTCTTTACTCATAAACTCTCCAAATAAAGCACCGCACAATGCACAGACATGCTCGCAAAATAGTGCAACAGACGCGCCCAAACACCCTGAGCTGCCAAACACACCAAAAGTCTCTGCTCGCCATCACCCAAACATGACCTCAACACAGCCGCATTCGCACCTAACACCGGAGAAACTGATATCGCCTATGCGCCTTAGGTTACGCTCCAAGGCAGGTCGCGCGCGCGTGCGGTCGGCGGGGAAGGAAGTTCCAGAGTCTCCAGCCAAGCTCAGCTTCCGAGCGCTCGTGACAGCGACACATGTGAAAGCTGCATTGTCCTTCTCATGTATACCGCCGGCGTCTCAGGTCTGGACCTGCCTTCACGTGTATTGTCAGATAGCTCATCGCTCGTTGACACATACGATTAACGCAGCTGGGACAACATTTACTACTCGCATGCAACTGAGATGGTGACGGGAAAACCAATCACTCCTATCTGCGCTGCAGGCACGAGCAATCATTGAGAACACTGTATTTATTTTTTCGAACAACTTATTTAATCATACAGTGTATCTATCACGCTATCACAAAACACCCACCCAGATGTGCCCTGGGCCATGTTGCACAGCCCACAGACACGCACCCAATCATAATTTCAGTACACACTATAGCAAAATGCTACTAAATAATACGCTCAGTACTCGTAAAGTATCTTAATAACGTATAGCAGAGTCTGCAGGTCCGCTCGCAAAATAACTCAGCAGACGTGCGCAGGTACCCCCCACTCCGCACCCTGCCCACAGGATAGTGAAGTCACCCATCCGTCTGATTTCAGACCTCGCACAGCCCCTGCTCGGCTTCCGCAAGCGTGAGTTGGCGCGGTCAACGCGCTCGTCAGCGGTCAAAGCACACACATACACTCCTGGAAATTGAAATAAGAACACCGTGAATTCATTGTCCCAGAAAGGGGAAACTTTATTGACACATTCCTGGGGTCAGATACATCACATGATCACACTGACAGAACCACAGGCACATAGACACAGGCAACAGAGCATGCACAATGTCAGCACTAGTACAGTGTATATCCACCTTTCGCAGCAATGCAGGCTGCTATTCTCCCATGGAGACGATCGTAGAGATGCTGGATGTAGTCCTGTGGAACGGCTTGCCATGCCATTTCCACCTGGCGCCTCAGTTGGACCAGCGTTCGTGCTGGACGTGCAGACCGCGTGAGACGACGCTTCATCCAGTCCCAAACATGCTCAATGGGGGACAGATCCGGAGATCTTGCTGGCCAGGGTAGTTGACTTACACCTTCTAGAGCACGTTGGGTGGCACGGGATACATGCGGACGTGCATTGTCCTGTTGGAACAGCAAGTTCCCTTGCCGGTCTAGGAATGGTAGAACGATGGGTTCGATGACGGTTTGGATGTACCGTGCACTATTCAGTGTCCTCTCGACGATCACCAGTGGTGTACGGCCAGTGTAGGAGATCGCTCCCCACACCATGATGCCGGGTGTTGGCCCTGTGTGCCTCGGTCGTATGCAGTCCTGATTGTGGCGCTCACCTGCACGGCGCCAAACACGCATACGACCGTCATTGGCACCAAGGCAGAAGCGACTCTCATCGCTGAAGACGACACGTCTCCATTCGTTCCTCCATTCACGCCTGTCGCGACACCACTGGACGCGGGCTGCACGATGTTGGGGCGTGAGCGGAAGACGGCCTAACGGTGTGCGGGACCGTAGCCCAGCTTCACAGAGACGGTTGCGAATGGTCCTCGCCGATACCCCAGGAGCAACAGTGTCCCTAATTTGCTGGGAAGTGGCGGTGCGGTCCCCTACGGCACTGCGTAGGATCCTACGGTCTTGGCGTGCATCCGTGCGTCGCTGCGGTCCGGTCCCAGGTCGACGGGCACGTGCACCTTCCGCCGACCACTGGCGACAACATCGATGTACTGTGGAGACCTCACGCCCCACGTGTTGAGCAATTCGGCGGTACGCCCACCCGGCCTCCCGCATGCCCACTATACGCCCTCGCTCAAAGTCCGTCAACTGCACATACGGTTCACGTCCACGCTGTCGCGGCATGCTACCAGTGTTAAAGACTGCGATGGAGCTCCGTATGCCACGGCAAACTGGCTGACACTGACGGCGGCGGTGCACAAATGCTGCGCAGCTAGCGCCATTCGACGGCCAACACCGCGGTTCCTGGTGTGTCCGCTGTGCCGTGCGTGTGATCATTGCTTGTACAGCCCTCTCGCAGTGTCCGGAGCAAGTATGGTGGGTCTGACACACCGGTGTCAATGTGTTCTTTTTTCCATTTCCAGGAGTGTACGTCCGTCCAGGACCACAATCCATGACAACCCCGAGCCGCTACCACGGAACGCGAGTGAAAGTCAACTTTATATCAACGTAGCGTAATTATCAAAGCGCAGCGTCCATACGCCAGATACATCATAGCAGCACATGTCTTTACCTCCTATGACCCTGTAGCAAACTGCCCATTGCTCCTCACACGACATTACACAACCCTTTAATTAAACATAACTACACATCCCTGCTCTCGCCTTGTCGCGTGACCAGCCATCTAAAACCTTCTCAATATTATTCTCACTTTACAACATTTTTTTTTTAAATAAGATGTAATTTACACCTCCCATCGCACCTAACCTCACACCCATCCCACTATCAACATACGCAAACGTCCTCAACCCTATCTTGACACTCACATATCACCCCACAAACCATGACCATCAATCAATTTACCAATTTCATCCCCTCTTCTTGAATTACAAACGTTGCCTCTATCTAATCACCGATCAACTCGTCTTTCTCGCACTTTCAACAGTAAAATTAATTTTACACACACCCAGAAATACCAAACGCAATTGAAGAGTCAAACTTTTATACAGAGCATCAAGCACATAAGACAATATTCAAAGCCTGGTCCATATTTACCACCTCCACCTTGAATTAAATATTAGTACCATTGCCGCAACATTCTGCCAGCGCTCGATTTGTACCTATTTTTTCCGCTCTTAACTGTTGTCACTAGCGGTCGAATATCACTATCTATAGATTACATAAATTTCCACATAAAAAAATCTCGCTCCACCGTTTAGAGACTCCTATATCCGAACGCATAGCATCATTCAACTATCACTTGCTCTTAACTAATAACTCATTCATCAGGTCTGGGGGCAAGGTCATCCCTTTCTTTCTTTCTTTCTTTCTTTCAGCAGCAGACATCTATTTTTGTACAGTGGTACCTAAATTGCGCCATCAACTAAACATCACCATTCGCGAAACATATCTTCAAATACTGTAAAATTTTTCGCGATATCAGCTGTGATGGATAATATTACAGTAGATCGGTGGTGTCTTATCCATCGCATCTGTGCATTCGGCATCACACAATGATTGACTGACAATGCTTGCTTGAGTTGGGGGACAAATTTTGGTTGATGGACCGCAACTTCCGGGGTTGCTAGCATGGAAAACGGTGATCCCGTACTTGTGTGCAAAAATGACCAATCACTAGAAATGGAACGCAGAGTTATAAACTATTCGGTCACTGCGACATATGAGTTTAAATGTAGAGGTGGTCAATCACTTTCGAGGGAAGTCGCTACAACGTTATGCTATCGACTGTAAGACTATGATTTACAAGGTGCAAGGTATAGTTTCCTATGAGAGGCTGTGCATTAGTCCGTGTTAATGTCTGTTTAGAATCAGACACTGACTTCGAAGTCGCGGCAGAAAGACGAAATGCTCGGCAGTGTGCAAAATCGTGTTAGAAAACACTGTTTGAACAAGGGCGAGAGGCAGCTTCTCATTCGCTTAGAGTATGGGTGATCAAACTTATCTGCAGCGTGTGTATATTTAATATGATCTTGTTCACATAGGCATCTGTAGTTTGAGGTGTCGGACTTGGTGAGCTGTTAGGAATTCTTGGATGGTTGCACTCTGAGTTATTCGGGGGAGTATTGTGAATTCCGTTTGTCCGCGCTGGAGGTGGGTCGCATTGGTGCCTTCGTGACTTTTTCATTGTTTGATGGTAGAGGATAAAGATGATAGGGTGTTGAGGATCTGTTGTACTTGTACCTAGTTTGAGGCGTACAACATTGCGCGCATTTCCGGCGAATGGTCAAAACAAGGTCCTGTTCTAGTAACTGAGATCGTTCTGTTTATAGACAGGTTGCAGGAGGTAATAGATATGTCTTTCTCCGACTTAAATTGCAGAGATCAGATGGGTGAAGATAAATGCATACTCATCTATGCTTAGAAAGGGAGAATAATTTTTTTATTATTAAGTTAGTTTTGGTAGAAGTGAATATGGTTTTATATGTGAGAATGTTTAAGATTTGTGAGTGGAAATTGGCAGCGAAAGGTGAATGACGTCGGGTTCGCTGGTTGGGGGAGACACTGTTTACATGGCCTGTTGGAGATGCAAGGGGGAGATATAGATCAGCGCTATTCAGGAATCCATTGGTGCACTGTATGTCGTTAGACAATAGCTGGAGAGCAGGTTTAGGGAGAGCCCACTTCAGAATTCTGGTCCTGGGGCTGAGTGGACGGCTGTTTAGATGTACAGCTATGTGGCTTTGACAGGCCGCCGGCGGCGCTCGGACACTCGCTTTGTAAGGCGATTAGTTTGAGCATTTAGTAATTGTTTCGGTGGTTATTGGATTAAGAACTGTAATATTGAAGGTCATGTCCTGAGCGGAGCCGCTGTGTAATTGAGTAAGTGTGTTTACGTATTTGAAGATATGTTTCGTGAATGGTGATGTTAAGTTGATGGCGCAATTTAGGTACCACTGTAAAAAAATAGATGTCTGCTGCTGAAAGAAAGAAAGAAAGAAAGGGGTGACCTTGCCCCCAGACCTGATGAATGAGTTATTAGTTAAGAGCAAGTGATAGTTGAATGATGCTATGCGTTCGGATATAGGAGTCTCTAAACGGTGGAGCGAGATTTTTGTATGTGGAAATTTATGTAATCTATAGATAGTGTTATTCGACCGCTAGTGACAACAGTTAAGAGCGGAAAAAATAGGTACAAATCGAGCGCTGGCAGAATGTTACGGCAATTGTACTAATATTTAATTCAAGGTGGAGGTGGTAAATATGGACCAGGCTTTGAATATTGTCTTATGTGCTTGATGCTCTGTACAAAAGTTTGACTCTTTAATTGCGTTTGGTATTTCTGGGTGTGTGTAAAATTAATTTTACTGTTGAAAGTGCGAGAAAGACGAGTTGATTGGTGATTAGATAGAGGCAACGTTTGTAATTCGAGAAGAGGGGATGAGAATGGTAAATTGATTGATGGACATGGTTTGTGGGGTGATATATGAGTGTTAAGATAGGGTTGAGGACGTTTGCGTATGTTGATAGTAGGACGGGTGTGTGATTAGGTGCGGAGGGAGGTGTAAATTAGATATTATTTTTAAAACAATGTTGTAAAGTAAGAATAATATTGAGAAGGTTTTAGATGGCTGGTCACGCGACAAGGCGAGAGCAGGGATGTGTAGTTATGTTTAATTAAAGGGTCGTGTAATATCGTGTGAGCAGCAATGCGCAGTGTGCTACAGGGTCATAGGAGGTAAAGACATGTGCTGCTATGGTGTGTCTAGCGTATAGACGCTGTGCTTTGATAATTATGCTACGTTGATATAAAGTTGACTTTCACTCGCGTTCCGTGGTAGCGGCTCGTGGTTGTGTTGGATTGCGGTCCTGGAAGGACGTATGTGTGTGCTTTGACCGCTGATGAGCGCGTTGACCGCGCCAACTCACACTTGCGGAAGCCGAGCAGGGTCTGTGCGAGGTCTGAAATCAGACGGATGGGTGACTTCACGATCCTGTGGGCAGGGTGCGGAGTGGAGGGTACCTGCGCACGTGTGCTGAGTTATTTTGCGAGCGGATCTGCAGGCTTTGCTATGCATTATTAAGATAGTTTACGAGTACTGAGCGTATTATTTAGTAGCATTTTGCAATAGTGTGTACTGAAATTGTGATTGGGTGCGTGTCTGTGGGCTGTGCAACATGGCCCAGGGCACATCTGGGTGGGTGTTTTGTGATAGCGTGATAGATACACTGTATGGTTAAATAAGTTGTTCGAAAAAATAAATACAGTGTTCTCAATGATTACTCGCGCCTGCAGCGCAGATCAGAGTGATTAGTTTTCCCGTCACCATCTCAGTTGCATGCGAGTAGTAAATGTTTCCCCGGCCGCGTTAATCGTATGTGTCAATGAGCCATGAGCTATCTGACAATACAGGTGAAGGCAGGTCCAGACCTGAGACGCCGGCGGTATACATGAGAAGGACAATGCAGCTTTCACATGTGTCGCCTCTCACAAACGCTCGGAAGCTGAGCTTGGCTGGATACTTTGGAACTCCCTACCCCGCCGACCGCATGCGCGCGCGACCTGCATTGGAGCGTAATCTAAGGCGCATAGGCGATATCAATTTCTCCGGTGTTAGGTGCGACTGCGGCTGTGTCGAGGTCATGTTTGGGGGATGGCGAGCAGAGACTTTTGGTCTGTTTGGCAGCTAGTGGTGTTTGGGCGCGTCTGTTGCACTATTTTGCGAGCATGTCTGTACACTGTGCGGTGCTTTATTTGGAGAGTTTAAGAGTACAGAGCTCGTCTGCTGATGTTGTGTACTGCATTATTTAAGAGCTGTTTGCTATTGTGTGGTGAAATTAGGAGTTGTTTACGTGTTCGTGGCCTGTGTCAGATGACCACTGTCGGATCAGTGCGAGTGTTTTGTGACAAATGTACTCCACGACTAAATAGAAGGGGCTCCAAATAAATAGAGTGCAGCCCTTCCTTACTTCCTCGAGCAGCACAGTGCAGCCTTAGCTGTTTTTGCGCAATAACGGCAATCTGGTCAGAATGTGAGTGAGTAGACAAATAACTGGATAAATATATCTGTAGAGGAGTTGCAGGTCTGGATTGGAATGAATATCTTGATGGGTGTGATTGGGTTGCCAAGTGTAGTGCACTACTGGAGTTCAGAAACTGCCTTATGTGAGCGTTACATATCGAAACCCATGAGAAGTAAAAGTTTGAAAAAGATATGTCGCAAATAAATAAAGTACACTCGTTCCTCCTTCCATCAGCCTATGCTCGAAATTATTTCCGAAAATTAGCAGTTGTTTGGCTATTTGGAGGTAAATGTTTTGCATTATTTACGAGCGGTTCGGGTGTCTGTAGGCTGTGCTGTGAGTTATTTTTATAGTCAACAATCAGCCGCCTTTGGTGAATTAGCAGTCTAGTTAGAAGTTGATTAACTCTCTGCAGTAAATTGATTTCTTAGGATGGATAGGATGTGTGACTGCTGTGTACGGACGCAGGAGGAGCTGGCCACTGTTCGCGAACAGCTGAACGTGTTGATGGCCGCGGTCAGCCGTCTTCAGGCTGCTGCCTCGAAGTGTAGCGCCAGTGTGGAGTCTGGTGCGTCGCATGGTACACCCCAGGTGTTACATGATTCACCCACTGTCCCTGCCGTCGAGACATCTTCGCGGGTACCGGGCGCGGTTGTACCACCCTCTCCCCAAGGGGAGTGGAGGGTTCAGCGGCGTTCACGGCGCACGAGGCGGAGGGTCAATGTGGAGGCTGGCCGTGTGGCATCGCCCGCTCTGTCTGTGGGTGGACGTGTGGCCGCTCCTTCAGCAAGGTCCGAGCAGGCACATGGGGGGCGGGGTTTATTAGTTATTGGGAGCTCCAACGTTAGGCGGGTGATGGAGCCCCTTAGGGAAATAGCGGAAAGGTCGGGAAAGAAGGCCAGTGTTCACTCTGCCTGCTTGCTGGGGGTCTCATCTGAGATGTGGAGGAGGCCCTGCCGGCGGCGATAGACAGCACTGGGTGCACCCGACTGCAAATTGTTGCTCATGTCAGCACCAGTGACTCCTGCCGTCAGGGTTCAGAGGTCATCCTCAGTTCGTACAGGCGGTTGGCGGAATTGGTGAAGAAGGAAAGTCTCGCTCGCGGGGTGGAATCAGAGCTAACTATTTTTAGTATCGTTCCCAGAACCGATCGCGGTCCTCTGGTTTGGAGCCGAGTGGAAGGCTTAAACCAGAGGCTCAGACGATTCTGCGGAGATCTGGGGTGCAAATTTCTCGACCTCCGCTATCGGGTGCAGAAATGTGGGGTCCGCCTGAATAGGTCAGGCGTGCACTACACGCCGGAAGCGGCTACAAGGGGAGCGGAGTACGTGTGGAGTGCACATGTGGGTTTTTTAGGTTAGAGAATTCCCTCCCTAGGCCCGACAAGAAGTCTCCTGAGACGCGGCAAGGTAGGAGTAGGCAAAATGCAACAGGAAATAACAATATTGATGTGCTAATAGTAAACTGCAGGAGCGTCTATAGAAAGTTCCCAGAACTGCTCTCATTAATAAACGGTCACAACGCCCATATAGTACTAGGGACAGAAAGTTGGCTGAAACCAGACGTAAACAGTAATGAAATCCTAAACTCAGATTGGAATGTATACCGCAGAGACAGGCTGGACAGTGAAGGGGGAGGCGTGTTTATAACGATAAGAAGTGCAATAGTATCGAAGGAAATTGACGGAGATCCGAAATGTGAAATAATTTGGGTGAAGGTCACGGTTAAAGCAGGCTCAGACATGGTAATTGGATGTCTCTATAGGCCTCCTAGCTCAGCAGCTGTTGTGGCTGAGCACCTGAAGGATAATTTGGATAATATTTCGAGTATATTTCCCCATCATGTTATAGTTCTGGGTGGAGATTTTAATTTGCTGGATATAGACTGGGAGACTCAAACGTTCATAACGGGTGGCAGGGACAAAGAATCCAGTGAAATTTTTTTAAGTGCTTTATCTGAAAACTACCTTGAGCAGTTAAACAGAGAACCGACTCGTGGCGATAACATATTATACCTTCTGGTGACAAACAGACCCGAACTATTTGAAACAGTTAACGCAGAACAGGGAATCAGCGATCATAAAGCGGTTACTGCATCGATGATTCCAGCCGTAAGTAGAAATATCAAAAAAGGTAGGAAGATTTTTCAGTTTAGCAAAAGTGACAAAAAGCACATTACAGAGTACCTGACGGCTCAACACAAAAGTTCTGTCTCAAGTACAGATAGTGTTGACGATCAGTGGACAAAGTTCAAAACCATCGTACAATATGCGTTAGATAAGTATGTGCCAAGCAAGATCGTAAGAGATGGAAAAGTGCCACCGTGGTACAACAACCGAGTTAGGAAACTGCTGCGGAAGCAAAGGGAACTTCACAGCAAACTTAAACATAGCCAAAGCCTTGCAGACAAACAAAAATTACGCGAAGCGAAATATAGTGTGAGGAGGGCTATGCGAGAGGCGTTCAATGAATTCGAAAGTAAAGTTCTATGTATTGACTTGGCAGAAAATCCTAAGAAATTTTGCTCTTATGTCAAAGCGGTAGGTGGATCAAAACAAAATGTCTAGACTCTGTGACAAAAAATGGTACTGAAACAGAGGATGACAGACTAAAGGCCGAAATACTAAATGTCTTTTTCCTAAGCTGTTTCACAGATTGTCGCATAGATTGTCGCATAGATTGTCGCATAGATTGACAAAATGGTAGATATCGAAATAGACGACAGAGGGATAGAGGAACAATTAAAATCGCTCAAAAGAGGAAAGGCCGCTGGACCTGATGGGATACCAGTTCAATTTTACACAGAGTACGCGAAGGAACTTGCCCCCCTTCTTGCAGCGGTGTACCGTTGGTCTCTAGAAGAGCGTAGCGTTCCAAAGGATTGGAAAAGGGCACAGGTCATCCCCATTTTCAAGAAGGGACGTCGAACAGATGTGCAGAACTATAGACCTATATCTCTAACGTCGATCAGTTGTAGAATTTTGGAACACGTATTGTGTTCGAGTATAATGACTTTTCTGGAGACTAGAAATCTACTCAGTAGGAATCAGCATGGGTTTCGAAAAAGACGGTCATGTGAAACCCAGCTAGCGCTATTCGTCCACGAGACTCAGAGGGCCATAGACACGGATTTCCAGGTAGATGCCGTGTTTCTTGACTTCCGCAAGGCGTTCGATACAGTTCCCCACAGTCGTTTAATGAACAAAGTAAGAGCATATGGACTATCAGACCAATTGTGTGATTGGATTGAGGAGTTCCTAGATAACAGGACGCAGCATGTCATTCTCAATGGAGAGAAGTCTTCCGAAGTAAGAGTGATTTCAGGTGCGCCGCAGGGGAGTGTCATAGGACCGTTGCTATTCACAATATACATAAATGACCTGGTGGATGACATCGGAAGTTCACTGAGGCTTTTTGCAGATGATGCTGTGCTGTATCGAGAGGTTGTAACAATGGAAAATTGTACTGAAATGCAGGAGGATCTGCAGCGAATTGACGCATGGTGCAGGGAATGGTAATTGAATCTCAATGTAGACAAGTGTAATGTGCTGCGAATACACAGAAAGATAGATCCTTTATCATTTAGCTACAAAATAGCAGGTCAGCAACTGGAAACAGTTAATTCCATAAATTATCTGGGAGTACGCATTAGGAGTGATTTAAAATGGAATGATCATATAAAGTTGATTGTCAGTAAGGCAGATGCCAGACTGAGATTCATTGGAAGAATCCTAAGGAAATGCAATCCAAAAACAAAAGGAAGTAGGTTACAGTACGCTTGTTCGCCCACTGCTTGAATACTGCTCAACAGTGGGATCCGTACCAGATAGGTTTGATAGAAGAGATAGAGAAGATCCAACGGAGAGCAGCACACTTCGTTACAGGATCATTTAGTAATCGCGAAAGCGTTACAGAGATGATAGATAAACTCCAGTGAAAGAGTCTGCAGGAGAGACGCTCAATAGCTCGGTACGGGCATTTGTTAAAGTTTCGAGAACATACCTTCACCAAAGAGTCAAGCAGTATATTGCTCCCTCCTACATATATCTCGCGAAGAGACAATGACGATAAAATCAGAGAGATTAGAGGCCACACAGAAGCATACCTACAATCCTTCTTTCCACAAACAATACGAGACTGGAATAGAAGGGAGAACCGATAGAGGTACTCAGGGTACCCTCCGCCACACACCGTCAGGTGGCTTGCGGAGTATGGATTTAGATTTAGATGTAGATGTAGAACTGTTTACAATTAGCAAGCGTGAGTCTATAACATTATAAATGATTTATGTAGGAGTGTTTTCCAGGTCTGTATGATGTGGGACATGTCGGTGTGATACATATACTCCATTCCTAAATAAAGTAAATTAGTTCCTCCAACCATGGACGTAGTGCAGGGTGAGTCCATTTACCAGAAAAGTGTAGGAAGAGGTTGACTGCTGGTGGCTTAGTTTGAAACAATTTTCTTAGGTTGGTGGCAAAAGTGCAAGTGAGCTTTGTTTATTGGCAGATTTCAAACTTGGCGCTGGTTCCTAGGAGGAGGAGGTGGCTGTCTGGTCCTCGAAAAGTAGTTGAAATCAGGGAGTTGAACACGTTTGCATACGTATATGGAATTGTAAATTCAATTATTTAATATAGCGGGGTGGTGAGAGTGAATTAGCGAGTGTTCACGCGACGAGCAAACGCTCTGCTATACAGTCATGGTGGATTCCACTGTCGGTCAAACTCTGGCGCCAAACGTATCCTTTGTCCGGCACGCGGTCGACAGGTTGCATCATGTCCGGCGTTAAGTACTCGCGGTCATGGAAAGATGTTTACATAGAGCGCGGCTGACCGTTTGTGGCGGGACCCTGAGGCGCCGCTCGCCGCCGCCTACCTGGCGCGCTGGCCGTGGGGGTGTGCGGACACCGCTGGTCGCTTGACGTCAGCCTGCCAGGGAGCTGCTGATGGAACGGGCTCAGCCGGCCGCGCGTACGTCAGCTGCGCTCTGGAGTTTCGATGTGTGAGCATGGAGAAGTCAGTTGGAACACAACTGCATGACTGTAATGTCTGAAATAAAGAGTCATTTTCCAGGTATTTACAGAAGTCTACGTCTGTCGCGTGTATGGGGGGTGTGTGACGTAAGCAAGGCGGCAGCACAGTGATTGTACAGTTCTTACGCGCGCGAGAGCGAGTCAATTAGTGGGCGTTCTAGTGCGGTCCAAACGTGCTGTTATAAGTCATGGCGGATTCCACTGTCGAGCAAACTTTGCCGCCAAAAGTGTAGCACTGCGTTCTCGCTCGGACAGGGACATGTGGTGGACAGTGAGCGATTGGCGTCGATAGGTTTGAACGTGGCGCCAAAAGTGTGGCAGCAAACGGTCGACAGTTGTGTGATTCAGCTCCGTGGCAGACAATTTTGGCGGGAGACGTGCGGAGGCGACGAATACACGTGGTGAGCAGACAAGGGGCCGCTCTGACTTCAAACTCGACAAGTTCCAGCATGTCCAGCGAAAACATGTTTACGACGTGGAAGCGATCACTGGGCTCGCCCCCCACGCTAGTGGCCGGCCGCCTCACGTGACAGGCGTAGGCAGTGTCTCTGCGCGCTGGCCAGGGGGTGGCGAGGATTTGAACTAATTCAGTTGTAGGGAGGACGTCGTGGTGACCGCTCTGGGATATCAAAGATGTGTGTGCTGACTGTGTTGGAGAACAAGTGATGACCATACTGCTTGAAATAAAGTCTTCAGTCGCTTCCCCCCTGCAAAATCAAAGGACGTGACTTACGTTACTATAAGAGCAGTTTATCATTTGACGAGATTATGATAGGCTACCAGTGAAAACAAAGATAAGTGATGGAGAAAGCTCGTACGTGTGATCAATTATGGTGTTGGGATTTGAACTTGTGGTAGATTTTTGTTATGGATGTAAGGAAAATGGCTTTCTCAGCGAGAAAATCGGATATCTTTAATAATTAATAAATGATAATAATAGATAGAAGTACAGTTTTCGAGAGAATATCGTGTTGGAATTTGAATTTGGCTCAATTTTCTAGTGGAGGTAGGCCTATAATAATAAATGATAATGAATGATAATAATTGATAATGAATGATAATAAATGACAATGAATGATAATAAATGACAATGAATGATAATGAATGTTAAGGATATACGGAATGAGTTTTTCGATGAAAAAATCGATTTTTGGGTAAATGCATTTTCGAAAAGTTTAGACTCTCCCTTTTAATACCATGTATAAAATATTTGGATGATGTGAATAGAACTATTGTAATAATTTTTAAAAATAATTTCGACCACGATGTTTCACACCTTGTATATGAGACGTGAAATATACCTGATATAGACAGCCTTGCCAGAGATATAATTGAGCACAAGAGATTTAGTTTTCTGTTGGCTACACTGCTAGACAGTTGACAATAGATTCTGCACCATTTGTATTGATTCCTTTGTGAGTACATCCATGTCATTGTTGTGAAAGTCGTATGTGGAGAAGTCATTGAGTTTTCTTTCCTTCAACATGCCAAGACCTAATCTGAAGGTATTTAGAAAGCGTTGTTGAAAATAATAATAGCAAAGACTTGTCCATAGCTTTTGATGGAAGCTGGCAGAAGAGAGGCCACACATCTCTGAATGGTGTAGTAACAGCTACAAGTGTGGACACTGGTAAGGTAGTTGATGTGGCAATACTTTCCAAGCATTGCAGAGGCAATGAGAAAATGAAAAATAAACATGAAGAGGAGTGCATGGCAAATTACTATGGGTCAAGTGGTGGTATGGAAGTTGCCAGTGTAAGAAGTATTTATCAACGCTCAGTAAAATGGTACAACGTTAGACACATAAATTATCTTGGAGATGGTGACTCAAAGGCTTTCAAAGAAATTGAGGAACTGAGACCCTATGGTAACGATGTGAAAATTTCCAAACTGGAGTGTGTTGGCCATGTTCAGAAAAGGATGGGATCAAGACTTCGACAGCTCAAGGGTAGCATGAAAGGAAAGAAATTGAGCGATGGAAAAACTTTAGATGGGAAAAATAGACTGACAGATGCTACAATAGATCATATTCAGAAGTGCTATGGTCTAGCAATAAGACAGAATACAGCAGACGCATAATTAATGAGAAGAGCAGTCTGGGCTCTGTTTTTTCATACAGCTTCAAACAAAAAGAATCCCGAACATGGGCTATGTCCAAAAGGAGACGATAGTTGGTGCAAGTACAACAGAGGCAAGGTAACTAAGAAACAATACAATCACCCTCATCACCTGTCAGCTGCCATAATGGATGAAATAAAACCAATATTCCGAGACCTCGCAGATATTAGTCTGCTAAAGAAACGTCTTCATGGCCGGACTCAAAATCCAAATGAGTGTGTGAACCATGTGATATGGATTAGACTACCTAAAACTGTGTTTGTGGGTATAAACACACTTCACTTTGGGGTTTATGATGCTGTTTCATCATTCAATCAGGGCAATATAACAAAGTGCAAAGTTCTGCAGAAGTTGGAGCTCTGTGTAGGACTACCAACTGCCACAGCTATGCTTTGTTTGGACAAGGAACGGCTCAGGTCTTCAGATAATGTCATAAAAGTATATTCAAAGATGGCTAGACAGCATAGCAGAGCAATCAAGAGGAAGCTGTTGGACGATTCTGATGATACAAGCTATGGAGCAGGCTTGTACTGAAGTAAAAACTTTGAAGCTAATTTCCCATAACTTTAGTTTTTTTGTGTATAAGGTACATTTTCTCAGAGCCTATTTATAGTAGAAAGATGAAATTTTCTGTAGTTGTTCCTTAAGACCTTCTAATATATCTGAATTAAAAGATATGTGGAATTATATTGTATTAATGCATGTAAATTTTAAAATACTTGTTAAAATGTATAACTTTTTTTAACATTTACAAAACATAAAATATCTGAAAAACTATACATTATTTTTTCAAAATTAATAATTCAGCATAAAAGCAGAACATATCTCTGCGTTCTGTGAAAAAATCAAGAGTATCGTCCAAATAACATATGTGAAAATGTTCCTAACTTTTAGCTCAATTTAACATTGTAAGCATAGGGCGTTCCGTATACTCTTAATAAATGATAATGAATAATAATGAATAATAATAAACAAAAGTTAGGTTTTGCAGCCATTATCGTGTTGGAATTTGAATGTGGAGGGAATTTTCCAGTGGAGGCAGGTCAATAATAATAAACAATAATAAATGATAATAATAAAGGATAATAAATGATAATGAATGTTAATAAATGATAATCAATAATAATAAAAAAGGCAAGTATGGTGTTTGCATGCATTATCATGTTGGAATTCAAACTTACTGCCATTTTTTCTTGGGTTAGGTTAGTGGACGCAGCACAATTGGACTACTCTCCCGCCAAAAGCCGCCGTCATGCGCTGTTGCCAAGTCTACATGCCGCCATCTTGGATGACGTCATCCCCGCCATCTTGAAAAAATTTGGCAACAATGGAGAGTGGGGCTGGCACCCCCCTTGTCCCCCTACTACCTCATTTTTATTAGTGAGAATGCGCGACCGCATCAAACAGTGCAGATGGGGGAGCTCCTGGAATGAGAGGAAATTCGCACGAATGGACTGTCTTGCCCATTCCTCCGAGTTAAATGCCATCGAGCACGTGTAAGACATGTTGCGGGAACAAGTTCCAGCACGTCGACATGCGCCAATGAACATCCAGTTGTCAACCGCAATGGCTGAGAAATGGAACGCCCTACCATAAGAACGCCTCATCAGCCTCATGTCCAGCATAGGAGCATCCTTCCATGGTGATCACACACGGTATTAAGAGCCATGTCCCGCCTTTTGTAATGTCCAGGGCACCATCACTTTGGTGTAATTATTGTCTTTTAGTAAAACATTCATTTTTTTGTCCCACTGCGTATTTCTTTCTGTTACCTTCTGTACTATACTGTAGCAGTTCTTTCTACGCATGGTCTAATTTTCATTGAGCTATGTTATTTTACAGTGATACATGATAACCAAAGTTTTGCACACCACTGTAGATAAATAGAAAAGTACATGTTAATGGGAATCGTATTAGATTTGTGTATATTTGGGGTGTTTCCTAAGAGCGTGCAAAAATTTAAGAGGACACAGAGGACGCTCCACTGTACAATTTGACGAGGGGAACCTGGGGTCGGAGAAGCCAGCTTAAGGAGATAATATGAATAAAATCACATTACTGCATACTTTTTTATTTACAAGAGTTACAGTTAACTGTAAATACCATCGTCGACACAATGAAGGCACCATGTGTACAGTATATTACACAATGTGCTGCAACTGATGGCCATCAATCTCAATGCATGCGTGACATCGGCGAACAAGATACTGATGCACCCTGACAAATATCCCTGGCGTGTTTCGAATCAGATCACAGGCAGCTACAAATCTGCCAACTAATTCCACCTCCGTATCCATTGGGGTCTCAACACAAGTGACTTTAGATTTTCTAGAGGAAATATCAAGGGGATTCAGGTCAGGTGACATCGCCTCCCCTTCCAATCCAGCGACCAGGAAATGCAGCATTGAGATGGTTATGGACCTCCACGCTTCAGTGAGACGGTGCACCGTAATTCGTATCCACATCCTCTCACGAATAGCCAAGGAGACAATGTAAATGCGAAGAAACACAGCCACCTTATGGACAAGTAAAGTAAACAAAAGCTCCATCATAACTTCGCAGTAATCAGGCTCGTCCTCCTTATTTCCTTGCAGGAAATAAAGAGTGTACATGTAAACAAAAAGCACAGTACGAGAAAAATTGTACGCATGTTAGCTGTAAATAAGTAATACTAGACAAAAAATGGTTCAAATGTCTCTGAGCACTATGGGACTCAACATCTGAGGTCATCAGTCCCCTAGAACTTTGAACTACTTAAACCTAACTAACCTAAGGACACCACACACATCCATTGCCCGAGGCAGGATTCAAACCTGCAACCGTAGCGGCCGCGCGGTTCCAGACTGAAGCGCCTAGAACCGCTCGGCCACACAGGCCGGCAATACTAGGCAAAGCAGTATCAAGTTTACTCCGTATCTCCTCAAGCTGGCTTATCCGAGCGCAGGTTCCCTACCTCAAATTGTTCGGTGGAGCATTGCCTATGTCCCGTTCCAGTTTTGCATGCTCTTACGGAAATACCCTGTATACACGTTATAACATTTTTAGACATGCCGCGTTTTTAATTTGTAACATTTCAAGTAATTATAAGGGCTAGGATGGAGTGGTGTGACACATTGTTTTGAAACACATTACATTTATCGCAATTCCAATACCCAACAAACATTTCTTTAAAAAATAGTGGTGAACCCTCATTAACATTTTATTACAAGGCTTCAGATCTCAAAAATCCCCCTAAATATAACTTACAGATGAACTCCCACACCGTTATGATGAAATAATACTAATGGTTACCCACACCGTTATAATAAAGCAGAATTCAAATGAGTTACCACATTATTATAATAAAACAGAATATAGATGACTTCCCAAACAATTATAATAAAACACACTAATCTCTTAATCGAAATTAGCAGTGTGGTGTAATTTAATGACTTTGCCACCAAACTAGAATCAACACCAGCAGCCTTAGAGAACACGCCCTTTTCAGCCAATAAATATTTTGATATAACGGAGTGATGTAATGTGACAAAAATGATGGGATATCAATACCAACATAAACAGATGGCGATAGTATCTCGAACACGAGGTACAAACGGGCAGCGCATTAGCGAAGCTGACATTTGTATTCAGGTGATTCATGTGAGAAAGTTTCCGACGTGATTACTGGCGCACGGCGGGAGTAACAGACTTTGAACGCACAATGGTAGTTGGAGTTAGGAGCAAGGGACATTTCATTGCGGAAGTCGTTAATGAACTTAGTACTCGAGATCCACAGTGTCAAGCGTGTGCCGAGAATATCAAATTTCAGGCATTACCTCACACCACGCGCGACGCAGTAGCAGACGTACTTTATTTAACGACCGAGAGCAGCGGCGTTTGCGAAGAATTTTCAGTGCTAATAGACAACCAACACAGGGGAAACAACTGCAGAAATCAACGTGGGACATACAACGAACGTATCCGTTAGGACATTGTGGTGAAATATGGCGTTAATGGGCTATGGCAGTAAACGACCAACTAGAGTGCCTTTGGAAACAGCACGACATCCCCTGCAGCGTCTGTTCTGGGTTCTTGATTACATCGGTTGGACCCTATGCAGCTGAGAAATCGTGGCCTGGTGAGATGGATCTCGATTTCAGAGGATGGTAGGGTTAGAGCGTGGCGCAGACCCCACAAAGGCATGGTCCCAAGTTGTCAATAAGGCTCTGTGTAAGATGGTCGTGATTCCATAATGGTGAGGGCTGTGTTTACATGGAATGGAATGGACTGGGTCCTTTCGTCGAACTGAATCTATCACTGACTGGACATTGTTATGCCTGGCTACTTGGAGACAATCTTCAGTGATTCATGGACTTCCTGTTCCCAAAGAAAGACGCAAATGCCTCCCAACTACAATTGTCCGCGACTGGTTTGACGAACATTCTGGACAGTTCGAGTCAATGCTTTGGCCACCCAGACTGATCGAGATTAATCCCATCGAACATTTGTGGTACGTAATCGTGAGGTAAGTTCGTGCATAAAAAAAATTAATAAATAAAATAAAGTAAAATAAAATAAATCCTGCACTGGCAACACTTTCGCAATTATGGACAGCTACAGAGGCACCATGGCTCAATATTTATGCAGGGGACTTCCAACTACTTGATGAGTTGCTCCGCGCGACCGCTACCGTCGCAGGTTCGAAACCTGCCTCGGTCATGTGTGTGTGTGTGATGTCCTTATGTTAGTTAGGTTTAAGTAGTTCTAGGGGACTGATGACTTCAAATGTTAAGTCCCATAGTGCTCAGAGCCATTTGAACCATTTTTGATGAGTTGCTGCACTACGCTGGGCAAAAGGAGGTCCGACACGATATTAAGAGGTACCCCATGACTTTTTCCATTCAGTGTAATCAAACAACGAACAACACGATCTTAGGATGTCCTCCATCTAATTCAAATAGCGACACAAATCATTACATTGTAAGACGTATGCGTTGCCGGCGATGGGCGAGGCATGGCAGAGTCTCTGACCAGAGAGTAGTATGTAGTTAGTTGTTGCTTGTCGCTAGTCGGCAGTAGTCTTCAGTAGTCTGCAGTAGTCGACAGTAGTCGGCGCGTGACTGCGCGTGTCGGCAGTCTGCTCTGGTCGGGACTTTGGAGGATGAGTATTATTGTAGAAGGTCAAGAAGCAGCCTTGCGCATACCTAGTAATGTATATTAACTGTCATTAATTTCTTTTAAAAAAATTGCCCCAATAATAATTTTTATAATATAAAGTAATTTTTTTAAGAAAAGCATTCATTTCAATTTAAAGAATATTTCTAATGCATGATCATTCCTTCCAAGAATCAAAAAAAAAATATAGCCCAGCATTGCACGAAGCTGTGCCGAAAAGCTTTTACGTAAGAGCAAATATATTCGCAGTTTTTACTGAGGTAAGAATTTTTCCTTTTTTATTCAGAACACAGGGCCGAGGCGCAGCGCTGATGTCGTCATAAAATTTACCAGGTTACTGAATCTTTTTATTATTTCCGGGTTTAGGAATTGAATTTTGTGGTTACATTAAATGTGAATGCATTTCTGCATAGAGATTATAAATGGGAGCGAATTTTGTTTAGAGGTTACAATATATAAAATTCATTTAATTATTATTTTTGTGCGGAGGTTACAGTTGGTTCCTGGTTACTAATTTTTAAAAAAAATCTGTGGGGAGGTTATACTTGGCGACATCCGGCCAGGATCGTATTTCTTAGTGAATCTTCTGATAAGTAGTCATATATCTGCTCTTATTTACTTAAATGTAGTTTGCATCTGGCGCAACGCATTTACTAATTTGTCACTCTTTCTTTCACAGATCATCGGCAATTTGTTGCTCTTTGTTGTAATTGTGTTTGTTGCATTTTGCATTGTCCTTGTTTCGTTTGTGCTTAATTTTGATTTGTGAAAAATGCCGCGAAAAACTGTTAACAGTACATCGCGATGTACAATGAGTGAAATAACCGACTCGAATAGCTTGACCGATAATACTTGCAGCACTCAGTGTAATAGCTACAGTCCTCCATTTACGGATAATCAGTGCGTACCGATCGCTAATATTGATTTTGATCCTAATGATAAACAAATAAATTCAATTATGTCCTCTGTTAATTTAACGACAATTGAAGACGCGGGACGTTCTGTTACAATAAACGCTGCCCAGCTTGACACACCCGGTTTGCAAAATTTACGTAGTGAACAGATAATTATTTCTAACGAAAATGAACAATGTACTCAAAGTACGTCAAATTTATTTGATTCCGAGGTAGTGACTAACAGTGCACATCCGATTAGCAAACATTTTCAAGAATCACAGAATATCCAAATGGATACACAAAACGTGACAATTGCAGGTATGCCATCAAACAGCACAGAGAATAGAGTAGGTAATATTGGGTTGGATCAAATTATGGCACTATTGCTACAACAGACCCCCCCATGAACCATGGACCTTGCCGTTGGTGGGGAGGCTTGCGTGCCTCAGCGATACAGATGGCCGTACCGTAGGTAAAACCACAACGGAAGGGTATCTGTTGAGAGGCCAGACAAACATGTGGTTCCTGAAGAGGGGCAGCAGCCTTTTCAGTAGTTGCAGGGGCAACAGTCTGGATGATTGACTGATCTGGCCTTGTAACATTAACCAAAACGGCCTTGCTGTGCTGGTACTGCGAACGGCTGAAAGCAAGGGGAAACTACAGCCGTAATTTTTCCCGAGGACATGCAGCTCTACTGTATAATTAAACGATGATGGCGTCCTTTTGGGTAAAATATTCCGGAGGTAAAATAGTCCCCCATTCGGATCTCCGGGCGGGGACTACTCAGGAGGACGTCGTTATCAGGAGAAAGAAAACTGGCGTTCTACGGATCGGAGCGTGGAATGTCAGATCCCTTAATCGGGCAGGTAGGTTAGAAAATTTAAAAAGGGAAATGGATAGGTTAAAGTTAGATATAGTGGGAATTAGTGAAGTTCGGTGGCAGGAGGAACAAGACTTTTGGTCAGGTGATTACAGGATTATAAATACAAAATCAGATAGGGGTAATGCAGGAGTAGGTTTAATAATGAATAAAAAAAATAGGAGTGAGGGTTAGCTACTACAAACAGCATAGTGAACGCATTATTGTGGCCAAGATAGACACAAAGCCCATGCCTACTACAGTAGTACAAGTTTATATGCCAACTACCTCTGCAGATGATGAAGAAATAGATGAAATGTAGGACGAGATAAAAGAAATTATTCAGGTAGTGAAGGGAGACGAAAATTTAATAGTCATGGGTGACTGGAATTCGTCAGTAGGAAAAGGGAGAGAAGGAAACATAGTAGGTGAATATGGATTGGGGGGAAGGAATGAAAGAGGAAGCCGCCTTGTAGAATTTTGCACAGAGCATAACTTAATCATAGCTAAGGCTTGGTTCAAGTCTCATAAAAGAAGGTTGTATACCTGGAAGAATCCTGGAGATACTAAAAGGTATCAGATAGATTATATAATGGTAAGACAGAGACTTAGGAACCAGGTTTTAAATTGTAAGACATTTCCTGGGGCAGATGTGGATTCTGACCACAATCTATTGGTTATGAACTGCAGATTGAAACTGAAGAAACTGCAAAAAGGTGGGAATTTAAGGAGATGGGACCTGGATAAACTGAAAGAACCAGAGGTTGTAGAGAGTTTCAGGAAGAGCATAAGGGAACAATTTGACAGGAATGGGGGAAAGAAATACAGTAGAAGAAGAATGGGTAGCTCTGAGGGATGAAGTAGTGAAGGCAGCAGAGGATCAAGTAGGTAAAAAGACGAGGGCTAATAGAAATCCTTGGGTAACAGAAGAAATATTGAATTTAATTGATGAAAGGAGAAAATATAAAAATGCAGTAAATGAAGCAGGCAAAAAGGAATACAAACGTCTCAAAAATGATATCTACAGGAAGTGCAAAATGGCTAAGCAGGGATGGCTAGAGGACAAATGTAAGGATGTAGAGGCTTGTCTCACTAGGGGTAAGATAGATACTGCCTACAGGAAAATTAAAGACACCTTTGGAGAGAAGAGAACCACTTGTATGAATATCAAGAGCTCAGATGGCAACCCAGTTCTAAGCAAAGAAGGGAAGGCAGAAAGGTGGAAGGAGTATATAGAGGGTTTATACAAGGGCGATGTACTTGAGGACAATATTATGGAAATGGAAGAGAATGTAGATGAACACGAAATGGGAGATAAGATACTGCGTGAAGAGTTTGACAGAGCACTGAAAGACCTGAGTCGAAACAAGGCCCCGGGAGTAGACAACATTCCATTAGAACTACTGATGGCCTCGGGAGAGCCAGTCATGACAAAACTCTACCATCTGGTGAGCACGATTTATGAGACAGGCGAAATACCCTCAGACTTCAAGAAGAATATAATAATTCCAATCCCAAAGAAAGCAGGTGTTGACAGATGTGAAAATTACCGAACTATCAGTTTAATAAGTCACAGCTGCAAAATACTAACACGAATTCTTTACAGACGAATGGAAAAGCCGACCTCGGGGAAGATCAGTTTGGATTCCGTAGAAATGTTGGAACACGTGAGGCATTACTGACCTTACGACTTATCTTAGAAGAAAGATTAAGAAAAGGCAAACCTACGTTTCTAGCATTTGTAGACTTAGAGAAAGCTTTTGACAATGTTAACTGGAATACTCTCTTTCAAATTCTGAAGGTGGCAGGGGTAAAATACAGGGAGCGAAAGGCTATTTACAGTTTGTACAGAAACCAGATAGCAGTTATAAGAGTCGAGGGGCATGAAAGGGAAGCAGTGGTTGGGAAAGGAGTAAGACAGGGTTGTAGCCTCTCCCAGATGTTATTCAATCTGTATATTGAGCAACCAGTAAAGGAAACAAAAGAAAAATTTGGAGTAGGTATTAAAATTCATGGAGAAGAAGTAAAAACTTTGAGGTTTGCCGATGACATTGTAATTCTGTCAGAGACAGCAAAGGACTTGGAAGAGCTGTTGAACGGAATGGACAGTGTCTTGAAAGGAGGATATAAGATGAACATCAACAAAAGCAAAACGAGGATAATGGAATGTAGTCAAAATAAGTCGGGTGATGCTGAGGGAATTAGATTAGGAAATGAGACACTTAAAGTAGTAAAGGAGTTTTGCTATTTAGGGAGTAAAATAACCGATGATGGTCGAAGTAGAGAGGATATAAAATGTAGACTGGCAATGGCAAGGAAAGCGTTTCTCAAGAAGAGAAATTTGTTAATATCGAGTATAGATTTAAGTGCCAGGAAGTCGTTTCTGAAAGTATTTGTATGGAGTGTAGCCATGTATGGAAGTGAAACATGGACGATAACTAGTTTGGACAAGAAGAGAATAGAAGCTTTAGAAATGTGGTGCTACAGAAGAATGCTGAAGATAAGGTGGGTAGAACACGTAACTAATGAGAATTGGGGAGAAGAGAAGTTTGTGGCACAACTTGACTAGAAGAAGGGATCGGTTGGTAGGACATGTTTTGAGGCATCAAGGGATCACAAATTTAGCATTGGAGGGCAGTGTGGAGGGTAAAAATCGTAGAGGGAGACCAGGAGATGAATACAATAAGCAGATTCAGAAGGATGTAGGCTGCAGTAGATACTGGGAGATGAAGAAGCTTGCACAGGATAGAGTAGCATGGAGAGCTGCATCAAACCAGTCTCAGGACTGAAGACCACAACAACAACAACAGCTACAACAGAGTGAAAATTTCAAACAACTTAATGAAAATAATGAAAATCTCAAATAACAACTTAATGAAAAACCAGACAACAATCACAAACAGTTGAGTGAAAAACAAGACAAGCTTAATGAAAATTTCAAACAACTTAATGAACAGATTACAGCCGTTGCCGTGCAATGTCATGATACTAAAGAACAATTACGTCAGGAAATTAAGGCTTGTGCTAGGAAAAGTAGTGAAGAAACTAGATCTGTTGCTCAAGAATTAAGGAATACTTAAGCAGCTGCAACAGAGTCACTTAGAGACGAAATTAGTGCAGTCGGTAAACAATGCTCTGAAAACGCAACACAGTTACGCGACGAGTTTAAATTAATGTCAGTGGAACTTTCACGCACACTGGATGCAAAAGTAGATGCGAAATTCGATCAACAGAACAGTCAAATTGACGAACGCTTTAATCACCACCTACAAAACAGTGAAACGCGTTACCGTAAATTCATACAGGAACAAAATAAAGTAAAACGACAAGTCATGGAAACAATTACCGCACAGAGACAGGAAGATAAATGTAAATTGTTTACGAAAGCAAAAACATACGTAGACAACAATATTGCTAAAGTATCAGACAAAATTAATACTATTAAACAGTTGAACACCGAATTGCGTGATGAAATTTCCGATCTTAAATCAAAAACAGATACACACACAGTAGACTTTCAGACAGTGACCGAAAGACTTGAACAATTAGAATTAATACAGGATCCCGATGCCATCAAAGCAGACGCTAAAAAATTGAACGAAACCACACGTAAAATACAAAAACAAATTAATGCTTGTGACACTAAAAACGATGATCAGGTAAAAATACTGACTGAAATATACACTCCTGGAAATTGAAATAAGAACACCGTGAATTCATTGTCCCAGGAAGGGGAAACTTTATTGACACATTCCTGGGGTCAGATACATCACATGATCACACTGACAGAACCACAGGCACATAGACACAGGCAACAGAGCATGCACAATGTCGGCACTAGTACAGTGTATATCCACCTTTCGCAGCAATGCAGGCTGCTATTCTCCCATGGAGACGATCGTAGAGATGCTGGATGTAGTCCTGTGGAACGGCTTGCCATGCCATTTCCACCTGGCGCCTCAGTTGGACCAGCGTTCGTGCTGGACGTGCAGACCGCGTGAGACGACGCTTCATCCAGTCCCAAACATGCTCAATGGGGGACAGATCCGGAGATCTTGCTGACCAGGGTAGTTGACTTACACCTTCTAGAGCACGTTGGGTGGCGTGGGATACTGTAGTGTAACGACGTATAGGTTTGTTTAGAAATGACTTTCGTTTATCATATGACCATGTGCAGACTTCGTCACCTACGTCAGTTACAAACCAATTCAAAATGATTTATATTCTTTTTAAATTGTCATAGAATGGTTCTTGAACGAAACTATAAAACATCAGTTGAGTCGTAAGCAAAGAATTTCGTCACTTGGGCCAATTGGTTTTTGCGTAAACTTTTTCGATTTTAGACGTCGTTTGTTTCTCCTCAGAACTTATATTGATACGCGTTATCTTGACTTAATCGAAATTAGAACCACACATTAAATAAACTTTTGAGATTCGAAGTTGCGATGAACGCTGTCAAAATCCAATAATCTTGTCAAATATATTATTAATCAGTTCACATAATTCTCCATAAATAAATCCTCAGAACACGTGTTTCAACTTTAGTAACCTCCACTAATTTATAAGCTTCCTACATACATATGTGAACTTGACCGTTAACAAACTAAGACTGACTTTTTCAATAAGATTAAGCTCTCTATGACGTCATTGTTGTACAAAAAGAGTACAAAATTTCATTTTCCATTTTTAGAAGCACGACGCAACAACTCGGTTCCAGGATCTTCTGTTGCTCTTTGGCTGTCGACCCGCGACGTATAGTGGCCAGCAATTTCGTCTCTGGTCGCGGCAGCGAAGATGCTGTCTCCGTTCGTTGCGCCGCCCTCTCCATACATGAAACATACAAAAAATACAAAAACTTTAGATAATTCACAGCTATTACAAAAATATTACAGAAATACATAAACGAAACTAAATTAAACTTATATTCACCTGCAAACTGGGCTGACACTGGTGGATGGGTGACGCTTCAATTTCGCGTCCCACTACATACCCCACCCACAAGCTCAGTTTGTCAGGTTTTAACCGAAAATAAGACCTTTTCTATATACCATATTTAACTGTTAATACATTTTCCTCACATTTTACGTAATCTAGAGTCCTTGTTCTCAGATAGATTTAATCCTTTTAATACGATATTGTTGTGACTATTTGTCATTTACTCTTAATTGTGCTATTACGGTAATTCATAACCGAATATATGGAGATTACTCCTCTTCGTTTAATAGTTGCTAGTAAATAATAATTTAGTACGTTCTTTCACGTGGTTACATTAGGACAAAGCGTTCAAATTGTGATAAATTAGTTTCAGTTTTATTCATTTACTAGAGTTACTCTTTCCTAAAATGTACATTACTAATAAGTTTCTCACAATAACTAATAGTACTACTTACTTTACTTCATTCTTTTCCCTAATACCTTATTTATGCCTGAGGTCAAGAAGAAATCAAGCAAAACTTCCTTTAGCATCTCGGCACGGCTTTCTTTACCTTCGGACACCTTGTTGGGTAATGGCAATTTATTTAGGAGAAACAAGCGAGAGAGCCCCGTTTGGTGTATTCTATATTAACACTATTACAAACCTCTATTAAAGGCACTCTGCTATGTTCTCGTGAGCCATATAGCTCTGGACACCCATGGTCCCTAAAATTATTGACCATCCCCTTTGGTTCCTACTATCCGAGTAAATATAAAAATATACAAAATTTCTTTTGACCTAATATCAAAATTTCTTCCATATAAATCCCCCTTTTGGTTATCTTTCTCTTTTTGAAGTACCAGTAGATTATTGTAGAACACTTGTTTAAGCTTTCTGTTATTTCTTTAAAATAACACGTAACTATCACGAAAACTTGACATGAATAAACTATGAACGCTCTTCCGTATGTACATATACTAAATATTAACTTATTTAGGAATGAAGGGTTTCATTTGGTCAACACTATATAATCCTTTAATTACACCTGATGAAGGTTCCATAAGAAGTAACGCTTTGGGATGTACAATCTTATGTACAACATATGGACCTTCAAAGATAAAGAAGAATTTTCTACATTCCTTACCGATCTTAGAACTTTTAAGATGAGATCGTACTATCACAAGATCTCCTACCTGAAATGAGGGTTCTATAGCATGTTGATTATGACTTTTAATTCTCCGTTCAGCATTTTTAACAATCTGTTCGCAAACATTTTCGTCTGGGATGCATTGTTGGATCTCATTCACTGGTGGCCAAGGTAGAGCAGCTAGTAAATGCTCACCTATAATTCGTAGAGTAACATTTTTCTTTCCTTTACATAATACAGTAATCCACTAATTAGGACTCGTATTGGATGACTTTCAATAATTGTTTCTTCAATTAATTTAGCACGGTTTAAATGCCATTTGAAACAATTCCTATAACCTCTCCACCGTTTAGAATATGGAGGAGGGTCTAACAACTCTAAAGTTAAGTGTTGTTGTTTTCCTCTTGACCAATAATGTTGTTTAAACTGCTTAACAAAATCATCCCAGTCCCTAAATTCATTTCTATGCAGTACTGCCCACTCCGCAGCTTCTGCTTCTAAATGTCCTATTACAAATTGAATCCTTTTTTCATTACTCCATTTAGGAGATAATGAAGTTTCAAAAGCTTTTATAAAGATTATGGGGTGAAGTTCGCCTCCTGGTTTGAATACAGTAAACCGACTTGCCACATTTGAATTTGTCGTTATATCATCCAAACATTCTGCGAGAGACATAGTTGGATTTTGCTTAGATTGCAGAGACGTAGTTGCATCGGATTGGCTTGCCGTGATTTCTTTATTCATATTGTTGTCGTTCGAGCTAGCAAACACGATGCGACTGTTGTCTCTGATTACGTTATTACTTCTACTACTTGGAATGTTTTCATTATTATCTAATTCCGATAACCGTTTAGTAATTTCCTGTATTCGCATTTCTGTACTGGATACGCGATTAGCTAATATCGATTTTTCACTGTGTTCACGATGTGAACGCTCTGTACCTTCGTCAATGTTATTATCTTTGGAGGTCTCAAGGTTACTGCATATTTCAGTAATTAAAAATTTCATATTTTCTATTTCAGTATAATCTTTTTCTACTTGCTGAGTTAATGTCTCTAATTCTACATTATCTATTGAAGAAATCTCCACAGGTTTGGTAGAGACCTCTTTAATAGATTCTAATAATTCTCTACGAACAGTTTCTGTTTGCATAGAAAATTCATCTCGTAACATATCGTTATTTTTCTGTATTTCATTTACAATTAAGATATTGACATTATCTAGTCTCTCGGTTAAGTCAGTAATATCATTTCACATACGAGCTTTTACCTCACGTGATTCCTGGATATGTTCTTCTAACCTCTTACAATTATCAGCAATCTTATTACTAAGTCCTACTAGTTTTTCCTGCATTTCAACTTTAGAAGCCTCTATTTTATCCCTTAATCTAGCAGTAGATTCTTCATTAGATTGTTTTAATTCCTCTTTTAATCTAGCAATGGATTCTTCGTTAGACTGTTTTAATTTAGCAATCGCCCTAAAAAGGGATCTCATCCTCCTATCGGACATAGATTGCTCTTCGTCTGACATTTCACTTCCCGACATTATTGTAAGATATTAACTAGTTACACACGCAGACTTGTAATCAACAATCCTGTAAAAGCACACTCCCTATGTACAACACTGCACTTCCAACTTGAAACAAACTCACCGGACACTAATATTGTAGTTTGTAGTTCTCGGTGATCAGTGTGCTGCTATGGGCTGCAGATATAACAGCCGTCGATGCAGCCGCTGAGATGCTGCGACCCCGCTTCCGCAACCGGCAGGACGCTGAGTCGAACACCGGAGACGTCACTGGCTGCAACCACGCCCGGCACCGCCGTAGACAGGCGAAGCCCTCAGCAACACCTCTAATACCAGCCGGAGGAACACCCCGCAGCTGACGTACTGGGCCTGTTAGTTTAGGGAGAAAAAGGGTTGTCGGGGTTTGCAGCGTTCAGCTGCTGCCCAACAGATGCGCCTTCTCGTGGAATAACTGCGTGACCGTACTGCTTGGCTGCGCTCCGTCAGATGCCCACACCCGCGAACTCGCCGCTGGCTGGTGAAGGCTCCACGAAAATTCGCGTTGACTTCCGAAAGACTCTTGATGTTTTGTTTCGTACCTGTGTGTCTTAGTTGCACACAAGTCCTGTTTCCAAGGTCGCCACGGTGTAGTGTAACGACGTATAGGTTTGTTTAGGAATGACTTTAGTTTATCATATGACCATGTGCAGACTTCGTCACCTACGTCAGTTACAAACCAATTCAAAATGATTTATATTCTTCTTAAATTGTCATAGAATGGTTCTTGAACGAAACTATAAAACATCAGTTGAGTCGTAAGCAAAGAATTTCGTCACTTGGGCCAATTGGTTTTTGCGTAAACTTTTTCGATTTTAGACGTCGTTTGTTTCTCCTCAGAACTTATATTGATACACGTTATCTTGACTTAATCGAAATTAGAACCACACATTAAATAAACTTTTGAGATTCGAAGTTGCGATGAACGCTGTCAAAATCCAATAATCATGTCAAATATATTATTAATCAGTTCCCATAATTCTCCATAAATAAATCCTCAGAACACGTGTTTCAACTTTAGTAACCTCCACTAATTTATAAGCTTCCTACATACATATGTGAACTTGACCGTTAACAAACTAAGACTGACTTTTTCAATAAGATTAAGCTCTCTATGACGTCATTGTTGTACAAAAAGAGTACAAAATTTCATTTTCCATTTTTAGAAGCACGACGCAACAACTCGGTTCCAGGATCTTCTGTTGCTCTTTGGCTGTCGACCCGCGACGTATAGTGGCCAGCAATTTCCTCTCTGGTCGCGGCAGCGAAGATGCTGTCTCCGTTCGTTGCGCCGCCCTCTCCATACATGAAACATACAAAAAATACAAAAACTTTAGATAATTCACAGCTATTACAAAAATATTACAGAAATACATAAACGAAACTAAATTAAACTTATATTCACCTGCAAACTGGGCTGACACTGGTGGATGGGTGACGCTTCAATTTCGCGTCCCACTACATACCCCACCCACAAGCTCAGTTTGTCAGGTTTTAACCGAAAATAAGACCTTTTCTATATACCATATTTAACTGTTAATACATTTTCCTCACATTTTACGTAATCTAGAGTCCTTGTTCTCAGATAGATTTAATCCTTTTAATACGATATTGTTGTGACTATTTGTCATTTACTCTTAATTGTGCTATTACGGTAATTCATAACCGAATATATGGAGATTACTCCTCTTCATTTAATAGTTGCTAGTAAATAATAATTTAGTACGTTCTTTCACGTGGTTACATTAGGACAAAGCGTTCAAATTGTGATAAATTAGTTTCAGTTTTATTCATTTACTAGAGTTACTCTTTCCTAAAATGTACATTACTAATAAGTTTCTCACAATAACTAATAGTACTACTTACTTTACTTCATTCTTTTCCCTAATACCTTATTTATGCCTGAGGTCAAGAAGAAATCAAGCAAAACTTCCTTTAGCATCTCGGCACGGCTTTCTTTACCTTCGGACACCTTGTTGGGTAATGGCAATTTATTTAGGAGAAACAAGCGAGAGAGCCCCGTTTGGTGTATTCTATATTAACACTATTACAAACCTCTATTAAAGGCACTCTGCTATGTTCTCGTGAGCCATATAGCTCTGGACACCCATGGTCCCTAAAATTATTGACCATCCCCTTTGGTTCCTACTATCCGAGTAAATATAAAAATATACAAAATTTCTTTTGACCTAATATCAAAATTTCTTCCATATAAATCCCCCTTTTGGTTATCTTTCTCTTTTTGAAGTACCAGTAGATTATTGTAGAACACTTGTTTAAGCTTTCTGTTATTTCTTTAAAATAACACGTAACTATCACGAAAACTTGACATGAATAAACTATGAACGCTCTTCCGTATGTACATATACTAAATATTAACTTATTTAGGAATGAAGGGTTTCATTTGGTCAACACTATATAATCCTTTAATTACACCTGATGAAGGTTCCATAAGAAGTAACGCTTTGGGATGTACAATCTTATGTACAACATATGGACCTTCAAAGATAAAGAAGAATTTTCTACATTCCTTACCGATCTTAGAACTTTTAAGATGAGATCGTACTATCACAAGATCTCCTACCTGAAATGAGGGTTCTATAGCATGTTGATTATGACTTTTAATTCTCCGTTCAGCATTTTTAACAATCTGTTCGCAAACATTTTCGTCTGGGATGCATTGTTGGATCTCATTCACTGGTGGCCAAGGTAGAGCAGCTAGTAAATGCTCACCTATAATTCGTAGAGTAACATTTTTCTTTCCTTTACATAATACAGTAATCCACTAATTAGGACTCGTATTGGATGACTTTCAATAATTGTTTCTTCAATTAATTTAGCACGGTTTAAATGCCATTTGAAACAATTCCTATAACCTCTCCACCGTTTAGAATATGGAGGAGGGTCTAACAACTCTAAAGTTAAGTGTTGTTGTTTTCCTCTTGACCAATAATGTTGTTTAAACTGCTTAACAAAATCATCCCAGTCCCTAAATTCATTTCTATGCAGTACTGCCCACTCCGCAGCTTCTGCTTCTAAATGTCCTATTACAAATTGAATCCTTTTTTCATTACTCCATTTAGGAGATAATGAAGTTTCAAAAGCTTTTATAAAGATTATGGGGTGAAGTTCGCCTCCTGGTTTGAATACAGTAAACCGACTTGCCACATTTGAATTTGTCGTTATATCATCCAAACATTCTGCGAGAGACATAGTTGGATTTTGCTTAGATTGCAGAGACGTAGTTGCATCGGATTGGCTTGCCGTGATTTCTTTATTCATATTGTTGTCGTTCGAGCTAGCAAACACGATGCGACTGTTGTCTCTGATTACGTTATTACTTCTACTACTTGGAATGTTTTCATTATTATCTAATTCCGATAACCGTTTAGTAATTTCCTGTATTCGCATTTCTGTACTGGATACGCGATTAGCTAATATCGATTTTTCACTGTGTTCACGATGTGAACGCTCTGTACCTTCGTCAATGTTATTATCTTTGGAGGTCTCAAGGTTACTGCATATTTCAGTAATTAAAAATTTCATATTTTCTATTTCAGTATAATCTTTTTCTACTTGCTGAGTTAATGTCTCTAATTCTACATTATCTATTGAAGAAATCTCCACAGGTTTGGTAGAGACCTCTTTAATAGATTCTAATAATTCTCTACGAACAGTTTCTGTTTGCATAGAAAATTCATCTCGTAACATATCGTTATTTTTCTGTATTTCATTTACAATTAAGATATTGACATTATCTAGTCTCTCGGTTAAGTCAGTAATATCATTTCACATACGAGCTTTTACCTCACGTGATTCCTGGATATGTTCTTCTAACCTCTTACAATTATCAGCAATCTTATTACTAAGTCCTACTAGTTTTTCCTGCATTTCAACTTTAGAAGCCTCTATTTTATCCCTTAATCTAGCAGTAGATTCTTCATTAGATTGTTTTAATTCCTCTTTTAATCTAGCAATGGATTCTTCGTTAGACTGTTTTAATTTAGCAATCGCCCTAAAAAGGGATCTCATCCTCCTATCGGACATAGATTGCTCTTCGTCTGACATTTCACTTCCCGACATTATTGTAAGATATTAACTAGTTACACACGCAGACTTGTAATCAACAATCCTGTAAAAGCACACTCCCTATGTACAACACTGCACTTCCAACTTGAAACAAACTCACCGGACACTAATATTGTAGTTTGTAGTTCTCGGTGATCAGTGTGCTGCTATGGGCTGCAGATATAACAGCCGTCGATGCAGCCGCTGAGATGCTGCGACCCCGCTTCCGCAACCGGCAGGACGCTGAGTCGAGCACCGGAGACGTCACTGGCTGCAACCACGCCCGGCACCGCCGTAGACAGGCGAAGCCCTCAGCAACACCTCTAATACCAGCTGGAGGAACACCCCGCAGCTGACGTACTGGGCCTGTTAGTTTAGGGAGAAAAAGGGTTGTCGGGGTTTGCAGCGTTCAGCTGCTGCCCAACAGATGCGCCTTCTCGTGGAATAACTGCGTGACCGTACTGCTTGGCTGCGCTCCGTCAGATGCCCACACCCGCGAACTCGCCGCTGGCTGGTGAAGGCTCCACGAAAATTCGCGTTGACTTCCGAAAGACTCTTGATGTTTTGTTTCGTACCTGTGTGTCTTAGTTGCACACAAGTCCTGTTTCCAAGGTCGCCACGGTGTAGTGTAACGACGTATAGGTTTGTTTAGGAATGACTTTAGTTTATCATATGACCATGTGCAGACTTCGTCACCTACGTCAGTTACAAACCAATTCAAAATGATTTATATTCTTCTTAAATTGTCATAGAATGGTTCTTGAACGAAACTATAAAACATCAGTTGAGTCGTAAGCAAAGAATTTCGTCACTTGGGCCAATTGGTTTTTGCGTAAACTTTTTCGATTTTAGACGTCGTTTGTTTCTCCTCAGAACTTATATTGATACACGTTATCTTGACTTAATCGAAATTAGAACCACACATTAAATAAACTTTTGAGATTCGAAGTTGCGATGAACGCTGTCAAAATCCAATAATCATGTCAAATATATTATTAATCAGTTCCCATAATTCTCCATAAATAAATCCTCAGAACACGTGTTTCAACTTTAGTAACCTCCACTAATTTATAAGCTTCCTACATACATATGTGAACTTGACCGTTAACAAACTAAGACTGACTTTTTCAATAAGATTAAGCTCTCTATGACGTCATTGTTGTACAAAAAGAGTACAAAATTTCATTTTCCATTTTTAGAAGCACGACGCAACAACTCGGTTCCAGGATCTTCTGTTGCTCTTTGGCTGTCGACCCGCGACGTATAGTGGCCAGCAATTTCCTCTCTGGTCGCGGCAGCGAAGATGCTGTCTCCGTTCGTTGCGCCGCCCTCTCCATACATGAAACATACAAAAAATACAAAAACTTTAGATAATTCACAGCTATTACAAAAATATTACAGAAATACATAAACAAAACTAAATTAAACTTATATTCACCTGCAAACTGGGCTGACACTGGTGGATGGGTGACGCTTCAATTTCGCGTCCCACTACAATACATGCGGACGTGCATTGTCCTGTTGGAACAGCAAGTTCCCTTGCCGGTCTAGGAATGATAGAACGATGGGTTCGATGACGGTTTGGATGTACCGTGCACTATTCACCAGTGGTGTACGGCCAGTGTAGGAGATCGCTCCCCACACCATGAGGCCGGGTGTTGGCCTGTGTGCCTCGGTCGTATGCAGTCCTGATTGTGGCGCTCACCTGCACGGCGCCAAACACGCATACGACCATCATTGGCACCAAGGCAGAAGCGACTCTCATCGCTGAAGACGACACGTCTCCATTCGTCCCTCCATTCACGCCTGTCGCGACACCACTGGAGGCGGTCTGCACGATGTTGGGACGTGAGCGGAAGACGGCCTAACGGTGTGCGGGACCGTAGCCCAGCTTCATGGAGACGGTTGCGAATGGTCCTCGCCGATACCCCAGGAGCAACAGTGTCCCTAATTTGCTGGGAAGTGGCGGTGCGGTCCCCTACGGCACTGCGTAGGATCCTACGGTCTTGGCGTGCATCCGTGCGTCGCTGCGGTCCGGTCCCAGGTCGACGGGCACGTGCACCTTCCGCCGACCACTGGCGACACCATCGATGTACTGTGGAGACCTCACGCCCCACGTGTTGAGCAATTCGGCGGTACGTCCACCCGGCCTCCCGCATGCCCACTATACGCCCTCGCTCAAAGTCCGTCAACTGCACATACGGTTCACGTCCACGCTGTCGCGGCATGCTACCAGTGTTAAAGACTGCGATGGAGCTCCGTATGCCACGGCAAACTGGCTGACACTGACGGCGGCGGTGCACAAATGCTGCGCAGCTAGCGCCATTCGACGGCCAACACCGCGGTTCCTGGTGTGTCCGCTGTGCCGTGCGTGTGATCATTGCTTGTACAGCCCTCTCGCAGTGTCCGGAGCAAGTATGGTGGGTCTGACACACCGGTGTCAATGTATTCTTTTTTCCATTTCCAGGAGTGTATGATGAATTGGCCAGTCGTATTGACGTTATTGAAAGTAATAATGACAGCAAATCAGACGATACTTCACCAATTTCGTTTAATCAAACACCTGAATTTCAAAATTTACAGCAGACGATCAGTGAGATAGATTCGTCCATTAATACATTACGTAGAAAATTGTCAACTTTTCAGCAAGAAGTGACACAGATGAAAAATGTTTCAGTCAATAACACGTCACAGCATACGCCACATTCCGAACATTTCTCACATTCACACAGCCTGTATAATTTAGGTAATTTACAGAGACTACGTGAGTTAGATTCCGAACAGTCACAGACAAATAGATTCTCATACAATCCTGAACGTGTTCAAACATTCCGAGACGATAATTTTGATTACAAGCATTTTCTATCCGTGAGAAAATCTAAGGTAGTTAAAACTGACAGAACACAGATTCACTCTTTCGACTGGATACGACAATGTGCCTTTGAATTTTCACCGGCATTGCCTGTAAGGCAGAAGCTAAAATTTATTTGCAGCGCGTAATAAACCTCAGGGGATTCATTACGCTTTAATGAATATGTGCCGTAGAGTGCACAGGGCCCCGAGCCGTAGTTGTGCTGTTTCATCTTTAGTTTTCTGCACTGCTGCCTTCTCTTCTACTATCCTTTATATCTATTAAAACAGCTCTTCAACTATCGATCTATCTAGGATTAAGAATGAGTAAAGAAAACCTGATACGGCAAGTTTTACCCGAAAGTCACAATTTTCATTAGGCACTACAGAACTACCAGCGTAATTTTGATAACAAACAAAATTTTAATCATCAGTATGTACAAAAATTTTCAGCAGTCGCAAACACATTTTGGTAACAATACAGGTTTTTCTCCGCAACAGCATCAAAGCCAGCCGGTTAGCATACCTAACCAACAATGTAATATACAAGGTCAACCAAGCTTTAATGTTTCGCCGCCTACACGTATGGCGTCAGCTCCAACAAATAGTAACGCACAGCAACAAGGGAATCAGTACGTACAGAAAACACCCTATTTCAATTCCTATCGCAATGCACCGTATAGAAATGACTATCATGACAGACGTAAAAGTAATGAACACAATTTTCAGCGTACATTTAATAACAGTCGGTCTTACCAACAGCAAAATCATCCGCATCAACATATTATCATGAATGAACCAGACAGTAGATATCATCCCGAACGTAATACGTCAGGAAGAAATAACAGAACCGTACAAATAGTTGAAATGCCACAGTATCCTCCTGAAAATAATAGCGCGCCAGATAGAATTTGGCTAGATACAGTACAGGTTGCATCTTCCAGTAACGCAAGCAATACTTTTGACACAGAGAATCTTGTTCACGAAAATGTTATTACTTTTGAGGACATCCGAGACACTCTTTTGCAGGAAAGACCAGTTATTCAAAAAACCATTTCACACCCTGTCATTGAAGTAAAAATTGGATCATCTAAATTTTCAGCAGTAATCGATTCTGGATCTCCTACGTCAGTCATAAATGAGGAAACTTTCAACGAGTGTAACAAAGAGAATACTTATCCTACGTTACCATTAGGCAAAATGAAAGTAAAAAGAGCAGTATCTGGTAAAAGAGTAGATGTTAAATTACAGACACATTTATCATTTTGTATTGCAGGTCATACATTTGACTCAAATTTTTGGATTGTTCCCTTATTGACGACAGACGTTATTTTAGGTACGAATTTTCTGGTACAACACGACGCAATTATTGACTTTCAAAATTCCTATTTAATGTTGAAGGATGAAAATGTACAACTGGCTTTAGAATTTCAGCACTCTTTATCTGCATAAGAACAAACAATTAATCGTACAGAGGTCTTTTCCGCATCACGTAACATAGACTGTCATTACACAATGTTAACAGATACGTATGTACACAACTATAATACTCCAGACGAAGCCGACTCTGACGTTATACAGATGATTTCTGATAAAGTTAAACAGAGCAGTGCAAATACAGACGACGAACGCACGCAACTACGCAAAATTCTTTTACAGCAAGCTCCAGTTTTTGACAACGTTCCTGGTACTATGTCCGGTTTTATATATGAATTTCAAGTTAAACAGCACGACACATTTAAAGCGAAACATTATCCCTTTCTTTATATTCACAGAGAACAAGTTAAGAAAGAATTGCAAGCTATGCTTGACCAAGGAATTATTGAACCGGCAGTTAGTCCGTACATAAACCCTCTCCATATTGTCAAGAAAAAGGATGGTTCACTTCGCCTCGTACTTGATTCGCGTCGCATCAACGACATTATTATTAATGAAACGGATCGCCCACAGACACTAGAAGAACTTCTACAGAGATTTCATGGTACTGCTGTTTATTCCACATTAGATTTGAAATCGGGATTTTGGCAAATTCAACTCCATCCGGACTGCAGAAAGTACACGGCTTTTCTCTGTTTTGCTGACTGTTATCAATTTTGTAAATTACCGTTCGGTTTAACTATTTCTTCAGCAGCATTTATTCGCGGTTTGAATACAATACTTCCGACAGAACTTAAAAACAGAATCACAACGTATTTAGACGACATTCTTATTGCAGAAGCTAACTGGTCTGAACACAATCTGATTCTTGAACAACTGTTGCAAACTTTTCGTGCACAAGGATTCACAGTTAATCTCAGTAAATCGCACTTTGGTAAAACTTCTATAAAATTTCTTGGACATGTAATTTCAGCAGAAGGCGTTGCGCCTGACCCGGAAAAACTTCGAGCTTTACGTGACATTACTGTTCCTACGACGATGAAACAACTACGCAGCTTTTTGGGTTTAATTAACTTTTTTCGTAAATTTATTCATTACTCTGCTTTAGACACCCCTAGATTATGTCAACTGACAGGTAAATACACTATTTGGTCCTGGTATAAGCAAGCACATTCTGAATTTATGAACCTGAAACATGCTTTGTTGAATGCACCACTTTTATCACATCCAGATCTTACTAGAAATTTTTCCATTGCCACCGACAGTTCTAACACCGCTTTAGGAGTACACATTTTTCAGGAAATTGAAGAAGATGGTTCTACAGTAATTAAAAACATCGCCTTTGCGAGTCGCATTCTGTCACCTGCTGAACGTAATTATTCTGTTACAGAACTTGAAACATTATGTGTTGTATGGGCATTTACGAGATTTCGGCATTTCCTTTATGGAAGACATACGACCGTATATACAGACCATAGAGCGATACAGTTTTTACTTTCCGCTAAATTTACACACGACAGATTAAGCAGATGGAAACTTTATTTACAGCAATTTAATTTTACAATTGTTCACATTCCCGGCACACAAAATATTGTAGCAGACGCACTATCCCGTTCTCTCAGCAACAATCAGCAAGACATCGCAACCAACTTCTGCAAAGCAAATTTCAGCGTCATGTACATTCAACAAGTTGCATTTGAAAATTTCATTTCGTCGTCATTACAAGACATAGCACAAGAGCAGAGTAAAGACAACGTATTGAAAGAGATTAAACGCCTTTCGCAAGATAGGAATAATGTTACCATTAGAAACCATTACACTGTACGCAATAATATTCTGTTTCGCCGCTTTCACCCTGACAGCAACAATTGGTTATTATGCATTCCCGACGAACTTGTTAACAAATTAATTTGGTATACTCATTTAAGTTACGCACATTACGGAGCCAGAAAATGTTTTCTTATACTGAGACAGAACTGTTATTTTACCAACATGGAGAAACGTATTCGACGAGTTTTAGCGTCATGCAAAATCTGCCAGAAAGCTAAGTCAGATACGACTTCACATATTCCTCCATTACATCCCATTGTACCTGTTAAATTGAGACACATGGCCGCTGTAGACATTTTTGGTCCGATTCCCGGAACTAATAGAGGTTTTTGCTACATCTTTGTCGCTGTTGAACTCACTTCAAAATTTGTTACCTTCACTCCGTTACGCAAAGCTACTGCTAAAACTGTTTCGAAAGCATTTGTAAAACATTTTCTATTTCAAGTAGGGCATTTGTTGAAAGTAATTTCCGACAATGGACCACAGTTTCGTTCTGCTATATGGACACGTATGTTACGAGCTAGAAACATTTCTCCGATCTACATATCCAGGTACCATGCTTCTTAGAACCCCTGTGGACGATTAATGAAAGAAATTGGTAAACTGTGTAGAATATACTGCCATAAAAGACATATTGATTGGGACACATACATACTCTCATTCCAGGATGTAATTAATTCCATACCAAATGAATCTACTATGCTATCTCCGTCTGTTATACTGAAAAAGGTTGAACCACCTAACAAAATTAAAGAATTAGTAACCTTTCCTACATCTCGTCGACTACGACACCATGAAATAATTGACATTGCGCTGAACAACATGAAACGTGCCGCAGAGCGCCGGAGAAGACACCAAAAACAGGTTTGTACACGCCGTGACTTTCACATTGGACAGAAGATATTAGTACGTACACACTATTTATCCAACAGAGGAAAGAATAGATGCAGTAAATTTGAGCTTCTGTATGCAGGTCCATATCGAATTCGCAGCATTCCTCTCCTCAATGTAGTACACGTCGAAACTTTGAGAACCAGAAAAAGCAAGGGCAATCACCATGTCTCCAACATCAAACCCTTTATTGAATGAACATACTTTATGATTTATCACACTGTAATGCCATTTCCTAATTTTTTTATGACCACTTATGCAATTATATTCACATGAACACTTACTGATGATTATCATATTTTTTCTTGGCAAGTGCCCGGCAAGGTATGGTTAGCAGGCCGCTTTTCTTGTCGTTACACATCAGACCGTGCACATTTTTCCAGATAAACTTACACATTTTATGAACAATTATGCAATTCTATTTAGTGACATATTAATCTTATCAAATTCTCTCTCCATTAAAGTCTTCAATTCTCGCTTCTATTAACTACACAACATACAATCTGAACACAAAGAAAGTCATTTCTTGTCGTTATATATCAGACCGTGTACATTTTCCATTTTTTATGTATGTATGATTGTTTTCCTGTTTTGTTTGTATGCACTGTGAAATATTTAAGATATAACAAACACCAGTTGAGTTTAACATTTTGCCTTATGATATCTCAACATCGTGACTATTTTATATATATTTTTTTTTTTTTTTTTTGCTGCTACATTGTGATACTCTGTGTACATTTTTGCACGTGCACACTGTCTGTGTTTTTGACATATTACGTTTTCCGTCATGCTATGCTGTATGCTCAATTATATCACTAGAAACCAGTTTCTGTTTAATGGGTATATGATTTAAATGCAAGACATTAATCTTTGTTCATCATTTTCAGAAAGGAATAACGTGTAAAAGAAATAAATTAAACAGAAATGGGAATTTCACCTTCGGAATGAACGAAAGAAGATGCAATAGCTCGTCACGAAGAGTAATTGGATCAGAATTAACAAGCTTTAACGAGAATATACTATACACATCGTATGATAGCAGTCTTAACTAATTTTTTCTTTCAGAATACGAGGCGATTGATGCAGGCTGTCAGACAGAACTACACATCTTAGTTTTAGTGGTGAAATATGCTAGAAATAAGGAATAGTTGTATAATGAATAATGAAGTGACTTTTTTGCAGATGATAATGAATGGTGATGAATAATGATGAAGAATATGATAATATGGATAATGAAGTTTTTCTTTACAGGTGATGATAATAATGGAATTATGATTATATGGATAATGAAGTTTTTCTTTGCAGATGAGGATAATGTTGAAGTTTATATATTTATGCTATGTAGTTATTTAAGTATTTGTTGCAGTTCGTTTTGACAGTATGTCTTATGTCGCATGGTATGATGACTGAAGGTTTTGGAAAGGACAGCTAGAGAACATATATATTTTATACACATTTCACTACCTGTTAATTCGAAGTTCACTACTTTTCAGCATAATATGCGTTTCTTCTGTCAGCTTAATAATCCATTTTGTATTTTTCTAGGAGAAGCTATTCACGAAATTAATACGCTATAATCATTAAACCTGTTCTAGTACTTGCATTTTTTTTTTACCCATTTGTGTCTGTCATTCACGAATGTGATCACATATACTCTACTTGTTTCATAACCTTGCTACAGCTGACTCATGACCAATGACGTTACTCATCTTCATTTGCAGCAATAAGTCAAATGCAAATATTGTTATGCCCCAGTAATTAATTATCGATCCCAACGCAATGCATTGCTAGCACACAAAAAAATGTATTACCTGTCCCAAATAATGCTACCAGTTTAAGAGAATTCTGAGTAATACTGAATGATGTTTTCTTGTCACAGACGTTGAATAATAGTTACAGCATGTTACATTTTCAATATGTCCTATGTCACTGGAATGATCAGTTCTGAGTAATACTGAATGATGCTTTGTAATAATGCATAAATACTATGCCAATAATTTCTGTAAATAATATTTTGTTATACTCTATAAATTCTATGCCAATAATTGACTCTAATTTTGAATGATAACTTCTGAATAATACTGAATAAGGTTTTATAAAAATATAAGAATACTTTGTAACTGGCCAATGAGTGCCAATAATTATTTTAAATATGTCGTATGTCACTTGAATGATCAAAAATGTTTTGTACTATTCAATACTTGCTATATGTTTTGTAACTGGCCAATGAGTGCTAATAATTACTATAACTAAGTGAATTATGTTAATATTATGCCATTCATTAGCTCCTGTTTTGAATGATGACTTCTGATGTTTTGTAACTGGCCAATGAGTGCCAATGATCACTATAATTAAGTGAATTATGTTAATAATATGCCATTCATTAGCTCCTGTTTTCAATGATGACAGCTGATGGTTTGTAACTGGCCAATGAGTGCCAATGTTCACTGTAATCAGATGATTTACGAACATTATTCTGTAATACTTCATACATGGTACAGAAATGTTCAGTAACTGGGCGATGAGTGCCACTAATTACTCAAATCAGTTGTTAGACTAGTGTAATTCTCAATGAAGACTAGTATGTGACTTAATGTCCTTCACCTTCTGACCTAATTACCAGAAATTACTGCAATAGCCGTTTGTCCTGTCTATCCTCATGATCATTTAGCACTATATTTGGTTTTTGCACTAATTCTACTTTGGTGTACCTTACAAGAACGTGGTGTTGACACGACATGCTGTCCACCACCTTGAGCGATGGAGATGTTATTATGGTCCCACTGTTTGGTATACCTAATGTACTACCAAAATGATAACATGAAATATTACTACGACATTTGAGCGTCTTGGCTACACTGATTAATACTTCAAGGAAAAGAAGTTCAGATTGTCTCACTTGGTGTTGTGTTTCTGTAGATGGATATGGACTTTCAGTGCAGCTGCATGCAACCTAAAGTGCTACAACCATGATGCAATCCTTCCCTTTCCTATCCTAGTTCTTGTAAAATAGTAAAAAAAAAGGTATATACAGTGTGTGTGCACTCTTCTCATTTAGTTAACATTATTTGTATTCATTGCATATACATTTGTGATTTCCTGATATGTTCAGTACTACAGTGCGTGTGCACTTTATGTCATTTTGTTAACGTGATTTGTATTCATTGCATATACATTTTGTGATTTGCTGATATGTTCTGAACTACAGTGCGTTCGCACTTTTGTCATTTTGTTAACATGATTTGTATTCATTGCATATACATTTTGTGATTCGCTGATATGTTCTGAACTACAGTGCGTGTGCACTTCTGTCATTTGTTAATATGATATGTACTCATTGCCTATACATTTGTGATTTCCTGATATGTTCAGTACTACAGTGCGTGTGCACTTTATGTCATTTGTTAATATGATTTGTACTCATTCCGTATACATTTTGTGATTTGCTGATATATTCTGAACTACAGTGCGTGTGCACTTTATGTCATTTGTTAATATGATTTGTACTCATTGTCTATACATTTTGTCTTTGCTTGATATGTTCTGTACTCAGTGCATGTGCACTATATTTTATTTCATATTCTGCACTTATATATATGTATATATTCTGTGATTGTAAACTTAGTTAATTAAGAAAAATTTGTTGCTCATGGCAAGTCCAATTGACTCACCATCGCTGCCAAATTTTTGCCCCCCCCACTCCTCCCCCAGTGGAGGGTTATGTAAGACGTACGCGTTGCCGGCGATGGGCGAGGCATGGCAGAGTCTCTGACCAGAGAGTAGTATGTAGTTAGTTGTTGCTTGTCGCTAGTCGGCAGTAGTCTGCAGTAGTCGACAGTAGTCGGCGCGTGACTGCGCGTGTCGGCAGTCTGCTCTGGTCGGGACTTTGGAGGATGAGTATTATTGTAGAAGGTCAAGAAGCAGCCTTGCACATATCTAGTAATGTATATTAACTGTCATTAATTTCTTTTAAAAAAATTGCCCCAATAATAATTTTTATAATATAAAGTAATTTTTTTAAGAAAAGCATTCATTTCAATTTAAAGAATATTTTTAATGCATGATCATTCCGTCCAAGAATAAAAAAAAATATAGCCCAGCATTGCACGAAGCTGTGCCGAGAAGTTTTTACGTAAGAGCAGATATATTCGCAGTTTTTATTGAGGTAAGAATATTTCCTTTTTTATTCAGAACACAGGGCCGAGGCGCAGCGCTGATGTCATAAAATTTACCAGGTTACTGAATCTTTTTATTATTTCCGGGTTTAGGAATTGAATTTTGTGGTTACATTAAATGTGAATGCATTTCTGCACAGAGATTATAAGTGGAGCGAATTTTGTTCAGAGGTTACAATATACAAAATTCATTTAATTATTATTTTTGTGCGGAGGTTACACTTGGTTCCTGGTTACTAATTTAAAAAAAATTCTGTGGGGAGGTTACAACATGTCTGTCTTACACAGCTCAACATCGTTCTTGGCCACTCCCACTAAACCTCAGGTAACTGCTTCGGCCACTATTCGCGTGCAGTGACCATCTACAGCAGCTATGAGGGGCTTTTGAAAAGTCCGTGCAAAGTCAGAGAGATGGCACCACCGGCGTGTATCGAGGTCATGTTTAGTTAGTAGCATCTTTGGAAAGAACGCACACAAAGTTTCAGCCATATTGGTCCATTTCTTTGTGTTTGGCATTCGTGTGAATCAAAGAAGTCGAATGATAAAAAAATGGACGAAAAAGAATTTCGTGTGATGATTAAACACTACTTTATGAAAGGCAAAACGTCTCAGGAGACTAAAGAGGAGCTTTATAAACATTACGGTGACTCTGCACCTTCGATTAGAACACTTTATAAGTGATTTCAAAATTTTCGGAGTGGTCATATGTGTACAAGTGATGCTGAACGTTCTGGACGCCCTCTGGAGGGTACGACTCCAGAAATCATTGATAAAATCCATGATATGGTGATGGATGACAGAAGAGTTAAGGTGCGTGAGATTGCTAGTGCTGTGGGCATCTCGAATGAATCTGTACATAATATTTTGCATAAACATTTGTACATGAGAAAGCTATCGGCAAGATGAGTTCCACGATTGCTCACGCTTGACCTAAAGCGGAATGGTGTGAAGTGTTGCAAGGATGGTTTGCAGCTGTTCAGGAAGAATCCGCAGGACTTCAAGCGCCGTTTCGTCACTGTGGGTGAAACATGGATACATTACTATACTCCTGAGACCAAACAACAATCTAAACAATGGGTTAGCAAGGGAGAATCTGCACCAAAAAAGGCGAAGACCATTCCTTCGGCAGGAATGGCGACTGTCTTTTGGGATTCGCAAGGGATAATCCTCATCGACTATCTGGAAAAGGGTAAAACTGTTACAGGTGCATATTATTCATAGTTGCTGGACCGTTTGAAAACCGAGCTGCAAGAAAAACGCTGACGATTAGTTCGCAAAAAAGTCCTTCATGACAATGCATCAGCACACACCTCAGCAGTTCTGATCGCAAAATTAATGGAAATAGGATTCCAATTCGTTTCACATCCCCCCTATTCTCCAGACCTGGCTCCCTCGGACTATTACTTGTTCCCCAATTTGAAGAAGTGGCTGGTGGGACGAAGATTTTATTCAAATGGGGAGATGATTGCAGCAACTAATAGCTATTTTGGAGACTTGGACAATTCCTATTATTCGGAAGAGATCAAAAAATTAGAACAGCGTTGGATGAAGTGTATAAGACTAAAGGCAGATTATGTCGAAAAATAAAAATGGTTTACCGCAAAGACGTAAATAGTTTTTATTTTTGCACGGACTTTTCAAAGGCTCCTCGTACAAGAAAACTTCAGCCGACTCATCCAGTGGCGCCTGCGAAATTGGAAGTCCAGCGTGCAAAGTTTCTCCAGTATCGGTCCCAACTATTACACAAAATAACATTAATGTATGAGGGTGTCGCCACTGTCACCGATAAGGACCATGTAGCCGCTTTGGGGTGATACAGCGAGGAACGTTCTGCATGGAGAGTGAGGTGACTTCTTATTACTTCCATACCGAAGGCTGAATGCAAGAGGACGTTCCACCAATGTGCCTGGTAAGCCGCAGCTGCAACTACGCGGCGCCACAGTCACACTGCTCCCAGGGCTGCGCTGCGGCGAGAAGCATTTTGTGAGACCAAAAGCCAACGCAACTCATGAAGTCTTGCGATCGGCAAATAATTATTTCATTTAAATACTGCAACTGAAAACAGTTACGTATTATATTTGACGACAAGGAACACACTTTTATCATAATATAATGTTAATAAGTGACTTCAGGATGGCCGATTGACGGAAACCGACGATTAAATACACATTATTGCAGTCTCTGCTAGTTCCATGAGGTTGATCTTTGAATTTACTGAAGCTGTGTGGAACAGAAAATACTGCTTCCCCTTCGAGTATTAATTTTCACATCGAAGAGGAAATTGTCAAATAAAGTTATCACACCCTAAACTGAAACACTGCATTGCAGGACCTGTTGAATACAATTAACAGTCTAATGAGTAAACACTGTGGACTGCAAGTAAACCAGAGAAAGGCAAAACAATGAGGAGCAGCAGCAGAAACGATGTTGAAGATATAATTAACGTCAGCTATGGGGATGGAGTTCTGCTGCGTTGGAAGAAAGATAACATCTGACAGACGAAGCATGGACAATATAGGAAGCAGACTTGCACACTCAAAGAGTGTATTCATGGCCATAGGAAATCTGGAAGTACGTAACATTGGCTTAATCTTGAATAAGAAATTTCTCAGAATATAAACATGGAGCACACCAGTATGTGGAAAAAGAAAATTGTGTACTGTGGGAAAATCGCAAAAGATAATCGAAGAATGAGAGTTGTTGTGATTTTGGAGAAAGTCGAAAATTAGGTGAACAGGTAAGACGAGGTTCTCCGCAGGAGAGAAAGATCTGGAAAAGATCAGTAGGAAGAAGGGACAGGATCAAAGGAAAAACCGGCCGGTGTAGCCGAGCGGTTCTAGGCGCTTCAGTTTGGAACCGCGCGACCGCTACGGTCGCAGGTTCGAAACCTGCTTCGGGCATAGATGTGTGTGATGTCCTTAGGTTAGTTAGGTTTAAGTAGTTCTAAGTTCTAGGGGACTGATGACCTCAGATGTTAAGTCCCATAGTGCTCAGAGCCATTTGAACCATTTTGAATCAAAGGAAATTAAAACATCAAGAAATAGCTTACACGTGCTTGACAGTGCTCAGGAGGGTAAATATTGTAGGGGAACACAGGAGAGAAAACTGAGGAGCGCCGCATCAAATCAGTCAGAAGATTGATGATTAAAACTAAACTAAACTCGGTCCGAACAGGCCGTGGAGAACTAACAGTACCGACTGGCCACTGTGTCACCCTCAGCCCACAGGCTTCACTGGACGTGAATAAGGAGGTTTACGAGATCGGAGACGCTAATTCTCAATCAACTAACTCCTCAGTTTGCCTCACAAGGACTGAGTGCATTCCGCTTGCCAACAACGCTCGACAGACCGGATGGACACCCATCAAAGTGCTAGCCCAGCCCGACAGGGCTTAATTTGTGTAACCCAATACTAGAGCATTCGTCAAGTGTGTGGACAGCGTACAAAATACAGTTACCAGGGGTAATTCAAATTTGCACGAAAGGCAGCACGTCCATTACGTGATCCAAAGTAACTGGACATCCATAAATGACGCTAGAGGCCGGCCCGCCCATGTAAAAGGAAACGGGGAGTGTTGTTTTGAGAGCAGGGAAGCAGAATAGAATGGCTCACACAGGAGAGGTCAGTGACTTCGAACATGGGCTAGTCATTGAATCTCACCTGGCAACCAAATCTGTTAGGATCACTTTAACCGTTCTGTTATGCAGCAACCTAATCTGGTTTAATGAAATGACGTTCCAGCAGAAGTACGTCATAGAGGGAGAAGCACCTATCAGTCCGTAGGTATTCGGAACTCAAGAGCACTCATTCCGTACGCTGATGCTGCAGATTACACTAACCATCTCCTCTGGCAGGGCATCTGGAAGAGCTGACCAACGTAACTCACTATTCGGAGTTACACACCCTATGTTAGTAAGAAGAATGATGCAATGTTCCTTCCGACAAGCTTGTATGTCCGAAGAAACAGGCACTGCGACGCCTACATCCGTTATGAAATACATTAAATGAATTCGCAGTTGCGAATTAGAACAACCAGCAGTTTTATAAGGGAATGATGGCAATGAAAATTTGTGCCAGACCGTGACTCGACCCCGGATTTTCTGCTTTACGTGAGCGGTTACCTCACTCACATGAACGACTCATGGCCAGATGCAAACTTCCATACGTCGTCGTTCCTGCGTAACAAACCGTACTAAAACACGTATCGGCGGTTAAATACGATACTCGATACTAAAGCGCCTGAGTTGTTAATTAGAACGCTGCAATGCAAGCACGAAGGAACAAACACTGGGGTGACTACAGCTATTAAGAAATACATGAAATATATTCGCAATTGCGAACATAGAAAATTTTTGTCCCGGTCTGCTACAAATTTTCATCGTCGTCATTTCCGTGTACAGCTGATGGTTGTTCTTATTGTGCATCATTTCACGTAAGTCACCATTGCCTAACAGATACGCCAGGCTCTGCAGCCTGTTTTGAATTCTGTGCTGAAGTACTGCCGACGAGGAAACATTAGCCAACCTGGCTCCCATGTATACCCCTAATTTAGACCCTCATTCTCAGATGTTCCTTGTATTCAGCAGTATCCAGGGTTGTACAGCATGCCTAGTGACGCAGCCTACGCCCACTGATAACTACGAGAGAAGCCCACTTGCTGTTCACGATGAACTAGCCAGCCACCATCCACGGAATTTGCACCAGCAACTCCAGGCTTCTGCCTGGGCTAAAATCTCTTTGCTGTCAACTTTGCTCCTTCGCCTTCACAGCTCTGGATCACCGGCTGGTACTATCTTCTGCTGATAACCACCCTTGGTGGGCCGTGAGTTCTTTCCTGGACCAACTACTTACCCAGCTATACTATCGCTGTTCTTCGGCCCTCGCTGATCTACAGTGTTGTTGACCATCGCTGATGGTGGGCTCACGCCATCGTCTTTGGTATTAACCAGCACCACATCTATCCTTGGGCGTTGAACGTTATGGAGAAAAAGCGACCGAGCACTGAGGGGTCGCTGTCTTACATCAACATCCCGCAGCCACTGTCACCATAATGCGCTGCCTGCCTGGTGGGCAACTAGTGAGAAGGCACGCCACGCAACCGTGACCTACTATGTCACATCAGTTACGTGATAGAATCGTTTCCTTAGGGGAGTTGTTGTCACAGAGGACAACAACACCCTCTCTGGAAACGATCCCAGCATGTATTGTAACTAATGTGAAAAAATTAGTTTTGTAACGAGGGAGATTTCACTGACGGTTCGTGACACAATTGCAGTCACCACCATCTGCGCAGCCCATGTCCAGACGGAGGAACGGCGCTCCACCCTGATTTACCAGCAGCCGATTCACCCACTATCGTAGGGATCACGTTTCGACCTGAGTATTTCTAAAGCTGTTAGCCGGCCGCGGTGGCCGAGCGGTTCCACGCACTTCAGTCCGGAACCACAAGGCTGCTACGGTCGCAGGTTCGAATCCTGCCTCGGGCATGGATGTGTGTGATGTCCTTAGGTTAGTTACGTTTAAGTAGTTCTAAGTGTAAGGGACTGATGACCTCAGATGTTAAGTCCCATAGTGCTGAGAGCCATTCGAGCCATTCTAATTGCAGAGGGTAGTTGCAAAATGTGCATCAAACCTGTGGAAGGAATGGTTCGCGAATTCCAAATCGTTACCAGCAGTCCAACTAACCCAATGACTGTGTGCAGGGAGTTAAAAAGAATGGCCGAGAAACTACTGATGAGCACAAATCTCTGTAGTTAGTGCTGAGTGACTCGAGGTAATGCAGGATTTGACGCTAATGGACAGTGAACGAATGGAAACAAGTGACTGGGAGTGATTAATGACGCTGTACCCTTTGGAAATGCGATGGAAGGGCTTGGATTTAACGAATGCTAAAGAACGTTACCAGCCTCTTGTGTAGTGATGATGATAATGATGATGATGATGATGTTTGGTTTCTTTTGCGCGCTCAGCTGCGCAGTTATCAGCGCCCGTACAAAGTCCCAACATTTCCTCAGTCCAAACTCGCCACTTTCATGAATGATGATGAAGACAACACAAGCACCCAGTCATCACGAGGCAGGTGAAAATCCCTGACCCAGTCGGGAATCGAACCCGGGACCCCGTGGTCGGGAAGCGAGAACGCGACCGCGAGACAACGAGCTGCAGACCTCTTGTGTATTGCCAACAGTGAAATACGGAGAATGCACTGTTACGGTATCGGGTGGCTTACATGGTTATGGTGTGGTCTCATTAGAGTGCTTAGTAAAAAACTAAATTTTAAAGTATTTTGTACTGGGGACTATACAGAAACAGCTAGGAGACGATGTTTTTCGTATCAACATGGCAGTGCAGCCTATCATAAAGCAGCATCTGAGAGGCAATGGTTTGTGGACAGTACCATTTCCGAAATGGACTGGCCTGCCCAGATTCCAGATCTGAATCTAGTGTAACAACTTTGGAGTGGGTGAGAATATCAGCTTCACTCCAAACTCCAGCGTTCAGCATCGCTACCTTCTTTAGTTTCGGCCCTTGAGAGAAAATGGGATGCCATTGCTCAAGAGACATTCAGACAACTCGTCTGAAGAGCCCCCAGCAAATTTCAAGTCGTCATAAGTGCGAAGTGTAGGCACACACCATATTAGTGTTCAGTTGTATACAGGCTGGTCCATTGATCGTGACCGGGCCAAATAACTCACGAAATAAGGATCAAACTAAAAAACTGCACAGAACGAAACTTCTCTAGCTTGAAGGGGGAAACCAGATGGCGCTATGATTGGCCCTCTAGATGGCGCTGCCATAGGTCAAACGGATATCAACTGCATTTTTTTAAAATAGGAACCCCCATTTTTATTACATATTCGTGTGGTACGTAAAGAAATATGAATGTTTTAGTTGGACCACTTTTTTCGCTTTGTGATAGGTGGCGCTGTAATAGTCACAAACATATGGCTCACAATTTTAGATAAACAATTGGTAACAGGTAGGTTTTTTAAATTAAACTACAGAACAAGGTACGTTTGGACACTTTATTTCGGTTGTTCCAATGTGATACATGTACCTTTGTGAACTTATCATTTCTGAGAACGCATGCTGTTACAGCGTGATTACCTCTAAATACCACATTAATGCAATAAATGCTGAAAATGATGTCCGTCAACCTCAATGCATTTGGCAATACGTGTAACGACATTCCTCTCAACAGCGAGTAGTTCGCCTTTCGTAATGTTCGCACATGCATTGACAATGCTCTGACGCAAGTTGTCGGGAGTTGTCAGTGGATCACGATAGCAAATATCCTTCAACTTTACCCACAGAAAGAAATCCGGGGACGTCAGATCCAGTGAACGTGCGGGTCATGGCATGGTGCTTCGATGACCAATCCACCTGTCATGAAATATGCTATTCAATTACCCTTCAACTGCACGCGAGCTATGTGCCGGACATCCATCATGTTGGAAGTACATCGCCTTTCTGTCATGCTACGTCTACATCTACACAATTACTCTGCAATTCACAGTTAAGTGCTTGGCAGAGGGTTCATCGAACCACAATCATACTATCTCTCTACCATTCCACTCCGCCGACCGGTGTGGCCGTGCGGTTAAAGGCGCTTCAATCTGGAACCGCGTGACCGCTACGGTCGCAGGTTCGAATCCTGCCTCGGGCATGGATGTGTGTGATGTCCTTAGGTTAGTTAGGTTTAATTAGTTCTAAGTTCTAGGCGACTGATGACCTCAGAAGTTAAGTCGCATAGTGCTCAGAGCCATTTTTTAACCATTCCACTCCCGAACAGCGCGCGGGAAAAACGAACACCTAAACCTTTCTGTTCGAGCTCTGATTTCTCTTATTTTATTTTGATGATCATTCCTACCTATGTAGGTTGGGCTCAACAAAATATTTTCGCATTCGGAAGAGAAAGTTGGTGACTGAAATTTCGTAAATAGATCTCGCCACGACGAAAAACGTCTTTGCTTTAATGACTTCCATCCCAACTCGCGTATCATATCTGCCACACTCTCTCCCCTATTACGTGATAATACAAAACGAGCTGCCCTTTTTTGCACCCTTTCGATGTCCTCCGTCAATCCCACCTGGTAAGGATTCCACACCGCGCAGCAATATTCTTACACAGGACGAACGAGTGTAGTGTAAGCTGTCTCTTTAGTGGACTTGTTGCATTTTCTTAGTGTCCTGCCAATGAAACGCAACCTTTGGCTCGCCTTCCGCACAATATTCTCTATATGGTCTTTCCAACTGAAGTTGTTCGTAATTTTAACACCCAGGTACTTAGTTGAATTGACAGCCTTGAGAATTGTACTATTTATCGAGTAATCGAATTCCAACGGATTTCTTTTGGAACTCTTGTGGATCACCTCACACTTTTCGTTATTTAGCGTCAACTGCCACCTGCCACGCCATACAGCAATCTTTTCTAAATCGCTTTGCAGCTGATACTGGTCTTCGGATGACCTTACTAGACGGTAAATTACAGCATCATCTGCGAACAACCTAAGAGAACTGCTCAGATTGTCACCCAGGTCATTTATATAGATAGGGAACAGCAGAAGTCCCAGGACGCTTCCCTGGGGAACACCTGATATCACTTCAGTTTTATTCGATAATTTGCCGTCTATTACTACGAACTGCGACCTTACAGACAGGAAATCACGAATCCAGTCGCACAACTGAGACGATACCCCATAGGCCCGCAGCTTGATTAGAAGTCGCTTGTGAGGAACGGTGTCAAAAGCTTTCCGGAAATCTAGAAATACGGAATCAACTTGAGATCCCCTGTCGATAGCGGCCATTACTTCGTGCGAATAAAGAGCTAGCTGCGTTGCACAAGAACGATGTTTTCTGAAACCATGCTGATTACGTATCAATAGATCGTTCCCTTCGAGGTGATTTGTGGTGTCGCCGCCAGACACCACACTTTCTAGGTGGTAGCTTTTAAATCGGCCGCGGTCCGCTAGTATACGACGGACCTGCGTGTCGCCACTGTCAGTGATTGCAGACCGAGCGCCGCCACACGGCAGGTCTAGAGACACTTCCTAGCACTCGCTCCAGTTTTACAGCCGACTTTGCTAGCGAAGCTACACTGACAAATACGCTCTCATTTGCCGAGACGATAGTTAGCATAGCCTTCAGCTGCGTCATTTGCTACGACCTAGCAAGGCGTCATTACCAGTTTATATTGAGATTGTTATTAATGTACAGCCAAGAGAGATGTACACCAATTATGGATTAAAGATAAGTATTCCAGCAGCAACGTACCTTATTGGCTATATTAATTACATTGTCATTTCCCAGACCTCACGCCAGCCTGCGTGAGCTTAAACGTGTGCCTTTCGGTTTCCTCCAAACCCCGTGAATTGGCTCCTGCCAATTCACATCATGATTCATAATGTTTGAATACAGTATATGCTCCAAAACCCTACTGCAAACCGAAGTCAATGGTATTGGTCTGTAGTTCGATGGATTACTCCTACTACCCTTCTTAAACACTGGTGCGACCTGCGCAATTTTCCAATCTGTAGGTACAGATCTATCGGTGAGCGAGCGGTTGTATATGATTGCCAAGTAGGGAGCCATTGCATCAGCGTAATCTGAAAGGAACCTAATCGGTATACAATCTGAACCTGAAGATTTGCCCGTATCAAGCGATTTGAGTTGCTTCGCAACCCCTAAGTATCTATTTCTAAGAAACTCATGCTAGCAGCTGTTCGTGTTTCAAATTCTGGAATATTCCATTCGTCTTCCCTGGTGAAGGAATTACGGAAAACTGCGTTCAATAACTCCGCTTTAGCGGCACAGTCGTCAGTACCAGTGTCATCGGCACTGCGCAGCGAAGGTATTGACTGCGTCTTGCCGCTTGTGTACTTCACATACGACCAGAATTTCTTCGCATTTTCTACCAAATTTCGAGACAATGTTTCGTTGTGGAACCTATTAAAGGCATCTCGCATTGAAGTCCGTGCCAAATTTCGCGCGTCTGTAAATTTTAGCCAATCTTCGGGATTTCGCGTTCTCCTGAACTTTGCATGCTTTTTACGTTGCCTCTGCAACAGCGTTCGGACCTGTTTTGTGTACCATGGGGGATCAGTTCCATCTCTTACCAATTTATGAGGTATGAATCCCTCAATTGCTGTTGCTACTATATCTTTGAATTTGAGCCATATCTCGTCTACATTTACATAGTCAGTTCGGAAGGAATGGAGATGGTCTCTTAGGAAGTCTTCTAGTGACACTTTATCCGCTTTTTTAAATAAAATTATTCTGCGTTTGTTTCTGGTGGACTTGGAAGAAACGGTATTGAGCCTAGCTATATCGACCTTGTGACCACTAATCCCTGTATCAGTCATGATGCTCTCTATTATCTCTGGATTGTTTGTGGCTAAGACGTCAAGTGTGTTTTCGCAACACTTTTCAATTCGCGTGAGTTCGTGGACTAACTGCTCGAAATAATTTTCGGAGAAAGCATTTAGGACAATCTCGGAAGATGTTTTCTGCCTACCACCGGTTTTGAACAAGTCTTTTTGCCAACATATCGAGGGAAGGTTGAAGTCCCCACCAACCATAACCGTATGAGTGGAGTATTTATTTGTTACGAGACTTGAAACATCTTGTAGTAACATTGCTAGAACATTACGTAGGAAATCAGCATACATTACACCATTTAGATTGCCATAAATAAAATGGGGACCAATTATGCTTCCTCCCATAATGACGCACCATACATTAGTAGTAGGACTAAGTATGTGCCAGCGCACTCTGCATTGTTGCCAAATTTATTCAAGATGGCGGTGATGACTTCATCCAAGATGGTAGCATGTAGACTTGGCAACATCGCATGACCTCATCCAAGATGGCGGCTTTTGGAGGGAAAATAGGTCAATTGTGCTACGTCCACTAACCTAACCTCAAGAAATAATGGCGGGAAGTTTGAATTTTAGCGGGAAAATAGACCAATTGTGCTACGTCCACTAACCTAACCTCAAGAGGAAAAAATGGCGGGAAGTTTGAATCCAACAGGATAATGCATGCAAAGACCGTTCTTGTCTTAATTATTACGGTCTTTGCATGCATTTTCCTGTTGGAATTCAAAGTTCCCGCCGTTTTTTCTTCTTGAAGTTAGGTTAGTGGACGTAGCACAATTGGTCTATTTTCCCGCCAAAATTCAAATTCCCGACATTATTTCTTGAGGTTAGGTTAGTGGACGTAGCACAATTGGCCTATTTTCCCACCAAAATCCGCCATCTTGGATGAGGTCATGAGATGTTGCCAAGTTTACATGGCGCCATCTTGGATGATGTCATCACCGCCATCTTGAATAAATTTGGCAACAATGCAGAGTGCACTGGCACATACTTAGTCCTACTACTTACATTAACCCGCCAAGTTCGCTGTTGTTCCACTTGTCGCAGCCAGCGTGGATTTTCCGTTGCCCAGTAGTACATATTATCCCGGTTTACGTTACTGCTGTTGATGAATGACGCTTCGTCGCTAAATAGAACACATGCAAAAAATCTGTCATCATCCCGTAATTTCTCTTGTGCCCAGTGGCAGAACTGTACACGACGTTCAAAGTCGTCGCCATGCAATTCCTGGTGCATAGAAATATGGTACAGGTGCAATTACGCGCTGTTCACGTCCAGCTGCCCAACACTACAATGGCAGACAACAATGCAAACTAGCCACAGACTGCACACAGCACAGCCAGTGATTTTCATACAGAGCGCTACGTAACGTTGCCAATAAGACAACATAAACAGCCTACTTACAATGTGCGGATTAGTCGCGACAGCAGCTAAAACACCTACTTGAGCATCATCATTTGTTGCAGGTCGTGGCTGACGTTTCACATGGGCTGAACACTTCCTGTTTGCTTAAATAACGTAACTATCCGGTGAACAGTCCAGATGATGCCGTCCAGGATACCGAGCAGCATATGTAACACACGCCCGTTGGGCATTTTGATCACAATAGCCATACATCATCACGATATAGACCTTTTCTTCAATTGGTAAACGGTACGTTTTAACACGGGTAATGTATCACGAAGCAAATACCGTCCACACTGGCGGAATGTTACGTGATACCACGTACTTATAAGTTTGTGACTATTACAGCGCCATCTATCACAAAGCGAAAAAAGTGGTCCAACTAAAACATTCATATTTCTTTACATACTACACGAATATGTAATAAAAGATGAGGGTTCCTATTTAAAACAACGCAGTTGATATCCGTTTGACCTATGGCAGCATTCTGGAGGAAGACGGTTCAATCCCGCATCTGGCCATCCTGATTTAGGTTTTCCGTGATTTTCCTAAATTGCTCCAGGCAAATGCCGGGATGGTTCCTTTGAAAGGGCACGGCCGACATCCTTCCCCATCCTTCCCTAATCTGATGAGGCTGATGACCTCGGTGTCTGGTCTCCTCCCCCAAACAACCCAACCCAACCTATGGCAGCGCCATCTAGCGGGCCAACCACAGTGCCATCTGGTTTCCCCCTTCAAGCTAGACGAGTTTCGTTCTTTGCAGTTTCTTCGTTTGATGCTTATTTCGTGAGATATTCGGCCCGGTCACTATCAATGGACCACACTGTATATCCAGATACTTCTGACTAGTTCGATGCGGCAGCTGAAAATAATTATGAATTTGTCGCCAAAGGACCTTCTTTAAGACGCTGTGATGTTAATACAGGGTGATTCAAAAAGAATACCACAACGTTAGGAATTTAAAACTCTGCAACGACAAAAGGCAGAGCTAAGCACTATCTGTCAGCGAATTAAGGGAGCTATAAAGTTTCATTTAATTGTACATATGTTCGCTTGAGGCGCTGTTGAGTAGGCGTCAGCGTCAGTTGTTGCTAAGATGGCGACCGCTCAACAGAAAGCTTTTTGTGTTATTGAATACGGCAGAAGTGAATCGACGACAGTTGTTCAGCGTGCATTTCGAACGAAGTATGGTGTTAAACCTCCTGATAGGTGGTGTATTAAACGTTGGTATAAACAGTTTACAGAGAATGGGTGTTTGTGCAAAGGGAAAAGTTCTGGACGGTCGAGAACGAGTGATGGAAATGTAGCACGCATCCAGCAAGCATTTGTTCGCAGCCCAGGAAAATCGACTCGTAGAGCTAGCAGATAGCTGCAAATTCCACAAACAACTGTATGGAGAGTCCTACGAAAAAGGTTAGTTATGAAACCTTATCGTCTGAAATTGGTTCAAGCACTGTCTGCAGCTGATAAGATTAAAAGAATCGATTTCTGTGATTTTATCCTTGCTCAAATGGAAACAGATGAATCTTTCGTTTCAAAGATTGTGTTTAGTGATGAAGCAACTTTCCACACTAATGGGAAAGTCAACCGTCACAATGTCTGTATATGGGGCACTGAGAATCCGCGGGAAACATCTCAGTATGAACGTAACTCGCCTAAGGTGAACGTTTTCTGTGCCATTTCAGACAATAAAGTTTTTGGTCCCTTTTTCTTCGAAGGTGCTACTGTAACTGGACTACAGTATCTGGAAATGTTAGAGAATTGGCTGTTCCCTCAGCTCGAACAAGAAGCACAACAATTCATATTTCAGCAGGATGGAGCGCCACCACATTGGCACTTATCTGTCCGTAACTACCTGAACGTCAACTACCCGAGGCGATGGATCGGCCGCCAGGCAGCCCTTGACAGAGCACTTCATCACTGGCCTCCAAGAAGCCCTGATCTTACCCCCTGCGATTTTTTCTTATGGGGGTATGTTAAGGATATGGTGTTTCGGCCACCTCTCCCACCCACCATTGATGATTTGAAACGAGAAATAACAGCAGCTATCCAAACTGTTATGCCTGATATGCTACAGAGAGTGTGGAACGAGTTGGAGTATCGGGTTGATATTGCTCGAGTGTCTGGAGGGGGCCATATTGAACATCTCTGAACTCGTTTTCGAGTGAAAAAAAACCTATTTAAATACTCTTTGTAATGATGTATAACAGAAGGTTATATTATGTTTCTTTCATTAAATACACATTTTTAAAGTTGTGGTATTCTTTTTGAATCACCCTGTACTTAACTTAAAGAAGGTCGCTTTACCGAAACCGGTTGTTTGAATATGAATATACATCACAGCTGCTGCTGGTAGACTTATTATTACTGTGTGGCACTGTTTACAGAAAATCTTGATTCTCGTCGAGAATCAAATTTCTCTTGTAAGAGAAAAATGTCAAATTAATCTATTACATACAGAACTGAAACATTCCACTGCAGGACCTTCTGAATAGAATGTACAGTCTAACGAGAAATAAATGTGGTTTAAAAGTAATCCAAAGACAGACCAAAGTAATCAGAACCAGCAGAAATGAAATTAGCGCTAAACGTAACATGCTATGCTGCCATGGCAGCAAAGTAATCGTGATGAACAAAGATTGGACGACATAGAAAGCAGACTAGCACAGTCGTGATGGGTATTCCTCGCCAGAATAAGTCCAATAGTATTTAACATCGGTGTTAACTTGAGGGAGAAATTTCTGAGAACAAAACGTATAGAGCAAAGTTATATATGGGAACGAATCTTGGAGTGTGGTAACGAACCTACAATCAAAAAGGCTGAAATGTAAATTGAGGATGGGTTGTTTAGGGGAGGAGACCAGACAGCGAGGTCATCGGTCTCATTGGATTAGGGAAGGACAGGAAAGGAAGTCAGCCGTGCCCTTTCAAAGGAACCATCCCGGCATTTGCCTGGAGCGATTTTAGGGAAATCACGGGAAACCTAAATCAGGATGGCCGGACGCGGGATTGAACCGTCGTCCTCCCGAATGCGAGTCCAGTGTGCTAGCTGAAATGTAAGTACTGTACTTAAGAAGGATATTGAAAATTAGGTAGATGGGTAAGATAAGAGGATGTTCTACGCAAGAAAGGAAAATGCGGAAGATATTGAGACGGAGAAGGGACAGGGTGAGCATCTGTAGAAAGACTACGGGGAAAGACAGGAGGAGTATTCGAATTAGGCCACATCAAACCAATCAGGAAACTTACGACACACAAGAAATGGCAAACTGCAATCAGACTACAAAGTACATTCGTTATCAGAACTCCTGCGAAATATCTTAGATTATCCCTTAAGTGTGTGGGCTTCATAAGAAATGGGACTATTAGAGGAAATTGAACATATACAGGAAAGAGCAGCACGCACTGCTCAAAAAAAAAAAAAAAAAAAAAAAAAAAAAAAATTCAAATGGCGCTGAGCACTATGGGACTTAACATCTGAGGTCATCAGCCCCCTAGAACTTAAAACTACTTAAACCTAACTAACCTAAGGACATCACACACATCCATGCCCGAGACAAGATTCGAACTTGCGCCCGTAGCGGTTGCGCGGTTCCAGACTAAAGCGCCTAGCACGCATTGTCACAGATTTGTCTGACCCATGAAATAGTAACACGAAGATGCTCAAAAACCTGAATGGCAGATGATTAGGAGTAATCGCCACCTATCAAAATAAAGCTTACTTACAACGTTTCTGGAAGCAGCTTTAAGTGAAGAATAAATGACAAATCTTTATGTCACTGTGTAGTGGGACGCGAAATTGAAGCGTCACCCATCCACCAGTGTCAGCCCAGTTTGCAGGTGAATATAAGTTTAATTTAGTTTTTGTTTATGGAATTTTGCAATATTTGTAATGGTTTTGAATTGTCTAAAGTTTTTGTATTTATTTTTTATGTTTCATGTACGGAGAGGGCGGCGCAACGAACGGAGACAGCATCTTCACTGCCGGGATCAGAGAGAAAATTGCTGGCCACTATACGTCGCGGGTCGACAGCCAAAGAGCAACAGAAGATCCTGAAACCGAGTTGTTGCGTCGTGCTTCTAAAAAATGGAAAAAATAAGAATTTGTAATGTTTGTACAACAATGACGTTATAGAAAGTTAATCATGGTGTAGATGGTCAGTCCTGCCTTGTCAAGGCTCAGGTTCACGTCTATATGTAGGAAGATAATAAACTAGTGGATGCTACAAAAGTTTAAATACGTGTTCCGAGGATTTATTTATGAAGAATTATGTGAATGAATTAATAATATATTTGACAAGATTATTAATTTTTGACAACGTTCATCGCGAGTTTGAATCTCGAAAGTTTATTCAACGTGGTTCTAATATTTATTAAATCAGATAACGTGCATTAATATAATTTCTTAGGAGAAATAAACGACATCCAAATTAAAAAAGTTTGCGCAAACCAATTGGACTGAGTGACGTAATTCTGCGCATACGACTCAAATGATGTTTTACAGTTTCGTTCGAGAACCATTCTGAGACAATTTAAAAAGAATATAAATAATTTTGAAGTGTGTTGTAACTGACGTAGGTGACGAAGTCTACACATGGTCATATGTCAAAAGAAAATCATTTATAAAGAACTTATGTCGTTACACTCCAACTGTTACATAGGGATATGATTAACCGAATTTTAGCTCACCCAGAGGCATTTTAGCAATTATTTTTCCATCGTTCCATTAGGGAATGGAAGAAGCCCATGTAAGTGGTGCGATGGGAAAATAACCTCTGCCAAGCACTTCACACTGCATTCCAGAAAGTGGATGTAGCTGTAGAAGCATAATATCAAAGCGACCTTCACCTTCAGTTGCGACGGTAGCGCTTGTTGTTTCAGTAAGGGATAATCTGATGATATGTTTATGGTTTATGGTTTAAAACAGGGTGCCACGGTGTGTCACACTGCACGCGAGCTCGACGAGCAGGCCGCGTGTGGGTCGAATCTCGATCTGTCTAGACCTTGCTCGGTCCTCTTCGGAGTACCTGGTACAGCACGTAACTCCATTTAGTGCTGCGATGTGATTTTTTTTCGATCGCCACGACTCTCTTCAACAGAGTCGTTGTATAAGCGCTGTTTACCCTTCGCTATTTGTTTGTGGTGTGAAGGACGTACATAGGTCTAGTGGCTGTTTGCACAAATCGAGGCATTCTAGAGATCTATCCTCACCAGCATTTAAATAATGAATGCTAATAACAGAAGAGATGGACGAGAATTCTTCGTACGTATTGTGCAGTCGCATAATCGATGAAAAAAAAAGAGCACTCCGTCTTCAGGCCACGAGTGGCCTACCGGGACCATCCGCCAGCCGCTGTGTCATCCCCAGTGGATGATGCGGATAGGAGGGGCGTGGGGTCAGCACACCGTTCTCCCGGTCGCTATGATGGTATTCTTGACCCAAGCCGCTACTGTTCGGTCGAGTAGCTCCTCAATTGGCATCACGAGCCTGAGTGCACCCCGAAAAATGGCAACGGCGCATGGCGGCTTGGATGGTCACACATCGAAGTGCCGACCACACCCAACAGCGCTTAACTTCGGTGATCTCACGGGAACCGGTGTATCCACTGCGGCAAGACCGTTGCCCGCATAATCGATGGCTACCTCAAATTTGCTATGGAACTATTTTACAACATCAAGCAGACAGAAATTAAAAATTCAGTTGACAATGAAAGAGCACTTACAGTGATCGACAAGCGGGAATCATTTTTCAGTATACCACGAAGCACTTAGAACTAAATTTGCAGGCATGGAGCACGTGAAGGAATTGGTGGTACGGATAGTAAAATTTCTCAATTTGCACATATTATTCCATTGTTAGTTGTAACAAATTTGGATGCAATTGGACGAAGAGTATGGAGACTGAATATTGCTACAAAGTACGTTGGAAAGGTCAAGGGCCACACCTAGAAAGATTTTTCCATTTGAAACCATATATTGTTGGATTTATGAAAGGAAAAGGAATGCAGGGGAAAAATATAGAACATTCGGAATGGATTGTAGATCTCGCATTTTAAGTGGACTTGAGAGCACACTGCAAAATGGTTCAAATGGCTCTAAGCACTATGGGACTTAACAACTGAAGTCATCAGTCCCCTAGACTTAGAACTACTTAAACCTAATTAACCTAAGTAATCACACACATCCATGCCCGAGACAGGATTCGGACCTGCGACCGTAGCAGCTGCGTCCGGACTGAAGCGCCTAGAACCGCTCGGGCACAGCGGCCGGCTACAGCACACTGCCATCAGAAAGATATTGCAAGACGAGAAAGGACTTACTTCTTATTTTATTGGGATGCACTGAAAAATAAATTCGCATTGTAGAAGTGACACAGTCTAACGCAGTCTACTTCCCTAAGCTCACTGGCGACAAAGTAAACGTTAGGTTTGAAGAATTCATTCCGACGTTGACGAGGAGGAGATTAGTGTTTAACGTCCCGTCGACACCGAGGTCATTAGAGGAGGAGGAGGAGATTAGTGTTTAACGTCCCGTCGACAACGAGGTCATTAGAGACGGAGCGCAAGCTCGGGTGAGGGAAGGATGGGGAAGGAAATCGGCCGTGCCCTTTCAAAGGAACCATCCCGGTATTTGCCTGAAGCGATTTAGGGAAATCACGGAAAACCTAAATCAGGATGGCCGGAGACGGGATTGAACCGTCGTCCTCCCGAATGCGAGGTCATTAGAGACGGAGCACAAGCTCGGATTAGAGATAGGATGGGGAAGGAAATTGGCCGTGCCCTTCCAAAGGAACCATCCCGACATTTGCCTGAAACGATTTAGGGAAATCACCGAATGGCCGCAGACTGGTTTGAACCGCCGTCCTCCCGAATGCGAGTCCAGTATGCTAACCACTGCGCCACCCCGCTCGGTTTGTGACGTTGAAAGAATTGCAAGAATAGACATTGCCAATCTTACATCTGTTTTCGATCTGTTTTCGAGACCATTTGTCTTTTCAGTTAATGGCGGACCTGTGCATGTTTAGGGTCGTAAGAAAAGTTTAATTTACGAGACTCCTGTAGAGACAGAGGAAGATTTTCTGTCACGAGTTCTGACCGCTCCACTAGGAACTGAAGAGACACCAGATGGGATGGAGAGTGTATACGGGAACTTGCTTCGTGGGTACAACGCCTGTAAGAAAGTTGATGGTCACCGTTTCCGTTACGAACCGTTGTCGTAATGCGATAGTGCTGTTGTGTACTTACAGCATGCTGGGTTCTTTTTTTGTTTTGTAATAATACAAACACGTGAAGTTTAAGTGTTAACACAAACAACTGTTCTTAAATAATAAATGGATGTTTCATTACGTTTTCTTCGGAATTGTCACCTAATAAATGTACTGCGTCACACCCAATGTAGTTCCTCAATCAGAAGTGGATAACGTAAACATTTGAACTGAAACCATCATAGAACGCAAACGATACGTTTCCAGACTCGGGTTTCTGTTCGAAATACTGTGTACTCACTCCACTCTACGAATCCTCGAAGTTCGTAACGAGAATTTCGAGACGCCCTGTATTTGCGTAAAAGAGATTTTTTCGATTATGAAACTAAATAAGTTGTAATTACATGGCCGTCTGAGAGCAAAAATCTTTGAAATTGTCCGTGTCTGTCCGCATGCCGACATTTTGCACAAGAAAAAATTGTATTCTATCTTCAGCACACCAAAAATAATTAAATAATTGTGAAAATTTGTTTGCTTTATGATCTATGTTATTGAGAAACATGAAATGGGAAACCAAGTCGTTATGCAGTGCGACTGCATTGCCGTCTAAATACGGCGCTTTCTTCCTCCTGCTCAAGCCCAGACAGCATAGCATGTTGGTGGGCGAAGCGTGCAGTGAGGCTGGGTGCAATTGCATGCGAGCCAGGGCACAGCTCGTGAGATGAATTTTTGGCCGCCTCTGATTTACAAGATCCGTAACGAGCATGGTGAGTCGCACATCAGGCAAGCGATGTGCACAGTTCTTCAAGTGCGCGGCATACCAATGATACACGTGACTCATACTGCCTAATAAATTGGCTGTTGCAGTGCACTTCATCAGCACTCGGCATGCTGTGAAGCAAACGGGAGTTCAAATTCTAGCGCGACTTCATTTTTCTCGATCTAAGCCGTAAAGGAAGTAGTAACAATTACCTAGCGAAGGATTTAATTAATCCCGATACTGGTTTCAGTATCGACAAGTCATGGAACGGTAGCTCCTGCTTTGATTGGTTTCCTAAGACGTCGTTGCAGTGCAGCTTGTATCGGCGAATCAGTATTTCGGGATATATTCGGCCATATGACAACGACTTGTACTCCTCGCCCATTTACGAGTAGTGAAATTTCCTTGTTATTCACCAAAGAAATATCTCTGGGGCTTCACTGTCTGTGACTGCATTCGTAGCAACGCGGCCCTCAAGTTTAAAAGGGGGGACGCAGATGCTGTACCTGCAGACGGTCGGTTTACTCTGAATATTGGCGGCAGGTATATGGCCGAAACACCACTGAAATAATGGAGCTTCTACGGTTTCACACCCGAAATCTACACTATCGCCATTTAAATTCGACACCTGTTGTTCCAGTGTTTGATTGCGGGTCTTATGTTCTCGCCCATGCAGAGAGCACCATCTAACGCGAAATAAAACGAACTACGTTCCCAATAAACCGTGGCTCGCTCAGAGGCAGCCAGCAAAACTCTGGTGCGGTGTGAAGGGCCTCAATCCCCTAGAACTTATAACTACTTAAACCTAACTAACCTAAGGACATCACACACACACATCCATGCCCGAGGCAGGATTCGAATCTGCGACCGTAGCGGTCGCGCAGTTCCAGACTGTAGCACCTAGAACCGCTCGGCCACCACGGCCGGCTGTTGTTGTTGTTGCTGTGATCTTCAGTCCGAAGACTGATTTGATACAGCTTTCCATGCTACGCTATCCTGTGAAAGCCTCTTTGTCTCTGAATAACTACTGTAACTTACATCGTTCTGAATCTGCTTACAGAGTTAATTCTTGGCCTCTCTTTACAATTTTTAGCCCCCACACTTCCCTCCAGTACTAAATTGCTGATCCTTTGATGTCTCAGAATGTGTCCTAGCATCAGATCCCTTCTTTCAGTCAGGATGTGCAACGAATTTCTTTTCTCTTCAGTTCTATACACTACCTCATCATTAGTTCTGCGATCTACCCATTTAATCTTGACCGTACTACTGTCCCACATTTCAAAAGCTTCTATTCTCTTCTTGTCTGAACTGTTTATAGTCCACGTTTCACTTTAGTACCTGGCTACACTCCAGACAAATGCATTTAGAAAAGACTTTATAGCACTTAAATCTATATTAGATGTTAACAAATTTATTTTCATCAGAAACACTTTTCTTGCCATTAGCAGACAGCGTGTTGTATCTTCTCTACTTCGAACATCATCAGTTATTTTGCTGCCCAAATAGCAAAAATCATCTACTATTTTAAGTGTCTCGTTTCCAAATCTAATTCCCTCAGTATCTCCTGATTTAATTCCACTACATTCAGTTACCGTTGTTTAGCTTTTGTTGATGTTCGTCTTATATCCATCTTTCAAGACACTGTCCATTCCTTTTAATTGCCCTTAGGAGGCCTTTGCTGTGTCCCACAGAATTATCAGATTTGTCATCAGAAAATCTCAAAGTTCTACTCCAATGGTTTATTTTGTTTTCTTTACCGCTTGCTAAGTGTACAGATTGAATAACATAGGGGATAGGCTACCACCCTGTCTAACTCCCTTCTCAACCACGGCTTCTATTACATGGTCCTCGGCTCTTACAACTGCCCTCTGGTTTCTATATAAGTTGAAACATCCCCTTAGAAAAATTAGTGAATTACTGTGCTGATAAACCTCTTACGTTATTTGATTTTCAAACAGCTGAGCAGAACTGAACGTACTCAGACATTTCTCTATTTACTTATTCTGATCAACACTAAACTGGCACACAATATTTTTAGCGCTAGGCAATCTGACTTTCAATAACCCCTACAAAAGAATGGCCCTGACTAACAATAACCTCTACCTTTCATGAATCACTTACCTCACAAAAATCTTCGTCACCCGAACTACTGCAATACAGCGAGCGCCAATACTGGCAGCTAAATAAAAGATTCAAACTACCGAAGGCGCTAACTACTGACAGGCATAGTTAGCAAATGAAAGATTTTGATAGAGAACAAACGATGTATTTACCTTAATAGTGTTCAAAAGTCATAATATATATATTAGTTCGTGATATCCAGTATTACAAATTTACTCTCTCTGATGGACACACGTCCAGATCGGCCGCTCTCAAAATTCTACCATCTCTCTCCCCACATCCACCACTGCTGGCGGCTCACCTTGTGATATTCGCTATTTTTGACTTCATTAAAACAGCAAATGGTTAATACTTTCAGCCAGAAGGCAAATACTTGTTTATAAAGAATGATTAATGTATAATAAGTCGTCGCATAGCGACGGTGGAATTTTCTAAATAATGTAATTCGTCCTCTTTGGGCGGCAATATAAACAGAAAAATACGGATAGTTATGCGATCCTTCACTATTGTGTTCGTTGGAGAACAAATGAAGCCTTGAGCGCTAGAGACTTGTACTGTTTTTCTCAAGTAAGACGGACGCAGATTTGTGGCGGTCTGATCTAATTTTTACTAAATGTAAAAAAACGTGTTATGTCTACGTTTGAGTGAAGTGTGAAAAGAACTATTATAACTTATCGTAAAGACGCACGAGCGTCTATATACAAAAGGCTATATACAAAAGAGCGCTCAATGGACATGAAACAGACATAAAAATCTACCGTCATTGTAGTACTAAGCTTAAGGTACGAGATATGTTTTAGTTATAATAAATATTTGTTCTGGAAATATTAAGCCGGCCGCGGTGGTCTCGCGGTTCTAGGCGCGCAGTCCGGAACCGGTCGCAGGTTCGAATCCTGCCTCGGGCATGGATGTGTGTGATGTCCTTAGGTTAGTTAGGCTTAAGTAGCTCTACGTTCTAGGGGACTGATGACCACAGCTGTTAAGTCCCATAGTGCTCAGAGCCATTTTTTGTAAATATTGACTCATTTAGCAGTGCTCATTCCTATCATCTCCTCAGTATTATTTTCACTTTAATTACGCATTTTGCTAAGATTACAGACACCAAGATCAGCAGTCCAATGTGCGTGTTACATTGATAAAAAGAAAACTGTTTTATCGTCTTCTTGCATCAGCTTTAATACTGAATTTCCCTTTTGTGTGATGTTCACAGTTGTTTTTGCGCCCTTAAGAACTTTCTGGTCCCTTAGGAAATTGTTTTGTCATAACAATAACTTCACAACCGGGTATGATCGTACCTACAATCATGAAGTAATTAGAAAGACGATAATGCAATTTCTTAATCAATTGCACGCTAGCTGTGACTGCTTCCAGCCACGCGAAACTGCAAGTAAAAACTATTCACATTTCATAATGCAATATTTTATGACAATGGTCAATCCATGATTCTTACGCCAATTGTGATTGATAAAACAGTAAGCGAAATCTCAAATTCCAACTTTTCCATGGAATAACAACCTCATTTTTATTTTGTTACATCACAACTTCCAACTGCGCAACGCTACGCGCTGTTCACATCCAACTGCCCAACACTACAATAGCAAAATTTCCAACAATGAAAACCAGCCACAGACTGCACACAGCACAGTCCGTGATTTTCATATAGAGCGCTACGTGACGTTACCAACATAAAAACCTAAACAGCCTACCTACAAAGTCCCCTTTATTTTACCCCTGCTACCTTCAGTGTTTCAAAGAGTGTATTCCAGTCAACATTGGGAAAAGCTTTCTTTAAGACTACAAGTCACATCGATGTAGGTTTGTCTTCCCGTAATTTGTCTTCTACGAGAAGTCGTAGGGTTAATACCGTTTCGCGTATTCCTACATTTCTCCGAAGTAGAAACTGATCTTTCACGAGATCCGCTTCTACCTGTTTTTCCATTCTTTTGTAAACAGTACGTGTTAGTATTTTGCAGCTATAACTTATTAAACTGATGGTTCGGTAAGATTTACACCTGTCCACACCTGCTTCCTTTGGAACTGTAATCATTATGGCTGGTTCAAATGGCTCTGAGCACTATGCGACTTAACTTCTGAGGTCATCAGTCGCCTAGAACGTAAAACTAATTAAATCTAACTAACCTAAGGACATCACATACATCCATGCCTGTGGCAGGATTCGAACCTGCGACCGTAGCGGTCGCTCGGTTCCAGACTGTAGCGCCTAGAACCGCACGGCCACTCCGGCCGGCTGTAATTATTACATTTTTCTTGATGTATGAGGGTATTTTGCCTGTTTCACACATTTTGTTCACCAGAAGGAATAGATTTGTCATGGTTGGCACTCCCGGGGCCATCAGTGAGCTGCACGAAAATAATCCCATTATAAAATAAATGGAAATGTCGTGTGGCTAGGGCCTCCCGCGGGTAGACCGTTCGCCTGGTGCAGGTCTTTCGATTTGACGCCACTTCGGCGACGTGCGCGGACAACACAACACCCAGTCCCCGAGCGAAGAAAATCTCCGACCCAGCCGGGAATCGAACCCGGGCCCTTAGGATTGACAGTCTGTCACGCTGACCACTCAGTTACCGGGGCGGACATCCCATTATAACATCGTAAGTATCAAGACGGACATCTGACCTTGTATGAATTAGACAACAGCCATTCAAGTCGGAAGGCAGATCCTCTCCGCCTTTAACACTTTCGCAGCGTCTGACACTTATAAGCGTCACAACAAGCCGTGAGCCAGTGCGGCTAACACTTATAAGCGTCCGCGCTCATTGTCGGATTACTAGTGTAGTTGCAGCGTCTAAGCATCAAAGCGTGTAAACTTTTGTTTTATGTGGTCAGTTATGAACAGTCACCTGGACGTTCCAATGTGAGAAGGAGCAGCAAAAGTGTTAAATTGACAGAGGAACAGTTACTTAGTGTACTAGATGACAGTGGTTTTCTGTGTAGTGAGGACGAGGCATACCACGTAGATTGTCATTTAGAGGCTGCAGAAGAATTGCAGAGTGATGATAGCGTGGAAGCACAGCTTTCGAATCTGTTTCGTGACAGATCACGACGACTGTGTCAAATCGACGACGAAAAAGAGCCCGACCTGTCACACGGAGATTATCCAGGTGAGTCCTGGCATAAAGAACCACATAATATGCAGTATCACCCATTTACGGAGGAAGAAGTTTTTGTCGGCCATGATGGCCGAGCGGTTCTAGGCGCTCAGTCCGTAACCGCGCAACTGCTACGGTAGCAGGTTCGAATCCTGCTTCACGCATGGATGTGTGTGATGTCTTTAGGTTAGTTAGGCTTAAGTAGTTCTATGTTCTAGGGGACTGATGACCACAGATGTTAAGTCCCATAGCGCTCAGAGCCATTTGAACCATTTTGCCGTTTCAGAGTGTTACCGGCCCGCATTCGAGCTCCACCAGGCCGCACTCGCACGTTGCCGGGCTGCACTGGAGAGCGGTGCGCCTGCACCGATGCCGCAGCGAAAGTGTTAAACTGGAAACCCCCTCTCGAAGACCAGTCCAGGCCGCAACCGTCGCCCCGAAACCATTACCGGCGGAGGCTAAGAAGTCTCTGCTTGTCAAGCTCACCAAGTTTTGGTGCCACCCAAGCAATATTTTATGCGTAAGCTGGGCACGCGTAGTGCTTCGACTGTAGACTGCGGGGGGGGGGGGGGGGGGGGGGGAGGGGGGCTGTCCTTTAGCGTTCCTCACTCTTTTTTTTGCCGAGTCCGGAGCGTCTTGCATAGAACGGAGTGATATACGGTCAGCGGACGACACGTGAATGTGGCGATCCCCCGATAAGGCGGCCGCAGACTGCGTCCGGCAGACAGCTAATGGAGAGTTTCGCCGCGAGTTAGGGCCGCATTGACTGGCCGCAGCGCGCCGTAACTCACCAGCTCGACCCAGCGCGAGCGCAAGACTCGCTAACATGGTGGCCACGCCCCCGGGCTACCTCCGGTCATCGCCGGTCCTCCGCGCTCGCTACTCGTGCGATTGTCTCTTCTGTACGATTTCGGCGCCCTGCGAGCAATGCCTGTACACTATCGGATCCATAGTTCTATTCTGTGGGGCGGGTAAGGATGACGGGGCAGGGAAGGAATTGTCACAATTTGTTACTGTCCATCACCCCCTCGAAAACAAGGGGTAGTACCGGGTGATCAAAAAGTCAGTATAAATTTGAAAACTTAATAAACCACGGAATAATGTAGATAGAGAGGTGAAAATTGACACACATGCTTGGAATGACATGGGGTTTTATTAGAACAAAAAAAAGTTCACAAAATGTCCGACAGATGGCGCTGGACAGCAAAACGTCAGTGACAGAGAATGACAACCGTGTATAAAAGGAGCTGTAATGAGAGAGAGAATCAGATGCGCCAGCAGTCGCAGCATGTTGACGTTACCTGAAAAGAAGCTTTTAGTGAAGCTGCATTATCAGAACGGGCAATGTGCTAGTTCAGCGTTACGATCCTATCGCCATAGGAAGGGAATTCGAACGGGTAAAGGTCCGTTGACAAATGCAGCTGTGGCGAGAATGATTACGAAGTTCGGAGCCACGGGTTGTTTAGACGATAGACCCCGTAGTCGCCGACCGAGCACAAGGCGTAATGCTGCTGAGACAGTTCAGGAAGACTGTAGCGGGTTCGCCCGCATCTCGTGGTCGTGCGGTAGCGTTCTCGCTTCCCACGCCCGGGTTCCCGGGTTCGATTCCCGGCGGGGTCAGGGATTTTCTCTGCCTCGTGATGGGTGGGTGTTGTGTGCTGTTCTTAGGTTAGTTAGGTTTAAGTAGTTCTAAGTTCTAGGGGACTGATGACCGTAGCAGTTAAGTCCCATAGTTCTCAGAGCCATTTGAACCATTTATTTTGTAGCGAGTTCGTCTATGCACGGGGAAGTCAGCGCTCGTGCAGTCGCACGTCGCACCGGCATTCCATACACTACTGTTTGGTTGGCACTGACGTGTACCCTCCGATGCTATCCGTACAAAATCCATCGGCATGATGAACTGTTACCTCGCGATTTGGTGAGGCGGAGGGCATTTGCGGTGTGGGCGTTTCAAAAGATGGCGGAAGATGACGATTGGTTGAGTAACGTGTTGTGGACGGACGAACCTCATTTAACGCTCCGAGGGTCTGTCAACGCCCACAACTGCAGAATTTGGGCTACCGAAAATCCTAAAACTGTCGTGGAAACTCCATTGCACGACGAGAAAGTCACGGTATGGGTTGCATTTACCACATATACCGCTATCGGGCCTTTTTTCTTCGAGGAAATGCGTGATTCTGATTTTGTAACTGCTACCGTGACGGGTGAGAGGTACGCCGATATGTTACAGAATCGCGTCATCCCCAGCTGGGCTGATAAACACCTGCTGGAACGTACGATGTTTATGCAGGATGGCGCTCCACCCCATATTGCTAGACGCGTGAAAGATCTCTTGCGAGCGTTGTCTGCTGATGATCGTGTGCTCAGCCGCCACTTTCGTAAATAATGAACCTAAATAATTTGCGAAACGGTTTCTGTATTTCGGGTGGCGGCTGAAAGCTGCATGTGTCGTCATCATTAGGGACCAAAAGTCGAGTGTGCCTTTGGGAGCATCGAAAAATATGTAGTAAAGCGCCATGCCTTTTAGCCAGTTAACGGCGTTCGTCCAGGTTGATGGAAAGTATACGCCGTCGGGGCGCAATATATCATCAGGGGAGATAGACTCCGGCAATCGCCGCAAGAGTAATGCCAGCATGCGCTGCATCAGCAGCCGGCACTCGCTGGTCGCGGCCCAAGTCAGACGGTGTGCATCCGAGTCAACGACTGAGCATGTCGGACACAAGGGGTAGTCTGTCAGATGAATGTAGCCTCTGACGAGCAGCGAACTTCCCATTCACAACCACGTACCACAATGAACGCGCCGTCGTAGGTAGGCATTAGGACTTTGTTTTTATGAGACAGATCTGATGATGGTCATTAAAGACCGAAACCGGTAATCTGTTAAACAGAAATGATTGTGACCATAGACGTAAATTAAAGGAAACTTATTACATATACGGGTCACTGTGTTTTTTCGCGACGATGTCGCAGCTTGTGTAGGTAGAAAAGGCGTGTGTACCGCCCGCCACACCGTGTTCCAGGCAACTTCAGGGTGTCTGTAGGCGACCGTGTTTATAGGTTGCTGTTTTTGATAGAGGCGATAATAGTCTTTCGTGTTGGGCATCCGTGCCATTGGAGGTTCTGACCGTAAATAGCTGAAGTCAATCAAGAACTCTCTGATGTGGGTGAGTGCCGGTGAAATGTGTCCTACAGAAACCGGGGGATGCAGAGAGTGTGGTGCCACTTCCGCTATCAGGGTGCCCGTCAGAGTGGCGTGTGTAGAGGTCCACGTGCGACGCATAGTGTTGAGATCAAGCGATCGCGCACGCTTATATACATGAATTAAACCGATACCGCCCGCCCGCTGCGGCAGTGTCAGGCTGGCGTATCTGACCATCTGAGCTACCCAAGCACGACTCACGCCCCGTCCTCACAGCTTTACTTCCCCCAGTACCTCGTCTCCTATTTGCCAAACTTCACAGAAGCTCTCCTGCTTCTGTGAAGTTAGGAAAGTAGGAGGCGAGGTACTGGCGGAAGTAAAGCTGTGAGGACGGGGCTTGAGTCGTGCTTGGGTAGCGCAGACGGTAGAGCAGTTGCCCGCGAAAGGCAAAGGTCCCGAGTTCGAGTCTCGGTCGGCACACAGTTTTAATCTGCCAGGAAATTTCATATCAGCGCCCACTCCGCTGCGGAGTGAAAACCTCATTCTGTTTACGGATTTGCACGCACATTTGACAACAACAGTGCATGCTGTGTATGAGGTCATCAATCTCATGCTGAGATGTATCCCAGACATACTCTGTGGCATTCACATCGGGAGAGAAAGCTCGCACCATGTGTGCAATATCTTCCGTTTCCCAGGAAGCATCAGCCACTCGCGCTCTATGAGGTCGAGCATTACCGTTCATCAGTACGAAGTCTGGGCCAACAGCACCTCGCAACAGTCACACATGATATCTCAAGATCCCGTCACGATACATAACAACAGTTAAGCCTTGCCGATTCACCCGTATGGTTTCATGAAGAGGTGTTTGAGTGACCAACATAATCCCTACCCACACCATTAGGGATCCTCCACTTCATAGCTCCCTTTTCACCATGTCTGGCTCCAGAAATCGTGTTCCACGCTCTCTCCGGAAGCGAATCTGTCGAGAATCACTCCAGAGACAAAATGGGGACTCATGAGTGAAAAGCACATTGGTCTCTTGTTCGACTGTCCAGGTGGCATGTTGAAAATTCCACCCTGGACGCTGCCCTCTGTGAAGAAGCCTTCTGTGAAGAGTACAAATATCCGACAATAAAGGCCACTCTACCGAAGCCTTCTGCACACCGTTTGCCTCGATAGAACACGACCAGTGGATGGTGAGAGGTTAAATGCCAGCTGCCAGTACTAAGGCAGTACCGTCATGCCCCTACAGCCACATAACGGTCCTCTCTTTCTGACGACACGTGTGGTCGGCCTTGCCCTGGTCTTCGGGATACATTTTCGATCTCTACGAACCGCCACCACGTCCGAGAAGCAACAGAAGATTCGCATTACTCCATAACTCCATAGCGGTTTCGGACCGTTCTGCTTCCATTCTTCCAATGTCCGTCCATCGCAGGGAGTATAGTAGGCGTCTTCTCTGTGCCATAGTGTGTACACAGCGATTGTGGATGCCGAATTATTCGGCAAATACTACCCTGTTCGATAGATGCCCTGACGTCATCATTGACGTGGGTGTTCGTTGACCCAAATGCCATCTTTCATGTAGAACACGATCGTATAGGCATCGGTTGACAGTTTGTTTGATATCATGAATTACACACGGGACAGGAAAATAGCGGTTTGTTGATTTAATTTTGAACACCAGTGTATCAGTATAAAATATTCTCGGTATTCTTGCCGCGTCAGTTCTAGATAAAATCTCGAGCTTTCGACGATTACCTCCATCGCCATCGTCAGGAGCTGACTGTCTCTACTGCTGCTATGGTAGCCTCTATATAGCCCGAAGACGGCTTCTGATTGGTCGGATTCTGATTGGTCGGCGATTACGTGCTGCTGTCTCAGACGGTGTCACTGTGTGCGCCGGTGGCGCCACCGCTTCCGTTTAAACGTAAACCTTGTATTTTATACATAAGTGCCGCCGCGAAAAACTTCGTTCTCACCAGTGTATCTGTAATACTTTATTATAGAGATGAAAACTTGCTTGTAAACGTGTTATTTATTCTACTGATACAGATTTTTTGCAGGATTTTTTCAAGGTAATAAATGCATGTGCAAGAATGAAACGTCTGTTTGTCAGAACTATTAAGTGATGAAAATCTTCGTCCCTAGTACAGCAGTATCTCATTTTTGTGAACATTTCGGTCAGAAATTGCACCCTACTTTCATAATGTACCTCAGTATTGAGTTTCAGTTAAACAGTTTTCAGATAACTAATAACATTCATGATTAGTATTAATTTGAGCTCTTTGTCTTCATTATGTTATAAGTAGACTGTTTAGGTTTTTATGTTGGTAACGCCACGTAGCGCTCTGTATGAAAATCACTGACTCTACTGTGTGCAGTATTCCAACAATGCAGTTTGCATTGTTGGAATATTTCCTATTGTAGTGTTAGACAGTTAGATGTGAACAGCGCGTAGCGTTGCGCAGTTGGAGGTGAGCCGCTAGCAGTGGTGGATGTGGGGAGGGAGATAGCAGAATTTTAAGAGCGGACGATCTGGACGTGTGTCCGTCAGAAAAAGGAAATTTGTAAGCCTGGATGTCATGAACGAACACTATTAAGGTAAATACATTGTTTGTTCTCTATCAAAATCTTTCATTTGCTAACTATACCTATCAGTAGTTAGTGCCTTCAGTAGTTAGAATATTTTATTTAGCTGGTAGTATTGGCGCTCGCTCTGTTGTAGTAGTTCGAGTAACGAATATTTTTGAGGTAAGTGATTCATGAAAGGTATAAGTTATTGTTAGTCAGGGCCATTATTTTGTAGGGGTTATTGAAAGTCAGATTGCGTTGCGCTAAAAATATTGTGTGTCAGTTTAGTGCTGATCAGAATAAGTAAAGAGAGAAATGTCTCAGTACGTTCAGTTTTTCCCAGCTGTTTGAAAATCAAATAACGTAAGAGGTTTACCAGCACAGTCACTTATAAATTTTTCTAAGGGGACGTTCCAATGTCACAAATAACGCAGTTGGTTGTAATGTCTGTAATTTTTGTATTGAGAGAATTTCGTAACTGTTAGTGTCTTCTTACGTTGTACAGTCTTTTTTTACAATCATAATTTAATTTTTCAAGAAAGTCTTTCTTTAAACTAAAACACTCCTCCATGATTCTTTGTAAATTTTTTAATATTTTGTAGTGTGTGCGTTGCACCTCGCGCCATACGAAGCCACTGATTGTTCCCGACAAGCAAAACAACAAATTTTGTAATGAGTAATTTTTTTTTCATTATCTGCTGCATCTGCTCATTTCTGTCTGCTTTCGAGAACGTCAGTACACCAGACACAGAGCAACATAGTGAGCATGAGGTATGTTATTTTTATTCAAGAGCAATTCTCACTTTGCATTCTCATGAGGAAACAATTCGTAATCAGAATTATCAGGTATTGTGCTAAGCAAACAGAGTAATTTACATTGAGCAATGTAGGTAATCTCACACAATTATTTTTCTTCTGAGTAGAGCAGTATCGTATTTTTATGAAACTGCACTTCATGTCACCCAACTTTGGTAATGTACTTCAGTACTGCGTTTCAATTAAATAGTTTTCACTGAATTTCGGTACACAATTAGTTACTGTTGGCATTTACTTAGATTAGTGTTTATCATTTCAAATTCACTACTTCACTAAGTTTAAAGTTTTGTTTCATGAGACAGTTCGCATGCACAACACAGCGTCAACCAACAATGAGCGTTGCTCGGCAGTTGCATACGATATCTAAAGCACAAGTTACACGAGGAGGAAGATTTTGAAAAAAAAAGAAAAATAATATTCAACACATTCATTTACTGATAATTTTTTATAAAAAGCTTGAAACCTCTTCGTCTACGGCTCCAAAAATATGAAAATCGCATTTGGAGAGATCAGGACTTTATGGAGGATATGTAAGCGCTTATCTTCGAATCTTCAAGAGCGACGTCAAAACAATAGACACGGCAGCTACGGGAAACTGATGAAATTTTTCTTTGATTGCAAAGGTCTGCTGTTCGTTGATTTTCTGGAGCCCGGCGCTACAATTTACGTACAGCTGTACGTGGTCATTTTGCAAAAAAATTAAGCACGTTTTGCTGCAGGATAATACCACCCACATGTTGCCAAGGCTATTTTGACTATGCTGCAGAAGTTTCGCTGGGAAGTCCTTACACAATCTCCATACAGCCGCGAACTGTCACTGTGGGATTTCCATATTTTTGGACTCCTTTTTGGAGATATCTTATGTGCAGGCACCATGTGTAACCCCTTCCCGTCCCATCCTTTAACACAGAACGCACAACACTGTGCAAGTCTCAAGGTATTGTGTTGTTGTTGTTGTTGTGGTCTTCAGTCCAGAGACTAGTTTGATGCAGCTCTCCATGCTACTCTATCCTGAGCAAGCTTCTTCATGTCCCAGTACTTACTGCAACCTACATCCTTCTGAATCTGTTTAGTGTACTCATCCCTTAGTCTCCCTCTACGATTTTTACCCTTCACGCTGCCCTCCAATACTAAACTGGTGATCCCTTGATGCCTCAGAATATGCCCTACCAACCGATCCCTTCTCCTAGTCAAGTTGTGCCACAAATTTCTCTTCTCTACAATTCTATTCAGTATTTCCTGATTAGTTATGTGATCTACCCATCTAATCTTCAGTATTATTCTGGAGCACCACATTTCGAAAGCTTCTATTCTATTCTTGTCTGCCGGCCGGAGTGGCTGAGCGGTTCTAGGCGCAACAGTCTGGAACCGCGCGACCGCTAAAGCAGGTTCGAATCCTGCCTCGGGCATGGATGTGTGTGATGCCCTTAGGTTAGTTCGTTTTAGGTAGTTCTACGTTCTAGGGGACTGATGACCTCAGACGTTAAGTCCCATAGTGCTCAGAGCCATTTGAACCATTTTTCTTCTTGTCTAAACTATTTATCATCCACGTTTCACTCCATACAAATACTTTCAGAAACGACTTCCTGACACTTAAATCTAAACTCGATTTTAACAAATTTCTCTTCTTCAGAAACGCTTTCCTTGCCATTGCCAGTCTACATTTTATATCCTCCCTATTTCGACCATCATCAGTTATTTTTCTCCCCAAATAGCAAAACTCCTTTACTACTTTAAGTGTCTCATTTTCTAATCTACACTCCTGGAAATTGAAATAAGAACACCGTGAATTCATTGTCCCAGGAAGGGGAAACTTTATTGACACATTCCTGGGGTCAGATACATCACATGATCACACTGACAGAACCACAGGCACATAGACACAGGCAACGGAGCATGCACAATGTCGGCACTAGTACAGTGTATATCCACCTTTCGCAGCAATGCAGGCTGCTATTCTCCCATGGAGACGATCGGTGAGATGCTGGATGTAGTCCTGTGGAACGGCTTGCCATGCCATTTCCACCTGGCACCTCAGTTGGACCAGCGTTCGTGCTGGACGTGCAGACCGCGTGAGACAACGCTTCATCCAGTCCCAAACATGCTCAATGGGGGACAGATCCGGAGATCTTGCTGGCCAGGGTAGTTGACTTACACCTTCTAGAGCACGTTGGGTGGCACGGGATACATGCGGACGTGCATTGTCCTGTTGGAACAGCAAGTTCCCTTGCCGGTCTAGGAATGGTAGAACGATGGGTTCGATGACGGTTTGGATGTACCGTGCACTATTCAGTGTCCCCTCGACGATCACCAGTGGTGTACGGCCAGTGTAGGAGATCGCTCCCCACACCATGATGCCGGGTGTTGGCCCTGTGTGCCTCGGTCGTATGCAGTCCTCATTGCGGCGCTCACGTGCACGGCGCCAAACACGCATACGACCATCATTGGCACCAAGGCAGAAGCGACTCTCATCGCTGAAGACGACACGTCTCCATTCGTCCCTCCATTCACGCCTGTCGCGACACCACTGGAGGCGGGCTGCACGATGTTGGGGCATGAGCGGAAGACGGCCTAACGGTGTGCGGGACCGTAGCTCAGCTTCATGGAGACGGTTGCGAATGGTCCTCGCCGATACCCCAGGAGCAACAGTGTCCCTAATTTGCTGGGAAGTGGCGGTGCGGTCCCCTACGGCACTGCGTAGGATCCTACGGTCTTGGCGTGCATCCGTGCGTCGCTGCGGTCCGGTCACAGGTCGACGGGCACGTGCACCTTCCGCCGACCACTGGCGACAACATCGATGTACTGTGGAGACCTCACGCCCCACGTGTTGAGCAATTCGGCGGTACGTCCACCCGGTCTCCCGCATGCCCACTACACGCCCTCGCTCAAAGTCCGTCAACTGCACATACGGTTCACGTCCACGCTGTCGCGGCATGCTACCAGTGTTAAAGACTGCGATGGAGCTCCGGGAAACTGGCTGACACTGACGGCGGCGGTGCACAAATGCTGCGCAGCTAGCGCCATTCGACGGCCAACACCGCGGTTCCTGGTGTGTCCGCTGTGCCGTGCGTGTGATCATTGCTTGTACAGCCCTCTCGCAGTGTCTGGAGCAAGTATGGTGGGTCTGACACACCGGTGTCAATGTGTTCTTTTTTCCATTTCCAGGAGTGTAATTCCCTCAGCATCACCCGACTTAATTCGACTACTTTCCATTATCCTCGTTTTGCTTTTGTTGATGTTCATCTTATATCCTCCTTTCAAGACACTGTCCATTCCGTTCAACTGCTCTTCCAAGTCCTTTGCTGTCTCTGATAGAACTACAATGTCATCGGCGAACCTCAAATTTTTATTTCTTCTCCATGGATTTTAATACCTACTCCGTATATTTCTTTTGTTTCCTTTAGTGCTTGCTCAATATACAGATTGAATAACATCGGGGACAGACTACAACCCTTTCTCAGCCCCTTCCCAACCACTGCTTCCCTTTCGTGCCCCTCGACTCTCATAACTGTCATCTATTTTCTGTACAAATTGTAAATAGCCTTTCGCTTCCTGTATTTTACCTCTGCCACCTTCAGAATTTGAAAGAGAGTGTTCCACACAACATTGTCAAAAGATTTCTCTAAGTCTAGAAATGCTAGAAACTTAGGTTTGCCTTTCCTTAACCTATTTTCTAAGGTAAGTCGTAGGGTCAGTATTGCCTCACGTGCTCCAACATTTCTGCGAAATCCAAACTGTTTTCCTCTTCTAACAGTTTTTCCATTCGTCTGTAAAGAAATCGTTTTAGCATTTTGTAGCCGTGGCTTATTAAACTGATAGTTCGGTAATTTTCACATCTGTCAACACCTGCTTTCTTTGGGATTGGGATTATTATATTCTTCTTGAAGTCTGAGGGTATTTCGCCTGTCTCATACATCTTGCTCACTAAAAGGTACAGTTTTGTTAGGCCTGTCATCTCCCACGGCTCTCATTAGTTCTAATGGAATGTTGTCTACTCCCAAGGCCTCGTTTCGACTTTTCAGTGCTATGTCAAACTCTTCACGCAGTATCATATCTCCCATTTCATCTTCATCTACGTTCTCTTCCATTTCTATAATACGGTCCTCAAGAACATCGCCCTCTATATACTCCTTCCACCTTTCTGCTTTCCCTTCTTTGCTTAGTACTGGGTTTCCATCTGTGCTCTTGATATTAATGCAAGTCGTCTTCTTTTCTCCAAAGGTCTCTTTAATTTTCCTGTAGGCAGTATCTATCTTACCTTTAGTGATATGTGCCTCTACATCCTTACATTTGTCCTCTAGCCATCCCTGCTTAGCCATTTTGCTCTTCCTGTCGATCTCATTTTTGAGACGTTTGTATTCCTTTCTGCCTGCATCATCTGCGGATTTATTGGCTGCGCGCCGACGTTGTTTCGCGGGATATTAGCAAAGAGTATCACGTTGCGCTATGCATGTTTCGTGGATTATCAATGTTCGTTATTTATTCTTAGCCCACTCGACGAGGACCGAAAGGGGCTACTCAGGGAAAAATTCGTATAGTTGTCAATTTTATTATAGTGCTAACAGGGAGTGCCATGAACATTACACTAAAATTCCTAACCGGAGGCATGAGTGCTAGATTGTGCAGGCTTAGATCTTCTTTAATATGTGACTTGTAAGTACTGCGTCTTTTCCAGTCAGTACAAACTTTAATTTTATTAATGTATTATATACCTAATATGTTTTAGAACAGTTAGTCTAATTCTGAAGACGACGTTCATAGTAGCGACGAAACCTGGTCAATTTTGACTTAATATTTGTGACCGAGGGCTTATTTGTTCTAATATAATTCTGACACGCTTGCTGAACCTTAGCAGCTATGTTCAAAGTTTTATTTTTCCTTACATTTGTCCTCTAGCCATCCCTGCTTAGCCATTTTGCACTTCCTGTCGATATCATTTTTCAGACGTTTGTATTCCTTTTTGCCTGCTTCATTTACTGCATTTTTATATTTTCTCCTTTCATCAATTAAATTCAATATCTCTTCTGTTACCCAAGGATTCCTACTAGCCCTCGTCTTTTTACCTACTTGATCCTCTGCTACCTTCACTATTTCATCTCTCAAAGCTACTCATTCTTCTTCTACTGTATTTCTTTCCCCCATTCTTGTCAATCGTTCCCTAACGCTCTCCCTGAAGCTCTCTTCAACCTCTGGTTCTTTCAGTTTATCCAGGTCCCATCTCCTCTATTTCCCACCTTTTTGCAGTTTCTTCAGTTTTAATCTACAGTTCATAACCAATAGATTGTGGTCAGAGTCAACATCTGCCCCTGGAAATGTCTTACAATTGAAAACCTGGTTCCTGAAGCTCTGTCCTACCATTATATAATCTATCTGAGACCTTCTTGTATCTCCAGGCTTCTTCCATGTATACAACCTTCTTTTATGATTCTTAAACCAAGTGTTAGCTATGATTAAGTTATGCTCTGTGCAAAATTCTTCAGGCGGCTTCCTCTTTCATTCCTTACTCCCATTCCATATTCACCTACTACGTTTCCTTCTCTTCCTTTTCCTACTGTCGAGTTCCAATCGACCATGACTATTAAATTTTCGTCTCCCTTCACTATCTGAATAATTTCTTTCATCTCATCATACATTTCATCAATCTCTTCTGCGGGGCTAGTTGGCATATAAACTTGTACTGTTGCGGTAGGTATGGGGTCCTTACCTGTCTTGAGCAGAATAAAGCGTTCACTGTGCTGCTTGTAGTAGCTTACCCGCATTCCAGTTTTCCTATTCGTTATTAAACCTAATCCTGCATTACCCCTATTTGATTTTGACCAGAAGTCTTGTTCCTCCTGCCACCGAACTTCGCTAATTTCCACTATATCTAACTTTAACCTATCCACCCCTTTTTAAATTTTCTAACCTACCTGCCCGATTAATGGATGTGACATTCCACGCTCCGATCCATAGAACGCCAGTTTTCTTGCTCCTGAGAACAACGTCCTCCTGAGGAGTCCCCGCCCGGAGATCCGAAGGGGGGACTATTTTACCTCCGGAATATTTTACCCAAGAGGTCGCCATCATCATTTACCCATACAGTGAAGCTGCATGACCTCGGGAAAAAATTACGGCTTAGGTTCCCCTTGCTTTCAGCCATTCGCAGTACCAGCACAACTAGGCCGTTTTGGTTAGTGTTACAAGGATAGATCAGACAATCATCCAGACTGTTGCCCCTGCAACTACTCAAAAGGCTGCTGCCCCTCTTCAAGAACCACACGTTTGTCTGGCCTCTCAACAGATACCCCTGCGTTGTGGTTGCACCTACGGTACGGCTATCTGTACCGCTGAGGCACGCAAGCCTTCCCACCAACGGCAAGGTCCATGGTTCATGGGGGGAGGCAAGATATTGCACGCGGAGCGAATGCGCGCTCGAGTTTTCTGTGCTCAATATTTTTAATAAATCCTACGAAGCCAAACTTCGAGTTTGATCTCATGACTTCGCAAGACGATAGGTCATAGTGCCCCTCTTTATTCGTAAAATTCACTCTCTTCTTTTTGTTCTCCTAGGAAAGTTTGAGATTCCTTGTGATGTCATCGATTACTCTGAGTTCTTGTAATTTTCAATTTAAATCATTCGTGGCCGTCGATTTGCTTTCTACATCTACATCTACATTTATACTCCGCAAGCCACCCAACGGTGTGTGGCGGAGGGCACTTTACGTGCCACTGTCATTATCTCCCTTTCCTGTTCCAGTCGCGTATGGTTCGCGGGAAGAACGACTGTCTGAAAGCCTCTGTGCGCGCTCTAATCTCTCTAATTTTACATTCGTGATCTCCTCGGGAGGTATAAGTAGGGGGAAGCAATATATTCGATACCTCATCCAGAAACGCACCCTCTCGAAACCTGGCGAGCAAGCTACACCGCGATGCAGAGCGCCTCTCTTGCAGGGTCTGCCACTTGAGTTTGTTAAACATCTCCGTAACGCTATCACGGTTACCAAATAACCCTGTGACGAAACGCGCCGCTCTTCTTTGGATCTTCTCTATCTCCTCCGTCAACCCGATCTGGTACGGATCCCACACTGATGAGCAATACTCAAGTATAGGTCGAACGAGTGTTTTGTAAGCCACCTCCTTTGTTGATGGACTACATTTTCTAAGGACTCTCCCAATGAATCTCAACCTGGTACCCGCCTTACCAACAATTAATTTTATATGATCATTCCACTTCAAATCGTTCCGCACGCATACTCCCAGATATTTTACAGAAGTAACTGCTACCAGTGTTTGTTCCGCTATCATATAATCATACAATAAAGGATCCTTCTTTCTATGTATTCGCAATACATTACATTTGTCTATGTTAAGGGTCAGTTGCCACTCCCTGCACCAAGTGCCTATCCGCTGCAGATCTTCCTGCATTTCGCTACAATTTTCTAATGCTGCAACTTCTCTGTATACTACAGCATCATCCGCGAAAAGCCGCATGGAACTTCCGACACTATCTACTAGGTCATTTATATATATTGTGAAAAGCAATGGTCCCATAACACTCCCCTGTGGCACGCCAGAGGTTACTTTAACGTCTGTAGATGTCTCTCCATTGAGAACAACATGCTGTGTTCTGTTTGCTAAAAACTCTTCAATCCAGCCACACAGCTGGTCTGATATTCCGTAGGCTCTTACTTTGTTTATCAGGCGACAGTGCGGAACTGTATCGAACGCCTTCCGGAAGTCAAGGAAAATGGCATCTACCTGGGAGCCTGTATCTAATATTTTCTGGGTCTCATGAACAAATAAAGCGAGTTGGGTTTCACACGATCGCTGTTTCCGGAATCCATGTTGATTCCTACATAGTAGATTCTGAGTTTCCAAAAACGACATGATACTCGAGCAAAAGACATGTTCTAAAATTCTACAACAGATCGACGTCAGAGAGATAGGTCTATAGTTTTGCGCATCTGCTCGACGACCCTTCTTGAAGACTGGGACTACCTGTGCTCTTTTCCAATCATTTGGAACCTTCTGTTCCTCTAGAGACTTGCGGTACACGGCTGTTAGAAGGGGGGCAAGTTCTTTCGCGTACTCTGTGTAGAATCGAATTGGTATCCCGTCAGGTCCAGTGGACTTTCCTCTGTTGAGTGATTCCAGTTGCTTTTCTATTCCTTGGACACTTATTTCAATGTCAGCCATTTTTTCGTTGGTGCGAGGATTTAGAGAAGGAACTGCAGTGCGGTCTTCCTCTGTGAAACAGCTTTGGAAAAAGGTGTTTAGTATTTCAGTTTTACGCTTGTCATCCTGTGTTTCAATGCCATCATCATCCCGGAGTGTCTGGACATGATGTTTCGAGCCACTTACTGATTTAACGTAAGACCAGAACTTCCTAGGATTTTCTGTCAAGTCGGTACCTAGTATTTTACTTTCGAATTCACTGAACGCTTCACGCATAGCCCTCCTTACGCTAACTTTGACATCGTTTAGCTTCTGTTTGTCTGAGAGGTTTTGGCTGCGTTTAAACTTGGAGTGAAGCTCTCTTTGCTTTCGCAGTAGTTTCCTAACTTTGTTGTTGTACCACGGTGGGTTTTTCCCGTCCCTCACAGTTTTGCTCGGCACGTACCTGTCTAAAACGCATTTTACGATTGCCTTGAACTTTTTCCATAAACACTCAACATTGTCAGTGTCGGAACAGAAATTTTCGTTTTGATCTGTTAGGTAGTCTGAAATCTGCCTTCTATTACTCTTGCTAAACAGATAAACCTTCCTCCCTTTTTTTATACTCCTATTAACTTCCATATTCAGGGATGCTGCAACGGCCTTATGATCACTGATTCCCTGTTCTGCACTTACAGAGTCGAAAAGTTCGGGTCTGTTTGTTATCAGTAGGTCCAAGATGTTATCTCCACGAGTCGGTTCTCTGTTTAATTGCTCGAGGTAATTTTCGGATAGTGCACTCAGTATAATGTCACTCGATGCTCTGTCCCTACCACCCGTCCTAAACATCTGAGTGTCCCAGTCTATATCTGGTAAATTGAAATCTCCACCTAAGACCATAACATGCTGAGAAAATTTATGTGAAATGTATTCCAAATTTTCTCTCAGTTGTTCTGCCACTAATGCTGCTGAGTCGGGGGGTCGGTAAAAGGAGCCAATTATTAACCTAGCTCGGTTGTTGAGTGTAACCTCCACCCATAATAATTCACAGGAACTATCCACTTCTACTTCACTACAGGATAAACTACTACTAACAGCGACGAACACTCCACCACCGGTTGCATGCAATCTATCCTTTCTAAACACTGTCTGTGCCTTTGTAAAAATTTCGGCAGAATTTATCTCTGGCTTCAGCCAGCTTTCTGTACCTATAACGATTTCAGCTTCGGTGCTTTCTATCAGCGCTTGAAGTTCCGGTACTTTACCAACGCAGCTTCGACAGTTTACAATTACAATACCGATTGCTGCTTGGTCCCCGCATGTCCTGACTTTGCCCCGCACCCGTTGAGGCTGTTGCCCTTTCTGCACTTGCCCGAGGCCATCTAACCTAAAAAACCGCCCAGCCCACGCCACACAACCCCTGCTACCCGTGTAGCCGCTTGTTGCGTGTAGTGGACTCCTGACCTATCCAGCGGAACCCGAAACCCCACCACCCTATGGCGCAAGTCGAGGAATCTGCAGCCCACATGGTCGCAGAACCGTCTCAACCTCTGATTCAGACCCTCCACTCGGCTCTGTACCAAAGGTCCACAGTCAGTCCTGTCGACGATGCTGCAGATGGTGAGCTCTGCTTTCATCCCGCTAGCGAGACTGGCAGTCTTCACCAAATCAGATAGCCGCCGGAAGCCAGAGAGGATTTCCTCCGATCCATAGCGACACACATCATTGGTGCCGACATGAGCGACCACCTGCAGATGGGTGCACCCTGTACCCTTCATGGCATCCGGAAGGACCCTTTCCACATCTGGAATGACTCCCCCCGGTATGCACACGGAGTGCACTTTGGTTTTCTTCCCCTCCCTTGCTGCCATATCCCTAAGGGGCCCCATTACGCGCCTGACGTTGGAGCTCCCAACTACCAGTAAGCCCACCCTCTGCGACTGCCCGGATCTTGCAGACTGAGGGGCAACCTCTGGAACAGGACAACATGTCAGGCTGAAGATCAGTATCAGCCTGAGACAGAGCCCGAAACCGGTTCGTCAGACAAACTGGAGAGGCCTTCCGTTCAGCCCTCCGGAATGTCTTTCGCCCCCTGCCACACCTTGAGACGACCTCCCACTCTACCACAGGTGAGGGAGCAGCCTCAATGCGGGCAGTATCCCGGGCAACCACAGTCGTAGTCCGATCGGGGGATGCGTGGGACGAGCTGGCCGTCCCCGACAAACCCCCATCCGGACCACCACAGTGATGCCCATTGGCAACAGCCTCAAGCTGTGTGACCGAAGCCAACACTGCCTGAAGCTGGGAGCGAAGGGATGCCAACTCAGCCTGCATCCGAACACAGCAGCTGCAGTCCCTATCCATGCTAAAAACTTGTGCAAAGAACGTCTGAACTAATCTACAGAGAGCGCAAACAAAACGACACAAAATTGAAGCGGTTATTAAAATACAAGATTGCCTAGTAAATGCAGTAATGCTGCCACTTGTGCACTGCTGATACACTGCTCGGCGGCGGAAGGAGACTACGCGATTTAACACTATTCGAGTACTAAAACGTGATGCTACAACTCTCAAATACTATAATACGCCCGAAATTTATGAATTAAACAATGCAAGTACCAAAAACACGCAAAGAAATTAAGAATTAAACTATGTAACAAATGAGTGAGCTAGGAGTATACGACTTGCTGCTGCAGCTGCTTATCCAACGGCGGCAGGGAGCACACTGACTGTGACCAACCGACACTGGCCGTTCAAAACAAAAACAGATGACAGACGACTACGCGAATTTACACTATTCAGGTACTAAAACGCGATGCTACAACTCTCAAATACTATAATACGCCCGAAATTTATGAATTAAACAATGCAAGTACCAAAAACACGCAAAGAAATTAAGAATTAAACTATGTAACAAATGAGTGAGCTAGGAGTATACGACTTGCTGCTGCAGCTGCTTATCCAACGGCGGCAGGGAGCACACTGACTGTGACCAACCGACACTGGCCGTTCAAAACAAAAACAGATGACAGACGACTACGCGAATTTACACTATTCAGGTGCTAAAACGCGATGCTACAACTCTCAAATACTATAATACGCCCGAAATTTATGAATTAAACAATGCAAGTGCAAGTGCAGTGCACGCCAGTGTATTCAGAGTAGAGTAAATGTACTGGCAGTAAAGCCGATTACTTTTGAAATAATAAACAGTGCATTTTCTTTTTTCCATCTGTCTCATTCTCGTTTGACCGTTCCATATGAACTTTTAGTCACTGCCACATTTCATGAGCCATAGATTCCTCAGATTTTCGTACGAAAGTATACGCTGGCTGGCTAGTAAAGTAAAGCTCCTAGGTAACATGGTTGAATAGAAACGTAATTTGGTACAGGTGTACAACGCTGACGGGTAGATAAACGACAGGAACTGCGATTCTCTTTGACACGCTGAAGAGCCAAATGGTGCATCAGTGTTGGTCGTGTTTAGTGTTGTTACCAGGTGCGATAGGCTACAGAAGGGCATGAACAGCGTCAAATCTTGAGCGATCACTGTGAAGGCCATGGAGATGCAGCGTAATCATGTGAGACGGCATTATCAGCACCTGACAGAGTTTCAAAGGCGCTTCTCTGTGGGTCTACAATTGACCGGCTGTCTGATCGTGCAGTGTCCAAATTTGTGAGGTGTTCGGATGTGGCAGTGGCCCCATGTTGAACTGCATGGGGACACCAGGGAAAGGGTATTAGTCGACTAGGTTCCGGTCTGACCACAACAAAGGAGGATTGTCGCTACTGTGCACCAAGCACATCGCCAACCCATCATATCTGCTCTGTGATCCGACTGTCTGCGAGCACACACCATTGGCTTGCCAGCCGTCGCTCGCTTCGAGTGAAGCTAATCATGTACTACCAAAATACAGTAAAATCAGTGAACATTAAAGGAAGTATGAATGAAAACAGTGGCTTATTTAAGTTTACAAAATGATGACAAGTTTTATTATTGCTTTTGTAAGTACAACTAGCTGAGAAATAAATTTTACACACAAGTGACAAACACAAATCAGACAAGAAATGTTGTTTGATAAGCTGTGAGTTAACGAGTATTGCGCTCTCATTTAAATATATGGCCGAAAGAGTCAGCCTACAGGAATTGTGAAACGAATCCTGTGGTCCAGGACCGTGTACCACAAAGGGCGCAGATTCACCACGAGATGGGGAAACTCACAGGCGTCTATTGTCTATTGGGGCTTAAGCACTGTAGTGTGAGAATGAGACAGGCGAGAACCTACGTCATAAGGAAACCCAGTAGAAGACGTTTGTGGCTAGGGAGATGTAGCAGTGTTAAATATGGTGGACCTAAGATCGGCCATAAAGGGAAACATTTATGAAAACTATTTAATTCTGTAGTACTGCAGGGAATGAAGCATCAGTAATTTTAATCTACCATCCTTCATAAAATTTCATGGTGATACCAATAAAACTTGAATATTGATCATATCTATAGTAGTTTAGGATTTTTAGTGAAATTAACAAGTTTTGTAACAAAGACCTGAATGCTAAAATCTGAACGCTTTTGTAGATCTTAACGGTCGACATTTCATATACGTAGAAGCGCATCATTACAATGACAAATGTTGTAAATATCAACACTGTAAATTTATTTGTTCAAAAGATATAGTAAATGTAAATTATCAGTATTTCCAGTTAAGCATCAGATCATCATTTCCTCCACACAAAGCGCACTAAACGATGACAGCAGGACACCTTATTGAATCATTTGGTAATAGAATATTTGTTGCAAAGTTTAGTGCATAATATTTACTTTTGTTTTTATTTATTTATCACAAAGCACATTCGTGCAAGGCTACCGGTCGTGACATTCAAAGCTAAGAAGGAAACTGTATTGGGTTTATATAAAAAAAAATTACGCTTATTATGTAATGGATATTATTGTTACTTTATTTGAACGTGAAAGTGGTCAAGCTTTGATTATTTAAATATGTTAAAATGTAAAATAATGTGGAATAAGGCGTAGACAGTCAAATGGACGGCTTCAGGAAAGGGAACTGCCCAGGTCAGTTGAGCGAGGATATTCGGTGCGCGGGAAACGCGGCCGGTAACAGGCAGAGAGGGAGCGCTGGAAGTGCTGGAGCTGAGGCGAAAGCGGAAAGTTCGGCTGGAGACACCAAAGGGTACAGTTCGGACTGAGACGCGAAAGCGGACAGTCGGTCTTTAGACAGCTAGAAAGTGAAACGACTTCGGGACTTAGTCTCTGAGCGGTGAGCAGCTGCGCACCTGGTGTTAACTCAAAACTCTTCGTGTAAATGTCGAAGTGGAGTATTGGACTTGTGTTTCGCGATGAGATTGTGAATGATCGAACTGTGTCAAATGGATATGTGCTCGAGTGTAATAGTAATTCTAAATACTACCACTTTCGCTATTAGTTTTCTTTGTGAATAAACATTATTCTAACCAAATCGCAACTCTGTGGCCTACATCATTTATGGGTCGTTAATTTAGTTCCCGATATTAATATTACTGTTATTATACGTTACATTAACTTTGTTTCATACAATTTCGCAAACTTGCCGTCGGCCAGACAAAGGGTCACAAGTGTCTTATTTAGGGCGTGTAATGCGACACGTGCGGTTCAACCCCTAGACGAGTTTGAGCCGAGACATTTCGACGAAGAGGAACCACATGTGAGCCCGAACATCTTTGGGATGTTAGCTCGCAACGCAAAGCTTTGATTATTTGAATATGTTAAAATGTAAAATAATGTATAAGAAGCTGTAGCCAATCAGATGGACGGCCTCAGGAAAGGGAACTGCCCTAGTCAGTTGAGCGAGGATATTCGGCGCGCGGGAAATTTTTGGGGAAGCTATAGAAATTCTCTCCTGAATTCACCCCGTTTATAACGCAATCTGAGTTTGTTTACATGTATCCACTGTGTGACCCAACTCCATTCAAAAGGAATCAACTACGATCAACTGTGCCACAGTCTATGATTCAGCTGAGAACAGGGACCTGTAAATATCATTTAACAACTCTACCCCCATACAACAATACTTTACCCTTTCATCTTGGCTCAGGCGGCAGCAGAAAACGGCGGGCTGTGGGCGAGGAGCAGTCTCTGCGACAGCTGTAATGTTCTGACGCAGCCGCGAAAATATGTAAACTACTCTGTCTGGCGTTCAGATTATCAGAAAGTGGGGAACTTCTCTGTCAGAGACTTGAAATCCCGCTAGATTTCATCGTGAAGTGCACCAATTCACTGGTCTGGACAAACCAATTTGACACACTGGCACGACGGTTCACGCTGGAATTGTCGAACGTCAGACGGCGAACTCAGGACGAATAAGTTCACCCTCGTGACACACGGCATGTCTGAGATGATATGCAGTTCCACTGACAGTACATTTGGAAACTGCCACTGGCTCTTAGTCCACCACAAGATACAGACCATACGTCTCACCCACTACGGAAAGACCTGATGTTCTCCACAAGGGGAGGACCAGAAGACCAAGATCACAATGAATCACAACCTCTTTCCACCAAGCCTCGGTGAAGGAGCCGAAATAGCGAAACGAAACCGACCACACATTGCACAAACTAGTCAAACTCTCATTGATTCTCCTCTCTTGATTTCTCTGTTGGCCTGGTAGCCAATCCAGACATTGCAGCGGGGTTCCCAAGCTGGGGGAGCAAGGCTCTGTTTTGTATATCCTGACATGAGCCAACCAGCGACTCGAAATCTCTGTTGTCTGAAAAAATATTTTATACTTGGGTAGGCGTCTTTCTCACAGCGTGGCCATGTTTTTGCCAAAAACATCTACCTAGATGGGACCAATCCCTCATTCACAGTGTGTTCTAATTTTTCTGGGCAGACCATTCCCAGTTTCTGAAAGAAGGCTGTTAAGCTTCCCAGATAGTACTGCCCATGGAATATATGTTTTTGCCGCTCACTAAAAAAACTTGGTGACTTCCTGGTGTCAGGGTGGGGTTACAGTCTTACCTCCACTAGACATGTATGCCAGTCCCTCTGTCCGTGTCGTCCCATTTTCTAACATGAGAAGGCACGGAGTTTTATGACGTTTCCATCATTTGCACAAAAGCTCAGTTTACAGTAACCTCTCTGAAACACCTTGCTCCACCCACTTTCAGCCATCTGACCATCTTCTGCAATGGACTGGTGTTTGGCCCAGGTAAAAAGTTTTGTGAACCAACACCCTTCAATCTGACCCTAAGCAGAAGTGCTTTAGCCAGAAGTCCCTCGGTAGGTAAGAACCACTGAACACTGTTTCCTGGAATCACTCGCAAGGCCAGATCACTGCGTTCAGCATGTATGGCTCCAATTCATCTCGAATCCCCGTTCTCGATCGCCTCTGCTACGCCCCCTCCCTTTCAGGCTCAAGCCCTCTTCCGATTACATATGCTGTTACAAGAACATTCTGCCCACAATTTCCTCACATCGAAGAAGTCATTAGCCACACATAGCAAACGTAGTATCAGGGAACACTGAGATCATGTCCTAAAATATGAATATTAATCTCACTAACAATGTTGTTAAAGTGAGTGGAATGCCACCTCTTATTAATCACACCAGGGTATTACCGTCCACTGTGTAGGTTGCAGTTAACACAACAACAACAACAGAAATGGCTGCATTTGGAACAGTATTGGCATTGGGAAACCTGATTGCATGTAAATGAATGGCATTGTGGTGAGCTATGAACTGTGACTGGACGACACTCGATGGCCGTCATCAGTGAGAATGGACGCTACCTGTGGTAAGGTCAGATTCTTCCAATGCTTTGAAGAGTCACAGCACTGTTTTTTGGCATCATAGCGTTAGGAACCATAGGGTATAAGTTCAGATCATAGCTGGTACTGGTAGAGGGAAATCTGATGGCGCAATTTTACATCACGGATAGCCTGCGTCCTCGTGTTTTAACTCCCATGCACTAGTATTGTGCTGCTATTTTTCAACAGGACAATGTTCGTCCAAATACGACACGTGACTCTAAAAACTATCTGCGAGACGCTGAGGTACTCGAGTGCAGCCAGCGAGGTCTCCAGACCTGTCCACAGTAGGGACCAGCTCGCACGTCACCTCCTAGTGCCGGTATCCTATATGTCAAGTACCAGTTACAACTGTTGTGGGCTAGCTTGCCTCAGGGGAGGATACAACGTCTTTGTGGCACTATTCCTAACAGAAACAGTACATGCATCCAGGACAGATCGCCTAAGAAGAGAATACAACGGCTTCATGACAGCCTCCCCAACAGAATCAATGCATGTGTAAATGGCAGAGCAATGTCTTCCTGGTAAGTGGACTCTTACTGCCAATTTTGTAAATGTGGCTCGATTTTGTGATCATTGAAATAACATTACTTACCCGCTCAGCTAGTGAAGTTTCATTTCATTTCGTCCTCCGCCATTGGATGCTTCACTTCCTGACGTGAAAACTTCTATTCGCTCGTCGGTCGAACTTTGTTGTGTGATAAAATACCGTCACATTTGAACTGCTAAGAACTATGAGAGTAACAAAGCGTAAATAATGATGGAGCCCATAAGGGACACATCACGTCTGTACGCCTGGGGCAGAATCATACCAGCTCTTTGTAACGATAAAGGCTGGTGTAGCTTGGGAACAGATACAGCAGCGATTCCACCTGTGGGCCGCTGGTAGCGTGACACTGGACCGTGAGCGCTGGTCGAGAGTCGAGGACAAGAGAAAAATTATCGGAAGCTTCAGGAGTGTGATCGTCAGTCGTCAGGGTGAGCGAGTACACAATGAAATAACAGTTGAAATGCCATATCGCTATTCGATACCATTCACAAGGCAATGGTCTATTCTGCCATGTCGAAACGTACCCTGTTTTTTTAACACATAGAAGGAAAGGATAAAAAAAGGTGCCAAGACGGACTGCCAGGAATTTTGTTTTAGGCTGAATTTTACCAATGTCGTATGGCCCCAGGGGGCTGGAAGTGTACATCCCTACAGGCTGCGGTACAGGTCTGGCGCTTGGTCTTTACTACCTGCTCCAATCGTAAAGACATACTGCCCACAATCCCATCATATTTAGTCTATTTGATAGTTTCTCGGACACAAATGTTCAGAAGAACGACTCGCTTGAATTTCGCTCATTTAATATCCTGTGCGGTAGTGAAACATGGAATGTGAGAAAACCAGAACAGAATGGAATCGAAGCATTTGAAATGTCGTGCTACAGACGAATGTTGAGAATTAAGTGGACTGATAAGGCAAGGAATGAGGAGGTTCTGCGCGGATTGGAGAGGAAAGGGATATGTGATAAACACTGACAAGAAGAAGGGGCAGGAAATATGTCAAGATATCAGGGAATAACTTTCATGCTGCCAGAGAGAGCTGTAGAGGGTAAAAACTTTAGAAGAAGACAGACATTGGAATACATCCAGCAAATAACTGAGGACGTAGGTTGCAAGCGCTGCTCTGAGATGAAGAGATTCACACAGGAGATGGATTCGTGGCGGGCCGCTCAAACCAGTCAATAGAATGATGACTCCAAAATATCCTCACTCAAAATGGAGGAACGACATTAGTGCATAGCGTCCCGTCTACGGATACGAGACGGAATTTTGCTCTGATTTATTGCTACTGGAGGCGAAGGAAGGAACGATTGTCGTTTTAAGAAACAATTCCGGCATTTTCATGAAGTGACCTGGGTGATAACAGAACACCAATATTTGGTGAGACACCTGATTGGGTTTTCGACAAAGTATGTACATGATCGAGCTTATTCAACTTCACTTTTGAAAAATAAGTACAGGAATACATTGAATGATGATAATGATTTAAAGCTAAAACTAACCAGTTTTAACTGAGACATTGATTCTATCATGGGTGACAAACGTCAAAAATCACATTGAGTTCTTTTTAACATTGACCATTTACAATATCGTCACGGAAGCCAGAGCAGTGGTGCTCGTGACAACTGCGACGGAAGGCGCATTGCGAGCAGTACACCTGACTGACTGCAGAACGGTGGCTCGTAAGAGAGCATGTGACTCAGTGTTCACTTATAGTGACCGAAGTGACCGATCCAGGAGAGAAGGTGGTTATGAAATGTTTATTAAAGACTGAAAAAACACTAAACAAGGCTTTTGAGACTGTACCACTCAAAGGAATTGTAGTGCAATTGCGTGCTTATGGAATATCGTCTCACTTACACGACTGGATTCGTGATTTCCTTTCAGAGAGGTCACTGTTCGTAGTAACCGACGGAAAGTCATCGAGTAAACGAGGAGTGATTTCTGACGTTCCCCAAGGTAGTGTTATAGCCCTTTGCTGTTCCTTATCTATATAAATGATTTGGGAGACAATGTCAGAAACCTTCTTAGGTTGTTTACAAATGACGCTGTCGTTTATTAGCTAGTAAAGTCATCAGAAGATCAAAACAATTGCAAAAAAATTTATAAACTATATCTGTATGGTGCGAAAATCGGCAATTGACCCTAAGTAACGGCAAGTGCACATGATTGTTAAAAGGAATCCGTTAAAATTCGGTTACGCGATAAATCAGTCAACTCTGAAGGACGTAAATTCAACTAAATACCTAGGTATTACAATTACGAACAACTTAAATTGTAATAGAATGTGTTGTGGGGAAGGCTAACCAAAGACTGCGTTTTATTGGCAGGCTACTTAGAAAATGTAACAGTTCTACTAAAGAGACTGCCTACACTATGCTTGTCCATCCTCTTTTAGAATACTTCTGCGCGGTGTGGGATCCCTGCCAGATATTATTGACGGAGTACATCGAAACATTTCAAAGAAGGGCAGCACCTTTTGTATTATCGCAAAATAGGGATGATAGTGTCACGGAAATGATACAGGAGTTGGGATGGACATCATTAAAACAAAGGCGTTTTTCTTTTCGGAGGAATCTTCTCACAAAATTCCAGTCACTTACTTACTCTTCCGAATGCGAAAACATCTTGTTGACGTCGACCTACATAGGGAGAAACGATCACCACGATAAAATAAGGGAAAGCAGAGCTCGTACGGGATGATATAGGTGTTCGTTCTTTCCGCGCGCTATACGAGATTGTAATAATAGAGAATTATGAAGATGGTTCGATATGCCCTCTGCCAGGCACTTAAACGTCATTTGCAGAGTATCCGTGTAGATGTAGAAGTGACACAATGGTCGTTAAAAAAGTCGGTTTCTTACGTTTTCTCGTACTCGTTGTGTGTATGCTCGTTATGGGAATGCTTGACAAGCAAGGTTCGACTGTAACAAAAAAAAATGGTACGGTGGGCCGTATACCATGCACATATGACCCGCGGGTCGGACTGATGGTGCTGAAGGGACGGTGCTGGCCCGCGGGCAGTAGTTAGGAGACTAACTTTGGGCCGGTGTGCCCCCGGCTGCATTCATCTGCCAAAGTCAAATGATCCGCACGTATAATCATAAGAATAAAAACTTACTGCAACTGTTGGGACGTTAAAACTATCCTGAGTGCCACATCATACGGACTTAATTAAACACAAACACTCAAAGATTTTTTTTCCCCTTATTGAGCGGCAAATGTTGCACCAATCAGAGCATACGTTTATGTACAGTTATTATTCTGTCACCTTACGAACTTCTATCTTCTATTATAAGAGACTGTGTTCTATTTTATGAACTCTAATTTGAGGGTGAATACTTTTCTTCATGCGTCTAATTTTTGTCGTACGGCTGTTTCACGTCTGCCACACGTCCCCACTTAGCACTCAAGTGGGTTACACACCTGATTCAGCTGACTGACACCTGCTTTGCCAACGAACATTTTGGTATACCTCCGGACCACTGTCACTGTCTAAAGACTGTATAAGAGGTTAGATATGGAAAGGGGCGTTCTTCTCGCAATCTGGATGGTGTTCTGTGAGGCTTGGACGAATGGCAGGACGCATTCACAAGGCATCTGTAACATCCACGAGATAAATTTTAGCTACAGTGCGACGAGAGGTAATTATGCCTCTAACAGTTATAATCATTATCTATTCGACATATGAAAAAAACAGTGAAAACGATGATAAATATTAATTATTTATATAATATTTTATGATGTAATTGGACATATCGATGTGTATAACTTGAGAATAGAGTTCATTATTATTATAAATATGACAGAATAATTATTTGTAACTTTAATTCCTCTCTCAGTAAGCATTATCTGTGTTAATTATTTCTTTCCGCTGCAAGGAGCGCAGCCAGTGATGATAGCGATTTGTATCGCGTTTTTTTGTCTGTGTTTTCGTTAGAAAAAAATCAAATGTTTGCTTGATGAAGTCTAAATAGTGCACAAAACGAAAGTAAAGTTTAATAAGCATTTCAAATACTAATTCTATTTGCTCTAACAATAGAAAGTCTCTATCAATTGTCTGCCGCCATCTTAACAATTGTCTAAGCTGCAAATTCAAATTACGCAACTCTGCAGACATAAATGCCGAAGGTAATAAAAATGTGTAAAAATAAGTGTGCACCGGTGGTCCCGAACTCATTTTAATGAAAATAATTCGAATCGGATTGGTTCTTCAAAAACAGTGCTCATAGCACGATCCTTATAACAAACTTTTCTAGTTGATGTATGGAGCCGAAATTAATTAAGCACGAGTTGCGAAGAATATTGTTTCAGGTAACATGTCAGTGTTGTGCGCGACTGATATTCGGTGGTTTTAATGATTATTTTGCGGAAGATAACTGCTTCCATCATAATCAATAGTTGTGTAAAATCTGTTGTATTAACTGTGATTTAGTGACACTTACGCAACTTACAGAAGCCGGCCGAAGTGGCCGTGCGGTTAAAGGCGCTGCAGTCTGGAACCGCAAGACCGCTACGGTCGCAGGTTCGAATCCTGCCTCGGGCATGGATGTTTGTGACGTCCTTAGGTTAGTTAGGTTTAACTAGTTCTAAGTTCTAGGGGACTAATGACCTTAGAAGTTGAGTCCCATAGTGCTCAGAGCTATTTTTCGCAACTTACAGACGACACTTCAACACAACGTTAACTTGGAGTTCTTTAGCAACTTGACCAAATCTTTAGCCGGGAGAAAAATTATTTAGTAATAACTCAGTGTAATGAAATAAGATTATCATTTTCATTTACAAATTAGTTAAATACCAAACCACTGAATAACACAGCGAACGCCACACATCCCAACTGTTAGGCAGCATGAGGGAAGAAAATAGAGTCGTGCCGTGCGATTTATCGATGACGCTTGTGGCGAGTAAGTGGTCTTTGCTCTTGGTCGATAGAACGCATCTTTGGTGCTTGTTCCTCGGGGCAGGCGGAAGATATGTGGGTATAGAGGCGTGCATGCACAGCTATAATAGTTATGGCGACAGCACTCTTGGAGCGGTAACAGATGGTAGTGCTTTGATCTGCAAGCAGGGAAAACGCAGTGTCCACGACAAGAACCCTCAGCTGTGTTTCTGACGTTTGCCTACTGCAGGAGAGAGCGTGGATTCTTCGGAAGGGTTCGCTAGCCATGGCCACAATGGACAGTTTTACCTCTACAGTGGCGTGCCTTACGAGAACAGCATGGCAGTGGGGCCCTCTATTCAAACTTGCACTGGGTCACGCTGTGGTTCCTACTGTATTATTCCACCATCTCTCATCGAGCATTATGTGTCCGTGTGATAATGGTGGGAATCTGCCTTTACTAAGTTCATTCGACGAGTCTGCTTCTTTCTGGGGAGCATACTAGTCTATATCATCCTGGTTTCCAATTTGTCGCAAGGTGCTTTTAACAAGTTCACCGAGAGAGCAGTGTAATCTCTAATCTGTATGCATAATAAAGTGCAACATAAATTAATATGTGTTCCACTGCCTTTGTCATAGAAAGTGTGGCCATTTACCAAAAGTTGCTGGGTAATTCTGAGCAGAGTGATAGGTGAGTGCTGCTACAGTTATCTTATGACATAGTTAATCAGTATTTCTTTGTTTCTGGCCTCCAAAATTTCCCGAGCCATTAGAAAATTATTTAAGCAAAATGATTTAATGTTTGGTGGTTGATTCAGCAGTTACCTTACGAAATAATTTAAAGATTGTAGACTCAAGTACTTTCAGCTGTTGAAGTTATGGGGGCTATTTTGTGTATTGTATGTGTGTGTTAACTGTGTTTTTGTGTATTACAGGTAGCGTATTTACTGTGTTGTAAAAGCTTTGAAATTATACTATGCGGTTATGTGGAGGCCGCAGCGTACGTTCTAGTGAACAGAGGTGTTTTGTTGTGTCCACATTGCACCTGGGGCTTTCGTTACGTACAGCAGAGCTTGCACGGTCGTGGGTTCTGAAAATTACAAATCTACACCCTGTGGCGTTCGCTGTGTTATTCAGTGGTTTGGTATTTTATTAATTTGTAAATCTAAATGATAATCTTATTTTATTACTAAATAAGTTTTATTACTAAATAAGTTTTCTCCCGGCTAAAGATTTGGTCAAGTTGCTAAAGAACTCCAAGTTAACGTCATGTTAAAGTGTTGTCTGTAAGTTGTGTAAGTGTCACTAAATCACAGTTCATACAACAGATTCTATACAACTATTGATTATGATGGAAACAGTTACCTTCAGCAAAATGATCATTAAAACCACCGAATATCAGTCGCGCTCAACACTGACGTATATTACCTGAAACAATATTCTTCGCAACTCGTGCGTAATTAATTTCGGCCCCATACATCAACTAGAAAAGTTTGTTATAAGGATCGTGCTATGAGCACTGTTTTTAAAGAACCAATCCGATTCGAATTATTTTCATTAAAATGAGTTCGGGACCACCGGTGCACATTTATTTTTACACATTTTTATTACCTTCGGCATTTATGTCTGCAGAGTTGAGTAATTTGAATTTGCCGCTGAGATAGTTGTTAAGATGACGGTAGACATTTGATAGAGACTTTCTATTGTTAGAGCAAATAGAATAAGTATTTTAAATGCTTATTAAACTTTACTTTCGTTTTGTGCACTATTTAGACTTCATCAAGCAAACATTTGATTTTTTTCTAAGGAAAACAAAGACAAAAAACGCGATACAAATCGCTATCATCACTGGCTGCGCTCCTTGCATCGGAAAGAAATAATTAACACAGATAATGCTTACTGAGAGAGGAATTAAAGTTACAAATAATTATTCAGTCATATTTATAATAAAATGAACTCTATTCTCAAGTAATAATTAACAAATAATTACAATTTCTTAACAGACCTCAGTTTGATATGCGTCTTGCGTCCTGAACCTACAAAAGCCAACCAACAAAAGGTAAAAACAAAGGAAGACAAACGCAGATCATAAAAGAAATTTACAATTATCATTGTCTTTGTATGATACACATCGATATGTCCAATTACATCATAAAATATTTTATAAATAATTAATATTTATTTCACTGTTTCTTCATATGTCGGATAGATAATATTTGTAACTGTTAGAGGCATAATTTCCTCTCGTCGCACTGTGGCTAAAATTTGTCTATGGATGTTACAACCCTATATTTTGTTTTCTGTAAAGAATATCTTCGAATTTCTTTTAGGCATTGAATGTTTATTTTTGTACAGTTCATGAATCACCATTGAGTTTTACGAGTTTAACTAACTGAAGAATTTTTTTTTAATATCTTAAGATGTTTTGAGAGATTAGTAATTGCTTTTGGTCGGAATTGTTTTTATTTAAATTCATTTTAAACAAAATTATTATTTCCTATCGTTCATTGTGGACATGCTGTATAGTAAGAACAAAGATTAAAGCTGTTTCCACACTCTGGGATTTTTGAATATTTAACTAATTTGTGTCATGAATTACGTTTCTCGGTCTCGTAAACTGACACACGGGCGGGAGAGCGGTGTGCTGACCACATGCCCCTCCGTATCCGCATTGAGTGATCCCTGTGTGTGAGGATGACACGGCGGCCGGTCGGTAACGTTGGACCTTCCAAGGTCTGTTCGGACGGAGTTTAGTTTAGTTTATTACGTTTCTCATTAGAGCCCAGCACCTTACCACTCCACCACGTAGCGTCCTACCATTTCAAAAATTTTGTAACCTCCAACTCGCCCAGAATAAATATTGTAAACAATTATTTAACAGTGTTCCTCATGTATCGTATGCGATTTCCAAACATCCTCACCTTCATATATCAATGACACAGCTAATTTTAAGTGAACAAATTAATCTATCTATGAATTAGATAAGCAGACACATTTATGATTGTTCTGCACTATTTAAATATTTTCGTCTGCACATTCTGTGCTTATACTTTTTACAGTTTCAGTAATACAATTATACACACTAAATACATTTCACCACTTACTAAAGCGCTGTTACAGATGTGCAACGCTTCCATTTCGCCTGTAGGACCATTTTTGCATATCTAAGTACTTACTGTTAAGCAACGAGTGTGCGTAACAATTTTCACATCTAGATGTTCGCATAGGTACACTACAGAGTATACCACTTGATACATCGCCAGTTACTGTGTTTAACATCTCCGTTTTCGCCTATAGGACAAATGAATGTGAGTAGACTCTATAATTCTGTGGAAGTGTGATTAGCCTTAGGTATCATTTGCAATACCATTCAACACATTACAACGAAAAAACTACACTTACCAATTGTTAATCAAAAGCGAGTAACAGCATATAGAGAATTCTGTAAGTTGTATCAAAATTGAAATTTTTCTTCAATAACAAATGTGATTTATGTAGTACCTTAGGAGAAGTACCATTAATTATATTTCTGGAATACAAAATTCATTTACTTCCATAATCATATTGTTGAATTTCAGTGAACGGATAGAGTGTATTTTGATTATTGTTGCTAACATTTCTTTCGTCACATGTTTTACTCGATCTTTGGATTGTTCGTCCCCTGTTTTCACTCCTCTTCTGACACAGGCATTTTTTCGGTCGTTGTTTTGTCTTAATGTTGCACAAGTTATTTAATTCTCTCTTGAGTGGGGAACACAGGTATTTATGTAAAAGTGTTACCGCATAGAACACCAGTGAAAAGTAGTCGTTAAAAACGGAAGTAAAACAATGGTGTAAGTTATTTGGTACTTAGTTGTGAACCGAGTGACCTCAAAATTATTTCTAATTCTCTGTTGAATAAGGATACCTTATGTATTGATACTTGTGGCAGTCCCTGTGTAAATTGGTGTGGGAGATCGACATCTAAAAGCATTTCTCCCTGTTTAAGTGGAGTTCAGTGATAATAAAACCCAATTAATTTCCTTTCACATAGTAAAATACCAAGTCAGAAGTTGAAAGATATTTTATTCATTCATTTAATAAATTATTCGGTTCAAGTATTTATGCAATACACATATCTTCAATTTAACGGGACACGACACCTCTCTGGCGATGTGGTGTCGACGGGACTTCCTCGTCTTCTGCCGTCCTTCTTGGCTCTTGAATATGTTCGCTGGTAGGTGAGCCAGTGTCCCAGTCCATCATGCATGTGCACTGCAGTCTTCTCCCCGAGTTCCTCCACCCAGCACATCAGACACCCTCTTTGGCCACATGGCATCAGTGGGACTTGTCGTCTTCTTCCTCCTTCTTGCCCCATAAATATGTTTATTGGTTGTTGTTCCGGTGTCCCAATCCAGCAGGCAATACAACAGGCTTCGCCCCGACTTTTAGCACCCAACGTGTGCGATACCGTTTCCAGTGACGCGGTGACGGCAAGGTTTCCTCGTCATGCGCCTTCTTCAGTAATGAATAGGTTTTTTGGTTGGTGAGGCAGTGTCCCCAGCACTTCGCAAGTACAGAAAGTCTTTACACCAAACTTCTCCACCCAGCACCCCCAAGACCTTCCCTGGAAACGTGGCATCTGCGGGACTTCCTCGTCCCCCGCCGGCCTTCTTGCCTCATGAACATGTTTGTTGGTTGATGAGCCAGTGTCTCAACTCACCATGCAAATGCTCAACAGTTTTCTTCCCGACTTTCTCCACCCAGCACCCCCGAAATTCTCTTTGGTGACATGACATCGGCAGGACTTACTCGTCTTTTTCGTCCCTCTTGCCTCATAAATATGTTCATTGGTTGTTGATCCAGTGCCGCCATCCATCATGCAATAACACAACAGCCTTCGCCTCGACCTTTTGCACCCATCACGTCCAACACACTGTCCAGTGACGAGGTATCGGCGGAATTTCCTCGTCACCTGCCGTCCTTGGTGACATGTGAGGCGGTGTCTGGCCCCACCGAGTGGGTGCACAATGGACTTTGCAGCAACTCTCTCTGCCCAGCACTGCCGACACCCTCTGCGGCGGCGGGGTATCGGCGGGATGTCCTCGTCATTCTCCGTCACTGGAGGCTCATGGATCTCGGCGGTCGTCAAAATTATCCATCCATCCTTCACCTGCACAGAAAAGAAATTCTTCACGTTAAAATATTTAGAAATTACTTCACATAACAACAGTAGCAAAGATTCTGTACGGTGACTGTCATGGAAAATGAGCAATTATTTTATGTTTTGTGTGCTACAGAAAAAACAGAAAGAGGCTTAAACCTATTCATTAATGGTTACAAGACTCTTACTTATGATATCCTAGTTGTAGCTATTTTTGTGTATCTTTCTAGTGGTCTAAAAATATGAATGTTGGATAAAATCTACCTCTGTCTAAGAATACTATGTGATCTGTAGTAAGGTTCTCAGTGACACTTGAGACAAACGTGAAAAGATTCAGAATAAACTAATGTAATAAAATATACCCCCAGCCCCATAGTTCTATGGGAGATGTAGGTGTATGTTTCAGCCAGTAACTAAAAACTGCCTGATACATTTTTCGTGAGTTATTAGCGAAGTTGTGTCGTCGTGTATTTGAATCTGTGTAGATAGTATTTGATATGTGTATGTTTCAGCCAGTAATTGAAAACTGTCTGATACATTTTTCGTGAGTTATTAGCGAAGTTGTGTCTGCGTGTATTTGAATCTGTGTAGATAGTATTTGATGGGTGGAGATGTAGTATCGTCAAATTGCCGGTTTTAAAGTTGACGCATCATCTGCCGATCTACAACCATATCGCAATAATACTAAATATAAGATAGGTGTGTTTATGAGATATTTGGATAGATGTAATGTAACTCAGTCGTTACTAGCGATCTATTAGAGAAGGTGTGCCTTCAGCGTCGCCTTACCTTCCCGATGACTTTCCCGCAGTCTACGTCAACAGCAGCAGGCGGTGGCCGGGTCTTCTCCGCCTGCGCTGCCAGCAGCACCAACTCGTCCACGTCTGAGCGCAGCCGCAACGCGCGGCGCTCATCCTCTGTGGGAGATTTGTTTCCACCCTCACAATCCATTCATTTGTTGGTTTAAGATTATTTCTACCTTCTATCTAAAATCTAACATTTTCTGTGAGTTTATTTAAGAAATAAAATAAAAATCATTCTGGCATTTGTATTGTGAATTTCGGCAGCGTTATAACTTTCATCAAATGTACCAAAAAGCTATGAGCTTTGGTAGTACAGCGCTTGACTGTTTTCCGTATAGCCACGAGGTCACAATAACGATAATATTTTACCTTATGTCTGAATATAAATTTTAATTTAAATGTTGGAAGTAGGGTAGCGATTCAAATGAACTACTGCCTTAATTAGTTCTAAGTTAAAACGAGGTGGTGCTAATTGGACAGATAGCGCCCGTTTTAGTGTTCTGTATGTATTTTCACAGAAACTATGTAACTGAGGGAAGAAACCGAATAAATCATGATTACATTATCACTCGGTAGCCAGGCACTGATTACGATGGGTGTCTAATACCGAAATACACAGAATATAACACAGAGCAACGTGCGAGATTTTGTTATTGGAATTCACTTTCATCCTGTAGACACCACTTCTTCACTACCGAACAGGTACAGAGGTTACTGGCACGAAGATGTGGGTGGTTACAGGACAAGCCACACTGGTGCCGACTCATCACACAAGGAACTGGGCTACGTCGTTTGGTGCTGTATGCACGATGCCGTCATTTGCCTCTTTAGCGCTGAAATAGAATCCTATGGAGTGAAGCTCTAGCTGCTCTGTGGCTCTGCAGACATGACTGATGCCACGGCGTCGCAAATTCTCTGAGAGTGTGTTAACATTTGGTGAAAACTGTAAGTTTCTCCTCAGCTGTGTTCCTAATTTTGGCTTAGGCAATGCAGAAGAAATTGTAGTGTTTGTTGAAACATTTCAAACAATAGTATTTCCTGTACTGCATCAAAAGATTGGAATCACGGGTTTTCTTTATAAGAAAGGAACGAGGGACGATAAGGATTAAAATCCTGTTGATTATCGAGTCATTAGAAATTCTTAGATCCAGGAATAAGGATCAATGATATCAGCAGTGTCCTTCTCCAAAGGACACTGTGGAGGTGCGGACTAAGTCGCGGAAATACAAACTCTGGATTGTCGGACGGGGATCTGAACTTTAGGCGGTTCATTTGCGTCAGCCACCGCGCCACCTTGTTCGGTGATTTTTGCGTCAGCTTGGTGCAGAGTCTGTCCAAATAACAGTTCTGTTCACTATACAAGCGTGTTCAAAGCTGTTACCTGACGAGAACAGCTATCTGACGAACGAAATCATCGGTAATTTCCCTAGTCGGTTTGTCGAAGGCAGTACGACATGATATAACTTCTACATTAATTTTATCGTAGTTTAGTGGGAACCGTCCGAAGTGATTAAACGCTGTATTAGCAGGCATTGTACGTGCTGTAAACTACGCGGTTGCCGACTTTGTAACCAATAGAGACTGGTTTAAGGACACATTTCTCTATATAGTGTAAATTCTTCTGGAGTTGAAACTTCCAGAATGAGATTTTCACTCTGCAGCGGAGTGTGCGCTGATAAGAAACTTCCTGGCAGATTAAAACTGTGTGCCGGGCCGAGACTCGAACTCGGGACCTTTGCCTTTCGCGGGCAAATGCTCTACCAACTGAGCTACCCAAGCACGACTCACGCCCCGTCCTCACAGCTTTACTTCTGCCAGTACCTCGTCTCCTACCTTCCAAACTTTACAGAAGCTCTTCTGGAGTTGTTTTCGTGAGCTCCAAAACTTCCATAAGACATTAAAAGTAAGAAATAACCCAGAGAACTTGTTTTTCATTGTTAATTATCTACGTAACCTTCTTTATTTAGTGTAAATTATTTTTGTATGAAGAATTCTCATTAAACGAATGTGTAGGAGGTCCATTCGATTGGCACTTTTACACGAAGGCACAAAAGAAATTGTTATTTCATGATGTGTTTAGAACTACGAGTAACGAAGAAAGAGATGCTAATTCCCGAAGTCGTTACAGTAATCTGTGATGTGACTTATGGTTAATTGTGTTACTAATTAGAAAGTGGATGCTCCTAATACAATTCGATTTTACTCACCTCTGGCTTTCCAATTAAGTCGTCGTCGATGAGATCTTCGAAAAACTCATCATCTGACTGCCTCCCAGATCGAAGGCAGAACACGCCCAAAAGCCTTCGGAACATCTGCGAAGAAAAAATAAAAAGCACGTCATGTGTTGACCTGAGCTTCCACTGTAATACACTGACAGAGTGTCCATTGTGGACTGCTGGGCAATCAGAAAGCCTTCTTATTCTAATCGGTATGCAATTTGCATGCGAAACCACTCCAAACGTCCAAATCTCTGATACTGTGAATTTTTCCGAAATGTAAATATTGGTTCACAAATAATTTGTAAACTCTGACCAGAGAAACGGTTTTAGGTATTAAAATGATACACAAAGACTCAATATTATTTTAAGAAGTAAACCAAAAATTCAAGCTCAGTGGCCTTGTGTGATATTGTAGAATGAAGTCTTTCACGACCGGTTGCCATGGCTGTTGATATACTTTCCGGGATGTGAGGTCGTGGTCCAAGAAGTTTTCTGCTCCTTACGTTTCGTCCAGGACTGCGCTGGACTTCCTCAGAGGCGCTGCTCCGCTGAGTCTTGCCGACCGGCAAGACTCAGCGGAGCAGCGCCTCTGAGGAAGTCCAGCGCAGTCCTGGACGAAACGTAAGGAGCAGAAAACTTCTTGGACCACGACCTCACATCCCGGAAAGTATATCAACAGCCTTGTGTGATATGTTTGATACAGCATGTGAAGAGTGTGGGGTTGCACTGTGAATTTTGAAACGTTGTACCATCACTACACCTGATGTCATAGACCAGAATTCAGCGTTATGAGTTACCGACATGGTACGCTTTTTCTTTTCGATTTCTTTCTCTCTTACGCTCATCAGCTGACACCGCGAGGACAAATCGTGGTTCACACCAATGCGAGTTGCTCGTCGTATTTGTTCTCTCCTCGCTTACTTCCACACGGTCTTCATCTTACCAGTTTAAAGCCACTTCGATATGGAATGAGCTACTACCAATTGGCTCGTAGATGTCCCACAAAAGAAAAAGAGACACCGGTGGCAAAAGTACCCAATGTCCATCAGCCCGGCACCCTGTTCTTAATGAATTACGACGCGCACGGTGGGGTATAGCTTGTACTAAGGACGAATGGAGTGGCAGTGAGGTTATGTCACATGTTCTTCACACGGCTCCCCATGGGTTCAGATTATCGTTCATTCACTTTAATTGATTTTTTAGTTGTCTTGGTGACCCTCCATCAGGAGAAAGATGGAATTTCGCAACTGAAAAGGAAATTGCGTTTTGCTGCCACCTCGTTTTCCATTTCTACTGGTGACGAGATAGTGTCCATAGTTTCCCTTTCTGTTATCCAGTGCCTTATGGTATAGAGTGTTTAAATCAAATCAAACACTAAAAATTATCTTAATAAGATGGTAACTGTTTGAAGCAGTAACCGTTGTATGCGCAATACTAACTGAGTTTGCTGAAATTGCATTCATTCCTGAAGCAACAAAAAAGCCATTGTTGATTTTATTTCGAGATGTAGTAGGTGACAAGTAAAAAATAGTTTTGCCTCATAGGGGCACTGGACCACTTGAGACGGCATGAGAAGAATTAAAGTTCAGTAACACGTGTCTTTCGATTACTGCATCTACACTGTGGCCTGGTGAAATTAATCTCACGTGAAGTGACTTAGAAATCATGCATTGCTCACATCGTCAGAGAGATGCTCAACGTGATCTTCTTGAAATTGCTTCTAAGTGTGTCTCGTTAATATTGTGGTACTCGTCGCAGCTTCCACTGGTTGATACATGTTTTTCGGTGAAGCCTACAAAAAAACTCTCAAACGGCAGTAACGCTGGGACTTATAGGACTACATGCGCAACCGCAACCAAATATGCGGTACTGATGGCCACTTAAATCGCAATAATGCCTAAACGTGAAGCACAGTCAAGAAAATGGAGAAAGAAAGTAAAAGATCCATCTTCATTTCCTACAAATAAAATGTAGCTAACGGTATAGGATGAGAGCACTTGTAGATTACATTGGAAAGCATGTGAAGGTAACGAAAATTCTTGCCCTTTACCCATTCCTTGCGTTTATATTGACTAATTGAACGTAGCACGCTCTAATGGACGGCTGAAGTTCCACAGAAACTAAATTAACATTGTGCTCAGAGAGAGCATAATAGGAGCTTTGACGGTCTCACTATAAACAAATGATCTACCACATAGTATCAGAAGCAGTACAAGAAGGTTATCTGACGATGCTCTTGTGTAAAGGAGGGTACCGTCGTTCGACAATCCTAATGAATTACGGTAAACATTGATAAAATGGGTGGCATCTCTCTTGTAATAGAGATAAATGTAAGATTGTGGCTATAACACCGAGAAACAACCCGATACCGTCTGAATATAATACTAGTTGTGAACATCTTGACCATACCACGTCACATGGTATAAACATTTAGGGATAGTAGTAAGAAGCAATATGAAATGTCATCATCACTATAAATCAGCCTTAGCGTACGGAAATGGAAGAAGGAATACGTTCTTGGAATAAACTATGCATCTGTAAAGGAAATCGCCTGCAAGACGCAAATGGATTGTGGTATGTGGTAGTTGTAGTATTACTTCAGTGTTCGTTGTTATGCCTACTGCAAAATGGCACCAGAAATCGGAGGAATTCAGAGACACCCAGGCCACTTATCATACAAAAGTTTAACAGAAATGCTGTGGGTACTTAAACGGGCATCCTTGGTAGTAAGACAATATAAGCTTCTCGCGAAACCTTATTAGGTTAGTGAAGATAACCCGCAATTTCCAGCTATCACTACCGCATATTCCATGTAGTTACCAAGGGAATAAGAGATATTAGGGCACGCACGGGAGCATTTAAAGAGTTATTCACTCTCGCTGACTTAGGTGAAAGGAATAGGGAAGAGAATCGATAACATTAGTGCGATGTACCCTCCACTATTCACTGTGTAGGGCACTGCGGAATTTATATGTAGATGCAGTTATTTTCTTTGGATTAGATTGTAGCTTCTCTATTGAGTTAGCAACGAAAGGCCACAAAATTGACATTCGAACCCATGCTGCGAGGTGTAACCATCCGACACATTGAGCCAGTCATTCACAGACTTACGCGCCTCAAGACGTGACTAATCAATTCTGTCGACAATACACAGGCACAAAAAGTGGTCTCTACAAGGCCGACTCTACGGAGGGTCGGACATCCGGACTGCACAACGAAATTCAACACCGTCTACAAGACAGTTGAGAGAAGTTTGTCGCTGATACAGGAGTTCCACATTCCAGAATAATCTCTCTACCGAAAACGTAGGCCACTACGCCAGCCGTGTTGCCGTTTGTGTTTAACTCGCGGCAGTGCGGGGAAGATCCCATATACACCGCCCGACGAGAAAAGGAAGAAGGAAACGAAATAAAACTTTACGAGTTGAGAGGGTATGCTGTTTCAGTGATTAAGGTGGAATGGGGTATGTGTATAACCGGGGGAAGTGTAAACTGGATTAATATTTATTTTTCACGATAATACCTAGCTCTGTCATCGGTTGTTGTAGCTGTCCGACTACAACTTTTATAACTTCCAGAAAAGATGGTAGTCAGTTCAAAGTTTAGTAGGTATTACACAATCTGTGACAAGATGGCTGCAGGTCGTGACTGAAGTGATTGTTTTGAAATCTTTAATGCTTAATTGTGCAAACAATTTTTGGTTAAACGAAACACTTTTTATGTGTAACTATACTGCTTTAAACGATGTTTAATTCTACTACGTTATTTTGAATGTTTGCAATAACAGTTAGGACTTTAAGCTGTGTGCTTCCTTGACCCAATCATTTACCATGCGGGGAAAGTAACACCCGTGGTTGGTGGGGGAAGTATGTACTGTAGTTTATACTTGCCCCAGTTGATGCTGTTTTTTTTTTAGGTTATTTACATCACGGTTAGGGAGTACAGGAGAATATTCAACACAGATAGTTCTTATTTCAAGAAGACCTTGGATGAAGCATTAAACAATATCAGATGAGCATCTCTTACAATGTATAGACCTTCTAAGCATTATGGAATTCCGAAAATTACTCTGAAACGTAAAGAGGAGTCAAAACACAACTCTGTGGCGCAGCAAGACAGTTCCTGAACTTTCTGAGACAAGACTTACCTCATGCTTAAAAATAGTGGAAAGGTGAAATTTTGGCTTAAGCCGAAAAGAGGTTATTACCATTGTGGTGGATTATGTGGCAAAGAATGGTCTCATAACTGATTTCTGGAATGGGATTCCAGGTGAGGAGTGGTTCCTGGGATTTAAGAAACCCCACAATATATCTGTGAAGAAACAGCCTAGTGTGGAATACACCCGGACAAAAATGACCAATCCGTTTGTATTAAGTGACTACTTCGAGTTGTTGTTAACATGCTTAGATGAACTACAGCTTCATTCTAAGCCAAACAATGCATGGACTCTCGATGAAACTAGTCTCTGTAAAGATCCATCCAAAACTAAAATTGTTGGACAAAAGAATTCGCGTTCTAGTAGATCAACAGCAGTACCAAGAAAGGAGAATACGACTGTCTCAGCAGCTTTCAATGCTGCTGGAGGAAAAGCCTCTCTACTTATTATTATTTAAGGTTAAATAGGTTTGGGATAAATGGATATCCTGGAACAGTCTATGCTGCTAGTACCAATGGATGGATGGACAGTAACATCTTCCTCTCATATTTCACAAATTACATTTTGCCAGCATTTGGTGAAAACAGGCCGGTGGTTTTGATATATGGTGGCCACAAAAGCCATGCTGACAACAAGTTAGTAGAAGCAGCTGTGGAAGCCAATGTCACCATTCTAAAACATCCACTTCATACTAATCTTCTTCTTCAGTCACTAGATCTTTGCGTTTTTCTTTCCTTGAAGAACACTAGGATGCAAAACTTGTTCAGTGGCAACATAATCACGATTCCTAAACGTGTGTTACCGCAACTCATGTGAGAAAGCGGATTAAATTGTCGGTCTGACCTTATCATCAGAGGTTTTAGAAGAATTGGCATTTGTCGTGTACACAGAAACGTAATGCCACGGGACAAATATGACATCGGGTCACTGAAAGGATGCAAGGATCACAAGAGAAAGGCAGGCGAAGGAGCTAAAGCTATTCCCAACAACGGAGAAACAGGCGCTGGCCCAAGTGAATGTAGAACACTTGTTCTCCAGGCACCCAACCAAACTGTAGACGGTGGTGCTTCTTTTGAAGAGCTTCTTCTTCAAAGAGTGAAGCAGATTCCAGAGGCGTGAAGGTGCAGAAGTTATAACATCTGTGGGGATTGCTCTTCGAAGTCACCCCTGACTTAGGAGGGATATAAAGCAAAGACAAAACAAAAGAGAAAACCAACACCCACCAAGAAGCAACAACTATATTCTGATTCGGAGGAAAGTGCATTCAGTGTTCCCAGTAGCCGAATCCCCACTCTAGACATCTCTGATTTACAGAATGAGATCATTGAGGAAGAAGTAGAAGAAGAAGAAAGGAGGGATACCGAACTCTGTTCTTCCAAGGTAGATGTAAGGAACTGGGTGCTAGTAAACTTTGCAACGAATAAGAGCTGCACCGGGAGCGTTATCTTGAAGAATCGAGATAATTGTTCAGTGCTTAAATTTACAAGAAAAGCAGCATCTAGGCTTACTTCCATCTGGTCACAGGTAGAAGATACCAGTGAAGAATCAGATCGTGCCATTCAAACGGTTTTTCCAGAACCAAGTGTAGGGAGGAGAGAAGAATTGTCGTTTGGTGAGTCATTTTCAAAGTTAAACATTATGTGAAATCACGTCGTAATACAGTCTACTTTACTAAATATTCACATAGCTTGGATTGTAATTAATAAGAAATAAACTTATTCTGTAGCAGAGAAACATTCTATGTGCACTTGTCCCACTCATATTCTCATACCATCAAAAGTGTGAATGTATTAGCCTGAATCTTCACTTATCCCGTATGCAGATAATGATGTTGATGATTACATAGAAATTAAAATTATTCTGCCGTTTCGCCATTGCTTCAGTTACACCAAAATTACGCATGCATTTTGCTGAGTCCCACAGTTTTATTACGATGTCACAGTTCTTTCCTTTTACTCGAACATACATCTTTTAATTTAAACTGGTGCTGCCCTTCTGACCTGGATGCACGCCCTAATACAGTTGGGGAAGGTGTCATAAAACCGTCGTATCTTCTCCTGTTTAATTGGCCCTTGATATCCTGGATATTGACACTGGGACGTAGTTGAGGTTCATCTGGTAACCATAGAAGTTCTATCGGCAACAAATCTCAGGATCTTGCTGGCAACGAGAGTACATCGGCATCACGCCCACAGCCCATAGAGACACATTCAGACGAGTGTTGTACTGTTGAAAAATAGCACTACGTTACAGTCGCATGAGAGGTGACACACGAGGACATAGGATGTCCGAAATGTACCTGTCACGTGCTGCAAACGCTATCCCACACGAATATGTGGCACCTCTGTGCCCTTCACAGTGTTCACTCCAAATCTGACAATGTCAAGTCGCTTATATACCTTGCCAGGCCTGGTAACAGCACTAAATACTAACAACACTAATGCACCCTGGTGGCCTTCTACGCATCACAGAGAACTGCAACTGTATATCGTTTACGTAGCTGCCGATGGTGTGTCTGTGTATGAAGTTATAATGACATCCGAGCATGTCTTTTGGGGGCTTTAGTTTATTTGTCAGGTAGCGTATAATGGTTCAAGTTACTTCGAGAATAGGTCAGGAATAGACGGAGGGAAACTCGGTCCTCAGAAGGATCCTGCAACGGCCCTCAGAAAGATTCTCGCAGCACTCTCGTCTGGAGAGATAAAACTTGCCTTTCATAGACGTTGCAATCCTTCGCAGGTGTGGATAACCACCGCACAGAATGACCAATGATCAGGGGCGTATTCAAGGCTTCCAGGCTTTTCATGAGGGTCATGAATTCCCCCTCTATCGTCCCCCTCCCTCCTCCCGCAAGTAACAATTTATCAGAAGCATTTGTATTTGTAAATAAATGAATTTCAAAATTTTCACGCCCTTCGGACAGTAAAGTATTGTGAAAACTAATGTGTATAGAATATGGTAAGCAATTCTTGAAATTACAAACTGCGCTCAACACAGAATATCGTTTGGCTGCTTGAATGGGTGCCTGCTGCCAACAAGAAATCATAGTGTCTACAGATAGAATAGGAAATAGAAAGTAAGGACCCTTCACCAAGAAAACACAATAACAGGAAGAGTTCTACCGTATCTTCCTTCGTCGTCGGCGTTGTCGTTGTTGCCGTGAGGTGCCGTTATACCAAGTGGAAAGGCGCGTCGATCTTAGAGCATGAGATATGGTAACCTTAAGTCATTGACAACACACAACGGTCATGGTAGCACCTGATTCCAGAACAGCTGCAGTAGTTAGGATCTACGAACTACCCCCTCTTGACTAGGTCCCGAAAACTTAACTCGTAACGAGATCCCTTCGAAGCAAATTGTCATAACGATCGTCTATAAAGGCTTCGTACAACGATAAGAAATGTTACAGTTTATGGAATAATAGCAGATACGACCAAACTGTCTTGTTTCTTCTGTTTTACTTAACATAACTTTGTTCACAGTTTTATTTCGCATTCACCACTCATTCACCGAAACCCTTTGCTGAACAGTTTTGGTTGCTTGACACCAACCGTCAATGATAATGATACAGTTCTTCTCCTTTTCATAAATTGAAGCCCGCTCTCCGTGATATAATAAAAAAAACCGGTCTCAATACCGCGTCCCTCGTGAGATGCGTATAGATTTATCCCGGAATTTACCGCCCTGTAGGTGTACTCAATTTAATGACCACACTTCGCTATCCGCGATTTTGTGTAACTAAATGTCCATTTTTTAGTCTGATTGTATACCGTAGTTATTTAAAACTCGCCCCTATATTTTTTCACTACGCACAATTAGCACTTCTTACTTGTTTATTTCTAAGAGTGAACAAAAAAAAATGACGCCGTATCATCCTCAATATTTACCTCTTCTTATAGGATTCGGCTATCTTACTCATTAATTTACTACATATTATTTCCAATAACACTGAACAGGTATCGCCGTTATATTTAATTGTATTCAAAAGCATGTTATTATTATTATGACCGTCCAAATCGTAACAAATCGCGCGGCGTGCGTTTTTAACGAAAGCTTTACACTCGCCCAGCCTTTATTCAGGCAACATTATATATAAATATACAGACAGGACCGAAAAATCGATCTCTCTACCGTAACCAATAGAGGCACATACGCTATTCAAATTCCGTTACATCTATCTTGACTCGTAATGTTAAAGAGTGAGTTCCCAAACATGGATGGAATCGATTGAAAGAAATAATGTTGTCCTCGTTTATTACTTCGTATAGTCATAGGCTGCTGACCTGCGCCCACAGCACTATGCAACACGCTTTTATATTTTACGTAATTACGCTGTTTCTTGAGTACTTTTTGGATTGAATTCAAATCTGTTACTACTTTTTTTATCACCTGCAGTTTTTTCTCAAATCAAGTAACCTCATTATTTTTCATTTAAACCTCAGTTCCACAGAGAGAAATTTGTTTGCAAGTAAGCAGTTTCTTTTTTTATTTTTATTTATTTTTTTATTTTTCTAGTGAGATAGAATAGCTGATTAAAGTTGCCACAAGCATTTAGTTTTTAGGCGGAAACTTTAGTTCATTGTTGCCATGCCAATGTGTTGTCAGGTTACATGTGTGATGTAGTTTTCTGAAAGTGTTTAAATACCCCAGAAGTATTCTGCTATACTTCTGGCGGCTTCGTAATTGCTACGCAAAGACAGGACACTAATAGTCGTACGGCATTTACGTGCAAAATGTCTGCTACGCATACTTGGTAACCAAGCCATAAGCTAGACACCGCACAAGATAAGACGTACACGTGTTGAGGAACTGATACTGTGGAAAAATGGGAAGAAGAAATCAATGCGTTTTGTAACTAGCATGGTTGAAAAGCTGAAACACGTGAACTATGAGAAACGTTCTTGGACAATATATGCTGATTTGAAAGTAGTTGCCATGTTACTTCGTCAACAATCTCGCTACTCAAATTGCTGTGTGTCGCTTGTGAGTGTGATAGCAGAGCCAAAGACAAGAATTGGAAAGTAACAGACTGGCACGAAAGAAAAAATTGTCCAACTCGCTTCACACAACATAATGAATGAAACAATTGTTACCGTCTTCAAACTGATAATAAATTTTTCTGTGGTTGGCGAAACAGGATGTTAATTTCTTTCTAGGGAGGATAGTGCTCCCCTGTTCTCCCAGCTGGATACGCCTATGGTCACTAACCAGCAAAAACAAATTGTGTACCTATATCTCCAGCTCGGTAGTCATGTAGAACAAAAAAACGTACTTTTACAATCTACACGTTGTGCAGTACGTAACACGATATAGTATGCTAGTACGACGCTGAACGACATCGATACATAGCCACTAAACCCGCTTGATAATAGAAACAGAAACCTATCGGAATTTATGAAATGCAAACCACACAGCAGAATACATTATTTACCGAAACCATGTCCGACGATTTTGTAAAACTACTCTTGAAAATTGATCATCAACTCGGGCCACTGGAATGGATCCTTTTTCGATAAAATGTAGCTAGTTCCGCTAAAATCTAAATAAAGCTAGATACGACTGATATGATACGTGAGAGCATTGCATTCAGCAGTAGCCGTATACGCTCTACATCAAAAGCAAATGATGTTCGTGAGAACAAGAGCAAACTGAGAAAATATGTTGATTGGTCACTTACGGTTCCGTATAGCGTCCCACTCAACGCTGGCTTTTGATGATCTATCAGAAGACGGTTCTTTACTAGCAAGTCAGATGTTCAGTTAATGAACTTGTCTCGCACAAGAAGAAGCACTATAGCACAAAGAATAGCACAACGAAAATCACGTAAGCACAGACAATATGTTTACGCAACACGATTCGCAATCGCAATGTTGCTAGGCAACTGTCCGCGTCATGTCGTGCGATATTTCATTGTTGACAAATTCACATGGAACCTAAGCTAAAGAGCGCGACGACCGCTTCCGACTATGCCACAGAGCTTTCCGAATCATTTGCAATACTTGACTTGTTTGTCACGATCACAATTTCCCAGAATAACTGCAACACACAGAAGAAAATTTGTTGCTTTCATCACTGAACGTAAACTTACACCCTCAGAGTTATTATGTGCCTATTAAGTGAGATAAAGGAATAACGTCTAATTGAAAATTTCTTGAAATGAAGCTGATGTGCTGATAGAGGTCGTTATATTAGAGAGCAGCCACAATCAGGTTCCAAAAATTGTTACTTTTGAGAGCAGTCCCAAGCAGGTGCAAGCAGAATTGTGTAACAAGTTTGCTTTAAAAGCAAACAGTCGACTTACACCTATACCCATTTTTGTTTGATGACTACAACATGACCCTTGACCAGAGTGGTAACTTAGATCACTTTATAATGAGCTCTACTATGATGGTGCTGACTGCTTATGAGTATAAACAGACTCGAAACATCCTCATGTTGTGAAATATAAATGACACTGAACTTTTAGCTGGAAGAAATATGTTTGCATCGGACATTTAGCAAAAGTTTTTGAGATTTATTAGCCGGCGCACTGAGTTGGTCTGTGGTTCGCTTGGCGTATGTAGATGTCTCTTTTCAGATGTTGAATAACATTAAGATAGAGTTCGAACAGTGTGAGCGTCGAAAGTTACTAAGAAACTGATATGACGGTTCGCAATAACGACACATCCAATACGATACCGAATTAAAACGAATACAAGAAGAAGGTGAAGCTACGTTTCGAAACAACGTCGAAATGCGTATGCGGAAGTGAGTTTAGGTCCCCCAGACGAATTAATATCCTTAGTAAAGACCATATCGACACACCACGTTTGAACACTTAGAACATTAAACATTATGTGATGGTACGAAATTTGTTACAGACGTAGGATATTGCACGTAGTTCCTAGGTCAGTACAGTAAGTGAAATATTGTGCAAACAGGAAGAGAATGCGAAGAATTTATTAATAACGACAGGAAGACATTCTATCCAAATTAATGGAACATTTCGGATACTTCTCCTATACGCAAAAGTGATACATAATGAACAAATGGAGTATACTTTTGAAAATAACATCAAAAGAGCCGCAAAATTTGTGGAAGATTAATAACAAGACAATAGCCATACAACAGTATCCAGAAGATTTAACTGTCAACATTCAGTAACCAAAAGAATTTATTTAGAGGAAAGAAGCAATAAATTGAACATATCTTCTACTGCCACACAACAGATAAATGGTATGAATCTTGTGTGATTCCCATCCATGTCTGCATGATTTCCTTCTTTATTGTAATAGAAACTGAAAGAAGACACATCGAGGGCACCAGAGCACGTCTTAAAAAAACGTTCTGAAACAAATTATTTATATAATACTTTCACAGTTTCCTGGAGATATGAAAAGTTTCAGATAAAATTTGTTTTCTTTAATTTGGACAAAGCTTCTGTAACAGAAGAATGTTTTTATATACAAATTCTGCTGATCCAAAATGCGATGCTCGCGAACGGACTCTGAACGCTATGACACTTCGGAGCTTTCATACCCTATCGAGCTCTGACGTTGCGTTGTGACGATGACAGCTTGTTTCGTTTTTATTTCCGTTCCTCGTAGGTAATCGGCTACCGGCGTGCGATCCATGAGTGGTTGTCTTCGATTCCCACCATTCACCACTTAGTTACCAACGTAAGAGCTAAGTACACCTTAACTGCACTTTTATCTGACAGAGGACACCCACTTTAGACTGGTACACACAGTTACATGTTTTAACGGAGAACAGATGCTTGGTACCTGTGCTGCGTGTTAGAACTTCAAGCACTACATATATTTAAAATCAAGTATAGGTGTCTAAAACTGCTAAGCATGTTAAAGCTGTGAGCTACTGACGTCTTAGAACCCAGATGTATGTCTTCTGGCGATAATTTATTAGCTGAATCAGTGCCTCGCTTTATTAGAGTCCGCGAGAAAAATGTATAAGACCAAAGATGAAGTTTTCAATGTGCAACGAAATGTGTGTTTGTGTATGAGAGAGAGGCAAAGAGAGTGAGAGACCCAGAAAGCGACCTAATAAAACCACGGTAAAAAGTGGCGGCGTTTCTGGCGATACATTGGACATGTTCAGAGCTGCTTCTGGTTCCGCTACTCCCCGCCAAGATTCATCAGAATCAAGAGCAGCACTGAAGTAGTCCAACGCAGCTCTGGACGAAACTCTAGGAACATAAACGTTCGGTGGACCACGCCCGTAAAACAAGCAGCAAAGACATCCCACAGTGAAAGCCATCATTGTATGATCAAAATTCTGAATTTTCCGTTTATTGTAATTACGTAACAGATGGTCGCAAATGATGCGGGTTGTGTAAGGAGACTGTACCGATTTGCAGAGGAATCTGCAAAGGACATGAATGGTACAGAGCCTGGCAGTAGACAGTGAACGTAAATAAATGTAACATAGTGCGCATACATAAGAGAGAAAAGCACTACTTTACAACTGTAGGATGACAAGAAATTCACATATTTAGTCCAACTAAAAATTCAGAGTTTTTCAAACTTCACAAGATGCGGATGGTTCGATTCTGTTAATGTACAGAAGTAATCATCACCATCGCTTAACAGCTAATTAAAAATTAATGTAATCGAACAGGTATGGGTGTTGTTTTTAAAACAAACTTATTACACAATTTTGCAGGCATCTATTTGTTTGTAGCTGATCTCAAACATAATGACTTCTTCAAGTGCATTTGCTTTAAATGGCTCTGAGCACTATGGGACTTAACATCTGAGGTCATCAGTTCCCTAGAACTTAGAACTACTTAAACCTAACTAACCTAAGGACATCACACACATCCATATCCACTGCAGGATTCGAACCTGCGACCGTAGCAGTCGCGCGGTTCCAGACCGAAGTGCATAGAACCGCTCGGTCACACCGGCCGGCTACATTTGCTTTATTTCGAAGCAAAGAGACACGATTCCGTTACCTTACTTAATAGGCAAATTGTAAATCCAGAGCGACCTTAAGTGAAATCAACACATAAAACAAATAGTAGAAAAGGCAAATGCTGGACTGAGATTTATAGGACGAATGTTAAGGAAATACTGCTCTTTACTTTGGGAGCATTACTAGGTAGGACTAACAGATAAGAAAGAGAGACAGAGAGAGAGAGAGAGAGAGAGAGAGAGAGAGAAGACAAACGATGAGGGGCATACTTCGCCACTTTATCGATTAGTCTGTGCGAGAGCGTTAGAGAGATGTTCAACAAACTCCAGTGGCAGATGATACAAGCTAAGAGCTGTGATTTACTACTAACGTTCCAAGAGAGTTCTTTTCGGGAAAAGTCAGACTACTTACTTCCTCCACATACATTGCTCGAAAAGACCACACCATGAAAATTCGAGAAACTGGAGCTAATAGAGAGGTCATTCTTCCCACGTGCCTTTCGTCAATGGAACAGAGGGAGGGTAAATCAATTAGTGGCACCAGAAGTGCCCTCCACCATACACCATCAAGTGGCTTGCGGAGTATTGATTTAGATTCAGGACACATACACAACGTATTGAATAGTAACTACTTACACTACAGAATAAGTTCATATACAGGATGTGTGGTTGGAATGTGTGTTGTGGAAGGGGAGGGGGAAGGTAGGCAACTCAAGTTATTTTTGCCGAGAAGCATGAAATAAGCATAGAGATTTCACGTTACATACCACTAGTCAGCACCCATAACATGTTCCACTTTATGTCAAACTTATAGCGAATTTTTGCGTCTGTCTGACTGGCGACAGAGAATTCGTTTTGTGAAGATAATTTCCTTCTAGGGAAGAAAGCTAGCCCTTCCCACCTCCCCGCCGAATGTCTCCTTGTCGCAGACCCAGCAAAAACAATTTGTGTAAGTATATCTACAGCTGGTGAGCCACATGTTGACTTATGTCCAATCAACGAGGGAAACCTAAGGGGCAAATTTCATCTACATGCAATTTTTCGCACTTTGTTAGGAGACAGTGCCATAACATAGTAAAATTCCTGACGAGAAAAGTGTCAGTTTGTGAGTATAGGTGCGCTTAAAAAACCTTTTTTTTTTAATAACCCAAAAACTGATTCTTGATCATCCTGCACAGCAGCTGAAGCATTTTTCAGGGAAAGGCAGCTTTCCCCAACTGGAGCGCTGCTTGGCTCTCAGTTTACACAGTATACCTCCCCAGCATCTTCTTCCCAGTTCTGTTAAGTGAGTGGATGGTATAACTTCACTGAGCTCGTGTTTATACAGTGATGTAGTTTTTAAGTGAGCTGTTATACAAAATAACACACTACATTTTCTTTCCCAAGTGTAACATGCTGTTAATATGTATTCTACAACGTCAAAGTGATTGTCCCCACTATCAATAGTTGGAATACTTTCAACGGCATCAGGGGCATCAAATGGATCGCTGTTGCCTCCGCTCCCCCAACGCTTGAAGTGACCCAGAGGCTGAAATTGGTTCCCTCCGCAACAGACGTGGGTCACCTAGGTGTTATGGGATTTTAGATATTTCAGCATAAGTCAAACAATGCATTACAGCAGCTTGCTGTTCTGTACTTGAATCGTACCAGTCCCATTCCGTCAGACGTTATCACACCGACCTTGCAAGACACACTGTCGATTGTTGGCAAGTGGTTCCACTCAATGCAGTCCACTCTACAAGTGTGGACTTTCTGACTGGAAGAGATTTATGCGTTCTACAATAACACGATTAATGATGATGGTGTGCAATTAATTTCTGGTCATCCATTAATTCATCGTTGACTACAACATGGTTACACGGCTTTACAACACATTGTCACCGATCGGACAGCAGCAAGCCGTCACATATACCAATCCAACTCTTTTCCCACAAACACTACATAGGCCACTGACAACAACACACTTAACAAATTAAACACTTGTCAGCCATTGTTGTAGGACCATATTTTACATCAAGTCTCTCTAAAATCTACTAGCAGGTACTCACTTACGAAACATAAAGTAACTCCATTACAGATGATGAGGGGGTATACTCTGTCTGCAAACTGAATAGTGGGCAGAGTCGTGGAAGCGTGGAAGGGTACTCACTTAAGAAACATAAAGTAACTCCACTACAGATGATGAGGGGGTATACTCTGTCTGCAAACTGAATAGTGGGCAGAGTCGTGGAAGAGTGGAAGAGGGAGTCCCCCTTCCCGGGAGAGCGCCGCAATTGGCGTACGGGATGACTGATAATGTTTCCTTAACTGCAGTGTAGAACAGTTTACAGAGATTTATGTAGAATCCCCTCCCCCATATGCGTTTCTTCCATTAGTATTATTATTAAGTCGTATCTGTATTCCATGTTGTGTTAACGCACTTCGTGAAATAAACACTCCGTCGGCTGGTCACTGTCTTGTCAGTGATTGCTACGGCGAGCAGCGGAAGGGTCGGTATAACTTTGCGAAACATCCTGCAGTTGCTTCTTGTGACATTGTACGGTAGAGGCAGAGAGCAGGAAACTCCTGCCCGCTCTTCAGTTTGCAGACCTACGAAGAGGGAAGAGCTTGACCACATGCCACTGACCAGCTTCACTCACGTATGCATTATCTTCCACTCCTCCCACTGCATTGTTATACCCCAGAACAGAATTTATCCCTTAATGCGGCTCTGCTGCACATAGATATGGTACATCCACTTCATTTTTTAACCAAACGACTTCATTAACCATAAACATTAATTTTATATCGCAAAACACTATTTTTAATTACCTACGATTTTTCCACCCACAGCCATGCTAAAAACATTGATCCTAGAGAAAAATGTATAGGACCTTTATTGAAGGAAATTTAATGTAACTTAGTTGTGTTCTGGGAGAAATTTTTATTTGAAGCGGCGTTTTTCGAGTTATTTAAGAAAAACAAGGAATTCACCCTCAAACGCAGGTGTGTGTGTGTGTTGGGGCTTATGGGCGCTCAACGTCGAGATCATCAGTGCCCTGACACACATTAAAGGGAACGAAGGTGGGCAGACCCAATAAAATTGAGGCGCACACACAAAGAAAGCAGGAAAAGAAGGAAAATGCTACATAAGAGAGTAAAACGTAAGGAAAGGGAAAACGTAGCAACAAGAATGCCACAGTAAATTGTCATTGGCTGGCCACTTACATAAAAGATGGGCGAGCTTGTCACACAGTGAGCAAATTAAGATCCTCTCCCTAAAATCTTTGTAAAAACATTTGACATGGCACAGAACTTTAAAACTTTAATTTTAGTGTAATGTTCATGGCACACCCTGTTACCACTATAAAATAATTGGCAGCTATACGAATTTTTCCCTAAGGAGCCCTTTTCGGTCCTCGTCGACTGGCCTAAGAATAAAATAAGGAACATTGATAATCCACACAACATGTATAGTATAACGTGATACTCTTTTCTAATATCCCGCGAAACAACGTCGGCGCGCAGCCAATAAATCCGCATGATAATGGAAACAAAGAAACTATCGAAATTTATAGAACGCTATGAAAACAGCATAGTACGTCAAAATCAAAAAACGTGATCGGAGATTTTATAAAACTACTCTAGTAAATTTATCATCAACTCGAATCACTGTAAAGAATAGTTTTCTTTTTTTTTCAGTAATATAAGTTAGATATTCTGATTTGTCATGTGAGACCACAGCGTTCAGCAGTAGCAGTCTATGCTCGACATCAACAGCAAATGATATTCGTGTGGATAACAGAAGACTGAGAGAAGATGTCGACCGGTCACTTACGGTTCCGTACAGCGTCCCACCCAACGCTGGCTTTGTATCTTCTGCTATCTGAAGACGGTTCTCGACAAGTAGTTCAGATATTCAATTGACAAGCTTGTCTCGCCAAGAAGAAGCACAACAGCACAAAGAATAGCACAACGAAAATCACGTAAGCACAGACAATGCGTTTACGCAACACGATTCGCAAAAATTACGTTCAGTTTATGTACGCTCATAACACGTACTGGTCACTAGAATTTGTATATAGAAACGTATTTCTGTTATAGACGTTTAGTCCATTATTAAACAAAACAGAGTTTTTCATGTATTTCTCGTTCTTAGGAAAATATGGAATACGAATTAGATTAGGAAATGAGACACATAAGGTAGTAAAGAAGTTTTGCTCTTTAGGGAGCCAAATAACTGATGATGGTCGAAGCAGAGAGGATATAAAATGTAGACTGGCAATGGCAAGGAAAGCGTTTCTGAAGAATAGAAATTTGTTGACATCGAGTATAGATTTAAGTGTCAGGAAGTTGTTTCTGAAAATATTTGTATGGAGTGTAGCCATATATGGAAGTGAACGTGGACGATAAATAGTTTAGACGAAAGGAGAATAGAATCTTTCTAAATGTGGTGCTACAGAAGAATGCTGAAGATTAGATGGGTAGATCACATAACTAATGAGGAGGTATTGAATAGAATTGGGGAGAAGAGAAATTTGTAGCACAACATGACTAGAAGAGGGGATCGGTTGGTAGGACATATTCTGAGGCATCAAGGGATCACCAATTTAGTATTGGAGGGCAGCACGGAGAGAAAAATTGTAGATGGAGACCAAGAGATGAATACACTAAACAGATTCAGAAAGATGTAGGTTGCAGTAGGTACTGGCAGATGAAGAAGCTTGCACAGGATAGAGTAGCATGGAGAGCTGCATCAAACCAGTCTCTGGACTGAAGACCACAACAACATTAATTGGGAAATTTGGTCTCAATGTAATTAACGTGTACTGTGATGACCTTGATGTCTTACTCTTAAATTTTTCTTACAGTAAAATGTTGAAGATGAAAAGCGTACCGGTTTCGAAAGGAATTAATATCTAGCAGCTGCCCCACTGAACAAATTTTTCGCCGACTCCCCGACTGGAACAAATAATGGGTGAGAGGGCGAACTTTCATCTTTCAGAAAATTACCTTTAGCTAAGGGCTAGTCTGATAACCATACAACGTATTATATGTAGCGTCGTAGCGGAAGCGAATAAGGGTTTACTGCTTTTCCTGTGTATAAGCAGTTTTGGATTCTGAATGTTGGTAATTACATGTTTCGGATATTGTTATATGGATAACATCTTTTGATGAAGCTTCAACAAATTCTGTAGCTCTCCTAACGTTATTTTCGAGAGTACATTTTCTTTTGTTCATAAAGTCAATAAGTTTCACATTTTTCGTCCACGTATAGTATCAGAAATGTAACGTACTTTTCCATTAATTTGCTTCAAAGATATGCAATCTTCCCGCCATAATTATTCCTGTTTTCTGCATATTTCGCATAAGACATTGACATAGGAAAGGAATGGAAATTCTCACGTCTGACACCATCACAGAATATTTCACATTCTGAGCGTTCAGTCGTATGTGCATATGGTCTTTGATAGAGAGGTTAATTCGCTTTGGGAACCTGGTGATTACTTACAGATACGCCTTTCGAACATGTTTTGAATCGGATCTTCACTTCGTGCCTGAATTTCTTCTTAATTAATTCGCTATCGTATTTGAAATGTCGTCAATGGGAACTACAAATCATCGCATCTTTTTCTTAGTATCGGACTCCATTTTTTTCGTGATAAAAGGCCACTGCACACTCAAATCCACTTAATGCTTCGACGCACAAATTTCAAAAATTTCGTGGCAAATGTCTGAAGCAAACATATATCGTCGAACTAAAAGCTCAGTGTTATCCAAGCTTCACAAGATACGGATATTTCAAATCTGTTGATATTCATAAGTAGTAATCACCATCACTTCACATCTCATTACAAAATGATCTAAGTTAACAGTAAGGAAAGCGAAAACGACGTGTTGTACTCAGCAAAAAGTATAAGAAAGGCGGTAGGTCGACTGCTTCCTTTTAATGAAAATTTGCTACACAAATCTTCAGGCGCCTGCTTGCAGTCGCTCTCAGTTACAACAAATTATATCAGCACATATGCTTCATTTCGAGACTTTAGACAGAGAGATAACAGCTTCACATTACCTAATAAGATAATTGTAAATCTGGGGGGGGGGGGACGCTCTAAACCCGATACTAGCTTGTTAATTGCTGAAAGTTACAAATTGTTTTCTTAATGTGCTTGTACTTTTATATTCAATTATTCTGGACAATTATGATCGTAACAGACTGCGTAACTCACTGGTAAGGCACTGTGGCACAGTCACAAGCTTTGGTCGTTCTTTTCCTTGGGTTCCAGGCGGATGTCTCAACAATGAAATAGTGTCGATATGATGCGGGCAGTTGCGTAGCAACAATGCGATTGCGAATCGAGTTGCGTAAACGCATTGTCTGTGCTTACGTGATTTTCGTTGTGCTATTCTTTGTGCTATTGTGCTTCTTCTTGGCGAGGCAAGCTTGTCAATTGAATATCTGAATTGATTGTCGAGAACCGTCTTCAGATAGCAAAAGATACAAAGCCGGTCGACATCTTCTCTTAGTCTTCTGTTATCCACACGAACATCATTTGCTGTTGATGTCGAGCATAGACTGCTACTGCTGAACGCTGTGGTCTCACATGTCAAATCAGAATATCTAACTTATATTACCGAAAGAAAAAAAGAAAACGATTCTTTACAGTGATTTGACTTGATGATAAATTTACTAGAGTAGTTTTATAAAATCTCCGATCACGTTTTTGGATTTTGACGTACTGTGCTGTTTTCATAGCGTTCTATAAACGTCGATAGTTTCTTTGTTTTCATTATCATGCGGATTTATTGGCTGTGCGCCGACGTTGTTTCGCGGGATATTAGCAAAGAGTATCACGTTGCGCTATGCATGTTTCGTGGATTATCAATGTTCGTTATTTATTCTTAGCCCACTCGACGAGGACCGAAAGGGGCTACTCAGGGAAAAATTCGTATAGTTGTCAATTTTATTATAGTGCTAACAGGGAGTGCCATGAACATTACACTAAAATTCCTAACCGGAGGCATGTGTGCTAGATTGTGCAGGATTAGATCTTCTTTAATATGTGACTTGTAAGTACTGCATCTTTTCCAGTCAGTACAAACTTTAATTTTATTAATGTATTATATACCTAATATGTTTTAGAACATTTAGTCTAGTTCTGAAAACGACGTTCATAGTAGCGACGAAACCTGGTCAATTTTGACTTAATATTTGTGAACGAGGGCTTATTTGTTCTATTATAATTCTGACACGCTCACTGAACCTTAGCAGCTATGTTCAAAGTTTTATTTTTCCTTACATTTGTCCTCTAGCCATCCCTGCTTAGCCATTTTGCACTTCCTGTCGATATCATTTTTCAGACGTTTGTAGTCCTTTTTGCCTGCTTCATTTACTGCATTTTTATATTTTCTCCTTTCATCAATTAAATTCAATATTTCTTCTGTTACCCAAGGATTTCTACTAGCCCTCGTCTTTTTACCTACTTGATCCTCTGCTGCCTTCACTACTTCATCCCTCAAAGCTATCCATTCTTCTTCTACTGTATTTCTTTCCCCAATTCCTGTCAATTGTTCCCTTATGCTCTCCCTGAAACTCTGTACAACCTCTGGTTCAAAATGGCTCTGAGCACTATGGGACTCAACATCTTAGGTCATAAGTCCCCTAGAACTTAGAACTACTTAAACCTAACTAACCTAAGGACATCACACACACCCATGCCCGAGGCAGGATTCGAACCTGCGACCGCAGCAGTCCCGCGGTTCCGGACTGCAGCGCCAGAACCGCTAGACCACCGCTGCCGGCACAACCTCTGGTTCTTTCAGTTTATTCCTTCTCCTTAAATTCCCACCTTTTTGCAGTTTCTTCAGTTTTAATCTACAGGTCATAACCAATAGATTGTGGTCAGAGTCCACATCTGCCTCTGGAAATGTCTTAGAATTTAAAACCTGGTTCCTAAATCTCTGTCTTACCATTATATAATCTATCTGATACATTTTAGTATCTCCAGGGTTCTTCCATGTATACAACCTTCTTTCATGATTCTTAAACCAAGTGTTAGCTATGATTATATTGTGCTCTGTGCAAAATTCTACCAGGCGGCTTCCTCTTTCATTTCTTAGCCCCAATCCATATTCACCTACTACGTTTCCTTCTCTCCTTTTTCCTACAGTCGAATTCCAGTCACCCATGACTATTAAATTTTCGTCTCCCTTCACTATCTGAATAATTTCTTTTATCTCATCATACAATTCTTCAATTTCTTCGTCATCTGCAGAGCTAGTTGGCATATAAACTTGTACTACTGTAGTAGGCGTCGGCTTAATGTCTATCGTGGCCACAATAATGCGTTCACTATGCTGTTTGTAGTAGCTTACCCGTACTCCTATTTTTTTATTCATTATTAAACCTACTCCTGCATTACCCCTATTTGGTTTTGTATTTATAACCCTGTATTCACCCGACCAAAAATCTTGTTCCTCCTGCCACCGAACTTCACTAATTCCCACTATATCTAACTTTAACCTATCCATTTCTCTTTTTTAAATTTTCTAACCTACCTGCCCGATTAAGGGATCTGACATTCCACGCTCCGATCCTTAGAACGCCAGTTTTCTTTCTCCTGATAACAACGTCCTCTTGAGTAGTTCCCGCCCAGAGATCCGAATGGGGGACTATTTTACCTCCGGAATATTTTACCCAAGAGGACGCCATCATCATACAGTAAAGCTGCATGCCCTCGGAAAAAATTACGGCTGTAGTTTCCCCTTGCTTTCAGCCGTTCGCGGTACCAGAACAGCAAGGCCATTTTGGTTAGTGTTACAGGGCCAGATCAGTCAATCATCCAGACTGTTGCCCCTGCAACTACTGAAAAGGCTGCTGCCCCTCTTCAGGAACCACACGTTTGTCTGGCCTCTCAACAGATACCCCTCCGTTGTGGTTGCACCTACGGTACGGCTATCTGTATCGTTGAGGCACACAAGCCTCCCCACCAACGCCAAGGTCCATTGTTCATGGGGGAGATATAAACCCGCAAACCAACCACCAGAGCGTTGTTTCACCATGTGCCAGCATTATCATTAATTTATGAGCATGAGTGTACCTAAAGCGCTCCAATGAGAGGAGCAGTCTGCTCTTTAAGGGGCGACTGGTATTTTGTCCGATGAACATTTGTTCACAAGTTTCAGATCAACAAATGTCACTGGATGTTGAATGCGCAATTTAGTTATAATCTTAGCTCTATATGCAGAGACGTTATTATCAGTGAAATATCCGCCCTCACAGAAGAGTTCGCTAAACACGCCTGTGCAGTGAGGCTCAACGTGGAACTAACCGGTTTGAATTCTGGTGGTGGAATAAACTGTCACCGTCACTTTCTTTCTCGGCAGGGAGAGGAGAGGTGTTGGTGTAAAGTTCCCGTTCACTCCACGTCGCGCCTATTTCCTTCATTGAATTATGAACATATTCGCAGAGTCTCATGAACGAGGGCATGTGGCTCTGTTGATCTGTCCGCCGGATTAGGACGTTAAGCTAGGAGGCTGCCTTGGCGCTACGTGGTAGGTTCAGAATGGTCCAAATGACTCTGAGCACTATGAGACTTAACATCTGAGGTCATCAGTCCCCTAGACTTAGAACTACTTAAACCTAACCAACCTAAAGACATCACACACATCCATGCCCAAGGCAGGATTCGAACCTGCGACCTTGAATGTAATGGTATCAAGTGAAGTTCACCCAAGATTGTGCACAGATTCATAAATTACCTTCAAAATTTTCTCAACTATTCTTTCTAATCAATTTTTCCAATTATTCAAGGTCAATAAACATGAATTGCATTACGTACTGCTGCGTCATGTGGTGTGCGATACCGTTTAATCTCCGCAACCACTGAATTGTCGATCTATCTATAAGTTCTTAAACACACGAAGCATAATATTTTTAGTAAAAGTAAACCAAGTTCAGTAGGTGCCTATCAAGTCTGAGTCATTACCTTCATATGAATTCCATTGCATTTAGTCATGAGTGTGACAATGTCGATGCAGGAACGCTCCTCCAGATACGGCGTTAATTATATTCTTGTCTTCACCGAACCTCTTGATGAAGGATCTCGGCAGCGAGTGAAATGATGAACAGTTAGGAGTTGAACTTACAACCGTGCGAATAAATATTCCATTCCTAATAACTTTCTATGGTACTTTTAATGAACGGTTAAAATACACCATTTTAACAATGCTGCTATATTCTATTTTAACAAATTTATCTTCTTCAGAAATGCTCTTCATGCCATTGCCAGTCTACGTTTTATATCCTCTCTACTTCGGCCATCGCAGTTATTTTGTTCCCCAAATAGCAAACCCCATATATTACTTCAAATGTCTTATTTCCTAATCTAATTTCCTTTGGATTAACTGATTTAATTCGACTTCATTCCATCATCTTCGTTTTGCTTTTGTTGTGTTCATCTTATGTCCTCCTTTAGAGACCCTGTCCCTTCCGTTCAACTGCTTTTCCAAGTCCTTTGCTGTCTCTGACACAATTACAGTGTCATCGGAAAACCACAAAGTTTTTATTTCTTCTCCCTGAACTTCAATTCCTACTCCAAATTTTTCTTTTGTTTCCTTTACTGCTTGCTCAGCGTACATATTGGATAACATTGGGGAGAGGCTACAGCCTTGTCTCACTTCCTTCTCAACCACTGCTTCCCTTTCAGGCCCCCTCGACTCATATAACTGCTGTCTGATTTCTGTACAAGTTGTAAATAACCTTTCGCTCCCTGTATTTTACCCCTGCTACCTTTAGAATTTCAAAGAGAGTTTTCCAGTCAACATTGTCAAAGTTTTCTCTAAATCCACAACTGCTATAAATGTAGGTTCGCCTTTCCTTAACCTACGGTGTAAGGTAAGTCGTAGGGTCAGTATTGCCTCACGTGTTCCTACACTTCTCCGGAATCGAAACTGGTCTTCCCCGAGGTCTCCTTCTGCCAGTTTTTCCATTTTTTGTAAAGATTTCATATTATTATTTTGCAACCATGGCTTATTTAACGAATTGTTCAGTAATTTTCACACATGTCAGCAACTGCTTTCTTTGGGATTCGAATTAGATTTACTACATTCTTCTTGAAGTCTGAGAGTATTTCGCCTGGCTCATACATCTTGCATACCAGATGGAAAACTTTTGTCATAGCTGGCTCTTCCAAGGCTGTCAGTAATTCTGACGGAATATCGTCTACCCCTGGGGCCTTGTTTCGACTGAGATCTTTCAAAGCTTTGCCAAATTCTTCTCACAGTATCATATCTTGCATCACATCTTCATTTACATCCACTTCCATTTCAATAATATTGCTTTCAAGATCATCTCCCGCTATATACTTCTTCCACCTTTCAGCTTTCCCTTCTTTGCTTAGGACTGGTTTCCCATCTGAGTTGCATCTCTTTACACCAAAGGTCTCTTTTATTTCCTGCAGGCGACATCTATCTTTTCGCTAGTGAAATATGCTTCTAAAACCTTACATTTGTCCTCTAGCCATTCTTGCTTAGTAGTTTCGCACTTCCTGTCGATCTCATGTTTTAAACAATTGTATTCCCTTTCGACAGCTTCATTGGCCGCATTTTTAAATTTTCTGCTTTCAGGAGTTAACTCAGTTACCTGTTCTACTGTATTCATTTCCCCTGCTCTAGTCAATCGTTCCCTAATGCTCTCTCTGAAACTCCCAACAACCTCTGCTTCTTTCATCTTAGCTAGGTCCCATCTCCTTAATTTCCTACCTTTTTGGAATTTATTTAGTTTTAATCTATAGTTAAAAACCGATAAATTGTGGTCACAGTCCGCATCTGTCCATGAAAATGCCTTACAATTCCTAAATCTCTGTCTAACCATTATATAATCAATCTGAAACCTTCCGATGTTTCCAGCTCTCTTCCAAGTATACAGCCTTCTGTTATTATTCTTAAAGCAAGTATTACCGATGATTAAATTATGCTCTGTGCAATATTCTACCGGGTGGCTCCCTCTTTCATTCCTTTCCCCCAGTTCATATTCACCCACTACCTAAGGGATCTAAGATTCCACACTCCGATTCGTAGAACGCCAGTTTCGTTATTCCTGACGACATCCTCCTGAGCAGTCCCCGCCTGGAGATCCGAAAGGAGGGCTAATTTAACTTCGCAAAATTTTACACAAGAGGACGCAGTCAATATTTAATCCTACAGTAGAGCTGCATGTCCTCGCAAAAAATTACGGTTGTAGTTTTCCCTTCCTTTCAGATGTTCGCATTACCAGCACAGCAGGCCGCTTTGGTTAATGTTACAAGGCCAGGTCAGTACGGTTATCTACATCGCCCAGGCACGCAAGCCACCCCACTAGCGGCAATCATGGTTCATTGGAGGGGGAGGGGGGGTGGATAATGGGATAGTTCTCATTAACAAGGAGAAGAAAGTAGGCTTAAGAAATTTGTGGGAAGTAGCCTATCACTTTTGTAAAATCTTTTATATTCGTTTTTGTATGAACTTAGGGCGCTTTTGTTGACATTCAATGAGTTATAAAGTTCATGTGAAACTTTTCAATGGTCTATGTCCAAAAGCATTGTGAAACAGTAAATTATTTGGTTATCGTTTAAATACACTTCCTAATGCGATTGTGTATTGTAATAATAAATTTTTCTGTGCAGTAGCACGCTTAAGACCGACATATTTTCTTTATATCACATTTACTGCACTCGAAATACTGTCATTCATCAATTATAAGTTCTTATTTTCATGTAATTTAAATACTGCCATAAATGTCTTTCCTCATTCCATTGCTGTGCATTCACGCATGCTAAGAGTAGCCATCCACCATACCATCACAGTGGACTCTGACAGGTAGAGCATATGCCATTTGCGACGTAGACAGTTTAAACCAAGTCCAAAGGACTTGGAAGAGAAGCTGAACGGAATGGACAGTGTTTCTCAAGGAGAATATAAGATAAACAAGGATTTAAGGGAAGTGGATACTCAGAAAAGCAGATTCGTCGGTCTATGGAGTTTGGAGCATCCTCAGAGGTGCATAAGGAAGTGCTTAATGTGTTCCTTACGCTAGAGACATATCGTTTAATATTGGAAAATTTTAAGGAAATTTAACATTAAGTCTGCCTACCGTTCACCTTCCAAGATTACAGCAGTATTCGGCTCTGTGATATGTGGCTTAGGAACCCTGGCACATATAAAATAATGTGTTAGTGTGGGAAACCTTACATCGGCCGTTGGATTTTCACAGTTCAGGTCAGGGGCGTGGAAAATCACCCTCATACGCTTCCGGTTTTTGGCATAGTGAGGCAATTGAAATTAGGTTCGCAGACATTTTGAATAACAGAATCCTCTAGTATCCCGCATCAAAACAGAACGTTCTTTGGTGCGGCCTGCCAGAATGTTTGAAAATGCCTTTGTTTGCTAGATATTGTTACCGTCGATGTTATACTAAGGGCGGTGCCACCTGTCCAGTATTCGAGAGCAGCAACTGTGATGGGTGGCGCAGACTTGGCGTCAATTTTCAGCGGGACTCAGCAGCAGCATTCTCCTTTGGATCGCCGAAATATCGAATCAAATTGATTTTAGGATCCGGCAGTAAACCCGAGGAGACTTTCCAGGTAAAAGTAGCCACACACACTCCAGAAAATAAACTGCTTTGCACGGCAGACAGAAATTCTCCATTAAATTATTAAAAAAAGTTATGGATGTTTTTCTTCTTCCTCAGTAACTTATCAGTCGTGAGTTGTCCGCTTTTAGAAATAAGTCATTCAGTTGCAAGGGCCAGCAGTGAACCTTGAATCATCATCATCAAGCAATTCTGTATGCACACTTACAGAAAATTTAACACGTTTCTTTAATTTTTTAAAAAATTGTTCATTCTGCTGTCACTTGAAATACGCTGACGGAAAGAAAGTTCCAACGCCAAGAAGGAGTTGTGTGACATAAGCGAAGGTTGGTAGGCGTGTTTCTACACTTGAAAGATGATGTCTATTCCAATTTCGCGCCAATCGCGTAAGAGTGGCGCTAGTAGCATCATTATGAGGATGCAAATCCGGTTTGCTTTAAATACGCGGTGTAACTGTCGGGAGCGTTACTCTCCTTTGAGACTGGACGTGGTGATCTGATGTCAGACAAGAATGCCTTTAAGGGGTGTAGGACGTCAAACGGGCCGACTTCGAGAAGGAGAGGCACCACAGAACATTTTAATTTGCACTGTCTATACTTTTACAAATAAATTCATAAAACTTTGTCAGCATGACCAGGAAGGATTCAGGATTCACACTCATAGCAGTGGAAGTTCAAAAACACAAAAAAAAAATATTTTTTAAATGTGAAATTTCATGATTTTTTCCACTTACTGTTGGCTGCATTTGTTGCTATAGGTACACTTTTCTTCGTAAGTAAGAGAGATCCTTCGATGAATTTTGCACAGCTTACAAACCATACTTACAGGTGTATGAAACTCTAGAATTTATTTAATCTATGGAAAAATTAATGGGCTGGTATATTTTAAACTTCGTGTTTAGAGAAAACTCGAATTTTATAGATAATTATCTCAATTTTTACCACAATTTTTAACAGATTTGGGAAATTCTAGAGTTTCATACACCTGTAAGAATGTTTTGTATGCTGTGCAAAATTCATTGAAGAATCTCTCTTACTAATGAAGAGAAGTGTACCTACAGCAACAAATTCAGCCAATACCAAGTGAAAAAATGATGAAATTTTACATGTAAAACAAATTTGTTTTGCTATGTTTTTGAACTTCCTCTGCTATGAGTGTCAATCCTGAATCCTTCCTGGTCATACTAACAAAGTTTTAGAATTTGTTTGTAAAAGTATAGACAGTGTAAATTAAAATGTCCTGTGGTGCCTCTCCTGCTCGAAGTCGGCCCGTTTCACGTCCTACCCCCCCCCCCCCCCCCTTTAAGGCGACAAAGACGACATTATCAACACCTCAGTGAGTTTGAACAAGATCGTGTAATAGTGCTGCGGGAAGCTGCATGTTCCTTCTGCGATACTGCAGAAAGACTTGGCAGGAATATAGTCGCTGTACATGATCGCTAGCAGCGGTGGTCAGGAGAAGGTACCGTCGCACTGTCACGTGGAATTATCGAGAGGGAAGATCATCGTTTTCGGTGTATGCCTCTGAAACATAGTACCGCATACTGCAGCAGCAATTTGAGCAGCAGTTGGCAGTGTTTTCTGATGAAAGCTGGTACTGCTTCGGTACCACTGACACCCTTGTGGTGGTTAGAAGAAGGCCATTTGAGCGCCTGCAACCAGGCTGTCGGCGTGCTAGACACACTCGACCTACACCTTGAGTTATGGTCTGGGGAGCGATTTCATAAGATAGCAATAGCAATCTCGTGGTTATCTCACGCATCCTGACTGCAAATTTGTATTTCAATCTGGCGATTCAACACGCAAGTTGCCGAAGTGGTGTCAACTCGAAAGACTTGCACCAGGCGAACGACCTACACGACGGGAGGCCCTAGCCACACGGCATTTGCATTTCCATCTGTCGATTCGACCTGTTGTGTTGTCACTGGTGAACAGAATTCGAGGGGGTGTTTTCCAACAGGATGATGCTCCCCCACATGCCGCTTTAGTAACGCAATATGTTCTACAGATTATCGACATGTTACCTTGGACTACTCGATCATCAAATCTGTCCCCAATCGAGCACATGGGGGACGTGATCGGACTACAACTCCTCCATCATTCGCGAACAGTATTAATCGTCCCTGTACTGACCGGCCAAGTACAACAGGCTTGGAACTCCACCCCACAACCTGACATCCGGCACCTGTACAACACAGTGCATGCAAGTTTCCATGCTCGCATTCAACGTTCTGGCTGTTACATCGATTGTTAACGTGCCAGCATTTCAAGTTTGCGATGGCTCATCTCGCACTTACATTAACCTGTGATCTTGCAATGATAGTCGCTTAAATGTGTTACCTAGACAAAACGAGTAAGCAGTAAAGGAAACAAAAGAAAAATTTGGAGTAGGTATTAAAATCCAGGGAGAAGAAATAAAAACTTTGAGGTTCGCCGATGATATTGTAATTCTGTCAGCAAAGGACTTGGAAGAGCAGTTGAACGGAATGGACAGTGTCTTGAAAGGAGAATATAAGATGAACATCAACAAAAGCAAAACGAGGATAATGGAATGTAGTCGAATTAAGTTGGGTGATGCTGAGGGAATTAGATTAGGAAATGAGACACTTAAAGTAGTAAAGGAGTTTTGCTATTTGGGGAGCAAAATAACTGATGATGGTCGAAGTAGAGAGGACATAAAATGTAGACTGGCAATGGCAAGGAAAGTGTTTCTGAAGAAGAGAAATTTGTTAACATCTAGAATAGATTTAAGTGTCAGGAAGTCGTTTCTGAAAGTATTTGTATGGAGTGTAGCCATGTATGGAAGTGAAACATGGGCGATAAATAGTTTGGACAAGAAGAGAATATAAGCTTTCTAAATGTGGTGCTACAGAAGAATGTTGAAGATTAGGTGGGTAGATCATGTAACTAATGAGGAGGTATTGAATAGGATTGGGGAGAAGAGAAGTTTGTGACACAACTTGACTAGCAGAAGAGATCGGTTGGTAGGACATGTTCTGAGGCATCAAGGGATCACAAATTTAGTATTGGAGGGCAGCGTGGAGGGTAAAAATCGTATAGGGAGACCAAGAGATGAATACACTAAGCAGATTCAGAAGGATGTAGGTTGCAGTAGGTACTGGGAGACGAAAGAGCTCGCACAGGATAAAGTAGCATGGAGAGCTGCATCAAACCAGTCTCAGGACTGAAGACCACAACAACAACAACAACAGACAACTATATGCCCGAAATTTCATTACTCAACATTAATTAATTTTTGGTGCCGCGATTTTTTCCGTCAGAGTATTTACTGTCCTCTTGATAAATTTTAGTGGAGAAAAATTATCCATGAGGTACTGACAGCAACCAAAGGACCGCATCTCACACCACCTTCGGAACGTGGAGAGGTGGCTCGGAAGGCTATCAGTGAAATCGTGACGTAGTGTGGTATCTGCCCGAGGTAAACACAGTAGCTCAGTTAACTGCCGTCCGCCTGATTAGTGTTAAAGCTTTCTCTCGCACTCTATTCAAGAGGATAATGACGGTTCAGTGGTCGGCTCGGAAGTGGTGGTTCCTGCCTGGGACATCCCTCTCGTGATTCTCGTTGATCGCTGTTGCTATAATTGCCCCAATCGAGCGCTCATACTGGGAGCCATTCACACCTCCGTCTAGCTGTTATGCGCTGGGAGGAACGCTCTTCTTATAAAGGACTGTAATATCCCGCCCAAGAAATTACTGACGCTCCCGTTTATGAGTTTGGTTATTCCGTCCTGTCTGCCACAGAGCAACCTCACAAGGAATGTTCCTCAAGGTGAACGTCGATCTAGCGCCGCAACCACTTCTGGGCCCAGCAGTTACGAGACAAAAGATTATCATCTGTAGCTGACCGTGCATTTATCAGACCCGAATGAAAAATTTACAACCGAAGTGATTAGCAACTTAATACACCGAACTCCTCGAAGTATCAATAGGCTCAGCTAGTTTCGTGCTGTTTTGTTTCAGATATTATATTTCCAAATGACCACAGAATTTCGACAGTTTTCAGCAGGTTACCTTCCATTCAGAAGGCTGTTGCACGCAGCGACTGTCATATTGACTTGTAAATAATAGATTTCAGCTATCAATCGTCCTTTTTAAATTTTATTGGCAGATCTAGATTTTAGCTAGAAACTAGCCATTCTCAATGCACTATCATTTTTGATCGATGCATTTAATGCCTATTGGTCGGACTTCATCCACAGTGCATTGAATCAATGAACTGTGGATGAAGTCCGACCAACAGGCATTACATGCATCGATCAAAACTGATAGTGCATTGAGAATGGCTAGTTTCTAGCTGAAATCAAGATTTGCCAATAAAATTTAAAAAGGACGACTGATAGCTGAAATCTATTATTTACAAATCTGTACTTTTATCATTCTCTTAAGAGGTTCACGCAAGACGATTTTTGTTTAGACCATTTAGAAGTTTTCTGGTAGGATCTGAAACATTCTCCATACAGTGCCGACCTGTCACCATGCGATTTCAATATTTTTGGAGCACTGAAGAAAGACATTCGAAGCCGTCGGTTTCCTTCAAACGAAAGGCTGCACGTCCAGGTACAACCATGGTTCCGTAGGGCAAACGCATACAATTTTCCATGAAGGCACTGACAGTCTTGTCTCACAGTGAGACAAATGTATTAACAGTTATGGAAATTGCTTTTGAAACAAAAACGTTGTGCACGTAAGATATCCCATGGGTGACATCTGAGCGAATTATATCGGAACTTAATCAAAAAATTTACTTTTTGATTGCAAGAATTAGAATGTTGTCCTAATAGACGCGTCCTCCAGATACAGGGGATGGACAAAAATGTGGAAACGCCAAAAAAACAACAAATTCGCGTGCTTAATGCGGTGTGGATAAAACGTTCGCATTCAAAACAGCTTCCACTTGTCTCGGAATGGATAAATGCAAGTTCTTCATGATTTCAAAGGGCACCTTGTACTACTCTTCCAGTAAAACAGAGGCACGTCGAGGTGAGGCTGAGGGGAGGTAGATAGCGATTACGCGAACTTCTCATCAAAGTAGACCACAAAGGCTCAACAGTAGTGAGATCTGGTGACTGTTGTCGCCTGGGAAGATTCGACAGTTCATCATCGTGCTCACAAAACCAGACCTGGAGATCGCTAGCTGTGTGAACATGGGCCTTGTCGTCTTGGAACACAATATCACCACTAGTGAACAAACATTGTACCATTGTATGGGCCTGATCAGCCAAAATGGTCACACAATACATGGCAGTAAGGTGACCTAGGGGGGTAACCACAGAGCTCATGTAATATGGCTGTCCAACAACCACCGAACTACTGCCATGTTTCAGTCCTAGGACGTAAACTCAACCAGAAGTTGGAAACACTGTGCAAGAAGACTCATCCGACCAAAGGACTTTCTTCCATTGCTCCATAGTACAGGTTCTACAGCTTCTGGCCGAGTGGTTCTAGGCGCTTCAGTCTGGAACCGCGCGCCTGCTACGGTCACAGGTTCGAATCCTGCCTCGGGCATGAATGTGTGTGATGTCCTTAGTTTAGTTAGGTTTAAGTAGTTCTAAGTCTATGGGACTGATGATCTCAAATGTTAAGTCCCATAGTGCTCAGAACCACTTGAACCATCTACGGCTTCGGACCATGTTTTCCCGTTACGGGCATTTGCACCAGTGATGTGTGATTTTCTAATTCCACTCGCCCTGCACTTCTCAGCTCATAGAGCTTCCTTCTTCTTGTTTTGAGTTTACACCGTTCGTGAGTCCGCCATACAATTCAGCAGTGTTTTTTGCATATTTCGTGCTCTTATTTTTCGTCTCAATCATCTTCAACGACCGTCTTTCACGATCACGCAACACACACTTTCGTCTGCGAATGAGATTTTCCTCTCCTACCGAATGCGGTATAAATATTCGATACGGTTTCTCTTGAAACACCTAAAACTTCGACTACCTTGGTTACGGAAGCACCCACAATACGAGCACCAACAATTTTCCCTCGTTTCGTTTGTAAGCACTTATCTTCGTCATAACGGACTTACAATTACAAAGAACACTGACCACGACTGACATTTTCGTCGTGTTGAAGGCATCCAACAGGTGCTGTTCGGATCAAATACAACTGTGACGCCTCTAGGCTTGGCTTTTACCTGCATTTATGTTCAAACATGCATTTCTCTAGGTCTTTCCATATTTTTGTCCAACACCTATATACCACCAATAAAAATATCTGGCCATGGATTACCGAGAGACACCGATCGTCAGCCTGTCTTTGATGAACTCTAGCATAGATTAGCACGAAACGAAGACTTCATCCAAGTTCCGTATGCTTCGATGCCGTTGCAGGGGTAGAAGCATTGTGGCTGCCAGAGGAGGAAGCTCTGTGTAATAAATTTCCCACCCTGTGTACTCACAAAGCACCTACAAATTCAATGACTTATTCTTCCTATTGTACTGTAAACGCACAGTAAATGAGTTTAAGTTATTGGCTATGCTTCCTGGTGTTTAGTTTTACTGGCAGTGGAGTGCCTACTGTGGATGACATTAGATTAGATGTAATTATCGTACCAACTGATGCACAGAGAGGAGATCCTCTAGGATGTAGAATATCTCAGAAGAACAAGAATACAGAATAAATATTTACAATGAAAAACGAATACAAGTATGCTAGTGTACCTTCCACAGATTCCAAGTGGAATGATTGTCATGGATGTGGAATGAGACAAAAAATTTTAAACATATTTTCATTCATAACATAATAACCATTGTATTGAAGAATCATTTTACACCACTTATTTACAATGATCGCATTACTGCAATGAATTTGTGCAGAAGTCAAATGGTTCAAATGGCTCTGAGCACTTTGGGACTTAACTTCTAAGGTCATCAGTCCCCTAGAACTTAGAACTAATTAAACCTAACTAACCTAAGGACATCACACACATCCATGCCCGAGGCAGGATTTGAACCTGAGACCGTAGCGGTCGCGCGGTTCCAGACTGTAGTGCCTAGAACCGCTCGGCCACCCCGGCCGGTTGCAGAAGTCAGATTGTACTAATATTCGCATTACTTCAAGTATTGATTTCATGATTTCAGTTGTTGGCTTCAAAAAGAGGTATATTTTAATGGCAAATTTCTTTAAGGAACAAATATATTGGTAAGCAGTAGTTAATATCCCTATTTCCCTATAAAGGCCTCTGCAGCATAATTTTTCTTACAGGAAAACTTTAGCATGTGTAACACCCCAATTACAGAAACCCTAATAAACAACCCTTTGTTGTACAAGAAGTAGGAAAATTAGTCATCCCGAGAGTGACGGCAGCTACTGACGACAAAATTTACACTTGTGATAATTTAATCAACAAGAATGTCATATGAATAACAATATTTATCATGAAATAGAGACTGAATGATAGAATCTGATAAGATACGCAACAAAAACATCAAAGAAAGGATTTCAAAATAATTAATAACGAAGGTTAAAGCCCACATGGTAAATTGTCCAAAGATAACATTTACCATAGAAGAGAGTTGTAGCTGCATTGAAATGGAAGTTCGATGTGACTACAACGTAACTCGGAAATGGAAATTTTAGCTTCAGTTGCTATCTAGTCGCTCTCTAGTACTACTGGGATAGTAGCATGCATGAAAGCGCTACTAGATTGTTTTAAGCTAATCGGAAGTTTGAAAGTTTTGCGATGTAGACTGAAGCATTATTCAGAAGTCATACTAAAGCAAAGTCATCTTTCCCTTTAGCAAGATAACGGGATACGGAGATTCGCGACGAAGTTAAACCGTAAGACATGTGTGATGGGACTTAGCCTTCGTGATACTGAAGAAGCATGAACATTCAAGGACATTGAACAAGAAAGATCTCCGACAGAAAAACAATTATTAGTCTCAAGTAGGTAACAAACAAACGCAAACACGAAGAACGTACAATTGCGCCGAGTTGTCAGAAGTTGTCAGCGACAGGTTTACTTATGCAAACGTAAGCAATTCCCTGAGTGAGAAATCGGTATGCGTGTTGAGCGTTGGGACAATTAATTACAAGGAACAATAAAATTGAATTCAAACTTTAATTCTTAGTGTCATCTACATAACTGAACAGACATTATATGTGTGTTAGTGAAAATTAATTGACTATTAGAGTATTATGAAGTGAAAAGTGAATTCATAGTTATTTAACAGTGAACTGTCATCGATTTTTCCCAAGATTACGACGCAATCTGAACTTTGCTTAAGTATATGTTATCTCTGGAATTACGTCGTGTAGTTATTGAACACGCGACGTAGCGACGTCTTGACGACGGAATAACAATTTATCGGCTTAACATCCTCGCAATTCCATAATGTGGCCACGACTTTGGTGATGGACTGAAGATTGACGACCTTATATTATTATTAATATTCAACATCAATTGTCTAACCGGCATAATAAAAAGAAGAACTACAGTTAGCGCCGGCCGACGTGGCCGAGCGGTTCTAGCCTCTATAGCCTGGAACCGTGCGACCGGTACGATCGCGGGTTCGAATCCTGCCTCGGGCAAGGATGTGTGTGATGTCCTTAGGTTAGTTAGGTTTACGTAGTTCTAAGTTCTAGGGGACTGATGACCTCAAATGTTACGTCCCATAGTGTTCAGAGCCATTTGAACCATTTGAACTACACTTAGCCAGTTCGCGAAAGCTGAAAAGTCTATCGCGGATTCACAATAAAGGAGAACTGGTGGTCATCATTAGGTCAAAGGAGTCATCGCGTCATCGAGTGGTGCAATTGCCGCTTTTATCAGTGAAGAACCAAGAGCGGCTGACATATTCTGACGCGCTGCTCTATCGAAATATTGACATTAAACACGGAAGATGGTATCTGAAATATGACCAAACCACTCGAGGAGTTTGTGTTTTTGTACTAGTTACAGGGTGGCGTTTCGTGAGCGACGGACGCCGTTCCACGTCATACCGACTGGGACAACCATCACCACCGAGTCGTGTCAACTCTAAGGAGATGCAGACGCCACACTTGGCTTGATGGGTTACCCTCAAAAATAATCCCATATGACGTTTTGGAATGAAAGTAAGCATAGTATGTCAGCTTCTTCATTTTTATATCTCCTGTTTCTGACGACATCCGCACAGCAAATAGAGATTTGTTTAGGCGCTTCAGCTGTTGTGTGGTGTGTTCCTCCCAGCTGAACTTATTATCAAGCTATAATCTCTTGTCATCACATCGTACATATATACTGATGGAAAACCTCTAATAAGTTCTAAACCGTGGGTAGTCGCGTGGGAGCAGCGTTATTGGAAGCAGCTTCCTCCTGATCATTGTTTGCAAGTGTAAACATTTGGACTGTAGCAGCTGAACCAATATTTCATAAATATAGGAGTTTATAAGATTAATATCAAGATCTAGAATGGTAAGGTACTCAAATGGAAAGGAACTGGGGGGGGGGGGGGGGGAATGCCCAGACATGTAGTTTAGAAGAGGTAACAGCTGGAATCGGGTCCTGTTATGCCGACCCTGTTAGTGTCTACGGCAACGATATCATTGTAGATCAAAGTGTCAGCTACACTACCGTAACATCCATCTGAAAGAACGTGTTGTGCTTGTTGCTGCTTAGTAAGCGTGATTGTTTATCCGTGACCAGCAATATCACCTGTCACTTTATCGTTCAATTGCCTATTTGCGTAACAGTATAGCCTGAGCGTTAATTAAAGTACATTAGCTTGATATTTTGAATATGTGTTGCTGGTAGCACGCCTTGCTCTATATCGGTAAACAAAAGCGCCTTACTACTGAAAAAAACAAAACAACCATTCGTTTTTAAATAGTATAACAGTTGGAAGTTTGGAATACGGATGACAATGTCTACTAGAGCTATCACATTAGTCCTGATTTTAACATTGATATTTCATCTGTAGTAAGTTGTTCCATACATTTCGAAAATACGAGAAGCTATGCGGAAGACATTGTGATATATGCCAAGGAACATGACCGTGCCCTGATTTACCTTGAACGAGATGACCACGTTGTGGTAACTGGGTTAGTCGAGAAAGGAATAGAAGTAGTGCACGAGGAATACCATTTGGCCTAGCCAAATACCTACTTGCAATATCCTATAATAGGCTGTTATGAAATCCTAGAACGTCAGATAGCACGGTGTCAATATCAGCTTCACGCAGGACATTAAGTATGTGCACTGATCAGCCAGATCACTATGACCACTGACCCAAAATAGATATAAACCCGTCCAGGGGATAGCAGCGTCACCAAGCGAGGAATGATTGCTAGTCAGACATACACTATGTGATCAAAAAGTATCCGGACACCTCCAAAAATATACGTTTTTCATATTAGGGGCATTGTGCTGCCACCTACTGCCAGGTACTCCATATCAGCGACCTTAGCAGTCGTTAAACATCGTGAGAGAGCAGTATGGGGCGCAGAACTCACAGACTTCGAACGTGGTCAGGTGGTTGGGTGTCACTTGTGTCGTAGTCGTACGTCTGTACGCGAGATTTCCAAACTCCTAAACATCCCTAGGTCCACTGTTTCCGTTGTGCGCCCTAAAACACTAAACATCATCATCCACTGTTTCCGATGTAATAGTGAAGTGAAAACGTGAAGGGACACATACAACACAAAAGCGTACAGGCCCACCTCGTCTGTCCACTGACAGCGACCGCCGACAGTTGAAAAGGGTTGTAATGTGTAATAGGCAGACATCTATCCACACCACCACACAGGAAACCCTAATTGCATCAGGATTCACTACAAGTACTATGACAGTTAGGCGGGACTTGGATTTCATTGTCAAGCTCATAAGCCACACACCACGGCGGTAAACGCCAAATGACGCCTCACTTGGTGTGAACAGCGTAAACATTGGACGATTGAACATCACGAATCACGGTACACAATGTGGCGATCCGATGACAGGGTATGGGTATGACGAATGCCCGGTGAACGTCATCTGTCAGCGTGTGTAGTGCCAACAGTAAAATTCGGAGGCTGTAGTGTTATGGTGTGTCCCTGTTGTGATAGAGGGGGCTTTCACTCCTTGTTGTTTTGCGTGACACTATTACAGCACAGGTCTACATTGATGTTTTAGGCACCTTCATGCTTCCCACTGTTGAAGAGCGATTCGGGGATGGCAATTGCATCTTCCAACACGATCGAGCAACTGTTCATAATGCACGGCCTGTGGCGGAGTGGTTATACGACAATAACATCCGTGTAATGGGCTGGGTTGCACAGAGTCCTGATCTGAATCCTATACAACACCTTTGGTATGTCTTGGAACGCCGATTTCGAGTCAGGCCTCACCGAACGACATCAATACCTCTCCTCAGTGCAGCACTCCGTGAAGAATGGGCTGCCATTCCCCAAGGAAGCTCCCAGCACCTGATTGGACGTATGCCTGCGAGAGTGGAAGCTGTCATCAAGGCTACCATATTGAATTCCACCATTACCGATGGAGGGCACCACGAATATGTAAGTCCATTTCAGCCATGTGTCCGGATACTTTTGATCACATAGTGTACGCACGGTGCGTATAGTATCAGTGAGAGTGCTGTCCGTGGGTGAAATGTGGAAAACATGCGATCTATCTGAGTTTGACCGAGGGCAGATTGTGATGACCTGGAGGCTCGACACTAGGATTTCGGAAACTGCATGACTTGTCGGGTGTTCGAAGAGTGCTGTGGTGAATGCCTTCACCATGTGGCGAAACCAACGCGAAACCACGCCCAGGCGTCGTGGCATTGGGCGGCCACCCCTCGTTACAGATGTCGGAAGTCGTAGGTTGGGCAGATTGGTAAAACATGATAGGTCGCGAATCGTGGAGTAAATAACATAGGAATGTAATGTTGGACAGAATACAAGGCTGTCTGAACACACAGTACAGTGAACACTCCTAACGACGGGCCTCCGCAGCCGACGACCCATGCATGTGCCAATGCTAACATGACGACATCGGCAACTACGAGCGATGTGGGCACGTGATCATCGGCACTGGACGTTGACGCAGTGGCAGAGCGTTGCATGGTCTCATGAATACCGATACTTTCTGCATTATGCCGACGGGAGGGCGTGAATCCGTCGTCTTCCAGGGGAACAGCTCCTTGATACTTGCACCGTTGGACGGAGAAAAGCTGGCGGTGGCTCCATTATGCTCTGGAAAACATTTACATGAGCACACATGGGCCCAGTGGAGCTCGTGCAAGGCACCATGACGGCCCAGGAGTATCGTACACTGGTTGCAGACTACGTGCACCCCTCCATGTCGATCATGTTTCCCGAGTGACGTTTTCTAACAAGATAATGCGCCAAGTCACAAGACCAAGAGTGCCATTGAGCGGTTCGAGCAACACAGTGGCCAGTTGTAATTGATGTGCTGCTCTCCCCCACTCTCCAGGTCTGAAGCCGGTCGAACACGTCTGGTATGTGTTTGAATGTGGCGTCAGAGCTCATCGCCCCCTCTCCGGAATTTACAGGAATTAGGCGACTTTTTGTGCAGATTTTCTGCCCACTCCCTCCATCGACCTACCAGTGCCTCATTGCTTTCACGCCACAACGCGTCCCCCCCTGTTATTCGTGCCAAAGGTGAACTTACCAGCTATTTTTTATTTGTTCGCAATGTTCTGGTTGGACAGTGTATATAGTGATAACTCTTGCAAAGTTTACTGTGGTGTATATGTTGGGTACATAACTAAAGCATCGACGAGTGGACAGAGTGTACCTGCGTTCCCAAATTAGATCGTACGTCGTGACTGGTAAAGAGTGTCCAAGGATGGCTCCAGAATTGCGTACGTCTCAGTAGCACCAATGTTTTTGGATGACCAAACATGATGAGGACAGCCCTTTTCGTTATTTACAGAACTGTCGTTATTAACCGATGAATTCCTCAAACAATTCTTCACATAGTCAATTTACAAGTAGACAAAATTAAAATACTGACGGCGCCAAAGATGAAACAGTTATTTTACTGGGAAGCACTTGGTACTGGGCGATCAAGCAACCGATTCTCGCCACATTTGGTTTCTCTAGATCGCGAGAAAACAAAACTGTTACTATTACGATACTTAGATCAGGACCTGTGAGTACTAATAAAATAACTGCCAATGTAATCATTTCCTTCTATACTTTAAACGTCCTTTAAAGTTTAAGTACGATACTACAGCCAGATTAATCTTTAGAGCTGTCATCCGGCTTTAAAGGCAATCTTCAACGCTGTCAGCCAACTTTAAACTGTATATTCTGATAATGCTCTTGTGTATTTGAAGAGCGAAGCCGGTCAATAAAAAATACAAAGTGCGACTTGTGGCTGTTTTCGAAAACTTAGCTTTACCAGTCGCTCCCCCTGCAGGCAATGGCTGCTGTTGGTAAAATTAAATTGCAGTTTGTAGTGCTAACTGCTGTCGCGAGTTTGTGCTTTTGTTATGCAAATAAATTACATCAAGTTCCTGCTAGATGAATTTGTTTGCAGCCAAAGTACGGGCGAGCAACCATAACCTATTTTCACTGAAGCGCCAAAGCAATGGTTTAGGCATCCTAATTCAAAGACAGAGATACGTAAACAGCAGAATACGGCGCTGCGGTCGGCAACACCTACGCGAATGTGGAGCCAAAAACACTTCTGCAAATTTTTTACGTCTCTCATTGAAGTGAGGGGCCATAAACGTCGTAATGCCTGCCCCTCGTATCTGTGCTTGAAGTGAAGTCGTGCAATCGTAGTAGCACCTTAACTTATTCTGACATGTCTTGCAACTACGCCTAATAGTTACCAGAGACGACTTCTTATAGCAGAAGCATTAATAAATGTACTCTTCCAATAATATGTTCATATGTCAGCGCAAAATAGTAATTCCTTGCGGAATACAGCAAAACATGATCTCTCACTATCCGTACTGGCTGGCCGCTCCCCACCTTTTTCCACCTACAATGTATTCCTGAAACGGAACGCGACAAGGCTACCTGTTACCGATACTCAAGACTGTCTGCCAGGTCTGCCTAAGACCCACTTCCCCTTGTAGAAAGGCGTTCACCAAACGGAACGAGAAGGGTAAAAGTTTGGCTTCCTCTCTCTTAATGGCTTCCTTCTTTCTATGGCAGATTTTTGTAATAATAAATATTATTAAGGAGGAGCTTATTCCTTAGAGAAGTGTTTTTTTACGTTCCTGATCATGGAAAAATAAAATAGAAGTGCTTTTTCCATTCTGAATAAAATTTTGCAGAATTACTAGCTAACCATGTCAGATCTCGACACCACACTACGTGCACGGAAGTTAACATCGTTTCATTACGAACTTTTGACGAGATAACCACCAGGGCAGTTATAAGAATGGAGGGGCACGAAAGGGAAGCAGTGGTTGAGAAGGGAGTGAGACAGGTTTGTAGCCTATCCTCCAGCTTATTCAATCTGTATATAAAGCAAGCAGCAAAGGTAACAAGAGAAAAATTTGGAGTAGGAATAAAAGTCAAGGGAGAAGAAACAGAAATTTTGAGGTTTGCCGATGACATTGCAATATTGATAAAGACACCAAAGGACTTGGAAGAGCAGTTGAAAGGAATGGTCAGTATCTTGAAAGGAGGATATAGTATAAACATCATCAAAAGCAAAATGAGGATAATGGAATGTAGTCGAATTAAATCAGGCGATGCTGAGGGAATTAGATAAGGAAAAGATACACTTAAAGACTAAATGAGTTTTGCTATTTGAAAAGCAAAATAACTCATGATGGTCGAAGTAGGAATGATATAAAATGCATTCTGGCAATGGCAAGAAAGGCGTGTATGAAGAAGAGAAATTTGTTAACGTCGAGTATAGATTTATGTGTCAGGAAGCACTTTTGAAAGTATTTATATGGAGTTAAGCCATGTATGGAAGTGCAAATAAATTGTTTAGACGAGAAGAGAATAGATGCGTTTGAAATGTGGTGCTAAAGATTAGATGGATAGGTCACGTAACTAATTAGGTGGTACTGAATAGAATTGGGGAGAAGAGGAATTTGTGGTACAGCCTGACCAAAAGAAGGGATCTGTTGGTAGCATACATTCTGAGACATCAAGGGATCACAAATTTAGTAATGGAGAGAAGCGTGTGGGGTAAAAATCGTAGAGGGACACCAAGAGATGAACACAGTTAGCAGATTCAGAGGGATGTAGGTTGCAGTAGTTACTCGGAGATGAAGAATCTTGCACAGGATAGAGTAGCATAGAGAGCTGCATCAAAGCAGTCTACAGACTGAAGACCACAAAAACTACAATAACCACCAATATAGATATTAATAGAAAAGTTTGATTTATCTGTCATTCTAGCAAGTATTTTCTTAGAAACCTGAATTTCAACTACATCTTTGTCAGAGGTTCATGGCTCTGACTCATAATAACATGACGTGGGTACCGGGCTAACTGGATCCTCGATATTGACCACCCACATGATGACAGTGACCCAATATAGCCGCTGCGGATCGAGACGGCGTGTAACAGAATTAAACGCCAGAACGAGCAGTAATCTGCTCAGCCCTAAGCAGCATTACGCCTATGCCTACTTCCTCTGCTTCCCGCCAAGCGCACCTATCCTTCTAAGCCACATACGCGTGCAGATTGACTTGGGGCGCCGCTTCCTACGCCCTAAGTCACTGGCATTGATGTAACTAGAGACCTGTGCTTGTTTAGGTGCTCTGCAAAATGGTGTTAGAGGTTTCGAAAGGAAATACGAACTTGAAAATGAACTTTACAATACGCCTACCTTTTCGTTTCAATGATCCTACTGTATCAGTCACAGACGGTATGCCAGTTCACCCTTGAGACATCTCAAAACTGTTTTTGAGCTTTTTTCCGACTGGGTTTCCTTCGAAACTACCCAGTCAACTTTACAGTTCCGTTAGATTTAAAGTTACATCACGGTCGGTGTCACTAGATACTGGAACACGTGCCGTTTTATTACATGGAGCTACACATTTACGTATGTTATTCAAATGCTAACTCAAACGGTGCATCAGATAGCTTATCGCAGGCATACTTATCGAGTAGGGTATCTCGGGAAAACTTATATTCTACAATACAACTGTTATTTTTCCTTAACGTCTGTGTGCAGCTTCAATAATATTGCAGCCTCTAAAATTATACTTCAGTCTTTCGTCTTTAGTTTTGTACGGCGGTTGAAGTTTGCAGCTTTAACTATTTACCAGGCAGCTACCCATATTATGAGATATTTGCCACAAACTTCGTATCTGCTAACTATATTCCACCGCTTGTGTGGCTGAATTAATTAAACGAGGTCGGTTAGGAAAATTTTCACTCGAGTTTCTCAAATTGTTTTCCTCTTTCTTTCTAAAATAGATATTGAAAAGAATTATTTAAATATAGTCACACATAATGGAACTATGAAAGAAAACGACAAAAAACTCCTGTACTAGTACTGAACAAATAAAAATGGTTGCCAGTTCAAAAGACAATAATTTTTCTTAAATTGTTGTTTACTTTAGTACAGATTATAATGTAACTGGAATGAACTAGGAACAGTGTACAATGACCACATTCTAGACAAATTTTACTAAACCATTGTGTTAACTTCGGAAATATTAAACTCAATTTTATAATTGCTCGAATTAGTAAAATTAGTGCGCATGTATTTACGAGAATCGTGCCATCCCCCCCCCCCCCCCCCTATAAAGAATGGAAAAAAAGCTTTCCCACAACACTGTTTATGGAAAAAATATTCGATAGCCACTTTAATAAGAATAATCATTTCAACTTTTACAACAACTTTAAAGTAATATAGGAAAAATGTATTAATGAGCAGGATAGTACCGTAACAACGCCGAAATGGAACACACCAAACCAAAAAAGACGTAAATATCACGATTGGGTAAATATATTTAATAAAAAGTTGTAAATAAATATTTGAGTTCAGTTGGAGTAAATATATTTAAATGATTCTTGCCTACTTTATTATTTTCTCCGCACAAAACACTATCATGGCATCAGAGATGAGTTCGATTTATAATCTACTCTGATTTGAAATTATCTGTCGGAACATTAATAATATTGCAGTTTACTTTCTAATAATACATTCATTTTAAACTGATTGTCCAGTATGGCACAGCCTTAAGATTTTAGTCTACGCAGCAATGACTTACGTTAAATGATGAGGTCAGGTATCAACTAAATCTGCAAACGCACCGTTATTGTTAATTCGAAAATTACTGGGAAAGCTTTTTACAAGCTTAACTTGTACTGGTGCGTAGCTTTACAATCACTGTAAAGCAGATGTGAAGAAGGAAGTTTCGCCTTCACGAAATGATGATGAGAGATCCAGACTTGGTGCAGACATTTACCGTCAGATTAAATATTTGAAGTTAGCGACGTAATGGCCTATAGCTGCCCTCGGTGTCCAACATGCAAATATGACATTACTAGGGGAATCACTATTGTGTTGTCACTATGCTGTTTGACGAATAGTGTCTACCCCAACTTGGTGATTTTATTTTTCCTCTTCCTAAATCACTTTTTTATTTCTAACTGAACCATCTTAGATTGTAAGAGGTTAAAAATAATTATCCACTACTAAGATTATTAACAAATATCATGTTAAATGCTTTCTTCAGTGTTTTTTGGATCTTTGTTTGAAATATTCTTTGCAGGTTATATCTTCTCCAGTTTTCTTTGCAGATATGCTTCTCAGTATTTTAGTAAAATCAACATTGTCAGTTCTATATGTTCTGTTGTTATATCACATCATTATAATGATTCCACCAATGGCTTTCTTAAATATTTATTAATAAATCATTTTATTATTTATTTTTGTGTCAGTATGATGTTTATTGCCAAGTATAAGATTTTGAAATTACGTTTTGAAAAACTGTGAAAAAGAAAAAAATTACATAAAGATGTTGTCTAAAAATTTAGAACACATGCGTCATAAGTTCAGAAAGAAAAACAATACTATGAGGAATTGATTTAACATTTAACATAGTAAGAAAGTATTACTATTGAAAAAATTAAGACTCTAAGTGAAAATAAGGATATTTTTTGACACTATCTATAACATCGTTCTCTTTACAGTATTTTCATTCTGTATAGAGTGGGTGATTAAGCAAATTTTTCATGAACCTCTGATTATGTGTTCTTGAAAGAAATGAAAATGCTCTGGGCACTATACGTAATGAAAAATGTTCTTTTCATGATTTTGAAAATAAGAGGTCTAAAAAGTAGAGAGACTTGTGGCACATGTCAGTGGGGCTAAAATACTTACATCCCATTAACTTACTGCATAAATTTTTATCTGCTTTATTCTATATCCATATATATATATATATATATATATATATATATATATATATATATATATATATATATATATATATCCTTTGTCATACAACTACAGATATTGTGCATTCAACTTTCTTGATTTTACTTAGTATTTATCTGAACTTACTACTATGACTGAGTGAAAATATCGAGAAATTATTTATATGTAGATGACCATTCTTGAAAGTACAGTCATCTGCTTAACTAATTGCTAACAGACATACTAATTAACATTTTGAAGAATATCCATAGCTAGATAGTCAATACAAACCTTTCTGTATATTTTGTGCAATGTTGTCTGCCAGTCCATCTCCCTACCAAACAAAAATATGACATTCTTTCAGATTTAAAAGACTGATCGAGATGAAAACCATGAGAGAACCCATAAAGATTACGGCAACCTAGAAAAGACGAAAGACGTTCCTTAGCAAAGAAAAAGAGGTCAAGACTTACGATAAGTACCTAATTATTTGCGTGTAGCTTCACAATACTCCATACTGATCGAGATGAAAACCATGAGAGAACCCATAAAGATTACGGCAACCTAGAAAAGACGAAAAACATTCCTTAGCAAAGAAAAAGAGGTCAAGACTTACGATAAGTACCTAATTATTTGCCTGTAGCTTCACAATACTCCATATGAACAATTGACTTATATGAACAATTAAGAGGTTTCAATAGAAAAAAATTTTCATAAAGGAATATTCATCTGTAAAATGAGATTGTTTAACTGAGATTAATTAATAACATTTTTATAACGATAACATGATGTAGCGTAAGCATACTGCATGCAAGGCAGTTAAACTATGTCTTCCACTGCACAGTTTGCAGGTGTGTGTTCAACAAGCAAAATATTTTACATTTAGTAAGATTGTTGTCAGTGTTATTTGTATGTTGGTGCAATTGGAGTTGTGTGTTTAAATGGGTTGTTTTGTATTTGTTTGATGTCTTGGGTGAGCCCAGTAACACGACGACAGCAGCAGTTAGCAGACATCTGACCTCAACTGTCCACCAGGTGAAGGCCATCACGCAGTAGAAGATCTTGCCAGTATTTGTTATCTCCCTCTGATTCAAACAAAATAAATGTATTTAATTGCATGGAACAAACAAAAAACTGAACGGTTAATGTTGTAAAGTAAAATGTAATGGCAGATGGTTCAGTTCTTGTTCTTGTCTTGATCGATTGTGATCAACATCGTGTTATTGTAAAAACTTCATTCAAATGAAACACATCAGTGGAAGTGAAAAATAGTTTATACATTCGCCAACATTTTTAAAGTGAAAGTCTATGTGAAAGTAGTAGATGCAAGAACACCTGATTTTCTCAGGAGAAGACTGATTGTCTCATGACTGAGCTTCATTGAGAATAATGGAATTATTGTCATTCGAAGTGAGTCAGTAATAGCTCTTTAAAGGTAAGAGCGGAGATGATACCACAAACACCAACTTTTGAGAAACCACAGAACTTTTAAGAAACTGCTGTTGTGCAAGTGATTGAATTTTTATCTATTTCAGAGCTTGCAGAAAGTTAATTTAACCAATTCACTGAAGTATTTTAACTCAATGTGTGACTCACTCTGTGAAAGAAGTTTGAAACAGTCAAGCTGAACCATTATACGTACGTGATACAAAGTTTTTGTCAACTAGGGGTTAGGTACGATGTCTACTGATATGGTGTCACCTCCAGACACCACACTTGCTAGGTGGTAGCTTTTAAATCGGCCGCGGTCCGCTAGTATACGACGGACCCGCGTGTCGCCACTGTCAGTAATTGCAGACCGAGCGCCACCACACGGCAGGTCTAGAGAGACATCCTAGCACTCAGCCCAGTTGTACAGCCGACGTTGATAGCCATGGTTCACTGAGAATTACGCTCTCATTTGCCGAGACGATAGTTAGCATAGGCTTCAGCTACATTTGCTACGACCTAGCAAGGCGCCATTACCAGTATAGATACTGAGATTCTATTAATGTATCATCAAGAGCGATGTTCTACAAATGTGGATTAAAGTTAAGTATTCCAGAAGGTACGTACTTTTCTTTATAGCATTCATTACGTATCCTGTTTCAGACCTCACGCCAGCCTGCGTGAGTTTAAGCGCGTGCCTTTCGGCTTCCTCTCATTGTGTCTAGGCTGTCTTGTCTAGACACAACAACTGATATCGTCTGTTTTACTAATAACATGCAAAATGGAGGTGTGGTGCCGACCATGACGACCGATACTGTGGTGTATGAGCACAAATTCACAAATCGACGTTACGCAAAAAGAGAGAGAATACGAAACGCAAGAATAGATCAAGATTGAGCCACGAGTGGAGAGGAGTGTAAGCAAATACAGTGCAGAATACCGCATTAACCATCCAGCCAAGGCAACCGACATCATGACCATGACTCAAAGCCTGGTCGTAACACCCTGCATAGGTGACATCATAAGCAATGACCGATAGGCGTAGCATCATGGTGATGCCAGCCAGGACAGACGATATCATGAACAACAATGGAGTGGACCAGTGTCCTGGTGGGGTGGCAGCCATGACAGCTGACACTGCGGGTAATTTCTCAGAGGCTCAGTATCCTAATGGTGTCAGCCAGGAGAGCCGTCCTGACAAGCAGGGACTGAGAGACCCAGTGCAATGTCTTGGTGGTGGCAGCCAGGGCAGCCAACACTGCGAGAAATGAACAAGAGGCTCAGCGTCCTGATGGTTGTCGCTGGTGCTGACGAATTTGCGAGCAACAGAAAAGTGGTGTAGCGTCCTGGTCGTGACAACCTGGGTATCAGACGTCGTGAGCAATTACCAAGAGGTGCAGCGTCCAGGGGGTGGCTGCCAGTTCACCTGACATCACTAACAACAACCGTGAGCCCAGCGTCTTGGTAGTGGCAGCTGGGGCAAGCAACGTCGCGAGAAATGACCAAGAGGAGCAGCATCCTGGTCGTAGCAGGTGGGGTAGCTGCAGTCGCAATCAACAATTGATAGGCCAAGCGCCTAGGTGGTGGCAACCAGGGCAGCTGACATTGTGAGCAACTACTAAGAGGTACAACATTCTGGTGGTGACAGCTACGGTAGCTGATGATAAATTTAGTGACCAAGAGGCACAGTATCTTGCTGGTGGCAGTGGAAGAGCTGACATCTTGAGCAACAACCCAGAAGCCCAACGTCGTGGTGGTGACAGGTGGGGCAGCCGACCACGCATGTGACAACCAGAAGTCCCAGTATCATGGTGGTGGCAACTGAGACAACCGACGTCCTGAACAATGATCGAGCGAGGAGCCTAGTGTTCTGTTGGTGGCAGCTGGAGCAACCAGTGTAATTAGCAATGACCAACAAGCACAACGTCCTGTTGATGGCTGTCTAGACAGCTGACATCATGGGCAAAGAACAGGGGGGCGCAGTGCCCTGGTGATGCCAACGGAGGCAATCAGCAACGTGAGCAATGAGCGAGAGGCCCAGCGTTCTGTAGTGGTAGATGGCGCAGTTGGCATCATGAGCAACACCCAAGAGGCCCAGTGTCGTGGTGGTGGCAGCCGGGACAGCAGGCATTGTGGCCGATGTCCGAGAGGCTCAGCGTCCAGCTAGTGGCAGCTAGGGCAGCTGACATCGTGAGCAACGACCGACAGGCCCAGCATGGCAGACGACGTCGCAAGCAACGACCGAGTTGCCCAGCGGCGTGGTTGTGGCAGCTGGGGCAACTGAATTCTATGGCTACGACCATGAGATGAAGCATTCGTGTTGCGGCAGCCAAGTACTGTCAACAAAAAAAATTAGCATTCTAGGTCGAGCAATGCATCCCAATGGTAGCTGCCAGGCGTAAATGGCATCGAGGATGTGTGGGGACCATCAGAGAGCTCACTTCACAGATGTCAATATCTGTTTATCGCTATCAGATAGTACCAGCTGGGAAGGAAATACAGCTCCTGGAGGGTTGCAGGCTACACCACTAGCCATTTACCATGAACAGATATTTATTTTGTGGATGCAATTTACGTCGACAAATAATATAAGTGTTCTGTATTTTGACGGGAAAAAATACTTAATTTTGTCAGGGTGACTGGTGGGTTATCTAACTCTGTGTCACTTAGAGAATTCATCCAATGAACTGACACTAATCATGCGGGAAGACAGGGTAGTGGACTTAGGTGAATGGCCTTTGTGGGCCAAAATACTAAAACAGAAATTAGAGAGATTAATCTAAAAATAACCAGTTTTAGGACCTCAGCTGTAGAGATGAAGACCTCAGACGAGGAGATTAATCAGAATAAAACCAGATTAAAGACTTCAAATGAAAAAATTAATCGGAAAATACAAAATTTGAATACAGAGACAAATTCTGAATTAACTAGCTTAAGGCCCCAGGTTGTGAATATGCATTTCTGGCTAGAGGACCACATTCGTGTGTCTAGGGAATATATTCTTAATCAGGCTCGGCTGATCGGGAGTATGAAAGTCAGAGGTCGGAAGAAAATTGACAAAAATAATGTTCTTATCCACCACGATATCTTGTATCAAACTGACCACGTAATTGAAGAATTATTAGCATATATTAAGTCCGCTTCTACTGGGGACGCCGAACACACACTACTCTCGAGTGAGAGGAAGGCAGTAATTACTAATTATATAGAAGGAGATCATAGAGAAATAGAGAAGTTAAAAGCAAAAGTGAAGCACTAAGTACGTTAAGAGGTCATAGTAGTGGAGTGTGTTTATACAGTGCTGAGGGTCGCGGAATAGACAAAGCAGCATTGCTAGGACGTGTAGAACGGGCAGAGGCGCGTTTGTGTGTAGTGTGTAAACTGGTCTCGGATTATACTATATATATCAGTATTAAGGTAGAGTAGAGTGGCGACAAACCCTGTTTTGATCGAATCGGTTCGCTGGATTTGCAACAACGTAAAGTAGTAAACAGTATTCGCCAAAGGAATGATGGGATGAATTTAATTTGTCTAACGGTGCCTACGTGGCTCGGTTCCCGAGTTTCAGACCAGAAGGAGAACTATGTCAATTAATATTTTTGAAACTTTTGAGCGAGCTTTCCCACCTACGTGGGACCGTAGCAAGAAAATACAGGTTGTGATTGGACATCTAGAGGCCGAAACAGACGAATGGGCTGCATTTCATAAACACGATTTTAAAAAATGTTCCGATTTTTACAACAATTTAAGGACAATCACTAATCAGAGGGTTGGAGCAGAAGCTTACACTTGAGTTTTTAGATCCATGCCCGTACAACAGACGATGTGGTGGTTTTAGACAATACCTCGAATGATATTTAAATAATAGTAAACTGATAACGAATAGGCTTCAGGATATCCTTTGAGACGGAGGTAACTTACAAGAAATGTCACAACAAAGTATAATAGAGAGAGACAGTGTTTACCACAATCCATTGGTATACGGACGCCGCGCCCATTTAAACGAACAAGAAAGGTTTTTCTCTGGATCGAGGGAAGTGGTGAAACAGCCTCACCAAAATGGCAGTCCGATTACAGTATTCGAAGCCGGGCAAAATGAAAGTTCTGCGTAATGTGGATCACGTTTGTGAGTGTCGTGTTTTCTGTACTAGGAAAAAGACGGAACTGACGCAGAAGCATAAGCAAGACTATCGCAAGTTTCATGCGTGGAAGAAAGATGAAGTGCAGTGATTTGATATTTTACTCAAATGACGAGTTGAGCGGGATTTCGGATCGTTTGGGAAATGGAATACTAGAGTGATTATTAGTCAATTAAGACTTAATGAACTCCCACATTTAACTACGGAGAGGATTTTGAATCTATAGAGAAACAGAATATTAGGAAGATATATGATAATTACTGAATTAAGACTGTACGAACTCCCACGTTTGAGAAAAGGTTTATTCCTACCTTTTTGTTTATGTAAAGAATCATTAAAACATACAGTATGTAATCAAAAGTATCCGGACACATGGCTGAAAATGATTTACAAGTTCTTGGCGCCCTCCATCGGTAATGCTGGAATTCATTATCGTGTTGGCCCATCCGTAGCCTCGATGACATCTTCTCTCACAGGCATACGTTCAGATGCTGGAAGGTTTCATGGGGAATGGCAGTCCATTCTTCATGAAGTGCTGCACCGAGGAGAGGTATCGATGTCGGTCGGTGAAGCCTGGCACGATGTCGTCGTTCCAAATCATCCCAAAGATGTTCTATAGGATTCAGGTCAGGACTCTGTACATCCCAGTCCATTAGAGGGATGTTACTGTCGTGTAACCACTGCGCCACAGGCCATGCATTATGAAGAGGTGCTCGATCGTGTTGAAAGATTCAGTCGTCAACCCCGAATTGATCTTCAAGAGTGGGAAGCAAGAAGCTGCTTAAAACATCAATGTAGAGCTGTACTGTAATAGTGTCACGCGAAACAGCAAGGAGTACAAGCACCCTCCATGAAAAACACGACCATACCATAACACCACCGCCTCCGAATTTTGCTGTTAGCACTACACACTCTGGCAGATGACGTTCACCGGGCATTCGCCTTTCCCACACCATGCCATCGGATCGCCGCATTGAGTACCGTGATTCGTCACTCCACACAACGTTTTTCCACTGTCCAGTTGTCCAGTGTTTACGCTCCTTATATCAAGCGTCGTTTGGCATTTATCGGCGTGATGTGTGTCTTATGAGCTGCCACTCGACCATGAAACCCAAGTTTTCTGACCTCCCACCTAACTGTCATAGTACTTGCAGTATATCCTGACGCAGTTTGGAGTTCCTGTGTGATGGTCTGGATAGATGTCTGCCTATTACACATTACAACCCTCTTCAACTGTCGACGGTCTCTTCAGTCCCCAGACGAGATCGACCTGTACGCTTTTGTGCTGTAAGTGTCCCTTCACGTTTCCACTTCACTACTACATAGGAAACAGTGAACCTAGGTATGTTCAGGAGTTTGGAAATCTCGCGTACAGAGGTATGACACAAGTGACACCCAATCAACTGATCACGTTCTAAGCCCGTGACTTCCGTGGAACATCCCATTCTGCTCACTCACGATGTCTAATAACTACTGAGGTCGCTGATATGGAGCACCTGGCAGTAGGTGGCAGCACAATGCACCTAATATGAAAAACGTATGTTTTGGAGGGTGTCCGTATACTTTTGATCACGTATGTAGAGAAATTGTAATGCAGAGATTAGTTGGTTCAAATGGCTCTGAGCACTATGGGACTTAACATCTGTGGTCATCAGTCCCCTAGAACTTAGAAATACTTAAACCTATCTAACCTAAGGACATCACACACAGCCATGCCCGAGGTAGGATTCGGGCCTGCGATCGTAGCGGTGGCGCAGTTCCAGACTGAAGCGCCTAGAACCGCTCGGCCACACCGAGAGATTAGTTTCTGCGCTCTAAGATGCTGCTTGCATGTCTTTATAGTTTTACTTTTAAAACCTAAAAAAGGCTCTTTACTTCTTCTGTCACGACAAGATTTGCGTGACTTGATTCTGTATGTCCATAAAATTTGGTAATATATCGCAAGTGTCACTCATGTAAAAGCATTTGTTGAATAATTTCTTAATTAATTGTGTAGAGGTGTTTTATTTGTAATCATATTTGTAGCACATACTTTTATAAACCCTCAACTAACGAAAACTGGATATTATTATTTCACAGGAATCCGATTTCAACAGGATTGCAATCGCCATTGTTCAGTGACGAAACGGTCTGAGCTTCATCTTGGTTCTTTCGTTGAACATTTTGCATCAAATAAAGAGCCTATCTCTTTAGAGACGAAGTCCAATAATTTAATTTTCTTTCTCTTGTTACACTTTCCTGGTGTGGAAATTGTATCGAAATTTCACGGTCTAAAAGTCACTGAACGATGACGGAATCCATCCACATTCCATTGATCTAAACATCGAGCAATGGGAGAAAAGGGAATGTGTTATTTCAGATCCTAATAATTATAATGAGAATCAATCCCATTTCCGATGTAATGTGCTTTCGTGACTCGGCAAAATTGTGTACGCGAAACTTTAGAATTATTTGCATCTTTTAATGTAGCATAACTGTAGTATTTTAAAAATTAAGAAAAACCTTGCAATATGGAAGGGTATTAAATGGATATTAGAGATATATAGTTAAAAAGAGAATTTCTAAGTACCATACACGGGAGTAACATGTAAACTTGTAACTAAATGGAATATTGTCAGTGCATCTGGAGTCTTTGCTAATTAACTGCGTAATGTCAATGGTTGTCGTAGAGTTAATTAAAATAGAGACTGGAGCCAGGCTAATATATGAATAATTGATTGGGAAAGGTACCGACCTGACCGAGAGCGCTGAACGTACAAGTGTGTGTTTGCTGGTGCTCGAGAACGAAGTAAAGATAAGTTAAGCTGAGAGAGGTAATAGACGCTGTATCCGGAAATATATGATGATATGATGCGCAGCATTGTCTGGACGCATTTTAATAATCACTATAGAGAAACAAGAGATTCTCATATGTCTTAAGAAAAAGTGAAAGGGGTGATATTAGTCTTATCACCCGCCAAACTGAGCTACTGAGATTGGGATTGTTTGGGGAAGGAGACCAGACAGCAAGGTCATCGGCCGTGCCCTTTCAAAGGAACCATACCGGCATTGGCCTGGAGCGATTTAGGGAAATCACGGAAAACCTAAATCAAGATGGCCGGATGGGGGATTGAACCGTCGTCCTCCCGAATGCGTGTCCAGTGTGCTAGCCACAGCGCCACCTCACTCGGTCTGTGATGTAGTGTAACCATATGTCAAGACAGTTACTCTATGTCTTCTGCTGCTCAGTTTGCAGGTAATCACATGTTGTATGTATTCTATGAGCATAACATTAAATATTTGGTAAGATTGCTACCAGTGTTATTTATTTGTTTGTGAAATCCGAACTGTGCATTGAAATGGTTTAGTTTGTATCTGTTTCATATCATGGGAGAACGTAGTAACACGACGACCACAGCAGAAAGGCTGCAGCTGATCGCAATAGTCCACCATGTGAAGATCATCGTGCAGTAGAAGAACATGTCGGTGTGTATTATCGCCGCCTGATTGAACTAATATAAATGCATTTAATTGCAAGTACTATACAAAAAGGGACGATCAGTGCTGTAAAGGAAAATGTAATGGTTAAGTTCTTTTTCTTGTTTCGATCGCTTGTAATTAACATCGATTTCACTGTAAAGACTAGGTTCAAATAAAAGACGTTGATAGAAATATTTTTTTTATTTGTTCATCAAGATTTCTAAAGTAAATGTAAATTAGGAAGTGGTAGAGGGAACATCTGATTTCTTCAGAAGACTGATTTTTCACAACTGAGTTTTTCTAGAGTACTGGAATTTTTGAAGTTCGAAATGGGTCAATAATCGCTGTTTAAAGGCAAGAGGAGAGATAATATCCCACATGTGAACTTTTGAGAAATCACGGAACTTTTATGAAACTGATGTTACGAAAATGATTGAATTTTTGTCTCTCTCTGCTTCAAAAATTGTAGAAAGTTAATTTAACCAGTTCACTGAAATAACTCAAATTCTTTATGGTTCCCCCTCTAGAAAAGAAGTCTGAAATGGTCAAGATGAAATATTATACATACCTGTTACGATATTCTACATGAAAAATAGTTTCCAATAAGTGACATCAAAACCTCATAAAACATAATATTACCACCTATTCTTATCTTGCAAAGTGATTTTAAAGTTATTAAAGGCAAATGCCACTATCTATGTTTTTACTGATTTACAATCTACACCTGCTTAAGGTACCAACATTACATAAAGTCAAAAACTTTACTACACTGTCGTTACCAGTCATTTTCGTAAATCTCTAAAAGAATTTCCGAGTGTAAAATATGAATATATCTCCATTAAATTGAAGCGACGGCAAAACTTAAAAACAGAAGTCGCTAGATACTCACTTGATAACTTATTTCTCTAATTATTTACCTTTCTATCGATCCTAGTTCTTGTCAAGCTCTTTTATTCAGTGTAGATCATTTAGATATGTATAGTGCTTCTGGCTTAGTTACTGTCGCATAGTTTATAAATATATAACTCACTCACTTTTGTAACATCAGACAATACTGTACCTTGAGGAAAGTGTGCCTAGAAACACATGTTGCTTTCTGGTATGTGTTTCACTCTAGTGAACGATTTTAGAATCGTGTGATGGAACTTGCACTGGAGAACGCCATAAGCAGTTTTTATTTCTTAAAGTCAGTACCGCAATTAGACTGTTGTTTATTTACAGTGTTACATTTACACTTACACTATCATGATTTAGGCTTCAAAGTGTCATTATCAAGTATTTTAAGTGTTATAAATTGCCTAAGATGGCATACTGTCGTATTAAAATACACCATTAGACACATTGTCTAATGTATCTAATAGTGTATGTAATGTATCAAATAGTGTATTTTAATACGATAGTATGCCATCTTAGGCAATTTATAACACTTAAAACACTTGAAAATGACAGTTTGAAGCCTAAATCATGATTGTGTAAGTGTAAATGTAACACTGTAAATAAACAACAGTCTAGTGGCGGTACTGACTTCAAAGAAATATACGAGGTGCATTCAAGTTCTAAGGCCTCCGATTTTTTTTCTAATTAACTACTCACCCGAAATCGATGAAACTGGCGTTACTTCTCGACGTAATCGCCCTGCAGACGTACACATTTTTCACAACGCTGACGCCATGATTCCATGGCAGCGGCGAAGGCTTCTTTAGGAATCTGTTTTGACCACTGGAAAATCGCTGAGGCAATAGCAGCACGGCTGGTGAATGTGCGGCCACGGAGAGTGTCTTTCATTGTTGGAAAATGCCAAAAGTCATTAGGAGCCAGGTCAGGTGCGTAGGGAGCATGAGGAATCACTTCAAAGTTGTTATCACGAAGAAACTGTTGCGTAACGTTAGCTCGATGTGCGGGTGCGTTGTCTTGGTGAAACAGCACACGCGCAGCCCTTCCCGGACGTTTTTGTTGCAGTGCAGGAAGGAATTCGTCTTCAAAACATTTTCGTAGGATGCACCTATTACCGTAGTGCCCTTTGGAACGCAATGGGTAAGGATTACGCCCTCTCTGTCCCAGAACATGGACACCATCATTTTTTCAGCACTGGCGGTTACCCGAAATTTTTTTGGTGGCGGTGAATCTGTGTGCTTCCATTGAGCTGACTGGCGCTTTGTTTCTGGATTGAAAAATGGCATCCACATCTCATCCATTGTCAGAACCGACGAAAAGAAAGTCCCATTCATGCTGTGGTTGCGCGTCAACATTGCTTGGCAACATGCCACACGGGCAGCCATGTGGTCGTCCGTCAGCATCCGTGGCACCCACCTGGATGACACTTTTCGCATTTTCAGGTCGTCATGCAGGATTGTGTGCACAGAACCCACAGAAATGCCAACTCTGGAGGCGATCTGTTCAACAGTCATTCGGCGATCCCCCAAAACAATTCTCTCCACTTTCTCGATCATGTCGTCAGACCAGCTTGTGCGAGTCCGAGGTTGTTCCGGTTTGTTGTCACACGATGTTCCGCCTTCATTAAACTGTCGCACCCACAAACGCACTTTCAACACATCCATAACTCCATCACCACATGTCTCCTTCAACTGTCGATGAATTTCAATTGGTTTCACACCACGCAAATTCAGAAAACGAATGATTGCACGCTGTTCAAGTAAGGAAATCGTCGCCATTTAAGTATTTAAAACAGTTCTCATTCTCGCCGCTGGCGGTAAAATTCCATCTGCCGTACGGTGCTGACATCTCTGGGACGTATTGACAATGAATGCAGCCTCATTTTAAAACAATGTGCATGTTTCTATCTCTTTCCAGTCCGGAGAAAAAAAATCGAAGGCCTTAGAACTTGAATGCACCTCGTATTATGACTGTGGCCCCGTATTATGAGAAAATTATTATAAGCAATTTTTGCCATTTTCTACAGTTTTTGTTGTTCTGAGACATCAGGGTGTCTTTTGTGCAGCATTTTAAAATATTATGGGCTCAACGCATTTAAGTGCCATGTAATGTATTAAAGCCCTATGGAAGATATTGTCTGTTCTTTAGTTAACGAATTTTACACAAGTAAAATTCTATGCATTTTTAAAACTGGCAGTGAAAGTACTGGCAGTCATTGAATCGGAATAACAATCTAACAAATCCGACTTTCCCTGTTAAATACTGATTTTTGTTGTGTATTAGGGTAATAATGTAGCAGATTGGTTATTATAAATACAGCATTTAGAAGATTTTCTTAATTGCAACCCCTTCAAATTTCAACTGAATATTTCTTCCTAGAGACAAGACTTTGTTGCACCTTAGAACATTTTTTCACATTTGGAAAAGCTTTTATCTTCCGGAATAGTAATTGTTATTTCAAAAAAGACTGCAGCACAAAAATTAATGTCGTTTTTTGTGAATGGAACAGGAAAATACGTTAAGAGAAGAAAAAGACGCACCACGAAGAAATTATCCGTATGAGACGGAAATCGTTAGATGTGAGGTACATGTGCAGACAAACAAATGATAACAATTTCAGAAAAATTGGATGAGTTATTCAAGAAAAAGAGCTTCACAAATTGAACAGGTCAATAACGTGTTGGTTCACATCTTACCCTGACGCAAGGAGTTAGGCGTGCTCTCACGTGTCCAGATATCTGGCCAGAGGACGTGACTGGCGGCCTAATATGACATGCCGGAAGGGTGCTTGCTCTCTTGGAATTCGGCTGCTGGACAGCGAGGTTCGCTGTGTTGACTCGAGTGGCCTCGTATTCTGAGCCCGTAGTTCGTCGCCAAAATCCTTCGTGGCGCACACGGGGCGTGTTGACTGTGGGAACTTGGACGTATCAGAGTTGAGCAGGCTGAGCGGAGCATGCTGCCTGGTGTTTATTGCCTGACAGCGTTCTTTTGGGCAGTAGCTAGCAGCGAAGGAGTTCTGCCACACGGACAAGGCGGTTCTTACACCGACGTCAGCCTGTGTCCTCTAGCAGCATGTCGGATACTTATTTCGGGTGAGCACCCTTCGGAACTTTCCCCGTGGTAATGTTTGTTGTGTCGCACGCTGTGTCCTTGGGGCAAGACAGTTTGCTGTGCGATCAGTTCTTTCAATCTTTTCCGTGGTTTTAACCGAGAATGCTATGTATTCTTCTCCTCGTGTACTGACTGTTATGAATTTGGTTTTCCGGTGTCCACCAAGTGGGTTTTCAATTGTTAATTTTTTGTGCAGTGTAACTCGGAGTTTTTTAAAGTGTATTTCTGGTGTTGCTTTCTAAATTCTGCGGTTTATGAAAGAATTCTGTAATGCACTCACCGCTTGTGCTTTGTCTGTGTAGACTATTTAATCTGGTTAACTTTTGTAACAGGGTCGGTAAATTCTGCTCCCTTTGTCTGCGTGTTGACAGGAACTGTCACCCTTTCTTGGCTCTGTGACTTTAAGGTACCGGGACTCCATGCATTCTTAATACTACGAAACGGATGGGTGCATCTCGCTCTACTGCCTTGCTATGCAAGTTGTTTAGGTTCATCTCAGCTCGTTAAAGAACTTGCTTCTTATTTAATTCAAAGCATTTGTTTTGATTGTTGTCTGAGAACATAACCTCTAAAAAAAATGGCTCTAAGCACTATGGGACTTAACATCTGAGGTCATCAGTTCCCTAGACTTAGAAATACTTAAACTTAACTAACCTAAGAACATCACACACATCCATGCCCAACGCAGGATTCGAACCTGCGACCGCAGCAGCAGCGCGGTGCTGGACTGAAGCGCCTAGAACCGCTCGGCCACAGCAGCCGGCGAGCATAATCTCTCTGTACAACCAAGTTGCCTTCTGAACTGACTGATAATTGGTTACGGTGTGCAACTTGCTTGCTGTTTGAACGCTTGTGCGTTATAAAAAATTCTTGGGGTTGATTGAAATCAAACATATTCAGTTTATTTGTAAAACAAAGGTACTTGTGATCAAATATGGTGCAAAACGTTAGTCTGATCTGTTGATATTGTACGCATTTCAAAGTTGTTTTACTCCCGTGCTGTAGAGTGAGATGGTGTCTGAGATCATTGAGCAGTCTAGTATGTTAATCGTCCCGGGTAACTAATGGCATCGGGGTTGAAATTTGTTCTTTGTGCTTCAGCTAACATTATCTTTTATTGCTCTGTTAATTTTAACATAGTCAAGGAAATTGGTGATTGAAATAATGTATATTTAATTATTTTCTGCGAATAATGTTCAAGCCCCGGTTGCCCAGGCCTTCTTCCCCCAAGGCAATCAAGCAGCAGGCCGCGTTTCAAGAGTTATTCGTCTGGGCATTGATTGATAGAGAGGGCTGGATGTGTTTCTGAGGGACATCCTGCCAAATTCTGTCCGACTGGCGCTTCAGATCGACAAAAGTCCGCGATGGTTGGACGACCCTGCCCATGATGCTTCAAACATTCTATTTTGGGAAGAGATACGATGACATTGCTGGCCGAGGTAGGATTCGGCAAGCACAAAGACAAGCAGTAGAAACTCTAGCCGTGCGTGAGCCGGTGTTATATTGCTGAAATGTAAGCCTACTACAGGATAATTTGTTAAGAAGGGCAACAAAACGAGGCGTAGAATACAGCTGGCGTCTCGCTGTGCTACAAGGTTGCCGAAGATTACCACAAAAGGTGTCCTGCTATGAAAATAAATGGCACCTGAGACCAACCGTCACCTTTGGTTATTGAACCGCGTGGCAGGCGACAGTCAGTTTGGTATGCTACCGTTGTCTGAGGAGTCTCTAAACACATCTTCGGCTTGAAATCTCATTGACTGGTGTAGAATTGTTTTCAGTGATGAGTTTCGCTTCGAGCTGAGCCTCGACGACCAGCGGAGACGTGTCTGGAAACGCCCCAGTCAGCAGTGGGATACCAACCTGACTGTAGCCCGCCGTATGGCCCGAAAACCAGGAAACCAGGAGTGATGGTCTGGGGCACCATTTCATTTCGTAGAAGGATCCCTCACAGCACAGTGGTACGTCGACGATATTCTAAGCCCCGATTTTTTTTTTCCCCCTTCGAGCTTCCCTGGTCTTAAATTTCAGTAAAATTATGCCCGCACACGGCGAGAGCGTCTACTGCTTGTCTTCATGCTTATTAAATTCTATCTTGGCTAGCAAGGTCGCCGGATTTCTCCCCAATTCAGAACAGATGGAGCATTATTGGCAGGGCCCTCAAACCAGCTCGGCATTTTGACAAGTGGACAGAATTTGGCACGATACCCCTTAGGAGATCCAACAACTTTATCAATCGTTGCCAAGCCGAATAACTCCAAGCATAAGCTCAACAGTTGACCAACAATTTATTGACTTTCTCAACTTGTGAAACTCTTCCTCTTAAATAAATCATCCAATTTTTCTGAAATTGTAATCATTTGTTTGTCTGCACACGTACATCACATCTACGGAGTCCCGTCCCAATTGGATAATTTCTTTTTTTTTCCTTTTTTTCTTAGAGTTGTAACGTTCCATGGCAGTACACACACTGTACACAAACTGAAATGACGTTTAATTGTACTATGTATGCCGCTATGAAGCAATTCGTATGTACTGTAATTGTTTAACAAAAAATATTATTTAATTTTGTATAAAGGACGTTGGTTATTATTTTAATATTTTCTGTAATAATATTCTCGATATATTTATGATTGTAATATTTCTATACTCATAATGTAATTATGAAATATGTTAATATCTGCGATGAAGAAATGTAAAATATAGCCACAGAGGAAAATAATGTTGCAAGATTACAAAGAGATATTAATAATCAGCAATAGTATAAATAGCACTACATAATGTGCATTCTTTGTCGTCTTCCTCGAGAGCTGAGAGAGAGAGGAACCTGTGATGTAGCGTTATATGCATGAGTAGACTTCTTTTGTCTGTATCTGTCTTTAGCCGCCATTAGAGGAGAAATTATGAAGGTGTGTAATTTTAATTATTGTTGTGGTCTAAATACATTATAATTTATCAAAATTGAGTGTTACTAATGTAAATTAGCTTGCCCATGTCATCTATAATATTTCTTTAAAGAATTTTCAGCACTTTTAGCGATTATCGTTGGTGTTGCTGGGCTGTGCAGCGACCGAACGATTTGCAGCGGCGGCACATTTAAAAAATTGTTCCGCTATAAAATTAACCAAACCCGTAAATCGGGAGCAGGTAAAATTAGCAGTGAATTACGAAATATTTTTCTTTTACAGCGATCCTGAGGTTGACTGAATTTGTTACTGGTTTTACATTTGTGCATTCATAGGCGGATAATTAACGTTGAAGTTGTTAATCTGTTGGTTCTTTCAATTTCTAAAGCAAATAACTTAAATGTATAGTGAAGTGTGTTTTGTCAATGATAATTAAACGTTCAGATCGGCTTGGCAATATTTAACCATTTTATGCTAACACAGACAGTCTTGTGTTCCATAGCTAACGCCGAGAAAGAATTCAGTAAATATTTAAAAACCCACTGCATTTAGAAAATGTGTGCCAAGGCCGAAATACGTAAAAAATTTAATTTAAATAATTTTCAAAGTCATAAATGTTATTAATCAATTTGTTTGAATTGATCAGCATGAGAGGGTTGCAAAAGTACACGTAACTTTAAATGTGTTTACTTCTGTCTAAATGAATTTTTATTACCACACGTAAAAAAAAGGGTTCTACAACAAAGTTCGTACTGAAATAGTAAGTAACAAAAATATTTAAAGCCATTTCTTCCCCATTTTCATCCATTCATTTTACATTATATATATATATTCATTAAAGAGTGCATATTTCAGGCCTGACTAAAGACGAAAGTCTGAAAAGTGTGCAACACTAACCCCGACATGAGTCCTCGAAACTCCCATAAAACAAAAATGACGTGTTTTCCATTCCCTCTCACCATATGCTCCGCTGCATCAATCAGCGTCATTAAACTGTGTAATGAATGTGAGCAATTTCAGCCGCGTACCTTAACAGAGAACACTGCGTTCCCTAGCTGAACATGGAACGTCAGACTGCTTATACAGCTTATGGAACACACTGCCTTCCATTGCTGATTGCGGAATAACGTCGTGAAGCCTAAATATTAACAAAATGAATTGGTTAGAAAAACTGCAGAGTAATAATTGAGGATCCCTCTTTGGTTTGTCAGTTATCATTTTTGCAGTTCTACACACTAAAAATAAAATAATAGGTCAAAGATGAGCAACGAAGGAGTTTTTATTTGCTATACAACCTGTAACCCAGGCGATCACGGGACCGACCGATCACTTTACCACCTTGTCCTTCCGCCCAGCAACGGCGGCAGCCTTATCTGCAGTGAACTGCAGATGGCGCCTTCTCTTCCTGGAAGCGCCATCATCTGGGACGGAGAGCACCGGGCGACCGAAGAGATAAGAGTCACATATCTGCACAAAAAGCAAATAGTCACATTAAAATGGCTACATCTTCGGTGTTCGTGTATATTAAATTAAGTGCAGGTATAACGTCGAAAGTTGACGAATGTTGAATCAACACTGACTGTAAGTCAGGTTACCGTCAAATATAGTGCCGGGAAAAAATTAGTGCACCGGGAAAGACGACGTCATGATGGCGTATCCCACCTGGGAGACAGAAGATGTACTGATGATGGTTTCAGCGTCGTCCGCCAACAGATAGCGTAGTAGCGTAGCCACCAGAGTCTCATCTGCGTCTGTCCTTTGATAGGGAATGCTCACAGCCAGAAGGCTCAATATGGTGCAAACGTGTGAAGCAAGGAAGGAACCACGCACGCGTGCTTTCTACAGCCAACTGTGCGAGTGTGAAAGGAGTCAAATTGTGGCCTTCCAAGTCTTGAGATGGTCCATTTGGAGAACTGCCACACATGTTGGACGTGCTGCGTCAGTTATGCAACGGTGCTGGTGTTAGGTGTCACGGGAACATTCTCACGCACATAGTCGATGTTCTGGACGTCCACGAAGCACACACGCCCACCAGGACAGTCTTACTGTAAGGGCAGCAGTGGTGGCTGATGGTACAGCTCCCACAGCACAGATAAGAGGGCTTGTGAACCCAGATGTGTCAACATGAACTGTTGCGAACCGATTATAACTGTGAGACTGCGGGCACGCACACCTCTAGCCTGTCTTCCATTTGCACCACGGCATCGACGTGCTCGACTCGACTGATGCCGTCAGAGGATCATTTGGAAGATTTACTGGCCCGTCGTGGTTTCACGAGTGAAAGCAAATTCTGCCTGCACCCAAGTGACGGTCGTTTGCGCGTGTGATATAAAAACCTGCTGAGCGCTGTCTCATAGAGTGCATTAGGCCAAGACACAATGCCCCATCACAGGCCTTATGATTTCGAGTGCAACAAGCTACAACTCTCGTACATCTTTGGTGTTTGTGGAGTGGAAACTAACTTTTGCTCGGTAAGTGTACAGTGTTTTAGACCCGTTCGTTTGTCGTTCTCGCGACAGGAAAGTGATGTGTTATTCCATCAGGATAATGATCACCCACACAATACCCGTGAAACTCAACGTGCTCTGCAAGACGTGCAGCAACTTCAAATAGTTCAAATGGCTCTGAGCACTATGGGACTTAACATCTGAGGTCATCAGTCCCCTAGAACTTAGAACTACTTAAACCTAACTAAATTAAGGACATCACACACATCCATGCCCCAGGCAGGATTTGAACCTGCGACCGTAGCGGTCGCGCGGTTCCAGACTGAAGCACCTAGAACCGCTCGGCCACGCGTCCGGCGCAGCAACTTCCTTGGCCAACACGACCTTCAGACTTGTCTCCAGTCGAACATGTGTGGCATATGATGCGATGAGAAGTGACTCGTGCCACTCGTCAACCTACTACTCATACAGAACTACGTGAACAGGTCGAGCAGGCGTGGCTTACCGTATCCTAGGACAGTATTCGCCATATGTGCTGTCGACTGTATGCCAGAGTCAGCTCCTGCATTGCTACCTGTGGAGGATACAACACGTACTAATATGGGTGTTGCAGCACTTGTCGATATCTGGCATCTCAGAACCGGTTGTGCTATTGATCTTTAAATGTAAACTTTTCATGTACTGCGTATGCGCTGTTGCAACAATAAATTTTGAGTGAATTGGTGTATCTACATCAGATAACCTGTGAATATTTCTGTAAGAGAGGGAACGTCTTACTTAAATAAAATACGAAGATCACAGCTAATAATCCATTATCCACAGAGATTCTGAGCGATTTTCAGCCAGTAAGTATCGCATTTAACGCCATTCCTGAAAAATTGAGAGTGTAGTGTTTTTAGCATAATTCATCGTAGTAGGCGGATTTTTTGAGGGCATATGTAGCTTGGTAAAAATATCTCTTATGATATTGATGCCGAAAATAAGAGACGAGATGTCCGCCACCTAGGAATCACATGCGATTCATTGCTGCTCTGCCTGTTAATGATCTACTGTAAGTTTACTTACAGTACAGTGGTAGCCTTTTCCAACATCAAATTTAACAACTTTATGGTAATGATAAAAATTACAAAATTTAACAATGGTAAAAATTCCCTATTCCAGTTTTATCGTCTCCAGAGTACACATTGAGACAATCAGCGCCGCATCCCAAAAGAAAGCGCTGTCTAGCTCGGGGTTGAAGCACTCTGTTCGCCATTTTCGAATGGATCTTTAAGACCATGATTACGCGTATCCTGAATCCCTTCATCACGATTAGAAACAAATAATAAGGAGCAAAGCGCTGTTCTCTTTTACTACTAGCTATACTATGTGATCAAAACTATACAGACACCTGGCTGAAAACGACTTACAAGTTTTCGGTAATGCTGGAATTCAGTATGGTGTTGGACCAACCTTAGCCTTGATGACAGCTTCCGCTCTCGCACGTTCAATTAGATGCTGGAACGTTTCTTGGAGAATGGCAGCCCAATCTTCACGGAGTGCTGAGCTGAGGAGAGGTAACGATGTCGGTCGGTGAGGCCTGGCATGAAATCGGCGTTCCAAAACATCCCAGAGGTGTTCTATACGATTCATGTCAGGACTCTGTACAGGCCAGTCCATTACAGGTATGTTATTATCGTGTAACTCCTCTGCCACAGGCCGTGCATTATGAACAGATGCTCGATCGTGTTGGAAGATGCAATCGCCATCCTCGAATTGCTCTTCAACAGTGGGAAGCAAGAAGGTACTTAAAACATCAATGTAGGCCTGTGCTGTGATAGTTCCACGCAAAACAACAAGGGGTGCAAGCCCCTCCATGAAAAACACGACCACACCATAACACCACCGCCTCCGAATTTTACTGTTGGCACTGCACACGCTGGCAGATACCGTTCACCGGGCATTCGCAATACCCACAGCCTGTCATCGGATCGCCACATTGTGTACCGTGATTCGTCACTCCACACAACGTTTTTCGACTGTTCAATCGTCAAATGTTTACGCTCTTTACACCAAGCTAGGCACCGTTTGGCATTTACCGGCGTGATGTGTGGCTTATGAGCATGACCATGAAATCCAAGTGAAACGTCCCCTTAGAAATATTATACAATACTGTGCTTAAACTGACACACAATATTTTTAGCGCAACGCAATCTGACTTTCAAAAATCCCTACAAAAGAATGGCCCTGACTAACATTAACCTATACCTTTCACAAATCACTTACCTCACAAAAATCTTCGTTACTCAAGCTACCGCAATACAGCGAGCGCCACTACTGCCAGCTAAATAACAGATTCAAACTACGGAAGGCACTAACTACTGATGGGCATAGTTAGCAAATGAAAGATTTTAATAGAGAACAAACAATGTATTTACCTCAATAGTGTTCAAAAGTCATAATGCATATAGCAGTTCATGATATCCAGTATTACAAATTTCAAAACTCCGCCATCTCTCTCCCCACATCCACCACTACTGGCGGCTCACCTCCAACTGCGCAACGCTACGCGCTGTTCACATCCAGCTGCCCAACACTACAATGGCAGACAACAATGCAAACTAGCCACAGACTGCACACAGCACAGCCAGTGATTTTCATACAGAGCGCTACGTGGCGTTACCAATTAAAAAAAACCTATACAGTCTACTTACATAGCCCCTATGTTCCCCACAAAAAATTTTACAATTTTTTTGGCACATGGCCAATATTTGTTAAAAATTTTTCACAATCGTAATTACAATAACAAAGAAATCAAATGCACACACTTATTGATACAATGTTGGTCAAAAGCTAAAATTTTCTCACAGTCCATAAAGATAGTCCTGATCATTCATCATAATAGTAATTACAGTTTTTTTCACAAAGTCTCATTAGTAAAAGAAATTGCACACAGAAGTAGTGGATTTCCATGCAGTCTTGAAGAATTAGTGTTGTCCTTCCAATGGAAAGACAGTGCTGACTCTTGACATGCAGACAGGTAATGGGCCACAACAGAGCAAACCCACCGCAGAGTCAGTCGAAGTTGATGAATATTGGTAGGTAGGTCATCACAGAGTAGACCCACTGTAGTCCTGGTAGAGATTGTGGTATTGGTGGGCCACCAGAGGTGCAGACCCACTGCAGTCCTTGTAGAAATAATGGTATTGGTGAGTCAGCAAAGGTGTAGACCCAGTGTAGTCCTTGTAGAAATAATGGTACTGGTGGGTCATCAAAGATGCAGACCCACTGTAGTCCTTGTAGAGACGGCCAGCAGCCATCTGTTGCGACTGTGCAGGTGCACATTCACCATCGAAGAGTCTTGCGGAGAGTATAGCAAGTCCGTAAACCACCACTTGCGCACTCACACAAGTTTTCTCATCTCCCGCCTAACTGTCATAGTACCTGCATTGGATCCTATGCAGTTTAGAGTTGCTGTGTGATGGTCTGGCTAGATGTTTGGCCATTACACATTACGACCCTCTTCAAATGTCGGCGGTCTCTGTCAGTCAGCAGACGAGGTCGGCTTGTACGCTCTCGCGTCCGTCTGTTGTCGTAATTTAATACATTATTATTATTATTATTATTTTGATTGTTGCCGACTTACGTGGTGGGCCTTAATAAAAATGATATTTCATTCAATTTTGATTTACGGTTAAATGCTTTTGTGAAGTTCTCCTTTTTAACAATATTAATCTTAAATTATTTGTTACGTTAATGAATGTTAGACTCGCTGAATCTTAAAACATGAGCATACAAGTTGAACATTGGAATAAACTTTTCATATTAATTTCCTCGGCTAGTCAGTTCACTTTAAAGCAAGAAATCTTTAGTTATTAATTACTATTGCGGCCCACACACGCGCGAGAGTATTTTTTCTTACCTCCGTTAACCATTGTATTGTAGTCGGAGTCTTGGCTCTGGCTCTCGGCTATGGTACTGAAAATAAGAATCTTAAAGCTACGTATTTTCTGCAACGTCGGGCGGCTGTGGAGAAAAATTAATATTATGTTAATAGCGGGCGAGTTTTTCGCTTCCGCTAATTTTTCATAAGTTAATATCGCCACGTAATGGCGTCGTTGGCTGCATCGGCCGCTGCGATTGTTGAACTGTAAATTACTTTAATGCAGGTTAAGGCGGACATGATATCGGGATCACGTCTTACAAATTAAAAGTGCACAATAATATAAAATCAATATATTATCTGCTTAACTCATACAAATATGCTTACATTTGCCAGCACTCACAAGATGTCCGTCTACACACAATCAAGACAAGAGAAGAAGTGAAGACGACTAAAAAATTAACAAAAGAGCGTATCTTGTCGTCTCTTTAGATCATTTAGTTATATTTCTTCGCACTCGAAACCTACATAGAGAAATTATTATTTTACGGCTACATGATAAAAATATATTATTCAATTTTTAAATGTCTGTTCTTTATAAATACTGTTTTTTAAGACTTTTCGTAATATAGCACTGGGGACGCTATATTGCCCCCCGAAATGTTTATGTCATAAAAAATGTTCGTGTTTTTTGACATAAATATTTCCTATTTCATTTCCACAGTGTCCACACGCAGATTTTTCTTTCACAGTCTACATATGTCACATCATATGTTTAAACCGTTGTAATTACTGGGGTGTGTTGCACACAAAGTGTAATACAGATGAAGTTATCTACATAACCATGTAATATACAATTGGTTACGTATACAGTCATGTACAAAAGAAGAGGACATAGAATACAATTAGTTTCATTTTGGCTGCTTCTTCTTAGGGTTGCAACTTTTGCAGTGTTCAAGGTATACAATCATGAGTTAGTCTGTAGTACTTGAAGTCCCAGGGGTGTCAACTGATCGCTCCCCACTTGGCGCGGCCGTAGGGAAACCCTGGGGAAAACCTCGGCGGAGCGACAGACTAAGTGTTTTGGTTACTTTCACTTAATTGTTTGTGGGATGGTATTGGAGTACAGGATGTGCATACATTACAAATAATGTTTTGTTGCACTATACAAAAAATGAGGTAATCATAACAATTGATTGCGGTGTCGTTGATGATCTAAGCCGCGACGTTTAGCTTGCGACGGCGCCGGTTGGTGTGTTCGGTGTTCGGCGTTCGCGGCGGCTGCGGACAGACCAACGCCCGCTCGACGCCAGCGTTTCTCGCCGTCGTGGAACGTCAGAATCAGCTGATCGGCTGCACGGTTGGCGATGCGCTTCTGTGTCGCCCAGGCGTGGTGGAGTGGGATGATATTGGACCCCCGCGCTTGTTGGCAGAAGTCAGCTCTGCTACGCATCTCCGACGTAGTACATGAAACATACACACAACCAACGTAATATTTGTTTCCCGCTGCAGATGGTTACGCTAGTGGGAAAGAAGCATTTATTAGTGCGGCAGTTGTTGTTAAGTTTTCGCCAGTTTCCGAGTGTCAAGCTAGCACTGTCTTGCAGAATACATGACATGGATCTTCTCCCGTGAATGAAGTTTTGATGTGCCACTGTTTCCATTACACGTCAGTTTTTGTCTTGATAAAATTATGTTTTCGCCGCACTCGCAGGCACTGGTGAGTGTCCCAGTACGAGCTTAGCACAAACATTCGCCGTTTCTGCGGTCGCTGTTTTGCAACAGTCCACGCATCGCATTCCAATCTCGCATTATTGTACTCACTGAAATTACAGTCTGTCCCAAAAATATTGACTGTGGGTTCACTTCACGTTAACAGTTCACATTTATAAGCAAATTCACAGTTTTTCGTGCGTAATATTGGCGTTTGGCGTCCTTACCGCTGTTGAACGTTCAATACTAGCACTTCACTGTCCGTACCACAGTTTCACCTTCACAGTTTTTCACACTGCTTAAAGTAACTGTTTCGATTAGTTCACAAACACTAATGTATTTCATTCAGTCTGAACTGGACTTTGGCTCGTGCTGGATTTTACCAGTCTCCCGCACTAATTATCTCTTTTCATTTTCCACTTAGAGTGGTACTTGCCTTCAGATTTTTTGACTATACAATTGTATTTCCGTCTCATCTGAGGTAAGTCCCCATGTCATGTCTGCCCACGCATTGCGTACTTGCCCTCCAGAGCCAGGCTCGACTTTACAAAACGTTGCCTCTCGCATTATTGTACACATTTTATAATCTAGGCCTAGCGTGCAAGTTCCTAGATTAGTGTTAGATTTGTTACTTTTGTTTACACGATAAATTCGTGCAAATCTCTGCCTTAGCAGATGGCAATGTTTCTTAACAGTGCTTAGCGGTAGTCTTGTTTACTGATTTGCTTTGTACCTTGTCCACAACACATGAGGTACCTTGGGTGATGTACACGCTGCACTCATGTTGTTTAGTAAATTATGATTGAGCATATTTCAGGATCAGTATAGACACAAATACATGGAACAACATATACACTATAATATTGAATTTCATAAGTTTCATTACTACTACAGTTCAAAAATATTCATGACACACTAATGAAAAATTCTTTCATCATTAAATGCTGTTGATTTTTTTTTAAATATTTTAAAGCATTTTTAAAAACGAAATTTGTAAAATATTCTTAAACCTACGCTCATGTTTTTTTTGTGTAATTACTTTAAAATTACTGTTATTCCTTAACGTCTACGAAATTGAATCGCACTAATCTTGTGTGCCTCATTGTCTTTAAATGTTACTCTAAAATCTGAACGTTTACACACAGAAAAAAATAAACTCTAAACTTAACCTGCTACTCACATATGTAAAAGTTGCTCTACTGAGCGAACGTCTTTAAGTCTTTGTAAGCATTTTTCTTGTTTCCTTCGTAATTGCCTCCTTCCTTGACCACGGGATGGTGTAGTTTGCGTGACAAAGTATCGTGAGGTACCACTTCGATGTTATACGTGTAGCGCTCGATAACACCGGGTTTTCCGAAAACACATTCTCATAATCTGTAAGTAGCTGAGTCAATTCGTTTTGTTGTGCTTCAGTCAAATGTTCTGACTCCCTGACTTTCATGGCTATCAGTTTCCTTTTTTCCTCTTTGTCTTCTGTAATAAATTCTTTATAATATGCTTGTCTTGTACTTAAGTCAGAATATAAATTCATTACCTGTATTCCTACGAATCTCGACTGAAAGCTCCGGCAATATTTACCGTGCACTTCCGGTGTCCTCAACAATGGCAAAATTGCACGTCTACCCTCATTCATAAGGCTTACTTCCCCGCACAAGAGGTCGATTTTTGCGTCCCTCTGGCGTAAAAATTCCATCCCCAGGATGCAAGCAACACCTAATTCCTTAACTACTAGGAACGAGCTTTTCATTGCTTCATTTCCTACTGTAAACTCGACTTGCACCTGGTGCTTTATGATATGAGATTGTGCACCTATTGCACCTGTTACACGACAATTCTTCACTAGCAATACTGGTATTCGATTAGTTTGACTCAAGTACTTGTAAAAATTTGGACTCATGACATTGGTTGACGCACCGGTATCGACTATTATCTGTATTGGTGCTCCGTACATATATCTGCTTGCAATATAGCCTCCACAACACTTTTGTCGGTTCGATTACATTTCTGCGGTATGTCTACAAGTTCCTTTTCTATTTTTATTCCCTCATTGTATCTCAGCATACAAAGTTTATGGCTGTCTCCGTGAATGCGCCCTCACTACACCATCCTGCAGCCAACAACGGAGAGCGTATTGTGGCTGTCTTTAGTTTAACGGATGAGCATTAGTGGGTTGACAGTTGTCTATCACTTCCACTAACCTCACACTGTGGTTCTGGTTGTTGTTGTTGCTACTGTTGGGTTGGCCGCCCTGCCTCCCCGATGGTGTATTTTGATATTGTGTATGGCTCTGGTTTTGCGGTGGTCGGTTGTAACTCCCTGACATGTTCTGTGATGGACCTGGGTTGGCGTTCCATTGTGGCGCTGTGTTTCGTTGCCACTGTGGTGTCGGTTCATTACTACCACGCCACTGGTTTCAGTTGTTCCGCCATTGCGGATTGCCGTTACCATTATATCCATTAGTCATGCGTCCATCATGATGTCTCTTTCGATTTTGACGATTACAACCGTTGCCATTATAACCATTGCCATTGTTTGTGCCTCGATTCTGTTGCCGGTGCTCTTGCCTATTCCCGTTACCATTTGGTACTAAGTTACTACCGTTACTGTGGCTGCCGTTGTAATCGGCTTTTTGTTGATTACAGCCTGCGTGGTTCCACTTGTTTTCGGTTTTCATATCTTCGATCAATAAGTCAACAGAATCCACTGTTTCCATAAATTGTTCTATATCGTATTCCGCCACATTGATGAAATATCTTTTAATTTCGCTGGGCAACTTCATTTTTATTAATCTGATTGTGTCACGATCGGACATTGGCTCGTCCCAGTACCTCGTTTTGTTTATATACTTTTCAAAATATTTGCGTAACGTTCCCATCTTAGGATTGTACATTTCTGGACTGTACAACTCCTTGCGTAGTCTTTCTTGGACGCTATCGGACCAGAATTTTTGCAAGAAAGCACCTTCAAACTGTTGCATCGTTAGACATTTTTCGGACACGTCGGTGGCCCACAGTACCGCGTCACCTTGAATAAAGGAGACCACGAACTGTATTCTTTGTCTTTCCGTCCATGTCCTGGGAAACACATTCAAATACCACAGAGTGGAATTTTGTTTTTCGCTATTGAAGGGTTGGAATATCCTGTGTTTTTTACATTGTCCTCTTTTTTGCACATCTGATTGCTACATTCTGGGACATTCATTACTTCGTGATGTGCGCTGCACGGTATCGCATGTTGTTCGTGCTCATAATTCGTATTAGGTTGCGGTTGCGCACTCGCACCCTGCCTACCGTCAGCGTTATTATAGTAATCAGTACGCGGAGTCGGATTCATTATCTGTCCGCCACTGTTTACATTGCTTTCCAATGCAGACAGTCTCCGCGCGACCTCCTGTTGCCAATTTGGCAACTCCACTGTCACACGGGACTTGATCTGTGTTAATTCGGCATTTAGTGCGGCAGCGCTAGCGTCAATATTTACACTCGCGGCCGCAGTCGCTTGTTCTACAGCTGTTTTTACGTCGCTTTCAATCTTTGCAGATATCTCGCGATCCTTTACTTCTAGCCATTCATTTAATTGTTTTTCTACTTTTTGAGCTTGACTTCCAAATATGCGTCAATACTTTTCCGTGCATCTATCTCCACATTATCTACGCGGTTGGTTAAGTCTGGACATTATCTTCAAGCCTAGCCTGCGATATATGCAATTTTTGCATTTCGCCGGCTAAGCTTTCACAAGATCGGGTATTTCTTTGCACGCGTCCCGCATCTCGGCAAGTTCGCTTTGGATACAGTCTAGTTTTGCTTTACTGCGCTGCTCTTGCTCACTGAGATTTTGCATTAATTTTTTCTCCTGCTCATGTAGCATTTGAGCCAGTTTTTCGTCTCTTTCCCTATCTCTTTCTTCGAGCCTACGCAGAAATTCAGCAAAAGGGTCTGCAATCGGTGAGCATACTGGTGCCCGCTTAATCTAGCACTCGATTGGCACCCCTGCCCAGGCAGTGGAGTTGTTACTCTATTCCCATTCTGCTGTGGAGCGTCATTCACCGTCCACAGATCCTCGCCCCCCGCTCCGGAAATTATGTTACCCGAGGCGGTGGCTCGGGATTCATTTACGTTTTGCAAATGATCCTCACTTTCCATATTAACAGAATTTTGTTCTTCTGGTACGGATGCTTTAGGATGTCCTATCTTACCCATACTAAATTCACTTTAAGTCAGTGACAAATCTTTAACACTGATACACACACGAATAATTATCCCCTCCAAAAATAAACATATAAATACACAAAACGAATAATTATCGCCTCCAAAAATAAACACATAAATACACAAATACACAGAATTTAAATTGCACTTTACTTACTATTTTTTTTTTCACCTAAGGTATCCCATGTGCATATGGGTTCGATATTCCGCACAGAGCTACACAGGACGCTTGCACAATAGGCCTTACCTTAGTTATTTCTGTTTATCGAAATCCTTTTTCTTTTCTACACTTTTTCTTCTCCAGCTCTCCACAGGGTGTGGTTTTGTTGTTGTACATGTAAAAGAATTCATATAAGCATTAATATTTTACAACAATTAGACACATACATAATTACATTCATTACAATAGCGTCACATTTAATAAATTTCGTATTTTATTTGATCGAGCCCCACGTTGGGCGTCAATCTCGCGTCCGTCGGCTGTCGTAATTTAATACATTATTATTATTATTATTTTGATTGTTGCCGACTTACGTGGTGGGCCTTAATAAAAATGATATTTCATTCAATTTCGATTTACGGTTAAATGCTTTTGTGAAGTTCTCCTTTTTAACAATATTAATCTTAAATTATTTGTTACGTTAATGAATGTTAGACTCGCTGAATCTTAAAACATGAGCATACAAGTTGAACATTGGAATAAACTTTTCATATTAGTTCCTCGGCTAGTCAGTTCACTTTAAAGCAAGAAATCTTTAGTTATTAATTACTATTGCGGCCCACACACGCGCGAGAGTATTTTTTCTTACCTCCGTTAACCATTGTATTGTAGTCGGAGTCCTGGCTCTGGCTCTCGGGTATGGTACTGAAAATAAGAATCTTAAAAGCTACGTATTTTCTGCAACGTCGGGCGGCTGTGGAGAAAAATTAATATTATGTTAATAGCGGGCGAGTTTTTCGCTTCCGCTAATTTTTCATAAGTTAATATCGCCACGTAATGGCGTCGTTGGCTGCATCGGCCGCTGCGATTGTTGAACTGTAAATTACTTTAATGCAGGTTAATTCAAGGAAGGCGGACATGAAATCGGGATCACGTCTTACAAATTAAAAGTGCATAATAATATAAAATCAATATATTATCTGCTTAACTCATACAAATATGCTTACAATTGCCAGCACTCGCAAGATGTCCGTCTACACACAATCAAGACAAGAGAAGAAGTGAAGACGACTAAAAAATTAACAAAAGAGCGTATCTTGTCGTCTCTTTAGATCATTTAGTTATATTTCTTCGCACTCGAAACCTACATAGAGAAATTATTATTTTACGGCTACATGATAAAAATATATTATTCAATTCTTAAATGTCTCTTCTTTATAAATACTGTTTTTAAGTCTTTTCGTAATATAGCACTGGGGACGCTCTAACGCTTTTGTGCTGTACGTGTCCCTTCACGTTTCCACTTCACTATCACATCGGAAACAATGGACCTAGGGATGTTTAGAAGTGTTGAAATCTCGCGTACAGGCGTACGACAGAAGTAACTCCCAAACACCTGACCACGTTCGAAGTCTGTGAGTTCCGCAGAACACCCCTTCTGCTCTCTCACAATGTTTAATGACTACTGAGGTCGCTGATATGAAGTACCTGGCAGTAGGGGCAGCACAGTGCACCTAATATGAAAAACGTATGCTTTTGTGGGTGTCCAGATACTTTTGATGACATAGTGTACATTCAACGTCATTTATGTGTAAAGTATATGAATGCTAAAGTAGGTAATATAATTCCTCATTTATTGTAACCTACCGCCGCCAAAATATAAATAATTTCAAAACTTTCAATGTAAGTGAAGGTTTCGCGGCTCTTATCATAGTCACTCTAATTCTCCCGGGTCTGTGACTACATTGTCAATGCTCAAAATTTCCGACGTTTTGGCCACTATTGCCAGAGGTCGTACTCAGGGTAACTTCTAAATGAGAAAAGTTTGGTTCTTCTATATAGGCGGAAGAGGCTGTTATTGAACTCTGATAGGCTATTGAGAATGAGGAGAAGGGGTGCTAGACGTCCTTCCTTGGTGTTCCTCAATATTTCTTTTTATTTCCATGAGTGGCAAGCAATAAAGCAAAAACCAGTGAAGAACGTCTGTTTCCAGAAGTAAAAAGAAATAATGAGAAAGTAAATAAAAAATGTCTAAGCTCCCTCCTCCACATCTTCAATAGCCTATCAGAGTTCGATAACAGCCTCTTCCAACAGTTTATCCAGTAGGTAGCAAGAAAATAATAAAAAACCACCCTGAGCAAGGTCACTTCAATAGTGCCCAAAACGTTGAAGTTGTACCCACTGACATTGCGGTCACAGACCCAGAAGAATTTAGTTGACGATTTTAAATGTTGTCAAGCGCCAGTGTCAAACAATAAATGGAACGGACTTTACATCATGTAATACGGTTTCTAATATATCAAATGGTTCAAATGGCTCTGAGCACTATGGGACTTAACAGCTATGGTCATCAGTCCCCTAGAACTTAGAACTACTTAAACCTAACTAACCTAAGGACAGCACACAACACCCAGCCATCACGAGGCAGAGAAAATCCCTGACCCCGCCGGGAATCGAACCCGGGAACCCGGGCGTGGGAAGCGAGAACGCTACCGCACGACCACGAGATGCGGGCTCTAATATATCGGTCAATCGATTGACTTACATATTTCGCCTTGGAATTTAAGGTGTTTTCATCTATAACAGTCTCAGACTCCCATTACTGGGCTGTCAACTACACATTTTCTTGTTACCGCTCATTTAATTCAAATCGGGTACTCCAGAGCATTTCAAGATTTTGGATGAAAGTAAATAATCCAGTAGCATATTTCAGCTGCTCTTGTCTCGTTATTGCATAGTAATCACTCTGCGAGATTTATAGCACAATCACCTTAACAGTTCAGACACCCAAGTTGCTGTAAAGAATAACATACAGAAGAATGGAAACGAAATTTGAGGATCTGTTTAGGTGACCATCTGTATCTTTAGGAAAGATAAAGGCATCACAGAGGCAGTTATCACGTAGCGCTTGATAACGGAAGCAAGACTGAAGAAAAATCGAGACACTTTCGTAGACTTCGTCTACCTGGAAAGAGCGTTCGACAGTGTAAAATGGTGCAATAAATATGGGTAAGGTATAGGGAAAGATGGGTAATATAGATTATATATAAGAACCAAAAGGGAACAGTAGGAGCAGGAGACCAAGAAGGAAGACTTCGGATTAAAAAGGTCTAAGACAGGCGTGAATTCCTTCGCCCCTTCTGTTCAGTCTATAAATCGAATACGCAATGACGGAAATAAAAGAAAGATTCAAGAACGGGACTGAAAGTCAAGGTGAAAGGATATCAGTGATAAGATCCGCTGATGACATTACTATCCACAGTGAAAGTCAAGGATTATAGGATTGTTGAGTGGAATGAACAGTCTAATGAGTACAGAATATGAACTGAGAGTAAATCGAAGAATGACAAAAGTAATGAGAAGAAGCAGAAATGAGAATAGCGAATAAATTAACATCAGAATTGGGGATCACGAAGTAACCGAAGTTAAGGAATTCTGCTACCTAGGCAGCAAAATAAGCTACGATGTGAGGAGCAAGAAAGACATAAAAAACAGACTATCACTGGCAAAAAGGGCATTCCTGGCAAAGAGAAGTCTACTAGCATCAAACATAAGTCTTAATCTGAGGAAGAAATTTCTAAGAACGTACATCTGGAGCACAGCATTGTAGGTCAATGAGATATGAACTGTGGGAAATTCGAAACAGAAGAGAATCGAAGCATTTGAGATGTGGTGCTACAGATGAACATCGAAAATTAGGTGGCTGATGAGGTAGGGAATGAGGAGATTCTCTGTAGAATTGGCGAGGAAAGGAATATATGGAAAACACTGACAAAGAGAAGGGACAGGATGATAGATCTGTTAAGACAACATGAAATAACTTCCATGATACTAGAGAGTGCTGCAAAGGGTAAAAACTGTAAAGGAAGATAGAAATTGCAATACACCCAGCAAATAATTGAGGTCCTAGGTTGCAAGTACTACTCTCAGAGGAAGATGTTGGCCCAGGAGAGGAATTCGTAGTGGGTCGCGTCAGATCAGTCAGAAGACTGATGACTGAAGAAAAAAAATACTGTGTGTAGCCCAATTGAATTCTCCTCTTGGTAAGAGGATATTTAAGTACCTCTATGAGGATCAGCCCACAAATCAATCACTGAGTGACCCTCTCTGCAAGAGGTTACATACGTTATCTACTCTGCTAACATGCCTGGATGGTAACTTCTGAAGCTATGGCAAAAATGGTCAGGGATCTGCATGTTGTTAAACAAGGCAAACATTCTGAGCCCTTCATGGGTCGCACCGTAGTAGACGCCTACATTGTCGACCATTATTGAAGAATCAGTCAAGATTTAATGTCACATCGGTAGCATCGTCAATATATTACATGTGTTACAACCTCATTTTTCATGGGATTCGTCTAAGTAATTTGGAGAACTTGCGGAAAAACAAAATTGGGTGACTTGGAGGTGAACCGAACCCCACTCATTCCGAACGTGAGAGCAATGTGTCAACCACTGCACACTGATTACAAGTTTCGTGGCCATTTGGAATGGAGTGGAATACCATCTTGGTTTGCCTTGACCCTGACATATTTGTAAAATTTCGTATTAACAGGATTGTTATTGATGCGCAGTTCCATGAATCCCTTTTTAACCTCGTCTTGTTACGAAAGCTATAAGCATCTTTTGGAAATATGTGGTCGTGCCCCAAGCGAGATGCACCACCGATAAATATGAGATAGAAGACCGGCTGATTGCACAATGTGCACAATCTTAGAATTGGAATTTGACTGCCCTAACTGTTTCCGATAGCCGTCCCTGGTAACTGTGATGTCTTACCGTTTCGACGATGCGCCCCTCCTGCTCCCTATTGTGTAGCCTATGACGCTCCTCAAGGCTGACGTACACAGATGCATCTGACCTCAGCTCCTTCTGCGACTCGTGTGCCCTCGGAGGAACACTTTCCTCCTGACCTGGTCCCAAACTGAACTGCAGTCGCACTAAGTTGAAATCTTGTGGGAGTTTAGATTTCAGCGGCATGTTTCCATTTATTGTTTGTTTTTTATTTACAGGGCTATTACAAATGATTGAAGCGATTTCATAAATTCACTGTAGCTCCATTCCTTGACATATGGTCACGACACAGTACAGATACGTAGAAAAACTCATAATGTTTTGTTCGGCTGAAGCCGCACTTCAGGTTTCTGCCGCCAGAGCGCTCGAGAGCGCAGTGAGACAAAATGGTGACAGGAGCCGAGAAAGCGTATGTCGTGCTTGAAATGCACTCACATCAGTCAGTCATAACAGTGCAACGACACTTCAGGACGAAGTTCAACAAAGATCCACCAACTGCTAACTCCATTCGGCGATGGCATGCGCAGTTTAAAGCTTCTGGATGCTTCTGTAAGGGGAAATCATCGGGTCGGCCTGCAGTGAGCGAGGAAACGTTTGAACGTGTGCGGGCAAGTTTCACGCGTGTATCTGGACATGCTGGAAAATTGGCTCATGCCACAACTGGAGACCGACTTCATCTTTCAACAGGATGGTGCTCCACCGCACTTCCATCATGACGTTCGGCATTTCTTAAACAGGAGATTGTAAAACCGATGGATCGGTCGTGGTGGAGATCATGATCAGCAATTCATGTCATGGCCTCCACGCTCTCCCGACTTAACCCTATGCGATTTCTTTCTGTAGGGTTATGTGAAAGATTCAGTGTTTAAACCTCCTCTACCAAGAAACGTGCCAGAACTGTGAGCTCGCATCAACGATGCTTTCGAACTCATTGATGGGGACATGCTGCGCCGAGTGTGGGAGGAACTTGATTATCGGCTTGATGTCTGCCGAATCACTAAAAGGGCACATATCGAACATTTGTGAATGTCTAAAAAGACTTTTTGAGATTTTGTATGTGTCTGCAAAGCATTGTGAAAATATCTGAAATAATAAAGTTATTGTAGAGCTGTGAAATCGCTTCAATCATTTGTAATAACCCTGTATTTCCCAATATGTAACCATAGCCTAAAATATTCACGCTTTCCAATATAAGCTACTTTCAATCTTCCTGGCAGATTAAAACTGTGTGTCAGACCGAGACTCGAGTTCGGGTCCTTTGCCTTTCGTGGGCAAGTGCTCTACCAACTGAGCTACCCAACCACGCCTCACGGGCCCTCCTCACAGCCTTACTTCCACCAATACCTCGTTTCCCACTTCCTAACTTCCCAGAAGTTTTCCTGCGAGTTCGAGTCTCGGTCCGACACACAGTTTTAATCTGCCAAGGAGTTTCATTTCAGTGCACACTCCGCTGCAGAGTGAAAATTTCATTCTGGAAACATCCCCCAGGCTGTGGCTAAGCCATGTCTCCGCAATATCCTTTCTTCCTGGAGTGCTAGTCCCGTCAGTTTCGTAGGAGTATTTCTGTGAAGTCTGGAAGGTAGGAGACGAGGTACTGGCGTACTTTTGTGAGGACAGGTCGTGAGTCGTGCTTGGGGAGCTCAGTTGGTAGCACACTTTCCCGCCAAAGGAAAAGGTCCAGAGTTCGAGTTTCGGTCCGGCACAGAGTTTATCTGCCAGGAAGTTTAATATCAGCCCACACTCCGCTGCAGAATGAGAATTTCATTGCGGAAAACTGCTCTGTGTTTAGCATTATTTAACTATAAAGCCATAAGATTACGACTATCAAAAAGGAAAGTAAGGGCAGTATGATACCTTGCGCCGGCCGGGGTGGCCAAGTGGTTAAAGGCGCTACAGTCTGGAACCGCGTGACCGCTACGGTCGCAGGTTCGAATCCTGCCTCGGGCATGGATGTGTGTGATGTCCTTAGGTTAGTTAGGTTTAAATAGTTCTAAGTTCTAGGAGACTGATGACCTTAGAAGTTAAGTCCCATAGTGCTCAGAGCCATTTGAACCATTTGATATCTTGTGTCTGGAACTGAACCACAATCGAAATTGTTCTAACAGAATCAAGCGAGCTTCTTTGTAAGATATCAGGTTAATGCGCCGTGCTGCAAGGATAATAAGACGGTATTCGCACAATGAAGCAGCAAAGTAGCTATAGGCAACCCCAGCCAACACGAAGACGTTAATGACGAGTGCATTGACCCACTAATATTCACTGTGGACTCAACATTAATGTCACTGTCCGGCTAGATAGAATCATCTCCATTTATACGTCAGTGCTTAGCGAGGAAGCATAAATACCTTTGATGATTTTGAATGTAGGTAGAACAGGGAGATCAACGGCACGACGTGGAAAGTCGCGTGACAGGATGCCACCAATCACGCAAAGGTCGATGCATTCATTTGTCCATTGAGTACCGAGAGAAGGTCAAATACAGCGATAAGTTCCAGTACTCCCTGTGACACTGTCGTGGGAGCGTGTGGAGACAGCGTTTGCTCGGCGAATGGACATTAAAATGGTTCAAATGGCTCTGAGCACTATGGCACTTAACATCTGAGGTCATCAGTCCCCTAGAACTTAGAACTACTTAAACCTAACTAACCTAAGGACATCACACACATCCATGCCCGACGCGGGATTAGAACCTGTGACAGTAGCAGTCGCACGGTTCCCGACTGAAGCTCCTAGAACCGCTCGGTCACCACGGCTGGCGAATGGACATTACCCGAGTCTTTACGACACTCGTTGTAGGTAGGCTTATTCTGATTTGGGATTCTGCAATAACAGAGGGGATACTGGTGTTTCAGAATAACAACAAGGTGGGCCACAGTAAGGCAACAGTCAGCAGTTCTTGTTCTGCAATGCAGGGAAACAACTGAACAATTAAATCTGGACGGTCGTACAAGTGTTTAAACAGCCGTGGTCGTTGTCTTTGCCACCTCGATCAATTTTTTCTACACATGCTGATTATACATATTTTCTGCAAAATGAATACAATAATTGTAATTTGGGTTAGCTAATGTAACGCGTTCAAAACCCCCACTCGAGTTGCACAACTTGGGAGCACCGAGGCCGTCAGCTGTGTGTCTCGACGATTTGTCCATTTATACGGCAGCAAATTATGACCATGTTTCAGGAAGTGTGGACGTAATTACTGTCTCAATTGGATCAGAAATTACAGGGAACTATCAATCACGATTAACACTAGGCATAAAGTTACAGATGTTGGTTAGTTGGTGATTAAGGGCCTGGAGATTCCTAGAGCTATCAACTGACGACGGCTTACTTTTAACTGTCAGTAGCTCTCGCACTACTGAAAAATGCAGACGTTATGACAATTATCTTCAATGTGATGTAGTGTTTAATGACCAGTATACGTAGAATACGGTCCTCCCTAGGCATGACTGTTACCTTCTTCATACTCGTCGGCGTTTTCACCTGTGGGTCCAACTATACAGGACCAGCGCCCTCATGGCTGACAGCCTTCACACGAAGATCTTCTCTGACTCCCAGCCACAAAGGAGACATAAAAAGGCGAGTGCTCTGCGGAACATCTGCGAAGAGACAAAAATAATGTCAAGTTGTGAAGTCTTGTCCTCAACATACACTACTGGCCATTAAAATTGCTGCACCACGAAGATGACGTGCTACAGATGCGAAATGTAACCGACAGGATGAAGATGCTATAATATGCAAATGATTAGCTTTTCAGGGCATTCATACAAGGTTGCCGCCGGTGGCGACACCTAAAACGTGCTGAGATGAGGAAAATTTCCTACCGATTTCTCGTACACAAACAGCAGTTGACCAGCGTTGCCTGGTGAAACGTTGTTGTGATGCCTCTTGTAATGAGGAGAAATGCGTGCATCACGTTTCCGATTTTGATAAAGGTCGGATTGTAGCCTATCGCGATTGCGGTTTATCGTATCGCGACATTGCTGCTCGCGTTGGTCGAGATCCAATGACTGTTAGCACAATATGTAATCGGTGGGTTCAGGAGGGTAATCGGAACGCTGTGCTGGATCCCAACGGCCTCGTATCACTAGCAGTCGAGATGAAAGACATCTTATCCGCATGGCTGTAACGGATCGTGCAGCCACGTCTCGATCCCTGAGTCAACAGATGGGGACGTTTGCAAGACAACAACCATCTGCAGGAAGAGTTCAATGACGTTTGCAGCAGCATGGACTACCAGCTCGGAGACCATGGCTGCGGTTACCCTTGACGCTGCATCACAGACAGGAGCGCCTGCGATGGTGTACTCAACCACGAACCTGGGTGCACGAATGGCAAAACGTCATTTTTTCGGATGAATCCAGGTTCTGTTTACAGCATCATGATGGTCGCATCCGCGTTTGGCGACATCGCTGTGAACGCACATTGGAAGCAGCTGTACCTGTACACGCCATCCAAGCTCTGTTTGACACAATGCCCAGGCGTGTCAAGGCCGTTAGTACGGCCAGAGGTGGTTGCTCAGGGTACTGATTTCTCAGAATCTATGCACGCAAATTGCGTGAAAATGTGATCACATGTCAGTTCCAGTATAATATATTTGTTCAACGAATACCCGTTTATCATCTTCATTTCTTCTTGGTGTAGCAATTTTAATGGCCAGTGGTGTATATATTAGCCCTAACAGGTTGGCAGCGTCTCAGACGTAGACTGCTAGGCAGGCGGAACGTTTGGAATGGTACTGGGACTGCACCTTACTAGAACTTCTAAAATTCATCAACTTTCAAACGAAAGGTCTTGAAACTACAAAATTTCTGGTAACATGCGATTTTCGTCAAGTGTAAGAATTAGTTCATAAATATCACATTACGGATACCCACCAGAGCAACAGCGCCTATTAGCAAAATTTACACATTTACTGTAGACAGTTTAAGTTAGAAATCTAACCCCCAGGCACAATCGACTCCTGCGTATTTAATGCCAGATAAATGGGAAAACTAACGATTTTCAGTTTATTGTCGTAATTCATCACATAAAGAGAGTTTGTTAACTCAGTTCGTTTAGAAACGCTGTACAAACGATACATATGACATGAAAGACACTTGAACTTATTCTAATATTTTCTGTTTTATTCACAAAATAAATACTGTTTGCGCTTATACCACAGGGACCACGTACAGCTCATAACACTACGTTCTTTCGATTACGAAAATTGAAATATTCATCAGAGTCCAACTTACCAGTCTAAAGAAACTTCGAGAAGTAATGCGTTATACTTAGTCTGCCCGTAAACGACACCAAAAGAAAGCCGAGACATTTCTTGCGAATGAACCTAATTTCTGGTTAGCCAGCCCCGTCTTCCCAATGAATTAAACGTGCTGCGTGGCGGATTTATTGTGTTACGATCGAGAAAGAACAGCAAGCGATATGGCAAACTGGCTGAGACATGTGGGTTAGATAGAGTTGGTGTTGGATTCAAAAAAGATACGACCGATTTTCTGTCATATACTTGTCCTAACAGGCCGTGGCCGAGATGTTCAACCCAATTTTTCTTAATGCTGCAAAGTGTTTTGATGCTCTGGCTAAAGTTTCAACAAAGCTCTAGTACGTCCTTCACGTAGGTGGCAATTTTTGGACATGTGAGCAACGTTGTTTAAATTTCATGCCTTTCTGAACCTTCTACACTCCTGGAAATTGAAATAAGAACACCGTGAATTCATTGTCCCAGGAAGGGGAAACTTTATTGACACATTCCTGGGGTCAGATACATCACATGATCACACTGACAGAACCACAGGCACATAGACACAGGCAACAGAGCATGCACAATGTCGGCACTAGTACAGTGTATATCCACCTTTCGCAGCAATGCAGGCTGCTATTCTCCCATGGAGACGATCGTAGAGATGCTGGATGTAGTCCTGTGGAACGGCTTGCCATGCCATTTCCACCTGGCGCCTCAGTTGGACCAGCGTTCGTGCTGGATGTGCAGACCGCGTGAGACGACGCTTCATCCAGTCCCAAACATGCTCAATGGGGGACAGATCCGGAGATCTTGCTGGCCAGGGTAGTTGACGTACACCTTCTAGAGCACGTTGGGTGGCACGGGATACATGCGGACGTGCATTGTCCTGTTGGAACAGCAAGTTCCCTTGCCGGTCTAGGAATGGTAGAACGATGGGTTCGATGACGGTTTGGATGTACCGCGCACTATTCAGTGTCCCCTCGACGATCACCAGTGGTGTACGGCCAGTGTAGGAGATCGCTCCCCACACCATGATGCCGGGTGTTGGCCCTGTGTGCCTCGGTCGTATGCAGTCCTGATTGTGGCGCTCACCTGCACGGCGCCAAACACGCATACGACCATCATTGGCACCAAGGCAGAAGCGACTCTCATCGCTGAAGACGACACGTCTCCATTCATCCCTCCATTCACGCCTGTCGCGACACTACTGGAGGCGGGCTGCACGATGTTGGGGCGTGAGCGGAAGACGGCCTAACGGTGTGCAGGACCGTAGCCCAGCTTCATGGAGACGGTTGCGAATGGTCCTCGCCGATACCCCAGGAGCAACAGTGTCCCTAATTTGCTGGGAAGTGGCGGTGCGGTCCCCTACGGCACTGCGTAGGATCCTACGGTCTTGGCGTGCATCCGTGCGTCGCTGCGGTCCGGTCCCAGGTCGACGGGCACGTGCACCTTCCGCCGACCACTGGCGACAACATCGATGTACTGTGGAGACCTCACGCCCCACGTGTTGAGCAATTCGGCGGTACGTCCACCCGGCCTCCCGCATGCCCACTATACGCCCTCGCTCAAAGTCCGTCAACTGCACATACGGTTCACGTCCACGCTGTCGCGGCATGCTACCAGTGTTAAAGACTGCGATGGAGCTCCGTATGCCACGGCAAACTGGCTGACACTGACGGCGGCGGTGCACAAATGCTGCGCAGCTAGCGCCATTCGACGGCCAACACCGCGGTTCCTGGTGTGTCCGCTGTGCCGTGCGTGTGATCATTGCTTGTACAGCCCTCTCGCAGTGTCCGGAGCAAGTATGGTGGGTCTGACACACCGGTGTCAATGTGTTCTTTTTTCCATTTCCAGGAGTGTATATTGCAACGATTATTTCGTTTGGAGCTGGAGACAGAAGAATCGTAGTAATGCATTGTAGAGTAATTTGTCCACATTTAGCGTATGTTGGATTTCGATTCTCTCCATAAATTAGTGAACTTATTACAGTGCCCATAACGCTTAAACGCATATGTTTCCTATACAAGTGATAACGTGCCAGTGAATGTGCTTGTGACACGGTAATGGGTATGGACAAAAAATCGCATTTCGGTAAGGAACATGGACTGGACTGGGCTCCCGGTTACAGTGACTATCAGGCGGTATCACTGCTACGCCAGAGCACACTGTACGGCAGTACCACAACGGTCAGCCACTGATCGCGTAATTGACATCCGCAACAATGCTAAGCGCATTTATCTGACGATAACCCGGATAAACTTTTCTGTGGCTGATGCATTTTTTACTCAGAGTAAGTTATTAAAAATTTGCTGACAGTAAAACGAAATTCCTTACAAGTTTCATGGCTTTCTTATTTCTCGTACCTAAGGAGAACATACTTTAAAAGAAACGAAGGAAGGTAACTTGGTACACCTGTTGTCGGTGATGTCATTACATAGGAAGTGCAATCTCCGATTGGAAAAGAAAGGTTCCGTAACGGCTTTCCAATTTCCAGAAAAATTGTATGTATCAAAAGACATTTGAGTGATCTTACAAAACCCAATTAGATATAAAATATCTCGAAATATTTCAAGTAAATGATAAAACTAATGCAACCTCACACATCCCGTAACTCGTAGTAAAAAATAGTATGAACGTTACCATTACGTGACGTTTTGATTCAGTTACGTATTTAGCACGGTTCTTACTATGTTACAGAGAAATGAGTTGCTGGTATACTGCATGAACAGAGTAACATGATTTTATTGTTATAGTAATGCTTTGTCATTTTTATTTATAAGTATTCTGTTCATGTGTGTTTGAAAACTACATGCCCATTCACTTCCCCGTCCGAATAGGCCACATCCAAAACAGTTAAGGTAATAAGAGAAATGCCTTTGTACTTCCGGAGGAAACCCATGATTTATGTAGGAAGCTACTGTGACTGACTAGTTCTATAGTTAAATTAGGTCTGCAACGACAAAGTTGTCTATGATATGGTGGTGACAGGTAGGAGAATTTCGGATGAACAAATAAGCCAGTAAATTTATTGTCCTCTGTAAAAGATTATAGGAGAATCTTCTACACACCTTATACATAAAAGTGAAGAAATAAGATTTAGTAAAGTTTCTCTTTTGATAACTGTATCTAAACTTCCTGTGTCCTCATAAACCAAATTTTCAGGAATTTAGGTTATACAGGATGCGTTGTTCACACGTTTTCACGGCGTGGTTGATTAATAGTGTACGTTCGAGTGCTCATCGATTTGTTGTTCACATTTTATGCGTAAAATATAAATAGCAACTCGATGAACTCCTGCACGTAAACCATTAAAAAAATGGGTCTCCACTTAAATGAACCGAGCGAGGTGGCGAATGGTTAGCACACTGGACCCTCATTCTGGAGGACGACGGTTCAAATACCCGTCCGTCTAGCTAGATTTACGTTTTGTGTGATTTGCCTAAATCGTTTAGGCAAAAGCCGGAGTGGTTCCTCAGAAACGGCACGGCTGATCTCCTTTCCCACCCAATGCTAAGCCGAGCTTGTACTCCAATACTAATGACGTCGACGTCGAAGGAACATTAAGTATCATTGTTCCTCTTTTCTTTTTCCCGTTAAATAATCTGTAACTCACAGTAGAAACTTCGAATACGGGTTTCGAGCAATTGCTGCAATTTACATGCACCCGTACTCGAAGTGATGTTAACCCCAAAAATCAAGCACAATCGAGAAAACATAAAAATGGAAGGAAACTCAGTCAGAAAACACAGTAAATGATTATCCTTCGTTTCTTACAGAAACAAAAGTGTCTCCTTTGGAAAAGGCATTCCCAGTGTGACTGAGAAATGTGTGAAAAAGCGTTTCACCCAAATTGTCTATGTGTCTCGGCTCAAGCGGCGCTAAGTAGCAGGACAACAGATGAAGAGGCGGCTTCCACTACAAACATAAGCGAAAGCTCTGTTGTGAAGTCCTTGCAAAAGTGGCAGATGTTGTCACGAGAAAATCATCAATACTGAAAGTACTGGTAGCATCTCCAGCGACAGAAATGAATTCAGCGTAAGTAAACATTCGCGCATTCAGTAAGCTGGCACACATATACAACATCAAGAAACAAATTCTGTAACTGCCAGGCATGTTAAGACTTTGCGTGCCTTGTTCGAACCCTGACCGTTGCCTTTTGGCGACAACGGCGGGTACATTCCTTCGTGCGGAAAGCATAGATGTAAGAATCAAATTTTAGTCCTTTGATGAAGTGTTGGAGCATGCTGAGCTTATCCGCTGACTGCGTCGCCGGCGAAAGGCACAGCTCTTGTTTGGAGTCAGTACTTGGCACTCGGATTTAGCTCGGCTGCGATTGGAAGTTTACGCTGTGTAGACTATTTCTTGAGAAAGATATTCTAGTTTCTACTATTTGTAATCACATAGCTCATACAAAGCTAATGTTACAGAGCCAGTTAAGACAGATTACACGCGTATCTCCACAACTAATACGTTGCGTACGATAAAATAAACAGCTTGCATTCATACACTGCCGGAGAAAAACAATTATTACATGAAACTTCCTGGCAGATTAAAACTGTGTTCCCGACCGAGACTCGAACTCGGGACCTTTGCCTTTCGCGGGCAAGTGCTCTACCATCTGAGCTACCGAAGCACGACTCACACCCGGTCTCACAGCTTTACTTCTGCCAGTATCTCGTCTCCTACCTTCCAAACTTTACAGAAGCTCTCCTGCGAACCTTGCAGAACTAGCACTCCTGAAAGAAAGGATTTTGCGAAGACACGGCTTAGCCACAGCTTGGGGGATGTTTCCAGAATGAGAATTATTACATGGCTTTAGAGATGTCCAATTCACTCATGATTTATTATTGCAACAGGGCATATGGCGTACAGGAAATGGTTACATTTACATATAAATAGTTGAAGTGGTTTTGAGGTATCAGGTAGCGACCCATACCGACACAACCATATTAGTAAGTATTGTCACCTCCGTGGGCGGGAGTTCAGGTGCTGACTTTGGCATCCAGTCGATCCTAAAGATGGCGAATACTGTCCTGGGATACGTTACGACACGTCCGCTCGACCTGTTCACGTAGTTCTGTAAGAGTTGCTTGGCGATGAGTCACATGGGGTCCCATCATGTCTCGCACGTGCTCGATAGGAAACAAGTCCAGAGGTTGTGCTGGACGGGGAAGTTGCTGCACGTCTCGAGGCTCACGTTGAGTTTCACGGGCAATGTGTGGGCGAGCGTTATCCTGTTGGAAAAACACATACCTTCCTGTTCCAAAACTGGCAAAAGAACGGGTCTAACAGCTTTCTGCACGAACCGAGCGGTCGCTACTGTCCCATCCAGAAACACCAAAGACGCACGAGAGGAGTAGCTTGACGCACCCCAGACCATAAGGCCTGGGATGTGGCCATTGTGTCTTGGATGAATGCACTCTACGAGGTAGCGCTCACAAGGTTTACGTTATACGCGAAAACGACTGTCATCTGCGTGCAGACGGAATCTGCTTTCATCGCTGAAGACAAAGGCACGCTATTATACCTTCCAAGTGATCATCTGACGATACCAGTCGAGCCGTGCAAGTCGATGCTGTGGCGTGAGAAGAAGACGGGCTAGAGGAAAGTCTCCCCTTATTCTTACTGCTAATAAGGGGTTCGCAAAAGTTCGTGTTGACACCTTCGACCTCACAAGCCCTCTTATCTGTGCTGCGGTAGCTGTATAGTCTGCCATCGCTTCCCTTTACAAAACGACTATCTTGGCTTGCGTCTGTGCTGCGTGGATGTCCAAAACCTTGTCCACGGTGTGAGAACGTTCACGTGACCACAGATACCAGCATCGTTCCACAACTGGCGCAGCACGTCCAACTTGTATGGCAATTCTCCGAAAGTAACATCTCGCCCCTTGGTAGGGCACAATTTTTATCCCTTTCACACTCCCACAGTTGTCTGTAGAAAGCACGAATACATCTTTGTGTCACGCTTGCCTGCTTGCTCCACATGTGTACACCACCCTGAGCCTCCTGGCTGTGATCATTCCCTATTAAAGGGTAAACACAGATGGCGCTCTGGTAGCTATGGAACTACGCTGTCTGCCAGCGGACGACGCTCAAACCACTATCAGTACATCTACTATCCCCCATGTGGCGTACTTCGTCATCGGATCAACATCAACGTCGGCTTTCCATGTGTCCTAATTATTTTTCCGGCAGTGAATAGAACGAGTGGCAGTCTCCGTAATAATCGGAACGTGAGCTAACCCCGTTCTACACTCCTGGAAATGGAAAAAAGAACACATTGACACCGGTGTGTCAGACCCACCATACTTGCTCCGTACACTGCGAGAGGGCTGTACAAGCAATGATCACACGCACGGCACAGCGGACACACCAGGAACCGCGGTGTTGGCCGTCGAATGGCGCTAGCTGCGCAGCATTTGTGCACCGCCGCCGTCAGTGTCAGCCAGTTTGCCGTGGCATACGGAGCTCCATCGCAGTCTTTAACACTGGTAGCATGCCGCGACAGCGTGGACGTGAACCGTATGTGCAGTTGACGGACTTTGAGCGAGGGCGTATAGTGGGCATGCGGGAGGCCGGGTGGACGTACCGCCCAATTGCTCAACACGTGGGGCGTGAGGTCTCCACAGTACATCGATGTTGTCGCCAGTGGTCGGCGGAAGGTGCACGTGCCCGTCGATCTGGGACCGGACCGCAGCGACGCACGGATGCACGCCAAGACCGTAGGATCCTACGCAGTGCCGTAGGGGACCGCACCGCCACTTCCCAGCAAATTAGGGACACTGTTGCTCCTGGGGTATCGGCGAGGACCATTCGCAACCGTCTCCATGAAGCTGGGCTACGGTCCCGCACACCGTTAGGCCGTCTTCCGCTCACGCCCCAACATCGTGCAGCCCGCCTCCAGTGGTGTCGCGACAGGCGTGAATGGAGGGACGAATGGAGACGTGTCGTCTTCAGCGATGAGAGTCGCTTCTGCCTTGGTGCCAATGATGGACGTATGCGTGTTTGGCGCCGTGCAGGTGAGCGCCACAATCAGGACTGCATACGATCGAGGCACACAGGGCCAACACCCGGCATCATGGTGTGGGGAGCGATCTCCTACACTGGCCGTACACCACTGGTGATCGTCGAGGGGACACTGAATAGTGCACGGTACATCCAAACCGTCATCGAACCCATCGTTCTACCATTCCTAGACCGGCAAGGGAACTTGATGTTCCATCAGGACAATGCAACTACCCTGGCCAGCAAGATCTCCGGATCTGTCCCCCATTGAGCATGTTTGGGACTGATGAAGCGTCGTCTCACGCGGTCTGCACGTCCAGCACGAACGCTGGTCCAACTGAGGCGCCAGGTGGAAATGGCATGGCAAGCCGTTCCACAGGACTACATCCAGCATCTCTACGATCGTCTCCATGGGAGAATAGCAGCCTGCATTGCTGCGAAAGGTGGATATACACTGTACTAGTGCCGACATTGTGCATGCTCTGTTGCCTGTGTCTATGTGCCTGTGGTTCTGTCAGTGTGATCATGTGATGTATCTGACCCCAGGAATGTGTCAATAAAGTTTCCCCTTCCTGGAACAATGAATTCACGGTGTTCTTATTTCAATTTCCAGGAGTGTATAACAGCAAGCAAGTCAGAATGGTGACTCTCGTCAGCCCAATACACTTGATAACGAAAACAAGATAAAATTCCATCTGAAAGTCTGGAACACTAAGAAACTTCTGAGTTGCAAATGCTAAACGATTATACAGTACACCTCGTAACCATTAAGGAAGAATGACGTAAAACTGCTCTCGTATTTTGTACTTAAAGTTTGGATAAGCTGTTTATTCTGTAAAATGGAGCTACGCGATGGAAACCAAAACAAAAAAACTACCGAATGAATAACTGACGTCACACGGTTCAGCAGTAGTTGATCAATGTGTACGTGTACACCAACATCAGAACATCATTGTGTGAGTACGCGAAGACAGAAATTATGGTGTCTGCTCACTTACTTGTTCCTCAACAGAATCCCGTCTGACACTGGCTTCCTGTCTTCTTGTTAGAACTCCAGAAAGTTCCGACAGCCTTCTAAAGCAAGTATCTCTGTAAGATGTTCCTTAAGTAGCACACAACACTCAACAGAGCACTAGTGGCCACACAGAACGCGTTCACTCGTCGCGAATAAGTATCGCAGTGTCTCTAGGCAACAGTTCGTACGTAAAGTATCGCGTGTCATTAGATTGCAGAGAGCGTCATCAGCGCCCGATGATAAAAGCGAGATTCGCTTTGATTATGCCACAGTTTTATATCGATCATAAGCAACTAATTTACCACTATTTCCAGTCGGATACTCGGTTCAAAAGAAAGAGACTTTTGCAACTACCTAAGATTTGCTCAGTTTCTTATACTGCCATATGTACGAGGTGCATTCAAGTTCTAAGGCCTCCGATTTTTTTCTAAGTAACTACTCACCCGAAATCGACGAAACTGGCGTTACTTCTCGACGTAATCGCCCTGCAGACGTACACATTTTTCACAACGCTGACGCCATGATTCCATGGCAGCGGCGAAGGCTTCTTTAGGAGTCTGTTTTGACCACTGGAAAATCGCTGAGGCAATAGCACCACGGCTGGTGAATGTGCGGCCACGGAGAGTGTCTTTCATTGTTGGAAAATGCCAAAAGTCACTAGGAGCCAGGTCAGGTGAGTAGGGAGCATGAGGAATCACTTCAAAGTTGTTATCACGAAGAAACTGTTGCGTAACGTTAGCTCGATGTGCGGGTGCGTTGTCTCGGTGAAACAGCACACGCGCAGGCCTTCCCAGACATTTTTGTTGCAGTGCAGGAAGGAATTTGTTCTTCAAAACATTTTCATAGGATGCACCTGTTACCATAGTGCCCTTTGGAACGCAATGGGTAAGGATTACGCCCTCGCTGTCCCAGAACATGGACACCATCATTTTTTCAGCACTGGCGGTTACCCGAAATTTTTTTGGTGGCGGTGAATCTGTGTGCTTCCATTGAGATGACTGGCGCTTTGTTTCTAGATTGAAAAATGGCATCCACGTCTCATCCATTGTCACAACCGACGAAAAGAAATTCCCATTCATGCTGTCGTTCCGCGTCAACATTGCTTGGCAACATGCCACACGGGCAGCCATGTGGTCGTCTGTCAGCATTCGTGGCACCCATTTGGATGACACTTTTCGCATTTTCAGGTCGTCATGCAGGATTGTGAGCACAGAACCCATTGAAACGCCAACTCTGGAGGCGATCTGTTCAACAGTCATTCGGCGATCCCCCAAAACAATTCTCTCCACTTTCTCGATCATGTCGTCAGACCCGCTTGTGCGAGCCCAAGGTTGTTTCGGTTTGTTGTCACACAATGTTCTGCCTTCATTAAACTGTCGCACCCACGAACGCACTTTCGACACATCCATAACTCCATCACCACATGGCTCCTTCAATTGTCGATGAATTTCAATTGGTTCGCACCACGCAAATTCAGAAAACGAATGATTGCACGCTGTTCAAGTAAGGAAAACGTCGCCATTTTAAGTATTTAAAACAGTTCTCATTCTCGCCGCTGGCGGTAAAATTCCATCTGCCGTACGGTGCTGCCATCTCTAGGACGTATTGACAATGAATGCGGCCTCATTTTAAAACAATGCGTATGTTTCTCTCTCTTTCCAGTCCGGAGAAAAAAAATTGGAGTCCTTAGAACTTGAATGCACCTCGTATAGCTGGAAACTGTGTGCGGATCTTAAAATAATAGAGCTATTGACTGGTATGCAACATCACGAAGTTCTGCTGCTTTCTACGTGAGTGGGGCAGTCACAACAAGAGAGGACATTACGCACGTAAAGCATCACCAAAGCGATACGCCTAAAGGTAAAATCAGTGTCTCGTATTAGCTGTTAGAAAACTCTAAAGATGTACACTGAGGTCAGAAACGTCAGGGGATGTCTCTTAATATCGTGTCGGACCTCCTTTTGCCTAGCGTAGTTCGACTGACAACAACTGCAGGTGTAGGTCCTGTGAGTCCAGCATGCGGACAGTTTGGCTGCAGGCCCTCACCTGGCCTCCTTCTAACCAACACTCGGCCATCACTGGAACCGAGACAGAAAACACACCAGACTCCCATCCTGCCCACAGTGAAGTGTTGATAATGGAGTCTTTTTCGCTTTAAAGGCAGTCTTGTGTAACATCAACTCACCACGTCCACTCTCAAAGGCAACTAAAGCTCACAATCGTTACGGCGTGAATTAAAGCAAACCTGAGTTGCATCCTCGGCTGGGGCCAAATATGAATAGTCATAATCTTTCAAACGTAGAAACATGCGTACCAACTTTCGTTTATATCGCACAATTCCTTCTAGGTGTTGTACCTTTTTTTCCACCGGTGCGTAAATCTTACCGAGAAATGGGCTCTCAAAAGAACTGTTTCTGCTATTTAGTTGATATGTCATTGTCAGGAGATCCTATGGATAGTCTGGCTGCCTGTAATCACTGTTGCTCAATTAACACCACCCAGTGTGCGTAAAACAGAAGTGTGTTGCTTCCATCTAAATAACCGGTTGCCGAACGTAAAACTGGAAGTAAGTTTCAGTGGCAGAATTCTTCGTCATAACTGGAACCCAAAATATCTTGGTGTCGTCCTGGATCGTACACTATGCTTCAAACAACACCTTCTTAACTTAGCTCAAAAGTTGAGGACTCGAAACAACATCCTCCATAAGCTATGCGGAACTACCTGGGGATCTTCAGCAACCACCCTGCGATCTTCATCTCTGGGCTTGATGTACTCAAGTGCTGAGTATTGTGTACCTGTTTGGACGAACAGTCATCATACAAAGCTTGTTGATACCCAGCTGAATACGATAATGCGCATAATATCTGGCGCAATCAGATCAACTCCTGTTTATTGGCTTCCACTCTTAACCGGTATAATGCCTCCTGATCTACACAGATGTACTGCCCTTATGAGAGAATTCCACAAGATCTCCAGGAATTCTAACCTACCCGTGCATAGTGACCTGTCACTTTTAAATCGCAAGAGACTGAAATCACGCCATCCAACTCTGTGCGACGCTGCTGACATGGTTGCTAAGGATTTCAAACCTCTTGAAGAATGAAAAGGTCGGTGGGAAGCAGTGACAGATGTGCACCTGTATAACATCTTCTCGGGTGCTAAATTACCACACAAGACCTGGACTACTCTTAACAGTATCCGTACCAGCCATCGCCGATGCAGGGATGCTCTCTTTAAGTGGAAGAAGCTGCATGATCCAGCCTGTGACTGCGGGGGTCCATACCAGACTGTTCACCACATTGTCAGTGAATGCAGGATTCAAGCCTATCACGGCACCAAAGAGGACTTCCTGGTAGCAACTCCAGATACAGTGCGCTGGATTGAAGGACTGGATATTCAGTTGTAAAGACAAACTTAAGTTTCTTGTGTGTCAATATGTACATATGTATATGTAATTTAATTTCATGATATGTCTGTTTTAGCCAAACGCTAAATAAATAAAAATAACCGAGAGATGGCAGCATATTTTTGAAGAGGATGCCGGAAGAAGCACAGAATACGACGAAGATTAGCCAAAAGACATTTGCTACGCAACAGTATCCATCTCATGTAATTACCAACGTTCACAATCCAAAAATACGCACGTAAAATAAAAACGTAATTGAGCGTAAATATCTTTCGCAACGTCACAGGTATTACGAGGGCTGTTCGGAAAGTAAGGTCCGATCAGTCGCGAAATGAAAACCACAGTGAAAATGAAAAATTTTTATTCGCGTCTGTTAGCCAAGCCTTCCAGCTACCTCTCCAAATAGTCGCCACTCCGACTTAAACATTTGTCGTCGCGTTGTACAAACTTTCCAGTACCCTCGTCACAGAAAGCAGCCGCCTGTGCTTTCCGCCAATTCTCTACGCTGGTCTGCCTTTCGTGGTCCGTGCCAAAATGTCGTCTTCGTAGCCAGCGGTTCATGTGAGTAGAGATGAACAAAGGAGGGAGCCAAGTATGAGCCATATTGTGGGTGATCAAACACTTCCCATCGAAAACGCTGTAGGAGCATCTTCATTGCCCCTGCAGAATGGGGCTGAAAATTGTCTTGAGAAAAGAAACGCATGACATTTATTTTATATGGGCTGCATAGCTTCAGGCGCAGTCTCTCATCAGATGCACATACTTGGCAGGAGACACTGTTGTTTTAGGCATTTTTACGTAATCACTTTGCGCTCCGAACTGAAAATATCGACATGAAGCGATCTGCAGGCACACTAAAGACACTGTACAACACATTTGTGCGAAGTTCCATCGGATTTTCATAGTGGTTTCCATTTCGCACCTAATCGGACGTTACTTTCCGGATACGTCTCGTACATCACACAATTACTCCCAAATACAACATCTGCTTGCCGACTGGCAGACACCCTCTCTACTGTATACCTCAACTCTGTCAGGAGTAAAGTTACAAAAAAGTTAGAGGAGGCGTGGAAAATTTCTTAGTGGGTGCTTACTAATTGTCGTCTGGCTTCCCAGTTATGGGTTTCATGTCCAACAACATTGTAATAGAATAAAACAAGGAAACAAGTCTGCTGTTAGGTGCTGCGGTTGTGCTCAAAAGTGATCTGAGGGGTGATGCAGAAGTGGAAAGAAGTTGGAAGGCAGGTACATGCCTACGAAAGATTTGGGGACCTGGAATAGTGGGGCGGTGAAATGATAGCGAGAGGAAGGCTGGCGACGGGCTGGCGCCAGGCAAGACCTTTGATCACGCAGGGATGAGAGTCAGGGGCCTAGTTGGCCTTGCACACTTGGGAAATGCCAAGGTCCGCGAAAAACTGAGCCAACAAATCACAGCTGTGTTTTTATAATGGGTATGTTCAGCGTAATATAAAAACTGATTTGTGAATTAAATACAAAAGCGCAAAGAGAGTCGGTCTCTCCACCATCTGGAAAGTAATTATTTTTTCATACCCACAGTTAGTATAAAATTACATTAAAAGCTGAAGAACTGCGGAAGGAGGTACCAGCTCCTGATTGGCTGGCTCAGACTCTGGTTGTGCGAGCTGGTCAGGAGACTGTACCGTTCGCAGGCACTCGAGAGCTGCAGACAAGCGAGACTGCTTCCATTGCACTCGCGACCAGGCGGACACGTTTGTCTAAGTAATGCCAAACATTGGCGAGACGTGGTATAGCAGTCACATGCACTATTGGCGTTGGTTTTCCCTGTGCAGGAACAAGTCGCGGCCTAGACATTTCTGTCCAGACTACTGTAGAGTGAGATACTGGGTGTTCCATTTATCTGATGACCGCAGACCCGGGGTTGTGTTTCCCGGCCACCAGAGTTTCGTAGGCCCTGCCGATCGAATGGGTCCCGCGTCTCCCTGTTAATGCCGCCCAATGCGCCTTTTCGACCAGTGTCATTCGAACAGTAAAACAAACATCATGAGTATAACAGTGAAGGCTGTGAACGCACCAATGGCAAGACTGAATTATTCTATTCCATAACGAATATTTGTTCACGTTTCGTATGTGCGTACAGAGTCGGCTTGTATTGTCCGGAAACTGTTTGAAGTTTCCAGGTGTTCGAATTTCAAATCGTGATGCAATTCAAAAATCAGTGAATAATTTTCGTGAAACGGGAAGTATTCATGAAGTATTCATGACTCCCTCAGGGAGTCACACCTAGTGATTACGTGGCTGGCGACCACGGGGCCCCGAGCTGAGCCCTGGCGTTTCTTCCCCTTACTTATGCCAGGCTCCTCACTTTTATCTTTCCTATCTGGCCACCCTCGGCCAGCTCTCGTTCTTTTCCGACCCTGACGCTATTAGGTTTCGAGGGCTAGGGGCCTTTCATTGTCCAACCTATACTTCTCATGCAGCGTCTGACCCGGAGCGGGCGGCTGCAAAAGGAGTCTGTATCCCATGTTAGGGGCGGCCTCTAGAACTACGGAAGGCAACGGAATACCATCGCAGATTATCTGCCCTGCATAATGCAGGCTCCATTTTATGCACAATAATGGCTTCCTCTCATGTCGAATCAGTGTCCGAAGGTAAAATAGTCCCCCATTCGGATCTCTGGGGGGGGACAACATGAAAGGAGGCAAAAAATCAAAACGAGAATTGGTACCTGGAGTGTTAGAACTCTGCTACAAGCAGGAAAACTAGAAAACCTTAAAAGAGAGATGGAGAAGAATCATATGGACCTCGTAGGAGTCTCTGAGGTAAGATGGAATGGACATGGAGAGTTGCAGTCAGATGAATATGTGTTGTACTACTCAGGAGGAGAAGTAAAAGGAATCATTATGACAAAGGAATTGGCTAAATGTGTGGAATATGTAGACTATGCAAATGACTGGGTTATTGGGGTAAGGCTGAAAGGAGCACAAAAAGATTTACTGATTGTCCAGGTGTGTATGCCAACTTCAGAACATGATGACCAAATTGTAGAGGAAACGTACAGTGTCATAGAGAGAATAATGGACGAAAATAAAAAATGCTGCGAAATAGTAATGGGAGACTGGGACGACATTCTGGGAAAAGGGGAAAAGGGAAACATAGTAGGCAGTCATGGTCTTGGAAAGAGAAATGATAGAGGTGAATGGTTAATTGACTTCTGCAGGGAAAGGCAGCTGATAGCGGCAAACACAAGGTTCAAGAACCACAAGAGGAGGCTCTACACTTGGAAATCACCAGGGGATAAATACAGAAACCAAATAGATTTTATACTGCTAGAAGAAAGATACAGGAATGGAATCAAGAAGGTGCACACATTACCAGGTGCAGATATTAATAGCGACCACAACTTACTTATAGCAGAAATAGAAATAAGAATGAAAAAGCTGAAGAAGGCGACCATGGTGATGAAGTGGGATCTAGAGAAGATAAGATCCAACAAAGAACAAATTACAGAAATGCTGTCTGGGGAGTTTCTAAACACATTACGAGACAAAGAACCTGATGACTGGGTGTTGTGTGATGTCCTTAGGTTAGTTAGGTTTAAGTAGTTCTAAGTTCTAGGGGACTGATGACCATAGATGTTAGGTCCCATAGTGCTCAGAGCCATTTTTTGACAAAGAACCTCGTGATAATGCCAACGAGTACTGGAATATGCTGGAAGAAGGAATCATTAAAGTAGGACAGCAAAATAGAGGATATGAAAAAGGGAAAAGGAAAAAAAAACCATGGGTCACACAAGAAATGATTTCTAAGGTGGAGGAGAGAAGAAAATTGAAAAACAAGAGCACTGAAGATGCAAGAAAGATATACCGAAGGTTAAATAATGAACTGCGAAGAGAAACAGAGCAGGCTAGGAAAAAATGGCTAAAAGAGGAATGTGATGAAATTGACGAACTGGACAAGAAGGGAATATACGGCTTACTATACAACAGAGTAAAGACAATGACATGGGAACAAAACAGAGCAGGAAGTGCTACTATGGAAATTTTGAGTAAAGACGAAGAGGCAGTGTACAAAGATCGTGACGATGTCCTCCAGAGATGGGAAGAATATCTAAAAGAGCTATATGACAAAATAGCAAACCAGAAACTCTGGAACTTGAATCACACAACAGTGTAAGTGATGACGAGAAAGATTTGATTAAACTTGCTGAAACTTACAATTACAGTTATTAATATATAAAAGACAAGTGACCAAGATCTTAAAGCTCGCTGCAAAAATATAATTGCCAAAGTAAAATTTTAAGACAAGTAACGACACTCACGGCTGAAGGTCTTTAACGCCAAGAATGGCAATTGTTAAAAAAAATTAACAAACACGCTGTCAAACAGCAAGCCAATAGCAAAAGTTAATTTAAAACACAGGCAACTGATCACCAAACAGGTGAGACAAAATGATAGTAAACTTGGTAGCACAACCGTTTAAACTAGCTGTAACGCCAAGAATGGCAATTATATTAAAAAAATTTAGAAATATAGGCCTACAATAAAAGAGCAAATATAATAACAAGGTTAATTCAAAAGGACAAGCAACTGATCACCAAACAGGTGAGACCAATGATGGTAACTTGGTAATACAATAATAAAATAATAACACAATAATAAAACACAAGGGCTAGTCACAGACGGTGCTCCAGGGATCGACCTCTGAGTAGGTCAGGCCAAAAACACTTTCAAGAGCGATAAGAAAGGTAGCCAAGAGTTGCATTCACTTCACCAGACAGTAACTCAGATTAGTGGCAGTCTAACGAATGACTAATGATAATCTGCTGAAGCTACCTACTACGTCCTCAGAATGCTGTGTTTAGAGCGTCCGAAAGGAGAAAGGAACCACTTCTACCAGAGTAGAAGAATCGTCAACCGACCTACAAATCAAGGAAACTGTCAAAACTACACGCCTTACCGGACAGCAGCGGGAAGGCGAGGAAACGTACACCGCCTTTACATACACTAAGCTCCAGGGCAGGTCACTGGGGCGTTAGCGGCCACCAGGCAGGAAAAATACCGCTGGTTGCACTTAACAAATAGTAACACATAGAATGCAGCAATTAGTAACAAGAAGTCGAGGAAATCTAATTAGATCCGCCTTCCCCAAGCACTCCACTCGCTGCTCTTCGTCTCGGCGACACTGCGATCAGCAACACGAATCCAAGTCACTGGGGAATCGCGAGATCTCACAATGGTGGAGGGTTCACTGCTAGGATTAAAGTCCACTCAACTTAAAGCTTGTTGGATCCGGTTGACGACTAGATCGTATACCCTCGCGACTACAGCCCTTCGATCTGGCAGTGCATGGGTGCCACCAGAGGTCCCGATGTGTTCTCGCACTACCCTCTTGGCTCCTCCGGAGTCCCCAACCGAACTGCTCACTCACACGATCCGGAAGAACAACGACGTCACCCCAAAGGACTACAGTTACTACATATCGATAACGCCGCTGCTGCCACTAGCGGACAGGCAACGCTTGCGAAACCAAGTGGCGCCAGTCAACACAAGAAGAATACAAACAACCGCAACCATGTCAACTAAACGATACAGTCTGGCCTCCAACAGAGGACGGAAACCTACAACAGCACCAACCTGAGCTTCAGCACGGCTCACAAATCATGATGTGATCAATGACAAAGTCATTAGCAACAATCTCCACTTAACCCCATGCGATTTCTGTTTATGGGGAGCACGAAACGATAAAGTGTGCGCTACAAATCTGCTCACGTTACAGGAACTCAAGGATAATATAGGCGAGTCAATTAATTCAATTTATCGAAGAGAATTGCATGATGTGATGAATAATTTCTTGAGTAAATGTCAGAAGTATGTGGAAACCATTGACAGGCATTTCCAGAATATCCTTGCATGACATAGGTTAGTACAAAATTCATTGACATACATTTAAATTTAGTATTGCGGTAGCAGACGGGCGGCACGGCATCTGATTCGCAAGACAACAGAGCGCTCGCTGCCCGGCATCTACAGCACTGTGCATGCGGTCATCAGATAAATAGAACACCTTGTACCCAAGGGGCGATCACAAAGTTTCCGCTCAAAGGTCGTACAGTCCAGAATGGGTAAGTCAATCAGGCAAAATCGCCGTGAGCACTGAGGCAATCATTCCACAGACGCATCTGGCTGAAGATCCCCTTTTGGTGACACAACGTGTCCTGCTGCGTGAAGAAGTCCATAACTGCTTGCGGCATGTCCTCTACCGTTAGGAATCGTCTAGTCTTCAAGGCCTTTTTTAAGGGACCGAAGGCGTGATAATCGCATGGGGGAGAGATCAGGCCTATAGGGCGAATGCTCGAGTGTCTCCCATGTGAGTTTCCCTGATCGACTGGCGTGTTTTGTCGAATCGCGACTACCACTGATCTTGGCACATTATTCCACAACGATGGTTCTCAATAGACCTGCTGCCCCATACACATTGTTCATTCTCCGATCGGTATCTACCAGTGTTTGTCTTTCGGCGGTCAAGCAAATTGATCCTGCTTGGACGAAATTGGTAATAACGTCGCCACGTTTCCACATTTACCACATCGTCGTTGGAAAGACACGAATGCTACACTAATCACTATGCTTCTATACCAGCATCGTAGTCGCGCTACGGTGCATATGCGCTGCAGCAACGCTCTCAGACGGATACTTTTTGATGGCGCCTTATAAATAGTGTTTCCGTATAAAGTTGACCAAAATGTCGTAAGTGTGATGTCACAAAATTTTGAAAAACTGTCTCATCCTAGTTTAGCATTGTTATTCCAGGGGCAACCGTGGAGGTTTTATGGGTTTCTGCTGCTGATAATGCACATGCTATATGCCCAAATGGGATTCATACTCCCATCTCCCTTATCACGTGGTATGACCTTCCAATGACGATACCGCTTCATAACGTCGTTGTTTTCCCCAAACAAACTTAAGGTATATGTGACAGGCATGTATCCGGGTTTTAATCACACCCGAGTGCAAATAGTTTGCTATTTTAATCTAAAGTTAAGACTTAGCAAATCTGCACTGGTGAAAAGTCCGCTATTTCAGTTCTTGCAAGTTCAAACAAACGACAGAAACATTAATCCATGCACCAATTATCATATTTCTAGGCTTTATAGTATACAGTTTATGCACATGTTCAATATTCACTGGTGTTAATCCCAAGAAGCTTCCTCCCATTTCGTTGCACTTCACGTAAGCTTTGCCATCTTCAGCTGCTACTCACATTGAAGAGCCTACCTAATATCGTGTAGGACCCCCGCGAGCACGCAGAAGTACCGCAACATGACGTGGAGATCTCTTCTGTACAGCACGTTGCAAGGCATCCAACATATGCTCAATAATGTTCATCTCTGGGGGAGTTTGTTGGCCAGCAGAATTGTTAGAACTCAGAAGAGTATTCCTGGAGCCACTTTGTAGCAGTAATTGACGTGTGGGGTGTCGCATTTCCTGCTGGAATTGCCCAAGTCCGTCAGAATGCACAATGGACATGAATGGATGCAGGTGATCAGACGGGATGCTTACGTACGTGTCACCTGTCAGTGTCGCACCTAGAAACATCAGAGGTCCCCTATCACTCCAACTGCACAAGCCCCACACCACTACAGAGCCTCCACCAGCTTGAACAGTCCCCTGCTGACATGAGGTTGTCTCCATACCCGCTCACTTCTATCCGCTAAATACAATTTGAAACGAAACTCATCCTATCAGGCAACATATTTCTAATCATCAACAGTCCCATGTCGGTGTTGACGGGTCCAGGCAAGGCGTGAAGTTTTTGTCGTGCAGTCATCAAGGGTACACGAGTGGGCCTTCGGCTTCCGGAAACCCATATCAATGACGTTTCGCTGAATGGTTTGCATGCTGACACTTGTTGATGGCCCAGCACTGAAATCTGCAGCAGTTTGCAGAAGGGCTTCACTTCTGTCACAGTGAACGATTCTCTTCAGTGGTCGTTAGTCCCTTTCTTTCAGGATCTTTTTTCGGCCGCAGCGATGTTGGAGACTTGGTGTTTTACCGTATTTCTGATATTCACGGTATACTCGTGAAATGGTCGTACGGGAAAATTCCCACTTCATCGCTACCTCGGAGATGCTGTGTCCCATCACTCTTGCGCCGACTGTAACACCACGTTAAAACTCTCTTAAATCCTGATAATCTGTCGTAGTAGTGGCAATGATCGATCTAACAACTGCGCCAAACAATTGTTGTCTTATATAGACGTTGCCGACCGCAGCGCCGTATTCTGCCTGTTTACGTATCTCCGTATTTGAGTAAGCCTATACCAGTTTCTTTGGCGCTTCAGTGCAGAAGTCAGATTGCATTATCAATAGGTCGTATCCACTGTATGGAGGTGTATTTCAGAGCACAAATTTTGTTCATAATCTGCTATGAACACTCGTGTGTATTTTCAAGAGGAGTCGCAGCTTACGATTGGGGACCGTTTTAACAAAACTCAGCAAATGCCATTTTCAAAATTTTGGAAGGGACGTATTTTTTAGTAGAACTCAATATCACTGTAGCAGAAAATTTCAAAAATGCAGATGAAGGAATAACTGAAGTTCATCATTAACAGTGATCATTGAGAAAACGGCTAAAAATTACGAATTTTTAAAAAAACTCAACGTATCCACATTTTCGTGCACGTTTCTTCTTATTTTATGAAGCTAGGTGTCATTTGTAGATAATATCAGAATAAGAAGTTATCAATTTATTAGTAAATTTTGTTCATGTGTTTACTTACAACAAAACTATGAAGTGTCCACAGTAACTAAATCTGTTTCTCACATCTTAAACCTGTTATGGAAATTCATAATGGTACATTTAAATGACAAAACAATAGTACATATTTGAACCAATGTTTAGACTTTATGCTGTGTGAAATCCGAAGCAACATTGAAACACAGTTGTCTTTAATGTAAAGTTTCTTCATAATGCAGAATTTGCACAACTTTTGAATATAACTCTTTACTTCCACTGAATCATTTGTAAAATAATAATTCAACTTCACATCATGCATTTATGTTTTCTTACGTTGTTCCCAGGCGGCGGAATATGAGGTGCTTTAAACATTATTGAAGCACTTCTCTTTTCAGGGTTCAGCACCTCAACGTTTATCGGTGATTCAAAGCAACTGTTTTGAATAATGCATTGTTGCCTAGTCTTAAGTCTTCTTACATATATCTTAAAAGGCAATTCAATTTGGCTTTCATTACATGTTTGGAAATTGGTTTCATATCGTAAATATAATAGTCTTTACCCCAGATTTTAACATCCCCAAACTTTCTCAAACATCATAATATTTGCAGGGAGTAGTGATTGTTTCGTGTTGGCTTAGTTCTTTTCAAAAAGGGCATAAACCCTGTCCGGAGGCATGCCCACGCATTGGGAAATAATGCTGAATTCCTTTAGTCACCTTTGAAATTTCAGTGTAGCTGATAAGCGTTGCTATCATTGTGGAGTTTTTGTTTTGGAAACCAAAAGAATCAGAAAATAATCTGAGGCTTAGATTTCCCACACTTTCTTTCATTATATCTTACTCTAAAGAATTTAAGGAGTCACTTACAGCTGTGACAATTTCATTTGCTCCTCAGCCTGAGTCTGTCTCAAGCCATGTGTAGCTAACTACTTTTTGTGCTTTCCTTTGTGAATATTTTTAATATCGTACAGTTACACAACCAGACCTGTCTGGAGTAAAACATTTCTCCAATAGAGGTCAAAGCAAACTGTCGTAGTATTGTTTTTATTTTTATTTTTAGATATTTGAAGATTTGTTGTCCTGATTTTGTGCAATCTATAATCTGTTCTTATATTATTTCTTAATTACAGCTCTTACATTGATTTTAAATCTGCAACAAATTGTGCACAAGCTGAGCGACTACTAGTATGATGATTTCGAAGTTCCAGGTTGGTACATTTACAAAATAGTTTGGCATAATTTGAAAGAAAGCAGCCCAGTTACCCTTGTTTAGCTCTAAAATCACTATACCTACCATGCGTTATTTCTTTTTTTTTTTAAGTTATGACTCTGGTGGAAGATATGACAGTTTATCTTTGTTTTTAGAGTATAGTCGAGAGATGTGCATTTTCTAAGTTCATCCCCTTCCTGCAGCTTCCGAGTTCGTCCATCTCGATTCTCCTTAGTAGTACACCATCCACCTTAACTCTTTTGGCAGCATCCATGAGTCTGTCTCTGGACACTCATGGAAAAATACATTTGAAATAAATATAACTTGTTCAGACAATTATTTTCGTTCTACAAACTTTTTATTTAGGCTATAAATAAAATCAGACTTACCTGTCCCATTTCTAAGTGTTGAGGCATGTACAAGTATCTCTCTGCCTTCTTCTTCTCTTAAATGGTATGAGATAGACACAGATCTTTGTTTACCTTTATCGTCTTCCTCCCCTCTGCACCTTTTAGGCAATTCGCTCTCATATCTCATAGTGCGAAATTGTCCTGTTCAACTTTTGTCTTATTCACATACAAACTGTCTCTAAAATAAATAGGACCATTGAAACACAAACATCCCACTTTGCGTGTTGTTTCCTTTGTTGTTCCCATATGGATAAGGTACATATTCAGATCTTCATTTGAGGATGCAGTCAGGCACTTTTTACTCTTTTGGCGTTCTCAACATCTGCTTTGTATTTCTGTTTTCTCCTAATGTACTACTTCAGAATATTGTGAGTCTTCTAATTTCTTAATAATGATGTTCCAATAATAACGTTTTACAACAGTTACTAATCTTATAGTGAAACAGTGGCAGGATATGAAAGAGAATTATGTAGGACTATATTAATTGTTGTCTAACAGCCGTTTAGCAAAAAGTTGGTTTAGCTAGTAGGATGTTATGTGATTGCCCGACAATAAACACATGCAGGTATAACAGGTATTAAAACTAACGTTTAAATATTATATTCTAAATTTCAATCATACAATATAAAAGAAGAATTAGCTGAATTTTGCATAAACAGACATAATGTCTGATGGGATAACCGGAATCAGTGGTTTTACAATGTTACTTATAATCCGTCTTGATTGCAAAAATTTTTGCAATCAAGATGGATTATAAGTAACATTTATTAGCTGAATTTTTTTGTAGTGATCTCGATAAAGTATTTTCTGACATCATATACCATGAAAACTACCAATCAGGTCGTCCCACGTCAAAAATTTTGTGAACTGAGAATTCTTCTCTCTGCTGTCGGACATGAAATGACGAGCAGGTGACTAATGAGATTTCCCCACAATAGGAGCCACTAATTAAATGGCTCTGAGCACTATGGGACTTAACATCTATGGTCATCAGTCCCCTAGAACTTAGAACTACTTAAACCTAACTAACCTAAGGACAGCACACAACACCCAGTCATCACGAGGCAGAGAAAATCCCTGACCCCGCCGGGAATCGAACCCGGGAACCCGGGCGCGGGAAGCGAGAATGCTACCGCACGACCATGAGCTGCGGACACACTAATTAATTGATATCAATAATTAAATGAAATCAAACAGAAAGGGTACAAAATTAAGGTGTTCATTTATTAATGTAAAAGATTGCTTATACACTACTGGCCATTAAAATTGCAACACCACGAAGATGACGTGCTAGAGACGCGAAATTTAGCCGACAGGAAGAAGACTCTGTGATATGCAAGTGATTCGCTTTTCAGAGCATTCACACAAGGTTGGCGTCGGTGGCAACACCTACAACGTGCTGACATAAGGGAAGTTTCCAACCGATGTTCGACTGCTGCCCTGGCCAGCACATTCTCCAGATCTCTCACCAACTGAAAACGTCTGGTCAATGGTGGCCGAGCAACTGGCTCGTCACAATACGCCAGTCATTACTCTTGATGAACTGTGGTATCGTGTTGAAGCTGCATGGGCAGCTGTACCTGTACATGCCATCCAAGCTCTGTTTGACTCAATGCCCAGACGTATCAAGGCCATTATTACGGCCAGAGGTGGTTGTTCTGGGTACTGATTTCTCAGGATCTATGCATCCAAATTGCGTGAAAATGTAATCAGATGTCAGTTACAGTATAATATATTTGTCCAGTGAATACCCGTTTATCATCTACATTTCTTCTTGGTGTAGCAATTTTAATGGCCAATAGTGTATGATCAAACCGTGACAGAAATGTATTTATTTTCATGTTGTTTACACAAACCAAAAGAAAGCTATAAATCTCAGGGTGGATTTGGCTGGGCCCAGACATGACTCAGCTATTAAGGGGAAGAAGGAGGGGACGAATCGTCTGACCATTATCCGTTATCGTTCGCCGTGTACTGCTGTCGGCGGCAGGGGCTGCGTCGGTTCGGCGCGTCGCCTCGGAGCTGTGGGGCGCGAATTGGCTGCCCTCACCAGCAATCGCCGCTTTACGGCGGGGCCCAGGTACGATCTCCGCGTTCTGTGCTCGTTGTAGGTTGCGGGACCGAAGCTGTGATATCGCAGCGTCGGAAGGCGGATGTTGGCGATGGATGGAAGAGTGCCCATGTCCTCTCGCTTCCGCGGTGTCTCCACGACTCCCTTCTCGCTTCTCCTCCCGTCTCTCAGATCAGCTCAGCTCCACTTCGTAATGTTCTTTCTTTCAGCGTTGTCATTGGTGGACAGAATTTTCAATGCAGCCCAATGACAGATCGCCGTTTCATAGTCACGCCTCTCCGTGCGGGGTGGAAATTTCCTATCTGGCCTGGGCTGGCGTGTGGCTCGTGAATCGGTATCTTTCTCACGATTTCACATTCTTAAGATGTTTCCCTGCATTCCGAGGCTGTTGGGAGAGCAGCTACACAACACCGCTCTCTCTGCGTGAGGCCTGGACAGACTCATGTTTAGGCTCCGTCTCAGAATCTGTCGGCGTCCGTGATTTATAATGAATGTCCTCACTGTCGAGAAAAACATCTTCTTAAGGACGCTGACTTCTTTCACATTCCTCCCTGCGCCAATTCCGCGCGCTTTATGTACGCTCCTCGCTGTGCCCTTGTGGTGCTGGAAATTCCGGCACATTGCTGCTTTCTGAAGCCATACCTGCTTTTGCCAGACCATAAGAACTCAGATGCTTACGCGCACACATTCTTGGCGTTCCATCCTAACGGCTCCTGGTGTCTATCGGCTGTCGCCATGCTTCTCATTGTCAGACGGGCCCTTCGCAATGTCTCCCTTCTTGAGCGAGGCCAAGGCGTCCACTCCGCTTCCCGCTGTGTCCTTGCAAAACGACTGCAGTGTCCTCTCCTTGGGTTCCAGCTTCCAGTATCCTCTTCCTCCTCGGCTGCTCGCGCCACGTTGGCGAAAGTGGCCGCATTATGATAATTTTGTGACAGTTTGCTATAGTCAGGCACCTTTTACAACAGCAAATATTCAGTTTCGTTCTATTTTCTGTTTGCAATTGCGAGACGGTCTTATTAAATTACGAAAACCCGTTAAAATGCAGTTTGAAAAAATGGCGATTGTTGAGTTTTGTTAGAACGATCCTTAGTTATCGACACTCTGCCAGGATTTTTTCTTCTTATAGTTATCATTAGAAGAATAATACAGGCATGTATAATGTTCAGTTTATCCTGACACTGTTGGCATTACAAATGGCTGGTATTGCCAAGATTGGCGCTCTGATCATTTTCTGAGTATTAATTTGTGTGCAAGTTTTACAGAGTACCTACTATTTTTCATTATTCCATGCAAAAGCCAGTCAGAAGTATTTTTCAATTTGCGTCTTTCTGAAAATAGTGATTTCTTTCTGGCTTTCTGGTAGTATTTGGATGATTTTTTTCATGTATAATATTGATTTTATGTGCATTTTTTCTAACATGTAACTTGTTACTGCGTGCATATTAGTCACTCAGTCAAGTAACTTACCACAAATTGTTTTACATTACTTAGCTGTGAAGTGAACTAAGTTGCAAAAAAGGTAACACTTTCTTCTTATTACACTGTGACCTTTTCTTTAGAATATGGGAACACCTCTAGTTTCACATATATTCAGTGATTATCCTTGCTAACAGATTTAAGTTGGCTATCCTTACTTGATAATGTGCTAAAAGCGGGTGTTAATGTGTCTTTAACCGAATAATAACAGTATTAATTGAGTTTTGAGAATGTGATATTCTGGTACTGAGAGATAATGGCGTCAAATCCAAGTGAGTTTTTTGTATCTTTGAAAAGAATGTGGAAACTATGTGTCAGGTGTTTCGTAATAGCTTTATTTGAGTACTATCAGATATAACAAGTACCTTGTCTGGTTACTAACTAGTTCCTGGGCATTTGGGCATTGACTTTCACTTACAGGATACAGACCCGACAAACTTTATTTTCTATGCTAATATAGCATATCAAAACAAACCGGCTCCGCAGCACGGCCGCCGCCGGCCTGTGTTATCTCCATGTTATAAGCCCCAGTTGATGTTTGGTGGTGAAGTTTTGATGAAGTGATGTGTCAGTTTAATGTTATTTATAGTGACTGCCGAAAATAGGTTTTTTCATGCGTCTTTGTCGTTGTGTGAGCATAGGTTGGCATTGTCTTCTCTGGAACGTGCCGAGATCAGGTTTCAATTTATTTGGGATTTCAAGCTGGATTGTGACGGTATTTTGTGTAGGTCAGTTCGTATTGATATTGAATAACTTGGTGATTTTATTAATCCTTGCCTAGTGACAGCGGTCTACGGACGCTCAGGTTGAATTATAAAGATTTTGTAGGTCACTTTATTTCACTGAAGATTCCTAGTAAGATTGTGTGATATTCTGATATAAGTGTGAAGCACATTTCGTTTGAACTTCTAATCGGGATTCTGCTTTCTTGTCTCTGTCTCTGTGATTGGAGTTTGGAGCATTGGGGAATGGAAGTCTGTGATAAGTACTGAAATCATTTGTGAGTATTTCTTTTCACTGATGTTATGAGAAACTACTATGCAGTCCATGCATCTTAATGTATGGAATGTTTTAGAGAGATTTCACTATTAATTCATTGTAACAGTGTTTATTCAGTTGATTACTGTTGTGCTTATGCTATGTACTTTGTACCAGACAATCTGGAACTGTTTCATGTCGTTTGCGTTTGGTATACAGGTGGTTTATTGGAAAAGATTGCATTTTGACAGTTAAATAGCATAAAAATTTGAGTGTAAGAGGTGCAGCTATGGTTTGCAACGGATATGACTTGGTGTTCTCGCAAGATCCTGACATTGTCAACCACCTCCCCCCTTCCTTGGTGATCATGAATGGTATTTTACTGCAGAGGAGTGCATAATCATATTCAATAATTTCGTGAAGGCTGAAGGCAACGTAATTAATGGCTTTTCATAATTTTGCTTCATTTTTGGAAATTATGGGTGTTGTGTTGGACTTTGATATTTTCCTTTTGTATGTCGATGTCTCTATCATTTTTGGGGCTTGATTATTACACTTTGAGTGCTCTTTTTCCTCGGCATTAACCGTATGAAGCTGGTGGTTAGTTAAGGAGATCTGATACTGTTGGATGCATTTATGGTGAAAACTGATTTGGAGACTTGTTTGAGCTTATCTATGATTACTGGGTATTCTGTTGTGTTTTGTTGCACTGTGTTTGGTATAGTTATTTAATATTCTACTTTTGTGGTGATAGATAGACATTCTTGTGATACAGTGGTCCACTATTTCTTTGTAGTCTCACATCTGAATCAATATTATAATAGTTTATGCTGTGCAGTAAGGCAGAAGCAGATTTTTTTTTTTTTTTGCCTTATGGCGTTATTTGAAAAAATGTGTGTTGGTGTAATGATGCCGGAGTTTTGAAATATTTATTTGACAAAATCAACTTGCAGACACTTTACCTCATAAATCTTATTATCACATTGTGTTCTATGAATTCTTTGCGTTTACCTTATAGTAAGTATGTCTGGTGAAAATCTAGTAGTTGAGATCATGTACTGAAGTTTTTTATGATGTTTGCGACTGGAACAGTAAATATAGCTGGTGTCTTGAAATCAGTACCGAGCTTTAAGGCTTTGTAGCATGTATTACAGTCAACTTACAATTATAAATAATACATCAAATTGAAGAGCAACTTAAACAGTTATTCTTGCAAGTGTTCAGAGTGATCATCATTCGTCACACGGCACAAATCGACTCGATAGACAAATTCTTCACAAATCTTGATCATTGTCTCTGGAGTAATTATAGCTGCTTTAGTCCTGTTTCTTAAGTCGGATATATCAGCTGGTAGTGGAGGCACATACACATGGTTCTTTGTAAATCCCCAAAGGTAAAAATCGCATGGCGTTAGACCGGATGAATGTGGAGACCATGTGAAACAAGGTCTGTCATCACGTTTCTTGCGGCCTGTCCAGAGGTCGGGTACAATGTCCTTTAACCAATCGCATACTGAGTTATGCCAGTGAGTCCGCACGCCATCTGGCTCCCAAATAAAGTTCTGTGGTTTAGCTTCTTCCAGTTGAGGGAAGAGCCACAGTTCTAACGCATCACAAGAAGTAACACCAGTTACAGTAACTTCACCGAAAAGAAAGTTCCATAAACTTTCGACCAAGATATGGCACCAAAAACATTTGATCAGGGGAGTCTCGTTGCATCAGTACCATCTCGTGGGGATTTACTGATGTTCAGATGCGTACATTATGTATGTTCACTCTTCCACTTTGGTGAACCGTCAGTTCATCCCTTAAATGTCAATTCATCACTGAAGACGACACGATATAAAATCTCCGTCGTCATGCAGTATTATTTCCTTTGCAAAATTGGCACCTAAACAGTAGTATGTAACTTTTAGACCAAGTGCACAAGTATACAAAAAACTGCTTGAGTTGCTTTGCGTTTTATGTATTACATGATATTGCAAGTTCAATTCAATGAATGGTAAAAATCCTTAAGGCACCGACATTAATTTTGAAACACCCGCTGTTTGGAGCGATGAGCTCCAAAAGATTTGTCAGTTTAACAGTTTTCTACTAATAATATCAGAAATGCAAATAATACTACAAAAATTTCATACACGAAGAATTCGAGAGCCCGAGATGTTCTAGTTAGCCTTTAGGTTGTTGACAATCGATTTCTTGCAGGCAAGGCGTTTTAGGCTGACACATTCATCTACCGACTGTAAGTTACTTCGAAGAACTGGCAGTTTTAATGAGGTAGTCCCCAGCCACGCATCTAATTATATTAAATGGAGTTCAAAGACTCGCTTTTAGTTTCACTGATGAAACTATGTAAACATTCCAATTGCCTTTTGTCAAACAACAATTAATCGGTTCAAACAGAACAGAGAATTAACCGTACTGAAGTGACAAAAGTCTTGGGGGTAGCAATACGTACACACATAGAGATAGCGGTATCATCGAGTACGTAAGGTAAAAGAACGGCAGCGCATTGGCGGAGTTATTCATTTGTACTCAGGCGATTCGTGTGAGAAGGTTTCTGAAGTGAGTATGGCCGCACGGTGGGAATTAAGAGACTCTGAGCACGCAAAGGTAGTCGTAGCTAGACGCATCGAACATTCCACTTAGGAAATTGTTAGAGAATTCAATATTCCAAGATCCACAGTGTCAGAAGTGTGCCGAGAATACCATTGTGGCGAAATTTGGCGTTAATGAGGTACGGTAGCAGACCGACGCTAGTTCCTTTGCTACCGGGACCGCAACGTCTCTAGCGTATCTCCTGCGCCCATGGACATGGACACTGGACGATGGAAAACCGCAGCTTGGCCAGCTGAATCCTTATTTCAGTTGGTAAGAGTTGATGGCAGATAAGAGTGTGGCGCAGACCCCACGAAGTCTTCAACCTAAGTTGTCAACAAGGCACTGTCCGAGCTGGCGGTGGCTCCACAATTGTGTGGGCTGTGTTTACGTGGAATAGGTTGGGTCCTCTGGTCAAACTGAACCGATTGTTGACTGGCAACGGCTATGTTCGGCTACTTGGAGGCCATTTGCAGCCATTCATGGACTTTATGTTCTCAAACAAACGATGAATTTTTATGAATGACAATGCGCCATGTCACCGGACCACAATTGTTTAAGATTGAAGAACATTCTGGACAATTTAAGCGAATGGTTCGGCCACCCATATCGCGCGACGTGAATTCCACCGAACATAATCGAGAGGTCAGTTCGTGCAAAAAATCCTGCACCAGTAACATTTTCGCAGTTATGAACGGCTGTAGAGGCTGCCTGGATCAATACGTCTGAAGGGAATTTCCAACTGCTTGAATTCATGCCACATCGAGTTGTTGCGCTACGCTGGTCAAGAGGCGCTCCGACACGATGTTGGGAGATAAGCAATGACATTAGTCACCTCGCTGTATTCACTCCACCAGTGCGAGGGAAGTGAAAGGAGTCTCGGGCAGCAGAACTGGAACATCTCGAACAGTGTGTTAACAAGTAAACGCAGCATACTCGGGCAAGGCCGTCGCCTGCAGTGACCGTATGTCAGGCAGCAATGTGTGCTTAGTGGTGTGTCGCACGTTGCGTTATGTGTGTGCCCGGGCGTGTGTGGGGAGTCCTCCGGCAGCTGTCGCTCTGAATTACAAATATGTGCAGCGTAGCGTAGGTACGGCTCTTGTTTACCCGGCGATTATACGTCATTAGCGAGACAGCTGCTACCCACGCGGGACGGTACTGTAGGGTCCACAAACGCCTCCACTAGCGCCACAGGTCGACACAAGAGGAGGCGGCGCTAAGCACGCGGAGGCTGTGACACGGGAATATACTTAGCTCTCGTTTCCACTCAAGCTGCATCCCGAGCTGTAAACGACAGAAGCACAAATGTAAACATCTGGCCTTTAAAATTGCAACACCATGAAGGCTTAAATAACGAAGCTTTACTTATCGTAGGTTTGTTTTCTATCTACATAAATGATCTTTTGGATAGGGTGGATAGCAATGTGCGGTTGTTTGCTGATGATGCTGTGGTGTACGGGAAGGTGTCGTCGTTGAGTGACTGTAGGAGGATACAAGATCACTTCGACAGGATTTGTGATTGATGTAAAGAGTGGCAGATAATTCTAAATATAGATAAATGTAAATTAATGCAGATGAATAGGAAAAAGAATCCTGTAATGTTTCAATACTCCATTAGTAGTGTAGCGCTTGACACAGTCACGTCGATTAAATATTTGGGCGTAACAATGCAGAGCGATATGAAGTGGGACAAGCATGTAATGGCAGTTGTGGTGAAGGCGGATAGTTGCCTTCGGTTCATTGGTAGAATTTTGGGAAGATGTGGTTCATCTGTAAAGGAGACCGCTTATAAAACATTAATACGACCTATTCTTGAGTCCTGCTCGAGCGTTTGGGATCCCTATCGGGTCGGACTGAGGGAGGACATAGAAGCAATTCAGAGGCGGGCTGCTAGATTTCTTACTGGTAGGTTTGATCATCACGCGATTGTTCCGGAAATGCGTCAGGAAGTCGGGTGGGAGTCTCTAGAGGAAAGGAGGCGTTCTTTTCGTGAATCGCTACTGAGGAAATTTAGAGAATCAGCATTTGAGGCTGACTGCAGTACAATTTTACTGCCGCCAACTTACATTTCGCGGAAAGACCACAAAGATAAGATAAGGGAGATTAGGGCTCGTACAGAGGCATATAGGCAGTCATTTTTCCCTCGTTCTGTTTGGAAGTGGAACAGGGAGAGAAGATGCTAGTTGTGGTACGAGGTACCCTCCGCCAGGCACCGTATGGTGGACTGCGGAGTATGTATGTAGATGTAGATGTAGAAAGGGTGAGGCAGATAAAACAGTCAACTGCAGATACACCCTTTAAAAAAAAGGAATAAAAACCGACCCATCACGAACGAATTATCCGCATGGGACGGAAACCAGTAGATACATTGTACATGTATAGACAAACGAGTGATTACAGTTTCAGAAAAACTGGATGTTTAATTCAAGAGAAGGAGCTTCAGGAACTGCGCAAGTTAACAACGCATTGGACCACCTCTGGCCCTTGTGCAAGCAGTTATTCGGCCTAGCACTGATTGACAGAGTTGTTGGATGCATTCCTGAGGAATAACGTGCTAGATTCTGTTCAATTGGCGCATCAGATCGTCAGAATCCCGAACTGCTTGGAGGCCCCTGCCTATAATGCTCCAAACGTTCTCAATTGGGAAGAGATCCGGCGACCTTGCTGGCCAACGAGTGGATTGTTAAGTGCGAAGACAAGAAGTAGAAGCTTTCACCCTGTGCGGGAGGGTATTATCTTGCTGAAATGTAAGTCCAGGCCGGCCGGTGTGTCCGAGCGGTTCTAGGCGCTTCAGTCTGGAACCTGGAGACCGATACGGTCGCAGGTTCGAATCCTGCCTCGGGCATGGATGTGTGTGATGTCATTAGGTTAGTTAGGTTTAAGTAGTTCTAAGTTCTAGGGGCCTGATGACCTCAGACGTTAAGTCCCATAGTGCTCAGAGCCATTTGGACCATTTTGTAAATCCAGGATGGCTGACATGAATGGAAACAAAATTGGGCGTAAAATATCATCGACTTACTGCTGGTCACAGGCGCAGTTCGAAGCAGGACTCATTGCTAAAGACAATTTTGTTAAAGTCAATGAGATTACGGGCTGAATGTGCCCAACATCACTGAAAACAGGCATGTCGGTGTACAGAGGTCAATGGTAGTCTGCGCAAAGGGCGTTGTGAGCTTAACCTCCTTTATGTGAGCCGCCTAATAATGGGCCTTATTGTCAGAGAAGCACGAGCTGAACCTCAGATCGATGATAATGATGAATCTGGGACCCTGAGTGCCTCTCTGACGATTGCTTGGTCCTCACATTCCGTCATCTCTCTAGGTCAACCACTTCCTTCGTGATGCTGTGCTCGGCGATGGTCCACCCATTCCTGCCAAAGTCGTCTAAGAGTGGCATCGCCTCTATTCAACTGTTGAGCGATTCGCTGATTACTCCAACTGGTTTCCTCGGGGCCCAACTGCATGTCCTCTCTTAGATGTTGACATTCACACGTGGTCTACAGGGTATAGTTACTGTCCAACTGAGTATACGGAATTAAATTTTCAAAGAATTTACGTCCTGGTAAGGACATGTCCCTTGTTTACAATCTGGCCAGTTGCGCAGTGAAACTGCACTGCAGCGTCACACATGCATCCATCAGACACAAATTTTACAGTTTGACATTTGTTGTCGATACTGTGCTTGCATAAGCTGTCGCCAGCACACTGGTCGGTGTGATCGATAGTAGGCGCTGGATAAAGCGCGCCTATCAGGAGAGAGTCCAAAGAGAGACTGGCAAGCAACATACCGTCAACGCCCTCTCGACTGCAAGTATTTAGATTGCCGAGCCGGAGCAGAGTGCTCAGTCTGCGTCACTGGTGCAGCCGCTCAGTCACTGGAGCACTAACTCGTACTCCAAGATGGCGTCTGTCAGTGCATTGCGACCAGATTAGTGTACATAGCAGGACTTGTACTTTATCCATAGCGATACTAAAGTTTGTAATATCCAGAATACCGATAATGTCTGCAAGAAGACTATTACAAGAGCTTGTACCACAACACAAGGACGCTGTTAAAGTTAAGTAGCAACTGTCTATTTAAGTAAATAAAGAACCCTGTTAATATATGTGTACAGTTGTCTTGTTGGAAGAGGATACCAGCCACCATAATATCCTCTTCGTTGTTTCCTGCGGTACAAGACTTTATAGTGGCGCCGAGGACACTACAGATGCCTAAATGAATATCAATTTCTGACCAATGTGCATAACTCCTCTTGGTGCGCCTTTTTTTTCTTTTTTTTAAATACTGTAGAATGACATACTTCGTCTGGATCACTTTCTATGTTTATTATAGGTCCATATTTAATTACTTTGTATCGCACTTTTTTATTTTTATTTTTTGGTTTCAGACAGTCTTCTCACCTTATGCAATTATGGTACATAATGATACAAACAGAACATATGTTTCACCTCATTAGAAAGTATGTGTATGATAATTAGTCTACAAAATAATCAGTCTGGACCTGCCGGCTGGCCGGCCGGTGTGGCCGAGTGGTTCTAGGCGCTTCAGTCTGGAACCGCGCGACCGGTACAGTCGCAGGTTCGAATCCTTCCTCAGGCATGGATGTGTGTGATGTCCTTAGGTTAGTTAGGTTTAAGTAGTTCTAAGTTCTAGGGGACTGATGACCTCAGATGTTAAGTTCCGTAGTGATCCGAGCCATGTGAACCAGTCTGGACCATCACAATAAAGGCCATAAATTTTTAATATAGAATCCCTTTTTGTATGTGTATAAGAAAAGCTCCACTAATTTTAAAGTTCTCTTTTAGAGAGAAAATGCAACGGCAGTTACCTTTGGCAGTGGACCTACTCTAAGAGAAAAATAATCAATAGTTACTGTACAATGTAATTTTCTTGAATTATTGTATTTGTCAGATTCTATTAGTATATGTACAACGCCCTCGTCAGTGAGGTAGCTTTGAGAGGCTGTTAATTATAACAAATATGCCTTTTTATTAGTTTTGTTGTGACAAAAACGTAGTTTTTTAGTAATAACAATTTATTTTCTTGCCAGTGCTGAGTTCAAGAATCAACACTAATAAGGAATCTGTTGCTAAATTGCGTGATACCATTGCCTTTGGTGTTATGATCCAAGTCCACTAGCATTAAACGTTTCGTTTCTGCTCTGTTGCCAATTGTACCATGAAAATCACTTTCTGTCAGGGATATGTCGGTTAAAAGTAGATACTGTGCACTGTTTTTGCCAGTAGCTCTGCACGTTCGTTGCCCTAATACCAACGTGTCCAGTATCCATTGCACATGAATCAAATGACGCAGCCCTTTTCTTCTGTTGAGACTACTCAGTACATCCTGTGCCAAAGAATTTGCAGTTTAAACACTGCTGATTCGTGAGAGAATGTAGGGCACTCGACGAGTAAGTACACATGAGGACTGTGTCGAATTGCACTCATCTTTGTAAAGAATAATTTAATGAATGGAATACAATTCCGCTGTTAATATAGAGGCTTATGTTGGTAACAAGAATGATCGTCCCCACCCTGTTTGGTCACCGCAAAATACAGGTCCTGCAGGGACACACGGGGTGCCACACAATACATGATACACTTCTAGGGGCTGTAATCCAAAGACGCTACAGAGCGTCTGAGTTATAGGCGCCGGTGCCAATAAATTTAATGTATATACAGGATAACGTTACGAACTTTTAAGGATGATGAAGCAAGACAAATTTATCAATTTGAGGTAAGAGACGAAATAATGTCTTTGTTTAGATTTAAACTGTACAGCTTTCAGAGGTGGTAGTATGGACCAAAACAAGAAAAAAATTGTAAACATGGGCTCTACAATGCATACCTTAAAAGCTATGAGCACTTGTTCAATAGAGATGTTTTTCACCCAAGCGAAGATGAACAACTGCTCATAGCTCCTCAGGAATGCATTTTAGAGCCCATGTTTACTAAACGTTTTTTTCTTGTCTTGTTCCATACTGTCACCTCTGAAAGCTGTACAGCCTACATTTGTAGCAACAACAGTAATGGTACATGTACTCCACGGACAGAAGTATCACAATGATTTTCGCTCGTAACTTTCGATTCGACCAGAGATTCTTGCCTCAAATTGATACGTTTATCCTTCTGCATCGTCCTTGAAAGTTTGTAAAAACACCATGTAAACACATACATTTACGGGCTCTAGCGCCAATAGCTTTGAATATCTGTAGCGTCGCTGGATGAGGCTTCTGGACATAGGTTCTTACGAAAATCTTGATCTACTAAGTCACCTTCACGAAATCTAGAAGTGTGTAACATGCATTGTGAAACACCCTGTACATTTTACAACCATCCGTATGCAATTTGTACCAGCTCTGTTGTTGAAACCCGTCTTTGACTTTGTGGAAACTTTCTGTTGGTTCTGGAGGGATCTTTTAGTTATACGACCGTCACTTACAGCACAGTGAATTTTTGAAGAGAAATCGCTTGATTGATATATGTTTTCCTCGAAACTGCTGTTAATGTTGTGCTATCGGATGTTCGAGGATTTCGCCATACTATATGGTGGTGGTAGTAGAGGACTGTGTTTCTTCTTCCAGTGAAGCAAGCGTGTAAATTGAGAAGTCACTGAAAATTTCATAATCTTTGCCGTTTGATACTTGGGCACATGAATGATAAGCAGCGCTTTGGTTACCATCTCTTAGGGGCAGCTGACGCCACTATCGTCTTGTCGAGAGTTCTAATCAATGCAGTGCCTTTGGCGGTTAACGGCGGAGGTAAAGCTGATTCGTGAGATGCTCCTCTGCGTGTCGGTACGCACGGAATTATATAATATGTATCAGAATATTTATATATGCTGAGAGCGCTAAACATTACGCCCAGGCCATCAGTTTTAGCATCAGTATTGAATCCATGATCTAAAATCCTAATGCAAGAGATGAAATTCCAACCAATAACATCTATTTGAGTATCCATTGCAAGATTCTCAATAACATGTCCAGGCTATTGATTCTTCACCCTATCTCTCTCCTTAAACATACGCTGGCAGTAAAAAAACACAACACCAAAAAGTAATTAATGTAGAGTAATGAAATTTCGAGAATACATTTGTCTAGGTAACACCAGAGACCTTACAGGGTACCACAGAGGCCTATGTGGAGGAATGGGACACTATCCGACTGGCTTATCTGGACCATTCGCTAAAGTGTATGCCTAACCACATTCAAAAATGTCTACAATTACAACGAGGGCAAACTGATTCACAATCAATATGGTAAGCAAAATAACAGCGTGAAGAAACTATTCTGTTTGCAGTGGAATCTTTTGTAATATCTTGATTCATTTTTTTTTTTTTTTGTATGATGTGTTTTTCTTCTTTGTTTTTGTTTTCTTGTGGCTCTACCTTAAGGAATGTAATCACCTTTGCTTCTCGTTATGTCCAGTATTGACAATTAAGCAATACGCAACATTTATTTTGACCAATGTCTCTAGAAAGGGTGAAAAAGCATATAGATTGTCGGAGAAGCTGTTACGCATCTGTAACAGAGGTACTTAGTGAATCTATTCTGCTGACTTTTTCCAGAATTATTATATGTTCTGCAAACCACTGCAATCCGTTCCTAGTCATGTTCTTGCAGATACACGATATTCAGGATATAGTCCAGAGAGAGAGCATTGATACTAGATGGTCTGGAAAATGGCAACATTTTAATTAGTTTCCTTTTCTCAAGGACACCTATTTTGAAGTGCATCGTTGATAAGCTCGAAAGGAGCCTTTACTTCGTAGGGGGGGGGGGGGGGATCAGAAATCATAGAGTATAATATTTTCTCTGGGCCTGGCGCCGTGACTTTCTTCCTCAGACATTACTGTAACTCATTTACACTAAAAGCTGTATCCAGCTAAGATGCGTAGTTAGCTGCATATCGTTGACGGAAGGTCGACAGCTCAAGGGTAGCTACTACGTCGTACATATGCTGGTGGTAACAGGTCAAAGAATGACACCGCTTAGAACTTTTTTGACAGAAAGATATTATCAACAGTTGATTCTTTCAACAATTTCACTCTTCTCCACAGCGTTTGTGCTCAAATGCTCGGTCCCCATTCGGAACAAAAGTTAGTCTAACCTTCCTTTTTTTACTTTGCGAGTAATTTTGTTCTGAGCCGTTTTCTTCTTCATCTCTATAAAATTCTTATATGCCGAATTTATTTTAAAGAACTCGACAGCAAGCTACCAAGCCGCCGTGTGATCGCATGAGAGCATTTTGTGGTCCACCACGGCTTTCCATTGTGATATCTGCTGTTAGCCGACTCTTGTTCACGGGTGAGTATTCAAAAGCAGCTGCCAAAACCGCATTCTCAAAGTACATATCTACCCTGAAGGGGATCGTTGGGTGTATAAGTACACTACTGGCCATTAAAATTGCTACACCAAGGAGAAATGCAGATGATAAACGGGTATTCATTGGACAAATATATTATACCAGAACTGACATGTGATTACATTTTCACGCATTCCTGAGAAATCAGTACCCAGAACAACGACCTCTGGCCGTAATAACGACCTTGATAAGCCTGGGCATTGAGTCATACAGAGCTTGGATGGTGTGTACAGCTACAGCTGCCCTTGCGGCTTCAACACAATATCATAGTTCATCAAGAGTACTGACTGGCGTATTGTGACGAGCCAGTTGCTCGGCCACCATTGACCAGACGTTTTCAAATGGTGAGAGATCTCGAGAATGTGCTGGCCAGGGAAGCAGTCGAACACTTTCTGTATCCATAAAGGCCCGTACAGGACCTGCAACATGCGGTCGTGCATTATCCTGCTGAAATGTAGGGTTTTGCAGGGATCGAATGGAGGGTAGAGCCACGGGTCTTAACACATCTGAAATGCAACTTCCACTGTTCAGAGTGCCGTCAATGCGAACAAGAGGTGACCGAGACGTGTAACCAATGGCACCCCATACCATCACGCCGGGTGATACGCCAGTATGGCGATGACAAATACACGCTTCTAATGTGTGTTCACCGCGATGTCACCAAACGCGGATGCGACCATCATGATGCTGTAAACAGAACCTGGATTCATCCGAAAAAAATGACGTTTTGCCATTCGTGCACCCAGGTTCGTCGTCGAGTACACCATCGAAGGTGCTCCTGTCTGTGATGCAGCGTCAAGGGTAACCGCAGCCATGGTCTCCGAGCTGATAGTCCATGTTGCTGGAAACGTCGTCGAACTGTTCGTGCAGATGGTTGTTGTCTTGCAAACGTCCCCATCTGTTGACTCAGGGATCGAGACGTGGCTGCACAATCCGTTACATCCATGCAGATAGGATGCCTGTCATCTTGACTGCTAGTGATACGAGGCTGTTGGCATCAAGCATGGCGTTCCGTATTACCCTCCTGAACCCACCGATTCCATATTCTGCTAACTCGACCAACGCGAGCACCAATGTCTTGATACTATAAACCGCAATCGCGGTAGGCTACAATCTGACCTTTATCAAAGTCGGAAACGTGATGGTACGCATTTCTCCTCCTTATACGAGGCATTACAACAACGTTTCAGGAGGCAACGCTGGTCAACTGCTGTTTGTGTATGAGAAATCGGTTGGAAACTTTCCTCATGTCAGCACGTTGTAGGTGTCGCCACCGGCGCCAACCTTGTGCAAATGCTCTGAAAAGCTAATCATTTGCATATCACAGCATCTTCTTCCTGTAGGTTAAATTTTGCGTCTGTAGCACGTCATCTTCGTGGTGTAGTAAATTTAATGGCCAGTAGTGTAGGTTGTGGCATTTATTTCATTGTCTATGTTAAATGTTTGAAACCACATCGCTGATTCATACAAAGGGATCTTAGAATTGTAACTGATAGGCAAACGTGGAGGGAAGTCCCTCCACGCCTGGGAGGTTTATGAACCAATGGAGCAAGGGGAGGGGCTAGAAGTTAGCGGGACAACACCAGGATTAAATCCCTCGACCATCAATTTATGGGGAAGCAACTAAAGTGGAGAGGACGGCGAAATTATCTGTACAGTTTATTAACGTGCCTCATGTGGTAATGGCTTTTGTGTAAGAGAACATGGCGCATTGTGTGACATGCTCTGGATTACGTTTACGATGCTAAGAATACGCTTAATAGAGCATATCGTATGCAGAGCCACGGTTAAGTATAGTGGTCAGAGCCACCGCCACAGCAGTGCAACTCTGCGAGTGCCTTCAGGTGGTGCAATGAGTTACACTTATTAAGTTTCTGAGAGTGTTTCCGTGACATTCATTAATGTAAATGTTGATCTAAACTTTTTGTATTAATCATCCATCTTTGCTTTCTGTTTCTAGTAAATGAGTAGTTCCGAGTGTTTTTTTTTAAATCAGTTAATTATAGTAATGGCCAGAGTCTGCATTGGATGCAGTTAGTTTTCGAACCTGAGAGATATTTCAATCTGCAACTACTTCACGTGTAAACAAAGTTGAAGAAATTCGTAAAATATTAGGTTAAATTTACATACTTCTGCGAAAATACGTACTACAGAGCGTAAATTTTATACTAAGGAATTTAGAATTTGAAAAAAAAAATGTTAAAGAATTTCTTGTAGGGCATAACAGTTTAAGCCCGCCATATTCCAGACACTGTGTAGAGCAACAATTAATCAACTTATAACTAAGAGTGTGTGTTTATGATATGTATAAATATGAACAAGTAAGTTGTTTCTAAGAGTTTCGAGGCACTCATGTTCCATTCGCTGTATAGGTTATTAATCAGTTAAATTATAGTCTCATGTCTCACAAGTTGTTGAATAGTAAAAGTATTTCTTAAAGTATAACTGAACGTATCAACAGTTTTAGTTTCCCGTTACGGCGCTAACCATGTGGCTCAATAATCAGTTAACGTTCACATGATGTGTTTGTGTACAATAGAAATTGACTAAATTTACTGGGACCCCTTATGTTAGACACCGTGATGATCATTAGTTAATTCTCATTAAAGATCATAGGGGGTGTTTTATATCTCAGCTAGCGAACGTAACTGTAACACAGTGCATGGCTTTACGTACAAGGTGCGTTCCATAAGTAATGCTACCAAATTCATAAAAAATCATTTATTGAATATATTTTTACAAATAATCAAAAATTTTCAAAATGGCACCCCCTTGCGTCGATACACTTCTGGAGGCGTTGTTTCCATGCCGGGACGGCATCCTGGAATGCCTTTTCCGGAATGTCCTTTAGAGCTGATGTAACATGCGCCTGGATGCTTTCAATTGTGTCCCAGTGTTTTCGTTTCATGATTCCTTTTAACCGAGGAAACAAAGAAAAGTCAGCGGGAGCCAGGTCAGGACTGTAGGTAGGCAGGGGAACCCATGGGGTCTTGGTCCTGGCCAGGAAGTTGTTGACAATGAAGGTGCTGTGACTCGGCGCGTTGTCGTGCTGAACTTTCCACGTGTCCTTGATGTCACTTCGGCAGCGCGATACCCTCCTTTTCAGTCTTTTGAGCACTTCCAAGTAGAAAGCTGAGTTCACTGTAGTCCCGGTAGGTACGAATTCGTGGTGGACAATGCCTCTGATGTCAAAGAAGACAATGAGCATGGTTTTGATTCTGGACTTGCTCATGCGTGCCTTCTTGGGATGGGGCGACGATGGGGTTTGCCACTCTGCCTTTTTGCCTAAGGGTCGTACTCATAAATCCACGACTCATCACCAGCGATAACTTAGTTTAAAAAATGGGGATCATTTTCACACATTTCCAACATTTCTCGTCACTGAAGCACTCGCATGTGCTTGTGTTCGTCGGTCAACACTTTTGGGACGACATTGGCACGCATCTTTCTCATGTTCAAATCTTCGGTCACAATGCGGAAAACGGTTGTTTTTGACATGTTTAGAGTTTGTGCTATCAATTGAAGGCTCAGCCGTCTGTCAGAGTTCAAACAATTGCGCACACGTGTCACATTTTGGTCGACTCGTGCAGTTGATGGCCGTCCACTGCGAGGTTCGTCGGTGATCTCCTCTCGGCCCTCCATGAAATGACTTGTGCCATCGAAAAACTTGTGATTTGGACAAGCAATCATTCCCAGAGGCATGCTGAAGTAATGGAAACGTTTCGGTGACGGACTTCCCAAGTTTAACGCAAAATTTGATAGCGTACCGATGCTCTACAGAATGATCCATTGTGCCGTGTTACATAAACTCAAAACGGGGCTGACGGAAACGCACGTCCTGACTCTCCGGCAGCTCGCAGCCAAATGAGACAAAGAGCGTTTTGAAACTAACACCCCCCTCCACTTAGCCCAGCCGGTTACAACACGCTGTCGTGTACCGTTGCGTCAGAAAAAAAATTGGTCACATTACTTATTGGCCGGCCGCGGTGGTCTAGCGGTTCTAGGCGCTCAGTCCGGAGCCGCGCGACTGCTACGGTCGCAGGTTCGAATCCTGCCTCGGCCATGGATGTGTGTGATGTCCTTAGGTTAGTTAGGTTTAAGTAGTTCTAAGTTCTAGGGGACTGATGACCATAGATGTTAAGTCCCATAGTGCTCAGAGCCATTTGAACCATTACTTATGGAACGCACTCTGTATGTTTGACAGTAGACAGACTTAAGGTGCGACTACATGAGTGATGCTGTCAGTGCACTGTCGGCTGGCACCATTCCTTGTCTTACGTACTATACGTAAAAAAGTTATACGTACCTAGATTTAATTTCTGAATTTCAACAGTTGTTAATTTATATTCGATCACGAAAAATGGTTCAAATGGCTCTGAGCACTATGGGACTTAACATCTGTGGTCATCAGTCCCCTAGAACTTAGAACTACTTAAACCTAAATAACCTAAGGACATCACACACACCCATTCCCGAGGCAGGATTCGAACCTGCGACCGTAGCGGTCACGCGGTTCCAGGCTGAAGCGCCTAGAACCGCACGGCCACACCGGCCGGCATATTCGATCACGAACCACAGTTTCAAATATTGAAATTGATTCCTGAAATTCAGCGTAACTGTATTAGGTATAGATCTGCATATCGGAAAGTTCCTTCAACTTTGACACCAGTGCGTCCATTCACTGAGCATCTCTATGGCATGCCGTCATGTTTTGACATAACATACGACACAACTTGCTCAGTACGACCTAAAGAGACGCGTGAAAATTTATGAGACGGGCCTTTGACGAAAATGACAACGATAGTCTGCGCTTCTCATTGTCTTAATTCTAAAACCTGCACTGGGATGATCAGATGGCGAGTGTGGATAAATGAATTAGTAATCCAAGGGAAGAAATAGATAGGTGAGTGACGTGTGAAACGTTGAGTCGGACAGGGGAGCGCGCTCAGATACCATAAGTGATAAGTCGACAACTCCCGATAAGCGGGAATTCTGAGTTTGAGTCCCGTTCCTGCACAAATTTTCATATGTCGCTCTTTGTAGTACACACACACACCTATTACAGTCAAATTCAGTCTCAAGAATACATTTCAACAGTTATAAAAATGTTTAGTGAAATTATTTGCCCAATTTTGGCTCGTACAGTATTTATTTTCATTGCCGCATGCTACTGGTATTGTCTGAGGTAGCTTGGTTCGAATCCCGTTATTGGTGTAGTATTTCTTAACATAATTGACCGTGTCAGGAAACGAAACTGTCTGACTGTTGTCATCTATTAGACTCACGATCATGGTCGATTAGTCCAGTGATAGAGTAACATTTATTAGGTTCCAATAACTGTGTTTGTTAAGTGTTGTTCCGGTGAAGTAAGCCACAGTGCTATTGCATTACTAGGTTATCGCAAGTGAATAACAGCTTTTGTCACTGATTTTATATTTCAGTCCTAATTTCAGATTATTGTACTCAGTTCTACTTAAGCCCCCCAAGGGCTGAACTAAAATAGAAAATGACATTGTATCTTGAAGAAACAGTAATCTACATTTTTATCAGACTTCATATTCAGTGTCAGTATCACAGTACCGACCATCTGCAGATCGGATAGTTCCTTCAACTTTGACACTAATGCGTCCATTAATTGAGCATCTCTACGGCATGCTGTCATGTTTTGACATAACATACCATACAACTTGCTCGACGAATACTTGTACTTCTCTCGTAGTGGAAGGAATTACCTGATCTGGAGATGGTAACTGTCTCAGTTCAGGGAGGTATAAGTTTCTGAAAATGAATGGTTCAGGTTCTACAATTCGGTTGATCTTTAAAAGAAGAAGCAGCGTAGCAGAAATTTCTCTTTCCTGTAGCTGTTGTGGGTTGCTAAGTCACACATATTTATATCGCCCGAACTGAGGGTACCTGATCGAGGCAGTTACATTACGGCCGGGAGATTCATCTGCCGACCAATGGAAACCACATCTCAATCGCAACCTGACCTTAGCCTCCCACTGAACGGCTACCTGCATCCAAACATATAAGCAGACTGGTTCAGTAGCCAGAATCTACTGTAGCATTTGCTTGCTGGTCATCACACAAACCACTAGTCTTTCCTCTGAATTCCTATGCGGAGTACAGAGTTCGCAATCGTTAACACAGCATTTCGACATTTTTCATTTCCTGGAACATTTTAAACTTGTAGCATCTTACATAGGATAGAGTGAAAGCAATTATTTGTCATTTTGGACACACAAGGGAAATCTTGAATCGGTATTAACAATAGCTTTGAATATTCAAATACGATTGACTGCATCTACTACATACATTAGTGCCGTCCTAAATACATTATTCACACAGGATAGTTATTTCAGACGAGTAGAGAAACGAAAAAAAAGAGAGAAACTATGTAGAAATGGAAAGGAGCACAGTTACAAAGGCCTAGTGAATCAAAGTTACTTCAACACAAAAATTTACTCCATTTGAAACTTAACCATTACGTGACTGTATCTGGAAGTTGAAATAATTTCGTGTCTTTGTTAAAAAATAGTGTAACACGCTTACAATAATTAGTTTTAATGGTTCAACGCCGGATTTAACGAACTTTCTACCAAATAAGTTAGAGATATCCCACTTTCTTAGAAAATTACGAAAGACATTCACAACATTCAGTACCTGCTACTTTTACAATCGTATACCATAATTTATCTCCTTATAAGGAAACGGATGTGCAGATAGGACCTTTCATCTACTCTCGGTGTCATCAAAGTCTCTCACATGTACACAATACACTGGTAAGTCAGAACATTGTGAGCACCGACCTACTATCGATATAAACCCGTCCAGGCGACAGCAGCGTCACCTAGAGAGGAATGACTGCTAGTCAGACACACGCACGGTGCGTGTAGTATCACTGAGTGTGCTGTACGTGTGTAGAGCAGGGAAGGCACGCGATCTGAGTTTGACCGAGGGCAGATTGCGATGGCCCGGAGGCTCGGTACGTGCGTTTCGGAAACTGTGCGACTTGTAGGGTGTGCAAGGAGTGCTGTGATGAGTGTCCTCAACACGTGGCGAAACCAAGGTAAATCCACAGTCAGACGTAGTGGAGTTGGACGGCCACCCTTCATTACAGATGTAGAACGTCATAGGCTGGGCAGACTGGTAAAACAAGACAGGCGGCGAACTGTGACGGAACTAACATCAGACTTCAATTCGGGGCAGAGTACAAGTATGTCTGAACACACAGTGCACTGAACACTCCTAATGATGAGCCTCCGCAGCCGGCGACTCCTGCTTCTGTCAATGTTAACAACACGACACCGGTGACTACGATTGAAATGGCCACTTTACCATCGGCACTGGACGTTGGTGCAGTGGCAGAACATAGTGTGGTCTGATGTATTCCGATACTATCTTCATCATGCCAATGGGAGGGTGAGAATTGATAGTCTTCCAGGGGAACGGCTCCTCGTCATCTGTACGGCCGAACGGAGACAAGCTGACGGTGGCTCCATTATGCTCTGGGGAACATTGACTTGGGTGTTTGACGTGGGCTTTCATGTGTCCAGTTCAGCTCGTGGAAGGCACTATGACGGCCAAGGAGTATCGTACACGTGCTGCAGACCATGTGCACCCCTTAATGCCAATATGTGATGGAGTCGTTCTAGGAAAGTGGTTCGAGGAACACATGGCGAGGTCCAATTGATGTACTGGCCCCTCAACTCGATAGATCTGAACTCGCTTGAACATATCTGGGATGTGAATGTGATGACAGAGCTCATCGCCCCCACCCCCCTCCCCAGGGTTTACGGATTTAGATGACTTGTGTGCGAAAATGCGATGCCAGCTCCCTCCAGCGATCTAGCAAGGCCTCTCTGCTTCCATGTCACGACGCGACGCCGCTGTTATCAGTGCCAAACGGTGGACATACCGGCTATAAGATAGGTGGTCATAATGTTCTTGTTGATCAGTGTAGAGTCCGTGCTGTACAATATCACATGGTCTCTTGGGTTTCAATCATACTACAAATATTATGGCGATATAAGCAGCTACGGAAACTGTATTTCTGAATGCTCCTCGAAATGTTGTTGTTGTGGTCTTCAGTCCTGAGACTGGTTTGATGCAGCTCTCCATGCTACTCTATCCTGTGCAAGCTTCTTCATCTCCCAGTACCTGCTGCAACCTACATCCTTCTGAATCTGTTTAGTGTATTCATCTCTTGGTCTCCCTCTAAGATTTTTACCCTCCACGCTGCCCTCCAATACTAAATTGGTGATCCCTCGATGCCTCAGAACATGTCCTACCAACAGATCCCTTCTTCTAGTCAAGTTGTGCCACAAGCTCCTCTTCTCCCCAATTCTATTCAATACCTCCTCATTAGTTCTGTGATCTACCCATCTAATCTTCAGCATTCTTCTGTAGCACCACATTTCGAAAGCTTCTATTCTCTTCTTGTCTATTTATCGTCCACGTTTCACTTCCATACATGGCTACACTCCATACAAATACTTTCAGAAACGACTTCCTGACACTTAAATCAATACTCGATGTTAACAAATTACTCTTCTTAAGAAACGCTTTCCTTGCCATTGCCAGTCTACATTTTATATCCTCTCTACTTCGACCATCATCATTTAGTTTGCTCCCCAAATAGCAAAACCCCTTTACTACTTTAAGTGTCTCATTTCCTAATCTAATTCCCTCAGCATCAGCCGACTTAATTCGACTACATTCCATTATCCTTGTTTTGCTTTTGTCCTTTCAAGACACTGTCCATTCCATTCAACTGTTCTTCCAAGTCCTTTGCTGTCTCTGACAGAATTACAATGTCATCGGCGAACCTCGACGTTTTATTTCTTCTCCATGGATTTTAATACCTACTCCGAACTTTTCTTTTGTTTCCTTTATTGCTTGCTCAATATACAGATTGAATAACATCGGGGATAGGCTACAACCCTGTCTCACTCCCTTCCCAACCACTGCTTCCCTTTCATACCCCTCGACTCTTATAACTGCCATCTGCTTTCTGTACAAATTGTAAATAGCCTTTCGCTCTCTGTATTTTATCCCTGCCATCTTCAGACGAGATTAGGCGTTATATATTTAGGTGGACACATCAGACTTCGTGTCTTTTTGGTGAGCTCTGACTGAGGCAATTCGTAGAGATGACAGTACAATAACTGAAGATTTCTGACTCAGTCAGACATCGTTCATGTGTTTGATGAGCACTTGGACAGAAGGAGATAAACAGAGTTCCTAAGGCACCGGCGCGTATTACTTTTCCACATCGTCACCATGGTTGTCTAAACATTTTTTTTTCATTGTCAAACCAACCTGTTGAAAGCGACATAAAGAAATTGAAGTCCACGTGACCGAGCCACTTGATAATTGCCTTCTGAACGTCGGCGTTGTTACTGAAGTGACGATCGACTAGGTGCTTCTTCGACGGTCCGCAGATATGAAAATCGCCTGGTGCGAGATCCTGGCGGAATGGCGGGATTTCCCAGTATTGTCCATCGGAAACGCTGGATCAAACCACTTGTAATTTGGGCTTACGTGGTGTAAAATAGTAAGACATTTTTCGAAAGCAATACCGGTCGTTTCCTCCGAATCACCTCCTGCAACGGCTCCAGTGTGTCAGTCACAATTACGGCATATACGTCTCCGCATGGGAAAGGAAACCAATCAGTAGTATACACCCTGCGTGTCCTAAAAGAATGTGGCTGTAAATTTCTTAGCTGAAACCATTTTTTAGAACTTCCAGTGGATATGGAGGGGTCTCCATGATGTTCATGCGTTCTTCACCTAACGTATCACATGATGCACTCACGTTTTGTGCCCTGTGACGCAGGAATCGAACGCTCTCCGTCTGATACCACATGAAGTGCTGGATTGACAACCCCATTCGCTTGGCTTCATTCTCGTCTGAGAGATGCGGCGGTACCCAACGACAACATGTGTTCCGGTAGTTCAGTGTCTCGTACACGATATCCAGTACTCTTCCAATGTATGTGTTGAATTCGTGTGGAATCCTTCTGATATAAATGTTAAAGTCATCTAGTTGAAACAGAACATGCTGTCATCTATGGTTGACCTGGTTGGTGGGCCTGAAATTTGCTCCTCTCGCACATCTATTCAGCCTTTATCAATCGCGTGCAGGCAAAACCACATCTGACGTGTAATGTATCCGCAGTTGCGGATATGAACCATCTCTAGCATTATAATGGACTGACGACAATGAAAATTTGTGCTGGACCCAAACCCAAATTTCCCGCTTTACGCGAGTGGTTGCCGTAACCGCTTCAACCATACGAACACGACTCACTACCACATTCAAACTTTTATATATATATCGTCCATTTGTCGTACCTGTACTCTTTCAGCCATGAATGTTATTCATGTACAGGGGAGACAATTTTATTTGTAAGTCTCAGGCCCAGTATCGGTCGATAAATAGGAAATGCCTGCCTGAAGCAAGTTCCAGCTTACTTCTTCACAACACAGGCACAGCAATTTCGTGTTCGTAAAACCACACCTGTTTTCCTAGCATTCTATTCCCTTCGTAAATTTCCATTAGCAGTCAATGAATTTCAGCTGGTAACATTTTCTTTACACGCAAAAACCTTACCACACATCGCGCTTCAGTGTACGCAAACGCCTTCATCTTGAAAGTGTATTTCGAAGTGCAAATTTACCGGTAGCGTACGAAAGCTCTGATCGCCTTTTCTGTCTAGACATATAATTTAATTCCGAAATGATATGTAATTTAATTCCGAAATGGTATGTATACACCCCTGCACGTCATTGTTAGCTTACTTACTGAACTGCCGTGGCATACCTCGTGGAAATGCTGGTTAGAACTTGTCGTTATACAACCCATTCTACTCTCGTGCTCGGCAGGTAGCGAGCGATGGAGCACTCCGATAGTTGGCTCAACGACCGCCACGCAGCGCCACCGTACAGCGACCGCATGTGCAGCCGGTGTTTGATTACTTAAACGCTTAATCTGTATGCATATCGCTTGACTCCTGCAGCGAGAAGCGCCTCGCAAGAAGCGCCCGGCTTTAATGAGTGAACATCTCAATTTGCTACGTGCATATAGCCAGCGGAGACAGCGGACCGGCTGCACGGTAATGAGAAACCGCCTCCCTGACGTGATTTATAATCTAATTTTCTGTGCATGCTTCCATGCACACGAATACTATTAGGTTCCGAGTTGGTACATTAGTTCAAGATATCCACTGTTATCCTATTTGCGACGTAATTTGGTACCATCGATCTTCAGACGAAATGAAATGAATCTGTGTCGTGTTAACAGACTGTGACGCAGTAATAATGGTTAATGGAAGCAAGGCGTCGAAACAAAGAATGTATCAACTTATTTCCTTCAGAGTAGTTTCGATCTAAAGCGTAGTGCGAGGGAAGAACTATGTATTACAACTCGTTCTGAAAGTCAGTGTGAATTTAATAGAAATGTTGGAAGTAGTGTCTGTAAAGACCTCCACAGCCTGGAGACGACGTTTAAAAAGCATACACATGAAAGTTTTGTATTATAAAATTGTTTGTGTGTGTGTGTGTGTGTGTGTGTGTGTGTGTCGTCACCAGATTTTAGTGCCCCTTACAAGGTCATTGTTTACTTATGATTTTTCCTTCATATGGCCCACAGACACGTAACACCCTCTGAAAGAATTTTCCGCCATTTGACTGTAAATTACTATTCATTTATTTCACATATCACAATTCCGGCTTTATAGTCATTCTCACGTGCAAGCTGAAATGTCGATAATGTTCGACTAGCATTAATGATATGTCATCTTCAAAATAGCATATCTCTAGTCTCACTAATCGGTCGTCGTATTACAGTAAATACGTATTACGTGTCTTTGATTACAGAATTTGAGTACATATTATGTCTTTGATATGCACTCAAATCCTGTAATCAGACGACTGGTTTATTTTGACGACGAGATGTCATTTAGACAGGTCGGACATTTTGTGAAATTTCAGCTTGCACTTTGGAATGGCTGCTGTAAATCCGAAATCATGATTGTGTGAAATATATGAATTATAATTTACAGTCAAATAGCGGAAATTTCTTTCAGAAACATATTTAGTTATTTGCGCACTCCATCGATCATAATTACGGCCTCTCGCTGTGGAGTGAAGCCAGTCATTCAGTTCATAGTTATAATACACGTTCCTGGTGAAACAATATGACAGCATACTGAGTATTTACATTATTTTCTTTTACGTTGATTTCAAACTGTCTTTTTCTTACACACGGTGATTTATACTTAACTGTGCATCTCTCTCTCTCTCTCTCTCTCTCTCTCTCTCTCTCTCTCTCTCTTTCTCCCTCTCTCTCCCTCTGTTTCCTTCTTTCTGTATCCGTCTCACACACACTTGTCAAGTAGATATGACTTCAGTTTGCGACTGAAGCTAATCATCTATAACATGCTTATATTTCTGAGTGAGTGGTTAAAGATTTTAGTGGTCGAATAAACAACCAAGTAATTTATAGCGTAAGACATTTGTAATATTAAATTTATAACTGTAAATGTATGGTGAGTGTATCCTCAGCGATCCCAAACAGCTGTCTCCAAAAGATTATAAAAAGGAAATCACATGCTATCCTAACCATACGCAACAAATAGCCCCAGGATATGATACCATAGCACACTCAAGAGTGAAAATTTGTAAATTAAGTCAACTGTTTGACATTTTCGTCTTCAAAGTCTGCTATTATCTGCAGTGCAAATGTTGATGTGCTCAGGCGGTTAAGAACACCAGCAAGATATGGCTTCCAATTCAACGTTATTATCGGTTTAAAAACCTAAGATTTTAGAATATTGTTTCATTAATTAATTTTAGAACATTGTTTCATTAATTAATTTCTCTTCATGCTTTACAAGTACTGTCAACAAAAATCCAGTGCGCAAGTGTACCTTATGCCTCTGAAGTCGACACAGTCTTTTCAAAATTTATCCAGATCTTCCACGTGAGTAATGCATGAGTGGAGCAATTCTCTCCTTTTAGAATCGCGGTCAGTGTCTTTAGGCTCCATAGTACAGAACGTTGGCGTTCGAATACACATAAAAGAAATTTCGTTGCAACCACACGTTCATCCGAAGAACAACACCAGGTTTATGAAACCTCAATAAATTAATATGAAAACGACTAGCAGTTGTTTTATTGTGATGCAATGCGAAATGTAGTGTTATAGGTTTCTGTCACTAATTGCGATTTAGTGACAGAATGATTACGTAAACTGTTACAGCCTACCATTTTTCATTGTGTTATGGAGACAGTACTCGGCAATCATTACGTTTGAACCTCTCACTCGACTTTGATAATCGTATAGCCACATGTCAATTGGTACAGAAACAAGTTGAAATGAGTGACAGCAGGGCAGATGGTGCCAAGAGACAGGTGGCGAGCATGTTGACTGTATTATGACATAATGACAAAGCAGGATGACCGTGCACATATCCTAGACTGTTCTGGAGAATTGTAAACGGCAATACAAGCTCTAAATTCGATATAGACAGGACAAGGTTGACAAGAAATTTGCACAGGCGAAAAAAGGATATGATTACGAGAAAATATTACTTGATTTATTAAGTAGCTTCACTGTGTGCAGAGGTTACGCAGAAATATAAAAACACCGCAAGAAATGCATCCTTCAACATAAATACAGATACTAGCCAAGAATGTAGGTTGCACCTGTGGAATGCCCTCAATACATTGAAAGTGTCAATCGTGGGCAGAACAGTGTTCACTGCAGTTGTGGGTACAGTGTGTGAGAGCTAAGTGAATTCGAATGTGGAAAAATTGTTGGTACTCGTATCATGGGTCCTTCCGTAACCAAGAGAGCCGAAGAGTTTCGCATTTCAAGAGACAGCGTATCAAAGATTTATACCATATGCAGGGAAAGCGAAAAACGTCTTCCGTTAAGACAAAATTCGAACGAAATTCTGTACTGAGTGATCGTGACAGACGGTCATGAAGAGGAGTATGACGAAAATACACTACTGGCCATTAAAATTACTACACCATGAAGAAATTCAAATGATAAACGGGTATTCATTGGACAAATATATTATACTAGAACTGACATGTGATTACATTTTCACGCAATGTGGGTGCATATATCCTGAAAAATCAGTACCCAGGACAACCACCTCTGGCCGTAATAACGGCCTTGATACGCCTGGGCATTGAGTTAAACACAGCTTGGATGGCGTGTACAGGTACAGCTGCCCATGCAGCTTCAACACGATACCACAGTTCATCAAAAGTAGTGACTCGCGTATTGTGACGAGCCAGTTGCTCGGCCACCATTGGCCAGACGATTTCAGTTGGTGAGAGATCTGGAGAATGTGCTGGCCAGGGAAGCAGTCGAACATTTTCTGTATCCAGAAAGGCCCGTACAGGACCAGCAACATGCGGTCGTACATTAACCTAATGAAATGTAGGGTTTCGCAGGGATCGAATGAAGGGTAGAGCCACGGGTCGTAACACATCTGAAATGTAACGTCCACTGTTCAAAGTGCCGTCAATGCGAACGTTACCGAGATGTGTACCCAATGGCACCCCATACCATCACACTAGGTAATACGCCAGTATGACGATGACGAATGCACGCTTCCACTGTGCGTTCGCCGCGATGTCGCCAAACACGGATGCGACCATCATGATGCTGTAAACCGAACCTGGATTCATCCGAAAAAAATGACGTTTTGCCATTCGTGCACCCAGGTTCGTCGTTGAGTACTCCATCGCAGGCGCTCCTGTCTGTGATGCAGCGTCAAGGGTAACCGCAGCCTTGGTCTCCGAGCTGATAGTCCATGCTGCTGCAAACGTCATCGAACTGATCGTGCAGATGGTTGCCGTCTTGCAAACGTCCCCATCTGTTGACTCAGGGATCGAGACGTGGCTGCACGATCCGCTACAGCCATGCGGATAAGATGCCTGTCATCTCGACTGCTAGTGATACTAGGCCGTTGGGATCCAGCACGGCGTTCCGTATTACCCTCCTGAACCCACCGACTCCATATTCTGCTAACAGTCATTGGATCTCGACCAACGCGAGTAGCAATGTCGCGATACGATAAACCGCAATCGCGATAGGCTACAATCCGACCTTTATCAAAGTCGGGAACGTGATGGTACGCATTTCTCCTCCTTACACGAGGCATCACAACAACGTTTCAGCAAGCAACGCCGGTCAACTGCTGTTTGTGTATGAGAAATCGGTTGGAAACTTTCCTCATGTCAGCACATTGTAGGTGCCGCCACCGTCGCCAACCTTGTGCGAATGCTCTGAAAAGCTACTCATTTGCATATCACAGCATCTTCTTCCTGTTGGTTAAATTTCGCGTCTGTAGCACGTCATCTTCGTGGTGTAGCAATTTTAATGTCCAGTAGTGTAAGAGGACGACAGCCGCAAATGTCACTGCAGAATTGAATGTCGCACTCACTAACGCTGTCAGCACTAAAGCAACACAAACAACAAGAAGCGAGTTCCATACGCTGCGAATTGCAGGGTGACCCCACATCAAAACCAAACACAAATGATGCAAATTCCCCTAACAGAAAAAAAACTCATGCCGAATCCATAAAACCTGGACTGTGGAGCAATGGAAGAGTCATTTGGTCGGATGAGTCTTGCTTCACACTGATTCCAACTTCTGATATATCTGGCCTCCACCATCCCAAGACCACGCTGCCGACCGCGTGCTACCAAGAGTGAAACATGGTGGGGGTTCAGTGATGATTTGGGCAGCCGGATAGAGGTACTCCATTGGCACCATGATTACTCTGAAGAGTCACATTACTGCCAACGATTATGCGATCCTTTTGGTTGATCAGGTCCCTTCCATGGTACAATATTTGTTCCCCAAATGTGATGACGTGTTCCAAGGAGATAGGGCCCCTTCCTAAACAGCTCTGATCGTCTAGGACCGGTTTTGTGAGGATGAGGATGAATTTTCGCGTTTCTTCTGGCCACCACAGTCACTATATCTCAATATTTTGAACCTTTGTGGTCTAATTTGGAGAAAAGTGTAAGTGATCTCTATCCGCCATCATCATTACCTGAAACTGCCACTATTTTACAGGAAGATTCCCTTGAAAACCATATAGAACCTGAATATACCCATTACATGATTGAAATCCGTTTTGAATGCCATCTGTTTTCCTACACTGTATTAGGCACGATAGTGCGTATTGTTTTTGGTGTTTCCATATTTTTCTCCACCCGTTTAGGTATGTGTTAAATGGGTTAGCCGGCCGTGGTGGCCAAGCGGTTAAACGCGCTTCAGTCTGGAACCGCGCGGCCGCTACGGTCGCAGGTTCGAATCCTGCCTCGGGCATGGATGTGTGTGATGTCCTTAGGTTAGTTAGGTTTAAGTAGTTCTAAGTTCTAGGGGACTGACGACCTTAGAAGTTAAGTCCTATAGTGCTCAGAGCTATTTGAACCATTTTTTAAATGGGTTATTTGCACTCACTAGATAAGCGCCATTATTTGAATAGTTTATGTTCCCGATAAATATTGAATTTACCAGTTTGCTCATGTTAATTCGAAGGGGCGATCTGTGGTGATCCTCTAGGAGAAGGAACCCCCTAGCCGAGATTGCTGTAGATTGTAGGTAAACGTTTTACGTAAAATTAAGTTACCATCTTCAGATCTGTAATAAAATACTTGCGTGTATACATCATACTTACGATACTTGCATGCATAGAATTTCTTAGCAGTATTCTATCATGAACAAATCATCAAAAATATTTTACAAACATTTCAAAAATTTTAACATATGTATATATGGAATCACGGTTGTTTCTAAATTACGTATTTCACTTTTATTGATACAGTCTACATACTGCAGCTACACCTGTCTTGCTTTTGGTCGGTTCGTCTCATACATTGGCTCCTGACGGTCTTGTGGCGCCCTGGTAGCCATGACGTGTTATGTTATGGGAACGATGTTTTGACGAATTGGGATGTACGTAGTATTTTTAATTCTGAGGTCCCAAAGCATCGCTCGTTTGATGTTTCGTGTAGCCTGAAATTCAATGGAAAGATTTTAAGGGTACCTGGGATATGATGTTTGTAACAACGTTTATGGAGGTATGTTATCATTCGGGTCTTCTGTGGGTTAATTTTACATTATTTCGTTAACAGTTTGTAGTGCTTCTTGTAATTTTTTACAGATCTGAAGATGGGAAGTTAGTTTAGCGAAACCAATATCCACAATAAAGTTCTTCTTCTCCAAAGTGTTATTGAATTTGTTGACCCTGAGTAACGTTCTACTTTATTTAAAATTTGTCTTTGTCATCGAAGCACCGACAGCCTACAGGGCCGTTTTCTCACACTATACCATTCTGCTAGAGCTTAACCAGAGGAACTGTGTCCTCACCGCCTTTTTAGACAGTAAAGAACACCATGTCTCCCAGTTTACCATCATAAGTAAAGAGCAGATGCAAATGTCTTACCACTACTTCAGATATCGTGACAAACTGACTTGGTAGTATCGACGGCCAAGGAATCGAAAACGATGTCCTAGAAGTGGATTTACTGTTTGAATTATAATATATATCAAATATGTTACACAGCTCTGTCTCTGTGCACTGTTTTGTGCTGTTGAAGAGCTAGCTGTGTGGTGTGTGTACTCTGTTTGGCAACTCAATGCACAGAATGAGGACGAGTCTGATTGCATTCTCCGTATCATCGACTAATTTGTTGACATACTGGCAGATGCAAGGTCGTTGACTAACAAGGCCAGCAGCCATGCAATTCAACAAATTTCGATAGCTTAAACGGTGTGCGAACCGTTAAAGAAGTCGTATTGAACATCTGCCGATGGTGAACGCCGATATGGTCCTGCTGAGGGCAGCCACTCAATGTTCACAACTGGCCACAACGAGAAATGCATATAAACTCGGGTAATGAAAACAGACAGCAACTTGTTGACCCCAACCTCTAGTCGCCAGCAGACTCACGCAGTCAGATTCGCAACGCTGTGCCAACTGCGCTGTGGCCATCTCAGAGTAACGACCCCTTCTGGCGAAAAAGCACCAACTACTGCTCCTTAGAAATTACGGTTCCGATATCTTGACATTTTGAACGCAGCCAGACTTTTAGAACTGACTTCTGGGTGGATACCACAGCCTAGACAGATACACTGGTGTGCAAAGCTTAAGGACGATAGTAACATTCGCGTGATGTTTCATTGCCAGGTAACTTAGCTCGATGAAGTTTCGACAATACTTAGAAAAACTGGTGAAGTACAGTGCAATACGTAAGGTAACTGAATAAAATACGCCATGAAACGAACAGAAATGACGTATTTATTTAAAGACACTATTTACACGGTAATCACTGCTATTTGTGACGGTCCCCTGGACATTATAAAAGGAGTGACATGGTTCTTAATAGGGTGTGTAATCACCACGAACGGCCATGCACGCTCTCGAACGTGTTACCAAGTTTGCCACGAGATTGGTGAGGAGTTGGTGTCGTAGGGCGTTCCATTCCACCATGGACGTGCAGCAGTAGTAAATTTCCCCAACGCATCCCACATGCGGGATTTAAGTCGGGAGAAGGAGAATTGGCAGGACAGTCCATTCGCTGAATATCCTTTCGTACCAAGAGCTTCACCTCTCGCGCTGTTGGATGCGGTCCCGCATCGTCGTCTATAAAAATGAAGTCACTGTCGAATGCACCCCTGATGAGACTCACAAGGGAAAGGAGCGCAGAGTCATAGTAACGTTGACCGGGAGTGTACCGTGTTCAAAGATATGGAGGTCAGTATACCTATGCAACATTATATTCTTGTCACCAAACACCTGGACCATCAATACGATCACGGTCGACAACGTTCCTGGATGCATTACGTGTTCTCACCTCTCACCATATAAGAGTACGTGCAGCATTCAGTTTTGTGGATGACTATGCGTGACCACATCGAATAGCGAATGTCGACGAGCACTAGGATATTCGGTGGATGGACTGCCTGGATAGATGCTTTGGATAGACGTACTGCAGCACGTCCAGATACACCAACGACCATCCAGCAGTTCTCTACGGTGCTGGTGAGGGAATGTTCTGTTCTTCTCATTATGTATTTATTTCAGTTATCTTCTGTACCATCGTTCAATATGCATTCGATGAGTATGTGCCAAGCAAGATCGTAAGAGATGGAAAAGTGCCACCGTGGTACAACAACCGAGTTAGAAAACTGCTGCGGAAGTAAAGGGAACTTCACAGTAAGCATAAACATAGCCAAAGCCTTGCAGACAAAAATTACACGAAGCGAAATGTAGTGTGAGGAGGGCTATGCGAGAGGCGTTCAACGAATTCTAAAGTAAAGTTCTATGTATTGACTTGGCAGAAAATCCTAAGAAATTTTGGTCTTATGTCAAAGCGGTAGGTGGATCAAAATAAAATTTCCAGACACTCCGCGACCAAAAGGGTACTGAAACAGAGGATGACAGACTAAAGACCGAAATGCTAAATGTCTTTTTCCAAAGCTGTTTCACAGAGGAAGACAGCACTGTAGTTCCTTCTCTAGATTGCCGCACAGATGACAAAATGGTAGATATCGAAATAGATGGCAGAGGGATAGAAAAACAATTAAAATGAAACAATTAAGAGGAAAGACCGCTGGATTTGATGGGTTACCGGTTCGTTTTTCCCAGAGTACGCGAAGGAACTTGCCCCCCTTCTTGCAGCGATATACCGTAGGTCTCTAGAAGAGCGTAGCGTTCCAAAAGATTGGAAAAGGGCACAGGTCACCCCCGTTTTCAAGAAGGGACGTCGAACAGATGTGCAGAACTATCGACCTATATCTCTAACGTCCGTCAGTTGTAGAATTTTGGAACATGTATCATGTTCGAGTATAATGACTTTTCTGGAGACTAGAAATCTACTTTGTAGGAATCAGCATGGGTTTCGGAAAAGACGATCGTGTGACACCCAGCTTGCGCTATTCGTCCACGAGACTCAGAGGGCCATAGATAGAAACGGGTTCCCAGGTAGATGCCGTGTTACTTGACTTCTGCAAGGCGATTGATACAGTTCCCCACGGTCGTTTAATGAACAAAGTAAGAGCATATGAAATGTCAGACCTATTGTGTGATTGGATTGAAGAGTTCCTAGATAACAGAACGGAGCATGTCATTCTCAATGGAGAGAAGTCTTACGATTTCAGGTTCACTGAGGCTTTTTGCGGATGATGCTGTAGAGTATTGAGAGGTTGTAACAATGGAAAATTGTACTGAAATGCAGGAGGTTCTGCAACGAATTGACGCATGGTGCAGGGAATGGCAGTTGAATCTCAGTGTAGACAAGTGTAATGTGCTGCGAATACATAGAAAGAAAGATTCTTTATCATCTAGCTACAATATAGCCGGTCAGCAACTGGAAGCAGTTAATTCCAAAAATTATCTGGGAGTAGGCATTAGGAGTGATTTAAAATGGGATGACCACATAAAATTAATCGTCGGTAAAGGAGTTGCCAGACTGAGATTCATTGGAAGAATCCTAAGGAAATGCAGTCAGAAAACAAAGGAAGTAGGTTACAGTACACTTGTTCGCCCACTGCTTGAATAGTGCTCACCAGTGTGGGATCCGTACCAGATAGGATTGATAGAAGAGATAGAGAAGATCCAACGGAGAGCAGCGCGCTTCGTTACAGGATCATTTAGTAATCGCGAAAGCGTTACGGAGATGATAGATAGACTCCAGTGAAAGACTCTGGAAGAGAGACGCTCAGTAGCTCGGTACGGGCTTTTGTTGAAGTTTCGAGAACATACCTTCACCGAGGGGTCAAGCAGTATATTGCTACCTCCTACGTATATCTCACGAAGAGACCATGAGGATAAAATCAGAGCGATTAGAGTCCCCACAGAGGCATACCGATAATCTTTCTTTCCACGAACAGTATGAGACTGGAATAGAAGGGAGAGGTACTCAAGGCACCCTCCGCCACACACCGTCAGGTGGCTTGCGGAGTACAGATGTAGATGTAGGTGTAGATGTACATGTAGATGTAAAACAGGAACTGCTTATCAGCCATGTGGCCACGTTCCAGGGCATGTACTGCCGTCCGTAGTGATCAGATACTCTATAAAGAACCATGTGCTAGCTTTTTTTAATGTGCAGGAGACCATAGTGGTGACTTTGATGTAATTAATGTCTTCGAATAAAAGTCTCATTTCTGTTTTCTCATTATGTATTTATTTCAGTTATCTTCTGTATTACACCGTATCAGGTCTTTCTATGCACAGTATCAAGCTATGTTGCTTGGCACTGACACTTCATACGAAATTTACTTTCGTCCTTAAGTTTTCCTCACCAGAGTATAAAGATGGCTGCGTCCAGCAGTCTGTTAGGTTGCAGCTACTTTGCAGATTGTGTCCATCCTCAAGAGCACAATGGATATCGACTGCTCATTCTCGTAAGTAGTATAAAAAAAACCACACGCCTTACACACTCACGCACTGCACTGTCGACAATGGACACGATCTCTAAATAGTTATCCAATAAACATGCATTTGCAACTTATGTTGATGAGCCACAGAAATAAACTAAATATTTCCAAAGTATACCTCAAATGTATGAAGTTACTGACGGTTCAAAAACGGCTCTGAGCACTATGGGACTCAACTGCTGTGGTCATCAGTCCCCTAGAACTTAGAACTACTTAAACCTAACTAACCTAAGGACATCACACACACCCATGCCCGAAGCAGGATTCGAACATGCACCCGTAGCAGCAGCGCGACTCCGGACTGTAGCGCCTACAACCGCACAGCCACAGCGGCCGGCGAAGTTACTGACGAATACATATCGAGACCAATACACATAACTGCAACGTCTGTGCTGCAACCTTTGCCAAACTTACATATTTCGGCAAATTTATGAGTGGAAGTGGGTTTACTTCAAAACTGAATTATTAAAATACTGTATTGCTGTGCCTGTGTTGTTCAGAAGTACCATGCAATCTTCCTTCGCATATGCTATTGTGGTGTGTATGGTTTCATTGCGAGTTGTACAATTTCAGAAAGATTACAGTAAAACTAGTTACTTATTATTAATGTAACATGAGGTTTTATTTAATCACTGCGTTTCCCAGTTGATGATCGTTATTTTGTTAAAGAAATCTCCACCTGGGAACGTGTAGCAATGTTGTCTGTCAAGCAGTGTAAATGGCATTAAGTTCATGCACAAAAATAATCATATATAACCAGCAAACAAGCTAAATGTGTGATAAGTAATCTGAACTAACAAGAGAAATGATTTTTAGTAATTTTCAGCGCTGTTGTATAATAGTCTCTTTACTATTTGCAGATCGTTTATCAAATTTAACGCTACTGTTATTCGAGGTGGCAACACTTTTCTTTAAGCAAAGTGAACAGTTTTGTCATATAATTCCACACGGAGACAACACTAATGTATTTTTCCTGTGAAAATATTTCATAAAAGTTGTTACGAAATAACCAGCCTTCATACATCAGCAGATAAGAATTTATATCACGTAAGATGCCATTTGCATTCATATAAATTCACTGTATTCACAGTGTAACTGGGATTTATTATCTCAGAGTGGGTTCTGGGCCACTAATACACAATTATTATCGCAATTATGACCAACAACATTTATGTCTATACATAAAATCAATTTCTAACTGCCGCTGCAATATTTCACTAAGATGACGGCTAACATAAGCCAATCACTTATCGATTCTGCTTCAGGCTCTGTTTTACGACTAACAAATAATATATTTTTAATCTTTTTGTACCTTCACTATATGCATTAACATTTGAAAATATTTCTCAATGTTAATCGCTTATTATTCAGCATTTACCAATAAACCGCGCTGTAGATCTGTAGCGCTAATGGCTGCGCTCTTTTGTAGCTGAGAGAAAACTTAATATTTATAGAGCAGGAGTATTTAAATGAAAGAAAACTCGAAACAAAGAAGATTCATTTCAATGACACGTAAACTCTATTTTTCAATTATTAGATGGCAACATAGTACAGTTTTTTTACAGATCTCTGTGTTACGACACATCAGTCACATCCTATCAGTACAACAGTTCGAACAAGAAGAAGGATTTTTCTAGCAGAATCATAGATAACAAAATTTTGAGATTTTCATTATCTTTTTCCAAGAGTATTGTCTGAGATATAATTTTGTAAAAAATATTAAATTATGTCATTGACAGTAATTATTTATTATTTTATTAGCGATGAAGTCCTTTTTATTAGTATCACGAGAATACGATTAATGTTCATTTATATTCCACACACGGCTGTCGTGAATGTTACTCTGAATAAAATATAGGCGTGGATATTACACTATCCACGCACACCTCACGGCCAGACCCAAATTTCCATACATCATCAACCATGTGTCTACAACCTGCACGACTACATCCATTGTGTATATTTCCTTACAGCGGAGATGTTTTAACTCAAAGTTGCTTGCCCGGTGTCAGTGGATAACTACAACGCTGCGGTGCCTGTGTTGTTCACAAGTACCATGCCAGACTCCTTCGTACATGCACGCATATACCCGCATCGAAATCGCGCTACGTTGCACATACGGTGCAACAACGCCCAAAACGGAACCTTTCTAATCATCCCTTCTAATGATATCCCGGATGCAAGCACCAAAGACGATGGAGTAAGGATTACTATCCTCGAAGGGAATGTCACATGACACAATCCCCCACTCCTCCGTCCCCTGTCAGGCGCTCTGCCTAAAATGGGGTGAGAACATAGCTGGGGTCCCTTTCAGTTTCTGATTTCATTGCTAACGGCAAGGCCTGTTTTTACGCTTGCATTCTTTACTGATTTTGCTTCTCACAGTATCTTGACAGCTAAATGGATAGGGCAAAGGCCGTAAACTGCGTAAGTGGGTGCGGTCTTGCCAAAGCTAACATTTTTTATGTTTTCTTGAAAAAATATTAATATAAATATGCACGTGCTACGGAACGGGATATGACGCTGACAGATGTGTAAGAAAGTTTTCTTTTAGCCCCTCTGTGGTGCAAACACGCTTTTCGATACTTCAGGTGCCGGTAATTAATAGCCCATAGTCCAGTATAATTGTCTCCGCCGAGTACGATACTAAAGAGATAAACTTAGGAAACTTTAAAAACTTTACTTTTAGACCAAGAAATGGAAGACACGCCCGCCTTTACCATCATCCACTCGTTACTAGTAACTCGAGAAGATGAACCGAAGAGTGACGCGCAATAAAGTCATTATTGCCCCTATTCCAGCTTTCCAGTTACGCAGCGCCGCTGTTAGAGGTACCCAAGACTTACCAGATACCTGAAAAAAGGGCGAGAATGCCGCAAGACAGTTAAGTAGATAACGTTTGGTTCGATTCCTTCAAAGGGCCTGCTGCATACCATAGTGGAGTATGGAGAGAGAAACAGTAGCAGGTTTGCACTAATCAGCCAGAACATCTACATCTACATCCATACTCCGCAAGCCACCTGACGGTGTGTGGCGGAGGGTACCTTGAGTACCTCTATCGGTTCTCCCTTCTATTCCAGTCTCGTATTGTTCGTGGAAAGAAGGATTGTCGGTATGCCTCTGTGTGGGCTCTAATCTCTCTGATTTTATCCTCATGGCCTCTTCGCGAGATATACGTAGGAGGGAGCAATATACTGCTTGACTCTTCGGTGAAGGTATGTTCTCGAAACTTTGACAAAAGCCCGTACCGAGCTACTGAGCGTCTCTCCTGTAGAGTCTTCCACTGGAGTTTATCTATCATCTCCGTAACGCTTTCGCGATTACTAAATGATCCTGTAACGAAGCGCGCTGCTCTCCGTTGGATCTTCTCTATATCTTCTATCAATACTATCTGGTACGGATCCCACACTGCTGAGCAGTATTCAAGCAGTGGGCGAACAAGCGTACTGTAACCTACTTCCTTTGTTTTCGGATTGCATTTCCTTAGGATTCTTCCAATGAATCTCAGTCTGGAACGTTGTGACCACCTACCTAACAGCCGGTAGGTCCACCTTTGACACGGATAACTGCGGGGGCACGTAGTGGCATAGAAGCAGTGAGGCCCTGGTCGGTCCCCGCAGGGAGCTGACATCACATCTGCACACACAAGTCACCTAATTTCCATAAATTATGACGCCACGTTCAATCACATCCCACATGTCTTCAATTGGGTTTGACGAGTTGTGAGGCCAGCACGTCAACTGGAACTCGCCACTGTGTTCCTCGATTCGCTCCAACACGCTCCTGACATTGCGACTTGGCGCATTATCTTGTTGAAACATGCCACTGCCGTTGGGAAACATGATCGTCATGAAAGGGAGCGCATGGTCTGCAACCAGTGTACAATACTCCTTGGCCGTCATGGTGCCTTGCACGAACTCCACCGGACCCATGGATGCCCACGTGAATATTCCCCAGAGCATAATTAAGCCGCCGCCAGCTTGTCTCCGTACCAATAGTACAGGTGACGCCAGGTTTTCTCCGTACCACAGTACAGGTGCAAGGAGCTGTTCCCCTGAAAGACCTCGGATTCGAGCCCTCCCATCGGCATCATGATGAAGCTATCTGTATTCATCGTACCATGCAACGCTCTGCGACTGCGCCAACGTCCAATGCCTATACTCATGTCCCCGTTTCAGTAGTAGTTGCCGATGTCGTGGTGTTAACGTTGGCACATGCATGGGTCGTCGGCTGCCGAGGCCCATCGTTCGAAGTATTCGATGCACTGTCTGTTCAGACACACTTGTACCCTGTCCAGCATTAAAGTCTGACGTTAGTTCCGTCGCAGTTCACCGACTGTCCTGTTTTACGTGTCTACCCAGGTTACGACATCCGACATCTGTGATGAAGGGTAATCGCCCAACCTCACGACGTCTGGACGTTGTTTCACTTTGGGTCCTCGAACACCCGACAAGTTGCACACTTTCCGAAATACTGGTGCCGAGCCTCCGCGTCATCACAATCTGCCCTCGGTCAAACTCACATACATCGCACGCCTCCCCCTTTCTACACCCGGAGAGCACACTCATTGATACTATGCGTATGTCTGACTAGCAGTCATTCCTCGTCAGGTGACTTTGATATCGCATGGACAGGTTTATATCGAGAGTAGTTCGGGGGCCATAATGTTCTGGCTGATCAGTCTAGCTGGAAAAATTGTGATAAACAAAGTATGTTGCAATTATTACAAACTGCATAACTGTAAAGGACTATTACTTATTTACATCAGAGTTAAACGTTGAAGATGAACAGAGTAGAATACTTAAAGCCGTTTTCTGTCCGTAATAAAGTTCCATGAGAAATCAATATGTCTCCCCGAACATTTGCACAGTTATGAACTCTGAATGAAGGCTAACTTGTAAGTAATTTTTGTTTGTATATCATCCTGTAAATGGAAGCTATAGAATAAGAAGAACCAGACAAATAGAGGATCATAATAAGAGACGTCTTTAGCGGATAACACAAACCACATTCATGTGTCAGTGACAGGAGAACAGGTGACAGAGCTCCATCATGGCAAGACATTAAAGCGCTGTGACGGTTGTGCCATTGTGTGTCACCAACCTCTACTTCATCGTCATCAACGAAAATAGTCTCTAGCTCGAAAGGATTCGTCAATGCGAACAGAAGTCAAACGACTTGAAACTTGGCGACGGTGATGTCAGAACAGATATGAGAAGCTGCAGAGGTGGCCACAATCACTCAGTGATGTTCAGTGACGACCATGAGCATCATGAGGGATGCTGGCTATTTAAATTTGCGATCACTCTCAGTAGCGATCTCTACAGCTGAGAAGTTACAGAGCCATCAACACATTCCAGAAGCGATTTTTGAAAAGCACGGTACTGTACCAGATACTTTTCAAGAACTATTAAGATTACTTGTTTGGACGACAAGAATTAGGGGATGTGTCACTCGTTTCCCTAGGCACATCGCCCACTGAACACACAACTCTCCCAATTTTTCAAAAATAATCGATACAGAGGAACTTTTGGCTCGGATATAACTTGTCTAGGGTGCCATTTGTCAGTGAAATATTATAAACCCGATTGGTGTAATGCTGTAGTATATAGAGCAATGACGGAAATATATGAAAGTTTAGAGTGCGATTAAAAATGAACATAAGAGAAATGTCAATGATATTAGCTGACTAAATTGCTATCTTCAGTGCAAGTGAAGAATAAATACAGCAGCTCTTGAATGGAATGGTCTAATGAGTACAGAATATGGATTGAGAATAAATCGAAGATTCGTGTAAGTAACCAGAGTAGCAGAAATTAGATTAACTATAAACTTAACAGCAAAATTCAGGACCGCTAAGTAGACAGGGTTAAGAAATTTTACGGTCTTGGAAGCAAATTAACGCTTCCTGGACGATGCAAGGACACAAAAAGCAGACTAGGCCCGTCAAGGAGCGCATTCCTAGGCAAGAGAAGTTCGCTAGTGTCAAACATCGGCCTTAATGTGACGAAGAAATTTATGAGAATGTACGATTGGACACATCATTCTATGGTAGTGAATCATGGATTGTGGCAAAACTGGGAAAGAAGAGAATCGAAGCGTGTGAAATGTAGTGTGAGTCAGATGTCGAACGGTTTGCTGTACTCTTCGGGACGGACAACAGTGCATCGTTATCATTATGATACGCAACAGAGTCTTGAAAGAAGTCATTTTACCCTGTGGGGCTACTTTTTTATCTGAAAGAAACTATTTCGTTGGAAATTAGATGATTATATATATATATATATATATATATATATATATATATATATATATATATATATATATATATATATAAAGTTTCAAACGAATATCAACTGCGTTTTTTTTAAATAGGAACCCCCATTTTTTATTACATATTCGTGTAGTACGTAAAGAAATGTGAATGTTTTAGTTGGACCACTTTTTTCACTGTGTGACAGATGGCGCTGTAATAGCCACAAACATATGGCTCACAATTTTAGACGAACAATTGGTAACAGGTAAGTTTTTTAAGTTAAAATACAGAACGTAGGTACGTTTGAACATTTTATTTCGGTTGTTCCAATGTGATACATGTACCTTTGTGAACTTATCATTTCTAAGAACGCATGCTGTTACTGCGTGATTACCTGTAAATACCACATTAATGCAATAAATGCTCAAAATGATGTCCATCAACCTCAATGCAGTTCGCAGTACGTGTAACGACATTCCTCTCAACAGCGAGTAGTTCGCCTTCCGTAATGTTCGCACACGCATTGACAATGCGCTGACGCATGTTGTCAGGCGTTGTCGGTGGATCACGATAGCAAATATCCTTCAACTTTCCCCACAGAAAGAAATGGTTGGCTCTGAGCACTATGCGACTTCTGAGGTCATCAGTCGCCTAGAACTTAGAACTAATTAAACCTAACTAACCTAAGGACACCACACACATCCATGCCCGAGGCAGGATTCGAACCTGCGACCGTAGCGGTCGCTCGGCTCCAGACAGCGCCCAGAACCGCACGGCCACAGAAAGAAATCCGGGGTCGTCAGATCCGGTGAACGTGCGCGCCATGGTATGGTGCTTCTACGACCAATCCACCTGTCATCAAATATGGTATTCCATGCCGCTTCAACTGCACGCGAGCTATGTGCCGGACATCCATCAATCCATCATGTTGGAAGAACATCGCCATTCTGTCATGCAGTGAAACATCTTTTAGTAACATCGGTAGAACATTACGAAGGGAAATCTGTATAGATTGCACCATTTAGATTGCCATCGATAAAATGATAGCCAATTATCCTTCCTCCCATAATGCCGCACCATACGTTAACCCGCCAATGTCGCTGATGTTCCACTTGTCGCAGCCATCGTGGATTTTCCGTTGCCCAATAGTGCATATTATGCCGGTTTACGCTACCGATGTTGGTGAATGACGCTTCGTCGCTAAATAGAACGCGTGCAAAAAATCTGTCATCGTCCCGTAATTTCTCTTGCGCCCAGTGGCAGAACTGTACACTAAGTTCAAAGTCGTCGCCATGCAATTACTGGTGCAGAGAAATATGGTACGGGTGCAATTGATGTTGACGTAGAATTCTCAACACCGAAGTTTTTTAGGTTCCCGATTCTCGCGCAATTTGTCTGCTACTGATGTGCGGATTAGCCGCGACAGCAGCTAAAACACCTACTTGGGCATCATCATTTGTTGCAGGTCGTGGTTGACGTTTCTCATGTTTCCTTAAACAACGTAACTATCCGGCGAACGGTCCGGACACTTGGATGATGTCGTCCAGGATACCGAGCAGCATACATAGGACACGCCCGTTGGGCATTTTGATCACAATAGCCATACATCAACACGATATCGACCTTTTCCGCAATTGGTATCCAGTCCATTTTAACACGGGTAATGCATCACGAAGCAAATACCGTCCGCACTGGCGGAATGTTACGTGATACCACGTACTTATACGTTTGTGACTATTGCAGCGCCATCTATCTCAAAGCGAAAAAAGTGGTCCAACGAAAACGTTCATATTTCTTTACGTACTACACGAATATGTAATAAAAAATAGAGGTTCCTATTTAAAAACACGCAGTTGATGTCCGTTTGACCTATGGCAGCGCCATCTAGCGGGCCAAGCATCTCACCACCTGGTTTCCCTCTTCAAGCTAGACGAGTTTCGTTCTTTGTAGTTTTTTCGTTCGATGCTTATTTCGTGAGATATTTTGCCCGGTCACTGTCAATGGACCACCCCACCACGAATTCCTCCCCTGTGTCGACCTATTCAGCTAAGTGTCGCACTTGCATCCTATGTTCTCAATTATTTGCTGGATGTATTTTAACCTCTGTTTTCGCTGGCCGCTGTGGCCGAGCGGCTCTAGGCGCTTCGTCCGGAACCGCGCTGCTGCTACGGTCGCAGGTTCCAATCCTGCCTCGGGCATGGATGTGTGTGATGTCCTTAGGTTAGTTAGGTTTAAGTACTTCTAAGTTCTGGGGTACTGATGACCTCAGATGTTAAGTCCCGTAGTGCTCAGAGCCACTTGAACCATTTTAATCTCTGTTTTCGTCTACAGTTTTTACTCTTCACAGCTCCCCCTAGTACCATGAAAGCTATTCCGTGACGTCTTAACAGATGCTCTGCAATGTGCCCCTTCTTCTTGTCAGTGTTTTCCATATATCGCTTTCCTCGCCGATTCTCCGGAGAACCTCCTCATTCCTTACCTTATCAGTCCACCTAATTTTCAACATTCATCTGCAGCACCACATCTCAAAAGCTTCGATTTTCTTTTTCTTTCCGGTTTTCCCACACTCCTTGTTTCTCTACCATACAATGCTGTTCTCCAAACGTACATTCTCGTTAATTTCTTCCTCAAATTAAGGTCTATGTTGAATCCTAGTAGATTTCTCTTCGCCAGGAATGTCCTTTTTGTCGGAACTAGTCTGCTTTTTATGTCCTCTTTTCTCCGCCTTCGTGATCTCTAATGCTGATAAGTTTCTCGCTGTTCTGCTTTCTGCTACTTCTCATTACTTTCGCCTGTCTACTCTAAATCCATATTCTGTACTTATTAGATTGTTCATTCTATGTCATCAGCGAATCATTGACATCCTTTCACCTTGAGCCGGCCGAAGTGGCCGAGCGGTTCTAGGCGCTACAGTCTGGAACCGCGCGACCGCTACGGTCGCAGGTTCGAATCCTGCCTCGGGCATGGATGTGTGTGATGTACTTAGGTTAGTTAGGTTTAAGTAGCTCTAAGTTCTAGGGGACTGATGACCACAGCAGTTAAGTCCCATAGTGCTCAGAGCCATTTGAGCCCCTTTCACCTTGAATTTTATTTCCACTCTTGAGCCTTTCTTTTATCTCTGTCATTACGTCTTTGATGTAGAGTTTGAACTGTAGGGTCAAAAGACTAAATCCCCTTCTTACATCCTTTTCTTTCTTGGTCGTCCACTCTTATTGTTCCCTCTTGGCTCTTGTGCATTTTGTATAATCCCGTTTTTCCCTATAGCTTACCCCTATTTTTCTCAGGATTTCGAACATCTTGCGCCGTTTTACACTGTCAAACGCTTTTCTCAGGTCGAAAAATCCTATGAATGTGTCTTGATTCTTCTTTAGTCTTGCTTCCACTTCCGACAGCATCATCATAAATCTCTCTCTCTCGTGCCTTTACCTTTCCTAAAGCCAAACTGATCGTCATTTAACCCATCTTCGGATTTTCTTCTCCATTCTTCTGTACATTATTCTCGTCAGCAACTTGGTGCATGAGCTGTTAAGCTGATTGTGCGATAATTCTCACACTTACGGTCTTTTTCGATCTTCGGAACTGTATAGGTGCTGATTTTCTGAAAGTCAGATTGCATATCGCCAGATTCATACATTCTACGTACTAATGTCAATAGTCGTTTTGTTGCCTCTTCTCCCAATAATTTTAGAATTTCCGACGCAGTGTCATGTATGTCTTCTACCTTCCAAAGCTCTTTCAAATTCTGATTCCAACACTGTATCCCCCATCTCTTATATATCGACTCCTGTTTTTTCTTCTATCACGTCATCAGAGAAGTCTTCCCCCTCGTAGAGGCCTTCAATGTATTCTTTCCACCTATCCGCTCTCTCTTTTGAATTTAACAGTGGAATTCCTATTGCACTCTTAATGATTCCACCCCTGGTTTTAATTTGACTGATGGTTGTTTCGACTTTTCTGTATGCTGAGTCAGTCCTTCCACCAATCATTTCCTTTTCGATTTCGTCACATTTTTCATGCAGGCACTTCGCTTTAGCTTCCCTACAGTTCCTATTTATTTCATTTCTAAGTGACTTATATTTCTGTATTCCTGAATTTCCCTCGACGCTTTTGTACTTCCTCGTTTCATATATCAGTTGAAGTATTTCTTCTATTACCCATGATTTCCTCGCAGTTACGGTCGGAGGAAGGCAATGGCAAACCACCTCCACTAGAACCTTGCCTAGTACGGCGGTGCGGGTCTCCTGCATCGTCCCCTACGCTCTGTTACGGAGTATGGGACTTCATCATCATCACCTTCTTTGTATCTATGTTTTTCTTCCCATTTATCTATGTCATAATCTTCACAGCGATGTGGAGAAATCAGTACATGGTAAAAACATCCAACTGCCAAGATCGCATAAATATTTCTTTGTTTAAAACAACTGTTTCCGGCAGACTTTGCTGTCATCTTCAGGTCTTTATATATGTATATATATCGCTCACAGATGTTCGTCACGTTACAGAAATACAGTACACAGTAGCCCATCCGTTTACGTAAGGGCCTGTGATATATATATATGGACATTGCCAATTGCACAAAATGCTTTATGTTTTTAAATATTTTTTATAATGTGCTGATTTTTAGCCACGTGACAACTTGACATGAGGTCCAATGTAAAATGAACACTTTATGGATGCCCATCGTATTGCACGAAATAGGGAGTTCAGCTGATCATATATATGAGAACAAGTACAACCACAGCCGTATCTTGATTATTCCCTCACACGACTAGTTTCGGCTTCACATTACCGCCATCCTCAAGCCCCACCACTGCCAAGAGAGTATTTGATTTCGTTGGCCCATTTTCTGTGGGATCCTTGTTACTAGACACGTGAGCTAGCTTTCATCAGGAGTCTATAATCCACAACATGTTCATGCCAAGAAAATCAATTACTGTTTTGGCAGTGGTGGGCCCTGAGAATGGCGTTAATGTGCCGCCGAAACTAGTCGTGTGATGAAATAAAGATATTCTCAAGATACAGCTGTGGTGGTACTTTTTCTCATATGAAGCTAGCACGTTTCATAACAAAATGATTTTTTAAGACCAGAAGACAGTAGCAAAGTCTGTCGGAAATGGCTGCCTTATGCGATCTTGGCTGTCGAGTGTTTTTAGCAAGTAAAACAGAACGTACCTTCGATCTTCTCAAAATAAGAAAACTCAATCTGATCAATATGTGACTTCGCCCAATATTACCATCGACTGGCGTAATGTTGTTCAACGAAAGATGTCGTTCTGCATGGATGCCCGCATTGGGATTTGAATCGCTTTCATCCTTGTTTTGTGTCCATGTCTCGCTCCTTCGCTCGGAACTAGTTTGTTTTGTTTCTTCTAGCATTTATAGTTTCGATGTCACTGAGAGAATTCTAACCACCACTCTTTGTAAATACTGATTTATTTATAACCAATTACGCATTACTATCACAGTTGTGATTTAATACTTCTTATTACCAGTTTAGGCCTTAAAGTGTCCTACAACTATGTTCAGCTTGGTTCCAGTGTAACATATGGCTGCACTAACATTTAATCGCTGCCGGTACAACTGTGATAGTAATAAACAATCCGTCACGAATTACTCTATCGATAGAGATTTTGTCTGCCTTGATAAAACTGATTTATTCTTGAAGCACAAGGATGAAACATTAGCAACTTTCTACAAGGACAACCGCCGATGCATTAATTAGTTACAAACGCATGAAGGTGATACCACTCTTAACGCAAGGGTTCCCCATTTGTGACATGATTATTACTCTCCTCATCCAATCCAGGAAACAAGTACAGCAAATTAAGATGGAAAATTATTTCAGTAAGCCAAAAGAGTATTATTTGATCTCGAAGGCTGTATACATAAATCGTTGAGACGTTAAGATCCAGTCTTACTTATAAGTTAGTTTATTACAATATTCGTGATGTCAAATGTAGTGACACGTATGAGCAGATTATAATAAGTTTATCTTGGAACTCTTCCATTTAGTCCGCGTTTGCATAGAAAAACTACAGTATCAGAAATGTTCTTGATCATAAACAAAGTGTTCTAGCAGTAGTGGACACCAGAAGATCCTGAGGAAGATCCCAGCAGAGCGGTCGAAACGTCGATCATTTTAGAAGAAACATGACACGGCCTAATAACCCAGAAGATTTTAACTTCAAAGTGCGAAAGTTTTGTTTTTCTGTGTACAAAATCAGCTACATGCCGTCCAACGAACTTGCAGATGACATGATGTACGCTGAGAACAGGAAAAAGCACAGAAAATATGCCACAAACTGCGAGAATAGTTCTTAAAAACATGCCATAACATGCAATAAATACGATTTTAAAAACCCACTGATTATGGTGATATTTATCGCCGAAATTAGTTTGGGAAAATAAATAAGTAAACAAATATCAAGGTGCTTTGCATCAAGGCAGACTTAGTTTCTGATATTATTATGAGCAGATTATTTGTAACTCTGGAACCAACGTCTAGGGGAAATGACTAGTCTCTAAAACTTTTTAGCCAATTGCTGGTCAACGCATTACCGTATTATCAATGTAATTTATTAATGTGTCAAGGACTCTGATGACATCATTAACGCGAAGTCACTAGCACTGCACCTGTTCCATTTTCTACAATGCGCTTTTGAGAAAACGTTTGTCTTTGTTAAGGTCTCTCTTTCCTTTTTGTAAACACTTTCAGCTGTAGTAATTACTTTACTTTAAAATACTGAAATGTATGCATTCCTCATCTGAACATCGAGAAACGAAATAAATAAACTGTCTGTCTTTTACTATAAAATAGCAATTTCAGTTTCACCACGATCAGCGCTCAGCGTTCAACTGCAGGTCGTAAGCACAAGAGATAGTCTCAGGAGGTCAGCGTTTCTTGGTCATCAGCGCAAGAAGGAAGGTCGGTGCTGTTTGTAGACAAGTCCTGTTAGGAAAGAACCGTTTGGAAGTGTGTATGGAGCAGAAGTGAGTCGGCGAAATGCGCAGATATTTCGCGAAAGCAGCTTTCGTATACTCAGTGCCGGAAAAAAATGTAATACCCCTGGAAAGACGACGTCGATTTTGATCCAATGACGGCATATACCGCCCAGTGGACAGTAGATGTGCTGATTTACTTATTTATTTATTTACACGTCAAGTTCCATAGGACCAAATTGAGGAGCAAAATTCCAAGGTCGTGGAATGTGTCAGTACACGAAATTACAACATAAAAGTAATAACAGATAAAAATAAAATGTTTGTGAACATAGAAAAAATGAAGCCATATGTTTAAGTACACGCAGTCAACAAACTAACATGAGACTCAGCTTAATTTTTCAAGGAACTCCTCAACAGAATAGGAGTGACCCATGAGGAAACTCTTCAGTTTCGATTTGAAAGCGCGTGGATTACTGCTAAGATTTTTGAATTTTTGTGGTAGCTTATTGAAAATGGATGCAGCAGTATACTGCGCACCTTTCTGCACAAGAGCTAAGGAAGTGTGATCCAAATGCAGGTTGGATTTATACCGTGTATTAACTGAGTGTATAATACTATGCGACGTAAGCGAATGAAAATAAGCAAAGTAGACTAATTTTCGTGTCGAACAATCACTTACTTCAGCTACCGTTCAAATAGTAAAAATTACAGCATTAAGTCTTTGAACAAGATCCTGAACGTAGTTTCAATGTCGTCCAGCAACAGATAGCGTAGCGGCATAGCTACCAGAGTGCCATGCGTGTCTACCCTTCAATACGAAGCTCACAGCCAGAAGTCTCAGTTTAAATCGCTCGCCTGTGGCATTCCTCAAGGATCAGTATTGTAACCCACAGTATTTGTCAATACGTGAACCATCTTCCGGTATTGCCACGTGTAGTACCGGCTCAATTTGCGGACGACATCGCTCCCTAAACTAGCAGCCGGAGGATGAACGCCGTCATCTAGAGCCTACAACGTCAAATTGCGCTGATTGAGCAGCGGGCACAGCACAATTCCACTCTCCTTAACTCTCAAAAATCACTTGCGGATATGTTTACTCGCCAACTCCCTGATCTGCGTGACCGACTGATCCTTCATTACACTGCAGTTACTTTGATCGACCACCTTAAGTACCTTGGAGTCATCTTGGATAGTAAATTTTTATTCACAAGAGGATAAAGATCCTTCGCCTAATCGCACAACCATACTCTCTACTGGCAAGCTCCCACATACACGTACGAACGAAACTGAAATTATGTAGAACAGCAGTCCTCCCGGCTTTCCTACACAGTTGTTCGATGTAGAGAACAGCTAGCACCTCTAAATTGAAACTTATACAACATATGCAAAATAGGTGCTTACATCTGGTCCTTGCTGATCTCAAGTGGAGACGAACCTGAGACATACATTAGGAGCTTAATCAACCTGTGATTCCGGAATTTACTAGTTACGAAACAAGTTCAAAAATTGGAGCCTTGTCTCTATGTCAAGAACCCTTGAATATACAGGATCCGTCACACCGCAATGCTGGCACCGGCTGAGGTTGCCAACAGCAGTCGTCGAGATCCCACAGTAACTAATAATCAGAAGAACCAGTGCCTTGTAAGGGCTAGATCATCATGACCCAACAGTCCTTATCAAGAGTGAAATAGTCTTCCTTATCATTCCAATAAGCACAAAGAAAGTGCAACCACGAAGGTAGTAGAACTTCAGTAGGACAACACACGCAAAAAGAACCTCGGTTTGGTGCAAACGTGTGAAGCAAACAGGCAACCATGTCACGGAGATGCGCTCGTGCTTCCTACAGCCAACTGAGAGAGTATGAAAGGGGTCAAATTGTGGCCTTCCGAGTGGTGGGATGGTCCTTGCGGAGAATTGCCACACAAGATGGATGTGTTGCGTCAATTGTGCAACGATGCTAGTATCAGTGATCACGTGGACATTCTCATACCTGTAGACGCGGTTCTGGACGTCCATGCAGCACAGGCGTCCGCCAGGATCTTCGTATTGTACAGGCAGCAGCGGCAGATCCTATCAGCTATCACAGCACAAATAAGAGGGCTTGTGAGCCCAATCACCATGAATTGCTGCGAACTTGTTATTAGCAGTGGAACTCACGCACACACCCAGCCCATCTTCCCCTTACGCCACAGCATCGACGTGCTCAGCTCGACTGGGGCCGTCAGAGGCTCTCTTGGAAGATGGAACGGTCTGCCGTGGTCTTCAGCGATGAAAGATATTTCTGTCTGCACGCAAGTGATGGTCGTTGATGCGTACGACGTGGATCTGATAGGATATGAGAGGTGACTCGTACGACTCGTCAACCAACACCGATACTAATATGGGTGTTTCAGCAAGGATCACACCTGGTATCTCATAACCGCTTATGCTGTTGTTGCTGTTGTTGTGGTCTTCACTTCTGAGACTGGTTTGATGCAGCTCTCCATGCTACTCTATCCTGTGCAAGCTGCTTCATCTCCCAGTACGTACTGCAGCCTACATCCTTCTGAATCTGCTTACTATATTCATCTCTTCATCTCTTGGTCTCCCTCTACGATTTTTACCCTCCACGCTGCCCTCCAATACTAAATTGGTGATCCCTTGATGCCTCAGAACATCTCCTACCAACCGATCACTTCTTCTGCTCAAGTTGTGCCACAAACTCCTCCCCAATTCTATTCAATACCTCCTCATTAGTTATGTGATCTATCCATCTAATCTTCAGCATTCTTCCGTAGCACCACATTTCGAAAGCTTCTATTCTCTTCTCGTCCGAATTATTTATCGTCCATGTTTCACTTCATTTCATGGCTACACTCCATACAAATACACTGAGAAACGACTTCCTGACACTTAAATCAATACTCGATGTTAACAAATTTCTCTTCTTCAGAAACGCTTTCCTTGCCATTGCCAGTCTACATTTTATATCCTCTCTACTTCGACCATCATCAGTTTTTTTTGCTCCCCAAATAGCAAAACTCCTTTACTGCTTTAAATGTCTCATTCCCTAATCTAATTCCCTCAGCATCATCCGCGTTAACTCTACTAAATTCCATTATCCTCGTTTTTCTTTTGTTGATGTTCATCTTATATCCTCCTTTCAAGACACTGTCCATTCCGTTCAACTGCTCTTAAAGCTGCATGCCCTCGGGAAAATTACGGCTGTAGTTTCCCCTTGCTTTCAGCCGTTCGCAGTACGAGCACAGCAAGGCCGTTTTGGTTAGTGTTACAAGTCCAGATCAGTCAATCATCCAGACTGTTGCCCCTGCAATTACTGAAAAGTCTGCTGCCCCTCTTCCGGGACCACACGTTTGTCTGCCCTCTCAACAGATACCCCTCTGTTGTGGTTGCACCTACGGTACGTCTATCTGTATCGCTGAGGCACGCAAGCCTCCCCACCAACGGCAAGGTCTGTGCTACTGATCTGTAAATATAATTATTTCATGTTCTCCATATGCACTTTGGAATAATAAATCTTGAATGAACTGGAAACCTCTAAAATGGTGCACTAATTTTTTTCCGGCAATGTGAGTGTGTGTGTGTGTGTGTTTGTGTGTGTATGCAGGCTGTGGGGTGGGTGTGGAAGGGGGGCTAGGAGAAGATGATTTCATCAAACCAGAAGCTGACTAATACCGTTGAATAAGACTTTTCCTCTCACTGTTCTTCTGCATGGAAGCAGCAATGCCAGTTTTGGATTTGTTGATGCCATATAGGTCTTGTAATAAATCATAAATGCAGTGATTGTTTACTGCTGGTCGTAAACTCGTATTGTTCACAACCTGTTATAGGCCTTTTCTAGAAGTATGTCAAATGTGTGATTGTGTCATATTTAGATGACTAGCCGGCCGAAGTGGCCGTGCGGTTAAAGGCGCTGCAGTCTGGAACCGCAAGGCCGCTACGGTCGCAGGTTCGAATCCTGCCTCGGGCATGGATGTTTGTGATGTCCTTAGGTTAGTTAGGTTTAACTAGCTCTAAGTTCTAGGGGACTAATGACCTCGGCAGTTGAGTCCCATAGTGCTCAGAGCCATTTGAAGCCATTTATTTAGATGACTGTAATCATGTGTACGGATCAGTAATGTGTTTGCGAAACCAGGAACCGGCAAATACTTACTTCCTCGAACAACTTCATACCAATCTCACGAATGGATCACCACCAACAGTGACACATTGATGACTCATGAAAAGTGCTCGAACCTTTATATTTTTATAAAATGCGGTTTAGTTCTTCATTTCCTTGAAATAGATTTTTTTGTTGGTTCAAACACATTTACCTTTTTCGAGTCTTATGAACACACAGAAAATTTTACTAAAATTTTGTCAGCGCTATCCTAGTTCTTTGTGGAAATTTAACAAGTAACTGTACCATTTATCGGAGCTCGAAAAAATCCATAAACAATTGACATATTTAGACCTACCCATCCTACAATTTATAATATTTTAATGAAAATTCTTTTACTAAAAAATTCTTTTCATATGTCACTCAAATAAAAGCACACACTTTAGATGTGTACCCATGTATGACCACAATATGCGGGCTAACACTGAAGTCAGCAAGAACTTTTATATTACATGTTGGCTCTGCTTTACGCAATTAAACATATTTACAAGTTTAGTAAAGCGAAATTTTTCTGTTGGCTCGCAGTACATTTTTGTAGGATCAGAAAGATCTCTCTACTTCGCAAAGGACCATATTTCATCGTCGTAGTCGCTCGTGGCCTGGTCCGCATTACATCTGTAAACTTCTCCCCCTTCAATAATGACGGATACTTTCCTCGTATCGTCACACGGGATTTCTCACAAGAATATTCCTTAAGTTTGTGACGCATGCTTTAGTCACTGAACCAGGAACTTTCCTGTAGATGCAGCTGCACGTCGGAGATCACGTCTACAACATCATTTAATGGTAGAGATGCGGACTCTAGGCGTTGAACTGCAACAAATGGATGCTGGAGGTGACCTCTTACAAATACCAAGGATGCAACGTTCTTGCTATTCGTAAGGACCGTCTTGGCTTTTCAATAAAAGCTGTGGCCGAGCGGTTCTAGGTGCTTCAGTCTGGAACCGCGCTACCGCTACGGTCGCAGGTTCGGACATGGATATGTGTGACGTCCTTAGGTTAGTTAGGTTTAATTAGTTCTAAGTCTAGGGGACTGATGACCTCAGATGTTAAGTCCCATAGTTCTCAGAGCCATTTGAACCATCAATAAAAGCTGATTCACTTCAGTCGAATGTTTCTGCTACATCTTTGACTTTTTGGTAGTGTTTGACGTAATACAAAGCTGCCAAGAGTCAGGTGAGGCAGCGTGTAAGTATGGGTTCAGGTGGTAGGGGAGTGTCCTCAAAGGGCTGAAAGCGAATAGGAGCTTTGAGAAATACTTTCCTGAGAGAGGAAGCGCAATGATTAGTGGTCGGGTAGTGTACTACGCCAGCTGTCCTCGGCATGATGGTCAAATATTGGTGCGTGAAACGTGCTTGCAACAAGAGGATTAGAACTAGTTGCCTCCCAACCGAGTGTAATCACACTAGATGAGGTAGCGATTCCAGCTACGTAGGTGAGTGGTGTGGCTACTGTGACTGAGTGATCAGTCCTTCTAAACTGTTTGGTAGAAGACAATTTTTGTCTCTTGTAAGGACTACTTCGTTCGGAGCGAGTCGTCCGCTGTACCAATCTTTCAGTAATTTCTGAGTGGGAATGTAAGTACTATACTTTTTTTAATGTGAGTGACTTCGTATGATAGGAGTCTCAAACCTCTGCTCTTCAATCGTTATAGCAGAGTTCCAGTAATGAATCAGACACCATAACTCATACTCTTGAACCAAGCAAATATGATTCGGCGCAAGAGGAGAAGTCTGCATTGAACTGTATCGATAAGACTATGTAAGAGGTATATCAGCGTGTACAACTATTTCCTGTTGAAGCCAAGGCAAATTATACCATCCGTAGTACAAAGATGGCGATCAAAGAGTTTGTTCTTGGCTGTACTGTACGTGTATTCCGATCAGTTTTAATCATCAAAATGTTACAACACTAATTTTGTCCAAATGCTGCAAGAAGTTCCTGCGTGAAGAGATTGCTAGATCTCTCGTACAAGGTGCGTCTCAAAAGTTCGGTGAATGGTCTGGGAAATAAGAGCTGCAAACAAAATACCTTCACTGGAGTTCAAAGTACTCCATTATGTAACACATTTTTACATCGGTTGTAAAGCTGTTGGAAACGGTCAACAAACGATCCTTTTGGAATTGTTCGAAGCACGGTGATTACGCGTTGCTGGATATCCTCAACGGCTGCGAATGTATGTGAACAATAGTGCTTCCACTGTCTTGGTTTATCTTGAACTATTCTACTCTCATTCTGAAAGGCATCTGCCGGTCATCCGCAAGCATCCGTTGTACTCGTTGGATACCGTCTGGGACTGTGGGTGTTAAAGTGAATGCAGCACATTCTCGACACCGTCCTTTCCGTCTCTGAAGTGTTTACACCACACAAACACATAATTTCTCCACACTGCTACAACACGATACACTTACACTAAGCATCTATGACACTACGCTGCCGTTTTCCCTAATGTGAAGCAAAACTTCACGTTAACGCATTGCTTCATTTCGCGTTCCATTGTGCAATGACACGAGTGTGGCAATGAGAGATGAAAAACTGAAGACAAGCAAAGGTAGTGTAAGCACTGTTATTCACGAACGTCCGCAAACGTTGCGGGTATCCGACAACAGGTGACAACGGTGCTCCGAACGATTCCACAAGCAGCGTTCGTTGACAGTCTCCATCACCTTCACAGTTTTGTTCTTCCCCGCATGGGGCCTCCCGGACAACAGTGCCATACGATCTAATCTAACTAACAGCTTTCTTAGAAGTGCGTTGTAGCTGATGGTGTGAACTATGAAGGCCAGTAAATTCATTTTGTTTGTAACTCTCACTTCCTTTATTTTCTCAGACCAATTTCGAAGCTTCTCAGACGTTATACCACGCTACCATAGCAGTATAGGACGACTACACTGTTGACTTTATAGACGCGTCATTAATATGAAGACTACACTGAACGGGACCCAGTACTGAAATGCGAAGTTTAGAAGTGAGGTGCTCCCAAACATCTGAAACGCTTTTGCCTCCAAACACAGAAATCAAAAGGAGTCGCAAACTTATTTTCGCTACTCAACTGACCTGCCCAAATTGAAATTGTCCAAGGCTAACCAAAAATAAGCTCCTTGGGGCAGAGAAGACGCTACTGAGAGCATCCTCTGGGATCCGAGATCCGCCTAGACAAACGTCACCAATAGAAAAACACGTCAGCTAACCGTGTGGCGGAAACTCCGTCAAGGGATATACGCCACACGGAGACGAAAAATTCTTGGTTACAGGGAATAAGAAAAGGAAAAGGTGATGGAAATGTTACTGCTATCGCAATTGGGAACTAACGTCATCGGCGACAACGAGAGTGAACTGCAGGAAAAGACACTGATCGGAAGAGTTATTGACATTAGGGAAACGGGGTCAAGGCACAAAATTCGAGCCTGAAACACTTTGTTAGAGGAAGCTCAAACCCCAGGTGTTGACAAAATCTGTACAACATTCCTCAGACAACAAACTGCATCGGTAAATGTCTTCCATACACACATTTACAACATGTGTACAGACCTTATCTGCGCTAGTTTCCGTTAATCATAACATGCTACCAAATTCCAGCCTCATAACTTCCCTTAGAACAAAGAGCGGCTTTTAAATGATGCATCTACAAAGCTATAAAGGTGGTTTAACGCCCCGTCGATGACGAGGTCATTAAAGATGAAGCTGAAGTTCATACAAGGATAGGGAAGAAAACTGGTCATGACCACTTTCAAGCAGACGATCTCAGTATTCATTCCAAGTTATTTGGCGAGCAATAGCTATTTTTGGACCTTTTGTCTATCTTTGTGTAACAAGTCATACTTACAGTATTCTTAGTAGTTGTTAGATGAGGCAGATGAAAAGAAAGTAATGTTTCACCATTTGGTTTCTAGTAATAAATGTAAAAATATTGCGTAACAGAAGTGAAAGCCATTGAGAGAAATACAGGGTGTATCAAAAAGAGTGACCTGATTTTGTACGGTAATAATTACCAAACATGAGACATACCGGCAAGGGAATGTGTTTTGTCTGAATGGGCGTGGCCTAGAGTTTCAGGAAATTACCGTTAGATGTCAGTTGATGCTTCTTCTCAGTTTTCAGTGACTCTGAAATAAGATGGCGTCCGCTCAACAGAAGGCGTTTTGTGTGCTGCAGTTTGCAAAGGCTGAGTCAGTGATTTCATTCTAGCGCGCCTTTCGTCGGCGTTCTGGCACTGATCCGCCTAAACGCAAAAACATGCGTCGTTCGTATCGCCAATTTGAAGAGACTAGATTCTTGTTCAAAGATAAGACTCCAAGTCGACCTCGTACTTATGATGACATGATGGAAAGAAGTGGGTAAACGAGTGAGCGGCGTCCACGAAAGTCTTCTCGCCGCGCAAACAGAGAGCTGGCAATGCCTCATAAGACTGTATGACGAGTGTTACGGCGTCGTTTGGTCTATAAACCATACAGAATATAATTAGCGCAAGCTCTTCAGGTTGGTGATAAAATTAAACTGGTTGACTTAAGCAAATCTCTGCTAGAGGACATAGAAGCCAATACATTTTTATCACGGTTAGTTTTCAGTGATGACGCAATATTTCATGTTAGCAGTAAAATATACCGACATGACACGCACATATGGGAACTCCAGAACCATCATGACGTTACTGCGATTTTTTCTCGTGAGGATATGTGAAGGACAATGTGTACATCTCCCTCGTGACGTTTAAGAAGTGAAGAACAGAATAACAGCCGCCAAACGTCTGTAAAATAAGATACATCGCGTAACGTTTATGACGAATTTAGTTCTTGTCTAGATGTTGTTCGTGCTGCTACTGGCGGACTCACTGAGGGTTTATGATAGCATAGCTAAAACTTTAAGATTTTGTGAGTATTTTGCAATCAATACCATGTTTCTAGACTATTTTTATCAATAAATATGGAGTTCTGTAATTATCACATTCTTTTTGAAACACACTATATATTTATATGTACTGGCTGAAAATAAAGAGAATGAAATTTTAAGAAGGGTTTGACTATGAAAATTATTACAGGCTTCCCACATGTCCTTGCTCTTAAGTTTTCCTCTTAAGTTAGTCCTACAGGGCAATGAGCAATAAGGGTGGCAAAGTCCTACACTGCAATGAGAAACAAGCTTGGCAAGCCTTTAACAGTGCTGTGCATGACGTATAGGTGAACAGCCTAGCAGAAAATGACACTGACGGAAAAAAATCGCAACACCAAAAAATAATTAGAGTAACGAAATTTCAGGAATAGTTTGTCTAAATAACATATTTAAGTGATCGCAAAATCACAGGTTAATGTACGTACGAGATAAGCCATTGCAAATTTGAAATGCTCGTACATTAATAACTTGCATAACCGCCATAATGTTGAATTCAAGCATGCAAACATGCATGCATTGTGTTTTACAGGTGCCGGATGGCAGTTTGTGGAATGGAGTTCATACATGTCGCACTTGGTCGGTGCGTACAGGGTCAATTAATGCTGTCTTTGGATTATGCTGGAGTTGTGGTCCGATGATGTCGCATATGTGCTCGACTGGAGATGGATATGGTTGTCGAGCAGGCCAAGGCAAAATGTCGTCACTCTGTAGAGCATGTTGGATTACAACAGCGGCATGTAGGCGAGCGTTATCCTGTTGGAAAGTACCCTCCTGGAATGCTGATCGTGAATGGCCGCATAAAAGGTCGAATCACCAGACTGGTGTGCAAAATTGGAGTCATGGTGCGTCTAATGAAATCGCACTCCAGACCATAAGTCCAGGTGTACGACCAGTGTGTCTAGCATCAGAGAGTTTAGTTTCAGGCCCTCAACTGGCATCGTTCAACCAGCACAAGGCTATCACTGCTATCGAGGTACAACCAGCTTTCATCAGGAAACACCACAAGCCTCCACCCTGCCCTTCAATGAGCTCCCGCTTGACACCACTGAAGTCCGAAAAGGCGGTGGTTTGGGGTCAGTGGAATGTACGCTACGGGGCTGTCTTTGAAGTAGGCGATTTGTAACAGTTCGTTGTGCCATTGTGCTTCTCAAATTTCTGCTGCAGACGCAGTACGATGTGCCAGAGCCATACGCCGAACACGATGGTTTTCCCTCTCTGTAGTGCCAGCTGGCCGTCCGGAGGCCGGTCTTCTTGTGACTGTACGAGTACATTGTCGTGAGCGCCGCTCCCAGAAATCATGTACAGTGCCTAAATTCCAGACAAGCCTTTCTACAACTTTGAATATTTTTAGCACGGTGCAGCGAGTCAGCAACTGTAAAATACAATTATATTAAATTTCAGCCTCTAGTTGCATAAGCAAATAAACTTTACCTAGGTTTAGGCGGTAACAATGTAGCCTTCTTCAGAATGTCACAATATAAAATTAAAATTAAAGCATGTCAGACACTGGCCTTGTCAAACTTAAAATGTTGGTGCTACAGTTCATAGTCATAAGACTGCGCCACTTCACTGATGTTTTGCCGATAGACCACACCAACGGGTCAGACATGTGGGCCGCGGGCGCCGAGTCGTAACTGGGCGCCCCGGCCAACGACGCAGCGAGTTCAGCAGGTGGTCGTGCGAATGCGCGTACGGTGTAATACTGACTTAAAACCGCCAAAAGATGCGCCCTACTTAAAGAGTCGGGGCTTTAAAGTCTCCTATTCCACTAATAATAGCCTTAAAAAGAACTTAATCCACTCTCTAAGTAACACTAACGATAAATTCTCACGATCTGGTGTTTACAAAATTACCTGTAGTGATTGCCCTAGTTATTACGTAGGTCAGACAGAAAGAGCTTTATCGGCTAGATACAAAGAGCATTTAACCACATAAAGTGGAGATGGAACCCGTGGCTCGACATTTGCAGAACTTCTAATCCAAATGGCCCATGCCCCTAACCCACTTACAAAGACACAGACCTCTTAAACCAAGAAGCTAAAGGATGCAGGCTAGATACACTCAAAGAAACGCAAATTTTCAAACACCTCCTTTACGATAGAGACAACTTGCTTAATGATCAATTGCAGTTGAAAAATAAGAACTTCTTCGAAGGATTTTAGCCTTTACTTCGTCTACCATGATGATGCGGGACTTTCTATGTCGTCCGATGCCATTGCCCTCTTATCCTTAAGTTTACATACGCATTTCACGTAATCGTTGTTATTTTATGTAAGTTTAAGGCTGTTCCACTGGCTATACTTCATAATGTTTTTTAGCGATGTACGCACCTATTACCCAATAAATCCATTACTTTATATGTCTTCTACCTACGTCAATAGCTGGCTATGACATACAGCCTACTGGTTTTCTTATGTATTAATTGCTGATCACACACTGTACCGGGTGATCAAAAAGTCAGTATAAATTTCAAAACTCAATAAATCACGGAATAATGTAGACAGAGAGGTACAAATTGACACACATGCTTGGAATGACATAAGGTTTTATTAGAACCAAAATACTAAAAAAGTTCGAAAAATTTCCGACAGATGGCGCTTCATCTGATCAGAATAGCAATAATTAGCTGTAGTCGAGGAATAATGTTGTTAACAGCACTGTAAAGCATGTCCGGAGTTATGGTGAGGCAGTTGCGTCGGATGTTGTCTTTCAGCATCCCTAGAGATGTCGGTCGATCACGATACACTTGTGACTTCAGGTAACCCCAAAGCCAATAATCGCACGGACTGAGGTCTGGGGACTTGGGAGGCCAAGCACGACGAAATTGGCGGCTCAGCACACGATCATCACCAAACGACGCGCGCAAGAGATCTTTCACGCGTCTAGCAATATGGGGTGGAGCGCTATCCTGCATAAACATCGTACGTTCCAGGAGGTGTTTATCAGCCAGGCTGGGGATGATGCGATTCTGTAACATATCGGCGTATCTCTCACCCATCACGGTAGCAGTCACTGAAGTTTTGCTGTCCAGCGCCATCTGTCGGATATTTTGTGAACTTTGTTTTTTTTTATCTAATAAAACCCCATGTCATTCCAAGCATGTGTGTCAATTTTTACCTTTCTATCTACATTATTCCGTGGTTTATTAAGTTTTCAAATTTATACAGATTTTTTGATCACCCGTATATCTAACCGCTAACCTATATGAGACAATTGTCGTTATTATCATTCACAGGCGTTATTTCTTAGCTAAGAGCCACATATTTCAGACACTGTTAACCTTTACGTATGGCCTTTTCTTATTAAAAAGTTCCTTTATGCATCGGTATGGCCGTGCGGTTCTAGGCGCTTCAGTCTGGAACCGCGTGACCGCTATGGTCGCAGGTTCGAATCCTGCCTCGGGCATGGATATGTGTGATGTCCTTAGGTTAGTTAGGTTTAAGTAGTTCTAAGTTCTAGGGGACTGATGACCACAGATGTTAAGTCCCATAGTGCTCAGAGCCATTTGAACCATTTCCTTTATGCAATACAACGTCATCGCATCTCATAAAACTGTAACTTCAGTTATTATGGTTTATTTCCACTAACATTTTTAGCTGTTATAACAACTAATGTTACCAATTAATGTTTATTCATACTTATGTACAGTACACTTTTATATGTCTTTTGCCTTTTATGGGACGACAATTTCAGTGAGTTATGGTTTTGATGCCATTAAAACTCCGATCTATTGTAATAAACTATTTTCCATAATCATCTCAGTTAACATTTACTGGTTTTAAGTCAGTATTAATCCGCACGCGCATGCGCTCGACCACCTGCTGAACTCGCTGCTCGCTGCCCGCGCCCCCAGGTACAACTCAGCGCCCGCGGCCGAGATGTCTCACCCGTTGGTGTGGCCTATCGGCAAAACATCAGTGAAGTGACGACTATGTACTGTAGCACCAACATTTTAAGTTTGACAAGGCCAATATATGGCATGTTTTAATTTTAATTTCATATTGTGACATTCTGAAGAAGGCTACATTAGTATAGCCGAAACCTAGGTAAAGTTTATTTGCTTATGCAACTGGAGGCTGAAATTTAATATAATCTTTCTACAATATCACAGAAGGATCATCTAGCTTCTCGTAATCCTGTCACAGGATATCGTTCGAACTCAGTGAGGTGTTGATAATGGCGTCTTTGCCGCCTTAAATACATTCTTTATCAACATCAACTCATCACGTCTAATATTAAAGATAAATAACACTCACAGCCGTTACAGGCTGTACTTAAAGCAAACTTGATTTGCATCCTCATAGTGGCTCCATTAGCACCACTCTTCCGCGACTGGCGCGAAACTGGAGTAAAGATCACCTTTCAATTGTTTGAACATGCCCACTAACTTCAGTATGTATCACACAACTCATTCTTGGTAACGCGATTTATTATACGACCGTGCGTGTTGATCTGGTGAACATCCTGTTAGATAACTATCATCGCTTAGGTTGCAACGTGTCACTCAAATTGCACTTTCTCCACTTCACTTTCAGTAAAACTGCAGAAAATGAGTTATGAGGACGTTGGACTGTTCCACCAAGACATATCAACAATGGAACGAAGCTGTTAGGCTCGGTGGAACTGTTCTATGCTTGCATACTCCTGCTGGACGTAGCTTCTAATGCCCCAGAACAGTATTACAGTAGCCTACCAAACAAAGGGTCCTCATCTGTAGGTGCAGGTGCCTGTAGGCTTTTGTACATCTACATCTACATCCACATTTATACTCCGCAAGCCACCCAACGGTGTGTGGCGGAGGGCACTTTACATGCCATTGTCATTACCTCCCTTTCCTGTTCCAGTTGTAAGTAGGCTGTTTATGTTTTCTTTATGTAAGTAGGCTGTTTATGTTTTCTTTATGTAAGTAGGCTGTTTATGTTTTCTTTATGTAAGTAGGCTGTTTATATTTTCTTATTGGCAACGTTACGTAGCGCTCTGTATGAAAATCACTGGCTGTGCTGTGTGCAGCCTGTGGCTAGTTTGCATTGTTGTCTGCCATTGTAGTGTTGGGCAGCGGCAGCTGGATGTGAACAGCGCGTAGCGTTGCACAGTTAGAGGTGAGCCGCCAGCAGTGGTGGATGTGTGGAAGGAAATGGCGGAGTTTTGAAATTACATATATTATGACTTGTGATGATATTAAGGTAAATACATTGTTTGTTCTCTATTAAAATCTTTCATTTGCTAACTATCCCTATCAGTAGTTAGTGCCTTCTGTAGTTTGAATCTTTTATTTAGCTGGCAATAGTGGCGCTCGCTGTATTGCAGTAGTTCGAGTAACGAAGATGTTAGTGTTTGCACGTGTGTAATAATTCAGCAAGGGACTGGATAACAGCATTGCTCGTTCTAAGGACAATTCCAAAAAACTTTGTGAGTGCACAAGTGGTGGTTATGGACTTGCTATATTAACTGCAAGACTCTTCACTGGTGATTGTGCACCCGCACAGTCACAACAGATGGCTGCTGGTCATCTCTACCAGGACTACAGTGGGCCTGTCATCACTTTCTACAAGGACTGCAGTGGGTCTGCACCTCTGGTGGCCCACCAATACCATACTCTCTACCAGGACTACAGTGGGTCTGCTCTGTGACGACCTAGCTACCAATCTTCTTCAAAACGTCGAATGACTCTGCTGTGGGTTTGCTCTGTTGTGGCCCATTACCTGTCAGCATGTCAAGAGTCAGCACTGTCTTTCCGTTGGAAGGACAACACTACTTCTTCAAGACTGCATGGAAATCCACTACTTCCGTGTGCATTGTCTTTTACTGCTCAGACTTTGAGAAAAGAAACGGCAGTTTTACTGTGATGAATGATCAGGACTGTCTTTATGGACTGTGAGAAAATTTTAGCTTTTGACCACCATTGTATCAATAAGTGTGTGCATTTGATATCTTTGTAATTGTAATTATGAAAAAATTTTTCAAATCATTATTGGCCACTGCCCAAAAATATTTTGTAAAATTTTTTGTGGGGAGCATGGGGGCTATGTAAGTAGGCTGTTTATGTTTTCTTAATGTAAGTAGGCTGTTTATGTTTTCTTTATGTAAGTAGGCTGTTTATGTTTTCTTTATGTAAGTAGGCTGTTTATATTTTCTTATTGGCAACGTTACGTAGCGCTCTGTATGAAAATCACTGGCTGTGCTGTGTGCAGCCTGTGGCTAGTTTGCATTGTTGTCTGCCATTGTAGTGTTGGGCAGCGGCAGCTGGATGTGAACAGCGCGTAGCGTTGCACAGTTAGAGGTGAGCCGCCGGCAGTGGTGGATGTGTGGAAGGAAATAGCCGAGTTTTGAAATTACATATATTATGACTTGTGATGATATTAAGGTAAATACATTGTTTGTTCTCTATTAAAATCTTTCATTTGCTAACTACCCCTATCAGTAGTTAGTGCCTTCTGTAGTTTGAATCTTTTATTTAGCTGGCAGTAGTGGCGTTCGCTGTATTGCAGTAGTTCGAGTAACGAAGATTTTTGTGAGGTAAGTGATTTCTGGAAGGTATAGTTTAATGTTACTCAGGGCCATTCTTTTGCAGGGATCTTTGATAGTCAGATTGCGTTGCGCTAAAAATATTGTGTGTCAGTTTAAGCACAGTCGTGTATAAATTGTTCTAAGGGGACGTTTCACAGTCACGTATGGTTCGCGGGAAGAACGACTTCCGGAAAGCCTCCGTGCGCGCTCTAATCTCTCTAATTTTACATTCGTGATCTCCTCGGGAGGTATAAGTAGGGGGAAGCAATATATTCGATACCTCATCCAAAAACGCACCCTCTCGAAACCTGGACAGCAAGTTACACTGCAATGCAGAGCGCCTCTCTTGCAGAGTCTGCTACTTGAGTTTACTAAACATCTCCGTAACGCTATCACGCTTACCAAATAACCCTGTGACGAAACGCGCCGCTCTTCTTTGGATCTTCTCTATCTCCTCTGTCAACCCGACCTGGTACGGATCCCACACTGATGAGCAATACTCAAGTATAGGTCGAACGAGTGTTTTGTAAGCCACATCCTTTGTTGATGGACTACATTTTCTAAGGACTCTCCCAATGAATCTCAACCTGGCACCCGCCTTAACCAACAATTAATTTTATATGATCATTCCACTTCAAATGGTTCCGTACGCATACTCCCAGATATTTTACAGAAGTAACTGCTACCAGTGTTTTTTCCGCTATTATATAATCATACAATACAGGATCCCTCTTTATATGTATTCGCAATACATTACATTTGTCTGTTGCCACTCCCTGCACCAAGTGCCTATCCGCTGCAGATCTTCCTGCATTTCGCTGCAATTTTCTAATGCTGCAACTTCTCTGTATCCTACAGCATCATCCGCGAAAAGCCGCATGGAACTTCTGACACTATCTACTAGGTCATTTATATACATTGTGAAAAGCAATGGTCCCATAACACTCCCCTGTGGCACGCCAGAGGTTACTTTAACGTCTGTAGACGTGTCTCCGTTGAGAACAACATTCTGTGTTCTGTTTGCTAAAAACTCTTCAATCCAGCCACACAGCTGGTCTGATATTCCGTAGGCTCTTACTTTACCAGGCGACAGTGCGGAACTGTATCGAACTCCTTCCGGAAGTCAAGGAAAACGGCATCTACCTGGGAGACTGAATCTAATATTTTCTGGGTCTCATGAACAAATAAAGCGAGTTGGGTTTCACACGATCGCTGTTTCCGGAATCCATGTTGATTCCTACAGAGTAGATTCTGGGTTTCCAGAAACGACATGATACTCGAGCAAAAAACATGTTCTAAAATTCTACAACAGGTCGATGTCAGAGATCTAGGCATATAGTTTTGCGCATCTGCTCGATGACCCTTCTTGAAAACTGGGACTACCTGTGCTCTTTTCCAATCATTTGGAACCTTCGGTTCCCCTAGAGACTTGCGGTACACGGCTGTTAGAAGGGGGGCAAGTTCTTCCGTGTACTCTGTGTAGAATCGAATTGGTATCCCGTCAGGTCCAGTGGACTTTCCTCTGTTGAGTGATTCCAGTTGCTTTTCTATTCCTTGGACACTTATTTCGATGTCAGACATTTTTTCGCTCGTGCGAGGATTTAGAGAAGGAACTGAATTCACCTTTCTATCTGTTGTTGAGTTAAATGTAGGTTGTTTAAATCCCACTTTCACTTCAAAAAGTAGTTTCATATCTTACTGTTAAGCATTGTGTTTCGCTGGTACTTTATTAATGTTCATCTCCAAAACTAGAGCTAATAAAGGAGCTAAAAACAGATTCTTTTTCTACGACTCCAAATCAGTGAAGTTCCACATCTTTTGTTCACGTCACAACAAAGTTTTTTTACTTATGTTATTAGTATTTTGTCAAGTGCAAAAGCAAAATATTTCGGGTTATGTCAGTGAACTGGTATCCAAAAGACAGATTACTCTACAGAACATTCACGATAAAGCCCACCGTGGATAAGTACTACCCAAGGATTAAACGCCAGTCAGTCGAAATATTACGCCATTGGCCTTTACTAATGAAGCTATAGGTCGTCGACAGACAACGAACAGGGAGGTAACAACCGTCACGTGCTGATGTATGGCGTAGAATTAATGTCAAAACAATCGCTCGTTTCGTCATCCGTCGTAGCCTAGCGCCAGTAGCAAGTGTGCTATCATAACAGATATGCCACTACAGTGGTGGAGGTGAGCCAACACAAATTGCCAGACGTCACGGTAGCAGCGTTTCATCACGCGTGAACTATGTTTATCCGAGACACCGTCCACGGTACGCCCCTGTTTAGTCCATGCAGCCTTGTAGGAACACGTGAGCAATCAGTCTTTCAGAAGCGATTACATATTCAATGCACCCGCCAACAAACGGTGCTATTACATCGTGTGATGCGTCTGAATATTTCATCCCAGCTTCATGAATAATTCATGTTCTCCGAAAGTGGTCTGGAATTCTAGTCCGCACTTTCCGATGAGCGGGTGCCGCGATGGACAGTCTTCAACATTATGCTATCTGTTGCCACACAATGACACTTTCACACTAACGGTCAGAAAAGTTTATCGCCCACTCCCAACTCTAGATTGGTCTAAGCTGTCAGGTGGTTTACGTTCCTCATTTCCTGCTCCTCAATCATTACACATTTTAGGGAAACACTAGTTTGATTTTTAGATTGCATTATTATGATTGTTGCTATTACGCAGTCAATATGCTGTTTCGTATTGTGACGGAGTTTTATCAGACCCACTTTGGAGATTAATTTATGTCGTGATGAGTTTATTATACTCTAAACTTAAAAAAGCTAAGACACTACTGGCCATTAAAATTGCTACACCAAGAAGAAATGCAGATGATAAACGGGTATTCATTGGACAAATATATTATACTAGAACTGACATGTGATTACATTTTCACTCAATTTGGGTACATAGCTCCTGAGAAATCAGTACCCTGAACAACCACCTCTGGCCGTAATAACGGCCTTGATACGCCTGGGCATTGAGTCAAACAGAGCTAGGATGGCGTGTATAGCTTCAACACGATGGCGTGTATAGCTTCAACACGATACCACAGTTCATCAAGAGTAGTGACTGGCGTATTGTGACGAGCCAGTTGCTCGGTCACCATTGACCAGACGTTTTCAATTGGTGAGAGATCTGGTGAATCTGCTGGCCAGGACAGCAGTCGAACATTTTCTATATCCAGAAAGGCCCATACAGGACCTGCAACATGCGGTCGTGCATTAACCTGCTGAAATGTAGGGTCGTAACACATCTGAAATGTAACGTCCACTGTTCACGCCGGGTGATACGCCTGGATGGCGATGACGAATACACGCTTGCAATGTGCGTTCACCGCGATGTCGCCAAACATGGATGCGACCATCATGATGCTGTAAACAGAACCCGGATTCATCCGAAAATTCGTGCACCCAGGTTTGTCGTTGAGTACACCATCGCAGGCGCATCTGTCTGTGACGCAGCGTCAAGGGTAACTGTAGCCATGGTCTCCGAGCTGATAGTCCATGCTGCTGCAAACGTCGTCGAACTGTTCGTGCAGATGGTTGTTGTCTTGCAAACGTCCCCATCTGTTGACTCACGGCTCGAGACGTAGCTGCACGATCCGTTACAGCCATGCGGGTAAGATGCCTGTCATCTCGACTGCTAGAGACACGAGGACGTTGGGATCCAGCACGGCGTTCCGTATTACCCTCCTGAACCCACCGATTCCATATTCTGCTGATCTCGACCAACGCGAGCAGCAATGTTGCGATACGATAAACCGCAATCGGGACTGACTACAATCCAACCTTTATCAAAGTCGGAAACGTGATGGTACGCATTTCTCCTCCTTACACGAGGCATCACAACAACGTTTCACCAGGCAACGCCGGTCAACTACTGTTTGTGTATGAGAAATCGGTTGGAAACTTTCCTCATCTCAGCACGTTGTAGGTGTCGCCACCGGCGCCAACCTTTTGTGATGCTCTGAAAAGCTAATCATATGCATATCACAGCATCTCCTTCCTGTCGGTTAAATTTCGCGTCTGTAGCACGCCATCTTCGTGGTGTAGCAATTTTAATGGCCAGTAGTGTATATGAGGGGTGTACAATAAGTAGGGCAACACTTCCCTTCTCGGACAGTTGTTCTTGAAAAAATCCGACAATTGTTGTGAGGCATTGTGGAATATTCCCGCTTCAGAGCCTGTAGTTTCATGAAGTTCTGACTGGTTACGGCTCTATACGTAGCCTTCAAAATAGCGTCTATAAGGGAGCTGCGTTCCTGAAAGAGAATTGTCATTGAGTTTTGTTTGGCGAAAAACAAGAGCATCACACATGTTCACAGGCACTAACAGAATATCTACAGATCCCAGACAGTAAACAAAAGCACGGTAAGTCGTTGGGCGAGGCGCCTAGCATTATCGTAACAAGGTTACGCAAACATGTCCCATCTCCCGGGTGCCGGCCGGCCACTCACAGCTGTGGCTTCTGCAGTGTTGGAACGTGTTGACACTCGGGTTCGAGTTGATCGACGGATAACAATAAAATACCTCGCTGCTGAACTGGGAGTCTGTGTTAGTGGTACCGACACATTTGACCAGCAGTTGGGGTATTCAGAGGTGTGTGCCTGCTGGATTCCTCACCGCCTAACACAGTGGTTCCCAAGTGGTGGTCTGCGGTCCCCAGGGGTCCGCGAGCTATGCCAGAGGGGTCCGCAAGATGCTATTAGAATAGAAAATATATTAAAGATATTTCGTATGATAACAGATTTTTTGTTTTGGCCCCTTCCTCCATGAGCAGAGCTTTAGCGAACGCTAACTTCTGCGTCTAGCGTCTTCCTAGAGCCGACTGATACTAGCACACTCTAGCGCAAAACTAGAGCTAGATAGAATCAAATAGTTCCGCTGTATGCCGCACTGCCTCTTTACAGCTGACAACTGACACTCACTTTACACATCGGTGATAAAATTACAGACTTCTGGGCATCGGCACGCAAGGACTTCAAGAAACTTGGAGATAAGGCAATGAAAAAGATCCTTCCATTTGCAACCACATTTCGGTGTGAGCAAGCATTTTCTTCCATGTTTTTCATGAAAAACAAATAGAGGAATCGGCTCGACATGCGGTTGGAATTCAGTGTGAAAATTTCAAGTTTCGAACCTAATATTTCAGAAATAATGGCCTCAAAGGTCAGATTGAACTCATCTAACTAAGAACTGAAAATTAAAACAAATTGTATACTGATGGAGTACTCTGTTGTAAATGCATTTTTTTCAAATAAATAATACCTTGTATGAAATTAGTGTTTTCTTATTTTTCACACATGTCTACTCAATGCAATCTCAAGTGTATTACACTTGAAAGACCAATACACTCAGTTTTAATTTTTCCTGTCATTTTCAGTTCATACTCAATTTTTTTAGAGTTTGTTATACTTAACACCCAGATTTGAAGACAGAGATTTTGAGCAATAATCAAAAATTTAGTAATAACAATGATGGCTAAATTGAAAAAGTTTTAAGCTCAATATTTTTTCAATAATGAATATGTCAAGTTTTTCTAAGTACCAAAAATAGAAAACGTATAAAAAGACTTAATTTGGCTTTTTTAGGTACTTGATACTGTGATATGACAAGGTACCAATCATGCTGGATGAGGCGGTCCTCGAGAAAATTTTGTTGGGAACCCCTGGCCAAACAGATGGCCATGAAGAGCAACGAATGGCCATCTGTGCGGAATTTCTTGCGCGATAGTGACAATGTTTTGTCGAAAATCGTCGCAGCTGGTGAAACATGGGCTCATCACTTCGAAGAAAACGATAGTCCACTGAATAGCACCATGCCACCTCCCCTATGAAGAAAAAATTAAAAGCCGCGTTCCCAGACGGTAAAGTCTTAGAAATGCTCTTCTGGAGCTCTGAAGAGGCTATTTTGTTTTACGTCCTTCCTCTTCGTGCATCGGTCAACTCTGAAGTGTATTGTGCTGCCATCAGAAAAATTAAAGAAACTACTGCAACGTGTTCGTCGCCACAAAAATGCAAACGAACTTCTTCTCATCCATGACAACGGAAGACCTCACACAAGTCTATGATCCGAGAGGAGCTCACAAAACTTCAGTAGACTGTTCTTCCTCGTCCACCCTACAGCCGGATCTCGCAACCTCCGACTTCTATCTGTTTTCTCAATGAAGATTGCACTCCGCAGGTAGCAGCAGTACGTGGATGTTGGGGAAGTTATTGATGCAGCAAGAAGTTGGCTCCCACGTAGGCCTATAGAATGGTCCTCCCAGTAAGACGGTGCCCGGCCGTCGCATTGAACGGAGATTATGTTGAAAAGCTGAGCTAACGCCAAAATAATGGGAAATAATATGGTGTATTGGAATCCTGAATAAAACCAACCTGCCTTGAGAAAAAGTGTGGCATTAGTTACTGAACGCCCCTCTTATATAGTGGCTGAACAACACCGCAGAAAGTTAACTCAGTCCTTAAGTTTTGCATACAAATCTAGTATTGCAAATCCGCAAATGGACCCACCCGTGTGGCCGAGCGGTTCTAGGCGCTTCAGTCCAGAAACGCGCTGCTGCTACGATCGCAGGTTCGAATCCTGCCTCGGGCATGAATGTGTGTGGTGTCCTTGGGTTAGTCAGGTTTAAGTAGTTGTAAGTCTAGGGGACTGATGACCTCAGATGTTAAGTCACACAATCCTTAGAGCCGTTTGAACCATTTGAACCGCAAATGGACAGAGATGTAATACGTGAAATCACAAATTAGATAAGATGGGAAAGGAAAACGACAAATGGAAGGGCGGACCCACGATAATCGCATCACTTTTCGTTTGGCAGTTCACATTTATTTACGGTACACATTACACTAACAAACAGAATACAACATTAACATGTCAAAGAATAAGCAATAGGACTGTTTGTTCTTTATAAATAATCGGTTTAAAGCACTGATCAACCTCAAGCAAGATATTAGTAATAAATAAAAAACTGCAAGATAGTAAGGGAAGACATTTCTTATTTAAAGCAATTTGGTCTTCGAATAATGAAAAAAATTACTGTGTCAAAACGTTAAGAACAAATCGCCTCTTAAGAGTGTTAAAAGGATTTTTAAATAAGCAATTTAAATTAATTTCAATATTAGACTAGCCTTTGAAAGGTAAATCTGCAGCTGCAATCATTAAATCGCAGCCGGCCGAGGTGGCCGGGCGGTTCTAGGCGCTACAGTCTGGAACCGCGCGACCGCTACGGTCGCAGTTTCGAATCCTGCCTCGGGCATGGATGTGTGTGATGTCCTTAGGTAAGTTAGGTTTAAGTAGTTCTAAGTTCTAGGGGACTGATGACCTCAGAAGTTAAGTCCCATAGTGCTCAGAGCCATTTGAACCATTTGAACTAAATCGCAAGTCCAAACATTCAGTCTTCAGAACAGAGCAAACATGAAAGTTAAGTGCCAAAAGTTACGATCCTGCAACATCCTTTACGTGTATGGAATGAATATAATACGGAAGCGATGGCAGATCATTAGAAGAACATCTCAAACATTGACCAAAAGAGAAATTAAGCTCAAAGTTTTCGAATTTTAGACAATAAGTACAAGGTGAAATAATTTAACCCGTCGGAGGTTCGAGTCCTCCCTCGGGCTTGGGTGTGTGTGTTGTCCTTAGCTTTAGTTTAAGTTAGATTAAGCTTAGGGACCGATGACCTCCGCAGTTTCACCCCACAAGACCTTACTACACATTTCCAAATTTTCCAAATAATTTAATTTAAATAATCAGGTCTAAATGTAAACATGAATAAAACAAAGTACATAGTAATTGGTGGAGTGAATGGAGACTTAATATTAGAAGAAGGGATGGGAACAATAACAGCTACTGAGTAATATAAATACACTCCCGGAAATTGAAATAAGAACACCGTGAATTCATTGTCCCAGGAAGGGGAAACTTTATTGACACATTCCTGGGGTCAGATACATCACATGATCACACTGACAGAACCACAGGCACATAGACACAGGCAACAGAGCATGCACAATGTCGGCACTAGTACAGTGTATATCCACCTTTTGCAGCAATGCAGGCTGCTATTCTCCCATGGAGACGATCGTAGAGATGCTGGATGTAGTCCTGTGGAACGGCTTGCCATGCCATTTCCACCTGGCGCCTCAGTTGGACCAGCGTTCGTGCTGGACGTGCAGACCGCGTGAGACGACGCTTCATCCAGTCCCAAACATGCTCAATGGGGGACAGATCCGGAGATCTTGCTGGCCAGGGTAGTTGACTTACACCTTCTAGAGCACGTTGGGTGGCACGGGATACATGCGGACGTGCATTGTCCTGTTGGAACAGCAAGTTCCCTTGCCGGTCTAGGAATGGTAGAACGATGGGTTCGATGACGGTTTGGATGTACCGTGCACTATTCAGTGTCCCCTGGACGATCACCAGTGGTGTACGGCCAGTGTAGGAGATCGCTCCCCACACCATGATGCCGGGTGTTGGCCCTGTGTGCCTCGGTCGTATGCAGTCCTGATTGTGGCGCTCACCTGCACGGCGCCAAACACGCATACGACCATCATTGGCACCAAGGCAGAAGCGACTCTCATCGCTGAAGACGACACGTCTCCATTCGACCCTCCATTCACGCCTGTCGCGACACCACTGGAGGCGGGCTGCACGATGTTGGGGCGTGAGCGGAAGACGGCCTATCGGTGTGCGGGACCGTAGCCCAGCTTCATGGAGACGGTTGCGAATGGTCCTCGCCGATACCCCAGGAGCAACAGTGTCCCTAATTTGCTGGGAAGTGGCGGTGCGGTCCCCTACGGCACTGCGTAGGATCCTACGGTCTTGGCGTGCATCCGTGCGTCGCTGCGGTCCGGTCCCAGGTCGACGGGCACGTGCACCTTCCGCCGACCACTGGCGACAACATCGATGTACTGTGGAGACCTCACGCCCCACGTGTTGAGCAATTCGGCGGTACGTCCACCCGGCCTCCCGCATGCCCACTATACGCCCTCGCTCAAAGTCCGTCAACTGCACATACGGTTCACGTCCACGCTGTCGCGACATGCTACCAGTGTTAAAGACTGCGATGGAGCTCCGTATGCCACGGCAAACTGGCTGACACTGACGGCGGCGGTGCACAAATGCTGCGTAGCTAGCGCCATTCGACGGCCAACACCGCGGTTCCTGGTGTGTCCGCTGTGCCGTGCGTGTGATCATTGCTTGTACAGCCCTCTCGCAGTGTCCGGAGCAAGTATGGTGGGTCTGACACACCGGTGTCAATGTGTTCTTTTTTCCATTTCCAGGAGTGTATTTAGGTGTGAAAATTACAAATGATGGGAAACAGGATAAAGAAATTAGATCAAGAATAAATTCTGGAAAGACGACAATCTCTTTATTGAATGGAATTCTCTGGGACAAACACATAACAACTGATAACAAAATAAGAATTTTTAAAACAATAGTTAGGAGCATTATTACATATGGTTCAGAAGTGTGGACAACAAAATGGCAACTGAAATCAAAATTATTAGCCACAGAAATGGATTTCTGGAGACGTTCAGCAAGAATATCAAGACGAGAAAGAATAAGAAATGAAGTAATCAGAGACAAGATGAAATGTAAAAATTCAATTATTGATTTCATCGAGCACAAACAACTTAAATGGTATGGACACATCAGACGAATGGAACAGGAAAGGCTACCAAAATGCATAATCGACTGGGTACCAATTGGAAGAAGAAAAAGGGGACGACCACCTGATACATGGAAACAGGGAGTTCAGTCAGCAATGAGGAAAACAACATTCCTGAAGATTTATGGACAAATAGAGAAGAGTGGAGAACAATAATTAGTGACTTACTGTAATCTAGAATAGGTGCTGGAAAAATGTACTCACATTGTAAATCCAGAATAATAATAATAATAATTTAAAAATCTGAGGGTTAATCATAAATCGGTTCTAGGCTACTACCCATTTCAGGAGAGACGTAAAATATTTGACGGAAAATACTAACATAAGAGCTTGTAAATAAGAGCGTACGCTAAACAGACTTAACTCAAGAAATACGCTGCTAGGAAGTTCAGCTTCGCTAAGTTAAGGTCGGGCAGCTGCAAACACTCCTGAAAAACAGCATGCCGGTTCGTAACAGCAACAGGTCCCTGCAGTCCAGCGTCGCCCCAGGCAGCGGACCCACAACTCGTAAAACTAAGAGCTGTTAACAAACACCACTCAGGTGAAGCATGAGCTACAATATAAAAGTTAAGAAAACGTAATTCGACCACGCCTTAATAACATGTTGACATAAAACCTTCCAGTCTGCCATAATAATCAAAGCAACGTTACTCAAAACTGTACAGAGAAAACACCGCTAATAACATAAAATGGTAAAATGATTGCGTAATAAACGTTACCCGAAAAACAACTTAACTAAATAGGGTGAAATCACTAATTACAGGAAGTTTCTTGAAACAACAAAACACTTCGTGGGTCACCTAGGCTACACAGCCAGAGACTTGTTTGCACCAAACTGAAATTTCTGTGAGAAACAGTAGCTTAGCTCTAGGAGCTGGTATTTCATTGCTAGCGCTTGTAAGGCTCTCTTCCATGGCACTCAGAGTTAAGAACGATCTAGAACACTGTTTGAACAGCATACGTTTGTTCGACAAATTTCCTTAAAACAATTAAAAGGTTTAATAATAAATCCAAGTAAATATCCCAAGGCATTAAAAACAACAGCACTAAATACCCAACTTCATTAAACACTAGGGTAACGACAAATGCCCTGCCGGCTCACAGAAAAATAGGACTCGATTTAAGGAATCAGACAGCTTGTGGCGTAAACAAGTAACAACAGTAAGGCAAAACTTCAAGTAGCAGCCACCGTTACACGTGTAGAATAAGCATTAACAATTAAATGGATCAAACTCAAACAGACCAGTTGTGGTTAGCAAGAATTACAATGAATAAGAAAAATTTTTGAGATCCGTAAAGCGAGAGTCACAAAGACGGGCATATCACAGCGTGATAGATACCAACCATTGCTACACCAGCAAGTCGTGATTCCACTATTTCAGCTCCACGCAAAATGTCAGCATCCAAAAGCGCACAGCATGGAGATGAGGGAAGATAATTCAGTTGAAGCACACTGAAGGGCTTGGTGAAAACTTCGGTTCAGCCACTAACGGTACATTCGCAATCAACCGATCTCCGCACAAACAGAGCCAACGACCTACACATCCTATGGACCGACCACCGTCCGTGTTGCCCTCTTGCCACAAACGCAGACATTTCCCACTCCACATGCTCCGACGTGTTTTCAAGACTCCGCGCTAGTACAACACACAGGTAGCTAAGGGTAATTCATGCCACCTAGCCGGGCACCATCAAACGAAGGGGGAAGAAAAGAGGAAATGAAGCCGCCACGGCTTAATACGTTCATTTCCTTTTCTAATGTCTCTCGGTTCTCTAACTCTACTTGCATCCTTACTAATAACTTTTTTTTGTTTATTGAATTTCAATTTCCCATCCATGGCGGACTGGCAGCAGCATAGCCGCAGCTCTTCAGCCGAGAGTCAATAAGTACGTAACAGGGAGACATTTAAAACATCATAAGGAAAAAAGTGGCGGAACAGAGATATAAAAAAAAAGGCGGAACATAATGGAAGATGGCATACAAAAGGGGTACTGTAAAAATGGAGATAAAAATCTAAAAAAGTAGTGTACAGAAAAAACAACACACTGTGATGATTAAAAGAACACAAGGCGACGTACGGCCAGAGCATAAAAGTTGCGATGGGAAGGGTATCGAAGAACAATCATGGACAGAAACACTATGTACAAGTGCAGCACATGATTAAAATAATATCACGTGCCTGAAATCACTGTAGAACAGCACAGAACACAACACTGACGTAGCACACTGTCGATGAAGAACAAACTGGGAGGATCTGCCAGGGTTACAGATGGGAGGGAGAAGGGAAGAAAGGGAGGGGATTGGGTGATGCTACAGTGGGGAGGAGGGAAGGGGAGACAGAGTGGGAGGTGCGCTGAAGGGGGCTGGGGAGGGAAGGACAGGAGAGGTAAATTGATGAAGAGGGGCCGCAGAGGCTCAGGAGTGGAGAAAAAACTGCTGTGGGGGAAGGAGGGAAGAGGAAAAGAGGGGGCACTGGGGAGGGGGTGGGACAAGGCCAGGCTATAGTTGGCAGGAACGGTAGACATGATGGCGAAGTTCAACATCCAGGAGGGAGAGGTGCTGGAAAATGTTTGACGAAGGAGATGGAGGATGTGGATGTGGAGAGAGGGAGAGATACAGCAATAGATGCATGGCAACAGACAGGCTTGGAGAGGAAGGAGGACACCAGGGGTTGAGGGGGATCAAGCCTGCAGACAGTGTAAAGGATGCAGATATGGCGGAGGAGGTGGGGAAGGAGCCGTGTGGGGGACAGACGGCGGATACAGAAGGCAAGGCAGAGAGTGTGGCATTCTATGTTTTGGAGGGCCTTATAAAAGTGGATGAGGAACTTATAGGTGTGGAGGATGGTAGAAGGATGCAGTCCCCATGTCTGGCCAGACAGGAGTTTCAGGAGGCGGAGGTGGGTATGGGCTGGATGGTCAGGATATGAGAGGTCCAGGTGAGGTGCCGGTCGAGGGTGAGGTCAAGGTATCTTAGGGTGGGTGTGAGCTGGATGGCATGACCATAAATAGTTAGGTGGAGTGGGTGGTGCAGCTATGATGACTTCATGAGTCTTGGAGGGGTTGATACAAGGGAACCACTGGTTGCATCAAGTGGTGAACCGGTCAAGGTGGGTTTGGAGGGTGCATTGGGACCATTGAAGGGTAAAATAGATAGCCAGGAAGGCGGTGCCATCATCATATTGGAGGAGGTCTACAGGTGAGGGTGGCTTGGGTATATCGGCAGTGTACACGAGATAGAAGAGAGGGGACAGGACAGAGCCTTGAGGGACGCCAGTGGTGGTAAAAAGATATGGGAGTTGGGATTGTGGAGGGTTACATAGGAAGGATAGTGTGAGAGGAAGGAAGCAACCACATGGACAAAACTGATAGGCAGGATGTAGGTTTGGAGTTTATTAGAGGAGATTTGGATGCCATATGTGGTCATAAGCATTTGGGAGGTCGAAGGAAACAAAAATGGTGGAGCGACGAGAGTTAAGTTGGAGGGAGAGAAGGTGGATGAGGTTAAGGAGTTGGTCTTCAGCAGAGAAGGAGGGTCAGAAGCTACACTGTATAAGGGGGAGGAGGTGGTGTTGATTAAGGTGGTGATGGATACAATGGGAGAGGATCCACCAGGTTAGCCGAGAGTGCTAATGCGCTGCTTATTAGACTGTGGTAGGCGCACTGGCCCTGGATTGAATCTGCCCAGTGGATTACCAACTTCAGCCGGTGTGCCGGCAAGCCTGGATGTGGTTTTTAGGCGGTTTTCCACATCCTGCTAGGTGACTACCGGACTGGTCCCCACATTCCGCCTCAGTTACACGACTCGCAGACATCTGAACACATTTGCACTATTCCATGGGTTATACTAGACAGAAACAGCTGGGGTACAATAATTCCATCCTGGGGGTATGGGGTGCGAGAGGAAGGGCATTCGGCCACCCCTTAAAAACTGATGTTGTTGTGGTCTTCAGTCCTGAGACTGGTTTGATGCAGCTCTCCATGCTACTCTATCCTGTGCAAGCTTCTTCATCTCCCAGTACCTACTGCAACCTACATCTTTCTGAATCTGCTTAGTGTATTCATCTCTTGGTCTCCCCCTACGATTTTTACCCTCCACGCTGCCCTCCAATACTAAATTGGTGATCCCTCGATGCCTCAGAACATGTCCTACCAACCGATCCCTTCTTCTGGTCAAGTTGTGCCACAAACTTCTCTTCTCCCCAATCCTATTCAATACTTCCTCATTAGTTATGTGATCTACCCATCTAATCTTCAGCATTCTTCTGTAGCACCACATTTCGAAAGCTTCTATTCTCTTCTTGTCCAAACTATTTACCGTCCATGTTTCACTTCCATACATGGCTACACTCCATACAAATACTTTCAGAAAATACTTCCTGACACTTAAATCTATACTCGATGTTAACAAATTTCTCTTCTTCAGAAACGCTTTCCTTGCCATTGCCAGTCTACATTTTATATCCTCTCTACTTCGACCATCATCAGTTATTTTGCTTCCCAAATAGCAAAACTCCTTTACTACTTTAAGTGTCTCATTTCCTAATCTAATTCCCTCAACATCAACCGACTTAATTCGACTACATTCCATTATCCTCGTTTTGCTTTTGTTGATGTTCATCTTATATCCTCCCTTCAAGACACTATCCATTCCGTTCAACTGCTCTTCCAAGTCCTTTGCTGTCTCTGACAGAATTACAATGTCATCGGCGAACCTCAACGTTTTTATTTCTTCTCCATGGATTTTATCACCTACTCCAAATTTTTCTTTTGTTTCCTTTACTGCTTGCTCAATATACAGATTGAATAGCATCGGGGAGAGGCTACAACCCTGTCTTACTCCCTTCCCAAACACTGCTTCTCTTTCATGCCCCTCGACTCTTATAACTGCCATCTGGTTTCTATACAAATTGTAAATAGCCTTTCGCTCCCTGTATTTTACCCCTGCCACCTTTAGAATTTGAAAGAGAGTATTCCAGTCAACATTGTCAAAAGCTTTCTCTAAGTCTACAAATGCTAGGAACGTAGGTTTGCCTTTCCTTAATCTTTCTTCTAAGATAAGTCGTAAGGTCAGTATTGCCTCACGTGTTCCAGTATTTCTACGGAATCCAAACTGATCTTCCCCGAGGTCGGCTTCCACTAGTTTTTCCATTCGTCCGTAAAGAATTCGTGTTAGTATTTTGCAGCTGTGGCTTATTAAACTGATTGTTCGGTAATTTTCACATCTGTCCACACCTGCTTTCTTTGGGATTGGAATTATTATATTCTTCTTGAAGTCTGAGGGTATTTCGCCTGTTTCATACATCTTGCTCACCAGATGGTAGAGTTTTGTCAGGACTGGCTCTCCCAAGGCCGTCAGTAGTTCCAATGGAATGTTGTCTACTCCGGGGGCCTTGTTTCGACTCAGGTCTTTCAGTGCTCTGTCTAACTCTTCACGCAGTATCGTATCTCCCATTTCATCTTCATCTACATCCTCTTCCATTTCCATAATATTGTCCTCAAGTGCATCGCCCTTGTATAGACCCTCTATATACTCCTTCCACCTTTCTGCTTTCCCTTCTTTGCTTAGAACTGGGTTTCCATCTGAGCTCTTGATGTTCATACAAGTGGTTCTCTTATCTCCAAAGGTCTCTTTAATTTTCCTGTAGGCAGTATCTATCTTACCCCTAGTGAGATAAGCCTCCACATCCTTACATTTGTCCTCTAGCCATGCCTGCTTAGCCATTTTGCACTTCCTGTCGATCTCATTTTTGAGATGTTTGTATTCCCTTTTGCCTGCTTCACTTACTGCATTTTTATATTTTCCCCTTTCATCAATTAAATTCAATATTTCTTCTGTTACCCAAGGATTTCGACTAGCCCTCTTCTTTTTACCTACTTGATCCTCTGCTGCCTTCACTACTTCATCCCTCAGAGCTACCCATTCTTCTTCTGCTGTATTTCTTTCCCCCATTCCTGTCAATTGTTCCCTTATGCTCTCTCTGAAACTCTCTACAACCTCTGGTTCTTTCAGTTTATCCAGGTCCCATCTCCTTAAATTCCCACCTTTTTGCAGTTTCTTCAGTTTTAATCTACAGGTCATAACCAATAAACTGTGGTCAGAGTCCACATCTGCCCCTGGAAATGTCTTACAATTTAAAACCTGGTTCCTAAATCTCTGTCTTACCATTATATAATCTATCTGATACCTTTTAGTATCTCCAGGGTTCTTCCATGTATACAACCTTCTATCATGATTCTTAAACCAAGTGTTAGCTATGATTAAGTTGTGCTCTGTGCAGAATTCTACCAGGCGGCTTCCTCTTTCATTTCTTAGCCCCAATCCATATTCATCTACTACGTTTCCTTCTCTCCCTTTTCCTACACTCGAATTCCAGTCACCCATGACTATTAAATTTTCGTCTCCCTTCACTATCTGAATAATTTCTTTTATTTCATCATACATTTCTTCAATTTCTTCGTCATCTGCAGAGCTAGTTGGCATATAAACTTGTACTACTGTAGTAGGTGTGGGTTTCGTATCTATCTTGGCCACAATAATGCGTTCACTATGCTGTTTGTAGTAGCTTACCCGCATTCCTATTTTCCTATTCATTATTAAACCTACTCCTGCGTTACCCCTATTTGATTTTGTGTTTATAACCCTGTAGTCACCTGACCAGAAGTCTTGTTCCTCCTGCCACCGAACTTCACTAATTCCCACTATATCTAACTTTAACCTATCCATTTCCCTTTTTAAATTTTCTAACCTACCTGCCCGATTAAGGGATCTGACATTCCACGCTCCGATCCGTAGAACGCCAGTTTTCTTTCTCCTGATAACGACATCCTCTTGAGTAGTCCCCGCCCGGAGATCCGAATGGGGGACTATTTTACCTCCGGAATATTTTACCCAAGAGGACGCCATCATCATTTAATCATACAGTAAAGCTGCATGCCCTCGGGAAAAATTACGGCCGTAATTTCCCCTTGCTTTCAGCCGTTCGCAGTACCAGCACAGCAAGGCCGTTTTGGTTATTGTTACAAGGCCAGATCAGTCAATCATCCAGACTGTTGCCCTTGCAACTACTGAAAAGGCTGCTGTCCCTCTTCAGGAACCACACGTTTGTCTGGCCTCTCAACAGAGACCCCTCCGTTGTGGTTGTACCTACGGTACGGCTATCTGTATCGCTGAGGCACACAAGCCTCCCCACCAACGGCAAGGTCCATGGTTCATGGGGGGGGGGGGGGCCTTAAAAACTAACCTTGTCAAATCCGCTCGTAACCATGTTGACCCTGCGAAACTGCAGGACAAGGCACCAGCAAAAGAAGAAGGATATGATGGGAGAGGATGGATTGGAAGACCTTACTGAAGATGGGGGTGAGGCAGACGGCACGATAGGAGGAGGCGATGGAAGGGGGTTTGCTGGGTTTGAGGAACAAGAGGATGTGGGAAATCTTCCACAGGTCAGAGTAGAAGCTGGTGGAAGGGTGACGCTGTATAAATCGGCCAAGGAGAATCAGGAAGGAGAAGGGGCGTTCTCTGAGGTGGCGGTAGGTGAAACAGTCGTGACCAAGGACTGTGCTGCGCTTTGACCAGAGGATAAGTTTAATATCTTGTGCTGTGATTGGAGTGTTGCTGTCGGAGGGAGGGGGGAGGGGGGGTAACTGCCTCAAGTACTGGAGACTGGGAGCGAATGGAGCGACTGAGGTATTGACGTTTGCCATGACGATGGGGAAAAGGGAGTAATCAAAGTGGGAATCATCAGGAATGGATAACTTTCTTCTGCAACATCACATTTTAAATGTATCCTGTCCCACCTAGTTTTCATAGAGTTCCGAAACGAAATCCTCATCTGTAAACCAATGTTTGATGCTGTTTCTAACAAGGGCTCAGAACCTGTGCTGTTCGCCAACTTTTTTCCAGGCGTCATTTCTTCGACTTTCGCCTAATACATTGTAAGCCAAAAGCCTGGACGCTATATGAAACTGCAGTCCCCACAAATTACAGCTCCATCCATTGTCGTCTGCCGAAAATTTGCTCCACTTAGTTCCTTTTGTTCTGAATCACTTCAGCTCTCATACCTATAAAACGAAAATTAGTTTTAACATCCAACCAACGACGACAACATTAGAAGCGAAGATCAAGCCTGGATTGAGTAAATTTACAAGAAAAATTAAACTATAACGTCTCGTCGACAGTGCGGTCATTAGAGACGGAGCTCAAGCTCGGATGGGGATGGAAATCGGTCGTGCCCTTTACAAAGAAACCATTCCGGCAGTTGTCGCGAAACCTTAAAAGCCAATGGTCGGACGGGGATTTGAAAAGTAGTCCTTTCGAATGCGAGTACAGTATGACAACCACTGCATCACTCCGCTCGGTGGGAAGGATAGGAAATCACATCCGCCGTATCTCTTTTTCAAAGAAATCTTTCCATAATCCTTAATCTGCGGAACCCTTAATCAGGATGATTGGGCGGAGTTTTTAACTGCATTCCTCCGGGACGGAAGTTCAGTGTTTTACCACTGCGCCATCTCACTTGGTGTTACGAAGTATTTTTCGAGACGAATAGTTTCTTGAGAACAGAATTTCCATATTTTATGAGTGAAGGAAATTAATTCTACACACGAGTCCACTACCGGATTTGAACTCCATTCTCCAATCTCCGTTTAGATCGAATCATAAGTTGGAACAAAGAGTCTTCGCGAAGAACTGCAACGATGAATGTGTTTCTCATCTGCGGAGAAACTGAAGTCCGCAGATTTTCATTCCATTGATATTACCTCATTCTGATACCAGCGTTCGATGAGATCAGTGCGCAAATGGATTTTTAATCAATGCCACAGCCCATGCAGTGTAATTAAACGTACTATCGCTTTGACTCACGCGCTGTTGATTCCGAGAGCAAAGTAAGGGGCGAGAAAGTAGTTGTTAAGCAGAACAGGAATGCAAGTTCTATATGTTTCTGGCTGATGCTATTAAGTGGGTTTCAGTTTGAATACAGAAAAAGGTTAACCAGTAATCTGTCCTTTCTTGTGCTAAATTACACTGTATACGGAAGAAAACAGTGATCACTTCCTGTTTATCCATCACAATCGAGAGTACGGATATTGGCGATAACCGATTTCGGTTTCCTTAACAAACAATCCTCAGAGTTAAGCAGAAAAGTGAAAACTAATATAGCATTATAGTACACATATAAACACACAAAGACATACGAGGATGGGTGAATAAATAATTCGCAAACTTGGATAGTCATCAGAGCCACGTGTATATTCTTTTTCAACATACTCCCCTTGAAGACTTAAACATTTATCCCGTCGTTCAACAAGGCCTTAAAAGCTTGCAGCATAGAATTCTTCTAACAGCGTTTGCATGTCAGTTATATCCCTTTCCAACATATTTGGTTCTCAAATAGCTGCAACCAAGGTGTCTTGAGGGTAGCGAAATACTCCTAGACAGGAAAATAATGAGCGATCAGTGTATAACCGGGGTGGCCAGGATGCTCCGTGATTGTGACTTTTTCTTGTCCTTTGCAGAATTCCTGTATGCAACTGAGTAGAAATTTCCATGAAATACAGTTCTAACTACACGCGGGACGAGCTTGCCTACGGAAGTGCTCTGCAGGCAGTCCTTCGGGCTTATAAAAATCGCATTGTTCTCATCGGTTACACAGTCATAGCACACCTGCCATCCTGGTGTGACTACTTATCATTAACTAATGGCCGCGAAACACTGTGTACCGGCTGCATTCCACGTGACATGTGCTGCCACCTTCTAGGTGGTATTCTGGCTTTCGCGACTTGTTTATTGACACTACCTCGTACATTAAAAGTATTAAAATAAACTCTCAACCAATGTTTTGGCCCGCCTCTATATTTGCGAACACGTTTGAGCTTAGATTAAAAGAGAGCAGGATTCGAAAGACTAAGTTTATGGAACAAAAAAAGAAAAAAGTTTCCATGAAATTGAAACAAAACTTTAACCAAAATAAAGGCAGTTCAAAAGTGCACACTTGTTAAAAGAAAATCTGCTTTTGTGTTTCTGATAGCTGACGAGGTGTTTAGGAAACCGCGTTCTTCGTTGGTATCATAAATGAAAAACAATGTTTGGATTACTATTTTTTGTTGACGATGATCGCATTCTGATATGACTAGCATAATATCTTCAGCTCAAGTACTGCAAAGTGTAGTTTGTTGGTAGTGTTAAGGATGTAGCATAAAACGATTTCCATAGACCGGCCGTCAATTACGAAATACGTGCCTAGTCAGGCGAATGAAGAAGCCAAGAAACTCTAGAAATTGTCACTAGATTTATGGTGCACCAGCAACCTCATCCGAATTATTTAAAGAATCGAACTCCCATGTGTAACAACAGCTTCAAACGTCTGATTATTCTACAAGTTAGCTAATGTGTTAAATACACTCGAAGACAGAAGAAAGCACGAACTATGAACAAATTATCCAATGGGACGAATATCGGTAGAAGTGATGTACATGTACAGTCAAACAAATGGTTACAATTTCATGAGAATTGGGTGATTTATTCAAGAGAAACAGCGTCACAAATTGAGCAATTCAGTAACGCGTTGGTCCACCTTTGGCCCCTTATCCGTGCAGTTATTCGGCTTAGCGTTAATTGACAGAGTTGCTGTGATTCTTCAACTCCTCCCGGCGTATATCTTGCTCGAACAGTCCACGGGTGTACTGCCGGTCCATAGTGTCCAACGGGCACAATATTTCGGCGATCAGACATGTCGCCATCGTCAGGTGCGCTGACGAACTGATATCCTGAGGGCAGGCGGCCGTCCTAAATCCCCTTCCCCCGCGGTCTGCGCCCGCGGCCGCGCGTCGGCGGTCGCTGAGAGGCTGGCGTCGGCGTCTGTGGTGGCGTCGGTGTAACTGCCTCGCCCGCCCTGGTCGTTCGTTTTCTTTGCTGAGCCTCTTTTTAATTAGACTCTGACATACCAGGGTCTTGGCACAGACATCTAAATACTGGGACAGCGTCGTTAGAGAGGCTATCGAAATTCGTACCAGGGACGGGCTCATCAACAGAGATTGCGGCTATAACCTCAGCAAGGAATGGGAACCAGCACTGACAATGAGTCTACGCGCGGCCGTGGGCGCGGACCGTGCAGAGAACGCCTCGCGGGGGAGGGGGATTTACGACGGCCGCCAGCCCTAAGGAGCTCAGTTCGTCAGCGCACCTGACGATGACGACATATCTGATCGCCAAAATATTGTGCCCGTTGGACACTATGGACCGGCAGTACACCCGTGGAGTGTTCGAGACAGAGTTGCTGGTTGTCTTCCTGATGGATTTCGCGCCAAATTCTCTCCACTTTACGTCTTTAGATCGCCAAAATTTCGAGCTTGTTGGAGAGCCCTGTCCATAATTCTCCAAACGTTCTGAATTGGGAAGAGATCCGGCGACCTTGCTGGCCAGAATAGGGTTTGGCATGCACGAGAACAAGCAGTAAAAACTGTTGCTGATCAACAGCGGGGCTGTTCTGTAAGAGTGCCGCGGGTGACAACCGAATGGCCCCTGCTATGAAATGAAATGTCACCCCAGACCATCACTCGTGGTCGTCAGCCAATAAGGCGGGCGACAGTCAGGTTGGTACCCCACCGCTGTCTGGAGCGTCTCCACACACGTCTTGGCTGGTCATCGGGGCTCAGTTCGAAGCGGGATTCCTCACTGAAAACAATTCTGCTCTGGTCAATAAGGTTCTAGGTCGAATGTGCCCGACACCACTGGAAACGGGCTTCTTGGTGTACAGAAAGCAACGGTAGTTGGCGCAAGGGGCACCGCGAGCTCAGCTCCCTTCCTGTGAGCCGTCCATTAATTTCCTTGCTGTCCCTGAAGCACCAGCTGCACGTCCGATCGATGACAGTATCGAATTCGGGGTTCTGAGTGCCTCTCTGATGACTGCTCGGTCCTCATTTCCTATCGTCTCTCTAGGTCGGCAGTTTCCTTCTTGATCCCTTCAAATGGGTTAAATGGCTCTGAGCACTATGGAACTTAACATCTGAGGTCATCAGTCCACAAGACTTGGAATTACTTAAACCTAACTAACCTAAGGACATCACACACAACCATGCCCGAGGCAGGATTCGAAACTGCGCCCGTAGCAGCAGCGCGGTTCCGGACTGAAGTGCCTAGAACCGCTCGGCCACAGGCTTGATGCTTTATTCAGCCATGGTTCACCCATTCGTACCAACAATGTCGAATCGTGGCCTAACTAACCTAAGGACATCACACACAACCATGCCCGAGGCAGGATTCGAAACTGCGCCCGTAGCAGCAGCGCGGTTCCGGACTGAAGTGCCTAGAACCGCTCGGCCACAGGCTTGATGCTTTATTCAGCCATGGTTCACCCATTCGTACCAACAATGTCGAATCGTGGCATCGCTCCTATTCAAACGATTCGCTCCTATTCAACGATTCGCTGATTAGTCAAAACGGCTTCATTGAGCTCAACTACAAGTCCTCTCCCAAATGCTCACATCTGCTTATACTGTTCAGACACCTGTCTGTGAGGCACAGTTGTCGTCCACCTCAGTTGGAATGAACTTCGCAAAGACTTTATGTCCTGATATCGACATGTTCCCTGTTTACTACCCTTGCCAGTTGCCCTGTGAACCTGCACTTCAGGGTCACACATTCATCCATCGGCCGCCAAAGTTTACAGTTTTGCATTTCCGTCGGTAAGTGTATGGATATCAGTTTGCAACCAATTTGCATAGCTCTTTCGTGGTATCTTCAAATGTGTTTGTACTTCATATTCCAATCTCCGTCCAGATCGCGTCATAAGGTGGAACAAAGAGTCTTCGCATAGAACTAAGCAGAGGGCAAACAACGATGTAAGTGTATTTGGCCTGCCGGAAAACTGACGTGCCGCAGCGGTCCATTCATATTACGTCAGTCTGATATCAGCGTTCGGTGCGATTAGCACGGAAATGGAATATTCTTTTGTACAATCACTGCTGCAGACTACGCAGTCTCAATAAACGTACTATTACGTTGACATCCGCGCCGCAAATTCTCGATTGCTGAGTATGTGAACAGAAAGTAGTTGTTAAGAACCACTTTAAATGTGAACATTTTAGGTTAGCCTTTACCGTGACTGTTATTGACATTAAATGAAACAACAACTTTACTGTTACCAGTCACTCTTTATTTATCTCTACGACGCGTTTCAAAGGTTTAAACCTCCATCATCAGGTGGATTTACATTTGTTAGTATGACATTTGTGTGTGTGTTGTGCTACGAATTTTTGGAGGAACTTGTGGCACTGTCTCCAGTGGTCACAGGTTCCTTTCACTAAAATTCCGTTTTTCTAGCAGCTTGACTAGTTGACTTTGAAAGGCTCTGTTGGAAGATAAGCTGAACAACATTCACATTGTCTTCCGATTTGGATGTTGAGGGTTTCCAGATGGAATTGCGTCTTGCACACTATAAATTTCTTATGACAGCTTCTTATTGTCTTGGGGACAAGCGTTGCATTTCTACCTCGATTTTGCTTCCACCATCACTGAACTTGCACAACCGACCGCCAGATTTCCTACCTGACGGTAATCTTAACTCTTTCTTCTACTGTAAGTATACCAGCCATTTTTTGGTTTTCACTCGATCTGCCTCTGAAATCATAAACAGCAAATCTCATATTAGTCAACGTTACCACACGCCACCAACAACTGATGCTACTTTCCAGGAGAATCAGAATTTAAAAAGGCATTGGCTTTACAGCCACCCTGTAGATTCTTACCATTACAGACAGACTGCTTCTTCTAGGACTAGATAAGAAAATGATCTACAGTCAGATCTAAGCCGGTTATAATTAATAAAAAGAACATAGTGATCCAGTCGTTGTTTTTTATTCTTATAATGCCGAGCTGCTACACCAAATGCATTCTGACATATTTGGATTCTCCTTGACATGTTGTCGACAATGTGGTCGAAATTTTGCTGGCCAAGACTGCCTCCGCCGGTGGATTTCCTGAAATCATCCGGTGTGGGTAGGGTTGCTACGAAGTCACATTGAAAGTTTCAGCTGGCAGCAAGCGCGATCAGCCGTCCCATGTCAGGAGATACCGCAGACTACGTCATCCGGTTGGTTCCCGCCTCCAGAAGGTATGCACCAAGTAGGTGCGTTGTGCTTGCGCCTTATCGTCTTAAAAATCAAACCCCTCAGCGGGCAGTAGTGCTGGACAATAGATCTGAAGATTCCGATTCGATACTCCACAGTCTAAAAAATAGCGATAAGAGGCGTACAACAGCACATAATGTGACACACCTCCATGTGGATCCATTGGGACAGCATGCCTCTTCCGGGGCACTCATCAGGAATCAAAAAATCCTGCATTTGTCAGCGCAGAGGACCGACGACACCGACTCAGGTTCCATTCAAGGTGTACGCCATGCCCACCTTCTTCACGCTCTCGGTGTCGGGGTTTGAATTGTTTGTAATGGACGCCTGGAGACCAAATTGATCGTGCGGAAACGGCTACTTAGTGTCTGGATCGGCCTCCTAAAAGACAGAGCCAAATTCTCCTGCATTTTCGTCCGGATCCGGGATGATGAACAACAGTTGGTGCTGTTCGCTGCCGGCGACCATCTCGAGGCAGATCTTCAATGATATGTGCCTCTTCATATGTACAAATGACGCTGTATTGTACTCCAATTCATGGAGCAACTCCCAGCACCGATAACCCTTCTTGCCATAAAATGTCATCATTCGTACAGTCTAAGCTTGAAATGAACATTCGAGGATTTTTGACAGGCTGGACAATTTGCAAAAATCACATAATTCCGTTCACAATTGGAGACACGTGACCTTCCACTGACTGCACTGAGAATAAAGGTTTAGTTTTTCCTCCGTTACACAGGAGGCTATTTAAAGCAATTTCCTGTGTTCAAATGAGTGTTGCAAAACTGGTTTCTCGTTTTTTTTTCAGTCATTAGTCTTCTTACTGGTTTGATGCAGCCAGCCAAGAATTTCTCTCCTGCACCGACCTTTCCATCTAAGAGTAGCACCTCAATCATTCGCTGTATGTTTGCCCGTCTCTTTCTCTACAGTTTCTATCCTCTACAGCTCCCTCTAGTACCGTGGAAGTTATTTCTTGATGTCTTAACAGATGACCTATCATTCTATCACTTCTTCTTGTCAGTGTTTTTCAATTCTGCAGAGAGCCTCCTCATTTCTTATCTAATCAGTCCACACAATTTTCAACGTTCTTCTGTATCACCACATCTCAAATGCTTCGATTCTCTTCTGTTCCCGTTTTCGTATAGTTCATATTTCACCACTGTACAATGCTGTGCTCTAAGCGCACATTCTCATAATTTTTTTCCTCAAATTAAGACTGTTCAGTGGACTTCTCTTGGCCAGACATGCCCTTTATGTCAGTGTAGTCTACATTTTATATATTCCTTGCTCCGTCCATCATGTTGCTGCCTACGTAGCACATTTCCTTAACTCCATCTACTTCGTGATCCCCAATTATAATGCTCTTTTTCTCGCTGTTCTCATTTCTACTACTTCTCATTACTTTCGTCCTTGTTCGATTTACCCGGAATCCAAGTTTACTCATAATGCTGTCCATTCAGTTCAGCACATCCTGCAATTCTTCTTCACATTCATTGACGATATTCATGTCATCAGCGAATCTTATCATTGATATCTTTTCACCTTGAATTTTAATCCCACTCTTGAACCTTTGTTGTACGGATTGAATAGTGGGGACGAAAGACTCCAACCCTGTTCTACTCCCTTTTTAATTCGAGAACTTCGTTCTTGCTCGTCAAAATGGTCAAATGGCTCTGAGCACTATGGGACTTAACATCTGTGGTCATCAGTCCCCTAGAACTTAGAACTACTTAAACCTAACTAACCTAAGGACATCACCCACATCCATGCCCGAGGCAGGATTCGAACCTGCGACCGTAGCGGTCACGCGGTTCCAGACTAAAGCGCCTAGAACCGCACGGCCACACCGTCTTGCTCGTCCACTCTTATTATTCCCACTAGGGTCTTGTACATATTCTGTATTACCCACCTATCCCTATAGCTTATCCCTATTTTTCTCAGAATTCCAAATATCTTCCACCATTTTACATTGTCTAACGCGTTTAACACGTTAAAAAATCCTATGAACGTGTCTTGACTTTTATTTAATCTTGCATCCATTATCAACCGCAACGTCAGAACTGCCTCTCTGTGCCTTTACCTTTTCTAAAGCCAAACTGACCGTCAACTAACACATCCTCAGTTTTCCTTTCCATTCTTCTGTATATCATTTTTGTCAGAAACTTGGATGCATCAGCTGTTAAGCTGATTTTGCGATAATTCTCGCCCTTGTAGGCTCTCGCAGTCTTCGGAATTGTGTGGATGGTATTTTTCCGAAAGTCAGATGGCATGTCGCCAGATTCGCACATTCTACACACGAAAGTGAATAGTCGGTTTTTTCCCACTTCCCCAGTGACTAGAAATTCTGATAGAATGTTACGTATCCCTTCTGCGTTATTTGCCCTTAAGTCCTCCAAAGCTCTCTTAAATTCTGACTCTAATACTGGATCCCCAGTCTCTTCTAAATCGACTCCTGTTTCTTCTTCTATCATATCAGACACATTTTCCCCCTTCTAGAGGTCTTCAGTATGCTCTTTCCAACAATCCGCTCTCTCCCCTGCATTTAACAGCAGAATTCCTGTTGCACTTTTAATATTACCACTCTTGCTTTTGATTTCAAAGAATGTTGTTTCGACTTTCCTGTATGCTGAGTCAGTCCTTCCTACAATAATTGCTTTTACGATTTCTTCACATTTTTCCTGTAGCCATTTCGTCTTAGCTTCCCTGCACTTCCTACTTATTTCATTATTCAGCGCCTTGTACTCGTATTTCTGTATTCCTGAATTTCTCTGAACGTTTTTGTACTTCCTTCTTTCATCGATGAGCTGAAGTATTTCCTCTGTTACCCATGGTTTCCTCGCAATTACCTTCTTTGTACCTATGGTTTTCTTTCCAACTTCTTTGATTGCACTTTTCAGGGATGTCCATTTTTCTTCAACTGTACTTACTACGGAGCTATTCCTTATTGCTGTATCCATAGCCTTAAGAGAACTTCATGCTTAGTGTGGTGTCACCGCCAGACACCACAATTGCTACGTGGTAGCCTTTAAATCGGCCGTGGTCCGTTAGTATACGTCGGACCCGCGTGTCGCCACTGTCAGTGATTGCAGACCGAGCGCCGCCACACGGCAGGTCTAGAGAGACTTCCTAGCACACGCCCCAGTTGTACAGCCGACTTTGCTAGAGATAGTTCGCTGACAAATTACGCTCTCATTTTCCGAGACGATAGTTAGCGTAGCCTTCAGCTACGTCATTTGCTACGACCTAGCAAGGCGCCATTATCATTTGCTATTTATCTTGTGATGCATGTACCGTCAGACCGATGTTCGCCAATTATGGATTAAAGTTAAGTATTCCAGAAGCTACGTACTTTTCTTCCTACTATAAACTCCTATAACTGTTCCAGACCTCACGCCAGCCTGCGTGAGCTTAGACGCGTGCCTTTCGGCTACCAATCTTAGTGGCTTGGCTGTCTTGCCAAGTCACAACACTTAGTACTTCCGTATTCCACTTACTTCCGCATTGAGTCTTCCTGACTAATCTGTTAAAGGTCAGCCTACTCTTCATCACTACTAAATTGTGGTCTGAGTCTCTATCTACTCCTGGGTAACCATGATGTAATCTAATTGAAATCTTCGCGTATCACCTGGCCTTTTCCAAGTATACCTCCTCCTTTTGTGATTCTTGAACAGTTTATTCGCTATTACTAGCTGAAATTTATTACATAACTCAATTAGTCTTTCTCCTCTCTCAGTTCTTGTTCCAAGCCCATATTCTCCTGTAACCGTTTCTTCTACTCCTTCCCCTGCAACTGCATTCCAGCCCCTCATGACTATTAGATTTTCATATCCCTTTACGTACTGTATCACCCTTTCAGTATCCTCACTCTTTCAGTATCCTCATATACTTTCTCTGTCTCTTCATCTTCAGCTTGCGACGTCGGCATGTATACCTGAACTGTCGCGTCGGTGTTGCCTAGCTGTCGATTCTGATAAGAACGACGCTATCGCTCAGCAGTTGAGAACAATTATTATTGACCTCGCTACAGGACGTAATGAGGCAACCACGCCTCTGTCTGTTGTGCCTGGCTGGCACAGACGTAGCGGTGGCTGAGCAGGTGTCCAGCATTGCTGACCGTAGGCCCGTAATAGGTTGGTAAACCTCAGAGGCCACGGCCGTTGACGTCAGTGGGCGCTACTTTCCTCAGCATCGCGTATCCCGCGCGGTCCCCCGCTCTGCTCACTTCACCGCGTTGGTGCGCGAAGACGGCTGCGTGAGGGGCACAACCAACACCGACTCAAAGGAAGGCCTCGGCGCTTGTTCGTGACGACACGTCAGCTAGGTACGGCGAACGCCAGGTCTGTTGCAGGCATACTCATAATGGTGGTGTCTCCCTCTCTGAAACAGGAAAATGTGAAACTATTGGCGGTAGTTGACCAACACACAGTGTTCTGAGAGATTTCTGCAATCAATTAATTGTGCAATTCATTACACTTCTTAACAAATAGAGTACTCCTGAACTTAAATTTCCACCTGTTTTAAGGATTGACATACAAAAACAACTTCATGGTCCAGCAGCAACAGAATTCGTGCTTCTTTACCTTACTTGTAAATCTGAGGAAGTTACGTTTGTACTGGGTTCCTTTTACAAGAAACTGTGAACATATTGGTGCTCCTCTTTAGGTATCTTGGTTGACTATGGGTTGAGGAGCACTGGATGTTAATGAAATATCTTGCGATTGTACACGTTGGGGGAGGGGGTGGGGGACAGAAGAAGAGGCAAAAGAGAGATACTTGTTTTATCAAATAAAATTTTTTTATCTTATAAAGTTTCTCCTTTCAGTTGCAAGACGGGAATATTTGTCTTTTCTAATGTGCATGTTTAACAAAGTTTAAGCTCAGCAGTATTTTCGATGTATGAAGCTATTTTGTTTCCTGTTTAGAATTCCTTTCGTTGAAAGCGACTGTAATATAATGACTGGCAACAGTTGGACATTTGCACATGTAAATTAGTTCACATTTCCAGTGGCGATGTCAAACGAAAATAAATAAATAAAAGAAACGAGTTAATTGTAAGGGGGTTGGGGTAAGTTGCGATAACAAAATGGATCAAGTAAATATAGTTAGTTGAATGTAAAATTTCCGAAGCTTGCAATGGGGCAAAGCATCTTCTCATATTGATCTACGTTTGTTTCGACAGGATTCAGTAATACAGAACTATGATCTTCATTTGTTGGTTTACGATAGTAAGAATATCTTTCATCTAAATAAAACTGCAGAATCCAAAGCAGTACCAATCATTTTGTCCAAAAATAAGAGATTTATAGTGATAAGCACGCCCAGGCGTTTCTGCCTGCAACAGACCTGGCGTTCGCCGTGCCTAGCTGACGTGACGTCACCAAACAAGCGCCGAGGCCTTCCTTTGAGTCGTGTTGGTACAACTCACTGCCCTCCGGCAGGAGTCAGATGGCAGCTGGCCCAGTGGCACCAAACCCCACTAGGAACTCAGTATCGGCGGCAGCAGGCACGGTTGGCAGTTAGATGGGCTGTGGCACCGAGTCCTGGTGTAGCACTTCGTGCTGGAGGTAGCCTCAGCACCGTCTCAAACACATGGCTGCCGCTGGCAACACATGGCATCGTGGTCGTGCTGCTAGTTTCTGGCGAGGAGAAGTGACCTCCTTCCTCGAAATTCAAACTTATTTGTATGTCACTGTCACAGATTTGTTTCACTAAAGCCTGTCACCTGGTCATGTCGCACGTAACTACAGGGTATCCATAACGTCTGGATACACAGTGAACTCCAATAAATAATAACAAAGCACATTATAGCCACATTAATATTAATAAATAGTATTTTTAACATGATCTCCTTGCTTTTCAATGAATAATGTGATGCACTTTGCAAGATTAAGCTGAATACGATGGAATAGGTTTGAGATGCCGTCGATTTTAGCTCATTGACTGGTAATGCGTTCTGTAAGGTGTTTTAAGTTTGTAGTCTTCTACGAGTAAACTTTATCGTATCAACACGAAACCATTCTGGACGTCCCTCACCCAAACGCTCAAATTTAGGTGTCATTTTGTCTCTCATCATGTTCAGATAAGTCTCACCTGTTAAATTTTCATCAAAGATGAACCACATCACACCATCCCCTTTATTCACCATCACCTTTTTTCAATACTGCTGTTTCGGTGGACTCATCCAATGTGGATTGCCTTGAGACCAGTATCGACGATTTTGTCTGTTCATTTCACCATTGACATAAAACACAGCGTCATCACTGAACAACACAAAGTATTTACTAAAATCTATATTTTCATCCATTTTCTCTGCAAACCATTCATACATCTGCATGCGTCTGTCGGGGTCACCACCGTTTAAGTGATGCAATTTCTGTATCTTGTACGGATGAAACCTCATTTCTGCCAGGATTTTGTGGATGGTTGACCTTGGAACACCCAACTTGTGGATATCCGACGAAGCAATTTCTTTGAGCTATCATCGACCTTAGCCAAGATAACCTCTTTCGTTTCGTCTGAAGTCTTTGGTCGGCCGAAACGGGATTTGTCCAACAAACTACCTGCTTCTTTAATCTTCGTCATTAATTTCCCGACGGCAGTAAAACAAACAGGTTGACTATAAGGGGTTCGAAGGTTAAATTCTTCAGCAATTTTTTTCTGAGTATATTCTTATTTCTTGATCATTTAGAAAGTTAATAATGGTTACAGTTTCAGCGCTTTTAAAGAAGTTTATGGATATTGTTATATCCATCCATCCTTCTCCTGCACTTAAGAGTACCAACTTCATTCGTTCTTCTTTAGACAGAGCCATAATTCAGTCTGGAAAAAAATATTACAATTATTAGATTTTATTTTATTGTTGTTGTTTTATTTATTAATATTTAAAATATTTATAAAATATTTATCAGAATTTATTATAACGCCCTGTGTACCCAGACACCCTATAGAGACCTGCCCTGGTGTGGTGACATCGCCCTGGTTGCTACATGGTTACCGCTGTGCGATATACCGGGTGATCAAAAAGTCAGTTTAAATTTGAAAACTGAATAAATCACGGAATAATGTAGATAGTGAGGTACAAATTGACACACATGCTTGGAATGACATGGGGTTTTATTAGAACAAAAAAAAAAATACAAAAGTTCAAAAAATGTCCGTCAGTTGGCGCTTCATCTGATCAGAATAGCAATAATTAGCATAACAAAGTAAGACAAAGTAAAGATGATGTTCTTTACAGTGAATGCTCAATATGTCCACCGTCATTCCTCAGCAATAGCTGTAGTCGAGCAATAATGTTGTGAAAAGCACTGTAAAGCATGTCCGGAGTTATGGTGAGGCATTGGCGTCGGATGTTGTCTTTCGGCATCCCTAGAGATGTCGGTCGATCACGAAACACTTGCGACTTCAGGTAACCCCAAAGCCAATTATCGCACGGACTGAGGTCTGGGGACCAGGGAGGCCAAGCATGACGAAAGTGGCGGCTGAGCACACGATCATCACCAAACGACGCGCGCAAGAGATCTTTCACGCGTCTAGCAATGTGGGGTTGTGCGCCATCCTGCATAAACATCGTAGGTTCCAGCAGGTGTTTATCAGCCAGGCTGGGGATGAGGCGATTCTGTAACATATCGGCGTACCTCTCACCCGTCACGGTAGCAGTTTTGCTGTCCAGCGCCATCTGTCGGACATTTTGTGAACTTTGTTTTCTTTTTTTTGTTCTAATAAAACCCCATGTCATTCCAAGCATCTGCGTCAATTTTTACCTCTCTATCTACATTATTCCGTGGGTTATTAAGTTTTCAAATTTATACTGACTTCTTGATCGCCCGGTAGTTTACTTTTGCGCTCAGCTAACCTGGCTTCGCAATCCCCTTGTGTGACTCTTATTGTGACCCATAAGTCGCCACAATGGCGGAAATCAGCTAGCAGTTGTTAACGCAGTGCTCCAGGGCAGCTTCTATACTACTTCTCATTCCTTTCGCTAAAGATCTAATTTTTGCTCAAGCACTGGGTAGCGGCACTACAAAACCACGTCAAAAAAGACAGTAACTTCTTCCTGTCTTCAGTAGTGGTTACATAGTCTTCAAAAGTGCTGTACGTAACGACTATGAAACCGCTACTGGAAACAGTAATTTTCTTTTTGCCTTTGTTTTGCAAAACATTAGAGCTGTATTCTAGCACAACATATCACTTTACAAAATACCTTGTGCACTTAGCAGGAATAGTGGTAACCTGATATAAAACTGATGTAAAGCACCGGAAGGTGAAATGCATCTTACGTTTTGCATTACTGACTGAATTCAGTTTGTTTTCTTACCATTTGTACATATTTAAGTACCTCGGCAATTTGACATAGCAGATCATGGGATTCGATTACCGATTGGATTTCCTACTGTCGTTATCGAAGTCTTGATTTGACTTAGACCGTACGTCTTTATGAATTTTAATATAGATTTAAATACCATTTTATTTATTTTTTTTACTTTTTCGCGGAGGTCTGCAGATATTTTGTCTAGGTCAGGCAAAATCTAAATCTATATTCGTGACTCTGACACACTACATTCTCGCCAATCTAAATTGCTGCTAAAGGTCTTCGGCTATGCAATCAAGGGTATATACGTGCAACCACAATGTATCAACATTGACAAGTTTTTCGTTGGAATAAGTTATTCGAGACATGTGACTTAGTTTGAACATAGCACGATTGTAGAGAAACATTGATTCTGGCATATCATAAGAGACAGTTGGCACGAGTGAAATCTTCCTAGGCCATTTGTTCGCTCCATTTTGTAAACAGTATGTCAGAGAAACACCAAGTACGGAAAGTTGTACTATTCCTAAGAAATTAATTGCCAGCGTCCCTAGAAATATTAAAACCTATTCCACGAACCAGACGTTGGACATCCTTTTCATCTATTGCAGAGCATTTACGTTGCAGATCAGGTGCACAGGTCAGTAAAAGAATGCCTCTTAGAGAGGTTATAGGACCGTCAGATGTTCAAATGTGTGTGAAATCGTATGGGACTTACTTGCTAAGGTCATCAGTCCCTAATCTTACACACTAATTAACCTAAATTATCCTAAGGACAAACACACTCACACCCATGCCCGAGGGAGGACTCGAACCTCCGCCGTGATCAGCGGCACAGTCCATGCCTGCAGCTCCCCAGACCTCTCGGCTAATCCCGCGCGGCATAGGACCGTCTCATACGGTGGTGCAAATAACTCCATTTATCTGTGGAGGGGTGCGAAAACGCTTCATGAAGTGTTGCATCACAATACGTGATGGAGTACACAGAAGCTTGGATCTACAGATGTTTGCCAAAAATGTGTTGTGACGACACTCCAATTGTGTTGTGTTGCGACGTGGTGCTTGGATCTGTTTTACGTAATTTGGGATCAGGCTAGCAGTTCTGATAGACTATTCTAGACAATGGCATGTTCCTAATATCGTGACAACAGTGTAAAAGCAGAACAGTCTGTGTGTGACAATATTCCCCTCCGAAAAGCAAAAACAATAGCGTAGTGTTTCGTGGCCGCTCGAATCTCCAACTGCATAAATATCGAACATGTTTGCGATTATATAAAACGTCTGTATCACTAGAACATTACTTTTCAACTATTCGCCATCTTTAATGAAGAATGAAAACAATTCATGTTAGTGAAATATTTTTTCTCTTGTAAATGATTAGCAACGGAGGGGAACCCATTATCAATTAGTTCCATCGTTGCCATCACTCGAAAGAAAACTCGGTTATGTCTTTAGACACACAGTTCATGGCTTCTACATTTCTTGATTCAAACGGAACTTCCGGTTGAGAAACTAACTATGTAATTTTTACTCATAAACAGAATGCAGAGGGCGTTACTGCTACCTATACTGTCCGGTTGAAATGAAATGCTTATCATTTGCGTATCTAAGCATAAAGTAAACTTCATTTGACGTTTGTTGCAAGATGCGTTTATGGTGTTCTACATTTATATATACAGGGTGGTCCATTGATCGTGACCTGCCCAAATATCTCACGAAATAAGAGTCAAATGAAAAAACTACAAAGAACGAAACTTGTCTAGCTTGAAGGGGAAAACTAGATGGAGCTATGGTTGGCCCTCTATATGGCGCTGCCATAGGTCAAACGGATATCAACTGCGTTTTTTTTTTAATAGGACCCCCATTTTTATTACATATTCGTGTAGTACGTAAAGAAATATGAATATTTTAGTTGGACGACTTTTTCGCTTTGTGATAGATGGCGCTGTAATAGTCACAAACATATGGCTCACAATTTTAGACGAACATTTGGTAACATATAGGTTTTTTAAATTAAAATACAGAACGTAGGTACGTTTGAACATTTTATTTCGGTTGTTCCAATGTGATACATGTACCTTCGTGAATTTATCATTTCTGAGAATGCATGCTGTTACAGCGTGATTACCTGTAAATACCACATTAATGCAATAAATGCTCAAAATGATGTCCGTCAACCTCAATGCATTTGGCAATTCATGTAACGACATTCCTCTCAACAGCGAGTAGTTCGCCTTCCACAATGTTCGCACATGCATTGACAATGCGTTGACGCATGTTGTCAGGCGTTGTAGGTGGATCACGATAGCAAATATCCTTCAAGCTTCCCCACAGAAAGAAATCCGGGGACGTCAGAGCCGGTGAACGTGCGAGCCATGGTATGGTGCTTCGACGACCAATCCACCTGTCATAAAATATGCTATTCAATACCGCTTCAACCGCACGCGAGCTATGTGCCGGATATCCATCATGTTGGAAGTACATCGCCATTCTGTCATGCAGTGAAACATCTTGTAGCAACATCGGTAGAACATTACACAGGAAATCAGCATACATTGCACCATTTGGATTGCCATCGATAAAATGGGGGCCAATTATCTTTCCTCCCATAAGGCCGCACCATACATTAACCCGACAAGGTCACTGATGTTCCACTTGTCGCAGCCATCGTGAATTTTCCGTTGTCCAGTAGTGCATATTATGCCGGTTTACGTTGCCGCTGTTGGTGAATGGCGCTTCGTCGCTAAATAGAACGCCTCCAAAAAATCTGTCATCGTCACGTAATTTCTCTTGTGCCTAGTAGCAGAACTGTACACGACGTTCAGAGTCGTTCGCCATGCAATTCCTGGTGCATAGAAATATGGTACGGGTGCAATCGATGTTGATGTAGCATTTTCAACACCGACGTTTTTGTGATTCCCGATTCTCGCACAATTTGTCTGCTACTGATGTGCGACAGCAGCTAAAACACCTACTTGGGCATCATCATTTGTTGCAGGTCGTGGTTGACGTTTCATATGTGGCTGAATACTTGTTTCCTTAAATAACGTAACTATCCGGCGAACGGTCCGCACGCTTGGATGATGTCGTCCAGGATACCGAGCAGCATACTTAGCACACACCCGTTGGGCATTTTGATCACAATAGCCATACATCAACACGATATCGACCTTTTCCGCAATAGGTAAACGGTCCATTTTAACACGGGTAATGTATCACGAAGAAAATACCGTCCACACTGGCGGAATGTTACGTGATACCACGTACTTATATATTTGTGACTATTACAGCGGCATCTATAACAAAGGGAAAAAAATGGTCCAACTAAATCATTCATATTTCTTTGCGTACTACACGAATATGTAATAAAAAATGGGGGTTCCTGTTTAAAAAAAACGCAGTTGATATCCGTTTGACCTATGGCAGCGCCATCTAGAGGCCAACCATGGCGCCATCTGGTTTCCTCCTTCAAGCTAGACAAGTTGTAGTTTTTTCGTTTGACGCTTATTTCGTGAAATATTTGGCCCGGTCACTATCAATGGACCACCCTGTATTCTCCACAAGTCATTTTACAGTCTTGGCGGAGGGTACTTCTGCTACTAACAATTTCTCCCGTTCCCTGTCCCATTGGGGAATGATGCATGAGAAGAATGATTGTCGGTAAACTTTCGTGTAAACACTAATTTCTCAAGTTTTCTCGTTGATACGCATGTAGATGTAAGTAATATGTTGCCCGACGGGTTCTCTCTGAATTTCAATTGTAAACTTCTCCGCGATGAGCAACGCCTCTCTTATAGCGTCTGCGACTGGAGTTTGTTGAACGTCTCATAACGACTGAACGATCCCGTGACAAAACGTGCCACTCTTCGTTGGATCTCGTCCATCTCTTTAATCAATACAACCTGGGAAGGGCCCCAAGTTATAGAGCAGTGTTCAAACATCGGTCGAACAACTGTTTTGAAAGCCACTTTCTTCGTGGATGAACTACTCTTGCTTATGATTCTTCCAACGAATCTCAGCCTGAAACCATATTTCCTACATTTTTATGTGCACATTGCATCTTAGGTCGCTCAGTGTACAGGACCTGGACAAAAGACAAAAATATGTAAACACTCAGAGAAACACGTGCTTGAACATAAATGCAGATGTTAGGCAAGGCCGGCCGAAGTGGCCGAGCGGTTCTGGCGCTTCAGTCTGGAACCGTGCGACCGCTACGGTCGCAGGTTCGAATCCTGCCTCGGGAATGGATGTGTGTGATGTCCTTAGGTTAGTTAGGTTTACGTAGTTCTAAGTTCTAGAGGACTGATTCCATAGTATTCAGAGCCATTTGAACCATTTTGTTAGGCAAGGATGCAGGTGGTTTCCCTGTTGTATTTGGCCACTAACGGCAAATGTGCAACTTCCTCAAATATCAGTCGTGGTCAGAATAGTGTTCTGTGTAGTTGCGAATGCATTAAGTCGGAGATGACCTGAGCAAATTGTTGGTGCTCGGACGATGGGTGGCACCGTAACCAAAAAATGCGAAGTGTTTGTTGTTTCAAGAGGCACCGTATCGAAGACTTACACAGCACACGGTGTAACTTAGGAAGTGGGGATGAGAGGTACATTTGGGGTGGAAGGTCAAGGCCCCTGTAATGTCACTCCATAAACAACAACTACCAAATTCTTGTTTATTTAAAACAGGTAACAGACAATCAACGTGGGCATCTTTAATAAAATATTACAGATATCTTGCTTCTCAAGCAAGACAGCAGATAACAATTACCAACAGACTTAAAGAGATGACACACAGAGCTTTCAAATAAACTAAAGTCTGAAGCTGATTTAAAGAAATGGCACAAAAGTTTTTATAAAAAATTAATTTACAATATAAAGACGAAAAGCGTCAGTTCGTTTAGAACCTCCAAAAACCCAACCAGCACAACACGTGACAATAATTACAATTCATAATCAACAAATTTAAAACCTTTTTTTTAAAAAAAGAGATACATGAAATAAGCTACATTCATCAAAGGGGCAGTGACCACAGGCTACCCTTGTCAAAGGTGACTTAAATTAAATGCCGTAAGCAGCAGACCAGCCGTCAAAACAAAACCTAAACGCAGGGGCCGAACCGGGAGTCACTTCCCATTAGACGGCACGTCACAGCTTCTGGGCACCGAAGCGGGACGTGGCGCCGCACTCACGCTCCACAACTTGCAGTGTGGTGTGCGTACTGTAAGACCTTCGGTACACGCACCATCAGATTATTTGACTTGTCGCTCTAACGAAGTAGGCGAGTGTCAGCAATATGTCGCGTGGTCTTCTCTTGGCGTGTTTATCTTCTGCCGTTAGGTCAGACGATAGAAATGCCACTTGCACGCTTAGAGTAGCAGATTGACGGTGACCAACTTTTAACAGAACTTGATTAATTTTCACACACATTTATTAAAATTATAAAAAATATAGACATTACATAACTTGATTCTGGATGCTGTTTACAACTGACAATCTGAAGTTCCTTTGGTCTTGGTACTTTAATCTTATTCTCACATATGTCTGATACTTGACAAAGTGTCTATACATTTCTCTTCATGGCTATGTGCAGGAATATGATAATCTTATTGGGCGCAGACTGAAACTTGACTAGAGACTGGTACAGACTAATGCAGACTCGTACAGACTAATGCAGACTGACTGATCGGAGGTCTGTACACTCGTTATAATACCTCGTGCGTTCATGTATTACTGCGCGAGTGTGATTTGCGAGGAGAAAAGGTTCTACGTTAGCAGCAATCTCATTGGCTGCGTTACATATTAATACGCGGATCGGCAGTGCAGAATTTGGTCCGTCTCTAAGACAACGCCATCTCGTAGTGCGGAGACGGACGAGCGCTGTGCCTGCGCTGTTGTGCTTAGCGGGGCGCGCTCTAGAGGGAAAGTTGTGTACGCGCTGACTACGCGGAACTATGTACACAATATCCCTCCCTTTCGGTGGGAGGAAAAAAAAAGTTTTTGGAGTTTGCTTGAAAAGCCTTTTTTCTGCTTCCTTGCTTTCCGGCGTGCGTATGTCTGTGGGTGCACACATATTGCTCCCTGTGGCATTCGCCCACGGTCCGCTAGGAAAACCCACTGAAAACCTACGGAACAGGGAACCGGAGAAGCAAAAATTTTGTTACATAATTGCATTTCAACATCGGTACATTGGTCGTAGCTTAAATCTAATTCTTCTTCGACGTCCATCTTCTCTGGGGACGTCGGCTGTGGACGGCTGGTGTAGTCGACTGCCCATGAAGGTGCTGCGTCGGCGTCGACGGCGGTGGCTGCCGGTGACGGCGTCTGCAATCCTGCGAGCTGCTCGGGGTTGACATCTGCTTCTGAGTCTGCAAAAGGAATCAGCCTAGGAGTTCTGCCTATATGTGACTGCTGTCTTTGCTGCCGTAATTGATTAGTATGGCGTATAACTATGCCACATTGCGTTCTTATTCTATACATGACATTTCCAATGCATTCTACAATGATTCCTTGTGTCCAAGTACGCTTTCCTCGACTGTAGACAGTTACGAGGACTTTGTCGTATACGTGGAATCGTCGTCCTTTCGACGTTCGTTGATCATTTTCTGGATGCATTGTGGGTTTTAGAATAGACATCAAAGTCCTGTGTTGTCACCCATGCAGTTTTTCTGCTGGTGACTGTGCCTCATGCTGAGTAGCTCTGTATTGTGACAGAAAAATTAATAAGGAAGTCTCTTGTTGTACTGTTGCACCAACTTTGTCACGTGTGCCTTGAAAGTTCGTACGAATCGTTCGGCGAGTCCATTAGCCTCAGGGTGGAACGGTGTCGTCCTGTAATGTGCAATTCCGTTCATCTGACAGAAGGACTGGAATTATTGCGACGTAAATTGTGTGCCGTTATCGGTCACTGTGGTTTGAGGCAATCTTTCAATGGAAAAGATCTTTGACAACGCTTGAATTGTTGCCGCTAAAGAAGTTGTACGCATTTGTAGTACAAAAAGGAATTTTGAAAATGCATCAATAACAATTAACCAAGAAGTTCCAAGAAATGACCTGCATAGTCAATATGCAATCTTGACCAAGGTTCTGTTGCCTGTGGCCACGGAAAATATTGTCTCGGCGGAGCTGATTGATGCGTCTGACATAATTTACAGTTAGAAAGCATTGTTTCAATATCTTTATCAATGTACTTCCAGTAGCAATGTTCTCTGGCCATGCGTTTCGTGCGTACTATGCCCCAATGACATTGGTGTAACATTGTTAGCACTTTAGTCCTGAGAGCTTTGGGTATAACTACTCTTGTTTTTCCCGTTTCACTGTGAACTAATATGACGCCTTTGTGCACTGTCAGAGCATGTCTCATGTTCCAATAAGATGTCACTTCTGGCTTCGTTAACATTTTCTTATCGGTTGGCCATTCCGTAAGAATATACTGCTTTATCTTTGATAATACTGGATGTTTGGCCACTAACTTAGCTATTAAGATGGCATTGACGGGGAAATTTTCCACGAAGTCCTCACTGATTACGTCTACCTGAAAACATACGTCCTCTGATTTGTCAAAATGTTCATCTTGACCCGCCGGTAGACGTGAAAGAACATCGGCGTTGGCATGTTTTGCCGTCGATCTATATAAGTTCTCGTAGTTGTAATTAGACAGTAGCAATGCCCAACGTCGTAAACGCTGTGCTGTCTTAGTGGATACACTATTATGTGGTCCGAATATTGTCACCAATGGCTTATGGTCTGTGAGCAGAATAAATTTTCGTCCGTATATGTATTCATGAAACTTCTTGACTGTAAAGATGATTGCTAGTGCCTCTTTTTCTACTTGGCTATAGTTTCGTTGACTTGAGTTTAACGTTTTCGACGCGTATGCAATCGGTCGTTCAATTCCATCATGTTTATGGGACATGACAGCACTGATCCCGTAATCTGACGAGTCCGCCGCAACAGTGATCAACTTTTGCGGGTCATATGTCGTAAGACATTTTGCGTCTACTAAACTTCGTTTCAGTTTGTCGAGTGCGCGCTGGCATTCTTTGGACCAATTCCATGTGACTCCTTTGCGAAGCAATCTGTGCAACGGTTCAGAAATTTCAGCTGCTTTCGGTATGAATTTCCGGTAATAATTAATTTGGCCTAGTAAAGCTCTTAGTTGCCTTAAGTCTTTCGAAGCTGGAAATTTCTGTATTGCCCCTATGTGCTGTGGTGTCGGACTGATACCGTTATTTGACAATATATGTCCTAAATACTGAATTTTCTTGACAAAAAATATACATTTGTCCTTGTTGCACCTGAAATTGACCTTTCTGAGAACCTTGAACAGTTCTTCCAGGTTATCTAGTAAATCTTGTGGAGTTTATCCCGAGACGATTATGTCATCGAGATAGTTAACTGCGTTAGGACAGTTTCTAATTAAATGTTCCAAGTAACATTGAAAGATGCTTGGTGCGCTAGCGATACCAAATGGTAAGCGCTTATATCTGTACAATCCAAATGGAGTATTTATGACCATAAACTTTTGTGTATCTTTGTCTAAAGGGATCTGCAGATATGCTTCGTTTAAATCCAGTTTGGCGAAATACACAACCCCTGTTAATTTATACATCAGTTCTTCCGGTTTCTGAATGCACTGTGAATTGACAGTAGTCTTGAAATCTCCACAGATACGTAATGATACATTTGGCTTTTCTATTACAACGATTGGTGTTTCCCTGGAGCTACATGTGACTGGTTCGATAATACCATTGCCTTCTAAACGGTCAAGTTCTTGCTTTACGCGTTCTTTCATTGTGTAAGGGACAGTTCAGGCTTTGCAAAACTTCGGTACTGCATTCGGTGTCAGCGTAATGTGTGCCTGGTAATCTATAATGCACTGTGAATTGACAGTAGTCTTGAAATCTCCACAGATGCGTAATGATCCATTTGGCTTTTCTATTACAACGACTGGTGTTTCCCAGGAGCTACATGTGACTGGTTCGATAATACCATTGCCTTCTAAACGGTCAAGTTCTTGCTTTACGCGTTCTTTCATTGTGTAAGGGACAGTTCAGGCTTTGCAAAACTTCGGCACTGCATTCGGTGTCAGCGTAATGTGTGCCTGGTAATCTATAATGCACTGTGAATTGACAGTAGTCTTGAAATCTCCACAGATGCGTAATGATCCATTTGGCTTTTCTATTACAACGACTGGTGTTTCCCAGGAGCTACATGTGACTGGTTCGATAATACCATTGCCTTCTAAACGGTCAAGTTCTTGCTTTACGCGTTCTTTCATTGTGTAAGGGACAGTTCAGGCTTTGCAAAACTTCGGCACTGCATTCGGTGTCAGCGTAATGTGTGCCTGGTAATCTATAATGCACTGTGAATTGGCAGTAGTCTTGAAATCTCCACAGATGCGTAATGATCCATTTGGCTTTTCTATTACAACGATTGGTGTTTCCCAGGAGCTACATGTGACTGGTTCGATAATACCATTGCCTTCTAAACGGTCAAGTTCTTGCTTTACGCGTTCTTTCATTGTGTAAGGGACAGTTCAGGCTTTGCGAAACTTCGGCACTGCATTCGGTGTCAGCGTAATGTGTGCCTGGTAATCTATAATGCACTGTGAATTGGCAGTAGTCTTGAAATCTCCACAGATGCGTAATGATCCATTTGGCTTTTCTATTACAACGATTGGTGTTTCCCAGGAGCTACATGTGACTGGTTCGATAATACCATTGCCTTCTAAACGGTCAAGTTCTTGCTTTACGCGTTCTTTCATTGTGTAAGGGACAGTTCAGGCTTTGCAAAACTTCGGCACTGCATTCGGTGTCAGCGTAATGTGTGCCTGGTAATCTATAATGCACTGTGAATTGACAGTAGTCTTGAAATCTCCACAGATGCGTAATGATCCATTTGGCTTTTCTATTACAACGATTGGTGTTTCCCAGGAGCTACATGTGACTGGTTCGATAATACCATTGCCTTCTAAACGGTCAAGTTCTTGCTTTACGCGTTCTTTCATTGTGTAAGGGACAGTTCAGGCTTTGCAAAACTTCGGCACTGCATTCGGTGTCAGCGTAATGTGTGCCTGGTAATCTATAATGCACTGTGAATTGGCAGTAGTCTTGAAATCTCCACAGATGCGTAATGATCCATTTGGCTTTTCTATTACAACGATTGGTGTTTCCCAGGAGCTACATGTGACTGGTTCGATAATACCATTGCCTTCTAAACGGTCAAGTTCTTGCTTTACGCGTTCTTTCATTGTGTAAGGGACAGTTCAGGCTTTGCAAAACTTCGGCACTGCATTCGGTGTCAGCGTAATGTGTGCCTGGCAATCTATAATGCACTGTGAATTGGCAGTAGTCTTGAAATCTCCACAGATGCGTAATGATCCATTTGGCTTTTCTATTACAACGATTGGTGTTTCCCAGGAGCTACATGTGACTGGTTCGATAATACCATTGCCTTCTAAACGGTCAAGTTCTTGCTTTACGCGTTCTTTCATTGTGTAAGGGACAGTTCAGGCTTTGCAAAACTTCGGCACTGCATTCGGTGTCAGCGTAATGTGTGCCTGGTAATCTATAATGCACTGTGAATTGGCAGTAGTCTTGAAATCTCCACAGATGCGTAATGATCCATTTGGCTTTTCTATTACAACGATTGGTGTTTCCCAGGAGCTATATGTGACTGGTTCGATAATACCATTGCCTTCTAAACGGTCAAGTTCTTGCTTTACGCGTTCTTTCATTGTGTAAGGGACAGTTCAGGCTTTGCAAAACTTCGGCACTGCATTCGGTGTCAGCGTAATGTGTGCCTGGTAATCCATAATGCACTGTGAATTGGCAGTACTCTTGAAATCTCCACAGATGCGTAATGATCCATTTAGCTTTTCTATTACAACGATTGGTGTTTCCCAGGAGCTACATGTGACTGGTTCGATAATACCATTGCCTTCTAAACGGTCAAGTTCTTGCTTTACGCGTTCTTTCATTGTGTAAGGGACAGTTCAGGCTTTGCAAAACTTCGGCACTGCATTCGGTGTCAGCGTAATGTGTGCCTGGTAATCTATAATGCACTGTGAATTGGCAGTAGTCTTGAAATCTCCACAGATGCGTAATGATCCATTTGGCTTTTCTATTACAACGACTGGTGTTTCCCAGGAGCTACATGTGACTGGTTCGATAATACCATTGCCTTTTGCTTCTAAACGGTCAAGTTCTTGCTTTACGCGTTCTTTCATTGTGTAAGGGACAGTTCAGGCTTTGCAAAACTTCGGCACTGCATTCGGTGTCAGCGTAATGTGTGCCTGGTAATCTATAATGCACTGTGAATTGACAGTAGTCTTGAAATCTCCACAGATGCGTAATGATCCATTTGGCTTTTCTATTACAACGACTGGTGTTTCCCAGGAGCTACATGTGACTGGTTCGATAATACCATTGCCTTCTAAACGGTCAAGTTCTTGCTTTACGCGTTCTTTCATTGTGTAAGGGACAGTTCAGGCTTTGCAAAACTTCGGCACTGCATTCGGTGTCAGCGTAATGTGTGCCTGGTAATCTATAATGCACTGTGAATTGACAGTAGTCTTGAAATCTCCACAGATGCGTAATGATCCATTTGGCTTTTCTATTACAACGACTGGTGTTTCCCAGGAGCTACATGTGACTGGTTCGATAATACCATTGCCTTCTAAACGGTCAAGTTCTTGCTTTACGCGTTCTTTCATTGTGTAAGGGACAGTTCAGGCTTTGCAAAACTTCGGCACTGCATTCGGTGTCAGCGTAATGTGTGCCTGGTAATCTATAATGCACTGTGAATTGACAGTAGTCTTGAAATCTCCACAGATGCGTAATGATCCATTTGGCTTTTCTATTACAACGACTGGTGTTTCCCAGGAGCTACATGTGACTGGTTCGATAATACCATTGCCTTCTAAACGGTCAAGTTCTTGCTTTACGCGTTCTTTCATTGTGTAAGGGACAGTTCAGGCTTTGCAAAACTTCGGCACTGCATTCGGTGTCAGCGTAATGTGTGCCTGGTAATCTATAATGCACTGTGAATTGACAGTAGTCTTGAAATCTCCACAGATGCGTAATGATCCATTTGGCTTTTCTATTACAACGATTGGTGTTTCCCAGGAGCTACATGTGACTGGTTCGATAATACCATTGCCTTCTAAACGGTCAAGTTCTTGCTTTACGCGTTCTTTCATTGTGTAAGGGACAGTTCAGGCTTTGCAAAACTTCGGCACTGCATTCGGTGTCAGCGTAATGTGTGCCTGGCAATCTATAATGCACTGTGAATTGGCAGTAGTCTTGAAATCTCCACAGATGCGTAATGATCCATTTGGCTTTTCTATTACAACGATTGGTGTTTCCCAGGAGCTACATGTGACTGGTTCGATAATACCATTGCCTTCTAAACGGTCAAGTTCTTGCTTTACGCGTTCTTTCATTGTGTAAGGGACAGTTCAGGCTTTGCAAAACTTCGGCACTGCATTCGGTGTCAGCGTAATGTGTGCCTGGTAATCTATAATGCACTGTGAATTGGCAGTAGTCTTGAAATCTCCACAGATGCGTAATGATCCATTTGGCTTTTCTATTACAACGATTGGTGTTTCCCAGGAGCTATATGTGACTGGTTCGATAATACCATTGCCTTCTAAACGGTCAAGTTCTTGCTTTACGCGTTCTTTCATTGTGTAAGGGACAGTTCAGGCTTTGCAAAACTTCGGCACTGCATTCGGTGTCAGCGTAATGTGTGCCTGGTAATCCATAATGCACTGTGAATTGGCAGTACTCTTGAAATCTCCACAGATGCGTAATGATCCATTTAGCTTTTCTATTACAACGATTGGTGTTTCCCAGGAGCTACATGTGACTGGTTCGATAATACCATTGCCTTCTAAACGGTCAAGTTCTTGCTTTACGCGTTCTTTCATTGTGTAAGGGACAGTTCAGGCTTTGCAAAACTTCGGCACTGCATTCGGTGTCAGCGTAATGTGTGCCTGGTAATCTATAATGCACTGTGAATTGACAGTAGTCTTGAAATCTCCACAGATGCGTAATGATCCATTTGGCTTTTCTATTACAACGATTGGTGTTTCCCAGGAGCTACATGTGACTGGTTCGATAATACCATTGCCTTCTAAACGGTCAAGTTCTTGCTTTACGCGTTCTTTCATTGTGTAAGGGACAGTTCAGGCTTTGCAAAACTTCGGCACTGCATTCGGTGTCAGCGTAATGTGTGCCTGGTAATTTATAATGCACTGTGAATTGACAGTAGTCTTGAAATCTCCACAGATGCGTAATGATCCATTTGGCTTTTCTATTACAACGATTGGTGTTTCCCAGGAGCTACATGTGACTGGTTCGATAATACCATTGCCTTCTAAACGGTCAAGTTCTTGCTTTACGCGTTCTTTCATTGTGTAAGGGACAGTTCAGGCTTTGCAAAACTTCGGCACTGCATTCGGTGTCAGCGTAATGTGTGCCTGGTAATCTATAATGCACTGTGAATTGGCAGTAGTCTTGAAATCTCCACAGATGCGTAATGATCCATTTGGCTTTTCTATTACAACGATTGGTGTTTCCCAGGAGCTACATGTGACTGGTTCGATAATACCATTGCCTTCTAAACGGTCAAGTTCTTGCTTTACGCGTTCTTTCATTGTGTAAGGGACAGTTCAGGCTTTGCAAAACTTCGGCACTGCATTCGGTGTCAGCGTAATGTGTGCCTGGTAATCTATAATGCACTGTGAATTGACAGTAGTCTTGAAATCTCCACAGATGCGTAATGATCCATTTGGCTTTTCTATTACAACGATTGGTGTTTCCCAGGAGCTACATGTGACTGGTTCGATAATACCATTGCCTTCTAAACGGTCAAGTTCTTGCTTTACGCGTTCTTTCATTGTGTAAGGGACAGTTCAGGCTTTGCAAAACTTCGGCACTGCATTCGGTGTCAGCGTAATGTGTGCCTGGTAATCTATAATGCACTGTGAATTGACAGTAGTCTTGAAATCTCCACAGATGCGTAATGATCCATTTGGCTTTTCTATTACAACGATTGGTGTTTCCCAGGAGCTACATGTGACTGGTTCGATAATACCATTGCCTTCTAAACGGTCAAGTTCTTGCTTTACGCGTTCTTTCATTGTGTAAGGGACAGTTCAGGCTTTGCAAAACTTCGGCACTGCATTCGGTGTCAGCGTAATGTGTGCCTGGTAATCTATAATGCACTGTGAATTGGCAGTAGTCTTGAAATCTCCACAGATGCGTAATGATCCATTTGGCTTTTCTATTACAACGATTGGTGTTTCCCAGGAGCTACATGTGACTGGTTCGATAATACCATTGCCTTCTAAACGGTCAAGTTCTTGCTTTACGCGTTCTTTCATTGTGTAAGGGACAGTTCAGGCTTTGCAAAACTTCGGCACTGCATTCGGTGTCAGCGTAATGTGTGCCTGGTAATCTATAATGCACTGTGAATTGACAGTAGTCTTGAAATCTCCACAGATGCGTAATGATCCATTTGGCTTTTCTATTACAACGACTGGTGTTTCCCAGGAGCTACATGTGACTGGTTCGATAATACCATTGCCTTCTAAACGGTCAAGTTCTTGCTTTACGCGTTCTTTCATTGTGTAAGGGACAGTTCAGGCTTTGCAAAACTTCGGCATTGCATTCGGTGTCAGCGTAATGTGTGCCTGGTAATCTGTTACACTGCCCGTCGCGGAGGAAAAAATATCGCCGTACTCCTGCAACACTGTTTGTAATTTTCCTTTCGGAACTTCATGTGTGACCTGTTTCGCTTCATGGATTGTGAAGCCTAATTCGTTAAAGAGATCCAGACCCAGCAAGTTTGATGCCTTATGGGTGTTAACTACTGCTAAAGTAGCTGTCTTGATAAACTCTTTGTAAGTTACTTCCGTCGTCAGTGCACCTTTGACTGGAATTTGTTCATTTACTGTAGCTGTACAGTGAGCTTTCAAAATGCTGCAATTTAGGAGAACCTAGTCGTTTATGCGCGTGCAGATTTATGATAGACATCGACGATCCTGTGTCAATCTGGAATTTGATAGGTATTTTGTTCACCAGTAATGTGACATGCAAAGATTTGTCCCTGTTTTGTACTACAGCATTAACTGCATGTTTAACTTTTGAAACCAGAATATAGTCTTGCCTATTCATATCGTCCCACGCATTGGAGGTATATCTCTTAAAATTAAGCACTTTCTTATTGCTAAACTTATTTCTAGACTGTACACTTTTATTATTACACACTTCTGATTTGTGCCCTTTTCGTTTGCAAAAGTCACAATGTGCGTTACGGTAGTAACAATTGTCTCTGTGATGATTGATTTCACATTTAAGACATGATTTCAACCTTAGTCTTTGAGGTTGGGTGTGTGATCCGTTCTTAGATCGCGTGAGCCTAGCCTTGCTGTTCTGTTTACGGTCTTGAGTACGCGGGCCGCGTTGCGCCGTGTCGCGTGCCTGTGTCGCGAACACGTCACAGCCATCGTCTTTTACCACACTCACAGAAGCTTGGCTTTGTTCGTGTGCTCGAATGATTGGTAAACAATCTTGCAAGGACGCATTGATTAAACTAAGGAGCTCTTTCCGTAATTTCTCGTCCGGTGAATGCATTATGAGCATATCACGTATTAAAGAATCTGCATAGGACTTTTTACTCTTTACGCCTAGTTTCCGTGCCGCTCACATGTGGTCCTTATTTCTGGCCGGCGTAGCTCCGTCTACGTTCGCCTTAATGGTTTTAATTTTGACAGACATAATCTTATGATTATGCGTCTTTATTGTTTTAATTTTTAATCTGTGACATGGCCAGTGTTTGGCTCTCAAAATAATTTAATTTTTTGTAAGTATCACGATTTCTTTATTATTCAATCATTAGACTGATGATGCATTTCAGTGAGTAATATATGTCTGTATGTGGTTTAATTTATTGGTTCTGAAGAAGATTCCATTACTGGAATCGAAACCTAGGTAAACGAGTAAAAATTACCTTGCAATGAAGGCTGAAAAATTTGTTTATTTTCTATACATATACGGTTGCTGACGCGCTGCATTATGTTAAAGATTTGTAAACTTTTTACACTTTTCGTTTTCACAAATAAATTAGCAGTTGCTAGTTAATCCTTGCAACTGTGTAATCCATTCCGCGTCTGTCTGCTGTGCCTTGCAGCAGCACATTCGTTTGTTTGGCGAAGTATTTTTCGAGCAAATCTTCAATAGCTGGGAATGACAAATTTGTCGGTTCACAAGTCGGATTCAATTTTAAGATAAGGTTGTAGATAGCTGCGCCGCAATTTGACAAAAAATAAGATCTTTTTTCTACATCACCTGATATCTGGTGTGTGAAGAAGTGCTGTTTCAGGCGTGCTGCATAGTCCGGCCACGCTTCTTCCTTGCTGTCGTAAACTGCGAAAGGTGGTGGCGGAAGTTGAATTTGTAGCGGAGACGCTACGGCAGGCTGTGACTTCAAACGCTCCAGTCTTGTAAGCAACGCCTGTTGCGTCTGTTGTATTTGTGCCATGAGATTTACGATCTGCGACGTGAGGTCCATGGTTATCTGAAAATTCCAAGTGTGACTAGATTACTGCAATAATGATATTTTGGCTGCAAGAGAGCGGGTTAACAGTCAAGTATGTAGCTTCCCGAAGTCCACTGTAATTCTATTTTATTTCAGGCTCACACGTGGTCATCCGTAATTGTGCTGAAATCTAATGTTTCCTTAGTACCTCGTCGCCAATGTGGTGTGTGTAATGTAAGACCTTCGGTACACGCACCATCAGATTATTTGACTTTCGCTCTAACGAAGTAGGCGAGTGTCAGCAATATGTCTCGTGGTCTTCTCGTGGCGTGTTTATCTTCTGCCGTTAGGTCAGACGACAGAAATGCCACTTGCACGCTTAGAGTAGCAGATTGACGGTGACCAACTTTAAACAGAACTTGATTAATTTTCACACACATTTATTAAAATTATAAAAAATGTAGACATTACGTAACTTGATTCTGGATGCTGTTTACAACTGACAATCTGAAGTTCCTTTGGTCTTGGTACGTTAATCTTATTCTCACATATGTCTGATACTTGACAAAGTGTCTATACATTTCTCTTCATGGCTATGTGCAGGAATATGATAATCTTATTAGGCGCAGACTGAAACTTGACTAGAGACTGGTACAGACTAATGCAGACTCGTACAGACTAATGCAGACTGACTGATCGGAGGTCTGTACACTCATTATAATACCTCGTGCGTTCATGTATCACTGCGCGAGTGTGATTTGCGAGGAGAAAAGGTTCTACGTTAGCAGCAATCTCATTGGCTGCGTTACACATTAATACGCGGATCAGCGGAAGCAGAATACAGCGCCATCTCGTAGTGCGCAGACGGACGAGCGCTGCGCCTGCGCTGTTATGCTTAGCGGGGCGCGCTCTAGTGGGAAAGTTGTGTATGCGCTGACTACGCCGAACTATGTACACAACACGCAGAAACTGGAACACAAACAGACCGCAGAAGACACGGCGAACACCAACCAAACATTAATCAATATACGTTAAGAAACTGATAAACAATAAAATAGACAAACCAATTACTGTTGAGTGAGTGCATTCAATAAGTGCACGTGTATAAATAAGTACATACAAGCCGGCCGCGGTGGTCTCACGGTTCTAGGCGCTCAGTCCGGAACCGCGCGACTGCTACGGTCGCAGGTTCGAATCCTGCCTCGGGCATGGATGTGTGTGATGTCCTTAGGTTAGTTAGGTTTAAGTAGGTCTAAGTTCTACGGACTGATGACCACAGATGTTAAGTCCCATAGTGCTCAGAGCCATTTAGTACATATAAATGACTAGCTTTACAAATACAAGTTTTACTAAAAACAGAATAACTGGTTGCAATTTTTTTACAGCAATACACCAGGGACGTCGCTTGTTGGCAATAACCCAAAATCACACGCACGCGTTCGTGCTAATCTGCTTTTCAATAGTCATCCAACCACCGGATTTTAAAGCAAATAGTAACTGCTGGTCTGCATAGTCACACAGACTCTGCCGGCTGCTCTTACTTCGATAACTCGTATATTAGAATCAGCCGACCAATAAGTACACTCGCTGCAACCCAAATCGTTTGACGAAACGAAGGCAGCCAAACCACTTACATGGACAGTGTTGTTCGAGATGGTCTCGAGGGATAGGTCTCTCCGAGAAAACAGGCCCCAAAGCAATGTGACGAGCAGCGCCCGAAGTTGACATCAGACATGTCCACCACAAACTCCCGACCGTCTTGCAAGGTAGACCGGCCGCGCCACCCCTCGCCGAGCCCGCGTGTCTGCTCCGTCGTTCCCACAGGCACGCCCTAGCGCCTCGTAGAGAGTTCGACGACCAACTCCCCTACCTCAAATACCCGCCGCCAGATCACAACGGGGGCAAAGATCGTAATACAGCCGGGAAATCGATAGTACTGCCAAAGAGCTGGTGTGCCAGAAAAGGCGCACCACGGCTCACACGGAAAGCGGAAAAACATCATCTACTCAGTCACAAGGGGAACGAAAGTGTAAAATGTTAATTTTCACTGTCGGAAACGTCGCAATTGATAAAATATTCCGGGCTTTTATGCCGCGGTCGAATAGATTTCATCGTAAAACCCATTGTTTCGTCCCCATCCACGGTGGACATTTTCAAGGGGAATTGTAGCTGTTTTGAATGTACGATTCACACCCTGGCTCGCCACCAACTGCAGCAAAATTCCGCTTCTACACGGTTCCGCGCAGTGGAGGGACGCTACGAAACATTGGGTCTTAAGCTAAAATCCATTCGCCCATGCCGGCCGGGGTGGCCGAGCGGTTCTAGGCGCTACAGTCTGGAAACGCGCGGCCGCTGCGATCGCAGGTTCGAATCCTGCCTCGGGCACGGATGTGTGTGATGTCCTTAGGTTAGTTAGGTTTAAGTAGTTCTAAGTTCTAGGGAACCGAAGACCGCAGGTGGGTGTAAAGTCCAGTAGTGCTGACCACAGATGTTGAGTCCCATAGAGCTCAGAGCCATTTGAACCATTCGCCCATGGCGTAATAGCTCGGAACATTTTGTTAGTTGCGAACAAGGGTTTGGGTTGAGTGATCGTGACGGACGGTCATTGAAGCTGGAAAAATCACTGCATGACAAAATGTCGGACTCGAGAACCCCGTCAGCACCAAAACAACACGAATGGAGCTCCATAAGGAGGGAACTTCAGGGCGAACTGCAATTCCATGGTGACGCAAATGCCCGTAACAGGAAAACGTGGTGCCGAAACCATAAAACTTGGTCTATGGAACAATTCGAGAAAGTCATTTGGTACCATGAGCCTTGTTTCACACTGTTTCCCACTTCTGGCCAAGTATAAACCCCAAAAGTGAAACATGGCGGGGGGGGGGGGGGGGATTCGGTGATGATTTCGGCAACCGTATTGTGGTATTCCATGAACCCCAAGGATACTCTGCAAGGTTGCATTACTTCCATGGGTTATGTGAGCATTTTGAATGATCAGGCCCATCCCATGATGCAATGTTTGTTTCCCAAATGTGCTGCAATGTTCCAAGATGATAGGGCCCCTGCTCACACAGCTCCCATCGTCCAGGGTGGCTATTGTGAGCACGACAATGAAGGTTCGCATCTGCCTTGGCCACCACAGTGACCAGATCTTAATACACTACTGGCCATTAAAATTGCTACACCACGAAGATGACGTGCTACAGACGCGAAATTTAACCGACAGGAAGAAGATCCTGTGATATGCAAATGATTAGCTTTTCACAGCATTCACACAAGGTTGGTGCCGGTGGTGACACCTACAACGTGCTGACAAGAGGAACGTTTCCAACCGATTTCTCATACACACACAGCAGTTGACCGGCGTTGCCTGGTGAAACGTTGTTGTGATGCCTCCTGTAAGGAGGAGAAATGCGTACCATCACGTTTCCGGCTTTCATAAAGGTCGGTTTGTAACCTATCGCGATTGCGCTTTATCGTATCGCGACATTGCTGCTCGCGTTGGTCGAGATCCAATGACTGTTAGCAGAATATGGAATCGGTGGGTTCAGGAGGGTAATACGGAACGCCGTGTTGGATCCCAACGGCCTCGTGTCACTAGCAGTAGATATGTCAGGCATCTTATCCGCATGGCTGTAACGGATCGTGCACCCACGTCTCGATGGACTATCAGCTCGGAGACCATGGCTGGAGTTACCCTTGACGCTGCATCACAGACAGAAGCGTCTGCGATGGTGTACTAAACGACGAACCTGGGTGCACGAATGGCAAAACGTCATTTTTCGGATGAATCCAGGTTCTGTTTACAGCATCATGACGGTCGCATCCGTGTTTGGTGACATCGCGGTGAACGCACATTGGAAGCGTGTATTCGTCATCGCCATACTGCCTTATCACCCGTCGTGATTGTATGGGGTGCCATTGGTTACACGTCTCGGTCACCTCTTGTTCGCACTGACGGCACTTTGAACAGTGGACGTTACATTTCAGATGTGTTACGACCCGTGACTCTACCCTTCTTTTGATCCCTGCGAAACCCTACATTTCAGCACGATAATGCACGACCGCATGTTGCAGGTCCTGTACGAGACTTTCTGGATACAGAAAGTGTTCGACTGCTGCCCTGGCCAGCACATTCTCCAGATCTCTCACCAATTGAAAACGTCTGGTCAATGGTGGCCGAGCAACTGGCTCGTCTCACTACACCAGTCACTACTCTTGATGAACTGTGGTTCTTGTTAAAGCTGCATGGGCATCTGTACCTGTACACGCCAGGCAAGCTCTGTTTGACTCAATGCCCAGGCGTATCAAGGCCGTTATTACGACCTGACGTACCGGCCGGAGTGGCCGAGCGGTTCTAGGCGCTACAGTCTGGAACCGCGCGACCGCTACGGTCACAGGTCCGAATCCTGTCTCGGGAATGGATGTGTGTGATGTCCTTAGGTTAGTTAGGTTTAAGTAGGTCTAAGTTCTAGGGGACTGATGACCTCAGAAGTTAAGTCCCATAGTGCTCAGAGCCATTTCCATTTCACGACCAGACGTGGTTGTTCTGGGTACTGATTTCTCACGATCTAAGCACCCAAATTGCGTAAAAATGTAATCACATGTCAGTTCTAGTATAATATATTTGTCCAATGAATATCCGTTTATCATTTGCATTTCTTCTTGGTGTAGCGATTGTAATGGCCAGTAGTGTTTATTAGCCTTTGTGGTGGGTGATTGCTATCCACATCCATCATCGTTACTTAAACTTGCCACCATTTTGGGCGAAAGATAGTGTAATACTCCCTTGAAAACCATATCGGGCCTGAATTTATCCATTCCGAGATGACTCGAAGCAGTTTTGAATGTCAGCTGATTTCATACACCGTATTAGGCATGATATTGTGTTGTCGGTCCTCCCATGTTTTTCGTCCAACCCCTATACGTTAACTCAGCGTACTATAGTGACCAGCATTGTAGGTGTATCTGGTGTCACTCCTACGGAATACAGCTAGGTATTTGACGATTGTCTATACTCGTCTATGGAATGATATAATAATACTGAAGATTTTCTCCCGTTTACATGCATTGCATTGCAGTACTTTTTCTAATGGTAAAAATCGACTACCAGTCTTTGTACCAAGCAGCACTTGCAGTTTTCCTGAATTTCGGAATAATTGTCTAAAGATTCTACGCCCACACATACGTTTCACTGGAAAATAACCTGAGATCTGTCCGCTTACTGAACAGAACGGCTGAACCCCGCTCACTAGACGCGTGTGACACTGTCCTTCACTTGTAGCAGTATCTGTCCCTGTACAAAGATGTACTGATTTCTGATGGTTGACGTACCTCAGCCCAATCGTTTACAATCTCCTGAACCACTAGGATGCTCTGATAGTCGCAAACGCAGCTCAAGGTCTCAGCTTTAAAAGCTCAACCCTCGCTAAATAATGTCTGAATCGGTTTTCGTGACTGGTTCCTGTAAATCGTTAAACTAAGGCACAAGACTGTTACTGAAGCATAAAGGTTCGATGACTGCTATTACACAGACAGCGCTCCATGTCTTTCTTTCGAATTTGGCAAAAGACACAAACCTCTTGTCTGCTAGCACGCCGTCAGCAGGAGAGGAGACAGAAGGCTACAAACAGCGGTCACGTGTAATCAGAAACCCAGAGCGGAACAGAAGGTGAGGGCAGACAAACGAACAGACAAAGAAAAGGGCCAGAGAGGATAGACGACACCAATTAGTCACGAAGCGCGCCCTGCTGTCCCACTTGCTGTTGGAGCAGTTTATGACCAGTAATTTCCTGAAACTGAGAACGGCCCCGAGACATTTGCGTTGACGACTTACGATTATAAATAGAACAAAGAGGCCGCACGGCTTAAAAATAGTCGCTCCGACCGGCCGTGGTGATGCCATTCTGCCGGCGATGCAGTCATCGCGGCTTAACGAACCGCGACCTCTCACCGCGCCACGGGCAGGCGCCGTTTCGCGAGCCGCGCAAAAACAGACGCGCCGTCGCTGCCGTAGGCCTATTCCTTAACCCGTACCGCCCCTATCTGTATCTACATACGAGCAGACTGTAACAAGTAAGGCACATTTTTATTTGAAATTTTGTTCAGGATTCCAATACATCATATTATTCCCCACTCTTTGGCTACAAAATCCTGCTTTTAACAAAATCCCCGTTCAATGAGACGCCTTATGCTACCTTACAAGGAGGTACACAGGTAGTTCCAGTTTTCAAGAAAGGTCGTCGAGCATATGCGCAAAACTATAAGCCTAGATCTCTGACATCGATCTGTTGTAGAATTTTAGAACATGTTTTTTGCTCGCGTTTCATGTCATTTCTGGAAACCCAGAATCTACTCTGTAGCAATCAACATGTATTCCGGAAACAGCGATCGCGTCAGACCCAACTCGCATTATTTGTTCATGAGACCCAGAAAATATTAGATACAGGCTCCCACGTAGATGCCATTTTCCTTGACTTCCGGAAGGCGTTCGATACAGTTCCGCACTGTCGCCTGATAAACATAGTAAGAGCCTACGGAATATCAGACCAGCTGTGTGGCTGGATTGAAGAGTTTTTATCAAACAGAACACAGCATGTTGTTCTCAATGGAGAGACGTCTACAGACGTTAAAGTAACCTCTGGCGTACCACAAGAGAGTGTTATGGGACAATTGCTTTTCACAATATATATAAATAACCTAGTAGATAGTGTCGGAAATTCCATGCGGCTTTTCGCGGTTGATGCTGTAGTATACAGAGAAGTTGCAGCATTAGAAAATTGCATCGAAATGCAGGAAGATCTGCAGCGGATAGGCACTTGGTGCAGGGAGTAGCAACTGACCCTTAACATAGACAAATGTAATGTATTGCGAATACTGTAAAATATCTGGGAGTATGCGTAAGGAACGATTTGAAGTGGAATGATCATATAAAATTAATTGTTGGTAAGGCGGGTGCCAGGTTGAGATTCATTGGGAGAGTCCTTAGAAAATGTAGTCCATCAACAAAGGAGGTGGCTTACAAAACACTCGTGCGGTCTATACTTGAGTATCGCTCATCAGTCTGGGATCCGTACCAGGTCGGGTTGGCAGAGGAGATAGAGAAGATCCAAAGAAGAGCGGCGTGTTTCGTCGCAGGGTTATTTGGTAAGCGTGATAGCGTTGCGGATATGTTTAGCAAACTCAAGTGGCAGACTTTTCGAGAGAGGCGCTCTGCATCGCGGTGTAGCTTGCTGTCCAGGTTTCGAGAGGGTGCGTTTCTGGATGAGGTATCGAATATATTGCTTCCGCCTACTTATACCTCCCGAGGAGATCACGAATGTAAAAGTAGAGAGATTCGAGCGCGCACGGAGGCTTTCCGGCATTCGTTCTTCCCGCGAACCATACGCGAGTGGAACAGGAAAGGGAGGTAATGACAGCGGCACGTGAAGTGCCCTCCGCCACACACCATTGGGTGGCTTGCGGAGTATAAATGTAGATGTACCATTCTACTGTTCGCCGTCGGAGCCAACGTCTCGAGGAGTGCATCCGCCAAACAAATGGAAATCAGAAGGTGCGAGATACGGCTGTAGGGGGGATCAGGAAGAACGGTCCAATGAAGCTCTGTGACCACACAGACTTGTGTGAGGCCTTCCGTTGTCATAGACAAGCAGAAGTTCGTTTGCATTTTTGTGCCAACGAACACACTGTAGACATATCTTCAGCTTCTTGCCGGTAGCACAGTACACTTCAGAGTTGATTGTTGCATCATGATGGAGGACATCAAACAGCGAGGTGTTTGATTGTGATCCGTTGATCATCTCGAATGAGAGTGTCCGCACGTTCCAATATTGCAGCAGTCACAACTACGTGTGGCCGTGGGAGATCGGGCAGGTACGCGGGACCTTGTTGCGATGATGAAAAGCGCCTCTTTCAGCGACTCACGGTGCATTTGTTCACTGCCAGATTTCCGTAGAAATTCTGCAAATACCTATGAGCATCTGCGATGCTCTGGTTTTTCGCCATAAGAAACTCAGGTTACGTATACCGCTGCCACGTATCGGAACTTCAAGAAACTAAAGGGGCTGAATCGGGAACATTCCACGACGTATTTTCTGCAGCGAAATTGGCTGAGAAAAATATGGTTGCATTACTTATTAAACGCCCCTCATGTGTGCGCCGAAAGTGCTCTTCTCTGCACTTCGTAATTTTCCTGAGTCAAGCATCGTCTTACTGCGCTCACTTCGTGCACTCTCTGTTACCTCTGCACGTAATCGGAATACGCCGTGCACGATATCGTAAGACGAGGTGCATTCAAGTTATCTATCACACATTCGGATTTTTTCTCAAGATCGGCTACAGATAGAAACATGCAGTTTGATTTAATGTGTGAACTCATTGTAAAAATGGAACAGAGATGGCAGCACTGTACGGCCCAGTGAGCTACAGCGTCACCTCTGCTTTTGATACTTAAAATGGCAATGTTTCCATTACAAGGACAGCGTTTAATCATTCGTTTTCTGCCTGGGGTGACACCGATTGAAATTAATCGACAGCTGAGTCAGACATGTGGTGACAGTGTCATGGATGTGTCTAATGTTCTTCCGCGAATGCGATAGTTCACATAAAGCGAAACGTCGTATGACAACAAATCAAAACACTCTCGGCCTCGCACCGTCCGATCAGATGATATTATCGCGCGAGTAGAGAAATTTGTTTCGGGAAATCGTCGAATGAGCTTGTAACACATTGCCTCCAAAGCTGGCACGACGACCTCAAAATGCGGGAAGTGTCCTCCAGCTGGGTGTCACTAACGCTGACTAACCATCACAAGGTTACGTGGGTGGCATGCTGCAAGGCAATGTTGACGCCTGATGACAACTCCTGGTGCCGTGACGAACGGATGGCTGCACGCTACCTGCATGCAGGCCAACAAGCCATTCAAGGGTTGAGGGCCACTACGATATCGAACTGGCTAATCCCTGTTCCATTACTAAGAGGATCCACAAGGTCTGTGTTATTTGTCGCCAAGAGCGCTAAAACATTTCTGCCTTGTGTGAGTTATTAGACAAGTTGCTCTGCAGGTGAACTGCGGTTAAAATAACAGAGAGTGACCCGGTGTGTGACAATAAATATTCATTTTGTCGTAACTAAGTAGCTGATTATGCGGCGTTGCGCATATACTCGTCTTCTGATAGGCAGGAAAAGGAATCACATCTTCATATAGTACGAAATCAAAGTAATTTTATGTAGGGCCTCTAAGAGAGGACTCGATATTTGGAAGATCTCAACACTTCTAAGAAATCACGTCACTGGACAACACGATATCTCAGGGAAATAAGTGATACACTAAACGTTCTTTCGCTGCATGTAGTTAATGAAACATCAAATACATACTGGTCTAGAGAATAATTTTACGGCTGAGCTGAATGCAGTCTTAGAGTCGGAATTGTAACAATTCACAAGCAGTTTATCGCATTTTAAATAAACGTGTGAGCAGTGTTTCCGAACCTCTTGCGTTCTGTTAATTGTTTGGAGGTTAGTAATGCCGGAAACTATTACATAAACAGGGACAGATGCGTAATCTGTTGGTAGAGAGATTTCTTGCAGGCTGCCTTAATATTGTGAGGCACTGCATTGCGTATTAGGGGGATCCACATGCGGATTTCGAAATTACCCTCTCATTTTCCTACCCGTATTTTCTATTTTAGATCGAAAACGCCACAGAAATATAATACTAAAGACATGTTGCTGCATCGATAAGACGTAGTAAAGAAAATAAGATGCCACTTGCACGGTTGCGAAACGATTCAACGTAAACCAAGGTATATCCGTGTTCTAGCTTGATCACAATAATTTCATACAATTGGCAAAGGCACACCTTTCGCCACTTTTAACAAAAAAAAAAAACTTACCATCTTGGAGGACCAATTATTCCACTACTTGTTGGCTACCTGTGGCAGCTGGAAATTAGGTTCGACGCCAAGAAAGGCCATCGGTCAGAGTGCCGAACAACAGTAGAGCCCGCATACACGTCAAGCAATGTGAGGAGGAAAATGTTGACAACTACTGCGCAAAAGTCGATGGCTTTTTTAAGTCGATAAATCTCGTGAACGTAAACAAAGGATACTGACAAGTGTATACACGATAAGGAAAATGTTTTCCCACGTTATTACGGAGTGACTAGAATGATCACAAAGATAAAGTTGCGGGGATGGCGAACCAAAGCTATCAAAAATAAGCCTTAATTTCAGGAAAAAATATCTGAGAATGTTCGTTTGGAGCACAGAATTGAATGGAACTGAATTATGGACCGTTGGAGAAACCAGAAAAGAAGAGAATCTAATTGGTGGACATGTTATGGAATAGAAGACGAAGACGAAATTAAACGGACTGACTAGATAAGAGATGAGGAGGAGGTGAGGAAAGGAATATGTGGAAATCACGCCGTAAGATGTCGGGGAATAGCTTCGATAGTACTAGAGGAAGCCGTAGAGCGAAAACAGTAGGGGAAGACAGAGATTGTTATATATCCAACAAATAATTGAGAATGTTGGGTGTAAGTGTAACTGATAATGTTGACTGAAATACTTACTTACTGCCTCTTCCATAATTAGGCTGTTGGCGTGTCCCGACATCAGTTCACTGCCATTTATTCGTGGTCGACCAATTCTATGTCCTCCATTCTAAAAATGTGGTCTTCCCAGTTTCTCTTGTTCTGGGAAATTCTTCATACAACGAGAATATACACTCACCAAAAAATGTTAAGCATATTTCCAAATTACTCACCAGTAGTCACTACGGACGTTCCTTTCGTGTTTATGTAGGAAGGTGGTTGTGCACATAATGTGAACTCATTCGTCGTTGCCACTCTGTCTCATCAAGAGCCGTGCAATCAGGGCTTGTAAACAACGCAGTATACCAGAGCTGAGCTATCGTGAGTACACAGTTGTCCGTGTGGCTCGTAGTGCAGCACAATGCCTCGGAACAGCCTCTCCATGGCAGACCGTATCACAATCACCACATCGATGAGAAAAACATGAAACAAATTGACGCTGCGGATATTGTTCATGTTAATCAAAGTGTTGTCTCCAGACTGTGGAAAAAGTTCCAGGAAACGCACTCAGTAGCGGACAGACATCGCGAAGGCCGCCCACGCAAAATTACAGCAGTTCAGGACCGTTACGTAATGATATCTGCATGGAGACACCCTAAAAAGGCAGCGACAAATCTGTGCCACGAGCTTCGAGAAGCCACAGGGGTTCCCGTAAGTAACCAAACTCTGCGCGACAGACTTTATGGTGGGGGATTGTACAGCTGAAGACATCTCATGACTCCACCACTCCGTTCGTATCACAGCGGTGCTCGTGTAAAATGGACTGGATCACACGAACATCGGGTGTGAGATCCATCGACCAAATCGCTATTCACAGACAAAGTACGAATATGCTTGTACCCTGTAGTCAATTCTGTTCGCATATGGAGGCAAACCGGGGAACGCAATCATCCCTTACTGTCTGTGAAAAGTCACCAACAATCCGGTGGCTCAATCGTATTTGGGCACGTATGATGTATGGCCGCCGCACACCATTCGTTCCAATTGAAGGCAACATGACCGCTGCAGTGTATGAGAACATCATTTCCAACCCATAGTCAGCAGTTTTGCAGAGACTGTACGGGAAGGACTCGCTCTACAGGATAATAACGCTCGACCTTATCATGCTCGCAGTGTGTGTCGGTATCTGAATGGGCGAAGGATCCGAAGAATGGATTGGCCAGCATGATTTGCATAGAGCATGCATGGAGCTTACTCAAAAGAGTGATTTCTAGTCGCCAACAACCTCCATTAACTATTGAAGCTCTCAGGAATGCTGCCATTGAGTAGTTGAACAATATGTCTCAAGAGGCCTGCAATAAGTTTAACCTGAGCATGCTCCGTCGCATGAAGAGTGCCTGATGTTTCATGGAGGACCTATTGAACGTTACTGAACACACCATTTTATGTTTTTTGATGTCGTGGGACAATGCAATTTTTTTTCGAATAATGTTCCTTTTTCATTTCATAATCTGTTCAACGAGAACATATAGCGTAGTTTTCCTTTGCGTAATATTTTTTATTATCAAAAAATACAGTGTAAGTCATCCATCACATTTCAAGATATGAGCTCCAATTACATGCTTAACTTACTTTGATGAGTATATTTAATTGTTGCCTTATCAGACGAATGGAAAGTACTGTGATTCGATAATTTGTTTTATTCGCCCATGTCTCGCTTCGGTACATCAGTTTTGGCACAGCCATGGTCTTATAAAATTGAAGTCGAATTTCTACTCACCCCTTAATCTTCTATATTAGCTGGATGGTTCCACATATATATTTAAATCTATGAAAGCTTTTCTTCTTTTCGTCATCTCTTTTAAAAGATAAATCGCAGTCAAGACAACTGAAGCTTGAAATATGTTGTGTTGATTGGCAGTCAGTTATTATCTTTTTAATTTTATCCATATTTTGCAGCTTAAAACGTGACTGTATGTGCACATATTTTCCGCATTCGACTTACGAAATTCATAACCTAACATTAAACCTTTTCGTGACAGGAATATGCATTTCACCTCATTCAGGAGAAGAAATAAAATATGTATTAAAACAAAGTACACCTGACGATGGACCGACATGCATCGCGTAGTTCATAAAACAAGAAAAAGTTGTGACTGAAGGCGTTGTTTAATTCATACCTCCAAAGTTATTATCTTGCCTCTAATTTGAAATTGTGGTAATACCAGAGATAAAATAATGAGACCGAAAAGTTATCAACAAGTTGTACAGAAACCAGACTGCAGTTACGAAAGTCGAAAGGCATGTAAGGCAAGCGGTAGTTGAGAAGTCTCTCCCCGATGTATTCAATCTGCACATTGGGCAAGGAGTAGAGGAAACTAAGGATAAATTTGGAAATGAAGAAGAAATAAAAAGTTTGAGGTTTTGCCGATGACATTATAATTCGGTCAGAGACAGCAAAGGTTTTGCAAGATGAGTTGAACGGAATAGATACTGTCTTCAAAAGAGATAAAAAGATGAAAGCCAACAAAAGCAAAACATTGTTTACCTAATGTAGGAGAATTAAACCCAGTGATGCTGAGGGAATTTGGATCGGAAATGGGACACTAAAAGTAGTCGACGAGTTTTGCTGTTTGGACAGCAAAATAACTGACGAGGGCCGAAGAAGAGAGGATATAAAATGCAGACTTGCAACAGCACGGAAATCCTTTCGGAAAATTTATCAGTTGAAGACATAAAGTCTGGAAGTAAGTCTGCGAACATGTTAGGGCGCTATATTAGTATATGTCCTTCTTGATTATATTTGTTGTACGAGGGATGTTCAGTAAATAATTCGACACATATTTTTTCTCAGCCAATTTCGACTGAAAAATGCGGAATTTGTTGTGAGGCATCATGGAATATTGCCGATTCAGCCGCTATAGTTTCATGAAATTCCTATTGGTGACGGCCTCTATAAATAGCCCTCAAAGTGGCTTGTGTAACTGAGGTGCGTTCAAAGCAGAGAGGTTACATTGAGTTTCTTTTGGCAGAAAAACACAGCTTCGCAGATATTCCTGGGCATTTGCAGAATCACTACGGAGACATGACAGTAAACAAAATCACGGTAAGTCTTTGGGCGAGTCGTGTGTTATCATCGCAACAAGGTCGTGCAGACCTATCCGATCTCCCAGCTGCCAGACGGCCGCACACAGCTGTGACTGACTCCTGCAATACTGGAACGTGTGGACACTCTCATTCGAGATGGTGGCCAGATCACAATCAAAGACCTCGCTGCTCAACTAGACGTCTCTGTTGGTAGTGCTGACAACTCAACCACCAGTTGGGGTAATCAAAGCTGTGTGCCCGCTGAGTTACGCCCTCCGGGTTCCTTGCCTTGTAGCAGAAGACCATATAGGGCAACGAAGGACCATTTGTGCGGAACCGATTGCGTGTTACGAGGCTGATCACGGCAGTTTTTTGGTCGAACATTGTCACAGGTGACAAAACATGGGTTCAACACTTCGGACCGGAGACAAAACGGCAATCCATGGAGTCCAAGCCACACAACGTCTCCTCCAAAGAAAAAGTTCAAGGCCGCACCCGCAACTGGTAATGTCTTGGCAGCAGTCTTCTACAGTTTTTTTTTTACTTCATGCCGTCCCTCAAGGTGCAACGATCAACTCTGAACTGTATTTCGCTACCCTCAGCAAACTGAAGAAACAATTTCAGCATAATGAGATTTTCACTCTGCAGCGGAGTGTGTGTGCTGATATGAAACTTCCTGGCAGATTAAAACTGTGTGCCGGACCGAGACTCGAACTTGGGACCTTTGCCTTTCGCGGGCAAATGCTCTACCATCTGAACTACCCGAGCACGACTCACGACCCGTCCTCACAGTTTCAATTCCGCTAATATCTCGTCTCCTACCTTCCAAACTTCACAGAAGCCCTTCTGCGAACCTTGCAGAACTAGCACTCCTGGAAAAAAAGGATACTGCGGAGGCATGTCTTAGCCACAGCCTGGGTGATGTTTCCAGAATGAGGTTTTCACTCTGCAGCGGAGTCTGTGCTGATATGAAACTTCCTGGCAGATTAAAACTGTGTGCCGGACCGAGACTCGAACTCGGGCCTTTGCCTTTCGCGGGCAAGCGCTCTGCTCTCTTCGCAGAAGAGCTTCTGTGAAGTTTGGAAGGTAGGAGACAAAGTACTGGCAGAACTGAAGCTTGTAACGGAACGTATTAAAGGCTTTACTGTACCGAAGTATGCGATACCCTCCAAATTCAACCAGTTTAACGAGTATTTATGATTATAGCAAAGGTATTGTGTATGTTAACAGTGATTGCATAACATGTCTCCATAAACAGTCAACCCATTAAATTATACTGAGTAACTGACCCACACAAAAGTTAATATCACTTGATCACTGATACAGCAAATGTCATCATGTAAAAACACTGAGTTCGTCTTAAATAATTAATATGAAGTACGAAAAATGGTGGACAACTTAGGTATTTTGGATCTCCTTAAATAAAAATCACCCAGTGAAACCTATTTGTTCACTAGGAGCGTTTTCACTCAGTATTCACGTAAGCAATCCTATTTTAGACGAAAACCAATGTAATTCTTAATAATTCATGTTATTTACTTATTTATGCAAATTAGAGAAGTCAATTGACAAACTTCTAAAAAACGGCCTTTTTGTAACCAAGAATTATTCTGTCAAGTCAACAAATCTGTCTGTCATTTTAATAACATGTTAAATTATGTCACTCGATGCAAATTAATAACTTTTCTGCACAAATTATGATAACAGATGTACACGTGACTTATAAACTATATCTCTTTTTAGTAGTTCTTTGACAATGTTATAAATACAAGCTGCAAGAAGGGTCGAGAGGCAGTCGGAATGTCACTTTGGTAAAGTGTGTTTGTGTGTTATTGTTTGAGGTGGAGGCAGACAGATACGAAAAAAGCCGCCTATACTGTCGCAGTAAGTAAAAACTAAATTTACATCGATATCGAAAGATAAGGTATAGTCATGGCGATACATTGAAGTGTGACCCATCTTTCTGCCATAGAACCAGCACCCAGCATTATGCTACTACCAATAATGATGTAACTTCCCGGATTCTGCCGAAATCATCTGAAGATGAACCTGAAAGGGTTCGAAAACCGGTTAATGTAATAAAGCATTATTAATGAAAAAGTGACTGGTTGCAGTTGTGTATAATTATTTACATTAATATACAGTCACGGTTCTAAAATATCCGTAATGGATAAGCATAACATGAAATGTATTCGCAGTTGCGAATATGGACAGCAATCAGCTGTATGATGGAATGATAACAACGAAATTTTGTGCCGGACTGGGATTCGAACCCTGATTTCTCTTTGATCGAAAGCGGTCACCTTACAATTAGGCCATCTGGGTACAACTCATTGCCACCCTCAAACTTCCATATGTCATCAACAATGTATCTATAATCTTTTCTCGAACATCTATTACGTATATTCCAGCACAGAGGAGACACTTTATTTCGAAAGTCATTTCCCTGGCGTCGGCGGATAAATACGGTATTTTTGTTGTTCCGAGACTGTGACTTGTGCTCGGACAGCCTAATGGTAATGCGACCGCGCACATTAAGTGGGAAATACAGGTATGAGTCCCCGTCCAGCACAAATTTTCATTGCACCGTTCCATTACACAGCTGATAATTGTCCGTATTCGCAATTGTGAATACATTTATTTCATATCTGCTGTAGTCACTGCAGTACCTAAGGAATATTGCATTATGCTTCGGAACGACACAGGCACTGTGATATATCTACGATAACCCGAGACACACCTTCGCTTGTTTTGACTCCTCTTCCACTGAGCAAAGATTCTCGGAAATCGGTTTATGGTACTTGCCGTTTTCTCCTCGTGAGATGAAGAAGTTGGCATGTATCGTGCCAGTCACGTAACTCATCTGCATCTAGATCTACATATATACTCCCCTAGCCACCAAGCGGTGTGTGGCGGAGGGCACACGTCGCGCCAAAGTGATATTTCCCCTCCTCCTCCTCCTCCCCCCCCCCCCCCCCCACTGTTCCACTCGCGGATCGCGTGAAGGAAAAACGACTGTCTGAACGTCTCAGTATGACGTCTAATTTCCCTTATCTTTGAATGGTGATCATTGCGTGATTTGAAATTGGCGGTAATAATACACTCCTGGAAATGGAAAAAAGGAACACATTGACACCGGTGTGTCAGACCCACCATACTTGCTCCGGACACTGCGAGAGGGTTGTACAAGCAATGATCACACGCACGGCACAGCGGACACACCAGGAACCGCGGTGTTGGCCGTCGAATGGCGCTAGCTGCGCAGCATTTGTGCACCGCCGCCGTCAGTGTCAGCCAGTTTGCCGTGGCATACGGAGCTCCATCGCAGTCTTTAACACTGGTAGCATGCCGCGACAGCGTGGACGTGAACCGTATGTGCAGTTGACGGACTTTGAGCGAGGGCGTATAGTGGGCATGCGGGAAGCCGGGTGGACGTACCGCCGAATTGCTCAACACGTGGGGCGTGAGATCTCCACAGTACATCGATGTTGTCGCCAGTGGTCGGCGGAAGGTGCACGTGCCCGTCGACCTGGGACCGGACCGCAGCGACGCACGGATGCACGCCAAGACCGTAGGATCCTACGCAGTGCCGTAGGGGACCGCACCGCCACTTCCCAGCAAATTAGGGACACTGTTGCTCCTGGGGTATCGGCGAGGACCATTCGCAACCGTCTCCATGAAGCTGGGCTACGGTCCCGCACACCGTTAGGCCGTCTTCCGCTCACGCCCCAACATCGTGCAGCCCGCCTCCAGTGGTGTCGCGACAGGCGTGAATGGAGGGACGAATGGAGACGTGTCGTCTTCAGCGATGAGAGTCGCTTCTGCCTTGGTGCCAATGATGGTCGTATGCGTGTTTGGCGCCGTGCAGGTGAGCGCCACAATCAGGACTGCATACGACCGAGGCACACAGGGCCAACACCCGGCATCATGGTGTGGGGAGCGATCTCCTACACTGGCCGTACACCACTGGTGATCGTCGAGGGGACACTGAATATTGCACGGTACATCCAAACCGTCATCGAACCCATCGTTCTACCATTCCTAGACCGGCAAGGGAACTTGCTGTTCCAACAGGACAATGCACGTCCGCATGTATCCCGTGCCACCCAACGTGCTCTAGAAAGTGTAAGTCAACTACCCTGGCCAGCAAGATCTCCGGATCTGTCCCCCATTGAGCATGTTTGGGACTGGATGAAGCGTCGTCTCACGCGGTCTGCACGTCCAGCACGAACGCTGGTCCAACTGAGGCGCCAGGTGGAAATGGCATGGCAAGCCGTTCCACAGGACTACATCCAGCATCTCTACGATCGTCTCCATGGGAGAATAGCAGCCTGCATTGCTGCGAAAGGTGGATATACACTGTACTAGTGCCGACATTGTGCATGCTCTGTTGCCTGTGTCTATGTGCCTGTGGTTCTGTCAGTGTGATCATGTGATGTATCTGACCCCAGGAATGTGTCAATAAAGTTTCCCCTTCCTGGGACAATGAATTCACGGTGTTCTTATTTCAATTTCCAGGAGTGTACATGCTCTGCATCCTCGGTGAAGATCGTATTTCGGAATTTAGAGAACATCCCCTTTCATTTAGCGCGCCGTCTGTCTGCAAGTGTGTCCCACTTCAAACTTTCTAAGAGATTTGTAACGCTCTCGCGATGGCTAAATGTACCAGTCACGAATCTTGCCGCTCTTCTTTGGACCTTCTCAAACTCTTGAATCAGACCCAACTGGTAAGGGTCCCATACAGACCAACAATACTCTAAGACTGGACGAACTAACGTATTGTAAGCTATTTCCTTTGTTGAAGGACTGCATCGCTTCAGGATTCTACCAATAAACCGCAATCTAGAGTTTGCCTTACCCGTTACTTGTGTACTCTGATCATTCCATTTGAGATCATTTCGAATAGTCACACTCAGATACTTGACGGATGTTACCGCTTCCAAAGACTGAGCATTTATTTTGTAGTCGTACATTAATGGGGATTTTCGCCTTGTTATACGCAGTAGGTTACACTTACTAATATTGAGAGATAACTGCTAGTCATTACACCACGCATTTATTTTCTGCAAATCCTCATTGATTTGTTCACAATTTCGTTTGACACTACTTTCCTGTAGACTACAGCATCATCGGCAAACAGTCTAATGCCGCTGTCAATACCATCAACCAGATCGTTCACGTAAATCGTAAAAAGTAGCTGACCTATTACGCTGCCCTGGGCCACACCCGAAGTTTCTCTTGTTTCTGTTGCAGTCACCCCGTTCAGGAGGACATACTGCTCCCTATCTGTTAGAAAACTTTCTATCCAACCGCATATGTCATCGGACAGACCGTAAGCGCGCACTTTTTCGAGCAAGCGACAGTGCAGAACTGAGTAGAATGCCTTTCGAAAGTCGAGAAAAATGGCATCAACCTGGGAGCCGGTATCTAGAGCCTGTTGTATATCATGCACAAAGAGGGCAGCTGTGTCTCGCATGACCGCTGTTTCCTAAAACCGTGCTCGTTTCTGCAGATGAGCTTCTCAGAGTCTAGAAAAGTCATTATGTCTGAACATAAAATATGTTCCATGATTCTACAACAAATTGATGTTAGTGAAATTGGCCGGTAATTATGTGCATCCGATTTTCTCCCCTTTTTATAGATTGGTATGACCTGGGCCTTTTTCCAGTCCCTTGGAACTTTCCGCTGTTTCAATTATCTCTGATAGATGATGGATAAGAATGGTGCTATATTTTCAGCATAGTCAACATATAATCTTACGGGGATACCGTCTGGGCCAGATGCCTTCCTGGCGTCTAAGGATCTTGACTGTTTTACAATCCCAGATACACTAAACATTATGTCAGCCGTCCTTGTGTTTGTTCGATAATTGAAAGGGGGGAATGGTGCAGCAGTCCTCTACCGTAAACGAGTTTTTGAAAGCTAGGTTTAGAATTTCGGCCTTCTGTTTATCATCATAAGTTACATTACCCGTACTGTCAGCAAGAGAAGGTATTGAATTTGAAACATCCCCTTTGAAAAATTAATGAATGACTGTGCTGACAAACACCTTACGTTATTTGATATTCAAACAGCTGAGCAGAACTGAACGTACTCAGACATTTCGCTCTTTACTTATTCTGATCAACACTAAACTGACACACAATTTTTTTAGCGCAACGCAATCTGCCTTTCAATAATCCCTACAAAAGAATGGCCCTGACTAACAATAACCTATGCCTTTCATGAATCACTTACCTCACAAAAATCTTCGTTACTTGAACTACTGCAATACAGCGAGCGACAATACTGCCAGCTAAATAAAAGATTCTAACTACTGAAGGCGCTAACTACTGATAGGCATAGTTAGCAAATGAAAGATTTTTATAGAGAGCAAACATTGTATTTACCTTAATAGTATTCAAAAGTCATCATATTAATATATCAGTTCATGATATCCAGTATTTTAAATTTACTCTTTCTGATGGACACACGTCCAGATCGTCCGCTCTCAAAATTCTGCCATCTCTCTCCCCACATCCACCACTGCTGGCGGTTCACCTCCAACTGCGCTACGCTACGCACTCCAACAATGCCAACCAGCCATAGACTGCACACAGCACAGTCAGTGATTTTCATAAGGAGCGCTACGTGACGTTACCAACAGAAAAACCTAAACAGCCTACTTACAAATTATTTGTAGCGTTCGTAGATTTTACGTACGACCAAAACATTTTTTGGGGTTATTTTTAGAATCTGCAGATAAAATATTGCTTTCAAATTCGTTAAAAGAATCTCTCATTGTCCTTTTGACAGCTGCTTTCAATTCGCGTAATTTCTGTTTGTCAGCGGAGCAGTGACTACCTTTAAAACGACTATGCAAAATTCTCTGCTTGCTCAGCAACTTCCTAATATGTTTGTTGTATCGAGGTGGATCCTTTCCCTGCGCTATATGACCCAAAAACTGCATTTGTTAGCACTGGTGGAACAGGTGGGATGTCTCCTGAATGGCGCATGCGCTGCGCCGCCGCAGCGTCACTCACAGCCCCAGTGGGCGTGCCCACGCGCGCGCCACGCTTCGCGAACCAGTGCTAACCGGACTGCGACCGCCTAACGGGCGTAAGACCGAGCGCAAGCACATGGTAATGTGCCCGCCGGAGCTTTCCTCTGGCCTCGCGTCATCTCCCACGCAGCGCTGACTAACTTGCACTCCGGTCTTACCGTGCCACTCATTCACTACGCTAGGCTTGTGCTGGGAACTGTACTTAGTTCCATTCCGCCTTCAGTGTGCCTAGGGAATCGACTGACGGGGCTTTTTAGGCTGCCGACGATTTTAATTAAATTATAATTTCTGCGGACAACGTATTGATATAAATGTCAGTTTTTGGCACACAGGATCTGTAGCCAACCTGATGTAGTGCACACCAAACACGCAGAATCTCATTGCCCTCTTCCCCCGTCCTGTCACTCCTACCCAAAACTGTGCTTCCATCTACGTACACCTTCTAGGCGTTTGATGGAATGTACACACAAAGGCAAAAACAACGAACTAAAGGAGTAATGCTAATTAGTCACAAACTGGTATTCATACAAATATCGACGGAAACTGCAAATCTGTAAACTTTTGAAATGCCTGGGCTAGCAGGACAAAGCGGATTAGATTGTAGAAAGGGGCCAAAATAAGTTGCTGTCAGTTCCACTCAACATACAAACTTTATTCATCGACACACAACAAGGATGCAAAACACTCAAAACTTTAATCGACCTCCTTTGATTAACAAAATGGTTCAAATGGCTCCGAGCGCTGTGGGACTTAACATCTGAGGTCACCAGCCCCCTAGAACTTAGAACTACTTAAACCTAACTAACCTACGGACGTCACACACATCCATGCCCGAGGCAGGATTCGAACCTGCGACCGTAGTGGCTTTGATTAACCTTCGATCAGCTGAAGGCCACACTCAAAATCCAAGACACAAGACCTAAGCAAGAAATTGAAATACAAGGTTCTTCTGGAGGTTTCACACAAGAATATTTTCTAAATCTTCAATCTAAACAGGTTGAAGGCCTTAGCAATTTAAATTTAATGGAACTTGGCTGGAGGCCGCACATTAATCAATAAGAAGAGTATCGATCAAAAGGTAGAAGGCCTTATCTTAAACGGGGTCAGGGATTTTCTCTGCCTCGTGATGGCTGGGTGTTGTGTGATGTCCTTAGGTTAGATAAGTTTAAGTAGTTCTAAGTTATAGGGGACTGATGACCATAGATGTTACGTCCCATAGTGCTCAGAGCCATTTTTGAACCTCATCTTAAAACAAAAGCATAACAATCTTATGCCTGAAGGGCAAGAGATATTGATACTCGGCTCAAGGCCACACATCAACCAAATAACTAAAACCCAAACAGGGAAATTACTACGTAACACACAAGGAACGGCGCTCAGAAGTTTACAAGGGTCGGACTGGGACTGTAACACTAACGCCCATTCAGGTGAGACGGGCAGCCTGTGCAACGACTTCTTAATCTGAAGGCAACCCAACCGACAGATAGCCGACCGACCAATGAACAAGATCAGTTCCGCTCCACACAACCAGCAAAACGACTACAAGATTTCAATACAACGACACACAGAATATTGGCGCCCAAAACAACTAACAACACCTCAGCTGTCGAACTACACGCGACGCTGGACAGCAACAACAAAACGAGGAAAATACACTTCCTAAAATTAGGCCAACAACCAGGGCAGGTAACCGGAACGTAAACGGCCACGAGGAAGGAGATACCCCTGGCCAACTTCAGTTACAAATTAAGTTAAGTTAAACTCCACAGGAAGACGGCTGGAATCTTAGCCGACTTGAAAATACACACGTTGTTGCTCGCGGGAAAGTCCCAAAAGCGACAATCAGGATCAAACGAAGAAATGTATACAGCTGAGGTTCGATAGTAGGTTAAGTGAGGACTCAACTCTCATGTCCAAGATCGGTGGGAGACGAGCTTCGTAGCTCTCGCAAGCAGCATCTCACACTCCACCCACACGTGGACGCCGCCAGCGGCTCCGGCCTGAATCCTCGCGACGGGGACTTCCTTGCTGTTAAACGTCAACCGACCGACTGGTCACACAACGGCCAGCCGGAAACTGTATCTGCCACACCAAAGATAGTACAGCAGTATTAGTATCGATACATGCTGCTGCTGCCACTCATGTAGAGGACAGCAACATTATCGCGATAATGGCAGGAGATATAAAACCACACGACTGCAACCAAGGTTTAACCGAAGACAAGCATAACTCGAGCTAGCCACGGCTCGGAACGTTGGTGGCCGATGGATGAATGTGTGACGCAGCAGCGCAATTTCAATGTGCAGCTGGCAAGAATAATAAATTGGGAACATATACCAGAGCGTGAAGTCTCCGCGAATTTCATTCCATGTACTCAGTTGGACCGCAGACAGGCGCGTGAACCCCATCCGCAGATGCCAACATTTGAGAGAGACCGTGCAGTTGGGCTCAAAGAAGCTGTATGGAGTAATTGGCGAATCGTCGAGTTTGTATAGGAGCTATGCCATTGTTCGACGATGTTGGCAGGCATGGCTGAACCATGGCCAAACACCGTGTCAAGAACGAACAGTTCGATGTAGAGAGACGACAGAACGTGAGGCCCATGCAATGGTTAGAGAGGCACTCAGAGCCCCAGAATCACCATTTTCAATAAATCTGAAATGGGACTCATGCTTCAGTGACCAAAAGGATCATTAATAGATGACTCGCAGAAAGGGAGCTGAGCTCACGGCATCCTTTGCACCGCCTCCCATTGACCTCTGTACACCATTAAGCCCGTTTTCAAACGATGTCCGGCACATTCGACCTAGAATCTCATTGACGAGTGTAATTGTCTTCAGTGGTGAGTTCCGCTTCGGAATGAGCTCCGATGACCAGCAAATACGTGTCTGTAAGCGACCCACATAGCAGCCGAATGCCAGCCTGACTGTCGTTCGTGCCGGCCGCTATGGCCGAGCGGTTCTAGGCGCTTCAGTCTGGAACCGCGCGGCCGCTACGGTCGCAGGTTAGAATCCTGCCTCGGGCATGGATGTGTGTGATGTCCTTAGTTTAGTTAGGTTAAATAGTTCTAAGTTCTAGGGGACTGATGACCTCAGATGTTAAGTCCCATAGTGCTCAGAGCCATTTGGACCAAGCTATTTTTGACTGTCGTCCACCGTACAGTCCGAAAACCAGGAGTTGTGGTCTGGGGTGCCATTTCTTTTCGTAGCAGGACCCCATTGGTTGTTACCCGTGGAAACCTTACAGCACAGCGGTATGTCGACGCTATTATACGCATTATTTTGTTTCCCCATCATGGAAAACTATACTGGGCTTCCATTTCAGCAAGGTAATTCCCGCCCTCACATGGCGAGAGTTTCTACTGCGTGTCTTCGTGCTTGCCAAACCCTACCTTGGCCTGCACGGTCACCGGATTTCTCCCCAATTGAGAACATTTGAAGCATTATGGGCAGAGCCCTCCAACCAGCTTGGCACTTTTGGCGATCTAACGCGCCAATTGGACAGAATTCGGTGCGATATCCCTCACGGGGACACCCAACAACTTCATCAATCAATAGCAAGCCAAATAACTGCTTGCATAAGGGCCAGAGGTGAACGAACACGTTATTGACTTGCTCAGTTTGCGAAGCTCTTTCTACTGAATATATCATCCAATGTTTCTGGAACTGTAATCATTTGTCTACACATGTACATCATACAGTTCCCATCGCGAATGTTCAACGGGATGCTCGATCTCTTTAATTTCACCTTCACGGTCTTTTCGCGAGACTTACATAAGCAGACGCAGTAACTGTAAGTCAGCCAGTTAACTCTTCTAGCAACGTATTCTCTTACAATTTTAACAGCAAACTACACCGCGACTCACAGTGCCGCTTTTGCAGCGTTTGCTACTGAGTTGGCTGAACACCTCCATGACGCCTCCGCTATTACTAAATGAAATCATAACAAAAGGTGCTGCTCTCCTTTGGACATTCTCTGTTTCCTCTATCAATCGTATTTGGTACAGATTTCAGATTGAGGGTCACTGCTTTGCAGATGGAATATACTTTCCGACGGTTCCTCCAATGAATCTGCGGCTAGCATCTTCCCTACTGAGATCAGTTTTGTGGGGTGATTCCACTTTAAACCGTGATTCCGTGCGCTCACTTCCAGGATATTTAGTTTATGTCAGTCATTCCAGCGACTGTTCTGCAATCATATAATAAACAAAAATGGTTCTTCCTGCCTCTTTATGAGCAATCTGTTACATTTGTTTATACTGAGCGTCAATTGCCAGCCCTGCACCAGGCGTCGATCTGTTGAACTTCTTCCTGCATTTCCCTGCAATTTTTTAGCATTGCGAGCTCTCTATATACAACAGCATCATCCACAAAAAGCCACATCGAGCATCCGATGCTGTCTATTATGTCATTCATATACAGGGTAGGGCAAATAAAAATGGCCCAGAGAGTGAACGAACAGAGTATGCTGGGTTTCACACATTTGTTGTTTGCACAATCTATGTCTGTTCTTAAAGAGGAGACTTTCAGTCTCTAGAAGTATAACACGCGAGCATAAAACATGGTCCAAATTTTCACAACTTATAGACGTCAGCGATATTATTCTGTAGTTACGTGTGTACGTTCGACGACGCTTCTTAAAAACAGAAGTGACCTGTGCTTTTTTTCAGTCACTAAGAACGCTTCGCTCCTCCAGTTATGTCCTGTTATTCACCATTTGGTAGTTAATTCCCCTTTTTCTGTTTTACTGTAGTGACAAAGCTGAGTCCGCTCGTCAGGCACTTGCGGGTACAAAGAAACAAAGCATAGGAAATGTATACAATATTAACTGACTGTAGCAGATGTTGAAAGTGACCACTGTTCGTCTCCTGGCATTTTTTGGCCCTGGTCAACAATCTGCTGAAACTGAGACTTTGGAGGTTGTTGCGATACACCGTAGACTCGAGAGCTCTAAACACAAAGTAATCGCACACTGGCAGATCAGGTGACCTGGGTGGCCGGCTAGGGGCCGCGACCAGTCTGACCTCTGCTAACAACTTTGTCAAGCGTCAAGATCGTGCAAATGTACACCAAGGTTAGGACGGCTGTATGGGCAGTTGCTCCATCCTGTTGGAAAAAACTGTAGGTCTTCTCCTCCTCCGTTAATGATATCACAAATTCACTTCTAATCGTAGCTGCTAGTCCGGACCGCTTTTATTTCCTCCGCCCTGTATATTGTGTACAATAATTGTCTTAAAACACTAACCAGTTGTATGCCCTAAATTGCTTTTACGTCGAAAGATTTCTTTCCGTTAAGAACGACATACCGTGTTCGTTTTGTTAGGAGTCCTTCAGTCCAGCCACAAAGTTGGTCAGCTATTCCATACGGTCGTGTTTTGTCCATTATGAGGCAGTGGGGAACTGCATCTAGCGTCTTCTGAAAGTCAAAAAATACAGTGAGACGCCCTGCTAAACCCGCAGGACAGGACAAGTAGTTTAAATTGTGGAAAGGGGCCAAAATAAGCGGCTGTCAGTTACTCGAACATACGACTTTATTTATTTGACAAAACATTACAAGAGCCAAGAAAGTTTAAAAAAAATACGGCATTAATTTTTGGAACTTAATAACCGGCTGAATACGCCATACACTTTCATGCCTTAAGGGCAAGACCACTTTAATTTAAAAACGGCTGAAAGACAATAACTTAAGAGTCAAACCAAAATCAGAAATTTAAAAGGCAGAAGGCCTTATCTTAAATCAGTTCTTTCAGTTAGGCTGAAGGCCCAAACAATCCCACACCTTAAGAGCAAAACAACTTTAATTCAAAATCGGCTGAAGGCCCATCACTTAAGATTCAACAAAATTAAATTTTTAAAAATGCCTTAGGCCTTACTTAAAACAGTTCTTTAAATTAGACTGATGGCCCAAACAATCTTACGCCTTAAGGAAACACAACCTTAATTTAAAAATCGGGTAGAAGCCATACAAATACAAACAATAAGAACAAATAGGAAAAGGCAGTACACCCAACGGCGCTCAGAAGTTTCCGAGGGTCGGCCTGGAATTCAAATAATAACGATTACTTAGGCGAGACAGGCAGTCGGCCCAACCATTCTCGATCCGACAACCCAACCAACAGACAGTCGACGGACCCACCGACAAGATAACCTCCGCTTCACCTGACCAGCACACAACAGGGAGTTCAGTAGAACAACGTAGAAGGTATTGGCGCCCACAACCAATTGTACATTGAGCTGTCAAACTACACACCGTGCTAGACAGCGACAACTCGATGAGGAAAATATTCTGCCTGAATTTATGTCAACGGCCAGGCAGGTAACCGGAACGTTAACGGCCACAAGCTAGAAGATTCCGCTGGTGCACTTCAATTCGAAATAACCAAGTACAGTTAAATTCCACCGGAGGGTGGCTAAAATTTGCCAGCTTGAAAACACACGTTGTTGCTCGCGGAAATGTCCCAACAGCCAGCAACAAAATCCAAACGACACAATGTGCTGATAGATTAAGTCAAAACTCAACTTTCGTGTCCAGGACCGGTGAGCCACGGACCTCGTAGCAATGGGAACAGCACCACACACTCCGACCGCGCGTGGTCACCGCCAGCGGCCTCAGCCAAACTACGCGCCACGGAGATTTCCTCGCTGCTCCACGCCAACCCATCAGCTGCTCGCACACAGCACAGCCGGAAACTATAAGCGCCAGGCCAAAGATGGTACAAGATGCGAATATCGATACACACCGCTGCTGCCACTGGCGGAGAGAGAGGATAACAGCATAATCACGATTACCGCGGGAGCCTAAACACAGAATAGCGATCGAGGTTTAATCAAACGCATAACATGAGCCAGCCACGGCTCATACAGCATCAACGTGGGCACCGACATTTACTGCCTTTTGAGCCTCGTGGACGAACAAAGTATGCTGGGTTTCACACGGTTGTTGTTTACAGAATCCATGACTGTTCCTACAGGGGAGACTTTCGGTCTGTAGATGTATAACACGCGAGCATAAAACATGATCCAAATTTTTGCAACTTATAGATGTCAGCGATGTTAAATGGTTTCAAATGGCTCTGAGCACTATGGGACTCAACTGCTGTGGTCATAAGTCCCCTAGAACTTCTTAAACCTAACTAACCTAAGGACATCACACACACCCATGCCCGAGGCAGGATTCGAACCTGCGACCGTAGCTGTCGTGCGGTTCCAGACTGTAGCGCCTTTAACCGCTCGTCCACTCCGGCCGGCTCAGCGATGTTATTCTGTAGTTATGTGTCTGTTCGACGACCCTTCTTAGAAACAGAAATTAACTGCGCAGTCACTAAGAACACTTCGCTCCTCCAGTTATGTCCCGTTATTCACCATTTAGCAGCTAATTCCCCTTTTTCTGTTTTACCGCAGAGACCAGGCTGAGTCCGCTAGTCAGGCACTTGCGGTCGTCCTTTGTGACTGTTTCCGTGTCTAACGCCCCGGCTCGCTGCGAAGATTAGCGGCGCTCCGGGACCGGATGGCCGCCGTCGGTGCTGCAGGCGGGAGTGTCCTCTTGGAACAGCAGAGAACCAAACCAGTACGCATCGCCTGAAGTGACACCGGTGCCACGAGACGGGTCTGTCACATGCTGACCCGCTGAGAGTTGGACCCAGCGGCTGGACTTGTCATTAATAGACTGTTTTGGGTCGGTACATCTACATCTACATCCATACTCCGCAAGCCACCTGACGGTGTGTGGCGGAGGGTACCTTCAGTACCTCTATTGGTTCTCCCTTCTATTCCAGTCTCGTACTGTTCGTGGAAAGGACGATTGTCGGTATGCCTCTGTGTGGGCTCTAATCTCTCTGATTTTATCCTCATGGTCTCTTCGCGAGATATACGTAGGAGGGAGCAATATACTGCTTGACTCTTCGGTGAAGGTATGTTCTCGAAACTTTGACAAAAGCCCGTACCGAGCTACTGAGCGACTCTCCTGCAGAGTCTTCCACTGGAGTTTATCTATCATCTCCGTAACGCTTTCGCGATTACTAAATGATCCTGTAACGAAGCGCGCTGCTCTCCGTCGGATCTTCTCTATGTCTTGTATCAACCCTATCTGGTACGGATCCCACACTGCTGAGCAGTATTCAAGCAGTGGGCGAACAAGCGTACTGTACCCTACTTCCTTTGTTTTCGGAATGCATTTCTTTAGCATTCTTCCAATGAATCTCATCTGCTTTACCGATCGGCTTCAGTTTGTGCGAAGGGGGACTTACATAACGAGAGAGCTCAGAATGAGATTTTCACTCTGCAGCGGAGTGTGCGCTAATATGAAACTTCGTGGCAGATTAAAACTGTGTGCCCGACCGAGACTCGAACTCGGGACCTTTGCCTTTCGCGGGCAACTGCTCTACCATCTGAGCTACTGAAGCAGGACTCACGCCCGGTACTCACAGCTTTGCTTCTGCTGTGTGCTCTGGTAGAGCACTTGCCCGCGAAAGGCAAAGGTCCCGAGTTCGAGTCTCGGTCGGGCACACAGTTTTAATCTGCCAGGAAGTTTCAACGAGAGAGCTCTTACGTGTCTTGGGGCACCATGTTCGTGTTCGGCTGCTGATTTGTTTGTGAAGATGGTTATTTCGGTGTCAATCAGTGACCTAGAATGTGTATGAACTCGCTTAATTCGCCAGCGCTCTAACGTTTTACACCCTGAAGAGCCAAAGAAACTGGTGCACATGCCTAATATCGTGTAGGACCCCGGGAACACGCAGAATTGCTGCAGCACGATGTGGCATGGACTCGACTAACGTCTGAAGTAGTGCTGGAGAGAGCTGACACCATGAATCCTGCACGGCTCTCCTAAATCCATAAGAGTACGAGGGGTGGAGATCTCTTCTGAACAGCATTTTGCAGGGCGTCATAGATATGCTCAATATCTGGGGACTTTTGTGGCCAGCGGAAAAGTTTAAAATCACAAGACGGTTCCTGGAGCCGCTCTGTAGCAATTCTGGATGTGTGGGGTGTCGCAGTGTCGTGATTGAATTGCCCAAGTTCGTCGGAATGCACCGTGGACATGTACGGATGCAGGTGGTCAGACAGAATGCTTACGTACGTGTCACCTGTCAGAGTCGTAGCTAGACGTATCAGGGGTCCCATGTTACTCCAACTGCACACGCCCCACACCATTACAGAGCGTCCACCTCCCTGCTGACGTGCAGGGTCCATGGATTCATGAAGTTGTCTCCAGACCCGTACACGTCCATCCGCTCGATAGAATTTGAAACGAGACTCGTCCGATTGGGCAACATGTTTTCAGTCATCAACAGTCCAATGTAGGTGTTGGCGGGCCCAGACTAGGGGTAAGCTTTGTGTCTTGCAATCATCAAAGGAAAGGTACACGAGTGGCCTTCGGCTCCGAAAGCCCATATCGATGATGTTTCGTTGAATGGTTCACACGCTGACACTTGTTGATGGTTCAGCATTGAAATCTTCAGAAATTCGTGGAAGGGTTGCACTTCTGTCACGCTGAACGAATCTCTTCAGTCGTCGTCAGTTCCGTCCTTGCAGGATATTTTTCCGGCCGCAGCGCTGTCGGAGATTTAATGTTTTACCAGATTTCTGATATTCACGGTACACTGGTCATACGGGAAAATCCTCACTTCATCACCATCTCGGAGATGTCGTGTCTCATCGCTCGTGCGCCAACTTTACCACCACGTTCAAACTCACTTAAATCTTGATAACCTGCCATTGTAGCAGCAGTAATCGATTTAACAACTGCGTTGCCAACCGCAGCGCCGTATTCTGCCTGTTTACATATTTCTGTAATTGATTATGCATGCCTATATCAGTTTTTTTGGCGCTTCAGTGTATAATTGTTCAAATGGTTCAAATGGCTCTGAGCACTATGGGACTTAACTTCTAAGGTCATCAGTCCCCTAGAACTTAGAACTACTTAAACCTAACTAAGCTAAAGACATCACACACATCCATGCCCGAGGCAGGATTCGAACCTGCGACCGTAGCGTCCGCGCGGTTCCAGACTGTAGCGCCTTTGACCGCTTGGCCACCGCGGCCGGCTGTATAATTGTGTTTAATTCTCTGCTTACCGGGGGACCTATCCTAACGTGTGCTGTTCTAATGTGTGTTATTCGCTGTTGACTAGCGGATAGAAGATTTCTGTAAATTATTTACTGCACTGCCGGACAGCAGGGACAACGTCAATGTTAGTTGCTGTATATTTTGGCACGCTTTCCTTTAGCGGTTAAGAATTATTATGGTGTGAAAATGATTTGAGGATGTCTGGTATTTCATGTTAGAGATACGAGTGGTCATGCGTTTTGTATTATCGCGAAATAAGGGAGACAGTGTCACTCACATGATACAGGATTTCGGGTGGACATCATTAAAACAAAGGCGATCGCTGTGGCAGAATCTTCCCACGAAATTTCAATCACCATATTTCTCCTCCGAATGCGAAAATATTTTTTTGACACTGACCTACATAGGGAGAAACGTTCATCACAATAAAATACGGGAAATCAAAGCTCGCATAGAATGACACAGGTGTTCGTTTTTTCCGCGCACTGTTCGAGAATGGAATGATAGAGAATTATTATGAAAGTGGATCGATGAGCCCTCCGCCATGCACTTAAGTGTGATTTGGATACTATCCATGTAGATATAGAAGTAGAATTTGTAAATTATTGACACTGACAACTTATAACTGAGAGAGAGTGCGCACACGTTATACAGCGTCGAGAAACACAGTTATATTAGCTTAATGACGAAATCTTAAAACCTACAAAACCGACGGCGAAGCAAATGAACATTCGAAGATGGCAACACTCGAACCACCTTCACAGGTACCCTACAGTTCGTAACTTGGTAATTAAAACCACTGTGCTACGATGAACTAATGCGTGATATCGGACGGTTTTAAGCGAATGATTTCAGTTTCTTTTTTAGTGCAAAAACAGATCATCCTTACTAAAGTAAATTTATTGAAATCATACATATGTTATTCTTGAGGTAGTTGTTCAAGCTGAAGGTAGAGCAGCGAGAACCATTGAAGTTTGTATTTTGTAAAACTGTGCTGGTATTTTATGTGTGGGTGTACTGTACCTTGTATTTCGTTAAAAGACTGATTTGATTCAGAATTGGAACTGGGAACACACACCTTGCGGGTGGTATTGTCAATTGTATTTTTAAGTCTAAATAAATGTTTTGTGGAAATTGTACATGTATACGGCTGGCCGCTGTGGGCGAGCAGTTCTAGGCGCTTCAGTCCGGAACCACGCGGCTGCTACGGTCGCAGGTTCGAATCCTGCCTCGGGCATGGATGTGTGTGATGTCCTTAGGTTAGTTAGGGGACTAGGGGACTGATGACCTCAGATGTTAAGTCCCATAGTGCTCAGAGCCATTTTTTTCTTTTTTTTTTTTTGAAAATAACATAATAAAATCTAAAATTCTCCTCTGGGGTCTCCGGGAAGCTGAAAGAAATAATTTTAAGGTACCATTACCTGCCCGTTTAGTTGCGGGAAAACTGCTTTCATTCAATTATAGTTTGAATTTGCTGCGGCAGCGGTTTCCGCGATCGTGGTGCAGCACTGCGTCACGGAAATTCTAAATTCGCTGGAAACGGCTAAAATACTGGGCAAGATAGCAACAAATTATTACAAGCATTTTTAACAATTTCTTTATTCAAAACCGTCATAAAATTCAAAGTACACACCTTTTTTATACATCAGTATCCAATGGCGTCTTTGTCGATAATAGAACAAAAGACTGAAGCGCCTAGAACCGCTTGGCCACACCGGCCGCCTATGTTATTTTCAGACGGACATGGGCAACTGCTAGTACAAAATCAGTGACGTAAGTAATTTACGTAAATCAGAGTGTTAAAGATATACTTGTGTGATATCAAAGACTGCTGTGTTGAAATCTGGTCGGGCTAGTAATATTAAAATCAATTTTCATTTTAGTTTCATGCCCTCGTGTATAGCCGTGGCAATCAATAGTGTTCAAATTACAAAAAATCCACTGCAGATTTTATGTTTGGCAAACACTGCATACTGTAACTTCTGTGTGTATAATAAGAGTAATTTTCAGTGCATTTCAGAGACGAAAGTAGAGAAAGATATGTTTAATTTCGTAATCGGTTACAGTAATGATATAGTATTCCATTTCTAACAAGGCAGATCAGAATTACGAGAACATAGTCTTGCAAATTAAAGATCATACATTCACAGCAGGAAATCTTTTAGTGTTGTGAGTATCCCCATATAATAGGTTAGCAGGCAGAAAGTTAAAATTATCAACTACAGAAACCAGTAGCGAGAATCACATTTTATCTTTTGCGTTCGCAATTATAACTAACATATAGTTTATTTAAAGTGCTGTGCAACATAAACTGCATACAAAATCAAAGTGCACGGGGATACGCGACAAGTTCACGAGTGCGACATTCAGTTCTGCAGTGACTTTCGCAGCTGTCGTTCTACTCGTATTTTTTGTCACAGTTCTCTTCGACCGTCTGTCGCGATCACTCTACACACTTTCGACCACGTTGTGAACGAGCAAATGCTTTTCCGCTTTTACTATACGCGGTATAAAACTTCGATAGATGCCTCCTGAAGCACCAAACACTTCGGCTACATGGTTACGGATGCATCCACCACACGAGCGCCAACAGTTTGCCCACGTTCGAATTCACTTAGCGCCGGCTAAGTGCACGCGCAACTTCACAGAACACTGTTCTGACCACGAGTGGCACTTGCGACGTATTGATTAGATTTCGTAGCTGCCGTTTACGGTAAAATACAACAGGGCAAACTACAGTCTTGTATAGCACCTGCATTTATGTTCAAGCACGCATTTCTCGCGATGTTTCCATATTTGTGTTCAACGCCTTTAATATATTTCTTTTGGCTAGGAATTCCTTCATTGCGTGGTAGTAAGGTTTCTGTCTCCACCTTGCTTCGTCCGTCATGTGTTTTTTGCTTCCATGGTGGGTTTCAGTTTTGCTGGTAAGTTTCTCACACCTCTCATTTCTGCTGCTCTTCATTATCTTGCTTCCTTCATTCTCAGTCCACATCCTGTGCTCAGAAGATTGTATATGCCATTCGCAGTATGACCCGTGATACCCGAACCCACATATCTATGACACTAGTTACTGGAGGACCAGGTGCCGACCAACCATACCCCAGATATGTTCGATTGGCGACATGTCTAGCGATCGTGCAGGCCAGGGAAGCAATGGTACCCGTCGCTCTTCGAGGAAGGCGTGTACATTCCTCGCAATATGTGGTCGGACATTCTCCTGTTGAAATGCAGCCTGTGGGGATGCCTGAAGCAGGGGGAGTACCTCAGGCTCCAGAATCTCCGTTAGGTACCGGTTGCTGTTCAAAGTGCCAGCAATACGTACGAGGCGATATCGGTTGTTGTAACCAATAGCGCCCCAAACCTGGTGTTTGTCTGCTACACCGCTCCACACTGCATCCCTCCAGATTGCGACCACCACGATACTGCTAGCAGCCTGTGGGGATGCCTGAAGCAGGGGGAGTACCTCAGGCTCCAGAATCTCCGTTAGGTACCGGTTGCTGTTCAAAGTGCCAGCAATACGTACGAGGCGATATCGGTTGTTGTAACCAATAGCGCCCCAAACCTGGTGTTTGTCTGCTACACCGCTCCACACTGCATCCCTCCAGATTGCGACCACCACGATACTGCTAGCAGTATCGTGGTGCCGCCGAGCCCAGGCACCGTGCCGCTAACGAAGCGATTGCCTTTGGTGACATCTTTTGCAATAACGACTGCGCGAATCGACGGTATCTCGTAAGGAAAGAAAGAGCAGCAGCTGCCGCCGAGCCCAGGCGCCGTGCCTAACACGCAGAAGGTCCCCGGTTCGATTGCGGGCGGAAACACGTTTTCGTCGCACTCAGCAAGACACTTGCTACGATCTCTGCAGTGACCACTTAAATCAACTTCAAACGTTCCACCAGCAGGGTGCACATGGCTCAAATGAAACATGAAACTGCAGCCTGTGGAGATGCCTGAAGCAGGGGGAGTACCTCAGGCTACAGAATCTCCGTTAGGTACCGGTTGCTGTTCAAAGTGCCAGCAATACGTACGAGGCGATATCGGTTGTTGTAACCAATAGCGCCCCAAACCTGGTGTTTGTCTGCTACACCGCTCCACACTGCATCCCTCCAGATTGCGACCACCACGATACTGCCTATGCGGCCATCACTGTAGGACATTCAACTCATCCAAAAACATTACACGTTGCCACTCAGTACCCCAGTGACGGTTTTCACGTTTCCACTGCAGTCGGAGGAGCTTGTGGTTTCTGGACAGTGGAAGCCGACGTAATGGCATGCGTGCAACCAGTCGAACCTGCAGCAGACGGTGACGAACTGTCGATGCAGACAAGTTCACACCTGTTGCAGTGCTCCAGCGACTGTGGATGACGCTGTAAGGTCCGTAATGGCCATGCGGACAAGATGACGTTCATCCCGTGGTGTGGTTATGTTCCGTGGTCCAGTTCCCGCTCGTCGCTGCGCACGACCTTCCTGCATCCATTCCTTCCAAACACGCATAACTGTTGCGGAAGCATGCCCTGTGCGAGCCGAAATGTCACGGTGTGACAAACACGTTTCCCGGAGACCGATCATTGTACCCCGTTCGAGCTCGCTCGCATGCCGATATGGTTCCCTTTGGTGTCGACGAGGCATACTGGCATTCACTGTATTGTTTCCACCTTGTGTGACAGCTCTGCACTGACTACACTAGGCGCAATACCGACCCTGTCGGACCGACACGAGAGGGCTCTGCACGGCCTACGTTATCCCACCTCGCTGCAAACGTATCACGTATTGCTTGCACACCCGTCGCCACTTCCACCAAGTGTGGCGCTGTTCGGGTAACTCCTTCTCATTGTTGCACTTCTCACAAACGGCAGTGTATTTTTCAGTCCCGCCCTTTCCTTTATTTTCGTCGTTGTTTCTTTGATGCAACGATTGAACAGTAGGGGAGCAGACTGCATCCCTCTCTTACGCCATTTCCAATACGAGCACTTCGTTCTTAGCGACCCCTTCTTATTTTCTCTTGTTGGTTCTTGTATTTATTGTATACTGCCCCTCTTGCCCCACCGCGTGTTTTACTGAAAATTTCGAACATTTTCCCCCATTTTACATTGTCTATAGCTTTTTCTAGGCCACCGAATCCTATGAATATTACTTGATTTTTGTTAAATCGTGTCATTTTCAATGGAACCAGCAGTCATTTACGTTAAACATATCACGGAAACCATAGAAAGCCTACGTCTTGATGGTTTCATGGGGAATTTGGACACCCCTCAGCGAGTTCAGTGCGGTGCTTCGATATGAAATGTGTGGTACTTGTGGCGTCCAGGTCACTGTGCGCCACGTTTTATTTCATTGCGTTTTATTTTCTGACCAGCGGGCTTCGGATGATTTGCCGGCGGATCTGCCATCTCTTTTAGGAAATACTCAGACGAATGTGGTTAAAGTTTAAAAGTTCTGTGACTTGTCCAATGTTTTTACCAAGATTTTGGGGTGAGGGTCTTAATTTGTTCATAGGATGACTGGCTCGCTCATATTTTACGTAAGTTGCCAGCCGGTGGCAATTTCCTGTGGCATCCTTGACGCTCCTTTCTCGTTTTCCTTATCTTTTATTTTCTTATACAGCATTTTTCATCTTTTCCCGCTTTCTTTGAGTGTATGCTTCGATTTTACTAAATTTGTCCACATTCGTGTCAGGGCGCTGATGACCTCAACGCTGAGCGCCCGTAAGCCCCTCCCTCCCCCCCCCCCCACCCCACACACACACATTCGAAATCGCGATATAAGCTCTTTGCATTTGCAGCTAAGCAAGCAGTTTCTTCGCGCCCCACCACATTCCTTGAACGATCTCCACCACGCCGACTTAGCGGCGGTCGCGTAAGATCAGTCTCAGTCTTCGACCACCAATAACTGCAGAATGGCCACACAAGGAAAAGAGCTGTCAGTAATATGTGACATGGACGCTTTGAGTTGAGTGTCATCTTCACCGGATGTGTGTTTCTCCATTCTTTCATCTTACATGCCTGAGAAGCAAGTTCCTCGGATATGGCGGAAGACCACGTTGGAACTTGATCTGCTGTTTGGAGTATACAGAATTCGCGGACGAAGTGGGGTTACTGAACCAAAGTCATCGGTACGTGTTGGGCTTGTTTGGTGAGCACCATCCTACGTAGACCACAATGAAGTGACAAAAATTATGGGATAGCGATATGCGTATACGCAGTACATATGGCGGTAGTATTATGTACACAAGGCATGTATAAAAGGGCAGCACATTGGCGGGGCTGTCATTTGTACTCACGTGATTCATATGAAAAGATGCCCGACGTGAATATAGCCGCACAACGGAAATAACAGACTCTGAACGCGGAGTAGTAATTGGAGCTACACGGATGGGACATTCCATTTCGGAAATCGTTAGGGAATTCAATATTTCGAGATCCACAGGGCCAAGAGTGTGCCGAGAGTACGATATTTCAGGCATTACCTCTCACCACTGACAAAGCAGTGGCCAACGGCCTTCACTTAACGACCAAGAGCAGCGGCATTCGCGTAGCGTTGTCAGTCCTAATAAAAAAGCGACACTGCTTGAAATAACTGCAGAGACCAGTGCGTGACGTAGACGAATATATCTGTTAGGCCAATGCGGAGAAATCTGGCGTTAATGGGCTATGGCAGCACAAGACCGATGCGAGTATCTTTGCTAGCAGCACGACACCGCCTGCAGCGCCTCTCCTTGGCTCGTGACCGTATCGGTTGGACCCTAGACAACTGAAGAATCGGGGCCTGGTCAGATCAGTCCCGATTTCTGTTGATAAGAGCTGATATGTTCGAGTGTGGCGCAGACCCCATGAAACCATGGATTTAAGTTGTCAACAAGGCACTGTACGAGCTGGTGATGCCTCCGTAATGGTGCGGGCTGTGTTTACATGGAATGGACTGGGTGCTCTGGGCCAACTGAACCGATCATTGACTGGAAATGGTTATATTCGGCTAGCTGGAGAAAACAACGATCGCATTTTTATGGCTAACGTCAACGGACCACAGTTGTTCGCTGCTGTTGTGAGGAACATTCTGGACAATTTGAGCGAATGATTTGGCAACCCATATCGCCCGACATGAGTCCCATCGAATATTTATGGGTCATAATCGAGATGTCAATTCGTGCACGAAATCCTGCACCAGTAACAATTTCGCATTTATTTACGGCTATAGAGGCAGCATGGCTCAATATTTCTGCAGGTTACCAACTACTTGTTGAGTCCGTGCCAGGTCGAACTGCTGCACTTCGCCGGGAAAAAGGGAGGTCCGACACGATGATAGGAAGTATCCCATGACATTTGTCACATACAAACTGGTATTTGGAGGTATCCGTTGTAACGTAGGGTTGTATATACCACTCGTTTAGGCTTGAGTTAACCCTGACTTCATTTAAAGACTTTACCGGTCGTAACTTGGTTAACTTTCATCGCTAATATTGTTTATGGGGTCTGAACCTTGTTGGTAGTTTAGGAAAATTATTTGTACTGGTTTTTCGTAATTTATTTTATACTCGAGATTAGTTTAAGCTCAACTTTACTACCTGTTGATTTAGTTGAAGTCATTTTGCTTGCTTAAATTTTATTTATTCTTCCATTTCATAGTACCAGCCTGAGTTATTTGCTTTCTGCTTAAAGAGTTAAGTAATACTTCTCTGATTTACGTAAAGCTTAATTTTGCATTGTTTTGTTGCCACTCATTGGTTTCTCTGATCTGCTGTGCTTGCAGGTGTTAATTAATGTGTTAACTAAATATTTAGTGGCGCTTGATGTCTTTTTTGGAACATATGTTAATTGAAACCTTTTTTTGTGCTTTCTAGTAGCGCTGAATTCCTGCTGTGCCTTATTGAATTTGAGACAGCAGTTCTAGGCAGTGCCACAATATTAAAACTGAAAATTGCTCATATTTCGGATATTAAAGGCTTAATGGGGATTTTCTTGCACTTATTTGAGGTTATCAAAATTTCGTGTGTTAAAAGAAATTCATAATAACAGTTTGAAGATCCTTTTTAAGATTCCGTGTCTCAATCGGCAAAAACGGAACCCTTTGGGATGACTTTGTTATCTGTCTGCTCGTCTGTCTGTCTGTTAAAAATCATTTTTCTCATGAATTTGTTATCTGTCTGCTCGTCTGTCTGTCTGTTAAAAATCATTTTTCTCATGAATGGGTAAACTTATGAAGTTGAAGTTTATATCATATACTGACATCTATGGCCCCTTGGCGGTGTAAGAAATTGTAGCTTCTAAATCAATGAAATCAAATGATACGGCCATTATGTCACAAACTTTGATACAAACTGACTCATCGAAACCTATAGGTTACTCCTCGATTTCAGAGCAAAACCAAAGGAGAAAAATCCGAAAACCGTAAATTTGTAACTATTTGACACGAAAAAAACTTGTCATTTCTTATCTAATTCTCTGTCTGTTCGTCACTCTGTTCAGTCTGTTAAGACTCCTTCTTTTAGAAACAGGTAGCACGTATCAAATTGAAATTTATGTCACACATTATAACGGTACTTTGCGGGCAGGCGTGTCAATTAACACCATATTAATTAAAATCGGGGAAGAATTAAAAAGAGGAAAGTAATACGAAACTTTAATCACTGCACAGTATTACTAAGAGGCAATATAACGAAAAGTAATGAAAAGCAAAGTAGCAAAGACCAAGCGGAACAGAAAGATACAGGGGCGCGTTTGTTTTTTAATACATATAATAGAGCATGTAACACATTATTGAGCTGTCTACCTTCAGTTATCGCGATCGGGCTAGTCGATAAAAAAGTGGTACGCAACTGCGAAATTCGTTAAGGAGACTATTTAAAGATTCTTCAAGCACGTTTAAAATACATTACGTGTGATGAAGTGATCAGAGACGCTTATTGTCGGGTGAAGTGAAAATGACTCCGACAACATAATTCGAACTTTGTGTTAGCTAGGAAAAATACTCTTGGGAAACTATTATGGTTGTGGAACCCACGAAAGTTGTACGCAACGGAAAGCTATAGTTTACATAATTCTGCATTTTATAAAATGGTGAAACGCGTGTGCGCGGAACATTAATAGAATCTTATCCTTGGACGATTGTGGGGATAGCTGATACAAACAACACGCCATCATAAAAAAATAGTTCGCTTATTAACTACCAGATATTAATTAACGGGGACCTAAAATATTAAAAAAGAAGGATAGGATCATCACCTCCAATCCCGATTCATATTTCATATTTAATTAGTGAAAAGAGAAGTGTTAATAAACAAACTACATTTCAATTTTATCCACGATTTTGGCTTCATTACGTAGTCTTGACTACATGATAAACAATATCTGTGGAAGTTGTATGCAACGTATCGTCATAATATTTAGCCAACCAATATTGTCGGACACCAAAAATGTAAATGCATGAAACTGTTCTTACAACGGATGTACAGTATAATGTGTGAGTGCGACGAACTATATTGAGAAACTGAACATCCATTACGTGCTTGCATGTTTATCTGCGAAAATGGTCCTTGTCGGTACATCAGCATAGAGTTCGAATAGAATCGCTGGAACATAGCAAACCATTCAGATTAATCGAACATCTAAATACGCATAATGCTGGTACCACCAGGATGTGTTCTTTCTCCTCACCCCCGTGGCAGTAATTGAATTAAGAGTCAGCCGGGAAATACATTTAAATGAATTGACGACCATTGAGCTAGCGTCACGAATTTTCAAACGTCCACTGCCATGTATGAAGGCGAGTGGCACCACGAGTGTTAACGTCGATCGAGGGGTGTCGTCGTGATCGTATTGAATGACATTGAGCGGTTACAACACTAAGGTCTAGCCGGCCGGAGTGGCCGTGCGGTTCTAGGCGCTACAGTCTGGAACCGAGCAACCGCTACGGTCGCAGGTTCGAATCCTGCCTCGGGCATGAGATGTGTGCGATGTCCTTAGGTTAGTTAGGTTTAATTAGTTCTAAGTTCTAGGCGACTGATGACCTCAGAAGTTAAGTCGCATAGTGCTCAGAGCCATTTGAACCATTTGAACTAAGGTCTATGTTCCATTGGCTGTATACTAAACATTATCTCCTAAGTCAAAAACTATCAATAGGTATGGCCATCTATGTCATATGTTTTGATACTCGCAAACTCACGTGTCCAAACTTGTAGGGTACTCCCCGTTGATATACAATGATGAAATTTGGTAAGAAGTAAGATCTCACGGTACACGTAAAGGCAAAAATCCGGAAATTCTTAATTTGTAATTGTATCACAGGAAGAAATATTTATTTTGTCATTTGTTATAGGCTACGTCGTCAAAATTTAAATTCGATCAATCATTAGTTCTGCTGAAAACTGACTGGATCGCAGTGATAAAAGTCAAACAACAGGCAAGGAGTGGACTTTATTGCTCTTACGACGCGTTTGGGAATTTATCCATCACTAGATATCCAGGAGCTATTACTACACGTAGATAAGGCGTTTCAAGTTGTATGTGAAATAAACACTCGCAGATTAGTCTGCATCACAGGAACAATAAAGTCATGCTTTGCTGATGTTTTACCATTGCGACCCAATCAGCCTGAATGGGGAACTACTGATTATTGTAATAATGGTCGCTTGCCTCTTGCTTGACTGTATCTCACATCTATTGAAATTAAAACTTTCTCGAAAATCTTATAATCCATGGGACCGATATCTTGCCAGTATCGGTGTTGATAACAGGTAAAACTGATCGAGATTCTCGATTCCTGGAATAGATAACTATCTACATATATAATTATGATTGTACGAAACCCTCAGAGCGCGACTCCTTCTTAAACCTGGACATTTTTTAAGAAAAAATTTCTTTTCTGTGTGATGTGCTATGTTTCTTATGATCTGGCACCTTACCATTCCTAGGTCCTCACTTGCTAACATACGTGTAATAGTAGAAATGCCGAAATGAAGCTATTTGTACAAGACAGTGTGCTGTATGGCTCTTGCCGCGATCGTACAACAGCAAGAGGCGAAGGATGGCAAAGAGCTTTAAATACAAAGATGTTAGACGGGGGCGGGGAGGAGGGGGGGGGGGGAGGAAACTACGTCTTGAGAGGTACCTGCGGGCTCGTTCAGTTAATTTGTAAGTACACGCCTGCGTGACGTCATTGCTGCCACATTTTCCAGTTCACTCATGTCCCATCACCGGGCACAGTGCCGCCTCATTGGCCAATGGATCTCGTCACGCATGACGTGCGTACTACACAGGGTGTTACACCATTCATGCAAGCAGGAAAGGCCCGCGAACTGTGGCAAAGCTCCGTTTCCGCAGTTGTTTCCGTGATGTCACTGAGCGCTACCTGTACCAATGACCGACTGCACCTTTGTGCACTATCTTCCTCATGCGGGAAGAACGAAAATTTGTGCGTATTTATTGAGGTACTAGCTGACAAACGTGGCAGTGTCCGGATATTCATTTTGCGAATTATTTATTAGAAATGAAAACAAAAAATTGAACTGTGCTTGTGATGAAGTACCAAAAAAAAATTAATTTCCATCTATTCGTGACAATACCTTTGAAATCATGAAACAGTCGTACCATGAAATATGGAAACGTACAATAGTGTAAGTACAGTATCCAAATTAAGAAATATGGTACGGCACAGTTTCTGTAAGTTGGCTCAGCTGCTTCAGGTGTCAAAAACCCGTATCCAAATTAAGAAATATGGTACGGCACAGTTTCTGTAAGTTGGCTCAGCTGCTTCAGGTGTCAAAAACCCGATTTTGTAAACGTTCCTATGGCAACGCCTCTCCATAACTCTATAGACGCGTATCGTTTTCGCCTACAGCCGTTTGTGCTTCGTAGTTGAAAGCTGTCTAAAACGCTACCAGGTACCATGGTATCTTTATACATGATGCGGTTTTTTCACGTATCTCTCCGTTTGTGACGTAATATCCCTTGAACTATGAGTTGTACAATGATATATTTGTGTAGGTACGTTCAGTGGCATATGTGGATATTGTCTGCAGAGTGTGTTGCGAATAGAGTCAGTAGAAAACAAGTAATAAATTTAAATGTCATGCACAACGCGGCAGTTTCTCATACATCCCAGTGTTTATGACGTCATATGTCATGAAATACGACAGGTAGGTGGTTCTTACGCCTAACAGCGACTGTTTCTGACAGTAAAAGATACATGTACCAAGTTTTTGCCTATCGCGGAGAAATGAAATGAAATGATCGTATGGCATTGTAGGCCGGGAGGCCCTATGCGGGGAAGTTCGGCCGCCGTATTGCAAGTCCTTTTTAGTTGACGCCACTCCGGCGACTTACGAGTCAATGGAGATGAAATGATGATGAAAACACAACACCCAGTCATCACGAGGCAGAGAAAATCCCTGACCCCGCCGGGAATCGAACCCGGGACCCCGTGCGCAGGAAGCGAGAACGCTACCGCAAGACCACGGGCTGCGGACTTTGGCGGAGAAGTTTTCTAACGACTGAGCTGCCCAAACACGATTCACGCCCCGTCCTCAGAACTTTAATTCCTCCGGTATCTCGCGTCCGTCGGCCGTCGTAATTTAATGTATTATTATTGTTGTTATTATTATTATTATTTTGATTGTTGCCGATTTACGTGGCGGGCCTTAATAAAAATGATATTCCATTTAATTTTGATTCTACGGTTAAATGCTTTCCTGAAGTTCTCCTTTTTTAACAATATTAATCTCAAATTATTTGTTACGTTAATGAATGTTAGACTTACTGCATCTTGAGCATACAAGCTGAACAATGTAATAAACTTTTCATATTAATTTCCTCGGCTAGTCAGTTCACTTTAAAGCAAAAGATCTTTAGTTATTAATTATAATTGCGGCCCACTCACGCGCGAGAGTGGCTCTGGCTGTCGGCTACGGTACTGAAAATAAGAATTTTATAGCTACGTATTTCTGCAACTTCGTGCGGCTGTGGAGAGAAATTAATATTATGTTAATAGCGGGCGAGTATTTCGCTTCCGCTAATTTTCATAAGTTAATATCGCCACGTAATGGCGTCGTTGGCTGCATCGGCCGCTGCGATTGTTGAACTGTAAATTACTTGAATGCAGGTTAATTCAAGGAAGGCGGACATGAAATCGGGATCACCTCTTACAAATTAAAAGTGCACAATAATATTCAATTAATATATTATCTGCTTAACTCATACAAATATGCTTACATTTGTCAGCACTCGAAAGATGTCCGTCTATACACAGCTTAAGACAAAAGAGGAAGTGAAGTCGACTAAAAAATTAACAAAAGAGCGTATCTTGTCGTCTCTTTAGATCATTTTGTCATAAATTATTTCTTTGCAATCTAAACCTACACAGAGACATTATTATTTTACGGCTACATGATAAAAATATATTATTCAATTTTTTAATGTCTCTTCTTTATAAATACTGTTTTTAAGTCTTTTCGTAATATAGCACTGGGGACGCTATAGGTACCTCGTCGCCTACATTCCAGACTTCATAGAAGCTCTCCTGCGAACCTTACAGAACCGGCACTCCTGGAAGAAAGGATACATGGGTTAGCCACAGTCTGGGGGATGTTTTTAGAATCAATTTTTCACTCTGCAGCAGAGTGAGCGCTGATATGAAACTTCCTGGCAGATAAAAACTGTGTGCCGTACCGAGACTCGAACTTGGGACTTTTGCCTTTCGTGGATAAGTGCTCTACCAGCAGAGCTACCCAAGCACGACTCACGACCCGTTCTCACAAGTTATCAGCACTCACTCAGCTCCAGAGTGAAAATTTCATTCTGGAAACATCCTCCCCGCTGTAGCTAAGCCATGTCTCCGCAATATTCCTCCTTCCAGGAGTGCTAGTTCTGCAATTTTCTCAACCTCTACTTCCCTTTCATGCCCCTCGACTTTTATAACCGCCGTCTAGTTTCTGTACAAGTTGTAAATAGCGTTTCGCTCTCAGTATATTGCTGCTGCCACCTTCAGAATTTCAAAAAGAGTATTCCAGTCAACACTGTTAAAAGCTTGCTCTAAGTCTACAAGCTCTATAAACGTAGATTTATCTTTCCTAAACATATCTTTTAAGAGAAGTAACGCATTTCTATATTTATCGGGCATCCAAACTGATCTTCAACGAGGTCGGCTTCTACCAGTTTTTCGATTCTTCTGTACAGAATTCGTGGTAGCATTTTGCAACCGTAACTTATTAAAATGAGAGCTGCTTTCTTTGGAATTCAAATTATTATATTATTCTTGAAGTCTGAGACTATTTCGCCTGCCTCATACATCTAGCACACAGCAGTAGCTTTCCATGGTTGGCTCTCCCAAGACGAGTACTACTTCTGATGGAATGTCGTCAACTCCAGGGGACACAGGTCTTTCAGTGCTCTGTCAAATTATTGTCCCAGTATCGTACCTTCCAACTCATCCTCATCTACGTCTTCTTCGCTTTCTTTAATGCTGTCGTCAAGTTCATCTCCCTTGTATAGACCCACTATACACCCCTTCTACCTTTCAGCTTTCCCTTCTTTTGCTTAGGACTGGTTTTCCGTCTGAGCTCTTGATATTCATAAAGCTGCTTTCCTTTCTTCCAAGGTTTTTTTCCCCTGATGATATGCGCTTCTAAATAAGTACATTTGTCCTCTATCCCTTCCCGCTTAGCCATTTTGCACTTTCTGTCAATCTCATTTTTTAGACGTTTGTATTCGCTTTCGCGTGCTTCGTTTGCTTCATTTTTATATTTTATCATTTCATCAGATCAATTCAGCATATACTGTGATGTTCAAGGATTTCTACTAGGCCTCGTCTTTTTACCTATTTAATCATGTGCTGCCTTCACTATTTCTCTCTTAAAGGTACGCATTCGAATTCTACTATATCCATTTCCCCTGTTCTAGTCAGTCGTTGCTTAATGCTCCCTCTGAAATATTCAACAACGTTTCGTGCTTTCAGCTTGTCACGTCTCACCTCATTCTTTCAACATATGAGGATCCCTGCGGCCAGAGTCCACATCTTCTCCTTTAATATCTTACAATTAAAATCTGGTTCCGATATCTCTGTCTTACAATTATATAATCTGAAACCTTCTGGTGTCTCCACATATCTGCCACGTATGCAACCTTCTTTTATTATCCTTAAACCAAGTGTTAGCGATGATTATGCACTGAGCAAATTTCTACCGGGCAACTTCCTCAAGTCCATACACACCTACAATTTTTCCTTCCCCTTCTTTTCATACTATCGAATCCTAGTCCTCATCACAATTAAGTTTTCATCCCCCTTAACTATCTGAATAGCCGGCCGCGGTGGTCTAGTGGTTCTAGGCGAGCAGTCCGGAACCGCGGGACTGCTACGGTCGCAGGTTCGAATCCTGCCTCGGGCATGGATGTGTGTGATGTCCTTAGGTTAGTTAGGTTTAACTAGTTCTAAGTTCTAGGGGACTGATGACCACAGAAGTTAAGTCCCATAGTGCTCAGAGCCATTTGAACCATTTGAACTATCTGAATAATTTCTTTTATCCATCATACATTTGTCCAACCTCATCATCTGCAGAGTTAGTTGGCATATAAACTTGTACTACTGTGGTGGTGTTGGCTTAGTGTTTGTCTGCGCTACGATAATGCGCTCACTATGCTGTTCATAGTAGCTTCCCTTCATTTCTGTTGTCTTTATTTTATTTGGTATTTATAACCTGGTACTTAACTGACCAGATATCCTGTTCCTCCTGCCACTCAAATTCTCTAATTCCCACTATGCCTAACTTCAGCCTACCCATTCCCTTTTTAAATTTCCTAACCAATCTGCCCGTTTAAGGGACCCAACATTCCAAGCTCCAACCCGTAGAACGTCAGTTGTGTTTCTCCTGGTAACACCCTCCTAAGTACGATATTGCAGTGCCTGTATTGTTAAAAAGAAAGATGCAATGTTCCTACGGACACGCGAAAATTTTTATTGTTGTCATACCCTTAAACAGCTGATGGTTGGAAATGGAAATGCCGTGTGGCTAGGGCCTCCCGGTGGGTAGAACATTCGCCACTTCGGCGACTTGCGTGTCGATGGGGATGAAATAATGATGGTAAGGACAACACAACACCCAGTCCCTGAGCGGAGAAAATCTCCGACCCAGCAGGGAATCGAACCGGGGCCGTTAGGTATGACATTCCGTCACGCTGACCACTCAGCTAACAGGGGCGAACAGCTGATGGTCGACCGTATTCGCAAATGTGAAAAAATCTCATGGATTTCATAACAGCTGTAGTCGCCCGCAGCGGCTGTTCCTTCGAACATGCATCCATTTGCTTAACAACACTGGCGCTACCGGTACCAGGCAGTGACTGTCTATTAAAAATGTGCTCCCCTTTACGGGAATTACATTTTGTATGTACGAGTACAGGTTGTGACGCAGGAACGAAGACATGTGGAATTTGGGTCTCGTCGTGAGTCGTACGCGGATAGCCAGAGCACTTACGGCGACCACTCGCGTAAAGAGGGAAATTCGATTTCGAGTCCCGGCCCGGTGTGTGTTCCAAGACTTATGGTGCGGGGAGACGTAATGTTTCTTAAACGTATTGTTCTCCAAATCTTTGAACAAGCACGGTACATTTAACGGTCAACATTACTGTGACAGATTACTCCTGCCTCACTTGTGTCTTTTCAGGGGTGCATTCGGCCCTGGCTTCATTTTTATGGATAAAAGCGGGTGAGCGCATCGGACAGTGAAGGTGGAGGAGCTATTGGAACGTGAGAATATCCGGCGAATGGACTGGTCTGCCCGGTCCACCAACTTACATCCCATCGAGCACGTGTGGTATGTGGTGGGGAGACGTGTAGCAGACCGTCAGCATTCACGGACGGCCACCAGCAGTTGTGAATCGCGCTGGTGGGGGAATGGAACGCTCTACCACAAGGGCTCCTTACCGACCTTGTGGTCAGCATAGAAGCACGTTGCAGTGGATGGACAGCTGTCCGTGGAGATCACACACAGTCACAATGTCCCGCCTTTTGTAATGTGTAGGGGGCCGTCATAAATCGCGATGACATCTGTGTAATTATTGTCCTTGAATAAAAGTGTCATTTCTGTTCGTCTTATTGCGTAGTTCTCTCAATTACCTTCCCCATGCTACAGCATTTCTTTCTGTGTACGGTCCAAGTTTCATCGAGAAGCGTCACTTGAAGTGACATATCTTTCGAAAATTACAATCGTCCTTAAGTTGTGGGCCGCAGTGTGTTTGGTGAAGTGTTTCATCGTATTTTGTTTGAAAACATGATTTTATTATGGAGAATGTATCGAATTTTTTCGCTTACATACATTTAGTGCCAATCAGAGACAAATATTTGATTTAGTATACAGCAGCATTTGTGAAAGAAGTTAATTCCTGTCGCCGTTATGTGACTTCTACCAGTTATATTCTCCCGTGATGATAAACGAACGTGCTAATGTATTTTAAAATTAATTTGGAAGACTGTTTGGAATGAAGCACACAATGAAATTATTGAGGTTCCGTGACGTCGAGGGGGGTTGCTTGCATTCCAAACAGCTTCCGGTTGTGTCCCAATGAATACAGGTCCTGCATGGTCCTCAAGAGAATTGAGCCTTGTGCGGTTCGCGTTTGATGCCGTTCATAGCTTGGCATCTTGTAATAGCGGTAGGGGTGTCTCCTTTTCTTAGTGTGTTCACTGGTGCCACTACGTTTGCTCGCCTCGTCTGTCCGTGAGTGGCAGCAGCAGCGCTTATCGATAGCTCGAACTGTGGTACCGTGTTTGGAGCGGCCGTTAGTATTTCCGGGGTCGTCGCGTGTCGAGCGAGGAGAGTAGGGGCGGAGCAGCAGTGAGGTCCGGACAGCCAGTACTCGCCCGACCGCTCGCTACACACATGCATTGTCTGAGGGAAGGATGTGGTCGCGAGAGTGCACGACCACGTCAAGGACCGGATTCAGCGAGTTTTAGCTGAATGGACTGTGATATTCGAAGAGTCCGACTTTCGCCTGTGGGCGTGTGTCCGCCCATCGGAGTGACCTCATGGCAATAAGTTGTCAGTCGACGATTTATAGTGGGCGCTTTCCCGTGCCTGACTTGAGTGGGGACGACCGTTTGTTGGTCGTTCGATCGGTCATCGCAGCGGACGACGTGCATTTGATCTTCCGACCGCTTCTGGCTCCTCTGTGTTTGTGCCGACTTATAATTCGTCCGTGTTGTTTCACAGTGACTGGTTTTAGTATTGTGAGTTGTTGGTGGAATTGTTTTCCCGGATCCGTGTGTATATTCTGGTTTTGAGTGAGCAGTTATTTTAATGCTGTCTGCGTACTGGATTTGGGGGAGAGTGGCGGACGCACATCAGTTCGGTTGGGGTGCAGCAGCGAGCAGATCCGTGCAGCGCGGGGGCAAGCCGGGGCCGCTGGCGGCGTGCTGCCACTCCCGGATCGAGGAGGGGTAGCTGCGAGAGCGACGACTTCATTGCACACCGTACCCTGGACGTTTAAGCTGAGTGCAGAGTTAACTGCTAATGCAAACTCGACTATTCTGAGATCTCACCTTCGGTCGTCGGGTTGTTGCTCCCAGGTCCGCTGAGCCTGGCGGCAACAAGTGAAGTTTTTAGGGCGGTGAAATATTGCAGCCGTCTTTCTCTATTTGTTATTCATCATTGTATTTAGTATTATTCTTATCAGTGAAGTGCAACCAGCGGTATTTTCTTACTTGTGGCCGCTAACGCCCCAGTTACCTGCCCTGGAGGTTAGCGTACTTTTCCGGCAGTGTACCTATCCTCGCCGTGTTGATGCTGTCCGACACGGCGTGTAGTTCGACAGCCTCTTGTATTGTACTGTGCATATTTTTTTGTGAGGTCTGCCTTGGTTCTAGTGTTTCCTTCGGCCTTGGGTGTTTTCTGAAGATGTGCTGCCTGTCTCTTCGCCCTAGCCTAAAAATATTCCATCGTTGTACCGGTGATCGGACGTCAGGCGGATTGGTTAATCGGTCGATCGGCGCTTAAACTGCCCCTAGTTTGAGTTGCCATCCTGTTACAACTGTTGCCAAGAGTACAACTCTTGGCTGCCTGTCTCACCTTACCTTATGTTTGAGGTACCTTCCCAGGCCGACCCTTGGAACACTTGCTGAGAACCGCTTGTTCTGATTCCTTAGATAGTGATATTTGTTTTAACGATATTTGTAATTTTCTAATTATTGTTGGTGTGGCCTTCAGCCGAGCAATAATTTATCTTCTTTCGTGATAAGGCCTTCAGCCGTGTTACGGTCAATTGTGTTTTTTCGCGAGATTGTTTTGAAATTTTAATTTCTTTAAATAAAGTTTACGTATTTGTTGTGCAACCGAGAGTAACTGATTACGGCCCCATCCACAAACGTAACCTTTATCCTACCCCATCCTGAGAAAGCAGGTCTCAAGAACGTTTTATCATTCTTTCTGCAAAATAGTGGCAAATTCAGATAAAGATGGACAGCGATCACACATACTTCTCTCGCATGTAGACCACTGAGGCTCAATAATATTGAAATCCTTGGACTGTGGTGGCCAGGCGAGATGCGACGATACATCCTCGTTCTCACGACACTAGTCCTGGACCATGCTAGCTGTACGGACAGGGGCCTGTCGTCTTGAAACACAGAAGGATATTTGGCAAATGGACTGGCCTGCCCGTTCGCCCGACTTAAATCCTTTTGAATACGTGTGGGATGCGGTGGAGAGATGTATTGCAGCAAGTTACATGATCAGCCAAAATGGTCACACAATTCTTGGCAGTTATGCGACCTTGCAGAGTACCCATGAGGTTCATGCGGCACGGTATACCTGTCCAAAACATCGCAAAACCACTCTACATTACACCCTTGGTAACAAGCACTCTGCATCGTAAGCCTGAGACAGCGTATACCAGACGTAAACACGTCCAGACATTGGAAACAGTATGAAACAAGACTCATCCGACCAAATGACTTCCTTCCATTGCTCTGTACTCCAAGTTTATGGCTTCGGAACCACATTTTTCTGTTACTGCCATTTGCGTCAGTGAAGAATGGTTTTGGAATTCCAGTTCGCTCTTCAATTCTCGACTTTCGGACCACCCTTCGTGTTGTTTTAGTGCTGACAGATTTCATGAGTGTGATATCCAGTTCTGCAGCAACATTTTCAGCTGTACTCATCTGATTTTTTCGTCACGATCCTCTTCGATGACCGTCTGTCATTCAACACAAATTTTCGTTCGCGTTGTGGCCTAGCAGATAACATTTTTCCGATTTCCCTGTATGTGGTATGACTCTACACTATGACACCTCTTGAAACGCCGAACGCCTCGGCCACCTTGGCTACGGAAGCACCGACCATACGAGCATGAACAATTTGCCCACATTCGAATTCATTAGGTACGGCATAATGAACTCACAACTATACCAATCACATTCTTAACACGACTGACACTTGCAACGTATTGTGGTCATAGTACAGGTGTCGTTAGTGACCAAATAAAATAGCACAATCTGCAGGCTTGGCTAGCATCGGCATTTATGTTCAAGCATGCATTTCTCGCGGTGTTTCCAATTTTTTTTTGTCCAACTTTTATACGTCTATACTCTGCAAGCCACTTCTGAGTGACGGAGGGCACTACTATTATCAATATCTTCTCCCCCGTTGCCTGTTGTATTCACGAATGACGTGAGGAAAAAAATTACTGTCGGTAAAGCGCCGTTGACATCTAATTTCTTTAATTCTCTCGTCGTGACCATTTCGTAAGACATATGCTGAAGAAAGTAATATGCTGCCTGACTCTTCTTGGAACGTAAACTCTAGAAATTTCGACAGTAAACCTCTCTGTGCTGCACAACTGCAAACGAAAATTTGAATCACACGAAGAAAGCTTAGAGAGAAAAATGTAAGAAAATATTACTGTTAGGAAAAATACGATTAATTTTTAGCAATTGTATGCTGCAGCCGAAAGCGTCCGTTTTTTACTTCCTGAAAATTCAGGGTATGTTAAACAGAGAGCTTTCCGTCCAATACGATCGATCAGATTCTTCATTGCTACATGTTTCCTTTGAGGTTGTACCTTTCCAGAAATTTTATTTTTTTTCCTCATTGCTTCTTTGACGATGACTATGAACGGCATGCCGCTGTGGTCGAGCGGTTCTAGGCGCTTCAGTCGGGAACCGCGCTGCTGCTGCAGTGGCAGGTTCGAATTCTGTCTCGGGCATGGATGTGTGTGATGTCCTTAGGTTAGTTAGGTTTAAGTAGTTTTAAGTCTAGGGAACTGAAGACCGCAGGTGGGTGTAAAGTCCCGTAGTTCTTAGAGTCATTTGAACCATTTGACTATGAACGAACTGATAAGTCGCAACGATGTCCTGCATAATTCTTAGCATACTCTAGCCTAACTCACATGTTTGCACATTTCTTTGCTTCCTCAGCTGTCTCTGTACTTTACGTTATTCAACTCGGTATTACCTTCTATTGTCTTGGTCCACAAATCCTAGGAAGATATCCTACTTCTTATTTATTCTTTTTCGTTGTGTAGTGCAAAGACAGACCTACTTCTATCAGACCTGTTACTTTTTTAAATGAAGACTACAGTCATCCAAGAACTTCTGATTTTTTTTTTTTTTTTTTTGGCTGTATTCTGCTCAACAGTTTGCAATCTTGACATTGCAATGATACAAGCCTCCAGTGCAGTTATTAAATATGTCAATTAAACTCAAGCTGCACCCAGCCCATCTTGATTTTCCCCTTCTTAAATCGAAGATGAAGTTGAGACTCAATAATTACGTCTCCGGATAGTGAAATTCAAACAGATCAGTGTATGAAACTTCCTGGCAGATTAAAACTGTGTGCCCAACCGAGATTCGAACTCGGGACCTTTGCCTTTCGCGGGCAAGTGCTCTACCATCTGAGCTACCGAAGCACGACTCACGCCCGGTACTCACAGCTTTACTTGAATACTTGAGAGCTTCTGTAAAGTTTGGAAGGTAGGAGACGAGATACTTCCAGAAGTAAAGCTGTGAGTACCGCCGTGAGACGTGCATCGGTAGCTCAGATGGTAGAGCACTTGCCCGCGAAACGCAAAGGTCCCGAGTTCGAGTTTCGGTCGGGCACACAGTTTTAATCTGCCAGGAAGTTTCATATCAGCACACACTCCGCTGCAGAGTGAAAATCTCATTCTGGAGATCAGTGTATAACTACGCCTGAGGTACACGCAGGGTTTCACCGGTACGTACAAAGCTGGGGTGCTATACCAGTATCGGAGGGCTTCGGCGGTCCTGACGATTTGACAAGAAGAAAATCAGAATGGGCTGAGCTGTGAACTGAAGTTTGTGTTATGGAGCGCATTTGTCTAGAGTAGTCCGTGTGGCTCTGTTGGAAACAATGCAAGGATATTGTAATGGATAACACTTCGGCCCACCAAATAGGTGACCTGGGTCTAAGTCCCGGCCTTTTCAAATTTTAATTCATTATTTCAACTTTTATAGTTAGAGGCATACGCCAGCAATGGCAATAAACGATACAATAGTGAAATAGAAGCTTAGGGTCGAAACAAGACTGACTGACACAAGAAACTAGGAATTTGAAAAGTAAAATCAAAAGTAGCCAGCGTGAAGGGATGGCTGCCTGCAACTGGCTGGCGCTTCTCAAAAAGTGCTCACCACGCAGAACTTGCTATTTGCCAATGCAATAGAGACTTGGCAAAGTTCACATCTCATGCAAGCTTGGTTCTGTTCACTTCTATTGGAGCCTTGATGAAGTGCATATTACAGATAGACAACGCGACATGTCATTTTAGTAACTGGTTGCGGTGTTGCAAATATTTCTACCCACAAAGATTAAATCTCAATTTATATTTCAGCTACAAGCCACTTAGGAGTGAAATAAGTTGGAAGAGTAGGGAAACTAAGGCGAAATGTCTACATGAAAAATGTGAAGAAATTGATAGAGAAACGATCGTCAGAAGGAGTGACTCAGTATATAGAAAAGTCAAAATAACCTTCGGTGAAACTAAAAGCAGGGGTGGTAACATTACGAGTGCAACAGGAACTCCACTGTTAAAAGCAAAGGAGAGAGCGAGTAGGTGGAAAGAGTACACTGAGGGCCTCTATGAGGGGGAGACTTATCTGATAACATGATAGAAGAAGAAACATTGGTAGATAGGAAAGAGATAGGGGATCCAGTGTTAGAATCAGGATTTAGAAGAGCTTTGGAAGACTTAACATCAAATAAGGCAAAAAGGATAGATAACATTTCATCGGAATTTCTAAAGTCATGGGGGCAAGTGTCAAATAAAAGATTATTCACGTTGGTGTGTAGAACGTCTGAGACTGGCGATATACCACATGACTTTTGAGAGAACAGAATTCCCGAGATTGTGAGATCCGACAAATGCGTCCAAGTTGCTGACAAGCATAATGTACAGAAGAATGGAAAACAAAATTGAGTATCAGTTAGGTGACGATCAATTTGGCTCTATGAAAGGTAAAGGCTCCAGAGAGGCAGTTCTGACGTTGTGCTCGATAATGGAAGCAAGGCTGAAGAAAAATTAAAACACGTTCGAAGGATTTGTCGATCTAGAAAAAGCGTTCGACAGTGTCAAATGGTGCAAGATGTTCGAAATTCTGAGAAAAATAGAGGCATGCTACACGGAAAGACGGGTAATACACAATATACACAAGAATCTAGAGGGAACAATAAGAGTGGAAGACCAAGAACGAATTGCACGGGATAAAAAGGGTGTAAGGCAGGGATGCAGCATTTCGCACCTGCTATTCAATCTATACTTCGAAGAAGCAATGACGGAAATAAAGATTCAATAGTGAGATTAAAATTCAGCTTGAAAGTACACTCGTGTAAAGATTCGCTGGTGAGATTGCTATCCTCAGAGAAAGGGAACAACAAATACAGAATCGGTTGCACAGTATGACAGTGAAACATGGACAACGGGAAAACCGGATCAGAGCAGAATATAAGCATTTGCGAAGTGGTGCTACAGAAGAATGTTGAAAATTAGGCGGTGATAAAGTAAGGAGCAAGGAGGTTCTCAGCAGAAACGGCGAGGAAAGCAATATTTGGAAACTGACAAAAAGAAGGGACAAGACGATAAGACATCTATTAAGACATCAGAGAGTAACTACCATGGTACTAGCTCCATATCTGCATTACGTCTTTCGTGAAAAAGTTTGTGCAATAACAGACATGCTCAGAAATATGCAAATCATGAAAGAAATTAGTAATATAGATAATAACATAAAACTGTATGGGATATAATCAAACGGGAGTCGGGACAACCAGCAAGTCCACAAAATCGTTCACTGTTAATGAATCACGATTTTGAGGCTGGTGATCTACAAGTTGTGAGAACTTTTATCAGTCACTTCATAATGATGTTTTAGACCTGCTTACAATAGGGGGTTCCGTCCAACTTAACAATTCAATCGAAGACATTTATTCCGACAACTACATCCAAGCGAAAACTAGTTCTAGCTTAACTAGCTGTGTAGCATTAAATAGTGGTATTAAACAAATTAAACAACTGAGCCCGTACTTTTTAATACACCCATGGACGAGGTGACAATAAAGGCATTGGCTGGTAGTGGTTATAGAATGGGGAACGAAGAAAGAAAAATCATTTGTTATGCTGATGATGCAGATCTGCCGACAAACAGTGAAGATAACTTATAGTTAAAGTGGCAGCCAGAGACCTAAATATGGTGACATTAACTCAAAAAACCAAATGTATGACGATATCTGTGGAACCAATTAGACAAAAACAATAAGTGGAAGGAAAAGTTATCAACATTTAAATATCTTGGCACTGAACGGTCCAGCAGTAGAAATGTCGACAAGAAAGTTAGAGAACAAGTAACAAACACAAACAAAGTGGCAAAGTGTTTATATGATACTATCTGGAAAAAGAAGCATATAGAAAAAGATGCAACGGCAAGAATATACAAAAGAATAGTAAGATCAGTCATGATATACACAGCCGAGACAAGACCGGAAACATCAGAAGAAAAAGACTTTCGGAAACGACAGAAATGAAAAATTTTGCGGAGGATTACAGGAAGATGCTGAGAGATACGGAGAGAAGTGAAAACATTAGAAAAGGAAGTAAAGTGGATTCCTTTAATGAGTGGGTACATAAGAGAAAGCATGAATGGAACGACAACACAGATGGAATGGATGAACTAAAGATTGTGAAAATTACCAGCTGGCAAAAGAAATAATGGCCGTCCAAGGTAAAGATGGAGTGACAACTTTAGGGGTACTGAAGGAAATATGCCTTATCCTAGGAAGAAGATGCTGATGCTGATGCTGCTGCTGATGATGATGATGATGATGAAGATGATGACGATGAAGATTATGATGAAGACTTTCTAAATGTAGCAGTTAAAAACAGGATTAAATAATTTAATTGAAAAAGCAAGAGGATATATTAGAAATATCATTCCACAAAACTGTGAGCAGCAGAAAGTAGCAACAACAAACTTCACTGAGGTTACAAGAATTACGACTCCTAAAGTTTGTTGATAAAACTTCATACAGAATTCTAAAGACCTGCTATGACTTAATAAGCAATTCCATTAACGATATATGTAGTGCATCACTGGCACAGGGAATTTTTCCAGACAGATTAAAATACGTAATTGTTTAACTCTTTCTGAAGAAGATGACAAGACAGATTTAAGTAATTATCGTTCAGTTTCTTTAATGACACCTTTTTCCGAAATATTCGAAAAACTAATGTACTCTAGAGTAGTCGAACATTTAACTTACCGTATCATGTCTGGATTCCAGAAGAGTTGCTCGACTGAGAATGCTACTTATATATTCACCCACCAAATATTACAAGCCTTAAACAACATAATATTGCCAGCTGACATTTTTCTGACCTTTCCAAGGCTTTCAATGCGTAGGTCATAGCACGCTCTCAGAAAAAAAAAGTTTTATGGAATTCATGCCTTTACAAACACCTGGATTTCAATCGTACTTAACAAACAAAATGCAATAAGTTGTGTTGATAGACAGAAAATATTCGTGTCTGGCGAGAAATCACGGAATCTAACAGGGTTCAATTTTGAATCCACACCTGTTCCCTTGTATATGTGGATGACTTTCCACTCAATATTCATCAAGATGCTTTGGTACTTTTTGATGACGCTACTAGTGTTATAACAAATCTCGTTAGAGAGGAAGCAACAGAAGAAACTGTTAAGAATGTTTTTCAGTATTTTTCTGAAAAGAGACTCTCTCTAAATTTAAAACTGTGTGTACTACAACAATTGTCATACCAACAATTGATGCAGCTCATGAACAGGATTCAGTAGACAAGGTAGAATGATTCAAATTTTTGGGTGCACTCATAGATGAAAACTTGAATTGGAAGAAGCGTGTTATTGAATTTCTCAAACAATCAAGTTCTACATCTAAATCTACATTTATACTCCGCAAGCCACCCAACGGTGTGTGGCGGAGGGCACTTTACGTGCCACTGTCATTACCTCCTTTTCCTGTTCCAGTCGCGTATGGTTCGCGGGAAGAACGACTGTCTGAAAGCCTCCTTGCGCGCTCTAATCTCTCTAATTTTACATTCGTGATCTCCTCGGGAGGTATAAGTAGGGGGAAGCAATATATTCGATACCTCATCCAGAAACGCACCCTCTCGAAACCTGACGAGCAAGCTACACCGCGATGCAGAGCGCCTCTCTTGCAGAGTCTGCCACTTGAGTTTGCTAAACATCTCCGTAACGCTATCACGGTTACCAAATAACCCTGTGACGAAACGCGCCGCTCTTCTTTGGATCTTCTCTATCTCCTCCGTCAACCCGATCTGGTACGGATCCCACACTGATGAGCAATACTCAAGTATGGGTCGAACGAGTGTTTTGTAAGCCACCTCCTTTGTTGATGGACTACATCTTCTAAGGACTCTCCCAATGAATCTCAACCTGGTACCCGCCTTACCAACAATTAATTTTATATGATCATTCCACTTCAAATCGTTCCGCACGCATACTCCCAGATATTTTACAAAAGTAACTGCTACCAGTGTTTGTTCCGCTATCATATAATCATACAATAAAGGATCCTTATTTCTATGTATTCGCAATACATTACATTTGTCTATGTTAAGGGTCAGTTGCCACTCCCTGCACCAAGTGCCTACCGCTGCAGATCTTCCTGCATTTCGCTACAATTTTCTAATGCTGCAACTTCTCTGTATACTACAGCATCATCCGCGAAAAGCCGCATGGAACTTCCGACACTATCTACTAGGTCATTTATATATATTGTGAAAAGCAATGGTCCCATAACACTCCCCTGTGGCACGCCAGAGGTTACTTTAACGTCTGTAGACGTCTCTCCATTGATAACAACATGCTGTGTTCTGTTTGCTAAAAACTCTTCAATCCAGCCACACAGCTGGTCTGATATTCCGTAGGCTCTTATTTTGTTTATCAGGCGACAGTGCGGAACTGTATCGAACGCCTTCCGGAAGTCAAGAAAAATAGCATCTACCTGGGAGCCTGTATCTAATATTTTCTGGGTCTCATGAACAAATAAAGCTAGTTGGGTCTCACACGATCGTTGTTTCCGGAATCCATGTTGATTCCTACATAGTAGATTCTGGGTTTCCAAAAACGACATGATACTCGAGCAAAAAACATGTTCTAAAATTACTTTTGTCCTTCTCGTAACTGTTAGTCATGCAAACAAACGAATCAATATTTTCGATATTTCTACTCAACATTGACTTGTGGAATAATTGTGCCATGGCTCATCGCTTAGAGAAAGTGTTCATCGTACAAAAACATGCAGAAAGAATAATATACTGCGACCGCCCGCAGTCAACTCACCTGTAACACTGGAAGCAAAAGTGATCTTTATTACCCACCGTTAAATTATCTTTATTACCCACTACTGAACTGCTCAGAAAGCTGTTCAACATGCATCAACAAAAATTTGAGCATTTTACCAATAATAGTAAACTTCTGACATGTAGTAAAGCAAGTTTTAAATATAACCTAAAACCGTATCCTCGGGACTACTCCCTCTATTCCAGCGAGAAAATTTCGCTTGACAGCTGACAGCCTGTAAAAAAAAGACTACTTTTAAAGTGTAGTCGCATGGATAGGATTGAATATAGGCATATAATGCGTGAGTATTGACCATAAACGTATCTAGTCACATTGGGGGGTTCACACACATGGCGACCAGAATCTAATACATATAATGACCAAAAGTATCCGGACACGACTACGTGTTGGGGAATTGATCACTAGATGTCACGAGAGGAGGAACCGCCAGTATAAAAGTATTGTGTTGTCGGTGAAGAAGCAATAAAAGCAGGATGGGTAGGTCAGGAGAGTCGATTGATTTGGAACTTAGACTACTTATTGGATGTAATCTGAGTAAGAAATCCATCAGGGACATTTAAACCCTTCTATAACTTCCCAGGTCGACTGTTTGCGATGTGATTGTGACGTGGAAACCCGAAGGGACAAGGGACAACCGTAACTAACCCAGAACCTTGCAGACCTTATGTACTGACGGGGCAGAGGGGAGGGGGACATTGTGGAGGGAGCTTCTAAAAAGCCGGCGAAATTCCAAATACTAGGAGAACTACTGGTAACACAGGGACTGTGCGAACAGTGTTAAAAGGAATGGAATACAGTGGTCAGTACAGCACTTCATAAGCCACTTCTTTCTGTGGTCAATGCCAAGCGATACCTATAGTGTAAAGAGCCATGGCAATGGACAGTGGATGACTGGAAACGAGCGATCTGGAATAATGAATCGCGCTACCCACTTGGTCGATGGAATGTTTTGGGTTTGGCGAATGCCAAGAGAACATCACCTGTCAGCATGTACACTACTAGCCATTAAAATTGCTACACCAAGAAGCAATGCAGATGAAAAACGGGTATTCATATTAGACTAGAACTGACATGTGATTACGTTTTCACACAATTTGGGTGAGAAATCCTGAGAAATCAGTACCCAGAACAACCACATCTGGCCGTAATAATGGCCTTGATACGCCTGGGCGTTGAGTCAAACAGAGCTTGGATGGCGTGTACAGGTGGTACAGGTGCAGCTGCCCATGCAGCTTCTACACGATACCACAGTTCATCAAGAGTAGTGACTGGTGTATTGTGACGAGCCAGTAGCTCGGCCACCATTGACCAGACGTTTTCAATTGGTGAGAGATCTGGAGAATGTGGTGGCCAGGGCAGCAGTCGAACATTTTCTGTATCCAGAAAGGCCCTTACAGGACCTGCAACATGCGGTCGTGCATTTTCCTTCTGAAATGTAGGGTTTCGCAGGGATCGAATGAAGGGTAGAGCCACGGGTCGTAACACATCTGAAATGTAACGTCCACTGTTCAAAGTGCCGTCAATGCGAACAAGAGGTGACCGAGACGTGTAACCAATGGGACCCCATACCATCACGCCGGGTGATACGATAGCATGGCGATAACGAATACACGCTTCCAATGTGCGTTGACCGCGATGTAGCCAAACACGGATGTGACCATCATGATGCTGTAAACAGAACCTGGATTCATCCGAAAAAATGATGTTTTGCCATTCGTGCACCCACGTTCGTCGTTGAGTACACCATCGCACGTGCTCCTGTCTGTGATGCAGCGTCAAGGGTAACCGCAGCCATGGTCTCCGAGCTGATAGTCCATGCTGCTGCAAACGTCTCGAACTGTTTGTGCAGATGTTTGTTGTCTTGCAAACGTCCCCATCTGTTGACTCAGGAATCGAGACGTGGCTGCACGATCCGTTACAGCCATGCGGATAAGATGCCTGTCATCTCGACTGCTAGTTATACGAGGCCGTTGGGATACAGCACGGCGTTCCGTATTACCCTCCTGTACCCACCGATTCCATATTCTTCTAACAGTCACTCGATCTCGATCAACGCGAGCAGCAATGTCGCGATACTATAAATCGCAATCGCGTTAGGCTACAATCCGACCTTTACCAAAGTCGGAAACGTGATGGTACGCATTTCTCCTCCTTACATGAGGCATCACAACAACGTTTCACTAGGCAACGCCGGTCAACTGCTGTTTGTGTATGAGAAATCGGTTGGAAACTTTCCTCATGTCAGCACGTTGTAGGTGTAGCCACCGCCGCCAACCTCGTGTCAATGCTCTGAAAAGCTAATCATTTGCATATCACAGCATCTTCTTCCTGTCGGTTAAATTTCGCGACTGTAGCACGTAATCTTGGTGGTGTAGCAATTTTAATGGCCAGTAGTGTATAATGCCAACAATAAAGTGCACAGGAGTTGGCGTTATAGTGTGAAGGTGTTAGGGTGTGATCCCCTCAATGCGCTTAAGAAAAAACTAAATACAGAAGAATATGAAAAGATTTTACAGCACTGTGCATTCCTTACAGTAGAGGAATAGTTCGGAAACGATGATTGTATCGGCATGACAGTGCACTCTGTCATAAAGGAGCATCTGTGAGTCAAAGGTTTGTGGGCAGTAACATTCCTGAAATGGACTGATCTGCCAATGATGATGGTGATGATGATGATGATGTTTGGTTTGTTGGGCGCTTAACTGCGCGGTCATCAGCGCCCGTACAAAGTCCCAATTTTTACACCATTTTTTTTTCACAATCCAATCTATCATTGTCACAAATGATGATGATGAAATAATGAGGACAACACAAACACCCAGTGCCCTGGCAGAGAAAATCCCCAACCCGGCCGGGAATCGTACCAGGGATCCCGTGATCCAGAGGCAGCAACGCTAGCCACTAGACCACGATGGTCCTTCAATGGAATACTTTTGGGATGAGTTAGAACGTCGACTTCGCTTCCGACTCCAGTTTCGGCTCTTGAGGACGAATGGGCTGCCATTCCTCCATAAACATTCATACAACACATTTGAAAGCATCCCTAGCAGAGTGCTAACACCCCAAATGAATGTCCACTAACTTGTGTCCGGATACTTTTGATCAGATATTGTATATTACTAAGTGGTTTATGAATAATGGTATCAATCATGGTGTGCAGTCCTAGTGACAAGTTGCCTGTCTAACTACTACCAGGGGTAACAAAATTTTTATGTTCAATATTCATATAATTATTGGTCTAAGTTAAAAATTTCAAATCGTCATACCATACTCATTAAAAGGTATAGTCATATGTTGAATGTTTAACACAGACAGACAGTTACAAACTATGTATATGTCTTGTGACACCATAACTTAAAGCGCGCAATTTTCACAGATTATATTCATCCAGGATTTGAGAGCTCTTAGCGACTTCCAAAAAAATTTGCACATAATTTCAAAGCTTTATGGAACTTTTTCTCGCTGACAGGCCCCCAAACTGATGAAAAGACAAAAAGGTTATTGCTTACTACGTTTTCGCTCTTCAGGGCAGTAAAGCTTAATGGCGTTTTAACTAATTACTTCTGACTCTACTCGCAATACATTTTGCAAATACTCGTAGTATCCACATATACTACTGAACGCCCCCGCAAAATTATATCATTGTACGCCACATAGTTCAATAGACAAAACGTCAGTAACATTTAGAAGCGTGAAAAACTAGCTTTTGCTTAAAACGGGGCGCAAATTACCCAAACTCTTCTCATCCACTGTTTGATAATGAGAGCACACAGAGACTTACAACAAACTTTAAATCTAATTTCGAACCTTTTCCAAACTTTCTCTCACTTCCATGTTTAACATCAAATATTTTACTAATTAACTCATTTGTAAAATGATCAGAAGCTTGAAACCGTTTTGTACATGGAAGTTAGATTCTTCAAAGAATCGGTGGTTTACTGGTCTTTAAGTAATTTTATTTTAGGCCAACTCAATATTATTGCTTGTTAGCTGTTGCGTACCAAAGCCAAACTAGAAATATGTATATATGCTCAAGCAGAAACTTTACTGCCAGAGTACATGATGAATTACAACATTCCAGATATAATTATATAAACTGCACATTTCTTTGGATATGTTATACAGTAACTGTGATGTAAGGATAATGTTAGCCTGAATATCTGATGTTAAATCACTCAGCCCAAACATCGAAACAGAAATGATAAAATACGTAACTGTATGCTATATAAATACTTTAAAGATTCTGGTTATGTATATAATAACACGAATTCAAGAATATTTCACGTTATAAAATTAAGAAAATATTCGTTATTTTTTTAAAGAAAGCCAAAATAAGTTTTTGTAATGTTACAGATATTTTCAACTTCTAACACTATGACTATCCATGTTCTGGGACAGTTTAATTACATTTGTGGTATCACATGACACATTTCACTGATCTATTACATTCTAAGCTACATTTCCTTCGTATTAAGTTACAATGATGACGTCACAAGACACAACCCTTTTGCGATGGCGTCATGACAGTGGTGGATGGTGGAAAATTTGAAAACTAGTACAAAATGTAAATAATAAAGATGGCGGTGTGCAGTAAATTTAAAAAAATATACTTGACGGTTGGCGGTGAATTCAAATATTATAGATGATGTCGGCTGTAAATTCAAAGATTTGCATTTTTTCAGCCAGTCATATTACAAGATGGCGAAAAATTCTTAAAAATGGTTCAAATGGCTCTGAGCACTATGGGACTCAACATCTTAGGTCATAAGTCCCCTAGAACTTAGAACTACTTAAACCTAACTAACCTAAGGACACCACACACACCCATGCCCGAGGCAGGATTCGAACCTGCGACCGTAGCAGTCCCGCGGTTCCGGACTGCAGCGCCAGAACCACTAAACCACCGCGGCCGGCGCGAAAAATTCTTAGAGAGCACAGTTTTTTCCTTTACATTTAATTATACTACGATATTTCCAGATATTTGCTTGGACCTGTACACACACACACACACACACACACACACACACACGCGCGCGCGCGCGCGCGCGCGCGCGCACAGAGAGAGAGAGCGCGCGCATATAGGATGCTGAATTGTATCCGAATGCATGAACCTTCGAATTAAATATTTCTGTGCTAAAATGACTCAGTGACTTACTTAAATACTAGCAACTTGCTTACTGATAATCAAATTCTTATAGAACACTACTACAAATATAATTTTTAGGCTACAGTATATCGAAATTAGAAAAGTAAACAATGAGAACAACGCAAAAGCAGCTCATCATACATCTTGGAATGCATTTAACTTTCCAATACCATCAGATTACCTACAAGTCGCACAGTTCAAAATGTTGTCATTTTCTGGTCTTAAGTAGTGGAAAACTTTATTCTCTCTGTAATACATTATAATGTTTTTTCCTCAGTAAAGTACACAACACAGAAAGACAGAGAAAATGTACTGGACTGTATAAATCAGAGAGATTGTGATGAGGCATTTGTGGAAAAATTTTAACCAATTTTTTATGTTGTGTGAAGTGGAAGAAGATGATCAGTTTATATGGTGTAGAATGATGAAGAGAGGGTTTTATTCATCATTACCATCATCGTCATCTACATCATCATCAGGTTTTTTTCGATAAAATAGGTCACCTCCATAGCTGCCTTGGGTGTGGAAGGACCAGGGTTTGTTTCTGGTGGTTCCTCAAATTTTTATAGGTAAAGAGGTCTGGAACTTGGTTCCACAGGGTAGGGTGGTCTGGAACTTGGTTGGGCTCATGAAGTTGACAGCTAAGATGATGTGACATCAGCTTTGGGGCAATTTGTTACAGTTTATGAGACATTTTTTGTATTTTTGCAGTAATTTGATAAATTTTTGGGGTAAGTTGCTGGATTTTTTGGGGCATAAAGGGCTGAAGGGTGTGCCACACACTGAACACCAAACGTGGAAAGGCGAGTGCGGAACGGCACACCCCGAAGTCCTGGGTTTGTGTCTAAATGTTCTGACTTCATGACCTTGAACCGTGGTTACGTCATATGTGGTCGAATGCGTGACATCATCTGGAGGGCAGGTGACAGGAAATTAAAAAAATTAAGCTGGCGGTGGTTGAAATTGTGCTTCAGCAACAGCAAATGTTTCAACTTGCCCCAGAAATGAGAGATACAAATATCACCAGTTTTATTATACTCGTGGTGGTAATTGAGATTCATCACAAAACGTACACATTAGGATAAATAGCTTTAGCAGCCGATGAATGTCAGCTACTGTATCTTAATTAATGGAAATGAAAATGCCGTGTGGCCAGGGCCTCCCGTCGGGTAGACCATTGACCTGGTGCAAGTCTTTCGAGCTGACGCCACTTCGGCGACTTGCGTGTAAATGGGGATGAAATGATGATGATATGGACAACACAACACCCAGTCCCTGAGCTGAGAAAATCCCCGATCCAGCCGGGAATCGAACCCGGGTCGTTAGGTATGACATTCCGTCGCGCTGACCACTCAGCTACCAGAGGCGGACATCTTAATTAATATTCTAACACTAAATATATATCAGCTAGGGTACGAGATCTTAAACAGTATTGTATCACCAGGAGCTGACATTGTGTATGTATAGTGGATGTCGGCTGCAAGGTCTTAGATAGTATTGTATCACCAGAAGCTGACTGTTTGTATGTGCAGTATGTATAGCTACTGGATTTTAAGCCTATAAGATCACTTAAGATTGTATCAGGTAAAGAGTTTGTTATGTTATGTGATGATGTACTGTTGAGGGGTAAAATAGAATGTTTATACCATAAATAGAAAAAATGGCTCAAATGGCTCTGAGCACTATGGGACTTAACATCTGTGGTCATCAGTCCCCTAGAACTTAGAACTACTTAAACCTAACTAACCTAAGGACATCACACACATCCATGCCCGATGCAGGATTCGAACCTGCGACCGTAGCAGTCGCGCGGTTCCGGACTGAGCGCCTAGAACCGCTAGACCACCGCGGCCGGCCCATAAGTAGAGAAGTAGCAAATTATTACAGATGTAGTTGTGGTATCCGCTACAAATATCTATCGAGTGAGCGTAGTGTACTGAAATGACACAATTTCGAGTGAGCTTAGTGTACTAAAATGACACAATTTCAGAGACTTTACTGGTAGCATAAAAATATGATTTTATGGATACAGACTGAAGCGGCGAGTTAAAATTAGTACTAAGGCCGGGAATCGAACCCATGTCTCTGCTTACTAGGCAGGTGCCTCAGCCACAAAGCCACCTTCGTGTAGAGGTTCACACAACTGCATGGATTACCCCAGATAAATCGCTCCTTTCGCGAATTACAACAACTGCACTGTTTTCCGCGTCCCCCGACACGCTTTATACATCCTCCGCCGTCTGTGAGTGCTAATTGTACGTTGAAGTCGAAAATAGGTGAGTATACTGTGTAATATCGTGTAATTTTGGAGAGGAAGCATGCAAGACTGCACAAGGTATTCCAATCTCAGAGTGAGATCGGCAGACTTTTTGTACTATTACTGTTTCTACGGTACATAGTTTTGCATTTCTCCCCATTGTGTTTTAATCTCTCAGTTTCTTCACTTAGTCTAAACGTAAAATTTTCGATAATCTGTATTAAACAGTCGAACCTTTGTCTGTCCCCTCAGTTTTTCCCCCTCTATGGTTCCTTCTAGTGCCAAGTTAACTATTCTTGCTGCTTATCTTTTCTGATATATCAATTTGTGCTTAATCTATCTACTCAATGATTAACATCTTTAATTAACCATTTCAGACGTTTTTAAGTTCCCCGATTTTTTCACGGTCCACGTTTCTCTACCACGCGATATTGATTTAACGAACAAATTGTTAGTTATATAGTGATGAGTGCAGTACATTATTCTGTTCTGGAAGCTAATTTATGCTGATTTCATTTCTTTATGAAAATAATACGCTTAAGTGTGACATTTGCAATCAGTAAAGAAATGGATTTGATACACCAACAGCAGAAATACAATCAAATACAACGTAATTGTTTCGAGGCCTGGTTACAGGGAAGATCGTTACCTATTGCAGAATTAAGCAATAATTTAATCTGAAGTCTCTAGAAACAAACAAGTAATATCATTCTGTGACATCTAGGGGAAAAAATACGATACTACGTCCTTTCTGTTCATAATAATCACAACGTCACTACCATTTGTGTACCTTGAGGAACATTCGTGTTCCTTTAAGGATATAAGTTGGTTAAGAAAGTCACATAGTGCCTTATGAGGTAACACTGGTCAAAAATGGAAGAAAAGTTCCTGTACTGATAGACTGGAAACCAATACCGTTGAGATACGGATCAATCTGTCTTCTCATTCACATCTATCCGTTATGTAGAAGTAGACACTCAATAGGCAACAGTATGTGGTTGCCACGCATCCTGACACATCTTACAGTCCTCCTTCGCACCGAATCACGCACTCTTTCAGATAAACTCAGATTGTGTCACGTGTACTGGCCGCAGTTTCCTTTGCGAAAGCAAAGAGAGCTTCACTCCAAATTTAAACGCAGCCAAAACCTCTCAGACAAACAGAAGCTAAACGATGTCAAAGTTAGCGTAAGGAGGGCTATGCGTGAAGCGTTTAGTGAATTCGAAAGTAAAATACTAGGTACCGACTTGACAGAAAATCCTAGGAAGTTCTGGTCTTACGTTAAATCAGTAAGTGGCTCGAAACAGCATGTCCAGACACTCCGGGATGATGATGGCATTGAAACAGAGGATGACAAGCGTAAAGCTGAAATACTAAACACCTTTTTCCAAAGCTGTTTCACAGAGGAACACCGCACTGCAGTTCCTTCTCTAAATCCTCTCACAAACGAAAAAATGGCTGACATCGAAATAAGTGTCCAAGGAATAGAAAAGCAACTGGAATCACTCAACAGAGGAAAGTCCACTGGACCTGACGGGATACCAATTCGATTCTACACAGAGTACGCGAAAGAACTTGCCCCCCTTCTAACAGCCGTGTACCGCAAGTCTCTAGAGGAACGGAAGGTTCCAAATGATTGGAAAAGAGCACAGGTAGTCCCAGTCTTCAAGAAGGGTCGTCGAGCAGATGCGCAAAACTATAGACCTATATCTCTGACGTCGATCTGTTGTAGAATTTTAGAACATGTTTTTTGCTCGAGTATCATGTCGTTTTTGGAAACTCAGAATCTACTATGTAGGAATCAACATGGATTCCGGAAACAGCGATCGTGTGAGACCCAACTCGCTCTATTTGTTCATGAGACCCAGAAAATATTAGATACAGGCTCCCAGGTAGATGCTATTTTTCTTGACTTCCGGAAGGCGTTCGATACAGTTCCGCACTGTCGCCTGATAAACAAAGTAAGAGCCTACGGAATATCAGACCAGCTGTGTGGCTGGATTGAAGAGTTTTTAGCAAACAGAACACAGCATGTTGTTATCAACGGAGAGACGTCTACAGACGTTAAAGTAACCTCTGGCGTGCCACAGGGGAGTGTTATGGGACCATTGCTTTTCACAATATATATAAATGACCTAGTAGATAGTGTCGGAAGTTCCATGCGGCTTTTCGCGGATGATGCTGTAGTATACAGAGAAGTTGTAGCATTAGAAAATTGTAGCGAAATGCAGGAAGATCTGCAGCGGATAGGCACTTGGTGCAGGGAGTGGCAACTGACCCTTAACATAGACAAATGTAATGTATTGAGAATGCATAGAAAGAAGGATCCTTTATTGTATGATTATATGATAGCGGAACAAACACTGGTAGCAGTTACTTCTGTAAAATATCTGGGAGTATGCGTGCGGAACGATTTGAAGTGGAATGATCATATAAAATTAATTGTTGGTAAGGCGGGTACCAGGTTGAGATTCATTGGGAGAGTCCTTAGAAAATGTAGTCCATCAACAAAGGAGGTGGCTTACAAAACACTCGTTCGACCTATACTTGAGTATTGCTCATCAGTGTGGGATCCGTACCAGATCGGGTTGACGGAGGAGATAGAGAAGATCCAAAGAAGAGCGGCGCGTTTCGTCACAGGGTTAGTTGGTAACCGTGATAGCGTTACGGAGATGTTTAACAAACTCAAGTGGCAGACTCTGCAAGAGAGGCGCTCTGCATCGCGGTGTAGCTTGCTCGCCAGGTTTCGAGAGGGTGCGTTTCTGGATGAGGTATCGAATATATTGCTTCCCCCTACTTATACCTCCCGAGGAGATCACGAATGTAAAATTAGAGAGATTAGAGCGCGCACAGAGGCTTTCAGACAGTCGTTCTTCCCGCGAACCATACGCGACTGGAACAGGAAAGGGAGGTAATGACAGTGGCACGTAAAGTGCCCTCCGCCACACACCGTTGGGTGGCTTGCGGAGTATAAATGTAGATGTAGATGTAGAAATGTCTGTACATTGTCGATGGGGTGAGCAAACACCAGCGACTTCAAATGTGCCCAACAGTCAAAAATTCAACGGATTCAGGTCCGATGAATGGTAAAGCCGTGCTGCCAGACCTCTTCAACCAGTCCCTCGCCCATGAAGCGTTGCTGTGACGTAGTGTCCCTCGTCCGGAGAAAACAGGGTGGTGCCGCGTCATGCTTAAATCCGACAGTCCTTGTTCTTCGGCGTGGGTAAGGTTCACCAAGGGTGCTAGTAACTCATCATGCAGAAATCGGTGATAGACAGCGCCTATTAATCTATTTGGTATTGTGTATGGCCCTATGAATGTATCACCGACAATTCCTGTTCATATTTTGATACTGAAGCAACCTTGATGCCTCGCCTCCATAACTTCCCGAAGGTTTGAATCTGCCCACACGTGCGTGTTGTGGTAATTTACTATGCCATCTTTTATGGCGGCTTACACTACCGAACACCACAAATTACTCGTCGCAAGTAAAGCGGGCCATATCTCAACTGAAGTTTGTTTCTAGTAATATCATTATAACCGGGCGGGAAGTCGTGCCGATCCCTGGCACGAATGCGTCTGGCGGATTAGTGTCGAGTTCCAGTGTGCCGGTCAGCTTGTGGATGGTTTTTGAGACGGTTTTCCTTCTACTTCGGCGAATACGGGCTAGTTCACCTTATTCCGCCTCAGTTACACTATTCGCATTAATCTACCACGCAGACATTGGAGTTACACTCGTGTGCTATGTGACGTCCGCGGGTGGGAGGGGAGGGGGGGGGTGGTCCACTGCCGAACCGCACAATAACCCTGGGTTCGGTTTGGGGCGGCAGTGGGGTGAATGGACTGCTGTAGCCTGTTGTGGGGTCGTGAACCACTGAGGGCTACTGCGTGGGCGAAGCCTCTCCGTCGTTCCATACAATACAATACCATTATACGAACATTTCTTCTAGTTTGGACCAATACTACTTCTGTATATGGTATATGGTTTTAGTATGTTTTCTGCCATTGTAAATACTTCATCTTTACAGTACTGGGACAAAGATGCATGAGTGTGCTGCACGAGTAGGGGAATAAGATCCTTACTCTGTGTTTAATGTAATCTGTGGTGCGCTTGGTCGCCAGTCTGTTGTGCAGCGCAGGGGCATTCTTATTAGAGGCATAGTAGCAACCATTTGAGTTTTAGAGAATGATGTCTGATATTTGTGAATCTTGGAGAAATTATCTGGAGTACTTTACCATGGAGATGAAAACTTGTTTATAAAGCTATTTTCTTTATTGCCTTGATGGATATTTTTGGAGGTATATTTCAATGTAACCCATGTACACGCAAAAATGAACGTTTTTTTTCAGAAATATCAACTGAAGGAAATCTTTGTCCCATAGATAACTGGTAATATTCATGATTTGTGTTAATTTGATCTCTTTTTCACATTATTCGTCACAAATTATACAATTGGTTGAAACGTCTGTAATTTTTGTAATGAGAATATTTCGTAATTGTTACTCTTCTTATGTTGTGCAGCCTTTTTTGACAGTAATCAGAGTTTAATACTTTAAAGAACGATTTTCTTTAAAGAAAAAGCCTGTCCCATCATTCTTAGTGCAGTTTAAATTTTTGTCGTGTGTGCATTGCACCTTCTGTCACTCGCAGTGACTTGCTAGCAAAGAAAAATTTAGGGTAGATTATTTTTCGTTAGTTGCAGCATTTGCTAATCTCATTTTGCTTTCGAGAACGTCAGTACACCAAAGACAAAAAACATGCTGAGCAAGAGACAAGTTATTTTTCTTTCAAGGGAGGTATCACTTTGCATTCATGTGAACAAACAGTACGTTGTCAGAATTTTCAGGTATTGTATCAAGTAAGCAGATTAATTTAGGGTAAACGGTGAAGGTAATATTAAACAGTTACTTTCTTCCGTGCTGAGCAGTATTTTATTTCGAGGATATTTCTCATTGCGCTTCATGTTATGGTAGCTATGGAGAGTGAATTGTTCAGAGGTGAAGTAATTGTCGTTTAGCCACACCAGAAATTGTATGCCCAGAAACACGCTCAGGTAATGATGCGTGCGTATTAAGAACGTCGTGTACTTCTGGAACATTTATTCAGTCTTAGTTCCTTTGAGTTTGGGCGTACGGCTTAATATTTATCTCGTCTCCCCAACGATGTACAACAATGCCGGCATGGCTGCGGCGGCTATTCTCTCTTCGTGTTGACTTTGTCTCCGAAAATGTCCATTCAAAAATGCAAGTCTTCGTCGCATAGGGAGGTGGATCGTACGATGTTGTTCGGTGCAAGAATGAAAACTTGCAACTTCCGCATATTGTAACTTTTCATTAATAGAATACAGGGAGAGCACAATCTCATATGTTTTTAACTCATCAGCTCAAAATATCGATAGATATCGATATTGGTGAAAAAAAAAACAAAGAAGGCACATAAAATAATTGGTAGTTTCGCCTTCAATTTTCTGTTAGCTTACTCAGATAATCATACCTCCCTACGATATCGCCGCCCTACGATATCGCCGGCTGCGGTGGCCAAGCGGTTCTAAGCGCTTCAGCTCGGAACCGGCGACTGCTACGGTCGCAGTCTCGAATCCTGCCTCGGGCATGGGTGTGTGTGATGTCCTTAGGTTACTTAAGTTTAAGTAGTTCTAAGTTTTAGGGGACTGATGACCTCAGATGCTAAGTCCCATAGTGCTCAGAGCCATTTGAACCTACGATATCTTTGCCGCACAGGGACGGTGCAAATATTTGTTTATATGCGTAGGACATTAAAGAACCTACATGGCGTTTTGTAAGTTTCATAATGTACTACAACATCAAGTGTCAGTTAAATAGGACATAATTAGTTTGTTTTGGCATTTAATTACATTGATTTTTCATTACTTCAAATTTAACATTTCATTTTAGGATCCACTTTTTCTCGTGTATATCAATGACCTTTCATCACTAACATTAACAGAAGCCAAGTTCGTTTTGTTTGCCGATGATACAAACATTGCAATAAATAGCAAATCAAGTGTAGTCTTAGAAAGGTCAGCTAAAAAAATATTTGTGGACATTAATCACTGGTTCCTAGCCAATTCTTTGTCACTAAACTTTGAAAAAACACACTACATGCAGTTCAGAACTTGAAAGGGGTGTCCCACGAGTGTATGCCTAACATACGATGACAAACTGATAGAAGAAGTGGACAGTGTTAAATTCTTGGGATTACAGCTTGATGATAAATTCAACTGGGAGGAGCACACCACGGAACTGCTGAAGCGTCTTAATAAATCTCTATTTGGAAAGCGAATTGTGTCAAATGGTTCAAATGGCTCTGAGCACCATGGGACTTAACATCTGAGGTCATCAGTCCCCTAGAACGTAGAACTACTTAAACCTAACTAACCTAAAGACATCACACACACTCATGCCCGAGGCAGGATTCGAACCTGCGACCGTAGCAGTCGCGCAGTTCCGGACTGGAGCGCCTAGAACCGCTCGGTCACCGAGGCCGGCCGAATTGTGTCAGACGAAGGGGAAATAAAAATGAAAAAGCTGGTATACTATGCTTACTTTAATTCCATAATGTCATATGAGATTATTTTTTTGGGCAATTCATCAAGCCAAGCTAAAGTTTTCCGGGCACAAAAACGTGCAGTAAGAGTTATATTTGGTGTGAACTCAAGAACGTCCTGCAGAAGCCTGTTTAGGGAACTAGGGATACTAACTACGGCATCCCAATATATTTATTCCTTAATGAAATTTGTCATTAAAAATATATCACTTTTTCAAACCAACAGCTCAATTCATCGAATCAATACTAGAAATAAAAATAATCTTCACAAGGATTTAAAGTCACTTAGTCTTGTACAAAAAGGTATGAATTATTTAGGAACACACATTTTCAATAAGTTGGCAGCAGCCATAAAGAGCTTAACAACTAATGAAATTCAGTTTAAGAGACGCCTAAAGGATTTATTGGTGACCAACTCCTTCTACTCCATTGATGAATTTCTCAGTAGAACCAACTGATTTGTATATATATATATATATATATATATATATATATATATATATATATATATATATATATATATATATATATATATAAGTACAATATAACTTCTTCACAATTTCAGTGCAGTAATATGTGCATTGTAAATAAGTATTTAGTAGTTGTATTACACGTTTATTTCCTTGTAAATAAATAAAAGACGCTTTATTTTAAATTCAGTGCATTAGTATTTGTAAAATTATTCTTTCATATAGCGTTCATTAAAAAAGGACGACCATGCCACTTGGGATCTGTGGAATGGTACATTAGCTTATTTGTTTGAGTTGTAATTATTTGTCATGTATTGTTGTTTTTCTGACATGTTCTATATCCTGGAGGACTTCCTCACTACGGATCAATTGGAATGAAAGTAAATCTAAACTAATCTAATCTTAAGATTGAAGTTTTGTTTTACTGTTCGCATATGCAACACAAGGCCTGCCAACAGACAGTATCCGCTCAGCAACTGAATAAGATATTTAAAGTACACGTTACACGACAAGAAAGCTTTAAAAAATATTCTGTATTTCACATATAGGTAAATTACACAGAACGTTTACGATGCATATCAGCGAAGGGGAGCGGCGGTAAATGGGACGACAAGGAATAGAAAAAAAACCGACGCCGTCAGTAGGAGAAGTCCTGGCAGGCTAGCCTGTCTCAGCGTGACGAAAGATTAGAGTGTGGTACCCAGACAGAGCCTCGTCTGGCCTAATGGTGCGCAATCTCTGAGCGTCATTCGTTCGCACTGTATGTAGGCCGTCTCGGAAATCCATGTAAAAATATGCGGCGTCGAGATGTGAGAAAACACTGGCACATCCCTGACACACTCATCCGCCCCACATTCGATAAATGACCCACTGCTCCAATCACGTCAGAGTGTTTCCACGCGAGTAGCTACTGTTGTGGAACGGAGTCTCCTACATTCCAGTTGCACAAGTTCGACAGTCATCTCAGAACCAATTTAGTCGTAAGGAAATTGTGATTCTCATTTGTTACTCCCACAATGAGCTGTGATAAGCAGTGCCGAGTGAAGAAATTCCAAGATAAGGCCATTGCACATTGCACATTCCTGGTCACTCTCCCTTCTGCAAATGTAAAATATAGTTCGGCCAAGATTGCTTGGAAACAGCAGAAGTAAATCAGTAAAGTGGAAGATACGATGTCTCGCATAGCTTAAAGAAGGGATAGAAAGCGACAGCGGTCGATGACCATTGAAAGAACGATCTTCAAGACTGTCCATCGCATTTGTGCAATGATTACGGAAATGCACGTTATGATAGTGTTGTTTTGGGGAAGGAGACCAGACAGCGAGGTCATCGGTCTCATCGGATTCGGGAAGGATGGGGAATGAAGTCGGCCGTGCCCTTTCAAAGGAACCATTCCGGCATTTTCCTGGAGTGATTTAGGGAAATCACGGAAAACCTAAATCAGGATGGCCGGACGCGGGATTGAACCGTCGTCCTCCCGAATGCGAGTCCAGCGTCTAACCTCTGCGCCACCTCGCTCGGTCGCACGTTATGATATGTTACAGTGAATTGTAGAATCGACCGCCAAAGTGCAAAGGCTTCTAACAAGTCATCTTATGCCTCAGGACAGACAGTGGTTGTTCATTGGGGTAGCTTGAAGACAGATCCAGTAGTGGAAACATTTTCAATAATTCAGCTGTAATAGTTCCCCAAGGAAATGATGACACTAACGAATGAACAAAAAGAAAAATGACCGATTTTAATCGTAGAAACATTAGTAGAAATATTAGCACTAGTTTTGTAATGGTGGAAAGCAGTATTTTTCTGTTTCTTCGTTGTAGCATTAGGTTTTTCTTTTCTTTGTTGAATAAAAAGGTCAGCTTGGACTGTTAAAAATCTTTATTCAATGATAGCTTCTACGGACAGATAATGAACATCTGAAGATGGAAATATGACTTCCGAACTATATTAGCATCATCGAGTGTTCATAGTTAGTCCATAGAAGCAGTCATCTTTATTCAAATATAAGACCAGTTTCACAAACTATATTTCAGTCATCAGGTGTTTCTTTGTTTTATTTTCAAGTAAAAAATAGTAATAATTATTATCTAAACACCTTTGATTACAAACCAAACTGTTGGTTTACGACATATTTTAATTCCCATATAATAGGGTGTAATTGTGAAGAATAAATAAATAAGTAAATATGCTACAGTCTAAGATGATAAGTCGTCGGTACTTAGCCCTACACTTCTCCGTAAAAACTGTAAACCCACAGTTATTTACTCGCGTTCAGAGATGAAAGATTACCACAGACAGGAGAATTATGTTGAAATCATTTCCTATCAAGCAAGATGGCTCATTGGTTAGGTTGGAGGAGGAGAGTTCTCCTCCTAAGATCTAGATTTACGTTTTCTAAGGTTTCTCCTAAATCACTTATAGTGAATGTTTATATGGTTTCTAGGAAAGAGCCGTGGGCAATTTCTTGCCTTATCCTTTTTCAGGTGAAGCTTGTTTTCCGTTGGTACTGTCGTGCAAGGGACGGTGAATCCTAATATAACTTTTTTTCGTAAAGCACCTTTTTATCAGTTTGCATCTGACAAATAAAACTGAAGAAGAGAGATAGTGGAGTTCCATCGATAACAGCTGATCCGAGCGAAACAATTCACGACTGTTCCTTTCCGTTAATGTTTTCTGGACAATGATTGAGTCTCTGACGCAACAGTTAAGTTAAAAGCATTTGTCAACACTCTGAAGAAATTTTGCAGATGTTTCCCTGTAGTTTAGGTAAGAAAAAGTGCGTCATAAATGTTGCTCTAATCTGGTAATGAACCTCCTGACACGAATCTAACAACTCAGGAACGTACAATCATCACGGACAGTACGACGTCGCTCTGTCCGATATACAGTCCACATCTAGTACTGAACACTTGACCGAGCGATGTGATACAGTGGTTAACACATTGTACTCACATACGGGATGGCGACGGTTTAAATACGCGTTGGGCATTCCTGATTTAGGTTTTCCGTGATTTTTGTAAATCACTCCAAGCAAATGACGGGGTGACTCCTATGACAAGATCACGACCGGTTTACTTCTCCGTCCTTGACTCAATCAGAGCTTGTGGTCCATCTCTAATGACCTCGATGTTGACTGGATGTTACACCCTAATCTTCCTCTCTTCCTTCCGAACAGTTTGAGGCAAATAGCTATAATTTACTAACACTCAGGCAGTAAGTATACGTTCTAAATAAGAGTCTGCGCTATGAAAAATGCATTTACTCTTTCGTAAGATTGTGTAAGTCGCATTAGACTTCAAGAGCACAAAGAATTCATACGGTTACCAATATGAGGAGTTATAGATGCTATCACTTTAGTGAATGAAGCTGTCAGGCTTGACAGATGAACCTCATGACGCCATAAGTCGTACTGACCATCTGATAATCTGGGTCACTGGGACTCTTCACGATCTTTTGTATGTCAAGTTTCCACTGTGAGCACCTCGTTTAGGTAACAGCGTCGCAGCCAAGGTCAGTAGCCATAGTCAACATCGACTTACAGGAGACAGAGCCAAAAGTCGTCCTGCTGACAGCGTACTGTTCAGGTCAACTGTTCCCTCGCGTAGGGAATGCTTAGTGTTAGGCTTTGTACTGTACATTCTACATCAATGATGTAACGGACAGGAATATTGCTCTATTGAAAAGCCATAATGTCACTGCTATTCTTTGGAACATCTGGATGCTCTCCTTAGTTCGTGTATACTCAGATCTGAAGAACAAAAACTGACCGTAGTGTTTCTCTCACGTTCACATTTGAGATCCCCCTTTCATCACACCTCTATTGCCCGCCGGAATGGAGCGATTCTGCGATTTATTTATGCCTTCAGCTAAATAGAAATTATGTGAAAGTAAACATTGTCTGTAGTTGACTGTACGATTATGTCCTTTATTCGTTGTGCTATTGGCCAATTTGAACAATAAGTCATTTTCAAGCACCTACAAAAGAATTCATCAACATGGACGAGTATTACATTTAGTATATACACCGTGGGACACCATTAAACGTACCCACAATTGTGTTTAAACTCAGTATAAGCAGTCTCACTTAAACGTTGTGCAATATGTCTTTCGTGATGCAACTAAAAGTCGAGAAGTCATTCCATATGTGAAGTGATACATGAAATAATCCATCTACGTTATAAGCTAAGAACGAAAATATCGTCTTAGGACCATGTAAAGACGTCATATCATGCGTGAAACACAACACTTGCTCATATGGACTGAGGCCGAACTCAGATTTTCCAATTTCTAGCATAGACACATTCAAAGATAACACACATGACTATCAATAACGTACATCTTTGTATGTCACATGCTTTGCTGGCATGCCACTAAGTGCAAGTCTTTATACACAAAACAGATGAATGTTACAATGTCAAAATAGATTAATGAAACGTGTATTAAACGTCAAAATGGCATACATGGAAATATACATTACAAAATAATACTTAAACATATTGACGGCAGGAACTGAAATATGCATTTATTAAGTGATTATAAGTACATCATCTTAGTTTTTGCCAAGGACGAGATCGGGATCGGAAAGCGGTGGATGCTGACCCAGAGTTACTCTAAAATGCAATGCACGTACCATTAGTACATATCTTCATCAACATGTCAAATAGCCTGAATGTAGAAAATGTTTGCTACACATATATGCATACTTCCATTATTTCTCAGTGCAGTGTATCTGTAAAAGAAGCCTACAACTGAAACTAAAATAATATACATATCATTATTCATTAAAAGTGTCAGAGGCGTAAATGGGGAAGAAAACTTATGCACGAATGATAAGTGCATATATCCAACATACATTCACAAAATATGCCAATGCTAGACATTCAGTGATTATACATTAAATAACGTCTAGTAAACGTCTTTTTCCAATCATCGATTACAATCCCAAGCAGCAAGCCTGCAAGTATTGTTAAATCACATCGGCGAATAAAACATGCCAGTGCACCATCTAACTCAGACCTACATAATAGAAATCGAATGATATGTTATGAAAGGTTGCTGAAATAATAGGTAACATGCACAAAAGCAACTTAATCAAAAATGGCTCGGAGCACTATGGGACTCAACTTCTGAGGTCATTAGTCCCCTAGAACTTAGAACTAGTTAAACCTAACTAACCTAAGGATATCACACACGTCCAAGCCCGAGGTAGGATTCGAACCTGCGACCGTAGCGGTCTCGCGGTTCCAGACTGCAGCTCTAGAATCGCACGGCCAAAAGCAACTTAATCCCAGCTTAGTATACTATGCTAATTGATACAACTGTAGCTAAATTACAACAATATGTCGTGATTCAGTCATTACTAAAACAGAAAGTGCACTAAGTGCAGATTATTAATAATAGAATTAAACTGAACAGCGGGTATAACATCTATAATGCTTCAATTATGGGCGTAAAGTGAAGCTGTAACTATCTGTAGAACAAAGTTACGGTCCAGTTTATCATATGCAAGCCAAAATCCCTTATTTTAGATGAGTTTGACCCCGCCCTCGCCGGCCGCGGTGGTCTAGCGGTTCAGGCGCTCAGTCCGGAACCGCGCGACTACTACGGTCGCAGGTTCGAATCCTGCCTCGGGCATGGATGTGTGTGACGTCCTTAGGTTAGTTAGCTTTAAGTAGTTCTAAGTTCTAGAGGACTGATGACCACAGATGTTAAGTCCCATAGTGCTCAGAGCCATTTGAACCCCGCCCTCTTTACCCTCCCACCTTCCTCGTTTTACCTCTTCCAAACACAAATGCATGTGTAAGCAACTACTTACGTTAGTATGTCATGGCTTTACCTTCATTATATGCCAGCCATAAGAACTGTAGATGGAGTTTTTGGCTTGTATATGATAAATTGTGACGAAATTGACAGGTCTCGCACGAAATAAACGATATGATTATACCGCCTACTACGGCCAATGTTTTCTTTCACCAAATTTTTGGAGGCTGCGCACCTACATATGGACAACATTTTGAAAATAGGAATTGGTTTTTGCGATGTGAAATTCTAGTTTCTCCCGACTTATATGTTACGGGAATGCAGTTGAGATAAAAATTAGAAAGTGACCAATCAAAAAGAGACGGAGATTGTTCCTTAAATATTGCTTGTAATACTGCTCTTTCCCTAGTTAGACAACAGATGGACAGAATCAAAGCAAATTAGTCACTCGTATCTAAGCAGAAGTTCCTCCGACGGTGTATAAACATACATTATCTAATCGAAAGAATCCGGACACCTGTTAGCGTAAATATGAGGTAGGTTGACCCTTCGCCTCTGCGACGACTTAAACTCTGCTGGGGACACTTTTACTGACGTGTCAGAAATATCTGTGGAGAAATGGCAGCCCATTCTTCCTCAAGAGTCGAAACCAGAAAAGGTAGTGATGTTTGACACTGGGATTGGGAGCAAAGTCGACGTTCCAACTCATGCCAAATGTGTTCCGTCAGGGTCTAGTTGGGACTCTGGGCAGGCGAGGAATCCATTTCAGAAACGCTAATGTCCACAAACCACTGCCTCACAGGTGCTGCTTTACGACAAAGTGCACTGTCATGCTAATACAAGGCATCATCATCTCCGAACTGTTCCGCTACTGTATGCAGAACAAAATGTGTGAGGTTGTTTTTAGTTTTTAGGATGCACTCCCATTATTGCTCTTAACATCTCCACTGTACTTCCCTGTTGTCATCATACAAGATTGCAGATACCGTTGTCCAGGTATTCGCCAAACCCATATGATTCCAAATCACGCGTTAACAGTCATCTGAAACCACTTAAGTGTCACTTAGCACTGACAACAGAGATGTGTGACTCACGAGGAGCTGCACCATCATTGCAACCCATTCTTTTTAACTCATTCTGCATAGTAGTTGTGTTACCTCGACTGTTGGTAGCTTTCTGTGTAGTGACCATGCGCAGGTACACAAAGTCAGCCAAGATACCCAAGTAGAGATATAACCATAAACACTTTATTTTGGTAAGTTTAAAATCAATGATTCACAACCAATTTCAACAGTTGTAGCAAATTAGCAAAATATGCTGAGCAAAATAAATGTTCTTGTTGGATAATGGATATTGAATAACTGTCTCTTACAGCTCATGTCAAATACACTAACACATGAAGTAAGTACACTACTGGCCATTAAAATTGCTACACAACGAAGATGACGTGCTACAGACGCGAAATTTAATCGACAGGAAGAAGATGCTGTGATATGCAAATGATTAGCTTTTCAGAGCATTCCCACAAGGTCGGCGCCGGTGGCGACACCTACAACGTGCTGACATGAGGAAAGTTTCCAACCGATTTCTCATACACAAACAGCAGTTGACCCGCGTTTCCTGGTGAAACGTTGTTGTGATGCCTCGTGTAAGGAGGAGAAATGCGTACCATCACGTTTCCGACTTTGATAAAGGTCATATTGTAGCCTATCACGATTGCGGTTATCGTATCACGACATTGCTGCTCGCGTTGGTTGAGATCCAATGACTGTTAGAAGAATATGGAATCGGTGGGTTCAGGAGGGTAATACGGAACGCCATTCTGGATCCCAACGGCCTCGTATCACTAGCAGTCGAGATGACAGGCATCTTATCCGCATGGCTGTAAGGATCGTGCAGCCACGTCTCGATCTCTGAGTCAACATATGGGGACGTTTGCAAGACAACAACCATCTCCACGAACACTTCGACGACGTTTGCTGCAGCATGGACTATCAGCTCGGAGACTATGGCTGCGGTTACCCTTGACGCTGCATCACAGACAGGAGCGCCTGCGATGGTGTACTCAACGACGAACCTGGGTGCACTAATGGCAAAACGTCATTTTTCGGATGGATCCAGGTTCTGTTTACAGCATCATAATGGTCGCATCCGTGTTTGGCGACATCGCGGTGAACCCACATTGGAAGCGTGTATTCGTCATCGCCATACTGGCGTATCACCCGGCGTGATGGTATGGGGTGCCATTGGTTACACGTCTCGGTCACCTCTTGTTCGCATTCACGGCACTTTGAACAGTGGACGTTACATTTAAGATGTGTCACGACCCGTGGCTCTACCCTTCATTCGACCCCTGCGAAATCCTACATTTCAGCAGGATAATGCACGACCGCATGTTGAAGGTCCTGTACGGGCCTTTCTGGATACAGAAAATGTTCGACTGATGCCCTCGCCAGCACATTCTCCAGATCTCTCACCAATTGAAAATTTCTGGTCAACGGTGGCCGAGCAACTGGCTCGTCTCAATACTCCAGTCACTACTCTTGGTGAACTGTGGTATCCTGTTGAAGCTGCAGGGGCAGCTGTACCTGTACACGCCATCCAAGTGGTGTTTGACTCAACGCCCAGGCGTATCAAGGCCGTTATTGCAGCCAGAGGTGGTTGTTCTGGGTACTGATTTCTCAGGATCTATGCACCCAAATTGCGTGAAAATGTAATCACATGAAAGTTCTAGTATAATATATCTGTCCAATGAACACCCGTTTATCATCTGCATTTCTTCTTGGTGTAGCAATTTTAATGGCCAGTAGTGTACAATTACTACAGAGGGTGTAATAGTACAAGTCTAACTCCAGATGGACCAAATATCGGATGGCAGTCCTTGAACACCATCACTGAAGTCAATAACAACAGTCGAATACTGAGTCCTGACGCCGTGACTCCAATGTTGTGGAGACAGGTGCTCAAAGAAGACGACTAGCTGCCAGGTTGGTGTGGCGGCTGGAACTACTGGCTCCGTGGCTGGACGGCTGCCTAAATATAGCTTTGGGAGATGTATATGCTTCGGCCTACTTGACGCACGGGACAAGGCGGAAGCAAGTAGTGCTGTGTTTGTCGCGCTTCTAGTGGCGATACAGGCACCGCCTGTCGGCGAAGCGGGCGCCGCTTGTCTTTGCGGTGTCCACTGGAGTTGTACACGAAAACAAACCAGTGTTGATGTTGTCAGTCAGAAATGTTTACTCGTGGTGCCCAAAGTAGCGTTGCTTGCAGGGACAGCGTTCTGCAATCCGCCAGACATTCCTCTGGATGGACGTGTCCCGATACAGCACTTTGGAACTCGCAACATTCCTTCCGCTGGTTTTATAACAACCCTCCACAAAGTTTTATGGACCCTGTCCATCAATAGATGAGGTCATGGTCTTGGTGTAGTCGTGGTTATTCCCTCGCGTTTCCAATTCACAATCACATACCCACCAAGGAAAACATTATACTACTGGCTACGAAACCCACTTCCTCCTCATGGTTATCAGGCACAATGACAGTGGCGACGAACGTTAGTCACACATAAAGGCCTATAAATATGTGGAGTTGTTCGTGAGGGAAAGGTGAGAAACAGCCAAATCAGTTGCAATAATAAGATTTATCAACAATCCCTTGACCTAGGTTTCGACGTCTATAAAAAAATCTTCTTCAGAAGGATCGATGACAACACTGGTTGCATAATGTTGTGGAGGTACGTTAAAATACAATTTTTCTATTACGCCTCACCTTATGGGGATTATCACACATATAAAATCATGATACATGATTGCATCTTACTAACTTTTCTATTACGACTCACCTTTTTCGTATTATTACGCAGACAAAATGATGATGGCGCTTATCATACGTTCTGCCTTATCACATAATCATTCAGCAATCACCTATTGTCAACTGCTATCCCATACTTGGCACATTTTTCTTAAAAAATGTCATCGCTATAGTAGGATGCGTCACGTTTTACGCTTACAAGTGGTAGATGTACTTCTCTATACTGTAATGTTATATGTGTGGTTTTATTATGTAATCGATTTTGGACTTTGGCTGTTTACCACTTAATCTAATGTCTGCTGGCAACTTTTCACCTGTGCTGTTTCTAATACCCACATCTGCATATTTCGAATATGACTGGAGGCAGCAACTCTAGAAGGCAGTCTTCGTGAGGAAAAGGTGAAAAACAGACAAATCAGTTGCAATAGTAAGGTGCTTCACGAATGCAACTAGTCCGAAGGTTTCCTTGGTTTAAGAAAAACGACAAAACTGGAAGCCTAATTGAGAATCCCCTGAACAGTTACACTTCGTTCGGATCTTGCTGAAAATGCCAGAGCTCTTGAATGAGTGCTGAAATCCCGTAGAGCCCTCCTATCACGGAAAGAAAACAAAGTGAAAAAGGCCTTGGAACAATACCTTCTTTTCAAAATTCGGTCAAAAACATCGATGGCAAAGAGGTGTTTGCTCGCTGGACTCTGATTATTTCTCGATCGATTTCCCCGCCGTTTAATCATAACTACGCGGAGCTAATTTGTAATAGTTGCCCTATAAATAACTCAACTATACCGCCGGAAAAAACAGCTGACCTCCTCAAGGACTGCGTTAGGCTGTACCAGGTTTCAGTATGTGCAGTCTGAGAGGTGATAGTGTTAGTGATCCATTTGTCACCATCATAGGTGATCGTATAGCACTCAGGAGGCCGTTCTGTGCACCCACTGTTTCGACTCTGCAGGCAGTGACTGTGCTGAGTTTAGAGGTGAACAGTGTTTGCAACATTAACTCTAAGATAGCACCAAGTATACCAGGTTCTAGACGTCCATGTAGCATAGACGCACGTCAAGATCGACGCATTGTGCGAGCAGCGGTGGCCAACAGAACAGCATCCACAGACGAAATCCGAGTACGTGTTGCACCTGCTGTGGCATCAGGGACCATTGGGAACTGACTGCTTGTAGCAGAACTAAGACCCATGTGCCTCTGGCCAGACTATTCCTGACCCCAGGACTCAGCCAAGCATGGCTACTTTAGTGCCGCGAAAGATCGACTGGAGAGTGGAATAGCGCTCTGTTGTCTTCAGTGATGAGAGTGAATTCTTTCTGTATGGGAGAGGTGGATATACACGTGTACTGCCAGAGCCTCGCGAGGCGCCTGCTCCACAGCGCATTCGCCCACAACACACACGTCCCATCCCAGTCTTCTTTGTTGTGACTTGGCAAGACAGCCAAGCCACTATGATTGGTAGCCGAAAGGCACGCGTTAAGCTCACGCAGGCTGGCGTGAGGTCTGGAACATTAAAGGAGTTGAGTCTAGTAAAAAAGTACGGATCTTCTGCAATACTTCACTTTAATCCATAATTGGTGAACATCGGTCTGACGGTACATGCATCACAAGATAAATGGCAAATGATAATGGCGCCTTGCTAGGTCGTAGCAAATGACGTAGCTGAAGGCTATGCTAACTATAGTCTCGGCAAATGAGAGCGTAATTTGTCAGTGAACCATCTCTAGTAAAGTCGGCTGTACAACTGGGGTGAGTGCTAGGAAGTGTCTCTAGACCTGCCGTGTGGCGGCGCTCGGTCTGCAATCACTGACAGTGGCAACACGCGGGTCCTTCGTATACTAGCGGACCGCGGCCGATTTAAAGGCTACCACCTAGCAAGTGTGGTGTCTGGCGGTGACACCACATTCTTGGTGTAGAAGACCATCAGTTACAACTCACAGACACATTTGGTGTTTCCACACAGCGGAGTAACCATTGCCAGCTACATTGCACAAGCTGCTATCCTGTGCTACCGCCATTTCTTCTACAGGAGGACAATGCACGTCTACATACTACTCCTGCGGCGCAAAGCCCTAGCTAGCAAGATCACTAAATCTCTCGTCAGCCGAACACCCATGGGGCATGATGAAGCGGGAATTTAACTTATCCTCCAGCGCCTGCAAGAGCCATTGCCGAATTGCAACAAAAGACGCAGGTTTTTTGGGACAGTATATTGGAGGATGCCATTTGCCACCTTTATGATCGTTTTGATGCGAGAATATACGCCTGCGCTGTCGTCAGTTGAGAGTACATTGTGTACTGATGCGATTGTTTGGACACACTTTACTGTGACAAAAATGGTTCAAATGGCTCTGAGCACAGTGCCCTAGAACTTAGAACTACTTAAACCTAACTAACCTAAGGACATCACACACATCCATGCCCGAGGCAGGATTCGAACCTGCGACCGTAGAGGTCGCTCGGTTCAAGACTGTAGCGCCTAGAACCGCTCGGCCACCCAGGCCGGCTTTACTGTGACACGTGCGTCTCATTTAGTCTGAATTTATAATATACTTCTACAGTGATGAACTGTTACCGCACTTGTCAATCAAATGACCTTGTTCTTGAAGGTGTTAACATTTTTTCCGGCAATGTATTACTCCCTCACTAGCACATCCCCTCCTCACATCTAGCAGGACTTTATAAGAGAAATCATGCGTGTGGTGGACAGCTATGGAGACAGCGCAGGGTCGAGTTGCTTTCTGAAGTGTCTTTTAGGAACAAGTCTACCCAAAAACTGAGTAAGTCGTTTATAGGTTAGCGAGAGAAAGCGTGAGACCACTGAGCAGGGCTTTCTTTCCGCTAATCAGTTGGTCCGCATCGCATGGACAGCTAACGCCTTCCTCATACTTCCGTTTCACTGTTAAACACTGACTCCTCTGTCTTGTTTCCCACCTTTGTAAGTAACCGACGAGCATCTTGCTTGTCTTTTCCACCTAATTCTGCCGATACTGAAAAATTCCTTTTATTTTATTCTAAATCTACTTCCGCGTCTATAATCTTAAAATCCGTGTGAACTGCGTTGTAGATGGTACCTTCCATTCTGCGTGTTTTACGATTTTTTCCCGTTCCATTTGGGGAGAGAAACCGCGGAGAGTATTACTGGTAAATTTCTGGATAGCGATATTGTAACAGTGTGAGAGTTCAGTTTACCAGCTACGGAATGGGATAGTAACAACTGGTGACAGGGGCAAAGACTGGAGTGGGTTTTTTTCTGGACGTCTTTTCTTTGATTTAGTTAAAGCAGTTAGTTGGAGAATCGATTTCTGAGGACAATATCTTAGATCACTTAATAACTATCAGACCCGAACTTTTCGAATCAGTTCAAATAGAGGAGAGAATCAGTGACCACGAGTCTCTTATGTCATCAATAACTACTGGTCTCAAAAGGAATACTGAGAAATAAAAATATTTTTACGAATGATTTTCGCATTCTGCGACTATGCGTTGTCGTCAGTTGATTGTAACACACGAAAATTTATGCCTGACCGTGACTCGAATCCGGCTTTGCTACTTATCTCGAGAGGTCGCCTTAAGCTCTTCGGCTGCCTCAGCAAGCCTCCAGGACCGAACCAAACATCCACCAGTCACGTAGTCACAACCCTTACGCTTGCACAGTTCGTTATTCCTACAGAAGGACACAAATAATATATCGTCATTTTAACCCGTCAAGCCATGGGTACGTCGCTGATGGTTACAATGTCTGAGTTTATACAGTGTCTGTATGTTCACAACACAATGTCCTGCAGTCATGCATGGAAACATGTCCTAGAGGCGTGCTCTAATAGCCGAAGTGGTGTCGGCGACCGCTCGAGATAAGAGAAAAATCCGGATTCAAATCCAGGTAAGGAAAAAGTCTCGTTTGTGCAGACTGCCGACGTTATTGTGTAGTTGAAAAATGCGAAACTGTTTCGCAATGTTTACCACAGCTATGATCGCCAGTGACAATGGCTGAAGGACATTGTATTGTGAAGATACGAGCACTGGATAAACACAGATATCGTAGCCATCAAAAACGAAGTCCTGATAATGTACCTACATAGTAAGATCCCTTTCCAGAAACATCGGAAGCTTTGTAATGAAGAAGCGTATTTAATTTACCACAAGCACTCCAGACCAAATTTTACCCTTCCATTTATTTACTTTGTTATCTATCAGTCGTCGTTTTCAACTGCACTAATACACCTATGGCTATCAAAATTGCAACACAGTGAATATGGTGTACAACAAACGTTAAACTGGCACGAAATATTCTACATGCTTTGATATGCGTATGATTAGCATTTGAGCACAACCGCATAAGGCCAGTGGATGTAGCCCCATCTACGGTCTGTATAAAGAGAAAGATTATACAGCAGGTTATTCATTCAGAAATTGTATTTGAATGTTGGTTGATTTTGAGAAGATAGGGTCATGCCTCGTGTAAAAAGGAAAACGCCTACAAGCACGTGTCGGATTTCGACAGCGACAGGATCGAGACTGGTTTATTGTTCCATGATATTGCTGCTCGCATCGGTCGCAATCCAACGACTGTCAAGTGAGTATGAAATCTACGGGCTTAGGAGGAACACACTCACTGTCGTATTGGTTCTCAATGGCCCCAAGCGATTAGCGACCGAGAAGACAGACACATTATCTTCTTGGCCGTGCAGGATGGTACAGCAATTTACTTACCTTATAAGTGAGGTAATGGGCTTGTTTACAGCAGACAAGTATTCGTAATGGCAGTACAACCACGTGTGGAGCACCATATACTGTCAGCACGGCAACCATTGTTACGGCTTTCCTTGACTCAATAGTAGAGAGAGAGAGAGCGAGAGAGAGAGAGAGAGGGAGAGAGAGAGAGGTGCACCGACATTGGTGACCCCAACGACAACGCTGGACACATGTGTGTTTTCAGACGAGTCCCGGTCCTACGTAAAGCATCACGAAGCGTGTATTGTGTGTGGAGGCTATAAAGAGATCATCTTCGTCATACGAGCTCAGTATCCGGCGTCGTTGTGTAGGGTGCCATTGCGTACACAACGTGATCACCTAAGGTTCACATAGCCGGTAAGTTTGACAGCAGCCGCTACTTTTCTGACATGTTAAGGCCGGTGAATGTGCCATATTTTCGAACACTTCGTGACACTATCTTTCAACAAGACAATGCAAGACCGTATTTTGAGTGTACTGTCTTGACCTAAATCGATACAGAGGGTTTTCAACTGTTGCCTTGGTCAGATTTCTCACTTATTGAGAATGTCTGCCCATGAGTCATCGATAGACTGTCTCGCCACCATTATCCAGCCTCTACCATTGATGATTTCTGGTGTACAGTTGAAGCAGAATGGAATGATGTACTCGTATCCGTCGTCCAAGTTGAGCTCTTACAAGAGTTCCAGCCAGGTCAAAGCTATTGTTCTGTCAAAAGTGACAACCAGTTCTTTGTACACATTGCATTCCTCGCAGACCCGTTAATCACCTAAAAATTTAATCACATATTCACCTTACTACGAGAACAAAAATTTTTAATCTACTATCGATCACAAAATGAAAACAAAAAAACAAAAATGTTTTTCTTGCAACATTTAGCTACGCCTTCCAGCTGCTTCTCTACATTCCTGTAATTCCATTTTGTGTAAATGGAAGAATGGGGCTGCGGCTAGTCGATGCCTTTCGGGAAATAGATATCCAGCAACAGTAAATTTATGGAATAAAGTTATTACACTACCGGATTCGGCTCCTCTTTATCACAATCTTCAGGCCCCTGTACGCAAAATGGGATAATCCATCTAGTCGTTTGTGCTCACTAAGGGAATCGTGGAACCGTTAAATCAAACTGGTTTTCGTAGGTATCTTGACCGTAGACTTGGACTCTTCACACATCATCATTAGATGTGCGTGAAATGTGAAAATGCGGCCAGGAAGGAAAACGAGGAAGGACTAAACCAAAGAGGAATTCATTCACTGGAACAACATACTAATTTATTTTGCACAGACTGAATTACGTTAAACCCAATAAAGTAATTAAACAACAATTAATTGGAAAACTGAACAATAATCAGTGACGGCAGAAAATATCAATTATAACTTGCACATAATCATTGTTTACCAGACCATAAAATAAATGATTAATGATACAAACTTTAAGCCAAATTTAAACAGCTATAAACATTACCAAAACTTCATAAGCAGAAGACACCAATAAAAATTTTAATAAAACTGCCATACGCAAAAATTCTTAAACTAAAATACAAAGTGACCAAAAGAGGAGAACAAAAGATTTAAAACGACATAAAACAGATGTGTTGGAAAGGCTTACAGGGTTCCACAATGATATCCAAACAATTTAAATTAAATACGAATGACCGTTAAGATCTCAACCACTATCAAAATGCTTAAACAACTTAAAGAAGCAATAAGGTTATAAAAAGGGATCATCTTTTAATTAACAAACAGAATGACTCACAATTTCTCTAAAACTTCAACTTAACTTCAAACAACTGCATTTAAGGCCACACGCTTGGAAGAAATAACACTGCAGTAGACGGACACCGCGGGTTTTCGCTGCCCAAGGCTTATGCACAGGTTCGCATAAACAGGCGGCTGTGTAAGCCGACTGAACCCAGAATGAGTGGGACTGACAAGGATCGGCGAACAACAACGACGCCAGAGCACAAGCAGTCTTAACAAGATTCCCTGCAGCCCAAATAGAGCCTAACAAGCGCAAGCTCAAGTCACAGCCAAGATTATAATAAATAGTGATTACGCTCCCAAAAATTAATGCAATTTTTTATGGAGATGCTCGAGATTTAACAGTCTTCTAAGAAGTTAGCAGCAAATTTAAGACACCAATTACAGTTAGCTTAAAGAAATCTCAGAATTAAATACTTATACCAAGTCCTTCTGGAACAAATGATTAAGGCAGCCCTCAGCCAATCACCTTAAATTCTGCGACGTACGTAGCCCAGGCCAAGCCCAGATTGGTTAATGTGTCCTAAAACAAACTAAGATATCCATTGTTGTTGTTGTGGTCTTCAGTCCTGAGACTGGTTTGATGCAACTCTCCATGCTACTCTATCCTGTGCAAGCTTCTTCATCTCCCAGTACCTACTGCAACCTACATCCTTCTGAATCTGCTTAGTGTATTCATCTCTTGGTCTCCCTCTACGATTTTTACCCTCTACGCTGCCCTCCAATACTAAATTGGTGATCCCTTGATGCCTCAGAACATGTCCTACCAACCGATCCCTTCTTCTGGTCAAGTTGTGCCACAAACTTCTCTTCTCCCCAATCCTATTCAATACTTCCTCATTAGTTATGTGATCAACCCATCTAATCTTCAGCATTCTTCTGTGCCACCACATTTCGAAAGCTTCTATTCTCTTCTTGTCCAAACTATTTATCGTCCATGTTTCACTTCCATACCTGGCTACACTCCATACAAATACTTTCAGAAATGACTTCCTGACACTTAAATCTATACTCAATGTTAACAAATTTCTCTTCAGAATCGCTTTCCTTGCCATTGCCAGTCTATATTTTATATCCTCTCTACTTCGACCATCATCAGTTATTTTGCTCCCCAAATAGCAAAACTCCTTCACTACTTTAAGTGTGTCATTTCCTAATCTAATTCCCTCAGCATCACCCGACGTTCCGATTTCCATATAAACCACTTAAATAAAATAAACACACGATATACACGACCTGAAGCATAATAAGCAGTAAATTACCCTCAATGAATAAGACATAGTGGAGCCAAGTCCTGAAAGACGGTTAAAGTTCCGCCAAACGACAATTACAAATTGAGCACAGCATTTATGCAAAATGTTCAAATTAAACATGTGTCACACGGTTCTAAATACTAACCCTGATATCATTCGCGCAACACGAAAATCCACTTTCACACCAGGAAAGGACAACCTGTGATAATATTAAACATCGTCCAACACCGTGCACCAGAACCGATATTAGCAGACAGTTATTTACCTCAAGGAAGCTGAGACGCAATAACATGCAGGTAGAAGCACGTAAATACACATAACTACTACACTGCCAACGAACTTGACAACAAACTTCCTTGTAGAGGCGGACACTAACCTCAACCCAAGATAAAGGCGCCACGGACACTTAAAATTCACTGATCAAGCTTCCAAGAAGAATCAAACCACAAAGATTTCATTAAAATCTGTAACAGACCTTTTTAACCCATAAATTCTTGCCCCCACAATTGAGCCTGCAAATTCCATGGAAACGTGGATTTCAGTACCAATAAACAGAACTGGAGCACACAGAAATTCCAGTATACACATCTCTGGCGACTCGGCGGGTTTTCAATAATCCACTCCTGAGGTTCCTCGGCACTGCAAGCCAAACATAGGCCAACATGACCCCTGCATATCCTTGAGAGTTTGCGTCAACACAGAGACAGGTGGGTGGCTGCAAAAGGCCTCCTTTCCGCTCGGTTGCTCCACTGATACTCCCATCATCGTACTAACTGCCATGCTGCCACTGCGGGCTCAGCAAGCCAGTCCTCCAGGGCACGCCGAGGGAGATGCACTCACTGGGCAACATCTTAGAGCCCTAGATAAGAGTATATCGATATCGACACATTACTATAAGCCGCCACTGCTCAGTGTGAAGTGTCCACGCCTACTGTCAAGATATCTACGAAAACCAGTTTCATATAGTCCTTTAGCAAGCACAAACGACTGGATGGCTAATCTCGTTAGGACCTGAAGATGGTGATAGTACACTCCTGGAAATTGAAATAAGAACACCGTGAATTCATTGTCCCAGGAAGGGGAAACTTTATTGACACATTCCTGGGGTCAGATACATCACATGATCATACTGACAGAACCACAGGCACATAGACACAGGCAACAGAGCATGCACAATGTCGACACTAGTACAGTGTATATCCACCTTTCGCAGCAATGCAGGCTGCTATTCTCCCATGGAGACGATCGTAGAGATGCTGGATGTAGTCCTGTGGAACGGCTTGCCATGCCATTTCCACCTGGCGCCTCAGTTGGACCAGCGTTCGTGCTGGACGTGCAGACCGCGTGAGACGACGCTTCATCCAGTCCCAAACATGCTCAATGGGGGACAGATCCGGAGATCTTGCTGGCCAGGGTAGTTGACTTACACCTTCTAGAGCACGTTGGGTGACACGGGATACATGCGGACGTGCATTGTCCTGTTGGAACAGCAAGTTCCCTTGCCGGTCTAGGAATGGTAGAACGATGGGTTCGATGACGGTTTGGATGTACCGTGCACTATTCAGTGTCCCCTCGACGATCACCAGTGGTGTACGGCCAGTGTAGGAGATCGCTCCCCACACCATGATGCCGGGTGTTGGCCCTGTGTGCCTCGGTCGTATGCAGTCCTGATTGTGGCGCTCACCTGCACGGCGCCAAACACGCATACGACCATCATTGGCACCAAGGCAGAAGCGACTCTCATCGCTGAAGACGACACGTCTCCATTCGTCCCTCCATTCACGCCTGTCGCGACACCACTGGAGGCGGGCTGCACGATGTTGGGGCATGAGCGGAAGACGGCCTAACGGTGTGCGGGACCGTAGCCCAGCTTCATGGAGACGGTTGCGAATGGTCCTCGCCGATACCCCAGGAGCAACAGTGTCCCTAATTTGCTGGGAAGTGGCGGTGCGGTCCCCTACGGCACTGCGTAGGATCCTACGGTCTTGGCGTGCATCCGTGCGTCGCTGCGGTCCGGTCCCAGGTCGACGGGCACGTGCACCTTCCGCCGACCACTGGCGACAACATCGATGTACTGTGGAGACCTCACGCCCCACGTGTTGAGCAATTCGGCGGTACGTCCACCCGGCCTCCCGCATGCCCACTATACGCCCTCGCTCAAAGTCCGTCAACTGCACATACGGTTCACGTCCACGCTGTCGCGGCATGCTACCAGTGTTAAAGACTGCGATGGAGCTCCGTATGCCACGGCAAACTGGCTGACACTGACGGCGGCGGTGCGCAAATGCTGCGCAGCTAGCGCCATTCGACGGCCAACACCGCGATTCCTGGTGTGTCCGCTGTGCCGTGCGTGTGATCATTGCTTGTACAGCCCTCTCGCAGTGTCCGGAACAAGTATGGTGGGTCTGACACACCGGTGTCAATGTGTTCTTTTTTCCATTTCCAGGAGTGTATAATAATATCGTTCCATAAATTTACGGCTGTTGGACATCTACTTTCCGCAAAACTTCTCAACACACTCGCCACTCCGACTTTGACATTTTTCTTAGCGTGATGCCAAGTTTCCTATACACTCGACATAGAAGACAGCCGCCTGTGCTTTCCGCCAGTTCCCTATGCTGATCTGCAAACAGTTGTCTGTGCCAAAGTACTGTCCGCATAGCCAATTGTGCATGTGAACGAAGAGATGAAAGTCAGAGAGACTCAAGTCTGGGCTGTGTTTTGAATGAATAAATATTTCCCACCGAAAACGCTGCAGGATAATCTTCATTGCAACTACAGCATGCGGCGGGGTATTGTCATGAAGAAGGAAGCGCGTGACAGTTACGTTATGTAGGCTACGTGAAATCAGGCGAAGCCCTCAGCAGGACTTCAAATTTCGCGAGAGGCACTATTTTCTAGGCATCTTTACGTCCTCACTGAGCGCTCAGAACTGAAAAGTGCAACGTGTCGCAATAGACGACCATACTAGAGGTACTACGCAAGACATCTGCACAAAACATCACCAGATTTTCTACTTCTACATGGATACTCTACAAATAACATTTAAGTGCCTGGCAGAGGGAACGTGGTTTCATTTTCGCGACTGATCGGTGATTGCCAAAAAAAAAAAAAATAGAGTGACATTTTGTTATTTGGTATCCTTCTTGCTGTTGCAGCTTTGTTGATCAGCAGCGACAAAATTTATGAAAGAGTGCTATGAATTCATTGTTAATCTGTACTATCTTCTTTTCAATATACTGCTTATACTTTATTTTAGTCTTATTGTACCGGATTTTTAAGCCTACTTTCAAACTGCTATTCAAAATTCTTCTGTTCCTGATTGAAAATTAATTGTTTCAGTGATACACCTTACGACGTCATCAGCAAAAAATGGTAATCCAGATATATTCCACTGACGCGTATTTCTTCTTCATATATTTTTACGAAGAACGTAGGCACACTGATTTTTTTCCAGCGTTTTCAAGCCCTGGGGATTCATCGATGAGAGAAAACGGCACAAAAAAGGTGTAATTAAGTTCTCCCCGGAAATGCATGGTCTCCATGCCAGAGACCGTTTATTCAATCAGGCATTATTACAGAGACTACGGTCTAAAACGTGCTGTACCATGCAACCACAGTTAACAGTATGTGTTCATAACGATTCTCATGTGCCTCAACGCGTGCATGCACACGCCGCAGTATGTTCTGTGTCACACGTTCACATCGGCCAGACTGCACCCGAACGGTACCAAAAGGCAACATAAATACGTTGCTCAAGTGTCTCCACATATGGAATGAGCTCTGCATACACGATATTTTCGAGATGGCCCCATTACCAGAAATCGCACGGGTTGAGATCCGGTGAACGAGCAGGCCGTGAAACTGGACCCCGTCGTCTGATCCATCGACCAGCGAAGACGCGATTGAGATGCGTCCGGACGTTAACGGCGAAGTGGGCTGGAGCACCATCATATAGCAGCCACATCAGCCTTCGGATCATCAATAACCCTTCTTCCAGCGGGGGAGTCAAAGTCACCCGCAAGAAACACCGATAGTTCCGGCTTGTTAGGTGACATGGAAGGAGGACTGGTCCCCAAAATACGGTCGCCAGTTATCCCGACCCACACATTCCGGTGCATCGATGCTGATGATTAGCTGTCACCATAGCATGGGGGTTCTGAGCACTATCGCACAGATGATTGTTATGAAAGTTGAAGACAGCAGTCCGCATAAAGCTGGCCTCATCCGTGAATAGGATGGACGACACAAATCACGGAATCGCGGTTGCCTGGTGCAGAAACCAGTGACAAAACTGCTCCCGATGTTGAAAGTTTGTCATCTGCCCTGAACACGCTTAATTGTCATGGAGAAAGTTCCGCACGGTCGTCTGGCTTGCCCTATACTGGCGGGCCAACTGTCTGGTACTGACACGGCGGTCGCCTTCCACAGGGTCCATCACATTTTCCTCCAGGTCTGGTGTCCGGACATTTCGGGTTCGTCCTTCATGATTTCCTGCTTCCTGAAAAGACCCTTTCTCAGACAAACGGCGAAACACTATTACAAACTTGAATTCTGTGGTTGTTGTCGACACAGGGTTGTTGTCGACGGAGATAGATCTCTGATACAACCTTGCTGCCCGCCGCCCGTTGCCGTTTGCCTTTCCGTAAGTTAACACTATGTCGGCAAGCTATCAATTCTACACTCCTGGAAATGGAAAAAAGAACACATTGACACCGGTGTGTCAGACCCACCATACTTGCTCTGGACACTGCGAGAGGGCTGTACAAGCAATGATCACACGCACGGCACAGCGGACACACCAGGAACCGCGGTGTTGGCCGTCGAATGGCGCTAGCTGCGCAGTATTTGTGCACCGCCGCCGTCAGTGTCAGCCAGTTTGCCGTGGCATACGGAGCTCCATCGCAGTCTTTAACACTGGTAGCATGCCGCGACAGCGTGGACGTGAACCGTATGTGCAGTTGACGGACTTTGAGCGAGGGCGTATAGTGGGCATGCGGGAGGCCGGGTGGACGTACCGCCGAATTGCTCAACACGTGGGGCGTGAGGTCTCCACAGTACATCGATGTTGTCGCCAGTGGTCGGCGGAAGGTGCACGTGCCCGTCGACCTGGGACCGGACCGCAGCGACGCACGGATGCACGCCAAGACCGTAGGATCCTAAGCAGTGCCGTAGGGGACCGCACCGCCACTTCCCAGCAAATTAGGGACACTGTTGCTCCTGGGGTATCGGCGAGGACCATTCGCAACCGTCTCCATGAAGCTGGGCTACGGTCCCGCACACCGTTAGGCCGTCTTCCGCTCACGCCCCAACATCGTGCAGCCCGCCTCCAGTGGTGTCGCGACAGGCGTGAATGGAGGGACGAATGGAGACGTGTCGTCTTCAGCGATGAGAGTCGCTTCTGCCTTGGTGCCAATGATGGTCGTATGCGTGTTTGGCGCCGTGCAGGTGAGCGCCACAATCAGGACTGCATACGACCGAGGCACACAGAGCCAACACCCGGCATCATGGTGTGGGGAGCGATCTCCTACACTGGCCGTACACCACTGGTGATCGTCGAGGGGACACTGAATAGTGCACGGTACATCCAAACCGTCATCGAACCCATCGTTCTACCATTCCTAGACCGGCAAGGGAACTTGCTGTTCCAACAGGACAATGCACGTCCGCATGTATCCCGTGCCAACCAACGTGCTCTAGAAGTCAACTACCCTGGCCAGCAAGATCTCCGGATCTGTCCCCCATTGAGCATGTTTGGGACTGGATGAAGCGTCGTCTCACGCGGTCTGCACGTCCAGCACGAACGCTGGTCCAACTGAGGCGCCAGGTGGAAATGGCATGGCAAGCCGTTCCACAGGACTACATCCAGCATCTCTACGATCGTCTCCATGGGAGAATAGCAGCCTGCATTGCTGCGAAAGGTGGATATACACTGTACTAGTGCCGACATTGTGCATGCTCTGTTGCCTGTGTCTATGTGCCTGTGGTTCTGTCAGTGTGATCATGTGATGTATCTGACCCCAGGAATGTGTCAATAAAGTTTCCCCTTCCTGGGACAATGAATTCACGGTGTTCTTATTTTAATTTCCAGGAGTGTAATTCGGAACCATTGTGTATGAGCAAGAGTATCAAACTGTAGGAGGAAACAGTTCATACTGAACTGTGGATGACTAAACCACAGTCTCTGTAACAAAGTATAATCAAATAAATAGTCTCTAGCATGGAAACCACGCGTTTCCAGATATTAGTTCACTAGACCTAGAGCTTGTACACGGTGAAAATAATCACCCTGTATACACCCTCAATTATTTGTAGGATGTATTGCAATCTCTGTGTTCCTCTACAGTTTTTACCCCTTACAGCCCCCTCTAGTATCACGGAAGTTATTCTCTGATGTCTTAACCTATTGTCAATCTGTCCCTTCTTCTTGCAGTGTTTCCCATACGTTCCTTTCTTGGTCGATTCTGCAGAGAACCTCCTCTTCCGTACCTTACCATTCGTTTTAAATTTCAGCATCCTTTTATAGCACATCTCAAACGCTTCGATTCTCTTCTATTCCGGATTTCCCATAGTCCATGATTCATTATCATACAATGCTGTGCTCCAAACGTACATTCTCAGAAATATCGTCCTCACATTAGGCCTGACGTTACGTTTGTTTATACGGAATCTCCTTTTTGCACTCTTCTTTGAATTCTGAACTTTTTGACAGTCCTGATGAAGTGTAATGGAAACTGCATCACTGACTTCTATATTCCGCAATATTCTCAAGGGCTGTTGATAAAAGTTATAATTTAACATGACACTTTTTAAGTAATTTTGTGCACGTAACTGTGAACGTTGGACAATGGATACTCTTACATTGAAAAGATCAATGATATGATATTATTCTCGATTGGAGCAGAAGAAAGATTTCTGCGTTTATGCAGTATATTTCAATGTCATTTGTAGAATATACCTTTTTCGTATACATATGTGAAGAGCAAATGAGCGATCATATGCACACACTTCAGAACAACGTATTTATTTCTGCCATTCACAGAAGTATTCGTTTCTTATTTGTAATGTTCATCATCTTCTCCTTCCCCCTTTGTAGTTCGAGTCGTTGCACGTTACAGCTTCTGTTCGTCTCCTTCTTTTTCAGTCGATGTTTCCTTAAATTTAGAGCCCATTGCGCTATGCACTTTTCTATAAAAAATCATTACTTCTCCTAGTTTTGTAACTGAGAAATTGGGTATTTGATACTGAACACCCCTTATCAGTTTTCAGGTGACACTCACCTTCACACATATACACTGACGGGAAAAAATCGCAACACCGCAAAATAATTTCACGAAATTTCGGGAAATCATTTGTCTATGTAACAGCATATTTAAGTGATTAACAATGTAATCTCACAGGTTAATGTGAGCACGAGATAAGCCATTGCAAATGTGAAATGCTGGTACATTAATAACCGGTGTAACCGCAAGAGTATTGAATGCAGGCATGCAAACGTATATGCATTGTGTTGTACAGGCGGATGTCAGTTTGTGAGATGGAGCTCCATCTACATCTACATACATACTCCGCAATCCACCATACGGTGCGTGTTGGAGGGTACCTCGTACCACAACTAGCATCTTCTCTCCCCGTTCCACTCCCAAAAAGAACGAGGGAAAAATGACTGCCTATATGCCCCTGTACGAGCGCTAATCTCTCTTATCTTATCTTTGTGTCTTTTCACGAAATATAAGTTGGCGGCAGTAAAATTGTACTGCAGTCAGCCTCAAAGCTGGTTCTCTTAATTTCCTCAGTAGCGATTCACGAAAAGAACGCCTCCTTTCCTCCAGAGACTCCCACCAGAGTTCCTGAAGCACTTCCGTAACACTCGCGTGATGATAAAACCTACCAGTAACAAATGTAGCAGCCCGCCTCTGAATTGCTTCTATGTCCTCCCTCAATCCGACCTGATCCCAAACGCTCGAGCAGTACTCAAGAATACGTCGTATTAGTGTTTTATAAGCGGTCTCTTTTACAGATGAACCACATCTTCCCAAAATTCTACCAATGAACCGAAGACGACCTGCCCCACAACTGCCATTACATGCTTGTCCCACTTCATATCGCTCTGCAATGTTACGCCCAAATATTTAATCGACGTGACTGTGTCAAGCGCTACACTACTAATGGAGTATTCAAACATTACGGGATTCTTTTTCCTATTCATCTGCATTAATTTACATTTATCTATATTTAGAGTTAGCTGCCATTCTTTACACCAGTCACAAATCCTGTCCAAGTCGTTCAATACAAAGACGGTTGGTTGTGTATGACACTGGATTTGTCGTCCGATAATGTCGTGTATCCGCTCGATTGAAGACGGATCTAGTGATCGAGCATGCCAAGGGAATATTCGATACTCTGTACAGCTTGTTTGGTTACAACAGCGGTATGTGGGGGAGCGTTATCTTGTTGGAAAACACCCCCTGGAATATTGTTCATGAATGGCAGCACAACAGGTAGCATCATTAGATTGACATACAGCTTCGCAGTCATGGCGCTTGGGATAACAACGAGAGTGCTTCTCCTGTCATACGAAATCGCATCCTGACCATAACTCCAGGTGTACATCCACTGTGTGTTGCACGCAGACAGGTTGCTAGCTGGCTCTCAAGAGGTCTCCTTCTAACCAAGACACGGCCATTATTGGCACCGAGACAGAACCAGGCTTCATCAGTAAACTCAACAGATCTCCACTTTTTGACAACACTGAAGTCGCAAATGGTGGTGGTTTGGGGTCAGTGGAATGCACACCACAGGGCGTCTGGCTCGGAGTTGTCCTCGAACTAAACAATCTGTAACAGTTCGTTGTGTCACCGCGATGGCAGCTGCTGCTCAAATTGCTACTGCCTCTCGGTAGTGCAATGTGACCATCCGGAGTCCGGTCTTCTTGCGATCGTACGTTCCCGTGACTACCGCTGCCAGTAATTATGAACAGCGGCTACATTCCTGCCAAGTCTTCCTGCAATACCACAGAAGAAACGGCCAGCTTCTCGTATACATATTAGACGACCTCTTTCAAACTCAGTTAGGTGTTCATAATGGCGTATTAGTCGCCTTTAAGACATTCTTGACTAACATCAACTCATCACGTTCAATCTCAAAAGTAACTAACACTCATGGCAGTTACAGCGTGTATTTAAAGCAAATTTGATTTCATTCGTATGCGAGTAGCGCGAAATCTGATTAGACGTCATGTTTCAGATATAGAAACACGCATGCCAACTTTCATTTACGTCGCACAACTCCTTCGTGGTGTTGTGATTTTTTCCGATGATGAATATAATCTTGTAGGCGTAAAAATTTTAAATTCTTCAAAAATGTTCCTGTATGTTTCTCCATGGTAACCCCCTCCATTATCATTATTGCCCGTTTTCTTTTTTAATTTTAAGTGCTTCTTTTGCCAAACTTACATTCTCTCAGAACATCATAGCATACAACAATGGACACACACGTTTGCGTTATAACGACACAGTCGCGTTTCAGTGTTACACTAGTTCATGCACATCCTTGAGACACATCAGTATTCACTTAACCTTTCGTCCAATTTTGAACGTTGCGGGCTTTCAAATAACTACGCATCCTCCGACGCAGAGTTGCAATATTAAAAGTTTTGGCTGGTTTCGTTGTCTGGGGCCTGGGATACGTATTTGCCGCACTACAAGCCAAATACTGCCGAGTCTACAGTATACAGTATGAATACACACATGAATCGAATGGTTGAAGGTCCTTATCACTCGGCAACTGCGAATTAATATAGAAATTTATAAATGAAAGATTGCAATTAAATAAAATCTGCAGGTGCTATTTTAACGACTTTAAATGATGAGTACGATAGAAGTACTTTTGAAAATGCCGTATATTTCTGCAAACACTTATTGGTGTCGGTGGTCCAGCAATTAAGTAAAATATAAGTTGAATAACAGGGAAACAATAGATTCCTACTGCACGTAATTAGTTATGAACGACAACATAGCTCGCCAGATGTTCACTTCTAAACGCACACTACGTCTTCACTGTAGAAGCCACGGAAATCTCGCGAGCGCACAAGTCGGCACTCCGAAGTATTTCTGTCTCTCGCGACCACGCGCAAACCGCTCAACATTGTTCAAGTCTTTCCGCGACTCCGTCGCGTCCAGCACTTCCCGTGTTGTGTCGTACCGTCCGTGTCCTGTGCCGTCATGCCCAGTACTACCACGTGTCCTCTCCGGAAACTGGCTTCCATCCAGTCTTCCCATTCACGAGCGCTGTGATTGGCTAGAGCGCTCGCACCATGTCTTCATGCCAACGCACACTCACAAACATATTGAAACACATTCGAAATACCGGATTTACATTTAAATGACTTGAAATTAAACAAATATTCCTACGGCTGGACCATAAACACGCTCTAACATACATTATTAAATACATAAACAATTGAATAAACATATATCAAAAGAAAAGAAGCAAAAGGTAGGCCAGGAGACTAACGTCTCTGTGCTTTCTAAAAGACAGTAAATATTTAACCAATTTCTTCATCAATAGTACATATATGATATAAACAACGACATAGATGAATAAATACACTCCTGGAAATGGAAAAAAGAACACATTGACACCGGTGTGTCAGACCCACCATACTTGCTCCGGACACTGCGAGAGGGCTGTACAAGCAATGATCACACGCACGGCATAGCGGACACACCAGGAACCGCGGTGTTGGCCGTCGAATGGCGCTAGCTGCGCAGCATTTGTGCACCGCCGCCGTCAGTGTCAGCCAGTTTGCCGTGGCATACGGAGCTCCATCGCAGTCTTTAACACTGGTAGCATGCCGCGACAGCGTGGACGTGAACCGTATGTGCAGTTGACGGACTTTGAGCGAGGGCGTATAGTGGGCATGCGGGAGGCCGGGTGGACGTACCGCCGAATTGCTCAACACGTGGGGCGTGAGGTCTCCACAGTACATCGATGTTGTCGCCAGTGGTCGGCGGAAGGTGCACGTGCCCGTCGACCTGGGACCGGACCGCAGCGACGCACGGATGCACGCCAAGACCGTAGGATCCTACGCAGTGCCGTAGGGGACCGCACCGCCACTTCCCAGCAAATTAGGGACACTGTTGCTCCTGGGGTATCGGCGAGGACCATTCGCAACCGTCTCCATGAAGCTGGGCTACGGTCCCGCACACCGTTAGGCCGTCTTCCGCTCACGCCCCAACATCGTGCAGCCCGCCTCCAGTGGTGTCGCGACAGGCGTGAATGGAGGGACGAATGGAGACGTGTCGTCTTCAGCGATGAGAGTCGCTTCTGCCTTGGTGCCAATGATGGTCGTATGCGTGTTTGGCGCCGTGCAGGTGAGCGCCACAATCAGGACTGCATACGACCGAGGCACACAGGGCCAACACCCGGCATCATGGTGTGGGGAGCGATCTCCTACACTGGCCGTACACCACTGGTGATCGTCGAGGGGACACTGAATAGTGCACGGTACATCCAAACCGTCATCGAACCCATCGTTCTACCATTCCTAGACCGGCAAGGGAACTTGCTGTTCCAACAGGACAATGCACGTCCGCATGTATCCTACCCTGGCCAGCAAGATTTCCGGATCTGTCCCCCATTGAGCATGTTTGGGACTGGATGAAGCGTCGTCTCACGCGGTCTGCACGTCCAGCACGAACGCTGGTCCAACTGAGGCGCCAGGTGGAAATGGCATGGCAAGCCGTTCCACAGGACTACATCCAGCATCTCTACGATCGTCTCCATGGGAGAATAGCAGCCTGCATTGCTGCGAAAGGTGGATATACACTGTACTAGTGCCGACATTGTGCATGCTCTGTTGCCTGTGTCTATGTGCCTGTGGTTCTGTCACTGTGATCATGTGATGTATCTGACCCCAGGAATGTGTCAATAAAGTTTCCCCTTCCTGGGACAATGAATTCACGGTGTTCTTATTTCAATTTCCAGGAGTGTATATTTATAAGCATGCTGCTGCCGTTGTATCGTGTAACTGTGGAGTACTTATGGCCTGACGAGATCGATAGTAATCGGCCGCTTTGACCTCCAATAACTCATGTACTATTGAAGTTACATACCTGCAATTTACACCAATTTTGGTTTACACTAATAGCTTTCTAAAGACTCGGCGATCGACAAAATCGGATGAAGCGTTTATATTTTGGAAATTCGTTGCTGGCTGTTACTCGTATTATTTACCGTCAGATACTAAACTTTAAACTAATAAAGATTTTGAAAATCTGACTACACCATCAGAATCGTCGTGCAAATAATAGAAATTTACATGTTTCTTTTTGAGGTATAATGATTCATTTGGCTGCTATTAATTTCTATACGAACTGTGAAATGTCTACCATTAAGGTTTCACGAAGTCCGCCATCTTTGGCACTCCCGGCATAGACATCTCCTTCATCGACACGAAGTACAGCCCCCGTCACAGCGGAATTCCCAGCCACGCGGCTGGCCACGTACTGGGGCTACCCCTCTCGTCCGGCTAACGTTCGGCACCACGTGTTTGCTGCCGAGCCCCGGCTTTGACCGCCCCAATTCCGAACGTATAACATTTCCATGGCGCCACAGCTCGCCCGTTACCTCACAACGTCTTTATCATCTTAGATGGTCATCTAACCAAACTCCCAGAAACTGTGTGTAAGATGTTTGTTTAATGTTATTGCAACCTAATAATAGTACGCGATTGCTCCTGTATTGTTCTTATGTCTCCGCATTTATATCGTTTTCTTCTCATTTAGCACCATGTAACAGTCTGTACACTGTCTTTTAGCTTCTTTCGTCGTCACTGAAACCTTCCGCCGTAAATCAGCTCTCTTATCACATTTACAAGACCGGCTTCTCTGCCGAAAAGTTATATGGTAAATCATTTATAAACATCAACAATAACAAAGAGTCTAACACAGAGTCACAGAGTCTTTAGGCCAGCTGTCGTCAAACATTTTTGCTTAAAGGGCGACTTCTCGGGCCTTATAGGAAGGAGGGATCGACGTAGTAGCCACTCAAAGAGAAATACAATTTCCAGTAAACTATGTTTATTGATAGAAGATTACCACTTGAACATTTTGAATCTATGTATTGCAACGCCACACACCAGGTATTTCTACGTGAAAACGTAAATAATACAGGGTGGTCCATTGACAGTGACCGGGCCAAATATCTCACGGAATAAGATCCAACGAAAAAAACTACAAAGAACGAAACTCGTCTAGCTTGAAGCGGAAAACCAGATGGCGCTATGGTTGGCCCGCTAGATGGCGCTGCCATACGTCAAACGGATATCAACAGCGTTTTTTTTAAATAGGAATGCCCATTTTTATTACATATTCGTGTAGTACGTAAAGAAATATGAATGTTTTAGTTGGACCACTTTTTTCGCTTTGTGATTGATGGCGCTGTAATAGTCACAAACATATGAGTACGTGGTATCACGTAACATTCCGCCAGTGCGGACGGTATTTGCTTCGTAATACATTACCCGTGTTAAAATGGACCGTTTACCAATTGCGGAAAAGGTCGATATCGTGTTGATGTATGGCTGTTGTGATCAAAATGCGTACTAAGTGTATAAAAGTATATCTTGAAATATGCAGAAAATCACATAGAGGTATTGAACTGAAACATAACCATGATCAAGATTGTAACTGGGGTCGACAGCATCATAGTCTACCACCTTAACAGCTCGAACGGTGACAGCGCTCGGCCGGTTACTTACGTTTACTGGTATCAAAGCTAGAGCATGGAAGCCAAAAATGTTAATAACCAGAAGATCATTAACTCTGGAACCCATTGAAAGTAAAGCAGTCATCAGTCGGAAGAGTGGTTTGAACACCACAGTGCTTTAATAGGCACGGTCTTGTTGCAGGTGGTATGCCGTTGCTTTCCTCCGACCTTTGAGTTGACTTACCTAGCCAGTTTAATAGGGGAACATAAGTTTAACGTGGCTTTCGGACCACAGTGCAGATCGGCATTTTTCACATCAACAAACACTGGCCAAGGGCAAATAAGTGTAAAATGGCACATAAAAATAGTTGGCTTGAACCTGAGACCTTTGTAAGCGTAGTCTTACTCTTTATCACTTTGCCACAACGCAGCTGCTAATGTGGTATTTGCTTGGCATTAAAAAATAAGGATCTCTCGTTTGTGCCTGCGTTCGCATTTGCGTGTCCCTTAGGAGCCCTTACTTTTGGGATTACCCTCGTATACGTGTGTGTAAACACCTTCCGATGCCCACCCAAGGAAGACAACGATACACAGTCCAACTTCAATATTATAAATACGCCTCAGTTTGTGAATGAACTCAGACTTAGGTTGATAATCATTTGGAATATTTAGCAGTGCTGTACCCACCGGTGTTAAACTCGTTTTCAATCAATGATTCCCACAGCTACAGGAACGCTACTTGTGGTACCTCTTAGACAAAATACTTACGCAGTGCTATCGGACGAAAAGATCAACCTGACACAAACTGTGGGAAGTTTATTTTACAACCTTCGTACCTGGATAAAGAGCTTTTCCTATTTGAGATATCTGTGAACGTTGCTGCATAAGACGATATAAGAAGAAACTAAATTCCTTCCGCTACGCCAATGTTTAAAGAAATCGTCTTAACTGCACTAAATCGTGGTTTGTGAATCGTTTATCGGCATTCACTCCCGCATGTCGCTGGTTGGAAGACAAAAAGCTTACTGACAAATTTCACAGAATAAAAAGGGGGACGAAATGTCTCCCACAGGACGGTCATGTAGTTTTATTTAATTGATTACAAAATCAGGTAAAACGAACAGTGAGGCTGTCAGTATAAACACATTTGTCAGTATTATGTTGCACCTCCTAGGGCCTGTAATGATAAAGGGCCCGTTTAGGTCAGGCATATTGCATACAGAAGTGGAAGAGAAAGTACCACTAAATTCTACAATCCGTATGCATTGCATACACACGGAAATTAGTGTTACAGTGTACTTATGGAGCCAATGAGTGAATTGCATATTTTTCGGTGAGAAAGAGCACTGGTAAACATTCTTCGCTACGTTAGGTTACTTAAACTGGTGTCACCCTGAGCTAGAATTTATGGTCAGCGTCGAAGTGTAAGGACAATGAGTCGGATGCGGGTTTTGCAACTGTGAATTAGTTTCCTACATTATTAAATTTGAACTAATAATGCGAAAATTTTGAACTTGGATAGCTTAGAATGAAAATCGTTCTGTTTATTGCAAAGGAAAACAATTGATTTTTTTAAAACATTCTCTGTCATCCACAACTTGAAACAGGTCACGTCGACCAAATCATATGGGAGAACTAACAGCGACGTATATCGGAAGGCAAAAGGATCCCTTGGCTTTTGGTTTGACAGTATTCGACAGCCATTTCTAGGTGCAAGTAAATAAAGAAAGGCAGTGTGTTTTTGTTATCAAGTGACGTCTTCATCAATTACCTTAGTTTTAATGTAATCTACGAGTAATTGCTGATGTTTGGTATTAACATGAAAAAGATTCCGTAGACAGGGAAAGAACCTGTTCTTGGGCAACTATTTCTATAATGACCAAAAGGTCATAAATGATCTTCAAGCACATGTGCTCCAGCAGCGGTATGAAGAAAATGTAATGACGGCAACAATCGAATTATCCAGTAACTTCACACTTCACAGTTGATTTTCTCGAACTAAGAAATTTCCTTTATTACTGAAAACTTCAAAATGGCTTCACATCGAGGCTATGATGCCTAGAAGACTTTACACTCCGCTGACGTGAGAATAGCATAATCTCCGCGTCAGAAGATTGATTCTACTTAACCATTTAATAGACTCGCATTTTTTCCACCGTGACTAATTTTGTAAGCAAAGCACGTCATCCGTTACTGCACACTCCTGTGGATGAGAAATGTGGCCGCAGTAGTCTGGTGGAAAGGACTATCACAAGTCCAATGCGTAGGTTCAGGCATCTACTTTTAAGAGGCACAAACAGATTTACTTTACCTCTGGTAACGTCAAGAGAAAGACGTTATAATCAAGAATCCGCATTAAACGCCACGTTCCTTCATTTCTAACCGGACCGAGCCGGTTTACTTTGGGAAATGACATACGTGGAGGTTCGAGTCCTCCCTCGGGCATGGGTGTGTGTGTTTGCCCTTAGGATAATTTAGGTTAAGTAGTGAGTAAGCTTAGGGACTGATGACCTTAACAGTTAAGTCCCATAATATTTCACACACATTTGAACTTTTTTTTGACATAGGTGGACGTCATAGTATACAGAAATACTGTCGCCAGTAAACTTACTTACATTCGAAAATTTTATTTTATTTGATGAGCCGATGGCCATTTAAAGGAACAGGGCTCTTATTTTACTTGTACTTGATTGAACTAGAGACATTGTAAAATTTGGTGCTGGACTGTGATTCGAATTCGTATCTCCTCTTTCGAGGATCTGAATCTCTCGGAACAGCATAGTTCAATCATTAGTTCCTTTCTCCAAGACTGCAATCTTCTCTAAGACTCCTCCAAAGGTAAGTATGTGGGTCCGATTCCCGTTCCAGTGCAACTGTTCGTCTAAAATTGTGAGCCATATGTTTGTGACAATTACAGCGCCATCTGTCACAAAGCGAAAAAAATGGTCCAACTAAAACATTCATAACTTCATTTGAAGCCCTACCACGTGCACGCCGGCTGCGACAAGTGGAACATCAGCGACCTTGGCGGGTTAATTTTTGGTGCGGCATTATGGGAGGAAGAATAACTGGCCCTCATTTTATCGATGGCAATCTAAATGGTGCAATGTATGCTGATTTCCTACGTAGTGTTCTACCGATGTTCCTACAAGATGTTCACTGCATAACAGAATGGCGGTGTACTTCCAACGTGATGGATGTCCGGCACATAGCTCGCGTGTAGTTGAAGCGGTATTGAATAGCATAATTCATGACAGGTGGATTGGTCGTCGAAGCACCATACTATGGCCCGCATGTTCACCGGATCTGACGTCCCCGGATTTCTTTCTGTGGGGAAGTTGAAGGATATTTGCTATCGTGATCCACCGACAACGCCTGACAACATGCGTCAGCGCATTGTCAATGCATGTGCGAACATTACGGAAGGCGAACTACTCGCTGTTGAGAGGAATGTCGTTACACGTATTGCCAAATGCATTGAGGTTGACGAACATCATTTTGAGCATTTATTGCATTAATGTGGCATTTACAGGTAATCACGCTGTAACACAATGCGTTCTCAGAAATGATAAGTTCACAAAGATACATGTATCACATTGGAAGAACCGAAATAAAACGTTGAAACGTACCTGCTTTCTGTATTTTAATTTAAAAACTCCTACCTGTTACCAGCTGTTCGTCTAAAATTGTGAGCCATATGTTTGTCACAATTACAGCGCCATCTGTCACAAAGCGAAAAAAATGGTCCAACTAAAACATTCATATTTCTTTACGTACTACACGAATATGCAATTAAAACTGGGGTTTCCTATTTTTAAAAAAACGCTGTTGATATCCGTTTGACCTATGGCAGCGCCATCTTGCGGGCCAACCATAGCGTCATCTGGTTTCCCCCTTCAAGCTAGACAAGTTTCGTTCTTTGTAGTTTTTTCGTTTGACGCTTATTTCGTGAGATATTTGGCCCAGTCACGATCAATGGACCACCCTGTATACTAGCATCGCAGTCGCGCTACATTGCACAGACACTGCAACAATTCCATCAAGTGGGAACTTTTTGATCGCCCCTTAAATACTACTAAGTGACTATCACGGAAGCCCGGTTCAAGTTTCAGGTTGCCTAGGCAGCGTCTTCCAGGGGCAACAAAAATTTGATTTTGAATACACGGTGTTCCATTTATCTGAGGACCGCCTGCCCGGGGTATTGCAGGCCGACCACGGAAGCCGCGCCTGCCGGTCGAACGGATCCCGCATGACAGCACTATACCGTCCCCCCCCCCCCTTTTTGTGAATTTTAGCCTCAAGGCCGTACAGACATACGCGCCTTGTCCGTCAGTGTCATTCGAACAGTGAAACAGGCATCACGAATGTAACAGTGAAGTTTGCTAACGCAACAAAGGCAAAAGAGAATTATTCAATTCCACAACGAGTATTTATGATTCGTTATGTGCCTACAGGGTCCGCTCATAATGTTCGGATATTGTTTAAACAGAATTTTCCAGGTGTTCGCATTCCAAGTCGTGATGCAGTTCACAAATTAGTGAATAAATAAGTGTTCAAGACAAGAAGCTAAACGACGACATACAGTGCTCACAGAAGCTCGTCTCGATGACATTGCATACTGCCTGGAAAATTCCCCTAAAAAGTCTCTTACACGTCTGTCGCAGCAAGCACAAATATCGTGAACCTCTGCACAAAGAGGTGCTAAGCTGCTTGGACTAAAGCTCTATAAAGTATCAGTAGTCAAGGAACTTCAAGCTGGTGATCCTGCGCTCAGGACTAAGTTTTGCGAATGGGTTTTAAAACAAGTGCATGACGGTGAAATGGATCCTTACCTCATTCTGTTTTCAGACCAGGCTTGGTTCCATTTACACGGATATGTTAATTTCCAAACTGTCGACACTGGAGCGCAGATAGACTTGTTTTACTTCATGAGGAACCTCTTGATGATCAGAAAATAGGGGTGTGGTGCGCAGTTAGTGGTGACAGAAATATAAGCCCAATTTTTTAATGACACAGTTGCAAGTGAAAGATATATGCAAAACATTTTACGACGATTTTTTTTAATGAACCGACTGAAAGAGAACGAAGCTTCGCATTTTTTCAACAGGATTAGGCAAGGGCTCATACGGCCAGTGTTTCTTGGCACGCAGTTCACGATGTGTTCGAGGAAGGAGTGATTAGCAGCAAGTCCTTGATTTAAATCCTTGCAATTTTTATTTTTGGGGTGCACTGAAGGACAAATTATACACAACACATCTTCACCCGATGGAGGAACTCAAGGATAACATCCGTGAAACAATTAATTCAGTATCTCAGAGTCAATTACATCGTGTGATTAATAAATTGTTGAGTAGACGTCAGAAATGCATGAAAAATAATGGCAGGCAGTTCCAGCATCTACTTGCGTGACATGGGTGAGTACAAAATTTATTTGCTTATACTTTAAATGTAGCCATGTCGTACCGCAGTTCCGCAAGTGTATTTCTGAGAAACTGTTTGCTATAAGAGAGGGAATAAGGAAACGAAGTCTTTTTTGCAAGCCGAGCAATTGCAGCGTATCGGAAAAGTCTCGCTGCTTTTTCAGAACGTACGTTTTGAAATAACAGAAACCTCTGGAGCCAGCGGCTTACCACGGAGGAAGAAATAAAGCAAAGAACTGCCTCTGTTATCTTTAATAACATTTCAGGTTACCGGTTGACTGCGTCGCGACGATTCTGCGACAAGAACGGTTAAAGTGAATGCGTCAAAACCGAATAAATTTTACGTGCAAAAGGCCCTATTAAACGTATAAATTCCTGGGGTACTTCATTCGGTAGCTGAAGATTTCACTTAAGTTTTGAAAAATAATCGTTTATTACAGCAGAGCGTAATAAATTTCGCAACCTTCATAAATGATAAATGTTTTGCTGCCGGTTTGGAAGGACGTGGCAGTAAAAGAACGGCGCTGCAACGTAATACTCCAAGCTTTCCAAATGTTTGCGAATCGTGTAACTGAGGCGGGAGTTCGATACCAGCCCGGTATTCTCCTAGGGGGATGTGGGAAACAGCCATGAAACAACATCTAGGCTGACCGGCACATCGGCCCTCGGCGGAAATCCGCTGGGCGAATTCGATCCAGAGGCGGCTCACCTCCGAGTGCCGGAAGCGGCCCTTTAACTCGAGGCTATCCGCGAGGTCAACAAATAATCGTTCAGGAGGAATATTCTTCATGTCCATTCCGTAACAACATACACCTCATTGCTACTTGTAGGAAGATTCTGGGCATCAATACTTGTTACAATAAATTCAAACCGAGCAGTTGGGCTATAGTAGCCACACTGACAGATTACTGCTGAAGTTCTGCAACATGATTATGAGATTCTTCATCTTTAACAAGAAGGCAATTAACATTATAAATTGGACAATGTTTTCATAGATAATCTATCAGTTACTAACTCTGACTTTTTACTTTATAGGTTCTTTCTTCAAAAGAAGTTCTGTACTGAATTAGATATCCAAATACACTACTGGCCATTAAAATTGCTACACCAAGAAGAAATGCAGATGATAAACGGGTATTCATTGGACAAATATATTATACTAGAACTGACATGTGATTACATTTTCACGCAATTTGCGTGCATAGATCCTGAGAAATCAGTACCCAGAACAACCACCTCTGGCCGTAATAAAGGCCTCGATACGCCTGGGCATTGAGTCAAACAGAGCTTGGATAGCGTGTACAGGTACAGCTGAACATGCAGCTTCAACACGATACCACAGTTCATCAAGAGTAGTGACTGGCGTATTGAGACGAGCTAGTTCCTCGGCCACCATTGACCAGACGTTTTCAATTGGTGAGAGGTCTGGAGAATGTGCTGGCCAGGGCAGCAGTCCAACATTTTCTGTATCCAGAAAGGCCCGTACTGGGCCTGCAACATGCGGTCGTGCATTATCCTGCTGAAATGTAGGGTTTGAATGAAGGGTAGAGCCACGGATCGTAACACATCTGAAATGTAACGTCCGCTGTTCAAAGTACCGTCAATGCGAACAAGAGGTGACCGAGACGTGTAACCAATGGCACCCCATATTATCACGCCGGGTGATAAACAAGTATGGTGATGACAAATACACGCTTCCAATGTGCGTTCACCGCGATGTCACCAAACACGGATGCGACCATCATGATGCTGTAAACAGAACCTGGATTCATCCGAAAAAATGACGTTTTGCCATTCGTGCACCCATGTTCGTCGTTGAGTACACCATCGCAGGCGCTCCTGTCTGTGATATAGCGTCAAGGGTAACCGCAGCCATGGTCTCCGAGCTGATAGTCCATGCTGCTGGAAACGTCGTCCAACTGTTTGTGCAGATGGTTGTTGTCTTGCAAACGTCCCCATCTATTGACTCAGGGATCGAGACGTGGCTGCACGATCCGTTACAGCCATGCGGATAAGATGCCTGTCATCTCGACTGGTAGTGATACGAGGTCGTTCTGATCCAGCATGGCGTTCCGTATTACCCTCCTGACCCCACCGATTTCATTTTCTGCAAGCAGACAATGGATCTCGAGCAACGCGAGCAGCAATGTCGCGATACGATAAACCGCAATCGCGATAGGCTACAATCCGACCGTTATCAAAGTCGGAAACGTGATGGTACGCATTTCTCCCCCTTACACGAGGCATCACAACAACGTTTCACCAGGCAACGCCGGTCAACTGCTGTTTGTGTATGAGAAATCGGTTGGAAACTTCCCTCATGTCAGCACGTTGTAGGTGTCGCCACCGTCGCCAACCTTGCGTAAATGCTCTGAAAAGCTAATCATTTGCATAGCACAGCATCTTCTTCCTGTCGGTTAAATTTCGCGTCTGTAGCACGTCATCTTCGTGGTGTAGCAATTTTAATGGCAAGTAGGGTAGTATGATTTTATATTTTTATACAGCGTCTTTCTTTGAAGTTGTCACATAAGATAGCGCTTGCAGTTAAAACTGCCGAGCCAGGGCGGACAAAAAATAACGAATTTTGTCTTAGTGTGTGTCTACAGCGTAGAGGGAAAACACATGGATAAATTTGAAAAAGATTTGGGGGTATAAAACGTATGAAATCAAGTACACAGAACTGGCAACCCTGGCCGCAACAATGACTCGAACTCAGCTGAAAATATGAGTCGTACTGAGCTTGAATGGCAGATACGGGTACGTTATTCTATACGGCCATAATTCATCAATCACAGTGACTGGCTAGTGGTGACGCGACAGTCTCTAGGTAATCCATGTGAGATTTTTCCAGTGGGTAAGAGATCTGGTGAACGAGCTTGTAAAGGCAAGTCGAGTGTCCCCTGCATCGAGATAGATCAAGACAGCACGGCCAACTGGGGTTCGTGCGTTATCCTCTTGACTGATAATGTCACAGAGAAGTCGAAGATAGGCACAGCAACTGGCTTTATCATATCAAAAATGTAACAGCTGCTATTCAAATTATCTGTTACGTAAAGCAGAGGTGACAGTATTGTTAAAGCTAAGGCACCCAATACCATCACGCCAAGACGAATGCCCCCCGTATCAAGATCGATCAAGGCAGGACGATCAAGATGCAATCTTACGTTATCCTGTTGAAAAATAACGTCACAGTGAGGTCGAAGACAGGGCATAGGCACTGACCGTAACGTTCCAAAAATGTAACAGCTGCTGTCCAAATTGCGGCTATGTGAACCAGAGGTGACAGTATTGTTTATGCAGTCTTACCCAGTAGCACATGCCAAGTTGAGTCGTGTGGCCCCCGCATCGAGATGGATCAACACAGTACAGGAAACTTGCAGTCTTGCGTTATCCTGTTGAAAGATAATATCACTGAGAAGTCGAAGACAGGGCACAAGCCAAAAATGTAACAGCTGCTGTCCAAATTACCGGCTATGCGAACAAGAGGTCACAGTATTGTTTACACAGTGGCATCCTATCCCATCACGACAAGGCAAGTTGAGCGCCCCCTATATCTAGACAGAGCAAGTCAGTACGGGAAATATGCGTTCTTGCGTTATCCTGTTGAAAGATAATGTCTCAGAGAGGTCAAAGATATGGCAGAGCCATTGTCCTCAACATGTCAAAAACGTAACAGCTGCTGTCCAAATTACCGGTTATGTGAACCAGAAGTGATACTACTGCTTAGTCAATGGTTGCCATAACATCATGCCAATTCTAGCGCCCCCTGTATCGAGATAGATCAGACAGCAAGGGCAACATGCATTCTTTCGTTATCCTGTTGAAAGATAATGTCACACAGAGGTCGAAGATAGGGCACAGCACTGACCTCAGTACGACAAAACTGTACCAGCTGCTATTCAAATTAATAGTTATTTGAACCAGAGGTGACAGGCTTGTTAACGCAGTGGCATCTCACGCACATCAAGTTGCATATTAATGATCTGCAGATAGTACTCATAGTAGCAATGGAATTTTCGCAGATGATCCATTTACCTATAGGTAAGTACACTGTCCAGTCACATGTGTGTGACCGTCTATCAAACTCTTGGAAACCACCATTTTCAGCGCGGACCATTGCGATATGCGCAGGAAGAGAGACAATGAGGTCCTGGAACGTACCGGAACAGTACAGTCGCCAGCTGTGTTAGGTTTCTACGTTGAGGATCCATGGCGTGAACAGACCGATGAAGGTGGGCCCACAGAATCTGTGAGTGTGTGAAATCCTATGGGACTTGCTAAGGCCATCAGTCCCTAAGCTTACACACTACTTAACCTAAACCATCCTAAGGACAAACACACACACCCATGCCCGAGGGAGGACTCGAACCTCCGCCGGGACCAGCCGCACAGTCCGTGACAGCAGCGCCCTACACCGCTCGGATAATCCCGCGCGGCCACAGAATCTCGATTGGGCTTTAATCCGGTAGGTTTGGTGGCCAGAGGAATACGGTATACTTATCCTGGTGCTCCTCGAATAACACACGTACACTGCGAGCTGTGTGTCAGGTTGCGCTTATAACCCTACTTTTACTATTGTAGTTTAGTATGCTTTACCTAAATAACAGAAAACCTGTCTCTATGTTGCCACATATACTGTACCCCAACGGAACAAATAGTCCTGTCACGGGAAAAGCCACGTATAATCCTCTTACTAAAATTTAGTTTAGTTTCCAAATAAAGTACTCTATGGGAGGATAGTCTTGTTAATAAGAAAAGCTAATCAATAGAGTTACCCTTTTACAGGATTTGACCGTGTTGTGTGTAATGGACTAGTAAATCAGACTATTCACTTCTTTTCCTAAGATCTTACCCAGCGGTTAGACAGAAACGCAGTATAAATAATATTATGTTGAAGCTAGGACAGCTCAGTTCCAAGTCCATTTAGTGGTTTGAAACATGTACTAATGGTTGCCAGCCTATCCAGACAATGAAACAGTGAAGTATTGGAAAAGCAGAAGTACTTTCTTGCTACTGTTTAAGTTGCTTCTTCAAATAAATATTACTCCACGTAAACAATCTTAGACTACACCCTTATACATTACGTTTTTAAAAGACAAAAAGTCCAGTAGATAACTTCATGGAAGCTAAAAATTTGGGCAGTGGGGAACTTTAGTACTTTCCATAATCAACAAACTTAAATACTAAAATACTCAGATACTAAAGCACACACTTTTATACTGAACATTTCACTGGGCACTTCGTAAGTCTGTAAAACAGGATACTCGGATTAATCAAACACCAGGAAGGAACCTTGTAAAGGTGTATGATTATGATGAAATAACAGGGGGAACCAGTTTCTTTCAAGTTCAAGAATGATTATTAAAACACGGTTTAAATTAATGGTTCACGCTGTACAAGAGTAAAAATACAAAGGAAATCTTATCTGGTGGCTGTATGCTTGGCTTTGACGACAGTTATGACGGCTACACTACCCACAGTACGACCTGCAAGTCTCTTACTGTATGGACTTAATTTCTCCTCTTGGCGTCGTTCAGTTTTACATACAGTAACCCAGCAACTCGCAGCTATGCCGTAAGCCGTTTGCAGTCTCCATCCGAGGCATTTTGTGCAAATCTGCAGGCAAAACTTCGCCTGCTCCACAAAAGTGTTGCCTCAATCACTGCTGCCTACAGACTGTGTGACTTACTTCGACTTTCTTCCCGCGCTTGTGGGTAGCGCGCCAACTCGCCCTTGCCACCTTTTCCACTCTTCAGAGCGACTTTCGTTTCAAACAAAAGCACACTGGCTTTTACATAACACCTATTTCTTACATTGTTCTTAAGCATGACCATTTCTTACAATCGTCAAATTTACATCAACTTTAACAGGTTATAAACACAAATATATTAAATACGAAATGTCATCAGAAAATTACTAACGTAATAAACAATACATTACTCACATACAATGCAAAGAACTTCAAACTCCAATATAGCACACCACTGTACATCTACAGAAAATACAGTACCAATGTGTGAAAATTTTAAAGCAAAAAAAATTACAAAAATTTTAATGAACCATAAACAAATAATGTTATACACTGCCCTTCTGGCAGATGCCATTGTGACGAGGAAAAACAAACTACATGTAAAGATTGCCGTTGTTCCCAAGGATAGATGCGTACTTTTCTTGATCCATTTTGCCTTAATAATGACGATGTCACCCATGTAATGCCACGAAAACCTTCCCCAGACCATAACGCTCTCTCCTCTGGCCTGGACCCTTCCGACGATTGTTACAGAATGTTTCCTTTTAGACGTTTCGCGCCGAATCATCATAAATCGCAGTTCATCTGAAAAGGCCACTTTTCGTCACTCAGTGGGCGTCCAGTTGCAGGAAGGACGTGCAAATTCCAGCCTTCGTCGTTGATGAACAGCAGTCAGAATGAGTGCATGAACCAGGCGCCGCCGGCCGCGGTGGCCGAGCGGTTCTAGGCGCTTCAGTCCGGAACCGCGCGACTGCTACGGGCATGCTACTGCCTCGGGCATGGATGTGTGTGATGTCCTTAGGTTAGTTAGGTTTAAGTAGTTCTACGTTCTAGGGGACTGATCACCTCAGATGTTAAGTCCCATAGTGCTCACAGCCATTTGAACCATTTTGAACCAGGCGCCCGCAGCGGTGGCCCATACGCAGCAATATTCGCTGAACGATCATTGAGGAGAGACTGTTGGCAGCCCCTTGGTTCAGCTGTGCGATCAGTTGCTCAACAGTTGCACGTCTATTCCCTCGAATACAAGGTGTCCCAACTATCTTGTCCACCCAAAATATCTCTGGAACAACAACAGCTATTGGAAAACGACTTCCACCGGTATCAATGTAGGGCTGGGGCCCATGAATGTACATATTTGGAAACATTCTAAAACGAAAGCATATTTGTTTTTTAACACCAACTTATGTTTTTTTAAATGGACCTCCTATATTTTTTCTTCAGCAATCCATAGCATGACAAAGCATATACACAATGGCGTTGATTGCATCGCAATATTCCCATTACATCCCGAGATATTAAGACGCGAAGTTGACGCTTGAAACACCCGACATGCGCTGCTAGCGCACGTCCTGAGGCTCAGGCGTGAACCCCATGCCGCCCGTAATCGCGATGTGATTGACATGCGTAATCACACTTCCATACTTATCCAGAGGTCCGAAATGAATAATACGGTCTGCTGCCATCCTGCATTAACGTCGTACAATCCAGCAGATATTTATCCCATAGGCTAGGGGTGATGCGGTTCTGTAACATATCTGTGTACCGCAACGTTAGTCACAAAGTTAACTTCGCTTATCGTTAATCCGTTACTAAAAAGGTAATGCCGTTCAACGTTAAAACTTTACTTTACTGTAGATCTAGCGCAAGTGACAGTTAATCATTCATTCGTAATAGTAAAAATCATGTTGATGGTTTTAGTGAAACGAGCAAATGGACTAAAAGTTTAACGTTGTTTCGAACCTCTTGATAAGTATGGAGGTGTGCTTACACATGTCAATCACATCGCGATTACGGGCAGCATGGGGTTCACGCCTGAGCCTCAGGACGTGCGCTAGCAGCGCATGTCGGGTGTTTCAAGCGTCAACTTCGCGTCTCAATATCTCGGGATGTAATTGGAATATTGCGATGCAATCAACGCCATTGTGTATATGCTTTGTCATGCTATGGATTGCTGAAGAAAAAATATAGGAGGTCCATTTAAAAAAACATAAGTTTGTGTTAAAAAGCACATATGCTGTCGTTTTAGAATGTTTCCAAATATGTACATTCATGGGCCCCAGCCCTACATTGATACCGGTGAAAGTCGTTTTCCAATAGCTGTTATTGTTCCAGAGATATTTTGGGTGGACAAGATAGCTGGGACATCCTGTATATGCCCGCAGCCGTCATTCACCCCTGTCATCTACGGCCTGTGGGGCACCTCAGTTACCTGGGCGCCGGTTCTGAATTGTTCTATTTTGGTATGCGCGGTATACTTTAACCACGGCGACAAGCAAACAGTTTACAAACTTAGTCGTTTCGGAAGTGTTTCCACTTTTGGCTCGAAAGCCAGTGATCATGCCCATCTTGATGTCAGATATATCGCTCCGTTTCCGAATTACGACAACGAATGCAGTGTATCTGCACACCCAGCACATGCTTCATGTGCCCTCTAATGCTAGTGCTGCCATCTCTCGTCTGCGACTGGTTATTGCACGTTGACATCGAACATGGGCGGTGGACACGTTAACGTTACTAGACGTGTATTATCTGTCACAAGCTGTCCAAACATTCAGCCAAACCTTGATAAGATTCCAGACTAATATGAAGGCAGACAGCTTGTTTTAAAAGTACAGAAAACTAAAAGTATGCACTTCACAAAACGCAGAAAAGTAATACTCTGTGGCAACAATGTCAAAGTGCCACAAGTGGAATCGTCAACTCATATCTAGGTGTAATAATTTCTGGGGATATCAAATGGAATGATCACATTCGCTCAATTGAAGGTAAAGTAGGTAATAATAATAATGTGCGTATGGCATTGGTGGCCGGGAGACCCCTCGCGGGGCGGTTCGGCCGCCGCTCCACAAGTTCTTTAACACCACTACGGCGACTTGCGAGTGAATGAGGGTGAAATGATGATGAAAGACACACAACACCCAATCATCTCGAGGCAGAGAAAATCCCTGACCCCGCCGGGAATCGAACCCGGGACCCCGTGCTACCGCAAGACCACGAGCCGCGGACGGTAAAGTAGGTGATGGTGATGAAGTCCCACACTCCGTATCAGAGCATAGGGGACGATGCGGGAGACCCGGACCGCCGTACTAGGATAGGTCCTAGTGGAGGTGGTTTGCCATTGCTTTCCTCCGACCGTAATGGGGATGAATGAGGATGATGAAGACGGCACAACAACACCCAATCATCTCGAGGCAGGTGAAAATCCCTGACCCCCACGAGAATCGAACCCAGGACTCTGTGCTCGGGAAGCGAGAACACTACCGCGAGACCACGAGCTGCGGACGGTAAAGTAGGTCGTTGACTTCAATTTGTTGGTAGAATACTGAGAAAAGGAGAAATCTTAAGGCAATTGTTGAACCCAAGTTAGAATATTACTCATGTGTGTGGGACACATACAAAATAGAACTAATGAGAGATATGGAACATATTCAAAGAAGGGTAGCACGAGCGCTCACAGATTTGTTTGACTCACGAAAGAGCCTCACTGAAAAGCTGAAAATCGTGAATTGGCGGGCCCTTCAATATAGAAGCGAATTATACAGTAAAAGCCTGCTTACATAAACCCAGTATACAGTATTACATGAAGAATCTTGAAATGTACTTCAGTCTCGTAGTTATTGCTCGGTTACAGACTGCGGGAACAAGATTAGACTAATTACAACCGGACAGAGGCAGTTACACTGTCATTTTCCCGCGGTACGTATGTGACTGGGACGTGAAAGGTCTCTAAAAAACGTACCTTCTGCCAAGCACTTTACACTGATTCGCAAAGTATATACTAACAGTCAAAAAACTGTGACCACTACCGACCGTGAGAATGAAAGCTGGTGGCTGGTTTTGGTGTCATGTGGAGCGCTATGGAAAGAATGCAGAATAATCAAAGACAAATTGGGAATCATTCTAACGACGATACGGGCCGCAAATGGGGAAATCCACTGACGTAAGCGACTTTCACAAAGGGCACTTTGTTGTGGCCCAGCGCCTGGGAACGGGAATCTCGGAAACGGCGAGCAACTCGGCTCTTCGCATGCTACTGTCATGAGGAAAATGGTTGAAGGACGGTGAAACCACGAGTAGGTTACAAGGTGTTGGACATCCATGCCTCTTCAGAGATCGGAGATATTCTCTATAAAGAAGCACAGGCGGCAATCTGTGCCAGATCTGACGGCAGAGTAGAACGCTGGTGAACTTACAAATTTTTCTAAGGCCACAAACCAGCGCCAACGCTTGAAAATGGAATTTCGTAGCAGACGACCCATACGTGTTCCCATGTTGACCCAACGACTCCGCCAATTATGACTGCAATGGGCGCGGGATAATCGACATTACATTATGGATCAATCAAAACGTGTCGCCTAGTTGGATGAATAGCGTGAACGTGTAGTGTCTGTTCTTTCAGACATATCAGAAAGAACAGACACCACACATTCACATAATTGATTCTCCTCGATGGGCAATGAATCCACAAGCTTCAGTGCAGATGTACATTCACGTTTTACGTCCAACGGGAATCTAAAATTAGAGAGCTTGGAGAAATGGACGGGGACTGCAGATAGGTGGAGCTAGGTGGGAATGTGAGTCGGCCGGGGAGCGTGCCGAGATGGTGTGTGCATTTGCGATAAACACTGTGTCCAGATGGCGAGCTGGTCAACGTACTTGCCTAGTAAGCAGAGGATTCCAGGTTCGAGTCCCGGTCCGGCACAAATTTTTACTAGTCGCCGCTGATTCCTTATAAAGTCCCGATGCAGCTGACATCATTAGTTCCCTCCTTTTCTTTTCCTCCCCCCCCCCCATCTTCAGTTTACATAATATGTTTGTTGTCACATAACGTCAATGGCCGCGTAGAGAACCAAGTAATTGACGCAGACCAGTAAGGGACATTCAACTGAGGTTCCATGGGAGCTGTGGCTGTGGTAGACATGAATATCATTGAGGTCCTCTTGCCTCCCTTCATGCTTGATAACATCCCCGATGGTGTTGGCATCTTCCAGCAGTATAACTGTGATACAGTGGTTTGAAGAACACGAAAGTTAACACACGTTGACATATTGGCCAACAAATCGCTTGCTCTGAACGCTGTGGAGCGCACCTTTGGCAATATTGGGCGCCAGCTTTATCAGCCGTAAACCACCGACCCGTAATTTACAGGAATTGCTTACCTGTGCCTAGACATCTGGTGCCACTTATCTCCAGAAACGTATCAACGACTTGTCGAATCCACGCCATCGAAATTGGTGCTATATTCCGTATTGGACAAACACGCCCTTAAGCAGATGGTCATGTTTTGGCTCATCAGTGTATCTTCTTCTTCTTCTCCGTTTCTTCCTTCTACCTAGGCTAAGACCTGTTTCCTTCAGTATCCCTCAGTCTACCCTGAAGTTATCGCCTTATCTTTTCCTTGGACAGCCAATGTTTCTTTTGCCAGCTAGTAAACTACTTCTTACGGTTTTCAAAATTTTCCTTTTATCCAACCTGTCTGTGTGTTCGTTCTATTGGTGTTTTCTCTTATTTACCCATTCATTAATGGACTCTATCTACTTTACATCCTTTCCTAATGCTTTCACTTCTCTCTTCATCTCGCAGTGTCTTTCTTGTAATCCTTCGCATGTGCTTGTTTTTCCGTATAATATCTATTAAACACCCTGCCAATTTATTTGCTTTTTCTACTTGTTCTTTAACTTACTTTTCAGCATTTCCACTGCTGGACAGTTCAGTACCAAGATATTTACACGTTATTACCTGTCAAATAATTGTTCTATCCATTTCCAGTTTGCATCTAATTGGGTCCACATATGTAGTCATACATTTGTCTTTTTGAGTGGATATGACCATATTTAGGTTTTTGCCTGCCACGTTAAATATATATTAATGTTTCTACAGGTTATCTTCAGTGTCTGCCAGCGGAATTGCGTTATCAGAACAACAAATTATTTTAATTCTCCGTCTCCCATTCTATAATCACTTCCAAGCCAATACCTTCTTTATTACTTCGTCTATGGTTATATTAAAAAGTAGCGGCTCAGAGAGTCACCTTATCTAATACTACTATTAACTGCTACGCACCTAGTTAACCGGGAACCAATTTTCGCCTGGACGTAATTTCTGGAATAAATGTCCTCAATCGCTGTTATTACGTTGGAAGGAATCCCCTGTTTGTAGAGCAGATTTACCACATATGTTAACTAAATTCTATCCAAAGCCTTCTGTAAATCAACATAACAAAGACAAGCTTGTATTCAACAGACTGCTTTGCAATCTTTCTAAGAATGAATGCTGCATCTGTGCATGACCTGCCGGATCTAAAATTGTACTGCTCCTCTGCAAGAGTTGTAATGCTTTTTATCGTACTTCCAGTTATTTTGGTTATGAGTTTAAGAACTGAACTCAGTAGATTATCCCTCTGTAATTGGATGGGTCTTTCTTACCTCTTTTTTTGTACATGGAATTGAAAAACTAGTTCTCTATTCGTTTACAATTTTGTTACCGGTTATGAGATCGTTAACCAACTTGGTTAACTGATCAGTTAGCTGATATCCTACATACTTCAGTAATTGATTGGGGATCCTATCTTTCCCTGGAGAGTTCCTGTTCTGTAACAATTTACAGCTTCTTCTATCTCTGCATGTGAAACAGTTACATCATCATTTACTGGTACACTGATCTCTGACCTCCCTTCGTTTTCTTGTGATTTTTTACCTTTGTACAAGTCCGTTACGTATTCAACCAATGATGCCTCACTTATGTCATTCACTTTGAAAATTCATTTAATTCTTTCCTCTGCTATCATATCATTCTCCACATTTGTTTCCTCAAGCCATATAAGTCATGTTCAAAATTTTTAGAAAGGTTTCCCAGTGTTTCTATTTAAAACGATTCACTAGTGATTTTGTCTCATTACGAGATCATTTTTAATCGTCATAAGACTCTGGTGCGTTGAGTGTTTTATATTTCAAATAGGCACTTCTATTATTTTACGCACTTCTTTAACCTCTTCACGAAATCGTGGTATTCTGTTTGTATTCCTACCTTGCCTTATAAAGTGTTCTTGTGCTGCTGCATCGTCAGTGAATGTGGACATAAATGTAGGAAAGGTGTGGTGTAAGCGCCAGGCGGATTGTCCTTTCTGGCTGCCTTACCACTCTCGTCTACAAAAAAGCTGAACTAGTGCAACACCTCTGCATCGAAAGTACTATAGGCCAGTAGTTAAAATACGATTACACTCGAAGCAGATATAACGCGTGATCCCGATTACAGAATCAGGGTAAAATAATTGTCAAATCACGATTTACCATCATACGTGGGCAGTGTCATGAGTGGATGACAGTCGACGGAACGAAGGTGTTCCTTCACCAGTTCCACGGAGTTAAAAATTCTCTGCTTGTGAGTGGCAGCATTTTTCAGTCAGCAGTGGTAATCAGTGTATGCTGAATTATTTTAGATGATTCACACGTGGGCTGAACCACTCAAATAGTGCCTGTAATATCACGAGTCACAAGCATTATCTGATACTAATCCAAGTTCACTGGTACAGACGCAGGGATTCCCGAGTATAACAACCTTCAAAGAATCGACTTAAGAGAAATCAGTCTCATCATTGCATTTCTGTAACACTATTACTCGCTAAATAAAAAAAAGGCATTTGGCTTTGTTGGTGGGAAACGCCGAAAAGCAGGCTCATTGTTGCGGCCTTGACTTGCTGCTGATTCGAATAAACCTTATATTTTTATTTGTTGGTAACTGTCTTTTCATAGTTTAAGTGCAGAACAACATTTTTATTATATTTATCTATGCAAGCTAGCTTTCGTATATATTGTCCAAAGATGTTTACCCATTACGTTTCCTCTGTATGTATGTGTATGTATGTATGTATGTATGTGTTTGTGTGTGTGTGTGTGTGTGTGTGTGTGTGTGTGTGTGTGTGTGTGTGTGTGCACGAAAAAGAGAGAGAGTGAGAGCTGTTAGGTTTACTGGCTTAAATACGTTGTTACTGTGTACATGTCATGTCTCGTGTATCCTGTAAACTTGTCTACTCCTGATTAAAGCATCCCTATCACAAATCATTGATACAAATCACAACACTCTTTCGGAGAAACTTATTAAAGTTTATTGTTTTTGACGTACAATGAGCAAGTAGTTCTCTTCACATTTAAGTAATTGCAAATAAAGAGGCATATTAAACAGCTCGTTCGCCTATCACCGCGAATTACTAGTAGTGTTCCACGGGCTTCAGTTCTGGGATCACTCCTATTCTTGGTCCTGCACAAAAAGGAGCAAATAATGTAGCCATTAAAATATTTGGCAAGAAGCCTTGTGAATGAAAAGGGTTTGCTGATGACAAATATCTTAAAAAATTAAAAGGATCTTTGTTTTACATCTCCTACTTCATTGACGAATTTATGAATAAAAAGTAAGTATGGTATTGAATTAGATGTATAAATGTCGCAGATTGAGATTTTTTAAAAAACAGAAAATATACCGTAATGTAAACGTCCTACCATATAACAATGTTTTCAAAGAGAAAATTTATCAACCTACTGGCGTGATCTATAGAGTATGCAAAAAACAAAACTGAACAGCTTAATGTGAGAAAAGAAAATCTCTCGGACGTTGCCACCTTACACGCTTCTCAAGCGCTACTGTTTGGTATCTATATGATTTATTTAGCAGTCGTCACTAGAAAATTTATTTGCTTCAGACACTACAAGTTACGAATTTCTAATTCATCTTCCGATCTGATCGACAGTAGGATGAAAGACACCTGATGAACACAAGACTGCTGCGGGAGCCAGTCATACATTTTTAATTATCACCTCAAAAAATAAAGTATTAAATTTTTTTATTTACTTACAGGTACATGTCTAAAATCCTCGTACACGTTGAAATCCTCTCGCAAACAAACAAAAATTAATTATGTAAATTTAATTTTTTTCGAGGTGGTAGTTAAAACTTTATGACTACCTCTCGTATTTTGTCTTAATATACAATTTACATTCTCAAACGCACATCTCTTATAAAGAAGCTCGTCAGTTTACGTGCAAATTAATCTCCATACACCAAAGGAACTTGCAATGGCCAACCAATAGCCCCCCCCCCCGCCCCCCATTAATAAGAAACGATTTCGATCCTTTCTTAGTCACTTACGGCTTTCTTCCTGTGGCACCCATCCGGAAACTTTTCAATTACGTCAAGTATGCCAAGTTCACACGTCGCACTCCGCAGGCAGCCACGCTGGTGATGTTAATCAGTTCTTACAAATAGTCATTTCGGCATGTTTTGTACTCCTCGACTTTTGAAACCAGATCCCCAATTGGAAACTCTGCGACCGCGCCAACTATTCCGACAAATCCCGTCCGATTGCCAGTCTCGTTGCAAGCACCCGAGGACAAAGTGGCTCGGAGGATCCCCGCAGTTGCCGCTAGCGGCGCTTCGGAACGCCGCCACTTCACCCGATTCACAAATGAGTGGTGGCCGGCCGAGGTTTGCGCAAGAGGCGCCGGTGGCCCACATGTAGACGTATAAGAGCGCCGGACAACGTCACCGGCTGCGCACTTGTCCGAGTCCTACGACCATGGAGGCACCTGCCAGCAGACTGCTTCCGCCGCTACTGCTGCTGCTGCTGCTGCAACTGCGAGCCGCCGCACCAGGACCCCTTCTCAGGTCCAGCAGGTGTCACGGTGACGTCACAGACGGCGCACTGCGGGCGGAAGAGGCGGAGCTTGATGGGGACCTCGCCAGAGGATTGGAGAGCGGCGATGGCGGCAGGCGCTGGACAATAGTGCACGACAAACTGGTGGCTCCGGACCCGTTTCCAGAGGAAGACGACGCCGAGGAGCAGTACAACCCTCCATCCAACGGAACTGACGCCGGACTCTATAACAAGGGCTTCTACGAGGGAGACATCCTCCTGCAACCAGAGGTAAGACAGAGGATAGGGACGAATTATTCATCCGGCAGTGGAGTGCACACTGTTTTGGCAGATTGAAACTATTAGACCTCAAGCCTTACTTTCGCCAGCACCCCTCTCTTACTTTCAAAACTTCACAGAAGTTCTCCTGCATACCCAGTGAGACCAGCTCTCCTGAAAGAAACTATACTGCTGAGAAATGGTTAAGGCACAGTCAAGGGTCTGTTTCCAGAATAAACCTTTCACTCTGCAGCCGAGTGTGCGCTATTTTGAAACTTACTGTCAGATTAATACAGTGTACAAGACTGGGACTCGAACCCGGAACCTTTACTTTCTTAGGCAATGCTTTTACCGATTAAGTTATCCAAGCAGAACTCACGACTTTCCTTCACAGCTTCACGCCAGTACCTAACTTCCACGCATTATTCGTGAAAAGCAAGGTTTCTGGTTTCAACCACGTTTAGTCACAGTGTTTTAATCTGTCGCCCAATTGGTGCATAGGACAACTGTTTACTCTCTTTAGTTTGACATTAAATCCAAAGAGCAGTATTTGATGATGTTCATTTATTCCGGTGGCTTCATCATCAGGAATATTCCGTAGAAATCAAATTGCTGCATATCTGCGAAGTATATATCTGTACAATCAAGGAATTGTCAACATAAGCCAAAACATCCTGATTATAGTGGGTACAAAATACACTCGCAATCATGTTTAACTCCAAATTAACTGTCAGCATTAACCAATTTGTCAAAAATTTCTAATAGTATTGATTAAAATAAAAATAAAATTACAATTCGCTAAATACTGGGATCTGCTGATTAACAACCATCTTCAGACCAAAACAAACATAAAAATGACTTGTACTTAATGTGAATTTAACAACCTCTATTTAAAAATCATCATCAGGAACATTCCGTAGAAATCAAATTGCTGCATATCTGCGAAGTATCTGCGAAGTACAATCAAGGAATTGGCAACATAAACCAAAACACCCTGATTATAGTGGGTAAAAAGTGTACCATGCTTACTAAAGAATCAGTATCTTTGTCCGGTGTGGGCCACAACACCATTGTTACTAATTGTAGCTTAGATCTATGTAAAAAATACTGAAAACTGTCTTTTAGTTGATGTGAACACTTAACAATCTAAAACGTACAAATAGTTATAAATGTACTATACTTACTAACGAATCACGGCGCACTGGACATGAGCTAACAGAAGTTAGTCTTCTGATGATTTTAAACCTTAACAACCATGCTTTGACCAACTTTTCACTACTGACATGTTACGCTTAGTAACGATAATACCGTCAACCCTTACAGATAGATTCCATAGTAAATTTGGTACGTTTTCTTACTAATTTTATATTTATATTTTTACAAATAACGTATTCGTATATTTTTAAAGACTGCTGGGTTTGTACATTAACTGAAACGGAATTATCGGTTCATTTTTTTAGATCTGAGTTACACCTCGTAACGATGGTGTTATAGCCAACAATGTACTCAGGTACCGATTCTTCAGTAAGCATGGTACATTTCTTACTGTTTTTAAGTTTTAATGCTTTTTAAATAATGTATGTTTTAAAGACTGTGAAGTCATATTAAGTTAAAGGCAGTTTTCCACATATATCCTCAGATCCAAGTTACATTTCGTAACGATGGTGTTGTGGCCAACATTGTTCGAAGATAATGATTCTTTATGTTTTAATACTTTTTAAATAATATATGTTTTTTTAAGACTGATAAGTTCACATTAACTGAAGGGCAATGTTCTGTTTATTTTTGTAGATATTAAGACGCTTATTAATCACCGAAAAGGGTAATTAGCAAATTATAATTTTATTTTTATTTTTAAGAAATAATATAGATTGTTGTATCTCCTTCACCAGACGACGTCTCTTCTTGTTAACCAATTTATAGAACTGATGCGTTTATCTGTGCTGTATAACTATAAAAATAATAAGGAAAAATGTCCAGCCAAATCTACGCATTAAGCGGATACTACTTTTTGAATCAAGAGAAATGTAAACTTTGCCACTTCATTAATGACAGAACTGCAAATTTTTATGATTCCTCATGTAGATGCACACAAATACGTGGGAGCATAATTCGTGGGAAAAGCGAGGAGCGTTGACGTAGCTTAAGTCGTTGTTAGGCTTCGGTTCCTTCGCAGGATCCGGGAAAATGAAGCTCGTTTACGCAAGAGATTACTCACAAGCCTCTGGGTCATCTACAATGAATCACTGACTATGTGTGAAATTTATGTGAGCTTGAAAAGAAATGGAGTTTTTAAAGTGTGGGCAAAAGTTTGTCCAGCTCAAATTAGACTGTCCCAAAGAACTTAAAACGTTGAAATGACCAACACTCGAAAAAACGGACGTCTTTTTGAAAATTTTTCTGGGATTTTAAAGTAAAAAATCATCTCCGGTGAGAAAATAACAACATTTCTGGATAGTAATGAGAGGATATGTTGTCGAAACGTATCTGTGAGTAAGCAGAAAGCTATAAAATGTGACTTGCTGTTGTCTTTGTGATTCAGTAGTATATTCTACCTTCCATAAAACTGAATAGTCATGGAACATACAGCAGATCAACATGCACTGATACTGTGCATCAAGTTCTCTATCTTCGACCTAGCTAACGGTGTCTCGTGGTAAACGACAGCTGTTAAGAGAAAAACTTACATATTCCGATGAAAGAAACATTTTCAATGAGAGTTTGAATTCTTTTTGAAAGGAAAATCTTTTTGTTGAGATCTCTACACGTTACGTGGAACACTGCAACGTAACCGATAACGAATTGCTAACATGTCTGTAAATAACATAAAACGACAAGAGCTTTCAAGAAAAGGTCGATTAAGATATTTCTCTGTCGTTTCAACAGCTAGAACTACATTTCCGGATGTCGTGAGAAAATTTATTTTTAATGGCGGAGGTGTTCTGCAACCCTTTTCGATTTGCTAATACACAGATCGCTTGCAACTTGTATTACGCAGAAGAGGTTCACTGCCTCAGAGAAATCCGTTGCCTCAGAGAAATTCTCTGTTGGAAATAAAACGCAGATGAATTGTTTTACTGTTTACCTCTGTTGAAAAATATGACGTGTGAAGCAAACTTTCATTAGCAGATGGCTTTGATTGTTGAACAGTTCGATACAGAAACATCAAATTCCTGATTCTTGATGATGTCAGCCACAAATGAAACCAAAAGGTCAGCCGGACTTTATAACAAACGCCATTTTACTATAGATCTAACAGTTGCTAATGACTTTCAAAGCAGAAGATGAACAGAAATCAGAAAATTGAGAGCTATGAACCGCGAATCAGCACTACAAACGAATGAACGCAGGAGCTACTGATGGAAAATTGGAAACTTTATTGAGTATTCCCTGAAGTCTCACTATATCATCAATATAAAAACCTCTTGTGACATTCAGAACGATCATCGCTCTGAATCACAGCATATGAATGAGATTCGTCGATAAGAAATTACTGAGTGTTGAAACGCACTCGGAAAGGAAATATTTATCGGTGTTTGAAGGAGAGTGTAACATGACCGCAACATCAAAAGTGGTAAAATAACAGGTTAAATGAGAATAGTTAAAGTTAGCTCTCAACAATTGCTATTTCTTAATTTTAGCTTAATGTACTGCAAATCCTATACTATATCATCAGGAAGACTTTGTCATTAAAATTTTACTTTATGCTTCCTCATTTACCACTGACAGTATGAGTCCCTACTTCCGTGCCATTCCCATTCATTACTTTGCGCTGTCAATATAAGTAAAGCAGTAAATGTATTCAAAAAGTTGTAACAGATCCAGTCAAAATTATTAAATTATTTCGTTACTACTAGCGAATACAATTTTTTGGCGTGGTTAAAATTGCCTTTCTCCGGCCTGCACATTCATAGAGTAGTTAGTGTCTGCCTTCCAACTGCCCAAACGTATTTCAAAATTTCTTTTCATGAAGGTTCTACTGGGATTTGTTACTAGTAAATATTTCGCCTGAAAATCTGGCTAGCTACTGCAGGTGTATCAATGTGGAAATAATTACTGAAAATAATCAACTCCGTGTAGAAACCAACGTACTGATAATCAACTCCGTGTAGAAACAAACGTACCGAAAGGAAAGAAGAAAGCTCTTTTATTCGTATCCAGTGATGGAAGTCATTTCTGCGCCACATCTAGGATCTCGAGATTTTTATAGCTCCTCTTGCTTGCCGTTCCCACTGAAAGCTGGTTTCTCTTTCGCTTCCTCATTTCTCTGCTTGCATGAAATAAAAGAAGGAGACAAAAATACTGGTACAAAAATACAACATTTCTAATTAGCCAATAATTAGTACACTAGGGTCTGTCACAGTCACCTGTCTAGTACCCTTACAAATTTTAGTCTTCGTGTGTGATGAATACGAACTGATATAATTTTTGGTTACCATCTTTCCTTATATCGTTCAGGTGGCTATGAACTCGTTTATTATTCGCTGCAAGTTCTTACTGAATTTCTGGCTTGGATACTAGAACTTATTACTTTTGCACACATTAGTAACATCAGACAAGGGTCGTTCTGTGACTACAATGAAAACAAGCTTAACTTTATTCTTATTCATAACATGAAATGTTTTGCTTGCAATCATAGTAACAACATAAAAAAAGACTCCATATGTCAGCGGATAAGGCAGCTCTCTCGAATACTTTTTTCATGACATTAATGATAGCTGATCTGGTCTGAACTTACATCCATCTATATGCTACGATAACCAGAGAAAGACACGGACTCCCTCTCTTCCTTGTTAAGAAACAAACCAATACCGATAACAACAGAAACAAAATATCGGTTGGTAGTAATTTCTATTAGAAGCAGCAAAAAAAATATTTAAAACATATCATTTGGGCAGCTGGTTGCAGACACTACAACAGCTCATGCACTGTTCCGCGCCATGTACTGGATTTCCTGCTGCATTGTCTTGGCACTGTCGATTTAAAAATGCAACGAACCTGCTCTGTTTACCGAAACGGCCCTTGAGCCGTTTACAAGTTGAAACTACAGGACCCCATAGGATTATTCCTTCCGAGTCGTTGGTTGCGACGCACTTCGCCCTTCCTTCTGCATCTGTTTACTTTTCCCCCACACGGATCCGTAACCACCTCATCAAATTCTCGCCCCTCCGCATCCACTATGAACACCTTCGTATAGTCTACTCCATCCGCAAACTCGACTCCAACAAATATATTGTTTCCTTTTTAATTTCCAATCCTAACACGTAGCCGCGCCTTTACCAATATGTGCAACCATCCATCATATTTACACACACTCTATATTCTCTTCGAAATATCAGCAGACTCCCTCAGCTACATCCGCCTTTATATTTAGCTGCGCTATTAACTCTAATTGTTGCCTCCCTTTTCCACTCTATGTCTGCTCCTTTTTCCTTTCCATCTTTTCCAAGTCATTTCCTCTTAATACCATGCTCTAGCCAGTTCCACAGTCTCCTACTTCTTTTCCGTTGCCTAACATCCATCCCATCTACCCTTATCTCCACTGTTACAACGCAATGCGCGGCTCTACCCGTCGGAGGTTCGAGTCCTCCCTCGGGCATGGGTATGTGTGCTGTCCTTAAGCGTAAGTTAGTTTAAGTTAGATTAAGTACCGCGTAAGCCTAGGGACTGATGACCTCAGCAGTTTGGTCCCATAGGAATTTACCACCACCTACCACAACGCGTTGGTCCTCGTTTTTATACCCACAACCTACGAGCCTACGGAATGCCTAACCTTCTGTCTTCCGTCCTTTCTTAGAGCAGGTCCTTCAACTTTAATGAACGTGCAGTGCTTTATTTTAAGATCCTCACTTTCCTGCGCCATCTTCTTTTGTAATATTTTATCATTTATTTTTTAACTGAAAACAGAAATAGTCAACAATTTTTTTCTTTAAAAGCATTAATGAAAATTATATTTTTAATAATTTTAAAAACAAATGTCGGTGGTTCACTTTTTTAACTATAGACGAGACGAGATATTTGTATCGCTGACAGCGTGGCCCTCGCCCATATGAAGCGCGAGGGATGTAACAACGCTAAAGAAGAAGAAAATATAGCTGAAAAGGTTACTACGCAGATCTTGCAATCCGCCAACTTACGAAGAACTCGATAGTTGAAGTGGTTGAAACGTGTCCTATAGTTATCCTAACAGACTGTCTGTTTCAAACTCAACAGGAATTTTGCTGGTACAGGTTAACGTAATGCACGCCCATCTTAACCAGTTTCCGAGCGAACATTGTGAAGGAAACTGCATGTAATGGACATCTGGAGTGGGGTACTTCGCGATAGTTCCTTGCTCTCAGCTGACTGGAAGATTGTAGTGTGGCCCGACGAGTTGCGATTTTGCTTCTTTGCAGATGATGCAAGGAATCGAGTGCACTGACGCATCCATGAGGCGTTTAATCTGTGGTGTATAGAGTGTGTACTCCAGGCTGGAGGTGTTTTGAGGTTGTTTCTCGTACCATGACTCGGGTTTACAGTGAATATGAACAAAGTACTGCACTTAACACTAGCTGAGTATCTGGCTCTGCCTGGTATACATTTATTCCAGTATTCTATTAGTTTATCCTCTCCTTCCCCGTCTCTCTGTTGGTTTCTCCTCCCCCCCCCCCCCCATGCCCCATCCTCTCTTTTCATCTCCTGCACTTCCATTCTCTGACTATCTACGTCTTCCCTGCTCTGTTCATTTGCTCATCCCCCTTTCTCTGTCCATCTGCCCTTCCTCCCTCTGTTCATCTGCACCATCGCCCCCTATCTGTCTCCTTCTCTCCCTCTTTGTCCATCTGCTCCTGCCTCCTCAATCTTGTCCTCCCATACTCCAGGACCATCTCTTCCTGTCACCCCTCTTCGTTCATCTGCTCCTCTTCCACCTCTCTGTTCATCTCCTGCTCCCACCTCTCTCTGTTCCTCTTCCCCTATTTCTGTCCATCGCCTCATCTCCCCTTTACCTCCTCCTTGTCCATTTTTCTGTCCTTTTCCCTTCTCTCTGTTCATCTCCCCCTTCCCCTCTCTCTCCATCTCCTCTTCCCTTTCTCTTGTACATTTCATCCTCCCCCTCTCTCTGTGCATCTCCTCCTCCCCCTATCTGCGTCCACTCATCCTCCCCCACTCTCTGTCCATCGCCTCCTCACCCCCGTTCCCTTCATATCACCATGTTATCACCTCAACCCCAAAAGACGTTATTGCATTTTACCTCTACAATATTTCTTTTCAGACAGTAAATAACATGTGTACCAAGATTGGTTGGAACTGATCCAGGGGTTCTGAAAGTGCTTTCTATCCGCAGTTTTGGCTGCTTGCGCACATGGCACGTATATTTCGCATACATTTAACATATTTCGCAGATAGTTGTACGCATATTTCACCTGTATCTCTGACGAATTTCGTCCTGTAGTTTCATTTTCATGCAACGCAATTTTATGACATCATATCTCCTGAACTACACACATTAAAAAAAGTTTTGCATCACCCCGGTTCCCAGAACTCCTGAAGACAGACGTTGGCTGTGGATATTGTATCACAAACACAGTCCCTTTCACTGTTCAGATTTGTCACTAAGCCCGCCCAAAGATGTAAACAACCAGGCATGAGCAGCGCCTATTAGACGGATGGGGTCCGACGGGTGATCAGTTCCAGTCACTCCACCAGGAAGGAGGTACACGGCTCGTGTTGCCTAGACGGTCAATACCGCGGTTCGATCGCGCCCGTATTGTTACTTTGTGCCAGGAAGGGCTCTCAATAAGGGAAGGCGTCTCGGAGTGAACCAAAGCGATGTTGTTCGGACATGGAGGAGATACAGAGAGACAGGAACTATCAATGACATGCCTCGCTCAGGCCGCCCAAGGGCTACTACTGCAGTGAACGACCGCTATCTACGGATTGTGGCTGGGAGGAACCCTGACAGCAACGCCACCATATTGAATAATGCTTTTCGTGCAGCAACAGATCGTCGTGTTACGACTCAAACTGAGCGCAATAGGCTGCATGACGCGCAACTTCAATCCCGACGTCCATGGGGAGGTCCATCTTTGCAACCACGGCACCATGCAGCGCAGTACAGGTGGGCCCAACAACATATCGAATGGACCGCTCAGGATTTGCATCACGTTCTCTTCACCCATGAGTGACGCATATGCCCTCAAGCAGACAATCGTCGGAGACGTGTTTGGAGGCAACCCGGTCAGGCTGAACGCCTTAGACACACTGTCCAGCCTGTGCAGCGGAGTGGAGGTTCCCTGCTGTTTTGGCGAGGCATTGTTGGGGGCAGACGTACGCCGCTGGTGGTCATGGAAGGCGCCGTAACGGCTGTACGATACGTGAATGCCATCGTTCGACCGATAGTGCAACCACATCGGCAGCATATTGGCGAGGCATTTGTCTTCATGGACAACAATTCGCGCCCCAGTCTTGCACGTCTTGTGAATGGCTTCCTTCAGGATAATGACATCGCTTGACTAGACTGCCCCGCATGTTCTCGAGACGTGAACCCTATCGAACATGCCTGGGATAGATTGAAAAGGGCTGTTTATGGACGACGTGACCGACCAACCACTCTGAGGGATCTACGCCGAATCACCGATGTGAACAGCAGTCTGGACCACCACCTCTGAAGGTTTCGCTGTATTGTGATACAACATGCAATGTGTGGTTTTCATGAGTAATAAAAAGGGCGGAAATGATGCTTATGTTGATCTCTATCCCAATTTTCTGTACAGGTTCCGGAACTCTCGGAACTGAGGTGATGCAAAACTTTTTTTTGATGTGTGCATATGTCATATAATGATATAATTTTAAAGGTACATCCAGTGGTATACGTAGCTATTGTCCTCGAAATGTGTTCCGAATATTGTTAGTAGTAAAGAAGTAATAAATTAAAACGTCATGCATGATGCAGCAGTTTTACTGCATGAGCAGCGAAAATGTAGGAAGCGAAAATATTTTTTCCTTTCATCATTTTGCGGACGGTGTCAGTGAGAAAAAGACTTCTAAAGGTTTGAGATTATACGTGAAATGGCTGCGAGTCACTAAGTTCTCTCATCGTCAAATACTAGATGAATATAGTCTTGCTTCTTGCGCTTCGTGAGCTACGATCATTTTCTCACTCGCACCCCTTTGAGAGGTAGGTGGTCCTTAACCCCACAGTGAGTGATATGTTTGGTTCAATTGATCCAGTGGTTTAATAAAACATGTGGAACCTACATCCACACATCCACTTCTGTAATATGTGTAGATCCGTGGTGATGAAGAGTTGCCCCCTCTCCTATATCTTCATGATTATGCTGTGAAAACTCCCGTCTTCCAAGATGACAAGGCTGCGTTCATAAATTCCTGGTTTGACGTACATTGAGGCAAAGTATCGCACGTCGACTGTCCCGCAAAGTCAATCAATCTCAATACCACAGAAAATGCTAGGGACAGCCGATTAAACTTAATAACCAACATCTCCACATTTTGGTAGTTCTACGGGATCTAATTATCAGTGATTGGCTTCACCACAGGTGCTGTCGCGCCACATGACGAGGTGAACATTGCCATGCTTTACTACGCATTGTCCTACTGGAGATAGTACGGCTTTGCCTTCCATTTACTTTCAAATGACTTACCCATCTACCGGTAGGGTGACCTAAGTTTCAAAATGGTTCAAATGGCTCTGAGCACTATGAGACTTAACACTTGAGGTCATCAGTCCCATAGACTTAGAACTACTTAAACCTAACTAACCTAAGGACATCACACACATCCATGCCCGAGACAGGATTCGAACTTGCGACCGTAGCAGCAGCGTGGTTCCGCACTGAAGCGCCTAGAACCGTTCGGCCTCAGCTCCGGCACCTAAAGTTTAACGTTGACTCAGAATGACAGTGTAACGTGGCGATTTTCAGTGTGTAAATTGCTGCCTAAAGCGAAAGAAGCTATGAGTTACATAGAAAATCCCAGGTCCGAATCTTTGCGTTGACAGTGTGATATTACCACGAACACACACACATCGTCTGTCTCGTTCAATCTCTCTCTCTTTCCCCCCCCCCCCCCCCCCCCCACCCTCTCACTGTCTCTCTCTCTCTCTCTCTCTCTCTCTCTCTCTCTCTCTCTCTCTCTCTATATATATATATATATATATATATATATATATATATATATATATATATATATACCATTTCGTGAATTTAAGCTGAAATATTCGTTACTGTTTATTGTAAAGTTATTAGTAACCCGAGTTTGATTTCAACATCACAGCGCTTTACCAGTTCTGAACTTCGAACTGAAGGAAAGAAAGTAGGAATGAAGATTACAGGTTAGCGTCCCGTCGACGGTGCGGGTATTAGAGAGTATCCCAGTATTTATCTGGAGCGATTTAGAAACATATAGGAAAACCTAAATCTAAACTTGAACCATCATCCTCCCGAGTGCGAATCCAGTGTGCTAAACGCTGCTCCAACTCGCTCGGCTTACAACTGACTTATCCAGCTGTAGAGGGACCTACAGTTTGACATAGCAAAAAATTCTCTTTTTTTTTTTTTTTTAAATCGAGACACAGTTTCAGTATGATTCGACAGTATCGCGAAATATCATCGATGACTGCACGACACAGTGCTTTACGCCTCGCCTGGGCGCGTCAACACTGACGTTGGACTCTTGATGACTGGAATCATGTTGCCTGGTCGGATGAATCTCGTTTCAAATTATACTGAGCGGGTGGACGTGCACGTGTATGGAGACAACCTCATGAATCCATGGACCCTGCATGTCAACATGGGACTGTTCATACTGGTGGTGGCTCTGTAATTGTGTGAAGCATGTAGACTGGATTGATGTGGGGCCTCTGATACTTCTACATTTGATTCTGGCAGGTGACACGTACGTAAGCATCCTGTCTGATCACCTGCATTCATCCATGTCCATTGTGCATTCCGACGGACTTGGGCAATTCCAGCAGGACAATGTGACACCCTACACGTCCAGAATTGCTACAGAGTGGCTCCAGGAACACTCTTCTGGGTTTAAACACTTCCGCTGACCCCCGCGCTCCCCAGACATGAACATTATTGAGCATATCTGGGATGCCTTGCAACGTGCTGTTCAGAAAAGATGGTTCAAATGGTTCAAATGGCTCTGAGCACTATGGGACTCAACATCTTAGGTCATAAGTCCCCTAGAACTTAGAACTACTTAAACCTAACTAACCTAAGGACATCACACACACCCATGCCCGAGGCAGGATTCGAACCTGCGACCGTAGCAGTCTCAGAAAAGATCTCCACCTCCTCGTACTCTTACGGATTTGTGGACAGCCCTGCAGGAACCATGGTGTCCAGTCCATTCCACGTCATGTTGCGGCACTCCTGACCGCTCACGGGAGCCCTACACGATATCAGGCAGGTACACCAGTACCTTTGGCTCTTCAGTGTGGCAAGTAAATAAACAGTCAATGAAACGTAAAATAATTGCCAATTCGGTTCTTTTCCATCTAGGCTTAACTGTACTCACAGGCAGAACATTCGTTGCAACTCTCGAGGTACAAAGTGTTAATAACACCGACATGTAATGCACTGATCGCCAACGTTACTCACGGACTACAAGACTGTGTTTTCTTCCGTCGATGTAAGCTGCCAACATACACGCACATAGTCGATTTCAAAGGTGCGCACTCAATGGAAGTCAGTATGGACAGTGGACTACGTGCGTTGCATAATGATTTGGCGCTGTTTGTAGGGATTTTTCCTGGGGCCGGGAGCAGAGACAAACACATACGCGGCCGTCTGTCACTGACCCGAAAACTCTGTGCGAGGCAAAAGCTCGGTCGCCGGCCCCGGCGGCCAGGTAAATAAACACGCAATTAACGGGCCCTAAAGAGTCCATTCTTCATGTGGCCGTCAGTCCGTAGAGGAAGCTGCCGCGAAACGACGCAGTGCGGCGCGCGACTGGTGTTCTTCCGCGGACGAGTCGCCCTCCGAAAGACGGACGAGATGGGCGCAGGCGGTGGCAATGGCGTCTCACTAAATCTGCGTCGATGCATGTAAAGATCCTCGACATTTCTTTTTTGCGTCCCTGAAGGCAGAATACACAAATTGCTGGTCTGTAATAATTTTCTATAATAACTATCCGTCTGCTAGAAACAAAATCAAAACTTGGGTAAAATTACGAGCAAAATTATGTCTGTCATGACATCCGCAGATAACATTATCCGCCCGGCTGAAAATAACGAAACGTTAAATGTACCAAGGTCAAATTGGTTCAAATGGCTCTGAGTACTATGGGACTTAACTTCTGAGGTCATCAGTCCCCTGGAACTTAGAACTACTTAAACCTAACTAACCTAAGGACATCACACACGTCCATGCCCGAGGCAGATTCGAACCTGCGACCGTAGCGGTCGCGCGGTTCGAGACTGTAGCGCCTAGAACCGCTCGGCCACTCTGGCTAAATGTACAAAGTGCTGTTAACAAGTTACGTACGGCACAAAACGAAAAACTGGAACTCAAATAACGAGACACAACATGAAAACCACAAAAGGGTATAGTAGAAGAGCTGCCTATGTTTACAATGCAAAATCGCACAAGAACGCCGAAGAACGCCGTAGATGAAAAAGTTTTTTTTTCAGTAAAAATAAAATATGTTTGCTTCGAACATTGACTTGAGACAGAGAAAAAGCTATAAATTTTAAGTTTTGAAGTAAGAGAAGTACACTACGAGAGCTCCAAATATGGAGATTGGAAAGTTTTTTTGGAAGTGGTCCGATACAGTGCGAAAGGAACTTATTGCAAAGCAGAGAAGGCAAGAGAAAATTCTGTGCATAACCTCTGCAAGGAAACTAAGCTGGTAAATAACGAATAAATGCCCCGCCCCATGACTGAGGTCTCTGGAATCACAAATGCATCTGGATAGGATGTAAATGGTTCGATTTCCGACAAAGAAATTTACGAGGTCGGTAATGACAGGTGGACTGAGAGTCAACTTCTTCCGCATGGGCGCGCGATCTCGATAAATCTGAAGAAAGACATTGTTCCACCATGCTGTATTTTAAAACTGCATTTTTAAGCAGTTCTGGCGTCGAGCGCGGATCATTGTTAAGTGCTTAACAGATGTGGGTACTCACATTCGTCAAAGAGTAATAGCGTGCCATACAGAGCTACTCACGGCATGCGATTTCTGTTTGACAATGATGATTTTGCCACGTCTGTCATGGACTTAACAATGAGCCGCGCTCGACATAGTACTGCTTAACAAAGTACCAGTTTAAAATACTGCCTAGTGGAACGATGTCTTTGTTTAGAAGTGACAATGTTCATCTACTGGTCAACAAATTCCGTGTTATCATTCTGAATTCCATCACCTGATCACAGTGTGGAATGACAACATAAAACCTTGTAAATGGCACTCCTTCCAGTGGCTGGAGACCTTAATGACTTGGAAAAGAGAGACCTATCAACCAGAAGCGTATCCCACTTTGCATCCTTTTTTTAGGCCCTCAGAATCAAAACAAGTACATTTTTTTAGTCTGCAGTCGACAGCAGAAATGTATCGTCCTAAATGCAAAACAAAGAGGTTTTTAATTTCGTGTTTATTCCGGCAGGTCTTAAACCATCATCCAGGGACTATACCAACGTTAAACAGAGAAACAATAGAAAGTAAAAACGCACAAAATCCAAAAACGTATGTGGTAAACTAATCGTAAACTGATACTTACTAACGAACAATAAAAAGAGCTCTCACATGCCATACATGATACAACATACGATTAGTCCGCCCCCGGTAGCTGAATGGTCAGCGTAACGGATTGTCAATCCTCTGGGCCCGGGTTCGATTTCCGGCGGGGTCGCGGAATTTTCTCCGCCCATGGACTGGGTGTTGTGCTGTCCTCATCATCATCCTATCATCCTCATCGACTGCAGGTCGTCAAAGTGGCGTCAAATTGAAAGACCGACGGGGGGCCCTAGCCATAAGATTAAGTAAATACCACTCATACTGCAATCACAACTGTTGTGCACAACGTAATGTTAAAGCATCTAACAAGATGTGGCCCGTGATTTCCCTAAATCACTCCAGGCAAATGCCGGGATGGTTCCTCTGAAAGGGCACGGCCGACTTCCTTCCCCATCCTTCCCTAATCCGATGAGACCGATGACCACGTTGTCTGGTCTCCTTCCCCAAACCAACCAAGATGTGGCCCATTCAGTGGCAATAGACAATCTGAACGTTATAATTTCTTGTGGGATCGAAAAACAATATACAACACGCACTCACAGTCATTTAACGTTTACACTCACAATTATAAAAAGAAAAATTCCAACAGACGATGCAACAGAAGACTTTACCAAGCATGTGGCTGAAAAAATGTCTTAAGGGTGTTTGGCAACCAACACAGTGACTTGATGGTATCTTACTTTATATTATTTAATACCATAATGGAGAAAACAGTGAAGGATAAGAACAGTAGTTGAAAATAAGGATTTGAATGAGTAATACCGCGATTGATCAAGATGATTGCTGTGGAAACTGTTAGAAGAAAAAGACCAAGTGAGAGGTCGCCTGGGTAACACACGATTAGCGAAACGCGAGTTTCCTGTGCGTCTGACTGCAATCAGATAATGAGAACTGTGCTCGGGATAACTACAACTCAAAAGACATGTGTTTTCTAGGCTTTTTAAGGGTCACCGTACAGGGTGTACAGTGAACATATCGATTTGTGTAAAACTGGTGTCACTGGTCACCACTGATAGCTAGGAGGTCAACAATCGACAAATTACTCGCCAGTTCGCTGGTCGACAACACGTGAATGGCCGCCCATCAAGAGTCTCTGTCTGCCGGATTGGAACTCAGAAGCTAGAGCCGTGAATTCCGCAGGTGATACTTCTAGCGACCGCATTCCGGGCACCGCTCATAATGCCCCCTCATAAGCCTCACATTCTGCTGGAAATTCCTTCTTACTTTCCAAATTTCACACTACCTCTCCTGTATACATTACTGGACAAGCATGCCTCCGAAGAAATGGTTTAGCCACAACCTAGAGGGTATTTCCAGAAGTAATCTTTCACTATGCAGCGGAGTGTGTGTTATTTTGAAACACTTTGGCAGACTAAAATTATGTGCCGTATCGGGACTCGGAATCGCAATCTTGTTTTCGTGGGCAACCCTCTTAGCGACTGAGTACCCAAGCACGACTTGCACCTTTAGTTTTGATAGTATCTTTCTCATAAACCCAGAAACTTTGCAAGTGTTCTCCTATGGCTTTCTCGACTAGCACTCGTGGAAGAAAAGGTGTCATGAAAAATCTATCAGGAACTTTTTAAGTTGCGCACATTTCTGTGTAGAATGAAACATCTTTCCTGAAGAATCGTTTCATTTTCGAGTAATGCTATTCCTCCACTGAAAAAAGGAGCGAGATCAGTTGTAGTAGTCATTAATGGGCCACGCGTTATATGTCCCCAGCAATTTGATGGAGTGGGGAAACCTCGATCTAAGCTTTCTGCTCAATGAAAACTCAATGATAAATCCTAATAGTATATGATCCTGCCACATGTTACGTTTAAGCAGTCTCCGTAGATAAATATAGGCTCCAACTGTTGTTTTCAGTATCACAACTTCGTCTCCCTGTTCCTATTTTCCCTTTACTACTTTCTCCATTGTTAGACAGGATACCTCAGCAATGTGCTACCAAACTGTTCCTCCTTTTGGGAATGGTTTTTCCAAGACTAAATTCTCGCCATCTCGTCTCAATACCAGAATGATTTTTCACTCTGCAGGGGAGTGTACGCTGATTCGGAACTTCCTAGCAGATGAGGCAGGAGATGAGGTACTGGCGGAAGTAGAGTTGAAAGCGTGGGGTGTGCTTGGATAGCTCAGTCGGGAGAGCAATTACCCACGAAAGGCAAATTTCCCAGGTACAAGTCCCGGTCCAACACACAATTTTAATCAGCCAGAGACTTTCCTTTTTAGTTCGTGCATTGTTCGTTCAATTATTTTTATCATCTTCCCGTAACTCCTCTTGAAAACAACGTTGGCCAGCGTGAAACATGACGTCTCCTTTCGACAAGCGGCTATCCATCAACAGTTTCAAATGCCTTCACACTATGAGACTACTCGGAGGGATCATTGATTTACACCAGAACAATTATACCCAGTCAGATTATGAGCAACACTACTTCTTCACCCATTCGTGGCTAAATACAAAGGACAAAAATGATTGCAGCTGGTAGAATAGTAATTGTTCCCCCTAGATTAAACGCGATGACTAACGACCCGTTCTGCTATGACCTCAAATTGCTCAATGTTGCTTCTTTCTTCTTTAAGTTTTGCATTGCACTCAATAGCTTCCGCAGCGTGACGTACGCAAATTGTACAATTTCAGATCCTTCGACCTCAGTAATTAGTACTAAGTCTGAGTTTATTTCAGTGCTGATGAAAGCTATCTTCTTTATTACCAGTCTACTACTTTTGACGACTACTTTTGACTTCCTCGTCTCAGCTGATACGGCTTCCTACATACCAAAGGTCTTTCGTGTCTTCTTTTCTCTTCATGTTGATTTTCAGATGGCTTTCCTTCTTAATTTAGGGGTCAATAGAAAGCTTGGATAACCATCCGTCGACTTTGATTCGTGAAGTAACAGTGTTGTGACGTGTGACGTCATTGAGGCCCGGCGTGTTTGAAATGTATTGCGTTTGCAGAGAGCGTGTTGGAGTAAGCGTTGTCACACTTTGTGAGATGTTCATGTTTCTAAACTGTTTGTAAATTATATTAGTGCGACATTGGACTTGGTGCTGTTGTTTTTGTTGCCGTGTCAGGGAGTTATTTTCAAGTGGCTGGCTCTGAGCACTATGGGACTCAACTGCTGTGGTCATAAGTCCCCTAGAACTTAGAACTACTTAAACCTAACTAACCTAAGGACAGCACACAACACCCAGCCATCACGAGGCAGAGAAAATCCCTGACCCCGCCGGGAATCGAACCCGGGCGTGGGAAGCGAGAACGCTACCACACGACCGCGAGATGCGGGCTATTTTCAAGTCGTTGTTGCCTTGTCGGAGAGTTATTTTAAAGTCGTTAGTTATTGACTCTGATTTGTTTTCGGTTTTGAAGTGGTTAGTTCTTCTCGTTGTTAATGGTTTGAAAGTTTATTTTTTGGTTTTTCGTTTGGATCCTTCGACGAAATTTGCTAATCGTAGCTAGTTCGTTGGAGCTATGGATGACAATATGTCTGGTATAATTAAATTTCCCCAGTTATATGGCCTCGTGGCGGAACTTGTGAATTTATAATGAACCTTTTATTATGTTCCTTTTATGTATTCAAATCAAATAAAACACTTAAGATTCCGACTGCGGTCTCTACCATCATCTTCAGGAGTTAAAGTCACTGACTGCCGGGTCTATTGCATTTATATATATAGTGTTTTGTTTATATATATGCAATAGTTGACTCTGAAACTATCCAGAGAGGGGCGAAGTGAAGCATTCGCGAAAGGCAAGTTGGTGAACTCATAGCAATGCTGTTCCATCTTGAGACCTAGGCCCAAGAGAGACACAGGCCGCGGCGCTTACGTCACAGCACGTGACACACAGGTCGTACGAGTGCTAGCGGTCGACTATGGCCAGAAGTGAGTAACTATTTAGCGCAAATTTAATAATCCTTAACTACGCGTTAAAATGCATCCAAGCTCTCGATAGCACAACACAAAATTAAGGTCTTTGGTGGGTACCTTTTCATTGACATATTGATTTCCCATGGGCTCTGCACGGCGCCAACGTTAGCGAAGTACGGGCGAACAAGGCGATTAGTGTGACGTCGCAAGTTCGTTGCGGGGGCCCGTATTTCTCATGCGCCTGACGAGGGACCGAGTGACGTCAGGTGGCACGAGGAGCCCGCGCCACGTTTGAAACTGCCACTGCCCCCTTCCTAAAAGCTTCCTTTCACTCTGTATGCAAAGCCCAGTCCTGTGCCAAACTCAGACTGTATCCCTAGTCCTGTTAAAATTGTTGCTGTCTGTTCTAATTTCGGCCGCTTTTTTAATAACAGAGTCTCTGTATGGCGACGTTTGAACCAAAACTCTCGTCTTTTCCAATTGTATTTTGTGTCCGTTTCCTAGTCAGTGTTCAGCCAAGGCCGACTTCTCAAGTTTGCTTAATATGTCGTGAGCGCTCTGCACAACTCTCAGCAACAGTGCGAGTAGTTTGTCCTATGGAAATGCTACCACACTGACAGGGGACACCAGGCACGCCAAAACTCGGGGTGTGACATATGTCGTGTCTTGGCAGCGGGCCGTAACTCTGTTCTCAGTCCATGTCTCTTCAGCACACTTCCTATGTCTAGTCGACGCTCGTTGGACATCCAGCGAAAGCAAAGACGGACATTTGACGCTTGTAGGTAGGCAAGAACAGCAGTTTGAGACATGGCACCCCCCCCCCCCTCGCGCCACGTGACGTCACTCGGTCCTACAGCGGGACAGAACTGCTATGACCTGATCAACTTACATTCCGTGCATGCATCACTTCGGCGCTCTCTGAGGGTTTCCAGACGCTGCAAAGACAGAAACGCAGAACAGCGTGTCAGCCCTAGCAGCCAGCGATTTTAGCTCCTGATGACGATAGCGGAGACCGATGCAGAAAGCTCGATCTTTATTCGAAGAGACACTGTTTGTTAACCGAGGAAATTTTGTTGAAGAATGCCACCGCTCATTATATTTTGTTAGTGTGACCGAATCTTGTGAAAAAAATTACAATGCAAGAAGAGAATTCGATATGTTATTCCATCATTTAAATAAAAATATTTCGTTTCTGTGTTAAAAATGAAAATGCCGTGTGGCTAGGGCCTCCCGCCGGGTAGACCGTTCGCCTGGTGCAAGTCTTTCGAGTTGACGCCACTTCGGCGATTTGCATGTCGATGGGGATGAAATGATGATGATAAGAACAACACAACACCCAGTCCCTGAGCGGAGAAAATCTCCGACCAAGCCGAGAATCGAACCCGGACTGACCACTCAGCTACCAGGGGCGGACGTTTCTGTGTTTGAAAAATATAAAAAGAGTGAAGAAAGCACAGTGAATTTAACTGTGCACGATCTGTCTCAATAAGGGTTTTGTCAGTGATAAACACGCTACTTCTACGCCACTTCGTGTTTTTCCTTTCACGCGATCTATTTCATAAGCGGAGATAAAGGTATGTTCATTCTCCTCGCTGAAAGTCGAGCCTAAATTTCTGTCGTTAATGTCATAAACGAAAAGGCCAGTGAAATTTTGTAGTTTTGATTGTACTCTTACTGGCTATTTTTTACCGTCCTTCGAGATCTGTCCGTCTTGTGTTTCAGGTGAAGAACGCCGTCTCTGACCCGGCACTGCTGTGGCCTCACGGTGCGATTGTCTACAAAACGGACGAGCAAATCGGTACGTCAATCTCTGTCCTTAATCTTGATTCTTCCCTTCTCTCTTCAGTCATCATACTTATCACCACTTTTCGTATTAAGCGTTTGCAGTGCATCTTCTATTTGTCTCTGCATCTATATTTGCTTATAATACCAGTCTCTCTGGTTCTTCCTTAATCTACTTAACGATCTATTATCCGAAGTAAGATAGTTCATGTTTAATCTTCATACTTATCATATGGAGTGATGACGCGAATGTAAAGCCCCTGTCAGTGTATTGTCAAAGTCAACTGCCCGTCTTGTTCCCTGCCGAGCTAATGATACTCAGACGACCGATTATCAGCGAAATAACTGTAAGATCGTGGCACAAAAGAAATGCTGCACCAATATTCATTTAATGAAAGACAGAGCTTTGACTGGTAAGCTTGAAGATGGCAGTCCATCATCAGTCTTACCCATTCTTTGTTGGTAACCCATTCAGGAGCATTCCAAACACTCCCAGTTCCTAAATTTGTCTCAGAAAACAGAATGGATTTTCTATGATGACTCAGGCTAGAGAAAAGGACAAGAGAAAATGTCTGTCTGGAAACTTAAGATTAGTTACATGGAAAGCAAGAGGAACTGCTTGCGAAGAAGAAAAAATAGCGAAAATATTCTCACAACAGACAGATATTGCTGCTGTCTCAGAAATGGAGATGAAGCAGAAAGTTAGCAAATATGTTGGAAGATATATAATGGTGTACGGAGGTACAACGGAAAGGAAGATCAAATAAAGACGTAGCAGCATTCATAAACCATAAATTATGAATACATAAATGAAATAATTATAACAACAACGATAAAAACAGAAGAGAAAAAAGATCAAATAAAGACGTAGCAGCATTCATAAACCAGACATTATGAATACATAAATGAAATAATTATAACAACAACGATTAAAACAGAAGAGAAACTCTGACTCTGATAACAGTTTATGAATGGGAGAAAGATAATGTTGAGGAATCAGTTCCCTTTTATGATCCCCTTCAAAAAATTGTGGCTCAGTATGATCAAAAACTTCAAGCAAAAAAGCCGTCCATCTGATAAAATCAAATACACCGTAAGCTTAACGATTGTTTTACTTATATTGTGAATAGTTGTTACACTTTTTGCGTCTCAAGCGTTAGTAAACTATCAAGAAGCATGATTGATCGTAAAATAAATGCAAACAGAGCGAAAACTCACGTATGAAATGCCGTTAGCTACAGCGTATGCATGAAGAAATACTTTCAACATTGTATATAGTACTGTGGACCTAGTTTTAATAAAGCACCTCGTATGTAGTGGTTCTTGCACCGAAATTTAACCCATTAAGCAGAATAAAGTGTTCTGAGGGACCAACGACAACATGCCCTCGAAACGGCGTCCGCCATATGGCAGTCCATTGAAACAGTGGCCTCATTACTGTGGGAAACAAATTTAATAAGCCATTAAATATTATCAACGTAGAATTATAAAACGAAGTAACACGGAAAATTTGGAAATTTGTGGTAAGGTCTTTATGGGACCAAACTGCTGAGGTCATCGGTCCCTAAGCCTACTCACTACTTAATTTAACTTAAACTAACTTACGCTAAGGACAAAACACAGACACCCATGCCCGAGGGAGGACTCGAACCTCCGACGGGGGGAGCAGCACGGACCGTGACCAGACGCCATAGACTGCGCGGTTACCCCGCGCGGCGTAGTAACATGTACTCGTCTTTGTTACATAAAGTTAGTTTATATTGCATGTAAAGGTAATAACATGCAATAATTTATAAGTTAAAACTAAACAATTACGGAAATATACTGCTGGAAAAAATGCAACGCCCTCGAGCACTGTTTTCAGTGCCACCAGGGTGTTGCATGTACAAATTCGGGGTTTTAGTGTTAGTGATTCATTTGTTCACAGTCATCAGCGACCAGATGGAGCTCAGGAGGCCTGTCTTCGTGCTCTGTGTTTAGAGTCTTCAGGCAGTACTGTGATGAGTTTAGAGGTGAACAGTGTTTGCAACATTCATTCTAGGATGCACCCATGCTCCATCGCAGAGTAAGCACTCCTATTAAACAGCTTCAGCCAGTTGAATGTCGCACTACGGACTTGCAGGAAGCTGGATGGACGTATCGACAGATTACTGTTGGGCACAACATATCGACGGCGTGTAACTGCTTCCAACAGTGTTCTGTGCAACATTCCCACGCCTTTAGACTATGTTCTGTACATACGCTTAGTACAGACGCACGTCAACATTGTGCGAGCAGAGGTGGTCAGCCGAACATCGTCCAGGGACGAAATATGGGCACGTGTTCCATCTGCTCTAGCATTACGGACTATGGGGAACTGTCTGCTCCCAGCAGGATTAAGATCACATGTAGAGTCCGCGCAAGATACCATAGCCGGTAAATGCTCAGTCGGTAGATCACGCTTGGGGAGAGCGTTTCAGTGGGGGTTACGGGCAGGTGCTGTAGGAGAAAGGCCGAGCGCTGGAGGGGAAGCACTGTTCTAAACTGAAGCTCACATTTTTTATAAATATTAAGTGGAGTTCCCCCACGCCCACACTTGCATAGTAACCATTCAAAAACATCTGTCACCTCTGCTTTGGTTAGTATCTGGAAAGAATTCCACTGAAAATGGAGCGATATTTTCGCTTAACTTGTTAACCATTTTTAACTTTCAGAGAAGTCTCGTAAGTAGCGAATTTTGAGTAAAACCTACATGTTTTCTTGTTGCCATGTTAAAATGTGCTTATTGTGACAAAAGACAGCGGAGTTTACAAAATGTCACCTCACTAAAATATTTTGCAAAAACAGTTGTGAGAAAATCTGAAACAGGGGTTTATTAAGTATATTAAGAGAGGAATTGAGAAAAACTAAGGTCAGTAGCTTATGAAAAAACACATTCTAGGTACAGAATAAATGGGTAATGTATTCAGTTATGCTGTTCCCAAACCTACGGCATTACTCTTTTTCACCATCTGTCAGTGTCCCTTAAAAATTAAATTCTTTCATTAAAAAAGTCTGTAGTTAGTGGAATAACATGGTAGATAATTAAGTTTTGAGAAATAAAGATATGGAAAAATTCCTCGTTGAATGCTATCATTTACCAAAATCTCTTTTCGATATGTCAAATCGTTTATGATATGCGATGAATGTTTTGGATTTTTCACTCTGCTTTTATCGTTGGCGTGGCGCAATCGCAAATAAATGTGCTGTATCAGATCAATTATCTTGAGACTGGTGAGAGATTGAGATCTCAACCCAAGTCTAAATAAAAATTCGATTCTTAACCAAAATTCATATGCAGCAACATCTTATGCAATATGCACCAAATGCAAAACATGGTGGGTCCTTTTCTTCACTGGAAGATTTTTCAAATTTCTCACAGTGTCTTATTTCCATGTAAATATCACAATAATTGAGCATTAACGAAATGATGATCACATCATCATGAACCTAACATACAAAGCTATAAGTAACGCAAAAATGAATCCCCGTAAAATCGTTTGAGAAAGATTGCAGAGCGTGCGCCTCGATTCCTTCGTTGACGACCAATCGAAAGGTGGCAAACACTGTCGTCCTCACCTTCTAAACAAACGAATGAACTCGCCCAGCGTTTTGTACGAAAACTGGTCACTGCACATCTGCCACCGTATCCTGCTTGGACGCTACCTCTGTGCAGGCTACCACTGGCACCAAGACACTGCCAGGCATGGCTACTATGGTGTCGTGAAAGAGATGGCTGGAGAGCGGAATGGAGCTCTGATGTCTTCAGTGACGAGAGTAGGTTCTGAATGTATAGGAGTGACGGCCGTCTGTATGGGAATGAAGGACGTACACGTGTATGGCGGAGACCTGCTGAACTGCCTATTCCGCATTGCTTTCTTCCACGACACACAGCTTCCATCCCAGGCTTCATTGTGTACGGGGCCATCAGTTAGTACTCGCGAGCACATTTGGCGTTTCTGCAGGGTAAAATAGCCAGTGCCTGCTACACTGGACAAGCCGTTATTCCCGTGCTACTGCCATTTTTTCGACGGGAAGGTGATGTGGTTTTTCAGCAGGATAATGCGCGTCCACATACGGCTGCTGCGGCCCAATGTGCTTTTCGACGTGTACAGCAACTGCCCTGTTCAGCAAGATCACTAAATGTCTCGCCGACTGAAAACGTTTGGCACATGATGAAGTGGGAACTTACTCGTTCTTCGGTACCTGCATAAACCATTGCCGAATTATAACAAAAGGCCAAAGTGCTTGGGACATGCTATCGCTGTATGGCATTCGGCACCTTTGTGATCGTTTTTCGTGCGAGAATACACGCTGTGTTGCCGCCAGAGTGTGGTACACTGTGTACTGACACGACAGCTTGGGCTCTTTGTACTGTGACATGCATGTTTCATTTGTCCTAAACCTGTTACCATTTACTCGTATAATGACGTATTATTGTCATCTCAATTGTCAATAAACTGGCCTTGTCCTTGAAGGTGTTGTAATTTTTTCCGGCAGTGTATCGGGTGGTTTTAATTAAACTTTCCCTACTTTACACGTTATAACACAGAGACTAAGTAGCGCTCGAGGACCAAACTTGCTAGCACTAACGTCAAGGACATGAGAAAGAGAAATAATGCAGAATCAGTTCAACTGAAACACTTTTAATGTACTGATACGGTACACCATACCATTACTGATACAGAAAGGGGCTCAATAAGGCGTCCAAAGTCTGAAAGCGCAGGATTGCATCCCGCACAGCAGGACGAAGCACGTTCGTTGGTATGCTGGCTACCTAACCTCTCTTGATACGCTGCGCTTCAGATCAGCACATGTGTGAAAACTACCGTCTGATAATTCGATCGTTTCCAAACGTGTTTCGAAGAAGCAGGTGAACTTCACGAGCGATGTGCGTGGGGCCCCGTCTTGCATGAAAACTGTTGCATCCAATGTGTCTCCCTCCCGTAGGGCGGGTATGACATGCTGGCGAAGCATATCGCAGTAATGCTGGTCAGTCACACTGCACGTCTTTGGTCCTTGAGCGCCAACCTGTTCAAAAACGAAAGAGCCAATGATGAACGGAGCCGTGAAGCCACACAAGACGGTGACACGTTCACCTTACAAAGGACGTTCATCCACAGTGACCGGAGGTGAAGATCCCCACACTCGGAAATTCGGTGTGTTCACCTCACCCGTCAGAGTAAAATGAGCTTCGTCTGTCCACAGGATGGTCCATGGCCAGCCCTCGTCACTTTCAATCCTTGCGAGAAAGTGGAGAGCGAAGTCAACACGTCGTTGTGCGTGTGCGTTCTGCGGTGCAAGCTGGTGTACGATATGGATCTTGCACGGATACTATTTGAGAATTGTTCAAAGCACCACCCGTAAAGTGGACCACGGGATGTTCAACTGTCGTGACACAGCACGCGCAGTGCCTGACGATCGAGAATTGCGAGTAGCGTTGTCTGCCACAGCAATTGCGATTTCATCAACCACCTGTGATGCAATCGGTCATTGGCCTCTTCCCGGAGCGACGCCCAGTTCTCCAGTTGATTCGAACTTCTTCATCACGCTCCGTACCGCAGGTGGAGAAAGAGGATCCTTCTGTAATCCTTCCAGCCGACGACATTCTCCAAGTGCAGCTGCAGCATTACTGTTGTTTTAATAATAGAGCTTCACCAATAATGCCCTGCCCATTTTATCCAAGCTCATGTTGACCGTCAACAAGTTTACAGCGAGTGGTCAGGTGTGTGAGACAATGAATCACGATGACTGTTCACGGCACCTGGTGGCCATAGTTTGAACTGGACGGTGGCGCTGTGACACATGGAAGTCATGCACCCTATTCTCTGGACTTTGATGCTACCAAGTTTGGTACTCATATGGTAATTAGTTTCGGTGTTATAATGTGTTAAATAGAGAACGTTTAATTATAACCACCAGGTATTTACGTCTAACTTAGCCAGTCGCGGTCCAAAGTCCGGATCTAAAATAAGGATGAGAAATATACGATTACAGGTAATAGTCTTGTGTCTTGTGTTCTTCTCCTGACGCCAGCCGGAGTGGCCGAGCGGTTCTAGGCGCTTCAATCCGGAACCGCTCGACCGCTACGGTCGCAGGTTCGCATCCTGCCTGGGGCATGGATGTGTGTGATGTGCTTAGGTTGGATACGTTTAAGTAGTTCTAAGTTCTAGGGGACTGATGACCTCAGATGTTAAGTCCCATAGTGCTCAGAGCCATCTTCTCCTGACACATTATTTCCGTGTACAATGAAGCTTGCCTCCGTACCACGCGAGGCCACATCGTCAGCACTATGTCAACCACCGATGAAAATTATTATAGTTAAATTAAAACGTTTTATGAAGTAGGAAAATCCTTGATATCTGTGGCACGTTAAATGTGGAATGACAAGTTACATTTGAGGAGGGGTGGGGGCGGGGCGGGGAGGGAGGAGCAGAAAATGAAACACCGTGACCCTCATCCCAGAAGCGAACCCAGAATTTCACCACCTAGTCATGAAATATCGTGTGAAACCTACTTTGGAGATATACAGTTAGACAATGTGTCTCTTGTTCACTAGGTTGCCCAGAGTCAGCACAATGCGAAATCCTGATGAAGGCCATCGAGCACTACCACCGCAACACTTGCATCCGCTTCAAGCAGTGGTCGGGCGAGGCCAACTACGTGAGGCTGTTCTTCAACCCGGAGAGCGGCGCCTGCTGGTCCCCCGTGGGTCGCCAGGGCGGCGAGCAGCTGCTGTCTCTGGGCGAGAGGTGCTGGTAAGTCCCACAGTCAACTGCTGCGTACCGCAGCGTCCGCGGTTCACTTCGCGAGAGTCATGTGTGGCGGGGTTCTAGCAGTGGCACCGTCAACTGTACTGACGAAGCCAACGCGCCTATCTTCTTTAGTAGTTTGTAAGCTAAGATCCACTAAATATACACTATCTGATCCAAAATATCCGGACACCTACTAGTGGACATTAATGTGGGGAGTGTCCACCCTTCACCTTTGTAATAGTTTTCACTGTGGTGTCTGAACGTTTGTGAAAAAATGACAAAACACTATTCCTCATGGCAAAACCCGAGTAGATGGTGCTGTTTGGCTCTGGGGTGTGGAGCGAAGTCGACATTATCACCCCAAAAGTGGTCCATTGTGCTCAGGTCGGAACTTTTGGCATGGCAGTCCTTTCAGAAATGTTACTGTCCATAAATCATTGCCTCATAGCTGCTGCTTTATGACAGAGTGCATTATCATGGTGATATAAACAGTCATCGTCTCCAGTCTGATCCTCTACTGTACACGGGACGCAATGCTGTAAAATGTGTTCATGTCCTTCCACATTTATGGTTTTCTAATGCCGAACCATGGGACCATACCCTAACTACGAAAAACACGCCTACATCGCAACACCACCGTCTCCATGCTACGCTACACGTGATGACAAGTAACATCCTCAAGGTATCCGCAAACCCAAACCCTTTCATCGGCTCGCCACGGAGTCCAATGTGATTCATTACCCAAAAACACTCTTTCCTGTTATCCACTGTCCAGTGGCACCGCTCTTCCAGTCACCTCAAGCTTCTCTTAGCATTTATTACAGAAATATTTGGCCTATAAATAGCTTCCGACCATATACCCCACTCTTTTTAACCCCTGCGCGCGGTCATTGTGCTAGCTGGACTGCTGGTAGCACTCTGGAACTCGCGAACGATTCCTTCCGCTGATTTCGGGCAATTTTTTTTTTTTACAGCCACCCGCCGCAGTACTCGGTCAGTCTGTATATCAGATCCGCCTGCTCTTGCTTCAGCTGTGGATGTTCATTCACTTTTCCAAGTCACAATCACATCGACCTGGGCAGCTTTAGAAGGGCTGAAATGTCCCTGATGGATTCGTTACTCATGTGATATCCAATGACTCGTCCACGTTCGACGCATCTGAGCTCTCCTGACAGACCCATTCTGTTGTTACTGGTTCTCTGCTGATAGTACAATGCTCCCCATCTTCTTTTATACTAGCAAGTTCGCCTCTCGTGACATTTAGTGGCCTACTGCACATTATGTATGGGTCCGGATACTTTCGATCAGGTAATGTATTTTGTTGTTTAGTTTGGAAAAAGTGAGCCATAATCGTTACATTCTCGAGCCCACAACTCCTGTTGGGTAGTTAGGTACTTGTTCCATAGATCGTAGTCATGATGAAGGTTAAGATGTGAAACGTATCAATAGAACAGACATGGGATATACAGGGTGACTCAGGAGGAAAGTTACACGCTTTGAGGGGTGACAGTATTAGTGATTCTGATCAAAAAACTTCGTATGGGCGCATGCCCCATTCCGAATGGTTTCCAAGATAGAACACATTTAATATCACTTTAGTATGTTTTTCTTGAATAACTCGAAAAACACACCCTCCAGCACAAACGTGTCGCAGTGCAAAATTAAACTATATTAAATTTCCTACAGAAGAAAAGGTCCTATTCATTTTTTTTCTCTAGAACTAACGGTTTGTGCGGGGGAGAGAGCGCGAGAATGTTGAAAACTCGCTCGACGCGCATGCACTGCAGCGTACGTAGTTTTTGTAGGCCAATTGAGGTAATTTCCCAGATAGATAGACCACAAATATCCCGTATCAAATTGTTCGTTTCCACTTGCTCTACTCTACTGTGGCACATTGTAAACCTCAAATTGGCCTACAAAAACTGCGTAAGCTATAGAGCATGCGCGTCGAGCGAGTTTTTCGACATTCTCACACTCGCTTCGCACAAACCATTTGTTCTACAGAAAAAATGAATAGGACGTTTTCTGTAGGAAATTTAATATAGTTTAATTTTGTACTGCGACACGTTTGCGCTGGAGGGTGTGGTTTTCGAGTTATTCAAGAAAAACATACTGAAGTGATATTAAATGTGTTCTATATCGGAAACAATTCGGAATAGGGCATACGTCCATATGAAGTTTTTTGTTCAGAATCACTAATACTATCACCCCTCAAAGCATGTACCTTTCCTCCTGACTCACCCTATACAGACAGGGTGTTCAAAAAAAGTGTCGAATACTTTGAGAGGTGGTAGTACTCATCGAAACAAGAAAACTAAGTCCAGTAAACATGGGTCTGGAAATGCATACTTTCTGAGATAAACACGTGTTTATATTGGATATTCAACGTGGCGTCCATTCATGACAATGCACCCCTCTGCCCTCCGGCGTACGGAATGACGCACCCATTTGAAGTGTACCCAGTTGTTGCTGTATCTATTTGCACTCATTGAAGATACGCCCCTGTAGTATCCGCACATCGTTGATTGGCGTTGCGAAGACCAATTCCTTCAAGAGTCCCCATAACCAGAAAGTCTAATCGATTGAGGTCTGGGGAAGGCGCAGTCGAAAGTGTGCCCCCCCCCCCCCCCCACACACACACACCGAACAATCCAGAGGTCCTGAAATGACTGCACATTGTGACGAAAGTGTGCTGGTGTGTCATCACGCGTGAACCACATTTTGTATTCGTTGCTACAAACGCGCAGCCTCCGTCAAGGTAGGCAATACATCAATAATGCGCCTCAGTTAACCTTTGTGGTAGCACGTATGGCTCTAATTAACTATAGCCAAGCACGCCTGCCCATACGTTGATTGAGAATCGGTGTTGATGCCCTCTTTCCTGAATTGCTCGCGGATTTACATCTGCCCATACACGCTGGTTACGGAAATTCAAAACACCATCTCTTGAGAACTCTGCCTCATCGGTAGATAAAATCTTGGATGTGAACTGTGGATGCGCTGCACACTTCTGCGACGGCCACTGACAGAACCGCTGTCTGCCGTGATGATTCTGTGGCCTTAGGAGTTGAACGAGCTGTAGATGATATGGGTACAGCAATTGATCATGAAGTACCCCCCTAGATAAGAGAGTGAGACAGGCCTTCTGCTGGTAATCGTTGCACACTGATCCCGGGGGTTTCTTCCACCGAACGTAGCACCCACTCCTCCACGGCAGGCGTGTGGACTGGTGAGGGGCCTCCACTGTCAGTCTTCCGAGGTGCAACGATACCTGTGTCCTTAGACGCTGGAAGAGTCTGCCGAACAGCTTATCAGAGGGCACTCGGCGCTGTTGACACCCTTCAGCAAAGAGGGCACCGGCTCACAGGCTACGTTAATTTGCTAAACCATAACAGAATGTCATACCGCCATTTCACTTGTCGAGTAGTAGGCTTCCATTGCTGACAAGTGGTGGAAGAGAGAAAACGTAAATATACTACACCATTTGAACGTACAAACAGCGCAATAACAGTGAACACATATATAAATGCGCGTTTGGAACAAGATAAAACACAGTGATACGTACCCATGGTTGACAGTACTGTACAATAAGGCACACAAACATTACGAAAACTAACGTAGCCTACAACAAGTATCGAACCACATAACTGACTATAGACCGCCTAATGTTAGGTAGAGTACTGTGAGTAAGACGTCATGATAGTCTGCCGATACATTTGACGGACCGCCAGTGCAACAACTGTGCTAATGTCCGCAGCCAAGTGACGCGCAGTGCTTCCTGTAAAAGCTTTTTTATCTAGGAAAGTAGGCGTTTCTGGACCCATGTTAATTCGACTTATTTTTCTTGTTTCAATGGATGCTACAAGTACTCTCAGAGTATTCGATACTCGTTTTTGAACACCATGTATATATAATAGGAAAACATATTTGTATAGTTTCATATTGGCCTTTTACATATTTTTTCTTTAAAAATGACTAATTAATTCTGTCAAAGAATTCTTCTATCGTATAGAATCAGTTGCTAAAGAGAAACGTCTATAATCTAAACTTGCAAACGCTTCTGCCATTTGTCACAAATTTTATTTCGAGGGATGAATTGTCAAAGAGTCACATAGCTGCGTATTTTACTCCTTCCTGTATCAAAGTTAGATTCACTAATGGGTAACGCAGATCAGTTTTCCTTCTACTCTTGTAACTTTGAATAGCTCTATTAAAATCAAACTCAGATGGATTGTTGATATCATATTTGATAAGTGAATAAATGTTGTAAGGCTTTGATTAGTAAATCTAGTTGGTTAACGAGATGAAAGCAAGATGTACGTGTGACAAACCCACACATAATTCTAATTATTTTATTTTGTGCAATGAATTCTTTTAGCCTAAGTGGGGAGTTGCCCCAGAATACAATCCCAAGACATCAGTAAATGAAAATATGAGAAATATATTAACTTCTGCATTCCAAAGTTTACAGTTATTCATTTAGCAAAAGCAACTGAACCAAAACGTTTTAGCAGGTCTGTTATGTGTCAACATACTTCTCCTATAATTGTTGGTTTGTCCAAGATTTCAGGTCCACCGCTTCATTTCATGTTTGAGCCGATATTAGCATCGTAAATAACAAACACAAAAACTTCATAATTATAGTTTATAATTGCTCAGTACAAAAACAAAGGCCTCTTACACCAATTACACATTATATATTCACGTTTTGGCACCGTACTATTTAAAAAAGGTACTAGAGTCGTTCGATAACGTTGATCCACACTTTTTTCTCAGAACATACTTATTCTAAAAAATTGGTGTCAATATCAATCAATACTTCTTTTACATGTACTGTTTTTCTACATAGTCTCCATCACCTTCTATGGCCATGAGCTAGTTTTGTGTCATAGTATGTAATCCCTATTAGTAAAAGCTCTCGTCCTGTTCTTATAAGCATGTTTTCGCTGCATTAATTACGCTCTCATCATCTCCATAATGTGTCCCACGTAAAACATTGAAATGGCCGAAATAGATGGAACTCCGAGGGCACCAGCTCTGAACTGTAGGGTGGACGAGACAATGATGTCCAGCCTAGTTCGCGAAGTGTTCTCGGCTTCTGAGACTTTTGTGTGAACATGCATTGTTGAGCTGGACGAAGCTTTGTGCTGGCAACTGAATCGTTACCATACTCTGTACTCAAACGTTTATGGATTTTCATCGCGATTTCTTTTTCTGCAACTAAGAATTCAATTACAGCACCTTGCACCTAACGCGTGCCTTGCGTAGTTGCATGGACGTCATTCTGGGTGTTCGCTATGTCACAATTGTTCGAAACTTCGCATAAGTACAGAGGAAACGTCAAATTTGAAAGCATCTTAAAGAAAGTTTTCTTATATATAACAAAGGATGTAAAAAGGAATTTGGGACATTTTTTATTGAACGACCCACCGAGCGAGGTGGCGCAGAAATTAGCACACTGGACTCGCATTCGGGAGGACGACGGTTCAATCCCGCGTCCGGCCATTCTGATTTAGGTTTTCCGTGATTTCCCTAAATCACTCCAGGCAAATGCCGGGATGGTTCCTTTGAAAGGGCACAGTCGACTTCCTTCCTCGTCCTTCCCTAATCCGGTGATACCGATGACCTCGCTGTTTGGTCTCTTTCCCCAAACAATCCAATCCAATCCAATCGAACGACCCTCGTATTTATCGTAATCACAGGCTTAACTGGCTCAACAGTTTCCAGAACTGTTTATAATTGTCCACCTTCAGCTGAAGCTGCTTCTGTTAATATTTTAACTTGTGACGTCTTTCTTATGGTGTCAAACAAGCTCTACGCCATTGCTACTTAGAGTCTTATACATAAAATGATGATTTATAGTTTTCAGTGACCCGGAAGATCAATATTCCGTACGATTCAGTGAATCAAAATAGTATTCAGGGACACTCACATAGTGCTGGTTCCGTCTGCATGCAAATCGTTTTTGTAACATATCGATTGAACCGGTTAGACGTGGAGATACAAAAGGGAAAACTGCTATAAAACGAAGTTACACAAAAGATTATATTTTACTCAAAAATTACAAATTTGAACTTGGGTTTTTCCAGGGCAAAGTATCACGTAACTTACTGATGCGTTTCTATAAATGTTTTAATTAATCAATATTAATTACTAAATTTAATATTAGCTTCAGGCTTTGCAAGATTAGTTCGTGGATGCTATTCCTACAAAACCTGTTTTTTGACTGCGAAAAGATGTGGTCCTGACTACCAGTATATATTAGTAATCCCAGGGATAATTTTCAAAGAGGAACCAAATATGAAAACTTGAACCATATGAAGAAAGCTGATAAAGTCACTCTAAGTAAAACAATCGACATAGAAAGGGTTACATGATTTCAAGAAATCTTATGAAGTGGCCAGAAGTTACGTTACGTCAAAAAAATTGGTTGTTGTTGTAGTCTTCAGCCCGAAGACTGATTTGATGCTGCCCTCCACGCTACTCCATCCTGTATAAGCCTCTTAATCTCCGAGTAGCTACTGCAACCTACATCCTTTTGAACCTTTTTACTGTGTTCATCTTCTGGTCTCCCTTTACAACTTAAATCCCCACCCCTCTCCCATTTCCCTCCAACAATGTTTCAGAATGTGTCCCATCAAATGATCCCTTCTTCTCATCAGGTTATGCCACAAATTTCTTTTCTCTCTAATTCTCTTCAGCACCTCCTCGTTAAGTAAGCGATCTACCCACCTAATCTTCAGCACCATATTTCAAAAGCTTCTATTCTCTTTTTGTCTGAGATGTTTATCGTCGATGTTTCACTTTTCTACAAGACTACATTACAGACACATACCAGTATTTTCAGTAAAGACTTCCTAACACTTATATCTATATTCGATGTTAACAAGTTTCTCTTCTTCAGAAACACTTTTCTAGCCATTGCCAGTCTGCATTTTATATCCTCACTACGTGGACCATCATCAGTTATTTTACTGCCCAAATATCAAAACTCATGTACTACATTTCGTGATTCGTTTCCTAATCTAATGCCCTCAGCATCGCCTGAGTCGACTACATTCCATTACCCTTTTTTTGCTGTCGTTGATGTTCGTCTTATATCAACCTTTCAAGAGACTGTCCATTTGGTTCAACAGCTCTTCCAAGCATTTTGATGCCTCTAACACTATTACATCGTTTTATTACTTTAATTCCGTCTCCAATTTTTTATGTTTCATTTACGTCGTTGCTCTTTGTACTGATTGAGTAACATAGGAGACAGGCTAAAACCCAGTCTCACTCCCTTCCCAACCACTGCTTGCCTTTCATGCCCCTCGAGTCCTACAACTGCCGTCTGGTTTCTGTACAAGTTGTACATAATACTTAGCTCCCTGTATTTCGCTACTGCTATCTTCATAATTTCGAAGAGTGTATTCCAGTCGACATTTTCAAAAACCTTCTGCAAATCTATAAAATCCTTAACGTATATTTGCCTTTCCTTAACCTATCTTCAAACATGCATCAAGTCGTAGGGGCAGTATTGCCTCGCGTGTTCCTCCATTTCTCCGTAATCCAAACTGATCTTCCCTGAGGTCGACTTCTGTCAGTTTTCCATACGCATGTAAATGATTCGTGTTAATATTTTGCAACCATGACTTATTAAACTGACAGTTGGGTAATATTCACACCTGTCAGCATTTGCTTTCTTTGGAAATGGAATTATTACAACCTCTTGAAGTCCGATGGTGTTTTCTCTTGTCTCATACGTCTTGCATACCAGGTGGAATATTTTTGTTATGACTGGCTCTCCCAAGGCATCAGTAGTTCTGATGAAATGTCTACTCCGGGGGTCTTATTTCGACTTAGGTCTTTCAATACTCTATCAAATTCTTCTCGCAGTATCATTTCTCCTATCCAATCTTCCTCTGCGTTCTATAATATTGCCTTCAAGCACATTTCTCTTGTATAGCCCTTCTTCATACTCCTTTCAACTTTCAGCTTTCCCTTCTTCACTTAGTACTGGTTTTCCATCTGAGCTCTTGATAGTCACATGGCTGCTTTTCTTTTCTCCAAACGATTCTTTAATTTTCCTGTAGGCGTTATCTACCTTTCCCCTAGTGATGTATGCTTCTATATCCTCACATTTGTGCTCTAAACATTCCTGCTTAGCCATTTGGCATTTCCTCTCAATATCATTTTTAGACGTTTGTATTCCCTTTAGCCTGCTTCATTAGCTGCATTTTTATATTTTCTCCTTTCATCAATTAAGTTCAGTATCTTCTGTGATATCCAAGGATTTGTATCCGGCCTTGATCGTCAGCCGCTTTCACTGTTTCATCACTATTACGCAAAAATTTAGGCTGTCAAGAAAAGAGGGTCCACCACTTGACGCTGTGGATTAGTAACAGATCGAGTAGCGCAATAGGTCTCCGACGCACGAAAGGAGCGAAGCATTCAATAGAATTATATCACAGTGCAATAGAGACGGCAGAAGGGTATTGTTGGAATGCAGCATGATAGTGGCTCTTAAATGGCAGTTATCTCTGTTTCAAATACTGTCCGTGTTTCGAAATTACCCAGTCACGATGCTAAGCGTCTACTGGGAATATTGCGCTGTAGACGTCACAGTCCGCGATGAATGCCACAGTGGTCAATCGCACAAACTTCAAGGTACTTATCAGCAACTACTACCAATAAAGCTCCAAAATAAACGATAAGCCACATCCGCCAACACATCAGCAGAACTTAACGCTGGAACTACTAGCGTTGTTTCAGACGAGCAATGAGACGTTCTTTGGGGCCCAGTGGATGAGTCTTCAGAAGACAGAACAACAGTTTTGCCTTAACATCAGTCATTCAAGTTATTTGGTGCCACACTGCACCTAATTCTGTCTTGTGATAATCTGTGCTCGTTATAGATCGGTTAACTGAAACTTTTGCTTTAGGGCGCTCTACATCACCGCTATAAACACCGACCCAACAACATGACGAACAAGGGAGAGAGGAACTTACAGAAAATTTCCTGTCAATATGTGAAAACAGAGAATAAAACACTCACGGGAATCTGTGTGTCTGCAAAATTCACACACACACACACACACACACACACACACACACGTTGTTACAAATGCAGTGGTATTTGAAGACGATCAGATCTTGGTGAAAATACTGGCCACTGACTTAATAAATTAAAACGATTGTAATTTCAGCAAATAGTCGAAAAGATCCGCTATCGTTTGACTAGACGGTCGGTGATCAATCACAGTTATCATTTTCAATCGTTTAATATGGTGAGATTTAAGATGAAACAACCAAATAAATGTAGTCCCGGAGAATCCAGATGCCAGATCGATTTATCGGAAGCTGTGTAATTCAAGCACGGAAGAGTTAGCTTGTACAATATGGGAAAGAGATACCTAGTCCTACACACGTCAATACCTTCGTCCTAACATATTAGCGAGGTGTCCTGATGTCACAAAACATCTTAAAACACCCTGTGTTCGCTCAGTCATCATGTAAAGTGGAGGACAAGGCCGTAGGTAATTACAACATCATTCTCTCGTTATCAAACAAAATGTGTCCACGCGCTTTACACAGGTAAATCTTCAAGTCAGTACATCCTTCATCCTCAATAGTGTGTTTCAGTTGTTTTAATCTGTGAATGCCGTTATACTTTTTCCCCCTGCTGACCCGTCCAACACACAGGGGATAGGCAAACTAATGTGAACACCTGTACTTACTTGAGAATGGTTTATTAATAAGGGGCCGTAATACGGCTGGAATTCTTCTTGGAATATTGGCTTATAATGATTGTATACTCTCCAGTGGAATGTTAGGCCACTCTTCAATCAGAACCTCTTCTAACTCCTGTAGTGACGAGGGAGGCGGAAATCTGCTCCGGAGTCTGCGCTCCAATACCACCCAAAAGTGCTCGAAAATGTTCAATTCCGGGGACTGTACTGGCCACGGGAGACGCTGCAGTTCAGTTGCTTCTCCTCATACCACGATTCTACTGTCCTGGCTCTGAATGTGGATGCATTATCGTCCTGAAATATGGCATCATTGTTGGAGAACAATATTTGAATTATGGTGTGCACCTGATCACCTAAACTGTTCACATAATACTTGGCTGTAACACTGCCTTTGAGAGTAATGATAGGACCAACAGAATACCATGATATGGCTGCCCACATCATCACACTTCCACCTCCACGCTTAAACGTCTGAATCAAGCAATCAGGATTGTAGGCTTCTTTTGGCGTTCTCTAGACATAAACCCGGCCCGATGTTGGAAATAACGAAAACATTGACTCGTCGGACCATATGACGTATTCCCACTGATCAGCTGTCCAGGATTTATGCTCCTGACACCATGTTTTGCGCTTCTTTGGTTGGTTGTCGTCACTAATGGTTTCGGTATTGCATCTCGTCCATGAATATTTGCTTTATGGAGTTCTCGGCGGACAGTGTCGATAGATACAGGGTCTCGGAGATGGCTATTGAGCTCTGCAGTCACTTTAGCCACCGTAGTTTTGTGTTGTTTTGACACAATTCGTATTAGCGTGCAATGATCTCTGTCATTTAGTTTTGATTTGCGCCCACTATTACGTTTACACGTTGATGTCTTTCCATGTTTTGTGTAGACTGTTATGACTGTAGAAACAGTTGCTCTTGAAACATTCAGTAAGTTGGCTGTTTTGGTTACGACGCTCCAACTAATCGGGCCCCCATAATCTGCCCTCTTTGGATCTCTGTTACGTTTTTCATTGCATGCCGCCCTCGGCCTCTGAATGCAAATACGAAGTGTGTACTACTCGTAAAAAACCTGCAATGATGCCTAGGAGATACTGAACACGCACAGTCCAGTGCGACACGTGCCTTACCTGCGTTGTTGACCGTCAAACACAACCATCCCATTCCTACCATTGTTCACGTTATTTTGCCTATCCCCTGTAGCTCAATTTTTCCTAGACATCTTAATTCGTTCTTCATTAACTTCTTTCTTTTGTGGTAAAGAATTTCCAAAAACACCTTTTTTAGTTTATTCCCTCTGTTGTTGTTGTTGTTGTGGTCTTAGTTCTGAGACTGGTTTGATGCAGCTCTCCATGCTACTCTATCCTGTGCAAGCTTCTTCATCTCCCAGTACTTACAGCAACCTACATCCTTCTGTTTTTTTAACCACCGCCAATCTGCACCTCACTTGCTTCAAACTTTGTCTACAACCTTACTAGTAGTACTCGTTAACTTTTTCTACCGTGTCTTCCAAATTTATAAAGTTTAATTTTCTCTTTTCCACAAATATCCAACAATTCTCGTGTTGTCTTGGTCAATTCTCCACACAGTTTTTGAGTTAAGTAGATTGTTATTGCATTCAACCGTCTATTTTCTATAATTTCTCTCTACCACTATCACAATACAAGGCTAGAAAAAAGCTGATACTCTGAAGAACACTGCCATAACAAATGGGTACGACAACTCTATAGTCACACGTACATTTAACAAATTGAAATGAAGGGAGAAAGAACCTAAATTAAATAAGAAACAATATGACACATCACGACCTAAAATCTGACAAAACTGGAAGATCCTTGCGTAAAATTAAATTAAAAGTTTCCTTCAAATCAGGAAACATTTCAGCACAGAAGTTAGACATAATACCTCATGCGGAAAAAAATAAGTATCTAAACTCTTGTATCTTTGAATCTTGTGTAGCGACTACCAAAAACAATATATTGAGTTAGCAAGTAGAACCTTTCAGCCGCGTTTCAAAGAGCATTTTTATGCAGAAAATAAAACTACGCGTGTCAACATACAATCTTTGGCATGGGCACAAAATGGAGATCCTCCACAAAGACAAAGAGGATCTATTGACAGAAAGCCGGCCGCGGTGGTCTAGCGGTTCTGGCGCTGCAGTCCGGAACCGCGGGACTGCTATGTTCGCAGGTTCGAATCCTGCCTCGAGCATGGGTGTGTGTGATGTCCTTAGGTTAGTTAGGTTTAAGTAGTTCTAAGTTCTAGGGGACTTATGACCTAAGATGTTGAGTCCCATAGTGCTCAGAGCCATTTTTTTTTTTTTGACAGAAAGCAAAACAACATCCAGAAATAGTAAACTTATATTGTAAGCAGCAAATGGGGGAAGGAGATATAGTAGATAGAATCAAAAATAGGAATACTCAAACTCTTTTTAGAGGACGTAGGGTGTCGTAATACTACAGAGATGGAAAGGTTAGCACGAAACAGGAATAAAGGGATGAAACTTCCTGGTAGAGTAAAACTGTGTGCCAGACCGAGACTCGAACTCGGGACCTTCGCCTTTCTCGGACCAGTGTGACTGAGCTACCCAAGCACGAGTCACGACCCCTTCTCACAGCTTTACTTCCGCCCATGCCTCGTCTCCTACCTCACAAACTTTACAGAAGTGCTCCCGCGTAACTTACAAGACTAGCACTCCTGAAAGAAAGGGTAATGCAGAGACATGGCTTAGCCACAGCCGGGGGAATGTTTCCAGATTTAAATTTTCACATGCGCTGATGTGAAACTTCCTGGCAGACTAAACTGTGTGCCAGACTGGGATTCGAACTCGGGACATCCCCAGTCTGTCGCTAAACCACGTCATCGCAAATTCTTTCTTCCAGGAGTGCTAGTCTTGCAAGTTACACAGAGAACTTAATGTGAAGTTTGGAAGATAGGAGACGACGTACTGGCCGCAGTAAAGGTGTGATGACGGGTTATGAGTCGCGCTTGGATAGTTCTACCAGACTACCGGAAGCAGAGATTTTCGCACATTAGACAGTGCAATTATAAAAAGACCAACCGACTTAATCACGTGATCAAAAGTATCCAGACATAACGGTGGTGCGAGCTAAAGTTTAGCGTCCTACACTGAGAGAACCCAGTCCATATTGTCATGGGCAACCTTGCGATTGAGTGTCAGACGGCAGCCCATAAGGCCAACAGCTGTGCCAGTAGTCTTCATGTTCAGTGGGTGTTTAGGGTCGGACGAAGTCTGCGTTGCAGCGCTTCCCATAAATATGCAGTGGGCTTCAAAACAGGACTGCCCATTACCAGCACCCTATTGTGAAACCAGGCCACTAGAGATTGTATTGTAAATTACTTCTATAACTGAGCGCTCTGTCACGTTAACACCTATCGTGCTGACCTCAAAATTGGCCTTCGTAGGTAAGTAACTAATAAGAGGTCAGAACCTGACCTGTCGAGTTATGGATTATACGAATACTCACGAAACAACAGAAGAGTTTGTTTATCGGGGTGATTGTTACCAAATGAGATTTTTCTCAGTGATATTATTCAAACTTCCAAAAAAGTGTAACGAACAGTTCTATTTTGGCAGCTGCCGTAAGTAATCGGTGCGATATTTTTTTTCGTAGAAATGGAAGAGGCTGATTTTTATTAGTTAACACCTTTTTTAAATTAGGAGATGAGGTATGAGGCATATATGAAATGAGATGAGGAAAATTCATGAGGAGACGGCCTCATCTCAAAGGACTGTTTATTACTGTATAAATTAATGAGGTCGTCTGAGTGCTACAAATCTGACTCGATTCGGACGCACAGTGGTGGTTCGCTTCTGAAAAAATGGTCGATAAAATTCTTAGTATAGCTATACAAGTTAAGATTCGTGAGATATTAAGCATCTCGTATGAACCGGTACATAATATTCTATATAAATCTCTACATGTGTGTACATTCAGCGTGTGATAGGTGCAATGAATGCTAACTCCAGAACAAAGACATTGGACGGAAGTATTTATTTAGAAAGTTTCTAATGTCATTATGTAATTATATACAAAACTTTGATTCGTCACGAAACCCTAGACACAACAGTAGGTTGGCGACTATTTCAGTGCACTAGAAAAGTGGAAACCGAATTCCCAACAGTAAAAGTGATGGAGCCAGTTTACTGGAATTGATTGTCCATTTGGAAAAATTGAAGTAATTACCCGGTCATCGTTCTGCAACGTTACTGGTCCAGCTGCATAGAGAGCTGAAACAGAAACGACTAACACCAGCGCGAAAAGCGTACACAGGACAACATATCGACTGTACGGTGACACGAGTATAAGCTCGACACCAAAGTAGTTCACAACACATTCTATTCGTAGTTTTGGTTCTCTGCAACATTTTTCTCTTTTTTAATTTCTAAAAACGAGTTGAAGAGAAAAACATTTCGCCGAGGGAAGAACTTATCTGTGTCGTAAATGTTCTTCGCACTTCGGTACAATTTTTTAAAGAGGAAATAGAAACTAGAACCTTTTTGAATCAAACGTATTTCATCCAATAAATATGACGAAACTGTTGCACTACTTACAAAAAAATGGTTATTGTTTATTGATCAAACTCCTCATCCCATTTCTGTGCAGTGTCAGTAGAAATTATAGGGTAAAATTTCAGGATAGAATACTTTTGATAGGAAGGTAACTAAAAAAAAAGTTTATTCCGGTAATACCTTATCTTTCAAAGTAGATAGCAATAGCGTTATTTCACATTTACTTTTTCAGCCTGACTTTCGAGTGAACGTTGTCAAATATAACTACTTATTGGGCAGACATTCGTTTCGGGAACACGCTGAGATGTCATTAAATTATGACAAAGCCAGCGGAAACGATCGGCGGTATACGAAAGCCGCGAGACGTTGGCAGGTTACGACATGCGTCTGTGAGACTTGTCAGCCCCTCGTTACCTCTGAGGCATCAGACTCCACTGTTAGGCGTGTTCAACAAACTCTCGACATCTGATCTGGAAAAGACGCCAAGATAATGGAGAAGTAAAAGATGGCGACGATGGACGGAAGAAGAAATAGTGAAGCAACATGAGAGAAATTCAAAGCAAAATTAATTTGTACACCACCAGATTAAACAATAGAGGCGTATTGCATATATTATGTATCCTTGCACTGGAGAAGATTATGCAAGAAATGTTTCGTGAAAATTCTCTGGAATAAAGCTTTGAGGCAAGATCTCACACATTTGGCGTATGCTTACTACGTAGCCCAACTCTCTAGATCGAGGGAGAGAGTTGTATAAGTATTGGGACCATGGACAGTGCTGCTACGAGCATAGGACTATTCGTTGACGAAGTAAATACTGATTACCACATAATCAGTCGCAGACAAAACAACTATCTGGGACGAATTTAGACATGGTCTGTCGGGTACCTATCACACCCAAATCTCGGGTAATTTAACTACCGCGGCGCTACATTTAAATAAAATGCATCATAATATAAGCACGAGATAAGCTATTGCAAATTTGAAATGCCAGTACGTTAATGACCGATGTAACCGCCAGAATACTGAATGCAAGCATGCACTGTGTTGTACAGGTACCGCATGTCAGTTTGTCAGATATAGTTCCGTGCCTGTTGGACTTGGTCGGTCAATACAGGGACAGTTAACGTTGTTTGTGGATGCCGTTGGAGTTGTCGTCCGATGAGGTCCCATACGTGCTCGATTGTAGACAGATCTGGTGATCAAGGACAATGCAACATGTCGACACTCCTAGAGCATGTTGAATTACAACTGCGGTATGAGGGCGAGCGTTATCCTGTTGGAAAACACCCCCTGGAATGCTGATCATGAATGACAGCACAACAGGTCAGACAACGCACAAATTTGCAGTCAGGGTGCATGGGATAACCACAAGAGTGCTCCTGCTGTCATACTAAATAATCTCCCAGACCCTAACTCCACGTTTAGGTCGAGTGTGTCTAGATCGCAGACAGGTTGGTTGCAGGCGCTCACATGTCCTCCTTCTAAACAACACAGAGTCATCACCGGCACCGAGGCAAACCCAGGTTTCATCAGAAAACAACAGACCTTCACCCTGCCCTCCAACGAGTTCTGGCTTAACACCACTGATGTCGCAAATGATTTCGGTTTGGGATCACTGGAATGCACACTACAAGGCGTCTGTCTGTTCTTGAAGTAACCGATTTGTAACAGTTCTGTGGTGCCAACTGCTGCTCAAATGGCTGCAGCAGGTGCAGTACGATGCGCCGAACACGATGGTCTCCCCTCTTGGTAGTGCCATATGGCCGTCTGAAGCCCAGTCTTCTTGCGATCGTACTTTCGCGTGAGCACCACAGCCAGCAGTCATGTACAGTGGCTAAATTCCTGCCAAGTCTTTCTGCAGTATCACCGAAGGAGCATCCGCCTTCTCGCAGACCTATTACACGACCTCGTTCAAACTCAATGAGGTGTTGATAATGGCGTCTTTGTCGGCTTGAAGGCATTCTTGATTAACATCAAATCATTGCGTGGATTCTCAAAGGTAACTAACTTTCACGATCTCTACAGCGTGTATTTGAAACAAACTTGATTGGCATCCTCATAGCGGCGCTACTAGCTCCACTGTTATGCATCTGGCGCGAAATTTTAAGAGACATCATCTTTCAGATATAGAAACATGCCTACCAATTTCGTTTATGTCACACAACTCCTTCTTGGTGTTGCGGTTTTTTTCCGTCATTGTATACAAGACACTAATCAAACTCATAATGTTATATGGGTGTGTGAAACACAGAACACTCTGAAACAAAACTACAACCGTCCATTCACTTTTGAACGGAAGTTTTTGGCCCACTGCATGACATAGCTATGGAAAATGGTAAGCGCGACATAAATACAAACAACAGAAATTACGTAAAGAACCTAATAAGAAGAGCATGCCTTAAATGGGCAGGTCATGTCGTCCGAATGAATTCCTTTCTTAAAGCTACTGGGTTTCGTGCAGTAATCATGGAAGGTCAGAGACAAATTGGCATGGCAGTTGATGGGCGACAATGAGCAGAGGACAAGCGCCACTGGAGGAGAAACCTTGGAGCAGTGCGTGGTCCCCTGGGTATAGACGTCAAATGATAGTGAGGGCCAGGCCCTTTCCCGAGAGTACGGATTAGCACAATTCTCATCCTTCCGTGTATTCAGTCGCTGCATGGACTCTCAACAAAGAACAGGCTTCCATTGCTCGAAGCAAGAATCTTGTGACGCTTGATACTTACCAGTTGATCCCAGTTGCTGTTGACTCATACCATTGTTGCCACAGCAGCACATAAGTACTGCAGTACTCCTGATTTATATCATCACGATTGGTTACCAGTAAGCAGTGTGAACAGATGGATCTAAGTGATGGGAATGCCTTCGTTTGTCGTGTCTTCAAGGTCCACATTTAAAATGGTTTAGCTTTTGTGATGCAGGTATACAGGATGTTCGAGAAATTTTGCGACAAACTTCGAGGGGTTGTTGAAGGTGGTTAAAGGAACAAATTGACATAAGACCATGTTCGGAAACCACACCCAACGACGCTACAGAGCGTCGAATTTACTCGTTGTGAGCCATACCTTTAACAGTTGTCTTCCTCCCTTCTCTGCATGTTTTCCACATAAGAATAGTAAGAAAGGTGTCCGTGAAAGTCAATGATCATGCTTAGAGTCCCTTTCCAACACACAGTTTTAATCCGTCAAAAAGTTTCATTATAACGAAAACAGAATGCATTATTTCATGTTCACGACACCTGTTTCTGATGTAGTAGACCAAATGGCACTGATAGACTGTGTTTACAGAAAAAAGTTACATTGTTTTGGCTTGTGATGGTCTGGAATGCTCTGTTACAGGTACCTAGGAATTGTCATCCACGAACTGGGCCACGCCGTCGGCTTCTGGCACGAGATGAACCGCCCTGACCGGGATGACTGGATAGACATTTTCTGGCACAATATTCTTCCTGTAAGAGATGTCTGTATAACTGATTCTAAATCACTGTATTGTTCTTGTCTTTTTCTGTATCTGACTCATATTGCCACTTCCAGGGGTTTGGTGCTGCTTTCGCGAAGCACGCTAATGAGTCAGTCGACACACTGGGAGAGCAATTTGACTACAAGTCCATCATGATGTATGGAGAATATGCATTTTCAAAGGTACGTTGCACTAGCTATAACAGGCAACAATAGAAAACACAGTTACCAAGAATCTTAGATGTCAGGTTTATATCAATACACTATTTCGCTTAAAAAACAAACAAACCCACAACACTGTCAGCAGCCGAACCAATTTCAGGGTTGGTCGGTTGATTTGGGGGAGGGAACCAAACAGCGATGTCATCAGCCTCATCAGATTAGGAAAAGAAGTCCACCGTGCCCTTTCCAAGGAACCATCCTGGCATTTGCCTGAAGCGATTTAGGGAAATCATGGAAAACCTAAATCAGGAGAAACAGTATAGTTTGTTTCTGTTAAAGCCATGCATTTGTTGTAAGTCTGTATTTTGTAAATTAGGGAAAGAAATCTTCTTGTTTATTATCTGCTTCATGTCTTGATTCATTTCTTAACATTTAAAAAGCCAAATAGTCCTTGCATAAAATTTGGATAAATGCGGTCACGCAGTATACGGTCTTATATCTTCTTCTTATCTTTTTCTTCTTCTTCTGCTTCTTCATTTTCTTCTCCTTCTGTGTTTATCCCATCTGAGGAAGGTTTCACAAATGATGGGAAGTGGCCAGTGCACGATTTGTAAAATTATTATAACCTCAATTCTGTCATCGAATACCTTTCCTTTTGTCACTAACGCAAGTTATCCTATCAGACGAAAGACGAGTATGCCATGTTTGTGAATCGTATATACTTGATCTGTTTGTGTTTTCTGAAACGACGATACAAAACTAGCCCTGCATTCGCCTAGATAATTTTGGGAAACACCTGCGTACCAATCCCGCATTGGTAGTTGATCCTAAGCAGTGATTCAGTGATCTAGTCTCAAAAGCCAGCATTCTGTGTCTTAAGCTATACGATGACGGATAAGAAACAGGACGTGGAACAGATGTATACGCCATCGCTCAACAGTTACAGTTTAAAGGATAAAATCACGGGATGTCGCCTAAAACTACCGTCCCATGTATAACAGAATGGTTGTGCGCCTTTACCGAGACCAATTTACAGTCTGGGCCAAACGGCATTTCGAAGAGTAGGCTGGCTGAAGACCAGTTGAGAAAGCCAACAATAAATTAAATCTGAACTCACCGACAGGTCGAAAGGCTTAGTGCTTCTGGTATATGTTTATAAATTCTTTTAAAATATTGATTACAGCAATTCACAAATTCAGGATACACTAAAACTTACGCAGACGTGTTAGTAATACATGCATTTCCTGTACATGAAAGTTGTTTCGGAAATAAATGGGTAAGATGAGGCCAGTAAAAGACGAGTGGTCATTTTAATGCTTATAAGGATAGTGTCGCAATACTGTAGAGTGCAATCGCAGATTAGCGGGAACTAGAAGCAAACATGAAAACGCTGTGCTCGCGACATTAGTGAGTAATCCATCGTGGCGGGTGCACTTGCATTGAACAACGCGTATCATGACGCAGCACAGGGCGCTAATGGGCAAACGGCGGGGCAACTGCTGGAATCTTTTTTCAAGACTCTTTTAAAAGATATTATGATCGCCTTGGACTAAAGAAACTATTTATTCATAAGATTTGCGGTTGCGATTTCGGACGTGTCATTATCAGTGGAGTACAGCGAAAATTTTGCTCCAGCTCATGTGAAACTTTCAAAAATGTCTGACACGTATATATGTGATCATTTGAAGTTTAATGTTTTCATATCTGCTGAAGAACAATTTTACGCGACTGTAAACCACAGCCGCATCGCGACTCTACGTCTAAAACGCGAAGGGGAGCCCACCTCTTTGCAGTGGCGGTAGATGGGTAGCCATCACCAGGCGTCAATGCTGTGTTATAATCGTTCTGAACCCAGAAATTCCGAACAGAAGGTGTGGATATATTTGCATAAATGTGAACGTCGTTTTTAGGCTGAAAAGTATACAAGGTGTCCTTATCTAAGCACACACAGTTTCCAAGTTAAATGGATAATTCAGATATAGTTAGTAGACGAGACCTTAACAAGTTATTGTACGATTGATACTATGCAAAAGGTCAAGTATTTAGAATAAGTTAAGAGGTATATCTATTTTATCCATTAGGTTTTTTTTCTTTAACCCTTAACTGCCCAAATTTTTCAAAATTGGACATTTAAATTTATTTTCAATTTTTTGACTTGTTGTGCATCTAAGTAGTGCATATAAGCTATTATTTGACTCTTCTCTGTCTTAGTTTGTCTGTAGCATAACGTGTCCATATGGACACGCTGGGCACTCAGATGCATATTTGAAATATTTTCTGTGATATTGAAATACATTTGAAGACATGTTTTATTAATCAGATTTTTAATACAAGTAAGGCAAAATTTGGACAAAATGATTCTTAAAAACCAATTTATAACACCATACACAGAATAATTTGTTTTACTGACTTTCATGGTACACTTCAAAGCATTCTAGACACAGTCCTACATCACATTTCCCACATTTTGAGTGAACAGCTGATGATTTCTGTTTGCAATACAAACCTACACATCTTCTCTTCTTCTCAGTTTTCTTGATATAGTGCAAATACCGTCATATCTGATATCACTTGGAACACGCGATTTGTATCCACACATAGGACTGATAGACGGCCTGCCTGCTCCTTTTATGGGATTCATATATCTTTTTAGGTAAACTTGTACAATTTCTCTTCTGAATTCAGGTTGAGTAGTCCTAGCTCCTGTTCCCTTCTTCAGCTGCCACGCATTATGTACAGATACTTCAATCAGCCAAGAAAGTAAAGCCCAGTACCACTTCTTGTTTCAAATGTTTATTCTGCACGTGGCAATGTTTTCATCCATCCTATCCATTCCTCCCTTGTGTTTATTATAGGCTGTGATAATTTGAGGACATTGTACTTGAACTGTCTTCTTCTCCTTTGCGGAATATCTTTTTACAAATGATACAGGTTCAACTTCTTTGTAGGTAGAAGCTACAGTAACCACTTAATTGTTCACCCATTTTGTGACTATAACACCATCATCCTTGCAAAGTGTGGATTCAAAACACCCCCTTTTCTTTTTAACTAGCACTTTCTTTGAGGAAATTGGGCACGATTTGGGAACTCTGTTTTCTTTGATAGTGCCTGTTGCTTCATAGCCCTTTTCTCTCCGGTATGACAGAACAGAAAAACCTGTAAATAGGCTGTCAAAGAAAAAGTGGAATGGCAGTAGCTATACATCCAGTGTCAAATCAGCTATCATCTGAACGAGTGGGTCAGTAGCCTTACCAAACTGTGCTTCATATACTGTATTTGGATTGGGTGATTTTCCTGGATAAAAGGAAAAATTTACCAGATATCCAGAAGTAGTGCATAAACACCATACTTAATATCTAAATCGTATCGGTTTCCCCCTGATAAATTGCTTGGAAGAGTGTCTCCCAAAATATTTTATCATTGATTCATTGTAAGACAGTTGTTGCTGAGGAACAAACAGTTTATTACATTTGTCTCTTACTATTTCAATAAAGGGACTAATTTTCCACATCTTGTCCTTTTCATCAAATTTGTTATTGTCGTTAAAGTGCAGAAATCTAAGAATTTGTACAAAATGATTTCTCCTCATGGCATTGCATACAAAATCGTTTTGTGTGTCTAAATTGGAATCTCAGTATAACCTCTTATTAGGGAGAGAGTTATAACTACTTAGAATGAGGATCACCAGAAAACATTCCATTTCTTTGCAAGTTATATTAGGGTTTGGAAAGTTCTTGAAAAGTGCGTAGTTTTTTTGACTCGTCAACTAGGAAGTGTATCAGATCGTCATCAAAGAATAATTTGAAAATTTCCACTGCAGACTTATCAACATATGTGTCAAAGCATGGTTCAGGAAAAGACTTCAGATTTGAAATTAGTGCACCATGAACCCAGGTTTTTTTGCATATTTCTGTTCCTGTAATCTATATTTCTGAAATCTGTTACTGTGTGTGTTTCTGTTAATCTTATTTCAGCTTCAGCCCAGAATTGTCTAGGATTAAGATTATGTGCTATTCCTCCTTCATCCTCATCACCCGAATCCTCATCCTTGAGGACTGCTGGATCAGGGGGTGTGATGTAAATTCCATCAGCCTGAGGAGCGTTTGAATCCTCAAACAGGATGTCTAAAACATCCTGCACAGTCAAACCATACTCTAAAGATTCTGCCAGACTTTTGTTATGATATGAAAAGAGAAAAAGAAACGAAATCATTTTTGACCCTGCAACTGCCCAGCGTGTCCATATGGACACGGCTGAAATAATCACTTCATAAACAGAAAGTGAATCGATGGATAACAACTTTTCTCAAATGAAAATCTCTATAAACATATTTAGATATACTGCAAACAGTTTCACATGCCAGAATGAAGAAGTTCTTTACGAAACATTATTTACTTTACATCAACATGCTCCATTGCGGATGTCAAAGCACTCCCTGAAATACAGGCTGCCACAATCACAGTATAAATGGTAACAATGAAGTGTTAACACAATGTACGTAAAATTCAAACCCACCCTGAAAACAATATGTGACCGCCAATGCTAAAAATAATAGTAAGCTAACAATGAAGTAAAAACAAAACTAGTCAACAATTGTGTCCATATGGACACGCTGGGAAGTTATGGGTTAATGAAACAATGTGCTTTGTTTAATACTAGGTGGCAGCTCTTGAAAAATGATTTCCCATAAAACATTCTTCAAGGTAAGCCAATAAATTGTTATAGGAGATATGGCCAAGGCTGCAACAAAGCTTCTGCTCCGTTATGGTAGTGGAGTCAAACACAGCACAGTACCAGCAGCCTTGGCCATAACAATAATGTCAAGTGTTTGAACTGATGGTGTTCTGAGTGCTGCAGTGTGGGCTGTATATACATCACAGGGTGCTGAAACATTGTATGTTCTTTGGATGGACAGGGCACATTTTACTCCGCTGTGAATGCACAAAAATGTTACAAATGGGGTCCTATTTCACCACATGTCGTGCAGGAACATCCACTGTACTCAGCTTATCTGACTGTGTGGTATGGTTTCACAAGCCCCTTCATTCTCAGTCCACTTCTCTTCAAGGAAATGACACCTCATGGGTCTGTTAGGTGTACAGAGACATCTGCATACTATTAGAACCTCCTTGTGCAACACGTGATTCCAGCTTTGCAAGAATGCAACCGTGTCCACACTATTATTTTCATGCAAGAAGGGGCGACTCCACATGTTGCTTGCCAAGTGAAATATTTGCTTTGAGAAAACTTTGGTAATAACAGCAACATCTACATGCAGTTTCATGTGTAGCCTTCCAGGTCTCCCAACCTAAACACAAGTGACTTCCGGTTGCAGAGATACCACAAAGATCATGACTGACAGGGATGTATCTAGACTCTTCCTGATCAGAAGAATAGCATACGATAGCATATTGGTCTGATTACACTGGATATGCTTTGAGTGTTTGTTAACCATGTCATGCTACGGATGCAGCATATTGCTGAGTACAAGACCATATTGAACACATTTTGTAATGTGTGACCACATCCTAAGAAAGATATACCAGAACCACAATTATCATGTTTTTGATAATTTCTCCCCTTTTCCTGCACCCGCATCACATCCTGACTGCTCAAAGTGCCATATTTTCGCCTGGAAAAAGAAAGTGGAAACATTATTTTTCAGAATAATCAGGTGCACTTATTATCTCCCAGTGCAGCACTCAGAACACTGTCAGTTTAATTACAACCACCTGATAATTACAACAATAATCCATTTGACACCTACCGCTGGATAAAGATTACCTTAAGACTCACCCATTCGTTATGATCTTCAACCATACACATCCATCTTGTTCCTGAATGGTTTTCTTGTTTAAAGTCCATGTCTCCTGTAAAAAGTCAAAACAGGTAACAGGCACAGATTGTAAACTTCCTTTTGAGAGTCATAGAAAGTTCATTTTAAAAACACTGTTTAGTTTAGCAGAAGCACTCCAGGTTATTTTAACTCTTCTTTTTTTCTAGTCATCCAATCATCTTAAATTGTTCTAAATACAAAACCTCATAAACTGATTATATGACTTAATTGTTGATTTGTATCATTTTCTTTTCAGTGTGTGTACTGCATATTTTGCCCAGCACTATTTTCAAAATTGCTCACTAAGGTATTTCCATTTTGCACTATCAGTATCATGTGGTTTAATCAATTGCCTTTAACACATATTCCTTCTTCAAGTTGCCAATATAAGAATCTGAAAACTTCCTCTAGTGCAGATGAGAATAGTTTTGGTGATATGGCCATCACATTTAGAAAATAATTTAAGTGTTTCATATAAAACGTTTTCTAGTGATATATTACCACACGCTGTACTCCAAGAGTTACCAGACACTGTGAAACAGAGAACATCATCACATTTAAGAGTGTCACAACTGCTTAAATAAATCAGTAGATAAAACAATTATAAGTTTTACCATGTAGCAAAATACTCAATGCTTTGTGTACTATTGTCAAGTGAAAACCTTGTTGCAATATATTAATCCATTTACGAAACACTAGGAGTACTCATGCCAAATAGAAATACTGCAACATAAGGAAATTTATATACTGAATCACCCTCATAAATTTTCTTCTTTGCCCCTCTTCATAGGACAATGTTTCACCAACAATTGCACCAAAAGTGGGTGGAACTGTCATCGGACCAATATGGAAAAAGAGTCGCCTCAGTGACAGTGACTTACGAAGGATCCACAAGCTGTACCGCTGCAATGGTGAGTCAAGGCTGCAGATAATATGACAGAGAGCAAAATAGTACTACGTGAAATGTGATTGACATCCTTCCAGTAAGGATGAAAACCTTTCATTTTTAAGAAGTTATCTGATGTTTTATCTTGCATTTGTATGTTGTGTACTTTGAACAACCCTCATTAGCAGGCAGCTATAACACTTTTCCTCTCCTCTTGCTGTCTTTTGCAAATCATAGCTGGAGTATAGCAGATAGTAAACAAATAAAAGCCATGGGTACACAATACCTACAAAGAGCAGGTAAATTACTAACCAGAAACCATTTCATTATTCAGTTGAGAAATAACCTTACCAATTCATTCGTGTGACACAAAAAGGAGTGATATGTCCCAAACCTTTAGGGCCAAGCCTATTCAGATAAGGTTACATTAGATCAATACTTGCTCCATAGATCATGAAACAACACTTCCTAATGATGTGGAATGTGTCAGTTTAACAAAAGGTTCCTTGACATGACATAATTCAGCATTTTTAATAATTCTAAAATTGCTATGTCTAATAATTCATCTACTGAGCAAAAGGAGTTGTCATTCAGAATTTATTTCAGTTTGTTTTTAAATGCTGGTTGGCTATCTGCCAGACTTTTCATGCTATTTGGTAAGTGACCAAAGACTTTTGTGGTAGCACAATTCACCTCTTTGCCTCTTTCTGTGACAGAGTTAGATTTAACCCATAGTAGTGAAGGCTAGTGTTTCTTCTAGTGTTGTAGCTATGCACATTGCTATTGCTTTTGAATTGGGATGGGATATTAGTAACAGACTTCATAAATATATATAGTGGTCTCCAGTTATTATTCTGGTTGCACTCTTTTGCACAACGAATTTTTTTCCTTGATGGTGAATTACCCCAAAATATGATGCCAAACAAAGGCAGTGAATGAAAATAGGCACAATAAGCTAATTTACTGATATGTTTATTGTCAGGATTTTCAATTACCATAATAGCATAGGTAGCTGAACTCAGATGTTTCAGTATATCACCAATGTGTTTCTTCCAATTCAATCTCTCATCAATGCAACACCCAAAAATTTTGAATATTCAGCCTTAGCTGCAGACTTCTGTTCAAAGTCTATATTTATGAATGACATTACGCCATTTACTGTACAGAACTGTATATACTATGTTTTATCAAACTTTAATGACAGTCCATTTGCAGAGAACCACTTACTAATTTTCTGAAAGACATTATTTACAATTTCCTCAGTAATTCTTGTTTTTTTACTATATTTATATCATCATCAAAATGGACTAGCTTTGCTTCTTCATGAATATAGAGTGGCAAGTCATTAAGACTAAGACTGAACCCTGTGGGACCATATTCTTGATACCTTACTAGTTTGAGGAATCTGCTGATTTTTATGCACTATGTGAACTGTTTATTTCAACCTTCTGCACTTTTCCATTTAAAATATGAATTAAACCATTTTTGCACTGTCCTACTCATATCACAATACTTAAGCTTACCTAGAAGAACTATGTGATTTACACAGTCAAAAGCCTTTGAGAGGTCACAAAAATCCCAGTGAGTGATGTTCAGTTATTCAAAGCATTAATATTTTATCAGATTGACATTTTGGTAGTACTTTATATATACAAATATGTTTTCAATAAATTACTCATTCAAGAGTTTTCTTTGGATGAAGCTGACATAAATGAGACTGGCTGTAGTGGCATTAGGTGTCACTGTTTGCACATGTTGTTTATGACTGTGATGTATTGCTGTTCCATCAGCTTTCTTCACATTGTATTCTTTGAACTATGCAATTCACAGACAATTTGATGTATGCTTATTGATGAACCTCCCTTCAATTGATCCAATAACATCTACTAAAATGTTAGTGTGTGAAGGTTTCTTTGTTGAGAACTTTGTCCAGCTCTCTCTTCCTGGCTTGACTGAACCAGTTTCTCATTATTTTCTATCCACAGAGATATTTTTTTTTTCCTTCCAATTTAGATAACACCTGTCGCAAAACTTTTCTCTGTATATTAATGTGGCTACCCAAGTATTAAGTTTGGCTGCTCTATGAATTAAATGCATGTCTGCAAGTTCCCGTAACAAGTAAAGCTCCCTCTTCAACAACCAGTTAGCACTGTAAACAATGGTTAACTCTAATATGGATGCATCACAGAGATCATGTACTGCTTTACTAGTTATCAGCATCACTGTCAATGTGGGACACAACTATTTATCATGACACATAAGCAATTTACAAACTTGTGTCTTTCACGTATTGTTCATTCAAGAGCTCTTACCATTTCAGTATTCATTTTCAAAGATTGATTCCTGATTTCAAAATAATCAGCTTACAATCCTCTACTGTCTCTGCAATTTTGGCCTTAATGATATATGATTCCCTGTCTGAAGAAGAGCTACAAATCATCCTATACAGAAAGAAAATGCAAAGAGTTACTATTCAAAGATATCTATTTGACAATTGCCCTTAATGACATCTTTGAACAAGTAAAACCAACTAGATGATGCCCGAATTCATTATAGGAAACCTTCAAAAAAGCTGAGGAAAAAATCTAGCCAAAAAAAATCAAAATTATTTCTGATAGACCATCTTAAAAACATGTACACTGAAGTGCCAAAGAAACTGGTATAGGCATGCGTATTCAAATACAGAGATATGTAAACAGACAGAGTACTCAGAATACTTCTCTGTGGTCAGCAATGCCTATATAAGACAACAAGTGCCTGGTGCAGTTGTTAGGTCAGTTACTGCTGCTACAAAGGCAGCTCATCAAAATTTAAGTGAGACTGAACGCGGTGTTACAGTCACCACATGAGCATTGGGACACAGCATCTCCAAGGTAGTGATGCAGTGGGGAATTTCCCATGTGATCATTTCATGAGTGTACCGTGAATATCAGAAATCCAGTAAAACATTAAATCTCTGACATTGCTGTGGCTGGAAAAAAACCTGCAATAACAGTACCAATGGTGATTGAAGAGAATCATTCAATGTTGACAGAAGTGCAACCCTTCTGCAGAGATCTGAAGATTTCAATACTAGGCCATCAACAAGTGTCAGCATGTGAACCATTCACTGAAACATCACTGATAAGGGCTTTTGGAGCTGAAGGCACTCGTGTACCCTTGATGACTGCAAGACACAAAGCTTTACACCTTACCTGAGTGCATGAGCACTGACATTGGACTGTTGATAACTGGAAACATGTTGTCTGGTTGAACGAGTCTCATTTCAAATTGTATCGAGCACATTGACATGTTCAGGTATGGAGACAACCTCATGAATCCATGGACCCTGCATGACAGCAGGGGACTGTTCAGACTGGTAGATGCTCTGTAATAGTGTGTGGTGTGTACGGTAGGAGTGATATGGGACTCCTGATATGTCTAGACACGACTCGGACAGGTGACATGTACGTAAGCATCCTGTCTAATCACCTGCATCCGATCATGTCCATTGTGCATTCCAATGGACTTCGGCAATTCCAGCTGGACAATGCAACACCCCAGACATCCAGAATTGCTAAAGAGTGGCTCCAGGAACACTCCTCTGAGTTTAAACACTTCCACTGGCCACCAAACTCACCAGACGTGAACATTGTTGAGCATATCTGGGATGCCTCGTCACATGCTGTTCAGAAGAGTTCTCCAGCCCCTCATACTCTTACGGATTTATGGACAGCACTGTGGGATGCATGGTATCAATTCCCTCCAGCACTACTTCAGACATTAGTCGAGTCCATGCCACATTGTGTTGCGACACTTCTGCATGCTTGTGGGGGCCTACACAATATTAGGCAGGTGTACCAGCTTCTTTGGTTCTTCACTGTATATTTTATAATGTTAATTATCTCCATGTTAAACATTTCACCTGCACAGAATCAACACACTATAAAATAAATCTCAATTATTTCAGGACACCATGTGAAATCCGGCTTCCCTTACGACATTCAGTGTAACTTCAACCAAGATGCATGTGGTTTTAACAATGCAGGCTCAGCTGCTTGGGAGCAGCAAAGTGTCAATGCAACAGGTGAGCAGTTATTATCTGCATCTTTCAGGACTTCTCTGTTTCATTATCATTTCTGTGATAACAGAAAATGAGGAAGACAAAACTGATTTTTTTGTTACAGATGGATACGTGTACTCTTCAAGCACCTCACCTGGTCACCTGATGTCGATCAACTTCCATCCATTGTCAGAATCAGACCCCCGTGGTCCCATTGGTTGCGTACGCTTCTGGTACAATGTTCCTCGGAATGGATACCTCAAGGTCCTTAAAATGCTACAACTTGACCAGAAAATTATAAAATATAAATAAAACCACACAAAATGATTCACTAAATAACAAAGATTGAATTTATGAAGTGTTCTGAAGGCTTTGTTGCACCGTGAAGGGGCAGTTCTGGTATTTATGTCAGGTTAATTGCTCCTGGGAAAAAGTGATGTCAAAATATCTGCATTCCAATGCCTCTTTGTTGTAAGCTTATTTGAGAATACTGTATCTGAGCTTAACAAATTTAATGGAAACATTTGTAAACAATGAGAAAGATGATTTCCTTAGCTGACCCTACAAAAAGAACCATAATTTAGCACCTGTACAAGCATTCATATTTGTGTACTACTGTGACAAGTACAGAACTCAAATAAGTTATTTCAGTGTTCAGCAAAATATTGGGCTTACAACTGGTCACCTGCCAGTCATCCTCTGGTGAGCCATCAAAGTCTTCAGTGGTACACTGAGGATGACTGGCAGATGCCTGTTGAAATATTGTGGAGTGTAGTTAATGATGCCTGGTTGCAACCCCAAAATTTCTCTGACCATTCGATTTATCAGAAAAATTTTAAAATTCACAAGGAAGTTATTTCAGTTTCTGTTACTTTGTACTGAAAAAGATTTTATTTCAATTCACAGCTCTATCAAATATATATGCGACGTGTCACACAGTTAACAAGTGGAATGGTGAAGCAGGTTCTTCTGTGGGAAAGTGATACTCGTACAACCACCGCTGAATGGGTACATGTCGAGGTTCCCCTTTATGTCACAAGGAGCTTTAGAGTGAGTATATCAATTCATCTCAAGCATGCCAGTAGAATAAACTGCAGTTTCAATAACTCTTCAAAGTTGAATTCTTTGACATCTGCAATCTGCATGTCTGTGGTATTATAAAACACTGGAGAGACAATATAAGCAATAATCACTGATGAACAGTTCATTTCTACATCATTTTTGTAACTTGATGACCTGCCAAGTACATATCAGTATTTCAGTTAAATTATTGGACTGCGGTCAACCACTTCTTCTGTCACGATATGTCAGGTTGATTGAAAGTCGATAATGCTCTCATCATGACCTCCTGTTACATTCAATGTTTTTCTAACTTGTTTGAGCCTTTCAAGAAATACATTATATCAAGCTCTGCAAAATGATACTTTTTTCAGCTGTAAACTCTTCATACACAGTACTGTTATCAATCTGTTCCTTCATCTTTACAGCTAGAAAGTAGTGGACATACTCCAAATCAGGAAGGCAGGATTGATGACTTACTACTTTTAGAGCTTGTAAATAAATGGTTCAGGCCATTGCAATGGAAAATTGTGATGGATGATGTTCTGGCAAAAGATAAAAGTTATCTTCACTAAGCAGGTTCGCTTTTTCATCAATTTCTCACTAAATTTATGAGGTAAAAAGACAAAAAAGGGTCCAGTGATCATTTTTCTCTCTTCCTCATAGTCAATAACCTCATGTTATGTGAAATTCAGAATTCTATGACTAGACAATTAGTAGCTGATAGAATTGTTTTTTGCATTTCCTGGAGCACAATCACAATGGGAAGATATTAGTTTTGTTGCTGCATGATCCCAGATTGAAGACAATGTGCACACATTTAGAATGAATCTTTCGTTCTGCAGCAGAGTGTTAATTTATCACTAGGCATGAACAGTATTCCATGGCATTCAGGCCAAGTCACATGGTACCTCTTTCTTGCTACTTTGGAGACTCCATATTGGATTTTATTATATTTTTTTATAACTTTCCTGTTATGACAATGTCATTTCAAGGCAATGGCACATTAAAAATTTATTACAAATGCCACTCTTGGCATGATTTGTTACAATTAAATGTCAGTTAATGACACATCAGCAGTAAAAAGCTTTTAGGAGATCCTAAGATAAATGACACTAATGCAAAGAGTTATTATGTGAACGGCATGATGTTTTGGTGTGTTATGGCATTGGGGGAAGTAGGTTTGTTTCTGCTACATGCTAATATTTTTGTTCCATTTTTCATTTGTAACATATCTGGTTCTTTCTTATTCATATAATAGAAGTACGTTAAGCAATATTCAGTGTTATTCACATATAAGGCTCTCTCAGAAACAAGTTTCTTCTATTATATGACAAAAATGAAACTCCTGCAAGTGAAACAACCAGCAGTGGTATTTGCATTCTAATTTGCTATGAATACATTGCTTTTTATTCTGAATGTGTCACAATTTCCGAGGGTGTGGGTAGGCAGGAACATAAGAGGACAGCTTAAAAAGCTGTGAGTGAAACAAACAGCAATCATATCCTACTCATGCTTGTCGGAAATACTCCACTGTTTATTCCAAATATGTCATGATTTCTAAGAGAGTGGCTAGGCAGGAACTTAAGAGCACAGTTTAAATTAATGCAAGTGAAAGAAGCCACAATAACATTTATATTCTTGCCTGTAGCAAATATTTAGCTGTGATTAAATTGTTAACAGCACTTCAAATTCAGCAGTCAAGATAAAGATCATACCACACAGTGAATTACAAAGAACTTTGTGCAAAACAGCAAAAGGACATTGAGGTTATGGTGTTCAGCTGTGATTTGTACCATAATTTCCATACTTCATGTTTTACATTTTGCTAAATCTTCATTTAAAGACAAAATATACCCTTTATTGAAGTACACAACACTCTTTGCCAAGGCAACTATTCAACACACTGACAGCTACAAATTACAAAAAAAAAAAAAAAAATTAGTTAATCTTTACAATACACAAATTTTCAGAAGCAGAAGCCAGCAACATGAGCACTGACGCATTGAAAATATGGACCAAGTTTCATTACCTTCCCCTTTCTCACAAAAATAACTGCTGTGACAATATACACTACACCATGAATCATTTGCTGACAAATTGTTTTTGCAATGTTTCACATGTAAATATTCAGCTTTCATAATGTCTGCCATAGCACTCACAAAATACCGAAGACAAACGTTTCTACAACAGACTGCAAACAGACTCATCAAAAATGAATAAATCTTATTGTCTTTTGCTACCATGAAATGCTACTGGTTATTCTTGTTTCAGGCAGTGATGTCCCTAATGATAAGTGAAGTATCTCCCCTTCATTCGTTTATTACTGATATTGGTTTATCTTCTTTAATGAAATGATTTATATTAACAATTATTTTCTCTGATGTTAATTTTCAATGTGACAGAATTAATTTTCAGGTTATTATACCCTATTTCACTAATAGCATAAAGTTTTGGCACTCAATGGGAAGATCTTCACTGATCTTTTTTTGATTTAATCAAAATAATGGAACACTGGTCTTCACCAAATGAAAATCACTTTCAAGCAACAAAATAAATTTTTCTACTACTCTATTCACTACTTTTAACTAGAATGCATGGTACTATATAAATACTGCATGCATATACTATCTGAGTCACTGTTAACATGGACAAAATTTATTTACATAAGTAGTTACAATTTTGTTAGTGACCCGATACATGGTCATCATCACCAAATAGGGCAGGTTCAACTTGAACTAAAACACAATTAATAATGGAGCCACAATAATGCTCGATCATTTGGCCATCAGAGAGTACATGCTATAATTCTGAAAAAACTCTCTTGTAGATCACTATGTAAAAGAAAAACTTTTTCATCACATGGTGGAATTAATTATTTATACAAATAATAACAATTATATAGTTAATTAAACAAAGCACTATCAGTGTAGCACATTTATTTCATAAGAATTATAGACTGAGTGGGACTGAGCAGCAAAGACTTACATGAACTCTAATAAACTCAGAACAACAGAAGGAAGTGGGGAGAATGCAGCACATTTGGCTCTTACGTAACAAAAGCACAGATACAAAAGTTTCATACAGTATGATTGTAACTATATATTGTCATTGATAAAAGTATAAGAAATCTCTCTCTCCTACTCTCCAAACTTCTCTGAAGTTTTCTCCCATAACTTCCTCAACTATCATTTCTGGATAAAACAATATCACAAAGAAATGGCTTAGACATGACCTAGAGGTTTTCTTCCAGTTTCAATCATTTGCTCTCCAATGGAAAGTTCACTGTTTGAAACGTCATGACAATTCTTCATGATATTCTTTCTCCCAAGACTGCTAGGCCAGCAAGGTGAGCAGGAAACTTTCCGCATTTAGAAACCAGGAAGTAGTAAAGCCAATTTAAATCTTTAAGGGCTGATAATGTGTCATTAATTTATTCATCCATTCATTCACACAACCTGCTCTGCAAACACCATCATGAAACGAATATTTTAATATGTTGATAGGAAACCTTTAACAGTAGTTTGAAAGGGCCATGGCCTTTTCCTTTTACATTGTTCAGCTGATTTTCTTTTCATAAACAGCTATCCTATATGTATATACTTACACATATGTGCAGAACACATTAGTGGGAAAATTGTTGTTGAAACTATAACAGCAAAAGCAAATCTGCTTTCAAAGTAGCTGCTATCCCATGCCATTTAGATTATGTACATTTGTGAGTACTTTGAGTGTAAATAAGGAAATCAGTTGTCCGTCACTGATACTATATGAGGTGATTGTCTTGCAGTCTACATGACCCATAGTTTAGCATATTGTTACTTTAAAAAAGTGGAACTAACATGGCAGACATTATCTGATCAGATGTTTTGATTAAAATATTGTTCTTTGTGGTGTCACTACACAAGACATTACTGTGTAAAGTAGTACATATTTGAGAGCCAGAGTTTTGATGTCATTTTAAAGCAAAATTTCCTGTTTCAGTATTCTTTTTTCTCTTTTTTTTACAGCTGATCTTCACATCATTGAGCAATGGACAAAATCCTGTTGCCATGGATCAGTTTGAACTGCACTACAGCCGATGCAGTACTTTTCAGTCAATTAATAGAAAATATTCAGAAAAAAATAGTAGCTTTAAGAATACAGTTATATCTCACAGCCCACCAACAAAAACACCAACACATAATCTGAAACCAAAAATTTCTATCATTTTTACACAAAAACCCTTAATCTTTTCAGGTAAAAGCTCAATAATTCCCACTGTAAAAGCCCCATCAATAATCAAAACACTTCAATCATTAAACATCAAAACATCATGAAGAATAAAAAGTATTTACAGGGCAAACCTTTTATAGACATGTTACAGAACATGTTGAAGAACATCTAAACGAACAGAAATTTTTGGTCAGAAATACATAGGGTGTGATAGGTTTCCAAACAAAACTGTGTATCACTAACACAGTCCTCTGAAGCATGCTCCAGAAATTTGATGTGGTAGTTGCTTGGGCAAGTGAAGTAACTGCATTACTTGGTTATGAGATACAATGCTTCAAACATTAAAAATGAAAGTAAAATTGCCACAACTATCCAACTGTAACACATGTGGATACAGCAGAAGATACCTGCCACTATAATCCTGTAGGCAGAGAGTTTCCCACATTTTAAGTTTATCAGTGATTGTCATTGTTGCATTGTATAATACAGACTAAATTAGTTATGAAATTCACAATGATATTAAATTCATGAAACATAACTATATAAACTTCATTCTGCAGAAATAGATTACAAATTGTGACTATTCAAAAAAATCTCATAGTCTGCTGAAGACACATTGCAGGAAAGTACCTGATTTCATTGTTGTATACCAGAATTTGGTTGTTATTTTAATGTATGTAAAAACACGAAAAAAATAGATAGACTTATTTGGCACTATAAGTGCTGTAATTGTTCTTGTTGCAATTAACTGTTTTATGTATTTTTTATTAAACCAAAGATTTGTAAAAAAAAACATTTAATTATTTATTGTAAAAAGGTTGTACAGATTATAGATAGTTTTGCTACAGACAAAGATAATGTTATTTTGGTTTATTTATAGAAACATTGATATTTATTTGTATTTGTGAAAACAGATTTTTATACAATTCTTTTTGAAGATAACTTTAACGTGAAAATAAAAAATAATCAAATGCATGCAACTTTTCAATCCAGCAGCCTCTCCTTCCATTCTAGTGCTTTTAAAAGAATGAGAACATGTTTTCTGGGTAACAGACATCTTCTCCTTGTGTAAAAGGAAACAAAAAACATCACTGACTTCTTTTACATGTTATATTCTATGTGGTACATAAAAATATTGCTAACTTCATGAGAATATTTGCCAATAGAATGAAGTGTTGTAGCCATAATGTGACTTAATGTCTGTATGAGTCAGTGTCAGAATCCAAGTCCAAAGCCATCTGATCCATCTGAGCCATAATCAGTCATTCTCTCATCTGGCCCATAAAGTAACTTTTTCATCAGAAAATCCATTCTGCAGATCCCCACCAAATAGGTCAAGTGAATGAATTACATTATATGGAGCTGCTTTTTTAATGTTATGCTGCCGATGCTGTGTTTGGTAATGGTTAAGACAGATCAGTGTACAGTATACCTTCCATGAAGGAGATCATGGCCATGTCCTAAGGGGCAGCAGTACAAGCACTATCCAGTCGTAAGCCAGCTACTCCTAGCAATCAAGACATTGGAAGTTCACAGTCATCATGAAAGTTCATGTTGACAGGCCATTCGACTACCTCAGTCACCTCTAATAACCTTCTTTTGAAGAGAAGTAGCTGTGGTAGCACATGATCCTCCTCCAACTCTATGTGCTTACTGCATTCATTTTGGTGTTCTCCCTGCACCAAGTTACAATGTTGTCCAAGCTGTATATGATACTCATGCTCTCTGAGGCCATATGTTGGTATGTCAACCCACTTTTCCAAGGTAAACTAATCTCATCTCGCAGATGGCCTTGCATACTCCAAGAACATACAATGATCAACAGCATCTCTTAATCAGTTTTGATGTGATTTGCATTTTACAAATATATCTCAGAAAAAATAGTAAACGTTATATATAACATAGTTTGAAGATCACTTTTTCCAAATTCAGCAGAAATGTTATGAACAGTAATGGGTAACAAGTGGACCTCTTCAAGAAAGTGTCTGAAGAATTGGTACTTCATGCATCACAATTGTGGCCAAATGCTGTACTGGTAATATTTCCATCATATGGGATCTCAGAGACACAGAACTCCAAAAGTTCCACCCATATCTTAACAAACCACATTTACATCTTGTGACAGTACCTAACGGTTACTGCTGAGTAGTTGATCTTCTAAACAGCAGTCCATATGAGCAAACCAGTTACAACTTTACTTGCAGTTACTCATGCCTTAGGTATTTGGGCTATGCACAGCTCTATTAAAAAGAATAGCTCGCCATAGTCATAGGGTCAAGCTGCACATATGTGCTTTCATGCCCTGCAGCTAATTTGCTACAAATAATACTCTGTAGGTGTGATCCTGCAGTCAAGTAGTCTATGCATTGGCTAGAATTGTGAATTAATAAAATACAAGAAATATAAAATAAAAGATAAATTAATAATGTAATAAAAGGTTCTATTCTAACGTCTATAACTAATGTAAATAACAAGCAATTTTGATGAATAATAATACAGGGTTATTACAAATGATTGAAGCGATTTCACAGCTCTACAATAACTTTATTATTTGAGATATTTTCACAATGCTTTGCACACACATACAAAAACTCAAAAAGTTATTTTAGGCATTCACAAATGTTCGATATGTGCCCCTTTAGTGATTCGGCAGACATCAAGCCGATAATCAAGTTCCTCCCACACTCGGCGCAGCATGTCCCCATCAATGAGTTTGAAAGCATCGTTGATGCGAGCTCGCAGTTCTGGCCCGTTTCTTGGTAGAGGAGGTTTAAACACTGAATCTTTCACATAACCCCACAGAAAGAAATCGCATGGGGTTAAGTTGGGAGAGCTTGGAGGCCATGACATGAATTGCTGATCACGATCTCCACCACGACCAATCCATCGGTTTTCCAATCTCCTGTTTAAGAAATGCCGAACATCATGATGGAAGTGCGGTGGAGCACCATCCTGTTGAAAGATGAAGTCGGCGCTGTCGGTCTCCAGTTGTGACGTGAGCCAATTTTCCAGCATGTCCAGATACACGTGTCCTGTAACGTTTTTTTCGCAGAAGAAAAAGGGGCCGTAAACTTTAAACCGTGAGATTGCACAAAACACGTTAACTTTCAGTGAATTGCGAATTTGCTGCACGAATGCGTGAGGATTCTCTACCGCCCAGATTCGCACATTGTGTCTGTTCACTTCACCATTAAGAAAAAATGTTGCTTCATCACTGAAAACAAGTTTCGCACTGAACGCATCCTCTTCCATGAGCTGTTGCAACCTCGCCAAAAATTCAAAGCATTTGACTTTGTCATCGGGTGTCAGGGCTTGTAGCAATTGTAAACGGTAAGGCTTCTGCTTTAGCCTTTTCCGTAAGATTTTCCAAACCGTCGGCTGTGGTACGTTTAGCTCCCTGCTTGCTTTATTCGTCGACTTCTGCGGGCTACGCGTGAAACTTGCCCGCACACGTTCAACCGTTTCTTCACTTACTGCAAGCCGACCCGTTGATTTCCCCTTACGGAGGCATCCAGAAGCTTTAAACTGCGCATACCATTGCCGAATGGAGTTAGCAGTTGGTGGATCTTTGTTGAACTTCATCCTGAAGTGTCGTTGCACTGTTATGACTGACTGATGTGAGTGCATTTCAAGCACGACATACGCTTTCTCGGCTCCTGTCGCCATTTTGTCTCACTGCGCTCTCGAGCACTCTGGCGGCAGAAACCTGAAGTGGGGCTTCAGCCGAACAAAACTTTATGAGTTTTTCTACATATCTGTAGTGTGTCGTGACCATATGTCAATGAATGGAGCTACAGTGAATTTATGAGATCGCTTCAATCATTTGTAATAGCCCTGTATTGTGAAAAGGAAAGTTCCCACTCAACATATAACAGAGTTGCTCAGTCACAGACAGGGACAACAAAAAGACTGTCACAAATTAGCTTTTGGTCAGTAAGGCCTTTGTCAAATTAGATGTCAAACGCATACATACACACTCGTGCAAATGCAATTCACAGACATATGACTCCAGTGTCACACAGCTGAGGCCACACTGTGAGCAGCAACACCAGTGCATTATGGAAGTGGTGACCAGGTGGGGGTAAAGAGGAGGCTGGGTTAGTGAGGGGGAGGGATAGCAGGGTAAGGATGGCAGACAATGATGTGCTGTTGGGGAGTGCACAGGGACAAGGTGGAAAGAGGATAGGGCAGCTATGTGCAGTTGGGAAGTTAGATGGAGGGCTGCAGAGAAGTGGTGGGCGGGGTGGGGGATAGTGGAAAACAGGAGAGAAAAAAAATGGAGGAATGAAGGCTATGTAGTGCTGGAATGGGAACAGAAAAGGGGACTGAAAAGAAGAGGACAATGACTAATGAAGGTTGAGGCCAAGAGGATTTCGGGAACATAGGATATGTTGCAGGGAAAGTTCCCACTTGCGCAATTCAGAAAAGCTCGTATTGATGGGAAGAATCCATATGGCACAGGCTGTCAAGCAGTCACTGAAATTAAGGATTTCATGTTTGGCAGTGCGCTCAGCAACAGGGTGGTCCACTTGTTTCTTGCCCATAGTTTGTCGGTGGCCATTCATGCGGACAGACAGCTTGTTGATTGTCATGGCCACATAGAATGCAGCACAGTGGTTGCACCTTAGCTTGTAGATCATATGACTGGTTTCAAAGATAGCCATGCCTTTGATGGGATATGTGATGTAGTAGACGAGTAGGTGGTGGTCATCGGAAGATGTATAGGGCAGGTCTTGCAACTATGTATATTAGAGGGGTATGAGCCATGAGGTAAGGGGTTGGAAGCAGGGGTTGTTTAGGAATGGATGAGTATATTGTGTAGATTCAGTGGACAGCAGAATACCACTGTGGGAAGGGAGGGAAGGATAGTGGGCAGGACATTTATGATTTCAGGGCTCAACGAGAGGTAGTCGAAACCCTGGTGGAGAATGTAATTCAGTTGCTCTAGTGCTGGGTGGTACTGAGTTATGAGGGGAACATTCCTTTGTGGCCATACAGTGGGACTTTGTGAGATGGTGGGTTACTGGAAAGATAAGGCATGGTAGATTTGTTTTTGTACAAGGTTGGGAGGATAGTTATAATATACATGTATATATTATCCTCCTTACCCCCACCCAGTCCCCACTCCCATCATGCACTGCTGCTGCTGCTTGCAGTGTGGCCTCACTTGCTGGAGACTGCAGTCAGCAGTATGTGAGTTGCATTTGCATTGGTGTGTGTGTGTGTGTGTGTGTGTGTGTGTGTGTGCATTTGTCATCTAATTTTGACTAAGCCTTACTGGCCAAAAGCTAATTTGTGAGAATCTTTTCATTGTGCATATCTGCGACTCAGCATCTCTGCTATATGATGATTAACAAATTTTCTTTTCACAATATTGTTACATTCCATCCTGGATTTTCCAAGAGATAAGATCTCAAATAAATGAGAAGTGGTCCTATGACATTCATTTAAAATACAGACAGACAAATACTCTCATCAAATGTAGTCAAGTTACACTGAGAGCATTGCAAGAATGGTAGAAAATCCTCCTAACTAAATAGTCATCAAAAGCTTGAAAAAACTAAGTCCATTTCATGATCACAATACACAAAAGATTTTCTAGTTCAAAATAGTTCAGAGTTCAACATGATGAGTTACAAATTAATATACATAGAATCAAAAATAGTAAACTCACTCTTCAGTTCCTTACACAAGCAGGAAAAGGTAGAGTCCTATTCTGGAGCACATTCAAACTTCTCAAAATATAATGTCCCTTCAAAAGTTAAAGTATTGCAGGGGCCATACCCCACCCAGAATCATCTACATGACTGAATCACACATGCTATCATAGGCAGGTCTGCCTTCTTCCAACATTCTACATAAAGCATCCAGAATCGCTCCCTTGAGCTCTTCACTCGAGAAGTTCCAGTCTCCACTTGACTCCAGTAGTGTTCCTCCACTGTGCAACTCTCATTGGCTGGAGGCCATCCCCACCAAGAATACTATGTTCTCAAGCCCTATAGATGTTATTTAAATACTTGACCAATTTCCTGCACTAAACTAATATATTATAACAATATTTAAATAAAAGAAATGTTATAAACATACAACATATCTGACTGTGAGTTATTGTTGAATCTCAAAGAGCTATAAGTTAGCCATCTTTAAGATTGTCTAACACTCCACCATTTCTTGGAGTATCTCTGGCACAAAGACCAAATGAGTGACAAATTCCCAACTTAGAGATTTTCCCCACATCCGGTCCTTTGCTAACACACATGGCTTGGCTTGAGGGGCTGTGGCAGCCCCCCTGGCTGTGTGGCTGGTGCCGCACAGCTTTGCAAACAAATTCTCCTTATCTTGTACCAATTCTAGGTGGCTGATTAGCTTGCCTACATACACTTAACATTACACACTTCCCCTTAACGTGGCACATTAGATGGCTAACTCAGCACATTAATTAGCACCAAATTTTACATACTTAAATTACATAATAAATACATACATAACAAAATAAATGGAATATCCTACTTGTGTCTCAGAACAATAATGTAAGTATCTGTGTGGTGGTGTATGAAACACCATGTACATCCTATGATATGTCATATCATCTTAACAGCATACATTTGCTAAATCTAACACAAATTATAAAAATTGTGGCATATTAATTAAGTGCCAAAATAAACATGTTACTTTTATGTAACTTTTAAGACATCTCAAATTTTCAAAAACATTTAGTGTTTTTGCCCTCATCTATTAGCACTTTTTTGCTTTGTCCATAATGTAGCACTTCACCATCACCAACACAGTACACAATAGGCATTATGGTGTCAAAGTTTAGATGGTTCATAGCCAAGCCACCTCTGCCAAAATTCATGATGTCCTTGGTCAAGCACTATCCCAAAACTTATGTCAATCCACTGTCACCGTACATGATAAAGAATGACAGCTGTTGAAATACAACTGTAGTGTAGTTAAAAAAATCATATGACTTCCAGACTTCCCATGGATCAGGCACTGAACACCCTCCCCAGTGAAATAAATACATTCACAAACAGTATAGCAAGCAACAAGTGATTTATAGCATAGGCAAAATACATTTGATATAAGAATACATTTCAAACACTTTGTCCACATTCCCACTCGAAAACATATCTTTTATGCTATGAAATTTTTTCAATACCATAAACCAACTAATATTTTGTTATTTCTCTATAATTTTTCCATGTCAATTTACTAACTTTAAAATAAATACTACACTGTGCAGATATTGCCCATTTAACTTTCTTTTCAACTCCACTAATAACTTCATTCTAAATTCATCAATATCCTATTTGCATAGTAAAATGCTTGTCCCTAAAATTATTCTCTTAAATAAATTATGAAGCTGTCCCCAAAAAATTTCACATACAAATCAATTCAAAAGCCTTTCAAAATAACATACATTATAGAATTGCTCATCAAAATATACTCCCAAAACTTTGCCTTAATTTTGCTCTAAACACATGTTCTGCCCACACAATCAATTAAAATTTTTATGAGGGTGCTGACCTCCATGCACCAAGTTTTGTATAAACAACAATTACAAATAAACTACACATATTACATGAGAAACCCATCCAGAATACTACAAATAATAAATTTAAAAAACCACTTGAAATTCCCCCAAATCTTATGTACAATATGGTTCATATTTCACTCTTTCATAAATGAAGAGATTAAAGGAAACATTGGCAAAAGCTATGGACATGAAAGTTAAGGGAAACATTGGCAAAAATTATGGACATGAAAGTGTTCGTAATAAGCATCCCTATGAGACATGACCTCATCAAAACATCGGGTGTGAATGCAGAAATCGAAGCAACTAACTGAAGGTTCGAGAAAATACGCAAGCTCTTCAGCAATGTGACATATATTAATGCAGACAGTCAAAAAAGAGAAGATTTCACTACCCATGGATTGCATAGAAACATGAAAGGGAAAGTCGCACTGTGCGATGCAATCATGGAACAATTAAACTGAAATCGGCCAGGCTTAGTGCAGCCTCCAATTGTAGCAGCAGCAGCAATGGAATCACCAATTTCAAATGAAGAGCATATTACTCCAATGGCTTCAGGAAGTGTTGAAGCGGCAAGAAGAGGATCCCCATCTAGCCTAGTTGCAGTTCCTCAAATTACAACTCCAAAAATTACAGCAGAAACGCCATCACACTACAAGTCAACTCACCCAACACGAAACAGGAAAGAACCACAACGTTTTTTATGGCAAGTGATTCCAGAGAAATGTTGATTTCATCTTCTCAAACATCACTCTGGAAAGAAAACTTCAATTCTAAAAGTGTTAAAAATGATATGTCATGTGCAGCTGTTGAACATAAGGTAGGCCAAAACAACCTAGTAAATAAGTCATCGTTGAAATTTATGCTCCTGCACCAAAATGTACAATCCTTATCAAATAAAGTTAGTGCGATAGAAATATTGTTATCAGATGAACTAAAAGAAGTGTCAGTTATATGTGTTAGTGAGAACTGGTTATCAGAAAATATGTTACATCAAACAAGGATAGAGGGCTTTACCCTTTCATCTTTTTTTTGTAGGAAAACCTCCATGCATGGAGGAACATGCATATACACTCCTGGAAATGGAAAAAAGAACACATTGAAACCGGTGTGTCAGACCCACCATACTTGCTCCAGACACTGCGAGAGGGCTGTACAAGCAATGATCACACGCACGGCACAGCGGACACACCAGGAACCGCGGTGTTGGCCGTCGAATGGCGCTAGCTGCGCAGCATTTGTGCACCGCCGCCGTCAGTGTCAGCCAGTTTGCCGTGGCATACGGAGCTCCATCGCAGTCTTTAACACTGGTAGCATGCCGCGACAGCGTGGACGTGAACCGTATGTGCAGTTGACGGACTTTGAGCGAGGGCGTATAGTAGGCATGCGGGAGGCCGGGTGGATGTACCGCCGAATTGCTCAACACGTGGGGCGTGAGGTCTCCACAGTACATCGATGTTGTCGCCAGTGGTCGGCGGAAGGTGCACGTGCCCGTCGACCTGGGACCGGACCGCAGCGACGCACGGATGCACGCCAAGACCGTAGGATCCTACGCAGTGCCGTAGGGGACCGCACCGCCACTTCCCAGCAAATTAGGGACACTGTTGCTCCTGGGGTATCGGCGAGGACCATTCGCAACCGTCTCCATGAAGCTGGGCTACGGTCCCGCACACCGTTAGGCCGTCTTCCGCTCACGCCCCAACATCGTGCAGCCCGCCTCCAGTGGTGTCGTGACAGGCGTGAATGGAGGGACGAATGGAGACGTGTCGTCTTCAGCGATGAGAGTCGCTTCTGCCTTGGTGCCAATGATGGTCGTATGCGTGTTTGGCGCCGTGCAGATGAGCGCCACAATCAGGACTGCATACGACCGAGGCACACAGAGCCAACACCCGGCATCATGGTGTGGGGAGCGATCTCCTACACTGGCCGTACACCACTGGTGATCGTCAAGGGGACACTGAATAGTGCACGGTACATCCAAACCGTCATCGAACCCATCGTTCTACCATTCCTAGACCGGCAAGGGAACTTGCTGTTCCAACAGGACAATGCACGTCCGCATGTATCCCGTGCCACCCAACGTGCTCTAGAAGGTGTAAGCCAACTACCCTGGCCAGCAAGATCTCCGGATCTGTCCCCCATTGAGCATGTTTGGGACTGGATGAAGCGTTGTCTCACGCGGTCTGCACATCCAGCACGAACGCTGGTCCAACTGAGGCGCCAGGTGGAAATGGCATGGCAAGCCGTTCCACAGGACTACATCCAGCATCTCTACGATCGTCTCCATGGGAGAATAGCAGCCTGCATTGCTGCGAAAGGTGGATATACACTGTACTAGTGCCGACATTGTGCATGCTCTGTTGCCTGTGTCTATGTGCCTGTGGTTCTGTCAGTGTGATCATGTGATGTATCTGACCCCAGGAATGTGTCAATAAAGTTTCCCCTTCCTGGGACAATGAATTCACGGTGTTCTTATTTCAATTTCCAGGAGTGTATTTGTGACTACAGTTGGAACACCATTTTTAGACTCAAGAAATGCACACTTTGCTTCTTCATCAACATTGTTTATTTCACTTACAGGCTGCACATTTGAATTTCACCCCTCTCTAAAAATTTCTCCCTCAAAAGATAATTTTCAATATCCCTTCCTTTTTCCTCCATATTTATAGTACATATTACGATTTCAGACCAACTCTCAGTCCCACTATCCATTCCTAGATTCTCCTGATCTACATCCAAATTATCTGTAGCATTTAAATCTTTCACTGAATATGTTGTTTCTTCCTCCTCTTCTGAATCAAATATACTGTCTCCTTCCTCCAAATTAATGATAACAGTAGCTACAACTTTCTCACAATTAATCACACAACTTAAAATTTCATCTTTCTTTTACAAATCCTCACTCATTTCCACCAAAACACTACAAACTTCATTACAGTTAACTCCATTAACATCCACCAATAACTCATAAGCTTCTTTACTTAAAATATCCATTACATCCGTCAATACATTAGAGAATTCACCATGAATAACTCTGCCAACCTCCACTGATACACCATATAAATTGCCATTACTACATGACTTCGCATTAGGATTCGCACTACACATGCATTCTGCCAAACATGGATCTAACTCTTTCTCCTTTACATTTTCCTTCCTATGAGATACTTCCAACACTTTGGATTCTGGTCTACCATCTAACACTTTACTTTCACATTCATCCTTCGACATCCACTCAGAATTCATGCTTTCATCCAATGCCACCAGTTCACTTCCATTAATAGAAATAAATGCACAAATTCCTTCCTCTGAGGTATCTAAATCAGTAGCCTCAGCTTTTGCAACTTCAGCCTCCAAAACATCACTTTCAACAATAAATCATTGACATCTGCTGATATGTAATAAAATTCACCATCAGCTGATTAGACTACTGCTACACTGCCTTCACAAATATCTTCACATACTTCTGTCAATACACCATGAAATTATCTCCAGATGATGAGATTACAGCTTCACTGTCTTCGCAGATAACATCATCTGCTTACTCCGAAACAAAATCATCTACATTACTTTCACCTACATCATTATAATCATTGCTAATGACTAGTTCCTCATTAGAATTCATCACACATTCCACTTCCACCAAATTCAGATCCACCTCAGCCTCTCTTTTCATCACAGAATCTTCCAACAAACAAATTCATTCAATCATTCACTTCTATTTCACAAAATAAATTGTTCAGCCCCAAATCCTCATTATCAAATTTCTCTACATATTTTACAACCTTTCTTGGACTCTCCTTATGGTTGCATTGCTTAAAATTATTTCCCATTTCCTTACTTGTTACAACCTCTATCTCCAACATTTGTGGCTTCTTTGCCAAATTTTCAACACCCACAGAATTTTTAAAATAACATGTCAGTCAATGCTGGTTTATCTTGCCATCTACAGACTTGAGGTGTGGTGATCTCTAATTTCCTGAACTTGTATTCTGCCACTTCATTTCATGAGACACCTGCCCCTCAAATCTTCATACCTGATCTTGATTTTTGTTATGAAAGTTCTCGTTTCCATTTCTCATGTGAAAATTAATATTACCATGATAGCTAGTTTGGTGATTATCATAATTCCCTTTCTGGTACCCATTTTCCTGCCTACTGTTCCCATTATGTGGCTTGAATTTCAATCCCTTTTCAAGTTTAGCCATAAAAACTAAAAACTCATCAGTGGAGTTTGTTGGACTGTAGACAAGAGCCCACTGTAAAAATTTCATCAGGCGTTTCTTGAGCATCACAATCTCCTTCAGCACTCCTAGCAGATGATTTATATGTGTAAACTTAGCTAGTTCATGCAGAGAAAAATCCTGCATTGATCCACTTCCATGTTTGAAACTTTGTCCATTTAGGAACTCATTCTGAAGCCGTGTTTGCTTTGCTTCACTCCAGAATTTCTTCACCAAACAATTCTAAAACATTTTGTATGAGTAAAAACTTGACCATGATTGTGAATTGTGCTTGAGATGTCTCTTAGCAAGCTTAATCTTAGCTTCTTCCAGCATTCCTCTCACAAACTATCTTTACACACAGCAACAAAATCAACTGGATGGTAATGTCCATCATTTGCAAAACACTTTGTCATTCCTGAATTACTTCATGGAACACACATCACAGTAATAGACTGATTTACTGCTAAAGAATTTAATTCTGCCCTCATGTCTTTAAACTGTTGTTCATAGTGCATAACTGCTTTAATTAATACAGATGCAAAATGTTCTCTATCCTTAAGCACCTCTTTCTCACATTCTACTACTCCACAAGACAATTTTTTGATGAACTTAGCGATCACTTCCTCAAGTGCATTTTGCCCCACCACAAAATTCTTGACATTACCACCCAGTTTGACCTGTAGCTTTTTCAACTTGTCCCCAAAATCCTTTTCCACTGTGTTGGCTCTGATGTTAACAAGGCCAACCTCCTCAGAAATTTTGCCTACATTTGCTCTTGTAGCTTCTAATTTTGAATCTATCATTCTTTCTACATCAGAAGTAATCTACTTCAGTTCACCTTTTACTGTTTCTGCTACACTTTTCTCTGTGGACTCTATCTCTGTTTTTATTGAACCTACCTTTGTACCTAATAGCCCCATTTTAGAGTTCAGATTTGCCAGAATGTCTCTTAACATGTCATTAAATCAGCCATACTTGCATCTCCCTTCTGTGATTTCGAACTATCTGCTCCACTAATATCATCCCTATCAACATACCTATCACCACATTCAGATGTGACCTTGTAGTCAAATAGGCTATGCATTGGCTGGAATTGCAAATTAATAAAATACACAGAAATATAAAATAAAAGATAAATTAATAATGTATTATAAATGGTTCAAATGGCTCTGAGCACTATGGGATTAACATCTGAGGTCACCAGTCCCCTAGAACTTAGAACCATTTAAACCTAACTAACCTAAGGACATCACACACATCCATGCCCGAGGCAGGATTCAAAACTGCGACCATAGCGATCGTGCGGTTCCAGACTGAAGCACCTAGAACCACTCGGCCACACTGGCTGGCTAATGTATTATAGGTTCTATTCTAATGTCTGCAATTCATGTAAACAACAGACAGTTATGATGAATACTGTCTATTCAAGAAAGGACATCTCAAATAAATGGGAAGTGGTCCTATGATATTTAGTTAAAATACAGACAGAAAATACCCTTATCAAATGCAGTTACGTTACATTCAGAGCATAGCAAGAATGGTAGAAAAATCTCCAAACTAAATAGTCACCAAAAACTTGCAAAAACTAAGTCCATTTCATGATCACAATACACAAAAGATTCTCCAGCTCAAAATAATTCATAGTTCAACATGATGATTCACAAATTAACATATACAATACCAAGAAAAGTAACTCAATCTTCAGTTCCTTAATAAAGCAGAAAGAGGTCACATTCAGATCATTTACAATAAATAAAAGTAATAGTTAGTTCATAAATAAATAAGCCAGCATTCTTGCACAAGTGCACCCTTGTAAAATGAAATGAATTATCATTAAATAGTTTTATGAAGGAGGTGTCCACTATCACATGCGTTTGTCCACTTTTAAATTAGCACAGTTTCTTTAATAGCACTTGCCATCAACATTTAAATAAAAATGTTGGCAAACTAGTGAACCATTCATTAAAAAAAACACAATTATAGCAAAATATGAGTTTTTCATGCGGTTTTCATTTGGTTGTGCAAATATGGAGAATACGATGTTCTGACAAAGATCTGCATAATGAAAAAGATGTATAAAAAAGGTGTAAAACATTAAATAAAATAGAAACAGATACTAAGCTACCAGGGAAGATAGCTATAGTGCAAAGCTATCATCTGAGGTACCGTTTGTTGAAATTTCATGAAATGATTAAAGGCTGTTAATTCAGAAGTTCATTGTGCAAATATTTGTTGACCTGCTAAAGAAAATATTAATTTCTGCTGTTTTAAAGATATTGAGAAATAGTTGTGTCTTTGGATGTGCCCCATTTTTTCAGAGATCTTAGATGTATTCAGATCTGCACTAATATCTGACTGGAGTTATTGTCGAATCTCAAAGAGCTGTAACTTAGCCATCTTTAAGACTGTCTAACACTCTGCAATTTCTTTGAGCATCTCCTGCACAAAGACTACATGAGTAACAACCTGCCAAATTCCAAGCTTAGGGATTTTGCCCTCATCCAGTCCTTTGCTAATGCATGTGGCTTGCCTGGAGTGTCTGTGGTGACCCACCCAACCACATCATGCTAACGGTCCTGAGGCCGCACAGCTTTGCAAACAAATTCACCTTACCTTGTATCAATTCTAGGTGGCCGATAAGCTTGCCTACATGTGCCTAACGTTACAACCTACATCTGTACTCTACAAACCACTGAGATGTGAACACCAGAGTCTATTTTCCATTGTATGATACAACAGGGTTTCTTACCATTCTGTTTATGCACTGGGTGTGGAAAGAATTGCTGCATAGTTGCCTCTGTGTGCATTGTAATTAGCCTAACATTGTCCTCACAGTCACAATGAGAGTGATCTGCAGGATGCTGCAATGTATGCATAGATTCCCCACCTAATAATGGTTATTTCAGCATTTCTTTGACATTCTCCCTTGGGTTAAATAAATCTGCAGCTATTTGTGCAGCCCCATTTTGTGTATCTCCAACGTACCTTCTTAGTTCTGTTTGATATGGGTTACAGTATATTTGAGCAATGTTCTAGGATGGGTTGCATAAATCTATCAGCCAGCACAAAATCCCAAACAACAGGAAAAAAGTGCAGGTGAGTCGTCTTTGTGAGAAGGTTAAAAGAAGCAACTTGCAAAATTGCAGATAAATATTCTTAATGTTGATTTCCTGCAGAATTCTTGAACAGATTCTAATTCCAAATGTAGTAAATTTCCTTGAGGCAGAAAAGCTTGCATCCACAAATTAGCACAGATTTAGAAAGTATCACTCATGCAAAACTCAGTTTGCACTTTGCTCACATGACATCCTATGGATTATGGATGAAGGGCAACATGAAGATTCCATAATTCTAGATTTCCAAAAAGCATTTGAGACAGTGCCACATTGCAGACTGTTAATGAAAGTACAGGCATACAGAATAGGCTCCCAGATACGTGAGTGGACTTCTTAAGTAACAGAACCCAGTACATTGTCCTCAATAGTGACTGTTCATCAGAAACAAGGCCAATGTCAGGAGTGTCCCAGCAAAGTGTGATAGGACTGCTGTTGTTCTTTATATACATAAATGATCTGATAGACAAGTGAGGAGTAATCTGTGCCTTTTTGCTGATGATGCTGTGGTGGAGGGGAAGGTGTCATCATTGACTGAGTGTAGGAGTGTATTTCTAGTTGGTGTGATAAATGACAGGTAGCTCTAAATGTAGAAAAATTTAAAGTAACACAGATGAGTAGGAGAAACAATCCCAAAATGTTCGAATACAGCATTAGTAGTATGTTACTGGACAGAGTCAGGTCAATTAAATATCTAGGTGTAACAATGCTAAGCAATATGAAATGGAACAAACATGTAAGGAATGTAGTGTGGAAGGTTAATGGTCAATTTTGGATCATTGAAAGAGTTTTGGGAAAGTGTAGTTCATCTGTAAAGGAGACCCGTTCTTGAGTACCGCTCAGCTGTTTGAGATCCCCACCACATTGGATTAAGGGAAGACACTGAAGCAGTTCAGAGGTAGGCTGCAAGACTTTGTTATTGACAGGTTCAGTTAATACACAAGTTTTATTAAGATGCTTTGGGAACTCAAAGGGGAATCGCCAGAGACAAGGTGGTGTTCTTTTTAAGGAATGTTGATCAGAAAATTCAGAAAACAGGCATTTGAAGGCGACTGCAGAACAAATCTGCTGTCACTAAAGTACATTTCATGTAAGGACCATGAAGTTAAGATGAGAGCAATTAGAGCTCATGCAGGGGCATGTAGACTGTCACTCTATTTGAGAGAAGAGCAGGAAGGGGAAAGCCTAGTAGAGGCGCTGGGTACCATCCACTACACATCATACTGTGGCTTGCGGAGTATGCACATAAAGTAAATGAATGTTTTGTATGCAATCTTATCTGTTGACTGACAGCATTTTCCAGCATTTTACCAATGAAACCAAATTTGACACTTGCTTTACTTATGAATGAGCCATTGTGATCAGTCCATTTCATATCACTACACAATCTTACACCCACATATTTGCATGAATTGACTGATCCCAATTGGGACTCACTGACAAAGTATGTTGCCAATCTTTGCACAACAAGGGCAAGATGGCGGCGCATATGGATGTAGTGGCAAATCGCTCCGTGAATATCGGTAAATTACCATCAGTGAATTGTATGCTATGTGCAAAAAAAAAGTGATAAAAGGTGTTAAAATATATGTAGTGACACATAAATGGTATCATTCTTGTTGTTTCGTGGAAGCAAATTTCGGTCAACATTGGCCTACATGTGACTGTGGAACTGAGTGCAACGGTCTTGAAACTGCATTTGAAATGTGCAACGCTGGACTTGAAATAAGTGTGAGGGAAGAACTGCAAAGTGACTTAAGTAAAGCTAGAAAATATGCAGAAATGCTGAAAAGTTTGATCGACTATATGGACCTTCCCACAGATACGCAAACAGACAAACGAGAGTGTGTATATATTAGGCCTAAGAAAATCTCTCGATCTGTCTTAAATACCAATGTTTTTCGTGTTCCACTAATGAATAAATACGATGTTCGAAGTGCAGACAGCTCAGAATCACGGACAAAAAATCTCAGTGTAACAGGTAACTGCTCAGAAAGATCTGTTGAAAAAAAAAAGTGCCAGCAGAAACACGTTACCATCAAATACTGTTAAACGAAAAAATCGTGTGAGAGCAACTTGTAATAAAACTGAATACAAGACAAAAAAGGGAACAGAGAAGAAGAAGGAAGAAATATACATATTATCAACGAGTCATGGCAAGGGACTGGCTACAATCATGTCTGATATGCAGTCCGAATATAAAGTGACTGGAATTTCGAAACCTGGTGCCCCTCTACGAGAAGTGCTGAAAAACTGAAAGTTCCGTGAAAAGCGACGTCAACTGTGTCATAATCGGAGGGGGAAACGATGTCTATAAAAATTAAAGCAGCCTTGCTGTAAGAACACTGAAAGAATCGCTAGGAAAAATTTTACAGGCGAAAGTATTTGTTGTAAACATTCCCTACAGACACAACTTAACAGAAGACTCGTGTGTAAACAGAGAAATCATTGCAACAAATCGGAAATTCAGGAAGATTTGTAGCGGTTTTGTGCACACAACTTTCATTGAAGCAACGAGTTCAGTAAGAGAGCATTTTACTAGACATGGAGTGCACAGAAACAACCTAGGCAAGAAAGTGCTGGCCAAAGAAATTCTCCAGGTGATAAAGACAGCAGGAGTGGATGCCTATGAAAAAATAGCACTAGCTGCAACAGTAGAGATGGGCAAACTGAAACACGTAGCTGTTTCGAAACAATTGAAACAGTACAATGTAATGTTTCGATACGCTGTTTCGAAACAGTGAAACAGTTTGTGTTTTGTAATCGAATAGACCTACACATTTTATCATCTTGAATGGCTACTGTATAAGTATGTCCATATAAATACAAATGAGGTGCGAGAGCGCTAATCATATCGCAGAAAGTATGAAACTTTCACTTAGGTGTCTTGGCAGTTTCGTATTTCCTGCAGCAAGTGCACTGCTTTTGTGTCGTGTGACTTCCATACTTTTCAATTGGCTGAGGACAGAGTTTGTATGTTTGACATAATAGACTTTGCCAAACTCGTTTCCCTGTATTCTAGCTCTTAATTTTGATAGGTTGCATGAGTGAAAATCCGTATGTGCTCTTGAAAAGGCATATCATGAGATGTAATTTATTGAGATAGCGTTCTGGGAAGGGAGGCACTGAATTAACATTCATGAGTGTGCCACTCACACTTTTCTTAGTCAAATTTTCCGTTTTTTGTCTCATAGAGCAGGCCTGCAAAGTGACTGATGCACACAGATAAAAAAATTATCATAACAGACTGGAGCATATAACGCAATGGTAAAGTATGGCAGTTTTTCATCAAACATTCACAAGTCAGCTGAATACAGCTCTTAATATGTACACTTGATAGAACTGGAAAACATGTTAAAATATTTCAAGGTAACTGAAATGCAGAGATCGGTATGTTGCCTTGTAGTATAAAATCCAGATTAAAATTTAAAACAATTCATACAGTGCAATGCCCTTGTCATACCTACATCATGGCAGATCTGACGCTACTCCACTTACAATTCTTGCTAAAGAAGTTTGTCTGATGTACAGTCATATGGAGATCACTCAAGTACTCACAGCAAGCAGATATATTTTCATTTTATTGTAAACTTCGTCAGGAAATCAGAGATGAAGTTAAGTTGCTGTTGGAATGCAATTTTTATCACAGTATCCGAAGGACAAAAACAAAAGTATCAAAGTACCATAGTTGAACTGCCTGAGAATTATTTATGATACACAAGTATTAAGACGCCTATATTGCGTAAAAACCAAACATAGTGTATTTATAAAAATAAACACACAAATATGTACATACATAAATCAGATGATTGTTCTCAAACACACAAATAAACATACTGGTGAACAAAAACGTGTCTCCTGTGTGCAACAAATTTCAGAAGTATGTTCCTGTAAGGTAGCTACATGCAGGATTTAGTGGACTAAAGAAAATACAGTCAGATACAAATTCAGTGCACATTCTCCAGAGAAAAACAATATCAATTGAAATTTTACTGTTTAATTTCTGAGTAGATCTACTGTACCTATTCTCACTTTTAGTTTAGAAATATCATGTTTGATACTTTTCCACTTGAAGGACGGGATTGTCTGTCTTTTATTGTTTGCTCTTGCTTTTAAAATATGCGCTCACATAGAACAGAGGTGGCCATAATACAAAGACATCGTTTCATTATTTCAAACAGCGGAGGAAACAACACATGGTGTTCTTTCCACGACAGCAATGGATAATATGATCTGACATCTTCATATATTTATCAAGCTATACTTGCAGCACGTGGATTTTCTACACTTTGGATCAACTCTCCTACAGCTCGGTCAAAATCTTGCCAAATGTTGCCAGTGCTAGAGTTGAATGACCTCACCTTAAATGGTTTTGCCAGTGGTGGATTGTCTGTAGAACACCTTGTGGGTTTCTGTCGTATTAAACAGCACTTGTTAATTATGGCATCTTTTGTTTATTTTAATCAATGCCCAGTTTTTATGAACCCATGCTCCGTGAAGCGAGGATCCAGTAATGTTGCTCTGCAAGCAATTGCTTTATCTGCAAACTTTTGAACGAGGAGGATACAGATTCCATTATCAAGTTTAGCAGTTACTATATTAATGGCTTCATTGCTGTAATCTGAGTTTTTCAGTCTCAGACATTGACTTTGTAAACCTATGCTTAATAAGACAACTTTTGACAATGTTGCATTTCTTTTGTTGCTAATTTCAGTTGTGACTTGCTTAAAGGGAGATTGTATTTCACAAGATTTTTCAATAACTGATCAGCCTTCATTAGACAGTTTTGTCTGTGAATCCAAACTGAGGATGGTGAGGGTGCAAAGGCTATATGATACATGGAATTCCATCTTGTAGGGAAATCTTGTTTTGGCGTTAAAATATGGAAGCCCATTTGCTTCTGAATATTGTGTAATTTCTCAAATATTTGAGGACTTCTTTTGAAAAATTTTACTATTGACTTCACTTTTGTCCTTGTCTGTGTAATTGGTTCAAGGCTTACTTTCACAATTAAATTCAGTGTATGTGCAAAGCAAGGTATATGCCACCATTTGCATCATCACTGCCTTCACCATATTAGGTGTATTATCTGTAGTACAAGCTATAATTTTATTGGTAATACCCTCAGTTGAAGTCACATTTTGTAATTCAATGGAAATGTTTTCACCTGTATGCTTGTTATGGAATTTAAAACTAGATAACAAATATGACTTCAGATTGAAGTTTTCATCAATGAAGTGAGCAGTCATTGCAATATAATTCTCATTTTTCACAGATGTCTATCAAGCAGTCGTAATGCAGATGGAGGATGCAGCTTACACTGCAGATCTTTCTCATATTAGTGTGTTGTCGAACACTTGAGAGATTAAGCTTTTGGTGACGGTTTTTCTACTGGGATGTACACAGTTTTCATTTAATAAATAAGTCTTTTTCTAATCTCTACACTCTCAACTACATTAAACGGAAGATATTCTTTAACAACAAGTCATAAAATCTGTTTGTCTATTATGGTTCACTTGGATGAAGGCACTGATCTTGGTGCAAATCCAGTAATCTTTGTTTGTCTACCACATCTACCCAGAACTGGACCAGCAGATTCCTGAACATTTGCTGTAGTCGTTGAACTGACTTCGTCACTGCCCAGATTCATAAAAACTGGTTTCGAACGAGTTTCACTTAAATTAACTGTTGGATGCTTATGTCGCAAATGTCTGTTTAAGCAAGAGGTTGAACTACTTTTAAACGACAACACTGCCGAGCACAAGTTACACTTAATTTCCTCAGGATTCGTCTTCATAAAATAATCCCACACCATGCTTCATAAAATAATCCCACACCGTGCTTCTCAACGCCATAGCTGAAGACAGAAGAACCACTACGAGTGGATCTGGAGGTGGGAGCAAACTGCAGAAACAACAGATACGCCACTGGGATTCCCACATTCCATTAGTATGGGTAAGATACCCATCCTGCTAATTTCCATGCACACAAAAGGAATCTTTGTGGATAATAGACTCACAAATAAATAACAAAAAATAACAGAAAAAATTTTTGCCTTTCAAGATGTTTCGAACCATTACTATAAATTCACCATGCTTCCTAGACCTTCCCGTTCACCATTATACTATCAGTGACACGTCAAAAAGATTGTGTGCAATCATACCTACATCAATTTTATGTATGTGTCTAATAACTGTCACTCTACGCCTTTTGTTTTTATTCTAAATGTTGTAGGCTTATTTGCGTTTCTTAATATGATTACTGTACATGAACAGAGAAGCGTATGTTTTAAAAAATGTCTAATTTAACTGAATGATTTTCATACATTTATTATTTTGAATGTGAATAGTGTGCGTTATTTTATTGTTTGGTTAATGTTTATAAAGCAGATGTTACGCCATTTCGGAATAGGGCAGTCAGCTAGAAACGAAGCTGTATTTTCGGAAACCTTAAGCTTCATGCTATTGCTTGCCAAAAAGATTTCGACAGTCTTGAAAGTGTTTCATGAAGTGGTATGTTAAATGTGTTTCAGTACCTGAGCCGAGCCCGAATCTTGTCCGACACAGAGCGGAATGAAACATCACTGTTTCGATACAGTTAGTCCGTTCCAAGCACAGACGGACTGAAACAGCGTTGTTTTGAAACAACGATACAGTTTCTGTGTCTGGCTCGAGATCGCATCTGGTTCGGTTATCCGAGACAGGGGCGGAATGAAACACCACTGTTTCGAAACAGTGAACCATAGCTGTTCCGAAACACTGAAACAGTTCCACGTATCGATACACTGTATCGAAACATAGAAACACTGGCCAAGTCTATGCAACAGGTTTTCTGCCAATGACAACAGAAAAGAAAAGTGCACCAACAGCATATGAGGAAGAAACATCTGCAGATACACTCTACGATGAAAAAATTACGACTGTGCAAACAGAGATAAGTAGTGTAACAAATTTCATAACACCTCACCAAAACGTTCAATCTAAAATAAACAACAATTATGATCTTAAAATTTGCTATCTGAATGTTCAAGGACTAATAGATAAAGAATTTATTGTAAACAGTTTTGGACTAGATAACAAATTTGATATTTTCTGTCTGAGTGAACATTGGGTTACTGAGAGTGTACTTCCAATTGTCAAACTTGATAACTATAATGTAGCAAATAGTTACTGTAGAAAATTGCGTATAAGAGGTGGTGTGGCAATATGTATTAATCAGTCATTCAGCTGCTCCATTGTTAAGTTGGACCTAGATTATTTATGTGAGGAACAGAACTTTGAAGCCACTGGTATAGTAATGGACGGTCTTAAGTTAGTAAATGTATCCCTTTACAGGTCACCTAAGGGTATCATCAATGTATTTCTAGAAAAATTGGACATACTGTTAGATGTACTAAGAGGGACCAGATGGTTGCATTATGACATAGCAATTGGTGGAGATCTGAATGCAGATTTTGATATAATAACACATAAACGTACTGTGACTGAGTTGAAAAACCTTCTAAGACAGTGCAATTTGCACTCAATCAATAACAGGCCCACAAAAGATAAAGCATGTCTCGACAATATTTTTGTCAACTTTAAACTACAGAAGAGTCATGTGATGTTACAGCGTTTCCATTTTCAGATCACGACTCTGTATCTTTAAACTATACAAGTAGGTTCTGTTTTGATAATAGTAATATTCCTAAGCCTGTCCCAAAAGTTATAATCACCAGACCTGTCACAGATGACAAAATTGTTCAGCTCTGTAAGTCCCTTGCTGAAAGAGACTGGTTCAACCAATGTCATTGTGACACAAGCTATAGTCTTAGTGCTGATTTGTCAGGGAAACTATTATTTGAGAGATTTTTTAAAACATTTCAGGCACAATTTAATGACAACATCCCCATAAAGAAATGCAAATTAACTGACAAAGGCTTAACAAACAGACAAAATTTGTGGTTCACTAAACAATTATCAAATATGAAAAACCAAGTTATGGTGTTGCACAATATATGTAGCAATCAGAAAACAGAACATGCCAGATTAGCCTATGTAAAATGCAGGAATGAGTATAAAAAAGCCATCGTGGAAGCCAAAAAAGCACATAATTTCAATACCATTGATAACTCCACAAATAAGTGCAAAGCTGCATGGAAATTAATAAATAGTGTTGCTAAAGATGTAAGAAGCAAAAAAATTAATATAAGTCCCCAAAAATTCAATGATTTCTTTATTAAATCTGTTGAAAATGTAGGAAATACTATAATCAAACCCGATATCAGTTCATCAGAGTTACTTTCTAAAAATGTTTGCAGAACACCAACAGACACAGGTACATTTATGTTCTCCGAGGTCTCACCTAGTCATGTCCTAAGCATTGTAAAACGGATGAAATCTTCAGACAGTGTAGATATATATGACATATCCTGTAATTTACTAAAGAAAGTAATAGACTATATTGTATACCCCTTTACATTCTGTATAAATAAATGCATATCTGATGGATATTTTCCCGAAGAACTCAAAGTGGCTAGGGTAGTTCAATATATAAAAAGGGAGATATGGACTCACCTTCCAGTTACAGACCAATCTCCATAGTCCCAGCTTTTTCTAAAATACTGGAATGTTTAATTTACCAACAGCTGTCTGTCTATTTTGAAAAATTAGGAATAATTAGTGAAACTCAGTATGGTTTTAGGAAAAAGTTGTCTACTGTGGATGCTATAGACTTTGTAGTCAAATACTTACATCAAGTGTTTGAGGATAATGGCTATGCTCAACTCATATTTTGTGATCTAAGCAAAGCTTTTCACTGTGTAAAGCATAAGCCACTCCTAGAAAAACTGGAATTCTATGGCATTAGACATAACAGCCTTAAATTAATAAAATCATATCTTTAGAATCGTAAGCAAGTTGTTTGTGTAGGAAGAGAAATGTCGAGTATAGAACAAGTCAAGGTGGGTGTTCTGCAGGGATCTGTGCTGGGCCCCTTTTTGTTCCTGATAATGATAAATGATCTGCCGTCATTTATCAAGTCCACCACTGTGTTTTATACAGATGATACAACATTTCTTCATGCTAGTGATGATTTAAATAGCCTTAAAACTTGTGCAGCAAAGACAATTGATCAAGCATTCTATTGGTTCAAGGCAAATGGATTCCTGCTGAATGAAAACAAAACACAGCAGATGGTCTGTAGTCTTAGAGACAAGCTTCTGTCAGATGATCCAAGTTATGTCAAATTTTTGGGGTATACATTGATGATAAATTATCTTGGGGTCAACATGTACAATACCGAGCGGGGTGGCGCAGTGGTTAGACACTGGACTCGCATTCGAGAGGACGACGGTTCAATCCCGCGTCCGGCCATCCTGATTTAGGTTTTCCGTGATTTCCCTAAATCACTCCAGGCAAATGCCGGGATGGTTCCTCTGACAGGGCACGGCCGACTTCCTTCCCTAATCTGATGAGACCGATGACCACGCTGTCTGGTCTCCTTCCCCAAACCAACCAACCATCAACATGTACAATATATTAGTGGTAAATTGTCAAGAATTATTTACCTGTTAAGGCGACTTATGGATTGTGTTCCTGAAAAATATGTTAGAACATCCTATTTTTCATTCTTTCGAAGTATAATAACATATGGAATTATTTTGTGGGGGAACTCTAGCTGTGTACATGACATATTAATACTGCAAAAAAAAGCTATTAGGATAATTCCTGGTTCTGCATATAAGGCACACTGTAAACCACTGTTCTGTGAACAGAAAATCATGATTGTTATAAACTTGTACATATACTATGTTCTAATTTATACGAAGAAGAAATTACCAGAAACAAAAACCAGAGAAAATGTACATAGCCACAATACAAGAAGGAATATGTGCCTCTATATTCCTTACCACAGATTGTCAAAGTCACTCAACAGCTATGAAATCATGGGGTACAAATTATTTAATAATCTTCCTCAATCTGTTCAAGAATTACTTGAACAATTATTCTAAAAAACAATTCATGACTGGCTAGTCCTCCACCCATTCTATGGTATAAGAGAACTCATCAACTGTAATATAATACTATAATGTTAACAACAAACATGTTGTTTTTTCAAACTATTAATTGTATTTTAGTATGTATATGACGTTGTCTATTGCTGTAATGGCCGAATGACAATAAAATTATTATTATTATTATTATTACCACTTTGAAATCTTATCACTATCGACTGAATATGTACACAGCTTCTTTTGGAAAGTGTTTCATTGTAGATAAATATGTAGTGTCCACGTTAGTGAACATATAAAATTCTTTAGTTATGTAATTCAATTAAAGATTGATGTTGTGTTATGTTACTGATATGTTGCTTATTAAGAGTGAATAATTAAAAAGATTTAAATCACATAGCACATACTAACTTCACCAGAAACTGCACACAACATTCTCTAACTAAATATAATAATAAGAGATGACTTTCGGGAAATGCAGGTTTCTTAACACTATACGTTTCTAGAACCCTGCATCCCACTTTTGTAGTTAGACACAAACAGCCACAACATATACATGGGTGTGAATCTTAAACTTTCAGTGATATGCAAAATGGTGAGTACATTCAGATATTAAGTACCTACAAAACAATTACACAAAGATATTTTTGTCCACTTTATCTTTTAATCTTGTTTCTCAGACAATCATCTGAATTCTATCTGCTTCTACAAGATTATAAGCCATGGCACAAACTGAGTATTTTGTGGCAGAAGAACAACACAGTATTTTATGATTTACTTATCTGATACATGTAGTTATTGATAATAACTGACTGCATCTCCTCACGACAATATCCGAGTCCTTGGGCATTCTTAGTATCGTACTCCAAAATTTAACAACATGTACACAAAAAATATGATTATATACTTCACAGAATAACCTTCAAAGCTTTGTTACCAACTTTTCACAAAACCAAGAGAATTTTAACAAACAAGCACAGCTGCTTATGTACAAATAATATTTTAACAATCAGAACCTGTTCACCCATTATTGACAACAGAATTTTGACTAAATTACAATCACAAAAGATAATTACAATGTTAGTGAAATGCACCATGGCATACTTAACAAAATGTAAACATAGATTTTCTAATCAGGTTTACGGAAAAAGCATCATCTTAGTTTCTGTTTGGTCAGATAAGTATTTTCAACAATGAGAGCTTCAATTTTAAAGAAACATATGATTACTTCTCCATCTATGTTACTAACATTTGTAGCATAATGTCACATTGTATAGAGCCAAGTAGTGTCCTCACTTTTGTTTGAAATTCGAAAATACCAAAATTATGACAGTATGTATATGAAAAATAAACATTGTTTCTGTAAAATTAAGTAATAATGAGATTATTATGCTTGTAAAGCACATGCTGAATCAATAGCTGTAGAAGTGTAAAGTAAAATTTGTAATAATAAGAATTTACAAACATAGTAGCAGCTAGATCAGATTGTTTACTGAAAAGGTGCATCGTATTCTACAGATGAATTAGTTACGAAAAACTCATGTGGTCACTTTTTAAACAAATTGAGGCTTCAATATTTTCTCGTTCTCCATCTGTAGACTCATATTTTTGTGAGGAAAAGATGACGTTACTGATAAAATTAAGGAGTACATTGAATCATTCGAGATTAAAGTTACACAGTACATAAATAGATATATTATGTATTTGAAGGCAAGTTTTAATGAAGAGATCATGTATTCACTATTTTTACAGGGAGCCTGATGTGGAAGTGAAATACAGATTTAAAAATTTTTCCACTAATATTATAACTACAGGTTTGTTTGAGCTAAAAAAGATGTTTGTGGTAACTGTAAGGAACTCAAAACAGAACTAAAAAGCACTTGTCTTCCCAAGCCAGCTAAAATAACAATTATAAATTTCCATCACACTGGAGTAGCTTGGGTCAGCAACTTCTGTTAATCCATTGAATGAAAAATCAGTCCAAAGTTGCCATTTTCTATTTTTATTCACTCGATGACTAGTTTCAGGCCGAGACCCATTTTCAAATCATCATAATAGTTGAAAATGGCATTTCTGAAGATGTCGAAAATGCACGCTGCATGCAGATGTGTAAATTTCATAATGCTTAACACTGTTACACCTAGATATTTAATCGACCTTACTGTGTCAAGTAAACACACTACTAATGCTGTATTCGAACATTATGGAATTGTTTTTCCTACCCATCTGTGTGCATTGTAACAGTTCACTGCACATTTTTGACATCAGAAATGCCATTTTCAACTATGTTACAATGATGTGAAAATGGGTCTTGGTCCAAAACTAGTCATCGAGTGAATAAAAAGTAAAAAACTGCAACTTCGGACTGGCTTTTTGTTCTACTGAAAAGAACAATTGTTGCTCAGAAAATGGTTCATATTTGCAGATCCAAAGGTTCCATAAGAAGATAGAGGCTGCACAGGAAAAGTGCAAGCAAAATGATGATATGGCAGGTCTATGCATGGATTTTATGCAGAACATGCTATTTCTCTGCATTCCAGTGCAGGAAGTGTTTCACCTACAGCAACTATGGATCTTTGGATCCGCAAGTGTTATTTCTTTGAATACCATGGAGAAATAGCCAAAAATGGAGCAAAAGAGATTTGCAGTTTCTTGCATGCCTTTTTCCATGAACACTATTTTGGTAAAGCTATTAAAGAGATGCAGATTATCTCTGATGGCTGCTCAGGACAGAACAGTAATAATGAAGTTGTCCAATTCCTAATGGCTTTACTGGGGCTTGGTGTGTTTGAAAAAATATATCAATATTTTCCAATCTAGGGGCATTCTTTCCTACCACGTGATGGCATGTTTGGGAGAAAAAAAGAAAGTTATGACAAAATGACAGAGTTTGCTCAGATACTACACTGAACTTATTCTTCTCTCTCCCAATAAAAAGGATGCATTAATCGTCAACTATCTTGAGGATAAAAACATTGTTAAGAACTTTAAAGACTGGTGGGCAGGTCTTTGTAAGCCCAATGCCCAGACTATAGAAGCAATGGGAAGAGATAGGTAACAGAAAGTCAACTTTAATATACCACAGTACTATATGTTTGAGTATGAGAGGAGTGTTAGTAATCTCAGCATTCACTGGTGGATTGACTCAAAACTCTTTCAGGTTTTTAAAGCTGCTAAGAAACTGTAGTAGCCACCAGAAAGATCGCGGGAGGCGCACATTGGCACGGCACGTCACGGACGGTAGTTGCCGCCAGTAGAGTCCTGTCCACCAGAGGGCACGCGAGAATTCGGACGCGACCTCTGCCGGCGTAACAACAAGAACAACAACAACAACTCCGGCAGGACAGGCCGTGCGCAGTCAGTCAACATCGGGCATGCCTAGGACACAGTCCCGGTCTACGCTAAGTGAAGTGCGACGTAACGTGAACAGTGTTACTACACAATTGGCGACGAGTAGGGTCGTTCTTTCGCGTGTTGCGTCGTTGTTCCGGTTTCGCAGTTTCTCCACGGCATGGAGGATTTGGTGTGGGTTTTGGTTGCGCAGCAGACGGAGCTCATGGCCACCATGAAACAAGTGCTTCCGGCGTTGCTCTCCACGCCGTCTGCTCCGGCGCAGTTCCCTCCTCCCTTTCCCCCGTATGACGAGACGGCGGAGGATTGGGACGCATATGAACATCGCCTTCGGCAACATTTCCAGGCGTTTCATGTTGCCGATGCGGAGGTATGTCGTGCTCTCTTCTTGTCTTGGATATCTCCCTCGCTGTATCAAGTTTTGCGGCAGCTAGCACCGTTGCAGGAACCCTCGTCCTTGTCGTTTGACGCATTGTGTTCATTGCTGTCTTCATATTATCGCCGCCGCACGCATGTTGGGGCGGCTAGGGACGAGTTCTATCAATGCAAGAAACAGCCCCATCAGTCTTACCGGGCGTGGGCCGCTACCCTGCACGGTCTTAGTCGCAAGTGTCATTTTGTCACGGAGCAGCCGCGGGAGTCGTATGCCCATGTTATGGTCCGCGACGACATTGTTCGTTCGGCCCCTGATCGGGAGGTCCGGCAACGAGTCCTGCAGTTAGAAGACCCTTCCCTCGAGGAAGTCCTGTCCATTGCTCAATCGTATGAAGTCTCTCACGCTGCAGGTCAACAGCTGGAGGCGTGGTGCGACGTCGCGGAGGTTCAGGGCGGCGCGGCCGCGTCCACTGTGTCCGGGGTGGACGACGTGCGAGCGGTACAATCCGGCCATTACGGCCGCTCCCGCGCGGCGCGTAAACAGAATTCCGGCCGCCGGCCCCTGTTGCCGTCCTGTGCGTCGTGCTATCTACATCACGATCATTCAAAGTGCCCCCAGCGTTGGGCCGTTTGTCGCAAATGTCATAAAAACGGTCACATTGCTAAAGTTTGCCGCTCAGCCTCAAAGGAATCGAAGGAAGCAAGTCCAGAGGACATGGACGTTGACATTCAGGAAGTTTCATCGGGTCAGGCTCCCGATGCATCGGCACACAAACTCTTTATCGAGGTGTCGGTTCGGTCGCGCCGGTTACAACTGCAAGTAGATACGGGCGCGGCAGTTTCGTTGTTGAATGCACAAACGTATTCCGACCTTGGATCGCCCCCATTGGCGCCAGTTTACCGGCGTCTACGCGGTTATGGTAAACAGTTCATTCCCCTACCGGGTCAATTCACTACCGACGTGACTTACAAATCAGTCACTCGGTCTATTACTTTTATTGTTGTCAGTGATGCGAGCTCCGCTAACCTTTTTGGCCTGGATGCCTTTCAAGCTTTCAGTTTTTCTATCGCTGACACCATACAGTTGGTCTCCGAAGACGTTCCCTATCACTCATTGGAATCTTTGATCTCAGACTTTCCAGATATTTTTGAGGAGGGCCTGGGCGTGTTTCAGATTTTGAAGCTCATTTAACGTTGAAGGCGTCGGTTCGCCCGCGTTTTCTACGCGCGAGGCAGATCCCCTTGGCTCTCTGCCCTCAGGTAAAGGAAGAGCTAGACTGGCTGACAGCCCTAGGGGTCGTTCTTCCCATTTCTTCCAGTGAGTGGGCTTCGCCCCTCGTTATTGTCAAGAAGCCCTCGGGAAAATTACGTCTTTGTGGCGATTTTAAGGCCACCATTAATTCTCAATTGGTGGTGGGCACCTATCCTTTGCCTCGTGCTGATGAATTGTTCTCCGCGGTGGCGGGAGGCCACTATTTTTCGAAAATCGATCTGTCAGAGGCTTATCATCAGATACCACTTGATGAGGACTCCAAACGGCTGGCAGTCGTCAACACCCCGTTTGGCCTTTACCAATACCAGCGGTTGGCTTTTGGGATATCCAGTGCCCCGGCGATATTCCAGCGTTATCTTGAGCATGTCACGTCGACAATCCCTCATTGTATTAATTACCTGGATGACATCATTGTCACGGGCCGCAGCACGACGGACCACTTGCACAACCTTCGCACCCTCTTTCTCAAATTTAGGTCTGTGGGCTTGCGTTGCAACCTGCATAAGTCAACCTTCTTCCAACCGTCCATTGAGTATGTGGGCTACACCATATCTCGGCACGGCATCCAGCCACTAGGAAGTTTGGTCCACGGTATCGTCAACCTTCCTCGGCCCACTTCGCTGAAGGAGTTACAAGCTTTTTTAGGCAAGATAGCCTATTACCACCGGTTCATTCCCCGGGCTTCCACTATAGCCCACCCCCTGTACTGCCTTCTGCACAAGGGTGTTCCTTTTGATTGGTCGCCTGCATGCGAGCGAGCGTTCACCTTGTTGAAGGGCCACCTCACGTCAGCCCCTTGTTTGGCTACTTTTGATCCCCATAAGCCGTTGGTCCTGGCTACGGATGCTTTGCAGTATGGGGTGGGGGCGGTCCTGGCCCATCACAACGCAGATGGTTCCGAGCAACCACTGGCGTTTGCGTCGAAAACGCTTAGTCCCGCGCTGGCCCACTACTCCCAGGTGGACAAAGAGGCTTTGGCCATTGTCTACGCTGTTACCAAGTTTCACCCTTTCTTGTATGGCACGAAGTTTCAGTTAATCACTGACCATAAGCCATTAATATCGTTATTTGGCCCCGCCTCTCAGATTCCGGATAGGGCAGCCCACAGACTACAGCGCTGGGCCTTGTTCCTCTCTAAGTACCATTATGAGATTCGTTTTCGCCCTACAGGCCAGCATGCCAACGCCGACGCTCTTTCCCGTCTTCCAGTGGGCCCGGACCCTACATTTGATCGAGAGGAAATTATGTGTTTTCATTTAGATGTGGCGTCCCGCCAAGCGGTTGATGGCTTCCCGATCACTGGTTCTCGAGTCGCCAGGGAAACGGCGGCTGACCCGGTTCTCCAGCAAGTAGTTCGCCTCATTCAGCAGGGGTGGTCGACCCGCCCTCTGGGCCGGGCCTCGGACCCTCTTCGTAATTATTTTCTTCTACGAGACCGTCTCTCGGTCTTGGAAGGAGTTCTCCTTCTGGCTACCGATGATACAGCTCCTCGCGTGGTTGTTCCTGCAAGTTTACGAAGGGAGGTCCTCAAGTTATTACATGCGGGGCACTGGGGTGTTTCCCGTACTAAAACCTTGGCTCGCAGACATGTGTACTGGCCCGGTATTGACAGAGAAATTGAGCACCTGGTGGCCGCCTGTTCCCAGTGTGCGAGCCAACAAGCATCTCCCAGGGCAGCGTTCTCTTCATGGCCGCCGGCAACCCAGGCGTGGGAACGTGTTCACATCGATTTTGCGGGCCCGTTTCTCAATGGCTTTTGGCTCATTGTCATTGATGCTTATTCCCGATTCCCATATGTGGTTCGCTGCCTCTCAACCACATCAGAAGTTGCAATCCAGGCACTCGCAAAAATTTTTTCTGTGGAAGGTCTGCCAATCACCCTGGTCTCGGACAATGGACCGCAGTTTCTTTCGCAGGCCTTCCAGGATTTTTGTAGGCGCTTCGGTATTCGACACGTTTGCTCTCCACCCTTCCATCCACAATCGAATGGGGAAGCTGAGCGCATGGTGCGCACCTTTAAGACACAGATGAAAAAGTGTGTGCACGAATTTCCGGCAGAGGAAGCATTGACGTTTTTCTTGACGGCATACCGGACCACACCAATGGGAGACCGCAGCCCCGCAGAGCTCCTCCATGGGCGTCAACCTAGGACTCTGCTGCACCTCCTCCAGCCTGGTCCTCGCCAGTCTTCACAAAACGGAGTACCTGGTTTTCCACTGGGTATGTCAGTCTGGGCCCGTGGGTTTGGTCGCAATCCACATTGGATACCGGCGGTGGTCCTGCACCGACATGGCCGCCGGCTCTATAACTTGCAGGCGGGGGACCAGGTGGTACGTCGTCACCAAAATCAGCTCCGTCCACGTTTGGACACCCACCCTTCGACCTCTCGGACACCGGCTTCCCCATTGCCGGCACCTGTATTGGTTTCACAGGGGACGTTACCTCCTCTCCCCGCTGTGACTCTGCCGCACTGTGATGGTTCTCAGCCTTGGCAGCCTCCAGTGGCTCCAGCACCGGCATCACCGTCATTCGAGATGCCCCAGCGAGAGCCGGCCCCCCTAGCCGACCCAGTTTCGCAGGGGGCTAGTTCCCCTGTGGTCGTCCCTTCCCCTTCGTCCCTGCCACTGGGTCTTGCCCCTCCTGAGGTGGAACAGGATCCAGAGTTCGACAGCTTGTCGCCCGTTCTGTCCCGGGCTCCGGTTGTGGGATGACGGGGGCCTCTTCGTGTGGGTCACTTCCAGCCGTATTCGAAGGTTCCAGCTCGAGGGTTGGCAGATCCCCTCGACTCTGGCCATCCAATGGATGTGGAGGTCATCGCTCCTGCCCGACGCTCCACCTTCCGACGCCGTGGATCACAGTGGCTTCACCCCCCGAAGGAGGAGGAGTGTAGCAGCCACCAGAAAGATCGCGGGAGGCGCACATTGGCACGGCACGTCACGGACGGTAGTTGCCGCCAGTAGAGTCCCGTCCACCAGAGGGCACGCGAGAATTCGGACGCGACCTCTGCCGGCGTAACAAGAACAACAACAACAACTCCGGCAGGACGGGCCGTGCGCAGTCAGTCAACATCGGGCGTGCCTAGGTCACAGTCCCGGTCTACGCTAAGTGAAGTGCGACGTAACGTGAACAGTGTTACTACACAAACCTCAGACTCTCAACAGCCTCAGTACATTTTCGCTTCGTAATGCTCTTTTCTATTATTTGCTTTGTTTTGTTTTACTATTATTATTATTATTTGCGTAACAACGCATATATGAAAAGAGCCGCGAAATACCTTTTAGTAATGCTGTGCTATGAATTTCTTTATAATCATTAATTTTCAACAAAACAGAATATATTGGGTTCTTATTGTTCTGTATCTGGCTTTCTATTAAAGGAACATTTTTCGTTACTGTAGATCACTCTAAAAGTCAACATATCTTCCCCACTTTACAGTTATTGAAAATGAAAATTACTTTGTTATGAATACTGCTGTTACAGTTTGCATGATTGTTCAACAACAAAATTTTGCAGTGGATTTTGGTTATCAGTAAAACACCATTCAGTACCACGACTAGCACAAGAACATGAGACTATTATCGGAGAAAAATACGTTTTCACTATAAGGTTTGCCAGACCAGAACCAAGCACAGCAAGATTCCTACTATATTACGAAGGTAAATTATCTTTTTGTACTGTTAGTTATATATATTATCAGCGGCCCGCGTCAACCTGCAACACATCATAAAATCTGCTGCTCTGCTCTGCAAGTCCGGAAGCTGAAAGAAATAATTTTATTTCACTATTACCTTCCCGCTTCTTTGCGGTATGATAGATTTCATTTAATGTAGTTTGAATACGCCGCGGCAGCGGCTCGTTCGTTCATAGCGCAGCTCGGCACCACGGATAATATTTAAATAACTGAAAATGTCTCAAAAGGATGGGATAATATGCCAAGCAAGCTATTACAAGTAATAATGCAAGGTTTCATTTAAATAACTCTATTCAAAACATTTAAATATGTGAACTATTACACACCTTTAAAATGAGTACGTAATGGCGTACATCTCTCAGTCTTGACAAAAGAAGGCTACGCTAGCGTACAATACAACGTCACAGGCTATCCTACTCGCTTAACTCCAAGAAGAAGGCAGAGAAATTAATGTTCACTCTGTATTATTTATACTAGTTGCACATTATCATCTTTGTTTGATATTTATCGTCTGTGGCGGTTTCAGTACTTGCCGACACAGATATTATCTAAAGTAAATAATAAAAAAAAAATACATAATTTTATACAATAACAAAATATGATACACAAGGTTTTCTCGTTACTACATAATATGTCTTTTGCTAATAGACGTTACAATGCCCCCTGGCAGCAATTGACTAACGTTAAGAATGTTGGGCAATATGCTGCCACTAACGTCTGTTTTGTCATTGTCTGTCACCTTCATTGGAATATTCACTGTTCACTTCTTAGCTCTTTTGCACTATAGTTTTAATTACACTCTTTATAGTTTTCTCACACTTTGCGAGGTGACCGTAAACCTAGTCCCAGGATCCTTACAGTTATCTGGCTCCCCCATTCGGGCTACGTGCGGTCAGAAAACCTGGGAAAACTGCGCCGGAACCATGGTCATCTCGCCGGGTTTGTCTTAACACACAGTTTGATTGTTCATCAAAAAAGGTTGGACTTTATCCAATGTTCACAGATAACAAAGGCTATTTATGACAAAATGTTAAACTTTTAGTCTCTTTGTTAAAATGTACCTTCTACACTCTTTCATATTTGTGTTCTGTGTTACAATGAAAGTCAATTATTAAACAGTTTTACAGTAGTGTAATGGATTGTCTCTGCACTTACTCACGACAAATGTTCTACCATGGTATGGCATTCGTGTCAGTTTACTTCACTAATATGATGAAAACATATGATATATATCACTGAACCAATGAATATTTTGAGTCTACACACAGTAACTAAAGAAAAAAAAATGTTTGTCACGTAATTTCGTGTCCAATAAACCATTTTCATATTAGTACATTAACCACGTAGTTGGTAGTTCGGTTGAATGACAACAATGTTGTACGAAGCGGGCGGCACGAAGCAATTGTTGCGTAGCGTCGTCTGGAACGCGGTGTGCCGACGACCGCTGGGGTCGACGACCGGCTCGCAGTAACAGCGACGTCGTGCTGAGGTGGCGCCCGAACAGTCACGAACCGCGCCGAACCATTCACCAATGTCGGCGTGTTGCAGTGGTTTACCGCGACCGGCTGGCTGGCGGCACGGCACTCGTCTCTGCTTCTCCGCATGGCTCCCCGTCGTAACGCATGAAACAAATATTCCACAACAGTGTACTGTCTTTAAGGATACAGATTACTAGCTGTGGAAGAAAATGCAACTTGGTTAAAAGCTTTATTATTCAGTAAGCCGGCGCTTCGCTGGTATGCACAGGATGTTTTGGCGTGATAACAGTTTTCTTGTGGCATTGTGACACTGGTATTCAGGGTTCGTCACACGCACATTGTACTACACACTTTCACTTGTTCTCACGGTCGATACGCTGCCAGAGCGTCTCTCAACACGTGAAAATGTTTCGGTTCACACACACTAAATGTCTCCGTCGAGCAATGTTTGTTTGAATCAACTCCGAACGGATCACTAACTACTATTTTTATACACAGTATATTGTTCGTTGAGCACTGCACTATGACAGTTAGTCACTCAACACTTGACTTATACCAACGTATATATTGGTGCAGATACAACAGTCATTTTCTGTCCCTACTACACACAATATTCCGTCCTTTCCTCGATTGTTTATGCACACAGTTTATTTTTAATGCATCTCAACTGTTCTTAGCATAATCACTCTCATCTACATTGAGTCCATTGTGTTTACCTTGTCACTACACACTTTTAATGCTATTACTAGGTGTATATGGCCTTTTTGTAATTATTTAAAGGTGTGTGATTTTTGGTACATAGCTTTCTTTTCCTTTTTCAGTGTAGCTTGCCAGGTTATCACCCATCTAGCAAACAGATTTTACCATGTGCATGACAGCTTGACTTGGGCATATTGCTCAACAAATACTTCATTTAGTACTAGTATTATTTTTAATGATCTGTCCTACAGGACTACAGTGTAGTTTCCGCGTTGATTAACTTGATTCGTGTATCGCGTAATTAATATTCAAGGGCGTGTACCAAGAACACAGGCTTCAATTGAAGCATCGATACATACAAAGCGGAGTTCACACGGAACGGGTTTGTTTTTGATTGGATTCTGCTCCAGTGTCGTTCTCAGATCACTACTGGCAGTAAACGTTACATCACATAATTGTTTCGTACTACAAAGTCAATTTTTGGCTAGTAGAGACTCTCTCTCAGGCTTCCTTAATTCTAACACAATTACATCTGTTACTTTACTATATGGGATTGCATCATTAATTATACTTACTTGCTACAAATGGAAAATGATTCAAACAATTAATCCTTATTTTATCAACAAAAAGATTGTTCGTTGCTTGATGAGCATATAGTATTTTAATGACACTAATTGTCTGTAAACAAGATCTTCCCTTTGCATGCTATTGCTCTGTTTACTGATTCTACTTCCTCAAAGTTTAATTACACACAAATTCTTTCTTAAAACTAACATACTTATACTCTAAAACACAATTGAAATCTTCTTATAACTACTACTATTTACATGTGACATGTCACTGAATAAATAATTTTACATCTTTACATGGATACAATCCTTTTATCTTCCCCGTTTGTGGATGTGCTAACAAATAGCTACATTCGTGTGGCACCTTTATTACTTCAAAGGGCCCTGAATATAGCAATTGCCACTTACTATTTGGCTTTAAGGTGGCTGAGGATTTGGGGTGGTTACGAATAAGCACCATGTCCCCTACATTGTATTTCTGTTTGTTAGTTACACCTCGGTCGTACTTCTTTTTTCTCTTTGCAGCACAGCTGGTTAGTTTGTTCCATATCTTTTTTATCTTTTCCTCCCTTGTTTCTGCCCTGGCTGGTAGTCTCGGTAAAGGCGTGAGCCATTCATTCTGTGTCTCATTAACTCCTTTCAATATCTCTACCGGTGGGTATCCTGTACTTGAATGGGGTGTTAAATTGTGTATTTCTACAAATTTAGGTACCAACCCAGGCCATTTTGTATGTTGGTTCCCTATGTAAATTCTAAGGAACTTATTCAATTCCCTGAATGTTCTTTCTACTAAACTTGCTTGGAATAGCTTGCATGACATCAAAAAACTTAACGCCTGGTGGTCACTATACACTTTAATCTCCTTACCATATAGAAAGTAATTAAACTTTTTTACAGCCCAGACTACGGCGAGCGCTTCCAGTTCGGTTGGCGAGTAGGCTCTCTCGCAGCTAGTTAAAGTCCTACTGGCAAAGCCGATAATCTTTATTGTTGCCAGGTCGTTGCCTTCCTCCCACTGGAACAGGCACGCTCCCAAGCCATAGGAACACGAGTCCGTCGCAAGACAAAAATTTTTTGATAGATCCGGGTGCCGCAAAATATTTGCATTCAGCAGGGCGGTTTCAATTGCTTCGAAAGCTTGCTGACATTTGTCAGTCCAAACCCACTGCACATTTTTTCGTAGTAAGTTTAACAATGACGCGTCGTTTAACAACTGATTAGGTACGATCCTTCTTAAAAAAGACGTAAGTCCAATGAATGCTTTCAATTGTCTCTTAGTTCGGGGGCTCGGAAATTCTTGGATCGCCTCTAGTTTTTTGTTTTCTGGGCTGATACCAAGCGGCGTGATAAGGTGGCCTAGAAATTTAATTTTATTTCGTCCGAATTTTGACTTTTCTAAATTTGCTGTCACACCTGCTTGCTTAAATCTCTCTAATACTCTATGCAGCAATTCCATATGTTCGCCCCAAGTAGCAGTAGCGATTACAAGGTCATCAACATATACTGTGATTTTTTCTAACAAGTCTGGACCCAGTACCGTGTCTAGAGCAGTAATAAATACTCCAGCACTCACATTCAATCCGAAGGGAAGTACCTTGAATTGGTAACTTCGCCCTCTGAATATGAAGGCTGTGTACTTCCTTGATTCTGGTGTAAGTGGGATTTGCCAGTACGAACTTTTAAGATCGACCGAGGTCAAGTACTGCACTCCGTGAAATTTTTGTATCTGCTCATCTAAATTTTCTGGACGGGTCCTGACAGGTATAATAATTTTATTGATGTCCCGCGCATCTAACACTAGCCAGATTTTTCCGTTGGCTTTCGCCACTGCTACAAGAGGACTACTGTATGGGGAGAAAGAGGGTTCAATGATATCCCACTCTAACATCTTCCGAATCTCTTTAGCCACTACTTCCCTCCTCGACCAAGGGATGGAGTAAGTTGTGCGACAGTATGTTTTATGGGGCATCACCTCTATGTGATAGTGGTACCCTTTGACTATTCCTGGTCGGTCGGTAAATACCATGGTATATTCCGATAGCAGCTGTGTCAACTGTTGCTTTTGTATGTTGCTTAAACTTTCAGATTCCTATACTTTGGTTTGAAATGCCTCAACATTTGTTTCAAAATTTCGATCCTCTAAATTTGGGTAATAGAGGTCTGCTACATGTGAAAAATCATCGAGGTGTAGTACCCAGGGGTTCCTACATTTGATATTAATTTGGTTGCAACATGGCACAAGTACCTCCTTCGATTTCATCATAGGCAACTCAATCCTCCTACCTTTATTAACTATGCTTAGTTTTCCCGAGGAGAGGTCGATCACGCCGTCCCTTTCACAGAGAAAATCTACGCCCAGAATGCAGGCCACCTTTAACCCTTTAACAATGAGGAACGAGCTCACTATGCCTTCGCCCTCCTTACAAATCTCCACCTGCACCTGGTACTTAACTAATTGGCTCTGTGCACTTATGGCTCCAGACACCTTGCAATTATTAACCGGGAAAGTCGGTATGCTACGTCCTTTCCCCAGCGCTTTTAACAACTCTATACTCATTACACTCACTGAGGCACCTGTGTCGATGATTATTTTCACTGCAACATCATTGATTTTCGCTTCTATTATGGCTTGCACATTCTTGTTGCTATCTTTCTTACATTCGTGCAGTTCGGTCAGTAGATCTTTATCCATACTGATACCGTCGTTGTATCGCAGCATACGTATTCCAGGGATATTATTGTCATTCGTGTTGCTCTCACTCCACCCCTCGGCCAGCGATGGAGAGCATATTGAGGCCGATTCTAGATTGTTGGATTGCTTGCTTGTGAGGTACTTGGACGGCTATTGTCCGCGACCTCTACTATGTGTACGTTTTGATTTGTAGGCCGCCACGACTGCGCAATAGGCGCGTTTTGCAGTGGTGGTCTGTTGTTGTCGTACCGGTCATTACCCTGTCGCTCTGGGCTTGGTCGCTGATTCTGATTCCAATTGCGATTACTGTCACTGTAATTGCTATGCCACTGACCTCTCACATTTTTCCAGTGGTTGGTCCCTGGCAGTCCGGAATCGACGCTTTTTATTATGGGACGGTTGCCCATACCCGTTCTGACTTCTACCATTATTACCATTTTGCGAATGCTCTTGCCGCTTGTTACCACCCCCACCATTTCCATGGTTGTGGTTTTGTGCACTATTATTTCTGTCATGTTTACACCCTGATCCATTATTCCGTGAGTGATCACACGCTGCTTTTGCGTCTTCCTGGATTAAGTCTATTGAATCTAGAACAGACAGGAAATGTTCCATGTCGCTCTCTGGTACGTGTATTAATTTCTCTTTGATATGAATGGGTAAATGTGATTTTAGGAGTCTTATTATGTCTCTTGGTGAGATAGGCTCGTCCCAGTAGCGCGTTTTGTTTATAAACTTTTCAAAATACTGTCTCAAATTCCCAAGATGGGGTGAGTACGGTTCGGGATTGTATACTTCTTTTCTTAGCCGCTCTTGTATACAAGGCGACCAGTATTTCGACAAAAACGCCCTTTCGAACTGTTCATATGTCATGCAGCCATCTGCTACTTCCGTAGCCCACAACGCTGCATCACCCTGAATGTATGACATTACGTATTGAATTTTCTGTGCTTCGTTCCACACACTAGGCAAGATATTTTTAAAGCTTTTTATGAATACTGCGGGGTGTACTGACTTCCGTTCAGTAGTAAACGTTTGAAACTGCCTATTTTTGATTAAACTTTCTTCAACTAATATTTTTGGACTATGTGGGTTTGCTCCTGGGACATAGGCTGTGTGCTCCGAACCGAAGCTACAGCTCTTTGCATTATCGCCTAAGGATTCACCATTGTTGCGTCGCGTATAAGTTTGTGCGTTGCCAAAAACATTGGCTGTTGGCGACATAGTTTCATGTTCAAGATGTTTGCTGCTTTGTGCTGAACCCTTTTCCAAGTCGGATATCCGTTTGTTAATATTCACTTGCCACTGCGGAATATCCTCACTGAGTATTTGTTTGATGGTTTGCATGTCGTTCTGTACCTGACTATTTACTGCGGTACTGAACGATTCAGAATCTCTATCGGCCATGGCTGCTTGTATCTTAGAATTAATATTTTTGTCAATCTCACTCCCCTTCGCTTCTAGCCATGAGTTGACTTTGGTTTCAATTTTAGTCGCTTGTTCATTCCACTTCTGCTCTACAAGCTGTGTGGAATCTATTTCTAGCTTTTCTAATCGGTTGGCTAAGACACCTATCTCGTCTACCCTGTTAGTGTTTGCTACTTGCAGGTTGTTGACCTGTACAGTCAACTCCTGCACGGCCTTAGGTATCGACTCATAATTCTGTTTCATACCGGCAATCTCTTTTTTCATATTTTCTAACGATTGCACAAGTTGCTGGTCCCGCTCAGCTTGCTGGCAATCTCGCTCAGCTTGCTGGGCAAGGAAATTTTCTGCTAACTGGCGATCTCACTCAGCTTGCTGGCGATCTCGCTCGGCTTGCTGTTGCGCAAATTTTGCCTGGTAATCCAGCACGCGCTCTAATATCGCCTGAAGTGAATACCTACCAGGCAGATTACCACTCTCTGGTTCCTGCTTTTCTGGGGTTGTTACACTTTCTTTGTCTACCTCTCCTTGAGCACTGGGGGGAGGTGGCATCACTTCCTGTGCTCCTGCCCCCACATTTTTGCATGGTATATCCTCAAAAAGAGTACTTGTACTGCTTAATGCACCCGTTTCTACATTTCCTGCACTAACTAATGGCTGTTCCTCAGTATACATATTGCTCGGACGTTGACTACGCAATTTAACCATATTCATAAATTGCCTACTCGAACACAAGATCTGACAGTTTTTCCACTTGCACACAAAATATGTTAATTTATCTACAATACACTGCACACTAAAAATTACTATCTACAATCAACTTTGCCCTGTCATAAACACTAACGTCAAACTACGCACACCACTAGCGATATGAGATCACTTCACTGGAGTTAAGCTTCTACAAACAGGACAACTACACTGTAGTCTTACCTTTATTTTATCTGATTTCGGGGTTCGGCTGCCCCTGGATTATGTAGTCGTTACAGTTTCTCAGTACTATCAGGATCGTTTCCTCTGACTCGCTTGCAGTAGTGTGTTTTTTCATGAAAGGATGTTTGTACATTCATTAATACATGGCATTAATCATGATACACATACATACATTTATCACTAAATACATACATATATACAACAATAGACACTGAAGAGAAAATACATAAAACAATTATTTTCGTGGCTACTGCAAATTCGGGCCCCGTGTTCATCACATCATAAAATCTGCTGCTCTGCTCTGCAAGTCCGGAAGCTGAAAGAAATAATTTTATTTCACTATTACCTTCCCGCTTCTTTGCGGTATGATAGATTTCATTTAATGTAGTCTGAATACGCCGTGGCAGCGGCTCGTTTGTTCGTAGCGCAGCTCGGCACCACGGATAATATTTAAACAACTGAAAATGTCTCAAAAGGATGGGATAATATGCCAAGCAAGCTATTACAAGCAATAATGCAAGGTTTCATTTAAATAACTCTATTCAAAACATTTAAATATGTTAACTATTACACACCTTTAAAATGAGTATGTAATGGCGTACATCTCTCAGTCTTGACAAAAGAAAGCTACGCTAGCGTACAATACAACGTCACAGGATATCCTACTCGCTTAACTCCAAGAAGAAGACAGAGAAATTAATGTTCGCTCTGTATTATTTATACTAGTTGCACTTTCTCATCTTTGTTTGATATTTATCGTCTGTGGCGGTTTCAGTACTCGCCGACACGGATATTATCTAAAATAAATAATAAAAAAAAAAATACATAATTTTATACAATAACAAAGTATGATACACAAGGTTTTCTCATTACTACATAATATGTCTTTTGCTAATAGACGTTACAACATGGAGAGAAATGTTATATAAACAAGCTTAAATTAAGAAATATAACTTGAGCAACACATCCCAGAGGAGCACAAAAACTTTTGTTTATATTTTACAGTGCCTGAAGAAACACACATTGGTGATGATCTAGCAGCTGTTCTAAATTCATGAAATTTATTCGTAACTGCAAAATCTTCCTTACATTAACTGTGTCAGGTAATAAGATATTACCTATTGATGACACATGAAAATCTGTGCGGGACAAGGACTTGAACTAGAGATGAGTCATTCGTGAACAGGAACCATTCACCAAGATGAACAGAAGGAGTGAGGAACAAATTCTAAAGAACGGTCTTTCATATTTCGCTTCAGTCATGGCTTCCTACTCATAGTTCCTGGGAATGGGAAACAGTCATGCTTGATAATCGAGTGTCTGGTCTCATATTTTGTAAAGAGTATATGATAACTTCTACAATACTATTTCAGTGGTACAGGGTGGTGCACAAAACATCGACCCAAGTACTAGACTGCTCACTGTCACTCACCAATCATCATCTATTGTTTTGAAGTTGTTGTTTGCATTACCTTATATTGTTTCACTGCGTTCAGCCACTTAACACTATAGTTGGTTAAATGAGAGGTTTTGCAGAATGAAGGAAATTACTTCTACAAGTGTGTGAGAGTTCTGTAATGAATAAAACCTATGTACTCCATGGGGAAGGCAAGTGAACCCTCTTGGCACCTTCCATCCTTCAGTGACCTGTGCTAATAATTTTCAATTTTTTGTAAGAACCATATATCATGCACAAATGAACAGTGAACAAGTAAAAGTGAACGGTTCCCAAAAAAGAGCAATCACCAGTGAACTAGCTCCCAAGGATGAACATGTTTGCCCATTTCTAACTTGAACCTGCATTTCCCACTTGTTGCAACCAGTTGCCTTAACAACTTCAGCTGCTGAGCACACTTACAGGACCAACCCTAACTTGAATATTTTATACTGTCTATGACCCCATATCTCACAACTTTACTTGGATTTCCACCACAGTGTTTCAAGGAGGCAACATATTCAACATTGGTATTACAATCATCATTCTTCCAATTGAGGCTTGTAATACTTATTTTTAACATTGTATTGTGGAATCTATAGCTGCATTAGGTACTTTCAGGTGTCACCAATGGGTAATAGCATCACACCTAATCCAGTTAATGTCAGAAGATTTCACAACTGTGAATAAATTTCATAAATTTAGTACAGCTGCAAAATCATCAACAATGTGTGCTTCTTCAGACATTAAAAAAAAAGTATTACAAGCCTCACCAGGAAAAATGATGATTGTAATACCAATGTTGAATACCTTACCTCCTGGAAACCCTGTGGCTGGAATCCAAGTAAAGTTGCGAATGATGAGCTTGTAGACAGTATGACATATGGAAGTTTGGGCCAGTCGTGGAAGCACACCCGAATAGCTGAAGTGGTTGAAGGAACCACTCATGACAAGTGGGAAATCCGGGTTTGAGTCCCAGTCTGGCACAAATTTCCATGTTTCACCAATAGGTCATATATTCATGCCTAATGCAGCTAATAACAGAAAGATTCCACAACTGCAAATAAATTTCATAAATGTAGTACAGCTGTAAGATCATCAACAATGTCTCTTTCTTCAGACATCATTAAAAGTAAGCAATACAACTCTTTAAAGGCAAAATAATGATCACAATACCAATCTTGAATACGTGTCTCTTTGAAACCCTGTGATTGGAGTCAAAGTACAGATGTGAGCAACGGGGTTATGATATGATATATGGAAGTTAGGGTCAGTCCTGTAATCATGCTCAGATAGCTGAAGTTGTTAAGGTGACCATTTGTGACAAGTGGAAAATCTGGGTCTGAGTCCCATCATGGCACAAATTTTCATGTGTCACCAATAGGTAATATCTTCATACCTGTGGCAGTCATCGACCACCGGAATAGAGCAGAGTGGTACCTCTGCGCACAGACATGCCTTTAGGACGCGGGTATTGGCGCGCGTCTTTGCGCAGTGTGTGTTTATGTTTCGGCTGGTGACACTCGCCAGGCTTGTTTATGTGTGTATATGTGTAATTGTGCAGTTAGAATAAATACAAGTTTCATACAAGTGGTGATCAGGTTATTACGGCAGCTAAGCGACCTGATTCCCATAGTGGTGACCCCTGACTTTTTCGATACGACCACAGTACGCACGTTTCTCATCTTTCCTCCTGCCACCGTTATGCACCGATGAACCACCACGTGATTCGTGACCCGGAGCTCGCCATGAGTTTGCCTACAATTTCATTCATGGATGAATTGCCAGTAATTCAGCCATCGATGGCTCCGACTACAGCGTTAAACCCGTATGCACAACATAACCCCACTAGTACAGTCCATGCACTGTGGCCCATACATGTTGCAGTGCATCCAAACATGTGGCAGTTTCCGGACTTCATACCGCAGGTGAAACAAGAACCACAGTGCTCAGCAACATCCCATATGAATATGTTACATACCAGCCTGACACACGACCAGGTACTTTCGCCCGAAGCACATACCGCTACATTCCCGATATACCAACAGCATGCGGCTGCGTTTGCAGCAGCTGCGACGCCCGCGCCTATCGTGTTTGCTCCCATGCCATGTGTGTCATGTGGTCATAGGCCTAATTGCACTACAGTACAGACACTCGATCCTATACCAGTTTCCACGCCTCCGCTGACCCCCCCATTGCCATCTTCCCACAACGCCACAGCAGCCACTTGTAGGGTGGTTTCTGAAGCTGCCAAAACTACAGAAGGACAATGCTATATCATAGCTTGTTTAGTGGACAATATTCTGGACATTCACAGAGTATGGGGAGACAACGCACATTTCATTTGTTTAATTACCCACCTCCATGACGAACCAGACCTGGTCAGTGACCTATTGCTCTCGCCACCAAGCCAGCACAAATATGTCATCACAAGAGCTCGCACCATCAAGCGCTTATCGTGCCCTCCAGCAGAAACCATCCACTACATAATTCACGACGTGCCAATAGGGGACCGTATGCCTTCACAACTTTGGTGCCATTTAAGGGCCCAGGTGGGCAAGGAGCAACTACCCGACCTCGCACTCTGGGCGTTGTGGCTTGTGAAATTACCACCAGACCTCGAACTACACCTTTTGGCTTACCAAAATGTCGCACTGGAGGAAAAACTATGACTGGCAGACCAGGCATATTCCATCATCAAACATCACCAGGTCATGTCCTCCTGTTTTTCTACACTCCAAATGCTAGCAACTCTGTCGTCATGTCTACTATGTTTTACCGGCCAGCTGGCAGAGGCCAGGCACACAGTTCGCAACAACAGCCGATGGAGCCCCTTGGTCGCCAGACGGTCGTACTTGTTACAGATCCTCGACCGGTTGCCCCACCCACCTCCACGCGGGTGCAACAGAACATACCACGTGACGTTGCTGGCTCGCCGGCTCAGGCACAACACCCAGCATACCCACTACGCTGGCATCATATCACGTTTGGCGACGCTGCGCATTCTTTTCGTGCACCCTGCAACTATCCAAACAGGAAGCAAGAGTCAGAATAGGCGCCATGGCTCATACCGGCAGTTTAGTGTCCAAAAGCATTATGAACTGACCACCCCTGCTACCCACCATGCCGTCAGATTGTACATCCATGACAGGATGAGCACACTCTTATTTCCTCGTGGACACGGGCGCCGATGCTAGTGTCATTCCTAAGTCAAGCGCCCCATCTTCAACATTGACACCCGCCGTGCCACTGCAAGCAGTCAACAATTCTGCAATTCGTGTCCGTGGTTCAGCTGAACTCCAACTAAATCTCTCGCCTGATTTACGCTGCACCTGGACATTTTGCGTCGCGGATGTCGACTGCCCCATTATCGGTATGGATTTCCTGCATAACTTCGGGCTCTTGCCAGGCCTCTAGGCAGCAGCCCTCCTGCATCACGCTTCCGGCAACAGGATACCAAGGATTTTCGCCACCTTCCCCCCACCCCCTGCCACACACTGTGATACCTTGACCACCATGACAGCCGAACGTGCCCATCTCACGACAGAGCTGTCCACTGCCCGGTCGCGTCTGGCAACCCAGCGCCTCAAGATCACCGACCTTCGTGCCAAAAACGCACGCCTACAACAGCTGATCACCACCATGTCAGCCAAACTGTCACGTGCATGGGAGGCAGCAGGGGACGCTTCCGCACCGCGGGGATACACCCACGAGAACTCCACCGAGGCGCAGATACCTCCGCAACGATGCATTTTCCCGCAGGTCAGTGACATTCCTACCTCTAATGTAGTGCGTGTTACCCAAACCTAGTCCCAGTGTGGTTCCCCAGGGTGTCCTGCAGGTGATAGGCGCAATTACTAACGGTACCTGTCACCGTTTGAACACCACAGAAGGCCCACCAGTACGCAACAAGGCTCGACGCCTTAATGCCACCAAATTACAGCATGCAAAAACTGCTGTACAGGAGCTGTTAGATTCAGGTATTGTCTGTTCATCCAACAGCAATTGGCCCTCACCTATTCATCTAGTGCCCAAGAAGGATGGTTCATTTCATTTGTGTGGCGACTACCGACAGTTAAACACCAGAACGATTTTAGACAACTACCCTATATCAAACATACAAGATTTCGCCCAACAACTCCATGGTGCACGTGTTTTCAGTGTACTTGATTGCCGAAAAGTGTACCATCAGATCCACATGTACCAGTATGACATCCCTAAAACAGCAATTATCACCCCTTTTGGACTGCATGAATATTGTTATAAAAATACTGCAGAGACTTGGCAACGGTTTATCGACTCCATCCTTTTCTCACTCCCGTACTGTTACTCATATTTGGACGACATCCTCATTTCATCAACTACCCTCGAGGAACACGAACAGCACCTATCAACAGTTCTTAGTTTTCTCGCCGAGAATGGAGTCTAAGTCAGTTGCGGTCCATCAGACAGAGTCGCCTTTATACGCGACCTCCCCCTGCCCGAGACTTACCACGACCTATGTCATATTTTAGGGATGATAAATTTTTTCCGGCGGCACATCCCACATGCCGCATCCCTACAGGCTCCGCACTCATTGGAAAGAATACTTCAGGGCTCCGCAAGTTCCCGTGAGGCGACGACATGCGACACGCATTCAGCGCACTAAAAACGGCACTAGCGAACGCTGTCATGCTCGCACACCAGGTATCTCACACCCCAATATTAATCACAGCTGATGCAAGTGATGCTGCTATCGGTGCTGTGCTCCTGCAGCAGGTGGCAGGCTCTGCACAACCACTACGTTTCTTCTCGTGGAAGTTGTCAGCCTCCCAGCGTAAGTGGTCCACTTTCGACTGAGAACTCTTTACTATTTACGAGGCAGTTCAGCATTTCTGAGAGGACATTGAGGGTAGGTCAGTGACCATATATACAGATCACAAACCGTTGGCGGACGCTGTGTGTAATCCCACAACCAACCTTCCCCCCCACCCCCACCCCCCCTCTCCACACCGTTTCAGCAGACACATGGACCTAATATGTCAATTCACAACAGATGTCAGTTATATCAAGAGGGCAGACAACGTTGTTGCTGACTACATGTCATGGGTTGGTACAATCTCGTTTTCTTGGGACTTCGACAACCTAGCTGCCCAGCAACAAGCGGATGATGGGATGACAAAATTCAACAGTTACTGAATAGCGAGTCCACCTCGCTCTCAACTGAGCCCCACCGAATTCCAGGTTCAGCCTTACCAGTCCTCTGTGACATCTCCACAGGTAGTGCCCACCCCCTAGTACCGTCCGCTTTGCGCCATAAGTTATTTGCCGCTATCCACGACCTAGCACATCCCAGTATTTGGGCTACCACATGCCTCATAACAGAGTGATTCGTATGGACTGGGGTTAGAGCAGACTGCAAAAACTGGACACGGGCATGCATACCTTGCCAACGTGCTATGGTTGGCTGTCACGCATACCCACCATTGGGCTCGTTTGAGGTACCGAAAGCCAGGTTCCGTCACGTCCATCTTGACCTGGCCGGACCGATCCCTCCTTCCGAGGGTTTCTGATACATTTTATCTATCATCGACCATATTAGTCAGTGGGTGGAGGCGATTCAAATAACAGACATTACCAACGACTCTGTCACAAGGGCCTTCATCGCCTACTGGATCGCGTGGTTCGGTTGCCCATCTTTGGTCACGACGGACCAAGGACAACAATTTGAAGCTGTGCTCTTTGGCAAATTATGCAAGCTATGCAGTGCAAACAAATTACATACAACCGCCTACCACCCACAAAGCAATGGGTTGGTCAAGCGCTGGCACCGCACATTAAAAGCAGTGCTGATGTGCCACAACAGATCTTGGTCCAAAGCCCTCCCCTGGGTACTACTAGGTCTCCGTTCAGCTTACAAAGACGATTTGCAAGCCTCCCTAGCGGAATTGTTGTACGGGGAACCCCTCGTCCTCCCAGCACAATTTCTTCGAGGATTCCGATCCTTCCCCGCTGTCAGAACTTCTGACGCTTATAGAATGTGTCCGACACTTTGCCGTGAATGTACGCCCCCCCCCCCCCCCCCCCCCGCCCCCACGAGCACACACAGTCCCTCATGTCTTTGTGCACAAAGACCTACACGTTTGTGATTATGTGATGCTGCACGATGATACAGTACGACCCGCACTACACCCACCCTACTCGGGCCAACACAAAGTGATAAGCAGCTCGCCACAGACCTTTGACATTCTGTGCAATGGTAGAATACATACAGAGTCCGTCTCGTGCCTTAAACCAGCTTGGCGCCTCAACGATGAGGCAACTTCATAATACAATTCCCACCCCGACCACACTCTCGTGCCACCTTCCATCTCTAATACCTCAAACGCGCCGAACCCCCCTTCCGGTACCCGTGACGCATGTGACGATGCGTGTGACACCAGTGGTTCGTGTTCTCCCCCCCAGCTCAGAGGCTGCAGGAAAGGTCACATGTGAAGGTTTCACCCCTCCCTCCCCTCACCTTAGTGTTTCTGTCGACCAGCCGACGCAGACCAACAATGCTAGCGTCGCCATTTTCCACATCAACATGTCACCTTTTTCGGTCGAGGACCTGTCTGTCCAGGTACGAGATGGGACACTGTTCGTCCTGCACATCCCCCCCCCCCCCCCCCCCCGCCCCGCACACAGGACAATTCAGCCACCCAGGTTACACTCCTACGGATGTTTGCAGTACCGACAGACACAGAGGAGGTGGCAATTTCCGCTTCCCACTTTCTCGAACGCCTGGAATCCTTACCCAATCTGTTACCCCCGGAAACCATCCTTGTAACCATTGATGCCACTTCCTTATACACAAATATTCCGCATGTCCAGGGCCCCGCTGCGATGGAGCACTTCCTTTCACGCCGACCACCTGCCACCCTACCTAAAACCTCTTTCCTCATTACCTTAGCCAGCTTCATCCTGACCCACAACTTCTTCACTTTTGAAGGCCAGACATACCAACAATTAAAGGGAACAGCCATGGGTACCAGGATGGCCCCATTGTATGCCAACCTATTCATGGGTCGCTTAGAGGAAGCCTTCTTGGTTACCCAGGCCTGCCAACCCAAAGTTTGGTACAGATTTTTTGATGACATCTTCATGATCTGGACTCACAGTGAAGAAGAACTCCAGAATTTCCTCTCCAACCTCAACTCCTTTGGTTCCATCAGATTCACCTGGTCCTACTCCAAATCCCATGCCACTTTCCTTGACATTGACCTCCATCTGTCCAATGGCCAGCTTCACACGGCCGTCCACATCAAACCCACCAACAAACAACAGTACCTCCATTATGACAGCTGCCACCCATTCCACATCAAACGGTCCATTCCCTACAGCCTAGGTCTTTGTGGCAAATGAATCTGCTCCAGTCCGGAATCCCTGAACCATTACACCAACAACCTGAAAACAGCTTTCGCATCCCGCAACTACCCTCCCGACCTGGTACAGAAGCAAGTAACCAGAGCCACTTCCTCACCCCCTCAAACCCAGAACCTCCCACAGAAGAACCCCAAAAGTGCCCCACTTGTGACAGGATACTTTCCGGGACTGGATCAGACTCTGAATGTGGCTCTCCAGCAGGGATACGACTTCCTCAAATCCTGCCCTAAAATGAGATCCATCCTTCATGAAATCCTGCCCACTCCACCAAGAGTGTCTTTCTACCGTCAACCTAACCTTCATAACCTCTTAGTTCATCCCTATGAAATCCCCAAACCACCCTCCCTACCCTCTGGCTCCTACCCTTGTAACCGCCCCCGGTGTAAAACCTGTCCCATGCACCCACCCACCACCACTTACTCCAGTCCTGTAACCCGGAAGGTGTACACGATCAAAGGCAGAGCCATGTGTGAAAGCACCCACGTGATTTACCAACTGACCTGCCTACACTATGACGCATTCTATGTGGGAATGACCAGCAACAAACTGTCCATTCGCATGAATGGACACAGGCAGACAGTGTTTGTTGGTAATGAGGATCACCCTGTGGCTAAACATGCCTTGGTGCATGGCCAGCACATCTTGGCACAGTGTTACGCTGTCCGGGTTATCTGGATACTTCCCACTAACACCAACCTATCAGAACTCCGGAGGTGAGAACTTGCCCTTCAATATATTCAATATATCCTCTCTTCCCGTTATCCACCAGGCCTCAATCACCGCTAATTTCAAGTTGCCGCCACTCATACCTCACCTGTCATTCAACAACATCTTTGCCTCTGCACTTCCGCCTCGACTGACATCTCTGCCCAAACTCTTTGCCTTTTGTTATGTCTGCTTGTGTCTGTATATGTGTGGATGGATATGTGTGCGTGAGCGAGTTTATACCCGTCCTTTTTCCCCCTAAGGTAAGTCTTTCCGCTCCCGGGATTGGAATGACTCCTTACCCTCTCCCTTAAAACCCACATCCTTTCATCTCTCCCTCTCCTTCCCTCTTTCCTGACGAAGCAGCCGTTGGTTGCGAAAGCTAGAATTTTGTGTGTATGTTTGTGTTTGTTTGCCAGCGCTTTCTTTTGGTAAGTCACATCATCTTTGTTTTTAGAGATATATATATATACTGTTACTTACCAAATGAAAACGTGGTATGTTGGTAGGAGACAATAAAAAACACACACACAAATTTCAAGCTTTCGCAACCCCAGTCCTGACTCCCTGAACCATTACATCAACAACCTGAAAACAGCTTTCGCATCCCGCAACTACCCTCCCGACCTGGTACAGAAGCAAATAGCTAGAGCCACTTCCTCATCCCCTCAAACCCAGAACCTCCCAAAGAAGAACCCCAAAAGTGCCCCACTTGTGACAGGATACTTTCCGGGACTGGATCAGACTCTGAATGTGGCTCTTCAGCAGGGATACGACTTCCTTAAATCCTGCCCTGAAATGAGATCCATCCTTCATGAAATCCTCCCCATTCCACCAAGAGTGTCTTTCCGTCGTCCACCTAACCTTTGTAACCTCTTGGTTCATCCCTATGAAATCCCCAAACCACCTTCCCTACCCTCTGGCTCCTACCCTTGTAACTGCCCCTGGTGTAAGACTTGTCCCATGCACCCTCCCACCACCACCTACTCCAGTCCTGTAACCCGGAAGTTGTACACGATCAAAGACAGAGTCACATGTGGAAGCACCCACGTGATTTACCAACTGACATGCTTACACTGTGAAGCGTTCTATGTGGGAATGACCAGCAACAAACTGTCCATTCGCATGAACGGACACAGGCAGACAGTGTTTGTTGGTAATGAGGATCACCCTGTGGCTAAACGTGCCTTGGTGCACGGCCAGCACATCTTGGCACAGTGTTACACCGTCCGGGTTATCTGGATACTTCCCACTGACACCAGCCTATCAGAACTCCGGAGATGGGAACTTGCCCTTCAACATATCCTCTCTTCCCATTACCCACCTGGTCTAAACCTCCGCTAATTTCAAGTTGCCGCCCCTTGTACATCACTTGTCACTCAACAACATCTTTGCATCTGTACTTCTGCCTCGACTGACATCTCTGCCTAAACTCTTTGCCTTTACAATGTCTGCTTGTGTCTGTATATTTGTGTGTGTGTGTGTGTGTGTGTGTGTGTGTGTGTGTGTGTGTGTGTGTGCGCGAGTGTACACCCTCCCTTTTTCCCTCTAAGGTAAATCTTTCCGCTCCCGGGATTCGAATGACTCCTTACCCTCTCCCTTAAAACCCACATCCTTTCGTCTTTCCCTTTCCTTCCCTCTTTCTTGATGAAGCAACCTTGGGTTGCGAAAGCTTGAAATTTGTGTGTGTTTTTTATTGTCTCCTATCAACATACCAATGCTTTCGTTTGGTAAGTAACAGCATCTTTATTTTTAGATACATTTTTCCCACGTGAAATGTTTTCCTCTATTATACACTCCTGGAAATTGAAATAAGAACACCGTGAATTCATTGTCCCAGGAAGGGGAAACTTTATTGACACATTCCTGGGGTCAGATACATCACATGATCACACTGACAGAACCACAGGCACATAGACACAGGCAACAGAGCATGCACAATGTCGGCACTAGTACAGTGTATATCCACCTTTCGCAGCAATGCAGGCTGCTATTCTCCCATGGAGACGATCGTAGAGATGCTGGATGTAGTCCTGTGGAACGGCTTGCCATGCCATTTCCACCTGGCGCCTCAGTTGGACCAGCGTTCGTGCTGGACGTGCAGACCGCGTGAGACGACCCTTCATCCAGTCCCAAACATGCTCAATGGGGGACAGATCCGGAGATCTTGCTGGCCAGGGTAGTTGACTTACACCTTCTAGAGCACGTTGGGTGGCACGGGATACATGCGGACGTGCATTGTCCTGTTGGAACAGCAAGTTCCCTTGCCGGTCTAGGAATGGTAGAACGATGGGTTCGATGACGGTTTGGATGTACCGTGCACTATTCAGTGTCCCCTCGACGATCACCAGTGGTGTACGGCCAGTGTAGGAGATCGCTCCCCACACCATGATGCCGGGTGTTGGCCCTGTGTGCCTCGGTCATATGCAGTCCTGATTGTGGCGATCACCTGCACGGCGCCAAACACGCATACGACCATCATTGGCACCAAGGCAGAAGCGACTCTCATCGCTGAAGATGACACATCTCCATTCGTCCCTCCATTCACGCCTGTCGCGACACCACTGGAGGCGGGCTGCACGATGTTGGGGCGTGAGCGGAAGACGGCCTAACGGTGTGCCGCACCGTAGCCCAGCTTCATGGAGAGGGTTGCGAATGGTCCTCGCCGATACTCCAGGAGCAACAGTGTCCCTAATTTGCTGGGAAGTGGCGGTGCGGTCCCCTACGGCACCGCGTAGTATCCTACGGTCTTGGCGTGCAACCATGCGTCACTGCGGTCCGGTCCCAGGTCGACGGGCACGTGCACCTTCCGCCGACCACTGGCGACAACATCGATGTACTGTGGAGACCTCACGCCCCACGTGTTGAGCAATTCGGCGGTACGTCCACCCGGCCTCCCGCATGTCCACTATACGCCCTCGCTCGAAGTCCGTCTACTGCACATACGGTTCATGTCCACGCTGTCGCGGCATGCTACCAGTGTTAAAGACTGCGATGGAGCTCCGTATGCCATGGCAAACTGGCTGACACTGACGGCGGCGGTGCACAAATGCTGCGCAGCTAGCGCCATTCGACGGCCAACACCGTGGTTCCTGGTGTGTCCGCTGTGCCGCGCGTGTGATCATTGCTTGTACAGCCCTCTCGCAGTGTCCGGAGCAAGTATGGTAGGTCTGACACACCGGTGTCAATGTGTTCTTTTTTCCATTTCCAGGAGTGTATGATGATGTAACTTACCAAACGAAAGCGTTGGTACACACACAAAATTCAAGCTTTCGCAACCCACGATTGCTTCACCAGGAAAGAGGCATGATTAATGAAAGAGAATGCAAGCAAGATTGCAGTGCTCATGGTGTTTATTTAAGAAGAGTCAGTGTAGCAGATAGATAAAATAAACACACACATGACATAGTTTTTTTTAATATAAATAAAATGTAGAACAGACATAAAAACAATGTGTGCATATTTCCTGATGTACATGTATCTTTCCCCCTACAACACTTGGCGGTTCTCACATCTTTCTAATCTGTTACCTCATTGTTTGTGTATCCATCTCTCTTTGTGTGTATGTGGATGTGTTTGTGTAGTCTGATTCTTCGACCTTCTTATCGAAGATAAGATGTAGGTTATTGGTAATCACGGAAAGCAGGAAGGACTTCTGTGACAGAAGTAAATGAATATGGAAAGAGAGAAAAATAGATAGTTCCTCAAATGAGAAGTGAGAAAGGAAATAAATTGAAATGGTTGCTAGGATCAAAGAAGAGAAAGAAGACAGGCCCAAAGACAGGAAACCCTTCCCACCCCCTTTCCCCAGGATCCCTACCTTGCAGGTACTTGAGTGAGAAGCCGGAGGAGATTTGGTGTTAGATCATCTCCTACAAAATGGACATTCCCACCTTCACCCTAGAGGTCACCGAAGAAATCTTGGCAACCCTATGGAAACGGCAAATGGTGAGGAATCAGGCACACTTGTTTGTGAGGGTCGTCTGAAAGGTGTGGTGTGTGTCTTGTGTTAATCATGATTTATGTGTTTTCGTAAACCATGCTTTATCCACAATACCCACCCCTTTCAAATCTGATAGAAAACCTCCCATCTACATCGCATCTCATAAAAGGTATAAAATATCCTATACAAAGTAGAAATTCTATATACTATGTTATCACAGTTGTTTAATTAGTCATCCAATATTATATGTCCTGCTAACTTAACATTTCCTTCCATCACTAAGAAAAATATACATCACGAAATACAAACTGTAACTCTGGCCCAATTATGGCAGTACATCTGTCAAAGAATAACACAGGTGTCCTAAGGCCAGCTCTGCAAGGAAAGAAACCTCATGCAGAGCAAAAGGGCAAAAGCTGGTTTGACTATCTTACATTCAGTATGAGAATAGCATTCCCATGACTTCAGAAATTACTTGACAAAGAAAGGGATCACCAGGCAACCTTCACGAAAACCATTGTTGAGATCATTGTAATGTCACCTCATATCATCACAATATACAAAATTGATGTCGTTGGTTTCACCCAGACCTGTCCACATGGGTTTGCAAAGAAACTGGTGAAGAGATTACATACTAAGATCCTTCCAAACAAAAATATGACCTAACAGTATGTGGAGACTGCGCCAGTTGAAACCGAGGTCCAAGCAAAAATATGACCTAATCGTATGTGGAGACCGCGCCGGTCGAAACCAAGAGAGATAAGAGCTTACCAGGCACACCTAACATATTTTGACCCAAGGTTGTGCCAAATGACGGAGATTGGAGACAACATGTGTGCAAATTCCCGCCTCATACTACAGCCGAGCAAAGTCGGGGCAAGTCCGGATTGGGGACAGGTAGGTGCAAATGCACTGTGCAAATTCCTACCTCATGTGTGCTCTTGCAGTATACATAAGAGTAGTACCAGAATCACTTATGCAGATGCTTGTTTAGTTCCACAAGAGATTATATAGGGAGTTAGAGTTTGTTAGTAGTCTAACTGACTGGAACAAGGAAATCTCTTACCAGGAGCAATCTTGGATGACATAATCACAAATTCTCACTGGTATGTTTTTTTTCCAGTACATCTAAGTGGTGGATGATAGAACAGTTTAAGAATTTGAGGGAATTCAGTGCAGGAAAATTATTACAGAAGAAACACCAAAAACAACTTGGGACCCGACGGTCATCACTCTGCCCATTAACTCAGAATGTTAACGTCCCTGGGGGATAGATGACTCCAGCCAGATCCATGGGTCTGATATTAACTTCACTTGAACAAGTGCAGACCAGTACTTCCCATTACATTTTGTTTGGAAATCTCCCCACTGCAAAACAATCACCACTTCACTAGGTAACACAACATTAGGTGAAGTTCCTCATTTTTCTACTTGTTCCTGGATAAGTTTAAATTCTTTCCACTAGTCATCTACAACTTTTTGGGTATCTGAAAATTTGGAAGAAACAATAGGTGACATGTTTCCAGATGTTATTCCCTCAGTGACTTTTCAATCTATAATCTCTTCAAATTGTTCCTCCAAACTACTTGTATTTACTGTATCAGACTTAGCTATGCTCTCTTGGAGACTTCTTTCTACATTTTGTATTTGTGTATTAATGTCTGTAATTTGCAATTTGATTATTGGTATTAAGTCACTATTCTTATCAACGCTCCCTTTTAAGTATGCAGTCTCCGCTTTACAGCATCAAACTTAACATTAAATACATTTTCAAATGATCCTAACTTTCCACTAAGTTCAGATTCCACATTATTACTTTTATCTTCAATATCAAATTCTAACCTTTTTGCTAAATCTTGGAAAGTATCATTCTGCTTGTTACTAAGGTCAGTGAACAGTTGGTTTACATGAATGTTCAAAGGACTTGTTAATTCTTTCTTTAAATCTAATTTCAAATTTTCAATTTTACTATTTATTGTGTCAAATTCAGTCTTAAGTAAACCTATATTTGTTGCTTGACTATTCAAGGTTTCACTCTGGTCATTTAGAACTTCTCTTTGAGCTTTTAAACTAGAATGTACCAAACCTATTTTTTTCCTTAGAGTTTCATTCTGAGCATTTAATCTAGAATTTAAAGTTTAATTTAATTGTAAACTCTGGGCTTTTAGTTTATCATTTAAATGAGAACTTACCTAGCCTAATTATTTCCTTAAAGTCTCATTCAGACTCTGAGCTTTAAAAGCCTCATTGTAAGCATTTAGTTCCTTTCTTAAAGAAACCATTTGAGCATTTGAAGCTGCACTTTGTGCTTTAATTAAATTTGCTAATGCAGTCCAATCTGGAATTTCTCTACTGATTCTCATAGCCATAGCTGGCTCTGAGTTTCTTCTACTTGTTTCACATTATCCATATTCTTTGGCAATGGCAAGGAAAGCGTTTCTGAAGAAGAGAAATTTGTTAGCATCAGATATAGATTTAATTTACGCTCACCCACCATAGAGTTTAGGCTGTGTCAGCAAAAGGATGTGGAATGAGCACTGGTAAGCAACAACTGGTGCCAATGGTGTCAGATGTAGATTTCCACATCGATGTTGGTGAGCGGATGAACAGTAACTGGTGCCAGTGGTGTCGGATGTTGTTTTCCACGTCTGCGTTCTTGCGATGTGTGTGTGAGCTGTCTACTCCCCATACCAGATCTTCTTAGTCGAATTTTTCTCAGCATATCTCATCTTAGTCTACTACGTCGAGATATCCTCTCTTTTCTTTTAACATTATGACTTTCTTCCGTCTTCCCCTTTGTTGCATTTATTAATTTTCTCCACTTGATTTTTAGGCTTAATCCGGTTTCTTGTAATGGTTCTCACATCTTGTTATACTTGGTTGCTATGGGAACACATGATATCTTCTTATCTCATTTTCATCTCAAAATTCCTTTTTTATTCTGTCCTTTCACACAGGTCACCAAGTTCTAATGCTTTGTATACTTAAAGTGGTGAAGTATGTGTGTAAACTCCCACTTCTTTAATGATATGACCTACTTTAGATTGTCAGCCGACTTTCCTTGCTGGTTAGCTTGCTTCTGCAACCTCCATTTCTCTTCTTCTCTTAAGTATATTTGCTAGGAACAGGAATTTCTCAAGACTCTTTCTACTTATAAAAAAATAAGCAGACTTACACAGTTTCTTTTGCTTCACGTAACGATGTATATCAAACATCAAAACTTTTACAAATCTCACTCTCCACACAAACAAACACTGTCAAGTAAGTCTCCTCACGTATCAAAAGGTTAGAAACAAAGTTTACTTGCACCTAAGAGAAAGTTGGCTTAAAAACCATGTCCATTCTCATCCTGAATCTGAAAACATGTCTTATCCTCTCCAAGTCTAAGACAAGCAGCCATTTAACAATATTTCAACTGTTCTTCCTTGTTTTTCACTACAATAGTCAAAGTTATAAAACAGGATGGAATAACACAGAAGTTCCTTGAGTCTGCCATGTTCTTTCATTAAACTTCCATGGCAAGACCGGCAAATACTTGTCGGTGCCATTTTACTGCCGTGTCTACAATCTTCTTACTACACACTTCAGACCTGCACACACAAACAGGTGGCATACAGTAGATAGGCTCTCTCACACTTATATTTAAAATATCATGTGTTCATGACAGTTGAAGGTTGTGTGGTTCTAAAATTTACGCGGTAATTCTCGAAACACTACAACGTGTTGTGTAATTTTTCTGTCACCAACGTGTGGATGGTACCCAATTAAATGTTCATTATTTCAGAAAGTAATCTTAAGGTAATTCATTGATCCTCTCTCACAATGACAGTAGCAGTGTTGATGTTTTCTTCCATGAGAGCAGTAACTGGAGCTCCTAGTCCACCTTCCTTTGAAATTGATTGTCTCCCCTCTTTGAACATTTTAAGCCACCTTTGAGCAGTGCTGTAGAGAAGAACAGACTCTCCATAGGCCTCCTGTAAGATTGTATAGGCCTCAGCTGAAGATTTGTTGAGACGAAAGCAGAATTTCAGAGCCGCATATTGTTCCTTGCGTGGTGCCTCCCTTTGCAGCAGTAGGCATACTTAACATGTTTGACCTCGCCCGCCTCTACAGACAGGAACCAGGAGACCCAACAATGAAACTACTTCAGCATTTTTGTTGCACATTAAGCTAACAGGATATCATAAGACTAAATTTTATTGCGATAAATTATGACCACCAAAAAATTATGATCATTCTTTGTTGAACAGCCCTCCTACTCAGATTGGCAGGCGTTAAGTTTCCTCATGGAAAGTAGCTTATTGCACAACAGATTATTGATATTGGAATTATTCCTACAGGGATACCAAATAGAAATTAAATATATAAAGAGTTCAGAAACTATATTACCAAATGAATTATCATGACTACCTTTAGGTATGAATGACATAACAAGAACTAAACAACCTCGTGATATGCAGTATTAACTTCTTGACAATAAGTCTTACAAATAATAGGTGAGAAGCTTAGCATTGTGAAGAAAACAGTATATAAGAACAGATATATATTTTAAGGAAAAGTTGCAAAGTGTGAAGAAATACTGATGTTGGTAGAAGACAAATCCATTTGGGCGATAAGGGAAGAAGCGTAACTTTGGGAGTTATGTAATAATAATGGACACTGGAAGCTATGCAGTCCACAAACCTTAGGAAATGAACTTACACAATTCATACATACAGGATATGGACATTATGGAATGTGCAAATGTATTAAACATATGAGTAAGTTTTATTATTTTAAGAAATTAAGTCAAAAAATAAGAAAAATAATTGAACATGTGAGATATGCCAAAAAGTTGATGATAGCAACCATGTATCTTATTAGATGTATCCTATAATACCAAAAGCTCTATGTTATTTAATGGTAGCAGATTTTTTTATAACTACCAATAGGAAGAGGAGGAGTAACATATATATTTTTGTGTTAGTGGAATATTGGGCAAAATATGGAAAATTATACCCTACAAAGGAGGTAACCACAAACACTGCAATAAACTGCTTGGAAGAATATTTTTATAGATATAGGAAAACCAGAAATATTATTGACTGACAATGGATCACATTTTACAAGCAACGGTTTTAAAGAATTTTTAGCATGTATATTGAAATACTACCCATAATCGAACCTGTGTGAGAGGATTATGAAAAAAAAACTGGTAATTTATTTAGGACATATTGCTCTGACAAACATACAAATTAGGTTCAGATGATTCCAGAGTTCCAAGTAATGCTGAACAAATGACCTCATATGTCAACAGGGTTGTTCCCTGCCAAAATATTAAATAAGAATTGTATTGGAACCTCTGCTAAGGCTGCTTAAATGGCCATAATTAAGAAATATAGATTGTGAGCTACTATAACAGTAAATGACAATTTGAATAGGCAGGTAGAATTAAGAGTACACAAATACAACAAAATGGCACAAATACTATCATCTGATATAAATGATTTAGTGCTAATAAAAGAGTATTTTCAGATTACAGATATGAACAAACAAATGAATAAGTTTTTCCTAAAATATACTGGACCTTTCAAGAAAATAGGAATACCATATTCCAAAGCAGTATTTCAGATAGATCCCCAAACTGGATATGAAAAGAGACTCTATAACATTGATACAATAAAAATGTTTAAGTCCTCAGGATAATCTGTCCCCTTTACAGATTAGGTGGAGTGATGACCACCAGCTTCTGAGTTAACTGCTTCATGTTTTTCCACTTTAGTTTTCTATGAGGCAATTTCTTCCTCTTTAACTATTCTGTTGTCTTTCTACTTTCACCTATCATCTTAGAGAGATTTTGCCAACATGAAGGCTCTCTGTTAAAAAGGTACAGGGATACCTACATTTCAATAACATAAGTATAGCATGATCTTCATAACACGTTGCAGGAAGGTACCAGATTTACCATATAATTTAAGAAAATAATAGAATACAATAAAATTAGGTATTTAATTGTACAGTATTTATAAAAATAATCCAAATACTTATATACAAAGGCTCCACCACCATTGTTTTGACTGCAAGGATTACCTGGTGGAAGGACTCCGTCAGCTGTCATACACTTCCACCTACAAACCTTGCCACAGTGACCCCATTCCAGTAATCCAGCAGGATCTCCAGTCACTACTCAAATCCTTAGGCCCATCCCAGAACCTCTCCCCAGAGTCCATCTCTCTACTTACCCCTACCACTCCCCACACCCCCACCTTCTACGTGCTTCATAAAGTCCATAAACCCCACCACCCAGGATGACCCATTGTGGCCAGTTACTGTGCCCCAACTGAGAGAATCTCTGTTCTCATAGACAAACACCTTCAACGTATTACCCAGAACCTATCCTCCTATATAAAAGATACCAACCATTTCCTCCACTGACTCTCCACAGTTCCTGTCCCTTTACCACACGGTGTCCTGCTCGTCACTGTTGATGCCACCTCACTGTACACTACCATTCCTAATGCCCATGGTCTTACTGCTATTGAACACTACCTTTCCACACACCCTATGGAATCCAAACAAACATCCTCCTTCCTAGTTGCAATGACGAACTATATCCTCACCCACAATTACTTCTCCATTGAAGACATTACCTACAAACAAATCTGGGGTACGGCTATGGGCACCAGCATTGCACCATCCTATGCCAACCTATTCATGGGTGAGCTAGAGGAATCCTTCCTAAAAACTGAGAATCATAAACCCCACACATGGTTCAGATTCACTGATTACATCTTTGCTTTCTGGATTGAATGTGAGGACACCCTATCCATGTTCCTACAGAACCTCAACAACTTCTCCCCCATTTGCTTCACCTGGTCCTACTCAACCCAACAAGCCACCTTCTTAGATGCTAACTGCCACCCATTCCATACAAAGAAGTCCCATCTGTACAGCCTAGCCACTCATGGTCATCGCATCTGCAGTGATGAGCAGTCACTCTCAAAATATACCAAGGGTCTCACTGAAGCCTTCACTCATCATAATTACCCTCCCATCCTTGTACAAAAACAAATCTCTCATGTCTTATCTTTCCAGTATCCCACCACCTTCCAAAGTCCCACAGTCCGGCCACATAGGAGCATTCCCCTCTTAACTCAGTACCATCTGGGACTGGAGCAACCTAATTACATTCTCCACCAGGGTTTTGATTACCTCTCGTCTTGCCCTGAAATGAGAAATGTCCTGCCCACTATCCTTCCCACCACTCCTACAGTGGTATTCCATCATCCAATGAACCTTCACAGTATACTCATCCATCCTTACACAACCCCTGCTGTATGTGTGTGCATGTGTGTACGTGTGTCTATTGCTGACAAAGGCCTTAATGGGCAAAACCTATAATTGTGTGAATCTTTTTGTTGTGCCTATCGCAACTCAGCATCTTCGCTATATGGTGAGGGGCAACTTTCCTTCTCTAACATGGTTACATTCCATCCTGGATTTTCCATTGTTTAACTAAATGGCAAACACCATGTGAATACCAGATCACTACTGGCTACCCATAGAGGTGGGTTAGGATCAATTTTCACGGTCTGAGATGGTGAAGCTGTGACAGTCTGTTCTGTAGGGAATGCTGATGACCTTCTTTCTCCATCTGGCATCATAGTCAAGAACCTTAGCAGAAGGGGAAGCTTGGGTGGGGGAGGGGGGGGGGGATCTATCTTTGGGGGTCTATCATCTTTTTCTTCTTGATCCTAAGGCACTTATTCTTATACTTTCTTTTCATTCCTTTCCATTAGGAGTACCAACTCTATCTCCCTTCTTTCCATACACATATGTTAACCACCAATGTAACTCTTCTCTTAGCCAGATCATATAGTGGTACAGCTAAGTTATTCAGAGGCACTTGTATAACACATAAATAATAACAGGTTGAGAAATAGGACTGATAACAGAAAATAAGGACATAAGAAATTAATATTTTATATAGATTTTGACTAAGATCACTATGCTGAGGAGAAATCTTCAATATTAAACATTCACAACGAAGGAGCACTTAACTTCCAAATGCAATATAGCATGTTCAATGTATCTGTCCAGAGACTTAGATGAGAATGCAGTGCATACAAAAACACAAAACTAGGAAAGTAAACTAAATGAAGATAGGGAAATATTCTCCAAAATAGCTAAAGCATATGGACTCACCAGAACTCAATTGATTCCTTAGACTTTGCCTTCTTGAATATATGTTGAAAACAATTCTGAGATTTGTAAATGTGGAAAATAAGGTAAGATGAAATGCCAACATGTAAAAATCTATACATATACAAAAACTGCCTCTTGTTTAACTAAATTTAATATTACAGTAAATATACTTCTGAAATACAAAGACAGAAACCTGTACATGATCAGAAACCAAATGTGTTTTAAGCCATGGTGACTGATGTAAGAAAATTGATGATGACAGTATGCATCAATTTCATGTTGAAAGGAATGCACTGAATTTAGGTCACATGGGACCTCAATATAAAAGTGAAATTTATTTATGGATTGCTTATAAGATTTCTCTCTAGTTGTGTAATCTATTCCATATATCATCATTCATCTTACAGGGGGAATATGTAGTGGTACATGTTGCTGTACAGCATAGCAACACATCTCACTTCCCTTTTACTAGATTATGGGGCTCCGGAAAGGCTCAAAATCATGAAAAGTTCAATTTTTACTTTTTTACGTTTTCTGAATCTGCAGACTATTACCTTTTAATAGATATATAATTTATTCAATTCTGAAGACTACAACTATTTAAAAATTTTTTTTGAAATGTGTTCTACATGGGCGTGACTCACTGTGGCGCTGTTAAACTGCTGTCAAATGGTGTTATTATTAACGTCCGTGTTCATCAGGTACATTTTAGTGATGTGAGATAAAGTATGTGTTGTGGCTAACCTGTGATGGTTCAATATATATGTGATTGTCGATTGTTTCATGTTTATTTACTCTGTCATTATCTCGAAAATATTCGTAATTAATTCTGTTTCTTGAGTCTCTGTTTTGTTGAAATATAATAATGAGTAAAAGTAAAGTTATTAGAAATCCTCTGAAGGCTTTTAAGAAAAGGAGAAATGTTGGAAAGCCAAAGGTATGTGTTATTACTGTAAACAATAAAGACGATAACCAAGTGAGTGAACCTAACCTCTCAAGTACACCTGCCCATAGCAGTCAAAGTGGGAAAGAAAATACTTCACAGAAGAAGCTTCGTTCAATGAGTGAAAACTATGAATGTTTTATGGGCGAATCGGATGTGAATGAAATATTTGATATGTCGGTTCTCAAAGGAATTTTTTCAAACTGTGTAAGATGTATTCATTGTAGTGAAGTTGGTCTGAAACTCTCCATAATAAAGCACGTAGGACTTGCTAGTGAAATACAACTGAAATGTGATAAGTGTTCATACATGGCCACCTTTTGGAACAGTGTTGCAGTAACTGCAACTGAAGAAAATGGTAGCAAAATCTACGAACACAACATTAGATTTGTTTATTCCTTGCGTTCAGTTGGTAAGGGTGCTACTTCAGGTGCAATTTTTCTGTGGCATCATGAATCTCCCAAATCCCCCAACCAAGTTTACGACCTATAATAAATTAATAGGGTCTAAAGTAGAAGATGTCTGTATAGAATCCATGAAGAACGCTGTGGAAGGGGCAGTAATGGAAAATAATGGTAACAGAGATTTGACTGCAGCGTTCGATGGTACCTGGCATAAACGGGGACACACATCTCTTCATGGTGTAGTATCTGCCACCAGTATGTATACAGGGAAAGTTTTAGATGTAGCAGTAATATCAAAGTATTGTAGATGTCCACAAAAATATAAAGGTACACATGAAAATAATTGCAAAGCTAACTATAGTGGCAGTAATGGAGGAATGGAAGTGGCTGGTGTTGCCAGTATATTCCAGCGTTCTGAGGCGTGTGATAAAGTGCGATATGTTAATTACCTTGATGACGGTGATTCTAAAAGTTTCAAACATGTTCACGGACTGAAGCCCTATGGTGATGATGTTGTAGTGCAGAAATTTGAGTGTATTGGACACGTACAGAAGCGAATGGGAACAAGACTTCGGCGACTGAAAGCTTCGTACAAAAAACAAAAACTCAGTGATGGTAAAGGGTTGGATGGGAAGGTAAAGTTAACTGACAGTGTAATTGACAAAATACAGAACTATTATGGAATGGCTATTAGGCAAAATACACAAAGTGTTGATGAAATGAAGAAGGCTGTTTGGGCTCTTTTTTTTTTCATACTTCTTCAACCGATGAAAATCCCCAACATAGCTTGTGTCCCAAAGAAGAAGACAGTTGGTGTAAATATAACAAAGGATTGCTAACTGGTGAAGTGTACACTCATAAGCATAGTCTGCCTCATGCAATAATGGAGGTGATAAAACCTATTTTCAGAGACTTAGAAGCACCTGAACTGTTGAAAAAGTGTATTCACGGAAAAACTCAAAACCCCAATGAAAGTGTAAATAGTGTTATATGGTCGAGAATCCCCAAGACTGTATTTGTTGGAATAGAAACACTTCACTTTGGTGTGTATGATGCTGATGCGACTTTCAATGGTGGCAACATTGTAAGGTGCAAGGTATTTAGAAATATGGGAATGAAGATAGTTTCTAACATGGTACGAGCGATGCTTGCTTTAGATAAGGAACGCCTTCGGGCTGCAGACAGGGCTGTAAAGAGTCTAGAAATACAAGCAAGAGTAAACAGGAGGAGGAAGAAGAGGAAGCTGGAGGAGGAGTTTGAAGAGGATGAAGATAATCCATCCTATGGACCTGGAATGCACTAAAAAGTTAATCCAATCTTTGTCGCTCGATTCCCAAAACTTTTATTTTCTCATACTAATTACATGTCTTCTAAGGATCTTCCAAACATATTTGTTTCAAACTTTCAGTAAATGTTACACAGTACCTTCTACATAATTTAACACAGCCTTTTTCCAAAAAACTGTATATTTTTGAATATATAAATAAAAAATTGCAAAAAAATGTTGTGAATTTTCATTACAATTGAAAAAAAATCATCTTTAATAACTGAACTAAAATTTTGTAAAATCCCTGTGTTAAGTTGTAGCCCATATTCCAATAAATAATCTGTAAAAAGTTCAACTTCCTACCTCAAATACTTTGTGAGGAAAGATGTAATTTATAAGCGTTATTTTAACATTGCAAGTATAGGGCGTTCCGGAGCCCCTTAATGAACAATGTGAGTGTGAAAAACATGAGTTTAAGTAGTAGTAGCATAAAAATCACTACTGTGCACAGGTTTGTTGGAATTTATGTACAGATATGAGAAATAAAAATGCAGGCACAGTGCAAAAAGCAATGATGGATGTGTAATTTGGGCTGGCCAATGAGGGATTACTCGCACTTTGAAGTGATGCTTTGGGGGTGCTGTGGTCTCCAAAGAGAAAAGGTGTCTGATGACAATGATCAAGCACTAAAGACAACTGAAATTTGTTACATAAACTCTATCATATGCTATCTTGAGTCAAGAGTATGAACTTCTGGTTTTGGTCAAGCACTGGAAGCATCACGTATGAACATGGTGTCTGGAAAGCATTGTTAATCAACAAAGTTGTTGAGAGGTGAGAACTTATTAGAATATAGAAGAAATATGGAAACCATGTTCTGTGATTTCATGGAGAGGTGTTTAAATGTAGAAGCTCTCTTGTAGCTCTCACCCCTCTGCAATCGCAGAAGAAGTCAGTGGTCAAACACGTGGCAATGCTTATCAGGACCACAACATTGAGAGAAAACAAGACAGTGACCAGGAGGGTAACTGTTATTACAGGGAACGAGTAAAGACTTGGCATCTTGCATTATATCAATCCTTAAAATCAACACACACCAAGAAAAACTCGTACCTTAGTTTGTGATAATGGGCCCCAGTTCATTTCTCACACCTTTCCATTGTTTTGTTCACATCATGGCATTCATCATGTTATGGATTCGCCATTCCAACCTCTATCAAATGTCAAGGCAGAACAACTAGTGCATACTTTCAAGTAACAAATGAAAAAGTTTGTTGTGGATTCTTTGGCAGACAATGCCCTTCTCCATTTTCTGAGCACCTATTGCTTCATGCCCATGGAGGAGTGGAGCTCAGCTGCATTGCTTCATGGCCGGCAGTTTTGCACACTCCTCCACCTTCTGTCACCTGTGCTGCACCTGCTGTGGTTGAGTTGTCTGGGCACTTTGCACTGAGATTTCTATTGTAGATGCAAGGGTTTGGTTGCTGGCCTGAGTGGATTCCAGCCACTGTTGTCTACCACTGGAGACACCGTCTTTGCAATGCCTATACAGCCAATGCACTGGTGACATGCCACTTTGATTGATTGCACCCCACTCACTGACAGAAACTTCCAGTTTGCAGATACAGCCCCTGTCATGGCAACCTGCTCTGCTGCCCCCTGATTCAAGTCCATCATCACCTGCTGTGGAGGTGCCCCTGCCTCCTCCATGTGTGGTGCCCTGGGGTTCCAGCTTCCCAGTGCTGGGTGCCGGTCCATTTCTGGGCTTGGGTCCATTGCCACAGCCTGCAGCTCCAGTCAGGCCAGGCCCACTGGCCTCCTCACCATCATCATCTCAACCATTGTCCATCGTCACCAGACTGACCAGCCCTGTCTCCTCATACTGGGACCTGCCTGCTGATGATGACACAGAGATGGCAATAGCACCCTCCTCTCTGATGCTGTCATTGGGTGCCACATGGGCCCACTGCCCTCTGGTGTGTCTACATCCTGCACATTGCTGCCATATGCTATGGTGCCTGCCCAGCACATTGTCTCACCCCTTCCATCGGCACTGGGTGCTGCTACTCCATATCTGATGAATGTGCCTCTTGTCAGGCCACTAGTGTCTCCTCCACTGCCTGGGCACCCACTTTGCATGAAGGAGAGGTGTGCTGTATCCTGCTCATAGTGTGTGTGAGTGTGAGTGCGCCAAGTGTGGTGTTGCCCCACATGTGTTATTGAATTGGCTACTGACTGACCACTGGAGGCCATCTGTGGGAGGTGTGTGTATGGCACAGTTTCCACAGCACCGTCATGTATATACACAGAGCAGCACTCACGGAGCCTATCTATGTAATTCTGGTTTTTATCACAGACTGACCACTGGAGACTGTCTGTGAGAGGCATGTGCACAGCACTGTTTCCACTGCACTGTCATATATATGTGCAGAGCAGCTCTGACTGACACTCTTTACGTAATTTTGGTTTTCATCATGCACATCAGTTGTTCTGTTTCTGGTGGAGTCTCAGGAGGCTTAGTTCTATTGTTATTCAGAGGTTACAAATATATCCATATTTGTGTGACTTGGATCAGCTTTGTGTATCACTTGGTTACTACATTAATCAATAACCTATTTACAATTGAAACATCCATGATGGAATAATGACAGTATTATGAAAGGGATATATTGCTACTCACCATATAGTGGAGATGTTGGGCTGCACACATGCACAACTACTAATATGTAAGCTTTTGATCAGCAGTCCTTCTTCTGAAATAGACAACGTACACACACATTCATGAAAATGCAGCCCACACACATGTGATCACTGTGTCTGGCTGCCAAGAGAAAACTGTAACTATTTCTTCAACATATCCCTCCAGCCCTTTGAATCCTGCTTTCCTCAGAACAAATGAGGACAAAATTAAACTACAGAGACAAGGAATAAATAACACTGCACATTAATGTACCTTGTGCCAAGAAAGGAACTTCTACTTCATTCAAAGGTCAAGTGATACTCACTAATACCTTTGTACAGGTTGTGGATTCCAGTTGTAAGATATTGTTTTTAAAAATAATCCAAGAGCAAAACAAAAACAGTCAGTATCATTATACATATGAAACAAAGAAAAATAACTGGGCAAATGAAACAGTCTGTCCATGAAAAAGATGCAGCAGAACCATTGAAATCAGCGAAATCATTGGCCACCAATTTCAGTGATTAGCTCTTCACAGACAGGTAGCAATGTTAATAATGCATGTAACATCTTGGCAACAGGATCTAACAGCCATAAATTTCTGAATGTGTGTGTGAAAGGGGAAAAAAACATAGGCTCATCTTAAACTGATTTTAATACTATTGGTAGTTTAATTTTTAATGAATGATGGCTGTGATATTGATGTTAACTCAAAAAGAATATTGCTGTTACAGAAAGACAGTGAGACTCATATATGGTGTAGGTCATAGATAATCAAATTGTGAAGTGTTTGCACAGCACAAATACTTAACGATATATTCTTTATATGTATTTTAATTACTTACATTTTTGTATCATTCAACTGAAAATAAATGCAGTGATGTATATGAGCAAACACCAAGACAAAACACAACTGCTTTCAGTGAAAATTAAAAATGACTGCTTGAAGCTCATACATCAGCAGTTTGATTTGGTTTAACAAACCACAAAACTCTCTAAGAACACATATGATTTCAACACAAAATTAAAATCTTTTCTGACAGAAAAATATTTATATCCATTCAGTGAATTTGGAGATGCTGCTTGTGCTACAAAGTTGTAGCTTATGAGCTTTAAGACCAAGCGAGGTGGTGCAGTGGTTAGCACATTGGACTCACATTCGGGAGGACGACGGTTCAATCCCGTCTCCGGCCATCCTGATTTAGGTTTTCCATGATTTCCCTAAATCACTTCAGGCAAATGCCAGGATGGTTCCTTTGAAAGGGCACGGCTGATTTCCTTCCCCATCCTTCCCTCACCCCGAGCTTGCGCTTCGTCTCTAATGACCTCGTTGTCGACAGGACGTTAAACACTAATCTCCTCCTCCTCCTCCTCCTCCTCCTCCTCCTATGAGCTTTAAAGTAATAAATGTGTGAAAAACTTTAGGGCTAAAGGAGACAACCCCCTCCCCCCCCCCCACACACACACATGCACACAAAAGGTATATATACTCAAAACTGATCCTGACATAACCAACAGACAAAGGCTCCACCACTCTCACAATGACTAACAGTAATTACCTGACAGAAGGCCTTCACTAACTGTCTAACTCCTTCACCTACAAACCCTACCTTATAGATCCCATCCAAGAAGTCACACACAACCTCCAATCCTCACTGGAATCCTTAGGCCCAACCCAGAAGCTCTCCCCCAAGTCCATCTCCCTCCTCACTCCAACATCACCTACATTCTACATGCTCCTCAAAATCCATAAACCTAACAATCCTAAACAACCTATTGTAGCTGCTTATTGTGCTCCTACTGAAAGACATTCCATGCTTGTTGATTAATACCTCCATGACCCAAACCTAACCTCTCACATCAAAAATACTAACCCCTTCCTTCACCGACAATTCACTGTCGCCACATCTTTACCTTTACCGCACCTTCTGGACCCCTACTCATCACTGTTGATGCAACCTCCCTATGCACCAATATCCTGAACCAATGGCCTCCCCTCTATCAAACACCGCCTCTCCTAATGTCCTTCAGATTCCAGCCCCACTACCTCATTCCTCATACACATTACCAACTATACCCTGACACATGACTACTTCTTCAAGGGGAAGGCATATAAATAAATTCACAGCCCAGCCATGGGCACCTACTTGGCACCCTTCTATGCCAGCCTTTTATAGGTCAACTACAGGAGACTTTGCTAGCCTCCCAAAATCTCAAACCCCTGTTCTGGTTTGGTTTTGTTGATGATATCAACATGATCTGAACTAACGGCCAAGGCATCCAATCTTCATTCCTTCGTGACTTTAACACCACCATTTTGACAGGTGTTATTCCTTTCACACAAAAAAGTCCATCCCATACAGCCTGGCCACCCATGGATGGCATACCTACAGTGATGAGAACTCCTTTTCCCATTATGCTGAAGGTCTCACAAGATCTTTGCAGGCAGGCACTACCACCAAATCCAGTTCACAGACAGATTTCCCATACCATACCCACCACTCCAAAGAATCAGCTACAAAGAAACATCCAGCTTATCTCCCTGGACTGGAACGACTGCGCCATTTCCTTCACCTGGGCTTTGATAACCTATCATGATGTCCTGAAATGAGGGATGTTCTCTCCAAAATTCTTCCCACCAATGCTAAGATCATGTTGCATCACCCACCTAACCTACACAATATCCTATCCATCTCTATGCTACACCTACACCCAGCCCTTTGTAACAGGCACCATATCCAGAGTAAATACTCAGATGTGAGACCTGCTCAATCCTTCCTACTCCAGTCCCAACACAGAATTAACTTATCCCACCAGAGGCACAGCCACCTGTGAAAGTAATCATGTCATACACCAATTGTGCTGCAATCACCGCATAATTCTCATGTCAGTATTATAGCCATTCAGCTGTCCACCAGAATGATTTTGTTGGTCACAAAGAAAGAAAAAAAAGCCAATAATGTTTTTCACAGCTGCAGAGTTTAAGCAGATTATTAAAATCTTGTGCCAATTTGATGATAGCACCTTTTAGTTATCTTTGTGATCAGTCAATAGGGGCCATTCCCAACAAGCACATTTCATTCTTATAAAATGTTTAATATACAGGTTTACAATGCAATGTGATTGATTTTTCACAGCACAGTTTGCTAATGCCTCTCAGTTGACTTTTCTGAAGGTTTCTCCAGATAGACAGCCTTATATAATTTCGTGAATGAAATCCTAGCAGTGCTACACAAAAAAGCTATACTGTTTCATATCATGTGACCTTTCCAAAATCTTTATAAATTAAAATTTTATGGCATCAGTGGTATCCTTCATGTATAGATGGAGACTTCCTTCACATCAGAAAGCAAAGAAAGCATACTGACAATCTGCACCACATGAACAAAATTAAATTCTGTAGTAACCAAAACCAACCGTGGGAATGCCTTGGGCTGTGGATCAGAGGCGCCAGGTGGGGAAGCCACCGGCGGTGGAGCACGCACCACCAGGTAAACACAAGGATGAGTCGGACGACAGACCAATGACAACTGTCAACAACCGACCATGATCGACTATGACCGACACAACAAGGAAGAGATAAATAACGGAGGCTTGTGGAAACCACAACACCAAACACCAACAGTAAATCCACTCGGAACCAGAGCCAGGCAAATGTCAACAATGAGCAACGACCAGAACGCAGTACCGCTGAGATAGAAATGTAATCCAGAGTGAGTACCAGACTGATTGGACTAGGGCAGAGCGGGTCCCTATATACGAAACCGGAGGGAGCGGCTATTGGCCGCTGTCTGCACGTGGCATAGTGGTGGCGCCCTCACTGCGCGAGAGCCGCTGCGCAGAATAGCTGCCGCGGAGACGGAGCCCTCTATGGGCTGACCACATCCATTTGTTCTGCCGCGTGTTCGACTTCCACGGCGTGAGGTACTAGAAATTCAGAATGCTCATTGTAAACAGACCTCTTTTCTTACAGATGATGGTCATTCCTTGATGATTTCATTGTTGTCAGGCAGATATTGAACTACATGCTATTTAATATAACAGAGAAAGTAGCATTTTTTTTTACAGTTGCTTCATTTTGTTAATCTCATCCCACTCCAAATCTCTGATGGTTCTCCTTAATGGTAAGACCAACAGAATATACTGAGTGAAGAACAAATCAATGCATGTTTTGCCTATCATTCATATTTATTTACGCATTGATTTCACCTGGCAACATTAGGGCCTCAGGGCGTCCCTTGCATTTAAAAAGACATCCATAAGGAAGAAAGAGCAGGGTTTAATGTTACAGACAGGGCACAATGTTGAATTTGAAAAAGGTGTGGAAGGAAACCAGCTGTGACCTTTAAAAGGAGGTATGCACCTTTAGTGACTTAACAATACTTATGCAAATTAGTATAGTTACTGTGAGGCTCCCAGCCAGTATTTATGACAGTCTACACAAAGGATATGAAATATCATATTATTCAACAGGGAACTGTGCATTTGTTTCTGTCCTCAACTGATCCTTTCACAAATACAGTGATTATGAATTCCAGGAATGGTAACTTACTGTTCAAAAGGTACTTAACACATGCTGTCCTTCTGATTTTTCTTTGTACTCATCCAGAAACTCTATTACCCACTCCAATTCTACTTCATAACTGATTATTCTCAATTTCTCTAACAGGGTCTGTCTCTCTTTCTGATATTTTCTTTTTATTATTTCTTCCTTCTTTCACACACTTCATGTATCCTAATGGTTTCAGGAGTATGAGATTTCAGTTTCTCATGTCTTGGTCACTTCACTTGTTGCAATATCATATCAGCAAATTAATTTTGTGATTTTAATGACATTGAATTTAGTTTGATTACTTTAAATTCTTTTTTTAAGCAACTTTTATGAAAATAACAATTTTGTGTATGGTTCTGTAACATCCATATCAGCTATGAAACTTTTTTAAACATACTGTAAAATTGTACTACACACATCAAAAGAAGTTTTGCATCACCCCGGTTCTGAGAGTTCCGGAACCTGTACAAAAAATTGGAATAGAGATCAATGTAAACATAATTAGCTTTTTATTGATCATGAAAACCACACATTGAATATTGTGCCACCATACAGCAAGACCTTCAGAGGTGGTGGTCCAGATTGCTGTACACACCGGTATCTCTAATACCCAGTAGCACGTCCTCTTGCATTGATGCACACCTGTATTCGTCGTGGCATACTATCCACAAGTTCATCAGGGCACTGTTGGTCCTTATTGTCCCACACCTCAATGGCGATTTGACGTAGATCCCTCAGAGTGGTTGATGGGTCACATCATCCATAAACAGCCCTTTTCAATTTATCCCAAGCATGTTCGATAGGTTTCATGTCTGGAGAACATGCTGGCCACTCTAGTCAAACGATGTCATTATCTGGAAGGAAGTCACTCACAAGATATGCACCATGGGGGTGTGAATTGTCATCCATGAAGATGAATGCCTTATCAGTGCACTGCTGATAAGGTTGCACTATCAGTCGGAGGATGACGTTCTCATATCATACAGCTGTTACGACACCTTCCATGACCATCAGCGGCGTATGTCGGCCCCACATAATGCCACCCCAAAACAGCAGGGAACCTCTACCTTGCTGCACTCACTGGACAGTGTGTCTAAGGCATTCAGCCTGACTGGGTTGCCTCCAAACACATCTACAACAATGTCTGGTTGAAGTCATATGTGTCACTCATGGATGAAGAGAACGCGATACCAATCCTGAATGGTCCATTGAGCCTTATGTTGGGCCCATCTGCACTGCACTGCATGGTGTCATGGTAGCAAAAATGGACTTTGCCGTGGTGTCGGGAGTGAAGTTGCGCATCAGACAGCCTATTGTGCACAGTTTGAGTCATACCATGATGTCCTATGGCTGCACAAAAAGCATTATTCAACATGTTGGCATTGCTGTCAGGGTTCCTCCGAGCCATAATCCATAGGTAATGGTCATCCACTGCAGTAGTAGCCCATGGGTGGCCTGAGCGAGGCATGTCATTGACAGTTCCTGTCTCTCTGCATCTCCTCCATGCCCGATCAACATCTCTTTGGTTCACGCCGAGACGCCTGGACACTTCCCTTGTTGAGAGCCCTTCCTGGCACAAAGTAACAATGCGGACATGATTGACCATCTAGGCATAGTTGAACTACAGACAACACAAGCTGTGTACCTCCTTCCTGGTGGAATGATGGGAACTGATCGGCTGTCAGACCCCCTCCATCTAATAGATGCTGCTCATGCATGGTTGTTTACATCTTTGGGCAGGTTTAGTGACATCTCTGAACAGTCAATGGAACTGTGTCTGTGATACAATATCCACAGTCAACATCTTTCTTCAGGAGTTCTGGGAACTGGGGTGATGCAAAACTTTTTTTGATGTGTGTATTTCAAAGAGTAACTTCTTTGGTAAACCCCTGGATATGCAAATGGATGATACAAGCATACCAGTATGTGTAAAGTTGCACACATCTGACAAAGGTGCCTACCATGGGAACACAGCCACTATTGCAGCTAATTATGTGAGCTACAATAGCAGGTCAATATAAAACCAACCGGTGCTGCTATCTTCCTCAGGTGCAGTTACCTGACTTGACAATAGAAGTGGACTCTGTACCAGCAGCTGTTTACTGTGTGGTTTGTGTAACAGATTATGAACTAGTTACTTTCACCAGCTCTTGCCTATTTGGTACTTTCATTATGAAATTCATGTTGTCTAGCTAAGTCATACTTGGACTTTATTCTTCTGCTCTGAAATGAACTCTGGATAATTTTGTTGTGGGACACGTGATTATTTCACCAAGAACTGTTTCTGCTTGGCTCATGAGGTAATTGACTACTTACATTCTTGTTACAGAAGCTATATTTGTTCAATAAACGTTGTGGCCTGAAGTAAGGGTTACAACAGCTTCATTTTGTAAACTCATTCACGCAATCTGACTTCCACATTAACCATATTAAAAATCAAAATGCAAACTGACTCTGTTGAAATCAATGGTTTATTGTGTGTTTAGTCCAGAAGATTATGAACCTGTGGTTTCCACCACCTCTTGCCTATATGGACGTCTGATTATGAAATTCATGTTATCCAGCTGTCTCGCGATACTCCTTTTGCGTCTCCAAAATGTATATCTTCATTCAATAAACTATGTCTGGTGCACACGTCTCCTGTAGAGGTAAAGTTTGAGTGTCATCTGGGTATGTATATGAACATTTGAGTTTTTCACTTTATTGCTTGTAAAATGTAATTTTACATGCATGTGCATTTTCATCAAAGTACAGGGTGTACATAAACTCAGGGAACACTTTCAACTATTTATTGCACAAGAACTAAACATTGTACAGATGTCATAAATATTGCATTTAGGAGAGAAACTCTGAAAGTTTTTTTTTACAAACATTCAGTATGCAAACAATGAATGACCCAGCAGATGTCAATACAGTAATCGAATTCTTGCCACACTCGTCCCAGCATGGCATCGTCGACTGTGGCAGTCACTTCCCGTATTCTCTCCAGGAGCTCTGCTACATCACATGGTAGAGGCAGTACATACATCAGATCTTTAAAGAGTCCCCACAGAAAAAAGTCACAAGGAGTGAGAGCTGGTGATCAGGGAGGCCATTTCATGAAACAGTGAACTCTGACACACAGACAGCTCGCTCCACACCTGAACTCATCAAGTTTGTGACTAGTGCTGACTATCATCAAATTACCAAACTACACTTTCAAAATCTTCACTTCATTTGGTAACAAGTTATTAAAAACAGCTCCTTTGACAAAGAGCTTTTCACTGTTAATCTTCTGTTAACTATATGAACATCTTTTCTATGCCTTGTTTCATACTTGTGAATAGTCATTTTTTTCACTAGTATTATAGTTTCTAGTATATACACAGCATAAACTTTGAAAATATTGTGTCTAATAAATAGGAGTTTGGTTTTAATTTTGCTATGATCCTCAAGGCTCGCTTCTGTAGTATGAAAACCCTTTTCACATTAATTTGGCATGTCCCACCCCACAGTAATATTCTATAAGACAATAAAGGGCACACTAATCTGACATAATCAGCTTGCTGCTTCCATTAAAAGTTGATCATCTTGCATAAACCCAAGAATTTACAATCTGTATGGGTTTTTGGTAGAATTTCATCAATCACAGTCTGTCTGTTTGGACCAATTGGTTTAAAATGAATAATATTAGTTTTTCTATCTTTACTTTTGGGCTGTCTCTTTCAAAGTGAGCTCTTGTATTTTCAACAAAGTTACGTATCTCTTCAACTAGGCTCTCCTCATGGTCTGCATAGCAGACACCCGATGTATCGTCTGCATACATAGTCATCAATTGCTTATTGTCAAGAGAACTTACTATGTCAGCATTGTTGTAATGTTCCAAGATTTTTTTTATTTTATTTTCTCTATCAATTTGCTGAAAGTTGAGATTATGGCAATCGGTCTGTAGTTCTGTACTTGCTTTATGTCTCCCTTTTTGTGTATTGGTTTAACTACAACTCGTTTCAGCTTGTCAGGGAACACACCGTCTTCGAGAACCCAGTTTATTAGATGAACTAGTGGTTTCATTAGTTCATGTCTGCATTTCTTCAATAGATATGGAGAAATTTTATTCAATCTTGCAGTTTTTTTCCCCTTGAGGCTATCAATAAGCTGCAGAATGTCATATGCACTTACTGGGGGTAGTGTACTGCAGTTCTGTTTGTTACTGGACTCAAATATGTGCTGTATGTCCTGTTTCATATACACATCATTTTTGATAATATCTTATTCACAGTTAATTGTACATCATTAATTTCAGTTTCTGTTTCATTGTTTCTGATTTTATTTACAATTGACTAGCAAGTCTCTGAAACATTATCTGACCCACATATCTATTGGCTGATTCCTGCTGATTTAACTCCTGACTTGTTTGCAGTACTTATATTTCTAACTGCTTGTAGAGTTCTTTGTGTACCTCTGAGTTAGACTGTCTGTGTAAGCTAAACACGCTTTCCACTTTTTCTTTTAGATCTTTTGTTTTAAAATTTAATGGCACAAGTTTTAATTTTGATGGTCAATTTTTCTGTATACTCACTTTTTTTTTAATGGCATGGCTCTATTTAAGTGCTCAGTCAGAATTTCTGTGAACATTTTCCATTTATTGTTGACCCCTATGGTAGTCATATTTTATTTACAATTGACTAGCAAGTCTCTGAAACATTATCTGACCCACATATCTATTGGCTGATTCCTGCTGATTTAACTCCTGACTTGTTTGCAGTACTTATATTTCTAACTGCTTGTAGAGTTCTTTGTGTACCTCTGAGTTAGACTGTCTGTGTAAGCTAAACACGCTTTCCACTTTTTCTTTTAGATCTTTTGTTTTAAAATTTAATGGCACAAGTTTTAATTTTGATGGTCGATTTTTCTGTATACTCACTTTTTTTTAATGGCATGGCTCTATTTAAGTGCTCAGTCAGAATTTCTGTGAACATTTTCCATTTATTGTTGACCCCAATGGTAGTCATAATATGATTCCTGGCTTGCCTTAGTGTAGCAATGTTGTTTGCAGATAGTATTCACCTCTGCTCATACATTTTTCGGGGTTTGAATTTGGTATTACCTTTTAGTACTAATGTTTGGTCTAAGTGATCTGAGAGGTGGCCATTTATGATGTCTGTTGAGATGATGTGGTTATAATTTGTGATAACATGATAAATTGAACTACTGTGTGTGTTAGCTATTCTGGTGGGTTCTTGTCCACAAAGATCTTTAGACCCATAAGACAGGATACAATCCGTAAAACGTTTGCTTTCCTGACCATCATGTAAAGTGTTGATGTTCAGATCTCCCAGTATGACAAGATTTACACTTCTATAACCTGACACTAATTTACTTAAAACTCCATGAAGTGATTTTAGAAAAGTACCAAAATTTCCACAGGGGGATCTATGTACACCTACGACATAGAAAGGAACAGTGCAAAATGTGAGTTTAAGAATTGCAATTTCAAAATCTTTGCCAACACATAAATCATTCCCCACAGCACTTTTTTTTTGTGATGGTTATGAACTTACATTTTCTTGAGAAGATGGCAACACCACCACCTTTATTGTGTGTTCTACAGTAGAACATAGCTAGGTTGTAGCCTTCTAATTTGCAATATTGAATGTTGTCCACAGTTTTCCAATGTTCTGTAACTATTACTACATGTGGAGATAGTCCTGTGATAAATGATTCAAAAGAATCTGTTTTGTTTCCTAAACCCTGTACATCATAATGCAGAAGTGATAAATTATTCTAATGTGAAATGAAATCTGTTTGAGGCAAATATGAAACACTTACACTTTCATCTGGTGTTGCACTGGTGGAAGGTTTTGTTGTGCTAAAAAACATCACTCTTATCCTGCTGATGTATTGTTTTACTGATCTGGCATTTCATGGTAGATACTCCCAAATGTTTGTTATTTCTGTCCTTGAGAGGCATGGCTGCTGTAGCACAACACTGCACATTTACTTTGCTGTTCACTACTTCTTGGATCCATGTTATAACTAAGTCCTTCCCTAGTCTGTTGAGATGTAAGCCATGAGATGTGTGGAATCTTCTTCCTACACAGCTTATATCCACAAATGTAACATTTTTGAATCTCGTGCATATATTTAGGATCTGTTTATTTGCGCTTCACACTTCTTTATTTACACACGATCAGACTGGCAAGTCATATCAATGTGGAACACAGAAGACTATCACGGTTGAGCTTCTCAGCTCATGTAGCCTTCTTTTGAGTGAGATCACTAGGTCTTTCATTTTGTTTTTTGCTATATCATTTGTTCACACTACAAACATGAAAAAGTCATAATTTGCTGTTGCTGTTTTCATGTCATGATTCATGGAAGTCACTGCCTGAAATTCCGTGCCTGGTTTCGCTATGCTAGTTATTTTGTGATTGCTTCTATACTGAAATTCGGCTGCTATGTTCTGCCCTTGACTATCTGCAAACAGGCTTAGTTTACTGTTGTTGCTGGCTGATGGTAACTGTTTTTAGGCCTGCCAGTACTTGGGTGTTGTGTGGTGGCACTGTTAGTTTTGTCTTTTTTGTACACATTAGTCGATAATCCATCTTGAGGAACACTTGATTTTGATTCACTGTCAGTACCTACACTCATGGTTGAAATTTTTTTTTCCTGTGATTGAAAGTGACTCTGCCATTCTTTGTTCCTCATGTCCTTTTTATTTCCATGCAGTTCAATGCAGCTCATTGAGATATCACAGTCTACAGTTGAAACCACTTCAAAAGGGTTTTCCTGCACAAACATTGTGTCCCTGGTATGTTTACTGTTTACACAATTTTGCAATTCTTGCGTGCTGTTTTTGTGAGTGACTTTAGCCCACTTTTTGCTAGCAGGCATGATGCTTTGCAGAACTTGTTGAGTATTTGGCTCACTTTTACCAAACTGAAAATTTGAGATATCCACTTTCATTGCACTGATTTATAAATTGTAAACTCCACACATGTTCCTTTAACCTTGTGATTTCATAATTACAGTTTGTACATGACTTCTTCTTAATGGAAAAATTAACTTTCTTCCATGGAGAAACAGGTCAAACTTCCACATTGGCTGCTATGTTACTGAAGTTCGTACCTAGAACTAAAATTCTGTAAACAAAAGAAAATAAATCATGCATTTCTTGAAAATTTAAAAAAAGAAATGGATGATTCAATGGGTTAAACCTAAATTTGTGAGCAACATATTATGTGTACAAATTTACTGAAAGACTCAGGAAAATAGTAGAAGATGCACAACACTGAACAACTAGGGACCATTGAAGACTTCAAAAATTACCGAGTAAGTAAAAAAAATCAGTTGTACTACTTGTCTCTCAATTACTTTTAGTATGTGCAACACACCCATTTATTGGGATAATCTCCATGCAGATATAAATTTTAATAGATAAGTAAACTTACATCATTTACACTTCCACCACCACTTGATTTCCACAAGATGCCCATAAGGCCATAAATAATGTCTCTAACTTCTTTTCTCTGTAGAATAAAAGCTATAATAAATATTTATTTTCTTTCACAGGAAAAGTAAACAGCAACTGTCAAAGTTAAGGAACACTGCATTAGTTTACACCAATAGTGAGTTGCAGTTCTGGTGGTGAGGAGGGGGGGGGGGGGGGGGGGAGGGGGTGAATAAATTGCAAAGGGGTCTCCATACGAGAAAGGTATGATCATTTATAGAGTTAGCATTTGTTACCAAAGTGCAGCAAAAGCTCAGAACTGTATATCCACAGGAACTTCTAACCAAAAGCGGCATCTGTCAAGGATGGCAAGGGTCAAGAAAACAGGAAGTGTTGTAGCAGATATGAGAGGCGGCAAACTGTCCATATTGCGTCAACATATTGAAGAAATACTTCAGGATTTTGAAGATCTCAAAAAATTCAATCCATTCTACCAGTTGAAAACTCAATATACCATGAACAATAACATACTCATTTCTTTGCAAAAATTGGTACATTGATCTTCACAAACTGCAGTTATGACAGAACATTCAACCAAATGATAACTTCTTTTGACAGAATCCATTGCAAACACGCTTTCTCATATTAAAGAAGAGCCTGAATTATCTTTCAGATATTTCTTTCAGCAATGAATCAGTCCACACATTTAGGAAACTTAATGATTATAACTGCAAAATATGGGCTCAGAGAATCCACATGTCACTACAAAATATGAACAAAATAGCCCCAAGGTTACAGTTTGGTGTGACCTGGTGACTGGTGGGACCCCTCTTTCTGCAAACCTTACTATTGCAGCTATAACATACCAAAATATGTTAAGAGAAATTGACAAATTCCAATTATTCCTGATATCTTGTCTTAGTGGGGTGGTGACCACTCCTCTGGGTTATCAATGTTTGAGCAGTTTCAGATGATTGTCATCAGCCATGTTGGATTGGACAAGATTATATGATACAATGTAACCTGATTCCCATGACTTGTGATCTTTTCCTGTGTGCTCATATTAAGGATACTGACTATCAGTGATCCTTGAGAAAGCACTTGCTCCATTCACACTTTTAAATTAGGACATTCTGCAGCTTATATAATATTTGGATATCTTACAATCTATCAATGGTGCACTTGCAGAGATATTATGACTATGCTGTGTAAAACTTTCACTTGTTTCAACAGTAAAAGGCCCATGTGTGACATCATGGTTTCCACCACACAAATAGAAAAAGTTTTGTACATTATTTGTGGACACCCTTTTCATCTTTTTCCTCCATTTGCAGATTATGCTTTCCACCAGGTTTTGTTTCCTCTTGCATCTAATCATCTCTTGGTATCAGTGATTAATATTTTGGAATTTGAATCTTGGTTGTTAATTTTACCCCTTTTACGGCTTACTGTCTTTCTGCAGATTCAGGATTCATTGTATCTTTTCCTCCCTCCAGCACCTTTCCAACATATCCTTCACATTTATTGTATTTTCCTTTCCCCTGCTAAAGACTGTATCATATGTTCTTTTCATATTTATATTATTATTGTGTCTGTCCAAGGACCTTGGCCCCTCTTGGCTTCTTTAAGTAAATTCTCCTCTCCTCTCTTTAATGTTGTGAAATTAAGATGCATCCAAACAAGTACGAATGCCTTACAACATATGCCTCATGTTTTCTTTAATGTATTTATCCTTAATCTTCGTTGTTTGATGGTGGTTTATGTGACATGTTCACTTCCATTGCTTGTACCACTTGCTTAACATCTTATAAGTTCACTGTGGTATGGGTAGATGCAATTGGTGTAAGTAGTACCCAGTGACTTCACAATAAAACTTCAATGTGGTACTGGTAGATGTCATTGGTGCACCTCCACAATGCACATAGCATGCAGAAAGAAAATGTTATCAGCATGGAGATGTGAAAATAAAGTTGGGATTGATTGTTCTGATATTACATGTCATAAATCAAAGAAATTTGTTTTTCTTGCATTAAAATTGTGAATAATATCATATCTAATTTGATAATCAAATCTGTTTTGTAAAAAAATTACACATACATTTTTTGTCAGTAAACATATCTTTATGTGATAAAATACTATTTTGACAACAATATTTAGTACACACAGAAATCAACTTACACAGATGTCACCCAGTGACACCCCCCCCCCCCCCCACACACACACATTACAACATACACGAAGAAGCTGACAAGAGACAGAAATTGCACACCAACAAGTTAACGATTCATTGTCATCTTCTTGCAAAATCTTCAGAGCAAACTGTTTGTCATTCAGTTGCATTTGAGTTCTCTCTTTCACATTGTGTGACAATGTCTTCTAAATCCTGAAAATGTTAATAAGGTTTGGAAAAACATAATTTTAAACAGATTTATGTCTCCTTACATTAAATTTCAACAATTTTAATATGTACTGAAGTAATGTGTAAGTAGATTTCTTGTATTATAAATTATTATCATAATGGAAAGTATTCTACATTACATAAGTAATCTAGAAATATACAAGTATTAATGTATCAAAAGGAGCTGTGAGAAAATATACTAAATACAAGTGCAATTGAGGACTGTTTTAACAAAATTCAACTAATATCATTCATAAAAGTTTACAGGAAAGGTATTTTTTGTTGTACTTAATAGGAATGATACAAAAAATTTAAAAAAATGTAATACTGATCATCCATGTAGACAGGGACTGATGAAGGAATAATTGAAGATCATCACTAACAGCGTTTATTGAGAAAAAAATCTACAAATTACCAATTTTTGCAAAAATCAACATACCCACTTTTCCATGGATGCTTCTTCTTTACTTTATTGAGCTAGGTGTTACAAACATATAGTCAAAGCTTTAAAATTCATTGGGCTCTTAAGTATAATACATTCTTAGGTAATATCACAGTAAGAAGTTAATAATGTATTAATAAATTTATATTTTTTTATAAGTTAACACATGAGCAAAAGTTTTCACATTAACAAAATCTGTTTCTCACATCATAAACCTACTATGAAAATCATAGTGATATGTTTATGAATATAATAGAGGGAAAAATTCCACGTGGGAAAAATATATTTAAAAACAAAGATGATGTGACTTACCAAACGAAAGTGCTGGCAGGTTGATAGACACACAAACAAACACAAACATACACACAAAATTCAAGCTTTCGCAACCAACGGTTGCTTCATCAGGAAAGAGGGAAGGAGAGGGGAAGACAAAAGGATGTGGGTTTTAAGGGAGAGGGTAAGGAGTCATTCCAATCCTGGGAGCGGAAAGACTTACCTTAGTGGGAAAAAGGGACAGGTGTACACTCGCGCACACACACACACATATACAGACACAAGCAGACGTGTGTGTGTGTGTGTGTGTGTGTGTGTGTGTGTGCGCGCGCGCGCGTGCACGAGTGTATACCTGTCCTTTTTTCCCCCTAAGGTAAGTCTTTCTGCTCCCGGGATTGGAATGACTCCTTACCCTCTCCCTTAAAACCCACATCCTTTCTTCTTTCCCTCTCCTTCCCTCTTTCCTGATGAAGCAGCTGTTGGTTGCGAAAGCTAGAATTTTGTGTGTATGTTTGTGTTTGTTTGTGTGTCTATCGACCTGCCAGCGCTTTCTTTTGGTAAATCACATCATCTTTGTTTTTAGATATATTTTTCCCACGTGGAATGTTTTTTTTTAGATATAGTGATATGTTTAAATGACAACAAAAGCAACAGTACATATTTTAATACAATGTTGAGATTCAGTGCTGTGTGAAATCAAAAACAATACTGAAATATATTCCTCTTTAACATAAAGGTTCTTCATAGTACAGAATTTTGTACACAGTATTATTGGAATTCCCTTGTACTACTTTTGAATAGAGCTCTTCACTTTCCTATAAATCATTTTCAAAATAAGATGTCAAATTATTCACATCATTACTTCTGTTTTTCCTTATGTGATTCACTAACGGAAGCTGAGGTACTTTAAACATTACTGGTTTTGGATCTTCTTACATAATTCAGTACTCTTGCCTCAAATATCTTAAAAGGAAATTTGGCTTTCATTGCACTTCATACTGTAGCTGTACCAGTTTTTACCTCAAACTATAACTGCCCCAAGCTTTCCCAAAATGTCATAATGTTCTGTGAGCAGAGTGACTGTTTCATGTTTCTTAGTCCTTTTTCAATAAGGTCAAAAACCCTGTCAGGAGGCAGGAGGTCCATGTATTGAGAAATCATGCTGAATTCTCATCACTTTTTTCCATTATCCATCCTTCCTTAGTTGCTTTAGAATTCATGGAAGAATGTTCCATCTTTGCAACTAAATGAAATGCAGTGTGTTTATTTCCATACACATTTCACTTCTTTTATTTGTGGAACATCTTCAGTGGTAGGTGATAAATTTTTGTTTATATAAAAGCACAAACATATATTACAGTGGAAAAACCAGTATGGAATGTAACAATATTATGAAAAGGATAGTTGCTACTCACCATATAGCAGAGATAATGAATTGCAGATGGCAACAAAATGACTGTCAGAAAGTGAGCTTTTGATCAACAAGCCCTTCAACAGAAAAAGACAACACACATAGTCATACTAACACAACCCACACACATGCCCACAGTCTCTGGCTACTGAGGGCCGATTGCAAGCAGCAGTGCTTGCTGAGAGAGGCAACCGGGGTTAAGGAGGATGCTGAGGTGGGAAGGGGAAGGGACAGCATGGTATAGATGGGGGATGGTAAAGTGCTGCTTGTAGGTGCATACAGGGATGAGATGGGGAGAGGGTAGGGCAGCTAGGTGCAGTCGGGAGGTTAGACAGAGGTTGGGGAGAGAGTGGGGGAATAGTGGGAAAGGAGAGAAGTAAAAAGACTGTGGGTACATTGGTGGAATAGAGAGTTGTATAGTTCTCAAATGGAAAGAGGCAAGCAGCTAGATGGGTAAGGACAATGATTAATGAAGGGTGAGGCCAGTAGGGTTCAGGAATGTAGGAAATATTGTAGGTAGAGTTCCCACCTGCACAATTCAGAAAATCTGATGTTGGTGGGAAGGATACAGGTGGCACAGGCTGTGAAGCAGTAGCTGAAGTGAAGAATGTCATGTCGGGTGGCATGCTCAGCAATGGGGTGGTCCAGCTGTTTCTTGGCCCCAGTTTGTCGGTGGCCATTCACACAGACAGGCAGCTTGTTCATTGTCACACCTACGTAGAATGCAGCACAGTGGTTGCAGTTTAACTTGTAGATCACATGACTGGTTTCACAGTAGCCCTGCTGATGATGGAATTGATGATGCTTGTGCCCGGACTGGAGTTGGGGTGGTGGGAGGATGTATGGGGTCTATCACAGGGATATGAGCCACGAGGTAAGATGTTGGGAGCATGTGTTGTGTAGGGATGGGTGACGATATTGTGCAGGTTCAGTAGGTGACAGAATAACACTGTGTGAGGGGTGGGAAGGATAGTGGGTAGCACATTCCTCATTTCAGGGTACAACAAGAGGTAGTCGAACCATAGCAAAGAAGGTGATGCAGTTGCTCCACTCCTTGGTGGTTCTGAATCATGAAGGGAATGCTCCTCTGTGGTTGGGCAGTGAGACTTTGGGAGGTGGTGGGTGACGGGAGAGATAAGGCACAGGAGATCTGTTTTTGTACAATGCTGGGACAGTAATTACAGTCTGTGAAGGCCTCGGTGAGACCTTCAGTACATTTACAGAGGGACCTGGTCTTTTGCCAAACTACTGTCTGTCTGGGTGTTTAGTATATCACAAATTTTGGTCTGGCTTGTGTGTTTAATTACTGTGCTACCATCCTGTAAATTTGCTAAAAAACATGAATGTACATTCATTAACACCATTCAACAGAGCACATTTCATTCTATTAGAAAAAATTATTTTCATTTTGGTCTCTCTTTGGGTAAGGTGCAAAAAATTCGCCTAAACTATTGACTTTTTTGGTAATTTGGAAAATCCTTGCCTTGGTCTATGGTGGCTGTGCCACTAACAGTCTCAAGACTGGTAACCCCATCACCAAGGGGCCATGCCCGGTAGCCATGCAAGGTCAGCCACAGGTGGGTTTCTTTACTGCTGGTTCCCAAGCCTGAAAGCGGGTGTCTAGCTGGTTCCCAAGCCAGAATGTGAGTATCTAGCAGGTTCCTAAGCCTGAATGTGGGTATCTAGCAGGTTCCCAAATCTTTTATGGGTCTCTCTGTGGTTCCCAAGCCATAATACAGAATTCTACAATTGTTAAATGTTTTAAATTTTTTGCTGATGTCCAAAACTATTGCTTCCGGCAAACTATTGAAGCCCCGTCATTGAAGCAGCTGGGACTGGTATGACTGCAATTATCTGTTGTTCTGGGATCCAGCATATGTCTATTGTCTCTTCTAGGAGGCCAATGAAATGATTGAGCAGCTCCATGAAGATGCATGAAATTAATCAAGGCATCTTTTTCTTCACATGAAACTTCACAGATATTTCCTATCCACCATTTTCCATCATAAATGCAAGCAACATACTGGCCAGGCTGTAGTTCATTAATGGCAACCCGTTTAGTAGCAACTTTAGCATGTCGATTAACATTTGCTACAAAGGGCAATGTATCATTTGATACTCTGTGAATCTTAAGTCACTCTTCATCAGTTGGCACAAAATGGTGATGGTCTCTTGTACCAGACACTGTACATCCATCGTCAAAACATTTCTCTTGATCAATTTTTGCATCTTAAATAATTTCTTTTTTAATATAAATAAATTAATTGCCATGAACATTTTTTTGCAATATTCAAACAGATTTGGTTGTCAATTGGGTGTTGAAGGCTAGCTCTTGCTGCTAAATGCTTAACTGTGCCCCAATTCTGCCACATGGTGATTTCCCATTGCTTGTTCTGAAAAAATGCCATTCTGCAGTAATGCCAAAAACTTTTTGATGATGGCAAAGATTTAGGAAGCTCTTAAAATTTTTGTACTGTGCTGCAGAACCATCACTAAAATAATGAATATGCTTAATTTGTTTAAAAATGCACTTAAGGGATCTGATCAAGTATGTTAAAAACACATGCACTGCAACTGTGTCATGTTGGAGGCAATCACTGATTATGCAGTAGCTGACACTCTTTAGGTCTTCATTACCTTTGTAGTAGATGACAAATGGATGTATTGTAGCTTGACTATTTTCCCAACGGAATCCCTGCACTGCATCTTGGACAATAAAGGAGTAATTTTCTGTGCAATCTATTAATATAATCAATTCTCCTGGTTTGAGACCTTCTTTAGTGAACTGCAAATGCTTGCTCTGATTATTTGCAGTGTAGTGGTGAGTAGAAAGGGCCAACAGTTTTGTAACTAATAGTACAATGAATTCTTCAACTGTCATTTCTCTGGCTTCAACTGTATCTCTATCAGTGTGTGTGCATTGTTTGAACTGAATTGTATCATCCTCAGGATCAATATCTGCAAAAGCACTTTCCAAATATTCATTTAGAGCTTCTGTTCCTGGACATACTTCATAGCGATGAAGTATGCAATCTTTTGTTTCCAAATTAGAGACAATTTTGCCCAATAAATTTTGTAATCTTCTTTTACTGGGCTATGTGCCAACATTAGTTTCACATTTTGATGTATTCTGCAGACAAAAACTAAATGTGAACCAGCTGTGCCTACAGTCACACACCATTTGGCCTTAATTCACAAAATTTGTAAAATCCAATTTCTGGTCCATTTTTATTGCAGTATGCAACAAACATTTCTTTGGAGTTGCTCAGTAATAAGTATTTCTGTTTTTTAACCTTTTCTCCATCTATCCAAACAGTAATACAGTCCTTTTTTCCTGGACAAACCCGACTAAACTCTTCATCATAAAAATGTTCTATGACTCTTGCCTTCACATCCTCAGAAAGCTTTTCCCCACATTTACCTTTGGGCTGTGCCAATATTCCCTGTTCAGTTTTTAACTTTCTAGACTTCCTTACCGTTCTTTCTGAAACTCAAAATTCTTCCATAGTCGTTTTGATAGACCAGCTTTGGGGAGCAAGGTCAAAATTTGAATTTTCTCATTATTATTTGATACATGTAATTTTTCTTTAAATTCTTAAATCCGCTCAATGTAATCTGACCAAGTCAAGCATTGCTTACTTGTGGATTGTTGCTCCAATTCATTGGGATCAAGTCCTCCCACTTTTGCAATTTTCTTAATAATTGCACCTTCAACTTGATGTATTTTGCACTTTGCATATCCTTTTGTATCCCTTGCACCAATTCATTGAAATTTTAGTGGTGATATTCCAACAGATGTTAAGCTTGTATTAAAATTGTGACCAACATTAGTCTCATCATCTTCATCTGACTGATATGTAACATCCATTTGTGAATATTTCAGTGTATCAAATTCTTTTCTGCAGGAAGGCCACATTTTTTGTCCTGGTTTAATATCAGACATGGTTGTCCCTTTTAGTAGGTCAGCTGTTTCTATGTTGATCGAGCGCAAGCTTTTTCGTTCAGTGTGGTTTTCCTTGCCAAATCGGTTGCACATTATCTTTGCAAAAATTCAAATCTTTTTAGGAGTAAAGCTTCATGGTGGAAGCATAGCTGAGTATTTTCAGCAATGAACCTGTCACAAACAGGTTTAAAATCATTGAATAAACAGCAGAATGAATATTTAAACAATGAAGACATTATCAACAAAATTCCAAATTTTTGGCAACATTTTTGCACCTTACTCAAAGAGACATAAAATGAAAATAAGTTTTCCTAATAGAATGAAATGTGCTCTGTTGAATGGTGTTAATGAATGTAATGAGGTAGGTGTCCATTTTGAGATACATGACTGAACACGGGTATATTTTGATACATTCATGTTTTTTAGCAAATATACAGGATGCGAGCACAGTAATTTATACACAAAAGGCAGGTCAAAATTTGTGATATACTAAACACCCAGACAGACAGTAGTTTGGCAAAAGACCAGGTCCATGGCACACTTTCTCCACTATTTATGCCTCATTAAACTACGGGGCAAATTTCTCGCAACATGATTTGTTGCCCACTTTGAACTGAGATTATGCCAACTCCACTTGCAACATTTGTGTATAGAGCACACAAAGTTGTACCACTATAACCAGAAGCAAGAGTCTAGCTCTTTTACATTAGGAACAGTGGAATACTAAACTTGTTGATTTCTTCACGACTTTTCGGTCTCTGTAAAAGTGGTCTTCACAAAAATGGCGCTAGCACCTCAACCAAGTTACAGGTGAGCCTGGAACTTTGCATAAGTTCATGAAGGGCCCTCAGGTACATCCTGTACAAATTTCATCAAAATTGAAGATGGTCGAGCTGGGAACCCTTGGACACTTCACGTGGAATGACCCAGATATATTACAGGCCCTGAAGACATTTTATAAAGAAAAGAAGAAAAATGGATATGGCAAAAAACAAACTGCCTTTCCTTTAGTTGCAGAGACAGAACATACTTCCGCAAATGCTAAATTCCTTACCTTTCAGCTTTCAATATAACTTATAAGCATTGCCATCATTGTACAGTTTTTGTTTTGGTAGACACAAGACTCAGAATACAATCTGAGACTAAGATTTTGTACATCTTCTTTGAATCTTGCTTTACAAAATTTAAAACCCTCATAGGAGATTCAATTTCATTTGGCCTCTCTCTGAGTCAGTCTCTAACCATGTGTAGTTAATTATTTTGTGCGCCTTCTTTTGTGAATATTTTAAGATTTTCTAGTTATAAAACCAGGCCTGTCGGGAGTAAAATACTTCTCTGATGTACAGTTTAACAAAGGTTAGACTCTGCTGCCAGTCAAAGCAAACAGTCACAGAATTTTTTGTATTTCAATTTAAAATATTGAAAAATCTTTTTGATCTTATTCTACGTAGCTCATAACGTGTTCTTATATTATTTTTCAATTCCATATGTTGAGCTGACTTTAATTTTACAACAGAGTGTGTACAAGCTGATCCAATATCAGTATGAGGATTTCCAATACCCAGGTTGAAACATATGTAAGTCCCTTAATACAGTCTGAAAGAGAGCATCCCAACAACACTTGCTTAATTCGAACAGCATTGTACCATTCAAGCATTTTTTTTTTTTTTTTTATGATTTAACTTTGGTGGAAGATATGACTGCTTAACTTTATTGCTACAGTAATGAGAAGATCTGCATTTATACTTAAGTATATCCTTCTTAATTAACTGTGTCTGCTCTCCATCCCTTTCCTGCAGCTTGCAAGCTCATCCACTTTGATTCTCCTTGCGTAGTATAGCCTCCAGCTATGCATGGGTCTGTCTCTGGAAAAATATATATGGAATAAATGCAACCTCTTCAGACAATTATTTTCAATCTCCAAACTTTTTGTTTAGGCTTTAAATAAAATTGGACTTATCTGTCAGTGTTCTGAATGCTGAGGCACATACAGACCTCTGTTGGCCTGCTTTTTCTGTTATGTAGTATGGAAATGACACAAGTCTTTGTTTACTTTTATTGTCTTCCTTCCCTCTGCATCTTTTATGCGTGTTTTCTCTCATGTATAGTACTAACAAATTATCCATTTCCACTTTTGTGTTATTCATATATAGGTTATCTCTAAAATGAATAGTATCACTGAAACACAAACACCCTGCTTTGCATGTTGCTTTCTTTGTTGATCTAATATGGTTTCAGTCTATATGCAGAGCTTCATTTGAGGGTGAAATCATGCTCTTATTGCTCTTTTGACATTGACGACATCTGGTTTTCCTTCTATTTTTCATCTCAGGGACTGTTTCAGAATATTCTGAATCATCTAGCATCTTAATAATGGTGTTCCAACATGAACATTCTACAAAAGCTACTAATGTTATAGTGAAACACTGGCAGAATATGAAAGAGAATTGTGTGGAACAATGTGCATTGCTGTCTAAGAATCACTTAACAACTAGTTGTTTTGGCTTGCAGCATGTTGTGTGATTTCCTGACAATTAACACATACTAGTGTAGAGGCTATTAAAATTAACTTTTAAATTTTATGTTCAAAGTTTCAACCACACAATATAAATAAAAGATTAGATAAGTTTTGCGGTATCTTGAAAAATGGAGATGTTGAGTTCTGTGAAAATTTGCATGTTCAAGCACCTTTTAAAATGGCAAATATTCAGTTTTGTGTTTTTCTGTTAACTACTGCATAAGGCTAATACTAAAGTAACACAAACCATTAAAAATGTGTTTTGAAAAAAAATGTCATTTGTTCAGTTTTGTTAAAATGGTCCTCAATTATTGAGTGCTCGGAATTTTCTTGAAAATAATGAAAGACAGAAATGTTGACATTTATTTCAATCTTGGTATGATGTTATGAAAGAACTGACAGTTATTTCACACACGAGAAAAAACATCTCTAATTACGTTGCTAGAACATATTCTGTACCAGTTCTGGTAACAAATGATCTACTGACAGTATCTGCAGTAGCAAGAACTCTCTTTCCCAGTATGCTGAAGGTCTCACTAAGGCCTTCACAGGCAGGCACTAATTCCCAAACCTAGCCCGCAAACAGATCTCCTGTGTCATACCACCATACAACTCCAATCGTCCCACCACCTGCAAGAAACAGGTACAAAGGAGTGCCCCCTTCATCTTCAGTACGATCCTGGACAATTGAATCACATCCTTTGTCAGGGCTCTGATTATCTACAATCATGCCCTGAAATGAGGGATAAACTAACAAGGATCCTTCTCACCCATCCTAAAGTGTTCTATCACCCACCCAACCTCCACAACATACTAGTCCATCCCTACACATCAAACAATCACAGCCCGTTGCCACAGGGATCATAGTTCCATGGAAGACCCTGGTGCAAGATCAGCCCTATCCTCCCACACAGTGTTTCCTATTCCAGTCACAGGTTTCCCTACCTCATCACAGGCCAGCCTGCCTGTGAAAGCAACCATATCAAACAGAGTGATCAGAAAGTCCCATTACAAACTTCTAGGAGTTGTAGAGGGAAGTGAGTAGATAATATTTTGAATTGGAACCCACGTCGAGAAATGTAACATTTCCATGTTGGTAACGTGACCACTTTTACAAGTTACTGATTAGGCGTGACCCGATACATCACTTGTTTTGCAATTTGACTCATTAATAGTCAAAGAAAATGTTTGTGTACTTGTTGACAGGTTCTCTTCGATATAATACTATATGGCTTCTTCCAGACTGGCTGTGTGGCATCTCCTTGGAGCACCACAGTCACACCTGCTGACAGCCAACGTACCCTTTCTCAAAGCCACTGCATAATACATTTCTGGACAAGGCTTCCTAGAAATAATAGGTACTCACTCCCTTCTACAAGTCCTCAAAGTTTGTAATGGGAATTTCCACCACCCAGTATACCAGCTCTGGTGTAACCATCAGACAGTCTTTTATATTGGTATGACTACCAACCATCTGTCCCCCAGGATGAATGGCCACTGGCAAACTGTGACCAACAGCAAAGTGGACCACCACACACAAAAAAAGCTGAACGTAGCATGCTTGATTTCAATGGCTGTTTTGTAACCCAGGCCATCAGGATCCTGTCCCCCATCACCAGGTCTTCCAAACTGCACAAATGGGAGTTATCCATACAACAAATTCTCTGCTTCTGACATTATTTGAGCCTCAACCTACAGCAACTTAATGTTCCCACACCAACCACCCAACCATTTCCATCCCCTCTGTTCCACAACACCTACCAGATCCCATCCTCTCACCCTCATTGAGCACTGCTGTCTGCCAACACAACCATGAGTGCTTTTCCCCTTCTCTGCCCCTCTCCTTTCCCACTCCCATTTCCCCTCATCCCCCCTCCACCACAGCCTCCTAATGCTGCACCTAGCATCCCTGTCCTGCAGCATTCTAGACTCTGCACTCTGACCCAGATAGCACTGTTCTCTCCCTCTGCCTACACCCTGCTACCATTCCCCTTCTCCACACCACTCCAGATTGCTGCTTTCATTCAATGCAGCTTGTGTGAATGTGTGTATGTGTGTGTGTGTGTGTGTGTGTGTGTGTGTGTGTGTGTGTGTGTTTTCTTTCCTGAAAAAAAGGTTTGGCTGAAAGCTAAAACTGTAACTCCCTTTTCATTGTGCCTGTCTGCAACTCTGTGTCTCATCTTTATAAAGAGTGGCTTTTATAATAATGTTGACCATATTGACATTGACTGAATGAGCCATAGTCTAGTTTTTGAATCTTATGTATGGTCATTTAATTACCTGACAAATTTGTCAGTGCCTATAGCACCATTGACAAAGAATAATGAGTGAATATGACTTTTTCCCTAGGACAGAGATCATAATGGCACATAGCCACATTTTTTTTTTTTTTAACATCTGATAGTTGCATCATGTAAAACCCCTTCGCTGTTAAAACTGCAAGTGCTTTCTTCACACAATTTCCCCAGTCGTACCTCATGATGTGTTTCTTCACTTCCCATATCAGATATATTACCCCCATTTCTCTGTATGCGTGGACACTAGAAAAATAACAGCATGAAACTACAAAAGACACATTTCTTGTTACAAGCAACTATCATGTCTGTTCCTCATCATGGTTTCCCCTAAACAACATGGCATCCAACTATGCACAAACAAGAAACTTATAGTATAATTCAGTTAACAATTTTATTGTGGATATTAAGGTGCCATGAAAAATGAATTACAGTTAAATGACATAATCCATCATACAGACATACAGAAAACATAAGCCAATTCAATATGACAGCAGGAGAGTAGAATAGGCTATTCTGTAAATATAGATGTTCACGAAGATGTGTAGATGCCAAAGCTTTTGTCTAGCATTGGTTGACTGTCCATGGTAAATTACACAAAGAGGATGGTCGTATGCGTGTTTGGCACCGTGCAGGTGAGTGCCACAATCAGGACTGCATACGACCGAGGCACACAGGGACAACACCCGGCATCATGGTGTGGGGAGCGATCTCCTACACTGGCCGTACACCACTGGTGATCGTCGAGGGGACACTGAATAGTGCACGGTACATCCAAACCGTCATCGAACCCATCGTTCTACCATTCCTAGACCGGCAAGGGAACTTGCTGTTCCAACAGGACAATGCACATCCGCATGTATCCCGTGCCACCCAACGTGCTCTAGAAGGTGTAAGTCAACTACCCTGGCCAGCAAGATCTCCGGATCTGTCCCCCATTGAGCATGTTTGGGACTGGATGAAGCGTCGTCTCACACGGTCTGCACGTCCAGCACGAACGCTGGTCCAACTGAGGCGCCAGGTGGAAATGGCATGGCAAGCCGTTCCACAGGACTACATCCAGCATCTCTACGATCGTCTCCATGGGAGAATAGCAGCCTGCATTGCTGCGAAAGGTGGATATACACTGTACTAGTGCCGACATTGTGCATGCTCTGTTGCCTGTGTCTATGTGCCTGTGGTTCTGTCAGTGTGATCATGTGATGTATCTGACCCCAGGAATGTGTCAATAAAGTTTCCCCTTCCTGGGACAATGAATTCACGGTGTTCTTATTTCAATTTCCAGGAGTGTATATTGAGAGAATAGTTTCAGCCATAAAAAAAGGTAAGGGAAAAGAGGATTCTGAGTAATAGAATCATAAGTAATGTCTCAGTCATAGTGTTAAAGAGAAATTTTATGGGCAGAACACTGGGAAAATATTTACTGTATTACACACAGAATCAAATGGAAAGTGCAGCAGGAGTCTGACACCTTCAGTCGAGGGTGGCTATAGTGAACCAGAATCACAGGAACCTATGAGCAATAGTAGATTATGATACAAGCCTGATTGACAAAATTTGGGATTCCATTCCTTTTTCAGCTATGTTTTACCTGAAACTGCAACTCTGATGTCCAAATGGGGAGCCCATGTGACCATCATACTGTACATAAATATTCATTTAAATATCAGTCTTATACAAGGTTTTCTGTAATACTTTGGAACTCCATTTTCATCCTTGATTTTAAAGAAGTTAATTATCCTATTAATTCCATTTGCTTCCTTTGACCATTTTTGGCATATATTTTGCACTTTGCAATATTTGATTATGAAATTTTCTCATAACATTTTATTGTTGTTTAAATTAAGAATTGTTTATCTTTTTTAAAAAATGAAGCAAATTTTTCATAAAAAAATCAGTCATCTAAAAGAAAATACAAAATGTCTGTTATTTTGGCTATGTGATATACTCTGTAAATCTTAAAAAACTCTATTTCAAATTTTTTTTCAACAGTATATAATTGTTTTTATTTCTATCAACTCTGTAATCTCAAAAATGTGTTTTCTTTGCAACACTTTACTCATATACGCAGAAAAATTTGTACAAACTTACTTTTGGTCAGTTACTGGTTCTGGAACAATCTAGAACTCCAAGCTGTAATATATCATTGTGGTAATTTCCAAAAGTTGGGCAGTCAAAGCTGCATAGAATGTTTTGCCTTCATTCTATGAATGGAGTGTGCACCATTTACATCCTTTTTATTGAGACTGTGATTTATAACTGAAAATGCATCTAAAACATTTTACAGTCTTGTTAATTTGAGGACAGTGTTTATTGTGACATCTATGGAAGTTAGCAAGAATACTCTCTTGAGAAATGTGCAAAAAACCTGATTAGTGAATTTTATTGTTTGTATTTAGTGGATCAGTAATAAACCACAATGTCAAGAAAATGTGAGTAGGTATCTTCACTCACATTTAAAAATCTGGGCCTTAATGTCATTCCCTACACAACAATATTTGAAGCCACAAATATATCAACAAAACAAGATGAGTGTTAAAACTTTCCTGTTCATTCCAACAACCATTCAGAACTGTTATTATACATGGCTGTTTCCCACAATATGTAATAATGAATTTACATAGCTGATTCAACTAGCTAAAGAAATGCAATTTACTCTAATAAAGTTATGTAATAATGACTTTTGAATAGGATATTGGGAACAGCAGTGTTCAATGGTGCAGCAAGCAATTATTTTTATCATTATTATTATGGTCCAGAAGCCATGAAGTGTAATCTGCAGATAGCGGGGCCAGACATTAAGAGTCTTTTCAGCTCATTTGTAACACTGGTGGACAACAGTGCTTTTGTTTTAGCTGTACTGTTGTCTGCTTCTTCTGATATTCTTGGTGAAGTTTAGTAGCGGCTTTCTTGTTAGTGCCTTGATCTCTCCTATTAGCCCAGAATTCCTTCATTCTCCTGATGAACACTGTCTTGTATTCCTCAGGCCATGATGTTAGGAAGGGTCTGGTTTCAACTGCCAAATGCTGGTCATCCCTTTTAGTCACTATGTCTTTCCTAATATGAAGTTCTCCAACATGTTTCCCCATTTGCTTATTTCACAGGGGTCCAGTGGCTTCACTGTTGTTGGTTACTTTGAAGATGTACTATGATGGTGGGGGGTCCATTTCGTACAGGTGGCCACAGAAGGCTAGTCATCTTCTTCCGATGTCAATGGTGAGGCTGTTTTGGTGTTGGTAGAGTCCATGGTTAGGTTTGTATGATTGGCTCCCATCTGGTAGGATACTTGATCTCAATATATCTTAGAAGAAATTTCCTTTCTTGTAATTCAAGGTCTCTTATGGGGATCTTCTTGGCTAGAGGCAGGCACCCTGTTTTTGCTGCATGGAGGATTACAGTCTGACTATTGTGTTATATTTTCTTAGTTTGATATTCAACAGATGTTCTGAGATGTACATTTTTCTGCAAGCATAGTGTGCCCTATTTGGTCTTTCCGATGTAACGTCCTTGAATTTGGACTGGTATGTAAGTCTAAGTGTGCTGCTAGACACCACTGACAATTATGCAATAATATCTCAATGGAGCTTAAGTAAAGAGATGAAGAATTTTTGGACTGCTTTCCAAAGTCAATAAGGAAACATAAAAACAGTGAGTGTATAAATGGGTCATATAGTGACCCAATAAGTCAAACAGTGTGCACTGGACATGTTTCCGGGTGATCTACTGACCAAGGTGTCAAGGAATGTATGAACAGGTTCCCATATTATTTGTAGGAAGCAGTAACATCTCTCATTACACTGAAAGAAATATAATCTAACACCTAACACACTATCATGAGAATGGAAAAACATGTCCAAAGTAACATCAGAGAATTGTGTGTGAGAACTGTGGTCAGGTGGGGCACTGGGAAAGAAACTGTCCAAAGCAGTAAATGTCTGCTCATGGTGGCATGTGTGGCACCAAGCATGAATTAAACAGACATGAAAGTGCTGTCATCACTGAGCAAGAGTAACTTCTGTGAGGTAATCTGGGTCGACATCAGGGCTGAGCTGTTGACTGTTCATGTTGAGTCATTGGTCGATAGAGAAGACCTGAATAAGGTGCAATGCTTGGTACAACACAGCATGTCATATGCTCAAAAGTATGATGGGTGTCCTGTTGGAATGGATAATTTTGGAGAAGTGGAAGAGAAATTAGTTTAAGGAACACTCATTGCAAAGTTTACAGGCATTAGATGAAGAAGATCTGGAAAAAGAGGAAAGGTTATCAGAGTCACAACCAAGGGTAGCTGTCAACAAAGAGTACTACGGACAAATGCTTCACATTTCTCAGGAAACAGATGGACAAATAAGGCTGTCTCCTCAAAGAGTATGTAGAACTGTTTCCTGTTACATAGCACTTGATTTCCTCTGGAGAATTACAAGTCTCCAGGATGCCCCATCATATTCTACACCAACTTACACCACTTGTAGAGGAATTGGTAGGCCAACAATTCCAAAATGTAATTACAGAGGAAAGTAAGAGCCCCAAGGACAGTATCCAAGAAATGTGCAGATGAGGCAAATTATATTATTTCTGCTATGAATGTAGCATGCTGAAATAGCACTCAGTAGCCAACATGAACAACCGCCAAACACTATAAGACCCTGGGTAATTTAGGACAGTATTTTGCTTAGAGAGTCTACACCACCAGTAAGACTGGAGGGTAGGCCTAAAACAGCAGGACACCCTCAATAATATCGCATGCTTTTTCAATCAAATATATCCCGGCACTATTCCACCATCTGCTAGGTATTATCTGATGAGGATTCAAATCAGGCAATATACCATTCATCTAAATGAAATCATTGTTTTTTCCTGGAACACCAACAAACACCTTGCAAGGTTTTGAAATGTGTTAGTGGGGCTCAGGGCCACTCATCATATCACGTGCCTAGAGTAATGTCAAATTCCTGAACAAGAGGCATGCTATTAGTTCATATCATTAGCCAGATTGTCTTCATGTTCCCAAACAATGATGTCATGTCACTAGGCTACAGCTGTCCATGATGGTTGGAAGAACATTCTGGACAATTAGAGCAAGTGATTTGGCTGCCCCAATCATCCAATAGGAATCTTGTTAAACATTTATGTGATATAATTGAGAGATCAGTTCATTCACAACATCCTGCACTGGCAACACTTTCACAAGTATGGACGACCATAGAGGCAGCACTGATCAATATTCTTGCAGAGGACTTCCAACAACTTGTTGAGACCATGCCATGTCAAGTTGCTGCACAACATTGGAAGAAGGATGTTCAACATGATATTAGGAGTCATATCAATCAAATGGGGAATGTGGTAGTGAAAGACATGTGCAGTTTTCCTGTACCTAGTATGGTAAAAGTGCTACAAACCTTTCTTGGTTTGGCAAATACTATCAAAATATTGTGTTCAACTATATAAAAATTACAAGTGTTCTCAAACAACTACTGAAAATGAATGCCAAGTTTCATTGGACTATGGAGTGCACAAAGATGCATTTGCACAGCTGAAGCAGGTATTAATATCTAGATTTTGTACATAGGGTGTACCTCAGCTTATATGTATTTGATTAGAGGTGTCTTGTTAAAGAACGTGTGCAGCATTTCAAAAGTATTTGTATTCCAGACTAGTATTTGGGTACACAGCCCATCATCAGATGCATAAGTTGTGCATGTCTTCATCAAACAATGTGCCTGTCAAGTATAAAATCTTATTGGTGATTATAAATTATGTCAGTTCCTGTGGTACACAGATCACTGCATGTACATATTATGAAACTGTAAAATGCTAAGGAGATGGAAGTGGCTTATGCTTGACTAACCGCCTGCCCTGTCACAATGGTTTTTGATGGATTTCCCATGTTGTCACAGGCAAATGCCAGAGGGAACACCACATGTACACCTACTGGATTCGTGCATCAGCAGCCAAGAAATCAAGATGCTTTAAACATCAAATTACAACATCCTCACCACTGAACCTATAAAATATGATGTTCTGGGGTGCTTTAAAAGGTATTCTTTTGCCTGTGCTATGCTTCTTGATTTGAGCATGGTATTTTACACTGAATGACATGATATCCCAATATACTGCCAGAAAAAAATTAGTACACCTAGAAAGACAACATCGATTTTGATCTGGCAATGGTATAATCCACCTGGGGGATGGTATATGTACTGATATTGGTTTCAATGTCATCCGCCAACAGATAGCATAGTGGCGTAGCTACCAGAGTGTTTCTACCCTTCAACAGGGAATGCTCTCAGCTAGAAGGCTAACTGTGATGTAAACATGTAAAGGAAGCAGGTAACCAAGCCATGGAGATGCTCTTGAGCTTCCTACAACCAACTGAGTGGGCCTGGAAGGGGGTTAAATTTTTGCCTTCCGAGTGGCAGGATGGTCCTTTCAGATAACTGCCACACAAGTTTCACATGCTGCATCACTTGTACAATGATTACTGGTATCTGTGGTCAGGTGAACATTCTCCCACCAGTAGATAAGGTTCTGGACATTCACGCAGCTCAAACACCCACCAGGATTGTTGTGTTGTATTGGCTCCTTAATTTTGTGTGTGTGTGTGTGTGTGTGTGAGAGAGAGAGAGAGAGAGAGAGAGAGAGAGAGAGAGAGAGAGAGAGAGAGAGAGAGATGTGCCATAAGGCAAGGCTGTCACTCTGTAATTCCAAGTATAAGACCAGGCCCAACTTTGCTAAATTACATTACTCAGAATAATTTCCTATTTAATTTGAACAATTTAAAATAATTAGTTTTGCTAAAGCTCAGTTCAGTTCACAGTGAAGACATGTAAACATGTGTAATTACCATATTACTGATAAAGTTAGGAAAATAACCCATAGAAATCCTTAAAGTATTCATGTAGCCATTTTCCAAAACATGATAGGAACATCAACATTTCATTAGTTTCTGAGTAATTAACATTTTTATGTACAGTATAGTTTATTTAGCTATTTTTGCACTTTTGTCATCAGGAAGGCTTATTTCAGTCAAAACTCTTATGTAATATAAAGTTCATACCAAAACCAATTTTTCCTCGCTATTCAGTTAATTTGAGATGTTAAATTATAATTTTAAATTGTCGAAATTGTGTGTTTAACACTGTGAAACTTCAGTAGCAATTTTTGCAAAGCTATATAAACACTAGGCCTGAAGCCATTTTAAGTCAGTCTGTTCCGAGATTTTGAGAGTGGAACCCATGCCAGTCAAAACAGCCATAATATTCTTGTGTAATAATGTGTTTAACTTAATATGGAACTGGACTGTGAACTATAACTGTTGATAATATTTGCAGATTAACTTGAATAAGACAGACAATCAAGTGCCTAGATTCCGAACATGGAACCCATGTGAATCTGAACCATAATAATATAATAGTGCAATGATGTGTTGTCTGAGTAAGAAGACGGACAGTGAAGTAGGACAATTAACAATTATTGCTGATTAACTTTAATATAAAAGTGCCACACATACTGTTCATCTGAGTGAGGCTGCTGTTGGTTGGTTAGTTTATAAAGCACAGCGACTATTGTCATATAATTGGAAGGAGCAGTATGTGCTTTCCTGGTAAATGCAACTTCATTCATAATTAAGATATGGATTGGCCATAACTAATTCTGTGAGGCGTCTGACATTTATAGAAGTAAAACCTGTGAAACCGAATGTGTGTCCAGTCAAATTATTGGAGGTAGATAGTGCTGTACTCACCTATATTTACAGCCAATTTTTTGCCGAGATGGTTGCCACCAAGGATCTACAATCCGACGTATGACCAAGTATGTCACAGTGTCAACACCAACTGTTGCAAACTGGTTATTAGCAGGGGTATACACACCTCTAGCCTGTTTCAACTAACACAACAGCATCTGATGCCATCAAAGGGTCATTTGTAACATGTAACAGCATGCCGTGGCCTTCAGCAATGAAAGCAGATCCTGCATGCATGTGATGGTCATTTACACACATGACTTAGACCTGGTGAATGTTGTCTCATAAAATGTATTCATCCAAGACACACTGGCCCTACGCCGCCTTTGGTGTTTCTGGAGGGGATGCTTACCTGCACTCCGTATGTGCAGAATGTTGTCAGACTTGTTCTTGCAACAGGAAGGTGCTGTGTACATCCAACAGGATAATGCTCATCCACACACTGCCCATGAAATTCAATATGCTCTGAAAGATGTGCAACTAGTTCCCTGAGCAGCATGATCTCCAGACTTGTCTCCAATCAAACATGTGTTGAATATGATGGGATGAGAAGTGCGACATGCAACTCTTCAGCCAACAACTCATAGACCTAAATGAACAGGTCAAGCAGGCATGGCATACTATATCCCAAGACAGTATTTGCACATCTGTATGATTGACTGGATGCCAGAGTCAGTGCCTGAATTGCTGTCCATGAAGGCTACACCACAAATTCATATGGGTGTTACAGAATGGATCAATTGCTGTGACCTCGGAACCATTTGTGCTATTGATATGTAAATGTAATCATTTCATGTACCCCATATGGAATGTTGCAACAGCACATCTTGAGTGAATTGGAAATCTCTAAAATGGTGTAATATCTTTCTCCCCACCAGTGTATTAATTTGAAAAAAATATGGAATCAAGGATAACGAACCATCATTAATCAAATCGTATATCTTAGATGAAAAAGAAGTTGTCACTGTAAATAATTGTAGATCAGTTTCCCTACCTATTACTGCAGGAGTGCACAGAATTCTGTTCTGGACACTTTTCTTTTTCTTACTTAAATCAACAACCTACTTACTTCTTTGCCCCACAAGACAATAATATAGACTGATGGTACAATCCTCACAATGAATGATCTTAATATAGATGAAGTGAAAAGGAAAACACTGAGGAAACTATCTAAAGCAGAAATCTGTCTGGCTACTAGGAATTCATCTGGACCCAGGACTGACATGGGATGCAGCAAGACCAACTGTTCGTAAAACAATGATGTGTGATGTACTTACTACGTAAATTAAAACAATGTGTCTGTGAGGAGCATATTATACTTTCTTCCATTCTCATTTAACTTACAGAAATATTCTATGAAGCAACTCTTCTGGTGTGAAAACAGTGTTTAGGTAGCAAGAAAAGCAATAAGAACAATTATAGGCATTCCAAACAGTAGAGTCATGTTGGCCACATTTCAAAGAATTAAAAACATTAACTGCTCCTTCTCTATACCTTAAAGCCTATCTCCTCACAACAAAAATAAAAAAAAAAACAGCCAGAGACTTTAAGTTACAGAAGTTCTATCCACAACAATTATGGAACATGGAACAGAAATCTTGTAGACTTGGAATATACTAGGCAAAGTAAGTCCCAAAATAGTTTCAAAAATACTGACAGAAAGCTGTATAATAGACTACCACTGGCAGTAAGAGACATACTATACAGTTCTAGCAGAGGTATGTACAGCATCCACTAATTGACAGCTGAGTTTATGAAGTAAAAGAATACTATAATTGTATCATAAACTGGACATTTAATTTTTAATGTAAAACAATATGTGTAATGTCTAACTTTTAATGTACAATTTTATTATTGTATACATAACCTAACCCATATCATGTTCATGAACAGAAGTTTGTCTGGTAAGCAAACATATACGTAGTAATGTAGTTCTGTTTGACTAAGCTGCTGCTGTGTTATGCTGTGGCTGTTGTGCTTCACTGCATTTATCAATTTTTACACAGCAAATTCCACAGAAAATTTTCATCTAATATAACCAGTCATGAACAGGAATTTAAAGATAGCCTAGCTTTGGCAGTTCAAGTGAAACCTGGGGCAAGTCACTTTAAATGCACTCACTTCTGTCATTGCTATTAGCTGTCTTTTTATGTTGTAAATCCACAACAGTGTGTTTCTGGTGTATGGTTAGTTGGAAAATTTTGTTTGATTTGATGACCCCAACCCCCTCTGAAATCATCAGGTTATCTGAACAGTGCCCATATTATGATCAAAGATGGCCCTGTGTTAACTAGCCCACTGAAATAAAAAAGTAGTGTAATACACAATGGAACCCACTGTGACGTGATAAGTCCCACTTTCTACATGGAGAACTGGCTGTTATTCTGAGTAAATCTTTTGTCTCCTTACAGCAAGTTCATCTGAAAAAACAGATACTCTTACAAAATCAATTGTATGGACAACAAAGGAATATTTCAAAATATTACATAAAGTAGATCTATTGGCAAAAACCTCTGATCATTTTGATAATCTGGTGAAATGGAAAACTTTTGATAAATTAATGCATAGCAAACATGCAGATTTAGATTGTAATCTGAATAATGCAAAACAATAACACAGTATTCAGGACAGTCACATCAATTACATGTGGTCCACTTACACTTAGTGACTATTTAATTATCTTCAATACTTACTGTGAAGACAGCCAGGAAAGACAAGATGGTTCATTCATACACAGGCCAACAAAACTAACAAGAAATTCTTTAAATCTAACAAGTAGACTACTCATTACATACATAAGAGCAGAGCACAGTGTAAAGCCAGCCCCTAGGTAAGTATGGTAATGCAGTAAGAATCTATGTATTACAACACTATAACAATAAATTGCTGTTACCTTCTCAAGATATGAGCAATTATGGGGGCACTTATGCTTCTTGATAGCCATATTTATCCTGTTGTATAGTACTTCCAGGTGATGTACTGTGTTATTTTCTGTTGCATTGACTAATCTTTCTAGTAGGTGGTGAATTTTTTCTTCTTGCATGACTTCACAACCTAAATAATAAAAAATCCAATACACATGGATTCTTTTATGAAAATATCAAACTTATAAAAAATACTTCCGACAGTAATTTAAATGTACAGACAAAAGGTACAACCTTCTGCAGGATTAGCCCAAAAGAGCCCTTCTTTCTTTGGAAGGGACAAGTCTCTTCTTGTATTTCTTTCATGAACTGATCCACGGGAAGTGCTTTGCTCTGGTGTCTCTGATCTTTTCCTCTTCTTGCTGTTTTTGTTTTCCTGAAGACATCTCTTGCTTGATCTCTGTGGTTCATGTGTATCTAACAAATCAAACTTCATTATGTGAGTCTTACTTAGTATATATAGAACTGGCTACAGCTTATAAGATAGCTCTAAGGGTAGTGATGAATAAAATATTTGCAATCTTCCCCCTGTGGCTGTTCAATGCAGCCAGTCTGTGAATAAGAATGAAATAGAGTGAAACAAACTGCATGACTCGTTGCAATGATAAGGCACAGGGAATTTATTTTTTTGGAGGGAAAACATGCAATTTCATCCTATGAGAACAATGTTTTGCTTGATGAAGAACAACAGAGAAGGAACCATGCAAGAACATCTGGATAAAAAGGAATAATATAAGTTTTAAAAGTGGTGGTGGTCATAGTGGTAGTAGCAGTAGGAGGAGGAGGAGGAAGAGGAGGAGCATATATATATATATATATATATATATATATATATATATATATATATATATATATATATATAATAGAAGGAAACATTCCACGAAGGAAAAATATACCTAAAAACAAAGATGATGTGACTTACCAAATGAAAGTGCTGGCAGGTCGACAGACACACAAACGAACACAAACATACACACAAAATTCAAGCTTTCGCAACAAACTGTTGCCTCATCAGGAGAGAGGGAAGGAGAGGGAAAGACGAAAGGATGTGGGTTTTAAGGGAGAGGGTAAGGAGTCATTCCAGTCCCGGGAGCGGAAAGACTTACCTTAGGGGGAAAAAAGGACGGGTATACACTCGCACACACACATATCCATCCACACATATACAGACACAAGCAGACATATTTAAAGACAAAGAGTTTGGGCAGAGATGTCAGTCGAGGCAGAAGTGCAGAGGCAAAGATGTTGATGAATGACAGGTGAGATATGAGTGGCGGAAATTTGAAATTAGCGGAGATTGAGGCCTGGTGGATAACGGGAAGAGAGGATATATTGAAGAGCAAGTTCCCATCTCCGGAGTTCGGATAGGTTGGTGTTAGTAGGAAGTATCCAGATAACCCGGATGGTGTAACACTGCGCCTAGATGTGCTGGTCGTGCACCAAGGCATGTTTAGCCACAGGGTGATGCCTTGGTGCACGACCAGCACATCTTGGCGCAGTGTTACACCGTCCGGGTTATCTGGATACTTCCTACTAACACCAACCTATCCAAACTCCGGAGATGGGAACTTGCTCTTCAATATATCCTCTCTTCCCGTTATCCACCAGGCCTCAATCTCCGCTAATTGCAAATTTCCGCCACTCATACCTCACCTGTCATTCAACAACATCTTTGCCTCTGCACTTCTGCCTCGACTGACATCTCTGCCCAAACTCTTTGTCTTTAAATATGTCTGCTTGTGTCTGTATATGTGTGGATGGATATGTGTGTGTGTGCGAGTGTATACCCGTCCTTTTTCCCCCTAAGGTAAGTCTTTCCGCTCCCGGGACTGGAATGACTCCTTACCCTCTGCCTTAAAACCCACATCCTTTCGTCTTTCCCTCTCCTTCCCTCTCTCCTGATGAGGCAACAGTTTGTTGCGAAAGCTTGAATTTTGTGTTTTGTGTGTATGTTTGTGTTCGTTTGTGTGTCTGTCGACCTGCCAGCACTTTCATTTGGTAAGTCACATCATCTTTGTTTTTAGGTGTGTGTGTGTCTATATATATATATATATATATATATATATATATATATATAGACACACACACACCTAAAAACAAAGATGAAAAATGTCTGCTTGTGTCTGTGTATATGAGTATGGATATGTGTGTGTGTGCGAGTGTATACCTGTCCTTTTTTCCCCCTAAGGTAAGTCTTTCCGCTCCCGGGATTGGAATGACTCCTTACCCTCTCCCTTAAAACCCAAATCCTTTTGTCTTTCCCTCTCCTTCCCTCTTTCCTGACGAGGCAACCATTGGTTGCGAAAGCTAGATTTTGTGTGTATGTTTGTGTTTGTTTGTGTGTCTATCGACCTGCCAGCGCTTTTGTTTGGTAAGTCTCATCATCTTTCTTTTAAATATATATATATATATAAAGAAAGATGATGAGACTTACCAAACAAAAGCGCTGGCAGGTCGATAGACACACAAACAAACACAAACATACACACAAAATTCTAGCTTTTGCAACCAACGGTTGCCTCGTCAGGAAAGAGGGAAGGAGAGGGAAAGACAAAAGGATTTGGGTTTTAAGGGAGAGGGTAAGGAGTCATTCCAATCCCGGGAGCGGAAAGACTTATCTTAGGGGGAAAAAAGGACAGGTATACACTCGCACACACACACATATCCATCTGCATATACACATACACAAGCAGACATTTGTAAAGGCAAAGAGTTTGGGCAGAGATGTCAGTCGGGGCGGAAGTACAGAGGCAAAGATGAAAGACAGGTGAGGTATGAGCGGCGGCAAATTGAAATTAGAAATTAGTGGAGATTGAGGCCTGGCGGATAGCGAGAAGAGAGGATATGCTGCAGGGCAAGTTCCCATCTCCGGAGTTCTGACAGGTTGGTGTTAGTGGGAAGTATCCAGATAACCCGGACAGTGTAACACTGTGCCAAGATGTGCTGGCCGTGCACCAAGGCATGTTTAGCCACAGGGTGATCCTCATTACCAACAAACACTGTCTGCCTGTGTCCATTCATGCGAATGGACAGTTTGTTGCTGGTCATTCCCACATAGAATGCTTCACAGTGTAGGCAGGTCAGTTGGTAAATTACGTGGGTGCTTTCACACGTGGCTCTGCCTTTGATCGTGTACACCTTCCTGGTTACAGGACTGGAATAGATGGTGGTGGGAGGGTGCATGGGACAGGTTTTACACCGGGGGCGGTTACAGGGGTAGGAGCCAGAGGGTAGGGAAGGTGGTTTGGGGATTTCATAGCGATTAACTAAGAAGGTACGAAGGTTAGGTGGACGGCGGAAAGACACTCTTGGTGGAGTGGGGAGGATTTCATGAAGGATGGATCTCATTTCAGGGCAGGATTTGAGGAAGTCGTATCCCTGCTGGAGAGCCACATTCAGAATCTGATCCAGTCCCGGAAAGTATCCTGTCACAAGTGGGGCACTTTTGGGGTTCTTCTGTGGAAGGTTCCGGGTTTGAGGAGATGAGGAAGTGGCTCTGGTTATTTGCTTCTGTACCAGGTCGGGAGGGTAGTTACGGGATGCAAAAGCTGTTTTCAGGTTGTTGGTGTAATGGTTCAAGGATTCCGGACTGGAGCAGATTCATTTGCCACGAAGACCTAGGCTGTAGGGAAGGGACCGTTTGATGTGGAATGGGTGGCAGCTGTCATAATGGAGGTACTGTTGCTTGTTGGTGGGTTTGATGTGGACGGACGTGTGAAGCTGGCCATTGGACAGGTGGAGGTCAACGTCAAGGAAAGTGGCATGGGATTTAGAGTAGGACCAGATGAATCTGATGGAACCAAAGGAGTTGAGGTTGGAGAGGAAATTCTGGAGTTCTTCTTCACTGTGAGTCCAGATCATGAAAATGTCATCAATAAATCTGTACCAAACTTTGGGTTGGCAGGCCTGGGTAACCAAGAAGGCTTCCTCTAAGCGACCCATGAATAGGTTGGCGTACGAGGGGGCCATCCTGGTACCCATGGCTGTTCCCTTTAATTGTTGGTATGTCTGGCCTTCAAAAGTGAAGAAGTTGTGGGTCAGGATGAAGCTGGCTAAGGTAATGAGGAAAGAGGTTTTAGGTAGGGCGGCAGGTGATCGGCGTGAAAGGAAGTGCTCCATCGCAGCAAGGCCCTGGACATGCGGAATATTTGTGTATAAGGAAGTGGCATCAATGGTTACAAGGATGGTTTCCGGGGGTAACAGACTAGGTAGGTATTCCAGGCATTCGAGAAAGTGGTTGGTGTCTTTGAAGAAGGATGGGAGACTGCATGCATGTATGTTCCACATCAAACGGTCCCTTCCCTACAGCCTAGGTCTTCGTGGCAAACGAATCTGCTCCAGTCCGGAATCCTTGAACCATTACACCAACAACCTGAAAACAGCTTTTGCATCCCGTAACTACCCTCCCGACCTGGTACAGAAGCAAATAACCAGAGCCACTTCCTCATCTCCTCAAACCCGGAACCTTCCACAGAAGAACCCCAAAAGTGCCCCACTTGTGACAGGATACTTTCCGGGACTGGATCAGATTCTGAATGTGGCTCTCCAGCAGGGATACGACTTCCTCAAATCCTGCCCTGAAATGAGATCCATCCTTCATGAAATCCTCCCCACTCCACCAAGAGTGTCTTTCCGCCGTCCACCTAACCTTCGTAACTTTTGTGGCGGTGAAGCCGCGACAAACACTTTGCTGTAGAAACGGCTTACGAAGTCACCCCAGTTTTATGGCGGTGGAGCCGCGACAAACACTTTGCTGTAGAAACGGCTTACGAAGTCACCGCCACATTTTTAATAGCGGGCCGACCGGTCCGCTGGAACAGTGAACAGAAAGATGAAAACCCAAACACTCTGATTAAATAACAGTCGGTACTTATCTTTATTAATGAAGATACAGAAACACAGTAGTGAACTCCGTGTCTACAGAAATCTGTCTAGATCGAGTTGGAGCGGCTAGGTCAGCGTCAGCTGACGACAAACATCAACTCTGCTGCGATGAACACACAACGTACTAGTAAGTACACAAACGGTGGCGAGCATACCACTGAGCGGTGATTACAGAACTGTCCTGGCGCTCGCGACTCCAGCGCTTAAGAAGCCAGAAGCCAGCGGTGGCGCGTGCAGACTTGCGGCGATTTCCTGTATCGCTGGCGCTGCTTATGCGGACGGCATCCGGACTTTGATGCTGCCAACCTTTTGGCAGCGGGCTCGGCTGGCACCACTGGCTAGGATATAACAGTAACCTCTTAGTTAATCCCTATGAAATCCCCAAACCACCTTCCCTACCCTCTGGCTCCTACCCCTGTAACCGCCCCCGGTGTAAAACCTGTCCCATGCACCCTCCCACCACCACCTATTCTAGTCCTGTAACCAGGAAGGTGTACACGATCAAAGGCACAGCCACGTGTGAAAGCACCCACGTGATTTACCAACTGACCTGCCTACACTGTGAAGCGTTCTATGTGGGAATGACCAGCAACAAACTGTCCATTTGCATGAATGGACACAGGCAGACAGTGTTTGTTGGTAATGAGGATCACCCTGTGACTAAACATGCCTTGGTGCACGGCCAGCACATCTTGGCACAGTGTTACGCCATCCGGGTTATCTGGATACTTCCCACTAACACCAACCTGTCAGAACTCCGGAGATGGGAACTTGCCCTGCAGCATATCCTCTCTTCTCGCTATCCGCCAGGCCTCAATCTCCGCTAATTTCTAATTTCAATTTGCCACCGCTCATACCTCACCTGTCTTTTATCTTTGCCTCTGTACTTCCGCCTCGACTGACATCTCTGCCCAAACTCTTTGCCTTTACAAATGTCTGCTTGTGTATGTGTATATGCGGATGGATATGTGTGTGTGTGCGAGTGTATACCTGTCCTTTTTTCCCCCTAAGATAAGTCTTTCCGCTCCCGGGATTGGAATGACTCCTTACCCTCTCCCTTAAAACCCTAATCCTTTTGTCTTTCCCTCTCCTTCCCTCTTTCCTGATGAGGCAACCGTTGGTTGCGAAAGCTAGAATTTTGTGTGTATGTTTGAGTTTGTTTGTGTGTCTATTGACCTGCCAGCGCTTTTGTTTGGTAAGTCTCACCATCTTTCTTTTTAGATATATATTTTTCCCACGTGGAATGTTTCCCTCTATTATATTCATATATATATATATATATATAAATCAATTCTATTAGCTGTTGATGGCCATTGATATACATCAATGAGGACAGTTGAAAATGTGTGCCCTAACCAGGACTCAAACCTGGGATCTCCTGCTTACATGGCAGACACTCTATCCATCTGAGCCACCGAGGGCACAGAGGATAGTGTGACTGCAGGGACTTATCGCCGGCATGCTCTCCGTGAGACACACATTCTCAACTTATAGTCCACACACTACATTTTTAGTACCCCTGCCATTAGACCCATTACTCGCGGCAGACAATCCACTGAGTCCCGTAAGAGTTCAGGCAAATAGTGTGCATCTGCACTCAAGAAGGTCATCAGCCAGTTAGCCTTAACGATATGAAGATGGCATCTGTTCTTTTGGACATGTCCAAAAGAACAGATGCCATCTCCATATATATATGTATATATGGTTATAATAGAAGGAAACATTCCACGAAGGAAAAATATACCTAAAAACAAAGACGATGTGACTTACCAAATGAAAGTGCTGGCAGGTCGACAGACACACAAACGAACACAAACATACACACAAAATTCAAGCTTTCACAACAAACTGTTGCCTCATCAGGAAAGAGGGAAGGAGAGGGAAAGACGAAAGGATGTGGGTTTTAAGGGAGAGGGTAAGGAGTCATTCCAGTCCCGGGAGCGGAAAGACTTACCTTAAGGGGAAAAAAGGACGGGTATACACTCGCACACACACACATATCCATCCACACATATACAGACACAAGCAGGCATATTTAAAGACAAAGAGTTTGTCTTTGTCTTTGTCTTTAAATATGTCTGCTTGTGTCTGTATATGTGTGGATGGATATGTGTGTGTGTGCGAGTGTATACCCGTCCTTTTTTCCCCTTAAGGTAAGTCTTTCCGCTCCCGGGACTGGAATGACTCCTTACCCTCTCCCTTAAAACCCACATCCTTTCGTCTTTCCCTCTCCTTCCCTCTTTCCTGATGAGGCAACAGTTTGTTGCGAAAGCTTGAATTTTGTGTGTATGTTTGTGTTCGTTTGTGTGTCTGTCGACCTGCCAGCACTTTCATTTGGTAAGTCACATCGTCTTTGTTTTTAGGTATATATATGTATATACATACATATAATTTTCCTCTATCTCATTATTTATGCTGCAACAGCTGAGACTACTCTGACATTCTCACTACAACAATGTACTCACTGTACTTGCTGGAACCCATTCCACTTTCTCTGAAGTATTTTTTAGAAAAGTAATTCATGTATGGTGTAAGAAAGTATTTAAGCTCTCAAAAAAATCTTGGGGAAGTGAGAGAATTATAAGCATACCTTTGACATTGTCACCCATTGATACATCCTGAATAGAACCCTGACTGTATGATCTTCGACAGTGGCGTGTTTGAATTCCTGGCTCTTTGCAGGATTCATTTAGCTTTGGTGAAGCTGATCCTGCATCATCTGTACTACCAGCAGCTGCAAAAGTTTAGGGAAAAAAACCAAACTAATCAGTAAGTATTTACAATGGATTGTTTAATTCTTAAGCAGCTCTTATGAAACAAATCAAACAACTGCAAAACTAGAAGAGATCAATTCAAATATCACACATTCATCTGTTGCAAACCAGCCTATGCATTTCTACTGCTCCTGATGGGTAACACTGTCAGATATAGAATAAACAATAAAAACTGATTAGTCACAGATGGTTTCAAATGAATTTTTTCCTTGAGTTAAATCATTTCATAACATGTAACTAGTGACTATATAACATTCATGAGAAATACATGATTTAGTTGCCTTCAGTTACAAATAATATGTGAGTTTTGATCTGTGGTGTTTTATGGCCTCTTTGATCTTTTTGGTAGGCATTACAGGCAATTTCATATAATGTTCATTATGCCAAAGTAATCAAAATTTTACAAAAGGACAGCCAAGACAACACACATTTAGGAGAGGTAGACCAGATGAGAAAGGGGACTGCATGCAGAACACTGTAAGTTCAAATGAGGCAAAGACAGAACACTTGAGGAACAGGGCTGGTGGAGGGTTTGGGACAGGGACTAGCAGAGTTTGAGGCCAAGAGGATTGTGGGATCAATGGGTGTGTTTTAAGGATTAAGTATAATTCCAATCTACTTAAATTGGTTGAAGGTGGGGAGGGGGAGGAATCACCTGACAACATCTCACCCAGTTAACCTGCACCTGTGAATTGGTTACCTTTGTTCTTTAAATTATTTGAGAAATTAATACAGGCATTTGTTGTTGTTGTTGTTGTTGTTGTTGTTGTTGTGGTCTTCAGTCCAGAGACTGGTTTGATGCAGCTCTCCATGCTACTCTATCCTGTGCAAGCTTCTTCATCTCATAGTACCTGCTGCAACCTACATCATCCTGAATCTGCTTAGTGTATTCATCTCTTGATCTCTCTCTACAATTTTTACCCTCCACACTGCCCTCCAATACTAAATTGGTGATCCCTTGATGCCTCAGAACATGTCCTACCAACCGATCCCTTCTTCTAGTCTAGTTGTGCCACAAATTTCTCTTCTCCCCAATTCTATTCAATACCTCCTCATGAGTTATGTGATCTACCCATCCAATCTTCAGCATTCTTCTGTAGCACCACATTTCAAAAGCTTCTATTCTTTTCTTGTCCAAACTATTTATTGTCCATGTCTCACTTCCACACTTGGCTACACTCCATTAAAATACTTTCAGAAACAACTTCCTGACACTTAAATCTATGCTCAATGTTAACAAATTTCTCTTCTTCAGAAACGCTTTGGTTGCCATTGTCAGTCTACATTTTATATCCTCTCTACTTCAACCATCATTAGTTATTTTGCTCCCCAGGTAGCAAAACTCATTTACTACTTTAAGTGTCTCATTTCCTAATCTAATTCCCTCTGCATCACCCGAGTTAACTGAACTACATTCCATTATCCTTGTTTTCCTTTTGTTGATATTCATCTTATATCCTCCTTTCAAGACACTGTCCATTCCGTTCAGCTACTCTTCCAGGTCCTTTGCTGTCTCTGACAGAATTACAATGTCATCAGCGAACCTCAAAGTTTTTACTTCTTCTCCATAAATTTTAATTCCAACTCCGAATTTTTCTTTTGTTTCCTTTATTGCTTGCTCAATATACAGATTGAATAACATCAGGGATAGGCTACACTGTCTTTTCTTTTGTATCCTTTATTGCTTGCTCAATATACAGATTGAATAACATCAGGGATAGGCTACACTGTCTCACTCCCTTCCCAACCTCTGCTTCCCTTTCATGCCCCTCAACTCATAACTGCCATCTGGTTTCTGTACAAATTGTAAATAGCCTTTCACTCCATGTATTTTACCCCTGCCACCTTCAGAATTTGAAAGAGAGTATTCCAGTCAACAATGTCAAAAGCTTTCTCTAAGTCTACAAATGCTAGAAACATAGGTTTGCCCTTCCTTAATCTATTTCTAAGATAAATCATAGGGTCAGTATTGCCTCACATGTTCCAACATTTCTATAGAATCTGAACTGATCTTCCCTGAGGTAGGCTTCTACCAGTTTTTCCATTCATCTCTAAAGAATTCACGTTAGTATTTTCCAGCCGTGACTTATTAAACTGATAGTTCGGTAATTTTCACATCTGTCAACACCTGCTTTCTTTGGGATTGGAATTATTATATTCTTCTTGAGGTCTGAGGGTATTTCACCTGTCTCATACATCTTGCTCACCAGATGGTAGAGTTTTGTCAGGACTGGCTCTCCCAAGGGTATCAGTAGTTCTAATGGAATGTTGTCTACTCCCAGGGCCTTGTTTCAACTTAGGTCTTTCAGTGCTCTGTCAAACTCTTCATGCAGTATCATATCTCCCATTTCATCTTTATCTACATTCTCTTCCATTTCCATAATATTGCCCTCAAGTACATCACCCTTGTATAGACCCTTTATATTCTCCTTCCACCTTTCTGCTTTCCCTTCTTTGCTTAGAACTGGGTTTCCATCTGAGCTCTTGATATTCAAACAAGTGGTTCTCTTTTCCCCAAAGGTCTCTCTAATTTTCCTGTAGGCAGCATCTATCTTACCCCTAGTGATATATGCCTTACATCATTACATTTGTTCTCTAGCCATTCCTACTTAGACACTTTGCACTTCCTGTCAATCTCATTCTTAAGACGTTTGTATTCCTTTTTGCCTACTATGTTTCCTTCTCTTCTTTTTCCTACTACCAAATTCCAGTCATCCATGACTATTAAAATTTTCATCTCCCTTCACTATCTGAATAATTTCTTTTATCTCATCATACATTTCATCAATCTCTTCGTCATCTGCGGAGCTAGTTGGCCTATAGACTTGTACTACTGTGGTAGTCATGGGCTTCATATCTATCTTGGCTACAATAATGTATTCACTATGCTGTTTGTAGTACCTTACCCGCATTCCTATTTTTTTTATTCATTATTAAGCCTACTCCTGCATTACCCTTATTTGATTTTGTATTTGTAACCCTGTATTCACCTGACCAGAAGCCTTGTTCCTACTGGCACCGAACTTCGCAATTCCCACTATATCCAACTTTAACCAATCCATTTCCCTTTTTAAATTTTCTAAACTATCTGACCGATTAAGGGATCTGACACTGCATGCTCTGATCCGTAGAACACCAGTTTTTTTTCTCCTGATAACAACGTCCTCCTGAGTACTCCCCGCCCAGAGATCTGAATGTGGGACTATTTTACCTCGGGAATATTTTAACCAAGAAGATGCCATCATCATTTAACCACACAGTAAAGCTGCATGCCCTCTTGAATAATATTAAGTGTGATGGTGATGTTTCTAATGAGAATGTTTCCGATGATGATGATGATATGTTACTTATAGAATTAGATGGGATGGTATATGTAGAAGTTAAAGTTGATGCTGAATGATTCTGAAATTTCTGGTGTGTGTTCCGAGTAATGAGTTAGAAACCAGTAGAGCAGTGCCTGATGGATTAATGTTACCAGTTGATGTTAGTGATGATGTGTCTGAATGTGTTTGTGAAAATGGAAAAGAAGATCTAATTAGTGATAGAGTAAAAAGTGTAGTCAATGAATACAGTAGCAAATGTCAGTATGGTGATCAAAAGTGTAAGGCTTTAAGTGAAATTTGTCAAAGTGTGCACTCAGATGATAAAATTGCTATGAAAAGAGTGGAACAGTCTCCTGATGGTAATATGATTAATAAATATGTAGAATCTGTAATAAAAGGTAGTGATTGTGATAAAGGGGTGAATTTTCGGGACATAGAAGAGTATTTGTTATTTGAAAATGAGGTCAATGAAATGGGTAAAGAATTTGGAAGTCCATATATTGTATTACAGATTAATGATGGAGGCATGGACAACCATGCCTCCATCCTTGCTACCCTCCCTGTTTACCTTACCCTGTTGTTTCATAACCTGGGTTGTGAGTAACTGAATCCACTTTCCCTTCTTCCCTTTTTTCCCCTCCCTCCTCCCTGATGAAGGAACAAAGTTCCAAAAGCTAGGAATGTAAATTTTCTGTTCTGTTTTGTGTATCTATTGGCTGTACTGAGCTGAGGTAAGTACTGGCCAGCCCCTCTATCTCTTTGTATGTCAGTACTTTGTGTGATGTCGGACAGAAAGCATGTAGCTTGTTGACCATGATTTATTTCATTATTTACAAACCTACAGTTGCTGTTCCAGGACTTCTGCTGTGACAGATTGCCAGATCTGATGAGTAAAATAATGTATAAGAATGTTATACTCGAGAAAAATTATGGCTATAGTTTCCCCTTGCTTTCAGCCGTTCGCAGTACCAGCACAGCAAGGCCGTTTTGGTTAGCATTACAAGGCCAGATCAGTCAGTCATCCAGATTGTTGCCCCTGCAACTACTGAAGAGGCTGCTGCCCCTCTTCAGGAACCACATGTTTGTCTGGCCTCTCAACAGATACCCCTCCATTGCGGTTGCACCTATGGTACTGCTATCTGTATCGCTGAGGCACACAAGCCTCCCCACCAATGACAAGGTCCATGTTTCATGGGGGGGACAGGTGTTTACAAAAACATTTTAAAAAACAGCATGCTTTGCACTCAATAGTTTGAAACAGGACCATTTTGTATCAGCACAATAATGCTCCTATCCTCAAATTAAGGACTATGGCATCATAGTCTAAGGAAGATCAAAATAATTTGTTTGTTTGGCCTACTTGAAGTCCTGACTTGAATGTCATCAGACATCTTTGGGGTGAAATAGCCTGTCAGTTGTGTGTCTGATTAATTTGTCCAAACACTTGGTAATAGCTATTCTCAAGATTCAGAAGAAGCAAACCATTTCCACCAAAATCTAATTCAAGCAGTCAATTACATCAGTACTATCTGAGAACAGCATCATGTGACCATGAGTGCATTACAAAGATATCAACTTAATGGTGCAGGAACTAAATTTTTGGCGTAGTGTAACATAGGAGGCACTTAAAATTAGAATGTCAGAATATTTCATAAACAGGATGGAGGCTTTAATTTACATGAAGCATTGTACCTGGAAGGCATTCTGATTACATTTTGTTGAGAGTGTCATTAGTATGATATGAGGAATTTATCAAGGGAGGACATGCAAACAGAACATTTTACTATTTACTGGATACACACAAGTACAATTTGTAACAATCCACTGTTAGGGGTTGCAAAACTGCAAGGAGCTATATGTCATAGAAAACACTAAACAGAAGTGAGAAACTTCACTGTCCAGATTGCAGGTCTAATCAGATTCAAACTCACTAGCCAAAATTTTCATGTATTTAGTATAAGCAGCCCACAATGTAACCAAATCAAGTCCAGTATACTAACAAGGAACATGACAAACAATTTCAAATAGGCAAGTTAACTGCCTCCCCTATTGCCACTCTCATATTTTATCAGATAGTCGAGCCTCTAGTTCCTCCCATTGAATATGCTACAACACACCCTACCGCAATCACATCCTCGACTCCAAATCCCAATCAGCTTTGATGCCACTGCTGTGAACTCATACCTTAACATAATCTGTATCAGTCACACCAATATTGTCTTCTGGAGCATCACATAAAGTAGTAACATAGCTAAACTGGAATCTGGAGCTTATCATATGAGTCCCATGAAAACCTATGAAACTCTGTCAAACAATCCACTGATGCATGATTTTCTGCTCCAATAAAAGGATCCATAAACATACAGTCCAGTCACATTAATGTGACTATCTGTCAAAAGCATGAATAACCATTGTTGAGGCACAGAATAGCAAGTGGTCAAAATTAGAAAAAAAAATAACTGACATTTCCACAGATAAATTCAAGTCATACCAGAGACAGAGGCAGAAGCAGGAAGTGGGCCAGTAAGTTGCAAGTGGGTCCGGTCGACGACACTGTCTCCCAAATAAGGATACACATTCAACAGCAAGTAGACTGTGACAGAAAACCAAAGGGCCAAAGACAAGCATATTTGTTAACTTATGAGACATGGTGCAAGAGACTCCATCTCTTTCTTAAAAGCACATATTGAGGGACCAGCACAGCAGTTAACAGCCTGTTAAGTGAATACAGCACAATGAGGAGGACACATTCAGTCATTATGAACTGAGCCTTGCACCACAGACTCACACTAGCTGCTTTTAAATACTCCAGCTCTCATCATGAGCTGATCACTGGGATCAACAACATTGACAGTAAAAAAAGTACTCAGTTTCATGATTACAATACTGTAGTGAATCTATGTCCTATATGCTACAGCACAGTCTATGAAACAGCTGAAGATATACATAAGATGAGGGCCTTCACCTGATAAACTTCATGCTGCTTGATACCTTCAATCTACTGGTAGAGAAACTGGCTGTCTTCCAACCACACCACATCACATAGTGCTGCCAATATGGGACTTCATCACAGAAGCCAGCAACAGGGGCTCTTGGGGTCCACATTCCTGTCTACACTCAGGCACCTTTGGGTGCTGACACCTGCCAAGGTTAGGGAGGATATCAACCAACCACATGATTACCAACACCATGTACACTGCGGATGGATATGAGTCATCACAGAATTTGGTATGGGACCAGCAGCCAGTCTGAAAGAACCACACCTGCTTGACAGCAGTCCATCACAGCTGAGCTGACTTGACATACAACAGCTAGAATCCAACATGCAGTGGAATTAGCAACAGGTGAGCCTGATGCAAAAAATGAATGATTTGTAAACATTGTGAATAAATAATGTTTTACTAGTGTTGTTGATGCTTTGCAGGTTGCCAACAGATAGCCTGACTTCATGCAAAGATGTCTCGGCTCGGCCCTATCTCCCAGCTTTTGCAATGCAGGCAGGCAGGAAGAGAGTCTGTGAGGTTTTGAAAAGTTCCAACAGGAGTGTGGAGATATGCCAACTCCAGTGCCATGGTCAGCTGCAAAGGTTTCTCGCTTAAGGTTCCATGGCACCGACAGCTCTGTCAAAGTGGCCCACAGATTATCAACTGGGTTTTAATCTGGGGAGTTTGGTGGTGAGGAGAGTCCAGTAAACTCATTCTGGTATTCTTTGTGCAATGGAAGTAAACAGTGAGCTAAGTGACACACTGCATTATCCTGCTGGTAGACATCATCATCCTGAGGAAAAAAAAAGCTGCATGTAGGGGTGGCCACGGTTCCCAAGGAGAGATGCATACTTGTGTTGATCCAGTGTACCTTTCAGAATGACAGAATCATACAGAGAATGCAATGAATTCATTACCCAGACCATAATGCTCCCTTCTCTGGCCTGAACCCTTCTGACAAATGTTGCTCAATCATGCATGCCAATGGTCATTCATCTGCCGGAGCATAAAACTTTATCATCTGAATAGGTCACCTGTCACCACTCAGAGGATGTCCAGTTGAGGCTTTTATGTGAAATTTCCAGCCTTCATCATTGATAGACAGGTCTCAACATAGGTGCATAAGCCAGGTGTCTGTTATGGATGCCCACATGCAGGAACGTTCGCTGAACGGTCGTTGGGCCCACATGAAGGAATGTTCACTGAATGGTCATTGGGGAGGCACTGTTGGTAGCTCCTCAGATCATCTAGTTGGTCAGTTGCTCAACAGTTACACATCTGAAACTTCCTGGCAGATTAAAACTGTGTGCCCGACCGAGACTCGAACTCGGGACCTTTGCCTTTCGCGGGCAAGTGCTCTACCGAAGCACGACTCATGCCCAGTACTCACAGCTTTACTTCTGCCAGTACCTCGTCTCCTACCTTCCAAACTTTACAGAAGCTCTCCTGTGAACCTTGCGGAACTAGCACTCCTGAAAGAAAGGATATTGCGGAGACATGGCTTAGCCACAGCCTGGGAGATGTTTCCAGAATGAGATTTTCACTCTGCAGTGGAGTGTGCACTGATATGAAACTTTCTGGCAGATTAAAACTGTGTGCCCGACCGAGACTCGAACTCGGGACCTTTGCCTTTCGCGAGCACTTGCCCGCGAAAGGCAAAGGTCCCGACTTCGAGTCTCGGTCGGGCACACAGTTTTAATCTGCCAGAAAGTTTCATATCAGTGCACACTCCACTGCAGAGTGAAAATCTCATTCTGGAGTTACACATCTATTTGCCCATATACATCACCACAGTTGTCATTCACTGTGTCATTTATGGCACATGACACTCCACAGCTGCCTCGGCGGCAGTTTTGGATAGCGCCATTTCATTGTGCCTGGTATAGTTTAAAACAGTGGCCCACAAACAGTTTCAGAAATGCTTCCACTATTGGTCAGAAAGCCAATGATCATGTCCTTTTGGATGTCAGATAAATTGTTCCATTTCTGCATTATGACAATGAGTGCACTGTTTTCTGCATCACCACCACCCCCATAAGCTTTACATACCCTCCACTGCTAGTGCTGCCACCTGCCATCTGTGTGGCAAGCTGATGCCAAATATACACAGTTGTCACATTAATGTGACTGGGCTGTGCATATGTTGATTGTGATATGTTACATTTTAATCATTTGTTTTTTACTTTCCGACTCAAGGGTGAAGGTTAGTTTGTCAGCTGATTTGCCTTCTGTTTTATCAGACTATGAGACAAAATTATTCAGGTTTTATGATTTAGATCTTCTACCTAAATCATTAGGCAGGACATGTTAATCCATTATCCAGACAACTGACACATCTTCTTCATTTAGATAATATAAGTAATCTACTAGCCACTGTTTGCTGAGTTCTTTTACAATTTCACCTTCTGTGAGACTGATTGTGACTGGATGGATGGATGTGAGAGAAAATGGGAGAGAAGGAGCAGTATTTTAAGTGAGTTTATGTCACACATTTTTCAGTTTTTTATATTTTATGAGACAAAATTATTCAGGTTTTATGATTTAGACCTTCTACCTAATTCATTAGGCAGGACATGTTAATCCATTATCCAGACAACTGATACATCTTCTTCATTTAGATAATATAAGTAATCTACTAGCCACTGTTTGCTGAGTTCTTTTACAATTTCACCTTCTGTGAGACTGATTGTGACTGGATGCATGAATGTGAGAGAAAATGGGAGAGAAGGAGCAGTATTTTAAGTGAGTTTATGTCACACTTTTTCAGTTTTTTATATTTTAATGACATTCATCTTAATTTTTTCTGATAAGGGTGCTAACAACCATGTTGTAGAGGACCCTTCATATATAAACATACACTACAAAGTGTTACTGTAAATAATTACACAATTTTTGTACAAACATCAAAATACCAAAATTCACATAGGCCTTCTTACAGTACTTACAGTTTGCTTCTTGCATACTTCTGGAAGAATGTAGCATCTTCCTTTCAAACAATGGCTCAAAAAACTTAACTCTTTCCTGTTTTATTGGATTTGTCATTGTTACTATTAGTGATAGATCTTCATTAAAGACATCTTTGAGCTGAAAATCAAATGAAGGAATGCAACAGATGATAAAAGTTTGACAGTTTACGAGAAAATATCATATACAAGTTGAAGCATTAAGTGAGCATTGCACAAACCAAAGATTTTGCCCTCTGACATCAAAGGGCTTGAAAAGCCTCTTACAATTCCTTCAAATGGTGTGCTGTAATCCTAACTGAATGAATTTCAATTTTCAATTGCTGAAATTGTAAATATGTTTTCAGTGACATAGGAAAGGTTTTATTTAGTCTCAAACTAGGGAACTTGGCTAAAGGAAAATGCTATTGGCAAGTCATTTGGTAAAATAAATACATGAAACATTAAGGAAGAACTGGCCAACAAAAAGGACAATCCAGCAGGTAAAAACAAAGTTCAATACTATTTGTAGTGACTGTATGACAAAAAAATATTCATAATGAAGCAAAGACTTTCGTGATATGAAATGTGTAATAATCCAGGTGTGTTAACACCTACACATCAAGCACCAGCTGACACCTTCTACATTGACCATCGACACACGACTGGCGCATATGATGTGACAGTCACAGTCTTCTCATTGTGCCTGTCTGCAACTCAGTGGGCCATCTTTATGGTGAGTAGTAATCTATCTGTTTCCTAATATGGTATATGTTCTCCTTCATTATTTACAACAGTCTGCCAATGCTGGAATAACTTTCCGATTCCATGACTGTAGAAATCACATGGTTTTGAGCCATGGAACTCATCAAGCCATGTTTGGAGCACATTTTCATCTGGAAAGAAATTTATTTGATGATTATTCAAAATATAGCCTTAAAGTTGAAAACTTGAGAGTGCAAGATCAGGTGAATAAGGTGGAGGTGGAATGACTCCCAAAGCAACTCCTATACAGTGTTTTTTGTCAATCTAGCAGAATTCAGGCAATCACTTCATGCAGTCTTCCTGGTCATTGTTCTTGGATTGCATCTGCAAGATGTCTCAGTTGTTGACAACAAATATCAGCAGTGATCAGTACACCTTAGGGAAGCAGTTTGTAGCACACCACACTGTCACCATTCCATCAGATGCATAATATTATCTTTTGTGGATGCTTGCAGGTCTTTGAATGGGGAGGTGTTGCTTTGTTTGGTCTCAACCATTCCTTTCTTCTCCTTATGTTAGCCTAAAGACACCATTTCTCATCACTAGTAACAATACAGGATAGGAAAGGTCGATGCTGTTCACGAGCCAATTGATGACGAGCAAGCAGAGATGCACATATGGCCACTCACTGATTTTTGTGATTTTGGCTCAGAGCATGCAGACCCACACACCTGATTTTTGAACCATCCCCATTGCATGAAAATGTCTCAGCATGGTGGAATGATCACATTTAATCACATTTGCCAGTTCTCAAGTACAGTGACCTGGATCATTGTGGATTAATGATCTACATCAAACCCTGAAAATCTTCCTATGTGGAGAGTCATTAATATCAAAATGATCCTCATTAAAATGAGAAAACTGTTTTCTTGCATGCCCTGTCAAATGGTATCATCCCCATACAAGGCGCAAACATTTCTGGCTGTCTCTGCTGGTGTCACCCCTCTATTGAACTCAATCAGAAGAATGCGTCAGATATGTTCTGATTTCTCCACTTCACACTCCATTTTCTAGTGTCCACAGATCCACTCACTATCTCCATATGACAAAATGACAATATGTAATCTCAAATATCAATAATGAACTACAAATTAAAAATGACAATTGATAAATAAACCCATAGCAACTGTAATACCAGCATGCAAAATAAAAATGCTACAAACTTATGCATCAACCTAATACTTGTTCTGGAGGTCCCGACTCATGTTTTTATGTTATGAGTTATAGCATAATTGGTAACGGTTGTGGGCATTTTTCTTGTTCATTATATAACCATCGACCCAGTGCGACAGGCTACCTTACCAGGTGTATTGATGGAAGTTGCTACAGCAATTTCTGCAAAAGCAGTTGCAGGGAGAGAAATATCAGGAAGCCAAGCTGTTCACATTACTCTCATGGTCATCAGCTACAAATCCACCACTATTCCAGCCTTAGAATGAGACAGCAGAAGAGTGGGAAGCACACAAGAAGTGCCTCCAGCAGAACTTTGCTGCATTCCAGGGAATGGATACACCCCTGTTAAAATATTTTTCCTTTCATGGCTCTCAACCAGTACGTTCTTGCTTCTGTGCAAACTGACCCTTCTCATAGAACTACCACATCTGACCTTTGATGAAATGTGAGCTCTATTAACTAATTACTTTCACTGACACTGCCATGTCATTGCATCCTGTCTGGAATTTTATCAGTGACATAAATGGCCTAATCAGTCATACCGTGCCTGGGTGGCTGAACTGCAGGGACACAGTAGGAAATGCAACAATGTGACTCCAGTCAATAAGGAATCATATGCAGCAGTGATAATTAGAACTTCAATCATTTTGGAGGCTCTGGATAAGGAGGTGCATCAGAAAGCTCTACAATTTGAAGACCCTACTTTCAAGGACAGTTTAAAAATACCTACATCCTTCCAAGTTTCCCAGGCTGCAGACCATCAACTATAATTCTGAGTCATGGCGGCAGCTGTCATCTCAGACCTAGGCAAGGAATCCAACTTTGCCACACAGTAAATGTGATAACAATAGAGTGCAAAATTCACCGCACCCCCATACCATCTTGCAAACAAGGAAAGAAGTATGGGCCCCCTGACCACAGCTTGTTTCCATTACACCTGGATTGACTCTGAAAACATGCCAGAGAAGACAGCCCTGACATGTGGGCACAGTCCGTGGGATGCCAGAAGGAAAGACATCTTACATCTGTCTGCTGTGCTCAGAACAAAAACCACACACCTCAACAGGACATAATGGACATTAATGTGAATTCATCAGAGTTTCATGCCACAGTGGTGTCACCTAAGAAACTGTTCATCATGCTCATTTTGCACAGTAAATAAATTCAGCTAAAGATTGACTCGGTATCCCTTTTAAAGTTCCAAATGTATCTCCAGCTGGGGATGCCACCCCTTCAACCCACAGCTCACCGCTTTGTGGCATACAACAAACAATATGTTCCATTCAAAGGACAACTCACAATCATGACAACATATGAAAATGTTGTACTACACTTCACTATCCCTGAGGTTCACAACACAGACACGGGGAATCTATTTTAATATTTTTCCTGCTTTCAGATTTGTCATCCATGACATGATCCACCTGGTCTCAGATTAAGTACTGTTTCAGGAATTGGATACCCTCAGTAAGGAATACTCTCACATTTTCTTTGGGGGTCAAGCAAAAGCGAAGAATTTACAGCCCACATTACATTCAATTTTTTCCATGCACGCCCCTTACCCTTCACACTGCAGGATGGCATTGAGAATGAGCTAGACAGAATGACAGCTTTGGAAGTCATAGAACTCATGTCTGCAAGTGAATGGGCAATGCCTTTGGCTTTAGTGAAACAATAGTCTGAGCCTGTGTGAATCAGAGATCAATGTGTACCCCATCTTGAAACCAAATGAGCTTTCCTCTGCACTTACAAGAGGCTGTATTTTTCAAAAGTCAGTCTCTCTGAAGCCTACTTACGGGTATCCCTGGATGAGTAATAGAAAGTCCTGACAGTCAACATGCCACATGGGTTACATCATTTCAAACACATAGTCTTCAAAGTGGTCAGTGCCCCAGCAATCTCTGCATAAATTACATAGATGGCATTGTGGTGATGAGGGCCATGATGTAAGGACACTTAGGACACTTGCAGCAGCTGTTCCACACCCCCCAGTTTGCAGGCCTCAAATGCAATCTCAAAAAATCTCTCCTTCTCCAACTGTTGGTGGAATAACTATGATGCATAATTTCTTTTGAAGGTACTTAGGCCACACAGAAGCTGGTCAAAGCCATCATCGCATTTTCTCACTCCATAGATTTAAAGGAGCTCCAGTCCTTGTTGGGAAAAATAATGTATTATGGAAAATTTATCCCAGGTGTGGTGCTGTTTTCGCGCCCACTCAACAACCTGCTGAAGAAGGGCATGTATTTTGTATGGTCAAAGTCCTGTGAACAGAATCTGAGGTAGGTCCTCCTATCACCACGTCTTGCTACATTTCAGTTGGAAAAGCAGTTGGTAATGGTGGTGGACACCTCTGAATGGGCCTGGGAGCCATCCTGGCACATAAAGACATGGTCAGCTTTGAACATCTGATTTCTTTTGCATGAAAGACACTCAATGCAGTGCAGAAGACATATTTGCAAATCAAAAAAGAGGCTCTTGTGATTATCTTTTTGCAGAAGAAATTTCAAGTATTCCTAGATGGAACAAAGTTTCATGTCATTATGGATCACAAAAAGTTAATCTCCATCTTTGATCCTGCAGTAAAACTACCCAAGAGGACTGCCTGCCAACTGCAGCACTGGGCACTCTTTCTCAGCAGGTGCAATTACAAAATTCACTTCAACAGTACTACACAACATGCCAATGGGGATGCCCTTTCCTGACTCCCAATGGGCCCTAACTTGAAGTTCGATTGACATGAGATCTTGTGCTGCCGGTTGGACATTCACACCTTTCCCATCGGGGTGGGGGAGCAGGTGGCTTTGTGATAGCCAAGGATAACATCTTACAATAGATATGGTAGTACATACAGGAGGGCAGGCCGGACTGCATTTCCCCTCAGGATTCTAACCTGTTGCATCAGTACTTCTACCTCCACCACCAGCTAATCATGGTGGATGTAGTTGTCCTACCAACCACAGATCAACAGTCTCCCCATGTAGTTTTGCTGGAAACTGTGCACCTGTCAACCTCTCAGCCCTTGCACCAAGGTTCCTGGCATGTCTCATGAACTAAACTACTCACTTGACACTACGCATACTCATCGGGCATAGACCGGCAGGTTAAACATTTTGTCTGCAACTGTGATCAGTGTGAACAACAGCAAGCAGCTCTATGCTGATGTGCTCACACTTATGGAAGTGGATTCATTTCAACTATGGTGGCCCTTCTGGGTACTAGCTAGCTGATTGTTCCTGGTGCATACTCCAACTTTCTGTACATGGACAACTGTTGGTCCACAAGTTCAGAGACTGTGGTTGCAGCATTCAGCAGAATTTTTGCCATTGGGGGACTTCCTCTCAGGCTGGCATCAACAATGGATCACAATCTTGCTCCCAGGTTTTCGGTTAGCTCTTCCACAGAAATCACATTCGACACCTGCTATATCTGTCTAACCAGCCCCATTCAAATGGAAAGGTTGAAAGACTCATGTGAACTTTTAAACACAGATGAAAAAATATGTGGTCAATGCTCCTAAAGATGTGGTGCTACACTGTTTTTTTTAATTCCTACAGATTGATGTCTATAGGGGAGAAGAGTCTGTTGGAACTCCTCCATGGCCATCAGCCCAGCACTCTCCTCTATTTCATGCTGCCAAGGCCTATGGGGCCATCTATGGTGCTGTCTCCATACTTCTGGCTGGGCACCCATGTGTGGGCATGGGGCTTAGACACCAGGACAAGTTGATTCCAGCAGTCACCTAGCAGTAGCTGGGATGCCAAATGTCACTCTGGCCACAAGTGACTGGACAGTGACATGCCATCAACATCAGCTCCACCTGCAATGGGCACCGCAGCCTCCAGGCTCTCTTCTGCTGGACCCTTTGCTATCTCTCCTCCTGCTTCTGAGCTGTTCCTGCTTTCTGGTTCTCATCCCTGTTTGCCAATACCAGCCATGGCCTCATCTCACATTGACAGGGTGTATACATGGACTAGAAAGAAAATTCTCGGATTTTTCCCAGATTTTCCAGTTAAAAATATACTTTTTCTTGGGTGAAAATAAACTTCTTCCTGGATGAAAGTTGATTTTTTCCATGTTAATTAACAATATAATTTCCCTCAGAGCTGTAAAACTTATCAATCCTTTGAGTGGTGAAGGTTTTATACACTGGCACAGAATTTCCCTGCACTTAGGAAAATGCAACCTAGAAAAAACAATGCATTTTGGAAATGTCTTCGATTTGTGGCAACATTTACACAGTATATTTTCATATCACAGGAGTATAAACATGAATTTCAGCAATTACAGCACAGTAACTTCTGAAGTACTGAAATTGAGTGTGTGATGCATTGTTGTCAGCCAATCATAGCTCATGTCACATGATCTTGCCAGCCAATGATAGAAGATATTCAGAGCATAAGACAAATGATGCAGTCAGCCAGTAGCAACATCACTGTAGCGTGAACACATACATAGAAAAAGTTAATGGCATAAATTAATATACATACAGTATAACCAAAGAAAAGCTAAGCTTTCACATATAATATTGGTTGTCAAAAATGTTTTTCTGTTTCTTTTCTGATTGTGTGGTTAGGTAGGATCCTAAGAGCGTCAGCTTAAATTGCAGTGGCTGAATGTTTCTGACAAGTAGGATTATAAATTTCACAGCTGTGCACCAAACATTTCATGGGTTACCTGGCTGAATACATGTTCCATCGAGCACTTTGACTTTTCCATAGTAAAGCCAATGACATATAAAATTGCTCAACAACTCACCTCAGACTTTTTTTTTAAGGATAATTATAATTTTTTCCATCATTATTGCATAACTTGTAATCTATGAAAGAACTAAAATGAAAATGAAAAACGAACCTTGAAACTTGCTTTTTAGTGTATGTTACCTCCTTAAGATGTATCAAACACAAATGTGCCAACAAAATTTTAAATAATGGCATAAAGCACTGCTGTTCCAGGCTCAAAATTTTTTGAAGTGGCTAGTGCTCAGTGTTAAATTCTGATGTGAGTCTAATGTTATGTGACTTAAGAAATTCATCACACATTCCCACACACAACATAACTCATCTTGTGTAAAAGGAAATTTACTTTGAAAGTAATGTTTCTGAAACCACTATTCACAATTTATTCCTGTGACCTGTTATAAATGTAAACAGTTGTGATCTCAAACTTGTCAAAATAGCACTACAAGAAAGATGCACTGAAAGCAGTTTATTGTTAGGACGTATTTCACACACTTAATACATTTTGCTGTTGGCAGAGGCTTGTGTGAACACTGTGATTTTTGTTGCAAATGGCACATTTTCTTTGCAACTAAAGTTTTATTTTGGTATTATTGTCTCATTTATGTTTTATTACTGCAGTATTATTCTGCACTAGTGGGCTAAAGTAAAATTCTCTGTTAGAGTATCAATTCTTACCAGTAAAAATTACAAGAATTTTATTGGAAACTAAAACAATTAAAAATTCCCAGAATTATAAAAGGATCGCAAAATTTTAAAAAATTCCTGTATTTCTCCCAGAGGAAAAAATTCCCAGGTTTTTCTCAGATTTCCTGGTTGTCCTGGGGCATACACTCCCCACTACTAGCACCACTGCAGCAGAACCCAATGTAGACATGAAGTGGCCTCTGCTACTAGTGTCAGAGGCACTAAGGCTCTGCCTGTGTTGCCAGGTGGTGACCTTGTGGCCATAAGCTCCCATTTGCACAGACTGGGGCTGTTAGAACAAGAGAGGCCAACCAACCCTTCTGATACATCATCCTGGGTTGGAGCACTTCCTGAACGCCCAGCCAAGCAGGATCAACTCACCAAGACGCAGCTCACTGCTTCTCCATGGAAGAAGGAATGTGGAACCCACTGGGCTACCACCAAGACATCAGGTACCAGCCAGTGTCTCCAACATTGGCTGTTGACGCACGACTGGCACATAAGACATGACATGCAACAATGCACAACAGTTGCTCAGATACTCCCCAGCACCACCTGTGACATGGAATGTATGCTTGTGATCACCGCCCAGTGATTGCCCTCAGTCTGCTATCGCTTATCATGATATTTATTACATTCGATAGAACTATACTGTTCCTATCTTGTCACATGGCTATGCCACACATTGTATTCATTGTGAACTATTGTCCTGTGAGATTGTTAGATATACTTGTTCCGGGGGTGTTGTCTTGTGTTTTTATGTTGTGAGTTACAACTGAATGAATCAAGTTAAACATTAGAAAAGAGAAGAAGTTTTTAGGAAATGCACTGATATTAAACTATCATTAAGATGCCATCAAATATTTCTGCTAACTCAAACTAGCAAAGAAGAAAAGCCAGTACTTTTTAAGAAGCTGTTGCTTCCTGGTTTGTATTAAATAGTGCTAACATATTACCTAAATGACCACTTTCATGCTTGTGATGGAACATCAGTTATCAAAGTGAAAAAAAAATAGAAGCCAGCTTACAAAGAATGTTGCTACTTTCCACACAGATAATGGGACTTGTTTTACATTTCTGAAGGTTTCTTTCTTTGTGAGAGCTATAATACATAAAGTATAAATGAAATTAATGTATGAATCTCCAACCCTTAAATCTAGGAGGTCACATAACTTGCAGGACTAGCACCTAATAAGGTGTTTCTTTTCTTTTCCTTTTTTAAAGTTTGAATTCTTAGAGGCAACTAGTTTGTTGCATAATGTACATTGAAAGCCTGTTGAAAACTTTTATACCAAAACACAAAACTCTCTCTGAATCCTAAGACCACAATATCCATATCTAATTTAACTTTGTACCTTATGTTGTGTTTATGCAAATCAAAGTTCAACAGAAATTGATTTTCACAGTTAATGACAAATACTGTTGACGTGTAAAAGTGCTGGGAAACAAGTGTACCAAGTCCTTCATTTCAAAAAGGCTTCTCTAAAAGCGTAGTTACACTCCTGGAAATGGAAAAAAGAACACATTGACACCGGTGTGTCAGACCCACCATACTTGCTCCGGACGCTGCGAGAGGGCTGTACAAGCAATCATCACACGCACGGCACAGCGGACACACCAGGAACCGCGGTGTTGGCCGTCGAATGGCGCTAGCTGCGCAGCATTTGTGCACCGCCGCCGTCAGTGTCAGCCAGTTTGCCGTGGCATACGGAGCTCCATCGCAGTCTTTAACACTGGTAGCATGCCGCGACAGCGTGGACGTGAACCGTATGTGTAGTTGACGGACTGAGCGAGAGCGTATAGTGGGCATGCGGGAGGCCGGGTGGACGTACCGCCGAATTGCTCAACACGTGGGGCGTGAGGTCTCCACAGTACATCGATGTTGTCGCCAGTGGTTGGCGGAAGGTGTACGTGCCCGTCGACCTGGGACCGGACCGCAGCGACGCACGGATGCACGCCAAGACCGTAGGATCCTACGCAGTGCCGTAGGGGACCGCACCGCCACTTCCCAGCAAATTAGGGACACTGTTGCTCCTGGGGTATCGGCGAGAACCATTCGCAACCGTCTCCATGAAGCTGGGCTACGGTCCCGCACACCGTTAGGCCGTCTTCCGCTCACGCCCCAACATCGTGCAGCCCGCCTCCAGTGGTGTCGCGACAGGCGTGAATGGAGGGACGAATGGAGACGTGTCGTCTTCAGAGATGAGAGTCGCTTCTGCCTTGGTGCCAATGATGGTCGTATGCGTGTTTGGCGCCGTGCAGGTGAGCGCCACAATCAGGACTGCATACGACCGAGGTACACAGGGCCAACACCCGGCATCATGGTGTGGGGAGCGATCTCCTACACTGGCCGTACACCACTGGTGATCGTCGAGGGGACACTGAATAATGCACGGTACATCCAAACCGTCATCGAACCCATCGTTCTACCATTCCTAGACCGGCAAGGGAACTTGCTGTTCCAACAGGACAATGCACGTCCGCATGTATCCCGTGCCACCCAACGTGCTCTAGAAGGTGTAAGTCAACTACCCTGGCCGGCAATATATCCGGATCTGTCCCCCATTGAGCATGTTTGGGACTGGATGAAGCGTCGTCTCACGCGGTCTGCACGTCCAGCACGAACGCTGGTCCAACTGAGGCGCCAGGTGGAAATGGCATGGCAAGCCGTTCCACAGGACTACATCCAGCATCTCTACGATCGTCTCCATGGGAGAATAGCAGCCTGCATTGCTGCGAAAGGTGGATATACACTGTACTAGTGCCGACATTGTGCATGCTCTGTTGCCTGTGTCTATGTGCCTGTGGTTCTGTCAGTGTGATCATGTGATGTATCTGACCCCAGGAATGTGTCAATAAAGTTTCCCCTTCCTGGGACAATGAATTCACGGTGTTCTTATTTCAATTTCCAGGAGTGTATATTCATTACATAATATTCTTATTAGTCGCTTTCATTTCAAATATTACAATTACTTTACCTGCATTGTGCCAAAACATGACTCTATAAGACAACAGGGATACCAGGTACACAAAATTAGCTAAAAGCCAAATCTTTATAAGTCAATGAAATGTGAGGTGTTTTTAGATACTTAATACGCTAATCTGAGCATGTTGTGTTGATATGTTAATCTGAGTGTTTACTTAATTTAGGAAGTTTTTCAACTGAACCCAAACTAATTTTACACATACTGGTGCATTTGTTGCACAACAGTTGACATCTACTTGCAGCACCATTTCATTTTTTAGCTCTTTGCATATTTTTGATCAACTTCATGCACTGTTTCATTTCACATGAAGTTTTCTATTTTATTGACTGCTTTATGATAAGCTTTGTTTATTATGTTATTTTTCATGCTAGGAAACTATAAATATTAATGAGTGGATTATGATATTAAACAAGTGAAACATGCATTGAAAGAATGGCTGTGCTGAATGAGACAAAGTTAGCATTTCCTTAGAAATGATACCATGAGGATAGTCAAGCCTGACAAGAAGAGCCACCTATCTGTGGGGGCTGAATCTGGTAAGTAATGCACAGCACTGAGCAAATAAAGTATTTGAGTTTCTAATGCCTAAGTAATTAGAAGAGGTGCTGCACTCAGGAAAAAGACAGTTTTGGCATCAATGTTCTTAGTATTTATAACATTCCATCTGAAAGGAGCAGCAGTTATATTGGTGAGTCCATGAATATTGAAAAATTGTGCAGAACATCAATGGCACATTAGATATAAACATTTGGACAAAATGTAGCTGATTAGCACAGCCTTACAAACAAGTGTGAAATTATATTTGAGAATAGAAAAATTCTGTCCTCTGCAGTGACCCATCAAGTTACTTAATCAAGGAGGTCATAATGTGCAACTTCAGCTATGACTGATGCAGTGGCTATGATATCAGTGGTGCATGTAAGCAAGCATTCAAACTAGAAGACTTCAGAGAAATTTGCAGATTCTTTACTTTCCAAAGGAAAAGTCACATATTGCTATCACCACCATAAATATAATCTGCAGCACTATATGCAAATTCTTTTACTTCTGCGTGAGGTGTTGGTGACATAGATCAGCATTAGCTGCCTCAACATCAGATGCTCCTGCTGTCACTGGAAAAATTCACTGAATGTACCAAGTTCTCAGCCAAACCAGATACTGAAAGAAGAGTGTGAATATTTAATTCATGGTATACTGGCAAAAAATGAATACAGCTACATAGAGACTGCATGACAACGTATTACCAACTTTTGCTGTTCAGTCAGTATCTATTACAGGTCTCTATCATTGTCAATGCCACAGAACAAGTAATAAAAATCTCAAGAAAGAAGATGTCCAGTGAGAAGTTGCAGACAACATCCATTCAAGAACCATTTCCTTGTCTGAATGCAAGTATCAGACAAGAACTCCTTGATAGCTGCAACCATAGTGGATGTAGAGCAAGATAAAATGGACACTGCACAACCAATGGCTATTTTCGGGGATTGAAACAGTGCCCACAATTGTATGAATTACATTGCATGAATTACATTACCAGTACCTTGCCCATGCATAAATTGCTATATTTTTTCTATCTTTTTTTCCTTCCCTTAGGCAGGAAGAGAAGTTCATTAAGAGCACACTGATTCACTGTGAAAAAAGCTTTGAGCTACATTTATATCTAATGTTACCTTCTTTCTTACGATGTTGGTGACTTAGTTTATATAGCTTCAATTTTTTTTAGTTTAATAAAATACTGAGAGAGATTTATTCACGAGTTTCTTATAAAACCACTAATATACAAAAAATATTTAAACATATAAAATGTAAAAAAGAAACAAAATGAAATTAACGAAAGTTTCACATGAAAATAATGATAATCAGTTAAAGAAATAAACAAAAGAACACAAGAAATGATCTAGAACAAAAGACCCAAATCAAAAAGGTATTAAAGCAAGAATATCACTACTCAGTTAAAACATCAAACATTAAACATGGAGTATGGAGAGTACACAACCTAACAAATAACAGAAAATGAAAAAGAACAATATTATGTAAAGGGCAGATCGCTAATTACCATATAGAGGAGACATTAAGTCACAAAACAGCACAGTGAAAAGATTGCTATACAATTAAGCTTTTAGCCAAATGGCCTTCTTCCAAAGAAGAAAACTTACACATATTCACACGAGCACAATTCATACACATGATCACTGTCTCTAGCCTCTGTGTGTGATGGGAGCAGCAATCTGGCACGGATGGTGGTGGTAAGGAGGAGCCACGAGGTGGGGAAGGGGAGGGATGGAAAGGTAGAGGTTGGCTGGAGGGGCGAGGAGGGAAAGGTATAGTACTGCTTGTGGGAGTATGCAAGGACATGACAGGGACAGTGTAGGGCTGCTAGGTGTAATGGGGAGGGCTGTGGGGAGAAATGGTAGCAGGAAAGGAGAGAATTATAGAAAAGAAAAAGGGCTAGTGGCTGCATTAGTGGAATTGAAGGCTGTGTAGTGCTGGAGCAGAAGCAAAGAAAGGGTCAGGTAGGTGGGGGACAGGGGCTAATGAAGGCCAGGGGGTTTACGGGAACATAGGATATCTTGTAGGGAGAGTTACCACCTGCGCAGTCAAGAAAATGACATTGATAGGAAGGATCCAGATGGTGCAGGCTTTGAAGCAGTCATTGAAGTGCAGCACACTGTCTTGGGCAGCATGTTCAGCAGCTGTCTCTTGACTACAGTTTGTCAGTAACAATTCATGTGGCCAGACAGTTTGTTCATTGTCACCCCAAGTAGAAAGCAACATAGTGGTTTCAGCTTAGTGTGTAAGTCACATTACACCTTTGATGGGTTAGGAAGTGCCAGTGACCAGACTGGAGTAGGTGGTGGTGGTAGGAGGATGTATGGGACAAGTCTTGCATCCAAATCTGTTCCATGGTTATGAGCCATGAGGCAAGAGTTGGGAGCAAGGAATGGACAAGGATGTTGCATAGGTTCAGTGGGTGGTGGAATACCACTGTGGGAGGGGTGGTACAGATAGCGTGGAGGTTATTCCTCATTACAGGACACAATGAGAGGTAGTCAATACCCTGGTGCAGAAAGTGATTCAGTTGCTCCACTCCTAGGTGATACTGAGTCATGGGGGGAGAGCCCCTTTGTGGCTGGACAGTGAGTATTTGGGAGGTTGTAAGTGACTGGAGAGGCAAGGCTTGGGAGATCTGTTTCTGTAAAAGGTTGGGAAGGTAATTTCAGTCTGTGAAAGCCTCTGTGAGGGATTATACATCATTACAGATACAACAACCATGAGATTCCCTCAGCGGGTGCTCAGCAACCAACCGCAATGGAGCAACCTACGTGGTTGGATTTATGGATCTTAGAAAGCTTATAGAAGGTAGAAGGGTTGAGAATGGTAAGGCTGGAGAGAGAGGCAGACTCAGGGGAGAGGTTCTCGATAGCTCTAAGAATTTGAGGAGGGACTGGAGATCCTGCTTGATATCTGGAATGGTGACACTGTGGCAGAGTTTGTATGTGGATGAATCTGACAGCTGGCAGAGGCCCTCTGTCAGGTAATCCATGCGGTTCAAAACCACAATTGTAGAGCTGTCGTGACATGGAAGAAAAAGAATGTTAATGTAAATATGATACTAGAATATTAATAATAATAATAATCTCAAAATTTCTTTTCTAATTAAAGGGTGGACACAGATTATGAACAAAATTCATTAGTTTGTGCAAGAACACACATTTACATGTGTAATAGAAATCAAAATTATCATCACTGCACTATCAACATCATCATCATCACCATCAGGCATTTCATACTCACAGCCTGTTAAAGGCCTGCTCCAAACCTTTCCACAAATGACTTCCATTATATGTATCTGCATCACTCCTGCATGTTTCCTGATGCTCTCTACATTAGGTACATTCTCTGCAAACCACTGCGAGATGAAATGTGTAGTGGAGGTATTTAGAACCATATCACATGTTAGGCCTCCTTCTCATTCTTGTTGTGTATGGAATGTACCAAGAATATTTGTTTAAATGTCTCTGTACACACTGTAATTAGGTTAGTCTAGTCTTTGTGGTCCCTATAGAAGTGACACTTGGGGACTCAAGAACTCTAATTTTTCACTTAATATTTGTTCTTGAAACTTTAATTAAGCTTTTGTGTGGTAATTGGCATCTGTCTGCAGGCATCTGCCAATTCCCAAGATTTTCAGTATTAACATGACACACTCCTGTGAGTCTAACAAACATGTGGTCATTTGTGTTACCTTTCTTTGTTTACATTAAATATCTCCATTGAGGCCTATGTAGTATGGATTTCATACACTTAAGCAATATTCTAAGACAGGGTATTTAGTATCTCCACCATTGTACATTGAAATAAAGGCAGGTGAGCTGGTGCAGGTAGCCCAAAGTAATAATGTGGAAACCTGTCATGGAGGGTGTACACTACACATAGTATCAGCAGACCCACTGACAGAGGTATTTATCTGCAGGAGGCAGTACGCCGAGCAGGCCATTGCTTACACTGAGTTCAACCCCCATGGACCTTGCCTTTTGCTAAACAGCCTCTGCAGCCCTGTGGTACCACAGGTGGCCTCGCCTCCTGATGAGATGCCATGTGTTGAGACCATTGATGACTCCAGTGCAGTAGTGTCATGATGCTGCCAGTCTTTGCTCATGCCGAGTAGGCAGGTTTGCATTTGTTGCAGTCCTGTAAGTCTTGGCAGCAGGGATTTTCCAGTCCTCAGCATTATTTTTCTTCTGGTTGTTGGATGAACCAGCGGTCCTGCCCCAATTGTCATTTTTTGCATGTTCATCAAGACTGCCCACAAGTGGAGGCCATGGATAGGGTATCTGAAAACAGTTTGTGACATTCGGTGAGCCTTGAGACAGTCGTCAGATGCTTCTGTTTTCACTGGACTCTGGAGCTGTCTCCAACACCCCACACATGTGACCGTGCATGATTTGCTGACACTGGCAGTGGATGGGTGACTGACTGGATTTCAAGTCGACACGGCAGTGACGGTCTGCCTCAATAATTTTAACATATTTAGGCTCTCGAGGTGCCCAGAGTTGCAAAAGACACTATGTCAGGTATCTTATAGTAAACAGGACCCGTCTTTGTGTAATAGCAGTCAATTCACCATTGGTGCAAAATAGTTTTGGTCTAGACACATTTTCTATTTTTGGGTTCCAGACCTTTGACAATATGCAATTAGTATCTCAGCCCATTCCCTTTTATGATTTTGACTCCTTAATGTGATCATACAGCCCACTATATTAACATACTGAGAGCAGGCACATGCTTCTCTTAATCTGTTGGTGGGTGGCACCTAAAGTTTGTCATCTCTGCCCCATTCCCTTCACCACATGTGACAAGGTAAAGACCAAGTTGCAGGCAGGATCAAGGTGTCATTTTTCCTATTTCTTTGAGTCAGTGGACCACCTTTGTGGTGATATTAAATTGATGATCAACGTGCAGTTTGTCACAGATTCATATCCAGTTCCAGGGTAGGCAGAATTGCTGACGAAGTTGTTGGGGGACCAGTATTTTTTAGGCATTGACTTGCATGATGCCTTACTGCAGTTGCTGTTGGATGCAGTTTCTCAGACTTTCTTGGTCTTCAACATCTCTTTTAGGCTTTATCAATTTAATTGCTTGCCTTTTGGAATGCCACCTGTGCCTGTAATTTATCAATGGTACTTGGAATAATTAATTCAGTATATTCCCTGTACATCAGTTACATTGATGACATCTGGGTAGCAGGCATATTCAAGAGGGGCATCTACCAAACCTTCAGTCATTTTCCAGTGCTTCCTGGAGAATGGCCTTTTTTCCAAGATGGAGACGTGCAGTCTTTTGCTCCCCAAAGTTGTATTTTTGTGTCATGTGCTTAGCAAAGATGGCCTCATCCTTATGGATGAAAACATCAAAACCATCTTTAATCTGCCAGTGCCAAAGAACCTGAAGGTGCTCCAGTCTTTCTTGGGCTAGATTTTGTATAAAGCTAAGTTCATTGCCTGGGACACATCTGCCAGCTTCTTAACTAGCTTCACCAGAAGGGCATTAAGTTTGTCTGGCCTACAGATTGTCAAGCCTCTCAAGTAATATTTGTGCTCTGCTCCCTGCCTGGCTTCTTTTATGCCAGATATATCTTTAACCCTGGCCTGTGACATGACCCAGTATGGCACTGGTGCTGTCCTGTCCAGCTTGACATGGGTGGCACTGAACAGCCCATCATCTATGCATTGAACATGCTTTCCACTGCACTGCATAATTGTTCCAAGGTGGAAAAGGGGGCATTTGCTATTATTTTTGGCGTTAAAAAAAATTCCATGTTTTCCTGTATGGGTGTGAGCTTCCTCATCATCATGGACTACAGACCATTGGTTTTCTTATTTCTGTCTCTGACAGAATTACGATGTCATCGGTGAACCTCAAAGTTTTTATTTCTTCTCCATGGATTTTAATACCTACTCCAAATTTTTCTTTTATTTCCTTCACTGCTTGCTCAATATACAGATTGAATAACATCAGGGAGAGGCTACAACCCTGTCTCACTCCCTTCCCAACCACTGCTTCCCTTTCCTGTCCCTCTACTCTTATAACTGCCATCTGGTTTTTGTACAAATTGTAAATAGCCTTTCGCTCCCTGTATTTTACCCCTGCCACCTTCAGAATTTGAAAGAGAGTATTGCAGTCAACATTGTCAAAAGCTTTCTCTAAGTCTACAAATGCTAGAAACGTAGGTTTGCCTTTCCTTAATCTAGCTTCTAAGATAAGTCGTAGGGTCAGTATTGCCTCACGTGTTCCAGTATTTCTACGGAATCCAAACTGATCTTCTCCGAGGTCGGCTTCTACCAATTTTTCCATTCGTCTGTAAAGAATTCGCATTAGTATTTTGCATCTGTGACTTATTAAACTGATTGTTCAGTAATTTTCACATTTGTCAGCACCTGCTTTCTTTGGGATTGGAATTATTATATTCTTCTTGAAGTCTGAGGGTATTTCACCTGTCTCATACATCGTGCTCACCAGATGGTAGAGTTTTGTCAGGAATGGCTCTCCCAAGGCCGTCAGTAGTTCTAATGGAATGTTGACTACTCCCGGGGCCTTGTTTCGACTCAGGTCTTTCAGTGCTTTGTCAAACTCTTCCTGCAGTATCGTATCTCCCATTTCATCATCCTCTACATCCTCTTCCATTTCCATAATATTGCCCTCAAGTACATCACCCTTGTATAGGCCTTCTATATAGGCCTTCCACCTTTCTGCTTTCCCTTCTTTGCTTAGAACTGGGTTTCCATATGAGCTCTTGATATTCATAAAAGTGGTTCTCCTTTCTCCAAAGGTCTCTTTAATTTTCCTGTAGGCAGTATCTATCTTACCCCTAGTGAGATAAGCCTCTACATCCATACATTTGTCCTCTAGCCATCTCTGCTTGGCCATTTTGCACTTCCTGTCGATATCGTTTTTGAGACGTTTGTATTCCTTTTTGCCTGCTTCATTTACTGCATTTTTATATTTTCTCCTTTCATCAATTAAATTCAATATTTCTTCTGTTACCCAATACTTGAGCTTATCTAGAAGTATTCAATGATTTACACAATCAAAAGCCTTTGAGAGATCAGAAAAAATCCCAACTGGTGACTTCCGGTTACTCAGAGCATTTAATATTTCATTAGTGAAAGTATCTATAGCATTTTCTGTTGAAAAACCTTTCTGGAAACCAAACTGACATTTTGTTACAACTTTATTATTACAAAGGTGTGAAGCTACTGTACAATACAATACTTTTTCAAGAATTTTGGATAAGGCAGTCAGAAGAGAGACTGGGTGGTAGTTGTTGACATCAGATGTATCCCCTTTTTTATGCAGTGGTTTAACAATGGCATACCTCAGTCTATCTGGGAAAATACCCTGCTTCAGAGAGCTATTACATATGTGGCTAAGAATCCAACTTATTTCTTGGGAACAAGCTTTTATTATCCTGCTGCAAATGCCATTAATTCCATGTGAGCTTTTATTCTTGAGAGAGTTTATTATCTCCCTCATTTCAGAAGGAGAGGTGGGTGTAATTTCAATTGTATCAAATTGTGTGGGTAATGCCTCTTCCATTACCTGCCTTGCTTCTTCTAATGAACATTTAAATCCTATTTTCTCTACAACATTTAAAAAATGATTATTCAAAATGTTTTTGACTTCCACCTTATTGTTTTTTCAAGTTTTCATTCGCTTTGGTGGTAATCCCATCATCCTGTACTCTTGGTTGCCCTATCTCCCTTGTAACAATATTCCAAATTGTTTTGATTTTGTTATCAGAGGTATTAATCTCATATATGATGCACATGCTTCTGGACTTTTTAATAACCTTTCTTAATGTCGCACGGTAGTTTTTATAATATTTGGCTGTTCCTGGGTCATTACTCTTTCTTGTTGTTAGATACAGTTCCCTTTTGTGGTTACAAGATATTTTTATTCCTTTAGTAAGCCAAGGTTTTTTGGATGGTTTCTCATAATTAGATTTAACTACTTTTGAGGGGGTACTGTTTTCAAATTCTCCTACACGTGTATCATGAAATAAGTTATATTTTAAATTAGCGTTGAGTTCCTTGTACACCTCATCCCAGTCTAACTGCTGAAGATTTTCCCTGAAATTCCTAATTGTTGAGTCATTAATTGAACGCACAACTTTGGAGAGTAGTTTTGAATTACTGAATGGAGCTATGTCAAATACAGTAACTAGCTGAGCACCATGACCAGAAAGGCCATTCTCAACAGGACAAGAATTTATGTTTTTAAACTTATCTTGGTCTATAAAAGTGTTATCTATCAATGTGCTGCTGTCCTTTACTACCTGAGTAGGAAAATTAATGACAGATGACAAATTGAAAGAACTGAGCAAGACTTCCAGGTCATTCTTCCCATTACACTCTTTCAGTGAATCAACATTGAAGTCCCCACAAATAATAATTTGCTTTCCCTTATCTATTGAACAAATAACTTTACTTGAAAGAAAAATAGTTATGGAATCAACCATATCATTCTAGCCTGGATAGAATCTGAACTCCATAACAGAAAGCACAAGTTCACATTGTGATGTTGCACCACAGAAATATATCCATAATAGAGGAACAAAAATATGGAGTTCCACAATGTCACTGCTGAGTCAACTGCAGTCCTTAACCATTACAATTAACCTTCCAAATCATGTGCAAGAACCCAAAATAAACAAATTATTGACAGTTCAAAAGATAGCAGAACAAGATTGCAATTTAAGCCATAATCTCACAAAGATGTACAGTGTATTACAAACACATTAAAATTGAAGTTTGGTGAAACATAATTTCAAACTCAAGAATTATTGATTTGTCCAAATGTTTATATTTAATTGTATGCATGGACTGACCAATGTATACGCAGTTCCACTCAGAATACTATAAATTCTGGGAAACCTGATGCCAAAACTGTTTTTTACTGAGTACAGCAGCTCTTTTAATTTCTTATACAATAGAAAATAAAATATATCATCTCCTCAGCACCCAGTTGTTTGACTATATTCAGCTCCCACAGACATGTTGTTCATCTTCATTTTTTCAATGCATGTTTCACAGGTTTAATCTCATAATACACTCATAAATAATTACATTTTCCTAGCAAATAAACTATACAATTAATGAACTTATCGCAAAACACACAACAAAACAGAGAAATTCATATGAAGGGACGCTGTTATGATGAAGCAAGCTTTACTGCCTCTCTTGTTTTGCCATCTGCCTCCTTAAATTCATTTTATTTTCAATTTTGTCTAATTACTATTAACATACATGAGTATAACCTGCATTTTCATAAAAGAGAAAGGTTGGCCCTCAGTGTTAAGAAATTTTGTGCTTAGTATTATGAATAGGAAAATAGGAATGCGGGTAAGCTACTACAAACAGCATAGTGAACGCATTATTGTGGCCAAGATAGATATGAAGCCCACGCCTACTACAGTAGTACAAGTTTATATGCGAACTAGCTCTGCAGATGACGAAGAAATTGAAGAAATGTATGATGAAATAAAAGACATTATTCAGATAGTGACGGGAGACGAAAATTTAATAGTCATGGGTGACTGGAATTCGAGTGTAGGAAAAGGGAGAGAAGGAAACGTAGTAGGTGAATATGGATTGGGGCTAAGAAATGAAAGAGGAAGCCACCTGGTAGAATTTTGCACAGAGCACAACTTAATCATAGCTAACACTTGGTTTAAGAATCATGATAGAAGGTTGTATACATGGAAGAACCCTGGAGATACTAAAATATATCAGATAGATTATATAATGGTAAGACAGAGATTTAGGAACCAGGTTTTAAATTGTAAGACATTTCCAGGGGCAGATGTGGACTCTGACCACAATCTATTGGTTATGACCTGTAGATTAAAACTGAAGAAACTGAAAAAAGGTGGAAATGTAAGGACATGGGACCTGGATAAACTGAAAGAACCAGAGGTTGTACAGAGTTTCAGGGAGAGCATAAGGGAACAATTGACAGGAATGGGGGAAAGAAATACAGTAGAAGAAGAATGGGTAGCTTTGAGGGATGAGGTAGTGAAGGCAGCAGAGGATCAAGTAGGTAAAAAGACGAGGGCTAGTAGAAATCCTTGGGTAACAGAAGAAATATTGAATTTAATTGATGAAAGGAGAAAATATAAAAATGCAGTAAATGAAGCAGGCAAAAAGGAATACAAACGTCTTAAGAATGAGATCGACAGGAAGTGCAAAATGGCTAAGCAGGGATGGCTAGAGGACAAATGTATGGATGTAGAGGCTTATCTCACTAGGGGTAAGATAAATACTGCCTACAGGAAAATTAAAGAGACCTTTGGAGATAAGAGAACCACTTGTATGAACATCAAGAGCTCAGACAGAAACCCAGTTCTAAGCAAAGAAGGGAAAGCAGAAAGGTGGAAGGAATATATAGAGGGTCTATACAAGGGCGATGCACTTGAGGACAATATTATGGAAATGGAAGAGGGTGTAGATGAAGATGAAATGGGAGATACGATACTGCGTGAAGAGTTTGACAGAGCACTGAAAGACCTGAGTCGAAACAAGGCCCCCGGAGTAGACAACATTCCATTAGAACTACTGACGGCCTTGGGAGAGCCAGTCCTGACAAAACTCTACCATCTGGTGAGCAAGATGTATGAAACAGGCGAAATACCCTCAGACTTCAAGAAGAATATAATAATTCCAATCCCAAAGAAAGCAAGTGTTGACAGATGTGAAAATTACCAAACTATCAGTTTAATAAGCCACAGCTGCAAAATACTAACACGAATTCTTTACAGACGAATGGAAAAACTAGTAGAAACCGATCTCGGGGAAGATCAGTTTGGATTCCGTAGAAATACTGGAACACGTGAGGCAATACTGACGTTACGACTTATCTTAGAAGAAAGATTAAGGAAAGGCAAACCTACGTTTCTAGCATTTGTAGACTTAGAGAAAGCTTTTGACAATGTTGACTGGAATACTCTCTTTCAAATTCTAAAGGTGGCAGGGGTAAAATACAGGGAGCGAAAGGCTATTTACAATTTGTACAGAAACCAGATGGCAGTTATAAGAGTCGAGGGACATGAAAGGGAAGCAGTGGTTGGGAAGGGAGTAAGACAGGGTTGTAGCCTCTCCCCAATATTATTCAATCTGTATATTGAGCAAGCAGTAAGGGAAACAAAAGAAAAATTTGGAGTAGGTATTAAAATCCAGGGAGAAGAAATAAAAACGTTGAGGTTCGCCGATGACATTGTAATTCTGTCAGAGACAGCAAAGGACTTGGAAGAGCAGTTGAACGGAATGGATGGTGTCTTGAAGGGAGGATATAAGATGAACATCAACAAAAGCAAAACGAGGATAATGGAATGTAGTCGAATTAAGTCGGGTGATGTTGAGGGTATTAGATTAGGAAATGAGACACTTAAAGTAGTAAAGGAGTTTTGCTATTTGGGGAGCAAAATAACTGATGATGGTCGAAGTAGAGAGGATATAAAATGTAGACTAGCAATGGCAAGGAAAGCGTTTCTGAAGAAGAGAAATTTGTTAACATCAAGTATAGATTTAAGTGTCAGGAAGTCATTTCTGAAAGTATTTGTATTAAGTGTAGCCATGTATGGAAGTGAAACATGGATGGTAAATAGTTTGGACAAGAACAGAATAGAAGCTTTCGAAATGTGGTGCTACAGAAGAATGCTGAAGATTAGATGGGTAGATCACATAACTAATGAGGAAGTATTGAATAGGATTGGGGAGAAGAGAAGTTTGTGGCACAACTTGACCAGAAGAAGGGATCGGTTGGTAGGACATGTTCTGAGGCATCAAGGGATCACCAATTTAGTATTAGAGGGCAGCGTGGAGGGAAAAAATCGTAGGGGGAGACCAAGAGATTCAGAAGGATGTAGGTTGCAGTAGGTACTGGGAGATGAAGAAGCTTGCACAGGATAGAGTAGCATGGAGAGCTGCATCAAACCAGTCTCAGGACTGAAGACCACAACAACAACAACATTATGAATGTAATTAATTTCCTAATTTTTTTGGCTATTCCTAGTTGTTATCTTTTGTTACAGGGTGAAATCAGTAATTGTTTTGTGACTTAGATTCTATTGTTGACTTAATAAACAAATATAAATTCTGTACTAATTATAAGCATTTGGAAAAGAACTACTAGGATTCTTAAAGTATTTATTTGGCTCTATTGAAAAATATATTGGAAAATCCAGCCCTTAATTAATTTCAGAGTAATTACAAGTTTTGTCAAAAGTATTGTTTGTATAACTATGCCTGTTAATTTCATCATTTAAATAAATGATTCGGCTTAACCCTTGTAGAAGAAGAAATTGTTAAAAAGAAGGAATTTTTTGATATATTCACTTAATTGAATGAGTTATGTTTTAATTGTTATTTCTGTAAATTAAACATCAAACAATGTATAGTTTCAGTACCTATTATTGTGAGGATATATAAAGGCCCAATTTTTGGTCCTGAGACAGTCAGTCCACAGCCGATTTTCAGATGAGGAACCTGTACTAGTTAGGTCAACAACAATGCATAAACGTAACCTTGAAATAAATGTAACACATATAGGCCATGTTTTAAACCAATGACAGTGTCTGTTCAATAGTCTCACATGTAGCGTATTATTCGGCAAGAACTGTGTGGTTAGTTTTTAACTGTTCATAGATGTTCAATGATAAACTGTTGTAGCAGTATACTGACATTTTGCCTGCAAAATATTAATGAGGCTTATCAAACATTAACCAATAGTGAACTGACCATATAATTCTGTAACATTGTGGGGTTGTGAACAGTGAAATTAAAGAACTGTGAAAAGTAACTGTGCAACTGTCAGCTACATCATTTACAGTAGTCAGTGTTGAAGTTCCACACCCATTTTTCAGCCAGTATAACAATGCAGTACATCAACACCGAGGACTATCAATGAAAAAGTAAGGCAGGCAAACATCACACTGTGAGTAAGGGCTGTGAACTGTACCTGTGTAATTGAGTTAGAAGCAATACTGGCCATGAAAGGTAAGTTTCCAGTTTATAGTCTTTGACAGCCACATATAGTAGTTTTAATTTGCCAGAAATTTTCAAGATACTGAAGTTAGTATACTGCGGTACTGCAGTGGTTGGCCCAATTGCCAGAGGAGGACAAATGTGTCAAAGGATCGTGTTCAAACTGAAAGCATTTTAAAAGTATTTCATTCCTCCTTAGTAGTCAGAAAGATAATAATAAAAGAAATAGAAAGAATAATACATACCAACTGAATTTTAGAGCTATTAACTTACTTTTTACATTAATTTCTATCAACAAGAAAAAATTTCCTTTATTTTATTAAAATCTAATGGGATATTCTGTGTAAAGTAGGACACACTTTTGATTTTCAAAAGTTCAAAATTTGGCATATTTTATATATTGTTTGAAAAGGCTAGATTTTTATTGTGTGGCAACAATGGTTTGTTGCCCATTATTGCTTTCCATCCATAATTTATGAGCATTTTTATAAGGCCATATGTTTTTTATGTGATGAGAATGTGAATTATTGGAGACTTTGGACATTCATTTAAACTAATTGGCAGGTAATAATTAGTATATCATTATTTATATTACAGTTACATACCCTAATGTATTGCATAAACAGTATAAAACTGAAGTATGTAAATTATAGGTCAGGATAAATAATGTAATACAACAGTATGAACTTTAATGTAACATGATCACTTTCATGTAATTAAGTTTTTATATTAAGAGGAATGTAAGAGCTAACTTTATCTTCTTCAGTAATTTACTCCTTTGTGTGAAAGTGTAACTAATATCACTGAAAAACTTCCCAATTTCAACCAATATTGTAAAAACATAAAATTCAATTTGTAACATAAGTCAGGCAATCTGAGTCAGAGATATATATTTTTAACATTAAAAAAAGAGGATGCTCTTAACATCAGTAGAAGAACAGAAAAGAAGAGAAAGTTTAAAGAGTGAAGGAAAGTATAAAGAATTTAAGAAGCCGCATCTGGAAGAAGCTAGAAAAAGTCAACAGAACCACAAACAAAAGTTCCTACAGTTGAGTCAACATAAGCAACAATTGTTATTAGAAGAAATAAGGGCCAAAACTAGGACAAGTGTTAGAAAACATAGGCAAAGTAAGATGCAAGATCAGCAGCCTTGGAAAGCTGGCTTGTCACCATATAAGTCACATAGTGCTCCAGGTAAAGCCACAGCTCGAGCCAATCGTTTCTTGCCATCTTCACCACAGCATAAAGTCGTAGTTATTCGTAAGCTGTACAGTGTCTTCTGTGGGAATTCATCATATGGAAACTCAGAAACACCAACTCATGGTAGCAGATTACAAAACAGGAGACTTTGTTGTGAAACTAAACATGGGTAATTGGTTTCTACTGTCACAACAATGTTAGTCACCAGTCACCAGGCAGGAAGAACATAATCTTCATTAGAGAAAATAATGAGAAGAAGACAGTTCATATTCATCTCTTAGTCATGTCCATCGTGGAGACATATGAGGCATTCAAACATTAACACCCTGAAGTTCATATTGATAAATATAAGTTTGCAGAAAAACAGCCACCATATATTCAGTTAAGCAGCAAACTACCTCATAATGTATGTTTGTGTAAATACCATGAAAATTTCATGAAAGCTATCGGCAGCCTTCATAAGAAACATCATAATACTCCAGCTTACAGCAACACATTTGTATCAGCTATCATATGCCTGCCACCCAGTGAGATTTGTTGGCAGAATGAATGAAACACATGTCATAATGGTAAACGTTTAAACAAATCATATAAAATTGACAAGCTAGAAATTGTGAATTTATCATGGTATGTTCAGAATACAGAAGAAACTGGCTCTAAAATTATTAAAGTCAAAGGAGAGGGTTCTACAGATGATATAGTAAAATAAGTAATTTTTGTAATTCCTATGTTTCTTCTTCATTGCTATACAAAGAAAGCTCAGTCTGCATCTTATTTTCAGCAAAATGAAATGGTTCTGAGCCAAGATTCTAAGGAGTTTGCATTGATGAATATTGATTTTACTGAAAATTACACTTTTGTTTGTCAAGATGCGGTGCAAAGTGCACATCTGGCACAAGCACAAGATAGTATTTTCACTGTGTCACTGTGGCATTCAGGTTCTCATCACCCAATTGTTGTTATTTCAGACAACTTAACCCATTCCAAGGATACTGTGATTGTATACATTAGCAAGGTACTGTCAACAATACCTGAAAATGAGAAGGTAGTTTCAATTTGGTCAGATGGACCTGCCTCATAATTTAAAAACAAATATATTATTGCTGCTGTTCCTCAACTTCAATTGTTCCACAATGTAGGAATCCATTGGAACTTTTTTGCTACATTTCACATTAAAGGAGCTGTACATGGAATTGGTGCAGTTGTGGAATGGTACATGTGGAATGCAGTAAAAAGGTGAAAATTCATAGTAGGTGATGCATCAACTTTTGCTCAGGCAGCTGCATGTATCACAACTATGCAGGTTATTCATATGTCTACTGATGAAATTGAAGGAATAAATGTGAAACTCAATCTGGCTCTAATATTTTCTTTAGCACCATCAGCACCAAACATAAAAAGATTCACTGCTTTCACTATGAGACCGGAGTACTACAAACATATCTGCTGTCTCCAAAGAATTTCCTTGCTGCATATCATCATGCCGAAGAGACTATAGAAAGTGTAAAAATTGAAGACCGGTACAAACCAGAATATGATAGTAAGTTCCATGTTGAAGAGGTACATGCAATTTTTGGAAACTCTTATCTAATCAGTGCAATGGAGTGTGCTGGTCATTACTGGAAATGGCCTGCAAAATGTGATGAAATACTGTACACACAGGACAAAATTCTAAAGAAAATTAATCTAACTGGTGTTGTCAATGCAAGAGGATATTTTCAATTCTCTGAATTTTAATTGAATTTACAGTTTATTTTCCCAGGTGTCATGCTCTTATAATTTTTCATAGTGTTTAAAAAATGAGGTGTTAATGTTAAGTTTCTTATTTGGTAAATAATGTCATATTTTTATTTCTCTGCTCACAAGAAAAACTTTTTCCAACAATAAGTAGTAAGTAATATGAGTCACGTAACATTGAGTCACATGCTTTTTTTCAATATATTACAATATTTTACATGGTATAAATATTTTTTGGAAATCTGTAACTGTGTCATTTGACTGCCAACCTAATTTGCATTTCCTGTGACCAAAACCAGATCCATACTCCTAATAGTTTGAGGACACTTTTGACCTAAATTGTTCATTAGCAACAGGATGTCCCAAATCTTAACACGAGTTGCAATATAAATTAGTTTCTTATTCTTTATTTTAGTGCTCTCCACTGCTTAAATATTAATTCAAGGTTTTTGCCTGAATAACACAACATATGATAATGATTTACAAAAGAAAAGATGTGTTTATAGATGGATAAAAAGTCAACATAATTAACCACTGATTTCAAAATGTAACATGAGTCACCATGGACTCTACCTAATGTATTTATAAGTATCAAACCAAACAAAAAATAATATCCATGCATACAGTATACATCTATTAACTGCCATTCATATATATTATGAGCAGTTCAAAAAACCAACATCTAAGGTTTTATACAAATGATTAAGAACAGCACCACTTTTTGCCAACTCTACTTGCAGTACTACATAACAATGTGGTAGTCTTACATATAATCATGGTAGATTATTTGTAAACATCATCTCTTAATTCACTATTAACAATTTTCATTTGTATATGCTGTCATCTGCCTCTAGGCTGCAACCTGTATTTGTTGTGACAAGACTATTTCTCTGGAAAGGTTGAAAAATTACAGTGTAGATTTTGAGTCTAATTTGAGAAGCACTCATGAGCAGAACGTTTAAACACAGATTCTCTTTGCTCACTCAATGACCATAAAATTTTAGTATTTCATAAATAGGATGAAATTTCAAACATTATCATAACGGTTATTCAAGAGGTGAGGAAAGAACTGTTACAGTACAGTTCTAAAGTAATTAGTGTTATGTAGGATTACATTTAGAACAAATCTGTTATACTCACAGAATCAGGCAGTTCAGTATATGGTACATGTGCTGTTGCCAGCAACAATACCTCTGTACGTGAATCAAAACAATTCATCACTCTCAGAAATATTGATCTCACCAGATCACCAGCCATATTCCACCACTCAGTAATGTCCGGCAAGTACATTATGCACGGTTGCTGCATTCTCACTGTTTCCAGTCTTTGTGACATAATAGCCTGGAATCAGACAGATAAACTGAATGTTTTCTTCCTTAACTGTTTCAAAGCAAAATAGCTATTGTAGGAAATGGTACAAATCTTACTGCCACATAACCATAGCAAAAACTTCTACTTTTCATGTTCCTGTGGAGTGATACTTTTGAACTAAAGTCAATATCTATTAAAAGTCCGAGGTATCAGCACAAGGGAAAAGAGAACAAATGTTTAGTAGAAATGAGCTATTGACAATGCCGTACAGGAGGGGCAGTCACTCTCCCCCTCCCCCACCACTTCAAACTCTGGGAGATGTGGGGCAGGGGGGCAAGATATGTTTTCTGTTCCCCCGCAACTTCACTTGGAGTTTCATTTGACCTATAGTGATCTATAGGCCAAGCCAGGGAATAAACTGTGCTGCTGTCAAAAATTTATGAGATCAATGTTTTTGTTGGCAGCAATTTTTGCTTTTGACGGAAGCATCTTAACATCTTATAGCAGCTACTACATTCTGTCCTCTCCCTTCATCCTATTTTTCAGTCAGACTCCTAATGAAGGACAGCCTCTGTATGCATATGTAACAAATTCTGCATAGCAATTTCGAACAGTGGTTGAGACTGATTGGGCTGTCTGCATCATATGGACGAACTAGAGTGGCCAGTGGGCCGAATTTGGGCAAGATGCGCCAGCTTGAGATAGAAATCTTGACAGAAAACATTGGTTTTGCTGTCCCTTTACAATGTTAATAGTTATCTTCTGCACCTGCGTAATAATATATTGCTCAAAACAAGTAATGCCACCACCACAATTAGTTATTGTTCGGTTCCCCTTGAATCTAAGCTGACACAAGTTCGCAAACTCGCAGGTGGTGCAAAACTTTTTTTGGTCAGTTTAGTCTCGCGGTCACAAGGCACAAGCCACGTGCGGTCCTATCGAAAATGATAAACATCGCCCCAAAACGCCCAAACACTGGATGGTACGCCTGACCTGGCTCACTGCTGTTACAATGCCCGCCACACTCTATGAACAATACCAAATTTAAGAAAATAAAAACAGCATGATAACCTAAATGTGAGGAGAGGCAGTATTCTGACACTCCCCTCTTTTCCCTCCCTTCACCACCACCATGCTTTCAGGCCTTAGCTACATCACTAAGCATTGTTGCTCTGGTAACAAATGTGAAACGTGTACAGTGTAGCCAATGATTTTACTCCAGTTTTCTACACAGAGGTAAAGACACACATTTGATTTGCAGTTTTGAGGTGATTATGAGTGAAGCTTGGAGGTGAATGGCATGTCATTTATTTGTCATAAATCTCGCAGCTCAATATTGATTGTTCTCAGTAATTCTTTGAATAACATAAACATAATTATAGTCTCACACTTCTCAGTGAGACTTTTATGGGAAAGGTGGAGGGGGGGGGGGGGGGTCTATGACATACCCGAAAGCATTTGCAAAAAGATGTCAGCCATTTCCGATACAGTGGGAACGCTTTTGAGTTAAAGGGGACATCAAATACACAAAAGTGACAAAATATTGCTGACCTACACTGGAATAATCAGAACTTGCTCAACCATCTGTATCAGTGGCAAACAGGTCTGCCTCAAGGGTTCAAGCAGGAAAAAGCAAAGAAGACTTCCAGAAATAATTAACAACAGTCAGTGAATAAGTATCCACTACCACTACAACAAAGCAAGCAGAGGTTCAATCAACAAAGGTGTTGATAATCACTATGTAACAATATAAGTTAAGTTCTTACAGAAAGACACAGATGACATACAATCATGGAAATAAGGATTCATACAGCAAGTGGTGACAAACTACGATGGTGTGTTGGGATAGTAAATCACCCACAGCTCCGATACGAGTAAGTACGATGATGCAGCGTCAGATAACTATGTTCTTGGTAATGAAGCTTCCCATATGCCATGAATCTATTCTGGGAAAATTAAATATGTTACACTCTGCACGGTCTATGACATGGTAAAATGTATTCATACAGCGGACTACTTTGAACCAAACAAACAGCTGACGCAGCCCCGGAGTGCATGCCACACTTGTGTAGTCGTGTGGTGGCCATGAAGCAATAGCACGTCGGACATGGGTACTGTGGAACAGCAGAATGGGCTGCAAGGGGAAGGAAACGACCTTTGAGGAATGAAACATCATTGTCGCCCAGTATCTTCAAAACAAGTCATATGCCGAAATTGCGAACACCACAGGACGAAGCCGAGCAACAGTGCAATCTATCATTAAGCAATATAAGGACAGACATGTAGTAATAAACAGTGAATGAAGCTTACAACAAGAGAGACCAGAATGCTACTAAGAATCGTCAATAAAAAGCCAAAAACAACAGTGTCGACACTAACCGCTTATGTACATGACCACTTCCAAAAGGACATCACTCCAAGGGCACTTCGTACCATTCTCAATTGTTTGGGTTACAGAGCCAGGGTCCCAAGACAAAAGCCCTACATCAGCAAAAAGAACAGGGAGTGGCGGATGGAATTTGCGAAACAGCATGTATCCAAGACAGCAGACTTCTGGGATATTGTATTGTTTAGTGATGAAAGCAAATTTAATACCGTGTACAATGATGGTAGGATCTTGGTCAGGAGAAGACCGAATACAAACCTCGACCGAAACAACATTCAACCCATGGTGAAGCACGGATGTGGTGGAGTGATGGTATAGAGCTGTATTTCAGCCTACGGTGTCGGAAAATCAGTGTTTGTGGAAGGTACCATGGACAGATTTGTATATATGAACATTCTCAAACAGAACTTACAACAGAGTGTTGATGCCCTGGGTCTTCCTAGAAATTATTACTTCCAACAGGACAATGATCCCAAACATACAGCGCAAAATGTCCGGCTGTGGTTGCTCTACAACACTCCACACAACACCACCTCAGAGTCCGGACCTGAATCCCATCGAACACTTGGGAGTGAGCTGGAAACACGAGTGAGAAAATATGAAATCCATAGCAAGGCCTCTTTGAAAGAGGCTCTCCTTCGAGAATGGGAAGGTATGACATCGGGAACTACAAGAAAATTGGTCCATTCCATGCCATGGAGGTTGCAAGAAGTAATACATCAGAAGGGTATGCATACAAAGTATTAAACATGTTCTGGCTTTGTTAGAAGTGTCATTTTCTGTTGGTGTATGAATACTTAATTCCCAGTGCAGTAGAGAACTTGGCAGACATTTTTGTATATTGTTTGGTAAAGGCTTGTTCATTCTCATTCTATATACCAGCATAGCTGCATTGGCCACTGGCCAATGTGTATAGTGCATATCCAATTAGTGTTTTTGGTTTCGTATTGCCAATAAAGGCAGTTTACTTTTCCACACTCTAGTGTATGAATACTTATTTCCATTACTGTACATATAACATGGTACCAAGAACTATGATGGAATAATTCTTGCAAGCTGCAAGAAAACTAGTATTTTGACGCATGCATTTAAGCCAGGTGTAGCATTGCAAAGAACATCCCTCCATAACCATTGCAGTTTGTCCTGAAATTAGGCCTCAAGAGTGTACTCGGATCTCCTTATATCCCACAGCAAGAGAAAGTCCACTGCTGTTGCAGGATCAGAAAAGTGAGACACATGTTCCAAAACATTACTTTATAGCAAGTGTTGTAAGTTCATAGTTCATGACACGCACTATATTCACATTTCAGTATGAAAATTTTTATTAATGTGACTAGTTACAAATATCACCCATTTATATCCCTTAGCAATATGTAATACATTCATGATATGACACATGCTGCTTTATTTAGGGGCCACATTTCTCAGTGAACCATGCAATGATGGCAATGCACTCTTTTATCAGTTGTGGCAATTATTGATTAGATAATGTCTTTCAAGCTGAAAACAGCCCTCGATTTACTAAGGCATTATAGGTACTTTTATCCTGAAGTCGAATACACACTGATTTATTATCCAGACTCAGTATTGCAATCCGTTATCCCTGGCTCATAGACGTGGTATTATTGTTGCAGACTGTTTGTGGAAAACTCTTGCTCACCCTGCAACACAAAAGAACCTAAGCGGAAACAAAATTTTCAGGCATACGGATCATTGCTTTACATAAATGAGGCAAAGCTACATCCTTTTCTGAAATTAGTTTGTTCGGAAAATGTTTTACTATTTGTACACAAAAATTAAGAAAATACTGTTTTCGGAATTTGCGTGGGGTTTTTCTTTTCGCTATGCAGCATCATTTCTCATGTGCCTTCATAAAAAATTGATATATTATAGCCGACATTTCTCATGTGATTTCATAAAATTTTTATGTTATAGCAAAACATTCATGCTTGGCAATGAAGTGGCTACATTTTGTCATTAGGCACAGTTTTTACGATGTTTATAAATGAAGTACCATAAGTCATTGAATGTAATTTAAAGTATTTGTGATGAAGAATGACCTCACTGGCTATTTCACATTTTGCACATTTTAGATCCTGTATTGCAGCACACTAACTGAAGCTAACGTAACGAGGTAATTTTTTATCGTGGTAGTCAAGCTGTATCTTTCCAGTGATGAGTATATGGATTGTATGTATTGGTGATATGCCGCATATTTTAAGTTTGAGCATGCCACGCAGAGTGCAGCGTGACAAGTCACTACACACACTGTATTATAAACTGTGCAAGATACTGAAACAAGGTTTTCAGCAAATAATAGTACACAAAGAAATGGGTATGAGTTCTCTGTACAGTAAATACTGAGATGTTTTTATCTATCATAACGAGGAAGTATATTAATGTCATTCATTAGCTTACAAAAGGAAAAGTACAGTGCTATAATGCAAGTCCATGTTTATAATAAAACTTGTTGCAAAAACAGGAGCAAATAAAAATATCCAGTCACTTCTGGCAAGAATTATTAATATATTGCAAGTGCGGCTTCATTCTTTCCTGTTACACAGACAGTGAGAAAAGCATTCGTAAACAGAAAACAAGATTTGAATACTTTACATTTCATACAATTTTCATCACTAATGTTACATGTAATGGTACAAACATTGTTCAGTTTCCTTCTAATAAATCATCAGTCGCAATTGATTTGGTATGAATTGTGCAAGTTTGTTTGTTATTTGTGATGTTAATGTTCTTCCATTGAACTGTAGTATTGCTTTAAGGTCTGATTTGCACCCTCTTTCATAATTCACTATATAGATGTTCAGTAATGTTTACATTGATTCCTCTTACATGCGACACATACAATTAATGAGTTATAGCATCGTTTATAAATTTCAGTACCTAACTTTTCATCCCCTTTATGTGTGTCCACCAATCCAAGGGTCATGGCTTATATTTGTATATGATTATTACCATTTTGTTATTTTAAGTGTGATACTGCACAATGTCACAAAAATCTATTAAGGAATTTTATGGAGGTGGTAGTAGCACTAAAAACCCTCAGAGCGGTTATATTAGCGTTACTCATGACGGTGGCCAGTCTCAGTCTGATAGTAGTAATACTAGTCAAAGATACTTACAAGAAAGCACAAGCACTGATACTGATAAGCTACACATTTTATTGTCAACTACGAGTGTTTCTTCCTAAGCTTGTGCTATTATACTATGTGCTCACCATTAACATACTTTGCTTGTTGAAAGCATTTTTATGTTAGTGTTACGTGTGCTTTTGTCCTTGATGATTCCAGGTACAGGTGATAGACACAGAAGCTGTGACACAGGACTGTCAAAGCATGCAGACACCCCATTCTCACATAAAAACAAAATGGGGTCTACTGTTTTTGAAACAAAATTTGACCCATCAGAGAAGCACAAGTTTCCACGAAGGAATGGAAGACCTTGTAAATCAGAATGGTTTGTGGCTCATCCATGGCTACATGACTGCATTCGGTCCATCAGCCCCGAATCTACGCTATTTCCGGACTGGGCAAAAAGCTCGATAGTGGCGCGAGACCCCCTCCCACTCGAGCGCTTGAGACAGGATGTCAAATATTTGGAAAAAAGATTTTTCAAAAATATTTTCATTTTGTAACGCACATTTTTCAGAAGAGTTTGATATATGAAACATATATGTTCGAGGAAATGTATGAAATGTCATTTGGTCTAAGTGCGCCAAAGGGCAGTGCCACACCTCTTCATCCAGCATTCTTCTATGGCACATCACTGTATTTTGCTGTGTGGAATTCAAACCTGTAAATTTTGTAATGGAAGCCATCAAACATATACTCAAGACAGTGGAAATTAAAACGTTCTGTGGTGCCTCTCCTATTCCCAGTCAGCCAGTTAGACATCATAACCCTCCCCCCCCCCCCCCCCCCCAAAAAAAAAAAGAAATATATATAAATAAAATAAACACTCACTCAATACTGGATGGGATTCTGTGTGAGCGGAAGAATAAGAAAATTTGCCCTCTTTACTGCCCTTTTCGCTAATAACTCTCTCTTTTGCGTGACTTAAAATTAAATATAGGAAACATAAAAGCAGTAAACACGAAAGACAAGCAAAACTACATGTTTCTTCAATTCTTAGATCCCAGTACTTTCTCTCTATAATCTTCCTGCAGCTTTACACGGCATGCTTTCCTTTCTGCAAAAGAATCTATTACGTCATCAAAGTTCGTCAAACGTTTTGCTCCATGAAAAATCAAAATGTTGCTTGTCTAATACTGAAACAGCTGTTAATACGAATAGTACCCAAGACTAGTGTGGTTTCTCGATTTGACTACATCTATTTTGTCACTTTGCTAGATAAAACGAAATAGGCCTTCCTAATATTGCAGCAGTTGTAACATGCGCCAAATAAGCGAGACTGTTTTGGCGCAAATGGTCATTTTTGTCTACCTCATTTACATAAAAAAACACGACAGAACATACTTCACTAACTTGTAAGTACCAGTATCAAATGCCTATTAGGCCTACCACAAACAAAAACTTTCATGTTACGAAATAGTTACACATTTAATTCACAAGCTCCAGTTTCTCAAGCGTGAGATCGAAAAGTAGCAGTAGTATGAAATTTTTATATAAATTTGGAATCGTCATATTATTCTATGTAATATGTAGGTTTTCCCCATTTTTTCCACTTCCTCGTTCCAACAAACAATCTTGTCATCACTAATTCTGTAACTATTCCCGCCAATGTCAAAACTTATTCACCGGTTAACCACGCTCCGTCAAGCTGTCTTCAACGCATTGCATAATTTAACCCACCCCGGTGTTCATGCGTCCGTCCCCTCACAGCAGAGCGTTTTGTGTGGAGAAATGTCAACAACAACTGCCAGCAATGGGCACACTCTTGTGTCGCATGCCAACGATGCAAAGTACACAAGCACACTTCACCCCCTCCCTCCCCCCCTCAGCGCCTTTTCGATCCCTCCTGGGCATTTCCAGCATATTCATATTGACATTGTCGGCCCTCTCTCCCCCTCTAACGGCTTTCGTTATGTTCTCTCATCTATTGAGCGAACAACTCGCTGGGTCGAGGCTGTCCCCCTCCCCAATATAACGGCAGAAACTGTTGCTCGAGCTTTCGTCGAGTCATGGGTTTTGCATTTCGGATGTCCAGCTATCATTATGTCTGACCAGGGCAGACAATTTGAGTTGGCCCTGTTCAATGGGATTTGTAACATTTGTGGCATGCGGCGCATCCATACCACAGCATATCATCTGCAAAGTAATGGGCTAGTTGAACGCTGGCACCGCACTTTCAAGACGGCTCTTCAATACCACGACTCTCTATGGACGGAGGCCCTTCCCCTTGTGCTACTCAGCATTCGTGTGAGCTATAAGGAAGACCTCAAAGGCACAATAGCTGAGTTCGTGTATGGCCAGAACATTGTTATCCCTGGCGAACTTGTGAGCCCTTCCGCTTCTCTCCCTCAGTCTGACTTACCGCGTCAGACGCCACTTCATCAACCTCCATATTCCTCTGCCCGCCAGCCATTCCCACCCTAAGGTTCAAGTCCCGAAATCTCTGGACAATTGCGAGTATGTCATGCTCCGAGATGACACTGTCCGTGCTCCCCTCCAACCTCCATATACCGGCCCGTACTGAGTTCTCCGACACTCAGCCAACACCTATGACATCCAGATGAAAGATTCAGCTGTCAGTCTCTCTCAACAGACTTAAGCCTGTTCATGTCAAGCCTTCTTTTTCCCCCCTTCAGGCCACGACCACGCCACTCACTGTCGTCGCTCACAACGCTCCGACCTCGCCCTGTCGAGGTTTCTCCTGCCCCCCCATCTTGAATGTGCCCTTGCTCGAGATGTTTGTGCCTGTCCCCCCGGACATAATCCACAACATCTCAATAATACTGCATGATTATACACTGTTTGTCATGTGTTTCTCTTCATCCAGAGCTCATGACACAACCTCCACCATTCCCTGCCACCTGGTGAAATGTGTTCCCCTCCCGCCCGACGTCAACCTGGACATGCTTTGTGTGTTCGCCACGCCCACTGGAAACATCGTTGTCATTGCTCCATTCCACCTGCAAACCACTGGCCTACCTGTCGCCACATGACCAGCATGCCCAGTACGACGCCAGGCTTACTTCAACGACTTCCAGGTGCGGTGGCCGAACCTACCTTCACAACATTTACCCACACAGCTCCACGACGACGCTGTCGAGCTGACCATGCTCCTGTGGACCACCCCTGCCAACGCCTTAGTCACCTATGTGGCGCTGATGAGGTCGACACCAGCACTGATATGCATTCGTCTTTGGACTCTGAGCATCATCTTTGGACTCTGAGCATTGTCTTTGGGCTGTTCCGCCATGTTCAGTTCTTTGTGATCCTTGCATGTGTTTAGGTGAATAAATGATCTACTGCTAAATGGATGTTGTATGGTGTAACCAACCTGAACTTCCCCCTCAATACTATTCCAGGCATAAAGTTTTTTTTTATGTACCAAAAGAAGAGATTGAAAAAAATCAGCCTGACCAAGAAACGGGGTTGCCATGGGACATACAATATCTGGAACAAGAGAAAATCATCAATTTAAGCAAATTAATTGTAATCAGCTCAGAGCAAGCAGAGTTTCCAATTATGCAACAGCGTTCCCAGTTCATGCCTTCAAAGCAGATGAAGAAATTCCAGTACACTCAACTGCGAGTTTACTACCAGGACAATATGTTGCATGTATGTATGATAATTTTTGGTGGGTTGGAAACATGAGTGAAGTTTCACATGAACAACAAGATGTTAAGTTCATGCACCTGTACAGTTCTGCTTGTTCCCGTCACTGGCCAACTGCTAAAGACACCTGCTGGATTCCTGAGCAAAATATTTTCATAACTTTAGAAGCACCATCAACATCAGCATCAGGAAGACAATACAGTTATCTACAATCTGTCCTTAACAAAACAGTAGAACTGTTTAACCAAACATGGAATTGACTCTTTATTTTTTTTTTTTTTGTTTTGCAAATTTGCTGTGTTGTGTATTGTACTTGCCTTTATGTTACATGTTAAATTAATGTTTGAAACTGATTTATATACTGGAATAAGAACAAATTAATTATGGGGCTTCATGAGCAAAATATTTCACTTTTCTATCTTCTCGAAGTGCTAAAATAATAACTTTTGAAATGTATTCTTACTCATCAATATGCAAGATCCAGAAATTAAACAATATAGCTTTGCAAGCTTCAAGCATGCTCTTTCCAGCTGTGCCAAGAGAAAAAGGAATGAACAAGACACAGTTGAGATGTTGCCCCCCAAAAGTACCCTAATATTTGCACTTAGAAAATTTTGGATACTTTTGCAAATGCATATCTTTTCATTTAGGCAACCAATGTTAATTAGATCTGATCCATGCTTAGAAATCACAGGTTGGAATAACTCTCTGAAGTTTTGGTGTGATTGGATCATATGAAAAGTAACAGTGATCAGTCAAACCGTGGCTCTCAGAATAGTGCAAGAAATTTTTTAGCCACTTTAGAGGCTTGTATCTATATTTAAGTGAGGCAAAATCCCTAATTTTTGCCATGGTGTGATTCAGCATAAAAGGTTGTCTATGTATATTGAAGCAAATGACCCAATGTTTCCTAGAAGTTATAAAAAAGCTGAGCAAATTTGGCACATTTGCACATTCGTATGTGATGCGAAGATCAGTAGCTACTCTTTAAAAGCCCCTGAAATTTTAACCACTGAAGATACTGGACTGAAATTTGGTACACAACCATCCAAGACCGTATAGAACCTTCAGACCAAATTTCATTAGATTTGGAGATGGTCGAGTGGGGACCCCTAGTCCTCTTGATGTGGAATGACTGAACAGCAAGTGTGCAAGGTATAAATGTTATAGCGATTTGATTGGCATTTCACGGTCATTTTTGAATCTATTAAGAACACAGAGGGTATAGCTGTGATGAATGTTTCTGGAACAAAAATTATAGGTGTTACTGGAAAGCTATCAAAGACTGTGAAATGAGAGGTATTATTAACCGTGGAATTGGCAGGACAACTGTTGGAGTGCAATTTCTTGGTGATTCAAAATCTCAGCATTGATGTAATGTTTGGAGCTTATTTCTTGTGCAAATAGCAAGTAGGGGGTTCAACATTCTGTGCTGGATTCATTATGTGGCAATAATGCTTACCCCAGCTGTCTGTCTCAGTTTTCATGTTCCCTGAGGCAGTCAAACTCTTCTCCTATCTTATCTGCAGTTTATAAGTGAATCAGAAACATTCTATCTTCAACTTCATGTGATTTTGTACAGCAGGATACTTTAGTATAGGAATAGTTTAGAAAAGGTTTCTCCAGTGTTACCTATATATACAGGGTATACATAAAGCCCGGGAACCTGGTGATCGGGGAGGCTGTTTCATGAAACAGCTGTCCCCTTCTGTAGCACGGCCAATTCGTCGATGTTTGCGACTAGCACCAACTATCGGCAAATTACCAATCTACACTGTGGTGATATAAATGAAAAAAAAACTTTCAGGGTTTCTCTTCAAAATGACATATGTATGATATCTGTACAATGTTTGGATCTTGAGCATAAATAATTGAAAGTGTTTCTGGACTTTACCAGGTGTACCGGTATGAAATGAGCATTAAGATACAAATGTGTCGATAGGGAAGATTTGTTGTGAATGGGCCGGCCTGTGTGGCCGTGCGGTTAAAGGCGCTTCAGTTTGGAACCGCGTGACCGCTACGGTCGCAGGTTCGAATCCTGCCTCGGGCATGGATGTGTGTGATGTCCTTAGGTTAGTTAGGTTTAAGTAGTTCTAAGTTCTAGGGGACTGATGACCACAGATGTTAAGTCCCATAGTGCTCAGAGCCATTTTCTTGTTGTGAATGAGCCTTAATTTTTTTTTTTGTTTGGTTGGTATGACATCTGTCAAAGATATTTAGTATACAACTATACATCAAGTCATGGAACAAACAACATCATATGTTTTCATCGTGTAAACAATGTCGAATTTTGTACCAGAAAGTGATGATTTGCGGAAAGCATTAATTTTTTGTTTTCATTTGAAAAAAAGTGCTGCAGAGTCACATCGAATACTTGTCAAGGCATATGGTGATCATGCTCTATCAGAAGCAACATGCAAAAGATGGTTTCAATGGTTCAGAAACAATGATTTTGATGTAAGAAATAAAGAATGTGGAAGACCACCATAAAAGATCGAAGATGCCGAATTGCAAGCAATATTGGATGAGTCAGAGGCAAATGGCAGCAATGCTAAATGTTGCACAACAAACAATTTCTGAGCGTTTGAAAGCTATGGGAAAGATCCAAAAGTTTGGACAATGGGTGCCACATGAATTAAATGAAAGACAGATGGAAAACCGAAAAACCATTCGTCAAATTTTGCTTCAAAGACATGAAAGAAAATCAATTTTGCATCGAATTGTTACTGGCGATGAAAAATGGATTTATTTTAAGAATCCTAAACAGGAAAAATCATGGGTTAATCCGGAACAACCATCAACATCGACTGCAAAACCAGATCGATTCAGCAAGAAGACAATGCTCTGTGTTTGGTGGGATCAGAAAGGTGTGGTGTATCATGAGCTTCCAAAACCTGGTGAAACTGTGAATACTAATTGCTAAGGACAACGAAGGATCAATTTGAACTATGCATTGATCGAAAAAAGACCAGAATGGGCCAGAAGACATGGCAAAGTAATTTTTTTACACGACAATGCACCAGCACACAAAGCAAAACTGGTTCAGGATACAATCAAAACACTTGGCCGGGAGCTACTACCCCACCCGCCATATTCACCAGACTTGTCCCCTTCTCACTACCATTTGTTTTCATCAATGGGACATGCATTGGCTAAGGAACACTATGATTCCTACGAAGAAGTCGAAAATTGGCTGTCTGATTGGTTTGCTTCAAAAGACGATCATTTCCATTGGTGTAATGTCCACAAATTGCCATGAAGGTGGTCAAAATGTATAGAAAGCAATCGTCAGTACTTTGAATCAAATATTTTTACTTTTCAATTCCAAATTAGTGTTTCATTTTCACAAAAAAACGCTCATTTCATACCAGTACACCTGGTATGTATACCCTGTATTATGTTGTGTTAGTGATAAGTCCCCCCACGAACCATGGACCTTGCCGTTGGTGGGGAGGCTTGTGTGCCTCAACGATACAGATAGCCGTACCGTAGGTGTAACCACAACTGAGGGGTATCTGTTGAGAGGCCAGACAAATGTGTGGTTCCTGAAGAGGGGCAGCAGCCTTTTCAGTAGTTGCAAGGGCAACAGTCTGGATGATTGACTGATCTGGCCTTGTAACACTAACCAAAATGGCCTTGCTATTCTGGTACTGCAAACGGCTGAAAGCAAGGGGAAACTACAGCCATAATTTTTCCCGAGGGCATGCAGCTTTACTGTATGATTAAATGATGATGGTGTCCTCTTGGGTAAAATATTCCGGAGGTAAAATAGTCCCCCATTCGGATCTCTGGGCGGGGACTACTCAAGAGGACATTGTTATCAGGAGAAAGAAAACTGGCATTCTACGGATCGGAACATGAAATGTCAGATCCCTTAATCGGGCAGGTAGGTTAGCAAATTTAAAAAGGGAAATGGATAGGTTGAAGTTAGATATAGTGGGAATTAGTGAAGTTTGGTGGCAGGAGGAACAAGAATTTTAGTCAGGTGAATACAGGGTTATAAATACAAAATCAAATAAGGGTAATGCAGGAGTAGGTTTAATAATGAATAAAAAAATAGGAATACGGGTAAGCTACTACAAACAGCATAGTGAATGGATTATTGTGGCCAAGATAGACATGAAGCCCACATCTACTACAGTAGTACAAGTTTATATGCCAACTAGCACTGCAGATGTCGAAGAAATTGATTAAATGTATGATGAGATAAAAGAAATTATTCAGGTAGTGAAGGGAGACGAAAATTTAATAGTCATGGGTGACTGGAATTCAAGAGTAGGAAAAGGGAGAGAAGGAACATAATAGGTGAATATGGATTGGGGTTAAGAAATGAAAGAGGAAGCCGCCTGGTTGAATTTTGCGCAGAGCATAACTTAATCATAGCTAACACTTGGTTTAAGAATCATGATAGAAGGTTGTATACATGGAAGAACCCTGGTGATACTAGTAGGTATCAGATAGATTATATAATGGTAAGACAGAGATTTAGGGACCAGGTTTTAAGTTGTAAGACATTTCCAGGGGCAGATGTGGACTCTGACCACAATCTGTTGGTTATGAACTGTAGATTAAAACTGAAGAAACTGCAAAAATGTGGGAATTTAAGGAGATGGGACCTGGATAAACTGAAAGAACCAGAGGTTGTACAGAGTTTCAGGGAGAGCATAAGGGAACACCTGACAGGAATGGGGGAAAGAAATACAGTAGAAGAAGAATGGGTAGCTTTGAGGGATGAAATAGTGAAGGCAGCAGAGGATCAAATAGGTACAAAAATGAGGGCTAGAAGAATCCCTTGGGTAACAGAAGAAATATTGAATTTAATTGATGAAAGGAGAAAATATAAAATTGCAGTAAATGAAGCAGGCAAAAAGAAATACAAACGTCTCAAAAATGATATCGACAGGAAGTGCAAAATGGTCTAGCAGAGATGGCTAGAGGACAAATGTAAGGATGTAGAGGCTTATCTCACTAGGGGTAAGATAGATACTGCCTACAGGAAAATTAAAGAGACCTTTGGAGAAAGGAGAACCACTTGCATGAATATCAAGAGCTCAGATGGAAACTCAGTTCTAAGCAAAGAAGGGAAAGCAGAAAGGTGGAAGGAGTATATAGAGGGTCTACACAAGGGCAATGTACTGGAGGACAATAGTATGGAAATGGAAGAGGGTGTAGATGAAGATGAAATGGGAGATATGATACTGAGTGAAGAGTTTGCCAGAGCACTGAAAGACCTGAGTCAAAACAAGGCCCCCGGAGTAGACAACATTCCATTATAACTACTGACAGCCTTGGGAGAGCCATTCCTGAGAAAGCTCTACCATCTGGTGAGCAAGATGTATGAGACAGGTGAAATACCCTCAGACTTCAAGAAGAATATAATAATTCCAATCCCAAAGAAAGCAGGTGTTGACAGATGTGAAAATTACCAAACTATCAGTTTAATAAGTCACAGCTGCAAAATACTAACACGAATTCTTTACATACGAATGGAAAAACTGCTAGAAGCCGACCTCGGGGAAGATCAGTTTGGATTCCGTAGAAATGTTGGAACACGTGAGGCAATACTGACCTTATGACTTATCTTAGAAGAAAGATTAAGGAAAGGCAAACCTACGTTTCTAGAAATTGTAGACTTAGAGAAAGCTTTTGACAATGTTGATTGGCATACTCTCTTTCAAATTCTGAAGGTGTCAGGGGTAAAATACAGGGACCAAAAGGCTGTTTACAATTTGTACAGAAAGCAGATGGCAGTTATAAGAGTTGAGGGGTATGAAAGGGAAGCAGTGGTTGGGAAGGGAGTGAGACAGGGTTGTAGCCTATCCCCGATGTTATTCAATCTGTATTTTGAGCAAGCAATAAAGGAAACAAAAGAAAAGTTCGGAGTAGGTATTAAAATCCATGGAGAAGAAATAAAAACTTTGAGGTTCGCCGATGACATTGTAATTCTGTCAGAGACAGCAAAGGACTTGGAAGAGCATTTGAACGGAATGGACAGTGTCTTGAAAGGAGGGTATAAGATGAACATCAACAAAAGAAAAATGAGGATAATGGAATGTAGTCAAATTAGATCTGGTGATGCTGAGGGAATTAGATTAGGAAATGAGAGACTTAAAGTAGTAAAGGAGTTTTGCTACTTGGGGAGCAAAATAACTGATGATGGCTGAAGTAGAGAGGATATAAAATGTAGACTGGCAATGACAAATAAAGCGTTTCTGAAGATCAAAAATTTGTTAACATCGAGTATAGATTTAAATGTCAGGAAGACGTTTCTGAAAGTATTTGTATGGAGTGTAGCCATGTATAGAAGTGAAATGTGGATGATAAATAGTTTGGACAAGAAGAGAATAGAAGCTTTCGAAATGTGGTGCTACAGAAGAATCTGAAGATTAGATGGGTTGATCACATAACTAATGAGGAGGTATTGAACAGAATTGGGAAGAAGAGGAGCTTGGGGCACAACTTGACTAGAAGAAGGGATCGGTCCTCAAGGGATCACCAATTTAGTATTTGAGGGCAGCGTGGAGAGTAAAAATCGTAGAGTGAGACCAAGAGATGAATACGCTAAGCAGATTCAGAAAGATGTAGGCTGCAGTAGGTACTGGGAGATGAAGAAGCTTGCACAGGATAGAGTAGCATGGAGAGCTGCATAAAACCAGTCTCAGGACTGAAGACCACAACAACAACAATAGTGATAAGTAATGGAATGATAAGAGAATGGAAGGAAAGGCAAACAGCAGTGGTATTTGGTAAAAATCTATGAGATTCTGTGTTTATTCTCATTTTGTGGAGTATGATGAAAGTAAATTGGTGTCATGGTTAAAAAATTTCTGTCAGACAAAGAGGTAAGGTAAACAGAAAATGAAAAGTGTCAGCATATGTGGAGGAGAAGGTGCAGATTATCTGGAAACTATAATTAACATATGAAGTAATCAGCTCATGGGTGCAGCAGCAGAGGCAATATGCAGTAAAAACAATCTTGAATACTAGGTCTTAATATTAATTGTGGTATAATAGAAGTGTTTGTGTTCAGTGCAGTCAGTATATTGAGATAACTATCTACTTCTAGATGTGTGTCATGTTTCAGTGTCTTCTAACATTAAGGAAATAATACTTTATACCTAGTTGCCTGGAATAATGTGTGCAGATAGAATAAGCACTATTTGTATGTGTATCGCCCTTCAGGCTAGAATCTCAAGCAATTTGATGGAATACAGTGGAACAATAGTTTTTTTAATTGATAATTCTGTCTGATCAGTAATGAGAGTTAAGATTGCCTTGGCATAAGGATCTGTTATTGTGGAGTGTTTTTCAGTAGAATCAATTTTGCATCGGATAAGCAGAGTAGGTGTTTATTTATTAGATAATAAAGCAATAATGAATTAAGTTAGGACCTTTATGGTTAAGGAGCTTGTCTCTGCAGAAGGGATATTTTTTGAGAATGCACTCCACTATCTGATGAGGTAAGAAATGTAAGTAAAATAATGGAGCTGACAGACATAATTTATGAAAAAGATAACTATAGACAAACAAATGTGGTGTAACTAAATTGAGGATCTAATTTTGAACTAGTCAACATTGGATACTGTGTATATTGTGCTATTCATGACACTGCAGCTGGGAATGAGAGCTTAATAGAAAGAGCAATACTTTAGTGAGATACAAGTCATATAATGCTGCATTATTAGATCTGTAGGTTATCTGAAAACTTCTGTTTGCGTTTTGAGGAATTATGAGCTTAAATTGGTAATACTGGAATGAAGAAAAGTAATTTTGCTGATCAACTGATAACTGAGGTGCCAGAGTGATGTGAGGAGTGTGACAGGTCAACTATTTGGTAACATTTGGTGATTTTGTGAAGATTTAATTTTCTGGTTGAATGAGAGTAGTACTCCATTGAGTGGAGAAGTAGAGCAATGATTTGGTGCAATTTCCATCTCCTTAATTTTGATTTGAGTAGTAATTAAGTTGTGTGATGTTGACTCTATTCTTTTTTCATTCTTTTCTTATTCTTTTTCATTATTTTTAGTGAATCTATGCTACTGCACATCTTGAGTTTTGCTAGAGGTAATGTATGTATTTTGGACGTTGAGGTGATGTGAGTCCATAAATAGTGTGAATTCCAAACCAGGACTTGGCATTTTAGTGATTTTGCAAATGGGAAAGAAACCCAAATCTTTCAAGTTTAACCAGTTTGAGACAACTGTTGTGACTCGCCGATCTGTCAAAGTGCCGCCGCGCAGTTACGCATGTGGCGCTGTCTGCCAGCCCTGCAGCAGCAGCGCCACCTAAGCAGGTGATGTACAGTAATGTTTTTAAGCAGGAATTTGAAAAACATATGTACTGTAGTTTTTGATAATATTTCTTATCTGATATTTTTTTGTGTAGATTGTTAAGCCCACTTTCTGAGGTGTGATTTCCCTAAATCACTCCAGGCAAATGCCGGGATGGTTCCTCTGAAAGGGCACGGCTGACTTCCTTCCCCATCCTTCCCTAATCCGATGAGACCGATGACCACGGTGTCTGGTCTCCTTTCCCAAACAACCAACCAACCTTTCTGAGGTGGTCACATGTGGTCATTGAACTCCCCAGTCAGCTATTTCCAGTATCTATCTGGTCAATCCAATAATGAGATAACATGACAAAGCAAGCTGGGATCTCTTACTTCCTCTCTTGTTTTGTCTGCCTCCTTAAATTCATTTTTTCATTTTTGACTAATCACCATCAACATACATGAGTATAATCTGCCTTCTCGTAAAAGGGGAAGGTTGGCACTCAGTCTTAGAAAACATAGCCCCAGAACTAATTTTGTGGTTAATTTTGTGTTGTTGTTGTTGTGGTGGTCTTCAGTCCACAGACTGGTTGGATGCAGCTCTCCATGCTCCTCTATCCTGTGCAAGCTTCTTCATCTCCCAGTACCTACTGCAACCTACATCCTTCTGAACCTGCTTAGTGTATTCATGTCTTAGTCTCCCTCTATGATCTTTACCCTCCATGCTGCCCTCCAATACTAAACTGGTGAGCCCTTAATGACTCAGAACATGTCTACATCTACATATACATCTACATCCATACCCTGCAAGCCACCTGACGGTGTGTGGCAGAAGGTACTTTGAGTACTTCTATCGGTTCTCCCTTCTATTCCAGTCTCGTATTGTTTGTGGAAAGAAGGATTGTCGGTATGCCTCTGAGTGGGCTCTAATCTCTCTGATTTTATCCTCGAGGTCTCTTCGCGAGATATACGTAGGAGGGAGCAATATACTGCTTGACTCCTAGGTGAAGGTATGTACTCGAAACTTCAACAAAAGCCCGTACCGAGCTACTGGGCGTCTCTCCTGCAGAGTCTTCCACTGGAGTTTATCTATCATATCCGTAACGCTTTCTCAATTACTAAATGATCCTGTAATGAAGTGCGCTGCTCTCCATTAGATCTTCTCTATATCTTCTATCAACCCTATCTGGTACGGATCCCACACTGCTGAGCAGTATTCAAGCAGTGGGCGAACAAGCGTACTGTAACCTACTTCCTTTGTTTTCGGATCGCATTTCCTTAGGATTCTTCCAATGAATCTCAGTCTGGCATCTGCTTTACCAACGATCAACTTTATATGATCATTCCATTTAAATCACTCCTAATGTGTACTCCCAGGTAAATTATGGAATTAACTGCTTCCAGTTGGGGGCCTGCTATATTGTAGCTAAATGATATGGGATCTTTCTTTCTATGTATTCGCAACACATTACACTTGTCTACATCGAGATTCAATTGCCATTCCCTGCACCATGCGTCAATTCGCTGCAGATCCTCCTGCATTTCAGTACAATTTTCCATTGTTACAACCTCTCGATATACCACAGCATCATCCGCAAAAAGCCTCAGTGAACTTCCGATGTCATCCACAAGGTCATTTATGTATATTCTGAATAGCTATGTCCTACCAACTGATCCCTTCTTCTAGTCAAGTTGTGCCACAAACTTCTCTTCTCCCCAATCCTATTCAATACCTCCTCATTAGTTATATGATCTACCCATCTAATCTTCAGCAATCTTCTGTAGCACCAAATTTCGAAAGCTTCTATTCACTTCTTGTCCAAACTAGTTATCGTCCATGTTTCACTTCCATACGTGGCCACACTCCATACAAATACTTTCAGAAATGACTTCCTCTCACTTAAATCTATACTTGATGTTAACAAATTTCTCTTCTTCAGAAATGCTTTCCTTGTCATTGACAGTCTGCTTTTTATATCCTCTCTACTTCGACCATCATCAGTTATTTTGCTCCCCAAATAGCAAAACTCCTTTACTACTTTAAGTGTCTTATTTCCTAATCTAATTCCCTCAGCTTCACCTAACTTAATTTCAACTACATTCAATTATCCTTATTTTGCTTTCGTTGATGTTCACCTTATATCCTCCTTTCAAGACACTGTCCATTCCGTTCAACTGCTCTTCCAGGTCCTTTGCTGTCTCTGACAGAATTACAATGCCATCGGCAAACCTCAAAGTTTTTATTTCTTCTCCATGGATTTTAATTCCTACTCCGAATTTTTCTTTTGTTTCCTTTACTGCTTGCTCAATATAAAGATTGAATAACATTGGGGATAGGCTACAACCCTGTCTCACTCCCTTCCCAACCACTGCTTCCATTTCATGCCCCTTGACTGCCATCTGGTTTCTGTACAAATTGTAAATAGACTTTTGGTCCCTGTATTTTACCCCTGACACCTTCAGAATTTGAAAGAGAGTATTCCAGTCAACATTGTCAAAAGCCTTCTCTAGGTCTACAAATGCTAGGAACGTAGGTTTACCGTTCCTTAATCTATCTTTTAAGATAAGTCATAGGGTTAGTATTGCCTCACATGTTCCAACATTTCTATGAATCCAAACTGATCATCCCCAAGGTTGGCTTCTACCAGTTTTTCCATTCATCTGTAAAGAATTTGCATTAGTATTTTGCAGCCATAACTTATTAAACTGATAGTTCGGGATTTTCACATCTGTCAACACCTGCTTTCTTTGGGATTGGAATTATTATATTCTTCTTGAAGTCTGAGGGTATTTCGCCTGTCTCATACATCTTGCTCACCAGATGGTAGAGTTTTGTCAGGACTGGCTCTCCCAAGGGTGTCAGTAGTTCTAATGGAATGTGTATCTAATTAATTTCCTAATTTATTTGGACTATTCCTAGTTAATATCTTTTGTTATAGGGTGAAATTAGTAATTTTTCCATGACTTGAATTCTATTGTTGACTTATAAACAAATATAAATTCTGTACTAATTATAAACATGTGGACGAAGAACCACTAGGATTTTTAAAGTATTTATTTGGCTCTATTCGAAAATATGTTAGCAAAGCCAGCGCTTAATTAATTCCAAAGTAATTACCAGTTTTGTCAAAAGTATTGTTTGTATAACTATATCTTTTAATTTCACAATTTAAACAAATAATTTGGCTTAACCCTTGTAGAAGAAGAAACTGTTAAAAAGAAGGAATTTTTTAATATATACAGTTAATTGAATAAGTTATATTTTAATTGTAATTTCTGTAAGTTAAACATCAAACTATGTATAGTTTCAGTGCCTATTATTGTGAAGATATATAAAGGCCCAAATTTTTTCCTCAGTCAATCAGTCCATGGCCAATTTTCAAATGGGAAGTCTGTATCAATTAGAGTAACAGTAAATCAGTGGAATTAGCGTAACACAAGTAGGCTGTGTGCTAAAACAATGAATGTGTCTGTTACATTTATTTGAGAAGTAGTGTCACACTTACTGCATTATTCTGAAAGAAATGTGAACTGTCTGATTAGGTTTTTACTGCTCATAGATGTTCAACAGCAAACTATTGTAGCAGTATGCTGACATTTGCCTGCAAGCTATTAATGAGACTCATCTAAATTTACCAATAGTGAACTGGCCGTTTAACTGTGTAATGTTGGGGGGTTTGTGAACAGTGAAAGTAAAGAACTGTGAAATGCAGCTGAGTAACTGTCAGCTACATCATTTACAGTAGTCAGTGTTGAACTCCTCCTCCTCCCCCCCCCCCCCCCCCCCCCCCCGATTTTTCAGCCAGTATAACAATGCAGTACTTCGACACTGAGGACTATCAACGCAGAAACAAAGCAGGCAAACATCACACAGTCTGTGTCAGATAACTGTCAGAGATCACCCTAAGGAACATTGCTTGAGGTTCTACACAGATGTGCAAAAGTTAGAGATAAAAGGAACTTCCTCCAGTAGTGTGGGGGACAACTGCTGGACGGCCATTGGTGCATGCATGTTGACATGCTGCAATACTTCTCCCCTATGCATTCCACATGTGCTTGATGAAATTAAGGTCAGGAGAATGGACAGCCCAGTCCATTTGCCGAATATCTTTTATTCCAAGAGCTCCTCCAACTATGTTTCTGAATGCAGTCATGTATTATTCTTCATACATCCATGCAACATTATGCCTCCCCACACCACAACACTTGACCACCAAAATGATCCCGTTCAACTATGCTAGGTGCACTCTCATATGGTGAGAGGAGGGAATATGTAACACACCTACGATCATTATCGAACATGATCATTTTGGTGGTCCATGTGTTATGGTGTGGGGAGGCATAGTGCTGTATGGGCACATTAACCTCCAAATCTTTGAGCACAGTAAACTCAGTGGTCATTGTTATTGTGACATTGAACTCCTTCCCAATGTGCATCTTTTCATGGGGTTCATTTGCCCTTGATTTCATTTCTATGGATGACAGTGCATGACTGCATTGAACAGCACAAGTGGAGCAGTTCTTGGGATATTTGGCAAATGGACTGGTCTGCCCATTCTCCAGACTTAAATCACACTGAACATTAGTGGATGTATTGGAGACATACTGCAGCACTTCCACACACACACACACCAAGGACCATCCAGCAATTGTCAGCCACACTGGTTGAGGAATGGCTTACCACAAGAACTCCTTACCAACATTGCAGCCAGCATGGGAACAAGTTGCAGAGCATGCATTGCCCTCCATGGTGATCACACACCGTATTAAGAACTGTGTCTTACTGTTCCACTGGACCATTATGATTCACAGTAACTTCAGTGTAGTTACTGTATTTGAATAAAAGTGTCATTTCTGTTTATCTCATTGCTTACTTCTTTGAGTTACTTTCTGTACTACACTGCAGCAGTTCTTCCTTTTTAAGGTCCAAGTTTCATCAAGCTATGTTACTTGGAAGTGACAAATCATGTTAAAGTTACTTTTGTCCTTAAGTTTTGCGCACCAGCGTATTAGTGCCACCCATCACAGGAAGAATTGCAGAGAAACATGTTACCTCAGGTCGACACTCATGTTGTGCATCACAGTAATGCTCTAGTACCAAGACAAAATTCTATAAACCAAAGAAATTTCTTCTGAAGCCAAGATCATTAAATATTATTTATTTCATCATGACCAGTCTCGGCAGAAGCTTGCTGTCATCTTCTATTTTGGACATCCTGAAATAAATATTATTTAGTGGTTTTGGCTTCGGAAGAAATGTCTTTCCACTAAATCTTCACATTGCTCCAATCATGCAAACATGTAAAACCTATATAAAATTCCATAAAATGTTCCAGACAACTGTTAGTGAAAAGAAATCTGTTTCACCACTGTTCCTTAAATTCAAATCACACCTGGCAATGCTTCTGCCAATGATTTTAATTCATATCTGTTAAATTAATTCTGAAATTCTAATTCTGTTAAAATATCTAATTTTTGTTTCTTAATGACTATTATTGAGGCAGTTGCTTCTTGTGAAATGAAAGAAGAAAGAATATAAGGAAGAAAGATTGGGATCTAGTGTCCTATTGGCAACTAGGTCACTAGAGATGAAGCAGAAACCAGTTTAAAGCAATGATGGGAAAGGAAGTTGGCTGTGTACTTTTCAATGGAACCATCCCAATAGTATCTTTAAGTAATGTAGGAAAATTGTGGAAAACCATAATCTGTATGGCCAGACATGTATCCAAATCACTATCCTCACAAAAGGGTCTTGCCACTGCACCACCTCACTTGACAGACCCTGTTGCCCAGTTCTGATAAATCAATCATATAATGTTGTATTTCTCTGATAATATGACTTTGTAGGGAAGCAGCATACTCATGCCTTATAAAATTCGCATCAGTCTTTCCATTGTGTGCCAGCCTAGTCCACTGTAACTAGCTCTGACGTCATAAATATTGCGCAATACTTTAAAATGAAGTAAATAACCTGAAATGTTTCTAGCATGTCAGGAGTAATACTAAATCAATATGTGTTGAATATCAGTTCAATAACTTTAACCATTTTCAAAATTTGGACGTTTTTCTGTAAAAATCATTGGCGCAACAGAAAAGAGCTAGAAACTTAAAAATTTATATTTAGATTCCTTTTGCATAATAATTTAGTAGAAACAGTATTCTGGATCTCACAAATTAAAATTTTAGTTGAAATTCATGATTTTCTGATTTTTCTCTTAGAAATTAAGGAAGCAAGATAGATCAAGTAGGCGAATAAATAAAGCTAGGATGTTTAAATTTAAGTAGAAGGGAGATCCACTATAATTATAAAGATGTGAGAAGTTTCAACTGAATAACTATAAAACTATAGTGATAGCGTATCTCCAAAGTGCAAATTCAGAGCTCGTCTACTGCATGTAGTGTAATTAAATTAATTCTCTTGCCCAAAATATTTGACTTAGCCACGTCAGACTTTTATTATGATTACTTACCTGTGTGCTGATTGCACATTTAAATTGAGAGCTTCATCGGCCATCAGCATAGGAAGCAATGATTTATTCGATAACTTAAAGTGGTGCATTACTAGCCCAGCGGCTAGTCGGGAGAGCAGATTTGATCAGGCGTTCCCCTAGCCGTCCGCACCGCGGCTTTATATGTAAGAACGCTGCGCAAGAAGAGAAGGCCCCAGTTCTCTCCAGACGCTGATTAGCACCGGGAGTCGTGTCGCGTCGGTATCATTGATATAAACAGCCTCGGATGCAGTAATAAGTTACTCGGGATACGCGTAACCATGAAATCATTTTCGAGTGAAGTGTTAATTTTGGGATGATGTTAATGATCTATCTTTAGTTTGCGTATGTCGTATTTTCACGTGCCGCCACAGGACAGACATTCTACCATTATTAGCGTGGCGTTTGATGAACATTATCATCAAATTATGGCGAGCATTCACTTAAACATTTAATTTGAACAGTTATAGTTGCATCAGCGCATTAGACTCTGAACTGCTCTGGTAGTTGGATTGTGTGGATTACTTTTGGTCTGTGACTTTCAGAATATAGTGAACATTTTAGAGAGAATGGTTTCTGATTATGAATCCCAGACAATCTCCTAATTCCTCAGAGCTATAAGCTGTAGCTATAAGTGTACTTCTCAGATGAAGTGGGCACTAGGAATTCTAATTACAGGCTTCACGTTTTGCTAATCACTTTCTGGTTGCCAATATTGTAGTTAGAGAGCCAGTGTTGAGAACGGCAAACAACAGCATTGAATAAATAATAGGAACATTAACAATTATTCCACCCACCGCCCCACATATGGTGCCAATCAGCCGGGAAAGAAACTGAGTAAAAGTGAAAGTGATTTTTAAATATTTGGATTTGGGAGTGAAATGTGACACACAACTGATTAATGGAACAGTGATAGTGTTACGTGTGCATGTGGACGACGCAATTGGATTAACAACGCATCTGGATTGACAGAGCTGGCACTGAGTCTAGCGACACTGCCGGCATCGAGAGAAGCCAGTTTCGCCTCACCACAGTCGTCCGCCGGAGCAACGGGAGCCGCGCCTGCAGTTGCGGGCCACGCAAACACACAGCAGCCGTCGAAGTGCCGTCTGCAGTTCAACGCGCCGCGTCGCATCAGTAATCCTGGTACGCCGCGCCGGCAACGCCATACGTCGTGCAGAAGGAACTAAGTTAAGTGAAAAGCTGTTAAAATTTTTACTAGCCTGCACTAAAGGACTGTTGATGATGGAACCGCCAGAAGAAACTGAGGTTAAACTTAAATCAGAACCTATGTCTGTTGAGGGAACTGTAAATCCAGACAATGGTTCAAGTGTAAATATGCATGAAAATAGTAATGTTAAAGTGAAATATGAAGTATTGTCTCCTGACAATAGTGTGAAAAGGGGCAATGATTCAATAATAGAGACCCCTGTAGTAAAGCAGAAATCAGAAATTGTTAATTTATTGGATGATAGTTTATCTGATGAGTTAAAAACGAAACAGTCATCAGAGGTGGTAGAGTTTAAAAAGGATAAGTTAGATATGACTGATCAATCAGATGTTTCATTTCGTTTTGATTATTCTGGTATTGGAGCTAGTTTTCGTCACCTGAGTGTGATAAAAAACCAGCTAGTGGGCAATCCAAAGATACTGGGGCTATTGATTTAAATGTTATATTACAAATAATAGCTACCAGTAATGCTAAAATGACAGCTGAATTAAAGTCTGAAATAACTGAGGTCAAAAGCAGTAATGCTGAATTAAAGTATGAGATTGTGGCCAGCCAAATTAATTTTAATAAACGATTGGAGGTAATGGACAATACCTCCAAGGCTGGTTGCAATAAGTTGAAAGAGGATCTGGACAGTTTGACTTATAAAATTGATTACAGTCATGAAGATATTAAGAAAAAGGTTGCTCAACAACTGTCTGAAATGTATAAAACAGTAAAATCCAAAGTTGCTGAGGTTCGCAAAGACTTCCAAATGGAAGATGCAAAGCTGGAGCACAAGTTAACAAAAAAGATCGAGGCGGAATCTGAACTGTGTTCAGATAGGTTTAACGATGTTAATATAAAAGTAAACATATGTCAAGCAGAAGTAGATGCAATCAAAACTGATACTACTCATATTGTGCAAAGAGTAGATAGTGTTGAAATGAGAGTATAAAATATTAGTACTAACATTGCTAACATTGAGAATAAAGTAGCTTCAGTAACTTCTGGTAATGGTAGTATACAACAAGTTGTAGCTGCAAACGCCGCTTTTATTGGGTGTCTGCAGTTCTTGCGGCTCGATCCAGATAAAAATATCCACCCGCTAGATTTCTGGAATGATTTTGAAGATGTGATTCCACCAACTTGGTCTGAATGAGAGAAAATCTCATTTATTAGAAGCCATTTAGCAGGTGACGCCATACGTTGGTCAGCTGATGTTATGTTGAAGTGTAAAACATTAGCGGAATTTAAAACAGCTTTTATTAATGAGTATTGGTCTAGCAATAAGCAAAATGAAGTGTTGAGAGAATTTTGGAGTGGAAAACGCTTCAATGCAGGCAAGATATCTGTTAAAGAGTTTTCTAGGTCATGGATTTCACGTTTGTCACATTTGGTGGAAAAGCTGAAACCTGAAATGATAATACTAGGTCTTGAAGCCAAACTGCCATGGTATTGGCAAACTAGAATTATATCTGCCCCTAGAGACAATCTTGATCATTTCATTGAGTATTTGGAACGTGTAGAGCGTGTTGCTGCCAATGAGGAGCAAGCACGTAATAACAGAAATGGTAATAACACTAGTAGTAATTTTAAGAACGAGCAGAATGGCTATGTAAACATCAGAACAGTAGGTGATCGCCATCCTAAGAGAGGTAGGAATAGGAGCAATAATTATCAGAACCAACAATGGCATCCAAATGATAGTGATTTTGTTCTGAACAAAATTATGCAGGTAAACAACAGTGCGGAAAGCAATGCTGTGCCAGTTAACTATAATGGAAATAAAGGAAACAGTAGTAGGCCGAGGCAGGAAAACTAGTTCCTGTCTATGAGGACACTGGCGCTCACCAGGCGGTTACTTTTCCTAAGCCAGTAATTACAGTAATTTGTATGACAGATCAGAATACTCAAACTGAGGATTCGGATGATGGGTCGGTAGCATCCAATGATACTACAGAAATATTAAACCACTCACAGTATTTGATAGATACCATGTTAGAGACGCTTTCTAAGTGGGAAGAGAAAGAGAAGGTGCAGCAGTGTAACGGTAGGGAAGAGCTACAAAATACTGAATTGTCAGATGAAGAAGCAGAAGAAATTCATGCTTATATTTACGATGAGGATGATGTGCTCTTATCTAAAGTGCCTGTGCAGGATGTTGATACTGTACTAATAGATTTAGGACAGGAGGTAAGTGAGAATGTAGAGGAGAGCCTGTTGGGGGTTGATGAACCCAGTAGCTGTGGCCAGTTGTCACTGGAGAAGGGACCCAATGATAATAGTGAAAGTGGTTTAGCTGTAACTAGTGTTATGCCCGGTCTGGAGGCGAAGAATCGCTCAGACTACAGTAATTTGGGTCATGTTCAACAAACTAAATGTAATGAGGTCGTGCGGTGTTTCGATCTGAAATTAATAGACCGACTGGAAAAAGCAGCTGAAAATGTAATTCAGGAAACCCCTACACACTTTGACCTAAATGTAATGAAGACAGATGTCGATCACTTTAGCTGGAGGCAAATCCAAAAGGAACTATTGGATGAGTTTGAGGAACCACCTGTACAACCTAGAATAAGCCACCCTATAATAATAGTGAATATGTTGGGTATCAATGTACATTGTCTCTTAGACAGTGGAAGTGAGGTGAGTGCAATATCTCAGTCCTTCTTTGATGCATTACCTGGTAAAGACAAGCTTACAGTAATGAGGGTATCAGGACTAAGAATAATTGGTGCTACTGGCAAGGTGTCAAAAATGGTAAAGCAAGAAGCTTTACTGCCCTTTGATATTAATGGTAATTTAATTTATCATCTGTGCTTAATTGTAAACAATCTCAGTATTGAGGTTTTAATTGGCATAGGTTTCTTGTCAAAATATCAGAGTGTTGTTGACTTTGAAAGAAGCCAGTTGAAAATGGTCTTGCCAATTACCAGAGTAATTAGGGTACCTTTTATTGATAAACATGTAGTAACTAATGATGAAACTTGGGAGCTGCCTATACGAGTTCTGAAAAATAGGAGATATTGGGACAAAGGTGTTAATCTTAGTAAAAGTAAGCTAAACACAGAAGAAGAAGAAGCAATTATTTTGGACAAAATAGAAGCTAAATTGCAGGAAATCGATAAAATTTCAGCTAATCAGAAGGAAGAACTGAGACAGGTCTTAAAAAGGCATCATAAGGTATTTTCAAATTGACCTGGCGTGGTCAAAGGTTATGAATGTCAATTAAAGGTGAAACCTGGCCAAGTGTTTTTCAGGAAGCCATACCAAATACATGTAGCTAGGAAGGAGGTGGTTCAAAAGGAGATACAGAGAATGCTAGAGTGGGGTGTGATTGAAAAAGTGGTCAGTGAGTACAATAATCCTCTTGTTGTTGTACCAAAGGAGACGGGAGCATCAGATTGGTCTTGGATGCTCATTGGTTGAATGAAATGGTGGTTAGGGAAAGTGATAGACCGCAGAACATGGACGAGTTATTGCAAAAGTTCTGGGGAGTAAAATTCTTAACTTCTATGGACATCACATGTGGATATTGGAATTTGCCACTGGCGGAAAGTTCAAGGAAGTACAAAGCTTTCTTGTACGACGGAGTTTGTTACCAATACCGTGTGGTACCTTTTGGACTTAATATCTCTGTTTGTGCCTTCGTACGTGTGATGTGGCATGTTTTAGGACCAGCCTTAATTAATAAAATCACTGTCTACGTAGATGATCTGTTAATAGCAACTCCTACCTGGGAAGAACACATAGTTTTATTAGAGGAAGTGTTAGAGGCTATTGAGAGAGGTGGCATGAAACTAAAGATTGAAAAGACAGAGTGTGTTAAAGAGGAAATAGGTTTCTTGGGATAGATGATAAGTGGAAAAGGTATTCTGCCTGACCCAGGCAAGCTAGATTTGACCTGTTGCTTCAGTTAGAAGCTGGTGAGCCTCAAGCAGTTGCAGGTGTAGACAGGGCACAACAAACTTTCAGCAGCAAATTGAAAAGTAAGAATGTAGGGAAATCAGTAAAGAGAAAGAAAGTGTTGTTGTTAGGTAGTTCCCATGGAAGAGGTGTTGGCCAACTTTTGCAGGATGAACTAGGATCAGAATACCAGGTCACCAATTTTTTTAAACCTAGTGCTGGTCTGGAGCAGGTGACAGAGGATTTAGGATCACTTTGCAAAGATTTCACTAAGGAAGTCACCATGGTTATAGTGGGTGGGGCAGGTAACAGTATTGACAGAGATCCTGGGTACAGTACAGAGTGTGACCTGGCGAAGATTGCATCAGTATCGAAGCATACTAGTGTTGAGTTTGTATCTGTTCTTGGGCGCCATGACTGACCTCATTTGAACTCTTCTGTCAAGAGAGTTAATTTGGAGCTGGAATGGCTGCTCATGTCGGGTGCGGGGTCACACGTTGGTGTGGTTCATGTTGATTCTCTCAGTAGGTGGGATTATACTAGGCATGGCCTTCACCTCAACAGGAACGGGAAGGGTAAATTGGCTGGGGAAATAGCAGGAAAGTTAAAGGGGGGAGGCACTGTCATGTGTGGTAAAATACCAGTGGTTATAGGATTCAGAAAAGACCCTTTTTTAGGGTAGGGAGGACAGAAAGAAAGCAAATTTTAAGAGAGGTTAGAACTGAGACACACCTTCAGTTTGAGAAAGAAATCAAAAAACATAATTCCACCTTATTACATCAGCATAAACAGCCATTGGCTAAGAATTTTCAACTGTCAGCAGATATTTTAACTCCACCCAATTTTAACTCAGTCAATGTGAAATGTCAGCTATCTTTATTGCATCAAAATATTCGAGGACTTAGAAATAAAATTAATGAATTAACTATCTGCATAGATGAATTAGAGTCTTCAAACCCAGCTGACATAATCTGCCTCTCTGAACATCATGTGACCACTGGTATAGAACTTTTAAGTGTTACAGGGTTTAGGTTAGCATCTCACTTTTGTAGATCAGAAATGGAGAAAGGAGGAGTTGCCACATTCATCAGGAACTGTCATAAATTTAAGAACATAGACATTCATAAATTTTGCCTAGAACAGCATATGGAAGCATGTGCAACAGAATTAGATTTTCACAAAAAAACTTTCATAATATTAAGTGTATATCGAGCACCTGCAGGTAACTTTAATCTGTTTGTAAACCACCTTGAAGCTGTACTGGCCCATTTAACAACCAAAAACAAAGAAATAGTGGTTGCTGGTGATTTCAATGTAGATTTCCTTAAAGACTCTCCCAATAAGAACTTATTTGAGTTAGTAACACTATCATTCAACTTAATTCCCACAGTAAAGTTCCCCACTAGGATAGCCACTTGCTCACAAACAGCCATTGATAATATCTTTATAGAAAAGTCCAATGAACAAAATTATATTACAAAACCAATAGTCAATGGCCTCTCAGACCATGACATGCAGTTCCTTCTGTTAAATGTTAATACTGAACAGGATATAAAATCTGTTATATCTGAGCTCAAGAGGGTAATCAGTAAGCCAAAAATTGATTATTTTAGGACACTCCTCAGAGACATTCACTGGACTGATGTTTACAGTGCTCATGGCATGAATGAAAAATATGACATTTTTGCTAATAAAGTGCTTACCTTATTCGAACACTGCTTTCCCCCAAAACTTACCAAGGTTAGAGCAAAGTCTACAAAGAAGCCATGGATTACTCGAGGAATAGGGGTATCTTGTAAAACAAAAAGAAAACTGTATCTGTCAATCCGAAACATTTCCAATGTTGATGCTATAGCACATTATAAGAAATAATGCAAAATATTAAAGACTGTATTACAGATGTCAAAGCAAATATATTACAAGGAAAAGATAGTCATATCAGATAACAAAATAAAGACAATATGGGATATAGTGAAGGAGGAGACCGGTAGAACAAGACATGAAGAGGAACAAATAGCATTAAGAGTAAATGATACATTGGTGACAGATGTGTATAGTGTTGCAGAAATTTTTAACAAACATTTTATAACTGTTACTGAAAAGATGGGTAGTCAGGTTCGGTAGATGCTGCTATGGATTACCTTAGACCAGACATTTCAAGTAACTTCCATAATATGAATTTGACTCTCACTACCCCAACAGAAATAATGTCCATCATAAAATCTTTAAAATCAAAAACATCTAGTGGGTATGATGAAATATCAACAAAGCTAATTAAAGAATGTGATTCTGAGCTATATAACATATTAAGCTATCTGTGTAACCAGTCGTTTATCAGTGGAATATTCCCTGAATGGCTGAAATATGCTGAAGTTAAGCCACTGTTTAAGAAGGGAGATAAAGAAATAGCATCAAATTTCCGTCCAATTTCACTGTTGCCAGCATTCTCAAAAATTTTCGAAAAAGTAATGTACAGTCGTCTTTATAACCATCTTATCTCAAATAACATACTGTCAAAGTCACAGTTTGGATTTCTAAAAGGTTCTGATATTGAGAAGGCTATCTACACTTACAGTGACAATGTGCTTAATTCATTAGACAAAAAATTGCAGGCAACTGGTATATTTTGTGATCTGTCAAAGGCATTTGACTGTGTAAATCACAATATCCTTTTAAGTAAACTAGAATATTATAGCATAACAAGAAATGCTGCAAAATGGTTCAAATCTTATATCTCTGGCAGGAAACAAAGGGTGTTATTAGGAAAGAGACATGTATCAAGCTATCAGGCATCATCCAACTGGGAACTAATTACATGTGGGGTCCCACAAGGTTCCATTTTGGGGCCCTTACTTTTTCTTGTGTATATCAATGACCTTTCATCAGTAACATTACCAGATGCCAAGTTTGTTTTGTTTGCCGATGATACAAACATTGCAATAAATAGCAAATCAAGTGTAGTCTTAGAAAGATCAGCCAATAAAATATTTGTGGACATTAATCACTGATTCCTAGCCAATTCTTTGTCACTAAACTTTGAAAAAACACACTACATGCAGTTCAGAACTTGTAAGGGGTGTCCCAAGAGTATATGTCTAACATACGATGACAAGAAGATAGAAGAAATGGACAGTGTTAAATTCTTGGGATTACAGCCTGATAATAAATTCAACTGGGAGGAGCACACCACAGAACTGCTGAAGCGTCTTAACAAATCTCTGTTTGCAATGCGAATTTTGTCAGACATAGGGGATATAAAAATGACAAAGCTGGCATACTATGCTTACTTTCATTCCATAATGTCATATGGGATTATTTTTTGGGGTAATTCATCAAGCCAAGCTAAAGTTTTCCGGGCACAAAAACGTGCAGTAAGAATTATATGTGGTGTGAACTCAAGAACATCCTGCAGAAGCCTGTTTAGGGAACTAGGGATACTAACTACAGCTTCCCAATATATTTATTCCTTAATGAAATTTGTCATTAAAAATATATCACTTTTTCAAACCAACAGCTCAATTCATGGAATCAATACTAGAAATAAGAATAATCTTCACAAGGATTTAAAGTCACTTAGTCTTGTACAAAAAGGTGTGCATTATTCAGGAACACACATTTTCAATAACTTGCCAGCAGCGTGTGTGTGTGTGTGTGTGTGTGTGTGTGTGTGTGTGTGTAACTTCAGCACCATTTCAGTGCAGTAATGAATTTATTGTAAATAAGTATTACAGTAGTTGTATTACATGTTTATTACCTTATAAATAAATAAAAAACTTTTTTATTTTAAATTCAGTGCATTAGTATTTGTAAAATGACTCTTAGTGTTCATTAAAAAATGACGATCATTCCATTTGGGACCTGTGGAATGGTACATTAGCTTATTTGTTTTAGTTGTAAATATTTGTCATGTATTGTTGTTTTTCTGACATGTTCCACATCCTGGAGGACCTCCTCACAACGGATCAATTGGAATGAAAGTAAATCTAATCTAATGTAATCTAATTGAAAAATTTGAGGCTCCCAGAAACAAGAAGCAGTTGAGATCGATGTTCGGTCTTTTCGGCTTCTATAGGCGTTTTGTTAGTGATCAGGCTTTTAATGGGGCCTGTCTTCACCTCCTGCTGAAAAAGAATACCCCTTGGGTTTGGACAGCAGAATGCCAACAGGCATTCGAGGTGCTTAAACAATCTTTAATTAATAGTCCTATTTTACATCATCCTGATTTTGAAAAACCATTCTGTATGTCTGTTGATGCTAGTGTCTATGGTATAGCTGTGGAGATATTCCAAGTAGAAACAGAGAACGAACAAGAAGTGCACAAGACTATAGCTTTCGCAAGTCAATCTTTACAGGCAGCAGGGAGAAATTATGGCATCTCAGAACTGGAAGCATTGGCAACTGTATTTGGGGTACAGAAATTTGAGCAGTATCTATTAGGTCACAAGATAATTGTTTACAGTGACCATAAGGCATTGACCTTTTTAAAGACCTGTAAGTTGAGGAATGCTCGTTTGGTAAGATGGTCATCGTATCTCCAGCAGTTTGACCTTGAGGTTAGATATATTCAAGGGAAAGATAATTTGGTAGCTGATGGGTTATCTAGAAGTGTGGAGCTCTGTGATGACGCGAGAATTACAGCAACAGAGCTAAGTGAAGTATGAATGTTTGTGTTGCATGAAGTAAAGAAAGAAAGTGCATTAAAGAGGGTGATTAAGAACTTGAGATGTGAGTAGAATGCAGATGACCAGCTGAAATTAGTAAAGAGCTATTTGGGAGATGCGAACTATCATAAGGTTTTGCAATACTACTGTCTGCATAAAGTTATTCTGTTTAGGAGGAAAAAGGTAGGTGTTTCTGAGTGGAAGCTGTGCTTTCCCTCACAACATGTAGACTTACTAATCGAGTATGTACACCTGAGGTATGGGCACTATGGTGCAAAGAAGTGCATTGCAAAATTAAAAGAGAAAGTTGTGTTTGACAACATGTACTGCCATGTTGCCAAGTGTCTAGCATCTTGTGTAGTGTGCCAGAAAGTCCGTGCTGCTAACACCGGAATACAAGGGGATACGCATTCAGTAGAGCCAACTGAAACCCTAGAATTACTGGCTTGTGATTTGTTTGGCCCTCTTCCTGCTTCGAAAAGTGGGTGCACCCATGTTTTTGTTGTTGTGGATGGATTTAGTAAATATGTTAAGCTATACCCAATTAAAAGAGCAAATGCAGAAACGTTGGTAGAAAAGTTGGAAAAAGATTTCTTCATGAACGTTGGTGTTCCGAAGAGTTTGCTGTCAGACAATGGGCCTCAATTTACTTCTGATAGATTTAAAGAATGTCTGGATAAGGCCGGAGTGAAACATCTGAAAATATCTGCATATTTTCCCCAAGGAAATATGAGTGAACGTATTATGAGAGAATTGAATCGGCTTTGCAGGACTTATTGTGCTCGGAAACACTCAAGTTGGGCAGAGCACATGAAGTATTTTGAGAATGTAATTAACAACTTAAGGCATGATGCAACTGGTTTTGCGCCTTGTGAATTGATGTTTGGCCAAGAACCACACAATGTGATTGCAGATATGGTAGAATTCCCTATTCTAACGAAAATATCCACAGACGAGAAGAAGTTAAAGGCTAGGGCAAATATAAGAAAAAGAGCATTGGAAAGGAAGAAGTGTCATGACGCAAAAGCTGTACCCATCAGTTTTGAAATAGGTCAGTTAGTCCTTGTCAAAACCAAGGAAAAATCAAAGAAAATAAATGCAGAAACAAAGAAATTCATGTTCATATACCAAGGACCTTTCAGGATCATAGGAAAACCACATGCCAATGCAAATAGGTTAGAGTACCCTAAGAGTAAAAAGCTATTAGGTCTCAGGAACATGATCGACCTAAAGAAGTTCATAGGTAGTGAATGCTTTCTGTACGGAGGAGGTTGTTCTGTAACCTCTACACAGTGTGGCAGCTGTGCAGTCCCAGCTGTGTGAGATCTTCTTTCCATTTCAGGTCTCACTCATTCTTCATCTTTCCTATCTACCAAAGTTTTGACTCCTTCTTTGCAATACTAAAATTTTCTGTCATGGCTATCAAGCCATGAGTTCTGTAACCATTCTATCCATCGATTAGTGAAGAAAATACCTAATGTGACAAACCTAACAGTGACATAAACAATAGAGAAGTATGTTGTAATTAAGATACAAAGGTATTTGAGTAACAAGTATGTATAGAACCCTGGTAATATTATAAGTACAAAGTTGTTGTTTTATTGGAAATGGTCCACCAACAGTAATTTAAAAAAATATACAAATTCGTGTACAAGCAGGATCTGAAGTGGCAGTGAAACCTATTGTATGCTGTAGAGCTAACTAATTAATAGTAAAAGAGATTGCTTAGTGTTATGAAAAATATGCAGATAAGTTGTAAGAATGAACTCACCTTGTGTAGCAAGGAATGGCAGTGTAATAGAATTGAACAGTGTTTGTCGTTGAGACGTGAAGGACACGTCCTTGAAATATTTATAAAGTTGGAGCTGGCCGTTATTTGGTGTAGTGTGTGACAGGACACACCTACATGTATTGAGGTTATGAGTTGGAGGTGTGAATGCGACCATAGGTACCCTTATGTTAAATGAGACAGAGCAGCTCATGGTGTCCTATAGGTTTAAGGAATTTAGCATTACGCTCGGCCATAATTACTTAATGCACTTTGTGGTAGGTCGAGAGAGACTACCTGTGGTTTCAGCATCCAATCAAGTGGAAATGGATTGCAACGTGAGCAAACTGATCAGCTGCAATACACTATAGATATGAAATAAATGTGCTATCCTATGCGTTAAATGTTAATAGAGTGAGTGTTAAAAAAGTACATACGCTAGCAACATAATTGAGTAACATAATGGCAGACGTGAAACATTATTTATAGCTCAGCATAAATACACTTCGATAAAGTAAGTACATAATTGCGGATGTAGAACTGACACAGCAGCAGAGGACCAATAAGTGGATTTAATAGTCAACTAAACGTAGTGTGTTTTGAACACTCAGAACTGTACTATTACCACAAGTTACTCACATGTACAAAGAGGCTGAGAAGACAACTGCTAATCAAATATACTCATACTATCTCTAAGAATAAGGTAATCGAAGATGAATCAGTTAAGTAAATAAAATACAGATTTGTCAGGAATGTACCGAGCATTGATTCAGTGTTCCGGCCCAGAAATAATAAATTGAGATTAAATAGGATTTATGATTGTATGCCTTGAGCATAAATTTTCTCTAGTACGTGACTAACAGCGTTTTGAGCCGTTTGTTTACCAATTTTATGACAGTTAAGTAACCGTGAGAGTAAAATTGAAAAAGTTCTGTTAACTTTGTTCCAGTAACATATTGAAAGATAAAATGTATATATCCCCATTTCATTGTGACCCACCCTTAGATATTAAGTGAACAGAGTCTGAGGCACTCTTTTTGTTTGTTCTACAGGACAAACCAGATAATGACAGCCTTGTAGCTGCGTGAAAGTGTGGAGTGACTTGGACACAACTCACAGTGACCCCTCCCCTTTCCCCATGTAATTTAGAGTGAACGTGAAGGACGCACACCATAGCAACTTCCCCTCCTCTACCCTTGTGAATGGAAGTGTAGAACGCCAGCCAAAGCAGCTACAACCACGTGTGTAAAAATGAAATTGTCATGATTTGCGAAATTTTCTTTCAGGTTTAGAAAAGACTGCTAAGATATAATTATCTGTTTATGTATCATGAATAACTGTGTTATTTTCTTTGAATTTGTGTATGTAAAAATATTTACAGACAATTTAATGGATTTAAGAATTTCATAATTTTACATATTTTTATGTGTTTGTCTGTCTAAGGCAATATGCATGCCAAAGTATTTCATTGATTTTGCTTAAATTTTGAGTGATAATGTTGCTTAAGAGGCAGTGAACATGTCAGCAATTTAGATAATTGAAGTAGGTAATAAGTTTTCTTTTAATATTTCTATATGTTTACATTTCAGTTTTAATTTTCATAGGGAGTTAAGCTGTACGCTTGCTTCCCTTTTTGTAATTAATTTTTTTTTTCATTTACATTCAAAAAAATTAAGTACAGGGTGATGTAGGGAAGCAGCATACTCACGCCTTATAAAATTCACATCAGTCTTTCCATTGTGTGCCAGCCTAGTCCACTGTAACTAGCGCTGACGTCATAAATATTGCGCATTAGTTTAAAATGAAGTAAATAACCTGAAACGTTACTAGCATGTCAGGAGTATTACTAAATCAATATGTGTTGAACTTAAAACTTTATATTTAGATTCCTTTTGCATAATAATTTAGTAGAAACAGTATTCTGGATCTCACAAATTAAAATTTTAGTTGAAATTCATGATTTTCTGGTTTTTCTCTTAGAAATTAAGGAAGCAAGATAGATTAAGTAGGCGAATAAACAAGGCTAGGATGTTTAAATTTAAGTAGAAGGGAGATCCGCTATAATCATAAAGATGTGAGAAGTTTCAACTGAATAACTATAAAACTGTAGTGATAGCGTATCTCCAAAGGGCAAGTTCAGAGCTCGTCTACTGCATGTAGTGTAATTAAATTAATTATCTCGCCCAAAATATTTGACTTAGCCACATCAGACTTTTATTATGATTACTTACCTGTGTGCTGATTGCACATTTAAATTGAGAGCTTCATCGGCCTTCAGCAAAGGAAGCAATGATTTATTCGATAACTTAAAGTGGTGCATTACTAGCCCAGCGGCTAGTCGGGAGAGCAGATTTGATCAGGCGTTCCCTTAGCTGTCCGCACCGCGGCTTTATATGTAAGAACGCTGCGCGAGAAGAGAAGGCCCCAGTTCTCTCCAGACGCTGATTAGTGCACCACCTGCGCCGGGAGTCGCGTCGCGTCGGTATCATTGATATAAACAGCCTCGGATGCAGTAATAAGTTACTCGGGATACGCGTAACCATGAAATCATTTTTGAGTGAAGTGCTAATTTTGGGATGATGTTAATGATCTATCTTTAGTTTGCTTATGTCGTATTTTCACGTGCCGCCACAGGACAGACATTCTACCATTATTAGCGTGGCGTTTGATGAACATTATCATCAAATTATGGCGAGCATTCACTTAAACATTTAATTTGAACAGTTATAGTTGCATTAGCGCATTAGACTCTGAACTGCTCTGGTAGGTGGATTGTGTGGATTACTTTTGGTCTGTGACTTTCAGAATATAGTGAACATTTTAGAGAGAATGGTTTTTGATTATGAATCCCAGACAATCTCCTAATTCCTCAGAGCTATAAGCTGTAGCTATAAGTGTACTTCTCAGATGAAGTGGGCACTAGGAATTCTAATTACAGGCTTCACGTTTTGCTAATCACTTTCTGGTTGCCAATATTGTAGTTAGAGAGCCAGTGTTGAGAACGGCAAACAACAGCATTGAATAAATAATAGGAACATTAACAATTATTCCACCCACCGCCCCACAACTTCCATATTAATTTAACAATTAATATAATTCAGAACATATCTATTGCAAGAATTAAAAGGACACTACTTAGCAACTACAATGCAAATCTGCTGTAGCTGCTCTTTCTTAGTACAAGCACACTCACCTCTATGCAACCACAAATCTACTGTAGTTGCTCCTTTTCCTAGTAAAAGCATACAAACCTCTATACAACCACAATCTGTAAGGTTGTTGTATTTGCACAATGTAGTAACATCAAAGAGATGAACTGGCAGATGCTCCAGCCTATGCAAAATTGCAGGTGCTAAGTGAGATGTGAGGCCTTGGTCTGCAGACCCAGTCAACAATATACGTGGACAAAAGAGCATTTTGTCTTTTATTTCGAACCTGTATCAAGCAAAGAAAATTTATTTTTACTATTAGCTCATGATTTAAAAACAGAATGAATGTGAAAACAGATGTTAATAATCAACTAATTCATCATTGTAGTAGTAAAATTGTGTTACTTAAATCTCTTTCTTTCTCTACTCCAAGTTAGAGCACTAGAAAACAATTAACATTCTGTCTATCTCTGGCCCATGAACCACAGACACTGCTGAGGTAGGGTGGCTTGCTTGCCTCAGTGAGGTAGGGTGGCTGGCCTGCCTCAGTGAGGTAGGGTGGCTTGCTTCCCTCAGTGACACAATTAGCTGTACCATAGGTGCAAACACAATGGAGAGGAATCTGTGGACAGGCCAGACAAATCTGTGTTGCCTGAAGAGGGGCAGCCAGATTTTTAGTTGTTGCAGGGGCAACAGCCAGGTCTGGTCTTGTAATTTCAGCCTACATGGCCTTGCCCTGTGGGCACTTCAAATGGCTGAAAGCAAAGGAAAACTATAGCAATCACTTTTTACCAAGAATATGCAACTCTACTATAAGCTTAATTGATGAAGAAACTTGTTGTACAAAATATTCCAGAGTTAAAGTAGCCCCCAATTCCTATATGCAGATGGGAACTACTCAGGAGAATCTCATCATCAAGAAAAGCAGAACTCATATTCTATGGGTTGGAGTGTGGAATATTATCTTCCATAATTGGTAGGTAGGTTAGAAAATCTAAACTGAGAAAGGGATAGATTGAAGTTAGATATATCAGAGATCAGTGAAATTCAGTGGCAGGATGAACAGGATCTATGGTCAGGTTAGTACATGGTTATAAATATCCAAGATGCTACTCCAGCTGGGTGTAAAACGAATGTGCGGAACGGAAACACTGAATGTGAAAATGAAAATTTGGCCCTGTTTGACTACTCCCTGAAGCAGATCTTAGGATCTCTTTATGGTGATTACCTCCTTTTTCTTGCTCTTTAACATATAAATTACAACATAAACATAAATACATGATTAAGGGAATTAGTACCTACCAAATGATAAATGCTGTTTCTGCTTATTCATTTATTGTAGATTAAATCGCCTTTTATATTACAAATGTTTTTATATCAAAGTCCAATTGGCATAAAGAGATACAAATGAATTTCCTAACTAAAACAATTGATCAATTGCCCAAATCTTCCCCTTTTTATGGCTATGCCATCTAATATAAATAACGTGAGATGACTGACGTCATCTATGTACCAAACACTAGAAGACACTACTTTCAAAGATGATCTACAGTGGTGTGCAACCTCAGTGGAAATAAAATTTATGTGTTCACAGGTGTTTAGCTTTATAGCCTTAATAAGCCCATCGCCAAATGTACTGCATCTGGTGCGTCAGGGTGGTGGTTCTCGCACACATCTGCAACAGCGGATGAACTCCACCCGCCAGTGTGTGTGTGTGTGTGTGTGTGTGTGTGTGTGTGTGTGTGTGTGTGTGTGTGTGTGTCTGAAAGGATGTGGGTTTTAAGGGAGAGGGTAAGGAGTCATTCCAATCCCTGGAGTAGAAAGACTTACCTTAGGGGGAAAAAAAGGGCAGGTATACACTCGCGCACACACACACACACATATCCATCCGCACATACACAGACCGTGTATCTGCGGATGGATGTGTGTGTGTGTGCGAGTGTATACCTGTCCTTTTTTCCCCTTAAGGTAAGGGGAAAAAAGGACAGGTATACACTTGCACACACACACATATCCATCCGCACATACACAGACCGTGTATGTGCGGATGGATATGTGTGTGTGTGTGCGAGTGTATACCTGTCCTTTTTTCCCCCTAAGGTAAGTCTTTCCACTCCCGGGATTGGAATGACTCCTTACCCTCTCCCTTAAAATCCCCATCCTTTTGTCTTTCCCTCTCCTTCCCTATTTCCTGATGAAGCAAGCGTTGGTTGCGAAAGCTTGAATTTTGTATGTATGTTTGTGTATGTTTGTGTGTCTATCAACCTGCCAGCGCTTTCGTTTGGTAAGCCACATCATCTTTGTTTTTAGATATATTTTTCCCACGTGGAATGTTTCCCTCTATTATATATATATATATATATATATATATATATATATATATATATATATATATATATATATATATATATGGTTATAATAGAAGGAAACATTCCATGATGGAAAAGTATACCTAAAAACAAAGATGATGTGACTTACCAAATGAAAGTGCTGGCAGGTCAACAGACACACAACGAACACAAACATACACACAAAATTCAAGCTTTCGCAACAAACTGTTGCCTCATCAGGAAAGAGGGAAGGAGAGGGAAAGACGAAAGGATGTGGGTTTTAAGGGAGAGGGTAAGGAGTCATTCCAGTCCCGGGAGCGGAAAGACTTACCTTATGGGGAAAAAAGGACGGGTATACACTCGCACACACACACACATATCCATCCACACATATACAGACACAAGCAGACATATATATATAAAATAGAAGGAAACATTCCACGTGGGGGAAAAAATATATCTAAAAAGAAAGATGATGTGACTTACCAAACGAAAGCGCTGGTACGTCGTCTATCAACGTGCCAGCGCTTTCGTTTGGTAAGTCACATCATCTTTCTATATAACGAAAGTGCTGGCACGTCGATAGACACACAAATAAATACAAACATACACACAAAATTCTAGCTTTTGCAACCAACGGTTGCTTCATCAGGAAAGAGGGAAGGAGAGGGAAAGATGAAAGGATTTGGGTTTTAAGGGAGAGGGTAAGGAGTCATTCCAATCCCGGGAGCGGAAAGACTTACCTTAGGGGGAAAAAAGGACGGGTATATACTCGCACACACACACATATCCATCCACACATACACAGACACAAGCAGACATATACAGAAGGTATACACAAATATCCCGCACATCCAGGGCTATGACCCTAAAGGCTCGCTTCTGCAGCATGAAAACCATTTTCACATTAATTTCTCATGTCCCACCCTACAGTAATATTCCATAAGACAAGAAAGGGTACACTAATCCATAATATACAGTCCTTAGTGTTTCAGAATTAAGATATGGTGATAATCTTCTTAATACATATAGACAGGGTATTATTTTTTTTACAGACACAATCAGCTTGCTGCTTCCATGAATGTTGATCATCTACGCATAACCCCAAGAATTTACAATCTGTACAGGCTTTTGGTAGAACTTCATCAATCACAGTATTTTTTCTGTTTGAACTGCTTGGCTTAAAATGAATAATATTAGATTTTTATATGCTTACTTTTAAGTTATCTCTTTCAAAGTGAGCTGTTGCCTTTTCGATAAAGTTATGTATCTCTTCAACTAGGCTGGGCTCACTGTCTGCATAGCAGACACCAGATGCGTCGTCTACATACACAGTGATCAATTGCTTATTGTCAAGAAACTTGGGAAATCATTTACATAGCATATGAATAGGATTGGCCCTAGACTGGAGCGCTGAGGAACACCAAATGGTGGAAAATAAAGGATAATTCTAATAACATGCAGCACTTGCAGGTCACTTTCCAATACATGCACCAGCAAAAGAGAAATCTACTTTATTCTACTCTCATCCACACTTCAGAAGCCTGTCACTGAAAATCATTTACAATGAGCTGATATTTTGTCCTCAGTCTTGTTATCCTGCCAGATGCATCAATGGATCAAGCAATATAATTATGCCTGCCTGTCAAGGCCACTCAGCGTGGTGCAGAAGGATACTTCCACTGACATTCAGTCACATGGTAAAACATCTGAGACAGATTTAAGAGCTGCCGCTGACTGCCAAAGCCTTACTTGTCACAACCAGCAGGTGTTTACAGCAATCTCTCTAATGCACCTATTGGTGACAACCCTGCACTATGCAGTTTTCTCCTGGACTGCAGTTTGAATTTTGTTGTTACCCACTGTCGACATTTCACTAGAACACAGACTTACCTGCCTGCCTTCACTCACTGCGTGACCCATAGTTGTGTTTTCAGTGAATGAACTGGTGGCATATGGATGTATCGAGAGCATGGTTTGTAGACGAGTGCTTCCCAGTTGAACCTACGAACAATGTTCTCCTGCACTGAAGTGTGAGTTATTCCACAAGCTTCCAGAGTATAGTGTTGCTCAAGAGATATCCACCTCCAAAAGCTTTCCATTTTGCGTCTTTTTGTCAGAGTTAGGCACTATTACCTTCTGTGATATTTATCTGTAAATAATTTGTGCTTAATAACATTTGTGTTGTAGATGATGCTGACTTACAACACTTTGTGTACTTTTCTGGTAATTATGTAAGTTGTTCCCTAATGTTAAACAAAACATAGCAAAGCAATTATGTTTACCACCACTTCATTGCTTTCAGAAAAGTTTTTGATAGCTAAACCTATATGTTAAGTATACTTTGACTGATTAGTGGATTATATATAACATGATATTTAAATGAAAAATGCATGAACCTATATTCCATGGTTTCTGCCTTGTTATGAGTTATTAAAATAAATTTTCTTTTTAAGTTTTAAAGCATTGCAAAAGTAAAAAATGAACTGAAAGTTATTCTCTATCCTGGCTGATACACACACACAAGATGCTGAGAAAGAATTAGAATCAACATTTTGTAGCACATAAGGACAAAGGAATAATAATAAATTTCTGACAGTAGTAATAAATGGGAAGAAACTACAAGTGGCATGGTGAAATGAAAAATAAAGATGATAAATGGGAGGAAACGGACACACATATTTGGGAAGACTAGATGTTCAGGCGCATGAAAATGAGAAATGAAAACAAAAGATTTCTCTTGGAGGAATGTGGAGTATTTTGGTTAGAATGGATCTTTCTGAGGCAATACAAAGTCTTAAACCTGATGTAATAGTTAAACAATCCTATTCAGAGTCCTGTATTGTATTGTCTTGTGAGTAGGTGATATTCTTCTGTGCCTAATAGCACAAAACTTTTTCTATTCATCTACATCTAAATGGATACTCTGCAAATCACACTTAAGTGCCTGGCAGAGGGTTCATCGCACCACATTCACAATAATTCTCTATTATTCCACTCTCGAGCAGTGAGTGGAAAAAACGAACACTTGTATCTTTCCATGCGAGCTCTGATTTTCCTTATTTTATCAGTCTGATTTTCCTTATTTTGTCATGATGATGATTTCTTCCTATGTAGGTCAGCATCAACAAAATATTTTTGCCTTCAGAGGAGAAAGTTGTTGATTGAAATTTCATGGAAGCTTCCACTGCAGCGAAAAACACCTTGGTTTTAATGGTGTCCATCCCAAATCCTGAATCATGTCCATAAAACTCTCTTCCCTATTTCGCTATAACACAAAATGTGCTACTCTTATTTGAACTTCCTCAATGTATTCCATTAAACCTATCTGGTAAGAATCCCAGACCGAACAGCAGTACTCCAGAAGAGAAAGACAAGCATAGCATAGGCAGTCTCCTTAACAGATCTGTTACATTTCCTAAGTGTTCTGCCAATAAAACACAGTCTTTGGTTTGCCTTCCCCATAACATTTTCTATGTGTTCTTTCCAGTTTAAATTGTTTGTAATTGTAATTCATAGGTATTTAGTTGAATTCAAGGCCTTTAGAGTAGACTGATTTATCGTATAACAGAAGTTTAACAGATTCCATTTACCACTCATTATGGATGACCACATACTTTTCATTATTTAGTGCCAGTTGCCAATTTTTACACTATTCAGATATCTTTCCAGTCGTTTTGCAATTTGTTTTGATCTTCTGATGATTTTACTAGATGATAAATGACTGTATCATCTGCAAACCATCGTTTATACAGATAAGGAACAGTAGAGAGCCTATAATGCTACCTTGGGGAACACCAGAAATTACTTCTGTTTTACTCGATGACTTTCGGTCAGTTACTATGAACGGTGACCTCACTGACAAGGAATCATAAATTTTGGACTTTCAGTTTTTTTGTTATTTTGCACTTACCTGTGCTTTGGAAACACGAATTTGAATGAATAGTTCTTCTCCAGTTGCTGCATGAGACTTTCAACTCTTTTCTGTAGTAATGGGCAAATTACTTCTGACAATGAACAAGCTGGTGAAATGGATGACCGAAGATAAGCGGGCACAAATTTTGATTTGGCTGCAATGAAATCATCTTCATGAACCTTTAAAAAAATCAGATCAGAGTAATATTGCCAATTAGTATCAAGTTCATCCTACAGACAGGATTATGACACACTGTATTTATGGGGGGGATTATAGAATTGTCAGTTATGTACATAGGTGACTTTAGAACTGTCCATAAAACATTGAATAATTAATTGCTTGAGTAGCCTATGAATACATTCAGTTCATATTATATACACAAACATCAATACATACAAACTTTGAGAAACCGTTTTATGTCATAAGGATTTATTGTACCATTAAACTTTTTGCTGTACTTTGCTCTGAAGAAATGCTGCGTTTCATTGCACACATAAGAGCTTCTGTGCAAAGTGCCTCTAGATCAGCACCACAGTATCCAGCTGTATTCTCAGCTAGGTGATCCATAAACTCGCTGCTAATATCAGTGTGCCAGTGTCTTGTGTGGATGTTTAAAATTGTTCTTCTAGCCTGTAGCCAAATATTTAAAAACTCATCAGATTTTGTTACAGATCCTTACTCATTTCATAACTAATACTTAATGACATTAATTTAATATGAATAAGGAGAAGAAGTACAAATGGAGAGTAATTTTATTGCAATTGGACTTCAGTTTTCATAAGAACGGATACATAAATGACAGTCAACTGCACATGTATGAAAATTAGAACTGTGTGGTAGACCAGCACAAGAATCTGAATCTCTGTCTTTCACAAGAAGTTCTCTCACCTCAGCCAACAAAATATGCTTCAGAAACTGGTACAAAATTGCCACCTGTTTGTCACTACTTAGTTGCTCACTGCTGCACAATTTATCTCGTTATGAAGACACAAGAACATATTGTGGCATATGTGAAATTTTTGCCATATTGTGGCATAATTGCTCACCTCTAAGTCAGGAGGGGGGAAGAAAAGTTCTTTATCAAATCTCCCAGGTCGCCTGAGAGCTGGATCAATCTCATCAAGTCTGTTTGTTGCTCCAATCACAACAACATCTTGGGGGGACTTCAGGCCATCCATTAATGTCAGCAAAGTTGAAACCACACTAGCATGGACATGGTCCTGTCGCTTAGATCGTATGGGTGCCACAGCATCTAATTCATCAAAAAATATTATAGCTGGCCTGTTAAGATATGCCTGAAAAAAAAATGCAAAAAATTAGTATGGCAGTGAATCTTTTAGGTCTTAACTGAATGGAAAAATTTTAGGAATCAATATTTTCATACACTTACTCTGCATAAGTATAAAATAAAATACAAAGGACTTTAAAATGAATGGGCTAGATGGGGAAAATCATAAAGCCGGGTGCACACAGGACATGCTGCACATAAACAAGTGACGCAGAGCAACATGGAATGCAGCAGAGGGTTGATAGGTGCACAGCAGTGTCCCAGGGTTCACTTGCGCATCACTGTAGTAGTAGTAGTAATAGTAGTAGTTGTTATTGTTGTTGTTGTTGTTGTTCTTGTTGTTGTTTTATACATCCATGGATCACTTTTAAAAGGATATTGGACATGTCTTAGCATTACAATTTAAGAAGAAAAAAAAGTAACGTAATGCACACATAAAGGCATTTACATACTTACAGGTCTAGTTTCACAAAAAATGGAAGGAAAAACTGAAAACTGCAAGTGTTACTTTCATAGTTATTTAACTTAGGGAAAAAACTTAGAAAATGTCAACAGTGGGTGAAACCAAAACTGAAAAGTCATAAAATAAGTGAAGAAATTAAGCTTCTAAATAATTTATTTATGGGCAGTGGTCAGTATGACATTAGTTATAGGATGCGCATTCCTACCTTCAGCAAAAGTGAAGAAGACTTACAGGATATAGTGAATGGAATGAACAGTCTGCTGAGCACATTGTATGAATAAAAAACTGAAGAAAGGCAAAACTAATGCTTAGAGGAATGAGTTTAGTGAGAAACATACCATCAAAAGTGGGGACCATGAAGTGGACAAAAAAAGCAGAAAAAGCAGACTACCACAGGCAAAGAAGGCAATCTTGGTCAAAAGAAGTCTACTAGCATCAAACATTGAGCTTAATTTCAGGAAAAAGTTTCTGAGGACATACATTTGCAGCACGGCATTGTATGGAAGTGACTAAGGACTGTAGGAAAACCAGAAAAAACGAATCAAAGTGTTCATGATGTGTTGCTATAAAAGAATGTTGAAATTAGCTGGACTGATAGGATAAGGGATGAGAAGCATCTCCACAGTATGGCAAGGATAGAAACATGTAAAAACACTGACAAGAACAAGAGACAGGATGATAGGACATGTGTTAAGACATCAGGAAGTAACATTCATGATGGTACAGGGAGCTGCAGAGAGTAAAAACTGTAGGGAAAGACAGTGATTGGAACATATACAACAAATAATTGAGGATACTGGGCGCAAGTGTTACTCTGAGATGATGATGGGTTTGACACAAGACAGCAATTCAGGGCAGACCATGAACCCCAAAAAAAGTGATGGAAAGTTTGAACATTTTTATCATATGTTGAACATTTGGTCAGATTGATTGAACCAGCAATAAAGAAATAATATGCCAATTATAGAAATTCCATGTGATCAAAACAGAGACTCACTTTTTTTTTCCTCCCCACACCTTCTGTCAGTCCACTACTGTCTTTGCTATCCACACTAGAGCTAGAGATGACCCCTGTGCTCCTGAATTGATTCAAAGAGCCAGATCTTCCTAAAGAGTGGATAATGGGTGATTCAGAAAAAATGAATAGTAGCTCATATGATTTGAAAATGCATTTCTGGTAGCTGTAATGAGCAGGAAGAAAATTCTGCACTAGGTTGATGTAATGGGGCCCTACATCACATCCTTAAGAAAACGTTTACCAAGCTACAAAAAATGTGTTATCGACCACGTGCACATGTGGATTTGCAAACCTTATTAGTACATGAAGTTTTTCCCATCTATGAAAACAGAAAATAAAGAAAGCTTCATTTTTTTCCAATTTATTGGCTGTTGGGCAGGATCCATTCAGCCACTTCAATAGTAATGCTAATTACCACGATATGAAAGTAAGCACAGCACAACACTCAGTCTGTGAGTGGGAAAAAAATTTTCAACTTTGCTGGGAATTGAACCTGGGAACCTTCACTTTGTAATTCACTGTGCTGACCACACAGCTACCACGGCAAATGAGAGTTGAGGCCTTCAGAACAGTACATTAATGCAGCAAACACTTGCATCATGTTTCCATTCTTGATTTTTTTTTTTAAATCTCAAATTTCAGAAGCTCAATAAACGTTTAGATGCTCCTGCATGAGTTGTTACATGTTACCCTTTGACTTAGCGATCATAAAAGATGTGCCATTCAGCCATCACTTGGCCAGAGCGTGCTGCAAAGTGATCCAGGCATCACTCCCCTCCCAATAGCTCAGCACTCCCCACCACTTACACAGATGGGACTGTAGGCTGTCTTACTAGCTCACTGCTCCCAACCACTCCCAGGGATCAGATTGCAAGGTAGCTCACTAGGTCACTGCCCCCCACCATTCTTAAGGATCAGTTTTCAAACTAGCTCACTGCTCTCCACCAAGGCAACTAGCTCTCATGGACAAAATCACATGGAACAGACCACATGGCTACTTGAGGCAGCACCCTGTTCTCTGTGCTCTTGGCAGAGTGAAACAGCTTGCAAATTACTTTCATGACTGAGCACATCTCCATCCAAGTTCAGATCTTAATTCTTTGTATCCTTATTTGATCTGTTCTAATCATCATCTTCTTGTGTTGCTCTTCTGTTTTCTTGTTGTGTGAATGTTCTTGTTAGGTATACTATTATATCTTCTTCTAGGTCTGTTGCAATTATAGTTTTTTTTTTTTGGTATGTCAGTAGCCTTTACGCATCTGTTAATTACTTTGTGTGGATAGAATACTAAATGTAACAGTTATTTTAACATACAAGATAGTCCATGTATACAGATTGTCTCAGGAGGAATGTTCAATATTCAGAGATATGACAGAACAATAATTCGAAGCAAAAACCTAAATATGGACACAAGCCCTATTCAAAATGGTTTCTGAGACAAAACATATTTAAAATTATTTTTGTATATTTTGCTTGAATAACATTAAATTTGTGGGCACTAGTGAACAAATATCACAGTACAAAATTAAATTACATTAAGTCTCCTTTAAAAGGGGCCTACTATTCATTTTTTTCTCAACGACTTTTAGGTTGCATGAAGACAAGAGAATATGGAAATTCTTGTGCAACGCACAAGCATTGAAGTGTAGGTAAGCCAGTTTGAGGGAGTTTCTTGACTTGAGATACCGCGTATCCTATATCAAATTATTTGTCTGGAATTTGTCTACATTACTATGGTACATTGTACACAATGACAATGAACTGAATAACAAAGAAAATAAGTAGCAATGTACATTAAATACATTCTGTCTCTAAAACCATTCAGAAGAGTGCATACATCCACATGAAGTTTTTTGCTTCAAATGATCGTTCCTGTCATATCCCTGAATATTGACCATTCATCCTGTGACAGCCTGTATATTAAGGTTAATTTTTATTTATTCATTAATGCCCTGAGGAGTTCTCTTACACCAGGCCAGAATTTTATATGTAATTACAAAACTTATTAAAATCACAGTCACTTAAAAATCACAATATTTTTAATATGATATCTCTTCTTCTTTCCTCTGCATGTAGTAGGTATTGCCTGTTACACCCTCTTGACTGAAATTGTTGATTTCCTTTGGGCTTCCTAAATATCTTCTGCCCACTTGCTAATAATTATCACCAATTTTGGTAATCTGTCATCTTCCATTCTTTTGACATAATCCTTCGAGCTGTTTCTGTATTCTTTAATCTGCTCATTTAAGTTTTTCACTCTCAGTTCTTTTCTGATGTCTACATTCACTCTCCCCTCATACAGAATGTACCCAGCTACTCTTCTTAGCAATCAGATCTCTAGTACTTGTATTCCGATGGGAACAAGTGTTTCTACTGTGTTGTGCAGGAAATATCTTCAAGATCTGGGCAGCAGCAGTTATTGTGATCAGTAGTGGATCAACAATAAGCTTGAGTATTTGGTCTGTGACACCATCCTGTACAGTAAATGCTGAGCTGAAGGATTTTTCAACAGCATTGTCAGCTCAAGAAAGAAATTTTCGCAACTACTGTCATTTACCTCCGAAAAATAATCAGTAAGTCTATGTTTTATTTACAGTTCAGTAAAAGTTATTGCTAAAGTCAAGGACTACTTTATTTCCTTGATTGGGACAATGCGATCAGCTGCAGCTCCTACCTTGCCTACTCTTCCCTAGGTCACACAAGCTTTTCTATAGAGCATCTGGTCTTTATGTTTTATATTAGTGTCTTGGCATGTCTTATTTATTGTTTATCTCAGTTTGATTGATTCTGTTTGCTTTCTGAATGTAATCAATTTTATTTTCAAGGGTAGGAGATCATTTGTGAGTCCAATGTATAGTGTCTCTGACATTCATGGACTGTTTTAGCTCTTCTGTTAGCCAAGGTGCAGGTTTTCCATTCAGGTTTCCTATCTTTGGGGGAGCATTTTCTTATGTAACAGAGATAGTTTGGTAATGATGCTGTGAGCTGATACTCCAGGTTTGAATGTCTTTGCTTGTGGATTTCATGGCAAATATATGTATGGGGGCCTGACTATAGGCTGCATTATGGCTACATGGAAGCTGAAATACTGTTGCATTTGAAGAAGAAACTACACACTCGAATTTCACAGTGAAGGGGCAGACTATTTATGTTAGTGTTCCTAGCATTATTTGTATGATCCTAAGTTGAATTGAATTTTGAAAGGTCAATTTGAAACAGGCTATCCCACCTACAGTCGGAGGTCTGGGGAGGGTTCACATTAGGCAAATTTCTGTTTGATATTTATGAACATATATTTGTCTTGTTTGTCTAAATTAGTATTGGATGTGAGTAGCATGATCGGTAATAAGTCAAAGTGTTTGTATGCCACTACACCACCTCCTCATCTGTTACTTCTGTGATATGTTAGGACAGTGAAGTCTATATCTAGGAAACTAGAGAGAATGCTTGGCTTGGGCCTGGTGTCCAAGTTCATTAGAAGGAGGACATGGATGTCGATATTCTGAAATATATGGCAGAGTTCATCAAAATGAGTTGAAAGTTATGGCCAACTATGTTCTACAGTAACAATGCAAGCCCGATGGTAGAATTGTGGCTGCACGAGTAGACACGTTCGTAGCTCCTAAAGCACAGACTTTGGAGTTCATCTGCACTGTTCTTTTCCAGTCTTTATCTGCACCATTACCCTATCATCTCTTGTTCACATGCTATGTAGTCCAAATTCTGATATCACATTATTCAAAATTTTTGTCTTTCAACAGTGAAATTCTCGCATATTGCCAGGCTTGTCTTCATGAGTTCCTTAATCACTATGACTGTTTCAGACCTGTTCGTATGTGATACAAACTTCACGATTGTGGCTCTAGGTTTCACAGATCACAACTTCCTACATCCTACTCTATAACTTTTGATTATAGAATGTGCTGCACTTATATTTTTTCTCAATTTAAGCTTTTACAATGTAAAATGGCTGTGTTAATAGCAAATGTTTTAATTTTACCAGTGTACTTCCAGTGCTGCATGACAATATGTTATCCACATTGCCTTTGCCTAGAAGAATTACGAGCAATGTTTGGTACCATTTTACCAAATTGGAAGAGAAAGGAAAATGCCACTACTGTCAGCAGATAATAGTCATGGCTTCTGGCTCATCATCAAACCTGAAGAGACATATAAAATCGAAACAGCCTACAGTGCCTCTGGAACAATGTGGAACAAGAAGCCAATATAGATCACCATCAATCGATGCAGAAATTCGATAAATCATTTCTTGTGAACTGTTCTCACCAATGTATGCTCCCAGCTTGAGAAAAAAGAGAAATTGGGTCTCAAGCACTATCCAGCCCATCAGTGTCATCAGGTTCTGGACCAAGTTCTGATTTATCTCCTTTTAAAGGTAAAACTAAAGAATAAAACTAAAGAATATACTCAAGAAACAAAGTCACTGGTTGATAATTTGTTTAAAAGGTTGTCAGAGTGGCTTGGTGTTATCTCCAGCAATGAAATGATTAGTCAGGCAACATTACTGGACCCCCAATTCAAAGGCAAGGATTTTCAGATGGCAAAAGCTTTCAGGCCTGCTACATGAAAGCTCTTGCAGAAATTAAAACATTGGTTGTTCAATAAGGAAAATCAGAGCTCATGTCTCAACTAGTTACCACCATTACGCACTAGACTTCTTCAGTCTGGTAGGAGTTCAATCAAACTATTTGTCACCTTCTAGCAAGTCACAACCCAGAAAATGCAATAATTGTCAAATTGGACAAATATTTGTGGAGGGATATTTGCCTAGAAACAGTGATCCCTTAAACTGGTGGGAAACAAAAAAATGCTGTGTCCAATGCTCTATCAATTGTTTCTAAAAGTATTATGTATCACAGCAATATCAGTAGCCTGTGAACAAATATTTTCAAAAACAGGACAAATATGCACTGAGAAGAGAAAGAGACTCACATCAACTAAAATGGGTAAAATTTTATTCATAAATGACAACAACGATTAATTTCTCTTTTATGGGAACAGATATGATAATCCTGACCGTAAACAGGGTGTTACAAAAAGGTACAGCCAAACTTTCAGGAAACATTCCTCACACACAAAGAAAGAAAATATGTTCTGTGGACATGTGTCCAGAAATGCTTACTTTCCATGTTAGAGCTCATTTTATTACTTCTCTTCAAATAACATTAATCATGGAATGGAAACACACAGCAACAGAACGTACCAGCGTGACTTCAAACACTTTGTTACAGGAAATGTTCAAAATGTCCTCCGTTAGTGAGGATACATGCATCCACCCTCCGTTGCATGGAATCCCTGATGCGCTGATGCAGCCCTGGAGAATGGCGTATTGTATCACAGCCATCCACAATATGAGCACGAAGAGTCTCTACACTTGGTACCGGGGTTGCTTAGACAAGAGCTTTCAAATGCCCCCATAAATGAAAGTCAAGAGGGTTGAAGTCAGGAGAGCATGGATGCCATGGAATTGGTCCGCCTCTACCAATCCATCGGTCACCGAATCTGTCGTTGAGAAGCGTACGAACACTTCCACTCAAATGTGCAAGAGCTCCATTGTGCATGAACCACATGTTGTGTTGTACTTGTAAAGGCACATGTTCTAGCAGCACAGGTAGAGTATCCCATATGAAATCATGGCGGTGAATCAAGGAAGTACAGTACATACTGACGAAACTAAAATGAGCTCTAACATGGAAATTAAGCGTTTCCAGACACATGTCCACATAACATCTTTTCTTTATTTGTGTGTGAGGAATGTTTCCTGAAAGTTTGGCCATACCTTTTTGTAACACCCTGAATGATAAAGGCTTCAATTACATTTGTGTTGATTGTCATATTGTGTTTTTTTCCCAATAAAAATATCAAAGTATAACAAGAATCAGTCTCCATTCTTAAAATTTTTCCACTTGATGAAAAATATTTAATATTTTGTTGTAATATTTACCACTATTGCTGTAGACAAAATTTAAAACTTTTGTATCTGAAAATTACTAGGGACATACACAAAATTATTGCTCCTCTTCACATGTTCTTTCAAAATAGGGCCAAATCAGATAAGAATACAGGTTTAGTGACCTAAATTAAAGAGGTGGTGTACCTTCCTTTCACTTATTTTTGTGACTGAATGGTGAGTGACCAGTTATGAAAAAGAACTAGTTCATTCCACTGAGTGATCAGATCTGATCTAATCTCTGAAAAGAACAGTTTTGCCCATTTCTAGTCCACTTTGGATATGGCATGCTGCACAGAACCACTTTCCTTGGTTTTGTGTGTGTAGCACATCAAGTGTGGATGCAGCTTAACACTAAAAAAATTGTTATCCAAATCAAAATGACAAGCATGTGTTGTGGACAATAACAATGCAGAACAAAATGTAAAATATCTCACACTTTATGTACTCAGCTCCTTGTTTTGATGAGAAAAAAGCTGGAAATCAGAATGTAAGGAAGTGGAAAGACACACTCATTGGCCACAAAAAATCCAGATCAGGAGTAATTGCTACCTCCATAACAGAAATAGGACATACTAATAGTAATTTGCCACATGTATTAAGATAGCTTGTGAAGTACAATTGTAGTGGTGAATGTGGTAAGAATATATAGTGAGACTATAGTGTCATCAAAAGATTGACAGGTAAACATTGCATTTTTTTTGGATCCATTTACGCCTCTGACGTATCTCTTCAAAGTAATCAAGCAAAGATCTCAATGATTGTTCACTTACATTCTGAAAGACATGATTCATCATGTAGTACTGTCATAAATATGCTAAATTGTTCAGAATGTATTTGCAAATGTGGAAGTTTTTCATCAATGCATAAGAAAGATGGTAAATGGTCAAACGAAAGTGAGAAACTGAAGAAGATGTAACGCCCATTATGTCTACACAGTCCATGAAAATGGAGTTATAGCTCAAAAACACATTGGACAGTAACTATGAAATAAAACTATTGTGAGAGAAGATAGAGTATTAATAAATATATCCCTAACCTGGAAGTTACAGTCACAGTGATTTGTGACTCTAATATTAACAACAGAATTACAGATCTCCTATTGGTGCACTACTGTCTCATTCTGCCTCAGTAGTGAGTAACCAAAAAGAGTGTGCTTGGACAAGCCTCTTTTTATCTACCAGCACCACATTGAACCTCTTTGCAGTTGTGCAGAGTGGCATGGTTTTCTGTCCATACTAGATATGACATGCTGTAGTGAAACCCTTCCCTTGGTTTTGTGTGATATGTCCACTGCATATGCAATTTAATGCTTAAAAAATTAATCTGATGAAAGAGGATGTGGTATTCAAATAAAATGATAAGCATGTGCTGTGGTCAGTAATAATGTAGAACAAAATGTAAAGTATCACAAGCTTTATATACTCATCTCGTTGTTTTGAGACAAAAGATGGAAAGCAGGATATGTGGAGGTGAAAGACACACTCATTGGCCACTAAAAACCCAGCTCAAGAGAAATTGCAACCTCCATAACTGAAATGGCAGGATGTGCTTTAGTAATTTGCCACACATCTTATGGTAGTTTGGGAAGTACAAATGTAGAGGTGAATGTAGTAAGAATATATAGTGAAACTAAAATAAATGTAGGCTGTTTCCCATGTAGCAATTAACTTAAGGTCCCTAAAGTTATGAAATATATTAGATATAATTTACAAGAATTTTTAGCAATGTACAGCACATATCTGCCAAAATAATGCCATACAAAAGTATTAAAATACCAGACAAAAATTTCTTGAGTACGTGACAAAGATTGCTTACATTTTTGAACAGCTCCCTTATTTTTCTTTCAGATTCACCAAGCCACATGGTGAGGCACTCTGCTCCATTCTGATGAAAAAAGGACACCTTCTTCCTATTTCTTTTGCATTCATTGGCTAAAGCTGCTGCAGTCAGAGTCTTTCCTGTTCCTGAACAATGAAGAAAAAATTATGAAGGGCTAAGATCTAACATCATATTAAACATATTAAAGATACAACTACATTTGAATGTTACCTGGCGGACCATGGAACAAAACTCCTCGTGGAGGTTTAACATGAAATCTTTTAAATATATTTTGGTTCCTCCAGGGGAGCAAGATGGCATCCTTCAAGTACTGTATATTTTCCTCTAATCCTCCAATAGAGTTAAAATTAACATTGTCCATCATCTGAGCTGTCTAAAGACAGGGCAGGCTGTAAGAGGATATTGCCTGATGACTTCATGAACTGTAATGAAAACAATGACATTACTTCCCAACAAGAAAGCAGAAAAGAACAAAGGTACATAGGTTAGGACTTAATGTCATCAGAGAAGATGGAGCATTTGGAGTACTAACTCTACTGGACAAGGTGAGAAAGGAAAACCGGCCACGGCCTTGCCAAATGATCTAACCCCTGTTTTCATCTTAAATGATTGAGGGATATTAGGGAAAACCTAAATATGAATCACTGGATGGAAATTTGAACTTTTCTATTCATAAACACTACTTGACAGAGAGCCAAATTAATGATTATAGCAACAATAACAATAGCAGTGCTAGCAATAGTTTCAATTACAGAAAAATGTAAGTTGATAAAATCTTTAAATATTTTTAAAGATTCTCTGTGTGCATCTGTCCAAATTTAACACATCATCACGACTTTGTCATATGTATAAATATTTTATTAAGGACACATCAGCTTTAAACAAAACCAGGGAAATTAAGCAAGTCAGATATGTAGTGGCATGCAGTATTGCAATCATGAGATAATAAGTTGTGGAGTATGAATATGTGCTTTGTGTTTTTCTTGTACTCAGTATATTGATATTTTTTACTGGTCTTGTTGCCTACAGAAGCAACTTGTGCGTAATAAATAGAACAGGGAAATTTACGTATGTACAGGTGAACTTTTTTGGGAGTAATGTGTAATTACAACTAAATGTTTTACTGCACATTATCATGTTTTAAAGCTATTGCCTTGTGCATAAACTTATATCATTGTCAGTGCATGTAAATTTGTGTGTCTGGTGTTCACTCACTTAGTCATTCATTCACATGTTCCATAGACGTCATCAACAAGAAGAACCTTTACAGGGAGGCGGACTATGTCAAGATATACATTAATGAATGATGAAGAAATCATAGAAACTTAATCTGTATGATGTATTAACAATAATGTATCACTATATTATAGCATGTTAGTCATGTTTATGTGAGCACAGTTTAATCAAGTAGATTGGAAAGAAAATTGCTACTTTGAAAAAAAGATGCCGTCTCTCTGTTATGCTTGATATATGTTATTTATCTGTTACTGGAAGCTTCATAAGTACTTGATTAAAAGTGGCCTTTTACGAAGAAAATACTTACCTATATCTGTAAATGTTGAGTCCTATTTACAGTACATTACTAATTTTTATGCAGATTGAACATTGCTATTTGTCATGTAACTAACAGAACTTTTCAAAGCATGAATCTATATATTCTGATAATATGTGTGAAGAATGGCTAATGAGACATAGTTGCAGTTTTCTTTTGAATTCATGAGGATTTCCAATTTGTTGCTTTATATTAGACAGGAGCTTGTTGATTATCTTCCCACCAGTGCACTTAACTTCAACATGAACTGTACACAAGAAGGCAAAGTCTACATTACAATTATTTTTGTATTTTGCATTGTGATTGTGTAATTCCCAGTTCAGCTGAGACTGATTTTTATTGTCAGCAACAACAACCATTATGAAGCCAATGTACTGGGAAGTGAATGTAAGCACTCACAAAGCACTCACATATTCTTAAAAAGGTTTCTGCTACATGCATGTTGATTTACATTGTGCAATATTCTACATTCTCACTTTTGCTGGATAAACACTTTCTTTACTTTAAGTACACTGCCTTAGAAGTAATTCCAAAAGATAACAACAAATGAAAAACATGAAAAGATAGCCAACACTTTTTTTAAATCAACACAATGATGTTTCTAAGAACAAAACTCGCCAAACTGAACTGCTTGATTAGATTATCTACATGTTACCTCGATTTCAAACAATCGAAAATCTGGGATGGAGGAACAATATGGATTAGGACAGAATGTTACTCACCACACTGAGGACATCTTGAGTAGCAGACAAGCAATTTTAAGGAAACAGAGTAGACTAAGCTATCAGACAAATTCCTTTATCAGATTTAGAAAAACACACACACACTCTCTCTCTTGGAGATGACAGTGGCCATGTTTGTGAGATGTGCATATATGAATGTGTATGTGAGTTTTTCTATTGTTCTGTAAATTCTGTTTCAGTGTTTGATTAGAAAGTCACTTGGTGTTCCCAAAGGTTATATGAAAATAACATGATATTGAGATAATTCCATTCAATATCGGAACATCAAGACAATTCCATTTCATTCTAAGAGTGCCCTCTGTAGAGGGTGCAGTTGTTTGGTGATTTAATTGGCATGAAACAAACTTTCTTTACAAATGTGCATCCTTACTTTTGAATTTTGAGTCGACAAATATGCATGTTGAGAAAATGCATTATGTAAATGATCTAACTGATTGCAAATAAAAAAATACTGAAAGGGTGACATGTTGATACACATGAGAAACAACAAAGTATCACTATAAAATGAACATGCCTTGATTACTCTAAGATTCTTCAATATACAGATAAATATTTTTTAAAAAATTAAGAAGACAGTCACATATCAAATTAAATGATCTGTAGTGTTTTGTGCTCTCCTGTACGATATGGCAAAAAATATAGTGTCTCTTTCGAAAATGTGAAATTTGGTACATTATAAGGTACAGCTAATGTCTCCAGGATGAAATCCACACAATTTACTGTGAAGATGATAATGACCAGTTCAGCTTCAGTATTTCATGGAAGGTTATGGATGTATGTCAGGCACATTACAATTCTACACCATGTGAACAGGACACTTAAAACATTTTTAATTAATGGTAAGAAATTGTCCTATGTGAGATAATACTGAACAGGCATATCTGGTTATTTAGTTCTCACTAGCAAGTAGTAAACATGTAACTACCACTAGCAAAACTAAACATACCTTTCCATTACAATATGAATCCTCTTACTTAACTTCAATTTTGAAACTAAGGGGAAATTACCCAAAAGCTGCAATTAATACAGCTGTGATGCATACAGAATGCAAATTGGAAATTAACATAAACTGCGTTGGTGCACTAAATAAATTTTGTTAGGTATACTATCAGGTGAAAGTGTCAGGAGGCTACATCACAGATCCAAAGAATAAACAATCTGAAGTGGCTCAGAATTTACACAGATTAATGGAATACCAAGTATTATTTTTTTGTTTATTTATTGTGACTTTTGGCATGAAGGTCACACAGTCAAGGAGTACAAAGTAAGATGAAAACTGTATAGGTTAATGAATAGTGGTGCTGAACTAGTCTTTAAGCAAATAATAAAAATGGAAAATATGACATCTATGTAAGTAATATGTCAAAGTATACTGAAATTTCTCTAATATGTGACAGAAAATTTATTAAGTTAACTTGTGATTGTAGTCATTAGTAAAGTTTCTTGAACATGAAGTAAATATCGGCACTGTTAAAGATTAGAAATTGTGGGACAATCGCAAAACAGGTTTCACTTGTTATGAAGGGAATGTTGTGAACAAAAAAACCTAACTCTTTGGCTATGTTGCTATTTTGCAGATCAGTCTGTTTCCACAACTATCATAACAGACTTTTGTAAGCTACCCAGTTCATGGTATACACCAGGGATATGCAAAAAGCACATTATTTTTTCTCAAAAATATATTCCCTTGATTGTTGGTAAGGATGTGCATGAAATGAAAGAAAGTGTGAGTATGAAACCCACTGCCAGCATACAGCCGATTCCTCTCAGATAGTACCACCATCTATGGGCATATCAAAACCAACAGCATCGCAAACCCACATTGCATGAAAGACTGCAGATAGGTTTGGCATTTAATCTGGAATATTTACACAGTCTGGTGATTAAAAAGTACTGAACACCTCTCTTCAACTTGTCAAATGTCAAAAACGAAAATTTCTTTCACCACCAGGGTTAAAAGTAGGTACCTCTAGAACAAGCAATATAGCAGTACCATGTGTATGTGAGCATGTTTTTGGAGGCATGTTATCAACATTTGTGAATGTCACGATGAAGGTACACTCACAGTTCAGAATTTCATATGCCCATTACCTTTTTATAGATATTGTGTCACACTTAGTATTATTATGGTTATCAGTAGTATAATCTCTGGAACATAGTATAGATCAAATAATTTTGTCTCATAAGTCATGTACAAAGACAGTTGTTGGAGTGTGAAATGAAAAAGGGAAAAAGCTATAACAAAGATATGTCATTTGCACTGCATAGATTCATGCAGTTATAAACTGCCACATTAGAAATTTTTATCCAATTCATATTTCTTTATTTTCTCCCCCCTCTACTTCACTGGCTAGGAGTGTCAAAATCAGTGTCAAAATGATTTTCCTTCTATAACAGGAATAAGCCTGGAGTTCAGAGTGCTTTGTATGACAGGTCATTAGGACCTGAGCAAAGCTTGGACTGGAAATACTGTTCTGGCATTCTCTTGAACAGATTGGACAATATCACAAGAAACCTAAATCTGAAACACTGTTTTCCCTATTAGGAGTCTAGTTCCTCAACCATTGTACCACCTTAGTTGTTGGTTGAGTCAAAAGGAATACCAGAAGCAGTATTAACATGAAAGCTAACTGTTGAGACTCGCCGATCATTCAAAGTGCCGCAGCGCAATTACGCGCATCCTCTACGTGCGGCGCTGTCTGCCAGCCATGCAGCAGCTGCGCCACATAAGTGGCCACCTGAGCAGCGGCCGCTAGACTTGGACTCAGTGCTCATTTGAATGCTAATGTGTACACACGTCTTGCTTGTCAACTTACTCTGTGACTTATACGTGTTGTGTCATTCTTAAATATATGTGTTAAACTTGACGTTATATCAATTGGCGACGAGGTAGTGGATTTCTCCTTTTCACTGTTGACCCACAGGGTTCCATGGCTACTGTCGAGCAACTATTGCAAAATCTCCTTGAACAGCAAACGCTTCTAACAGCGGTGATTCGCGATTTCGTCGCGGCGTCAAATGCGGGGCGTTTTTCGTCGTTGGCTATACCTCCTTTTCCTCCTTATGACGAGACGGCAGAAGACTGGTCTGATTATGAAAAACATCTTCGACAGCACTTCTTGGCATTTCATGTCATGGACGAACAACCATGTAAGTCTCTGTTCCTTTCCTGGATTTCACCTCAAATGTATCGGTTGTTGTCGCAATTGGCTCCTTTGAAGGATCCTGCGTCTTTGTCCTTTGCTGAAATGTGCTCACTTCTGTCTGTCTATTTTCAAAAGCAAACGCATGTGGTAGCCTCTTTGTTGCCTTTTATCGTTGTCCAAAAACAGCCACATCAGTCCTATCGCGCTTGGGCTGCTGAACTTCATGGCCTCAGTCGAAAGTGTCAATTTGTTACTGACGTTCACAAAAAACCCTATGCCGATTCCATGGTATGGGATGCTATTATCCGGTCGGCGCCCGACAAAGAAGTTTGGCAACATGCCCTTCAGTTGGCGAATCCGACTCTAGATGAAGTTCTCTCCACTGTGCAGTCTTTTGAAATTTCTCGTGCCGCTGGGGCGCAAATAGAGGCGTTGGGTGATGTCGGGGAAATACAACCTCTGTGCATTGTTGACGACGTGTACGGCGCGTCCCTGCCGGCCGACGTGGCCGCAGTGCGCTCCCACGCGCATCCTCAGCCTAGCCGTAAACAACCCGCTAAGAAACTGCAGCAAAAACCCCGGCAACTTCCTTCATGTCCGCGGTGTTTTACGAAACATTCACACGAGGATTGTCCCCAACGTTGGGCTGTGTGTCACAATTGCAAAAAGAAAGGTCATGTGTCTTCCGTTTGCAAATCCGACCGCATACATGATGTTCATGAACATGACGCTGATTCTGATTCTGTATTGTCTGTCAATTGCACTTCTTCCCTTTCAGGGAAGTTATTCCTCACTGTCCAAATCCTTAGTCGAGATGTTCACATGCAAGTGGATACCGGTTCTGCTGCCACTATAATTAATTCTCAGACGTATCTTCAGTTGGGTTCTCCACTCCTGTCACCTGTCACTCGGCAATTACGGACGTACAATAAACAGAAGATTTCTCTCTTGGGACAGTTTAATGCTGAGGTATCTTACAAATCCGTCGTTCGCACTGTTCCCATATTTGTGGTCGACCAGAGCAATGCGGAAAGTCTTTTTGGTTTCGATGCCTCTCGCGTTTTTGGGCTCTCCATAGATGACTCTTTCAATATTGTCTCTGATGCTATTCCTTATGCTCAACTGGATTCCTTGTCGACGACATTTTCGTCCATTTTTTCTCCTGAGTTAGGCCATGCAAATGACTTTGAAGCTCATATCACGCTCAAACCCACTGCTCGGCCTAAGTTTTTCGGGCTCAGCCCATTCCTGTGGCCCTACATGATCGGGTAAAATGGGAGTTAGATTGTCTCACTACTTCAGGGGTCTTGCTTCCTGTCACTTCCAGTGAGTGGTCCTATCCTGTCGTTGTCGTTGCTAAGCCAAATGGTGATATTCGTCTCTGTGGCGATTTCAAAGCCACTGTAAATGCTCAATGCCTCATCGACACTTACCCTATGCCCCGCCCTGAAGATCTGTTCACTAAACTTGCTGGAGGCCAGTATTTTTCTAAATTTGACCTGTCAGAAGCTTATCATCAACTTCCTCTCGATGCTGCTTCCCGGCAGTTTCTGGTCCTTAACACGGCTTTCGGCCTCTATCAATACCAACGCTTGCCATTCGGGGTTGCTAGCGCCCCTGCTCTCTTTCAGCGATTCTTGGAACAATTATTGCTCCCTGTCCCTGGGTGTATCAATTACATGGACGACATTGTTGTCACTGGCTCCACCACTGAAGAACATCTTCAAAATCTCCGCACACTTTTTCATGTCTAACAGACTGCCAGTCTTAAGTGTAATCTTCAGAAATCACAATTTTTTCAGGCATCTATCATGTACTTGGGGTTTCAACTCTCTCGGGATGGTATTCGTCTGCTTCAGCAAACTGTTGCTGTGATCAATGCCCTTCCTTGCCCTACATCTGTTAAGGAACTGCAGGCCTCCTTGGGGAAAATAACATACTATCACAAGTTTTTATCGTCTGCGGCTTCGGTGGCTCAGCCGTTGCATCGCCTACTGCATAAAAACGTGCCTTTTCACTGGTCCGCGTCGTGCGAAGCGGCTTTCTAGCAATTGAAGTCTATGCTGAAACAGGCCCCGTGCCTGGCTAACATCTTGTTCTTGCCACAGACGCCTCTCAATACGGGGTCGGTGCAGTCCTTGCGCACTGTTTTTCTGACAGTTCAGAACAACCCATTGGTTATGCCTCCAAAACGCTCATGGATGCCCAACAAAAGTATTCTCAAATTGAGAAAGAAGCTTTGGCCATTATTTATGCTCTTCATAAGTTTGGTGTTTTTCTCTATGTTACGGATCACAAACCACTTGTTCCCTTGTTTCATCCATCAACGTCACTTCCCGACAAGGCTGCACACCGCCTCCAGCATTGGGCTCTTTACTTGTCTCGTTTCAATTATGAGATTCATTTCCAGCCAACGGCTCAACATGCAAATGCTGATGCTCTGTCTCGCCTTCCCATGGGTCCTGATCAGGCATTCGATAGGGACGAACTTTTGTGTTTCCACCTGGATGTTGCCGAGCAGCGGGTTGTGGACGGGTTCCCCATCACTGGGGACTGGCTGGTGGCTGCTACAGGTTCTGACCCTACCCTCTCCTGGGTTTTACGCTGTATTCAGAAGGGTTGGCCAGATCGCCCGTCTGCTAAGACTTCTGATCCGTTACGGAACTACTACGCTTTGCGCTACCGCCTCATGGCTAGGGATGGTGTTATCCTCCTCTCCACCGACAATGCTTCACCGCCTGTTGTGGTACCTGCGTCTTTGCGTGCTTCAGGCTTGCGCCTCCTTCACCAAGGGCACTGGGGTGTGTCTCGCACAAAATCTCTGGCGCGCCGTCATGTGTACTGGCCTGGCATCGACTCTGAAGTAGCACACATGGTCACTGCGTGCGGCCCTTGTGTGTCACAGGCTGCTGCCCCGAAGTCATCTTTGTCACTGTGGCCTTCGCCTGAGAAGCCCTGGGAGCGCATTCATGCTGACTTTGCGGGACCCTTTTTAGGTACTTATTGGCTCCTCGTAATTGACGCCTACTCTAACTTTCCTTTCATTGTCCGTTGCACGTCGCCTACCACCACGGCAACCACCAGTGCTCTCGCCCGCATTTTTTCTTTGGAAGGCCTTCCCTCTACTCTTGTTACTGATAATGGTCCACAATTTGCCTCTTCCGAATTTGCGGACTTTTGTGCTCGTCACGGCGTTATGCATGTCACGGCCCCACCGTTCCATCCACAATCCGACGGTGAGGTTGAACGACTGGTCCGCACATTTAAGGCTCAGATGCGGAAACTTCTGACTTCTTCTGCTGCTGATGATGCGCTTCTCCAGTTTCTGGCGTCTTACCGTTTCACCCCCATGGGCGACCACAGCTCAGCTGAGCTCTTACATGGACGACAGCCCCACACGCTACTTCATCTTCTGCGGCCTTCCACCTCACAGGCACGGGTGCCTTCACTTGGCCGGTTCACCACCGACGACCTCGTCTGGGTACAGGGATATGGCAGGCGGCCAAAATGGAGCCCGGGCCACATCTTAAGACACCGTGGCAGATGCCTGTATGAAATCCAGACGGACACGGGTGATGCAGTGCGTCATTCGGACCAGCTTCGGCCTCGTGTGCCAGCAATGCCTGTTCTGAATGCCACTACACCACCTTTGGCTCTACCTGACGTTCGGGATCTTGGCATCTCTCAATACTCACAACGCAGCCCTCTCACCGTCATCGCGATGCCAGCACAAGAACGGACGCCACCAGGAGACATGACCATGCAGGAACCGGATGACCATCCTCTGTCAGAGCAAATCTACTCGCCTCCTCCTCCAACGGACGCCGACACATCGCCCATGTCTCCTGTCATATCAACTGGACTTGCCGCAACGGGCAGATTGGTACATGGGGCCCCAGCAGATTCGACCCCTACGTCTCGGGGACACTTCTGTCCGTATGGGAAGCCTCCTCCTCGAGACTTTACGGCAAGTCAAACAACGCCTATGGACGTTAGCCATCTCCAGGACACCTCCATCAAGACCAGTGCAACAATTTCAAAGGGGGGAAAAGTGTTGTGACTCGCCGATTATTCATAGTGCCGCCGCACCACTACGCATGTCCTCTACGTGAGGTGCCATCTCCAGGACACCTCCATCAAGACCAGTGCAACAATTTCAAAGGGGGGAAAAGTGTTGTGACTCACTGATCATTCAAAGCGCCGCCGCACAATTATCCACGTCCTCTACGTGCGGTGCTCTCTGCCAGCCATGCAGCAGCTGCGCCACCTAAGTGGCCAGCCGAGCAGCGGCCACTAGACTCGGACTCGGTGCTCATTCGAATGCTAACGTGTACACATGTCTTGCTTGTCAACTTACTCTGTGACTTATATGAGTTGTGTCGTTCTGAAATATATGTATTAAACTTGACGTTATAACACTCACTTATAAAAAAGAATCTCTACAAGAACCATTAGGTTGATGCATAAGTTCATAGTGTTTTCGTTTTGCATGTTTTTATTGTGGTTGCTATGGGTTTATTTATTGACTGTCACATTTTATTTGCAGTTCACTGTTGGTATTTGAGTGTACATATTGTCATTTGGAGGTAGTGAGTGAAGCTATGTACACTAGAAAATAGTGTGCCAAGTGGAGAAATCGGAAAATTTCCAATATATTCTTCTGTTTGATTTCAATAGATAGGTGACAGCACAGGAGGAAGGCAGAAACATTTGAACTGTGTATGGGGATAATGCCCTCAGACGGAGCATGGTAAAAAAATGGTTTTCTCACTTTGAGGAGGATTTTTTGACATTAGTGACCCACCATATACAGGAAGACCTATGTGTTTTGACAAAGATCATTTAAACACATTAACCCACAATGATACACACCAGTGTGCTCGAGAACTGGCAAATGCGATGAACTGTGATCATTCCACCATCACATGACATTTACAAGCAATGGGGAAGATTTAAAAATTGGGTGTATGGGTACCACATGCTCTAAACCAAACTCACAAATATCAGTATGTGACCATATACGCATCTCTGCTTGCTCGTTATCAATTAGCTCAGAGCAACACTGACCATTACTATCTTGTATCGTTACTGGTAATGAGAAATGGCATCTTTATGCTAACATAAGGAAAAGAAAGGAATGGTTGAGCCCAAACAAAGTAGCAACTCCCTGTGCAAAGACCTACGCGCATCTACAAAAGGTAACCTTATGCATCTGGTGAAACAGTGATGGCATGATGTGCTTATGAATTGCTTCCCCAAGGCGTAAGCACCACTGCTGACATTTACTGTCAACAACTGAGATATCTTACAGATGCAATCCGAGAACAACAGACAGGAAGTGACTCTACTCCACATTAATGCCCGTTCACATTCTGCTAGACTGAGAAAAAACATTGTACAGGAGTTGAGTTGGGAAGTCATTCCCCACCCACCTTATTCACCTGATCTCGCACCCTCAGCTTTTCACCTTTATGGCTCTCTATCAAACAACCTCATAGGAACTTCCTTTCAGGATGGAAATGTGCTTCGAATGTGGTTCAACCTGCTCTTCACCTCAAAACCACCTGATTCCTACAGTCACGGAATCAAGAAGTTATCCCAGCATTGGTAGACTGTTGTAAATAACGAAGGAGAAAACATTATTGTTGACTAAATCTCCACTACGTGTATCTGTTGTGTTTAGTAAACTTATACAAAAATTTTATGTACTTATTCACCAAACCAATATATAGCATTTGAGAAAAGTGTTGACGGCTGGACAGTTAGAATATTCATAATAGAAAAGTCCTCATGCTGGTACATGTTTCAATAGATGTGGAGAGATCTCAAATATGATACTACACATGGAAATAATAATGTGTGCAAATAATGTGAAATTTCATTTCACAAAACGGCAAACTGGATACTCCTAATTCTGCTCTAGGATCTTATTTAATGCTGACAAATAAGATTATTTGCTTATCGGATACCAAGCAAAATATCCAACTTCTATAGACTTTCTGTAGAAACTAAAAGCAAATATATAACTAGTAAACACAAAAGCTGCTAAAAAATCAAGCAATAGTTTATTTATAATTCTGTTACCATTTCCTATTGACCCATTGCAAAAACAGCCACACTATAGTAAGCAATTAGCATTTACTATCCATACTTTCTATTTGAGAATGATCATTATACTTCAATTAAAATAATTTTGTGATTGCAGTGGTAGGGGCCAGGTAGTCAACTGCAGCTCTTTCTTGGGTTCCATATTTCCAGTTTGTTGATGTTTTTCTAGGCACCTGAATAGCCTTGGCGTTTAAGGCAGGTTACATGGCACGAAGGGAGGAGATTAGCCAATAATGCCCTTCTGCACCAATGACATCTGTCAATCATTATGTTGTTTTATTTGAGCTGTTACAAGCTGTCTACTAACATGAATGACCACAGCCAAGTTGTTATAATCTTAAATTCCATTGAACATGCTGCACACAGTAAATATAAATCACTTTAAAGGCTCCCTTATGTCTCTCCAAACGCCCTTACACTCCATCTGTCCACCCTATCTTCTCTTCTGCTTACTTCTATATGCTCTTCCTTTTCACATACCCAGCTACACCAGCTCTTTCCTTTCCCTCTGTACCCATCTGCCATTGTAACTATGTTGTCACAGCTGCAAAACTGTGCATTTTTGGGTGTCTATGAGAAATTTGACATTTAGCCTGTTAGAGAAGAAAGTATGCTGTTGGCTTGCTGACACCAATGCTAAACTTGTTTCCCGCCACACACCAGCAACAGAGAAGTAGACAGAACACATTGTTACCACACTGTTATCCAATAGTACAGCATGGATTTGAGCATCAGTGACCTTTGTGTTTTCTTTGCTACCACTGTGAAACTGCATTTTTGAGTGTCCTGTATTTGTCTATGTTGTTGTAAACTAGCATTCTGTATTATTACTGTGTTAGTATCAGTAAGGTGCATTTGAATGCACATCATAAAGAAGATCATCCAAGAACATTTCCACTGGCTTCAAAGATTCGTCTTCTAATTTTAGATGTTGAAAGAGTATGAGACAGAACTGCATCATTTAACAAGGATTTGGGAGGGAGACCCAAGGGAGAAATATTAGAATTATAAACAATGCCAGCCACAGAAGAGTTTTCCAGAGATGGATTTCTCACCCCACTTAAATTCAAGCCTCTGAGTTTCTCTAGTTGACAAAGGAGCAGGAATTTCAAATCGATAGCTTTCATGGTCTCAGTGTAGTGTTGTTTCCTGGAATTCCATGTATAATGTGAGATATCTGTTTCACTTAAGATACTTTTGACTTGCTAGAAATATTGACAATCTGTTATCACTTTGACAAATAGTCATTATAGCCTCATAAAACTAGGAAAAGCATGTTATCATGAGCATCTTAAGCAACAAAATGCTCATGCCAAAATCGTTTTTTCAAATGAAACTATTCAGAATTTTGGTTCTGTTACTTTTTGAGCATATTACATGAGGTGATACATTGTCAGCTAAAAATCTCTGTAGATCTAAAACAAATTTGTAAATTAATAAAAATAAATGGTTCACAGACAGTATTATAAAATTATTTTACTAATATACCTGGCTTTAAGCATCCTTTGATTCTACTATACTTCATTCAAGTAAAAAGTAATGAAGTATCTTCTGTTGCAGTAAATTATTTTATTATTGAAGAAAGCATAAAATCATGGGTGGAGCTCATTCACATACTACAAGAACTTCTAGAAAGCTTAAATTTAAACATACATATAATACAATACAATTTCTTCTTAGACCTCCGTTATACTGCCGAACTATTTATAATTTGTCTCTGTAGATCATTTTATTGCCTGTACATGCATCACAATATATATTGTGCCACAAACTCCCCCCCCCCCCCCACCCCCCCTGATACTTCTGTGTCAAGAGGTGGCAGAGCAATTGAATTTCATAAAATCAAGAGTTGTGATGGGAGCTTTTGAATGCTTTGGTGTTCCTTCATAAGCAAGGAGGAAAGAGGACAGGGACCTCACAACTTGGACATATTATAGTAGTCTATTTCTGTCATACTGCCAGCAACACGTGGTTCACAAGCTGTTCTGCAATTGCTAGTACTATATGATGAGACAAATTTTTCCCCAGCACAGGCAGCTACAAACTGTGGGGAATAAAACTGTATAGAATTTGAATTTTTTAATACCTCATTAAATGATTAATTTTGTTCTGTATTTTGCAAACAATAAGTCTAGGGCAGAGAAAAAAACAACAGTTCTTGAGACCCCCATCATTACAATAATCTTTGTAGGATCATTTAAAATGATTGCGGAAATTATACATTCCTCCATTTGCAGCACAGGACTACACACACAACCGAAGTGATATGTGACACACCCCAAGGAAATGTTAAAGGCCCTCTGCTGTTCTTAATCTATATAAACAATTTCGAAGGCAATATGAACAGCCGTCTTAGATCATTAGCTGATGACAGTGAAGTTTACTGTGAAATAGAATCATTAGAAGACCATCATGATTGCAAAATGATTTAGACCAGATATCTGCGTGATGCAAAAAGTGGAAATTGACCCTCTTCAATAATATGTGAAGTTCTCCACATGAGTGCTACACAAATTCTGTTACATTTCAGTTACACAGTAAATCACACAAATTTAAAGATTGTCACTGTAACTAAATATCTAGGAATTACAATCATGAAGAACTTATATTTGAATCATCACACAGAAAATTTTATGAGGAAGGAAAACCAAACACCACATTTTGCTGGCAGAACACTTAGAAGATGCAGCAAATCTGCTAAAGAGACTTCCTACACTACATCCATCCTATTCTGCAGTATTGCTGGTTGGTATGTTGTCCTTACTAAGTAGGATTGATGGAGGACACCAAAAAAGTTCAAAGAAGGGCAGCTCATTTTGTATTGTGGTGAGCTAAGGGAAAGAGTGTCACAGATGTGATAAGCAATTTGGGGTAACAATCATTAAAACAAAGGCATTTTTCATTGCAGCAAGACCTTTCCATCCCAAAATTTTGATCTCATATTTTCTCCTCTGAATGCCAAAATATTTTGTTGACTGCCACACATGAGGAGAAATAAACATTGTAATAAAATAAGAGAACTCAGAGGTCACATGGGAACATTTAGAAGTTCATGTTTTGCACATGCTATCTGAGTGTGGAATGGTCAAGAAATAGTCTGAAAGTGATGTGATAAGACCTCTGTCAAACACTTGTGTTTAGACTGCAGAGTAGTCATGTTGATGTAGACACAGATGTAAAGCATAAATGTTGTAGGGAAGTTCTTGTAGAATGTAAAGACTTTTGGATTCAAAGAGATCACTCACCAAAAAGCACAAGTGTTCAGTTGCCACTAGGTACACAGTGGACTGGAAAACCAGAAGACTTATAAACTCATTATACCTTAATCAAAAAGTTTCAGTTAAAGTGAGAGGAGAAAGTACAAACTGGATCAGACTAGGGAAAGGAGTAAGACAAGGATGCTGTTTATCACCTACTCTTTTCAACCTGTACTTGGAAAATATGATTGACCAATGCTCATTAGATGACAAAGGAATAGAAATTGGAGGAAGAAGAGTAGGGTGCTTGAGATTTGCTGATGACATGGTCCTTCTAGCCACAGGGGAAAAAGAATTACAGGATTTGGTGGACACCATTGCAACTAACGGAAAAAAATATGGAATGAAAATTAACACAAATAAAACAAAAGTATTGGCAATAGGAGGAAATAAGGAAATAAAAATTGTGCTGAATGGAGGAACACTAGAACAGGTGCAAAATTTTAAGTATCTTGGAAGCAGGATAGACACCGACTGGAAGTGCACCACAGAAATTAAAACAAGGATAGCAATGGCAAAAGAGGCGTTTTATAAGAAAAGGAGAATCTTCTGCAGAGGTCTGGACAGATAACTCAGAAGAAGACTCATAAAATGTCTTGTATGGAGTGTTCTTCTATATGGCGCTGAAACATGGACTATGAGGGAAAAAGACAGAGAAAGGCTGGAGGCTTTTGAGATCTGGACATGGCGGAAGATGGAAAGAATAAGTTGGATGGACAGAGTAAAAAATGAAGAGGTACTGAGAAGAGTGGGAGAGAAAAGACAGTTTCTAGATGTAATAAAGAGAAGAAAAAGAAATTGGATTGGGCATATTTTAAGAAAGAATGACGGACTGATAAAAACAGTTTTAGAAGGTTATGTAGAAGGGAAAAGGAAGTGAGGAAGGAAGAGATTCCAGATACTGGATGACATGATGGACGGTGCAACATACAGCAGCCTTAGAAAGGAAGCAATGGATCGCAGAAAATGGAGAGGCAAAGGACCTGCTAATATAGCAGATAACTGATGATGATGACACACACAAGAAAGAAAACTTGCTAGCTTTTGGTAGTAAAGTACATTAGAACAGAAAATGTCTCTACATCTACATCTATACTCTGAAGACCACTGTGAGGTGCATGTCAGAGGATATGTCCCATTCTACCCATTCCATTCACATATAGAGCAGGGGAAGAATGATTGCTGGAATGCCTCTGTGCATGCAGTAGTCATTCTAATTTTATCCTCATGACCCCTATCTGAGTGATGCATAGGGGGATTGTAGTATATTCTTAGAATAATCATTTAAAGCTGGTTGTGTCAATGTCCATTTATTGTCTTTCTTTAGATTAATGCCATTTCACTCTCCTCATCACCTCCTATGATAGGACTGCAGATAACGAAAGGATGTGCACTCTTTGGACACCCTGAATTACTCATCAGTGAACACCGTCCACGACCAGCTCTAATATTAAGCAACAACAGGTCATTCATTTACTTAAAATTCTGGGGAAAACAAGAGGTAAGGATAAATGGAGAGTCATTCCAACAATATGTAATATGCAGGCATTTTTATGATTATTTCCAATGCAATGAATAAACTTCCCTTCAGCTTCTAACAAAGGAAAGGCCTCACACAAAGTTAACTGCTTCAGCTCATAGGTGGTAGGCCACTTTTGTACATCCTAAAATGAAAGACTAAAATATTTTTGCTCAGCATCCCTCTGTTTTTGAGAAAACCACCAATAATGTTTATAATGTGCAATAAACTCAAAATTGATAGAATAAATGACAATTGAAAACTGAGATTTTTTTCATCATGCACAAACACAATTTTTCCCACAAAATGAGGAAGAAACTTTTTTAACTGTTGCTTACGTATCCATAAAGTAAATGCTGTTCTAAGAAAGTGCCATCGGCAAAGTGACAAAGGTATCTGGGTGCAGAGCAGAGAACCTATGTTCAGTTTCCAGATGCATTGTGTAGTTGTAGGCAAACAAATTTAGGAAACAACAAGGATTAGTAAAGAACAAAGATTTAAAGCTGTACAAAAACTATTCCAAGAAAGACAGCCACAAAGATGAGCAATTGGTACATGTTAACACATAAGGGAGAAAAGTGAACGCTTCCTATAGCTGGTAGTACACATAAAATAACACATTTGTACATAGCGCTGTACACTGAGGTGACAAAAGTCATGGGATAGTGATATGAACATATACAGAAGGCACTAGTATCGCATACACAAGGTAAAAAAGACTGTGATTGACAGAGCTGTCATTTGTACTCAGGTGATTCATGTAAAAAGGTTTCAGACTTGATTATGGCCACATGACGGGAATTAGCGGACTTTCAATGCTGAATGCTAGTCGGAATTAGACGTGTGGGACACTCCATTTCAGAAATTGTTACGGAATTCAATATTCCAAGATCCACAGTGTCAACAGTAAGCCAAGAATACCAAATTTCAGGCATTACCTCTCAACCTCCCACCACAGTCAACACATTGGCCAACAGCCTTCACTTAATGACCGAGAGGAGAAGCATTTGCATAGCATTGTCAGTACTAACAGACATGCAACAATGTGTTAAATAACTGGAAATCAGTATGGGATGTAAGACGAATACATCCGTGAGGACAGTGTGGCAAAATTTGGCATTAATGAGCAATGGCAGCAGATGACTTATGCAAATGCCTTTGCTAACAGCACAACATTGCCTGCAGTGCCTCTCCCAGTCTTGTGGCCATATCGGTTGGACATCAAACAACTGAAAACTGTAGCCTGGTTAGATGAGTCCCTATTTCAGTTGGTAAGAGCTGATAGTAGGGCGTGAGTGTGGTGCTGACCACACAAAGCCATGGGCCCAAGTTGTCCACAAGGCACTGGGCAATCTGGTGATGGATCCATAATGGTGTGGGCTGTATTTACATGGAATAGATGGGTCCTCTGGTCTAACAGAACCAATCATTTACCGGAATGGTTATTCACGGACTTCACATTCCCAAACAATGATAGAATTTTTATGAATGACAAAACTCCATGTCACTGTGCCATAGTTGTTCATGATTGGTTTGAACAATGTTTTGGACAGTTCAAGAAAAATGTTTTGGTCACCCAGATAGCCCGACATGACCTGACCAGACCTGGGTTTGTGTACATGTCATGTTGCAAAAACATGGACAGACCATACAATACAAGGAACAAAAAACACACCATTAGGTAAGGGTGGCACAATAACTGTAATTCACAATGGCTCGAGCTTTAATTTCATGTTGCTAATTCACTGTAGAAAGCAAAGTGATGTTGTGATGAAACGAATGCAACTGTTTTAACGGAGCAGTTTTTCTGTATTCTTGTTGTAAGCTACTGATTTCCTTTCAAGTCCTTCGACTGTTTATACTGCCAGTCTTCTTTCTGTACAAATTGCAAAACACTTGCTCCCTGTATTTTATCCTTGGTACCTTCAGCATTTCAAAGCGTGTATTTCAGTTAACATCAACCAGTGCTATATGTGCTGGCGTAAGCTGTCGCCAGCGTATCAATCAGCAAAGATGTAGCGCGAAGATCAATAGTATGCACTGGATCGGCACACCTCTCACAAGAGTGGCCAGAGACACACCCGCAAGCAACACGCCGCCGCTGACCAGCCTCACGGACTGACTCTTCCAATTGGCGTCAGTCAGTTACTCGCCAGACAGTTTCCGTTCATGTCACAGGCTACAACAATACATAGCAACCAGGTTAGTGACTATGGCAAGACTACAGTTTATAATAGCAAGATTACTGATATTGTCTGCAAGAGGACTATTACTGATGAGCTTGTACCACAACACATGGACTCTATTCAAGTTAAGTAGCAGCTTCATGTAAATAAAGAACCATATTAATCCATGTGTGCATTTGTGTTGTAGAAAGAGGATACTGCCCACCCATAACAACATCCTCTCCCTTTCTTCCCTGCGGTACAAGACTCTACAGAGATGACTAGGCTACTACACTATAATCAACAGCTTGCATTTCTTCAGTGTATTTAATACCATAAATCACAGAGTCAGTATTGCTCGTTTGTTTCAACATTTCTCTGGAACCCAAACTGAACTTCCCAATGGTCAGTTTATACCAGTGTTTATGATCTTCTGTAATTAATTTAAGTTAGTAGTCTGGAACTATGACTTATAAAACTAATGGCTCAGTAATACCCTTGTCAGCAACTATATTTTTTGGTGTTAGTGTGATTAACTCTTGAAGTTTAGGGGATTTCAGCAGTGTCATATATCGGGCATATACGGGATGGTATCGTCACTGAGTGACTGTAGGAGGACACAAGATTACTAACATAATTTTTTTTCGTTGATGTGATGAATGGCAGCTTGCTCTAAATGTATAAAAATGTAAGTTAATGCTGGTGACCAGATGATCAGGGGGAGACAGGAACAAAAACAGTTCTGTAATGCTGCAATATAGCATTGGTAGTGTGCTGTTTGACACAAGTCACATTTATGAAATATCTAGGCGTAACACTGCAAAGTGATTGGAATGGGAACGAGCGCATAAGACAGGTAGTAGGGTAGGCAAACAGTCGACTTCACTTTATTGAGAGAATTTTAGTAAAGTGTAGTTTACTATAATGGGGACTGTGTGTAGAACACTAGTGTAACCTATTCTTCAGCACTGATCAACTCTTTGATCCTTCTTTAACATTTATTTTGGGAACGGGCGCTGATAACCTCGTTGTTGTGCACCCTAAAACAGTAATCATCACTTGAGATCCCCACCAGGTTCAATTAAAGGAAGACATCAAAGCAATTCAGAGGTGAGCAGCGAGATTTGTTACTGGTAGGTTTGATCAACATGTGAGTTATTACGGGGATGGTTCATAAGTCAAGTGGGATACCATTGGGGAAAGATGGTTTTCTTATCATGAAACACTATTGAGAAAATTTAGGGAATTGGCATTTGAAGCCAACTGCACGGTAATTTTACTGCCACCAACATACATTTCACATAAGGAACACAAGGATAGAAATTAGAGCTTTTACGGATGCATATAGATAGTCTTTTTTTCCCTTTATTTGCAACTGGATCAGGAAAGGAAAAGACTAGCTGTGGTAAAAGGTACCCTCTGCCACACACCGTACGGTGCCTTGCAGAGTATGTATGTAGATGTAACCGTAATGTACATATCAGGTAGGACAGTTTTGCTAAAGTTTTCTCGGGTACATGAACAACTCTGATGGAATGTTGTCTACTACTGGTGCCTGTTTCGACTTAGGTCTTTCAGTTCTCTATGAAAATCTATTCACACTAGTAAATCTGCCATCTTATCTGCACCTGGTTCCTTCTCCTTTTCCACAACAATTTATTCAAGTTTGTTTACTTTATAGGGCTCTTCTGTATATTTCTTCCACTTTCTGTTCTTTGCTTAGTACAGGCTTCCCATCTGAGCTCCTGATATATTATTCCTGAATATAGATATAGGTAGCATCTATCTTTCCCACAGTCATGCTGGCCTCTACAGCTGTCTCCCCTAGCCATTCCTGCTCAGCCATTTTGCACTTCCTATCAAGCTCAATATTGATATTCTGTATTCTGTCTTGTCTGCTTTGTTCACTGTTTGTTTGTATTTTCTTCTTTCATTAAATAGAAAGCCCCATTTATTTTCCATGGATTCCCACAGTTTGTCATTCTGTCTAGTTGTTCCTCTGCTGCTTATATTATTTCATCTCACAGAGCTACGCATTAGAATATACTAAGCACTGTATTGGATACTACAATATTGAATCAGGTCATGTACTGGATACTACAATACTGTTTGCCATGTCGATACTACACATCTGCATGCTCAAATATCAGAAAATAAAACCCCCAAATGAAGAAATAGACATCAGAATACTAGACTTAATATTTATGCTTCTATAATTTTACAATGTTCAATTTATATTCTCACCCACTGATAAAGGAAATAAAAGGTTTCCGATGAACAGTAATGACAACCTTATTTGTGACATATATGTGTCCGAAGATAAACTCCTGAGAACCAATTTGATTGTGGCTAATACCTGATTCACTTCAACAATGACCACATCTTGTGTAAAGAACTAAAAACTCAACCAAATTATTAAAGAATGCAAATTATTACATAATCTGATGAAACACTTTAACTCCCAAAGTTACATATTTATAAAAATCTATTCCACTCTGTTAATTTATATCTCTTCAAAAAATTTAATAGGACAGAATAAATAGAATGCAGATCACGTCAAAACTGTTGACCTGACACAAAATCCAACCATTAAATGCATAATTGCATCTCAAATCATAATTCGAAAAACCCTTAACTTTAACAAATACTGTGATCTCATTTTTGTTTTCTTAACACTGAAACAATATATGAAATAATATATATCATATACCACAATATATATTATGTGTGTTCATAAAATAGACAATGTTGTCTTTATGAGTATCAATCACCACCACCAAAGTGAAGTTCCTAGGGCAGTTGAAACCAAGAATGCTAAATTATAATCCTAGAGATTGTGCTCATTATGAAGAATCAGAGATATTATGTTAAAGTTACCAACATTTGTCATACATTTAACTCATAAATCTGAGCAATTATCAGTAATCTGCATAAAGAAATTGATATGTAAGAATTATGTGAATTATGTTGACTGTTGACAGCGTGCAAATGTTACATAACTGTACAATGTCAGCACTTAAGTTCCAGCTTTAATGATACTGAGATATATGTGGAGAAAGAAGCCACAATAAATCTTTAACATTACTGAAACTATTGTTCCTGCCACGATTTATGCAATTAACGAAATACATTATGCTGGTTCCTGTAAAACTAAGGCAATGAAGCTCGAGATACACAGTTTCAACTTACACACCGAGAACAGGGCTTACTGTGCTCCATCAACTTTGTTGAACAGAAACAGAGTTCACAATGCTAAACTCACATCACACATGACGCTAATTCCAGCTGAGAATTCAAGCAATGGCCACACAATTCATCTGCTATCAAATTCCTTTGATTTGTCTTGATTTTACATCTATCTGTTCATCTTTTAGCACTCTTCCAATAGTCTTACTGTACTCTGAAAGATCTCTTCCAATACTCCAACAGTTATGCAATTTGTAGGCACTTTATACTGGGCTAGTCAAAGTTTAATTATCACCTTGAAAAAAATAGTTACATAAATACTTTTTTGTTTGCAGTTACAAGTCTGCCATCCAGGTACGTAATAAAATACCTGCACTGCAGACACATTCCTGTGAACAAACAAAAAAAATAACTACTTTTTTGAGATGATAATTATTGGTACACAGAGTTTGTTTCTTAAGCTCCATGTTGCTAGAATAACTCCTTCACTCTGCAGCAGTGCGTGAGCTGTCTGAAACTTCCTGGAAAATAAAAACTGTTGACCTAGGCCAGGACTTAATCCTAAAACCTTCCCTTTCAAGACAGATGCTCTTACTGACTGAGCATCCAGGAATGACATACAAACCTCCCTCACAGATTCACTTCAAAGCCCTGATCCTGCACACAGTTTTTCCCTGAATTTTCAAAACAGCATGCAGTCCACTGTAGTGTGAAAGATTCATTCTGAAAACAATCCTCTAACCCAGTGGTCGTCACGATGTGGGATGATCAAGTGTTTGTGTGGTCCATGGTATTTAGCCGTATTTTATAATAATACACTTCTAGCAACTAACAGCAGAATCCAGAAATGTCAGCTAACATTAAGGGCTTCTTAAGAGTACTTTTCTCACTCGGTAACAAAAAAATAATAATTACAGAGGCTGTAATATTTTAATATGTGCTTAATTTTAACTGACGTTTGTGAATTCGACCATGACTTATCTCACAGACAGAGTGGTATGTAGCATACCACTCACTATGGGGTTAATAGAAGTAAGAGGAGAAACATTTTATTGTTCATCTCTCAATGCTGACAAGCATGCGCTACACTAGCATCAATAAGCTGCTATAGTATAAATGTCAAATGGAAGTAACATCATTCATGAATACACATCTTCAAATGTGGTACATGTTTGCAGCAGTATGAAAACAAATTACAGTGGTTGCATTACAATCCTATGAGTAATAGAACATTCAAAACATTTAGTAAACATCTGTGATCATGTCTCATATTGCAGTTAGTGTTATTAATTAATATTACATATTAATTTATACAGGTTACCAGTTAATAGTAAGGTCAGAAGGTGAAACTGTAGTTAAGTGACCAAGATGCGAAATATGGCCACTGCATATTTTTTTGCGTTGAACAGTGTTACTGTCTACCAAGGATAGTCAAAGTAATTGTAATATACATCACCATTGTTGTCAGGCAGACAAAGGAAATTTGTTCCGTTACTTTTTATTAACAGCTTTACTGGTTTTCAATCATCTGATGATTTAAAATATTCCTATAACATCACTTGCACAGAGAGTAATAATTATTTACAACATCAATGCTTAAACAATGTCTTTGGCCTACAAATGTAGTTCCTTGTTATTTATTTCAGTTTGATAGTTTCTTCTGTCGATCCCTTTGTGACATGGTGTCCAATCAGGAAAAGCGGCCACACATTCGCCAGGAAAAGGCTAGGATGTTTGTGATACTAAGTTAGCTCCTACCAAACAACATGCATAAGACAACAGATGACTTCTAAACCCTTTTATATATGAAGTTAACATCCTTTGTTCTAACCTTTTGTGACAATTTTGAATTAAGGTAAATTATTTAAAACCATTTCTGTTCTGTTACTTTTGACCTAATGCAAAAATCTGAATGAAAACAGTGTGCTGCAGCCATCTGGTATACTTTCAGACACTACAGTAACAAGATGTCTAGCAAATGAGACCAGAAATCAGAGAAACAAACATGGGGGCCCTGTTGCAATGCCACTGGCCACAGTACCTGCTTAGGTATGAAAAACTGGTCACTATGTAAGACTTCAGAAAAATGTTTTGTTTCCAATATGTTATTTTTTCACTTAAAAGTATGTGGCTTGTTAACTTATACTATGCAGATTCAAAATGTGTAAGCAGCAAGCTTCTATTAATGACCCTGGTTTGGTGAAAATTCAATTCCTCTGCAACCCAAGGTGTAGCCCCACAATGTCTATATTGGCTTTTAAATAAAAAAAGTTTGACAACCGCTGCTCTAGGCAGTAGCAAGGCCTTTTCTCTGTAATGTCCTTTCTTCCAAGGAGTTCTAGTCAAGTAATTTACGTAGGAGAGTTTGAGAAGTTTGCAAAATACAATTGAAGTACTGGCATAACTGAAGCTGTGGGGGATGGATGAGAGATGTGGGTGGACAGCTCTGTCAATAAGAGCATTACTGGCAAATGGCAGGGTACCAGGTTCGAGTACACATTACTCTACATTTAGGAAGGTGTAGGCACAAGAATAACTGGGCATATGCCACAGCCTGATGCAATTGTTCGAGTTTCATCAGTCCACTACTCTCGACTTTCTTCCATCTGGGCCGCAGCACTCTAGGAACTCTGATGCAGCAATAGAGTCTTGAACACCTTTACTCTTGGTTTACTAGCATTCCATACTCTGAAGTGTTTCATGACAGACATGAACATAGATAAACCTCAACAGGGCTAGGTTCATAGCAGTCTCAACTCAGTTCCCAGTGCCTCTAAACATCAGTGCTTGGGATCCACATGACAAGTTTGCATACTGGTCACTTGCCAGCTATTAGTCAGTCTCAGTATTACCCATGATATATTTAGTTCCGTGGGTAACAGACTATGACTCCTCATAATATCTTTTGTGTGGCTTGGTGAACAGTTCATCCATATTTGTTCTCTATTAAGTGATCCATCAAGATTGTTACCTTGTGGGTACTCCCACACCTGAATTGGGCACTGGGATCTACTCAGGTTGGCTTCCTTAAGTCACAAAGAGAGATGTAAGGACTCAATTCCAGTTCTTAGAAGAATGTTAGTTTCCAGGCATCTCTCCATATCTCTTATTACACTGAAATTCATATGTTCTATAATCCAGAAAAATTAGTATGGATTTCCTGTATGTGAGGAGTCTTGTGTTGGTTCAACAAATTTGGCTACGACAAATTTCTTCAATACTAATGCAGGCTTGGCTTCCAACAAGAGCCATTACTTAAGGCTGTTTCACATTCACAGAATGAACAATGGCAGGCACTATACTCCGTTCATTGTAAGAATAAACCTCATGTAAGCATTACACTATATATTCTCCTGCGTTGCAACCTCATTGGACTTTGTTTCACGTGGAGTGGACACCAAGCTGTCTCACCCACAGTAAGGTACGATAATGAGGATACGTTTTATCCTGTGCATTATGTGTACAGCTTTACCAGCGCATTTAACTTGCACGGCACTGGCCAGGATAGTGATCCAACTAAACTGCAGTGCTATGAACAGTTGCAGTTAAGGCGTAAAAGCAGACAAGCAAAGAACAATATAGCTTTGAATGTCATATAATTTTTAAACAGAAGGGAATAATATACGGCAAAACTCGGGCGATACACTTCTTAAGTGACCATATGGAAAATGTGACATCTTAGCTAACAATCTAAGCTAACATAGTCTTGTAATTAAACACAAGACTGACAAAAATTCCTGACTTTAACAAGGGTAATTTTTCTGCATTAGCTTTGTGTGGCATAAAAGCTCACAGCTGAAGTTAAATATTGAAGCCACTGAAGGTGTGACACTCAGTCGTCTGGTAATCTCCGAACTCCTTCCATACTGATTCCAAACGATACAGTACATTTCAGTACTACTGCAATGATAACAAGGCAATCGGCAACAAAATCCCAAGCTTCAAAATTCCTCATTTCCTCCTCCTCTTTTATGATGTGCTGCTCTGCATTTCACCATTATTCGGCAGAGAGATGTCAAAGCTTCTTGCATTAGTTCCAGTACATTTGGCAGCTTAAATGTCTTGTTATTTCTCACAACAAATTTCTTAAGCTGACTCCAAATCAATTCTGTTGGGTTCAGACTGCAGTTTTACAGTGACAACTGAAAAACTGCAACATTTCTACATTGTGCTCAACACAATGAAAATTGTTTTCCATTTTTCTATGACATTTATCATTCTGGCTCTTGTGTGACCAAAGCTGTCCTACAAAACGATCAGCATATTCACATACAGGGTATTTGATATTTGATTTGTCTCCAAAAAAATTTAATTGTGTAATGTTTTCTTAACTTTGACAATCTCTAACAATCTTCTACGAAATATCGATACCTAAGAATGTATGTTTGCAATGAAACACAGAATTTTGCATGCGGTATGTAATTAGAAACTAGAAGACATGTCTTTTAAGAAAAAAATAATGGTTAAGTATGCCCTTATTAACGTATATTTGATGAATTTCATATTTAAATGATTTAGGTATTCAAACTGAACACAAAAAAAAAAAAAAAAAAATAAAAAAAAAAAATAAAAATAATATTAAGGACAGCAACGTGTTTAGAACCGCTGACTGCCAGCATACATGACTGTCATTCTATGACGCTACCTTTTATACCACGCATACCAACACCTTCCCTTGTATTTTTAACATAGTGTTTCTCGAAAAATGTCAAAGCTGGTAGTTGTTGTTGTTGTTGTTGTTGTTGTTGTTGTTGTCTTCAGTCCTGAGACTGGTTCGATGCAGCTCTCCATGCTACTCTATCCTGTGCAAGCCTCTTCATGTCCCAGTACCTACTGCAACCTACATCCTTCTGAATCTGCTTAGTGTATTCATCTCATGGTCTCTAAGATTTTTACCCTCCACGCTGCCCTCCAGTACTAAATTGGTGATCCCTTGATGCCTCAGAACATGTCCTACCAACCAATCCCTTCTTCTACTCAAGTTGTGCCACAAACTCCTCTTCTCCCCAATTCTATTCAATAACTCCTCATTAGTTATGTGATCTACCCATCTAATCTTCAGCATTCTTCAGTAGCACCACATTTCGAAAGCTTCTATTCTCTTCTTGTCTAAACAATTTATCGTCCATGTTTCACTTCTATACATGGCTACACTCCATACAAATACTTTCAGAAATGACTTCCTGACACTTAAATCTATACTCGATGTTAACAAATTTCTCTTCTTCAGAAACGATTTCCTTCCCATTGCCAGTCTACATTTTATATCCTCTCTACTTCGACCATCATCAGTTATTTTGCTCCCCAAATAGCACAACTCCTTTACTACTTTAAGTGTCTCATTTCCTAATCTAATTCCCTCGGCGTCACCCGACTTAATTCGACTACATTCCATTATCCTCGTTTTGCTTTTGTTGATGTTCATCTTACATCCTCCTTTCAAGACACTGTCCATTCCATTCAACTGCCCTTCCAAGTCCTTTGCTGTCTGTGACAGAATTACAATGTCATCGGCGAACCTCAAAGTTTTTATTTCTTCTCCATGGATTTTAATACCTACTCTGAATTTTTCTTTTGTTTCCTTTACTGCTTGCTCAATATACAGATTGAATAACATTGGGGAGAGGCTACAATCCTGTCTCACTCCCTTCCCAACCACTGCTTCCCTTTCATGCCTCTCAACTCTTACAACTGCCATCTGGTTTCTGTACAAATTGTAAATAGCCTTTCGCTCCCTGTATTTTACCCCTGCCCTGCCAGCTAAATTATGATTAAGAAAAATGTTGATGGCTGTTAATACATCAGAATATCCTAATAAGTAATAGTAATAAGATATCTAATACATAAGCTGGACCTCCTTCCACTAGTGGAACAATACCAGTGTACAAGAGCTATGGCTGCTGACCAATCATCACGTTTGTGTTGGGTTCAATGTACTCACAGGACTGAATCAGCAACCATCTTTTAAGATATTACCTGGATATCTTCATATTGAAATGGATTGCAGAACAGCACACAGTCAAACCCCACACTAAAGGAGCCACTTGACTAATTTAGACAAGTTAGAAACTATAATCAACAGAACAACTGGTTAACAAAAAAACTGCAGTCCCAATATGAGGCAGGGTGAAGCAGCAGTCGTGCTTTTGGGGCTCCTCAATAGCGATCATCCATTGCAAACAGCACAGAGCATAGGAAAAAGAATGGAGAACACACCCTCTGGTACAAGTGGACAACACACTATACTCACTTTTGAGTAATCCAGAGTACTCACTGGTCTGCTCCCGTATGTCTTCCTAAGCACTGTCTCAAATCTTAGTAAGTAGCTGTATACGCCTACGAAGCATACCTCACCAACATCCCAAAGGATGCACACTTTTTAGCTTACAATACATGATTTTTCAAGGAGGCATGAGCAACTATAACTTTTAAGCACTATGAATTCATCAAGGTAAGTCTTTTGTGAGGAACCAATTTTCATTTCGTTCTCAAAACTTTCAGAATGACCATGATACCAACAGGAGCATTTCAGTTTTCGAATGTGTTTATTCAGCTTCACCGAACTGCATCAGACACAAAAATATGCTTTCAATAACAGCATTTTGTAATTTTAATGACTGTATGTTTGGTAAGAAAACACATTTATCTTAAATCACGTATGCAATCCTGAACAGTTACAAGATGATTAACAATTTGTGACACACAAACACAGAACACATAATTGTAGATGTTGCACTGCAATCATCTTCCAGTTCGAAAAATATCAGCCTATCTGTACATTCATCCTCTATTCTACAGTATTTGTTAAGTTGTTACACAATCAAAATATCACATATTTTCATATAAGTTGCTATGTTCCTTCTCTGTAGAATGTTCCGTATTCCACATCTATTTGCACTATGCTGACACACCAATAACATTCTGTTTCAGTTTCAACACTCATCACACAACTCTAATTTTGGCTATCTTCCCATATGTCCCTCTTCAGTGATCCAGCAGCATGTTTCTGTATGTGGTAGACAGTTGTAATATACAGCTGATTACTGTATTATTTAAAAGATCATTTAAAATTCTAGTTTTACATGTATTATTATACAAAAAACATATAATGTATACAGCATTTCAATGTGAAACATTAACAGAACAGTTGTGTTAAGATACTAGGAAATTTCAACTTTTGCTGCATCGAGATACGTCTTCAAGTGCACTCTATGTGGTTCACTGATGCCTCCCAACATAGGCTGAAGGCGGCCAGGATATGCAACAGACAACTTTGATAAACTCTGCGCAAGATGTAACCTGACATCCGCAACACCTGTGGAAAAACAACAGAGAAAAGAAAAGCATAACTATGGAGAAGATGTATCCTGTGTACATAAGGTTTGTTCTGTTCACATCAACATTAATAATTTACCTAGGAGAGGATCACTGTCTCTCTTGTTTGCAAACAACAGCTGTGAAAATACTGGCTGATATCCAGGAGTATCTTCTACTTCAATGAAATGGTCATCAGGAAGAAGGGATTCATCTTCAGGCAGCTCAAACAAGCCAATGAGAGCTTGCAGGAGAGGAACCCTGTGAAACATTTGAGTTTTAAAACAAAAAAATCATTATTAGTACACACTAAATTGCACTATAAAATAACTTTTGACCTCTGCATGATGTGGTGTCTATATGAGTTACGGGTCATTACTGCACAAAAACTGGAGTCATAAGCTAGCTTATATCTTTCCACTACAGTGAATTCATATGCTGTTCATCAGTGGAATAGGATAAGAGCAGCAAAATCTCCTGCCAGCATAAATACTTCACAAATTTCATGAAAGAAGAGATCCATAAAACAATCAATTGAATCAGGGATAGGAGGGAGAAAGTATTTCACCATGTGTTGTCCAAAGGCCAGAATCATGAACACATAGCAAATAAAATTCCTTCAGCCATGACAAAAGTGCTGAAGTCAATGAGAAAATGGAAACAACAACTGACATCATGATGCCAAAAACAAGAAGTTTTACTTTAAACTATTATCTTCTAAAATTGTCAAGTATTATTCAGGGTAAATGTATAAATACTGCCTTCTCAAATTACGAATAGTGAAACTTTTAAAAATAAACTACCACTAACCAAAGGACAAACACTGTGTTCAAAAAATATGGGCACCCTTTCATACAGCAATACTGCTGTGCTGTTAAACAACACATAGACTGAATGAATTTTCAATCTGGAGTGGAGAGTGCACTGATACGAAACTTCCTGTCAGATTAAAACTGTGTGCTGAACTGGGGCTTGAACTTAGAACATTGGCCTTCTGCAGGCAAGTGCTCTACAAAGTGGGCTACCTAAGCATGACTCACGACCTGTCCTCACAGTTTAAGTCCATAAGGTAGGAGGGGAAGTACTGGAGGAAGTAAAACTGCGATAACGGGTTGTGATTCATTCTTTGGTAGCTCAGTTGCCTGGGAAAGGCAAAGGTCATGAGTTCGAGTCTTGGTCTGGCAAAAATTTTTAATCTGCAAGGAAGTTTCAACAGATAGACATTTTGTGTACATGAATAATAGCACACTGTATTTGATTCCAATGGGGCAGTCTCTTATTGAAGAATGTGTAGCAAGTAGCATATAATGGCCGCCACTGATGTAAAGCCCATAGAGAAGTCTGAAATTGGAGGCAATACATTGCCATCCTGTACCTCAAGGAGGGCAAACAGGTTCTAGTTACTCTACACACTAATGTCGCAGAGTTACAAAGCAGCTCTTGTCACTGGCTCACTGACTTTTGCCAAAGACCTGCTTATATATCAGCAGCTGCAAATATCAATTTGACAAGGGTGCATGCGTTGTCCTCCTCCCCCCCCCCCCCCCCCCCCACACACACACACACACACACACACACACACACACACACACACACAGAGAGAGAGAGAGAGAGAGAGAGAGAGAGAGAGAGAGAGAATTCTCTGTAGTGTTGACAGTATGCTGTATGTGTCTGTCCCACACCTCATGCTCCCAGCTGTTGCCTGCTCTTATAACTGGGAACACTAGGGTGGGTGCTACACTGAACCACTGTTTCTGCTTCTCTTTCTCCCTAATAGAACTTATTATACTGTTGATAAATTGTCACTGTCACTTCTTAATTTAATATTTATCCTGTTTGCTTTACACCACCCATAATGAACACTGTAGTAGCTAAGCAACCTCAACACACCTCAACTAACATAAAAATCCACATTAAATATTCTACACTCATCCCGGAGCTACAGGCAGATGTGGCAGAATGACGTTACTGGCTGGATTGTTACATGGTATACTGCTCCTTGTCACTGTGCACTTCCCCACCACCTGTCTTCTGTGCATATCACTATAATTTAGGCTAGGTGATTTCAATAATGACTCACTGACATTGCAGTCATTGGGGACAATTTTGTGTGTTCTGCAATCTGAACAATTTTACATTTCTGAAAATTTACAGCAAGCTGCCAATCTTTGGGCAATGTTGAAATCTTATCAAGATCTTACTCAACTTTTTTCAGATAGTACTACATTGCAGATAACTGCATCATGTGATAAAAGACTGGGGTTAATATTAACATTGTCAGTCAGCTCATTAATAAACAACATGAACAGCAAAGATTCCAACATACTTCCCTGGTGCACTTCTGAAGTTACTTCGGCATCTTTTAATCACTCTTCAGCCAAGCTAATATGCCCTAATATGCCCTATCACGAAATCCTCAACATTACCGCTGCTAGCAAGGAGGGACGGAGCAGATTACGTAAAGAAACTCCAATAACCACAGAAGATGCTTTATAAATAAAAGCAAAATGCGCCTGGTGTTAGATCACAATCAGCTCAAGATAGATGATCTACAGTAACAGTCAACCTTCATTTGATACCCCATATTACCACAGCTGCTTTAATAAACACTGATGTGGTACCCGAGTAAAATGCTGGTGTTATTGCCAGATACTCATTATTACTTTAAACAAATTGCATAATTTATTCTGATTTCTATTGATTCTGCTTTTTTATTCAGATTCCCAATACAGGCCTCTGTTTTATGTTACTAATCCTGCCCTTGCTTCTGCAGTACCTGAGAATAGTATGTTTATATTATCATAATTACAACTTTCTGCATTTATTTTGTTGCTAACAACAAGAGTGTTGAATGAATCATGTATGGTTTTCTCACTCAGAACTGGCCTGGAATATACTAGGAGTTATGTAGGGAAAAAGTTAATGATGAAGCTGGATACTACTGGTATGTTCCTCATGATTATAGTTACTACATTTTACAAAATGGGCATTGTGAAAAGCACCAAATTTTATAAACCTTAAAGACTACAAGTTCACAGAGAACATCCATCACAAAAACTTTTTGGTGGCATTCAGTTACATATAATAGCTATCACAAATATCTTTTGTACTGCTGACATTATGAATACTGCAAAATGTAAACTTTTACAGCTAGAAATGTCACAAGCTGTTCCAGGCTATTATGCCATGGTTGAATGAATTTCACATTTAAATCCAACATTTCACCCCATCCACGGAGGAAATTTTCTTGATGTGCTGGTTTTCAATAAAGAAGATGGTAGCCTTGGCCACACCTTCATCAAAAACTCACACACAGACTGTTACGTAACTGGGATTCAAGCAAAAAAGAGAGCCGACATGAAAATGTTGGCGGATAGAGCAAGGAACATCTGTGGACCAGAGCTGCTTGATGCAGAACTGAAATATCTCATGGATTCACTGCTCAAAAATGGTTATTTGTCCACTGAAGCAAAAAGAGAGTTAAGATCACAGCGCAGAAATCAGAGCAATGCACAAGTGCCTGTGAAATTAAAGGCTTTTCTGCCTTCCATTAAGGGCATTAACGACTGCATGGGGGAAAAAAAAAAAACATCGCATTGACCTAAAAACTCACCCAGAAGATACAAAATCACCTAAAATGGGCTAAGGATGCTCGCCAACCGCTACAAAAAACAGAAATTTATCAGATTCCATGTAGCTGTGGGGAGGTGTATGAAGGTACTATAAAAAGAATGGTCAAAAAACGATTAGAAGAGCACAAGGACAATTGCAGAAAGGGGATACTGACAGAGCAACTCTTGTGGAACATGCTTAGCAGCCAGGAGACCACCACATTCTTTTAGATAGGACTCAACTACCGGCAGCCAAATGCAGATAAAATGAAAGGCTATACATAAGGGCCACAGAGATTGTAAAATAACCCAGGACTTTCAATACGAAGGAGGAGGGTGTGAAACTAAATGACATCTGGATTCTAGTGATGGAGATGATGTGTAGCATCTTCCACTATTGGCTCATAGAAGTAGAAGAAGACAGCAGTCAACAACGGCTATACACACTCGGGTATTCAAGACGTGACATCACACCACTGCACAAAAGCACATGTATACAGAATTTTGCTGCAGACAGTAGAGCCAAGGCGTGAATCAGACACTCAAAAAATCTACGTCCCCATTTAATATGTCCTACGCAGATGGGTACGAAACAATCGATTTAAATGTTAAATCCATTCAACTACAGCATAATGGCCCAGAATATTTTATTAAATGTAATTATGAATACTGTATACACTACTGAGTCAGTGTTGCTGGTGCGGCCATTCCATTTGTTCTACAAGAAAATCAATGTCTGGAGGAGTTTATCAGCAGATACCAAAGTGAATGCCTATGGAAAAAGAAGTCATCCGAGTATTACAATCGAATTAGGAAGAAAAGTGCTGACACTCGACGGATGGAAAAAAAAAATCGAGATGCGTTCATGAACAGTACTACCTATGGAAAATTAATAACTTGAGGACAGATGGAATTCAAAAAGGTTAATAAACAACTACAAGCATTACTTCATCACTGGGGAACACAATTACAAAGGATCTTGAGTTGTTTGCCAGTCCCGTCTTAAATGGGTGTGTATGGTATATTCTATTCACCAGGCCACCGGTCTCCCAGCTGACTGTAGGTGTCACTAAACAGCCTGCCAGAATCCATACGGCTGCCTTTAGGGGTTTCTGAATGCAGAAATGATTACTCCCACCTATGTTCTCCCCCTAAAACCTGTTTGTGTGCATTTTTTGGCTCCTAAGATGAACTTGCCTCAGATTATGAAGCATTTCTTACTAACATTTAAAAGCGAGCACACCATGAACCCTTTGTTAGACTTTCTCTCGTTCTGCAGTACATGAAAATTACTTTTTTCTTCCATCTGTTGGTTTTTTAAGTATGGATTTTTATATAGTGTAAAGTATTGAATCTGATTAAGCATGTTGTATATAGAAGCATTAAAGTACAATATCAGCAGAACTATATCTGTATACTGTAATGTTCTGAGTTTCATGGTATGCATACTATAAATTCAAGATATGAGAGTGCAAAATGCAAAAAGTGTTAATGGGTTCTGAAAGATTCAGACATGGGCCAAAGTGGTGTTGATCCTGAGAGATAGAAATATCAGTGACTAGATCATCTAGTAACTAAATTTGAAACTAAAATTGACTGTAGCATTTCTTCATTCAACACATTCTTTAGATTCCATCAAGTAGGAGAACCTTCGAGGATGTGGAACGAGTTAAGGTAGCTCATTAACTGGATACATGCAAGTCATAGAAAGGTAATCTGTATACAATATTGACAATTAACAATCATCATACTGCTTAATGCTATTCATCAAATTTCCAGATGAATTTAATCAACTAAATCAGTTGCAAAGTTGCTAATCTGGAGGAAGAAAACACTGTCTGCTTCCTCTGTTAAACTGAATGGTACACAGACACAGGTGGGCACTGTTGTATAATCTGTTTATATCTTACAGAGTGATCTATAGCTGACCGATGTGTGGTGCATAGAAAAACGCAACAGAATAGTATTTTATTAGCATTTGAGCTCTTGCTCTTTCTCTAGTTGATGTATACACATACACTCACTCAACCACACAGATATCCAAATGCACATGCCTGTGGCCACGGTGAAACTGCTGATTACCATGGCTGCTGCCTGGGCAGATGGTAGTGAGAAGGGGGTAGTGGGATAATGTGAGGCAGGTCTTTCGACAGATGATTCACTGGCTGCAAAACAATATGGATGGAGTTCAATGGGTAGAGTGTATAAGAGGTAGAGAGAGGGAGGACTTGGTTATTTGTTATGCCCAAACAGAATGCCGTACAGTACCTGAAGTACAGTTGATACAAAAGATGGCTGCTTTCATATACAGCCTTGCCTTTTACAGGGTAAGAAATACCTGTGAGTGGACTGTGGTAGGACACAGTGGGTGGGTGTATGGGGCAGGTCTTGGACCTGAGCTGACCGCGAAAGAATGACCTAGGGGATGCAGGATTGGGAGCAGGGCTGAAATATGGATGGACAGCGATATTCTGCAGATACGGTGTGCAGCAGAACACAATTTTGGGAGATATGGATAGGAATTTGGGGATGATGCCCCTCATCTCAGGCCAAATGAGAGGGAATCAAAGCCCTCAACCTCCGTTAGTCAATGTTCTCACCCATCCAGCCCCTTCCCCGTTCCCATTCCAGCACATCGCAGCCGTCATTCCACCATTACACCCAGTCTTTTTACTTCTCTCATTTTCTGCTACTTCGTGCCCCCTTCCCACCTCTCCCCTGCCCTCCATCTAACCTACAGCATTGTTTGATGTTAACAAACTCTGATCCTTTCAACTTATCCAGGTCTGCCACCACCACCACACTATCCCTCCCCCTCCCCATTCCAGCCTCCTCCTTAGCCCCACCCAGTTGCCGCCGCTCCCATCATGCACTGATGCTGCTGCCCGCAGTGAGGTTTCGGTTGCCTGCGTGTGTGTGTGTGTGTGTGTGTGTGTGTGTGTGTCTGAATGTCGTCAACAAAGGCCTTAATGGCCAAAAGCTTTATTTGTGACAGTCTTTTTGTTGTGCCTATCTGCAACACAGAATCTGCACTATATGGTGAGTAGCAACTTTCCTTTTCATAATATTGTTACATTCCATCCTGTATTTTCCATTGTTTGATGTTAACAAATTCTGATCCTTTCAACTTATCCAGGTCCAATATCCTTAATTTCCCAACTTTTTGCAATTTCTTTAGTTTAAATCTACAGTTCATAGCCAATAAATTGTGGTCAGTGTTGACATCAACCCCTAGAAATGTCTTACAATTTAAAATCCACTTTCAAAATCTCTGCCTTACTATCATATAATCTTCCTGAAACCTTAAGGTGTCCCCAGGTCTCTTCCACATATACAATCTCCTTTCATGATCGTAAATCAAGTGTTAGTGATGACTAAATTATGCTCTCTGCAAAATTCTACCAGGCAGCTTTCTCTTTCATCCCTTTCTGCCATTCCATATTTCCACAACAGTCTATAGATGTAAATCAATCAATAGAGTTGATATCAATTTCATGGAATACTTACCAAAACTGTGAATAAGGTCCATTAACAAGTTCTGGACTTTCACACAAGAGTTTTGTAACACCCACTGCTGCAATTTTCCTTTCAATATTTCCAGAGATTTTTTGAAGATCAGGAATAAAAAGGCGTTCTATCACCATGCCAAACATTCTGCAATCAAAGTATAAAATTAATTAAGCATAACTACGCACAAAGATGTTCTAAAAGACACACAAGAAGTCCTACAAATGTGTTTCATTATCATTCACTTTTTATATGTTTTAATTATTGAGTGTCAGATTTTGATGAAATGATTCATAACAGAACATTACATACATTGCAGCACGGACATGTCTGTATTATCATATCATTTAAAATAAGATGAAATGAAGCTATGAAGAGATAGTCTTTCTCAGTTTTAACGATGTTGACATAACTACCACATCTACATCTACTTGAACCTGCTTACTGAAGACAAGTCTTGGTCTCCCTCCACAACTTTAGGTGTTTTGCAACTACACTCTGATTAAAACTACTTGTTATCTGGTGTTTTACAACACCACTCTTATTAAAAATAGTTATTATTTGACATTTGTTACATGGCACTATAGCATTCACATATCAGTAATCAGCTAAGTCTCTGGCAATGGGAAGCCAGCTGTCAACATGCACAGAGTCCATTCTGGACCACTGCAGCCAGTGAAAGTTAAATTGACTGCCAGCAGTACTCAATAACAAATTACATGCCACACTGATGGAAGACTGCAAGTGAATCGAGGTTTTTCCTTGTGTGTGTGTGTGTGTGTGTGTGTGTGTGTGTGTGTGTGTGTGTGTGTGTGTGTGTGTGTTGTTGGAAATGATTTAGCGTAATACTGACAGATAAGATTAAAGGAAATAATGTACAAGTCGTGAAATCTTAAACGAAAATTAGTTTAAATCAAACTATAAGCTAACTGTAAATAAATTTAAAAACCAAAACTTCAAGCTCTAAAATTATTGTAAAGGTGCCCTAAAAGGAAAAGGAAGGGAAGAGAAGGGGAGGAAGCAGAGAGATGTGTAGGGGAGGGGAGGGAAGGTGAGGCGGCAGCTGTAGAGGGCAAGATAGCTTGGGAATGGGACAGGGATGAGGCACTATTAAGCTTGTCCTGGGCAGGCAAAGGACATCTGCATGGATTACACAATGATGCAGATGCAAAGGTTAGGGGGTTGAGCAAGATAAGGCAGTATAAGATGGAGACCACAGAGAAAACATGTAGGTATACATTAATGAATACATGGAGTTCACTAGAGTAAAGAGTGTGTGGGTGGGGAGATGGCGTAGACATCCTGGGGACATGGATGGAGGAGGGTACAAGACAAAGGTTAGCAGAGACTGAGGCCATTTCATTAGATTAAGAGTGCAATATACTATACAGTATATTACAAGTGAAGAAGTCCAACGTACAACAGGTGCTGCAATTTCTAATCTCCAACCAGAAATGCCCATGAAGAAACCTATCAAAAAACTACTTATTTTACTGATGATGACTATTAAAATTTGATTAAATGGCAGAAAAATGACAAAACACAGCATCTAGTACAATTTTTGGCAAAAATGAATGAACACAGAAGAGGAATTATACTTTTTTTTATTATGATCATTTAAACAAGGTAAAATTGGTGAATTTTTGCTTGCAATAGACTTTCAACATTATTTAATAAAGACATGTTAAACAAAATAATACTTCAATTCAACATGTCAATCATAATATCAGAATGCATCAACAAAGAAATCAATTTTTGTAAACATTATATAATTGGATAGAAAAAAAGATCTGCTCACCAAGTGGTGGCAGGAGAGCTTTCGGAGCCAGTGGCTCCTTCTCATGGGAGAAGGGATGAAGAGGGAAGGAGGAAGGAAGGGGGATGAAGCAAACGGACTGGTGAAGGTTTAAGAAATGGGAAAAGTTATTGTCAAGTCACCCGAAACCACAGGTCAGGAGAGTCTTACCAGATGGGAAGAGAAGGAAAGGCTGACTGTTGAGGATTGCACAAAATGGGATATGAGAACCCAACAGCTTATAGGTGGAAGATACAGTAAAAAGACAGACGGAGATTACTGACCAAATATCGCACAAGAGTTAATAACAGTGGAAAGCTAAGTCCATTATTAATATAAATATAATCCAGGTGGGTGTGGAGAAGGGAAGAGGAGGGGAAGGTAGAACATGTTGTAATGCCAGTTCTCACCTGTGGAGTTCTGAAAAACTGGTGTCAGGGGAAGAGGGGGAGGGAGCAGGTGGCACGTGTGGTGAAACGGGCATCAACATCATGTATGTCATGTTGTAGAGCATGCTCTGCAACAGGAGATTGTGTGTTGCCTTTACACACCATTCATACCAACAGATAACTTGGTGGTAAGCATACCAATGTAGAATGCGGGACCGTGTTTAAATAACATGCTGGTACACCACATGTGTTGTTCCACAGTTGGCTCTCCCTTTGATGGAGTACATTTCACCAATTAAATGAATGGTACACATGGTGATAGGAGGATGCATAGGCTAAGTTTACAGTGGGGACAGTCACAAGAGTAAGAGCCATAGGGTAAAAATTGGGTGCAGAAGAAGCATAGGGTCTGACGAGGATATTGTGGAGATTTGGGGGAGGCGAGGTGATGACGAAATGCTGCAATATGTGTAGTGGACACAATGTCATACAGAATAGACCAAATTTCAGGCCTGATTTTAGGAAGTCACAGCCTCATCAAAGTAGCTGACTAGCACATTCAATACCAGGATAGTACTGAGTGACAAAGGTGTACTCCTAAGCTGTTTTTTGGAGTGGCCACCAGTACCAGGATTTGATGTGATGGCCTGGGAAGACTGCTTTTAAACTAGGCTAGCTGGGTAATTACATCCAGTGAAGGCTGTGGTGAGAAAGGTGCTGTATTGTGGTAAAGAGTCTACATCTGAACAAATATGTTTGCTTCGAATGCCTATGCTATACAGGAGGGAACATTTGACATGGAAAGGACAACTACAGTCAAAATGTAAGTACTGTTGTTTGTTAGTAGTTTTAATAGCAACAGAAGTGTGTAGCTGACCTTTGGTGAGGTGAGTTCAACATCAAGGATTGTGACACGAGATTTGGAAAAGGGCCAATGGAAATTTAATTGGGAGAATTCATAAAATTTTAACAGTTCAGCCTCACTATGGTTCCATATGAACAGAAACCAAACCAGGAGCTGAAGGTTTATGGATTCCAGGAAAGCCCCTCTGAAGTTTTCGAATCACTAAATATATCTCACGTGGTCCTATTCTAAATTCCATGCCACTTTTCTTGATGTTGATCTCATGCTCATCAAGGTTCAGGGTTCAGCTGTCTACTTCTGTTTACATTAAACCTACTAATGAACAACAGTACTTACATTTTGATAGTTGTCAACCTTTCCATGTCAAATGTCCTCTTCTATACAGACTTGGAAACTGTTGGGTGAAGGGTGTGGGGACAGTGGGTTGCTGTACTGTAGGTTGAGGCCTGGATAGCTTTGGGAGCAGAGAATGTGTTGTAAGGATAACTCTCATCTGTGCAATTCAATAAAGCTGGAGTTGGAGGGGAGAATACAGATGGTCGTGGTTGTGAAGCAGTTATTGAAATCAAGCACGTAATGTTCAGCAGTGTCTTGCGCGACAGGGTTGTCCAGTTTGATCTTGGCCACAGTTTGGAGATGACTATTCATCCTGGTGGATAGCTGGTTGGTAGTCATACCAATATATAAAGCTGTGTGATAGTTGCAGGAGAGCTGGTATACAACACAAATGGTCTCACATGTGGCCCAGCCTTTGATGGGGTAAGATAATACTGTAATAGGATTGGAATAGGAAGTGGGCACATTGTGCAAGTCTTGCACCTGTGTCATCCACAGGGATATGACCCCTGTGGCAAGGTGTTAGGAATGGGTGTAGCACAGGGATGGACCAGGATGTTGTGTAGGTTGGGTGGACAACAGAATACCACTTTAGGAGGAGAGAAAAGGATGTTGGTAGGATTTCCCTCATTTCAGGACATAATGATAGATAATCAAAGCCCTGACTGAAGGATGTGGTTCAGTTATTCTAGTCTGGGGTGGTATTGGATAATTAAAGGGGCACTCTTTTGTAGCTAGCTCTTGCAGGTGGTGAGAAGATTGTTGGTGTGTGGGGGAAATGGAATGGGAAATCTGTGGCTTGGAGAGGGGGTAGTGCCTGTCTGTGAAAGCCTTGGTGAGACCTACAGAATACTGGGAAAGGGAGTTCTTGTCACTGCATATACAACATCCTTGGGTGGAAGGGCTGTGCAGGAGGGACTTTCTGGTGTGAGAGGGATGGCAGCTGTCAAACTGGTGGTACTGTTGGTGGTTGGTGGAATTGTGGACAGAGGTGTGGATGTAGCCATAAGACAGGAAGACGCCAATGTCTATGAAGGTGGCACACTAGGCTGAAGTTTCAACTCTATCCAAAGGCCTCATCTTTAGCCTTCCACCCAAATTTAACCATGTTGTAACTGCCAACAACCTACTCTCTTCTCCCAATCCCTGCAATGGAAACACTTCTTTACCACCAATCCCTCCAACCAAAGCCAATCTCATTCCAACACTGAACCCCTACCTCTCCCAATTCATACCACCATCCAGCCATGATCCTTTCCCCTTCCACTTAACCACCCTGGTCACCTTCTTTACCTCCAACCTGGGCTCACCATCCTTCCCCACGTCCCTTCCTAAGGACACCAACCTTTCTGCAGAGGAAAGGACAGCCATATACAGTCTCAAAACAGATCCTGACTTAATCATTCCCCCAGCAGCAGTCAAAGACTCCACTACTGTTCTGATGAGTTGCAGAAAGGCCCCTGCCAGCTACCTGACTCGTCCATTTATAAATTCTGCCAGAGTGATCTCGTCCCAGCAGTCCAACATAATCTCCAATCTCTGCTTAAAGCCTTAGGACCTTCCCAGTGCCATCCCCTTGAATCCATTTCCCTTCTTGCTCTTACAACATCCCACACATTCACCTTCTACATGCTCTCAAAAATTCACAAACCCTACAATTCTGGACACCCCATTGCAGCTGGTTATTGTGCTTCCACTGAAAGGATTTCGGCTCTCATTGACAAAATACCTTCAACCAACTGCCTGTAATCTAGCCTCCCACATCAAAGACACCAACCACTTCCTTCACTGACTCTCCACCATCCCCAACCTTTTATTGGTACTGGTCACTGTTAACGTCACTTTCATGCCAATGATCTGGCTGCAACTGAACACTATCATTCACTACATTCTTCAGACGCCAAGCCCACTAACTCATACAGCTAATTAACTTTTTCCTAACACATCACTACTTCTCCTTTGCTGGGAAAGTATACAAACAAATCTGCAGCACAGCCATGGGCACACACATGGCACTCTTCTATGCCAACCTATTTATGGGCCATTTAGAGGAAACTTCCTAGGTTCCCAAAACCCCAAACCCTTGGTCTGGTTCAGGTTAATTGATGATATTTTCATGATCTGCACTCAGGGCCAAGACAGCCTACCCTCACTCCTTCACAAAACCTTCTCTCCCATCCGCTTCACCTGATCCTCCTCAACCAAGAGTGCAACCTTCCTAGACATTGACCACCTCCTCTCTCCTGCTGGTTCTAATTGCACCTCTGTCCACATAAACACACCAATCAGCAACAGTACCTCCATTTTGACAGCTGCCATTCCTTCCACACCAAAAAATACCTCCCATACAGCCCCTCCACCCACCTGGTGGAGGGATGTACCTGTTGTGATGACAACTCAGTTTACCATTGTTCTGAAGGTCTCATCGAGGCCGTCACTGACAGGCACTATCCCCTGGATCTAGTTCACAGATTTCCCATGCCATTTCACAACTGAACCACATCCTTCATCATCAGGGCTTTGATTATCTATCATCATGCTTTGAAGTGAGGGACTTCCTACCTATGTCACTCCCAATACCAACCCCTTGCCACAGGGATCATATCCCTGTGGAAGACACAGGTGCAAGACCTGCACAATGCACCCACCCAGCACTTTCTATTCTAGTCCTTTCACAGGCTTGTCTTCCGCCATCATAGCCTGGGCCACTTGTGTAAGCAGCCATGTTGTACACTAACTCTGCTGCAACCATTGTACAGCTTTTGATACTGGTATGACTACCAACCCTCCGTCTACCAGTATGAATGGCCATCACCAAACGGTGGCAAAGATCAAAGTAGACCACTAGCCCACCTTGTGGTCCAATGTACAGCTTGATTCAATGGCTGCTTCACAACCTGGGCCATCTGGAGCCTCCCCTTCACCATCAGCTTTTCTGAACTGAGCAGACGGGAGACTTTTCTGAACTGTGCAGATGGGAGATGTCCTTACAACACACTCACCACATCCAAAATTATCCCAGCCGCAACCTATGGCAATCTACTGTCCACACACTTTCCACTCAACAGTTTTCACCCTGTTGTCCTACCACCTCCTCCCTTTTCACACTGCCTCATCCTCCTTGTGTGCCACCTCTGCCAATGTACTCACATGTCCTTTCCCCTTCCCCACTCCTCTCCTTTTTCACTTCCTGGTTTTCCCCCAACACCCTACCTCCCAATGATATGCCTGGCAGTCTCTAGTGCCTGCATCCCTCCACCGGTACCCTTTCATTCCTCCCCCCCCCCCTCCACCGGTACCCTTTCATTCCTCCCCCCCCCCCCTCCACTGGTACCCTTTCATTCCTCCCCCAAAGTCCAGATTGCTATTCATGTGACAGTTGCATTCCGGTTGGAGTTCCTGGTAGTGGCAGTCATGTGTGCATGAGGTTTGCTTGCTTGTGTGTATTTTCTTTGCTAGAGAAGGCTTCGGGCAAAAACTATAATGTGTAACAGTCATTTTGTTGTGCCTGTCTGCAACTCAACAGGTCATCTTTATGATGAGTAACAATTCATCCTTTTTCTAATATAATATTAGCGTGAATATGATGCACAAGTGTTCCAAAAAGCCTAGACAGTTTGTTAACTGCCTGGTTCATTCTCTCTCTCTCTCTCTCTCTCTCTCTCTCTCTCTCTCTCTCTCTGTGTGTGTGTGTGTGTGTGTGTGTGTGTGTGTGTGTGTGTGTGTGTGTGTGTGTGTAGGGGGTAGGTAGGGTGGGGGGAGGAGGGGAGGGGAGATAGTGCAAAGAAATTGCCTTAGAAGTTTTCTGGTACAAGACCCAGAACTTTCTTTTTTAGAACTAAGCTGTTTACCTTGTAGATGAGAATAACAATCCTGAAAGGACTCAGATAAAGCTATGGAAGTGTGTTGAGAAAAAGATAGGGAGCAGCAAATAGAATACAATAAGATGGAAAGAACATGATGATCTTGAGTTCAAAATCACTTGTGTCATGAAAATAATAGTATATAAGCTGAAAGGAAGAATAACAATCCATGATCTCATTATCGCAACCCATAGAATGTGCACTAACATTTTACCAGTCTTGACAATCTGTTCAAGATCATTCATCTGGGTGTAGTGACTATTAATGTTTCACATCATGTAATTAAATTACATCCAAAAGCTCACAACTTCTCATACTTATCAGCCTATTTTACACATTAAAATTTCATAAGAACATAAAGAACTCATCATCTATACACAAAAGCTCACTTAGTAGTTTAGAGCCACGAAAAAGTAGAACTGTAAGAATTTTCAGATCATACAATACTTACTGCTGTTGTATGCCATCTATCATGCCTATAAGGCTTGCAGGTCCATACTGCAAACAGTACAGGCAGAAAAATACAAGAAGCCCCTTAATGAATTTGGTGGTTTTTGATGATGACAATCTTTGAAACAAAAGGACGAATACTTGTTTCATGTAGGGTGACAATGCGTCACTGGAAAGAGAAAACCTATTAGCATCCACAAAATCACAACACACAAAAGAGCTATGTATATAACTAATTTACTCACGTGGGCAGGTGCTCAATTAAAGATTGCATCAAGAAAAAGCCCTCATGATCATTTGCTTTAGATGCTATTAATTTTTGAAACACACCCAACAGACCACTCTGAAAAATGAAAATGTTATTCATCACAGTTTTATGAAGCGAATAGTAGGACAAAAATGGTTTAAATGGCTCTGAGCACTATGGGACTTAAGTCATCAGTCCCCTAGAACTTAGAACTACTTAAACCTAACTAATCTAAGGACAGCACACACATCCACGCCCGAGGCAGGATTAGAACCCGCGACTGTAGCAGTCGCACGGTTCCAGACTGTAGCGCCTAGAACCGCTCGGCCACACCAGCCAGCAATAGTAGGACATAAGTCCTTATGCATCAAAAGTGAAACTTAAGTTAACTGAACAAATGTAGCATATTCAAAATTTTCATTGTGAGAACAGAAGGGGAAAGGAATATATAACACAAAATAATGTTGCCTAAGAACAGTAATGCTAGATAAAAGAAAGTAAAAGACATTTTCTTCAGCCACACTTTCCTTCTCAATCACAAGAAGAAACATGTGGTTCAGTAAGTTAGACCGGCCAACAAACCTGCCTGCCAGTCAGACATATCAAGATAAAGAAAGCTGTTGCATCACAACCTAGGACTGTCTGCTATATCATTTATTGTACATCTAACAGTTGACAAATGGGACCTCCACCTCCTTGACATTAATACTGGCTATCAATTTAAAATTTAAGTATTTTATTTTCCTTGTTACACATTACAGTCATTTTGTTTCAGGACACAAGATTTTCTGCATCATTTGTGTGCTGATTTAAGTACAGTTCTCTTTGACAATATGCCATGGAATGTTTGACTCAAAGAATACTGAGAACTATTTGCACTTGGTTACGTAATACACTGTAACACATCTCCCCTAAATACACACAAATATAACTAATTGTTCTTATGTTTTCCTATGTACTTATATAAAATTTTTGCACACACTGTTTAATGTAATTTTCAAGTTAACTAGTAATTGTGGAGTTGAATTTTCATTCTGTTTCTTTTTCAACTTAAATTTGTAATAACAGAAATGTATGGAAATACCCCAAAGAAATTACTATTGTAAAACATTATGTAGAATTGCACCCTTGTTAAGATCAATTCTGAATTATCCTCATGCAGAAGATGACATTGATACTTATGTAGATGACATGGTACATCAACTACGAAACCCACGCCTTATATACCATTATCATGTTATGCAAACATAGCGCGAAGAACGATACGAACAACTAATGGTGCAAATGGCGCTGATACTAAAAATTGTACATGTGCCAACCTTTTGCTGGCGTGGGTGCTTGCCCAGATAAGGTCCTAAACGGACCATTATCTCAGTGTCACATTGACAGCCGCCATGTGACCCTGGGGACCTGGCTGACCTTGGGGAAGCACTGATAATGCAGAGGGTGCAGCACATTAGCTTGTGCACCAGAATGTTCAAGTTGGAGCAGTTGTAGTTGGTCTATGGAGCCAGAACATTTAGTCTCCAAAGTCTGTCTGTTGTGGACTTTGTATGGAGTGAGTCATACACTTATTGTGGATGACTGAGCAGTGCACTGTGATAATCATTTCGGATATAAAATCCATCTGTATAGGTTTTGTATGAGTACAGTGATCGAATGGACAGTAGTGTGAATGGTGTGCATAATTTGTGATGTAAGGTGAGAAGAATAAAGAGCTATAGAATTGTGGAGGTTTCCTGGGTCATCATATTCAATCGTGGTACTGCTGATCACTCCAAAAAAACTACTTAGGAGTTTAGGAATACAGCCTTGTTACTCAGCACTAACCTGGTCTTGAACATTTTAATCAGTTACTTCGACAAGGTTATGACCAAAACGTCCTGGCAGATTAAAACTGTTTGCTGAATCGAGACTCGAACTTGGGACTCTTGCCTTTCATGGTCAAGTGCCCAGTCACTGAGCTACCCAAGCACAACTCATGATCTGTCCTCACTGCTTTACTTCTGCCAGTACCTCATCTCCTATCTTCCAAATTTCACAGATGCTCTCCTACAAAACTTACAAGACTAGCACTCCAGGAAAAAAGGGTGTTGCAGAGAAATGGCTTAGCCACAGCCTGTGGAATGTCTCTAGAATTAAATTTTCACTCTGCAGTGGAGCATTCACAGATATTAAATTTCCTGGCAGATTAAAATTGTGTGTGAGACCAAGACTAAAACTCAGTATGACTGCCTTTCGCAGGCAAGTGCTCTACTGAGTAAGCTACCCAATCACAACTCATGAGTCATCCTCACAGCTTTACTTTTGCCAGTACCTTGTCTCCTACCTTCCAAACTTGCCCACAAAATGCAAGACTCGGTCTAGCACACAATTTTAATCTGCCAGGAGGTTTCAAATCAATGCACACTCTACTGCAGTGTGAAATTTTCATTCTGGAATGCTATGACTTCCCAAAATCATGCCCTAAAATGCAGTGCATTCTATATTACATTTTGCCCACCACATCTGAAATAGCTTTTAGTCAATCATCCCCACCCACCCAGCATCTTCAATATATTGGCAGATCTTATGCTCTTTCTGCAGCCGTTTTCCTACTCTATGGCTACTATCTATGTGACTGTCCTCACTATAAACTTGACCTATGCACCCTCCTACCACCACCTACACACACTCTGTAACTGGTAAAACATATACTATCAAAGGGAGAGCCACTTGTGAAAAGGCACTTGTCGTGTACTTGCTGTCATCTAAACATTGTTTAGCCTTTTAAATTTGGAATTATGGGCATAGACAGAGTGTGTATACTGGTAACACACAATATCCTGTTGCAGAGCACACTTTATAATGCGACAGTTGTGACTTTGGTTCCTGTTTCACTACACTTGCCACCTGGAATCTACCTCCTGACATCAGTTTCTCAGAACTTTGTAGGTGACAACTGGCGTTACAACATGTGCTTAGTTCTCGCCACACACCTGGCCTACATTTACATTAGTTTCCTGTACTCTCAGCATTTCTTTTCAGTAACTATAACTTCCCTTCTCTCTCTTTTATTTTTCTATATCTTTTTTTGCAATCTGTCTATTTTTCCCCATCCCTCTCACCTGTCTATCTGGTATAATACACTTATCTTTCCACTCTTATTGACTCTTGCAAGGTGTTTATTCAATACTCTCTGTCTTGCTTACCATCCTATCTTCCACCATTAAGATCTCAGGTTTTCAGATCTTATCCAGTGCAGGCAGGCAACAACAGTCAGTCTTCCCATTTCATACCCCCTAGAAAGTCTAACCTGACTCAGATTCTGGGCGACTTTTCCGTAACTCTCCCCATTTCATTCATCCCTCTTCCTTTCCCTTCAACCCTTCCGCCCGAAGAAGAAGCCACTGACTCCAAAGGTTTGCACATTTCCACATATTTCATTTATGTTTTATCCTACCACTGCTTGGTGATGAGATTTTTCATCTATGCACACTATATTATATTTTCAAGCATGTATTGTTTTGATTGTTCATGTAACATGGTTACAATTCAACTTTCATTAATTTGATGAAATATGCCTCATCAGTTACAAACTATCCTGTTAACCCCAGTACTGCCTACAGTATTTGTGCTACCGAGTTTGAGATTAGTTTCAAATGCTCTGTTTAGACTGGTGTAATTACAGTGTGACAATATTTTTGCTAGAAACAACGGAAGTAGGAATGATCTGTTTCAATACCTTTGCATTATATTCAGAGAGCCAGTGCACTTAAGTAAACTCCACGCAAAGCTACTCAAAAGATAGTATTTTCAATTGTGCAAATTTTTATGCTTACAGTGAAGGTGAGACTTTCACTTTTAAAGAAAGTTAATGTAAGTTTTGAGGTGCTTACATTTTTTGAATAATTGGTAAAATAAATATACAGTAACCACTATCACCAAGTTAAAGCACAAGAAATATTTTAGTACACATAACTGAGTTAACTGAGATTTGGAGAATGGATTAGCTCTGCTACTTTAACCTTAAAGACATACATACACTACTACTAACAAACAGTCAGGATCACCATATTTCAATAATAAGCTTTTATATCATTTTAAACAAATATAACAAAGAGATAGAGGGGCTGGCCAGTACTTACCTCAGCTCAGTACAGCCAATAGATACACATAAAACAGAACCGAAAATTACATTCCTAGCTTTCGGAACAGATGTTCCTTCATCAGGGAGGAGAGAGGGGAAAGAAAGGGAAGAACGGAAAGGAGATTCAGTTACTCACAACCCAGGCTATGAAGCAACAGGGAAAGGAAAATAGGGATGGTAGCAAGGATGGAGGCATGGTTGTCAGAGGGAAGCCAAAGATATTCTACTGTAAGTACTGTGCCAGCTTCCAACCAAAGAGGATGCATACAGAAGTAAAGAGGTATGTAGTATAAAGATAAACACAACTATGTAGGATGAAAAGATGCGTGAATGGCTAAAGAGGAAAGAGGAGAAGACTGAAGAGTAAATGGGAGTGAGGTTGTTTAACGTAGGTTCAGTCCAGGGGGATGGCGGGATGAAAGGATGTGTTGGAGTGCAAGTTCCCATCTCCGCAGTTCAGAGGGACTGGTGTTGGGTGGGAGAAGCCAAATGGCACATACGGTGTAGCAGGTTCCTAGGTCCCTAGAATTATGCTGGAGGGCATGCTCCGCTACTGGGTATTGGGCATCTCCTAGGCGGACAGTTCGTCTGTGTCCATTCATGCACTCAGCCAGTTTAGTTGTTGTCATGCCGATGTAAAAGGCTGTGCAGTGCAGGCATGTCAGTTGATAAATGACATGTGTAGTTTCACATGTGGCCCTGCTGAAGATCTTCCAAAAACCTCATTCCTTATCACACTTACCAACTTCATCCTCACCCATAACTACTTCACTTTTGAAGGTCAGACCTACAAACAAATCAGGGGAACGGCCATGGGAACCAGGATGGCTCCGTCCTACGCCAACCTCTTCATGGGCCGCATGGAGGAGGCTTTCCTGAAGACCCAACAGCTGCTTCCCCTGGCCTGGTATAGGTTTATAGATGACATCTTTGTGGTCTGGACTCATGATGAAGAAACACTCCTTAATTTCCTCCATAACCTCAACTCCTTTTCGAATCTGAATTTCACCTGGTCCTTCTCCCAAACCCAAGCCACCTTCCTGGGTGTTGACCTTCGTCTTGTTGAAGCTCACATCCACACCTCTGTCCATATCAAACCCACAAACAAACAACAGTACCTTCACTTTGATAGATGCCATCCATTCCACATCAAACGCTCCCTTCCCTACAGCCTAGGTATTCGTGGCAAACGCATCTGCTCCAGTGATGAATCCCTCAACAATTACACCAATAACCTGACCAGTGCTTTCCTCTCCCGCAACTATCCTGCAGACCTTGTCCACAAACAGATCTCCCGAGCAATACATTCCTCCCCGTCCAACAACAATGTTCCTACCCCCAGACCACACAGAAGCATCCCCCTTGTCACCCAATATTATCCTGGCCTCGAAAACATCAACAAATTACTCCGCCAGGGATATGACTTTCTCAAGTCAACCCCAGAAATGAGATCATCCCTTGACAAAATTCTCCCCACACCACCCAGAGTTGCCTTTCGTCGCCCCCCTAACCTCCGTAACATCCTTGTTAAACCCTACAATATTCCCAGACCACCTTCTCTACCCAGCGGTTCCTACCCCTGTAACCGACCCCGCTGCAAAACCTGTCCCATGCATCCCCCCACAACCACCTACTCCAGCCCCGCTACTGGTAAAACATACACAATTCAAGGCAGGGCCACATGTGAAACTACACATGTCATTTATCAACTGGCATGCCTGCACTGCACAGCCTTTTACATCGGCATGACAACAACTAAACTGGCTGAGCGCATGAACGGACACAGACGAACTGTCCGCCTAGGAGATGCCCAATACCCAGTAGCGGAGCATGCCCTCCAGCATAATTCTAGGGACCTAGGAACCTGCTACACCGTATGTGCCATTTGGCTTCTCCCACCCAACACCAGTCCCTCTGAACTGCGGAGATGGGAACTTGCACTCCAACACATCCTTTCATCCCGCCATCCCCCTGGACTGAACCTACGTTAAACAACCTCACTCCCATTTACTCTTCAGTCTTCTCCTCTTTCCTCTTTAGCCATTCACGCATCTTTTCATCCTACATAGTTGTGTTTATCTTTATACTACATACCTCTTTACTTCTGTATGCATCCTCTTTGGTTGGAAGCTGGCACAGTACTTACAGTAGAATATCTTTGGCTTCCCTCTGACAACCATGCCTCCATCCTTGCTACCATCCCTATTTTCCTTTCCCTGTTGCTTCATAGCCTGGGTTGTGAGTAACTGAATCTCCTTTCCGTTCTTCCCTTTCTTTCCCCTCTCTCCTCCCTGATGAAGGAACATCTGTTCCGAAAGCTAGGAATGTAATTTTCGGTTCTGTTTTATGTGTATCTATTGGCTGTACTGAGCTGAGGTAAGTACTGGCCAGCCCCTCTATCTCTTTGTTATATTTGTTTCACATCTTTATATGAGATTTTCCATTAATCATTTATATCATTTTAGTTCAACAGAACTTTCAGAAAGGTTGAATAACAGTAAGTACTCTTTCTGTCTTGGCCATGTACTGCCACAAACTTTGCTGAAGTAGAAGAAAAATGAACAGGAAGGAAGTGATTTTTTTAATGGCCATGGATCAGTGTGTCATTATGTCTTCAGAAACACATATTGTTTAAGAGAGTAGCAGGTTAAGTACTGCACGAAAGATACACATCTCCATTATTATTTCTCTCAGTAATCTGAACTGATTAACTGCATTCCTTTCTTGAGTAAAATGGTGTCATTAAAACAAATTTTATAAGGCAATCCTTTATCTACATTACTGCAAGTAATTAAGTGAATCAAATGCACAATACTAACTGCCACTGCAAGTAAAAATAGTTTATGGAGAGTTAGAAGTGAGGTTGCTTGCCGCATTACTGTGATAGCACAATGTAACGAAAAAAGAGGTCATTCCAGTTGATCCTCAACAGGAACACTTCATCAAATAACATTACTTACAAACAAGCAAAGAGAAAGAGAGAGAGAGAGAGAGAGAGAGAGAGAGAGAGAGAGAGAGAAGGCTTGTTTAGAACACACATTAAGAGAAGAAAGAACTAATGAGTATGTGCCTCACAGATTTTCTCCACATATCTTTAGTGATCACTTGGAGCAGCAATCCCTCACATGTAACACTTATTAGATTTAATCTTTCACTCATCAGCTGAGTGTGGGTGATGTGAAACTGCCCAACATATTAGACTTACATGCCAGCATGTTTAATTCTCAGCACAGTGGAGGATAAATTCTGGGAACACACCCTAGGCTGTAGTTAAATGTTTCTATGTGATAACTTTTTTTTTCTAAGAGTGTACATCCAGGAAAGTTTGCACAATAGCCTTTGACCACTTTCAAAGGTAGGAGAGGAGAACTGGAAGATTAATGCTGTCAAGTGTCACACCGAGATAGATGAAATAGTAAGAGCCTTGATCATGAAAGCAGAAGTCCAGGTTAGATTCCTGGATCTGCACATAATTTTAAACCACTGAGATGTTTTTGTCTCATATTGACTAAAGAAACCAATTTAATACTATACAAAAAAGAAAAATCACTTAAGAAAACCATAAAATCATGAAGTCAAAATGAATGGCCTCTTTATCAGTTATGAAACCAAAATAGGTTGGGGAAGGAGACAAAGGATGGGCAGGTAATTCGGCCCTAGGCTGAGTGAGATTCACCAGCTGGGTACTTAGAGACATAGGAACAAAAATCAGAAAAGCTTTGGAAATTAGAATTTGAAATTACAAAACCAGAAGTTTAGAAGTGTAATCTGAAGTAGGAAGAGGTTCAAGAACCATAAATTTATAACAACAGGGAGGGAGAAAGGAAGGAAGGAAACTTAGGATTTAATGTTCCATTCACACTGAGGTCATTAGACATGTGGCACAAACTCAGAATGGGAAAGGAAGTCAGTTGTGCTCAATGCGATTTACAGACATCAAGGAAAACCTAAATCTAAATGGTCAGACAAGAATTTGAATAGCCGTTCTTCAAATAACAGTCCAATGTTTCACGATAGCACAACCTGCTAAATTATGATCCTTCAGTTTCATGTGCACTTTCTTTACTGCTGTCAGCAGGGTGCAGTTAACTGTTATGCATATCAAAAGGAAAGCTAATGAAATTCTAACACTGAAGACTGGTATTTTATTTTAGTCAACACAGAACAAGAGTGAGTATAGTACTGTTGGCATTCGTCACAAGTAACTGTGTCAACAACCACTGTCTTAGTCCAACACTGACCGAAGTCATGTTATGAGCTACAGTAATCTGTAACCATCCTATGGAAGTTGACTTCCTGCACAATGGGAGACCAATGTTTTTGTTTTATTTTTGTAGGCATTAGTAGACATGAGACAACAATACTTGATGAAACACTTGATGATGACGACAGCTTCATGATGATGATATACAGCTGAAACATCACACCTTAATGATTCTTACCTACTTGTATTCCAACGGAATCAGATTCAAGTGACTATGAACTACAAATACATTTAAAGCAAGGTAAGCCTTTAAGTGCAAAGATAAGAAAATAAATTAACTTACCACTTTCTGGGTAGCTACTATTTGTGAACCACCCTGAGCAATGAATGCTCTCAGAAGTCCCACAAGTGGGTGAATATTTCCTGGGCGCTCCCACAGAACAGGTGCGAGCAGGCATGGGAACAGCAGCATATATGGTTCTGGGACACCGGACGTGTGCTGCTCCAACATCAGTGACAGCATTTGGAAGACATATGGCACAAACTCTGAAGGGAGAAATATGAAATAGCAAATTTCATACGATTCACCATTTCAAAAATAAGGTATTCCCTCAGTTATACAGACAACATAAATACATATCAGGTAAGTACTATTAACTTCCTGCGAGAAATGACTTTTTTAAAGTTATAAAACATGTTTTCAAAGAATAAGTATGGCCACAAACTTCACGACAGTTTCTGTTTTCAGTGCACTTAAGAGTACAAGATGTTTTCAAAGTGTTCTGATGAATGTAACCAGAAGTATAGAAGATAAACATTTACACTATAACAAAGTATATGTTAATCACATACAGTACCATCATGTTGTTGTTGTTGTTGTTGTTGTGGTCTTCAGTCCTGAGACTGGTTTGATGCAGCTCTCTATGCTACTCTATCCTGTGCAAGCCTCTTCATCTCCCAGTACCACTGCAGCCTACATCCTTCTGAATCTGCTTAGCGTATTCATCTCTTGGTCTCCCTCTACGATTTTTACCCTCCATGCTGCCCTCCAGTACTAAATTGGTGACCCCTTGATGCCTCAGAACATGTCCTACCAACCGATCCCTTCTTCTAGTCAAGTTGTGCCACAAACTCCTTTTCTCCCCAATTCTATTCAATACCTCCTCATTAGTTGTGTGATATACCCATCTAATCTTCAGCATTCTTCTGTAGCACCACATTTCGAAAGCTTCTATTCTCTTCTTGTCTAAACTATTTATCGTCCATGTTTCACTTCCATACATGGCTACACTCCATACAAATACTTTCAGAAACGACTGCCTGACACTTAAATCAATACTCTACAGAAATGCTTTCCTTGCCATTGCCAGTCTACATTTTATATCCTCTCTACTTCGACCATCATCAGTTATTTTGCTCCCCAAATAGCAAAACTTCTTTACTACTTTAAGTGTCTCATTTCCTAATCTAATTCCCGCAGCATCACCCGACTTAATTCGACTACATTCCATTATCCTCGTTTTGCTTTTGTTGATGTTCATCTTATACCCTCCTTTCAAGACACTGTCCATTCCATTCAACTGCTCTTCCAAGTCCTCTGCTGTCTCTGACAGAATTACAATGTCATCGGCGAACCCCAAAGTTTTTATTTCTTCTCCTTGGCTTTTAATACCTACTCCGAACTTTTCTTTTGTTTCCTTTACTGCTTGCTCAATATACAGATTGAATAGCATCAGGGAGAGGCTACAACCCTGTCTCACTCCCTTCCCAACCACTGCTTCCTTTTCATGTCCCTCGACTCAAAACTGCCATCTGATTTCTGTACAAATTGTAAATAGCCTTTCACTCCCTGTATTTTACCCCTGCTGCCTTCCGAATTTGAAAGAGAGTATTCCAGTCAACATTGTCAAAAGCTTTCTCTAACTCTACAAATGCTAGAAACGTAGGTTTGCCTTTCCTTAATCTTTCTTCTAAGATAAGTCGTAGGGTCAATATTGCCTCACGTGTTCCAACATTTCTACGGAATCCAAACTGATCCTCCCCGAGGTCGGCTTCTACCAGTTTTTCCATTTGTCTATGATTCGCGTTAGTATTTTGCAGCTGTGACTTATTAAACTGATAGTTCGGTAATTTTCACATCTGTCAACACCTGCTTTCTTTGGGATTGAAATTATTCTATTCTTCTTGAAGTCTGAGGGTATTTCACCTGTCTCATACATCTTGCTCACCAGATGGTAGAGTTTTGTCAGGACTGGCTCTCCCAAGGCCGTCAGCAGTTCTAATGGAATGTTGTCTACTCCCGGGGCCTTGTTTCGACTTAGGTCTTTCAGTGCTCTGTCAAACTCTTCACGCAGTATTATATCTCCCATTTCATCTTCATCTACATCCTCTTCCATTTCCATAATTTTGTCCTCAAGAAAATCGCCCCTGTATAGACCCTCTATATACTCCTTACACCTTTCTGCTTTCCCTTCTTGTAACACAATTTTATGACAGTTCTGGCAGAGTGGACAAAGTATCATTTTCTCCAACAGTTATATCAACACATCAACTTGTGTAATTACACATATTGTATATTTTAATGTATGCATGCATGTATGTAAGCCATTTTTTGGAAATAGTTTCAAAAAATTTATGAGACACTTTAAACAGGTAATGGAAGAGTTTCCTTTCACACAACAGATGATAGATTAGAATATTATTACAGTGCACAAACCACTACTGCTGTTTTTTAGACAATAGACTCTAATGAATAGTGCTCACAAATAAACAAATACACTGTCCAGTCACATTTATGTGACCACCTGTCAAAAGCCTGCATAGCCGCCTTTTGCAGTAGAGACAACTGCAGAATAAATGTGGTTCTGGAAGGTACCAAGGTGTGGAGCCATGCCAACTCCAGTGCCATGGCCAGCTGCACTAGGTCTATTGGTTGAGGATCCAAGGTGTGAACAGCCCGGTCAAGGTGGTCCCACAGATACTCAACTGGATTTAAATCCAGGAAGCCTGGTGGATGGGGGAGTATGGTAAACTCATCCTGGTGCTCTTTGAACTATGCACGTACACTGTGAGCTCGGTGACACATTGAAGTGTCAAGCTGGTAGTTGCTATCGTGCTGTTTCAGAACCATGCACGTAAACTGCAAGCTGTGTGACATGTTGCATTGTTTTGTTGGGAGATGCTACCAAGCTGTTTCAGAAATATTTCCACCTTTTGCCCCAAAGCCAATGATCTTGCCCTTTTGCATGTCAGCTAAATTGCTCCATTCCCACATTACGACAACAAGTCCACTGTTCTTCATGTCCCCCGACATGCTTTATATACCCTCTACTGCTAGTGCTGCCACCTGTCATCTCTTACTCATTATTACATATTTACATCATTTGCAGGTAGTGCTCACATTAATGTGACTGGACCATGTAGTGTGAAGCATTAAGTTATGGTGTATTTAGATTTATTTACTGTAACAGCCAACTCAAAAAGAGAGAGAGAGAGAGAGAGAGAGAGAGAGAGAGAGAGAGGGAGGGAGGGAGGGAGGGAGAGAGAGAGACTAAGATTTGATGTCCTCAGACAACGATGTCATTAAACAGAACACTAGATCGGAACACAAGGCAAAGACAGGGACCGAATTCAGTCACATCCTTTAAAAAGGAATCACATCTCATCTCATAGTTAATTCAGGAAAATTTTTAATCTGGATGGTTGGCTGAGGATTTCAATATCTCACCTCCCAAATATCAACCAAGTTCCTCAACTTCTGTACTGTGTCACATGGTCAAATAGTTTTATATCTCAGAGTCTACGTCTTACACTATATATTTCAATGCTAAGGAATGCTAAAAATCCTGCTTGGTATGGCCAATACTATGTAACATCATATGAGTACACTGACAGAACTGTAATTTCAAAGAACAGTCTTCACAAAATCATTAATAACAGAGAACGTGAAGGATATAATATTCCTAAAATATTTATAGGAAGAAGTGGTAATAAAAGTACACCATAAAATGATTAAAATTCTGCCACATGCATGCAATATCATTTTAAGATTAACCACACACAGATGGAGCACGACTTTTAACAATGTCTTACAGCATTACTACTGCACTTTGGTTATCATAAGGCAACTTGAGACTACAGACAACAGGTACAATTGGTTTCATGCAGCACTGCAATGCAGTCACTAGATAAATAGTTCTCATTACTCAGGATCACTGCAAAGGATGAAAATACCCAAATCAAATACAACTTTTGCAGTTCTGTTAATATAGTAACACTGTACAGTAATGAGAAATCAAACACCATGTGGTACAATCAGGCACTGGCCTTATACATACTTTTAACACTGTATTTACAATGAGACTTTTGAGATATCTTCTCCTAGTAAGGATAAGTGCAATACTACCAACTTACAGCACCTGAATATGAATGGATGAACAAGGATTTGTATACTGCTCCTTGAAAATATGCGAGTCGACAGCTTTACCCAATGCACCACCTCTCACAAACCGGCCGTCCCCTCTGCGCAGCTAGCGACTCATCCCAACTCTCTCTCTGCCTGCCTCCCAGCTTCCTCTCACTCTAGCCACTCCATCTAACATTACTCCCCCCCCCCCCCCCCCACCACCACCACCACCAGTCCACCCGCCAAAAAGTAACATTGGCATTGTGTGTGTGTGTGTGTGTGCATTTTATTTTACTCTAGCTTGTCAAAGTATAAAATGACAACTCAATGCTTCTGCTTTTCAGTGTGTGGCTTCTTTTAATCCTAAAGTACTCTCCCAATATGTATCACTTGCATTCTGACTCTTTGACTGTTTTGTTTCAACAACGAACACTGTGTCTTCTGTACCACATACCAACTGTGTGATACGCCAGAAGAGTTTCTAACAAACAGATCACAGCGTGTCATTTTTAATGGAGAGAACTCTTTAGACGTAAAAGTACCTTAGGAGTGCCCCATGGGACTGTTATCAGACTATTACTTTTCACAATATAAATAAATGACCTACTAGATAACATCATCAGTTTCTTGAGGCTTTTGGTAGATGATGCTGTAGTATACAGAGGAGTCATGATGCTACAAAACTGTAGCAAAATGCAAGATGACCTGCAGAGGAACTAAGCTCGGTGCAGGAAGTGGCAACTGAATCTCAATAAACAGATGTTGCGTATTCTGAATACATAGACAGAAATGTTCTTTACTGTATGATTACCCAATAGCAGAACAATCACTGGAAGCAGTTACTTCCATAAAATGCATATTGAGTGATCTGAAATGGAATTATCACATAAAATTAATCACAAGTATCACAAGTAAGGCAGATACCTTATAGATTCATTAGAGAAATCCTCAGGCCATGTAGTCCATCAGCACAGGAAGTAGCTTACCAATCATTTGTTCAACCAATACTCGAATACTGTTCATCAGTACTGGATCCGTACATCAAGATAGGAAACTGACAGGAAATAGAGAAGAGCCAAGAGGAGCATCATGTTTCGTTACATGTTCATTTAGTAAGGATGAATGCGTCACAAAGGTGATCAACCAACTCCAGTGGCAGACACTGCAAGAGAGGCTTTCTGGACACGTGTGTGGTTTATTGTCAAAGTTCCAATAGCGTACGTTCCTAGAAGAGTCAACAAATATGTTACTTTTCCTTACATATATCTCACAAAAAGACCATGGAGATAAAATTGGAGTCAACATGGAGGCTTACCAGCAATTATTCTTCCCATGAACTATTCGTGACTGAAATGGGAAGGGTGAAAGTGACAGTGGTACACAAAGCATCCCCGTCACACACCGCAAGGTGGCTTGCAGAGTGTACATGTAGATGTATAATTGTCATGATACACCATGTCATTAAGTGCTGCAAATGTGCAACATACTGGCACTGACTTCCACTATATTTTCAAAATGTTAATTTGCTACCTCTTCCTACAACAATCCACAAAGCAAATGTGGGTTTTAAAAAAAAAAAAAAAAAAGAGAGAGAGAGAGAGAGAGAGAGAGAGAGAGAGGGAAGAAGAAGAAAGAAGAAGAAGAAATGCTGCCAAAATTACGAAAGTATTATGTAAATATTTCAAAAACCTAAACATTTGTAGTTTGATATCGCAACCAAAACACACATACTTGACTCATTAGTTTAATGAGAATGAGTAGAAAATTTCTGTCCAAAAAAATATTTGTTCACAACATTCACAACCCCACATAAAAAACCACATACTGTCAAACATGTACAACATGTTGCTCTAAGCTATAAAATTGTGTGTTCATTGTCTTTCTACACAGAAATAGTAATTAAATGGACGGAACTGAAGCCAAAAATGAAGTTCATACATTTGTCAACATACATTGCAATGACCTGCAACCAATACATTACTAACAATGAAGTGCGGTAGGTGTGACAAAGTAGATATCAGCCATACAGGCAGAAACTTTTATCACACAATACAAGGAACATACATACAAACATAATAATAATAATAATAATAATAATAATAATACAGCATATGCTGAAATCACAGTCACAAATGCTCATACTGTGGCATATTCAGTCTGATTTCAAAATTTTACGTCACAAACACAAAAGCATCTCACTTAATGTGCTGAAAGAAGATGAAATCTACACTAACATGAATAATGACTGTGAGAAACCCCTTAACGAACAACGTAAATTTGGTAATGGTATCTACACTAACATTTTTTAAGACTTGCTGTAACTGAGTTAATCACAATTTGGTCCCCGCTGTAAACCTCGGTCCTTACTGTAAAAGAGGTTTGACAGTGATGACGATGTCTGCCACAGCCCACCTGATATCAACACAAACCCACATTCAAATTACACTGTAAGCTGATTGTCTGCCTGTTCTACAGCTACTGAATGCTGATGCATCACCAACACAGGAAATGACTGCTGATATGACATTGGACACCCACCTCCTCATCATACCTACGTTCTTTTGCGTATTTTTATGTCTCATCTTTCGCACTTTCTGTAATTTTTTAGATTACTGCTACTATTTTTCACATATTGGTTCATTTTTAGACATAATTACATAATATTCTTTGTTCAGAAGTTATCCACTGCATTACATTTTCTTGCATCATTTTACAAAAATGATTTTTGCACATACAGTAATTTGCGACTGTATGAACCTGACATCTGAGGTATAATTACTCCTGGTAAATACTGTTACCACCCCTTTCACCAAGGCCAAGATTTGTTGCTTTTATCCATTATTTAAGTATCACACATAATGTTGAACAGTTAAATTGATAACCGTATATCTGCTGCATCACTATGTATCAGCTATATTAGGTGTGGGCAAACAGCATCCTGCTAATGGTTTTTGCATGGCCCACCAAGATAGTCAGATATTTTACATCAAGACAATTGGAATTTTTACGTAAAAATTTATAGCTTTTATGAAATGCGACATTAACTAATGCATGCAATCATTTTAAAAGGTGTGGCCCTCTGCTAACCTCTGCTTCCACAGAGTGATGCCTGAGCCAAGGCTACAGGATTCTTTTCTAGGGATCAGAGACATAAAACATGGATACTATTTTCAAACCACCAAAAAAAATTGTAAAAATAATAACTAAAAATAGTGGTTGGGGGATCACTGTAAATAACTATTTAAAAAACAGGTTATCTTTACTGCACCAAGGGAGTACACTGACCACCCTGCGGTGCATGTCAGGTAAAACATTAGTAAGTATTTCACTAATAGTTCTACACATAATCATGGAAAGAGTGCCAGTTTTGACAAACAAAAAAATGAAAACAGTATTTTCTATCTGAGAAGAAATGTGCGATAAATTGCTCAAGCTAATGCAAAAGATCACAAAAATACATCTATTTAAAAAGGCATATAAAACATACTTCCTAAGTATTAGATAGTCAAAGATTGTGCAGAGGACTCAGAGTAGAGGTTAACAACAAAAGGAGGACAACTGAAAATATGCCAAGATCTGTAGTGCATTATTGTAATTTCTTCTCATTCTCCTGAGCACAGCATCTCACTTGTCATGGAGGAACAGTGACCCAGTTGTCCAGATGGACTTAAGTGAGGACTGGGGGTGTGAACTGGAAAGAGTAGCACGTTTACAGGCATGGATTCAGTTCTTTGAGCAAACTGGAGGGACTGCAAGAAACATAGCAACATGTTCATGGCCTGTAATCAATTGTGGGTGTGTACACTGGAGCAGTCCAAACTTATGTTTTACATTACAAGTTTTCTGGTGCAAAAGAACATCAAACAATCAAGACCAAGCGAATGAGGCAGTCCATTTGTTAAGGCACTGACTTCATATTCAGGTGGCTGGAGTTTGCTCAGTCCATCCATCCTGATTTACATTTTCTGAATAATTTCAGGCAAATGCCACAACAGCTTGTTCACTAACGCCATGGCCAACTGTGTGTCCTATCCTTGTAAAAAACATATTATTACATTCCTTTGGTATGTATATTAGACTTAGTTATTTTCATTTATTATGATGATAAATCCTGTATCACTGTGAGATGACCCCTGAATGAAAAAAAATAAATAATGTAATTAGCTTGCTTGCTTTCTGTGTTTTTGTACTAAATTGATGTTTATGATCCACAAGTTCTGAAATGTAGTTTTATTTTTATTATGTATAAACAATGATGTCCGTAAGGGTGCAAGTGGTTTTCTGTTCCATTCAACAGAAATCTGAGTAAGACTGAAAGTTCAAAAGCTTAATTAGATATCAAGAGCACCAGTCTCCTCAAAGGTAAAAGTAACTTCATTTCAAGGAATACATAAATTTCACTATAGTAATTTTGCTAAATGAAGTGAGATTCGGAGCAACACGACAGTTTTCTTATTGACTTGTTGAGTCAGTGGTTGACAGTCACATTCAGACTTATCACATTGTCCAGTACTTAAGAGTTTAGAATGGCGCTAATCCTGCTATTTGATTTTCAAATTCCAGATGGAACTGACACGACACTTTTGTGTTAGAACACTGACTGAAGTTTGGGCAACAATTACATACTTGGCTTCTGACTGACTCATTATTCATGATAAGCTTTCTTCCTTGGATTATCTTCATGATTTGTGATGGCAACCAGTACTTTCTGTATACAATTACATTTATATGTGTCCTATAAATAATCATTTATAAGTGATTTACAAAATCATGTGAACAGTTTTAGTTTATATTTTTACAGTAAAACAGTACACCATGCCAAAACATTATGAGACATGATACTGCACAATAATGGAGAATCATGTCATTTATATGAGAATGAAATCAGTAGCCATGCTGAGGAAAACAACACACTGCCACAAGTTCTTACTCCCAAAATTATTTTCAATCCCTTTTGACACTGTATTTGCATGGTTTTTTGATGTATGACTGTCTACATTTTGTTTGACATGACCAACATACCATCAATCTCAATTCTTAGAGTTGCTTTTACGTAACTTTCATGACTCTAGCTATATTAGCAATTAACTAAGTAATGACTTGCCTTTTAATGTCTTAGGAACCAACTGTTTAAATTTATTATCATCATCATCACAATTATGTGGTAATTTGAGCCTAAACTGCAGATGGTGATGAAGATATTATTATGCCTTGACGATGAAATACGAGAGATATTTCGTGTGACGTGTTGCTATGTTAAAAAAGCCTTACTTTATGCTGTGCATTTGGGCATGGGGTTTGGGGAAGGGGGAAAAGAACTATCTAATCAATGAATAGTTGCTGGATGGTTGCCCTTTCTCTGTGAAACATCTTTCTTAAAGAAAGTCACGTGGGCCACTCACAACTCAAGCAGAAATTCTCTCTATAACACACACTATGTTCCAACAACTCATCACAGTTCAGCTCTGACCAATTTCTCCCTAACTTCACATCTGATTCATTACAGTTCTTTAATCTCCGAGGGAGGATTTTTCTTCATGCAACTTTCAGTTAATCCATATTCCTCCAGAACCTCAACTCCCCCTCCCCCATTCGCTTAACTCTTGTCATCCTCAGACCAACAAATCACCTTTCTTGATGTCCACTTCCAACTCAAAGATGATTCTTTCAGTACTCCATCCACATCAAACCTACCAATCACCAACAATACCTCAATTTCGACAGCTGCCACTCATTCCACATTGAGAAGTGCCTACTATGTAGCTTATGTGTGGTCATCGCATCTGCAATGACAAGTAGTCACTCTCTAAGTTGTGTGCAACATTGACTCGGTTTCAAGTAGTGCAGTACATGACCTCAGTTCATGGCTTGTAGAAAATAAACTAACGTTAAATCACAGTAAGACTCAGTTTTTACAGTTTCTAACACACAATTCAACAAAACCTGATGTTTTAATCTCACAGAACGGGCATATGATTAGTGAAACTGAACAGTTCAAATTCCTAGGTGTTCAGATAGATAGTAAGCTGTCGTGGAAAGCCCATGTTCAGGATCTTGTTCAAAGACTTAATACTGCCATTTTCACTATTCGAATGGTATCGAAAGTGAGTGATACTTCGACACGTAAATTAGTCTACTTTGCTTATTTTCATTTACTTATGTCGTATGGTATTATGTTTTGGGGTAACTCTTCCCATTCTAGAAGGATATTTTTGGCTCAGAAACGGGCGGTTCGGGCAATAAGTGGTGTGAGTTCACGAACCTCTTGTCGACCTCTGTTCACGAGTCTGGGTATTTTGACACTGGCCTCTCAATATGTATATTCCTTATTGTCGTTTCTTGTTACCAATATTAGTTTATTTCCAACAATAAGCAGCTTTCACTCGGTTAATACTTGGCAGAAATCAAACCTCCATTTGGATCGGACTTCCTTAACTCTTGTGCAAAAAGGTGTGCAGTATACTGCTGCATCCATTTTCAATAAGCTGCCACTTGAATTCAAAAATCTTAGCAGTAATCCACGTGCTTTCAAATCGAAACTGAAGAGTTTCCTAATGGGTCACTCCTTCTATTCTGTTGAGGAGTTCCTTGAAAAATTAAGCTGATTCTCATTGTATCACTGATAGCGTTTGCTTAAACTTATGGACTGATTTTCTTTCAGCTTCATGAACATTTATTTTTATCTGTTATTACTTTTATGTTGTAAGTTCATGTACTGACATGTTCCATGACCTTGGAGATTTGCTCCTCAATTTGGCCCTAAGGAACTTGACATGTAAATAAATAAAAAATAAATAAATACACCAAGGGTCTCGCTGATGACTTTACAGACTGAAATTACACTCACCACCTTGTCCACAAATGAGTCTCCCCTACCTTCTCTCCTCAATCACCTACCATCCCTCATACACCATTGATCAGCCAAAAAACAGCTACCTGCTCAAGACTCGGTACCACTCACAATAGGGGCAAATGACTCATGTTCTACACCAGAGTTTGGACTATCTCTTATCAGTCCCTAAAATGAGAAATATACTCCTCATTATACTCCACTCCCATGCAAAGTGGTATTCTGCTGTCCACCCAACCTACACAATATCACTGTCTGTCTCTAGTCCACTCCTGATCCCAACCCCTTGCCCCACAGATTTATATTCCTGTAACAGACCTAGAAGCAAGGCCTATCCTATACATCCTCCCTTTACACCTACTCCACTCCTACAATCACAGGCACTTCTTAACCACCAAAGATGGGGCTACCTTTAAAAGCAGCCATGTGGTGTACTATCTTAACTGCAAACATTGTACAGCATTCTACGTGAACATGATCAATAACAAGCTGTCTTCCACATGAAAGGCCACTACCAAACTTTGGGCAAGAGACAGCTGTACCATTCAACTGCTATGCATGCCACACAACAGGGTGTGCTCAATTTTGACTGCTTCACAGCCTGTGCCTTCTGGAATCTTCACATCAACACTAGCTTTTCTGAACACACACACACACACACACACACACACACACACACACACTGTCTATCTCCTTTTCTTGACCTCTCATCCTCCATTTTTCTCTCCCAGCACAGCCTCCCAATGCCACACCTAACAGGCTACTATCAGGTCCCCACTACACTCCTGTACACCCTCAGACACAATGCACAGCAGCACCTTCCCAACCCCTACCTTATTATTCCTCCACCTCCTCACCCACACCTCTTCTGTACCACCACTACCCACCCCAGCTGCAATCACTGCTCCCCATATTCCAGTCTCATCTCCAGGAGATGACTGCGTGTCATGCGCACATGTTCTAACCTAACCTAGACAGGCAACCACTCACCTATGAGGGAATAATGTGTGGAGAATAGAAACTTTTAACAGGAAACATTATTCACACTAGCTTTTGATCTCTCTCTCTCTCTCTCTCTCTCTCTCTCTCTCTCTCTCTCTCTCTCTAGTAAAAGTAGACACATTCATACACAAACCCAAACAGACACTCAAATGCACACTCTCTTGGACATGGCAAGACTGATTATCGATTATCAGTTATTGAAAGCACTTGACCGGGCTATAGGTGGTGACTCGCATCATTCAATAACCAAACTTGCCACGGCCAGGAATTTGTGTACTTGAGTGTGTCTGGTGTTTCCTGCTATTTGTTTCCATCGTCCACACATCACTCCACTACAGGTGAGTGATTGCCTTTCCCTTATTTTACATATTGTGTGTGTTTTTCTTCATTTGAAGGACTTAGTCAAATAGCTTAGTCTACTTTTAAATGTACTTTACATGTGCTTGTCTGTCACTCAAAGTCTTCTTCATGTGGTGAGTAACAGTCTAGCATATTTCATTATTGTTATTCCAACACAGATTTTCCATTGTTTGTTTCAGTTACACAAGACATATAGCAGAACACTGTGGGGTGACAGTATTTACAGCATATGTACACAAGTAATATTTACTACTACTACTACTACTACTACTACTACTTCTACTTGTGGTACCACTTTAAGGTAAGTTATTTTTATTTCCAAAATTGGAGTATATGCAGCACTGCTTGTAAAACTGTAGATATGGCAAAGGAAAGCTCTATTAACGAGTGTAAATAATTTAGGAGTAAAGTACCGTAGCTCGAAAAGTATTCATCTGCACACTAATGAAGTTTTCAGTCTTGTTTATGTACCTGTCAACAACCCATCACCTCTACTATTCAAAGAGTTTTACTTTTAGGGGAAAATTATTTAATTTTTGTAGAACATTACCTTGAACATCTTGCTGGAGTATCCACTGGAAAAGTGGAAATAAATTTGCTTCAAATGTAGATACAGCCGTCTTGTTTGAAGTGCAAACGATCCTGCAACATGAAAGACAAACATGAATAACACACTCAGACAACAAAAACGTGTAAGTTCACACGCTATTTGTTCATTATTTAATACTTTGGAATAAAACAGTTCTTGCAAGTTATTTGTTACACAATTTACAGTACAAAGCCATGTTCTCAATCCTGCTAAAGCACCGCAGTTCTTTTACTTTTCTTGCAGGATGTAATACTTTATTAGTGCTGGAAAATCCTGAGTGGAATATAAATAATTGAAGAAGTAAAGACAACCACTCGCCATATAGTTGAAGTGTTGAATGGTGAATAGACAAATAAACAAGACTGAAATTGTTACAATGTTGTTAAGCTTCAAGCAATGTCTATCTTCTGAGCTGTCAAAACACACACACACAAAATTACACAGCCATCACCACACACACTTTTTCTCCACTGAAACTCCAACTGAGTGAGGGACTGCGTTAGGTGAAGAGAGGTAGGAGGCAGGAAGCGTACAGACAGAAGGATGGTTGAGGGATGGCAGAAAGTGGCAAACTTAGTATGCATAGGCAGATGAAGTGTTACATGCCATTTAGGTAAACGACCCTTAACACTCCTTGTGTAGTACAAGGAAAGATGATCTTGACAGAATAATATTAAGAAGAGAGTATTTTGCAGAACATATCATGTGCGCAGGTGTCACCTGCTGTTCTGGTGTCGCGGCTTGGTGGTGGCTTGACCGTCAAGGAGCAACCACACTCTCCAAGAACAAAAACGAAAGACAAGATGGTTCTGTGACAAAATATATTGTAATTTTGAATGTCATGTTGAGACTTTGAAGCTTATGTCATATGCAAAGTTCTGTTCTGCTCTAATTCATGAGTCACTCTAATGATCTGTACACACATTCAAGGAAATATATGTTCGTAAAAGGAAAGTAGTGGATGTCCTTTTCTTGTGATATGAGTAGAAGTTGTCTTCTTTTGCTCCAGAATGTGAGGGAGTCAAGCCTTTCCTTGTCTATACATGGGATTTTAGAACCAGTGATTAGCATGACCTCTTCTTCAATAGAATCAACTATGGCAACTGGATTTTATAAAAAGGTAAATACATTAGATATTGTGTCGGGTGACAGATCTCTAAAGTGTTCTGATTCAGCTTCAACTACTTATCTTCATGGAGGTACTCATGCCATACTTAGCATGTGATGTTTTAACTTTAAGTTATAGCAAAAATATCTGTAATATTTCCATGGTATGAGATCACAACAAATGTGTTATCTGGAGAAATACTGTGCAGATGTAATAACAACATCTACCAAGCACAAACAGATTATAAATATTGACATTCATTGGATTTGTCACCCACAAAAATTATAAAGTATCGAACTGTTGAATCCAAAGTTTATCATACTCGCTACTCTATACTATAATCACACAATCCAGTTCAATCTACTATAAATTATCCATTTTGGCTACATTATGTCACTTACTTTCCGTGTTCATTTAGCATTCCAAAATGACTGCAATAAGGATTGAAATGAAAGAAAATATAGCTATTCATCTTACAAATACCAGAGAAGCACTTAATCACAATATGATATGGCAGTCAACACATACTAATTTTAAGCATAGAAATCTTAAAGTGCAAGTCTGTTAGGGTGTAATTACTATTTAGACTGAACTGAACAGTCCAAAAGGATAATACAAATATTGCTACACAGATAATTTTCTGGTAACACTCAGAAGGAGATATAAGCTTACATTTAACAGTTAGGTATTATTTTATCCGCTTGTTAGCATACTTACTTGATTGATAAACATAAAGTTTCAAACAAATAATGATTGAAATGAGGTTTGCTTGGATTACGAGCAACCAATGCTAATTTCTGGGTCAATTTTGGAAGAAGATCACCAAGGTGTGGGATAACTTGAGCCTGCAGTGCGGAGAAGCTCCTCATAATAGCTGAAACATTAAAATAATGGTTAACAACAATAAAGAAAGAGCTGAAATATGCCAATATAGATAGTATGAACCAACTTCTTACCTTTCATAACATATTCATTTTCTTGTGATCCGGGCAGATCCAATGCAGAAAACAGATTTGTCAGAAGTTCACGAGCAATGGTTGTCACTTCTTCAGTTTGCACCCTATTAAAAACAACACAGTTCATTGAAAATGTGTATAGAGTCTGTGACATATTTACCAAAAATGTACAGACAAATACGAAAATGTTCACAAAAATTGTAATTGTAATATTAATGATTTTAATTATGGTATCCTCAATATGTGAAAGAAAAAAATGGATAGCAGAGATAAACAGGTTGGTATAGTGCACCTAGTTACCATATTCAAAGTTGTACAAACTACAGAACAAACACAGAGAATCAGTAAAGAAAGAGAAGAAAATCCAATACTAAAAACATATGTCATATATTATCAAAGTTTGTAACATATATAGGCTACACTTTCATCAATATCTTCCCTTTGCCTGACTCATGTTTGGCCCTAAGAAATAAACAATTTGTTCAGAATGAGATCAGTTGCCTTTAAGGTTCCTCTAATTCTGCTCAAGTTGTGTCACTTTCACCACACTATGAAGTATGTCTTATTTTTCCACAAAGTAATTTTTATTCAGGCACTTGAGGCTGAAGAGTAGGTATGATATAGGCCTCCAACATTTAACTATCTTTAAGCATAATTAGTTGTTATTACAACCCACAGAACCAGTACATTATAGCTACAGCTGCATGACAATGTGCATTTTGTCTCATTCCACAACCTTGAAGGAATAATGGGACCTAGCACCACGAGAAGGAAGCAACAAGAGAGTTAAAACCTGAGAGCCAAGGCGAATCACATCAAAGTCACTTTATCATACAACATAAATGACGGTATCACCAGCTCAATTTGTAAACATTTATTGTTTCATAACTCTGGAAATTCAGACTCAAAGCAATAACATGGAAAATATAAGATTTTTACAGCATCAAATTCAAAAATCAAAATTTCAAGGGTTAAATGCAATAATCATATCATATGTAAACACACAAATTATACATTATTTTTAATAAAATGTTGACCAAACATTGAAAAAATCTATAGTTTTGTAGAGTGAAAAAATTGGTAAGTTTTTTAGCCAGATTTGTGTCATTTATGTGCAGCAGGATGACGTGTTTCAACAGTGTTAATTCAGCCCAAGTTATTTTCATTTGGCATTCCAAATAAACAGTTATTTTGTCCAGCTGTGTTGTTGCCTCTGTACGTGTCAATGTCTTCAGACTGAGCACCAACTTTATCAGCCAAATCATCAATATTATTGGTATTGTCTGCAATGAACAAACGATGATAATTTCACTATCAGAAAATTGTCATTAACACCTATGTCCGAGCACTGTGCAACATTTGTAAATGCACACACTACATTTCTATGAGGGAAATTTCATAAATAATGCACAGTATTTTTTTACTCACATGTTTATTTTTTATTTATTTTCAGTAACCCTTTAAGGTCCTTTAAAGTCTCTCTCTGACTGAATCCCACTGTCTCGAAAGCTCTATTATTCCACGCAGGACATCACTTCTGCTCATCTGTCAAACATCTGGGGTAACAGTGGTAGAATGTTCTTCCATAAAAAGATAAAAATGTTCATGCATATGTTTTTTTCAACTTCGGGAACAAGTCAAAGTCTGGTGGACTCATGTACAGGCTGTAGGGAGGATGTGGCAACACTTCCCATCCATATTTGTGCAATTCTTAGGCTACAACATTGCTGATATGCAGGCAAGCATTATCGTGGAGAATGAGTAGCCCAGCCTTGAGCAACTGAGGTTGCGTTTTGTGCATCTTCTGTACAGGTTTTGCATGAAGTGACAATAATACACTGCTGTGACACTTTTTCCACAAAGGACTCTTGTCATGATGATTTCTTGGTGATCATAAGCAAAATTCATCATTTGCTTGAGTTTTGACTTAGTGCGTCAAATGTTTTTGGATTTGAAGAATCTGAAGCTTTCCACCCATTGGACTGTGATTTCAAGTCCAGTTCGAAGTCTCCAATCCACAATTCACCAACAGCAACAATTTGACACAAGAATCCTTGACCTTCATGGTCAAACTGAACAAGGTTGCAACGCCCAGACTGCTTCACTTCAGCAGTGAAACAGTGTGGGCCCCATATCACACAATTTTTTCTCTTCTTCAAATCACTTGTCAGAATATGGAATACTGAAGTTGAGGGAATTCACAGGGCTTCAGAGAGCTCCTCAAAAGTCGCACTGCAATCTTCAAGAGCATCTGCTACAAGTTTCACACTTGGTTCATCTGTTGACATTTTTGGCTTTCCAAGTCTTGCATTATTGTCCATGCTCATACAATCTCCAAGAAAACAATTAACCCAATGTGAAAGTGAACTACAGTCCAGTGTAAACTCATCAGAAAATTCACTTAATGAACTGTGGATTTCCGTCAGGTTTTTGCCACATAAAGTTTCAGTCTTGAAGTATGACCTCTGGTCTTAAAATGTCACAGTACCCAAGAACCTTGCAGGATCCATTTCTATCTCTCACCAATTTTATGTTAGAATACAGAGCAAAAAAACAAAAATATGTGCTTCTTCCTCAAGCTCTCAACTATATCTGACATAATTTTGATTGTTGCATCAAACAATCCACGCAGTAATATCAATCTGTACACTATTTATGAAATGCCTCTCATAAATCCAACAACGAACTCCAAAACGTCGATTTTGTTATCAGTTTATTTATTTAATGTTCACACAGCATCAGTGAACTCACGAATGACTGATTACAAATTTTTCCTGGTCTCCATGAGTGATGACTTGGGCACCATGACCCTATGTAAATTTGATCATTCAGGGTGTTTCGTTACTCATGTTACAGGCTTTTAGAAGTTGTAAAGGAGATTTAGTATATAAAGTTTCGGAAAGGAACTCTTGTCAGGAAATGTCCGTTTGGACGCAAAATAAGTTTGAAAATCAGATCACTTTCAAATCTCCCCCTTCATCACACCCACATAATGAAGACAATGAGCTCTGACCTGTGTGCTCTATGGGAGCTGCTGTTTGTTGCACAAAGTGTATCTGCAATGCATGCTTTCATGAGTATGAGTATGATGCACAACCAAGGAGAGTGACAGTCAACCCTCCTAGTTGCAAACACACCAGTTTCTCAAAGCCGTTGTTGGAGACAGACAAAACTCATATGTGATGGATTGAGGTGATCCAAAAAATGTTCTCCACTCTTGAATTGCGTAGACTTGCAATTATGTAGCACACTGTGAAGCAGGAGATTTGAAAGTGGTCCGATCTTCGAACTTATACTGAAACGGTACATTTCTGGACACAGGTCCCTTATAAAAATTTTATCTACTATGTCCTCTCTACAACCCCTAGAAGCCTGTAATAGGAATCGTGAAACAAAATGTATAATGACATATTTACAGGTCTCAAAAAAGTGTCATCATGCCATTTTCATTCTTCAATTAGCTTCCTCAGTAGCCTTATCTTATACACTAACAGCATAAATTTCACTTTGATGCTGCCACTGACAGACAGCATACAGTAAATCAACAACATGGCCTTCGGAGGCAATTCTGCTGCTTTTAGAAATTTTGCTACACTGGGCACAAAATCTTCAAAGACCTAATTTTTAAAAAGCAAATTTTCCATCCATGCATTGTGTTGTGTTGTAACTTATAAGATTCTTGCAAGGAGGACCAATTCACATGTTTTAAAGCATAGGTTTTTGTTTCCCAGACACATTACTCCAAGCCACTTTTGTAATTTTGTGATTTTTATAGCCTTTTTGCAAGGTTATCTAATCTGGAAGCTAATGTCTTACTGAATAGCATCCAATAAAAAAGACCACTGATTCAATGGCATTATAAATTTGGTCTGGACTCAATTTACCAAGAGAAATGATTTTCAATTTGTTTTTTGAAATTTTCAATAACTACTGCGTTCCCTGAAAGGCTTTCACCAGTCACTGAATCCTGATGGATTCCTTGTCGATCTTTCCACCTCTGTATCCACCTTGGCTGGCAGTGAAGTCAGTATCACCATTAGAAAGCCAGTTCTGTAAATGTACTGCTTCTTCTTGCAATGTTGGGCTTGAAATCAGAACACCAGTCTCCTTGTTTGCACTAAACCACATGAAAAGTGCATAATCTAGCAATGCATTCTTAGCCTGTTTGGCTTGTCACTATAAACTGTCCTTTATCTTCACTTATTTCCAGTTATTCTTCTAATCTGACAGTGTTAAAATTCTAACACCAAATTCAGCAGCAATGTTTTACACAACAGTTCTCTTTTAATCATCCTTTGCACTGCAGTACTTTTGGACATCGTCCCACCTTCCTTTCTGGTGTCATTTTACAACCATAACAAATGTGAGCAATACAATACTGTACATGAAATGAGAAATGAGCGTTCGGCATTGTTGGCCGGGAGACCCCATGCGGGGTGTTCGGCCGCCGTAGTGCAGGTCCTTTTTAGCTGACGCCATGTCGGCGACTTGCAAGTCAATGATGGTGAAATGATGATGACAGACACACAACACCCAGTCATTTCAAGGCAGATAAAATCCCTGATCCCACCGGGAATCGAACCTGGGATCCAGTGTGTGGGAAGCGAGAACGTTACCGCAAGACCACGAGCTGTACTGTACAATGCAGTGTTAACTTGTGAGCTAAAACCAAGCTAAAATCCACATATTGGCTGAACTTAAATTTAATTATTGTTTCACAAAATATTCTTTGCTTCAATTCACACTTTTGACAGTTATCACCACCATCTTCGTCAGGAGCAACCGACAATCCAAACTCTGCTATAGTGGCCTTACATAGCCCATGGCAGCATGGCAATGGTCGATAATTGTGTAATTATGTCACAGATAGTGTCAACATCTGCACTGGTGTGCCACCACTTCCATGATCATTAATTATTGCCGTTGTCAACTGTTGGTACTATTACTTCCAGTGTATCAAAACATTAAATTTAGTGAGGGGAGGGGGGAGGAGAAAAAATGAAATCACAGATGAAATGGAGATCCAACTTACTGAAGGCTAGATAAATGATGACTCACTGTACTAAGTCTCCAGTCACCAAATCACAAAACTGTTTCTTGTGGCAGTGAAGGGAAAGAACTATTCTTCTGACACAAAAAAGGAAAACTGCACCTCTCATTCTGACAATGCTTGAAGTCTGCGATCATCCACATCATCAAAATTGCAGTAAAAACAGCTCTTCTATTTCTATTTCACACTGGTTGCCACCACCGAGAATAATTCTGAGTGGCAAACAGTACACAAATTATTTTCCCACTCCCCACTGTTTTTGCAAACACTGCAATAGATCAGAGTAACATAAGACTGGATTCATTTCCAAGAAACACAAAGCAAACAACTGGTTTGTGATGCAGAATCTTTGTACATATGAGATGTATACAAACAAAAATGTGTTGTTAAAAGGCCTGGTAAGCACTGTTTTGTTGTCAGTGAAGCGGAAACTTACAACAGGAGTCACCAGTTCAAGTGCATGAAAGGGTGCCATATGAGCTTCTGATAGAATCACTCCGATTCATGTGTGTGAATTGATGCCATGAGCTGATAAATTTGGTAAAGAAAGGTAGTGTACTGGTTACTGGTAAATGCCATCTGCTTGTAACTACCATGGAGCTTAGTACTGGTAGAGTTGAGGCATCTGGGCTATAACTATGCTTGGAGTTAAGAGTAGCTGAACAAGACAAGCAGTGAAGTCCCAGATCAGTTTGTAGGATGGAGAACAAATTGCACCTCTCAAGGTTTATCTGCAGTGAGACGCACCCTCTCCATGACTAACAACCAACTGACTTGATGCACGGATGGAACTGATGTAATAAACAATACCAGTGGATGGGAAGTCAGGGCAAATAAAACAGGAAGGGACTAAAAGCATAGCAAAGAGATAAGGAATACATAGATGAGAATAAACCATAAGAAGAAAAAAAAGACGGCCACCAGGACGGGCAGAGACAGACAAGCACAGCAGGAGAGTGTCAGACATAGGTAAGGACCCCTCCTCTCAGGGCTCAACAAGCTGAGAGAAGTAACCCTCCCACAACTGTCCCACTCATGACCCAGTATGGTCAAAACATAAACATTGGGAATAAAACCCCTTTTATTACTGAAAACACAAAACCTGTTTATCTGTTCTTTAAGTAAGTAAGTATCAAGTATAAGGAATGCTTAAGGTGCTTGTATTCATAGAAGTCTGGTGAGAGGAGGGCACTCCAGTAAGATGTGAGCCACTGTCAGGAAGGCACTAAAGCTGCAAGGGCAGGTTGGCTGCCAAGTGGTGTATAGCCAAAACTAAACTTTCTCAGGAGAGAATATTAAAAGTTTACAGTTCATAATTATATATTTCTTAAATAAATTGGAACAAGGCAGTAACTCATAAATATAAACTTTCTGACACAAACAGAAATCTCTTGCTGAAAGGTTTTAACTACTTCAAACTTAAAACTTTCAAAACCATTACATAAATAATAATAATAATAATAATAATAATAATAATAAACCCCGTGGAGGCCCGGGAAAAGAATAGGCCTCCGGTATGTTCTGCCAGTCGTAAAAGGCGACGAAAAGAACAAACCACTAATAGGGCTAACCCCCCTTTTAGTGTGATTACTTGGTTCAGGACAGAACTAAAGAAGCCTCGGACGAGCGCCGTCATGGTCGGGGACGGCGCTTGAACCCTATGCCCGCCCACAATGGTAACGACACTGCTAGCCAACTGGAAAATGATTTAAATCCAAATAGAGGTGTTTTGCAGGATATGCTTCCTGCAACCACCCTAGAAGGAAAACAAAGACAGAGGATGACATGGTCAGATGAAGTTAATCGACACCTCATGTTCTGTCATTACCAAGCAACAAACCTAGGAACCAACACAACTGGATACAGATCACAAGTATACACAACATTTATTACCAGATACCCGGAATTAAAATTTTTAACAGAACGACGACTAGCTGATCAGATCCGTGTAATAATAAAAAATAACAGGATACCCCAGTCAGAATTAGAAAACATCAAACAACAAGTACAACAAATACTGGAACAAAATAATGTGCAATCAGAAGAAGAAGAAAATACAGTAATGGACTCAAACATCCCAGAGCAAACAAACAAAGACCAACACGCATCAATTAAACAATCAGAGGAAAACGAAATCTTAAGACAGCCACCAGAACAAGCACAAATAGAACACGAAGAGACACACGTGTTAGATATAGAAGAGAAATTTCAGCTGACATATATAGAATACAAAGACACAAATACAGACATTAGACCATTCTTGCATAGACTGCCAAATAACCCACAAGTCGAAACAACAATAAAAACTATCAACACAATCATACACAACAAAATAAATGAAAATACAACTATGGAAGAGTTACAACTACTGGTTTATATAGGAGCACTCACTACACTAAATATACACACTAGGCAGAGATCAGAACAAACCAACACACAGAAGAAACCCACAAAACCAGCATGGCAACACAGGCTACAGATCAGAATAGAAAACCTGAGAAAAGACATCGGACAGCTAACACAATTTATAAGGAATGAAATATCAGACAAAAAACGAAAAAGGTTAGGTAAAATCTCACAAGAAGCAATAGAGCAATAAGATGAAAAAAAGCAGAAATTACAAGCATTGGCTAAACGACTTAGAAGATACAAAAAAAGTGAAAATAGAAGGAAACAAAACCAAACATTCAACACAAACCGAAAGAGATTTTACCAAACAATAGATAACACACACATTAAAATAGACAATCCACCAAACATAACAGACATGGAACACTTCTGGAGCAACATATGGTCAAACCCGGTACAACATAACAGGCATGCACGGTGGATACAAGCAGAAACAGACACATACAAGATGATACCACAAATGCCTGAAGTGATAATTTTGCAACATGAAGTCACCCGAGCAATTAATTCTACACACAATTGGAAAGCCCCTGGAAATGATAAAATAGCAAATTACTGGCTAAAGAAGTTCACCTCAACACATTCACATCTAACTAAATTATTTAACAGTTACATTGCAAACCCATACACATTCCCTGATACACTTGCACATGGAATAACCTATCTGAAACCTAAAGATCAAGCAGACACAGCAAATCCAGCTAAATATCGCCCCATAACATGCCTACCAACAATCTACAAAACATTAACTTCAGTCATTACACAGAAATTAATGACACATACAACACAGAACAAAATTATAAATGAAGAACAAAAAGGCTGCTGCAAAGGAGCACGAGGATGTAAAGAGCGACTGATAATAGATACAGAGGTGATATATCAAGCTAAAACTAAACAAAGGTCCCTACACTATGCATACATTGATTACCAAAAAGCCTTTGATAGTGTACCCCACTCATGGTTACTACAGATATTGGAAATATACAAAGTAGATCCTAAATTGATACAGTTTCTAAACATAGTAATGAAAAACTGGAAAACCACACTTAATATCCAAACAAATTCAGATAACATCGCATCACAGCCAATACAGATTAAGCGTGGAATATACCAAGGAGACTCATTAAGTCCTTTCTGGTTCTGCCTTGCTCTGAACCCACTATCCAACATGCTAAATAGTACAAATTATGGATATAATATTACTGGAACATACCCACACAAAATAACACATTTGCTATACATGGATGATCTAAAACTACTGGCAGAAACAAATCAACAACTTAACCAATTACTAAAGATAACAGAAGTATTCAGCAATGATATAAATATGGCTTTTGGAACAGACAAATGTAAGAAAAATTGCATAGTCAAGGGAAAACACACTAAACAAGAAGATTACATATTGGATAACCACAGCGACTGCATAGAAGCGATGGAAAAAACAGATGCCTATAAATATCTAGGATACAGACAAAAAATAGGAATAGATAATACAAATATTAAAGAAGAACTAAAAGAAAAATATAGACAAAGACTAACAAAAATACTGAAAACAGAATTGACAGCAAGAAACAAGACAAAAGCTATAAATACTTATGCTGTACCAGTACTGACCTACTCATTTGGAGTAGTGAAAAGGAGTAACACAGACCTAGAAGCACTCAATACACTTACACGATCACAATGCCACAAATATAGAATACATCACATACATTCAGCAACAGAAAGATTCACATTAAGCAGAAAGGAAGGTGGAAGGGGATTTATAGATATAAAAAAACCTACATTATGGACAGGTAGACAATTTAAGAAAATTCTTTATAGAACGAGCAGAAACTAGCAAAATACACAAAGCAATCACTCATATAAATACATCGGCTACACCATTGCAATTTCATAACCACTCCTACATCCCTTTAGATCACATAACATCAACAGATACGAAGAAAGTAAATTGGAAAAAGAAAACACTACATGGCAAGCACCCGTATCATCTAACACAGCCACACATCGATCAAGACGCATCCAACACATGGCTAAGAAAAGGCAATATATACAGTGAGACGGAAGGATTCATGATTGCAATACAGGATCAAACAATAAACACCAGATATTACAGCAAGCATATTATTAAAGATCCCAATACCACAACAGATAAATGCAGACTTTGCAAACAACAAATAAAAACAGTAGATCACATCACAAGTGGATGTACAATACTAGCAAATACAGAATACCCCAGAGGACATGACAATGTAGCAAAAATAATACATCAACAGCTTGCCATACAACATAAACTAATAAAACAATATGTTCCCACATACAAGTATACACCACAAAATGTACTGGAGAATGATGAATACAAATTATACTGGAACAGAACGATTATAACAGATAAAACAACACCACATAACAAACCTGACATCATACTCACCAATAAAAAGAAGAAATTAACGCAACTAATCGAAATATCCATACCCAATACAACAAATACACAGAAGAAAACAGGAGAAAAAATTGAAAAATACATCCAACTGGCTGAGGAAGTCAAGGACATGTGGCATCAGGATAAAGTTGACATTATACCAATTATACTATCAACTACAGGAGTCATACCACACAATATCCACCAGTACATCAACGCAATACAGCTACATCCAAACATATATACAACTACAAAAATCTGTAATTATTGATACATGTTCAATGACCCGAAAGTTCCTAAATGCAATATAACATATACCGTACAGTTAAAAGGAAGTCACGCTTGATCAAGATCCGCGTCACTGTCCATTTTTGACCAGACAGAACGTCTGAGAATAGAAAGAAATAATAATAATAATAATTTGGGAAGGAGAATGAGCTTAAATAAAAGTTGACAACTTACTCAAAAAATAGAACTGTCACTTACTGTCAAGAGAAACTAAGAAAGGAAAATTAAAAAACACAAAATAATTCAGTCACTGTCATTATTTTGATGCTGTTATGGTGTTTCACCAATCTGTTTGTCACTGTTTAAAATAGTGCCATGACCACATTGGAAACCTTGAAACAAATATTGCTGGCAAGGGGTATAGATAGGTCCGCCATAGGTCCTCCCCCGTGCCCTTTCTGTGATGAATCTTCTATCAGGGTAAGGTGTTGAAAATGACGAGCAAAGCTCACCACTGACAGGTGCCACACCCTACTTCCAGAAGCACACCATTTTCTCTAACCAAATACTTGGAATTTAAACTTATCAGTCAGGGTTTGTATATATATAAAATAAAAATAACTGAATATTCCATGTCCTTTATCATAACAGACAGCAATTGGCAGACAGGGGGAGGCATACACGAGTGCTAGTTGATGCAGCCAAAAATACTCCTCTAGAATACTGTATAATGGACAAAAGCCTTTGGGGCAAGCCTTACCCCACAAAGCAGAATAGGTCTAACAGTTGCAATGCTAATGGTCCTGCAGAAATGTATATAACTGTCATTAACAGTCCAGTCACGGTAAAATCAGAGCCCTAGAAGAAAAATAATAGAGCAAAGGAAGAGGCGACAGGTGAGACTGAGGAATGAGAGAGTGCATTCAGTTTCTAAATGCAACTTAATATCAGCTGACAGATGTGGGCAACCACATCAGTTTATCATCAACAAACCATAATTGTACAACCACTTCAAGAATTTGGATTCCTAGGAAAAGTCTGGATCCCAGTGCATCATGGTGTTATGACAAAAGTGAATGAACCAGGTTTTGTAAGGGGAGAAATTAAAGCCATGGTCTTGTGCTCAAGAGAACACCCTTCAAATGGCTCCTTGGAGTGGTCACTCAGTGAGGACCATAAGCTGGGAGCAGTAGCAAATGAAAAAGTCATCTATATGGCAGGCAGGACTAACTGTAGGTCCCACTGAGTGTAGAAGTCGACACTAAAGATGGAGCACTGGTATATATTATTCATCTAAACTGTGAGGAACTGAGGTGTATTCTGACTCTAGCCCAAAATGATCGGTAGGACTGGAGGTTGCAGATGAATATCAGCGGAACATCACTAAAGGCTCAGCTTGGAGTGCAGTCACACTAAAACAACAAAAACATCAGTGTTGTATTCTTTATGTAAGGCGAAGAAAATTGCTGTAAGAGAGTGGCGTTAAGTAAAGAGTAATTGTGTTGCTGTTTCTAATCCGACCAGATGGTTGGTTGTGAAGCAGCACTTCCAACCACCACACCGGTAGGTGGAAAAAAAGTCCAACAAATTAAGGGCCAGCACAATTAATGGACCACCATCCTCTCAAGTAGCTTACATAGCACACAAATAAGGCAGATTGGTTGGTATATTTCAATGGGAGTTGGGTCCTTTCCTGGTTTAACGATTGGGATAATGATAATATTTGGCCACTGTGAGGGGAATTCACCTCTGTCTAACAAATGATTAAAAACCCTGAGAAGGTAATTTTTCTGGTTCACACTGAGGTGTTGGATCATTTGATTACAGATCACATCAGGATCTCATGGCCACTTGGTGGGACGAGTTGAGGACACAACACTCCATCTATGGTTGGTTATATGGCCCTGAATAGAGAACAGTAAAGGGCAGGAAGGTGTTCTCCATCCTCAGCTTACGTGCCTGGAAAGTGGGAGGGCAATTGGCAGTTGCTTATGCCACCACAAAGTGTGTCAGAAAACACTCCACGAGGACAGAGGGATCAGTAGAAATACCACTGTGAAACTGAAGCTGGGAATAGTTGTTGGTCATTGGTGGTCAAGTAAACCACAGAAATTGACACACATCTAGGGGAGGGAGAGAGTATGCATTTCCATGCAGGAGATATACCCGAGCTGCTGGCCCTGCTGGAATCACCAATCACCTTCGTCTTTGTTGACTTGTCTTTTGAACTTTTTGATGTTTTCGAGATCTATGAAGATCTGTCTGACACAAGGACAGGAACAGAAGAGTAGCAAACAGTGACAAGTAGAACCTTTATACTGGAACACAGGAGATGAGTACGATTCTCCACCTGAGGATGGCGGATCAGTAGTCCCCAGTATTGTAAGAGAGGCCTCAGATTAAGGCAGTTCCATCTGATGAGAGCTGAATGTTGTCTGGATAGGCTGCAAGGTTATTTCCCAGAACAGTGTGAGACTGGTCACCATAACAGGATGGAGGAGTTCACCGGTTTTAGCACTGAAGTATTATAATTGAACAGGTCTCATACAGGGTGAGGCAGAGTAAACAGTAATTTTGAAAAGTTCATACAAGATTATCAACCCATTTTTCCAAATTGTACTTTTAACACCTTAAATTACTTACAAAATCATTTAAGAAAATTAAGTAAATGTAACTAAATTTGAAAAATAACTCCAGTAAGATGACATCAGTTCAGGCATTCATCCAGGCTAACTTTGAAGTTATTCATCAAATTCCACAGCATCTCCAGCAGGATGCAATTTGTACTGCCTCCTATTGGAACCATTCTTTTGATGCCTCAACTGTTTACGGTAAGTTACCTGATACACTTCACCCTTCAGGTAATATCACAAGAAAAAGTCACATGCTATTCCAGTGAGTGACGAAGCCATGTGATATCCCCATTTAGAGAGATCATGTGATTTGGAAATAAAACATTAACAACATTCATGCTTACTTTTGACATTTGGGAGGCTGCTCCACCTTGATGAAAAAACGTCTCCTCGTCAACTTTGCACTGAGGAAGTTTTGGAGTAAAATTGCTTTCCAGCATATCTGTGCATCTCTGTGAAATCAATGTCACAGTATTGTCTGGATCACTGTTGAAAAAGTAGGGCCCCATGAACCCTGATAAGGGGATAGTGCAGTTCGCAATAACTTTTGTGGACTGGAGAGGTTGCTGATGCTGTTTAGGATTCATATCACTCCAAAATCTAAAGTTCTGCTTGTCAAAGTAGACGGACAAATGGAAATGGATCTCGTCAATTATCCACACATCGTTTACAATAGGTGGTAGAAGGTAGGACTTGACGTCACAGTTGTAATCAATGATCTTCACCTTTTCTGGAAGCATGGTTCTCTTGGGAGCACTTAAGAGTCAATGCTCTTGTGACAACTCTATTTACCCTTTGGCCCCTTATAGTATGGCTGACGAACTGTATCTCCTTAAAATCCAGGTTGACATGCAGTCTTACATTCCAGGTTGATATGCAGTTCTTCACCTGATTGTAATACCAAGTACCAGTGAAAGATAATGCCTTTCATTTTGTTTTTAAGCTCCTATGGGGTGTAATGAAATGAATATTACACACAGAAATATACGAGATAAAGGCTCGAGACTGAGCAGAGTCCACACACTTGTTCAAGAAGGAGCCACTCCACAACTTATGTTTGGTCATTAGAAAGGATTCGCTTTTGTGCAAACTAGGTACTGCAGAGTATAAGATTCTCCACATCCATACCTGTGGCCCTCCTCCCATGGCATAGCCAATGGTCTTTGGTGATGTACTTGCAAGCACTGTAGTGAGACTTTTGATGTGAAAGACTGCAAGACTCTCACAAATGCAGACTTCAGTAAGTAAGTTGCTTCATGGCAGACTGCCTAGCCTGGTGTTACCCACTCTAGCTGGGTGGTTATCTCCACGGGTGCAGCCAGTCATGGCAAAAGACATTTGGGATAATGAGTGTTGCCAGGAGTCCCAATGGGGATGGGTAGTTATTCCTCGACATTCATGGAGAATTTACAGCAGAGACCCCTGCAGTGAAATCCCTGCACTGTATGGGGGGCTAAAGCTGTGCAGCAACACTCTTACAATGGACTGGCTACCTATATTTAGAATGTGGCAAGTAGTTTCCCCAGAACTGTGTTTCAGGATGAATGTCACTGGACAGATACTCATACCATACTGGCTGCCCTTCCCCGCACAGCTTTACTTTGGAGAAATTTGGAAAAGAATGTTGGTCAAAGTGGGTAGGGAGCAAAAGAAATTTAAAAAAAAAGGTAAGAAGTAATGTAATAAATCATGAGAATAAAACAAGACAAGACCTAGGTGACAGACAGGTGGACAAAGATCGAACGAACATAATAGGAGGAGGGAGCGATGCTGTACAGGAAAGAAAGAAAAGGAAGTATACACCCACACCATGGACTACCACACTTAACTGGTGGGAAGATTTGTGTCTCAGTGATCCACTGAGCTATGCTGACAGGAGCAAGGCTCCTGGTAGGGTCGTCAATGCCAAAATTGTCAGTTGGTGAGATTCCAGACAACATGAAGTTCACCTAGAGGGGCCCTTTCTTGGGAATACTGGATGGCAACCACATGGGCCATTAACTAAGTCTGCAATTACTTCCACTTACTTGAACCAGTTTTTTTCTCCCCCCCCCCCCTCCTCCCCCTCCAAAGCCCCCAACAGTATTAGTTTTTGAGGCCCGAGGGTGTCTTTCAGTTTCCTATTCTGTCCCCAGCAGTAGCAACAGTGTAGAGAATGGACCTCAGTGCAGTGGAGCCAGTGGAATTCTAATTAAAACACAGGGCAGACTGAGCCCTTAAGTCCAGAACAACAATCGGTTTAAAGGAAGAAAATCTTGATCGAAAATTACTTGATCCTCCACATTGGGGGTCGAGGCTTTGGGTCTGCTCCCCATCAATCAGAAAACATCAATCTGCAAAAAGTCCATGAGTAAAGCCTGGGACCCTATCAGAATTAAATGGAATCAATCTGGGAAATTAAAATGGTATATGAACTTGGGTACACAGAACACTCAGAGCATCACAACAACGAAAACAGAAGAATTCAAAGAAACCCACTGGAACAATGCACGTTTAATAGCACTAAAAGAAACAAAGGAAAGTTAAAGGAGTAAAGGAAATAGATGATTATGTTCATATTTACAGTGGAGTGAACAAACAGTGCTGGGCAAAAAAGGGGATATCCATGGCAGTACATAAAAAGTGGAAATGCTGCATTAAGAAATGGAAATGTCTGAACGAATATCAGGTACGTGTGGATATGAAGCTAGAAGGATATGACGTAGTGATCATTGCAGCACATGCACCCACAAATAATGCTACTGATGCTGAGAAGAATAATTTCTTTTATAATTTGTCAAACCTCCTAGATGGCATTAGCAACAGGAAGGAGCTGTATCTTTTAGGAGATTTTAATGGAATAGTGTGTAAGTAGGGTGTAAGCAAGATTGTAGGCAAATTTGGGGACGATACTGTGAATGATAATGGAGAGAGGCTGTTAGAAATGTGAAGACAGTACAGTCTTCAGATATCGAACTGCTTTTTTCAACACTAAGAGATCCATATATATACCCGGATACAGCCTGCAAGAAAGTTATATTCTATAACTGATCATGTTATAGGGAAGGAAGTAATTATATAAATGTGGAGGATTGCAGAGTCTACAGGGAAACAGAATGTGGATCTGACCATTTCCTGCTTCAGTGTGCACTTCGGTTCCTCTTTCAGAAAATTAGTGCTCACCAAAACAATTGTAATGAGAATGGAGAGAAACTGGACCAGCCACAGTATGAATGCTGCACTGAAAAATTGGAAAAAAAGTGCAGAATATGGGAATCAGGTTGCGGTCACAGTGGCTCTGATATCACTGGATTGCGCCGCCAACCGACATTGGCGAGAGTCGGCCGATCTTTATAAATCAGTATACCACTACATGTGTGGTCACACTATAGCTGATCTCATCTCCCGAACGTACAGACTTCGGACGACATTCAGTGAAATTCAAATCAGTTTGTTTTCTTTGCCAAATAGACCAACGTTCTCACACACAAAATATGGAGCGTATGAAACTGATAAGTTTCATCCGAGAAAGAGTGAGTTTGTGGCATCCTGAGGATGAAAGTATTATAATCAGGTTATAGTTTGGAATCTATGGACTGAAATCGCACATTTACCTCAAAAAATAATTTGTTCAAGTGAAAAGGGTGGCATATCTTATATGCTTATAGCTACTGCACTGGATCTTTTTTGTGGTAAGTTGTCATTAGTTGTCTACAAATTACTATCATTGCTTATCGGCATTTTATGCCAGTAGGGTAGCGATTCTGGTGGTTTGCAGATGTGGTGTATGGTATATATTTCCAGTTTTAGGTTTTCAGAGTATTTTATGCTACACTTTATGCTTGTCTTTCACTCGTACCATAAATGACAGTCATTGAAGGTTAACTGACGTACATCTGCACAACTTTAAATAAATTCACTCAAACATTGTTTATGACTTGCTTTCCAAGGGCACCACAAATTACCTTTAGTGTTTAACGGAATGTTTCTCCCATCATCTCATATATTCCTAAAACTTGTCTGCTTATTCCAACAACTGAGTATAGTACTAGCCACATTGTTTACGCAATAAGAGAGCTCATTCACATACATGTGGCACCTCTTTAATCCTTTGACTGCTGGTGACAAGTTTACTCGTCATGCTGCTTGCTGCTCCCTGGGTGCTAATGACGAGTTTAGTTATGGCCACCAGTTTGAGTGCTGTTGATGAGTTAAGTCACATCCATGTGCAGACCCCTGTGTGCTGATGATGAGTACAGATGTGCCGCTACCTGATTTGCACAGCGGACTTCCCACCCCATGCCTCAGCAGCCTTTCGCAGTTGTGACTGCTAGCTTGTCATCTGAATCTCTGTCTGTTGCGAGCCTAGGCTTCACACTACAGTTTACTGTTCATCAGAATTTACTTCGGTGCTCCTCACAACCTGTATTTTACAAAGAAAATGGCAAGACATCATGGATGCACTGAGGAAGAAATCATGGAGATTCTTACGAGGAGCGACAGTAAGGATGAACTACTAGATCTTGACAAAAGTGATAGCTCTCCCACAGAATCGGAAAGCTGTAGACCTAAACCATCCACATCAGCAGGGGTGTCAGTGCAATCTCATGTTTCAACAAGATGTGTTAGTTGTTCTGATCTGAAGACAAAAAGTAACAGTGAAACCCCAACAAAGAAATCACACCTTAGCAATAAATTTGACTGGAAAGAAAATGATTTTTGACCAGTTAATCACACATTTGATGATACTCTATCAGGACATGTGTATTAAATAGGGAATGAGCCAAGTATTCTGTCAGTTTTCATGTTATTCTTTACAGAAGAGCGGATGAAATATACAGCTGCCTAAATGAATTGGTTTTATTTATTCACCAAGGAGAATACTCCAGAGTCAGTGCATTCTTGAATATCAAAGTGGAAAGATACTAGATATGAAGAAATGTACTGTTTCAGAGCTGTTTGTGTTCTGATGCCTCACACGAAAAAACTGAAATTAGCAAATACTGGACTAGAAGTGTTGTTCTAAATACTCCAATTTTTAGAGAACTCATGTCAAGGGACCGCATTTTGTTACTTATGAGAAAGTTACATTTCAGTGACAACTCTGTCAATACTGGACAAGACAGATTATTCAAAATTAGGGACACTGTTGATAAAGTTTGTACAGCTTTCCATTGTGCATTTAATCCACATCAGAAACTCTGCATTGATGAAAGTTTGTTATTATAAAAAGGCAGAGAATTTATTCCATTGAAACAGAGTAGATTCAGAATAAAAACATTTGTGTTATGTGATTAAAAGACTGGTTATGTCTTAAATTTCATTGTTTATACAGGGACATCAACAGAAACTGAGTTCTACAATTTGGGGAAAAGTGGTGACATAGTGGCTACGCTAATAAAGCCCTATTTAGAATACAGACATACTATCTACCTCAATACTTGGTACTCAAGCCCAAGCTTATGTTCCTGGCTTCACAGTCATTGGACGAACACATGTGGTACTGTCCCTAGGAACAGATGCAATATGCCGAAACTTCAGAAGAAAGTGAAATGAGGAGATATTCAATTTATGTACACTAATACTATAATTGATATAAAGTGGTGTGACAAAAGGAAAGTGCGGATGTTGACCACACGTACCAGCACAGCAACGGTAGACATGGGGAAGATTGACAGGAATACTAGAGAGAAAATTAAGAAACCACAAAGCATCGTAAATTATAACTTGAGTATGGGAGCAGTTGACCATTCTGATATGCTGCTTAGCTCTGTACGTTGCACATGAAAAACAATTATCTGTGTGTTTTAAACACTCAGGTCCTACACAGGTTGTAAAACGTCAACAGCAGAATTTCATCAGTCACTGGTATTGGAATGTGCAGAAAGATATGCGCATTAGAGCACAGAGAAGCTGACAGGGGAAGATGTTCTGATGGTAATCCTCTAAGGTTTATGGGTTGGCATTTTCCAAACATTATAACAAGTGAGCATTCCAAGAGAAGTACGCTAATGCATATATCCATTGTTTGCTGGAAACAGAAGGTGCATTGAGAAAGCACTTACGAATGTGAAACTTGCAAGGTACCCTTGCGTGTCATACCCTGTTTTGAAAATTACCACACGAAAACGAATTACTAATAACAGCACAGAACAAATACAAAAATATCAGAAAAAACTTCAAAAATGAAAGAAATTATAAAAAAGCAAGAAACAAAATAAAAATATATTTTTAACTTGGCCAGTGCTTGTCCAAAGCCCAGATCAAAAAGAGGATGGAAAGTATATTCACAAAGTGTAACAAGAACTTCTAAATTTACAGTTCATAACTTTCAATCTTCTTTATAAGTGAATTTAACATGCCAAAAAAAAGACAGATATTTCACAGCTTTCAAATGTTGGAAAATCTGTTTCATACTTATGTGCAACAATTAAAAGTACAGCACAAGAAAAAATATCTGTGGCAGACACTCAGTCATTTCCAGCGATTCCAAATTATAATAGCACTGATTACAATCTGCAAAGGATGGCTGCATCTGTGCTTGGATGGAACACTTTACACAGTGTACCTATTACAGGTACAGTATCTGACAGCAGATGGCTGAGCACTCAGTTTGTTGTATTCTCAGAAACAAATAGTAGGCCAAGTGAAATTTCTAAACAAGTCTCTAAACAAATTATACAGTTATCTGTAATCTATGGCTTATTTTACTCGTTCTTGCATCAGTACAGTGAGGAACCAACAGAGAAATGCAGATATTGTAAACAGGTATGCAAGAAAGAACAGTAAAACTATTGAGGTAAATCTAATGAACCATGTAGCTTTCGGCACAAGCTACAAAAATCGTGTGAAAAAACTACAAGCAAGATATTATTCTCAGCGACGGAAAATAATTTTAACAATTCAGTTTGATTCTGCAGTAATTCATCTGCAGAGAAACTACGTAGTGTGAGCATTTATTCTGTAGCAGCTGTGAGAGGGCACAGTGCTTCACCTGGAGTCGTCGTAGTCACTCCAGAAATATTCAGCACAGATCGGGTGAGGCAGTGCGGGTTGCTTCAGAACAGGCACTTAGCGCAGGTAGCTGGACTACGCCACAGGCCGCAGTGCCACAATATGCCAAGCAGATGGAGTGCCTCTAGCAGTCAAAGGGTTAATAACAGAAGTCACTATTCAAGCACAGAGGAGGGGTGGTATCCACTGCACTGATGACAGTGTCTGACAACCATTCTTAATGTCACTGTGAAGGCAGCCTTAGAGTAGGTGATGACATTCTGTTCTTCCTAAATTTTGCCGACAATCAGGTCATGTTTGCTGGGCAAGAAGAGAATGTGTCTTACACGTTAAAAAATCTTAAAGAAGAATACGAGCAATGAGGCATGAAAATTAACTTCGTAAAGATTGAATATTTGGTCCGAGGTATAGGAAGGGATCCTGTTTATGGTTGATGGATCTATAGTAAAATGTAGCTATTCATATAAATATTTGGGGACAATCATTTTGGATAAAGGCAGAAGCAATGGGGAAATCACGACCATAACAGGAAAGGGAAAGGCGGCATTTAAGCAGTTACCTCCATTACTTGGAATAAAACGACATCAAAATTTTGAAAATGGGTATACATGAAACTGCAGCTGAATGTATTCCTTTGTATGGTGCTGAACTGTGGGAAGTCTCCAGGGTTGATGAGAAGAAATTACAGGCAATGGCAATTGTGTTTTGGAGATGAAGTTGTACAGTAACAAGAAGAGACAAAATAAGAAATGAAGTGCTATTAGAACAGATGGGAGCTACAAAAGATATTGTAGACACAACTGAAAATAAACGGCTAACATGGTATGGACATCTTAGAAGAATGCCAGAGGAAAGATAGCCCTTTAAAATATGGCACTGGAGACCTCCACGACACAGAAAAAGAGCAAGACTCTGGCTACACTGGAACGATGGAGTGAGGTATGAAACAGGACAGGGGGATGCAAGAAGAGAACTGGTAGGATGGAAGAAGATGGAAACATGGATGAGAGAGATGCTGCATGGTGTAGAAAACTTGCAGAAAGAGGAGGAGAAAGGGTACTGCAGTGGTTCGTTATTCTGTGCTCATCACGTACCCGTGAAAGATTTTTGCGCCTTGGGTGCTGGAGGTGGCAAGAGGTGGCACAAACAGGATGGGGGGAGAAGGGGAAGAAGGGAACAGTAGCATAGGAAAAGACACACCGCAGTGACTTCGTGCCCACAATTGCCGTGTACATGTTCACAGAAGAGTTGTGAGCCACCAGAGGGAGAATTTGGTTAGGGGTCAATATTTGTGAATAAGTGTTTCTGAAATGCTGGTCTTCTGTAGCAAAATTCTCTCCAGAAAACTCTCTGTGTGGGTGTGGTTGTGTGTGTGTGTGTGTGTGGGGAGGGGGGGGGGGGGGGGGGGCACGACATGGAACACGAATCATAATCTACAGGGTGGTCCCGAATTCATGGTACAAACTTTAATGGTAGGTGCAGGACATTGTAACAAGGATATATTGTATAGGAATGTATAGTCCCAGGTGACGCGGTGAGGCGTAAACAGGGGAAATAACGGCCGAAAGGAAAACGAAAGATTTTATTGAAATCGTTGTTGACAAGTGTCATGTTTACAGTAAGTGTTCAAAATTGCGTCCACCATGAGCGATACATGCTTGACAGCGTCGGTGCAGCGATTGGCGTACACGTTCAAAGATGCCTGGTATTTCACGCACACCTGCAGCAGCTACAGATATGCGAGCAACGAGATCCTCATCTGAGTCAACTGGAGTCTCATAAACAAGACTCTTAAGATGTCCCCATAAAAAGTAATCGAGGCAAGAGAAATCAGGAGATCGGGGTGGCCAAGGGACTGGTCCACCACGCCCAATCCATCTAGCACCAAACGTGGCATTTTGGTAATTCCGTACAGCAGTGCTGAAGTGTGCTGGCGCTCCATCGTGCTGAAACCACATGCGGTTACGAATGGCGAGCGGAACATCTTGCAGCAGTTCTGGTAACACTTCTTGCAGAAAAATAAGATAGCTTTCGCCACAGAGTCGCGTGGGTAGTAAGTATGGCCCAATCAAAAAGTCGTTCACAATACCAGCCCACACATTAATACTGAAACGTTGTTGATACGCATGTGGACGCGTTGCATGTGGATTATCTGTTGCCCACACATGGGAATTGTGCGCATTAAAGACACCCTCGCGTGAAAATGTCGCTTCATCTGTAAATAGCACATGACCTACGAAATCCGGCTGCAACGCACGTTGCTGCAACAACCACTGGCAGAAGTTCACGCGAAGAGGATAATCTGCCGGATTCAATGCTTGTACTTTTTGAAAATGGAAGGGGTGTAAGCGATTTTCATTTAACACTCTGCATACAGTCTGATGACTCACATGTACGTCACGCGCAACAGTTCTTGTGCTTGACTCGGGTCTATCAGCCACTATGTTCAAGATGCGTTCTTCCAGTCTTGGAGTGCGTACAGCTCTTAATCGACCAGCGTCATGTCTGTTGACGTCGAACGTACCTGTTTCACAAAGTTGACGATGTAACCGTTGAAAAATTCTATGATCCGGCATTCGTCGATTAGGATACTCCGCGCGATACATTCGTAACGCAGCTCTGGCGTTACCATTTGCACGGCCGTACATGTAATGCATGTCTGCTTTTTCTGCATACGTAAAGTCACCCATCGTCTACGGCAGCACAATTGTGAATGGCGCTTGTCCCTACTGCGATACATCATGTTCATCTACTGCCCTCTACCGGCAGTGACACCAACCGATCACTCCATTTCTCTTTCCCCTGTTTACGCCTCACCGCGTCACCTGCGGCTATACATTCCTATACAATAAATCCTTGTTACAATGTCCTGTACCTACCATTAAAGTTTGTACCATGAATTCGGGACCACCCTGTATAATATACACAATAGTGACAAACCACTTAACCTTTTCATGTGGTAGCTATACACTAGAGTAGGTTTGCTTTTTTGATCCTGTATGCTTCCTTGGCCTGAACACACATGTACATTTCTTCATGTGTCACGCAGGAATCAACTGATTGAAATTGAAGTAAAAATGAGGCCTAGGTAAGAAGTTCTTACCCTGTCAGTGAAAGGCTGTTTATAGGCCAATGAAGCATTTATTTTTCAGCATAGTAGCCTCTAACTCACTGAACTTTGCCCAATGATTATATTCTATCCCTGAAGAACAACTGTGGAAAATCCATAAAGTATTTAGCTACAACTGCCACAACCTGATATTTAAAGACATATTTCTGTTATAAATAATTGTAGGTGACAATCAATATTGTGAAGAATGTGAATTTCTTAACAATTCATACCTCAAATTCTCTACTGTTCATATTGTCAACATTACTTTATTGTCCCGAAGAAAAATGTGCTTATTTCCCCCACACATTTTCAATCTATTTGAAGCAAAATACTTGTGTTTGCGTCAGCTGCATGGTAATTAACAAGAGGAATCCCTTTCACATCCTTAAACATTTGGTACAACTCTCCTGTCAGATGAAGTTGATTTATTGTAATCAATGCAATGCTAAGTCTCATCTACAGTAAGAAACCAGTCTTTCACTTTTTCTCAAATGGCCAAATATTAATGCAAAATCTGTTTTGCATTTACTTTTTGTCCACATTAATCCAATGTAGTGCACATACTGCACATCTTTTAGTTCTTCAGGTACAAAATATAGTACTCTCTTACAATATCCCTGTGGTCTCAGAAATTTCATACAACTTAAGAAGTAAATCATCAAATTATTTAACACTTTCTTGGCATTTCATCTGTAGTTTAATTAAGGGATGCTATCACATGGACCACCATCAAGAGAAATACAGCCACTCTCCAATGCAGCAGACAGTTGAATAACATATGAACAACACTATTCTGCAGATGCAATTTGTACCAACACAAAAAAATTAAAAGTTTCATTGCTATCTCAGAGCTAAGCTAAGCGCTTGGCATCTTGGCCTTTTTATGTCCCTACTATTCCCAGGGAACAACCACCAACAGCAAAAGAACATTGTACTAAATCATACACAATATATCATAATAAAGGAGGAAAGAAGCACTACCCCCCCCTCCCCCCCCCCCCCCCCCGGTTCTTCCTGTTCCCCACACACCCCATTCTGCATGTTTTTATTCCTAAACATTATCAACTTCATGGAAAAATTATGAACAATGATCAGGGTACTTCATTCTCCCTCTTTTTAAAAAAAAAAAAAAAAAAAAAAAAAAAAAAAAAAAAAAAAAAAAAAAAAAAAAAAAAGAGAGAGAGAGCTAAGACTTGTGACAAGTCATGGTATCTTCAGAATGCATCAACCCTAAAACAATAAAGAGCTAAATGATTGGATGTGAAAATGTTGATATGACAAAAGTTGAAACAATATGCAGGCATCTTCAGCACATAAGATATGACCAAAAATTCCCCTGTATTGCTAATGATATTTCTGATTACTACTCGAATCTCCTGGAGTGCTGGTGTGGAAGGATTCAATAGGTCTGAACAGAATTCACCTGGACAAAAAGCTCACCCATAATATAATGAAATGATATGCAGTCTCTCAAACAAAAGCAAATAAAAATATTTCGAAACATTTCACTCACTCAAAGTGGATCGACGCATGGAGCACAGAAATGCATAACAGGAAACAGTATTCATACTAGCTTTTGAGCACTAGCATTTTGTAGCAGTATTACACATTCACACACATGACTACACAGACACCCAAACGCCTACACCTGTGGCCACTGCAATACTACTGATTACTGAAAGCAGTTGCCTGAGCTGATTGATGTGGGGAGGAGGTACGGAACAATGCAACGAATAGTGTGGGAAAGAGACATGTCTTTGGAAACATGACTTTGCGGCCTCACAACACGATGAAAAGAGTACACAGAATATCACAAAAAGGAGATGTAGGAAGAGGAAGAGGGCAGGAACTTGGAGGCAGGGAAAAGGGGGAAGGGAAGGAAAGAAGGTGAAGGTGAAGGTGAAGATGGAAAGAGAGAAAGGGAGGGGGGGAGAGAAGGCAAGCGGTTTGAAAACAGCCGAGGAGACAGAGGGGGACAGGGCACAAGAGCGAGGGAGAGTTGGACGGGGCAGGGCGCAAGAGCGAGGGAGAGTTGGACGGGGCAGGTGTGATGGGACCGGGGAGAGGCAGAGGCAGAGGGACTGCTCGCATGGGCAAAGGGGCAGGAAGAGTGGAGGGCAACGGCAATGCAGTGTGGACAGAAGACAAAAGGAAAAGGCAAGATGAGGCAGTCGGAATAGGTTAGCAGAGGTTTAAGCCTGGGGAACTTCAAGAGTTCGGGATGCGTTGGAGAGAGAATTCCTGTCTGTGTAGTTCAGGGAAACTAGTGCTGGAAGGGAGTTTCCAAATGGCCCACGTAGTGAAGCAGCTGTTGAAGTCATTTGGGTTTTGGTGTGGAACATGTTCGGCAACTGGATGATTGAGACTGCAATTTGCCACAGTTTGGTAGTGACCATTCAGGCAAGCAGACAATTATTTGTCATGACCAAGTAGAATGTTGTACAGGAATTGCATCATGGCCGATATACAACATGGCTACTTTCACTTGCGGTCCTGCCTTTCACTGTGTAGAAAATGCCTCTGACTAGACTGCATTAAGAGCTGGTGGGTGGCTTCATCAGACACATCTTGCACCTGCGCCACCCACAAGGCAACGACCCATTGGGTGCAGGATTTGGACTAGGATTGGAATAGAGATGGACAAATATATTCTGTAGATTGTGTGGGCAGTGCAACAGTGCACTAATTTAGGTGATATGGGTAGGATTTTCGTCATGTAAGGGCATGACGAGAGGTAGTCAAAGATCTGGTGGACAATGTGGTCGAGCTCCTCAAAGTCAGGGTGATACTGGATGATCAGAGGAATGCTGGTCGGTGGCTGGTTAACATGTTTACTGGTGTCAGATGATCAGATGGAACAGGAGACTTGTTTATGGATGAGCTGAAACGGATCTGGTAAGGTTATCAATATTTTATGACAACTCCTGCCTTCCATAGTAGACAAGGTAAGGCTGTAAGGAAGAGATGTTTTGACATGTAACGGATGACAGCTGTCAAAATGGAGGTACTATTGGTTGGAGCACGTAGTATAGACAGACATATTTATGGGACCATCTGAGAGATGGAGTTCGACATCTAGGTAGGCGGCTCAGTGAGTTGAAAAGGACCAGGTGAAGCAGATTTGGGAACAGGTGTTGAGGTTATGGTGGAAAGAGTGAAGATGATCCCAGCAATGAATCCAGATAACAAAAATATTCTCAATGAATATGAACGACACAAAAGGTTTAAGGTGCTGACTGTAAAGGAAGTATTCCTCCCATAAGTAAGTTGACACAAGATGGTGTCACGTGAGTACCCTTGGCAGTACCATGAATTTGTTCGTAAATTTGATCTTCGAAAACAAAATAATTGTGGGTCAGGATGTAGATGGCTATGAGGATTAGGGAAGAGGTGTAGTGAGTTTGGTATCCAGAGGACATTGGTAAAGGTAGTATTACAAGGCCACAATGTCATGGACAGGGGGGATGTTAGTGTTCAAGCACATTGCATCCGCTGTGACTGACAAGGAGGTTGATGGTAATGGGACAGCAACTGTGGAGAAGTGGTGTGACAAGTGTTGAGTGTCTTGAATTTAGGATGGGAGGTTAAGGACAATAGTTTGAAGGTGTTGATCAGCAAAAGCAGAGGTTCCTTCTGTGGGAGAATTGTAACCAGCCACAATGGGACAACCAGTCAGGAGGTCTGTGAGGATGGGTTTGTGATGTTTGTGGAGCAGGTAAAAGATAGGAGTGCAATGGTTGTGGATGTGAGGAGGCAACCTAGCCATCTCAAAAGCTGATACCTTAATCTATCCACCTCCTCACAACAGCAACCTCCTCCTTACGGCTCCTACCTTTTACCTACTCCGAAACTCCACAAAACCAACCCCACATGTCTCCATACTGTCATTCCACTGTAGCCAGGTACAGTACTCTCATGGTACGAGCCTCTGCCTTTGCTGACCAACAGCTCCAAACTACATTCAAGACATTTCTCACTTCTTTCACCACATCTTCACAGTTCCTGTCTCATTACGGGCAGACTCCTTGTCGGTCACCAACATCTCCCATGCCCATGGCATTGCGGCCTTGGAACACTACCTTTCCCAATGCCCTGATACCATACCCAGCACCTCTTTCCTAATGCTCCAAGACAACACCCAAAATTATTTCATTTTCAAAGGCCAAGTGTACAGACAAATCAATATGTCTCTTCCTTACAGCCTCACAATCCGTGGCTACTGTATTTAGAGTGGAAAGCAGGAGTCGTCGAAATATACTGATAACCTTATCAGAGCCTTTTACCAATAGGTAATATCCTATCCAGCTCATCCATAAACAAATCTCCCATGCCACCTGCTCCTCTGACACCATTAAAACTCTTAACCATCCACCAACCAGCACTCCTATGTTCACCCACTATTACACTAGCCTTGAAAAGCTCAACCACATTCTCCACCAGATCTTCGATTACCTCTTGTCATGTCCTTAAATGAGGAAAATTCTACCCACATCCCCCAAAGTAGTGTACTGCTGCCCACCCAACCTACAAAATATCAATGTCCACCTCTATCCCAATCATACTCTCAATCCTTGTGGCCCAGGTACAATATATGCCCCATGCATTCACCTATCACCTCTCACCACAGTCCAGTCACAGGCATTTTCTACCCATGTTATACATTAGCCATGCTGCAGTTACTGTACAGAAGTTTACATGAGCATGACAAGTAACCAAGTGCTTACTTGCATGAATGGCCACCTCCAAACTGTGGCAAACGGCAAACTTGATGATCCAGTCGCTTGCAACAAGCTGCACACCACAACACAAATGACTTCAATAGCTGCTTCACTATATGGGCCATTTGGGTACTCCCTTCCAGCACATGTTTCTCTGAACTACACAGATGGGAATTCTCTCTCAAACACATCCTGCTTTCTCACAATCGCTCTAACTTAAATATCTGCTAACCTGTTCCCACTGCCTCACCTTGCCTTTTCCCTTCTCTCTTCTGTCCACACCACTCGTTCTGCATCCAGATCATGCACTGCCTACTCCCACCGCTCCTCTTACCCCCCCTCCTCCATGTGGGCATTTTCCCTGTTCCTCCCCACTCTCTTCCCCCTTTTAACCTTTCACTATTTTCTTTCCCCTCCCTCTCTCCCTCTATCTTCACATTTCTCTCTTTTTCACCCTCCCCTTTTACCCTCCCTCAGTTACCCCTCCCCCTCTCCTTCCTATATCTCTGTTTTCGTCATATTGTGTGACCACGAAGTCATCTGTCAAAAGAGACACCTCTTTCCTGCTGCCTCCTCCCTGCATCCTTCCCCATCGCCTCCCCATCTCCGTCAGCTCAGGCAACTGCTTTCAATAACTGAGTATCAATAATATGTCTTGCCGTGGCCACGGGTGCGTGCATTTGGGTGCCTGTGCGATTGTACGTATGAATGTGTGTACTATTGCTAGAAAAAGAGCTAGTTGCTTCAACGCTAATGTGGTATCACCTTCTCTAGTTCCATGACTGAGGAATCACTTGAAAATTGATCGTTTTAATGTCACTAATAACATACAATGAAATGGCACATGCTAGATAAAATGAAATACCTTCCACTTATTTTCAAATAGCTTTCTATAGTTGTGTGCATAATGTAATCAATAACTCATTGTTAGAGTGGACTGACTAAGGGACCACACCCACTCATCACCAATTTTGGCCAAATCTGTTATATATGCACGGCTTGCCCACAACTGAACCAGATAGAAGTGGGAGCTCCAGGCGGCCAAATGTTTGGAAAAAGTAGCATTTTTGGCCTGGTTTGGGCGAGGTATGAGCGATCTATTTTACTGTAGTTTATAGCCAATGGTTGACATAACAGAAAGACTACTGACCTTCAACCTAGTCACAGGGTCAAGTCCCTACAAGGTAACTTTTTTTTAGATTTATCCTCAATTTTTACATTACTTTCACTGCAAATAAATCACAACAATACTAAATATATTTTACTTATTAACATTTTCATAAAAGTCATGAATAGGAAAGATAAATGAAAATTTCGGATTGTAAATAAAATTTCCATGCATTTTTTTCTATACACTTTGTCATCTGGAGTTTCCATTTCTGTCAACTTCTTTTTGTGGCCAAGCTCTACATATACCAAAAGTGTGAATTAAACTGGTGGTGAGGAGTAGGCGCGGTCCCCTTTTGAGAACAGTACCTCGAGCAATAAAAATATTTTTCCTATATTAACTCCTTGAAATTTCCAGACAAATATTATCTAAATAAATAAATCCCATTTATCACAATTATACCACACTGCATATAGCTGTAGGCTTTTAACAATCTTGACAAACTTTATAGGGACAAATCTATAGCACTGACAACTGCAGGCATTCTTACATATTCCCAGCAAGTTGACTAATTACTATTATGAACATTGCCAGCTGTTTCACCTACATTTTTAGAAATACTTAATTGTGTGTCTACTTACACTGGGCTTCCATCAGGTGTCTTCATTACCAAAATTTTTTCTATTGCACATGCAGCATATGTGTGCACCACATGACTGACAGCAGTGAGGTGTTTAACAATCTGGGGAAGAGAGCCCACTACCATTTCCCTGGGCAGCACACTTCGGAACATCATGATGTACTTTATAGAGTCAGCCTTCAAGACTGGAATAGTATTCACTGAAAGAATTGTAAGAATATAATTAAAGAAGTTGACACAAAATAATTTAGTATTTAGTTTCGAATATGTTTTCTTTAAAATATTTCACTTCGCAGATTTATGTGTAAACAACAATTCAACCACTGTTGCTGGACTCATCTTCGGACAAAAGTTTTACATTCCCACACAAGATAAATCACATCTTAGGTTGACTTACAAGTTACTATATAATTACTAAACCTACTACAGTTAACTTGAATAAGGTGGAAAGGTGCCTCATTCACCAGGTAACAGTGTTGGAGAATGCTATTTGCTAGTTAGAGGTTTAAATTTGTGAGATGGTATGAAAATTCTGTCTTTTCCCCTATATCTCATGTTTGTTTTTTTGAAGCACAGGTGATGCAGACAGTTTAAGAATTTTGTTTAAATGTCATAATCATAAAATGTGGAAAGCTACACACGAGGAAATTGCTATAATTATGCCAATGGTTACAATAAAACTAGCGAGCTAGATAATGAATGGAGTAATTGTGCTTATCCTTGCAAGAAGTCACAGTGAAATGAATGAAATTACTGTAGAGCACAAAAAGGTTTAAAAATTTGTAACGATTCTACGTAAACCAGACTGTGTAATCAACAACAGTGCTGAAATGATAAAGCAACAGCAATGTACATATAAGCAACCGACAATAGTTGCAAACTAATATATACGTAAATGTTTGAGCCATAGCAATGTGATAACTATACAGGCTTCAATTCACAACTAAATAAAACAGCAGTTCTGAAAGGCAATAGCAATGTATGGATGAGGTATTTCTATTTTAATAATGTGAAACGCCCCTTTCTATTATATTTTTCTACAAATCAATTAAAATAATCAATTTTTCAAAATAGAATTGGACTGATAAAAAAATCTACTAACCAAGCGGTGGAGTGGGCAAACACACACAAAAGTTCTGGGAATGGGCAAGTTTTCACAGGCAGTAACTCCTCCTCCTGGCAGAAGGGCTGAAGAGAAAGGACAAGGAATGAAAAAAGAAAAGGACTGGCTAAGGTTTAAGAACTGGGGAGAGTTACAGAAAAGTGGCCCAGAACCTTGGGTTAAGGGAGTCTAACAGGAGTAAGTCTCCCTTGACCAGCTCTTCAGGGTGACTTTTCCATATCTCCCCCAGTTTCTAAACCTTCCCTTTTCTTTCATGCCTCTTCCTTCTGCTTAAACCCTTCTCCCAGCAGAAGGAGCCACTTTCTCCAAAATCTCGCACATTTCTGTAACTTTTATATCTGTTTTCTCTTGCGTCCAAATGACGAGTAGATCTTTTTATACAAATCACCACACTCAAAATGTGCTGATCTGGCAGAAATTTGGGAGGTCAGTACATTTAAAGTACTCTGTTAAACTACGGGGTGTTCAAAAAGTCTCCCCGTAGTGCCGTATGATTGTTAGCTGCGCATGCCGTACGATTGTTCGCCTACCTGGGTTACTTCCCTTCAAGTGGACTCTCCCAACATTCCCCCATTTCGTTTATCTCTGTAAAACTGCTTATTCAATAAATTAATAACTTGTACTTCACTGAGTTTCATTTCGGTATATTCACCGCAGCATACGGCACACACGGCTAACAATCTGCGGAGAGACTTTTTGAACACCCTGTATTACTTCCATCTTAAGAAACAACAACAACACAGTTTAGTGTAGCTTAACTTAGTAAAATACACTTTTCAGCTGTTATGTAGTCAAGTATAACAGCAGCTAATTCTATGATATAATCTTACTAATTATGTCTTTCATGTTTTGATAATGTAATCAAATTTTTCCATCATTTTCTTCCACTAAATGACTTATATTTTACAGTGCTGAATATATTTTTGTAAAATCTGATATTTTAAATAAATTACCACAGCTTGTTGAGCACAAATGTGGATGTACTGTAGTAGTTTTAACTACATGTCTTACCAATTTTGGCTGTTCCAAAATCTAACTTTTATTTTTATATAACAAATGTTGTTATTATATCTAAAAACAAAGATGATGTAACTTACCAAACAAAAGTGTTGGTATGTTGATAGACACACAAACACAACACACACACACACACACACACACACACACACACACACACACACACACACAATGAAACCAGTCTGGTCTTGGCAGCCAGATACTCTCTCTGTGTGTGTGTGTGTGTGTGTGTGTGTGTGTGTGTGTGTGTGTGTGTGTGTGTTTTGCTGCCTAGTCTGGTGAAGGCCTATTTGGCCAATAGCTCTGTCTGACAAGTCTTTTTGTTGGGCCTACCTGCGACTCAGCATCTCTGCTATACGGTCAGTAGCAATTACCCTTTTCATAATACTGTCATTTTTAAATGGAAAATTGGTATGTTCTTGGTTCAATGCAATATGTATCAACAAAAAGAAAGAATGCTTGTGGAATAAGATATTTAAATTCTAACAAAATAGGGGTAAAGTACAGGCAGACAAGCATCTATATAAAACAAGTGAATAACAAAAATATAATATAAAAAAAGAGTGTAAGGCAGAATTGCAGGTTATCATCATTATAACTTTTACAAAAAAGAAGCAAGACAAGAAGTAAAACAAATTTTCGGAAGAGTAATGAAAGCACAAAAGTAAAAGACATCAATGCACATGTTAGCACTAACAACCTCATTTCGGCCAAAAGTAAGGAAGACTTGTAAGACCTGTTGAACGAAATGGACAAAATACTTAAAACAGAATGTGTGTTCAGGATAAACAAAGCTAAAAGGTGATTAATCATGGGAAAGACAGTAATCATTTGCTTATCAGAACAGCTGGGGAAGACAAAGAAGCAAATTAAGTGTAAGAATTCTTTTGTCTAGAAAGCACAAGATATTTTAAGGTGAGAAATGTCTACAATCAAAAATCAGGACACAAGAATTTGGAAGAATTTGACATGTTGTGCTATGGAAGATAAAAAACGATAGGTAGAAGACAGGAAGAGGAACTAAAGACATTAGTACAGAAATTAACAGAAAATCCTTATCAGAAGTGAAAGGTAATAGGACATCTGCCACAGCATCCAGGAACAGTTAACTTGCAGCTGAGAGTGGTAGGTGAGAACATTCATAGAGGGCAGCAAAAGAAAATAATGGGCAAAAACAATTACACAGGGTGACGGGAGTACTTTGCATGTAGAGGTGAAAAGAGATAGTGGATCGTATCAAAGTGATGTCTTAAAAATATATAAAGTGTATTAAAAATGATAATGCTACACTGAAGTCATTCTCAGCAGCTCACAATAACATTTCAAATTTTTATCCACTAATTCCCAATTGAGAATACTTCAATTAATAGATTAATTAATATGTATTACAAGAATACATAAAACAACAATTTTTCAGACAGAATAAAATAAACTTAGAAAAATCCTGCAACAGGGAACAGATAGAAGTAAGTTATTGATCACATAAAAACGCGATTAGACAACATGTTAAACAATTAATTAGGGTCATATTTATGGCAGTCATCACAAGGTCTCCAACATAATACTAAATGGGTTGCTAGGACTTACCTTTAAGAGCTAAAATTCTCATTACTGCCAAAAGCCACAAATGAAAGTAAAATAAACTATCCTAACTTCCAGCATTCTTATTTCCTTATTTTGAGGTAAGTAAATGAGACACAATCATAATAAAGTAAATAAACATATTATAAAATTTATGCGTGACACAGAAAAGACGCCTGTGGAGACGATTACACAACAAAAGGGACAAAACAAATGTCAACAACTGCAAAAGACTATAACTTCTTTCAGTCACATACAAGATACCATCCAAAGGGTCAGGAAGTAACATTGCTCATCAACTAGGAGTGTGCCAAACAAGAGTCAGAAATGCGCAGAATAGGCAATCACCATTAACTCTTTGATCAAGACCAAAATGCTGAGAGGAGATAAAATATTACATTTGTTCGTTTTAAGAAGTTGTATACTGCATAGACCAAGAAGTGCTGAAAAAGCTTGGAATAGATGACAGAGTACTTACACAACAAACATTAATGAACACATGATCATGAGTTGAATTCTTATGAGAGCTATATGAAACATTTGGCTTCTCGCTCATTCTGTTTAACTGTATCCAGGAGAAGGTAAGTCAAAAATGACCAGACAGAAGGAACTGATACATAATCGAAAACAGAATAGGATTAGACTATCAAAAGACTGGACGTAATTTCAGATGCATCACTTTCTAAGATGATGTAGTATTTTCTACACAAAATTTAGACAATAATACTAAACATATATAAATCCTAAGAGAAATAACAAAAATTACAATTTTTTTTTTTTTTTGAAAAGAGAGTGCAGAACAGATACAAAAGATACACCAATGTCAATCAAAAAAGGTATGGTGACATTAAAAGAATACAGAAGTTCAAGTACCTAGGTGAGATTTTCACCTCAAACATCGACAGGTAGGGATCAGTCAAAGAAAGAGTCAGAAAGATGAAGACAGCATTAAAAACCATTGCCAGAATATTTGCAAATCAAACACCCTCTTATCACACCAAATTCAGACACTGTAGTACAACCTCAATGTTTATACCAAACCGACATTGAAAAGTTTCAAAAGATCCTAGCCATAATAAATTCAAAGAAGAATGAAAGCAAAAAGGGTTGCAGATAAGGCATTGACTTAACAGAACAGAAAAACAAATAAACAGGGGAAAGAAGTAAATCGGGATTCAGGGAAGAGAGAGATTGGTAAAGAAAAAATAAGAAAGAGAAGAGATCACAGTAAATCAGCAAAATAAGTGGTGACTCTTTTTCCACGAGAAAGCAAGAACATTACAATGAGTATCTTAAAAGAAAAGTAACAATATTATGAAAAGGAAAGTTGCTGCTCACCACATAACGGAGATGCTGAGTCGCAGACAGGCACAAATACAGACTGTCACAAATGAGCTTTTGGCCAGTAAGGCCTCCATCGAAAATAGATGACAGAGAAATACACACACACACACACACACACACACACACACACAAACACAGGATCCAAATCTTGTGGAGAAGAATGGCACCTCCAAATACGTCAAAACACCCGAAAGCACCCCACTGATCAACCACACCAAGAAAACCTGAGGGATCAGTTTTTCATTGTTGCGTAAAAAAAAGTCATTCTGCTTACCAGGGATTATATCATTAAAAGAAATTCAAACTACACGTGAAGATTTCTTGATTATTGTATAAAATAAATCCAAATATTCTGCCTATATCTTCTTACCTGGTTTCTGAAGCTCTGTTAGTATGTGCTCCTGTGCAAAACTGTTGAGATCAACCAGCTGGCTAGACTGTGTTATGCCATGTTTTTGTGTCTGTCCTCTGGCAGCAAGAGACGTGACCAAGTACAAAGCAGCATCTTTACTTCGCCAGTTTTGTTCTGGGCTCTCACCGTACCTCTGTATCATTGCCTTAAAAATAACAAACATTGAAGATGGAATGATCATTATTTTTCCTAACTAATTTAAGCTCTTCTACACAGTTTTAATTTACTTTTTTGGTTTAGTTTCCATTTAAATACACTTGAAACACAAAGAAATAACTTGATATCCTTTAGTATTTCTCAGTGGATCAGTTCCTTATGGGTTCTAAGTCACAACAGATTTTACTTTCCATTTTTCATAATATTTAGCAGAGCACATATCTGTTAGGTAGCACCAACACATAGCGCAATGTATTTCCTTAGCTAATGGCTGATTGTTCTGTGTAGTCACTGAGAAAACTCTCTCTGTATACACTGAAGTTTTATGTCAATTAAATTTGCTGATACAGAAGCTCACAATGTAATTACTTCAACATCACTGAATTCGAAATATGTGACAGAATTTAGCCCACTGGTATGGTTGCAAGAGACTTGGGCATTAGAGTCAGCAGTGACCTTTCCCCTGAGATGCAGACATCAGATCCGATACTTCACTAAGTTGGTCTAGAGGATAGAGACAATCATGATAATGGTGGTGGTGGTGGTGGTGTGTGTGTGTGTGTGTGTGTGTGTGTGTGTGTGTGTGTGTGTGTGTGTGAGGGGCAGGGGTCCTGCATATACTTTCTCCCTCATGCTTTCCAACCCCCTTCCCTTCCCCACATATGTTGGCCAATTTCTTGTCATTTGTCTGCCACATTCATGTCTCAAGTCCTCCTTTCTTGCTAGCTATCTGCTTTTACTGCCTTCAACTGTCCTATTTCTATTATTTCCAATGTGCCATTTAAAAAAAAATATTTAATCTGTTTCTAAACTCTTGATATCCATTTATTACCTATATGCTAAATCCAACAGATGACTGTTCCACTACTCCTTGAAAGACCTGTGGTCAAAACAGTTTATTTGGCACCTGCAGACAATGCTTTTACTTGTCTTCCTAATCAATTCATACAGAAATTCTTTTGCTTTCCTGTAATACACTGAGGTGACAAAAGCCATAGGATATCTCCTAATATCGTGCCAGACCACCACCTGCTTAGTGTAGTGCAGCAACTTAATGTGGCATGCACCCATCAAGTTGTTGAAGGTCTCTTACAGAAATACTGAGCCATCCTGCCTCTATAGCCACCCATAGTTGCGAAAGTACTGCTGGTGCAGGATTTTATGGACAAACTGACCTCTCGATTACGTCCCACAAATGTTCAATAGGATTCATGTCAGGCAATCTTGGTGGCCAAATCATTCATTCAAATTGTCCAGAACGTTCTTCAAACTAATCACAAGCAATTGTGATCCATTCACATTGCACATTACTGTCCACAAAAATTTCATTGTTTTTTGGGAAGATGAAGTCCATGAATGGCTGCAAATGGTCTCAAAGTATTTGAACGTAATTATTACCAGTCAATGAATGGTTCAGTTGGACCCACACCATTATGGAGCCACCAACAGCTTGCACAGTGCCTTCTTTACAACTTGAGTCCATGACTTCGCGAGTCAACACCACACTGTAACCCTACCATCAGCTCTTACCAACTGAATTTAGGACTCATCTGACCAGGCCACAGTTTTCCACAGTCCAACGAAAATGGTCAACAAGCTCAGGAAAGGCATTGCAGATGATGGCATCAGTCGTCTGTTGCCATGGCTTATTACACCAGATTTCGCCACACAGTCCAAACAGATACGTTTGCTGTATGTCCCTGGTTATTTCATGCAGTGTTGCGTGCCTGTTAGCACTGACAGCTCTAGGCAAACGTCACTGCTCTCAGTCGTTAAGTGAAGGCCATTGGCCATTGCATTGTCCATGGTGAGAGGTAGTGCCCAAAATTTGGTATCTTTGGTGCACACTTGACATTGTGGCTCTAAGAATACTGAACTCCATAACAATTTCCGAAATGGAATGTCTCTTGCACACAGCTCCAACCACCATTCCTCTAATCACACAAAATCATTAGTCTTTTGATTTTGTCTTTTTCTTAACACGCATCCAAAAAAAATTATTTTTTATGGAAACAAAATCTGTTAAATTCAAGCAAACTTAAGTCTTAAAGAGGAATCAGTGTTTGTTTAAAACAATTTTTACTGCCAAAAACAATTATACTTTTAGATTACTGGTTTTGACCATTTCAAATAATTTTGTTCACCTGTAAAAACAAAAATCAAAACTTCTAAATGATTTGGTACGTTATATTTAATATATATTCAGTATCATAAGATAAAGAGCTAGTCAAATTCTGTTATCAATGTACTTCGCAGGATAACCATGCTTTGCCACTAACTTAAAAGGTGTTCTGCTAGACTTTATATAACAGAACGAAAATAAAAAGTAAAAACTAGGCACCACCACCATCTGTCAGTGGTTGAAAGTGATCAAATTCAATAATAATACACTAGTAACACATGCCAAACTGTTATAAAATATCTTTACTCATATTCTAGACAGATTACATTAAAAACAATAAAAAGTAAAAATAAAACTATGGAAAATCAGGGTGGAGTAACAACGAAGATACATTGCTACTCACCACACAGAGGCAGCATTGAATGGCAGACAGGCACATTTAAATGTACAATTAAAAGTAGACTAAGCTACGGAATACAGATTTACAAAAAGACACACACATTCATACATGCACAACTCACATACATGGTCAGTGTCACCTCTGTGCACTGAGGGGCTCAGTGACCTCAGTTGGAGAGGGAAGTTGCGATATAGATGAGATGTGGAGCTGGGAGGAGGAGAGATAGCAGGGTAGGGTTGGGGACACTGTTATGCTGCCTGTGAGATTGTGCAAAGACATGGTGGGGACGAGACTGTGGACTGCTAGGTGCAGCATCCTCTTCCCTCCACCCACTCCAAGCATAGATTCCTGATGCATCACCTAGCCACTTACCATCCTGTCCCTGTCCTCTCCCACAGGCAGTACAAACTGCACCTTTCCCCATCCCTACCTTGCTATTCCTCCCTTTCCCTGCCCCACACATTCCTGTACTCCCACAACCCACCCCAACAAAAATGCTGCTCACTTCAGTCGGGCCTCGGCACCAGAAGACGATGACGGCCGTGTGTGTGTGTGTGTGTGTTTTTCTAAACCTACAGGACTCTGTCCGATAGTTTACTCTACTCTTAATTGTACTTTTAAATGTGCCTGTCTGCTGCTGAATATCCCCTCTATGTGGTGAAAAGTCATCTATCCTAATTCACATTGTTAAAAATTAGCTACCAATGATTAACTGGATATGAGTCCCTAAAAGATGCTTTCTCTTTCATTGACAATTTATTTACTTACAGTCAGATGAGTCTTTCAGGTAGATAGGAATCTCCACTTCGTCTCACAAGCACACCTGAGCACAAGTGAATGTGTGTGAACTGTGCATAATAAACCAAGATTGTCCATTTGGCAACCTTCCTGCTCCTTCCTGCTAGCTCTTCCTGTGTATCCAAATAATGTGCCTTATTCGGCACAGCTGATGGCTATTTAAAGGTTCTGTTACATTTCATGATAGGACATTTTATATTGTTAGTGTAATGGTATACTATGCACTGGTTTTATCATTTTCAGCCACTATCAGATGGTGCTAGTGAATTGTTTTTACTTTTATTTTACCTTTGGCTGTATAAAACATCTTAAGTTAGCGACAACACATTGTCTTTCTGTCAAATTATACAGAAGATTTAATTTTTTGTGAATCTGATGATGACTTGATCCATTCAAAACTGGTAATCTAAAAACATAAATGTGATTGTGTCTCGTAACAAAAATTATTTTTAAAAAATATAACATCATCTCCAAACACTAACACACATACAACATAAAGGGATTATTTCCTTCCCTACTTCATTCTAATCTTCACGCCTTGTGATCTAATCAGAAATTTATGTTATCTTACCTGTACATACTGTCCAAACACCTCAATCATTTTTGCTTCAAAGTACTGTGACAAAACTTTTACCAAGTCACATACAGAACGTCGTCTTGTGTCAACATCCGAACCTTCGATGTCACGTCTAATATATTCCTCTGGGTTATCTTCAAACAACTCCTCGTCAGATGCTAAAACACAGGAAAAAAGTACAGAGCAGAAACTGCAAAGCCTATCACATCGTCATCCACATAACATTCAAGTGCCATTACTAACCTCTAAATTCCATATTAGGTATTACAATTTTCTCACATATGCTGCTCATAATGATGGGATCTTCAAACAGGTGTCGGTATTGTGAACGGTTTGCAACAGTTGCCAGGAACTGCAGAGCATTGCTGACCAACTGTTAAGATTATACAAACAAACCACAATCTAAATGATATGCCTGTTCACTTCCTTATCTCTCCCTCACCACATATAATAAACTAAACAAAGCGAAAATCTGCAACAATGGCAGTAGCCCTTGTACTTACCAAGTCATACTTAGGTTGCGTTCCTGTCGAAATTAGCAGGTTCCAAATATCTGTCACGAACTGTGGAAGGTAACTCTGGAACTCTTCATCATATTTCAAAGCATATAATGCAACATTGTCACATATCTGTGATTTCAACTGCTCAAGAAGTCCAGCTTCCTCTTCATCCTAGAAATGAAAATGGAGACAGTGGTGTGGAGCTATATGAAGTATTTACATTAACTTTATGAACTGTGCAAGTAGAACAAACGTAGAGAGAAAAATGAAATATGTGCCGATACAAAAGGAATATATTATTACAAATACCTCATTTTTGAGACATGGAACATCAACAGTCAGTAGTTCATGGAAATTTGACATCCACGTCCCCATATTGTCCTCAAAAAATTCTGGAAGATCCTGCACAGACAAATACAATGATGAGGAAAATAATTGCTCACAGTTTTACTTTATCTTTACAATGAATATGAGAGTGCAACTCAAAAAACTTCAGTGAAACATTTTAATCAAATACAAAATTATGAAAATGAAGTACTGAACTACAGTGCCAAAACAGTTTATGAAAAAAAAAAAAAAAAAAAAAAAAAAAAGTTCAATCACCTTTCTGGCTATCTTAAATCTGCCTGAAAGATGTTAATCATCAGAAACTGAAATCATCTACATCTATAAACAAACACGATTTTAAAAACATGAAGATTTTCATATTTAGCGCCAATAGTTTAAGTATTCTCCATTAACAATTTATAGTCTCACTTTTGTACCACCCTAAACTTCCTAGTTTTGCTTAACAGGTACTAGGATCCAACATCATGGATTTGAGATTCATTTACAGACACAAAAAAAGGCAACCTACTATTGCTAAACACAGCAGCTATATTCATAATGGTAATCTTTCTGCACTAGCTTCTGCAGGTCAGTGCAGTATCATTATGAAAAATCAACACGTCTTTTTCTTCTTCTTCTTCTAAATTATGTTTAGGCTTCCTTTAGTGAATCTTGTTAATGGAACAAAATGGGGAAGTGACACTTCTTGATGATCATGCATAAAGTATAAAAATTCAAAGATAAGAAGACACATTTAGTTAAAAGCAACTCACTCAAATCAAATACTGAATCACAGATGAATTCAGCAATATACTGTTATCAACAGTAATAGTATGTGCACTTCTGCTGTTTGTTAGAGACAAACTCTAAGTGACTTAATTACTCAGCAGTTGATAAATATGAGACCTCTTTTGAGTGCTGGCAACACTAAGCATTAGAGGGTATCCCATAACCAGAGCAAGTATCACAGGAACACAGCAGAACACACACTCACAGTGAAGTGTCCAATAGAGGTGGAAAATGTCAGAAAGAAATCCCGCCAAGTGTAACCCATGTGCTGTGACCCGCTTCCCAACTGCAGAAGGAACATCACCTACCACAATATTTTCGTGCATCAAAATGATTTATGGTGAATGTGTTATGAACAGAATGAGCATGTTTAGGTGGTGTAGGCAGAACAAATGTATACGACAAAGGAGAGGAAGACCTTCCATTTTGACTGATGAGTGGATGCAAAAATATTGTGCACTTACAAAGACTGTTGACTGATAGCAGATGAAATTTCTGTGATGTTCCACACCTCTCCAGAACTCTCTTAAACAAGACACTTACTCACAGAAATGTTGGGATACCGGAAACTGTGCACAATAATGGTCCCAAGCAGATGACAAGAGTACCACAAGAAAAAACAGGTATAGTGCCCATGATTTTGTGGGACTTGAATTGGAAGGTGGGGATTTTATGAATTCTACTGTGACTAGAGATGAAACATGGGTGTCTCATTACACACACGAGACAAAAAGACAATGATCACAATGGTGTGACACCAATTTCTCATCTGTCAAAAAATTCAAAACCACAATTTCAAGGGGGAAAAAATGATGGCCTCAGTGTTTTGGGACCAAAACGGCATCATTTTGGTCAAATTTCTGCCTCAGGGGGAGACCATCAACACACACTATTGTGAGACCATAAAAAAACTTGAAGGAAGCACTGAAAACAAAACGAGGCAAATACTGGTGAGAGGAATGTGCTTTTTCATGACAATGCCTGTCCTCACACAGCCTTGGCCACCAAGGCACTCTTGGACTCATCTTGTTGGGATATTTCAAATCACACCCCATATTCCCCTGATTTGCCACCTATAGATTATCATTTTTTCACTTCCCCGAAGGCACATATGAATGGAATTAAATTTTCAATTAATGAGCAGGTGCAGAAAGAGTTTCTGAAGTGGGGGAGGGCACTGGTAGGAGAGTTCTTTGAGGAGGGTATGAAGAAGTTTGTACCACAGCTCACCACATACTTTGAACAGGATGGTGATTATGTGGAAAAATAATCAACAAGAGCATCAACAATAATCCGTATCTTTTTTTCCCTTTCTTTTTTTTCAGATTCACTTTTTCCACAAAATATAAAAATCTAGTAAACTTACTTTTTGAATATGCCTCATATAAAACACTTTCTCTTGCACGCATGTGCACACAACTGAGCGCACGCACATACAAAATCTTCTCCTATTTTTGATTTTCTAATATTAGTGTTAAAATTAAACTAAATGTTGACAATATAAATCAGAAAAGCACCAACTACCCACCCCATTGGTCGCACAGTCAGCACTAATAAGGAGACCACACCAACTTATCATAAAAATTGTCATTCAAATTTATAGTTTGTTTAGAGCTCAGCCAGAAATGAAGGTGACAGAAGTGAGAGCTCCAGATTGCCAATCATTTAATAAAAAATAGCATTTTCGATGCAGGTTGGGTGAGTTATGAGCCATTTATATTAGCATGGTTTCCACGCAGTGGTTGGGGCAGCGGAAAGAGTACAGAATGGTAATCCAAGTGTCATGTGGTTAATTCTTTATGCGAAAACTTTTTTTATTTTCCTTTTCGCATTACTTACACCTCAAATAAACCGAAATAATGTTCAATATATTGTTTTCATTAACCATTTCCATAAAAGGCAAGAAAAGGAAAGGCAAAGTAAAATTTAGGATTGCAAACGAATTTGCAGGAAGGGTTTGTAGAACATACAGGAGAACTTTGTATACAAAATTAGATACTTTCATTACTTTAAATTTGATGACTTACACACACTGGGGTGGATGGCATTCACCATAAAAAAATAAACTCTGTATTTTTGAAATTGCCTGTTGTTTTAATGTTCCTATATGAAGAACAAGTATGGTTTACATTTATAAAAGGTTCTTTCTCACTGGACGGTTTGGGAGTAACTCATTCTTAATGAAGTCCTTTCCACTTGAATTACAATTTCTTCCTGGAAAGTCATTTTCAATAAGAAATTTTCTTTTGCATTTCCTTTTATGAAAATGTTAATAAATAAAGCATACTGAACATTGTTTTGGTTTGTATGCAGTTTAAGTAACATAAAACCTGAAAATAAATAAGAAACAAATTTCCACAAACAACTCAACCCCGCAACCCTTGAATTAGTGTTCGGTACTCCTTCCTCTGTACCAACAGATGCCTAGAAACTACATCAACTTAAATGGCTCACGCCTCATCTGATCTGCACCAAAAATGCTACTTTCACTAAACGCTTGGCTATCTGGCACTCCCACTTCAACCACTTAATTTCTGTAAAGTCCTGCATACCACAAATTTGGATGAAATCAGTGATGATGGGTAGGCAAAGTCCCGTCATAAGTATCTACAACCAGACAACTTGTATGGTATAGCAGTAATAGGTTATACACTATGTGATCAAAAGTATCCGGACACCCCCAAAAACATACTTTTTCATATTAGGTGCATTGTGCTGCCATCTACTGCCAGGTACTCCATACCAGCACCCTCAGTAGTCATTAGACATTGTGAAAGAGCAGAATGGGGTGCTCTGCGGAACTCACAGACTTTGAACATGGTCAGGTGATTGGGTGTCATTGTGTCATACGTCTGTACGCGAGATTTCCACACTCCTAAACATCCCTAGGTCCACTGTTTTTGATGTGTTAGTGAGGTGGAAATGTGAATGGACAGGTATAGCACAAAAGCGTACAGGCTGACCTCATCAGCTGACTGACAAAGACCACTGACAGTTGAAGAGGCTCATAATGTGTAATAGGCAGACATCTATCCCGACCATCACACAGGATTTCCAAACTGCATCAGGATCCACTGCAAGTACTATGACAGTTGGGTGAGAGGTGAGAAAACTATGATTTCATGGTCGAGCGGCTGCTCATAAGCCACACATCACGCCAATAAATGCCAAACGACGCCTCGCTTGGTGTAAGCAGCGTAAACATTGGACGATTGAACAGTGGAAAAACATTGTGTGGAGTGACAAATCACAGTACAAAATGTGGCGATCCAATGGCAGGGTGTGGATATGGCATATGCCCGGTGAACGTCATCTGCCAGCGTGTAACAGTAAAATTCGGAGGCTGTGGTGTTATGGTGTGGTTGTGGTTTTCATGGAGGCGGCTTGCACCCCTTGTTGTTTTGCATGGCACTATCACAGCACAGGCCTACATGGATGTTTTAAGCACCTTCTTGCTTCTCACAGTTGAAGAGCAATTTGGGGATGACAATTGCATCTTCCAACACGATCGAGCACCTGTTCATAATGCACGGTCTGTGGCGGAATGGTTACACGACAATAACATCCCTGGCCTGCACAGAGTCCTGACCTGATCCCATAGAACACCAATGAGATGTTTTGGAACGCCGACTTCATGCCAGGTCTCACCGACTGACGTTGATACCTCTCTTCAGTGCAGCACTCCATGAACAATGGGCTGTTGTTCCCCAAGAAACCTTCCAGCACCTGATTGAATGTATGCTTGCGAGAGTGGAAGCTGTAATCAACACTAAGGGTGGGCCAACACCATACTGAATTGCAGTGTTACCGATGTAGGGTGCCACTGAACTTGTAAGTCATTTTCAGACAGGTGTCCGGATACTTTTGATCACATAGTGTATACACAAACTTTCCTTGTGCATCAATCTATCAGTGGAAACATTATCAAAATGCCTACAGTAGTTTCTGAAATTATCCCTCACACACAGACAGAAAAACACAATGAGTGACTTTAAACTAGTACAGCAGAGTCCCACTAATCCGAACATTCGGTTAATCCAAACATGAAAAATGTTAGTCTATGTATGGAAAACTACACGGTAAACTGCTGTATATACACACTATTTTAACTTATACAGTACAGTAAATATGTATTAGGAAAAATGGGAAGAAAATATTAGGTTTAAACAATGCATAACAATGAAAGAAAAGCTGTCAAACTTACTAAAATACAGCGGAAAATTTATCCCTGCTTTTTAGATGACAAAAACTCAGTCACTGTTTTTTGGCGTAATGAAGACAGTCTGTTGTATGATGCGTAGTTGCGCCATTGTCTCATAAACATCAAATCAGCAGGTGTAGCAGTGGGCTGTTGCTCCAAATAACGTAGCGTGAGGTCAAGGGCTTCTGCTGCATCACAGTGTGGCACCAGCTCCCCTTTGTCACGTTCAAGCTCATTGTCACTTCTATCACAGCAGGCCACTTCTTCCTGGTCTTGAGTCACAGCATTTACTAAATCAGCATCAGTAAGGTTCTCCACACATGCCCCATCTGCTGCCATCCACTCATCTACGTCTCCTTCACTAGCCTCTTCACATCCAGGGAATATCTGTATCATTTGTAGTAGGTATTCTTCTTCATTTTCAACTAGGTTGTCCTGAAAGTCAAGAGATGACCACAGTTTTCTCCACGATTTTCTCAGAGTATTTTCTGAAATATTCTGCCATGCCTCAATGGCGCAATAATCAACATCCTTCACATTGGTCTTTTTTATTTTGTCCACTAAAAGAATGCTATCATCTTGGATCAGCATTCTTGAAAATTGTTTTCTGTAAATCAGTTTTAATGTTTGCAGTATGCCCTGGTCGATCGGCTGTAGAAGCAGTGTAACATTCGGCAGCAAAAAATTCGCCACAATTCCTCCATCGCATAGCATAATTCCTCAGTGCTGGGGTGAGATGGCATGTTATAAACCAAAAGGATTGCACGGGGAGACAAATGATTTTCCTTAGAAAACTCTTGAACAGGGGGAACAAACTGGCCGTGAAACCATTCTTTGAACAGCTTACCATCCATCCATGCTCTTTTCTGGTTGCAATAATATACGGGCAGGGGCTTCATGTTGCAATTTTTAAAATCTCTGGGCCTAGCAGATTTGCCGATTAGCATTTAAGGCAGCTTGTGATTACCAACAGCGTGGCTGCATGCTAATAAAGTCACATTTTAAAACCAGAGCATGGTCTTCTGCTTTTGATGCAAGGCTTTCTGCTGGCAGTGCCCTAAATTAAGGCCAGTCTCATCAGCATTATAAATTTGTTGGTGAGAATATTTTCCCTCTCTTATCATATTTTCAAACTCACCCAAGTATTCCTTCGCTGCATAATAGTCAGAAGAAAGCTTCTACCCAGTAATTGTTAGCTGATGGATTCCATAACTTTTTTTTGAATCTCTCCAACTCATACTTACACTTAAAGACTCATCACCATTCATTAACTTGTTCAGGTAAACAGCCTTCTCCTGAAACAGTACTCCACTCAAAGGAGTTTCCCTTTCTCTTTCCTGCGTAAACCAAAGGAAAAAGGGCTTCATCCACTTTATTGTACTGGGACTGTTTCAAAGTTTGCCAAATTTAGAGTGTTTTAACCCGAAGACATTGCACAGAACTGTTCAAGCTTCTCTCAGTTCCTCTTTCAATCACAAATGGTTGCTTTACCAACACCTAGTTCCGTTGCCACTTTAGATACATTCTCACCATTGTCTATCTGCTTCAAAGCATTCAGATTTTCTTTGAGAGTTAATGTTGTATGCTTCCATTTACTCATGACGAAAATACGTACACCACTACATCTAAACGAATACAATATAACTGTTATGCATGCCAGCGATCGATAATTAACATAATCAAGTGCTTTGGAGCCAACTGGCAGTGCACTGACGTCAGACACTACAAAGATCTCAACAATGCACAACAACAAGGGCAGGGAGTGAGAGTGAGCCATTGTTCCCACACTTGTTCCCATTTATTACCATGATGTACCTACTTATCTGCTTGGTGTACTTCATTCTGGAAACTCGTCATCGTAATTCCGGCTACTCAAAACAAATCGGTAATCCGAACAAGGTCTGGTCCCAATTACTTCGGATTAATGGGACTCTACAGTAACATATATAGATGAATGGTTAAGGAGTGACAAATTATGAATCATCCACTCTGAATACAGATGGAAATACCCCAAAGCAAGCAAGTCAGATGATACCAAAAAAAAAGTCCTTAATACTATTTCCACACTTCTCCCTTCAATCTAAAACAGTAGACTGATGTAAGACTACACATAAGGCTGCCGTCTTAACAGAATATAACACATAGTGGAGTTACAAGGTACAAATCCCATTTGTATGCAGCAAACAACACAAATTGGTATGCTCCCTAATTGGGAGTGGGAGCAGGTATAATGTCTTATTGTTAGTTGTTGTCGTTGTGTGTGTTAGTTACTTTCTTTTATTGGTCAGACTTATTGTACACCTGTCCACATTATATTTTCTTTAACAGCACAGTAATAACAAGCAAGTGGCATCATATGACATGTGGTAATACTGCATGTAAAAACAAGAAACTATGTGGTGAAGCAATGCTGTAAAAAGGTATCTGACTCACTCTTTCGTGGCTGTCTTCCCATTATAATGCAAACTAATCTTCATCCATATTCTGCAAACCACTGTTAATAGCACAGCAGAGGATAATACCCATTAGAGTTTCTTCCCATTCCACCCATGTACGGACCACAGGAAGAATGGCGGCGTAAGTGCCTCTGTGCACACTATAATTAGCCTTATTTTGTCTACATATTCCCTACAGGAGTAATACTTCTTGTTTGAACATTATTTCTGGTTTCTTTCATGAAAGTGTTTTAAGTGTTGAATTTCTGCTGTAACTTGAGGTACACAACAAATACCACGAGAGCTCGTCACCACATCGGCACAATCACTCGAATGGGGCCTGTCAAGTCCATGCAGCAGCCTACAGATGGCACTCAGAAACCCAGACCTCTTTCTGTTTCCGTGTCACATCCTGCGATGCGTCATGTACGTCTGCCAATAGTGTGAACAGTCATTACAGAAGCACTGTCAACTGTGGCCTATTTCGTTACTGCTTTATACTGGGGGACATGCGAATCTACCACCAATAAGCACCATATCACAATGCACCCCAGACACATATGCATGCATGCGTGCGCGCGCGCGCGCACACACACACACACACACACACACACACACACACACACACACACACACACACCTCTCTCTGGGGGCACCACCTTGATAAAGCACTGTCCATGCGGGTGGAGAGGCTTGCGTATCCACGTGAAGCTGAGGGCTATACTGAAGGTAGAGGACCTACTGCCAGAACGGCCTAAGCCGATGGATCAGACTAAGAGTGTCCCACAACGTCCCATCTTCCCTATCCACTCCTATGCCCTACCCAATTCCCTGACCCAACCCAAGGTGTGATGCGATCCGTGCCGAGGGGTGCGTGGCACATGGGAAGACTTGTCTCAAACAGAACCTCAGGGATACCAGGTGACCTCCCTGAGTAAGTAGCCTTACAATGCACGGGGTATTCGTGGTGTGAGCCTTGTAGATCCCCAAATTTCGTGGAACCAATAAGGACACAATTAAAGAAAACACACAAAAACAAACTGGGGGGCAAACTGAGACCTCAGATATCCAAACATCAGGGTCAGTACCGATGGAAGGCACTCCCACTTCTGAATCAGGGTCTAGGCCTGAGCCAGAAGTGGGAACTGTAACCAAGAAGCTAGACCAGATCAAAGGCTTGTCTGGGGCCCAGAGGAGGAAACTACTCAGGGAACAGAGGAAAAAGGAAGGGAAAGAATGGCTTCCTAAAGACAAGTGGAGGGAATTAAAGGGACTTGAACCTAAGACCTCAGGAAGAAACTGTCTCAGGTTGAAGGGGATAAGCAGACCCCTACTATGTCAAAGATAGGTAGCAAGCAGATAAGTGAGGAATCCTCCCTGGATAAGCGAGTCCAGAAAAAACCGAGGCAAGAAATAGAGAAACAGACCTATAGTACTGGAGTCTCGGTTTTTAGTATGGCAGTTACCCAGGAAGGCTATCCACTGGCGGCCATCACCTCACAGCAGGGGAATTGGTACAGATGGCCCTCTTTGAAAAGATTGGGGGGACGCTGGCCCAGGACCCAGCTTCAGGGGGGTCTATCTAGATCATGGTGCACTCATTTTTTTCTGTGAGGGGGTGCATACGGTGGAATGCCTCAAGGATAAGGTGCCCATGATATCCCTGTGGGAAAATGCGAAGCTGCTGGTTAAGACGGCAGTGGAGCTTCTTAAGACCACCAAGATATCAATATGGGTACCAAAGATCCTTAAGGAAGTCTCTCCTAAGACACTGTTTGGGAAAATAGGTGCCCAGAACCCAAAAGTCTCGACATAAGACTGGAGAGTGATCAACCAGAAGGTTGCACCAGAAGGACGAACCCTGGTAGTGGAGGTCGGAGAGAATTCCCTGAAGGCGATGCGGGAGCAGGATCTGAAATTGTTTTTAGGGTTCTCGCAGGTCACCGTCAGGGTTCTCACAGACCTCACAGATAGCAGCAAGACGGAGACTGGAGGTGCTGCAGATTAATCTGCAGCACAGTACAGGGGCCTCTGCTGCTCTGAGTCACTGCCTGGGGAGGCAGGAAGTGGACGTGGCCCTGATTCAAGAACCCTATTTATATGAAGGGGGTGTATCGGGCCTCAGTGGCACTGGAGGTAAGCTGATTTATGCTAGAAATCTAAGAAACTCCAAAACATACATCTATGCAAGAAATGGAATTTCTTTCATGCCAATGACGGATTTCTGCTCTAGGGACTTTGTGACCATTAAAATGCAGCAATGTGAGGAAGATACCACGAGGGAAATCGTTTTGGCCTCAGCATACCTTCCCTACAAAGACAGCTCTCCTCCTCCCTTGGAGGTGAGGAGACTGGTAGAGACTTGCCATCAGCAAGGTGACCAACTGCTGGTGGGATGGGACGCCAATGCCCACAACCTAGTATGGGGCAGCAAGGACACCAACAGTACATCTACATCTACATCTATACTCCGCAAGCCACCCAACGGTGTGTGGCGGAGGGCACTTTACGTGCCACTGTCATTATCTCCCTTTCCTGTTCCAGTCGCGTATGGTTCGCGGGAAGAACGACTGTCTGAAAGCCTCTGTGCGCGCTCTAATCTCTCTAATTTTACATTCGTGATCTCCTCGGGAGGTATAAGTAGGGGGAAGCAATATATTCGATACCTCATCCAGAAACGCACCCTCTCGAAACCTGGCGAGCAAGCTACACCGCGATGCAGAGCGCCTCTCTTGCAGAGTCTGCCACTTGAGTTTGTTAAACATCTCTGTAACGCTATCACGCTTACCAAATAACCCTGTGACGAAACGCTCCGCTCTTCTTTGGATCTTCTCTATCTCCTCCGTCAACCCGATCTGGTACGGATCCCACACTGATGAGCAATACTCAAGTATAGGTCGAACGAGTGTTTTGTAAGCCACCTCCTTTGTTGATGGACTACATTTTCTAAGGACTCTCCCAATGAATCTCAACCTGGTACCCGCCTTACCAACAATTAATTTTATATGATCATTCCACTTCAAATCGTTCCGCACGCATACTCCCAGATATTTTACAGAAGTAACTGCTACCAGTGTTTGTTCCGCTATCATATAATCATACAATAAAGGATCCTTCTTTCTATGTATTCGCAATACATTACATTTGTCTATGTTAAGGGTCAGTTGCCACTCCCTGCACCAAGTGCCTATCCGCTGCAGATCTTCCTGCATTTCGCTACAATTTTCTAATGCTGCAACTTCTCTGTATACTACAGCATCATCCGCGAAAAGCCGCATGGAACTTCCGACACTATCTACTAGGTCATTTATATATATTGTGAAAAGCAATGGTCCCATAACACTCCCCTGTGGCACGCCAGAGGTTACTTTAACGTCTGTAGATGTCTCTCCATTGAGAACAACATGCTGTGTTCTGTTTGCTAAAAACTCTTCAATCCAGCCACACAGCTGGTCTGATATTCCGTAGGCTCTTACTTTGTTTATCAGGCGACAGTGCGGAACTGTATCGAACGCCTTCCGGAAGTCAAGGAAAATGGCATCTACCTGGGAGCCTGTATCTAATATTTTCTGGGTAGTAGTGGTGAGTACTTCTTGAATTCCTTTTAGCTAACAATTTAGAGGTCCTGAATAGGGGCAATGAACCTACATTCAAGAATAGCAGAAGGGAAGAAGTAATTGACATAACCTTTAGTTCCATGATGATGGTCAGCTATGTCAAACAATGGCACGTGGTGTTGGAGGGACTTTATTTAGGCTTATCGGAAATTAAAACCTCAATAAGGAATCCAGTAGAATTTGAGGAAGTAGCAGACTCTGTTACCTCTGCCATAGTGACCTCATATCAGGACAACTGCACAATCACCAAGAAGTGCACAAATAGGAGTGTGCCTTGGTGGAATAACAACCTAGAAATGCAAAGAAAACAGGCACGGAGACTGTTTAATATTACGAGACGTAAAGGACAATGGGCTAAATATTGTGAGGCCCTTGTCAACTACAATCTTGCAATCAGACAAGCAAAGAAGGCATCCTGGACGGTATTTTGTGAGGAAGTGGAGAGCACAACTGCACAAGCCAGACTTCACAAGATTCTCACTAGAGTACCAACCAATCCAGGAGATATGTTGAGGAAGGAGGATGGGGAATACACAAAGACAGCACATGAGATGCTGGAACTGCTCCTCGAAACTCACTTTCCTCAATATGCTCTGCTGGACAACACAGTCCAGAATGTGATCCTGGAGAGAAACTGGTTCTCAGGCACTCGAAGAGAGGACTGGGAACCAGCCAAGGAGTGTTTGAACTTTAATAAAATCCAATGGGTGGTGGGAACATTCCAACCGTTCAAGTCACCTGGCCCAGATGGAATTTTTCCAGCTCTCCTGCAACAGGTGGGAGAAAAGCTCATAAGAGTCCTATGCAGGCTATTCAGGGTTAGCCTAACAGTAGGAATCATTCCCAATGCTTGGAGAGCAGTGAAGGTTGTCTTCATTCCAAATCCAGGGAGAATTGATCATACCAAAGCTAAGGATATGAGACCAATCAGTCTGTCCTCCTCCATTCTCAAAACATTGGAAAAACTGGTTAATGTATATGTTGGGGAGAGGAGGCTAAGTAGGGCTCCTCTACATTCAAACCAACATGCAATCAACCAGGTAAATCATGTGCAAGTCAGCTCTCCACCAACTCGTTGGGAAGTTGGAGAAAGCACTTCACTTCCAAGAAAAGCCCTCTGCATCTTCCTGGATATCGAGGGGGCCTTCAGTAACACGACCTTCGATTCCATGGTAAGGGCAGCAGAGGTGCATAATCTGGGGACCACTATATGCAGGAGGACCAGGGCCATGCTTAGTGGAAGGAAAGTAGAGGCTACCATGATGAATGAAAAGATTGTAGTTAACACCACTAGAGGCTGCCCACAAGGAGGAGTTTTGTCCCCTCTATTGTGGAATTTAGTGGTGAACGAACTCATTGAGGAATTAAATTCCAGACAATGCTTCTGACAAGGATACACAGATGACCTTGTCAAAGTAATACTTGGCAAATTTACTGACACAGTTAGAAATATGGCACAAGGAAGTTTGGACATTGTGCAGAATTGGTGCATCAAATAGGATCTGAGGGTTAATCCTAAGAAGACTGTTGTGGTGCCATTTATGAAGAGACATATTCAACACTCAAGTTGGAATCTAAAGCTCTTCGATGAAACTCTACCTGTGAACGGGATAGTGAAATATCTAGGGGTAACTGTAGATGAGAAGCTAACAAGGCCCCTCACATTAAGAGTATCTGCTCCAAGACAAAAAGTACTCTAGTGAGCACTAGAAGGGCTTGTTGCAAAAACTGGGGCCTAAGCCCCAGGGATATGCGCTGGATATACACCACAGTGGTCAAACCTACGGGGCTGTAGCGTGGTGGAAGAAGTTAGAACAGCGCGTTGCAGCTAAGGAGCTTGCTAAGGTGCAGAAATTGGCCTGCTTAGCCATAACAGGTGGAATTAGCAGCACACCAACTGCTGGAATGGAAGCCATGCTGGACATGCCTCCACTACATCTTTGGGTCAAGATGGAGGCAGCAGCTGGGGCACACAGACTTAAAACTGGTAAAAACTGAGTCTCATTCTGATATCCAGAATCACACACTAACATAGTGAGTGAGGTAAATATAGGAATGGTTGGAGAAATGCCTGCCAACTATATAATAACTCCCAACTGCTTCAACATGCTTTACAATATAATAATTGGAAGCAAGGAGCAGTAGGGAAAACAGTTCGACACCATATGTGGGACATTGTTTTGTTCACTGATGTGTCAAAAATAGACCAAGGCGTTGGGGCAGGGGTGTACGGGGTTCAGCCAAGACCGGAGGGCATCATCTCTCTAGGAAAACTGGTCTCTGTATTCCAAGCTGAAATTACTGCAATCAGGGCATGTGTGGAGGAGAATATGTGTAGGTGCTACAAGGTTAGTAGCATCTACATCTATTCAGACAGCCAGGCAGCCCTGAAATCATTGGACACTCCTGCAACAAGATCTAAGATTGTTGCAGAATGCCATAAGATCTGGTGGAGCTAGGGCGAAGCCATAGGGTAAACCTAGTTTGGGTCCCTGGCCACTCAGGGATCTGTGGCAATGAACAAGCTGACAGATTGGCTAGGATGGGGGCAACAACTCCATTTATTGGACCAGAACCTGTCCTGACAATCACCAAGGCTATGATCAAATTAGAAGTACAGAACTGGCGTAGGAAACAGCACATAGGACAATGGACCAAGGACCATAAACAAAAACATGGTAAGGTAATGATGCCCAAGCCGTGTTTTAAAAGCAGCACTGTAATCTTGGGATTGAAAAGGAAAGAGATCAAACTCATGACTGGACTGATGACCGGCCATGGAAATTTCAAAAAACACCATCACACAATGGGTATAACGGAAGAGGACCCTAAATGTAGGATCTGTGGTGAGGGGGAAGAAACTGCATCACACCTAATCTTCGAATGCATGGCATTGGAGAGTAAAAGATACAGAATCTTCGGGACAACTAGACCTGAAGAAATTGTGTCTAACAAAAAACTGGTAGCTTTACTAGATATACAGGGGGCGATACCACGCAATAAACTTAGTTTTGGTACGGACAGTGGCGGGTTAGACCAAAAACCATTGATGTTTTGGACACAACTAATACATATCATCATTCAGTTACTACATTCACAACAGGTTGTCTCTTAATTTCAGTAGTGTATGTTAACTTTCATTCCTCCTCTCCATATGGGTCAATATTTTGCAGAACTCAGTTCATGTGGAAAGAATACTTTAGCAGAAAAGTAAGTCAGTTTGATCATTCACACTACCAGCAGAAAAATGCTCATACCGGAGCACAAAAAGTTGAATACACTCCTGATGAAAACACTCTGACTGAAAAGAGGGGTACTAGCTGCCTCATTCTACCTTCCTGTATGGCATGCAAACGTATTTGTGTTCTTTTTAACATGCAACACAGCTCATTGTAATTATCTCTTTGTGTCTCTGTAACTGTCACTACTGTCTCCAGTCTCTCAGCACAGTTTCCTTCATTCAAACCTACTACTACTGCCTCTTGTCTAACCCGCCACTGTCCGCACCGAAACTAAGTTTATTGTGGGGTATCTCTCCCTGTATATCTAGTAAAGCCAACCAATGCCCTTAAATAGTGCAAGGAGTCACTCTACCAGTTTTTTGTTAGACACAATTTCTTCAGGTCTAGTTGTCCCGAAGATTCTGTATCTTTTACTCTCCCTCTTGCCCTCTCTTACTTTTACTATCTCATTCATTCCTCCGTACTGCTGCTGTCTCTTCTCATTGTCGCTATCTTTCTCTTCCTTGTTGTCACTATCACAGACTGTCTCTCATTATCGCTGGCTCTCACCAAATTTCACTTTCTCCATCTCTTTATCACAGATGACGCTGTCATTTATCGACTAATAAAGTCATCAGAGGATCAAAACAAACTACAAAATGATTTAGAAAAGATATCTGAATGGTGCGAAAAGTGGAAGTTGACCCTAACTAACAAAAAGTGTGAGGTCATCCACATGAGTGCTAAAAGGAACTTGTTAAACTTCGGTTACACGATAAATCAGTCTAATCTACAAGCCATAAATTCAACTAAATACCTAGGTATTACAATTACGAACAACTTAAGCTGGAAGGAACACACAGAAAATGTTGTGGGGAAGGCTAACCACAGACTGCGTTTTATTGGCAGGACACTTAGAAAATGTAACAGACCTACCAAGGAGACTGCCTACACTACGCTTCTCCGTCCTCTTTTAGAATACTGCTGCGTGGTTTGGGATCCTTACCAGATAGGACTGACTGAGGACATCGAAAAAGTTCAAAGAGAGGTAGCACGTTTTGTATTATCGCGAAATATGGGAAAGAGTGTCACAGAAATGATACAGGATTTGGGCTGGAAATCATTAAAAGAAAGGCTTTTTTGTTGCGATGGAATCTACTCACGGAATCTACTCATGGACAGCTGCCTGCAATTCTTCAGTGTTACCAAACCTCTTGCCCTGTGACGTGTCCATGTCACTGAATAAAGCTTAATTAAATGAAGTTATATCCAGTGAATATGTAGGGTGTAGCACAACAATGAACCTCACTTATGTCAACTTTGCAGTCATGATATTGTTGGTGTGAAGCCACACATTGTTGTGTTGGAGAAGGAGAAGCACTTCTTTCAACCATTTTCCCTGTCACCTTCGCTGAATCCTGCATCTAAGTGTTATAACGTCAAGATTAACACATATATTTCAGAACGACACAACACATATAAGTCACAGAGTAAGTTGACAAGCAAGACATGTGTACACATTAGCATTCGAATGAGCACTGAGTCCCAGTCTAGCAGCCGCTGCTCGGCGGCCGCTTAGGTGGTGCAGCTGCTGCATGGCTGGCAGACAGTGCCACACGTAGAGGACGCGCGTAATTGCGTTGTTTGACTTGCCGTAAAGTCTCAAGGAGGAGGCTTCCCGTACGGACGGAAGTGTCCCCGATGATAACGGGTCGAGATGACAGGAGACGTAGGAGTCGAATCTGCTGGGGCCCCATTCGCCAATCTGCCCGTTGCGGCAAGTCCAGTTGATATGACAGGAGACATGGGCGATGTGTCGGTGTCCGTTGGAGGAGGAGGCGAGTAGATTGGCTCTGACAGAGGATGGTCATCCGGTTCCTGCATGGGCACGCCTCCTGTTGGCGTCCGTTCTTCTGCTGGCATCGCAATGACGGCGAGAGGGCTGCGTTGTGAGTATTGAGAGATGCCAAGATCCCTAGCATCAGGTAAAGCCAAAGGTGATGTAGCGGCATTCGGAACAGGCGTTGTTGGCACACGAAGACACGAAGTCGAAGCTGGTCCGAATGACGCACTGCAACACCCGTGTCCGTCTGGATTTCATACAGGCGTCTGCCACGGTGTCTTAAGATGTGTCCCGGGCTCCATTTTGGCCGCCTGCCATATCCCCGTACCCAGACGTGGTCGGCGGCAGTGAACCGGCCAAGTGAAGGCACCCGCAGCCGTGATGTGGAAGGCCGCAGAAGATGAAGTAGCGTGCGGGGCTGTCGGCCATGTAAGAGCTCAGCCGGGCTGTGGTCGCCCATGGGGGTGAAACGGTAAGACGCCAGAAACTGGAGAAGCGCATCATCAGCAGCAGAAGAAGTCAGAAGTTTCCGCATCTGAGCCTTAAATGTGCGGACCAGTCGTTCAGCCTCACCGTTGGATTGTGGATGGAACGGCGGGGCCGTGACATGCATAACGCCGTGACAAGCACAAAAATCCGCAAATTCGGAAGAGGCAAATTGCGGACCATTATCAGTAACAAGAGTACAGGGGAGGCCTTCCAAAGAAAAAATGCAGGCGAGAGCACTGGTGATTGCCGTGGTGGTAGGCAACGTGCAACGGACAATGAAAGGAAAGTTAGAGTAGGCTTCAATTACGAGGAGCCAATAAGTACCTAAAAAGGGTCCCGCAAAGTCAGCATGAATACGCTCCCAGGGCTTCTCAGGCGAAGGCCACGGTGACAAAGATGACTTCGGGGCAGCGGCCTGTGACGCACAAGGGCCGCAGGCAGTGACCATGTGTGCTATTTCAGAGTCGATGCCAGGCCAGTACACATGACGGCGCGCCAGAGATTTTTTGCGAGACACACCCCAGTGCCCTTGGTGAAGGAGGCGCAAGACCGAAGCACGCAAAGACGCAGGTATCACAAGACGCGGCGAAGCATTGTCAGTGGAGAGGAGGATAACACCATCCCTAGCCATGAGGCGGTAGCGCAAAGCGCAGTAGTTCCGCAACGGATCAGAAGTCTTAGCGGACGAGCGATCTGGCCAACCCTTCTGAATACAGTGTAAAACCCAGGAGAGGGTAGGGTCAGAACCCATAGCAGCCGCCAGCCTGTCCCCAGTAATGGGGAACCCATCCACAACCCACTGCTCGACAACATCCAGGTGGAAACACAAAAGTTCGTCCCTATCGAATGCCTGATCAGGACCCATGGGAAGGCGAGACAGAGCATCAGCATTTGCATGTTGAGCCGTTGGTCGGAAATGAATCTCATAATTGAAACGAGACAAGTAAAGAGCCCAACGCTGGAGGTGGTGTGCAGCCTTGTCAGGAAGTGACGTTGATGGATGAAACAAGAAAACAAGTGGTTTGTGATCCGTAACAAGATGAAATTTTGAGCCATAGAGAAAAACACCAAACTTATGAAGAGCATAAATAATGGCCAAAGCCTCTTTCTCAATTTGAGAATACTTTTGTTGGGCATCCGTGAGCGTTTTGGAGGCATAAGCAATGGGTTGTTCCGAACCGTCAGAAAAACGGTGTGCAAGGACTGCACCGACCCCGTATTGAGAGGCGTCTGTGGCAAGAACAAGATGTTGGCCAGGTCGATAAGTAGCCAGGCACGGGGCTTGTTTCAGCATAGTCTTCAATTTCTGGAAAGCCGCTTCGCATGACGCGGACCAGTGAAAAGGCACGTTTTTATGCAACAGGTGATGCAACGGCTGAGTCACCGAAGCCGCAGACGGTAAAAACTTGTGATAATATGCTATTTTCCCCAAGAAGGTCTGCAGTTCCTTAACAGATGTAGAGCGAGGAAGGGCATCGATCGCAGCGACAGTTTGCTGAAATGGACGAATACCATCCCAAGAGAGTTGAAACCCCAAGTACGTGATAGATGCCTGAAAAAATTGTGATTTCTGAAGATTACACTTAAGACCGGCAGTCTGTAAGACATGAAAAAGTGTGCAGAGATTTTGAAGATGTTCTTCAGTGGTGGAGCCAGTGACAACAATGTCGTCCATGTAATTGATACACCCAGGGACAGGGAGCAATAATTGTTCCAAGAATCGCTGAAAGAGAGCAGGGGCGCTAGCAACCCCGAATGGCAAGCGTTGGTATTGATAGAGGCTGAAAGGCGTGTTAAGGACAAGAAACTGCCGGGAAGCAGCGTCGAGAGGAAGTTGATGATAAGCTTCCGACAGGTCAATTTTAGAGAAATACTGGCCTCCAGCAAGTTTAGTGAACAGTTCTTCAGGACGGGGCACAAGGTAAGTGTCGATGAGGCATTGAGCATTTACAGTGGCTTTGAAATCGCCACAGAGACGAATATCACCATTTGGCTTAGCAACGACGACGACAGGAGAGGACCACTCACTGGAAGTGACAGGAAGCAAGACCCCTGAAGTAGTGAAGACGATCCAACTCCCGTTTTACCCGATCACAAAGGGCCACAGGAATGGGCCGAGCCCGAAAAAACTTAGGCCGAGCAGTGGGTCTGAGCGTTATATGAGCTTCAAAGTCGTTTGCACGGCCTAACCCAGGAGAAAAAAGGGACGAAAATGTCGTCGACAAGGAATCCAGTTGAGCATAAGGAATAGCATCAGAGACAATATTGACAGAGTCATCTATGGAGAACCCAAAAATGCGAAAGGCATCGGAACAAAAAAGATTTTCCGCATTGCTCTGGTCAACCACAAATATGGGAACAGTGCGAACGATGGATTTGTAAGATACCTCAGCATTAAACTGTCCCAAGAGAGAAATCTTCTGTTTATTGTATGTCCGTAATTGCCGAGTGACAGGTGACAGGAGTGGAGAACCCAACTGAAGATACGTCTGAGAATTAATTATAGTGGCAGCAGAACCGGTATCCACTTGCATGCGAACATCTCAACCAAGGATTTGGACAGTGAGGAATAACTTCCCCGAAAGGGAAGAAGTGCAATTGACAGACAACACAGAATCAGAATCAGCGTCATGTTCACGAACATCATGTATGCGGTCGGATTTGCAAACGGAAGACACATGACCTTTCTTTTTGCAATTGTGACACACAGCCCAACGTTGGGGACAATCCTCGCATGAATGTTTCGTAAAACACCGCGGACATGAAGTAAGTTGCCGGGGGTTTTGCTGCAGTTTCTTAGCGGGTTGTTTACGGCCAGGCCAAGGCTGCGCGTGGGAGCGCACTGCGGCCACGTCGGCCGGCGGGGACGCGCCGCACGCGTCGTCAACAGCGCACAGAGGTTGTATTTCCCCAACATCACCCCACGCCTCTATTTGCGCCCCAGCGGCACGAGAAATTTCAAAAGACTGCGCAGTGGAGAGAACTTCATCTAGAGTCGGATTCGCCAACTGAAGGGCATGTTGCCAAACTTCTTTATCGGGCGCCGACCAGATAATAGCATCCCGTACCATGGGATCGGATTAGGATTCTTTGTGAACATCAGTAACAAATTGACACTTTCGACTGAGGCCGTGAAGTTCAGCAGCCCAAGCGCGATAGGATTGATGTGGCTGTTTGTGACAACGATAAAAGGCAGCACGAGAGGCTACCACATGCGTTTGCTTTTGAAAATAGACAGACAGAAGTGAGCACATTTCAGCAAAGGAGAAAGACGCACGATCCTTCAAAGGAGCCAAATGCGACAACAACCGATACATTTGAGGTGAAATCCAGGAAACTTACATGGTTGTTCGTCCATGACATGAAATTCCAAGAAGTGCTGTCGAAGAATGTGGTGTCACCACCAGCCACCACATTTGCTAGGTGGTAGCTTTTAAATCGGCCGCAGTCCGCTAGTATACGTCGGACCCGCGTGTCGCCACTATCAGTGATTGCAGACCGAGCGCCGCCACACGGCAGGTCTAGAGAGACGTCCTGGCACTCGCGCCAGTTGTACAGCCGACGTTGATAGCCATGGTTCACTGAGAATTACGCTCTCATTTGCCGAGACGATAGTTAGCATAGCCTTCAGCTCCGTCAATTGCTACGACCTAGCAAGGCGCCATTTATCTTTTGCTGGTTATCTTATACAGTCTGTACCGTCAGACCTATGTTCTCCAATTATGGAATAAAGTTAAGTATTCTACCAGTTACCTCCTGTTTGTTAGTCTTATTTCTCTGACCTGTTCCAGACCTCACGACCGTTTGCATGAGCTTTAACAGCGTGCATTTCAGCCTCCTCAAGAAACACGGTGTTGGCACTTATGTCAACACCTCAAAGACGTTTTTCATAATCAGACCAGTCTTCCGCCGTCTCGTCGTAAGGAGGAAAAGGAGGTATAGCCAACAACAAGAAACGCCCCGCATTTGACGCCGCAACGAAATCGCGAATCGCCGCTGTTAGAAGCGTTTGCTGTTCAAGTTTGCAATAGTTGCTCGACAGTAGCCGTGGAACCCTGTGGGTCAATGGTGAAAAGGAAAACTCCACTACCTCGTTGCCAATTGTTATAACGTCAAGTTTAACACATATATTTCAGTACGACACAAGTCACAGAGTAAGTTGACAAGCAAGACATGTGTACACGTTAGCAATCGAATGAGCACTGAGTCCCAGTCTAGCGGCCGCCGCTCGGCTGGCCGCTTAGGTGGCACAGCTGCTGCATGGCTGGTGGACAGCTCCGCACGTAGAGGACGCACGTAATTGTGTGGCGGCGCTTTGAATGATCGACGGGTCACAACACTAAGTCATGTAATGGTACCACAGAACATACTGCTTCTGACAAAAGCTTAATGTTCCCCGGAGACTCACATTCTTGCATGCAGATTCCCTTCCACTAACAAACTCAGTGATCCAGCTGTGAACACCCTTTTGTACTGGAGCTCCTTGACCATACACCAAAGTTAAACTATTATGAATATCTGTTGTTTCGACTCCTTGCTTCTCCAAAAACCTTGTAGTCCACCTTTGTCCATGATAGTTGCCTTCCATCTTGTCCACAATTTTCCATACTTAACAACAAACAAGTGCTGTTCTTTCACTATACAGTGTTAATAACTGCCATTTAATGTCTATGTATGGTATGAGAATCAGTTGACTGTCTTATGACAGGATGCACCTACAGTTTGAGTAGTATTTGTAAAATAATGCAATTGTAAATCATTTCCGAATGTCCCTTACACGTGTCAAGCAGGCGATGAAGAGATAGGGAAAATATATGAGGGTACTGAACATGTAATTCAGTACATAAAGGGAGACAGAAATGTAACAATCATGAGTGACTGGAACACTGTGTTTGAGGAAGGAACAGAAGACAGAGTTACAGGAGAATATGGACTTGGTAGTAGGAATGAGAGAGGAGAAAGACTATCTGTGTTCTGCACTAAAGTCAGATGCTAAATGTGAATATACTGTTCAAAAATCACAAGAGGAAAAGGACAGGACTATTTCGAAAAGGCTTGGGAACATGGAAAGATTCCAGATCGATTACACCATGGTCAAACAGATGTTCCAAAATCTGATATAGGATTGGAAGGCATCCCCAGGAGAAGATACAAACTCAGACCACAAATATGTAACGAGGAAGAGCAAACTGAAATAAAAGAGAATCATCAACTGGAAAAATCAGCGTGGAAAGAAGTAAGGTACTGAAGCACTGAGAAATGATGAGGTGCATTTGAAGTTCTCTAAGACTGAAAACACTGCAATAATGAATACCACCACATGCAGGTCAGTTGTAGAGGAATTGACAACTCTAAAAAGGGTTATAGACAAAAATAAGTACAAAGGAGGTAACAGCAAACCAAAATGTTCTTCAAACCAATTGTGATAGGTAATATCCAATATGTAAAAGAGCCAAGAGGGAAAAATAAAAGTGGAAGTCCAAGAATGAAACATTTGAATTAAAAGGGTGTAACGATGTACGCAGTCTTTTGCCCTTACTATTCAATCTCTTCATCAAAAAAGCAATTAAATGATATTGCAGATAACATTCACTATGGACACTGCCTATCCTTTGAAACAGAGGAAGAATTGCAGGACATGTTGAATGGAATGAACAGTGTAACAAGCACACACACCATCACAAGCTTAGCTATAAACTTGACATCAAAAGTTGGGACTATGGAGCAGATGAAGTGAAGGAATTTTGCTAACTTGGAAGCAATGTAATGAACGATGGATGAAGCAAGGAGAGTATGAAGATCACGCTATAGCTCGTGACAGGGTTGATGGCCTCTGTCCCAGGGATGCACGGTACACAGCTACCCAATTAGTGCTTAGTCATTTTCCATATCCTGTACTCGACAAATCTCCCTCACATTTGACCTTCTACCATGATTCACATGTGCAGACCTACGATTCACTGATTTCTGTGGTTTTGTGTCTATTCTATGCTTTCTGTGATAATGTATGACACACCTAGACAGCACCAACTGTTTCACAAACAGGCAAGAGAACTTATTTTTGAAGTGTACTCATTCTTCAAATCTGAGGCAGATTCAAGTGAGCCTGTCTGCATGTTCGCCACTGCAGCAGCTGTGGCGATACTGGTGTACAAACTGTCAGGCGAATTTCTAAAGAAGCCAAGCTGTCTCAGCAGGCAACTGGAAATGTGAGAATTCTGTTTACAGAGAAGAAACATAGCATGCCAAAATCAGTAACCGGAATCGACAAATTTGATCAAGATGTTTTACATTGAAAGGTTTTAGAACAAAGTGGTTAAAATAAATTAGCAACCAGTTGCAACCCAAAGGTTTATTTAGCCCTTGACCTAGATTTAGATATTTACAAAAATATATTCTTCAGGAGAAGAGGGCCTTCTTACATCACATGGTTGTGAATTACATTAGCTGAACCTGAGCAGCTCTTGTCATATGTATTCGCCCACTGGTAAATGCTCTTGTCTACATATAATTATATAAGGAGTCCAAAGAATAAAATATTTGCATAACATAAATATTCACCATGCAACAGACAAAGGCCTACCTGTGCAATTAGTACGTGTTGAGAAAAACGGATGTTGACTTGATAAATAATGTAAATGATTACTTCTTCCACAGCTTCTTCACTTTGTCTTTGTGACATGTTTTGATCTTTGTGACATGTCCTGAAATTTTTATTTGCAATTAGTTTGGAAGAGTGTTTTCCAAAAAGGTATTCTTTTTGCTTTATTTAGTCCTGGAATTGTGAGTATTCCCCAACAACCTAAGTCCACCATTAAGCTAAGTGCCTTATTTTCAGCTGAAGAAGTTTTCTGGGCAATTCGTCCTAATCCACTGACTAATATTAATTTATAAACTAATAACATATCTACTGCAAGAGTATTACATACATACTGGTGTTACTAAACTAAAGCTGTTTTCTGTTATGTGAACTCATTGGTAAAAAATCTACATATAGCCAAATTTAAATAGCAGCTATGCTGACACTAGAACTACAACAGAGTTTCTGACATTCCTAAAACAGTGGAAACGGGTCATTTTGACTCCACAAAAAATATTTTCATATTTAACTTAAACAAGTACTTTTGTCTGAGTGTATTCTAATCCATACTTTTTTTTGTAATCGCAATAATTATTTACCACAGTAATTAATAATTACTTAGTTATTTCAACAACAAAATTTCTTACAAATTTATTGTTGCTAATGCTAACAAGTTTCCTAAACTGTAGATTTTCATTTATTAACTATTTGTAAAACCTTCTAAACAGATTTAGTATATTTAGTCTATATTACTCTTGCATGTATTCTGCACACGGCTTTGTATTACTTTTCACTCAAGCCACTGCAATCTGCTAAGCGCACTTAGCACAGATGATTTTTGTGTTATGCACACAGTTTTCACACACAATTTTGTGGCACTTCACACAGTTTTCACTGGTCTTGTTGTCTTTGCAGGGGATGATTTGGCACTTCCTCTGCTTCCTATGTGAATTCAGTCCTGTATCCTCTTTCTTTGCCTGATGTTCTTGCTCTTTCATTCCCTTGAGTTCAGCTGTTGGCTGAAATATGAACTACTTCCTTTCCATTTTCTTGTTCGTTACTATGTTGTAGATGGCCCATGCATTTACTGCTGCCACGCCCTAGATGTTGTAGAGCACATGTATTAGCAATCTCCCACATGCAACCTTTGTAGTATATTTACAGGTCATTTGACCAATCACATCCACTACATACTTTGTTGCATTGTACAATGTTATGGTTTACAGTTTCTTCTTTCCTTCCTTACTTATTGCTACTTCTCCATGCAGTGTAAACAAAAGAACAACATTTTTATTTTTCTTCCCTCGGTTTTCAATCATGGTGCAGTCCGTGTTGCCACTATGGTGCACAATGGTGGCGGAGTGTATTTCAGCATTGGACTTTCTTACTTCACCAGGATTTCAAGACAGATCTTGTTCATTGTACCAACTAATGAATTTTCTGGTTTCCTTAGAAAGTTGAAGAACTATGAAGAGGTTGTCTGTCATCACATTTCTTCCTTTATTTACACATAGCTCCATGAGACACAGAACGACATATTGCCCAAGTGGTTGCTTCTTTTTATCCTTTTTTTTTTCTTCCTTAGTTGTCACATTGACAGCCAACCACAATTTCAGACCATATTTGTCTGGTTTGTTGGCCATTAACTGAGTGAACCTGCATTTTGTTTTGCTTCGTAAATAGTTGCTCATCAATGGTTATATTTCATCCAAGGTGTTTAGAACGAATACTGTTTACAATTAACTTTCTCCAAATTTCAGATGCAAGGGCAGATTTGTTGGTTGCCAGGTGGTCAGCTCAAGTTGATTTTTCATCAAAACAGAGAAATCCGTGAAACACCTGAAATCTGTCCCTTGGAATACTGTTCTTGACAAAAGTAGACCCCCAAGAGTGTGACCAGAGATATCCAGACACACCTTTTGTACAAATGACACCCCAGGCGTACATAATGGCTATCAGTTTCTCCAGTTCCTCAAGTGACACAGTCCAGCCACTGTTTTTTAGTACTTTTTGAGCATTTCATTTGTGTATTTCTTCAAGAGATGTAGCGCTGCTTTGTCAAAAATAACACAAGAGGCACTAGTGAGAGTCATCTACTCGTTGGCAACCATAAACAGTTGGACTTCCTCTCTCCTTCGGACCTCCACCCAAAAGATGAAAAATTGGCAATCTCCCACACAGTCCCATCCCTAGAAACCATCTTTGTAGATGCTTCAAACTGTGCCTTCTGTGATAAAAAAGGTGATGACTGACATAAATCAGCATGTAAATCCTCTCCCACTAATCGCTTCTCGGTCACAATGTCTTCACCTTTACTTGTCTCAGGTACATAATCATAATCATCATCATCATCATCATCATCATCATCATCATCGTCATCATCACCAGCCTGTGACTGAAAGAGTGGTTTGCAGAAAATGACTGTTACCTGAATGACATGATATAAATTGTGGTAAATTTGAATTTACACATTTCAAGTTGCAACAGTGAGCAGCAAATACTCTGTGTGATTGCTGACTGTTGCCACTTCATTGTTGGATAATTTACATATATTCAAGAAGAGAAATTACAGTGGGGTCAAACTGATTCCTTCCGGCATTCTAAGTACATCAAACAGAATGTAAAAGAAAATATAAGTATTTTGTAAATCGTAATACATCATCGTAAAGAGGAGAAAAAGTTTGGAAAAGTCATACAACTTCATTAATGAAGTAAATAAATAGAATATGGCAATGAAAGAAAAAAAGTATGACAGGGGTCATTTTGACAACTTTCACCATTCTAGCGTTAATACTCTCCCCCACAAAACACTAAACACGGACAAGCTGGGGTGGCTTGCATGCATCCAAAATACACACAGCTGAACCAAAGAGGCAACCACAACAGGAGGAGAGAAAAGTGGTTCCCTGAAGAGGGGCAATAGCTTTTTCAGTGGGTGCAGGGACAACTGTCTGGATGATTGACTGATATGGCCTTTCAAAATTTGTCGAACAGGCGACTATTTTACCTCCAGAACATTTTACCCAAAATGATGCCATCATTCATTACACTGTACAGCAGAGCTACATGTCCTTGGGGAAAAATAACAGCTGTAGTTCCACTTGCTTTCAACCATTTGCAGCATCAGCACAGCAAGGTTATGTGACTAAGTAGACTTCCCCAGCGTATTAACAGATCAAATTCTTGTTGGATCTTCAACCGGATCAAACTGTCATCTGCACACAATATTTCCGCAGTCCACCTGGCCGCCACCATCAAGTGAGAAAAGCTAATCCACTCTCACCGATAACTGACTCAAACTGTGAAATGACGGAACCTATATAGGCAGACAAAATATGAAACTGCATGCACTAAAGTAACGCTAAACTGCTAGATCATTGCTGTGGTCTCCAGGTGGAAGAAGAGTTGCAGCACCTCCATTGGTGAATACTGTCCAAAAACAATATATTGTTAAAAATTATTACTCATAGCCAGCCAGTTCACATGCCATTGTTTCTTCATATCTGATAAAACAGGATTCCAAGTTTTACTTACCGGGTATTCATTATCACGGTAAGTGATATTATGTGTTAATCTGATTTCAACAGATTCTTTTAAAACACAATCCCAGTAACGTAAAGTGTTTGCAACCACTTGTGTTCATTGCACAGCATCCTATGTCCCTTTGTAAGACAGTGCTCAGCCACCACAGATGTGTCACGTTATAATAATCGTATATGGCGATGATGTTCAACATCTGTCATTGACGGTACGAATAGTTTTACCAATGTATATTTTATTGCATTCACACAGAATTTTGTAAACGTTATGCTTCCTTAAACCTAAATTATCCGTAACAGAGCCAATAAGTGCTCTAATCTTCAAAACCCTACCTATCTTGGCAGACACGTTCCCAGTGTGTGGAAGGAATGCCACACAGAGTTAAAAGTGTCTTCAGCTCGTTTCGGTCCTGGTCCAAACTCAGAAGCACTTTAAATCTATCTGTCCATATAACCCTTATGATTAAACATGTCCTTAACATGTTGCAGCTCTTGTGGTAAATTCTCAGCATCCAAGTTAGCGAAAGCTGTTTTAAGCAAGGTCCGTAGGACTCCTATACGTTGAAACGGTGGGCGACAGCTGATAGCAAGTAAATACCTATCAGTATGTGTCAGTTTCCTATAAACTCTGTGTCCAAGAGTTCAGTCATCTTTTTTATAAACCACTACATCCAAAAAGGGTAATGTCCCCTTCTTTTCAATTTCCATAGTGAATTTGATAATAGGATGAAGACAATTGAAATGGTCCAGTAACTGGTGCAAAGAACCTATTCCACATCACCAATCAAGAAACATATGATCAACATTCCTCAAAAAACAAGTAGGCTTCACAAAACATGTTTTCAGGTCATATCTTCAAGTCCTCCATGAAAAGATTAGTGACCATGGGAGATAAAGGACTCCCCATGGCCACACCATCAGTCTGTTCAAAATATTTGTCACTGAATAAAAAATAGGTGGACTAACACATACCAATAGGTATTTACATGCTACCAGCTGTCATCCACCATTTCAACGTACAGGAGTCCTATGGACCTTGGTCAAAAGAGCATGTGCTATCTCAGATGCTGAGAGAATGTCACAAGAGCTGCAACAGCTTAAGTGTGTTTTTAATCGCAATGGCTACACAGACAGTCAGATTCGACATTCTTTTGAGTCCGGACCACTACCTAAATCAGCTGAAGACACTTTCAGTTCCGTGGGTTTCGTTCCACATGCTGGGAATGTGTCTGCCAAGATAGGTAGAGTTTTGAAGAAACATGAAATCAGATGTGTATTCTGTCCACCACTTAAGATTAGAGCACTCCTTGGCTCCGTTATGGACAATTTTGGTTAGAGAAATCCTGGCATTTACAAAATACCATGTGAGTGCAGTAAAATACACACTGGCCAAACTATATGTACCATCAATGACAGATGTTGTTGATCATCATCGCCATATGTGATTATTACAACTCGATAAATCTGTGGTGGCTGAGCACTGTCTTACAGAGGGACATAGGACACAATGAGACACAAATGCTTCGCGTTACTGGGACTATGTTTTACAAGAATCTGTCTAAATCATACTAACAGATAATATTGTTAGCCATGATAATGGACACAAGATAAGTAAAACTTAGGATTCTGTTTTATCATATAAGAAACAATATCATCTGAATTGGCTGGCTATGAGTAATAATTTTTAACGATATATCGTTTTTCGACAGTATTCACCACTGGCAGCACTGCAGCTCTTCTTGTGCCAGAGGGCTGCAGCAACAATTCAGCACTTGTGCATTACTTTAGCACAGGCGATTTCATATTTTCATTGTACATAAAGGTTCTGTTGTTTCACAGTTTGAACAGTTATCGGCGAGAGCGGACTAGCTTTTCTCACCTAATGATGGTGTCCAGGTGGCCCACAGAAATACTGTATGCAGATGACACTTTGATCCTGCTGAAGACCCGACAATAATTTGATCTGTTAATACGCCGGAAAAGTCTACTTAGCCACAAATCCTCACTGTGCTGGTACTTTTTATTTATTTGAGATACATATTCCATAGATCCAGTATAGCATGATTACACATGGATGTGGAACAAGTCAAAGCAGATACAATATAGATATCATACAGTACAATACATACTGGTATATTACACATGATAGATGAATGATTCAAAACTGGTACAATACAGCAATATAATAGAGATAATAAACAATACAAAAATACAACAGTGGTAAAAAACAATACAGAGACAATGACAAAGGAAATAATCTGAATTACTACTCAAATTATTTATCTCTGCTGAAGAATCATCTTAAGAGTAGAAATATTTTTCCAGTAGGAATTCCTTTATTTTTTTTTTTAATAGTGTTTTATTTTCTTTTAGACACTTTATATTATTCGGGAGTGCGTTAAAGATTTTTGTACTTGTGTACTTTACCCCTTTTTGTACCAGAGAGAGATTTTTCCGTTCACCTTTCTGTCTTGTGTTATAATGATGGTATGACTTATTTGTTTCATATTCAGAGGAATTGAGAAGTGTGAAAGCCATGAGTGAGATGAGATACTGTGAGGTAGTGGTTAATATACCCAACTGTTTAAAAAGACTGTGACATGAGGTTCTTGGAGGAACACTACATATAATTCAGACTACTTTTTTCTGGCTTACAAAAATTTTTTTTGAAAGTGGTGAGCTCCCCCAAAAGATTATTCCATAGCACTTCACTGAATGGAAGTAGCCAAAATATGCAGACACTGATACATTGATGTCTCCAATTTTGGCGATTATTTGGATGGCAAATGTTGCTGAGCTAAGGTTTTTTAGTGTTTGCTGTATGTGGAATTCCTAGCTGAGCCGGTTATCTATTTGAATGCCTAGGAACTTTGTGCACTGAATGCTCTGTAACTGTTGGCTCTCGTGTGCAATGTTAATCTCTTCTGGGCTTATGTAACTGGACTGGAACTCCATGTAATTTGTTTTACTGAGGTTTATTGCTAGAGAATTTGCTGTGAACCAGTTCAGAGCATTTGGAAGTGCTTGGTTGGCATTTAACTCGACGTCAGTGGAGGTTTTGCTGGCTGTCACTATACTTGTGTCATCTGCAAACACTGTGATATTGCTAGCACTGTTTGAGGACAGGGGTAGGTCATTAATATGTACATAATAAATAGGAGGGGACCAAGGACTGACTCTTGTGGAACTCCGTGATGTACTGTTCTCCAGTGAGACTCTACCTCTCCTACTTGAAGATTGTTAACACCTAATACTATTTTTTGTTGTCTGTCTACTAGATATGATCTGAGCCAGTTACCCATTTGTCCACGGATTCCATATTGGGATGCTTTCCCTAAAAATATTCTGTGATCGACACAGTCGAAAGCCTTAGTCAGGTCACAGAATATGCCAATGGGTAATTTTTTCTTGTCAAGGCATTCTAAAACGTTATTTGTAAGTGCGTAAATTGCTTCGGTTGTAGATATACCTAATCTGAAACCAAATTGTTGTTTACTAATTAGTGCTAATTCTTCAAGGTGATTGACAATCCTGACGTATATCAATTTTTCAAAGACTTAAGAAAATGCTGTTACAAGAGAGGCAGGATGATAGTTGGAAACATCTGTGGGATCACCTTTTTTGTAGAGGGGCTTCTCTGTAACATACTTCATTCTGTCAGGGAAGATACCTTGATTTAGAGAGGAATTGAATATATGAGCTAGAACATTAGAGAGTTGATTACAGCTGGCTTTTAGTAGTTTGCTGGAAATACTGTCTACACCCGATGAATTTTTACTTTTTAGAGACGCTATGGTTTTTCTTACTTCTTGTACGGTTATGGGGGCCATACCTATCATGTCTATAGACTTAGGGAAAAGTTCTTTCAAGAGTTTTTATTGCTTTTTCTGAAGAGCCTTTTCATGCTGTTTTCTCAGCAACAGTTAAAAAGTGCTCATTAAAGATTTTAGCTACAATATATTGATTTTGAACTAGCTTACCTTCATTGTTAAGAGCAATATTTTGGGTCTTGTTGGGGTAATTTCCACCAGTCCTATTTCGTATCACTTCCCATATAGTTTTGATTTTATTAGTGGAGTTATTAATTTTTGAGCACAGATGCATAGTTTTTGATTTCTGAATGACTTTGTTCAATATTTTACAGTATTTTTTATAGTTATTTAAAAGGTTAGGGTCATCTGATTTTTTTTTTGCAAGAAATCCAAACTCCAGTGGTAATCCAAGGCTTGTTGGTGGATTTTTTAGTATGGGTTTTATATATTCTTTTTGGGAAGGTACTTTCAAATATTAGAGCCACTTCATTACTGAAAAGGTTGTATTTGGAATTAGCATTTTCTCCATTATGTACTGCACCCCAGTCTACGTTTTGGAGACGTGATTTAAAGATCTCAATAGTTTCATCAGAACATTTCCTAGTAATTTTCCAGTTGGGACCACTATTAATCTCACAAATACTTGAGTTGTTAAGGGTGAGTCTTTGTCCATCATGGTCAGAGAGACCATTCAGGACTTTCTACAATGAAATTTTTACTCTACAGTGGAGTGTGCGCTGATATGAAACTTCCTGCCAGATTAAAACTGTGTGCCGGGTCGAGACTCGAACTCGGGACCTTTGCCTTTCGCGGGCAAGTGCTCTATCATCTAAGCTACCCAAGCACGACTCGCGACCCATCCTCACAGCTTTAATTCTGCCAGTACCTCGCCTCCTACCTTCCAAACTTCACAGAAACTCTCCTGCAAACCTTGCAGAACTAGCACTCCTAGAGGAAAGGATATTGCGGAGACATGGCTTAGCCACAGACTGGGGGATGTTTATAGAATGAAATTTGGTCCCGAGTTCGAGTCTTGGCCCGGCACACAGTTTTAATCTGCCAGGAAGTTTCATATCAGCGCACACTCCACTGTAGAGTGAAAATTTCGGCAGGACTGCCGTGAACAGAGATTCTGTTCTTCCTGCCACCTCAGTTCACTAATTTCCACTATATCTAATGTCAACCTAGCCATTTTCCTTCTTAAATTCTGTAACACACATATGCAGTTAAGGGGTATAATATTCACCACTCTGACTTCTATAATGATATTTTTGTTTTTAAGTCATCCTCTTGCAAACTCCTTGCTCAGAGATCCAAATGGGGTACTATTTTACCTCCAGAATATTTTATCCAAGAGGATGCCATCATTAATTAAACCACACAGTTGCGCTACTTGTCCTCAGGGAAAAATAATGGCTGTAGTTTCCCCCTGCTTTCAGTCATTTGCAGTCATCGAACAAGATGGTGGCGATTGAGAAGTTTAGTGAATTTGTGCCTCCAGCCATTTTGAATTTTCAAATTTCCAGCATCAATAGCAAGTTTCAAGTATAGTGCCATGCAAAAATCCACAGTGAAAAATCATCTAGATCTAACTGTAAGTGTGTAACATGTGAAGTCCATCCTGACAAAGCAAAACTAGTTGAAACTATTAATTCATTGCAAGAAATTGTGCACAGATCCTTGGCAGAAAACAAAGTGTTAGCTGATGATAGACTCAAATGTCTTGAAAATGAGCTCAGAAAACTAAATACCGCCGAGCAGTGCGTAAGTGAATTCGACAGAAATAAAGTGCACACAGCCATTTCAAGTATTCCAACACATTCTGGGTGTACCGGTAACGCTAACCATAGTGCAATCATTTCATCATCTTTAGTAATAAATTCTCCTGCTGTGCTTCAAAAAATGGTAGGCCTATCTACAAAAGATCAAATCGTGCACCATCTGAAAGAAAACTCTGTTATTAAGCAAAATGTGGAACCTCGCCAGCCAAAACCATCACTCGTAAACAGAAGCAAGGTAAGTTCTGATGTTGCACACAATGATGGTTTGCATGCTGTTAAAGCTTTAAATTCTGCTCTAAACTACCTAAATGACTCAAACGTCATTGTTCTCGATACTCCACACAGGTATGACTTGCCTCAATTCTTGTGTGTTAACAGGGCAGTAGCATATACAAACAGTCAATATGCAGAAATTTGCAATTGTTATGCAAATGTACAAATGGTCAATGTGCAAAATTTTAGTAATGAACTTTACACCACTCACGGCCTTCACCTCAATTGGTGCAGAACAGGGCAGTAGCATATACAAACAGTCAATAACTTGAATAAATGGATAGTGAAGAATACCAAACCCACTCTGTCAACTGATATTTCTTTTTTAGGGTCTGACTATTTACCATCAAAACATATGTAGCCTGAGCAACAAGATTAGGGAACTCTTAATTAATATCCAGGAGCCACAAGGTATAGATTGTGCCCATGTTCTGTGCTTTAATGAGCACCATGTTATGTCAGATATTGAAAAACTTGCTACAGATAATTACTGCTTAGCAACATCTTACTGTAGAAAATTTATAGAAAAAGATGGAGTAGCGATCTATGTCAGAAACAGCATCATGTGTAGAGTAATTAATGTGCTGAATTTTTGTATAGATCAACAGTTTGAAGTGTGTGCCATAGAGCTGGCTTTAAATAATTCTTATATAGCAGGGCACCTTCAGGTAACTTTAGCATTTTTTCTGAAACAGTAAGATGCACTCTTAATATACATATTCAAACTCAGTAGAGATGTCATAGTTGCAGCACAAGACAAATGTTCAACACACAGCTTTATAATGCAAAATTACAGTTGGGAAAGTTGCTTCATAGACTAGAATATGAGCACATAACCAAAAAAGTCAGAATGTTGAGTGTTTATGGAAAAAGTTTAAGGCAATCGCAAAATGCATTTTAGATAGGTATGTGCCGAGTAAAACTGTGAGCGACGGGAAAAACCCACCGTGGTTCAACAACAAAGTTAGGAAACTACTGTGAAAGCAAAGAGAGCTTCACTGCAAGTTTAAACGCAGCCAAAACCTCTCAGACAAATAGAAGCTAAACGATGTCAAAATTATCGTAAGGAGGGCTATGCGTGAAGCATTCAATGAATTCGAAAGTAAAATTCTATGTACCGACTTGACAGAAAATCTTAGGAAGTTCTGGTCTTACGTTAAATCAGTAAGTGTATTGAAACAGCATATCCAGACACTCTGGGATGATAATGGCATTGAAATAGAGGACGACACACATAAAGCTGAAATACTACACACCTTTTTCCAAAGCTGTTTCACAGAGGAAGACCACACTGCAGTTCCTTCTCTAAATCCTCGCGCAAACGAAAAAATGGCTGACATTGAAATAAGAGTCCAAGGATAGATAAGCAAATGAAATCACTCAACAGGGGAAAGTCCACTGGACCTGACGGGACACCAATTCCATTCTACATCTATATCCATACTCCGCAAGCCACCTGACGGTGTGTGGCGGAGGGTACCTTGAGTATCTCTATCTGTTCTCCCTTCTATTCCAGTCTCGTATTGTTCGTGGAAAGAAAGATTGTCGGTATGCCTCTGTGTGGGCTCTAATTGCTCTGATTTTATCCTCATGGTCTCTTCGCGAGATATATGTAGGAGGGAGCAATATAGGGCTTGACTCCTCGGTGAAGGTATGTTCTCGAAACCTCAACAAAAGCCTGTACCGAGTTACTGAGTGTCTCTCCTACAGTGTCTTCCACTGGAGTTTATCTATCATCTCCATAACGCTATCACGATTACTAAATGATCCTGTAACGAAGTACACTGCTCTCCGTTGGATCTTCTCTATCTCTTCTTTCAACCCTATATGGTACGGATCCCACACTGCTGAGCAGTATTCAAGCAGTGGGCGAACAAGCGTACTGTAACCTACTTCCTTTGTTTTCAGATTGCATTTCCTTAGGATTCTTCCAATGAATCTCAGTCTGGCATCTGCTTTACCGACAATCAACTTTATATGATCATTCCATTTTAAATCACTCCTAATGCTTACTCCCAGATAATTTATGGAATTAACTGCTTCCAGTTGGGGACCTGCTATATTGTAGCTAAATGATAAGGGATCTTTCTTTCTATGTATTTGCAGCACATTACACTCGTCTACATTGAGATTCAATTGCCATTCCCTGCACCATGTGTTAATTCGCTGCAGATCCTCCTGCATTTCAGTACAATTTTCCATTGTTACAACCTCTCTATGTAATACAGCATCATCAGCAAAAAGCCTCAGTGAACTTCCGATGTCATCCACAAGGTCATTTATGTATATTGTGAATAGCAACGGTCCTATGACACTCCCCTGCGGCACACCTGAAATCAATCTTACTTCGGAAGACTTCTCTCCATTGAGAATGACTTGCTGCGTTCTGTTATGTAGGAACTAATCAATCCAATCATACAATTGGTCTGATAGTACATATGCTTTTACTTTGTTCATTAAACGACTGGGGGGCTGTATCGAACACCTTGCAGAAGTCAAGAAACATGGCATCTACCTGGGAACCCATGTCTATGGCCCTCTGAGTCTCGTGGACGAATAGCGCAAGCTGGGTTTCACACGATCGTCTTTTTCGAAACCCATGCTGATTCCTACAGAGTAGATTTCTAGTCCCCAGAAAAGTCATTATACTCAAACATAATACGTGTTCCTAAATTCTACAACTGATCGACGTTAGAGATATAGGTCTATAGTTCTGCACATCTGTTCAATGTCCCTTCTTGAAAACGAGGATGACCTGTGCCCTTTTCCAATCCTTTGGAACGCTACGCATAATATGGTGGGGAAATCTACTCGAAATATTTTCCAAATTATCCTTCAGGTGCTCAGCCACAACAGCTGCTGAGCCAGGGGGCCTATAGAGACATCCAATTACCATGTCTGAATCTGCTTTAACCGTGACCTTCACCCAAATTTTTTCACATTTCGGATCTCGTCAATTTCCTTCGATACTATTGCACTTCTTATTGCTATAAACATGCCTCCCCTTCACTGTCCAGCCTGTCTCTGTGGTAAACATTCCAATCTGAGTTTAGAATTTCATTACTGTTTACATCTGGTTTCAGCCAGCTTTCTGTCCCTAGTACTATGTGGGTATTGTGACCGTTTATTAATGAGAGCAGTTCTGGGACCTTTCTATAGACGCTGCTGCAGTTTACTACTAGCAAATTAATATTGTTATTCCCAGTTGCATTTTGCCTACTCCTACCTTGCCGCATCTCAGGAGGCATCTTGTCGGGCCTAGGGAGGGAATTCTCTAACCTAAAAAAACCCACATGTGCACTCCACACGTACTCCGCTACCCTTGTAGCCACTTCCTCCGTGTGGTGCATGCCTGACCTATTCAGGGGGACCCTACATTTCTCCACCCGATAGCGGAGGTCGAGAAATTTGCACCCCAGATCTCCGCAGAATCGTCTGAGCCTCTGGTTTAAGCCTTCCACTCGGCTCCAAACCAGAGGACCGCAATCGGTTCTGGGAACGATACTACAAATAGTTAGCTCAGATTCCACCCTGCGAGCGAGATTTTCCGCCTTCACCAACTCCGCCAACCGCCTGTATGAACTGAAGATGACCTCTGAACCCAGACGGCAGAAGTCATTGGTGCCGACATGAGCAACAATTTGCAGTCGGGTGCACCCAGTGCTCTCTATCGGCGCCGGCAGGGCCTCCTCCACATCTCGGATGAGACCCCCGGCAAGCAGACAGAGTGAACACTGGCCTTCTTCCCCGACCTTTCCGCTATTCCCCTAAGGGGCTCCATTACCCGCCTAACATTGGAGCTCCCAATCACTAATAAACCCCTCCCCCCATACGCCTGCTCAGACCTTGCTGAAGGAGCGGCCACATGTCCACTCACAGGCAGAGCGGGCGATGCCACAGGGCCAGCCTCCACATTGACCCTCCGCCTCGTGCGCCGCGAACGTCTCTGAACCCGCCACTCCCCTTGCGGAGAGGGTGGCCCAACCGCACCCGATACCCGCGAAGATGTCTCGACAGCAGGGACAGTGGGTGAAGCATGTAACACCTGGGGTGTACCACGCGACTCACCAAACTCCCCACTGCCGAACACTCCGAGGCAGCAGCCTGAAGACGGCTGACCACGGCCATCAACATGTTCAGCTGTTCGCGAACAGTGGCCAGCTCCTCCTGCGTCTGTACACAGCAGTCACACATCCTATCCATCCTAAGAAATCAATTTACAGTAGAGAGTTAATCAACTTTTAACTACACAGCTAATTCACTAAAGGCGGCTGATAGATGACTTAACTGTGGTTACGAGACACTTCTTGTAGAAAACAATGAAAATATCACTACCTGTCTCTGGACTGTATTCAAAACAAACACTAGCACTACTGGCACTGTGACTCACTAAAGGGACTCACTCTGACTGTATTCAAAACAAACACGAAATCTATGGAACACTTTTAGTAGCACTTGACAATTAAAGCTTCCTAAAAGCAAAAACATATGGTAGAAGAAGCGACAAGTAAGAAAAATACAGTTAATACTTAAATTAACGTAGCTCGCTGCACAGCAGACGTGACGTAGACGGCAGTTACGACAACACTGACTCTACACAGAGTACGCGAAAGAACTTGCCCCCCTTCTAACAGCCGTGTAACGCAAGTCTCTAGAGGAACAGAAGGTTCCAAATGATTGGAGAAGAGCACAGATAGTTCCAGTTTTCAAGAAGGGTCATCAAGCAGAAGCACAAAACTATAGGCCTATATCTCTGACATCGAACTGTTGTAGAATTTTAGAACATGTTTTTTGCTCGCGTATCATGTCATTTCTGGAAACCCAGAATCTACTCTGTAGGAATCAGCATGGATTCCGGAAACAGCAATCGTGTGAGACCCAACTCATTTTATTTGTTCATGACACCCAGAAAATATTAGATACAGGCTCCCAGGTAGACGCCACAGCCCTTGACTTCCAGAAGGCGTCTGATACAGTTCCGCACTGTCGCCTGATAAACAAAGTAAGAGCCTACAGAATATCAGACCAGCTGTGTGGCTGGATTGAAGAGTTTTTAGCAAACAGAACACAGCATGTTGTTATCAATGGAGAGACGTCTACAGACGTTAAAGTAACCTCTGGCATGCCACAGGGGAGTGTTATGGGTCCATTGCTTTTCACACTATATGTAAATGACCTAGTAGATAGTGTCGGAAGTTCCATGCGGCTTTTCGCGGATGATGCTGTAGTACACAGAGAAGTTGCAGCATTAGAAAATTGCACCGAAATGCAGGAAGATCTGCAGGGGATAGGCACTTGGTGCAGGGAGTGGCAACTGACCCTTAACACAGACAAATGTAATGTATTGCAAATACATAGAAAAAAGGGTCCTTTATTGTATGATTATATGATAGCGGAACAAACACTGGTAGCAGTTACTTCTGTAAAATATCTGGGAGTATGCGTACGGAACGATTTGAAGTGGAATGATCATATAAAATTAATTGTTGGTAAGGCGGGTGCCAGGTTGAGAGTCATTGGGAGAGTCCTTAGAAAATGTAGTCCATCAACAAAGGAGGTGGCTTACAAAACACTCCTTCAACCTATACTTGAGTATTGCTCATCAGTGTGGGATCCGTACCAGCGGCGCGTTTCATCACAGGACAATAGACCCAAAAAACACATAGCAGAAATAGAAAACAAAAAATATCTCGCATCAGCAATAGACACCCACCTGCATGAACAAAACACCATGTTAACAACACAAATATCTGCATCTTACACACCCAACCTAAAGGCAAATAACTAGACATCCTTGAAACATTCCAAACATACAAACACCAAAGAAAACCATTTGAATCCATCTTAAATGACAAAAATGACAACATTTACAATAGCATCATCTCTGTTTTCACCAACAGCCTATGTTATTAAATTTGCAATGCACACAAACACACACATCACCTGCCTTAATATTTCCCAGAAATATGTAGTTGTGTTACCATGACATCCCCCAAATGTACAATGGACTGGGCTCATTTACAAAAATACCATCACACCAACAGCTTGTACCCCCTCTCAGTTTGAAACAATACGTACGGCACAAACAATGCATTACCCCAACCTTTATAGTTATTACATGTACCAGATATAATCTTCAGAATCCCCTGCTTTGGAAAGTTTGCTCTCATCCAATCACTCCTTCCACACTCTCTCTCTTCTCTCTTTCTCTCCCTCCACCTCCAGCCATTCATCACTATCTCTGAATCGCAACCAAAATTGTTGTATATGTATAATTTTACCACTGTTGCCAAGATAATTATTGTGCTTAAAGTTTGCAAAATGTCACCTGATTATATAAATGAGTATGAAATTTAAGCTATATAAACTTGACAAAATCGGATTTATATATCATCTGAAATATTCATTCCAACACATATTCTTTGTACTTTGTGATAATATTTCTCTTTTGCTATATGCTTCTTGCACCTAATAGTTTCCAGATGCCATCTTTGATCACAAAATATGACAGTATGTGTTACAACAGTGAAAGGAACCTGTGACTACTGGAGTTATTCTATTTTACTTATTTTTTCTGTTATATATAAGTGTAGTTTTTAGTATTTAAAAACATCTTAAGAAATAGCATTTTATTTCTCCACTACACATAGCCCCAAGTTCCTCCAAAAATCTTAACACAATGCAAACATATGCCCTACTAGCAAATGTAAATCCACCTGATGTAGGTTCAAGACTTAGAAACGTATCGTGGAGATAAGCCACATAGCACATAGCACCACCCAGGGCATGTGTAACTTTAGAATGTTAAAGTCAAAATACCTCCCCATGAACCATGGACCTTGCCGTTGGTGGGGAGGCTCGCGTGCCTCAGCGATACAGAAAGCCGTACCGTAGGTACAACCACAACGGAGGGTATCTGTTGAGAGGCCAGACAAACGTGTGGTTCCTGAAGAGGGGCAGCAGCCTTTTCAGTAGTTGCAAGGGCAACAGTCTGGATGACTGACTGATCTGGCCTTGTAACAATAACCAAAACAGCCTTGCTGTGCTGGAACAGCGAACGGCTGAAAGCAAGGGGAAACTACGGCCGTAATTTTTCCCGAGGGCATGCAGCTTTACTGTATGATTAAATGATGATGGCGTCCTCTTGGGTAAAATATTCCGGAGGTAAAATAGTCCCCCATTCGGATCTCCGGGCGGGGACTACTCAAGAGGATGTCATTATCAGGAGAAAGAAGACTGGCGTTCTACGGATTGGAGCGCGGAATGTCAGATCCCTTAATCGAGCAGGTAGGTTAGAAAATTTGAAAAGGGAAATGGATAGGTTAAAGTTAGATATAGTGGGAATTAGTGAAGTTCGGTGGCAGGAGGAACAATACTTCTGGTCAGGTGACTACAGGCTTATAAACACAAAATCAAATAGGGGTAAAGCAGGAGTAAGTTTAATAATGAATAGGAAAATTGGAATGCGGGTAAGCTACTTCAAACAGCATAGTGAACGCATTATTGTGGCCAAGATAGATACAAAGCCTACACCTACTACAGTAGTACAAGTTTATATGCCAACTAGCTCTGCAGATGACAAAGAAATTGAAGAAATGTATGATGAAATAAAAGAAATTATTCAGATAGTGAAGGGAGACGAAAATTTAATAGTCATGGGTGACTGGAATTCGAGTGTAGGAAAAGGGAGAGAAGGAAACGTAGTAGGTGATTATGGATTGGGGCTAAGAAATTAAAGAGGAAGCCACCTGGTAGAATTTTGCACAGAGCACAACTTAATCATAGCTAATACTTGATTTAAGAACCATGAAAGAAGGTTGTATACATGGAAGAACCCTGGAGATACTAAAAGGTATCAGATAGATTATATAATGGTAACACAGAGATTTAGGAACCAGGTTTTAAATTGTAAGACATTTCCAGGGACAGATGGGGACTCTGACCACAATCTATTGGTTACGACCTGTAGATTAAAACTTAAGAAACTGCAAAAAGGTGGGAATTTAAGAAGATGGGACATGGATAAACTGACTAAACCAGAGGTTGTACAGAGTTTCAGGGAGAGCATAAGGGAACAATTGACAGCAGTGGGGGAAAGAAGTACAGCAGAAGAAGAATGGGTAGCTTTGAGGGATGAAGTAGTGAAGGCAACAGAGGATCAAGCAGGTAAAAAGACGAGGGCTAGTAGAAATCCTTGGATAACAGAACATATATTGAATTTAATTGATGAAAGGAGAAAATATAAAAATGCAGTAAATGAAGCATGCAAAAAGGAATACAAACGTCTCAAAAATGAGATCGACAGGAAGTGCAAAATGGCTAAGCAGGGATGGTTAGAGGACAAATGTAAGGATGTAGAGGCTTATCTCACTAGGGGTAAGATAGACACTGCCTACAGGAAAATTAAAGAGACCTTTGGAGATAAGAGAACCACTTGTATGAATATCAAGAGCTCAGATGGAAACCCAGCTCTAAGCAAAGAAGGGAAAGCAGAAAGATGGAAGGAGTATATAGAGGGTTTATACAACGGCGATGTACTTGAGAACAATATTATAGAAATGGAAGAGAATGTAGATGAAGATGAAATGGAAGATACGATACTGCGTAAAGAGTTTGACAGAGCACTGAAAGACCTGAGTCGAAACAAGGCCCCCGGAGTAGACAACATTCCATTGCAACTACTGACGGCCTTGGGAGAGCCAGTCCTGACAAAACTCTACCATCTGGTGAGCAAGATGTATGAAACAGGCGAAATACCCTCAGACTTCAAGAAGAATATAATAATTCCAATCCCAAAGAAAGCAGGTGTTGACAGATGTGAAAATTACCGAACTATCAGTTTAATAAGCCACAGCTGCAAAATACTAACACAAATTCTTTACAGACGAATGGAAAAACTAGTAGAAGCTGACCTCGGGGAAGATCAGTTTGGATTCCGTAGAAATACTGTAACACGTGAGGCAATACTGACCTTACGACTTATCTTACAAGAAAGATTAAGGAAAGGCAAACCTATGTTTCTAGCATTTGTAGACTTAGAGAAAGCTTATGACAATGTTAACTGGAATACTCTCTTTCAAATTCTACAGGTGGCAGGGGTAAAATACAGGGAGCAAAAGGCTATTTACAATTTGTACAGAAACCAGATGGCAGTTATACGAGTCGAGGGGCATGAAAGGGAAGCAGTGGTTGGGAAGGGAGTAAGACAGGGTTGTAGCCTCTCCCCGATGTTATTCAATCTGTATATTGAGCAAGCAGTAAAGGAAAGAAGAGATAAATTCGGAGTAGGTATTAAAATCCAAGGAGAAGAAATAAAAACTTTGAGGTTCACCGATGACATTGTAATTCTGTCAGAGACAGCAAAGGACTTGGAAGAGCAGTTGAACGGAATGGACAGTGTCTTGAAAGGAGGATATAAGATGAACATCAACAAAAGCAAAACGAGGATAATGGAATGTAGTCGAATTATGTCGGGTGATGCTGAGGGAATTAGATTAGGAAATCAGACACTTAAAGTAGTAAAGGAGTTTTGCTATTTGGGGAGCAAAATAACTGATGATGGTCGGAGTAGAGAGGATATAAAATGTAGACTGGCAATGGCAAGGAAAGCGTTTCTGAAGAAGAGAAGTTTGTTAATATCGAGTATAGATTTAAGTGTCAGGAAGTCGTTTCTGAAAGTATTTGTATGGAGTGTAGCCTTGTATGGAAGTGAAACACGGACGATAAATAGTTTGGACAAGAAGAGAATAGAAGCTTCCGAAATGTGGTGCTACAGAAGAATGCTAAAGATTAGATGGGTAGATCACATAACTAATGAGGAAGTATTGAATAGGATTGGGAAGAAGAGAAGTTTGTGGCACAACTTGACCAGAAGAAGGGATCGGTTGGTAGGACATGTTCTGAGGCATCAAGGGATCACCAATTTAGTATTGGAGGGCAGCGTGGAGGGTAAAAATCGTAGAGGGAGACCAAGAGATGAATACACTAAGCAGATTCAGAAGGATGTAGGTTGCAGTAGGTACTGGGAGATGAAGAAGCTTGCACAGGATAGAGTAGCATGGAGAGCTGCATCAAACCAGTCTCAGGACTGAAGACCACAACAACAACAACAACAACAACAACAACAACAACAAGTCAAAATAAGCAATACCTACATAATATTGTCACAACCACTCTGTACATTTTGCATTACTGTACAACAGTTTTATCTGCTCACTTAGAAAAACAATTGTGATAATGCTTAGCCCTGACATTCATAGAAATTAATTCCTAAGTCAGTGAGATCTCCAAATCTAAAACAGCCATTAAACTTAACCTATAGACCATATTTACATAATAGGCAGTACACTCAAGGGGATGATAAAAATATTTCTCCCACAAAACCTAATGGCACACAAAATTCAACAATTCCCAACACCATTTTGACCAGGGTTTGTACATTAAGCACGAGTTGCATATGTACCTCTGGGCTAAAATTAACATCTATCTGTATCCTAAACAAAACGTCTTAACCACAAAATGATACATACCTGGAAATTGAGAGAGTAGAAAACTTTACATATAATGACCAAGGAGCTGTAGATTACTTTCAAAGCTTCTGGATTGTTAGCATGCACAGTTCTTAGGTTCATTGTGGCCTTTAAAAAGACAAGAAAGGGCAACGGTCATGAAACAGGTAACATAGTGAGCAACGGTAATTGTAAAGAGAGTAGAACAACGACTAAAAATATCTTCTTACATCCATATTTAAATTGGATTATGGTGTGACACAGCAGGTATAAATTTTTATTAAAAATGAAACTCCTCCAGCTGTACTTAAGATTTTATATTTATTCGCTACTAGTTTCAACACTGCGTCAAAGCGATCTTCAGGCCCGTACACTTTGATGAAATCAACTGTGTGGGGCTGAGTACTAGAAGTCCATGATGAGACTTGTACGTGCTCCACATCGTGATGTGGAGCAATTACTGGTCTCACTGCGGACTTCTAGTACTCAGCCACACACAATTGATTTAATCAAAGTTACGGGCCTGAAGATAGCGTTGATGCAACGTCGAAACTTGTAGTCAACAAATATAAAATGTGAAGTACATCTGGAGGAGTTTCATTTTTAATAAAAACTAAAAATATATAACACTGTGAAAAGATGAATCCTATCTTTTCCAATGCACAAATGATCTAGCACATAATACAATCACTGGCAAGTGTTAATATATATTTTATAATGTAGAAAAGGTACCTACCACAAAAAGCTTTGTAAGTGGCTCAGCAAAATTGTCTAGGACTTCTTTGATTTCTGTCCATAGTTCCTGTGATTTAAATTCATGTCTGTATCTTTTGAACAATGAATGAGCTGTATGAAGGACACCATTGATGACATGGAAATCTCCTGAAACAAAAAAGTGGGACATTTCAATGTAAATTCTAAAGCCCTCTCAAATTAAGAGATATACATTGTCAGTTGTCATGTGTAGTCAGTAAAGAGAAGAAGATATTTTCTATTATCAATATAGTGTTAGAAATTGCAGTAACCTGAAGATAAGAGTGGACAAGAATGGTACACATTTGTAACAGCCATTCTAACACAAGCATAATTGATTTTTAATTAAATTATACTGCATGTAAAGAACATATTACATGAAGCAGAATAATGTGAGGAAAAACAAGTTGAGTGGATACAAGGAAGACTGGGACAATGGAAGAAATGAGCCCATAGCCAAGACTAACTTCACCTCATAAAAAGGGAAGACACAAAATAGCACTACGAGAGAGAGAGAGAGAGAGAGAGAGGGGGGGGGGGGCAGGGAGCAGTATTAGGGTGGGATGAGAAAAATCACACTGAGGAGCGTTTATTCAAAAGAATTGCACACCACATTTTTTTCTGTCTGTATGAAACATGACAACTTCGTTTCAAAGCTTTCATGAAGCAAATCCATGATGAATCGCCCAACTGTTTCTTCGCCCTTATATATTATTCCAACCAGAGAAACAATAAGGACTTTACAACTTTGGAATGATTTAGAAATTTACTGAGATAACTTACAGAATCAGTACATGTGACATTTTGCAGCAAACAGGCTCAAGTCTGATTCACATAGTGCACCAGTACCCCACCACCAGGAGCACCAGCATAGCGTGCTTAAAATGTGTTGCTCTCCCTGGTGCGGAGTGTGGTGTCACTGATATTGTGTATCTGGATACACTTGAAATCTTTTTTAATTCCACAGATTGATGAAGATGACAGAGCTGGGATGGTTAATCACCAACAAGACGATGCACCACTTCATTTCCTCACGGAAGTTTGAGCTTTCCTCAATAATCGCTTCCCAGGTCGGTGCACTGGCCATGAAAGGCTCATCACATGGGCACCTCGCTCCCCGGACTTGACACCATTGGATTTCTTTTATGGGTTGTCATTAAAGAGAGAGAGAGAAAGAAAGAAAGAAAGAAAGAAAGAGAGAGAGGGGGGGGGGGGGGTGCGCGCATTTTTCCTACCCTCCCAAACCATTTAGCCGTCCTGAAAAATCCAATCTACACTGCTGTTGCACAACTTATGCCCAATTTGTTGTAACAAGTGAAGGGAAAAAATTGATTACCGGTAGGATGTTTGCTGCACCACAGACGGTTGTCACATGAAATCAAAATGACACTTGACACTCTTATGTGAAACTTGCGGTTGTTTATTATAAATGACACATCTGCCAATTCTGTAAGTTATCGCAATAAATTTCTATATCATTCCAAAGTTGTTAAGTCCTTTCTGACTCACCCTGTACTTGACATCACACTTGTTATGTGACATGGATCCTAAACACTTGAGTAGTGTTCTAGGATGGGATCCACCAGTGTTTTGTAAGCAATTGCATTTTGCCAGCATCCTACTGATGAAAAAACAGTTTGCCACCTGCTTCACCCACAATTAAGGCTATGAGATCATTCCTTTTCGTAACCACACTAGTGATTACACCAAAGTATTTATAGGAGTTGACTGATTCCAATACTGACTCACTGATATTACGGTCGTAGGATACAACATTTTTGTTTTAAAATGTAGTATCCCATCCCATGACCGCATTTTTTTAAAAATGTAGTATCCCATGACCCCAATATCAGTGACTTGCCAATTTTTATATTACTTTGAAATCTTATCACGATATGAATGGATATTTGTACAGTTTTTTTGGTTAGTACTTCTTTGCAGACACCAGTATCGCCAGCAAGAAGTCTGAGGTTACCGTTTATGTTGTCTGTCAGGTCATTAGTAAACAACATGACAGCAAAGGTTCCAAAACACTTCCCTGGGACATGACAAGACGTTCCTTCTACGTCTGTCAATGACTCTTTATCCAAGACAACACGCTCTCTGTTGAGAAATTCTCAATTTATTATCTGGGTTAACCAATCAACCTGTAAACACACAAAAGTCTCCAAATGTTTTGGGAGAGGCCCAGGTGACACACGGAACTTTTACAACATTTAAATGTGTGTCCCACTATTCAAAAAATTAGTAGTGCACTTGGTTATCTGATGAAAGCACCTAAATACTAGTTTACTTGAGCCCATAAAAATGTCTGTATAAGAAAAATTGGGCTGAATCACAAAAGTGAACTTGTCAATATATTAGAATAGAGAATAACAGACAGTATGTGGCGAGGAGAGGTTGAGGGGGGGGGGGGGGGGGGGGGGGGCTTGTGATACTGCTAGACACTGCTTCTTTGGCAGCAGTTTTTAAGTACAGAAATATTTGATGGGCAAGGGAGTTATACCATTGGTCTATTGGCCTTTGTACCTATGCAGGGATCAACAAAATCTGGGGCTGTGACGCAGTTTCAAGAACCCTACCCCTCACCCTTATAACATCAAAAAGTCAAATTACAGATTTTTAGTCATCATTTCAGTCATTTTCATTCCAGTACTTTTACACCCTGCATGTGACTAAATATATCATTTTTAATTAACTGCATTGCTACTCTCCGTGGCGTGGAGAGTAACTTTCCTATGTCATCATTTGACCAAAGCGGATTTTTCCATCATTTGCACAATTTATATATAGTTCATGTACTACATCACATTAAATTCATAGTCCCTCCACAGTTTCACCATCAAAGCTGAAGGTCTGCTGGTAGCTACACACTTAATAACCAGTCTGTTTCTTTTCACTCTTGTGAGCACAAATAACTATCCATTTTTATAACATTTCTTTCAACCCAAGAAAGCAGGGATGGTAAAAATAGTGATTATAAAGTATCTGCTGCAGTCTGTCAAGTAAAGGAGGCCCAGGTATACAAGGAATTCCATATTATTTTAGTATAGGTAACACAATTTTCCTATGTTGACATCAGTTTGAATGCAGTCACTAACAAAATAAATCATCCTGTTATAGCACAGACAGTACTTGAGGCAGAAGGTCTATTAATAGCCCAAAAAAAAAGTTGTAAATTGAAGTCTTCACACTCTAGATTCCAAAACAAGTCTTGAAGGTACTTGTCAAAGTCACAGTTCACAACAGTAAATTTACCATGTTTGGCGAAGCCGACTATAAAGGCGAACACAGAATTATTACAAGTCCATCAGTCGGTCGCTAACCGAGGCCACGTCTTCTTCTGGAAAGACAGCGGCCTAAGTCTTCTTCTGGAAAGACAGCAATGGAGGGTCCAGAATGCAGAGTCTGGCATGAGCAGCAGTGACAGTGTAACAGTGTCTCCCTTGTGAGCTCCTGATGGATGAAATGTGACTACATCTGGCACCTGGTCCGGAAAGCTCTCTCTGAGTGAACTGACTTCTCAGGGCCCGAGTGCTAGCCTAAGTACAGCCCCACCTGCCAGAATACAGGTTGTCCTGCTTTCTGTCGCATGGTCAGTATAAGACAGCCAGCAACCTCCAATGGCATTCAGATGGCTGTCTGGTGGCCACGGCAGCCTTTGGGAGTCGTTTGCTAAGAATCCAGCTGCCCAAGGAACTTTATGTAATATGTGATGCTGGCAGAGTAGGCATAATCCCACAATACAATAAATTTCTTCCTCAACCTAATTCAGTCAGAGGGTACAGTTGCTAACAAAGTTGCTAATAAGAGTACTGTGGGCAAGGATGCTTAGGATCTATTGCTAGTAAGTTGACAGTGAGTTCAGTTTTGAGTAGCTGATGGTAGGCTCGTTTTACACAACTCATGACAGTTGAGAAAAATAACACAACGTCACAAATGCCAAAACTGAGAACCATCTACACTGTTTCGAGTTTCTACCTTTATCTATGGGTGTTTCTTCGAACATACAGCAAAGCCCAAGGCTGTGTTGCAGTGGTACATTAGTAACTAATTTCAGTAACTCCCAAGGAAGCGAGTGTTTGTCAGTCTTGCAGTAGTTAATGACACAGTTGTTAACATTCAATCTTGCATTCCCATCACACTTCAAGAGGTACAAAACATATATATAATGTAATTGGATAGATAACAAATAGATAGATAGATTGGATAGATAACAAATCTACTTGCCAAGTGGCGGCAGAATACACACATAAAAGAGGATTGTAATCAGGCAACCTCCTTCAGGCAGAGCAGTTGAAGGGGAAGGAAGAAGGGTGAAGGAAAATGACTGGAAAGGTCTAGAAAAACAAGTAGATTTTGGGAAAGTCATTCAGAACCACAGGTCAGGGGAGACTTATCACATGGGATGTGAAGGAAAGACTGATTGTTTGGGACTCTGCTGCCCAACAATCAGTCTTTCCTTGGGCAGCAGAGTCCCCCAACAATCAGTCTTTCCTTCTCATCTCATGCATAAGTCTCCCCCGACCCACACTTCTGGGTGAATTTCCTGAAATCTACCCCTTTTCCTAAACATCTCCATTCCTTTTCCTTCACCCCTCTTCCCTCCCCTTCAACCGCTATGCCTGAAGAAGGAGCCACTGACTCCTAAAGCTTGCCTAATTACAATACTCTTTTATATGTGTGTTCTGCCATTGCTTGGTGAGTAGATTTTTTATCTATCCAGTTAAATTATTTTGTCAACACTTGATTGTTTTCATTGCTATATTAAAACACATATATAGTACCCTTGCTAATGTTCTTAACTTTTAGCCAGTTGTTATAGTGGTGTGCATTTAAGGAGACTACTGGGAGCGGAGGATGCCTGGTGGGAAGGAACAGTGTACAAAGTGACACTTCAGCCATTAGAGTTACTCTGCCACATCATCTTGTAGCAAGCATTTTAGGGTGCACATAGAACATTTAGCACTGTTTAGCATGTCAGTTAGGTATGACAAGGTTATTTACCCACTAGAGTGTTCGTGCCAGGTGGCATAATGCAAACACGGCACATATTATGCTAAGAAATGACAGTGATAGTTTTCCAAGCACATAAATTCTGCTAGGGAGAGTCAGAAGCAGAAACACTGGCCCAGTACAGCATTCATCCCGGCATTGCCAGTTACCAGAGTAGCTGACAGCCGAAGTGTTAGGCACAGGACAGAGACAGAGAGAAAACTGCCAACACTCCAAAGTATTCTCCGGCTCTGAACACATCATGATCACACTGCTGCCTTCTTACGAGCACACCAATAGACTTGTTTCCAAGCTTTGTATCTGCTTACAAACTTAAATCAGATGCCAAATGTCACACTACAGAAGAAAGCAATAAAAGCAACAGGATTTTTTTATTTAAAAATAAAGTTCCGCCAATGGTAAATTTCATGACTGCACCCAAGTTCAGCACAAAAGGATACACTGCATCCACTTTGAACAGTGATACTATCAATAAGGCAAACATTCATTTGCACTCCATAACACATATGGTGACTTGGACATCACACAAGTGTCTATGTTTCTGTTGTCCGAGTATAAGGACCCCACAGGAATATGGGGGTTTTGGGAGGGGGAGGGAATATTAAAAACTTGAAGATAATAGACTTGAGAGAGAAAAATTGCACTTTTCAATGGGGACACAAGCATAACGACAGAACTCACGATGAATTTTAAAAAGTAGATTATCATCACTTCACAATTGTTAACTTTGCTAACTACTCACAACTAAACTTATCACCTTCCAACCTAATCTACTTGTCTGGCTACCCTACAAATCAGTCCATTGCCACAATCCTCATCTGAAAAATTAGGCTGCTGTTAGGACACATTTGTTGGCTTCACCAACTCTCAACCAAACTTACACGTTTCAACTCAGGCCTCGGGCTTGCAGTGTCATGAGCTTTACTACCAATTTCATAATTTCAAAAGATGAAGATGAATAGCATTACATTTACTAAATGCCTAAACATGTAACACAGTCATCTACAAAAGTGCTGACAACAAGTATCAGATTTTCTTTGGGTAGCAGCAACAGCAGTAAGACATACAAATTTACATGTGTAATTTGAAAAATCCTTTTATGGACCAGCACCTTAAGCAGAATGAAGTTGTTGCTTAACTTGACAAATTCAAAATAATTTTGACTTTGTGTTTCTGATTCTGTTAAGTCAACTTGGAGAATAAACATACCTGTGTCAAACTTCTCAACCATTTGCGAGATTAGATTGGGCCACTTGTTTGGAAAATCATGCCGTCCAATAATAGATATTGCATCACTTAACTGCTTCTGTATCGCTTCTGGTGAATGTAGCATGAGATTCACTATTAACTGTTTAACAGCATCCCTGTCTTGGGCATGGATTCGGTCCGCTGCATCTTCACTCTGCAATGTGCAAAATACAAAGTTCATATGTTGTCAGCACCTGTCGAAAGAGGCCCTTCCTCTATCAACTAACTATTGAAGGCCAAGATAACACTGGAGAAAAATAAAGGCATGTATTCACAACAGCTAATACTACTTTTGACCTAATAGGGGTGGTACGCCAAGTGGGAGCCAGATTAATGGTTATCACATGCAGAATTTCGTAAGAAAATCTTTACAAAAGAGTTTTTACTTTATGTTGTCACTGTAATGCAGAAATGGACTGATTCTCCTACCTCACTTGAAATGCCTAAGCTCTCCCACCACTCTTGCATCAGCCATCCACATATCCCTGTGCCATTATTTTAGCCTCCTCCCCGTATCATTCACATTTTAAAAGAACATTTTACATTGTCTGACCAAACCTGCAGTATCTTAAAGTTATAGGATTGCATGATTTTGGGAATTTGATGGAGGTTTGGAGAAAGTGGGTAGCAATTTTATGTAAGATTGTATTTTGCTCTCTTTTTTTAATATTTTGCACATTTCAAGCATATTTGTTTCTGCTTATTTTATTAACCCTTCTAGTGACTCTGGTAAATTTAATCTACCACTGCTCTTTAATGCTGTTTATTACTTTATTTACAACAAATAACCGATTTTATTGGTATTCCATTTCATACATCTATAAAGTATTAATACCAAACAGTAGAAACTCCAGGTAGGAATATCGACAATACAGGAAAAGACAGAGTATTACATATTATAAAGAAAGCATGTTAAGTTACAGACAGGCATAATTAAAAGACACTTACATAAAGCTTTCAGCTACAGCTTTCATCAGTAAAAGAGAGGCACACCCATTCATACACACAAACAAGCATGCCTCATGCACACATTACCACCAACTCCAGCATCTCAGGCTGGAATATCCACATTCTGTGTATGAATGGTGTGTGTCTTTCTTTTGCTAACTGTGATTCACTGATACCAAAGGACACTACATTATTCTGTTTTGTGAAATGCACAATTTTACACTTCCAAACATTTAATGCAAGTTGCCAATCTTTGCACCACTTTGAAATCTTAACAAGTCTGACTGACTATTTATACAGTCTTTTGGACAGTACTTCATTACAGATAAATGCATCATCTGCAAAAAGTCTGAGGTTACAATTAATATTGTCTGCAAGGCCGTTAAAATACGACATGAACAGAAAGGGACCCAAAACACTTCCCTGTGGCACATCTGAAGTTACTTTTACATCTGATGATGACTCTGTTCAAGATAACCCACTGTGCCCTCAATCCAGTCACAAATGTCAATGACACACCACATGCTTGTACTTTTGACAATAAGCATTGATGTGATACTGAGTCAAATGTTTTACACTTCTTCCTTCTCTTTTATTTTTGAAACTTTTCACCTCCAGATACAGGTTCTAAGTGAAATAAATTATCTATCCAGCACTTTTTATACATTGTAGAAATTTTTCAGGGAAATTCAAAAGACAACCTGTAGAGAATATTGATGACTTTTTGTATGATCCCTCTTGTCTATTCACAAAACCAAATTATCTTCACACACACTTCTGTTCTGCTACAGTAGAAGGCCCCAATCACATTGTGAACAAGGGTGAGTAGGTGCAAGATTAATATGAAAAAGTGGGGTATCAGTGGTGATGAGCTTTACAATCCCTCTTTAAAACCTCTGGCCCCTCACAAGGAGTAACACCTCAATCCTTAGAACCTCTTACCCCACTGAAACGATGCAATTCCCACCTTTTCCTTCTTCCTAACATCCACAAATCCAACCATGCTGGCCATCCCAGAGTTACAGGCTTCAAAGCATTTACTGAAGTTTTATCTGCCTCAGTTAATCAGCACCTGCACCCTATAGCACAAAGCGTCCCCTCCAATATTGAAGACACCTACCATTTCTAAGATTGTCTGAAACCTGTGTCCACCCCCCCCCCCCCTCAAACCTCACTTGCCTACATTGATACCACTACCCTCCATGCCAATGTTCCCCATGTCAACAGTCTGTCTCCTGCTGAACATCACCTCAACCAGCACACACCTGATTCCAAACCAATGACATCCTTCCTGCTCATCTTGATTAATATTGTCGCAGAAGAAGCTGAGTAGCACTGTGATGTAGTGGGTATGATAGTAAACTGTTGCATCGAGGATCGTGAGTTCAAAACTCACCTGGACTGTACAATTTTAATTCCTATATGCAGTTCGAGTAAATTCTAGAAGTATCCACAAATGTCAAGAATCATCGTACTGGACTGTTCTGTAGTTGTATATATACTGTACGTGTTCTGGCCGGAGGCAGTTCACTCCACACTATTGTATGTGCAAGAGCTGAATAAACCTTCGTTAAGTGAAGTTAGTGTTCATCATTCACCTAATTACTCCTCCTTCTACGTGACATTATTCAGGTGGAGGCACTGGGTATTGGAACTTGTGATAGCGCACATTATCGACGACACAGTGGCTCCCATCAGGCCACAACAGAGCCGCTGTTTACGTGGCGAGAAACCCGAGTTCGAGCCATATTCAACAGATCACAATCTATTGGAGACAGAAGAAGAAGAGGACGTTACGATGACAGCAACTGTGTGCCACCACATGAGACATCCTTCTGGTTTCTCAGGTGACGATGGCCAAGATCCAAGCAAGTGGCTGAAGGTTTATGAGTGTATAGCCAAATTTAACAAATGGGATGACACCATGTGTTTGGCTAATATATTTTTCTAATTGGAGGGCACTGCCAAGCAATGGTATGAGAACAACGAGGAAAAGTTCACAAGCTGGGAAGTATTCCAGGCGGAACTGCAAAGTATTTCAGCGACACACGATGACAGAAGTGCAAAGGTCAAGATAAATTAGAGTGCAGGCACAGGGTCCAGGAGAGACTACAGCATTGTACATTCAAGACACCTTGGAGCTGTGTAAAATAGTGGATCCTACAATGAAAGAGGAAGATAAGGTAGCACATCTCTTGAAGGGTGTTGCTGAGGACATGTAGCCCTACTCCTGAAGGAGACTTCGACGGCAGACAACTTCATAAAATGGCACCAGTATATTGAGACATCAAAAAAGAATTACATGCAAGAAGTTTGAACGGCTTCCAAACGTCATATCGATGACTGTGATGGAGGAAGGAACTGATTTTGCAAGTGTTCTTCATCAGATAGTGAGTGAGGAAGTTCAGAAGGCACTTGGATTGCACGGTGAGCAAAAAACCGTGACACTTCAAGAGGTCATAAGGTAGGAAGTGGAACAGATGTTGAACCCAATTTCTCATCCTTCATTCCCCTTTAAAATGGTGACCCACACAAAGTTATGTCCCTACAATGACGCATGAGGAACCAGTTTGGGCACCAAGGAAGACTGATGTCTTGAGGACCCAGGATAACCAACGAGTATGTTTCCACTGCGGACGACCAGGACATGTGGTGCACTATTGTCAAGAAAGGTGGCAGATATTTGATGACGCCCGCACCAGAAGACAGCAGATCGATCTTAGCCGACGCCAACACCAGGACTACGAAGATGAACAAGATGTGGGTGCAGGACGACATAGGTCAACATTGCCACAAGCTAGCCGCTGGAGAGGATGCTCCCCAACATGCCAATCAAGGTCTCCATCACCATTTAGAAGCTTCAGCCGATCACCTAGCCGCCGCAATCTGTAAAACTAAAGGGTGCGACCTTCCTTGAAGGTGAGGCCGCCGAAGAGAAAAATCCTCCGCCATCGATCACTATAAAAATGATAGGAAACTACATTGATATCCTCATGGATGGCCAACCAGCCCAAGCTCCTGTGGACTCTGGAGCATCATATTCTGTCGTTTCGGAGAAGTACCATCACTATTTGCAGAAAACCGTATTCGTCGACAACAAAACATCTCTGCTGAAGGTGGCTAATGGGAAATACATAAAATCTACAGGAAGATGTGTCATTCGTGTGGGTATAAGTGGCCATACACAGCCCTTAGAATTCATCATCTTACAAGAGTGTAGTCATAACGTCATTCTTGGATGGGACTTTTTGAAAGCTTCTCAGGCAATTATAGGTGGTGGTCACTCGAAGATTATGCTAAATGAGATAAGATACTGTGGACAGGAAGATGTGCATCCAAGTGTGTGGAGACTGTGTGTGTTGGATGAAGTGATCATTCCTGCAGTCAGCTCTAGAAAAGTAACTATCACATGTCATGCCATGCATCAACCCATGGATCTTGTAGTAGAATGTAAGAGAAGCATACCACTGGAGAATAACTTGGTCATCCCAGCCTCTGTCGTCTCATTTCAGAACGGATTCGATGAATTGTGAATATTTAACTGTCACCAAGAACCGCAGATCCTTCCAAGACGCATGTACATAGCAAACGCTGAGCCATTAGTTGCCGAACAGCTGAGCATCACAGAAACCTCCCACTTGAGTCTGTGGGCGACATTGGCACTACCACTACAAGGCAAGAACTTCTAGCTCTACTATCACCAGCTCTCACTAAGGAACAACAGAAGAAACTACTTGCAATTCTTCAAGAATTCCCTGAATGCTTCAATCCACAGGTGAAGAGCAAATTAGACTCATCAACGGTGAAGCACCGGATCAGCACTGGAGACTATCAACCAATAAGCCAGACAGCATACCATGTGTCAGCAACGGACCGTCGAATAATTTGCTATGTGGTAGAGAAAATTATGAAGAATGACATCATTCGACCTTCGCAGAGCCCATGGCCGTCGCCAGTAGTTCTCACCAGGAAGAAGGATGGCAGTTGGCGCTTTTGTGTTGATTACTGGAAGCTTAATAAGATAACTAAAAGGCATGTTTACCCCCTTCCACGAATTGACGATACACTAGACTGTCTAAAGGGCACTAATTTTTTCTCAACCATGAACGTGTACTCGGGATACTGGCAAATCGAAGTAGATGAGCTGATCATGAAAAAACTGCATTCACCACCCCTGAGGGCCTTTATGAGTTTAGGGTAATGCCGTTTGGTTTGTGTAATGCACCAGCAACTTTTGAATGGATGATGGATAATCTTCTACATCATCACCTGATGTGGACAATGTGTCTTAGCTATTTAGATGACATTACAGAGTTCTCAGACACATCTGACGAACACTCAAAAAGATTGAGGGCCCTTCTAAAGTGTTTCCAACAAGGCGGACTGAAACTCAATCCAAGAAAGTGTCTCTTTGGAGAAAAAGAAATCAAAATACTTGGACACCTTGTTTCAAATGAAGGTGTGTGGCCAGACCCGAAAAGGTGAGGCCTATAACTGAATTTCCTATTCCTAAAAGTGTTAGAGATGTGAGAAGCTTCCAAGAATTATGTTCTTATTCCCATCGTTTTATCAAAGACTTTTGTATCAAAGCCAGATCACTCCAAGAGTTGTTAAAAGCTGATGCTAAATTTATCTGGGGTGGTGCTCAACAAGATTCTTTCGATGCGCTGTGAAAAGCTCTAATGACTGACCCTGTACTTGGTCTGTATGATGACAGAGCACCTACAAAACTACACACAGATGCCAGTGGGCATGGGATCGGTGCTGTTCTGGTGCAAATTTCAGATGGAAAAGAGATGGTTATAGCCTATGCTTCTAGTACACTTACAAAAGCCGACAGAAACTACTCAACTACAGAAAGAGAATGTCCTGTTGTGATCTGGGCCATGTGCAAATTTCGACAGTATCTCTATGGAAGGCCATTCACAGTTGTTACAGACCATCATTCACTTTGTAGGTTGACAGGTCTTAAGGATCCAACAGGACAAGCCAGGTGGGCACTACGTCTTCAAGAGTATGGCATTACCATAGTGTGTGTGTGTACACACACACACACACACACACACACACACACACACACACACACACACTACCATGTACACACACACACACACACACACACACACACTACCATGTATTATAAACTCAGCTTCCATGAGATTTTGTCAGTAATCTCATTTTGCTTATTGTCCTGTCTTCCACCTTTAAGTTTTGAGGTTTTCAGATCATATCCAATGTCGTCCTCGGCAATCAGTCCTTCCTTCTCATCCCATCCAGGAAGTCTCCCCTGACCCAAGGTTCTGAGTGACTTTCCCGCAACTTTCCCCACTTTCTAAACCTCGCCATTTCTTTTCTTTCCCCCATCTTCCTTCCCCTTCAACCCTTCTGCCAGAATGAGGAGGCAGTGGTTCTAAAAGCTTGCACATTTCCTTAACTTTCATGTGTGTTTCCAGCTACTGCTGCTTGGCAAGTATATTTTTCACCTATCTACTTACATTACAGTTTCAAAAAGTGGGCGTTATGACCAATACAACTACACTGTACCCCATAGATTGCCCACATTGTGTCATTCTACAAAAGCCAACCAGTACCCTTAAATAGTAGTAGGAATCCCTTTACTAGATCCCTGTTAACCACAATTTCTTCACGAATTAATGATACAGCTATTTTGTACCTTTTGGTCTCCAATGCTTCCATCGGAATATTAAATGTGGTGTGGTCTCATCCCCTGTATCACACAGCCCTCATTTAGGGGCTTCTTCCTCCAGGGCCTTCATCTGCACGTATTCACTGAAGTTCCATTGGCCAGTGATTAGACCTACCACGAGTTTAAATCCTCCACATGTTCAAGCCCAGGACTGCACAACTTCTCTTAAAACATGTTTGCACCATCATGTTTTTGTTTTTAGATTTTAGTCCAATGTTCTACATGTTGTATCCTGATCCAGCTATATAGTTAAGATTTTACCATTGCCTTAATAATTTCATTGCCAGGGCTGATACAGTTTTCACAGCTGCTTGGCTGTCTGAATAAATGTACGTACAATCCTTGCAACACATATATAGATCCTCCTCTAAGAATACTCTGACAGTGAATACCTCTGCCTGGAATACTGTGGATAGCTTCCCTAGACAGACTGCACTCTCCAGTTGAGGCTGCAGCCCAGAACCTTCATCTGTTTCATCTTTTATAGACTAAGCATACAGCCTAAGAGGAAGACAGTGACCATCTTGTAAACAGATTTATAATATAACATACTTTTGTTTTTTAAATTGTAGCCCAGGCTTACAAGCAGTTTTTCTTCCTGTTCAACACTCACGAATTGAGCAAGGTCAAGAAGCTAAAGAAAGTGACATTACATGTCATGGACCATACAGCAACTTGCAACTGTGTAAACAGATGTAAACTTTAAAAATGACCTGTGGAACAGTAATATGAAATTAATGTGAGCAATTATATATTTGCAATCTTTATTTTATTTGATACAAAAATTTGAGAATGAAATCGATCTTGATGTTTTAATAGTATTCTGTAAATACTGCATGATCCAACACTAATATACTTTATGTGCACTGTAAGACGACTCTTGTATAAATAGTTAATGGAAGGACTTGATAGAAACTCAAATAACATTGACCAGTACTGGCCAATTTTTCACCACTACCAATCTACACAAACACACAGCACTGTGTTTATTCTTCAAAAGCTGAAGTTTATATCAGTAGAATATTATGTGTAATCAATTTGAAAGAATCTTATTTACTGGCCACTTCGTCAGTCGACATGAAGGGTTAGCAGAAGGATACAGCAGTAGCTTAAGGGGGTATTTCAGAAATCTAAGGAATCATTGGAAAGTTTTGTAAATTTCATTCAGAAAATTAATATTACTAACTGAGGATGATTACACCAACACAGCTAAATTACAGGAAGCTGAGCAGAGAGTGTTTGATGCATTTTTCGGGGAGGGGCGTTTACCACCAGAAATGTCACGCACTTTACTTGTTGAATCCCCAAAGACTTTAAATGATGGGGTAGACAATGCAGCAGCATTCGCTGAAGCTGATGTAGTCACCAAACCACAGGAAAAGAAAGTGATATTCAACATAGTTGTTTTAAAATATGTTCATCCAAGTCATATTAAGTATAACTGTAGGAAATAACGATGTCAAGCATGTGGACGGTTTGGGCATTCAGAATGAACCTACATGCAAGGGTTTGCAGAACCAGGGAAAGTGGTCAAAGGATGGATCTCACAAACCACCTGTTAAATGAGGTAATAGGCAGTGTAGCCACTGTGCAACACTCCCTGTAAGTGTTAGCACAGGACACCTCTGCAGAACCAATGGCAGACTTTTCTCTGACCAGCTATGTGCGAGGAAAACTGTGTAAATTTTTGTTACATAAGCGTCACTAGTTTCTGTGGCAAGTTAAGAGTATACTTGGTGAAGATAAATGAATCCAATTTACTGGGGGTTAAGTGGTATAGTTAACGTTCATTAACTCGGTTTGGTGCTGCTGTAATTCTGTATTCTGAATTCTGAGTGGTTGGGGGAGGTGGGAAGTAACTTACAGTTTAATGTAGTTCTCCTTATAGCTGACAGTGAATACGAAGTCAGACTCGAGTTAGGTTCCCTGATTGCACATCATGCTGAAGTTGAATTAGAATGATGTATAACAGAGATAGATAGAACACTGTTTCATCTCTGCTCTACAGTGGAAAATCCACACTGCCACAAAGATCACACCTTGGCTGGAGGCGGCTCTCTAAACAGCATACAATATCTCTTAAAAGTCAGCTCACAGGATATCATACTGAAAGGTAAATGGAAATTGAGGTGGGTAGACATAGGAACTGACATGCTGGTTAATTCTTTGCCTGCGAACAAAGAGGTAAATGAAGCATAATGTTTTAAATGGTGTAATTTGTACTACGTACGAAAAGCAGATGTAAGCCACGTTGTCCCTGTCAGCATAAATAACTTCAGTTCTGAAGAAGTAAAGCTATCATGTGGTACTCTGATGACCAGCTTAGAAGTACTTGATGAAGATGAACTTACATTACAGAGTTCCCACCATTTACAGCCTGTAATTGAACAAGTTATAATAACAAGTTCGTGATTGGCTCAATTGGAGGTAGCAGTGGAAGATCATCGAAAACGGCATTCACAGTACCATCGGGTCGAGTATCGTCGTATGCAACTTGGACTGAAAAATGTGCCAGCAACTTTCCAGAGCTGATTAGAAGGGGTATAACATGGATTAAAACCAAAGTAATGCATGGTGTACTTAAACAGCATATCTCAGGATATCCAGGAGTATGCAATATGTTTACACATAGCATGACTAACATCAGCTTGAAAAAGTGTCATTTTGTATCACAGGAAGTGTTTCTTGGGCTATATTATATGCCAGGATAGCATACGCACCAATACACATCTTGTTCCCAATACCCACTGCAGAGAAAGAATTGCAGTTATATTTGGGGATAGCTAATTACTACAGAATATTTATTCCAATTTTTTTTTAATCACAAATCCATTCACACAATTGTTGTTGTTGTTGTTGTTGTTGTTGTGGTCTTCAGTCCTGAGACTGGTTTGATGCAGCTATCCATGCTACTCTATCCAGTGCAAGCTTCTTCATCTCCCAGTACCTACTGCAGCCTACATCCTTCTGAATCTGCTTAGTGTATTCATCTCTTTGTCTCCCTCTACGGTTTTTACCCTCCAATACTAAATTGGTGATCCCTCGATGTCTCAGAACATGTCCTACAAACCGATCCCTTCTTCTAGTCAAGTTGTGCCACAAGCTCCTCTTCTCCCCAATTCTACTCAACACCACCTCATTAGTTATGTGATCAACCCATCTAATCTTCAGCATTCTCCTGTAGCACCACATTTCAAAAGCTTCTATTCTCTTCTTGTCTAAGCTATATATCGTCCAAGTTTCACTTCCATACATGGCTACACTCCATACAAATACTTTCAGAACTGACTTCCTGACACTTAAATCAATACTCCATGTTAACAAATTTTTCTTCTTCAGAAACGCTTTCCTTGCCATTGCCAGTCTACATTTTATATCCTCTCTACTCCGACCATCAGTTATTTTGCTCTCCAAATAGCAAAACTCCTTTACTACTTTAAGTGTCTCATTTCCTAATCTAATTCCCTCAGCATCACCCGACTTAATTCGACTACATTCCATTATCCTCGTTTTGCATTTGTTGATGTTCATCTTATACCCTCCTTCCAAGACACTGTCCATTCCGTTCAACTGCTCTTCCAAGTCCTTTGCTGTCTCTGACAGAATTACAATGTCATCGGTGAACCTCAAAGTTTTTATTTCTTCTCCGTGGATTTTAATACCTACTCCGAACTTTTCTTTTGTTTCCTTTATTGCTTGCTCAATATACAGATTGAATAACATCGGGGATAGGCTACAACCCTGTCTCACTCCCTTCCCAACCACTGCTTCCCTTTCATACCCCTCAACTCTTATAACTGCCATCTGCTTTCTGTACAAATTGTAAATAGCCTTTCGCTCTCTGTATTTTACCCCTGCCACCTTCAGAATTTGAAAGAGAGTATTCCAGTCAACATTGTCAAAAGCTTTCTCTAAGTCTACAAATGCTAGAAACATAGGTTTGCCTTTCCTTAATCTTTCTTGTAAGATAAGTCGTAGGGTCAATATTGCCTCACGTGTTCTGATATTTCTACGGAATCCAAACTGATCTTCCCCGAGGTCAGCTTCTACTAGTCTTTCCATTTGTCTGTAAAGAATTTGTGTTAGTATTTTGCAGCTGTGACTTATTAAACTGATAGTTCGGTAATTTTCACATCTGTCAACACCTGCTTTCTTTGGGATTGGGATTATTATATTCTTCTTGAAGTCTGAGGGTATTTCTTCTGTCTCATACATCTTGCTCACCAGATGGTAGAGTTTTGTCAGGACTGGCTCTCTCAAGGTTGTCAGTAGTTCTAATGGAATGTTGTCTACTCCGGGGGCCTTGTTTCGACTCAGGTCTTTCAGTGCTCTGTCAAACTCTTCACGCAGTATCGTATCTCCCATTTCATCTTCATCTACATCCTCTTCCATTTCCATAATATTGTCCCCAAGTACATCGCCCTTGTATAGGCCCTCTATAAACTCCTTCCACCTTTCTGCTTTCCCTTCTTTGCTTAGAACTGGGTTTCCACCTGAGCTCTTGATATTCATGCAAGTAGTTCTCCTTTCTCCAAAGGTCTCTCTAATTTTCCTGTAGGCTTATCTCACCCCTCGTGAGATAAGCCTCTACATCCTTACATTTGTCCTCTAGCCATCCCTGCTTAGCCATTTTGCACTTCCTGTCGATCTCATTTTTGAGACGTTTGTATTCCTTTTTGCCTGCTTCATTTACTGCATTTTTATATTTTCTCCTTTCATCAATTAAATTTAATATTTCTTCTGTTACCCAAGGGTTTCTACTAGCCCTCGTCTTTTTACCTATTTGATCCTCTTCTGCCTTCACTATTTCATCCCTCAAAGCTACCCATTCTTCTTCTACTGTATTTCTTTCCCCCATTTCTGTCAATTGTTCCCTTATGCTCTCCCTGAAACTGTGTACAATCTCTGGTTCTTTCAGTTTATCCAGGTCCCATCTCCTTACATTTCCACCTTTTTGCAGTTTCTTCAGTTTTAATCTACAGTTCATAACCAATAGATTGTGGTCAGAGTTCACGTCTGCCCCTGGAAATGTCTTACAATTTAAAACCTGGTTCCTATATCTCTGTCTTACCATTATATAATCTATCTGATACCTTTTAGTATCTCCAGGGTTCTTCCATGTATACAACCTTCTATCATGATTCTTAAACCAAGTATTAGCTATGATTAAGTTATGCTCTGCGCAAAATTCTACCAGGCGGCTTCCTCTTTCATTTCTTAGCCCCAATCCATATTCACCTACTATGTTTCCTTCTCTCCCTTTTCCTACACTCGAATTCCAGTCACCCACGACTATTAAATTTTTGTCTCCCTTCACTACCTGAATAATTTCTTTTATCTCATCATACATTTCATTAATTTCTTCGTCATCTGCAGAGCTAGTTGGCATATAAACTTGTACTACTGTAGTAGGCATGGGCTTCGTGTCTATCTTGGCCACAATGATGCGTTCACTATGCTGTTTGTAGTAGCTTACCCGCACACCTATTTTTTTTTATTCATTATTAAACCTACTCCTGCATTACCCCTATTTGATTTTGTATTTATAACCCTGTATTTACCTGACCGGAAGTCTTGTTCCTCCTGGCACCGAACTTCACTAATTCCAACTATATCTAACTTTAACCTACCCATTTCCCTTTTTAAATTTTCTAACCTACCTGCCCGATTAAGGGATCTGACATTCCACGCTCCGATCTGTAGAACGCCAGTTTTCTTTCTCCTGATAACAACGTCCTCCTGAGTAGTCCCCGCCCGGAGATCCGAATGGGGGACTATTTTACCTCCGGAATATTTTACCCAAGAGGACGCCATCATCATTTAATCATACAGTAAAGCTGCATGCCCTCAGGAAAAATTACGGCTGTAGTTTCCCCTTGCTTTCAGCCGTTCACAGTACCAGAACAGCAAGGCCATTTTGGTTAGTGTTACAAGGCCAGATCAGTCAATCATCCAGACTGTTGCCCCTGCAACTACTGAAAAGACTGCTGCCCCTCTTCAGGAACCACACGTTTGTCTGGCCTCTCAACAGATATCCCTCCGTTGTGGTTGCACCTACGGTACGGCTATCTGTATCGTTGAGGCACGCAAGCCTTCCCACCAACGGCAAGGTCCATGGTTCATACTGGTCTTAAATTTGGAACTTGGATACGAATTTCTCCTTCACGCCCCTTCTCCACAATCCGCAATTACTCACAACACTAATAGATAGATAATCCGAATTATTCGTAAGTGTCTTGATTTACGTTCTAACTAAAAGCCCTTCGTTCGGTGCAGCAATTTTAGAATATTAATCTTATCACGGTATCACTAGGAAAATATTATGGTCCAAGTTATCGTTTTTCAGTGACAATTTTCTGGCTGTGAGACTAACTAAATGTGCTCTCTTACATACCTGGTATGCAGCAGAAGATATTTGGACAGATAAAATTCAACAGGACTAATTCATAATAAAGCCAGATGGTCTGCAGGAATATCTGTTTATAAACAAAACTCATTTTTATTGCTGCATCGTTAGTATTTAATTTCCCCCATGTGTGTTGCCTTGTATGTGATAGGTATTTCCAGCTGATCATCGGAATAGCATACAGTTCTGTTTTTCCATAAATTAATATTTCATGGAAACCATCCACGTAAATATGTGTCAAATTTTCGTAAGTGAAGCGGAAAAGCGTGTTTCAGCTTGATATATCAGAGATCGCCAGGTTAGGAATAAAGTCTAAGGACTCTTTTTTCTACAAAAAAATTAGGACGTGATCTGTTTAAGTCTATGTATGTGTATTTCTTTACAAATGAATATTCACACAATTACTAGAAAAAAGTGAAATTTCAATTGTATCCAGATAGTGAAAAATCATTTGTAAAACTCAAAGACTGGTTGACCATTGGTCCAGCTCTCACTTTTCCAGACCACCAAAAGCAATTTATACTCTCATGTGACATCAGCAACATGTACTAGGGTGCATCTTAAGCAGGAAGATTTTTTTTTTTAATCATTCTTCCGAATGGCTTGAAGCAGCCCGCCAAGAATTCCTCTCCTGTGCCAACCTCTTCATCTCAAAGTAGCACTACATCATCAATTATTTGCTTGAAGTATTCCAATCTCTGTTTTCCTCTACAGTTTTTCCCTCTACAGCACCATCTAATACCATGGAAGTTATCCCCTGATGAGACCTACATCCTACCAGCCTGTCCCTTCTTCTTGTTGGTATTTTCCTTAACAACCCTTTCCTTGCCAATCTCCCGGAGAACCACATTACCTTAGCAGTCCACTTAATTTTCAACATTCTCCTGTAGTACCACATCTCAAATGCTTCGATTTTCTTCTTTTCCAATTTTCACACAATCCATATTTTTCTATCATGCAATGCTGTGCTCCAAACACACATTCTCAGAAATTTCTTCCTCAAATTGAGGCCTATGTTTGATACTATCAGACCTCTCTTGGCCACCCAAATGTCCTTTTTGCCAGTGCTAATCTCCTTTTGATGTCCTCCCTGCTCTGTCCATCATGGATTATTTTGTTGCCTACATAGTGGAATTTCTTAACTTCCTCTACTTTGTTATCACCATTCCTGCTGTTAAGTTTCTCGCTGTTCACATTTCTGCTATTTTTCATTGTTTTCGTCTTTCTTCAGTTTACTCCCTATCCATATTCTGTAGTCGTTAAGACTATTCACTTCATTCAACAGATTCTGCAATTCTTCATTTTCACTGAGGATAGCAATGTCACCAGCAAATGTTATCACTGATATCCTCTCAAATTGAATTTCAATCCCACTCTTGAACCATTCTTTTATTTCCTTCATTGGTTCTTCAGTGTACAGATTGAACAGTAGTGGCGAAAAAAACGTATCCCCATCTTACACCCTTTTTAATCCAAGCACTTCATTCTTGGTAATCACTCGTTATTGTTTCCACTTGGTTCTTGTACATATCGTATATTACCCATCTTTCCCTATAGCTTACATTTATTTTCTTCAAAATTTCGAATACATTGCACCATTTTACACTACTGAATGCTTTTTCCAAGTTGACAAATCATATGATCGTGTCTTAATTTTTCTTTAATCTTGCTTCATTTATCAACCGTAATATCAGAATTGCTTCTCTGGTGCCTTTCCCTAGGAACCGATTGTCATCTAAAATATCCTTATTATTTTCCATTCTTCTGTATATTATCCTTGTCAGCAAATTGGACACATGAGCTGTTATTCTGATTGTGCGATAATTCTCACACTTGTCAGCTCTTGCAACCTGCAGAATTGTGTGGATGCTGTTACGCCAAAAGAAGGGTTGTATATCACCAGACTCATACATTTTCCACACCAATGTGAATAGTCATTTTGTTGCCATTTATCCCATTGATTTTAGAAATTCTGATGGAATGTTATCTATCTCTACTGCCTTATTTGATCTTAATTCCTCCAAAGCTCTTCTAAATTCTAATTTTAATACTGGATCCCCTACCTCTTCTGTATCGACTCTTGTTTCCTCTTCTATCTCGTCATTAGACAAGTCTTCGCTCTCACAGAGGCTTTCAATGTACTCTTTCCACCTACCCAGTCTCTCCTTTGCATTTAACAGTGGAATTCCCATTTCACTCTTGGATGTTACCACCCTTGCATTTAATTTCACCAAAAGTTGCTTTGACTTTTCTGTACGTAAAGTCAGTCCCTCCAATAATCATTACTGTTCGATTTCTTCCCATTTTTCATGCAGCCATTTTGCCTTACCATCCCTGAATGTCCTGTTTATTTCATTCCGAAGTAACCTATATTTCTATATTCCTGAATTTCCCTGAACATTTTTGTACTTCCTTCTTTTGTTGATCAACTTACCTATTTCTTCCACTACCCATGGTTTCCTCACAGTTACCTTCCTCATACCTACATTTTTCCCTCCAACTTCTGTGATTGCCCTTTTTAGGGATGTCCATTACTCTTCTAACTGAATTACCTACCAAGCTATTCTTTACTGATTTACCTACAGCCTCAGAGAACTTGAAGTGTATGTCTTCCTTTCTTAGTACTTCCTTATCCCACTTCTCTGAGCATTCTCTCTTTCTTATTTGTCTCTCAAACTTCAGCCTACTCTTCACCATTACCAAGTTGTGATCTGAATCTATACCTGCCCCTGGGTACGGCTTACAATCCAGTTTCTGATTTTGCATTCTCTGCCTGACCGTGGCGTAATGTAACTAAAATCTTCCCGTATCTCCTGGTGTTTTCCAAATGTACCTCCTCCTCTTGTGATTCTTACTACCTGAAATTTATTGCAGAATTCAGGTTCTCATTCCTAATACCATGCCCATATTCTCCCATAGCCTTTTCTTTCACTCCTTCCCCTACAATCGCATTCCAGTCCCCCATAACGATTAGATTTTCATCTGCCTTTACATACTGAATTATCTCTTCCATATCCTCACATACTTTCTCTATCACTTCATCTTCCACTTGAGACGCTGGCATGTATACCTGAACTAATGTTGTCGGTGTTGGTTTGCTGTCGATTCTGATGAGAACAACCCCATCACTGAACTGTTCACAGCAACTCACACTCTGTCCTACCTTCCTATTCATAATGAATCCTACTCCCATTACTCCATTTTCTGTTGTTGTTGATACGACCCTACAGTCATCTGACCAGAAATCCTTGTCTTCTTTCCATTTACTTCACTGATCCCCACCATATCTAGACCAAGGCTTACCATCTCCCTTTTAATATTTTCTAGGTTCCCTACCATGTTCAAACTTCTGACATTCCATTCCCCAACTTTTAGAATGTTATCTTTTCATTTGCTATTCAACCTTTTTCTCATGGTCACCTCTTATTTGGCAACCCATTCCCAGAGATCCAAATGGGGGCTAGTCCGGGATCTTTTGTCAATGGAGAGATCATCATCATGATAATTTTTCAATTCCAGGCCACATTACAGTGGCAGTGCAGTGCAGTGGTTTCCATTGCCTTCTGCATCCTCCTGCCACTGGTCATTGCTGATTCTTCCGCCTTTTAGGGGCAGTTTCCCACCCCAAGGGCAAAAGAGTGCCTTGAACCTATGGTTATTCCAACACATACTTATGCCTTAAAAGAGAGGTTGCCAAACGTTTTAGCTTTATGGCCACACTATGTTTTCCATTAAGCCCCAAGGACCAACTGTAGTTTATCATACCAATATACTGTAATGTTGAATTACAAGTCAGTTTTTGTTTCTCGTCTAGACGGTGACTGGGATACCTATGGCACAGGAGTGGGGGTGGACTCCACCCCGTAATTTCTGTTGGCACTTATGTGGAAGCGTCCAAGTCATTTCATTGCCGCAGTGATAAATGATGTGCATGCTTCAGTCTATGTATTGTCACGACTACTCCCAACAATGCTAAATTTATAGTAGTGACATCTTCCGGAGAGTAGAAAAGTTAATTGCAGTAGTACAGCAACATCTTGTGTGTAGCAGCAAGATCTGTGACCTGAACAGCAAAATATAATTGTTCTTTCCAATTTTCAGCACTACTTATCTCTATGAAAAAACGGCTCCAAAATGAAACATACAAAAAATTTTTACAGGTCTAAACTAGCTGAAGAGCATTTGAAGTAGCTGCTGTTAACTTCCACTAGTACACTTCATCCATAGCTGCAAACAATTTTAACAGGAAATTTACAGCTACGGCCTACATAACTCTCATTTTTCATAATTACAATCTTTAATTTCTTCCCTACGTGTGTCTCTTAGATATGCAAATTTTCAGAAAATCTCATACAATTAACTACAGTTAAAATCTTCAATTATATTACATGTCAGTTAATATATACCTGATTTGGTCATAAAAAATAACTGATTATTTAATGTATTTTGTACGATTTATTTACAGTGTAAATTTTACAATGTCAGTTTTACTTTGCTTAATGAGCACAATTCATTCCCGAATCTTCTTCGTAATTAACAGACATTAAGTGGAATGCTTTTTTCTCCTAGGAATCCATGTAGAATAAGTCAATGTGTTCCATTCTGAAAAAACAGGTATTCTAACAAATATATAATACTGTAATTTTTTATTTATAGTAATTTGCTGAAAAAGGGAGTGCCTTATGGGTATTCTTTAATGAATTTGTGTTAGTTAACAACGATGTATCAGAATTGGAATTCATAAACAGATGCTGTATGGGAGGATTTCCAAGCACTGGTGAAGAATAGATTTTGTAATGCTGTTGCGCAGAATTTGCAACAGCGTTGTGGAAGCCCAAGCAGTGGAACAGGTGATAACAATTGTGGTGGGAGGTGCACTGTGATCCAGACAGTTGACTGAATACAGCATTGTCGGAGCCTCCAATTTATAGAAAACTGCATGCCTTAGTATTCATTTATAATGGCTAAAGAGACTAATCCAGGCCAGAAGGTGATTTTTTTTAAACGGTTATGAAAAGAAAAGAAAAAAAAATTACTATACAGGCTCTTCATGCGAAGCAGCATTTGTTAAGCAAGTCAGTGTCTTAATTTGCTTCTACCTGTTGTGCATCACTCTTTATGGGAGGTGCTCAATAAGCAAAATTTTACTGTAATACAAACAATTACGGCAGGTCACATACCATGCTTGTCGGATCTGTTACAACATGCTGGACTGATGATGTTCGTGGGTCGGTGTTGGCCCACTGGTCTTAGTTTGGAGACCCCGCCTTACTATCATCAGATGGATTGCAAAATAGCTACGGATACAATATGTATGTGAATTTCATGTGTTTTCTTCGAATAATTAAGGATATGTGGGCATATATGTTACGGTTATGTTTTAAAAAGTACCAAGTCCATGACGGTGTTGCTATTATGAAGAGGATCACAAGTGAGTAAAACAGACACATTTTGTGCTGTTTGAGGCTTACCCGGCGCTGCATCTGCTTCATAGGTTCGCGGGAATTATGACAGATAATATTGTAGAAACCGCACAATATTTCAGCGAGACAACTGCCTGCCCGCCATCTTCAGGTGCTACTGTCGCGTCGTGGAGAAGCTCACCAATTTATATGTTGGCTTTCTAGAACAGCGCAGCGCAGTCCAGCATGTTGTAACAGATCCGACAAGCATGGTATGTGACCTGCCGTAATTTTTTGTATTACAGTAAAATTTTGCTTATTGAGCACCTCCCATAAAGAGTGATGCACAACAGGTAGAAGCAAATTAAGACACTGACTTGCAGGCGCAAGCAGGGACATAACGACATCGAAGACCAATCATGGGTGGCGTCGAATACAAGAGCCCTCTGCTGGAGAAACGTGTCGCGGTCTGCGGAAGCACGCCGCGCGGTAAATGCAGCCGGGAACGACGAACCCCGTTCGCACGCACGCGAGGTGTTGGCACGCGATTAAAGTATCTGTGCTAAGGTTTCTCATCTGCATTGACTTGGTGCAGTTGCTAATCCGCGGCTGACAATTCCTTAATGCCTGCACCCAAGCAGAACGTCACCATTGAAGAAAGAAGAGTGCTCCGATCTTTAAAAGAAGACAGTGATATAGTAATTTTACCAGCTGACAAAGGTAATGCCACTGTTCTTCTGCCTGCTACATCTTATTTTGGCAAGATGATGGACTTACTACAGGATACAGTGTATCATTGTCTCCAGAAAGATCCGATGGATGCCGTACAACAGAAGACATCCGCTCTCCTCAGATCCAGCCAACTTCCTGACTATGTGAGTTTAAGAGAACAAGCACCAGTTCTGCCAGAACTTTATGGCCAGCCAAAGATACATAAGGAAAATGTTCCGCTTCGCCCTATCGTCAGTAATATAGGTGCCCCAACATACCACCTAGCTAAACATCTGGCTTCTCTTCTGAGTCCCATGGTGGGGAAAAGTGAACACCATATTCGAAACTCAGAAGATTTTATACGGCAACTGAAGAACCTGCGCCTTGAATCTACCGACTTACTAGTGAATTTCGATGTGGTTTCTTTGTTCACACGAGTGCCTCTGATGGACTCATTACAACTCATAGGAGCTAAGCAGGAAGAGGACATCTTACACCTTTTCAAACATGTGCTTACCTCGACTTACTTTATATTTAATGACCAGTATTTTGAGCAGACTGACAGTGTTGCTATGAGTAGCCCTCTGACTCCCATAGTAGCTAATCTTTTTATGGAAGATTTCGAGGGCAAAGCACTTCAGACGGCGGTTTTGAAACCCAAATGTTTTTGTAGATATGTAGATGATACGTTTGTGGTATGGCCGCATGGGACAGCAACACTTCTTTCTTTTCTGGAACATCTGAATTCCCTCCATCCAAGCATCTGTTTCACCATGGAGGTAAAGAAAGATGGTGAGCTCCCATTTCTGGATGTTTTTGTTCGTAGAAAAGGAGACGGCTCCCTGGGTCATAGTGTGTTCCGGATGCCTACCCACACAGACTTGTATTTACAAGCTACGAGCTGTCATCATCCCTCACAGCACAGCGGTATATTACGGACGCTAGTGCATAGAGCTAGAACCATCTCAGATCAGGACAGCTTATCTGCAGAGCTTAGCCATCTCCGTTCTGTGTTTGCCCGGAACGGGTACTCCGAGAAGCAGATCCGGAATGCATTTCGACCAGCACGCTCCAAACCTCAAGAACAGCCTGAAGAAGCAGAGAACACCAGGGGGTTGGTTTTTATACCGAATGTTGGTGGTGTGTCTTTTAAGATGGGCAGAATTTTCAAGAAATACTGGATTAAATCTGTTATCCGGCCCCCAGCACGTGTGCATTCAATGCTGGGCTCTGTTAAATACAAACCTCGGCCTGAGGAGACCAGGAATATATAAAATCCCATGCCACTGTGGGAAGTCTTATATTGGCCAGACGTGTTGTACGGTTAAAGACAGATGCGACGAACAGAAACGTCACACGAGGTTGGGTCAGCCAGAGAAATCTGCGGTTGCTGAACACGGCCTCGACATGGGACAGTTTGAACTATGAAGAAACCAAGATCCTCTCATATGCTTCCACATACTGGGACACCATCATCAAAGACATGGTCGAAATACGTATAAGCAGTGACTTAATAAACAGAGACATGGGGTTTCACCTGAGCGAAGCCTGGGAGCCAGCCTTGGCGGCATTAGGGAATCATCAGCTGCAGATTAGCAACTGCACCGAGTCAACGCAGATGGGAAGCTTTAGCACAGATGCATAAATCGCGCGCGAACACCTCGCGTGCGCGAAAGGGGTCCATCGCTCCCGGCACATTTCCCGCGCCATGGCGCGCTTCCGCAGACCGCAACCCGTTTCTCCAGCAGAGGGCTCTCGTATTCGACGCCACCCACGATTGGTCTTCGATGATGTTATGCCCCCGCTGGCGCCTGTGCTGTTCTAGAAAGCCAATATATAAATTGGCGAGCTTCTCCACGACGCGACAGTAGCACCTGAAGATGGTGGGCAGTTGTCTTGCTGAAATATTGTGCGGTTTCTACAATATTATCCGGCGTAATTCCTGAGAACCTATCAAGCAGATATGTTTTGTTTAGGTACTAGGTTGAAGGAACTTTTGAGTGAAATTTTTACTTGCCATGTTGTCAATGGTGGTAGAACCTAAATGTTTAGGCTAGTAAGAAAACATCAGTGTTACACAGTACAATATGTTAATTATTTTGTGAAGAGAGTACTTTTCATTGCTGCTCGCCATAGGGCCAACAAGGCCTTTGTTGAAAATAGATCCCCCCCCCCCTCACACACACACACACACACACACACACACACACACACACACACACACACACACACACACACACACACGACCACAGTCTCTGGCAGCTGGAGATAGACTGCGAGCAGCAGCACATGATAGAAAAGGCAACTTATAACACTATTTGTTTATGGTTCATCTAAATTTTTTGTAGTTTTTTTGCTTTAAAATTTTCACATATTGGTACTGTACTTTCTGTATATGTAAAGTAAAAAGTGCTATACTGGAGGTTTTAGTTCTTTGCATTGTAGTTGAGTAATGTAAGTAAAATATTATGTAAATTGTTTATTAAGTTAAATAATTTGCTAATGATATTTTGTATTTAAAAATATTTGTATGTATAAACTGTTCATGTTGATAAAAATTTGACAATTGTAAGAAATGGTCACACTTAGGAACAATGTAAGAAACAGGTGTTTTGAACTATAAAGAAACTAGTTTACCCTGTTATTTCATCCTAAACATACACCTACATGGGGTTCCTTACTTGTGTTTGATTAATCTGAGTATCCTGTTTTACATAGTTATCCAAGTGCCAATTTAATATAAAGAGGCACCATTTAATTTTTTTTTTTAATAATGAGATACATGTGTGAGGGACTAAATCTTGTAGTTATGAAATTATGTCTCAGTAGTGGAAGAGTGTAAATTGAATAGGGTGAATTTAAATGTAATTTTGCATCACAAAGTTTGAGTGTTCAAAAATATTTTCATTCTGAGCAATAGTTAAAGAAAAGTTGTCTTGTTGTTCCACTGGAAGGCGTAATGAAAATTTTAGTTAGAGTAATAAGACGCCCTGCTTTAGCATATTACATAGAAATAAAGTCAAACTGTTCTTGTTTTAAAAGTTTTCTTAACTATTGCAAAGTGTTATAGTAAAAGTTTGCTTAGGTAAAATTCAGTCAGAGTGAGGCAAAGTTACTAGAATCTGTTAAATGACTAAACAGAGTTAGTTCAAAGAGTAATAGCTTTTGAAAGTTAATTCCAGTAAGAAAGAGGTTTTCTTGATGGGAAATGTTCAGTATAAAAAAAAAATGTGTGTTTTAGTATCTAAGTATCTTAGTATTTATGATATGAATATAATAGAGGGAAACATTCTTGGTATGTTGATAGAGACACTAACAAACACAAACACACACATAAAATTAAAGTTTTCGCAACCCACGGTTGCTTCATCAGGAAAGAGGGAAGGAGAGGGAAAGACGAAAGGATGTGGGTTTTAAGGGAAAGGGTAAGGAGTCATCCAATCCTGGGAGCGGAAAGACTTACCTTAGGGGGAAAAAGGGACAGGTATACACTCACGCGCACACACACACACACACACACACACACACACACACACACACACACACACACACACACACATCCATTCGCACATATACAGACACAAGCAGACGTGTGTAAAGGCAAAGAGTTTAGGCAGAGATTTTAGTATTTAAGTTTGTTGGCTATGGAAAGCGCTTTTCTAAAGGTCCCCCTGGCCATTTTTTTAATTTTTTTTCTTTTTGCTTCCTTGAAGTTATCTACTGGGTTTTTTTCTCTTTTAAAAACATAATGTATAAGGGTGTAGCAGTCAAGTAATTCCAGTGTCTGCACCAACATTATTTAAGTGGAGTAATATTTATTTGAAGGAGCAACTTAATTAAAAGTAGCAAAAAAGTAGGCAAAATTCATACTTCTGCTTTTCAATACTTCACAGTTTCACCGCCTGGACAGGCTGGCAACCTTTAGTACACATTTTAAACCACTAAATGAACTTGGAACCGAGTTGTCATAGCTTCAGTATAATATTATTCATACTGTGTTTCTTTCTAACCACTGGGTAAGATCTTCAGAAAAGAACTGAATAATCTGATTTACTAATTCATTAGACACAACACATGGTCAAATTCTGTAAAAAGGGTAACTCTATTGATTAGCTTTTCCTATTAACAGGACTATCCTCCCATAGTGTACTTTATTTGGAAACTAAACTAAATTTAGTAAGAGGGTTACGCATGGCAACATAGAGACAGGATTTCTGTTATTCAGGCACAAGTATACTAAAATTCAATAGTAGTGGTAGGGTTGTAAAATGGGTGGGGGCCTCCTCCTCACCCCCACCTGGTTGTCTCTCCCATCATACACTGCTGCTCACAGTCTAGCTCCAGCTGCCAGAGACTGTGGTAATGCGTGTGTGAGTTGCACTTTGTGTGTGTGTGTGTGTGTGTGTGTGTGTGTGTGTGTGTGTGTGTGTGTGTGTTTATTTTCGACAAAGGCTTTGTTGGCCGAAAGCTCACTTTCCAAGAATCTTTTTGTTGTACCTATCTGCGACTCAGTGTCTCTGCTATATGGCGAGTAACAACTATCCTTTTCATAATACTGTTATATTCCATCTTGGGTTTTCCATTGTTTGCCTCTACATTTCACTGATGTAGAAATAGTTGTCCATTCTGGCAAGTTGGCAACAGCAAGAAGTTTGTCAATGAGGGCTAGTGTGTATACAGTGTGCATCAGTCATTGGTTTTATAATGATTGCTAGCAAAGTCAGCTTATTTATGTCTGATTAGAGATAGTATCTGACAGATATTCGTGCCCTGCTCTCTGCACAGGAATTACTGCACTGCTGAATCGGGGCAGTCACCATTTGCCACAGACAACAAGTACACATCAGCCCTAGGTCATGAGAGATCACTCTGTTCAGCTCCCAAAAATCAGCACCAGTGTGGTGCAAGGGGGAGATGACAGATAAAATGGAAGTTTTGCAAAGGATAGGACTGCACTGGTTACATTCCATGGCAACCCCAGTGGTCACCATTTTTACTTGTTACAAGCAAAGACATTACAGTGGTGAGCAGTGCGAAGAACTACACAGTCAATGGCACTAACATTATGGCCACCAACCACCATTAGGGGAACCACCACCCTAAGTATTAACCATACATTAATTCACCTACCTGACACATCCTTTGAAATCATACCCCTAAAAACATAACATACTTTAATAACGCTTCAACTCAACTCTTCTTGCCTCCCTATATCAGATGTTAACCGTGCAAAATGGATGCATATAAACTGAACACTTACTAAACCACAACCTCAACTATCTGCATAATTTTAGCAATAATAGGTATTGGTTACTAAAAGTTCAAGCGTATAGCTGTCAATTTCCATCCTTCCAACCTGCAACCTACAACGTGCAATTTCATACTGGTCATATTGGCGTCAAGGAACAGTCAAAGAACAGAGCAAAAACAAGAACCAAAGACTCACTGGATGTGCCAAATGGTAGTATAACAGCAATGGAAGCGTAAATAGCGCAAAGCAACAAGTGACATTGTGAATGAAGTAAGAGATGCTGTCACAAAGCGTAAATAACTGTAAATATATTAGGACTTCTGTTGCGGCCAGTTTAAAGGCAGGAATCCAGGGGATCAGATTTTCCCTAGTTACAAGGAAATATAATGGCACAAACCAAAGCTAATTTCCAGTGCTGTAGAGGGAGTACTGAGTGCTGGGCATTGACAGTTCCAAGTCAGCAACTTATTCTGACAACAGAAGCACCCTCCAATCGAGCAGCCACCTCTGCATCAACCTACTACCTAGAGTCAACAGCTGCACATGACACTGGCCACCCCTTCAGCAAGCTTCCACAACAGCAGATGGGTTCAACAGCACAGAGGAATGTGGCAGTGGAATTCCTTCCACATGGTCAACCAACAGATAGCTGTATTTAGATTCCCCCCCACAAGGCCAGCCAGTGATTGTCAAACAGCTGGGCTGTGTTACGACATCTCCTCTGTACTATTCGTTGCCATGAGGACAACAACACATTATAACGCAGCCACCACCATCGCCACTTGGTCTCGAACTTTCAACTGATGACTGATCCCCCAGGCAGCTCTGCACTCTGCCACTATCCCAAGTCTGCACCAGCATATTGCCTCCACCTTCATGTTCTGGGGCTCGCACAGAAGACCCCCAGCCCTTTGCCACTGGGGCATGATGGCTTCTCGTGGTACTGGGACACGATGGTTTCTCTGTAACAGCCACAGACAGAGCAGTCACCCTGCTACACCTGGCTAGTTGATACATCCTCTAACACAGCAGCTACTTTGTAGATGCTAAAGCTGCAAGGCCAGCATTGAGAGATTAACAAATGCCAGGAGGTGCTGCACTGGTGTACTTCCCACACTCATCAAGGCCCCAGGAAGTAACATTTGTAGATGAATGAATGTAAATAAACAACAATAAAAGGTCTTTTTCATCCACGAGCTGTCTTCTTCAGCTGCACCTACACCCATGTCCAATAGAGAATCGCCATCTACATCAGCCACTCGCAGAGCCCATTACAGCACTTTGTTTTCACTGATTCAGCTACTCCTGCCCACCACAGTCCGCTATCCAACAGGTTATCTACTAGTGAGCACCGCCTCACAGCAGGAGGAGCTACTTCAGATGGTTCTCTCTGAAAAGATTGGAAGACGGTGGAGGGGAGGGACATGTCTAGACATCAAATTCAGAAGGGTACTCTAATCTTTGTCTATTAGGGGATGGGAACAGTGGAATGTCTTGGGGGGATTGTGCTCTGTGGAGGAGGCGAAGCTTCTGGTCAAGACAGCATGGAACTCTTCTAGACTATGGAGATATTGATTTTAGGACTGAAACGTCTTATGGATGTTCTTCCAAATACTCTGAGAAAGTAAGGGTACAGAACCAGAACCCCTCTGTTTATATTAGAGGGTGTATCAGGCCTCTGAAGAGCTGGAGGCAAGCGGACTTACACTAGAAATATAAAAAACCCCACACATGCACTTATGTCAAGAATGGAATTTAACTCATGCCGAGGGTGAACTTCTGTTCCAGGAACTTGGTGACCATCAGGATGAAAGAGCGTGATGAACAAAACACAAGGGAATTTGTATTTGCCTCAGCTTACCTTCCTAACGAGGAGAGTGCTCCTACTTCCCTATAAAGGAGGAGAACAGTAGACAGTTGCTTGCATAAATGAACAACTGTTAGTAGATTGTGATGCCAATGTCTACAACCTGTTGTATGCAGCAACACGAAGAGCAGAGTTGAGTACATAGTGGAATATGTATTGGCAAGTAATTTAGAGATCTTGAACAGGGTAGGAAACCTACCTTCAGGAACAGAAGGAGGGAAGAAGTAACTGACATAACATTTGGGTCCATATTAATTGTGACATAACATTTGGGTCCATCTTAATTGGCAGTTACATCAAACAGTGGCCTGTGGTAATGGAGCTATCATTATCTAATCTGAAGTATATTAGGTTTGGGATTGAAACATATGTTACATAGACCATGGCCTATAGGAATCCAAGGAAAACACATGGGGGAAATATAGGAAAGACCTAAACTAATACTTACATGATACTAAAACTTCAATAAGAAATCCACCAGATCTTGAGGAAACAGCAGATAAAGTGACATTTGCCATTAGGAGCTTGTGTTTAGAGAACTGTCAAATCACCAAGAAATGCACAAACAGGAATGTACCTCAGTAGAACAACAACCTGTAATTTCAAGGTAAGCAGGTAAGAACATTAAAGTTTGCAAGAAGGAAAGGACAATGGGCCTGTGGTAAAAACTGGTGTCTAAGCCCCAGGACCATATACTGCATATAAATCTTTGAAAGAAGACAACTTACAGGCCTATAATATGGTGGAATAAGATAGAAAATAACATTACTGATTGGGGGTATGGGAGGGTGCAGAGATTGGCCTGTCTAATCACAAGAGATGGAATTAGCAGCCCTCTGCTGGGGTAGAAACAACGCTGGTCATGCCACCATTACATCTTTGGGTTACAACGGAGGCAGCAGCAGGGGCATACAGGTTAAAAACTGTACACCTTTAAAGACATCCAGAACCCCACACTAAAACAGGGTGGTGTGGAGCCAACTGGCATTTTTCAGCTAGTTGTATATTAAATACAGAAGCAGAGAAAAAACAACTGAAAGTGTCTATAGGCGTACTCCATATCAATTCAGGCAGGCTAGGAAAAAATCTTGCCTTCATCGTCTCGGATGTTATTGAATATAGAATACGTTACAATGATGGACTAATTAAGGAACAGGTATTTTTTTGTTTTCCAAAAACATTTCTGCTCCGAGATGCAGCCCACCAAAGATGACACTGCACATACCATTTTGAAGATGCAATTTTGGAAAAAAATTTAAAATGCTGTATCTCTGGAACAGTTCTAGATGTTTTGTTGGGGCTTGTTTTATTTGAAAGATAATTTCTTTATGATTACAAAGAAATCCTCCATTTGGACTTATCTGTCAAAGTTCTTTTACTATAGTGTTCTGAACTTTTTTTGTAATAATTTTTTTTTCAAACAGGCCAGTCCATAAAATTTTGATTTTTATTAGTACTGTATAGTTCTACATTTCCTGAAAAGAAAAGCTTCGAATTTGAAGTGGAACAGGTTTTATAAGCAATTGAAATTTTTGCCTTACATAAAACCTGTTTTATTACATTATCACGTAACAGGCTCATAAAAATCAAATCCTAGCCTAAAGACTTAAAAGTTTCAATTTATACAAATTTCGTGCACTCTGTTTTGCACTGAAATTAGCCAGTCATTGAACTAAAGTTTTCTTTCTCCTGTTATCAGGAGAAAGAAAACTGCCGTTCTACGGATCGGAGCGTGGAATGTCAAGATCCCTTAATCGAGCAGGTAGGTTAGAAAATTTCAAAAGGGAAATGGATAGGTTAAAGTTAGATATAGTGGGAATTAGTGAGGTTCGGTGGCAGGAGGAACAAGACTTTTGGTCAGGTGAATACAGGGTTATAAATACAAAATCAAATAGAGGTAATGCAGGAGTAGGTTAAATAATGAATAAAAAAAATAGGCGTGCGGGTAAGCTACTACAAACAGCATAGTGAACGCATTATTGTGGCCAAGATAGACACGAAGCCCATGCCTACTACAGTAGTACAAGTTTATATGCCAACTAGCTCTGCAGATGAAGAAATTGATGAAATGTACGATGAGATAAAAGAAATTATTCAGATAGTGAAGGGAGACAAAAATTTAATAGTGATGGGTGACAGGAATTCGAGTGTAGGAAAAGGGAGAGAAGGAAACATAGTAGGTGAATATGGATTGGGGGGAAGAAATGAAAGAGGAAGCCGTCTGGTAGAATTTTGCACAGAGAATAACTTAATCATAGCTAACACTTGGTTCAAGAATCATAAAAGAAGGTTGTATACATGAAAGAATCCCGGAGATACTAAAAGGTATCAGATAGATTATATAATGGTAACACAGAGATTTAGGAACCAGGTTTTAAATTGTAAGACATTACCAGGGGCAGATGTGGACTCTGACCACAATCTATTGGTTATGAACTGCAGATTAAAGTTGAAGAAACTGCAAAAAGGTGGGAATTTAAGGAGATGGGACATGGATAAACTGACTAAACCAGAGGTTGTACAGAGTTTCAGGGAGAGCATAAGGGAACAATTGACAGCAGTGGGGGAAAGAAGTACAGCAGAAGAAGAATGGGTAGCTTTGAGGGATGAAGTAGTGAAGGCAACAGAGGATCAAGCAGGTAAAAAGACGAGGGCTAGTAGAAATCCTTGGATAACAGAACATATATTGAATTTAATTGATGAAAGGAGAAAATATAAAAATGCAGTAAATGAAGCATGCAAAAAGGAATACAAACGTCTCAAAAATGAGATCGACAGGAAGTGCAAAATGGCTAAGCAGGGATGGTTAGAGGACAAATGTAAGGATGTAGAGGCTTATCTCACTAGGGGTAAGATAGACACTGCCTACAGGAAAATTAAAGAGACCTTTGGAGATAAGAGAACCACTTGTATGAATATCAAGAGCTCAGATGGAAACCCAGCTCTAAGCAAAGAAGGGAAAGCAGAAAGATGGAAGGAGTATATAGAGGGTTTATACAACGGCGATGTACTTGAGAACAATATTATAGAAATGGAAGAGAATGTAGATGAAGATGAAATGGAAGATACGATACTGCGTAAAGAGTTTGACAGAGCACTGAAAGACCTGAGTCGAAACAAGGCCCCCGGAGTAGACAACATTCCATTGCAACTACTGACGGCCTTGGGAGAGCCAGTCCTGACAAAACTCTACCATCTGGTGAGGAAGATGTATGAGACAGGCGAAGTACCCTCAGACTTCAAGAAGAATATAATAATTCCAATCCCAAAGAAAGCAGGTGTTGACAGATGCGAAAACTACCAAACTATCAGTTTAATAAGTCACAGCTGCTAAATACTAACACGAATTCTTTACAGACGAATGGAAAAAGTGGTAGAAGCCGACATCGGGGAAGATCAGTTTGGATTCCATAGAAATATTGGAACATGTGAGGCAATACTGACCTGAAGTCTTATCTTAGAAGAAAGATTAAGGAAAGGCAAACCTACATTTCTAGCATTTGTAGACTTAGAGAAAGCTTTTGACAATGTTGACTGGAATACTCTCTTTCAAATTCTGAAGGTGGCAGGGGTAAAATACAGGGAGCGAAAGGCTATTTACAATTTGTACAGAAACCAGATGGCAGTTATACGAGTCGAGGGGCATGAAAGGGAAGCAGTGGTTTGGAAGGGAGTGAGATAGGGTTGTAGCCTCTCCCCAATGTTATTCAATCTGTATATTGAGCAAGCAGTAAAGGAAACAAAAGAAAAATTCGGAGTAGGTATTAAAATCCACGGAGAAGAAATAAAAACTTTGAGGTTTGCCGATGTCATTGTAATTCTGTCAGAGACAGCAAAGGACTTGGAAGGGCAGTTGAATGGAATGGACAGTGTCTTGAAAGGAGGATGTAAGATGAACATCAACAAAAGCAAAACGAGGATAATGGAATGTAGTCGAATTAAATCGGGTGATGCTGAGGGAATTAGATTAGGAAATGAGACACTTAAAGTAGTAAAGGAGTTTTGCTATTTGGGGAGCAAAATAACTGATGATGGTCGAAGTAGAGAAGATATAAAATGTACACTGGCAATGGCAAGGAAAGTGTTTCTGAAGAAGAGAAATTTGTTTAACACTGAGTATAGATTTAAGTGTCAGGAAGTCATTTCTGAAAGTATTTGTATGGAGTGTAGCCATGTATGGAAGTGAAACGTGGACGATAAATAGTTTGGACAAGAAGAGAATAGAAGCTTTCGAAATGTGGTGCTGCAGAAGAATGCTGAAGATTAGATGGGTAGATCACATAACTAATAAGGAAGTATTGAATAGGATTGGGGAGAAGAGAAGTTTGTGTCACAACTTGACGAGAAGAAGGGACCGGTTGGTAGGACATGTTCTGAGGCATCAAGGGATCACAAATTTAGCATTGGAGGGCAGCGTGGAAGGTAAAAATCGTAGAGGAAGGCCAAGAGATGAATACACTAAGCATATTCAGAAGGATGTAGGTTGCAGTAGGTAATGGGAGATGAAGAAACTTGCACAGGATAGGGTAGCATGGAGAGCTGCTTCAAACCAGTCTCAGGACTGAAGACCACAACAACAACAACAACAACAACAACAACAACATTGAACTAAAAATGTGATCCACTGCTTCAGTATTTTCCTTTGATATAGAGTGGTGCCTTCCTGTTGAACCAATAGGAACTGGAGCACTTACAATCTTCAAAACATTGTAAAAAAAATGGTTCAAATGGCTCTGAGCACTATGGGACTCAACATCTGTGGTCATAAGTCCCCTAGAACTTAGAACTACTTAAACCTAACTAACCTAAGGACATCACACACATCTATGCCCGAGGCAGGATTCAAACCTGCGACCGTAGCGGTCACGCGGTTCAAGACTGAAGCGCCTTTAACCGCACGGCCACACCGGCCGGCTAAAACATTGTAAACAGGGATTGAACACTGACAGCACTGTTGCTGTTCTTCAGCTGGAAACCTATATCCAGCAGGTGGTCCACGTGGTAGCATGAAGTTCACTACAATTTCATTTATCTCGTAACTGGTGTCTACAATATCTGCAATCCACAAGTCACACACACACACACACACACACACACACACACCACAAACATCCCCCTTCTCAGGTTGTGAATCTGAATATTATCCTGCTGTTTCCGAGGTGCTGGTTGAACGAATGAAATTTCTTCTTTCTTGCTCTTCAAAGTGCGTGCAATATGAGTTTGCCAATCACTTTGAGTCCACAAATGTGTCTTATGAATTCCTTTCCCAAGAGCATTTTGGACCAATCTTCTTGTTTCTGCTCACAGAATTCTTCAATTTCCTCTTTGGACAAAAGAATGAGGGCGGTGGATGTATAAGATTTCATGACTCTCGTAAAATCCTCAGCATTCTGAATCACAGCTGTATTTCACCTGGAAAGATTGCTTTGTAGCATGGTGCTTCAGCAGGCCTCCTAAACCATCACAAGGTCCCTTCCTGTGACCAGTAGCAACGTATACCCAGTCAGTTGGCAGAAGCAACTTACTCGATTCAAACAGCTGGTAATGATTTTTAAAATAACTAGGAGTACCATCAGAAATAATGATGATCAACTCTGCCCCTGTTTGCAGTTGAAGAATTTTGCACATTGCTAGCAAAGCATGTGCTGAGTAGTGTCCTGTGTCATCACTTATAACTGCAACACTCGTGGTCTTGTGTTAAAGATATGTCATTCCAGTAAAAACTGAAACCTGGTCATTACTCCAATGATACCCTCGTACTTCTTGTGGGAGAATCACAGACCAGTTCTCAACAAAATCACAGTGCAGCAGTAAAGGTAGTTCTTCAGCCTGTACACAGCCTTTCACTTCTGCAATATGTTGTTGTTGCACTTTCTTCAGATGCTGGGGTGTTACTGCTTTCACAAACCATTTACCAAGTTCATCAATGAAACTGTCGAAGGCAACAGTTTTCTTAATTAGTTTACTCTCCTCCCACGTCACATGTGTAATTTATGCAGAGTTGTCTGCTACGTCTTCCAGGCCAAGTGCTTGTAAAGACAGTCCTCCCTTTCCAGGGCAGTCACCACATTCTTGAAACAAAAAAGTCTCTCACTTTATGTCACAGACTACTAATGACTTCACATGCCCAATCAAGGTGTTATATGTCACATGCTCCAGTAAGTTCTTCAAAGTTACCACACAAAGTTCAAAATTTGCGCAGTACACACGTAAACAGACACCTCTAGGTGGGTGTGGAACTACACACTTAGGTCGTAGTGCATAAAATTTTGATCTTCCAATATGTGAAGTTGTGTAGTTGCTCTTATAAATTGCAAAAGTTTCTTTAATACAGTGAGTCATGTACCTCTTCACGTTCACAACTTTTTGACAAACTGTTACAGTTATAGTGTCTTTTTTGTTGGCACTCTGGCAAGAACAGTCCCATTTCTCTTCCAGATAAAATGGCTGTACTATTTGAACTTGAGCTGCTTCTACAGAATGACCATAACAGGGATCTGGTCTTTTACAGACCTCACATTCCTTGATTTGTCTACCATGTACTTTGATACTGATGGAACGTGGTTCAAAATTGTTTTCTTTGAAAATGTCTCTGGACTAGGAGTTAAAACTTGCACCTTTTCACTGCAGGATGCACAATATTCAACAGCTGAAATGATATTTGTGAAAAATTGCTTGCAAGAGTGCTTTGGTTCATTTTCTTCTGAAGATGGAATTTCTACTTTGAAGAGTGTGGTCAGTTTTGTTGTAGTGTATTCATCAATAGCTTTAGCAATTTCTCTGTGCTTTCGTGATGCATTGAACATATGACTCAACTTCGCTGACCACGGTTTCTTAACAGGACAAACACCTACCTCTGTAGTTAACTCATTCAGGGTATTTAATTCTTCCTCTATTGATGCAAAATCTGCATCATCTAATCATCTGCACCATGGGAGGCTTCGCCTTGTTCAAGTACTATCATTGTTGTTATTCTGTCAAAACATTTATAACACAAAAAGTTGTCACTGGAAACATCTTCACTTTGAAACAGTCTCCAAATGAGAACACTTATTCCCAACCTGAACAAAGTCTTTTTGTCGGTCTTATATATCACCCTTTTATGGATATGCAAATAGTCAGCACACTTCACTCTCCTATGGCCTCAGTCAGAAGACATTTCAAACAGTTCTTTTCACAAAACACACTGCAACAGTATCAACTGGCAAACTGTTCACAAAAACACCGGACTCACTGGATGGTCTCAGATTACTCAGAAGCCTCTCCAGTAAACAAATTAGCACTGAACAACTACAATACAGAAACCTGCAATGAACAACCATGACAAAGAAACTGACAAGAAACAACAACAAAGAGTAAAAAATATCTGCAACATTGAAAGTGAAAATAAATAACTGCAACAAAGAAAGTGATAGGAAATAACTGCAACAAAAACAATAGAAATAAATATTGTAACAAAGTAATTAGTATGAAACAACTCCAGTGAAGACATACATTACCCATGAAAGGGGTCGACAGAAGCGTCTGACCCCACGCGTCGGCTTTGACCCATGACATAAGGGTGCTGTCGTGTGTGACGTCATGACGGCGCGGAGTTTGGTTTGTGTGTGTGGCGCGTTTGTAGATGTCGTCATGTTGTGGTTTGTTGTGCTCTATGGTGGTATGTTCAGGGTTTTCGTTTGTGTGGTGTAATGAGCTCAGTTTGCTTTTGCTCATTATCCAGAATTGTTCAAATGTCGGCTGTAGCGGAATTCGTTTCAGTGAGTTAACGATTTTGTGTGAAGGTTAATTTAGTGTTGTTCATTGTACATCGTGTGGTATCATCATCATCATTTAAGACTGATTATGCCTTTCAGCGTTCAGTCTGGAGCATAGCCCCCCTTATACAGTTCCTCCATGATCCCCTATTCAGTGCTAACATTGGTGCCTCTTCTGATGTTAAACCTATTACTTCAAAATCATTCTTAACCGAATCCAGGTACCTTCTCCTCGGTCTGCCCCGACTCCTCCTACCCTCTACTGCTGAATCCATGAGTCTCTTGGGTAACCTTGCTTCTCCCATGCGTGTAACATGACCCCACCATCTAAGCCTGTTCGCCCTGACTGCTACATCTATAGAGTTCATTCCCAGTTTTACTTTGATTTCCTCATTGTGGACACCCTCCTGCCATTGTTCCCATCTACTAGTACCTGCAATCATCCTAGCTACTTTCATATCCGTAACCTCAACCTTGTTGATAAGGTAACCTGAATCCACCCAGCTTTCGCTCCCATACAACAAAGTTGGTCGAAAGATTGAACGGTGCACAGATAACTTAGTCTTGGTACTGACTTCCTTCTTGCAGAAGAGAGTAGATCGTAGCTGAGCGCTCACTGCATTAGCTTTGCTACACCTCGCTTCCAGTTCTTTCACTATGTTGCCATCCTGTGAGAATATGCATCCTAAGTACTTGAAACCGTCCACCTGTTCTAACTTTGTTCCTCCTATTTGGCACTCAATCCGTTTATATTTCTTTCCCACTGACATTACTTTCGTTTTGGAGATGCTAATCTTCATACCATTGTCCTTACATTTCTGATCTAGCTCTGAAATATTACTTTGCAAACTTTCAATCGAATCTGCCATCACAACTAAGTCATCCGCATATGCAAGACTGCTTATTTTGTGTTCACATATCTCAATCTCACCCAGCCAGTCTATTGTTTTCAACATATGATCCATAAATAATATGAACAACAGTGGAGACAGGTTGCAGCCTTGTCTTACCCCTGAAACTACTCTGAACCATGAACTCAATTTACTGTCAACTCTAACTGCTGCCTGACTATCCATGTAAAGACCTTTAATTGCTTGCAAAAGTTTGCCTCCTATTCCATAATCTTGTAGAACAGACAATAACTTCCTCCTAGGAACCTGGTCATATGCCTTTTCTAGATCTATAAAGCATAGATACAATTCCCTGTTCCACTCATAACACTTCTCCATTATTTGCCGTAAGCTAAAGATCTGGTCCTGACAACCTCTAAGAGGCCTAAACCCACACTGATTTTCATCCAATTGGTCCTCAACTAATACTCGCACTTTCCTTTCAACAATACCTGAGAAGATTTTACCCACAACGCTGATTAAAGAGATACCTCTGCAGTTGTTACAATCTTTTCTGTTTCCATGTTTAAAGATTGGTGTGATTACTGCTTTTGTCCAGTCTGATGGAACCTGTCCCAACTCCCAGGCCATTTCAATTATCCTGTGTAGCCATTTAAGACCTGACGTTCCACTGTATTTGATGAGTTCCGACTTAATTTCATCCACCCCAGCTGCTTTATTGCACTGCAATCTATTGACCATTTTTTCCACTTCCTCAAATGTGATCCTATTTCCATCATCATTCCTATCCCATTCTACCTCGAAATCTGAAACAATACTGATCGCATTTTCACCTACATTGAGCAACTCTTCAAAATATTCCCTCCATCTGCCCAAGGCATCCACAGGATTCACCAGCAGTTTTCCTGACCTGTCCAAAATACTTGTCATTTCCTTCTTACCTCCCTTTCGAAGACTGCTAATTACACTCCAGAATGGTTTCCCAGCAGCTTGACCCATAGTCTCCAACCTGTTTCCAAAGTCTTCCCACAATTTCTTCTTGGATGCTGCAATTATCTGTTTGGCTTTGTTTCTTTCTTCAACATAACTTTTTCTGTCTACCTGGGTTCTGGTATGTAGCCATTTTTGATACGCCTTCTTTTTCCTTTTACAGGCTGCCTTGACTGTATCATTCCACCAAGCTGTTTGCTTCATCCTACTTTTACACACTACTGTTCCAAGACATTCTTTAGCCACTTCTAGTACTGTGTCCCTGTAGCTTGTCCATTCCTTTTCCAATGACTCTAATTGACTACATTCAACTAACTGGTACTTTTCTGAGATCGCTGTTATGTACTTGTGCCTGATTTCCTTATCCTGAAGTTTCTCCACTCTTATCCTCCTACATATGGACCTGACCTCCTGCACTTTCGGCCTCACAATCCCAATTTCACTGCAGATTAAATAATGATCAGTGTCATCAAAGAATCCCCTGAATACACGTGTGTCCCTCACAGCCTTCCTGAATTCCTGATCTGTTATTATATAGTCAATGACAGATCTGGTTCCCCTGCCTTCCCAAGTATACTGGTGAATGTTCTTATGTTTAAAACAGGAGTTTGTGATTACTAAGCCCATACTGGCACAGAAATCCAAGAGTTGTTTCCCATTCCTGTTGGCCTCCATATCCTCTCCAAATTTACCCATAACCTTTTCATACCCTTCTGTTCGATTTCCAATCCTGGCGTTAAAATCACCCAAGAGCAGAACACTGTCCTTGTCCTTTACTCTAACAACTACATCACTGAGTGCCTCATAAAAACTATCCATCTTATCTTGATCTGTCCCTTCACAATGCGAATATACTGACACAATCCTAATTTTCTTGCTAGACACTGTCAAATCTATCCACATCAGTCGTTCGTTTACATACCTTATTGCAACTACGCTGGGTTCCATTTCTTTCCTGATGTAAAGCCCTACACCCCATTGTGCTATTCCTGTTTTGACTCCTGACAGGTAGACCTTGTATTCTCCCACTTCCTCTTCTTTCTCACCCCTTACCCGAATGTGACTAACAGCTAAAACGTCCAGCCCCATCTTACTTGCAGCCTCTGCCAGGTCTACCTTCTTCCCAGAGTAGCCCCCATTGATATTAATAGCTCCCCATCTCATTACCATTTGTTTGCCAAGTCGTATCTTAGGAGTCCCTGGTTTGTCAGTTAGAGGTGGGACTCCGTCACCTCCAAAGGTCCGAGGCATTTTGCTCTGATTGTTGCCAGCATCATATTTAAAGTACCAGGGAAGCAGGTTGCTAGCCTTACTTGCCCCGAGTCCCATTGGGTTTTACCCCTAACGGCTGAGGGGCTAACCGGTGGATTTGGTAGTCTTTGCCGTATGAGCACAAAGGTGACCACGACTCAGAATATGTCCGAGATGCCCAGCCTTATTCCGAAGTAACTGGTATCCCGACTGTCGGGACCACTTACTTGGCCACTCATACGTTGCCCGTGGTTCATGAACTAGGACATGACTACAAGAACCCACACCATGAACCACATCGTGTGGTAATTTTAATAAAATTAATCAGTTGTTGTTTTTGTTCAGGAATGGATATGACGGATAAAACTGAAAGTGCGCAGGTCAAGGGAAGTGTTCGATCCCAATGTGTGGCTGTGTTTGTTGATATTGGTATCGGAAGATGTTTTTGAGCTATATAGGCCAAGGGAATTGTTTGATCCGAATTTATGGGATCGGGAGCTGCTGTTCAGCTGTATAGGTTAAGGGAAGTGTCTGATTCCAGATGATATGTTTAGTGGTATTTGGGGATTTTTGTGATGTCAGTTTTTTTCGTCTTTTTGTGTGGTTTTGTATGGGGGTGGGTGTCTAAATTTGTTTACATTTAGTTTGCTCCCACCCAGAAACACCCCATTTCCCGCGCTTGTCCCGTTAGTGTCATTAGGCTTTTTGTGGAAAGTGTGTGTGTTTGTTTTTCGATGTATTTTCGTCCTCATAATGTGTGCGTACCGACTTTATATGCGCCATATTGGAATCGTGGTTTATGGTCGTTTCCGCCATGTTTGTGACGTCATGGGTCAAAGCAGATGGGCGGGATCGAACACTTCCGCATTTCCCACGAAAGTTTAAAAAAAATTATTTTTTTAAACAAAACCTGCCCAACTTAAATGTGGAAGCTCTACTCTGCAGAGAATATAGTACTACAAGGTACTAATTGACAGGAAAAAATCTAACTTTCCTGGATTGGCATTTTTGAAATAAAAAAAAAAATCTGTAAATTGTAAAAAAAAAATCACAAGGCAACAGTAAAAGAACTTTGACAGATATTTCCAAATAGAGGATACCACTATAATCATGAAGCAATTATCTTTCAAATAAAAATCTAGAACTGTTACAGAGATACAGCAGTTTAAAATGTTTCCAAAATTCGCATTTTCAAAATGGTGTTCACGGTTGTCATCTTTAGAGGCCTGTATCTCAGGGTAGGAATTATTTTGGAGAAAACAAAAAAACATGTGTTTCTTACTTCCTCCTGAATTTTAACATATGCTAAACTCAATAACATCTGAGACTATGAAGGTAGCCCCACTGCCTGAAGTGATACGGATTATACCTATACATGTGACCAAGTACAACATTTATTTACCTCTGATTACAAGGTATTTATTTTTTAAACAACTTCAGGCATGTGGCCTCTGTTTGCATCAATGATTTATTGCAAACGCTTCTTGAAGTGGCATACACGCACTTTCATAGGCCCTCATTAATGGCTGCAACTTCGTCACCAATTGCTTCCTCAAGTTTATGCATACTCAAGATATGCCTATGCAACACACATCAAGAACACTCTCAGTAGAAAATCTGTACACTGAGGTCAGACAGCTGAGCTGGTCAAGCGATTTCACTGAAACGAGACAGAACAGTTCTGAACACTTTACCAACTACAGCCATACTCTTTCATATATGGTATGGCCTGTTGCTCCATCCTGCTGGAAACATAGATTATTAGGATCAATTCCTAGGCGTCTTAACTTTTGTCCTACAAAGCCTTTCAACACAGTCCAATAATATTCTAACTACAGATCACTGTTCATTGTCATTTTGAATCAAATACAAGACTACAATTCTGAAAGCACTGACTCCACACCAAACCATCACATTAGGACAGTGCAAGGGCTTTTCAGGTGGTTCCTTGGAGTTCACTGGTGACCAGTATTTCATGTTCTGATTATTTACCCTTCCAGAAACATGAAAATATGCTTTGTTGGTCATTAGCAGACTATTCAGAATGGTTGGATTTCTCCATAACAAACCACTCATGGTGGTGCAGGAAGCAAGTCTTGCTCCCTTATTTCTTTTGTTAATTTGCTGTGGAACCTGCAGCTTATAAGTGTGAAATTCTCTCTCTTTTTAGCATCAGGTTTTAACAGCCCTACTGATGCTTAAAACGTGATATTGCTGGTGTGCCAAACAGCGAGGACTGTGTTTAAAAGCTTCCCTCACTATCTACAGGTTCTCTGGCATTCGCACTGTTCGTGGAGCTCCATGCTTCACGTCTAACATGCTATCAGTTCCTTCAAATTTCTTACCCCAAACCAATACTGTAATGCAGTCATGTTGGCCAATACTGAACTGTCATCGACAGATATGCAGCAGTTCCATGACAGAATTTGTTTTGCAGTAATTATGAACACAAGTGACACAGTGTTGCATATCCCAACACTCCAATGTGACCTAAATACTGTGGTGGCACGTATCATGAAAACCCCTCTCTCATTCCCCTTCCTGGCAACAATGACAAGCTATCGTGGCAGCACACTATTCACATTTGAAAAGTGTCAGCTCTGTGCCAACTTGTACAACGAATGTAGTAAATATTGAAACATTATTCCGAATTATTTGCTGCATGCGAATTTCTTGACATCACCTGCAATAGGTATAGACATATTACTGAACTGTGACGTGTGAAAATATGCACCGGACTGGGTGTTGAACCTAGATTTCCCACTTATCATGAGCATACACATTAACAATTTAACTATCTGCAAATGCTGACCAGCTAGATCCAAATCTCCATGTCACTGACCACTTCCTTATATTGTAGGTAGACATACATAAGACTACAACATAAGGAAGTAGACAATGACATATGGAGGTTTGAATCGAACCAGGGAGCTTGCATGGATAGACAAAAATGATTGAGTTGACTGCGCACAATCAGCAGGAAATCTGGTTCGAATCCCACTCTGGTACAAAGATTCATGTCACAAATGGGTAATACATCTATACCCATTGTAGATGATGTCATGAAATTCGCATTGGTGAATAATTTGGAATTATATTTTGTACAGCTGCTGAGAGTCAAATCGTATGTAAATACAAGAACCGTTCAGAAAATGATTGCTGACTCGACAATATCTTCCAGCTGCCTCAATAAATCTTTCAATGCAACAATTGGAAGTAGGGGAAGAACGAACCATGATAACATTCAGGAGACAGTCTGATGTAATGACCGGTCAAGAAGGTACTGGAGCCAGTGTATATGTGGTCAGCCTAGAAAGGGGAGTGTGATCTCTCTAGGGAAGCCTGTCACAAGAGTGTTACAGGGGATGAAAGCACACCACATTTAATCTTCCAAGACGAAGCACTGGAGGCCAGCAGAAATATCCGGGTCATTAAGTCCTGAAGAAATTGTGTCTAATAAGGACTTAGTAAAGGATATCCTACCATTCTTTAAGGGTATTGGCTGGTTTTACTTGCGGGCAACAGCAAGCTGAAAACATTGGTGTTTTGTCTTCATGTGTAAATCAAACCAAATCAAATAACTTATTGGCTTTTCCCATGGAAGGTGGTAGATCCGTAATGACAATGGAGAAGAATTCAGAAGGCTGGGGAGACTCACCAATATCAAACCATGCAGGCTTCTCTTTTATACTTCATGGAAATGTTGTGACTGTTCCTCCAACAACACAACAGGCACTTCATCAACAGAGTGAGTACTCTCTTCCTAGTAAACTGAATGTCAACAGAATACACACCTTAAATATTCCTTTCTTTATTCTAATTCCTAGAGCCAAACTACCTTAATACAAAACTACCTAATACACAGACACAATGAAATCAAAATATAACAAAGAATTGCCATGTACAACAACCTAAGTTCTTCATATTTTACCTTTAATGAGTACAGTTCAGTATAAGCTGTTTAACTGCAAGGTCCCTACATAGTCAATAATAAACAAACATTCAGGGTAACACCAGAGAGCAACAGACAAATCAGCATTCTCAAGTACCTTGAGGCTGTACACTACATAAAGTAAAAAATTTGGCATATCCCATGGGCCATTTTACAAAGATTTCAGATAACAGAATTTTGAAACTTCCTGGCAGATTAAAACTGTGTGCCAGACATAAGACTCGAACTCGGGACCTTCACCTTTCGCGGGCAAGTGCTCTACCAACTGAGCTACCCAAGTACGACTCGTGCCCCGTCCTCACAGCTTTACTTCTGCCAGTATCTCGTCTGCTGCCTTCCAAACTTTACAGAAGCTCTCCTGCGAACCTTGCAGAACTAGCACTCCTGAAAGAAAGGATATTGCGGAGACATGGCTTAGCCATGCTCGGTCCGGCACACAGTTTTAATCTGGCAGGAAGTTTCATATCAGCACACACTCCGCTGCAGAGTGAAAATCTCATTCTGGAAACAGAATTTTATTTCTCTGAGTGCAATTAATACTGGAGTGTTTACTTTCAATTACTTATCATAATCAACATTGGTCATTCAGCAAATAAATTTATAAACACAAAGAGAATATGCAAGGATGAAAGGAAATAAAAGTTCTTGATCCTTTTGCCATGAAGCCTCTGTACCAGCAGCTTAAAGAGCACAGAAATACATACTACACCAATCCGCCGTGGAACATACGTATTACGTGAACAGATCAGTACATTTAGTGCTCACCACACTCCAGTTTCTCTTGATATAGTTCTTAAAGGCAACTGCTCCAGCAATTCGTATAGTCATGTCAGCATCTTTTCTGTCGACTAAATGCAACAGCAGTAGAGGATAGTTTTGATTCACTTCAACCGACTCCAGAAACTTTTCGGCTGTAATGAATAAGAGGTTATAAAATAATGATCTATTCTTCTGGGATTTACACAGCAACATCAGTTTGTCAACACCCCCCATGTTCTAAGTTTTGACTTTCACTTTCTTTAAATGAATTTATTACCTGGTCTCCTGATTTCACTGTCTGGATTCAGTGTGTGCTGTAGATACTGGGATAACGTTTTCAAATTTTCGTCACTTAACTCCATGTTATGAGAGTGGCACTGCCGGTGACACAACGGCTCTGCTAAAACTTGGCCGCTGTACAAACGACGAGTATTAAACTTCTCAAGCCTTCTGTTTACCGTCCGTGCATAAACAGTCAACAGAAAACTACGTAGCAAAAAACATGCCGAATAAGAAGAATAATTGTGCAATCGTAAATCTAAGTATCACAAACTTTTCCCGGCGACAAACAGAAACCGTTCCAAAGTCTTTCTTTCAAAGATATACTGCTAACCGTAAACTGACATTAAAACCGTCGTGTATACAAAAAAGAAGTGCGCAGAGTCGCAGACCAAGGAGACTCATCTCTGACATGTAAATCTTGTTGGTAGGAACATAGAGTAGATATTTACTCTACGGGTAGGAAGGGAGTTGTAATTACGTCACAAACTTTAAGCCGAGGTCCGCCATCTTAAGTAGACCAAAACATTATTGCGTCAGCAAAGAGACATACCAGTGTCGAGTTTGTGCCTGTTCTGAGACGTCATGTCCGACTTCATTTAAACTCTTCTGCCGGGAGAGTTAATTTGGAGCTGGAATGAGTAGTTGGGTCGCGTGCGATGTCACATATTGGTTTGGTTCCTGTTGATTCTCTCAGTAGGTGGGATTATAATAGACATGGCCTACATCTCAACAGGAAATGGAATGATAAACTGGCTGGGCTAATAGCAAGAAATGTAAGTGGGGGAGGCACTGACATGAGTGGTAATATACCAGTGGTCATAGGTGTCGAAGCAGCATTTTTTTTTAGGATAGGTAGGACAGAACGAAGTCAAAATCGGAGAGAAGTAAAGACTGAAACAAACCTTCAGTTTCAGAAAGAAATCAAACATCATAATCCTGGCACATTGGATTAGTGAACACAGCTGTTGGTTAAAAATTTAAAGCAATCAGCGGAAATTTTATTTCCAACCCATTTCGTCTCGGTAAATGTGAAATGCCTACTATCTTTATTGCTTACAAATATCCAAGGGCTTGGATGTCAAATTAATGAACTACTTATGTGCATTGATAAATTAGAGTAATCGAACCCAGTTGATATAAGCTGCCTTTCTGAACATCATGTGACCACTGGTATAGATATGTTAAAACTTACAGAATTTAAGTAAGCCTATTACTTCTCTAGACAAAATATGGCGAAAGGGGGAGTTGCCTCATTTGTTGAAAACAGTTTTAAATTTAAGAATACTGACATTAATAAATTTTGCTTAGAGCTGCACTTAGAAGCATTTGTAACAGAGATAGAATTTCATAATAGGTCCTTTATAATAGTGGCCATATACAGAGCACCTTAGGAAATTTCAACCTTGAAGATTTATTACCTCATCTAAAATTAAAAAACAAAGAACTAGTGGTTGCTGGTGATTTTAATATAGATGTCCTGAAAAACACTGTCTGTGAATAAATTTCCCAACTAGGGTATACAAATGTTCTAAGCCTGCCATTAGTAATATCTTTATAGATAATTCTAGGCAACTGAGCCACATTACAAAACCAGTAGTAAATGGGCTATCTGACCATGACATGCAACACCTAACATTAAATTTCGAAAATTGTCATGGTAAAACATCTATCAGAACTGAGTACAGAAGTCCAATAAAACAGTCAAAAACTAAGAAATTTAGGAGATTGCTCAAAGAAATTAATTGGATGGATGTTTACAGCATCAAAGACACAAATGAAAATACAAAACATTCATTAATAAAGCTAGCACCTTATTTGAAACTTGTTTTCCCCTGAAGGTAACTCAAATTAAGTAGAAGTCTAACAAGAAACCATGGATCACACAAAGGATAAAGATACGTGAGACAAAAAGGAAACTCTGTCTGGTATGTAGGGACACCTTTGATACTACATTATAGCTCATTACAAAATTTACTGTAAAATACTGAAGGAGGTTATCCAAAAATATAAACACCTGCATTATGAGAAGAAGATAAATACATCCAGCAATAAAATAAAAACAATATGGGGTATAGTTAAGACAGAGACAGATAGCACCAGAAACGAGGAGGAACAAATACTTATAAAAATAAATGAAACCCTGGTAACAAACGCATGTTGTGCCGTAAACCATTTAAACAAGTATTTTGTCTCTGTTACTGATAGCATGGGTTTGTCAGGTTCAGTAAATAATGCAATAGAATATCTGAGACCAGTGCACTCAAGCAATCTCAGTAAAATGGAATTGACACTTACTTCACCCAAAGAAATAGAATCCATCATAAACACCTCTAAATCAAAGCATTCTAGTGGTTATGATAACATATCAACAAAGTTAATAAAAGAGTGTTCATGTGAGTTTAGTCATATCTTAAGTTATTTGTGTAATCAATCACTTATCACAGGAACATTCCCGGACTGGATTTAATGTGCAGAAGTTTTACCTCTCCTCAAGAAAGGGGACAAAGAAATGGCGCCAAATTGCCGACCGGTCTCACTTTTGCCAGCTTTTTCAAAAAAAATTTGAAAAGGTTCTGTTCCAGCGTCTACTTAAGCATCTTAGTGATAATAACATACTGTCTAAGCCACAATTTTGGTTTCTTAAGGGTTCTGATATTGTGAAGGCTATTTACACTTACAGTTAAAAGTCTTTAATTCATTGGACAACAAATTAGAGATAACTGGCATATCCTGTGACCTGTCAAAGGTTTTTGACTGTGTGAATCACAGCATTCTTTTAAGTAAATTAAAATATTATGGCATCACTGGTAGTGCTGCAAAGTGGTTTCAGTCATATCTTACTAATAGAAAACAAAGGGTGTCATTACATAACACTTATGCGGTAGGCAATCAGACATCATCTGACAGGGAAGAAATTACATGGGGTGTTCCCCAAGGTTCCATACTAGGACCACTACGTTTTCTTGTGTATAGTAATGACCGGCTATCTGTTACATTACCAGATGACACGTGTGTCTTATTTGAGAGATGATACAAACATTGCAATAAATAGTAAATCAAATATAAATTTAGAAAGGGGAGCTAATCAAATTTTTACTGAGATTAATAAGTGGTTCATAGCCAATTCACTGTCATTAAACTTTGAAAAGACTCACTATATGCAGTTCAGAACTTCCAAGAGATATGAGTCCAGTATTCAGCAACGCATATTTTCAATAAGTTACCAGCAACCAGTAAGAGTTTAGTTTCAGACAGGGCACAATTTAAACATAATGTAAAAGAATTTTTGGTCGCCATCTCCTTGTATTCCATCCATGAATTTCTCAACAAGTGCAGTAGACCACTTTAATGAATATTTATTATATTTAATTTTTGACAATACTTGGTTGTAACAGTCAATTAACTTCCTACTGTGTGAATGATGGATGTATGGAAAGCATATGTAAGTCTTATGTTTGTAAATGCTTGGTTGTAACAGCCAAGTAACTACCTACTGTGTGAATGATGGATGTATGGAAAGCAGATGTAAGTGTTAAGTCTGTATATAGTGGAAGTTTAATTTTAAATCTTGTACGTAATTTGACTGTTCTTAACTGAGAATCATCGAAGCGAATTATTTACTTTAATTTTTGACAATACTTAGTTGTAATAGCCAAGTAACTAAGTACTGTGTGAATGATGGATTTAATGAAAGCAGTTGTAAGTATTAAACCTGTAAATATTATAAGTTTAACTTTAATTCATGTACATAATTTTAATTTTAATTACTGACTAAAATCTGTCTTTAATTAAAAAACAAATAGCTTATAAATGATCAGCTTGGAGGCATATTTACAAGAAAAATTGATGTTAATACAAAATTACTCGTTCCTCAAGATTTATCATGCAGATGATGCATGGAACACGAAAGTAACTAACTACTGGTGCATCGCAATGAATAGTGAAGACTTCTATTGTTTGAATACCTCTACACGAAATTCGGAAGTAAAATTAAGCAGATGATCAAAGTAGATGTACATTCCAATTGTGATATGTTTGTTTATCCTTGAAAAACTGACAGAGTTACTGGCGAGAAGTATTCTGAGAAAAGAAGCAAACCTGTTGTTGTTGGAAAGGTAACACTATATATTACACAGTTTATGGCGGCATTACTAAAAAAAAAACTCACATGCATGTTAGAGCATAATATCCAGTTCAGAGGATATAAGCATTTGAGACCATTCCCTTAATCGCATTAACAGTATAGCACAGTGCTGGAATATGTTTAAAGCATTACATCTTTTTTGCCCTGTAAATTGCTCTTATTGGTCACACACTGAATGATGTCTCATAAGAGAACATGGGTAATCTACAGTGAAACTAATACACTGACAATCCAATAAACTAGTCTGCATGGAAGTTCTGTTTCTCTGACATTTCAATAATCGTTCACATTACTGACATGCACAAGATATGACTGCATGCCTTGATTCTTCCCTCATTGCGCAGGTTTATGGGCATCAAAGAACATGTAGGTATCTTTCTTTGCAAACATGAACATGAAAACTTTGTGTATATGAGCTGAAAGCTGAAGATGTAACAAAAAAGAAGCAACAAGAGATCAGTACCAGTAAGAAAACAAGCATTGATTTCGAACTTCCAGCTTCACTTGCTATCGATACAAAGAAAGTAAAACCAGAATTAAACAGATAACGAACCGATACCTTACACATCACTTCCCTTCTTTTCTTGTTACCCGAAATAGATCAACACTGACGAGGCCATATGTCTCGTATTACTAGAGCAGATACGCATTTAAGAACAGAAAAACGTTCGAAATTGCTGACCTCACACTACACTACTTTAGTATTTAAAACAGTTTTTGCGTGCTCACAACAGAAATAATGAACAAGACGCAAAAGTAAACAGTAGTCTGCTAATCGTTTAGGCTATTTGAGATGGCAGGAGGCCCCGCCCACTCTGGCTTCAAAACAACATACAACATAAGTCTATACTGCCACCTCCCTTCCTTTTTTTACCTCCATGATGGTAACATACCTAATTTTGTTAGGTCCCGGTTTTCATTCTGAAACAAACATATTTCATTCACCATAGTCGATGTTTTTGTAGAGCCTGAAACTGTTACTTATGATTTAAAAAATGAGACAGTGCACCAGACACATATTTTTCAGGTTTAGCTGACTAACAAGATTCAAGGGCTTCATTTCATCATGGTGTGCAAATCTTTACCTGTAAGAATTTGCCCTTGATAAAAGATTAAAGTTTGAAATGCGTTGTGCTAAGCAAGAAAAATATATCACATTGGCCATCACGTCAAATCATGTCATGTTCCATCCTGTAAAAATATTCTACAATGCATTTGAAATGGCGGCATCCACACTGGAAATCCCATCCCATCACATCATTTCATGGTATCATCAAGGTTACTAGGCAAAACAGTTTTGACAGCTGACATTATATGTCCACTGTTGATCATGTGACCCCCATGCACATCTGAGTCATTCCTCTCGAGATATAACCACGTGCAGATCTTCATATTTAGTTTTGTTGTGGTTTAGTGCTTAATATCAGTTTATTATTTGTTATGAAATTGTTTTGTTTCGTTATTCCTTTTGTAGAAACTTATCGTAAGTGATGAAAGAGGAATTGAAGCAGTGAGAGAGCAGTCTGAATTGTATGACGCAAGACCACCAAATTACTTGCCCTCTACTACATTTGTAAAGCTGATTTTTATACATACCAGTACGGTATCTAATATCTTACAACGAAATGCATTCAATATAGCTGCAAATTGAAGTGAAAAAAAGACTGTGGGTAAAATCAGATTGATTAGTAGGTGGAATTTATTTGTATATCGCCAAGAATTTGTAGAGTTTCATATAAAAATTGACTGAAATCTTCAGACACTGCTAATTGTTTGTTTAAATTTGCGTTTGTGGCTGTTTATTTATTGTTAAGTAGCTTTCTGGATTGTGTATGAAGAAGTTTTGCAGGCAACAGTGGTCAATATTTATGAGGCCTCACTAGCTAACCCCAGTACAAGTAAGGCATTCAAACAATTAGAAGCCTAATACAACGTGTAAAGGAAACAGATGAACCTCAAAGAGAAAGATATTGAGGGAGACATGACTGTTGTACAAAAATTTGCACTGGACTAGCAACAAAGCTTAATCTTAAACAAACCAATATTACATGGGATATGATGGCAGCTCAAAACACTGCATTTCTTTTAGTGATTCTGAGTGCAATGTGATGTAGCAAATGAAAAAAAAAAACTTATACTTAGACTTTCTAAAGTGCAAAATGAAGATTCCTCTACCTCGAGCTTCTTGTATAGCACATCAAATTTCCTTTCTGCACCACATAATGATATTTGTAGGAACCACATTCTTTTTTTTGTATTGTTTTGCACTTCCGTCTTCCTTCTCTAATATTCAAGCGATCCCTGCAAGCTGAAAACCGCCTGAGTCCAATAAATGTTATTTTCAAACACATGTGGACTCAATAAACCACGTACATAAGCTACCACATGCTGTGTAGTACACTTTGCGCAGGGTACAGGTCACAAGTATTGTGAAGCCAGGTGCTAGCATCCACCAGGTGACAGACGATATAAGGAATTTGTGCCACGATTTTGGCAAAAAGGATCAGGTTATTGTAGAAAGTGGAGTTGGTAAAATCTGGTAATGACAGTAATGAGGCCATTAGGGGTGACCTGGATGAATTACAAGTAGCACCTACACATACAAATGTTAGTTTTCTGGAGGTCCTGCAGCGCCATGACCAGCCCTGGGTTAACACTGCTGTTTACAATGTAAGCGACGAGTTGAGCAGGCAGCAGATGAGTAAATTGAAATCTCACAAAAGTGCTATAATTGTTGCTACAATTGGAAGATGGGGATCAACTAGACATGGCCTACACCTGAATCAGAGACAGAAAGATAGTTTTCCTGAGCTTCTTACAGGCAATATAATGGGCAGCCACCAACACACAAAGCGAGATCCCTGTGGTTACTGGTACCTTTTTTAGATTAGAATCAGGATTCCGGCACCCTGTTTTGAAATAAGTCGAAAAAGCAGAAGAACCCCACAAAGTACTTCAGAATGCTCAGAAAACGAAAGTGGGCTTATTTTATCAAAATATTAGAGGATTGAGTAATAAGTTAGAAGAGCTTCTTGTCGGTCTGGAAAATTTAGAGAGCTCTAAGAAGACAGGCATCCTGTGTGTGCCAGTCAGAACACAACACAACCATAGGTTTAGATAAGTTACATACAAAACATTACACTCTAGCATCTTACTCACGAAAAACTAAGTGGGAAAATGAGTAATTCTTACACACATTAAGACAGAACGCAAGTTCAAATATACTGAGAAAAATAGAGTATGTAGTGAACAGTGCATACAAGTGTGTGTTTGTGAATCAATACTCAAAAATAGTCACTTTTAATTGCAAACTGTATATAGCCCCCAATGGGAAATTTTGAACTATTTATGAGCCATCTGGACTCCTTGCTGTGCTATCTGTCAGATGGCAACATGCAGTTAATGATCTGTGGTGACTTCAGTGCAGATTTTTAAAGGATTCTGACAGGATTTTTTTTCGGAAAACTTATTTAGATCATATAGGTTGACTTCATTAATTAACTGTATAACACACATTGGTAAAGACAGTGGGATCCTAATCGATAATGTTCTCTAGTGATGCTCAAAGCAAGAAAAAAATTATTTACCCAGCATCAAATGCCCTCTCTGATCGTGATCCACAATCTGTTTGGATAAAGAACACAGTGCATTACAGTATCAATACTCCTCAGTAGAAATGTTAGAATAATTAATGACTCCAGGACAAATGTTTTTACGAAACATTTACAAGAGACGACCTGGGATTAAATATATGATGGAACAAATGCAAACATAAAATGTAATGTATACCCTGATAAATTCATATCGTTATTTGCAAATAGCTAATCAGAGAGGATATTGAATGGCCATGTAAAAAACCATGGATCACTAGAGGTATTATACTATCTTGTGGAACGAAAAGTGACATCTACCTGTTGGCAAGATCAAGTAGAGATCTTGCAGCAGTTGCATGCTATAAATCTATTCAAATTTACTAAGGAAACTTATTGAAAAATCAAAGAACATGTACATAACATCAGAAACCAGTAATTCTGACAAAAGACTTAAGTCGTTGTGGAATATTGTGAAATGAGGGACAGGAAAACCAGCCACAGAATAGAATAACATCATTATTGAAATGAATAAAGGGTTGTAACTGATGAGTTACCGGTAGGAAATACACATGGTGGCCCACATGTAACCAGTATGCCTCATGTCTGAGATTCAGGAAACAATAAACCAACTCAAAACGTTACATTAGACTGGATTTACTTTCATTCGAAATGATCTGTAGTGAGGAGGTCCTCCAGAATGTAGAACATGTCAGAAAAACAATAGTACATGACAAATGTTTACAACTAAAACAAATAATCTAATGTACCTAAACCAAAAAAAGAATAGATAATAGTAACGTTAAAAACATGTACTTACCTATTTACAAGAGATGTTGGTAATGGTGACAATGTGCATTCAGGCATTGCTGACTTCGTGTAACGACGTTACCAGCAACACATGTGATTCTGCTGGCTTGATGTTGTTAAATCTCTAGTAATGTTCCGTTTAAGATCGTCTATTGTGAGAGGATTTTCAGAATACACTTTGTTGTTTAGTGCACCTCATAAATAAAAATCATGTACATTTACACAGATAACCTGCAAATCACACTTAAGTGCCTGACAGGGGGTTAATCGAACCACCTTAACACTAATTCTCAAGAATTCCGATTTAGAACATTGTGCAGAGAAAGCGAACACCTATTTCTTTGCATATGAGCTCTGAATTCCTTTATTTTACTATGATGATCGTTTCTCCCTGTTTAGGTCGGTGTCAACATCATATTTTCGCATTCGGAGAAGAAAGTTGTTGACTGAAATTTGGTCAGAAGATTTCGCTGCAACGAAAAACGTCTTTGTTTGAATGATGGCCACACCAGATTGTGTATTATGTCAGTGACACTTTCCCCCCTATTTCGTGATAATACGAATGTTCTTCTCTTCATTGAACTTTTTCTATGCATTCCATTAATCCTATCTGATAAGCCTCCAAGACCATGAAGCAATTCTCGAAAAGAGGACGGACAAGTGTAGTGTAGGAGTCTCTTTAGTAGATCTGTTACATTTTCTAAATCTTCTGCAGATAGAACGCAGCCTTTGGTTTTCCTTCCTCAAAACATTTTATATGTGTTCTTTCCAATTCAAATTGTTCGTAATTGTAATTCCTAGGTATTTCGTTGAATTTACAGCCTTTACATTTGACTGATTTATCATGTAACTGAATTTTAACAGATCCCTTTTAGAGCTCATGTGGATGACAACACTTCTTATTACTTAGTGTCAACTGCGAAATTTCGCACCATATAGATAACTTTTCTAAATCGTTTTGCAATTTGTTTTGACCTCTTGATGATTTTACTAGACAAAAAATGACAGCATCATCTGGAAGCAATCTAACAAGGCTTCTCAGGTTGTCCTCCTAAATCATTTATGTAGTTAAGGAGGGTCTATAACACTACCCTGGGGAATGCCAGAAATCAATTCTGTTTTATTTGATGACTTTCCATCAGTTACTATTACCTGTGACCTCTATGACAGGAAATCACAAATCCTGTCCCATAACTAAGGCGATATTCCATAAGCATGCAATTTTACTACAAGCTTCTTCGATCATACAGTGTCAAAAGTCTTCTGGAAATCTATAAATAGGGAATCAATTTGAAATACCTTGTCAGTAGCACTCAACTTCTTGTGTGTAAGGAGCTAGTAATGTTTCACAAGAACAATGTTTTCTAAATCGTTGTTGATTGTGTGTCAATAGAATATTTCTTCAAGGTAATTAATAATGTTAGAACACAATATATGTTCCGAATTACTGCTGCATATCGACGTTAATGATATGGGTCTGAAATTTAATGGATTACTCCTACTACCTTTCTTGAATATTGGTGTGACCTGTACAGCATTCCTGTCCTTGCGTACGGATCTTTTATCTGCGAGTAGTTGTATATGATAGTTAAGTATGGAGCTATTGCATCAGCATACTCCGAAAGGAACCTAATTGGTATACAGTCTGGTCCAGAAGACTTACTGTTATTAAATGACTGAAGTTTGCTTTACTACTCTGAGGATATCTACTTATAATTTATTCATGTTGGCAGCTGTTCTTGACTCGAATTCTGCAATATTTCGATTGTCTTCATTGGTGAAGGAATTTCGAAACGCTGTGTTTAGCAACTCTGCCTTAGCAGCACAGTCATCGATAGTATTTCCATTGCTACTGCCCAGAGAAAACATTAGTTGTGCCTTGAAGCTAGCATACAATCAGAACCTCTTTGGGTATTCTGCCAGGTTTCGAAAAAAAGTTTCACTGTGGAAACTATTATAAGTATCTTGCTTTGAAGGCTGTGCAAAATTTCGATCTTCTGTAAAAGATCGCCAATCTTAGAGATTTTGCGTTCGTTTGAATTCAGCATGCTTTTTTCGTTGTTTCTGGAACAGTGTTCTGATCCTTTTTGGTACCAAGGGGGTCAGCTCTTGTTTGTTAATTGATTTAGTATTGTAAAGGTCTACGGGTTTGTACATAGCTGTACAGTACGTAACACGCTCTCGACAGCCGACCAATCTTGGAATGCTGACAATCTGCTTGGTCAGTAAACGTGCGTCCAGCTGCAGTGCGACACAGGAGAGTAAGCCAGTGGCAGTGCGAATATGTCTCTCTTCTTAGCTCACCATGGAGCCTTTCGATACGACCATAAATACCTGGTGTTAGGATGTCAGACACAGTAATGATGGGTGCGCATAGCGTGCATGTTTTATAACCAGTCTTTTGTTAATAAACTGTTTAAACTTACTTCTCAGTGTTCGCAGATTCTGTACATCAAGGGCATACTGCTTACAAATCCTGACAAATATTTCGTGTAATTATCATCTGGGGGCAACAACACAAACAACCTCCTTATAGAAGTGGTGTCAGAAGTAGGATAATTATGGAAAATCTACAGTCCTGAAGAGGTGCAGCACAATGTGAACGTCGAGCAGCAGCAGCATGAACACCTTCCGACTATGCAGAGACATCTAACGCTGGAATTCAGGTTGATCTGCTCCAGTTTGGCTACAATACAAAAGGGATTGATGGATTTTTAGTTTACGCTTGAGTGACTTATGGGCAATGAATTAGATGAAATGCCACAACCCAGCCAGAGTAACGTTGTCGATCTACAAACTGTTATTAATGAACTGCAAGAAGAGATTTGGCAGATAAAAGCAGAAAGAAGCGAGCGTAACATTCTGAAGGACTTGTGAAATAATTGTTCATGCAGTCAATAAAGAATTTTTCATTATTGTCATCAGTACCAGTGTTTAGTGGGAAACCCGTTGATGTGAAAATGTATTTTCGTAAACTTGAAAGTGCCGCCCTGTTAGGGACAGATTCCGATAAGCTAATGGTTGCCAAATTAAGAATTCAGGGACAAGCACAAGATTTCATTAGCGTGGAGCCTACTTGTGTGAAAACAAAAGATTACAATGAGTTTAGAACGGTTGTAGTTCAGAGATTTAAATATAAAAACGCGATCAGATTTTACAGAGAGCAGCTTTACAGTTGGTGAATGCAACAAGACGAATCTATAATCTATCGAGCAGTTTGCCGACAGAATTCGAAACATCAAGGTTCAAACGAACGAGTTAGTAAAATATGAAAATGAAAATAGCATTCAGTTGTTCGAAGCCAATCAGGGAGCCTTGGACACATTTATGCATGGGTTGTACGGAGAGGAAGTAAGCAAATCTGTTAGTTTGGCACGTTTTAAAACGTTTCAGGAAGCAGTAGAATCAGCTGTTGGTTTCGTTGAAGCACTAAGACGACCGAATGATATGCAGAAATAAGAACTCATAGTTTTCAACACAACAGTACAATGCTGCAGATGCAATAAGCTGGATCACAAGCATAAGGATTGTAAAGAGAATCGTATCTGCTTTAATTGTGGAATGCATGGTCATGTTTCGAGAGATTGTCGCAACAAGAAAAAAGGTAATGCGAACAACAAACAATCTGCCAGATCTTTAAACGAGTATGGGGACACATGGGCCACCACTCCGTCAGCCCCTGCCAGAGTGATTCCTGTTAGTTCCAGCGAAAATCAGACCGAAAATGACTTCGTGATAGGTGCTGTATATCGTGGGAGAAACATCAGACTATTGATACAGGAGCACAGACCTCATTAATGTGGTGTTGTATAGGTAAACGGGGTAAATTGAAACCGCCGCTACTAAAAGTGCGAGGGTTAAACGAAGGAAAACTCTGTAACTATGGAGAAGTTGATAATTAATTCTTGGGCAAGGCCAAGATGAAGGTGAAAATAAAGATAAAGCTAAATACACAGCAAGGGTGCAAGTAATTTCAAATAACGAAAAGCATTACGATGGTGTATTTCGGTTTGATTTCTTGTCCGCTAACGAGGCAGAGACATTCGTCTCAGAAAGAAAGATCAGACTAGGCTGTAGCAACTACAACCAGGGAAATAGTTCTTTAGATCGTACTCAAAGGGGCATTAATACTGATGTCATGGGAATGGACGGCCCAAATGATGCATCAGTTCAGACCGTCCGAGTCGATGTTCAAATTGATCAGCCTCAACAAATTCCCAAGGGAGCAGGAAAGACAATCTGTGTTGAAGTTAAGACACCCTGAGGCAAGAAGGAACTTTGTTATTCATTGAGCGATCCGAGAAAAGTGAGTTACTGGATACAATGCATTGTTATGTTGGTAGAAGTTTAGGTGTCGCTTCAGTGGTGAGACAGAATGTCACAAAAGTCCCGGTTACAATAACGAATATGAGCAATGAGGATGTTGTTTTGCCATGAGGAACGAAAGTTGCTCAAGTGTCGAGCGTTAGTAAAAGTAACGTAATACATATTCCAGATGAGGTAAGTTAATAATGAACTGAAGAGCAAGATCTGGAAGAAGATATAACATTTGACAGCTGATGAACAGAAGATTTTAGAGCCTCTTTTGCTGAAGTATGCAGATTTATTCCGGGAACATGCAAATTTACCTGTCACTCATTTAGTTCAGCAACATATTCATACAGGGAATGCAGCCCCAATCACACAGAAACCTTACCGAATACCATTCAGTCAAAGAGAGTTGGTAGAAGACATGGTTAAAGAACAATTAGAAGCTGGAATTATAAAACCAAGAGATCCTTCAGACCCACCATGGTGTTTGCCTATTGTAATTGTAAAGAAGAAGTCCATTTCTGGAGAACCACAGTTCCGTTTTTGTGTTGATTACCGATCTTTGAATGCTGTGACCACACCTTACATTTACCCCTTACCAAATTTAGTGAAAACATTGGATTACTTGGGTAGATGCTGATTTTTTTTTTACTACTGAGCGAGATGGCGCAGGGGTTAGCACACCGGGCTTGCATTCAGGAGGAAGATGGTTCAAACCCACGTCCAACCATACTGATTTAGGTTTTCTGTGCTTTCCCAAAATCGCTTCAGGCAAATGCCAGGATGGTTTCTGTGAAAGAGAATGGTAGATTTCCTTCCCCATTCTTCCCTAATGCGAGCTTCTGCTCCGTCTCTAATTACCTCCTAGTTGATAGGACGTTAAACACTAAGCTCCTCCTCGAATTTTTTCACTATGTGATTTAACGAGTGGTTATCACCAGTTAACAGTGCATCCAGTTGATCAAGCAAAAACTTCATTTGTGACTGCCACAGGAATATACAAGTATCTTCGTATGCCATTTGGACTTTGTAATGCTCCAGCTACGTTTCAGTGCCTGATAGATTCAGTGTTTCAAGGGCTCACCCCAACACAAGCACTTGTTTACCTAAATGATGTAATAATTTTTGTTGAAAACTTGAAGCAGCATACTGAGGGACTACAAGCTGTTTTTGAGCCTATAAGAAGTGCAAACCTGCCTTTATCAATAGATTAATGTCATTATGCACTAAGTTAATTCCCTTAGTCATGTTATGACCAGTGAAGGTGTTCGACCTGATTCAAAATTAATTGAAGACGTAAAGAATTTTCCTGAACCATAGAATTTGAAAGAGCTACAATCATTCTTGGGACTGTCAAATTTCTACAGACGATTTATAGCTGGTTTTGCAAATGCAGCACGTCCAGTGACACAGCTACTGAAGAAAGGAGCCACATTTAATTGGCCAACAGAATTCAAAAAGCCAATGGAAGAACTTAAAACTGCCCTGACCACAGCCCCAGTGTTAGCCTATCTGGATTTCAGTAAACCTTTTAATCTTTCAACAGATGAATCCAATTTTGCCATAGGTGCAATCTTGTCTCAATAAGTTGACAGTCATGAACATCCAATCTCATTTGCTTGCAGACAATTAAACAAAGCAGAATGTAATTGTACTAGTACTGAGAAGGATCTTTTTGTTTTGGTTTTTGGCATAACACATAACAGATGTTTCTTAACAGGAAGACAATTTACAGGTATTACAGAACATGCCGCACTTAAATGGCTGTTGAGCTTAAGGGATCCAAGTTCCAGATTAACAAAATGGGTTTTAAGACTGAGTGAGTAGCAATTTAAGGTTATTCACTGACCTGGTAAGCAACATGTCAATGCTGATCCAATGAGCCGAAAAGTCAATGTTTGTTTTACCATAAGTCGAGAAGATGAGTTAAAGGCAGCTCATAAAGATTGTCCACAATGCAAATTATGGAAAAATGATCAATGTTTTGTCGAAATACATGGATTATTGTACAAAATCACTAGTAAAAGAAACCGCCTAGTTATTCCAGAAAGCATGAAAGAGCAAATAACGAGAGAACAACACAATTATTTATTATCAGGATATTGCAGTAAAAAAGCAACAGACATTAAAATACATCAAATATTTTGCTGGTCGAGTCGCAAAGCTGATTTTTTCGATTTTGTTCCTGTAACAGACGGAATAATTTAGGAAAAAGTAGAGCACCATTGCAAGAATGCCAGAGACAAGTGAACCGTTTGAAAGAGTAGGACTAGATGTTGCAGGACCAAAGATGGAAACAAATACATATTGACAATGTTAGATAATTTGAATAGATACCATCTCATGATACCAATACCTGATCAAAGCGCCGAGACTATAGCTAAAATTTTTGTGGAAGAATGGATTCTTTAGTTTGGATCACCATTAAGTATAATTCGTGAGCAAGGAACGAATTTTATGAGTGAATTATTTAAACAGACTTGTAAGCTCATGCAAATCACTCCATTAAGGACTACACCATCACACCCTGAAGGAAATGGAAGAGTCGAGCGAGTCCACAGAACAATTATTGAAATGGTTAGCCATTATGTGAGCACGACAATTGGGATGTCTGTTTACCATACTTGGTAAGTTGTTGCAATGCCAAAATGCACAGCTCAACTGGCCTAAGTTCATATGAGATTGTCTACAGAAGAAGAATGCATTCACCTTTGGACTTGGCACGATCGACTTCTGGAATCAGCAATGAACACATAAGGGACCTAGCACGCTAACTAAACGAAGCATGGAGTGAAGTGAAACAGTGAAATCATCAATCCTTTCTTCAGCAAGCATCACAACACGACCGCCAAGCAGCAGTGCCACAGTATCGAGTTGGAGATCTTCTGTATCTGAGCAATGTGATGCTAAAGAAGAGTCAAGTCAAAAAGCTTAAGCAGTTTTGGAAACCACCATTTCCAGTCTTGGAGATGTTGTCGCCAGTCACTCTTAAGCTCCAACTGCCCTTTCGTTCTTTGTCGTTCATGTCAATCACGTAAAACCATTTCTGGACAGATTTCCTGTAGCGTCAAAATAGGATGAGGACTGACCGAGAGGCAGACCTGTTGTTCTCAAACCCAGTAAGCGAGAATCGCGAGGTTGCAGTCCAGACTTCGAGGCCGAGACTTCGCCACATTCTGAGCGATCCTGTTCGAGACACTCCTACAATCTGCGTAAACGTGTGTAGTGTGTGAGAGCGCAATGTGTGTGTTTATTTCAGCTGCGTGCTTATGTCAATGTGTTGTGAAAATTTAGTATTGAAGCTATTACTTGAGTGCACATGTGAAGCTAAACCTTGTATTCAAAAGGTTATCACAAGAAATTCCTTTATTTTTTATTCATTGTTAACTCTAGTATTTAGAACTAATTAACCATGTCCATTTTTATTCTAATGTTTGCTATGATTGCGTATTCTACCAATTCTGTAATAGTAGTACCACAGAGTACAGGAGTTTTTGTTTCAACCACGATCAGACATGGTAGTTTCAACAGTAATGCAAAATTTGTACTCAAGTACAATCTGAGTGAATTCCAGCAATAGTTCAGTTCTGCAAATTGATCTAATTCGTTCTGTTAGTAGTAATGATACAATTTTGGAAATGGGTACATCTTGGTATAATAACTGGATCACAGCCAAAATGCAGGTGGAGTCTACATTTGCTAATTATGAACAAGAGATAACTGTCTTTTTAAGCTTTTACCCCACAAAACTTTAATTAGGCATAATCGTGATAGGTTTGATTTTGGAGGGAGTATCCTACGTACTGTATTTGGTACTTTAACTAGTTGAGTTCTACTGGAATTTAAAGGCAAAATATTAGCTCTTGAACAACAGTCCAGTATAAATTCAACTAACCTCTCCAATAAAATTATTGTAATAAAGAATATTCAATGAACCATTACTAGCCACACAGTTTTCATTGAACAAATTGTAAAGCAATTTATCTCACATTTGTACGTAATTCGTAATGAATTGAACGTAAATATCCAAGATCTATTCCAAGGATTAAATGCTGTGAGTGCACACTTAGATTTAAACACTCATTTGTTAAGGATTACTGATAGTTTATCAAATGCTAAAACTGATGCCCTTAATTTAAGAATAGCCTTATGAAGTAGTTCAAATGATTGTTTGAGCTGTGTACTACTACACCCAGAACAATTTTTACAGATCCTACTATCAACTGAACGGAAGCTAGATGTAACATTTACTATGATATACCCTGTTAACAATTTATATGCTTACTACAAGTTAACCACCACACACTCTTTAATGATTCAAGATGAACTAACTGTTATTGTTTCTATACCCATTGCTAGATCAAAGCATAATTTTGAAATGTATACGATTTATATTTACCCTGTGAAATGAAGACAGGCAGGTATTCATGTAAAGTATGTTCTAAATGATTATCTACTGATAAGCAAGGACTGAAGATATTTTTTGTCCCTAAATAAAAATGATTTGCATATGTGTAAACGTAATCATAAGTTAATTTGCCCTGAAATGGCAGTATTCTTAGATAGTAGAGTGAGCAGCTGTGAGGAAGAATTGTTTATGAATCATCCCCCAAGAAATGAGTACCCTAGAATTTTAATGCATCTATATCGTCCATTTCTTAAACGAAGTTCTGAAGGTACAATTTTCTCATTTAACTCAACCCTTTCTACACTCCTGGAAATTGAAATAAGAACACCGTGAATTCATTGTCCCAGGAAGGGGAAACTTTATTGACACATTCTTGGGGTCAGATACATCACATGATCACACTGACAGAACCACAGGCACATAGACACAGGCAACAGAGCATGCACAATGTCGGCACTAGTACAGTGTATATCCACCTTTCGCATCAATGCAGGCTGCTATTCTCCCATGGAGACGATCGTAGAGATGCTGGATGTAGTCCTGTGGAACGGCTTGCCATGCCATTTCCACCTGGCGCCTCAGTTGGACCAGCGTTCGTGCTGGACGTGCAGACCGCGTGAGACGACGCTTCATCCAGTCCCAAACATGCTCAATGGGGGACAGATCCGGAGATCTTGCTGGCCAGGGTAGTTGACTTACACCTTCTAGAGCACGTTGGGTGGCACGGGATACATGCGGACGTGCATTGTCCTGTTGGAACAGCAAGTTCCCTTGCCGGTCTAGGAATGGTAGAACGATGGGTTCGATGACGGTTTGGATGTACCGTGCACTATTCAGTGTCCCCTCGACGATCACCAGTGGTGTACGGACAGTGTAGGAGATCGCTCCCCACACCATGATGCCGGGTGTTGGCCCTGTGTGCCTTGGTCGTATGCAGTCCTGATTGTGGCGCTCACCTGCACGGCGCCAAACACGCATACGACCATCACTGGAGGCGGGCTGCACGATGTTGGGGCGTGAGCGGAAGACGGCCTAACGGTGTGCGGGACCATAGCCCAGCTTCATAGAGACGGTTGCGAATGGTCCTCGCCGATACCCCAGGAGCAACAGTGTCCCTAATTTGCTGGGAAGTGGCGGTGCGGTCCCCTACGGCACTGCGTAGGATCCTACGGTCTTGGCGTGCATCCGTGCGTCGCTGCGGTCCGGTCCCAGGTCGACGGGCACGTGCACCTTCTGCCGACCACTGGCGACAACATCGATGTACTGTGGAGACCTCACGCCCCACGTGTTGAGCAATTCGGCGGTACGTCCACCCGGCCTCCCGCATGCCCACTATACGCCCTCGCTCAAAGTCCGTCAGCTGCACATACGGTTCACGTCCACGCTGTCGCGGCATGCTACCAGTGTTAAAGACTGCGATGGAGCTCCGTATGCCACGGCAAACTGGCTGACACTGACGGCGGCGGTGCACAAATGCTGCGCAGCTAGCGCCATTCGACGGCCAACACCGCGGTTCCTGGAGTGTCCGCTGTGCCGTGCATGTGATCATTGCTTGTACAGCCCTCTCACAGTGTCCGGAGCAAGTATGGTGGGTCTGACACACCGGTGTCAATGTGTTCTTTTTTCCATTTCCAGGAGTGTATTTACCTTAATAGTGTTGAAAAAGCATAATATACATAGCAGTTCATAATATCCATTCTGTACTCAAAAATCCGCCATCTCATTTCCCACATCCACCACTGCTGGCTGCTCACCTCCAACTGCGCAACGCTACGCGCTGTTCACATCCAGCTGCCGCTGCCCAACACTACAATGGCAGACAACAATGCAAACTAGCCACAGACTGCACACAGCACAGCCAGTGATTTTCATACAGAGCGCTATGTAACGTTGCCAATAAGAAAACATAAACAGCCTACTTACATAAAGAAAACATAAACAGCCTACTTACATAGCCCCCATGCTCCCCAAAAAAAATTTTACAAATTGTTTTGGGCAGTGGCCAATAATGATTTGAAAAAATTTTTCATAATTACAATAACAAAGATATCAAATGCACACACTTATTTATACAATGTTGGTCAAAAGCTAAAATTTTCTCACAGTCTGTAACAATAATGTACCTATAATAATTTTTTTTCTTTATGCATTTAGATAAATGTTTCTTTCTGAATTTATGTGAAATAATGTAAATATTATTTTAGATTTTTTTTCTTTTCGTGTCATGTTAAAGAAACTGTACACAACTTTTGAAATGAATGTCATTACTTATGTTAGATTTTAAGCAATTTGATAACCAAAGGAAAATGTATTTAATGTTAAAACTATTGTAAAATGTGTAAATTGTAATTTAAACACTTGGTCCATACGTAGGTAATGCATTAGGATAAGTGTAGTAGAAAACCTGTGGTGAATACCCTACCTGTAGGGGCGCGGGAAAAGGTGGATGCCAGCGAGCGCGGGAAAATGCACACTGGCGCGGATCGGCACAACGGGCTCAGTGAAACAGTCGGAGTTGAGCATCGGTCAGAGAAACATGTACTGTACCGAGGAGGCTATCTAGGAAAAGTGGATTCCATTAAGCCTCGGATGGGCCGATTCCGACGACTATTTGGCATGGCTATATTCTCAGGCACAAAACTGGAAAGATTACGACGCTAAGAAGAATGAAAGTGCCGATACTGTGAGAGCCTTAGCCGTTCTTGTATGTGTGCTGTGCGGCCCGCTATCTCGCTGCCCGCCATCCGCCTCAACGACGTGCACAGGTCAAACATTTATTTCATCTTTAGAAGTGTATCTGTGTGGACCAGTGTTGAGACTGTTCTAACTGTTCAATAATAACGTGACTTTTACCAGAATTGCCTTAGCCGTTACTTATCCTTATCACTGACCTAGACAGGGTCCTTACCACATATTGTGCAACCCGAGTATCCCGAACTGAAAGTTTACAGTTACTACTAAATTATCTGCAGACCAATTTAAGCTATAAAGCAGTTTGAGAGTTAGGAGTGCCAATGTAAATGTTAGTAAAGATCTACAGTGTGATTAAATTGAAAGATAAATTTTGAATTGAGCTAGCAATGTTATTTAGTTCATTTGAGACTGAATGAATGTTAGTCAATTACTCCAGAAGCGTGACAAAAGAATAGCAATCCATAGGTTGATAATTTTGAGTGTTAATGTACCTTCAGGACTTACTAGTTTCAGCATAACGACCGTAACAGTTTCAGGGCCCCCCCATTCTCTTGCTTATCCTTGCACATTTTGAAGTGTACTGATCAGAATTGAACAGTAAAATTAATTTCTATATTAAACCTAAGTATATTAGTGTTTTTTCCAATTTTAATAGTGACATTGTATGTGTGTTTTCAAAATTGCTGATTCTAGGGTAATCTATGCCCGATTTCATTCTGATCAATATACAAAGTGCAGCTCGTAGTAATCATTGCTGTGTGGTGTTGTGTAAGTTTAGCTCATTCAAATTAGTACAAAAGAAGAAAACCTTAGTTCAGTAGATTCTTTCTGGTTCTAAATTTTGCTATAAAACGCAACATTACTACGTTTCACTATGCTTGAATATGCTATTACTTGTACAGGGAAAAACTCACTCAATGCCTAATTAGGCTGGCGACCGTACTATTAATTATTGGTAGTATCTGCTGTGTGTACTTCTTGTCCATGCGAACGCGTAATTGTACTTTACATTTACTTGACGCATCACTGTAGTTACTGACTGAATATAAGTCCGAATTGCTTCCATTAGGTACACGCGGTCAACTTAGGTACTAAATCCTTGTTTACAAGGTGAAGCCCGTGAACTTATTACAGTACAGGCTTTATTGAGCTAACGCACGTCCGGCAGGGCGGTGGTGTTACACGTGGCTTCCCGGTGACAGGACATCCAGTTGTTGTCGGTTATACACTAACGTAAAGACCGAACAGTGGATGTTCAGTGGCACGAACAGCAATAAAGTTTAGCAAAGTAAACTATAGCGTGAGTCAAGTATAATAGTGCGGTGTGATTGGCATTCAATATGGACAGGAACGGGGACAGGGTAGATGTGCCGAGCGAAATGGAGAATGCGGCTAGCAGTAGCAGGAGTCTACGCGGCCAGATAACAGATGGCGTTAGCGGAAGACAATTGGCGTACATACAATACCATGAACACGTCAACGAACAGATTGAAATGTCGCGATCACCTCGAACACAGCAAGGGACAAAACAGGAAGTAGAGGGTGACTTTGTAGATGATAGTGGGTACGTGAACGAATCCACTGACATATTTGATTCACCACAGATAAAGAAAGAACCGAAAGAAACTTATGAAGTAGAATCGGAACACACGGATTCCGTAGAACAAAACGGTGTAAAAATTTTAAATATGAACGACTTATTTGAACAATTAACCAAACAAATTGTAGGACAGAATGAGCAGCTTAAAACACACGTTGATGAGCAGCTCAAAACACAGAACGAGCAGCTTAAAACGCACGTTGATGCGCAGCTTAAAACACAGAGTAATCAGCTTCAAAAACAAGTCGGTAATCAGGTTGATCAGCTTAAAACGCACGTTGACGAGCGACTCAAAACACAGGGCCATCAGATCAAAACACAGAACGAGCAGCTTAAAACACACGTTGATCAAATTAAAGCACAGGTCAAAGATCAAGGAATTAGAATTAGTAAACAAATAGAGCAGGTAGAACAAAAAGTGGGAAATTTAAGTTCTGTGGTAAATAATATGAAATTTGAAATTGACACCATTAACAAAAATATGGATACTATGCAGGAGGAAATTGGTAACATTAACAGTAGATTCGATGTCGAAATTCTCAACATCCAAGAGAAAGTAGAACCGCTGGTTGAAACTAAGGTAGACGAAAAAGTTTTCGGTCTTAAAACTGAGATCGTAAACGAATGTCAATACGGAATATCTCAGTTGAAAAAGGTAGTTGTAGACACTGAAAAAGAATTAGGTGAAAAAGTAACCGGATGTGTTCAAAATTGTACGAAAATTCAAGGCAAAATTTTCGATCTAGAGAGCAAAATTAAAGATAGGCCTGGTGTGGTCTGTAATGGCGCACCAATTACGAAGCTGTTAGAAGGCGAGGAACGCTTCGATCCAGCCAAGAAACATAACGGGTGGCATCCGTTAGACTTCATCAAAAATTGCGAGAGAGTATTTCCTGAGCACTTGTCTGATCAGGAAAAGATAAACGTTGTAATTAGCGCCTTAGCAGGTGACGCTAAGCGCTGGGGAATAAATTTAAATACCGAACGAATGACGTTCGAAGAATTTAGGCAAAAATTTACCGAAGAATATTGGTCAGAACAAAAACAGGACCATTTATGGCGCGAGTTTATCATGGCAAAACAGCATGATAGCAGGGGCAGGAATTCTTTGAAAGATTTCTGCGAGTATTGGTACCGGAAATTGACACATTTAAAAGGCCGAAGATCAGATTCAGAAATTATCTGGGAACTGTATAAAAAGCTCCCAGAAGATTCCAAGAGGTATGTAGGAAGCAACCATCGTAGCTTCCAAGCATTTCTGGAAAGGGTCGAAGACGAAGACCATTGGCGCGCAAGTCGTGCCAATTATCAAAATTTTGGTAACCATAATAACCGACACAATGACGAAAGAAATGACGGCGATGGATTTCGCGTCAATATGATACAGAGAGGAAGAGGCAGAGGAAGGGGCAGGGGAAATTATCAAGGTCGCGGTAGAGGGTATGCCGCGCAAAATAATAACGACGCGGGAAACTAATTTCCGCGAACGTTGCGGGCCAAACGGAAGCGGACAATACATACCGGCCCCGAATTAAGAACAGATACCGGACCGACCGTAATGTAATGAGACAGGTTAGAGACAGGCGTGAAACGAAGCAACGTGTTGTGGCAAGACAAGCGTCAGGTGCGAGCGAGCATGAGTCATCTATGCCGCACAGAAAGCTCCAGGTTAACGGGCGAGTGGAGCATCAGAGGGCAACGGCCCAGCCTAGTGGAACATCTGTTCAGAGAGAAGCCGCTAGCAATACGGCAGCAGTAGGTGCGAACGTAGCCGTAAGAGATAATGAAAATTTTACGAGTGATAATTCCGTGGCAAAGGAAACAATAGATGAGACTGTGTGTACACAGAGAGGTGCGGTTAGCAGTGTTTGCAATGAGGAAAAGGGCGATAATGAATTAGCAGAAGTGACTGATTGGCGTGTGCAGATCGACGATCTGTACAAGGGCCTAAAGCAATGTGAGTGGGAGGATGTTAAGAAGGAATATGAGGCGAAGAAATTAGTTAATAGAAAGGGAAATGATAGGGGCGTCAATATAGTGACGTGGCCCAAATGTGAAGAAGGGAGAATAAATAGCGCCGCGAAAAGTACGCGTGCTGCCGATAAGGGGAAGGTTAATGATAAGAAGGATTTGGAGGATGAAATCCTCAGCATTGACGAAGAAATAACTTCTGCTAACAATCCGCCAATAGTGCAAGCTGCTACCGAGAGGCACCGTGGAGAAGGGGCAGATGATTACATGAAAGTAATTAAAGTCCACGAGGATTACACCGAATATGAAGTCACAGTAGAGGTAAATAAAGCTGATGATGAGGCCGTTTCACCAAAAGAGGAGATTGAATTAAAATCTAAGCCTGATGACAATACCGAGGAAGAACTTAGTGCCTGTCTCAGAAAAGCCTTTATGTTAGAACCTGATAGCGATCCGGAATGGTCGGATTCCGACGATAGTTCAGATGATGAAATATACGTAAATACCGACAAAATTGAATATACTAGCTTTCCCTGTTGTGCAAAAGTAGCATACTTAAATGAATCTGATGTGGAGGAAGAAAGTAGTGATGACTCTAGTGAAGATGAATTTTTCGGGGTAAAAGAAAGTGAATATACTTTTACCGAAAGAGGGTATGAAAAAATCAGTGAAATCAAAGAGGATGTAGTTAAGTACGATATTGTACCTAACAATGACGAAGTGTCAAAACAGAATCCAGATGTTGTGACTGAACAAAGAAAGAAAGAACCACCGGACGACTCAGAGTTTATTTCGCAAAGGGTTCAGGTAATTAATGACTTTGAACTACCGGAACCAAAGAAACCGCCTGATATATGTGAAGTGAATGTTAAAAGCATATCTTGGGACGATGTTATCGTCGACCCGGATTTGCTCAAGGAAGACCACGATAATGAAAAACATTCGACGGTTAAACAAACAATAATACCAGTTGAAATTTATAACATGAAATTGCAGGTACTTCTTGATACTGGGTCTCAGATAAGTGCAATTTCCCAATCGTTTTTCGAACACATTTGTGATAAGCCTGGGCTAGTAATTATGTCAGTAACAGGTGTAAAAATTGTTGGGGCTACTGGCAAGGCTAGCAAGCCGGTAAAGAACCAGATTTTGGTTGAATTTAGTATAAAAGGACAAAACTTTGAACACGATTTTTTGGTTGTGCCAGACTTGAGTACTGAAATGATTTTGGGAATAGATTGGTTGGATAAGGAAAAGGTTATTATTGATTGTAGCCAGGGAGTGATCAAAATTAATAGTACATTTAGGAATTTGGAATTAAATTTTGAGGAAATTGGGAAAGTGTTTGATTCAGAAATTGATTCTTTGTTGTTGGAGATTGACCAAGGGAATGATGGGTTGACAAACAAGTACGAGATGTACCATGTCCAGAAATTATTAAATAAGAGTAACAAGCAGGGGCATGAATTTAAGGGAATGGTGGAAAATTTAGAGGGAATATCTCCCGAACAGAAAGCAGAGTTGCTTGAAATTTTAGATAATAACAGCCCCGTATTTTCGGACAAACCTGGACTAGTTAAGAATTTTGAATACCAGATTGAGACAATAGAGCATAAACCTTTCTTCGTAAGACCGTTTTCGATACCCATATCAAAGAGGCAGGATGTTCAATTGGAAATAGATAAGATGATAGAGTGGGGGGTAATCGAACGAAGTAACAGCGAGTATAATAGTCCTCTTATCATAGTGAACAAAAGGGATGGGGGAGTGAGAGTAGTTATCGACGCTAGGACTTTAAACAAAATTGTAAAGAAGGAAATAGATAGGCCTGAGAATCTGGACGAAATGCTCCAAAAATTTTATAACGTAAAATATTTAACCAGTCTGGATATGACCGCCGGATACTGGCAAATCCCATTGAGTAAAGAATCCCGTAAATATACCGCTTTTCTATTCGCCGGGAAATGCTATCAGTATAAAGTAGTGCCATTTGGGCTTAGCACATCTGTGGCAGTATTTATTAGGGCACTGGACTTTGTGTTAGGTAGAGAACTGAGTTCCCGGTTAACCATTTATGTAGACGATTTACTGATTGCTACAGAAACATGGCAGGAGCATTGCGAGTTATTACAGAAAGTTTTTGTTGCTCTACAAGCAGGGGGCATGACACTTAAATGGAAGAAGTGTGAATTTGTGAAATCGGAAATAAAGTTTCTGGGGCACATTATTACTACCAACGGTATTGGCAAGGATCCGGAAAAGTTAAGTGCAATATCGGGATGTCCAGCTCCTAGAAATAGAAAACAGTTGAAAGCCTTTCTAGGTTTGTGTGGATTCTATAGAAAATTCGTCAAGGGCCAAGTTTTTAATAGTCCTCATTTGAACAATTTACTTAAGAAAAATAGTGCTTTTGTGTGGACTGAAGAATGCATGAGAGATTTTGAAAACTTAAAAAGGGAACTTTTGAATGACAATATTTTGCATCACCCCATACTGTCAAAACCTTTCCATATGAGTACGGACAGCAGTGCTTATGGAATTGGCATAGAAGTATTCCAAGAAATCTGTGAGGGCAAGGAAATCGAACACCGGACTATCGCATTTGCCAGTAGAACCCTAACAAGATACGAGAGAAATTACACTATTTCGGAAAAGGAAGCTTTAGCCATTATATGGGGGCTGAAGAAATTTAGAAATTATCTGTGGGGCCATAAGCTCATTATACATACCGACCACAAAGCTTTGACTTTTCTTAAAGATTGCCGTTTACTTAATGGTAGGCTAACTCGTTGGGCTTTGTACCTGCAGCAATTTGATTACGATATTTGCTATATTAAAGGTACTGAGAATTATGTGGCAGATGCCTTATCTCGATTGCCTAATGGTATGAGTGAAGTGCCCAATGAAAATGGGGAAGAGGGTACTTTTCAGATAAGGTATATGAAAGAGATTTCAGGAAATAGGAAAATTGAGCAGATATGTAAGAATATGAGGTACCATCAGAATGAGGATTCAACCTGGAAATGAGTGAAAGTTAATTTTGACAGTGTGCAGTATCCTCAAATTAAGAAATATTACAAAATTTATAAAGGCATTTTATATATGAGGAAAGATTTAGTTACTGAGAAATGGAGGGTATGTTGGCCAAAACAGTTTGATACTGATGTCATAGATTATTTTCATTTGGCATTGGGGCATAGTGGGCCGAAAAAATGTTTGGATAAACTGAATAAGGTCGTAGTGATTACTGGTAATGTAAGTAAGAAGGTAAAGGAACGGATTAAGTCATGCGATATCTGTCAAAAGACCAAAGTACCGAACAAAACTAGTAGGGGACCAATGCAAAGTACATTGCCTGAAGACACCCTAGACTTATTATCGGTAGATTTATATGGTCCCCTCCCAAAGACTTCGGGAAATTGTGCATATCTTTTGGTGATTTTGGAAGTATTTTCTAAATTTGTGAAACTATACCCCTTAAAAAAGGCCACAGCAAAAGCTGTATTTAGTAGGATGGTCGAATACTTCAGGACCATCGGGAAACCCAAGGAAGTACTATCGGACAATGGACCCCAGTTCATATCCAAAATTTGGAAAGAGGGAATGGAGAAAAATGGTGTGGAGGTTAAATATATTGCAGCCTACCATCCTGCAAGCAATCCGGTTGAAAGATACATGCGTGAAGTCGGGAGATTGTGTAGAACATACTGCAGTCACAATCATAGAGCCTGGGGCAGATTCATATCGGATTTTGAAAATGTCATGAACACATTACATCATGAAACTACAGGATTCCCACGGGAAGAAATTTTGTTAGATAAAAGTAGTAAAAGTTTAATTGAAGAAAAATTAGAGTTTCCACCTTGTACAAGTTTGGGATTGAATCAAAAGAAAGAATTGGTAATAAAAAGGGCAAAGCAAAGAGCCGAATCTAGATCTAGAAGACACGATAAGAATCTAAAAGTTTCAAAATTTAAAATTGGAGATCATGTTCTTCTGAAAACCCACGAAAAATCTAGTGAACTAAACCATGAAATTTCAAAATTTAAATATATCTATAATGGACCATATATAATACAGAACATTCCACACGAAAATGCTTACTGCCTAATCTACCCAAAATCCAAAAGACCTTTAGGTGTAAGAAATATAGTGGATCTGAAACTGTATGTTCCCAGAAACGAGTAATTGTGCTGTATCTTATGCTGAACACAAGTTGTTTCACATGTAACTAATCTTTGTAAATGCCTGTATTCCATTGAAAGTGTACTAATGTAGTTATGTGAGTTTCAGATTACCAATTGTACTGTAACTGTAAAAATGTATGGAGGAAAGGACTGAAAAGAAAGGATAAATGCTATCTGCCAGATAAAAGATGGAACTGTCTAAAATGAAAATGCGCAGAGTATGAACCAAAATAGGAAGGACTGCCAAATACCAATGAGGGCAGATAAATAGTCGATGGAAAATAGTAAATGTAATCCAGAGGATGTGACAATATGAAGTGAAATGGACTGCCCAAATTCACATAATAGGCAGCAAATATATGTAAATAATTTCCGAAAATTTTGTGTGTGTGTTTTGTTTAGTAAATTAGGAAATGGACTGCTATTCAAAGCAAGCAGCGACAAATTATCCTATAGCGTATACAAAATATGCATTTGTTTTTGTAGTTAAATATTTGCATTCCAGAATTTTAAATTATTTCTTTAAGAAATTTGGAAAAAAATGATTAAATTGCTATTTTAGTAATGTTCAAATGGGAAGTTGGACTGTGCAAAAGGCACTTAAGTAAATAACAAGAATTTGGCCTTGATATATTAAAATAGTGTGAACCTATATACAGTGAGTGGGAGGGAATATGTAGTGTAAATCTTCTTGAACTTTTACGTAAAGATTCAGAACCAGTGTATCATTGTTAAATTTAGTGTTCCCATAAAATTTGGACTTAAGAAAATTTTCTGGAAACAGGGGCATGTGTAACAATAATGTACCTATAATAATTTTTTTTTTCTTTATGCATTTAGATAAATGTTTCTTTCTGAATTTATGTGAAATAATGTAAATATTATTTTAGATTTTTTTTCTTTTCGTGTCATGTTAAAGAAACTGTACACAACTTTTGAAATGAATGTCATTACTTATGTTAGATTTTAAGCAATTTGATAACCAAAGGAAAATGTATTTAATGTTAAAACTATTGTAAAATGTGTAAATTGTAATTTAAACACTTGGTCCATACGTAGGTAATGCATTAGGATAAGTGTAGTAGAAAACCTGTGGTGAATACCCTACCTGTAGGGGCGCGGGAAAAGGTGGATGCCAGCGAGCGCGGGAAAATGCACACTGGCGCGGATCGGCACAACGGGCTCAGTGAAACAGTCGGAGTTGAGCATCGGTCAGAGGAACATGTACTGTACCGAGGAGGCTATCTAGGAAAAGTGGATTCCATTAAGCCTCGGATGGGTCGATTCCGACGACTATTTGGCATGGCTATATTCTCAGGCACAAAACTGGAAAGATTACGACGCTAAGAAGAATGAAAGTGCCGATACTGTGAGAGCCTTAGCCGTTCTTGTATGTGTGCTGTGCGGCCCGCTATCTCGCTGCCCGCCATCCGCCTCAACGACGTGCACAGGTCAAACATTTATTTCATCTTTAGAAGTGTATCTGTGTGGACCAGTGTTGAGACTGTTCTAACTGTTCAATAATAACGTGACTTTTACCAGAATTGCCTTAGCCGTTACTTATCCTTATCACTGACCTAGACAGGGTCCTTACCACATATTGTGCAACCCGAGTATCCCGAACTGAAAGTTTACAGTTACTACTAAATTATCTGCAGACCAATTTAAGCTATAAAGCAGTTTGAGAGTTAGGAGTGCCAATGTAAATGTTAGTAAAGATCTACAGTGTGATTAAATTGAAAGATAAATTTTGAATTGAGCTAGCAATGTTATTTAGTTCATTTGAGACTGAATGAATGTTAGTCAATTACTCCAGAAGCGTGACAAAAGAATAGCAATCCATAGGTTGATAATTTTGAGTGTTAATGTACCTTCAGGACTTACTAGTTTCAGCATAACGACCGTAACAGTTTCAGGGCCCCCCCATTCTCTTGCTTATCCTTGCACATTTTGAAGTGTACTGATCAGAATTGAACAGTAAAATTAATTTCTATATTAAACCTAAGTATATTAGTGTTTTTTCCAATTTTAATAGTGACATTGTATGTGTGTTTTCAAAATTGCTGATTCTAGGGTAATCTATGCCCGATTTCATTCTGATCAATATACAAAGTGCAGCTCGTAGTAATCATTGCTGTGTGGTGTTGTGTAAGTTTAGCTCATTCAAATTAGTACAAAAGAAGAAAACCTTAGTTCAGTAGATTCTTTCTGGTTCTAAATTTTGCTATAAAACGCAACATTACTACGTTTCACTATGCTTGAATATGCTATTACTTGTACAGGGAAAAACTCACTCAATGCCTAATTAGGCTGGCGACCATACTATTAATTATTGGTAGTATCTGCTGTGTGTACTTCTTGTCCATGCGAACGCGTAATTGTACTTTACATTTACTTGACGCATCACTGTAGTTACTGACTGAATATAAGTCCGAATTGCTTCCATTAGGTACACGCGGTCAACTTAGGTACTAAATCCTTGTTTACAAGGTGAAGCCCGTGAACTTATTACAGTACAGGCTTTATTGAGCTAACGCACGTCCGGCAGGGCGGTGGTGTTACAAGTCCATAAAGACAGTCCAGATTGTTCATCACAGTAAAATTTCAGTGGTTTTTTTTCAAAGTCTGAGCAGTAAAAGACAATGCACACGGAAGTAGTGCATTTCCATGCAGTCTTGAAGAAGTAGTGTTGTCCTTCCAACTGAAAGACAGTGCTGACTCTTGACATGCTGACAGGTAATGGGCCACAACAGAGCAAACCCACAGCAGAGTCATTCGACGTTTTGAAGAAGATTGGTAGGTAGGTCATCACAGAGCAGACCCACTGTAGTCCTGGTAGAGATTATGGTATTGGTGGGCCACCAGAGCTGCAGACCCACTGCAGTCCTTGTAGAAATAATGGTATTGGTGGGCCACCAGAGGTGCAGACCCACTGTAGTCCTTGTAGAGACGGCCAGCAGCCATCTGTTGCGACTGTGCAGGTACACATTCACCATCGAAGAGTCTTGCGGAGAATATAGCAAGTCCATAAACCACCACTTGTGCACTCACAAAGATTTTTTTTGTTTTTTTTTTATCCTTAGAACCAGCAATGCTGTTAACCAGTCCCTTGCTGAATTATTAACACACGTGCAAACACTAATAGTCCCTACTTCTCACATATTGTCCATATACTATGACCAACAGAAACGTGTGCAGTGAAATGTAACTTACAAGTTACTTAATTTGATGAAATGGTGTCAATTACAATATTATAACATGAGAATACAATTACAAAGGTACAAAATACATCATTAAAAACATAACAATACAGATAACATTTGTAGTACAGGCTTTACAAAAGAATCGAAATGACATATACATCAGTGTTACAGGAATTATGACATAAGTAAATACATAAAAGATCAGAATAAATTTTGAAACATCAACTTTACACATGAGCATTAAAATAAAACAGAATAAATAATGTCTAAACATCTTTACAAAGTAAATAACATAGTATTAGAAAAATTCTACAACATAGCTCTCATCAGCTAAACAAATAAAGACAGGAAAAAGACAAATACACAAGGATACATAAACACATAGCGGAATAACGGAATAATACGAAAGGAAAGACAGAGTTCGTTTTCAGGGTAACATTTGGTACTGCAGTCCAACCCAAAACTTCATTTCATAGATCTTTCGTCTTATTTCAACATTTGTTTCCACCAAAAAAAATCCTATCCAAGCATGCTTTCTGTATTTATATGTTCACATATTTCTTACCTCATTATTTATTTTCCATTATCTTACCTCATCATTTATTTCCAAGAAAATCCCACCTAAACCTGTTGTCACTAAACCATACTTTTTTGTTCATATCGTCTTTCAAAAATAGTTTTTCTCCACTGTGCGCTACTTTTTTTGGCCAAACTATATTCTTATAGCTTCTTAATGCATTTCTTCCAATTCATCATAGTTAGTTTCTTACATAGTCTACCCCCTCTTAAGCTAACTTAAATCTACTGAGCTCAGATGCTAAACTAAGGGATGAGGCAATGCAACAGCACAAAACAAATTAACACAAATAGCAATGCAAGCAGCAGTAAATATAAATTAACAGATAAAATGTAAAATTACAACTAATATGAGCCAATGTGCAGCAACAAGAAAAATAAATCAGTAGTAAACTGGCTTAGAAGAGTAACACAAAGTCAAATTCAGTAACACTATGCCTGGCAAACAGCAGTAACTTATACCTAAACATGACATAGCTCAAGCAGAAAAAATATTACAGTAAAAACAACAATGCAGATAAGGGAAATGCATATTCACATCTTAATGTCTATGTAATTAAAGTGGTGCACCACAAAAACTAATTCTACAAAAAATTACCAAGTACTTGAAAAGAAAATTATATACGCAGTTGTTGTTATCAGTCCCTTCTTATTGTTCTTTCCATTCCAAGAGCTCCTTTTTCGAAGAATGTGGATCAGAAAATAATTATTTAATGGATCTGTTGACAGAAAGTGTTCACATTAGCAAATGCTTTTAATTTTATTTTATGAAACCAATGCTGCAAGACAGCTGGAAACCAGATATCAAATTAAATAAGCAACTATGTACAAAGTAAAGCATAAAAATATCATTCAATAGTCATGTGGCTGGGCTTGAGAAAAGTACCACAGAAGGCAACCTCGAGAAAAATTTCAGTATTCTTTACATTCAGAAAGTCGCTTTTGAAAACTTCATCACCACATCTTTAAAGGACATTGCTCATGAACAAGATAAAGATCCGATTTGGAAAGACATCAAAAGTAAATGGCATGAAAAGCCGCACACTCAGATTCGGCATTATTATCTGGTTAGAAACAACATACTGTTCAAACGCTGCACCGTTGATGACAAGCTATGGGTACTTTGCATTCCTGACGATTTTGTTAATAAGCTCATTTGGTACATTCATTTCAGCTATGCACATTTTGGTCCACGAAAATGTTATCATATTCTTCGAACGACTTGTTATTTTAACAATATGGAAAAGAGAATTCGAAGAGTCTTGTCTATTTGTAAACTCTGTCAAAAGGTGAAACCATCTACTATCTCACATCGTGCTCCATTGTTTCCTATCATTCCTTCTAAATTAAAAGAATTTGCTGCTGTTGATCTCTTGGGACCCCTTGTCAGAACATCAAATGGATTTTCGTACGTTCTAGTCGCTGTTGAACTTACTTCAAAATTTGTTTCTTTCACTCCGTTACGTAAAGCCACTGGACGGTCTGTATCCAACGCCTTTGTTAAAAATTTCTTACGTGAAGTTGGCCACGTTGCTAAAGTCATTTCAGATAACGGACCGCTATTCAGATCTGCTGTTTGGTCACGCATGCTTCGGAATCATAAAATCAAACCTGTTTTTATTTCATTGTACTCACCACATTGTAACCCCTCCGAACGGATTATGAAAGAAATCAATAAGCTTTGCAGACTTTATTGTCACAGAAAGCATCAGCAATGGGACAGATATTTACACTTATTTCAAAACGTGCTGAATGAAATGCCTCATGACTCCACTGCTTTACCACCTACTTTTGTACTGAAGAATGTAGAACCACCGAACAGAATCAGAGAGCTTGTACCTTTCCCAAATACACGTAAACTTCGACAAAAGAATTGATTTGGCTCTTAAAAATATAAAATCTGCAGCAGACAAAAGGAGAAAACTACACGGTAAAGCAAATGCAAAGAAATTATGTATTGGTCAGAAAGTTCTCATTAAAGCTCATCCATTGTCACATAAGAAGAAACACTTGAGTCACAAATTCTTTCTAGTTTACAATGGACCTTACAGAATCCGACGTATACCACATGATAATTGCGTCGAAGTTGAAACACTGCGTACTAGGAGGAGTAAAGGTTTACACCACATTTCACATGTGAAACCGTTTATTGAAAGACAATCTGCTTTATAACTTAGTATTTGCCATAAAATTTTTCACTTCACATTTCTAGTATGCATTGTCAGACTTAGAATCTGTTAACATGCAACAATGGAATCCTCAGGGGGGTACACGCTTACTTTGTGTACCATGTGTCTGGCAAGCACAAGGAGCTCTAGCCAATATGATATTTGCTTATACAACTTTACACATCGGTACCATATTTCTCTAACACAAAATTACACAGCTATCTGATCATTTAACTGAGAGATAAACTTTTTTTACTTCAGTGACACATGTTTACTCAATTACACCGTTGGATAACTTCACACTTACGAAATTGTATTTTGTCTTTACTTTGTGAACTGTTCATGTTTCTTTGGAACCATTGTGATACTATGAGAGCTTTGAATGATGTATTTGGTATGAGATCATGATTTTTAAAGTACGTTTGAGGTAGATGACACTATTGAAATCAGCAGAGAATTTTTTTTAGGTTTTGAAATTATTGGAGGAAGCTATGACGATTTTGAGAATTGACTGAGATGTTATGATATTATTACGACGACGATGTGTATTATGCTGTTGCGGTATGTTTATGATCAATAAGCTGATGTTATATGAGTTATTTGATTATGCTACGTATTTATTATCATGGAATATTGAAGAAGTGTCGACGAATACGTATATGAATATTGAGTAGTGGTTAGGGACTCTGGTTTGTGGAAAAGTATGTTGGAAACCAAGAATCGTACTTTAAGAGTTATGAAATGTGTGTAAATGCGCGAATGTAGCACAATGCCAACGAAAACTTTTTGAACACTGTTATATTCATAGGATTTTGTTTCTACAGATTTGTAACGCAAATTTCTGACCTGTGAAATATTTTTATATGAGACTGCCACTGTAGCAGAAACTGCTGTCGTAAATATTTCAGTAAGAAAGGTAAGTGACCTTGACGTAATGCGTTTTGGGCGCCCAGCTGAGAGGTAGTCGTCTGACAAAAGAAAGCCATTAGGTGTAGAAAAAAAGAGGCCATTATCCTCGCCATTGACATTCCTTTAGAGAAAGCATCGCAAATACGGCACGCTCATTTCTTGGGAAGATACATCTGCACACCTGATTATGACATGCGTCTTTCTACGAGAGTTGAGAGAATTTCTACTGACTTTTCTCAAGCCCAGCCGGTGCGCGTGACAGTGCGTCCGCAACAATGTTCTCCTTGCCGGGAATGTAGACTATTGTGAAGTGGAGTTCTTGCAGAAACAATGCCCAACGTTTTAACCTGTCATGATTTAATTTTGAAGACATAAGAAATTGTAATGCACGATGATCACTGTATACTTTTACGTGCTTACCAGAAAGAAAGAAACAGAATTTGTTAAATGCCCAAACGATAGATAAAGCTTCTAATTCAGTAACAGAATAATTTTTTTCAGATTTTGTTAGCACTCGGCTAGCAAAAGCAATGGTTTTCTGAACAGTAATGTCATTTTCTGTGGCTTCTTGAAATAAATGGGCACCAAGACCGACTTTAGAAGAATCCGTGCTAAGGCAGAAATCTTGTGACAGATCTGGATGAGCTAGTATTGGTGCGTTAAGTAACGCTTCTTTCAAAGAATTGAATTCCAACTGTGCTTGTTCGTCCCAGTTCCAAATAGTATTTTTTCCAGTGAGAGAACAAAGTTTTGGTGTAACAAGAATTTGCATATTCAGAAAACGACGGTAAAAATTTACGAGACCTAGAAAACTGCGGACTTGTCTTTTTGTGGATGGAACTGGAATGGCTCTGATTGCTTCTAACTTTTCAGGATCCGGCTAAATGCCTTCAGACGAAATAGTATGTCCCAAAAACCTCACCTTTGACCTACCGAATTCAGACTTTTCCAAGTTAACTGTAATTCCAGATTCTGCAAAAATTCGTAACAAACTGTTGAGGATGCGATTATGTTGTTCCCATGAAGCTTCTGCTATTAGAATATCGTCCACATATAAGGTGATGTGACGTTTTAAGAACTCAGGTAGTATGGAATTTAGCCCGCGAATGAATGCTGCCGAAGAAATGTTCAAACCAAAAGGAAGTTTCGAAAAACTGATAACAAACGCCGAAACAAAGGAAAGCTGTGTATTTTCTACATTCTGGATGAAGTTCGAACTGATAGAAGCTGGATCTGAGATCAATGGAATGCACTTTTACACCATTAAAATTTTGAAGAAGTTCTTCCATCGTCTGCGGCCTATCTGTTTCAGGAATGATGATAGTATTAATTTGTCTCGAATCTAAGAAAAGCCTGATCGATCCATTTTTCTTCTCAACAACATGTAATGGGTTGTTGTATGAGCTTACTGCAGGCTCAATAATGCCCTCATTAAGCATAGATTGTATTTCTGTTCTAACACGGTCCCTATAATTCGCCGGAATTACGTATGGTCTAACACAAAATTTAGTTTTCTCACGAACACGAAATTGTTATTGAAATCCCTTGATTGTTCCTGTTTTGTGAGTAAAAACTGTGGAATGTGCTTGTAAAATCTCAAAAAGGTCCTGCCTATCAGAGTCATTACAATTCTCAATTGTTTGAATTTTATTCTGAATTAACTCATTAATTTCAAATATGCCGTCGATGTCATCCCTGTCAGTACTTGCAGAGTGATTGTTAGTGTCTAGTTCCGTAGAAAATTCCGAACTGTTGTCTAACAGATGGTAAAGCCGATTAATTTCCTCGTCATGGTTTGAGAGCCAATCTTCAAATTTCAAAGCTATTGACTTACCTTCTTTCTCTAAACTTATTTCAGCATCGTGAAAGCTTAAGATTGCTTTGTATTCATTCAAAAAGTCTACTCCCAGTATAATTTCCGTCGACAATAATGGAACAATAATAAAGTTCATAGAGAAGCTGTGGCTTTGACAAAAGAATTCTAAGTTGGTTTGTTGGCGTACATCTACACTTTTTCCAAAGATTGCACCTTGTAATTTAATCTTACGTAACGGAAGTGTGGGGCAATCGTTCGATTTGTTGCATTTGCTAAAAGCTGTTTCACTAATTACTGAAATGGGACTACCAGAGCCAAGTACTGCCGTAAATTTTACGTCATTTACAGTAATGTGAATCACAGGATATGCAATGTTGTTATGTTTTACGTCGTGTTCCTGAAGTAAGATGTCCCTAATGTCTTCCATTTTTACGTAATTACTAGCTACGGCAGCTGTGTCGTCAGTTTCATAAGTACGTTTTGTGGCTCCCAGCGGTGTGAGTCATTGCCTATTGTCTCTTTGTTGGCGCGCATCATTATTGGGATTTGGAGACCTAACTTCTACAAATTCACCGTGACGAGAGGGTCCTGCTCTGTTTGAGTCCCGCCAGTTCTGATACAGTTCAGGTCTGTCGTTACGATCATATCGTCTGTCGTCATGTCGGTAGATTCCATAGTTTCTTTCTTGTCGGTCACGTGGTAATAATTATTTTGGTTCCCATATTGTCTGTTTCTCTGATTGTCTCTGTGATAGTCATTACCGCGGAGAGGTGATCTTTCCCTGTAATTATTACTACTCTGCCAACGGTTGTCATACGGGTGTTGTCTGTTTCGGTCACGATTTACATTGAAAGAATAGCCTTGTCGTATATTATTTCTGTCATTGCGGAATTGTGATGGATGTGATCTGTAATTGTTGTGCTCCTGTTTTCGCCTTCCGCGATTGTCAGTGTCAATTTCCAGTTCTTATAACAGTCCCTGAAAAGCTTCAATGTCGTCTTTGCAACGTCCTGCCAAAATAATATGTCGTAAATGTTCAGGTAATTTGATTAAGCAAATGCGTATGAGTTCTGAGGGGCTGTATGGGTTTGACAGGTACTGATTCTTGTGCAACATGTCTTCAAAATATTTCACAAGACTGGAAAATTCAGATTGTTCGAAATGTTTCATCATTATGATGCTATATTTTACTCGGTCTTGTGTAGCTTGAGACCAATATGCTGAGAGGAAGGCATGATAAGATTCTCCTTCACTGTGACAATCGTGAATGACCGATCGCATTCTTACATCTGGTTCATTCTCCAAGTAGCCACACATAAATTCTAATCTGTGTTCTAATGACCAGTTGGGAGGAAAACAATGAGAGAATTGATGGAGCCACACTTGTGGATAAATGTCGTTGGCAGAATTCTTAAACGTTTTGAATTTACGTGTAGTAATGAACAGCTTATAGTCAAAATCATCATGTCGCCGAGTCGCATGTCGGTCATTGTTACGTCGTGTCGGCGGTTCCATCTCAAAATTCGGTGCACATTGCCAATTTCTTTCATAACTTCCGAAATGCCCTGTGTTATTATTTTGTGGCTGTTCCGTATTTCTATGTCCCTCTTCCCGTATTGGGGCGCGAGTGTCCTCTGAAATACGTAATTCTTGTATTACCTGTGTCAGCTGATCTTGTACTTCCCGGATTTCTCTTTGGTGTTGCGTATTAATTTGATTCTGATTTTGTTTGAATTTCCTAATTTGTTCGCACTCTTCTGTGTCATTAAAGACTACTGGTTTTGTGTCATTCAGATTATCATCTACCTTCGTAGATAAATTATTTAGCTGATCCGAAAGTTCAACTACTTTCTCTGATAATGAACTAATTTCCTCCATGTGTCTTTCTACTGTGTCCTTTAAGTTTTCCTGAGTTTTTGCAAGTTGCGTAACCGAATCGGTAGATGCAACTGAGTCCATTTTAGCTTGCAAGGTCTCATGCTTTTCATGAACAATAGTTTGCAGTTCTTTTATGGCTGCTTCGTGATTGTGTAGTGCATTTTCATGACGCGAAAAAATAGGTTGAAAATGCTCACAAATTTGTGTTTTTACGTCATTACAGACTTTTTGACATTTCGATTCAATGTTATGTAGCTCAGTAGTTAAATCCTCACGTGTTTGTTCAAGCGTGGTGTGAAGATTTTGTTCCATTGCGTCTAACTGTTGCTGTGTTTGTCTCTGGTGTTGTTCCATTGTGTCTAACTTTTGAAGATTTTGTTCCATGGTGTCTAACTTTTGAAGATTTTGTCCCATTTGTTTCTGATTTTGTTCAAGCATGTTGTCTAACTTTTGTAGCCTTTGTCCCGTTTGTTGCATTAACAGTAATAACAGTGCACTGGTGTATGAAACATGTTCCTCAGTGCTTTTCGGCAGTGAATTTGCACCGGCAACATTCACATTTTGACAAGCGGAAAATGTGCCTTGACCACCGTCAGGTGGCTTGCGGAGTATGGATGTAGATGTAGATGTAGAACCCAAAACCTGAGTCTACAGTATTTGCAATATTGTGTCCTGTCATTTCGGATTCCTGAGGCAAGCTGTTGCCGACCGATCGATCGATAATGCATCCCTGTTCACTAATTGTTTCACTGTCTACACCATTGTTTGCAGCCCGCTCCATTTCCCTATGTACAATTACCAAAATACTACTTTGAACATTAGTTAATTCATTACTCGGTGGCGCTAACACACTGCTTTCGTCTTCACTGTCATTTCTCAGTTTACTTTGGAGCCTAGTTTACGTTTTTCACACGCCATTATTGTCACAATATTTCACACGATAACACAGAAAAACACAATTTGAAGAGCAACAATAAGAGAACACATTAACATAGCACTGAAAATAATATCTCGTTAATTGCAAGCGCAGCTGCGAAATACTTGGTGCAAATCTACATGCATGCCACAACTGTTTACTGTACAACAATGAAAGGCTGCAACTACAAAGGAGATTCTCTCTACAATTACGCGCTAGCAATAAACAAAATCTACACTAATTACGCAAACTACAAGAAAAAAATCAGAAGATTCCAGTGAGGTATCCTCAGCTAAGGGTCGCCATATGAAACGTCCCCTTAGAACAATTGTACACGACTGTGCTTAAACTGACACACAATATTTTTAGTGCAACGTAATCTGACTTTCAAAAATCCCTGCAAAAGAATGGGCCTGACTAACATTAATCTATACCTTTCACAAATCACTTACCTCACCAAAAATCTTCGTTACTCGAACTACTGCAATACAGCGAGCGCCACTACTGCCAGCTAAATAAAAGATTCAAACTACGGAAGGCACTAACTACTGATAGGCATAGTTAGCAAATGAAAGATTTTAATAGAGAACAAACAATGTACTTACCTTAATAGTGTTGAAAAAGCATAATCAACACTGCAATGGCAGACAACAATGCAAACTAGCCACAGACTGAACACAGCACAGCCAGTGATTTTCATATAGAGCGCTACGTAACGTTGCCAATAAGAAAACATAAACAGCCTACTTACATAAAGAAAACATAAACAGCCTACTTACAGCCTGAGCTACGCTTTACACTCATACTGAATGATAGTGGATTAATCTAGAATGCCACACATTGTTATTTATCATGTGAACTATTTGATATGCCTAGTGTATTGCCAACTACATTTCATGCAAGTGGACATTTGCCATTTACGAGAATGTTATCTGTTTATTACAATGATTCATACATTTTAACATATGGAAAGCATTCCTAATCACGTTTTTCTGAAGACAGCGATTTAATTAAGGATATCCTTGAAAATGTAATTTCTTGGAATAGTGAGTTAAACTTCATTAAAAGCAGCAAATAGAATTAAGTCCTCCAATTCATCCAGTAATGTAAATGCATACTTGATTGTAAGTATTGTGTTTTTATTGCTTTTATTAATAGTCTTTTGTCAACAGCATTTGTCATGTGTGAAACTGTCTTCCTGAAAGCTCGCTTCTCTGTACCAGACGTTACTATGTCTGCAAATGAAATACATGTTGTAATGCCTTCTGATGCCACGAATGGCGAAATAAATTCATAGCGCCCAGGAGGTTGTTTTGAGCCACCTATGGTTGCTCTTTTCTCTGGGGAGAGTGATGTGAGGGTCTACGGGTTTGCATCTAACTGTACAGTATGTAACATGTGCTCGCCAGCTGACCTATCTTGGAATACTGACAATTTGTTTGGTCAGTAGACGTGCGTCCATCTGCAGAGCGCTACAGGAGAGTAAACCCCTGGCCGCCGTCCGCAGCATGGCATATAACTAAAGTGGCCTCGGGCGCGAATATGTCTCTCTTCTTAGCTCACCACGGAGCCTTTCGATACGACCATAAATAGCCAGTGTTAGGATGTCAGACACAGTGATGATGGATGCGCGTAGCGTGCATGTTTTATGATCAGTCTTTTGTTAATAAACTGTTTAAACTTACTTCTTGGTGTACACGTATTCTGTACTTCAAGGATCCACTGCTTACAAATCCTGGCAAATATTTCGTTTAATTATCATCTGGGGGGTATCAACACAAACAACCTCCTAATAGTATAAATCTCTCAGTTTCTGTTGATACTATTTCTTTGAATTCAAGCTATTACACTTACTGGTACATTGTTAATTTGGAAGGTGTGGAGTTTGTCTCTCAGAAAGGCTACAAGTGAATTTTTAACTGTTTTTTTAATATGTATATTTTTCGTTTATTTTAAGAGGATTTGGGAGTTAGAATATTCAGTCCCACTACGACAGCCCTGTGTTCACTAATCCCTGTATTTTTTTATGCTCATAATTAGCTCAGGATTGTTTTTGCTAAAATGTCAAGTGTGTTTTCACAACCATTTACTATTTACATGGGCTCATGAACTAACTGCTCAAAATAATTTTCAGACAATGTTCTTAGCACAATTTCCAATGATTTTTATGTCTACCTCCAAATTTAAACATTTATTTTGACCAAAATGTCGAGGGTAAATAAAAGTCACCTCCAATTAACATTGTATGAGTCGAGTACATGTTTGAAACTTAACTGAAATTTTCTTTGAGCAAATGTATCATCTGAGTTAGAGGTCGGTAAAACGATCCAATTATTTAATTCCAATTGCCAAGAACAACCTCTGTCCATACTAACTCACTTGAACTGTGTACTTCAGTTTCGCTACTAGATGAATTAGTTCCAACAGCAACAAACGCGTCACCACCAACTCCGTTTAGTTCATCCTTTCGGAATACTTTTAGGTTCTCTGCACAAATTTCAACTGAACTTCTCTCCAACTTTAGCCAGTTTTCAGTGCTTATAACAATTTGATCATCATTGCTTTCTATTAGCGCTTGGAGTTCTGGTACTTTCTCAACACATCTACGACAGTCTGCGACTGTTATACCCATGGTTCCTGTATCTATGTACTTCCTGTCTTTGACCTGCACCCTTTGAGAGTTCAGCCTGAATTATGTTTCCCTGAGAGCCTCTACGCTAAAAAAACCGTCAAGTCCACGCCACACAGCCCATGTTACCCATGTAGCTACCTCCTGCGTATAGTGGGCTCCTGACCTACTCAGCAGAACCTGAAACTCGACCACCCTATGGCGCAAGTCACGGATCCTGTGGCCTACAAGCAACGCAGAACTGTCTGAGCCTCTGATTCAGACCGTGCTCTCGGCTCTGTCACAGAGGTCCCAAATCAGTCCTGTCAACTATGCTACAAATGGTAAGCTCTGCTTTCATCTCACAATGCCTTTACCACTTCTGTTAGCCATTTGAATCCAGAGAGAATCTCTTCCTGTCCAAAGTGACACATCGTTGGTACCAACGTGAGCCACTACCTACAGTTGGCTTCACCCTGTGCTCTTCATTGCATCTCGAAGGACCCGTTCCATGTCTGGAATGACTCCACCTGGTATGCGCACAGAGTGCACATCGACTTTCTTCACTTGTCAGCCATGTCCCTAAGGGGTCTCTTAATGCACCTAACATTGGAGCTCCGAGCTACCAGTAACCCCACCCTCTCTGACTGCCCAGATCTTGCAGGCTGAGAGGTTTCCTCTGAAACAGATCAAACGACTGCATCTGACTGGGGGACAGTATGAGCCACAGACAGCACGTGGATCCTGTTTGTCAGACTAACCAGAGAGGCCTTATGTGCAGCCCCCTGGGTTTTGCTAGATACATATTTGTATCCTCATTTCACTCACTACCGAACATATGTCAATGCACTGTTCCATAGAGAACTGAAAGTACACATGAACACATGATATTGCACTGGAATACATAACATTAAGCTGGTGTACACCTACAGCTATATTAACAGTGTACATGCTTCGACGAAGCTATCACATGCCTTTATTTGTACATACGCCATGAGAGGTACTGTGGCTGTGCTCCTTTCAAACATATCCATAGATGTGTCTGTTGTCAAGGTATCTTCTCAGTCTAACAAAACAGTCACGACACTCCCTCTCATGTTCGTTACCCATAGCGATATCCGCGCCCCAAGAAGCCAGCAACTGGCAGTTCTGAATACGAAATCGGATAAGTGCGAACACTAACGTTTATACTGATTTGTAACATAGTTTTAACAATAGGGAGTGTGTGTAATGCCACAACAGTAACTAGAAAATGAGACCTTATTTATCATCATTTAGTTTCCTAACCATCTTGGGAGGCACGGAACAGTATTTCACTGGTCAGTTTTTTTCACCTTTCATGTAATGTACAGACATCTGCTGAACAACGTCGTTTCCGTTTAATAACATAAAACTGCTAGTAAATACCAGATGACTCAACCTTTTGCAGAAAGACGTCATATATCTATCCAACAAAGCAGAGTTTTATTTGCTACATTTTCAGCCAAATCAGTGACTGTGAAACGTAGTAAACCGATATGGAATTTAATACCTCCATTATTTAACGTGTCAAATAAGTCGCCACAACTATAACTTAAGGAAAAACCACACAAATGTGGTAATAAAGAGTAAAGAAACTATTTCCCAACACAGAAGAAACCAATTCCACATTATTCTTGCTAAATCTGACCCATAAATAGCAAGAAACGTCAACACATGCGCTTTTGAAACTAAAGTAATTCCATTTACAAAAATATTCATGTATTACTTAGTCAAGTGAATTGTAAGGCCTAGTTTATACAACGACATTGGGTTGCGCCACTCGTTGTATGGAATGAGTTGCACGCAAATGGTTTGAAATTTGACCGTAGACATGGTGAAACAAGTTTACACTTCAGTTCCGTCGTTTTGTGGGCTCCTAAGTCGTGTCTGAAATGAAAGTTTTGGCAGATGCACGTCGTACGAGTTGTGATGGAGTTAAAGTTTGTTGTGTGGAATCACTGCATAAGAAAAAAATAAGAAACGTGTTTCGATTTGTGACTGGATGAAGGAAAATTGTCAGCTCGGTTGCTTAGCTTTCTTGCTGAAATAATTTATAATAGAAAACCAAGAAGTTCTTTTAATTATCTTAAAATGTAGCCAGAACTGTTCACGATTCTTCTACATAAAGTTAATTATGCGATAAGGAATAAAGATACCGTAATGCATGAAGCACTGTCGCCAGAACTGAAATTACATATTACATTGTGTGCATTACAATCGAGAACACTTGGCATGCTATAAAATGCGGTTTTAATTGGTGATGACGCTTTTTCATTAACACCAATAATTATGAACATTAACAGTAATAATTATTAACAGCAGTAATTATTCGAAGCAGACCGCATTAAGAAGAGAATGGTATGCAGACCACTCTCTTGAAGACAGATCTGTACAGTGGCAATATTTCAAAAATCAAACATTTGTGAATGGGGAGCACTGAAGCGACCTTTTAAATAAATGAATATTGAATAAAGGATGCAGCTTCTTGACTTTTGTAGCCTTACCTCCTGTCAACAATATTCCTTAAGAAAAAAAGAGACGGCCAACTCGAATGATGTGATTTTAGTCTTTTAGACTAGAGCATTTCCACAGCTACAATTACAATTGCTTGTATTTTTCTTAATTCAGTTGTAAATGTGCTCCTAACACAAGAAATTTTGCCGTACACCTCAGATACTGTCAAACCATCTATGTTATGATTGCACATGACGGTCTCAGCGGCAGCAATATGCTCCTTATTTTTGTAATCAGCATCCCTGAAATCCCACAAACACTAATGCAAAGCATAGATATGCAAAAAGCGAACATTATTCTCCGTTCCCCACTTCATATTTCAGTTTGCCTACACTCTATGAATACACATAACCTCAAAACTCATGCAACTAGCGTCGCCAAAGTTGGAACACAACGAAAGCGTTTAGTTTCATCGACGAGGTGTGCTAAAGCCCGGTCCACACGCAACGATCTGTCTGCGCAGACATCGGCGCAGATGTCTGTACATGCAAAAGATCGCTGCAAATGTGGTGTGTTCACACGACACAAATCCCAATCTACTACTCGCCCGCCATCTGTCGGTGTAGAAAAGAAATATCAGTAGCAAGCGACAACGCCTCACGTAAACGTCAAAAATTTAATTCAGTTATTTTGAAATATAGAAATGGAGGAAGTTCTGTTGTGGTCCGTGTTCGCAACTTGTGTTGCAAAAAATATTCAGATCAACTGCAGGAAACAGAGAAAGCGGTCAAAATGGTGTAGACATTGGCTGCTAAAGCGAAAGCAGTTTTCTCACGTAAATTTACTGCGAGAGTTGCAGGGCGAACCTAACGACTGGCGAAATTATTGGCGGATGGATGTCGAAACTTATAATTATCTCTTAAAGCTTGTAACCCCTCATGTTATGAGAAAAAATACTTGTATAGAGAAGGGCAATTTCTCCTCATGAACGGCTGGCGGTAACATTAAGATTCCTAGCAACAGGAAGGAGCTACAAGGATTTGGAATTTTCAACTGCAATATCGAAACAAGAGTTGAGTGAAATAATACCAGCAATTTTTCAATTAGAGCATTGTATGCTGCTGTCTTTTTGTCTCAGTCACTATATTCTTTACTTTAATCTTCCACAAACATGGGTGGTTTCTATATATTTCAATGAATTCACTTACAAACTCTCGAGAACACTGACGAGTATCAGCCATTTTAATGCAATGTACGCACAAACACAAACGCTAGACTGAACAAACAGCTGTTTCGCGCCAGATTTGCAGCGATCTCCTGTCCACACGCTCCAACTTGTCTGCGCAGATGTGGTTTGAACCCACAGATTTGAGAGGTTTCGCTCAAACCCCCAACTCCAACTTCCAGGTTTGCACACACCTCAGGTTGGTGCAAATCTTCTGTCCACACGCAACGATCTGTCTACGCAGATATGATGTGCGCAGACATTTGTACAGACAGATCGTTTCGTGCGGACGGGCCTTAACGCGCGGCGCGTCTGCAACCTAGTGTCGTCATGTAAACAAGGCTTTAAGAATGGGCTAATCATAGGACTCCACAAAAAATTTTTAGGTGTCATGGAAAGTGCTTATGATAATATCAACAGACAAAAAAAAATATGAGTCTCATCCATGAAATATGTTTTTATATTATATGGCTTCCAATGAAATAATCTGGAAACGTACATGTATTCGATAGTATTTACTGAGCGAGATGGCTCAGTGGTTAGCATCCTGGACTCGCATTCGAGAGAAAGACAGTTGAAACATGCATCTGACCATCATGATTTAGGTTTTCCATGATTTCCCTAAAATCGCATCAGGCAAATGCCAGGATGGTTCCTTCGAAAGGGCATGGCCGACTTCGTTTCCCATGCTTCTCTAGGCTGACTGGACCGATGACCTCGCTTTTACGTCCTCTCCCACGAATCAACTAACCAACGAAAGTATTTCCTCATGAATAAGTTGCAGTTTATGTCATTGAATCAATTTGATTTGGCTGTTTCAAAAGTATTTCGCGATAATTCATGTCTCTTAGAATGTACTAATGCATGGAACCCAAAAATATAACAACTATTCCGTTAATTAAGTAAAACATAATTAAAAACAAAAGTTATCCATACAGGACATGTGACTATATGCTTTCTCGCCGTTATGGGTACTACTGTTGTTCCATATGTCAAACCATAACAACTTTCACAGCAGAGAGGACGTCGTGACTGTATGTGTCAGACTGTCGTATCTCGTGACTACGGCAGCTATTTTAGCGGACAAATGAAAGCAGAAGATCTTTATAGGTTCAGCTGGTTCATCGTTGCAAATTTGGAAACTATTTCTGTCTTTTATTTTTTTTGAAAGTGACAACCTGCCCTCTTTACACACATTTACATCGCAGCATGTGGTACAGAAAGAACTTAAGAAGCTCCCTGAGCGATAAATAAATATGCTGGTTGTGTGAAGTGTGTCCTAATTAAATGTGAAAAATTACAACTACCGTTGTATTTTCTTTCTTTGGAAGTGAGAATTTGTCAGCTACATACAAGTTACTTACATGGTGATATGTATTACAAAAAGTACTTAAGGAGAAACTCACTGCTGGTTGTATGAAGTATGTTCTGATTTGAGCGAAAAATTACAATTCACTGCCAGGAAAGTAATCTTTTTTTTAACTGAAAGAACTAGAAAAACGCCATCAGATATATGCCCGCATCGGTACCAGAACATATTTCGTCTGGAAATATGCTTTATTTGAGGACGTTCTTGTTTTGGAAATTAGTCTTCTAAAATCAATAATTTGTCATGTTTTTACTTCATAGGCGGCTGACAGTGAGACTGTGACCTTTTAATGCTTTCTGAGGTGTTTTTCTTTTTCATGTTACTTGTTCTGACGATCTGTGAAAGTTCGTTTTCACCAGAAAATCAACGTGTTTTGAATATTCAGCCTGCCGTTGTGGCAGAGCGGTTCTAGGCGCTTCAGTCTGGAACTGCGCGACCGCTACGGTCGCAGGTTCGAGTCCTGCCTAGGGCATCGATGTGTGTGATGTCCCAAGGTTAGTTAGGTTTAAATAGTTCTAAGTTCTAGGGGACTGATGACCTTATCTTAGAAAACACAGGAAGAAGGGAAATTTGACGATAATTTCCCATATCATCTTTGGAGCCTTTCTTAAAAACTGGTTTGACTTCTGCATATTTTAAAAATTGTGGAAAGTACCCTTCTTCAAGTGATTGATTAATTATTTTGTGTAGTGGTTGTGCTATTATATTTGTAGCTGTTTTAATGACTTTGGCATGTATTTCATCCCATCCCACAGAATTTTTATTTTTTAGGTTTATTATAGTTTTTTCTACATCTTTTACTGTTACTTTGTTAAATTTAACTAGGCTGTCTTTCTTGCTCTGATTTGAGCCAAATTGTGTAAGCCATTCACTTTACTTTCTAACAGACAAGATGGTATCCTCACCTTTACTTTCACAGGTTGCAAGAAATGTTTAATAAATGTGTCAGATGGGCCTCTTATTTGTTGGATAGTCCCCTAGCTTCAGTCATGGTCCTCTATGTTTTGGCGATGGTTGGTCGTGGCGGGGGGGGGGGATGGAGAATATAATTCTGTCTCTCTCCCCCCACCGCCCTCCCTTGTAGAGCCGGAGTGCCATGTCTCTATCTAAATGGCCTGGTTATTTTATTTTCGTATTAAAAATCAGAATTTTCATTATAATTTGTATTGTTTTTAATCTGATTTCCGTGTCAAGCAAAATTTTAAAATAGCGCCTCCAACACTTGAGACCAACTTAAGTTAGTAAAGAATATGTTTTTATTAATTTAGTTTACTTTTTTAGATACAGACTATTAAAAGGATATTACATATTCGTTGACAAAACAGATACGAACCTCTTAACTTTATTGTTACACAACGTTACAGATATAGTGAGATAGCTGGTTATGTGAAGATGTGAACTGTGGAGTAGGCGGGTACCATAAAATGGCGGAATGTGTTGTTGTGAAGTTTGGCGGGGATAGAGGTGTCTGTTACGGTGACGATGGTAACAGTAATTTGCAAGATGAAATGCACAACAGTACATCATACCAGACATTCGGGATTTACCACGCTGTGTGTATTGCGTTGTCAATCGTGACTTACGTCGTTGACGTTGTACTTCATTGCTGGTTGGCATACTTTTATTTAACTCAAGGACATGGGGCGTATTTTGCGTATTTTGGTTTAACAGTAACATTTTTAGTGGTGCCAGCGCTTATATCAACCGCGTTCAGCATGCGATGGTAAGAGTCACAATAAAATTTTCGTGTAATATTTCTTATTATATGAGTATTTAGACGTGAGCCATATGTACTTTTACTTTAATGTACAACTGTAAGTGTGTTACTCTTGTACGATTATAAGCACGATTGTAAAATGAAATTGCATGTAAGATATGATAGTTAAACTCGAGGAAGGACCTCACGACATTGTTGTCACATCGGGGATGAGAGCATTACGTGCATTGTCATTGTTTACCTAATTACGTAAGGACGACTTCTATCCAACACACAAGTGAATCACCAGCATCATGTCTTATGTATTAAAACGAGAACAGTATAAAATTATGCAGGCCCAACTACTTGTTTATTGCTTGGCCCATTCACAGGTTTCATATTTGACATTCGTGTGCATGCAGTACTCAGAACAGTACAGTGTCCTCAGATACATCAAACTGATGTTATTTAATGCACTTCACGCTCGTTGCTGTGAGTGGCAACCATTTTAATATGAAATTTTGATAATGTTTTGGGACATGTTAAGTTATGTTTGCCGAAAATTCAGTAGCGTCTCCGATGTAGTTAGTTGGTCACAAGAGACATGTCATTCTGCTTGTTACTTGATTGCTATCATTCGTTATTTACTTGTGGAGATCTGATTTCTTCGTGGAAGGTGCATTTGCCACTTAAGTTTTGATGTCTTGTTTCTCAGAGTGCTATCTATTTAAAATACGTGGACAGGTTGTATACTGATGATTCCTGTAGCAGGAAAATGTTGTTTAAGAATTTTGAATGTCTGTTTTGTAGTGTGCATGAGTATTTGGGGCTGCCCTGCAGTGTTTCTGTTCAGGATCTGTTTGAGGATTAGGCCAGTATCTATCTTGCAAAGCATACTTCTTGAATCTTCAATCAAGGGCTTACGGTGGATTTGTGGTGGTAGTGAAAGAGAGGGGAGTGAAGTAAATGAAGTGCAATTTCATTTAAAATTAGACCGAAAATTTTATTCATTAGGCCTAATCATGAAGTGTAACAGACATGTAACTACTGTAAACATCATACTTACGTGAGTGAATACAGTTTGAGTGAGCTTTTTACATAATATTGTTCCGTAAGACAAGCAATTTTAATTTCAATGCAAAGTTTGATTTTTTGCGTTTTTCTTTTTTTTGTGCGCTGCTAGTAACAATACAAAACCTAGTGCATTGAATATTGTAAAGTGGTAATCTATTTTGTTAGATCCCAGTGCCCTCTGACATTTTCAGCTGCAAGGAAAATAACGAAATAGTTTTGAGGTTTCATGACAAATGAATCTCGGGACGCTTGCTGTCAGGCAGTATACATTACGTGTTCTGGCTTCTTCAAACTGATTCTGAATTAATACATCTGCCTGTTTGATTGGACAGAATGCAAGTTTTGTTTGTGAAAACCATAACTTTTCTTCTGGAGAACAGGTGGATGGTGTGTGCAACTACCCAGTCACTATGTGCACCCTTGCCTCTTGAGTGATGTGTTCACTCATGCAGGGCACTGGTATGCTGGCTTGTCAGTAAATGTGTGTCAGTGTTGTAACTGGCACAAAGTACCCTTTCTACTTGGGCAACGTGAAGTTTGTTACAGCTCACTGTCAATTTACTGTAGCAACAGTTAGAAAGGCCACAATGTAGGAAGTCATTTACAAATTCAGTGCTGGACACTAACAAAAGGTAAGCAGTCATACTAAGCAGAACCACTTCCTAGCTATGGAGTACAGAAGTCACCTCCCCATTCCTGTATTTCAACTCACTCTTCAGTGTTGAGTTGGCATTAAGCAATAATGTTCAAACTGTCACTGGAAACATGTTTGTGGCACACATGCCAAATGTTACAGTGTGTTTACAACTTTGTTTTGTGTTAGTCTGTCCATGCTTGTGGTAAACATTTCTCATACTGTATTTCTATCATCTGCTACATTATGTGTAATGACAACAATGATACATTGATGTGTGGTGCTGAATTATTAATACTCTTTAAGGTTCAAGCAAACAGAGCGAAAGATATTGTTGCTCGAAAAAGCAAAGCATGTACTACAGAACTGGTGGGAATAACTTGATATAGCAGCTGGGGTCGACAGAAGCGTCCGATCCCACGCGTCGGCTTTGACCCGTGACGTAAGGGTGTTGTCGTGTGTGACGTCATGACGGCGCGGAGTTTGGTTTGAGTGTGGCTGTCTCCAGTTCTGTTTTATCTTATTTTGTTTACTTTTCTGATCTGTTCGTTCTATCTCGTGTGATTTTTTTTTTTTTTTAATTTACAAACGCTTATTACTTATTTTAATTATCTGTTTCCTCCAATTTCTGTTTTAGTTTATTATATTTATCTTTCTGATCTGTTTGTTCTATCCCGTGAGATTTTTTTTTTTTTTTAAATGGACAAAAAACACTAATCAGCTGCTGAAGCATCTTTATCTTCTATGGGTTGCAGGGGTTAAGACCCCTGGGGAGGTGGGTGGGTATTCATGCGTGGCTGTCTTCACTTACACGTTGTAGCTACGCAAGACGTCTAAATTTGTTTATATTTAGTTTGCCACCCCCCACCCAAAACACCCCATTTCCCGCGTTTGTCCCGTTAGTGTCATTAGGCTTCTTGTGGAAAGTGTGTGTGTTTTTGTTTCCGCCATATTTGTGACGTCATGGGTCAAAGCAGACGGGCGGGATCGGACGCTTCCGTATTTTCTAGCAGCTGAATAAGGAAGACAGTGTTGGTTTCTGTAACTTCTGTTGGATGCCATCCATAAATTTTGAAGTTCTGGCAAATATGGAAGCACTAGTTGTTTTTTCCTTATTTAATAAATAAATTCCAGTCAACCAAACACTTGCTTTTACTCTCTTTTGACGAGGGAGATGATTTCAGAGCATTGCTTATTTATTTCACATTTCGAAGCAAGCTCTACCTCACATGGTAACTGGAAGTTTGTGAATCACTAGTGGTAGTTATGAAAGATTATGTAAAGATAATTAATTTGAGAAAATCAGTACATTTCTGTTTTACTGAATTTGTGGAGCACTTCAGCTTTTTAAGGCATCTGACATTTAAAATGTTAAACTTATCATTTCTCCTGCTGTTTAGTGGTTTTCACGTATCTTTTAATTTACAAAACAAATTATTGCTGGCTGAACATCAAATGCGATTTCTCAAATGAGACATTTATTTAAAAACCACAAAAATATGGCAGTACTGTCAGTGAGTAACTGAATAACTGACACAACTCAGTTCTCAAACTCAACCCCAAAGTAGCTATAACACTGATACTTTCGCTCTCTTCCACTAGGTTTTACATACAGGCCTATATGGTGAAGTAGAAACCTCACCAACAAGTTCCTTTCTCATCTGTAACTTTTTTTGGCACCTCTTTTGTCAGAATGTCTGCTGCCTGTCTGTCTTTTGGTTAGTGTGTAACTCACTATAAGCTTCTTCTTTTTAACTAGTTGACAAATATAATGATACCATGTCTTTATGTGTTTTGATCGTTCATACAATCCTGATCCATTAATAAATTTGATAGTGCTTTGTTTATCTGTTAGAAAAAATAGGAACTGATAACTAAGCGACTGCCGTTTCTTTCAGATGTTGATCTAACCAAAAAAGTTATTTGCATACATCATTTATAGCCATGTATTCTGCCCCCTTTGGAGAAAGAGCAATGCACTGCTGTAGTTTACTTTTCCACACAATTGGTCCTCCATGGAACTTGAATGGGATGCCACTTGTTAATCGTCATGGGCTTCTGTCCCCACCATGATTGGCATCACTATAAGATTCACTATTACGGTTTATATTCATCTCAAACTTAATGCCATCTGTAATTGTTAATTTAATATACCTGAGTATTTCGGAAAGGTATAAACACCATTTGACTGTACAGCAGGTTTTATTTCACAGTCTAGATTTCAGCCTTAGGCCATTATTAAGTGTTAAAAGTATTATAAATCATTTAATTGGATAGACTAAAAAAAAAAATCTACTCACAAAGCAGTGGCAGAACACACAAATAAAAGGCTGTTGTGATAGGCAAGCTATCGGAGCCAGTGGCTCCTTTTTCAGGCAGAAGGGCATATGGCCCCAGTTGTTTTTTGAGTCCTAAAGCAAACCAAAACCAATTCAGGCAGAAGGGTTGAAGAGGAAGGAAGAAGGGTGAAGGAAAAGGACTGGAGAGGTCTAGGAAAAGGAGTAGATTTTGGGAAAGTCACCCAGAACCGCAGGTCAGGGGAGACCACCGTACAGGATAAGAAGGAAAGACTGATTGTTGGGGACTGCATCAGATGAGATTTGAAAACCTGAGAGCTTAAAGGTGGAAGGCAGGGTAATATGCAAGACAGAGATTACTACTAAAACATCATGTATGAGTTAACAAAAGTGAGAAGCTAAGTGCATTGTACGTAACAGAGGTGGGAGGTGGCAGTGAAAAACAGACCGAAAAGACAATGAAAGATGTAGAAAACTAAAACAGAGTGAAGCAAAAAGCAGTTACAGTGTAGAAAAGCTGAGAAGGGATAAATTAACGTAACTAAAGGTCAGGTGTGTGGCGAGAAACAAGGACGTGTTGTGGTGCTAGTTCCCACCTGCCGAGTACTGAGAAACTGGTGTCTAGGGGAAGAATCTGGTTGGCATGTGTGATGAAACAGGCACAGAGGTCACGAATGTCATGTTCTAGAGGATGCTCTGCAACAGGATATTGCGAGTTGCCTGTGTCCATTCGTCCTAATTGATAATTTGGCGATTGTCATGCCGAGGTAGAAAGCTGAAAGCAGTGTTTACATAATAGCTGGTATATGACGTCTTGTTTCACAGGTGGCTCTCCCTCTGATACTGTATGTTTTGCCAGTGACAGGGCTATTATAGATGGCGGTAGGAGGGTGGGCAAGTCTTGCAGGAGGGACAGTCACAGGGATAGGAGCCATAGGGTAGGGAGGTGGGTGCAGGAGCAGCATAGGGTCTGACAAGAATATTTTGGAGATTGGGAGGGCGATGGAAAGCCACTCTAGGTGTGGTGGGCAGAATTTCAGACAGAATGAATCTCATTTCAGCCATGATTTTAAGAAGTTGTGGCCCTGTTGAAGTAGCTGATTAACACACTCCAAACCAGGATAATATTGAGTTAACAATGGTGTGCTCCGAAGCTGCTGTTTTTTGGAGGGATCAACAGTACTAGGATTGAATGTGATGGCCCGAGAAATCTGCTATGTAACTAGTCTGGTGGGGTAATTGCGTGCAGTGAAGGCTGAGGTGAGAATGGTGGTGTATTGCTGTAAAGAGTCAGCATCCAAACGAATATGTTTGTCTCAGCATCTCTGGTGGTTAATTTTGTTACATTTGGAAAATGAATGTAATTATCTTTTGTTTCAAATGCCACTTTCACTAGTTTCTTGAAAACAGAAATATATAAATATTGTCCAGAATGTTGTGAAATGCCCCTCCCCCTCTTTCAAATCATTGTCATCTTCTTCTTCTTCTTCCTCTTCCTCCTCCTCCTCCTCCTCCTCCTCCTCCTCTTCTTCCTCTTTTTTCCTCTGCCTTACGTGTGTCATTCAGAAACTGAAAACCATGTAGGCTTGAGTACTGCTTCATCACTTGTTGTTCTCCACTGCAATAGAACAATAATTTACTGCAAAATCTTGGATTTTATAATTGTTCTGCTAGTCCTTGCTTCAAAGGCATTCTTCTGCCTGGTACAGCGATGCCACCTCTTCTTCATCCACTACATTACTGAACTGTCTGTGAAGCATTCAGTATTTCATGTGAAACCATAATCTGAAACATCAATGTAAGCTAATGCTGTGCATTGGTGAGATGTGATAGCTGGACGGAAACATTGTTTCTTTCAGTCTACACAGTCCCTGCCTGGGGTAGTTGTTTCTGTGTTTCAAAATATTTTGCAAACCTCAGCCACTGATTAGTAGTTGGAAACATTACTATACTTGGCTGTCAACATATTCCAGCAGTTTGTGTTAAATTAAGAACTTTGGAGATGACCTTTAGTACCCTAAACAATGGAGAAAATTGACTTCAGTAACTAGCAATTACTACTGAGGAGAAAAACTATTAAGGATGTTGTGATGTAAAAGTAAAACAGATGAACATGAATGGCACGGAAAGCAAAAGGAAAATTGCAGAAATTACCATATAGACTACAAGGAAAGATATGGTTTCATATAGGTGTACTGTAACAACTGTTATGTTACTGCCCACAGTACAGCGTGTTTCAAAAAGGATTTTACAACATTAAAAATTCATATAAATTTATTGAAAGAAGCTATAAAGCTGTGTTTAGTGTTATTTTGTTGGGAAGCACACAGTTTGTTTACCTTAAACTAAAGATGCTGTAGGGAGGTACAAACATGATATCCTTGATGAATCCCCATAATAACAAAACAAAAAAAAAATTGAGTGGTGTCAGGTCTGGGTAATGTGGGGCTACGCAATTAGCACATCACGGTCTATCCATTGACCCGGAAAGTGGTCACTGAGAGAATCCCGTACGTCAGCCAGGTAGTGAGGTGATGCACCATTTTGCACGAAGTAAACATTTTGTTCTTGGTCATCCTAATCGATTTATGGTATTGGCTTTTGTATGGCTGTTGACAAAACGTCTTACTTGCTCAACGACGTCGTCAGATGCTCTTGGACGACCTGATTATTTCCCATGGGTTACTGAGCACCCTGTTCCTACAAAACATTTATGCCACACACAAATTGTAGGCCTACTAGGAGGATCTTTAGCATACTTGGTACAAAAATTATGCTGAACTGTTTTTGCCAGCTTAGATTTTTCAAACCGAAACACATAGCTAGCATGCTCGGGTCCAGTGGAGGCAGCCATCTTTAACGCAACTACTGCTAGTGCTCCTTACTGTGTGATAGACTCTGTTGACTCCACGGTTTTTCGCTGCATTTTGCTGAGTTTTCTTGATGGATTTTTGGGTTTGGAAGTGGTATACAGTAATGGCTCAGTGGTCAATAGATGAACCGAGTTTGCCTACATACGTCAGGTGTAGTGAACTATGCTTTCTGCCAGACTGATGCAGTGTATTGACTGCTGAATTGGTGTCCATCAGCCGAGCCTTCAGTAGTGTGTATATGCCCCGGGATAATCAGGAAATTCTGGGAAAACCCGCAGAAGAATACTGCAGAAGAATACTACAACAGTAAAACATAAACAAGAGAATAATACCAAAATAAAACTTTATTTGCAAAGAAAATGCGCCATTTACGGGGGAAAGAAAAACGGTACACACACAAGATTCTGCTGACAGTAAAATATGTCAGAGAGTATGCAATACTTCATAACAACAAACTGCAGTTTGTTGTTAAAGAGTACTGCATAGTCTTTGACACATTTTACTGTCGGCTGACACTTGTGTGTGATCCGTGTTTTGATGATGTAAATGGCACATGTCTTTGCAAATAAAGTTTTATTAGGTGTTATCCTCTCGTTTGTTTATTTGCTGCAGTAGTGGCCTAAAGTAAAGTCTTTTGTTAGAGTTAGTTCATATCAGCCAACATTACAAAAATTTGACTGAAAACTAAAAAAAAATAGAAAAACTCCCAAAAATCTAAAAAATTATTGTGTTTTTCCCAGATGAAAAAGTTCCTGGGTTTTTCGTGGATTTCTCTATTATCCTGGGGTGTGCACATCCTGTGAATGTGAAAGGCTTTGTGTAAAATAATCTTCAAATGATTAAACAGGGAAATGTTTCTTTTACAACAAGCATGGAAATACTTAATAAGAAAGCAAGCCACAGAATGAAGTTAAAAGGATAATGTATTTGGAAGTCAGGACCAGCACAATGGATAATTTCAGAGAAAACCAGACATTTCCCTCTCAAAAAAAGTTCACAAGTTATATCAAAAGTGCTAATATTATCATTAAAACTTTAAATTCAATGATTGGTTAAAAGTTTGGTAAAACTAGCAGTAATAAGTTGGTGATACTGAATCAAGATGGCTAACTTCAAATTTTTCTGAAGCAAGCAAAGATGATAGATTTTTACCATATTTCTGTTATAGGTTATGTTAAACCAAATAGTGTAAAATCCAGGATGGAATATGACAATATTATGACAAGGATAGTTGCTATGCACCCTATAGTGGAGATGCTGAGTTGCAGATGGGCACAACTGATGTTAGATGTTGAAGTGTGTCCCACACGTAACATTTTTTTGTTGCCCTTTTTTGCACATTTCTGTACATGTGTGTGCATGCATATGTTAACTTTAATTAAATTTTATTATTTTTATGTTCATTTCAGTGTTTTTGTCTAGTTGACAACCTCAAGATTGAAGAAGCTGAACCTTACTTGAAAATAACAATTGGAACATCTACTGTATTATCAACTATGCAAGTAGGATGCAAAAGATGCATGAACAACTAAAAATGAAAACCAAGATTTGTAAAAACTGGAAAACAAGCAGATCTCGCAATTGGATAAACTCTTTAAGTATGAGAGGAATCTGATGAGGCTGCAGATGGAAATGAAGGTGGTGATTAGCTTATGTAACAGTCTCACTCTCTACCTTCTCAGAAGAATCTGTGGGTCCATATTGGTCCCCAGCCACCAGGAAATGCCTGGAGAATATTGTGTGCATTGCTCAAATCACAGAGGATGAAAATGGCCCAGAATGTGCTGGTTTACTGTCATCAGCTTTGAAAGTGCTTTGTTACAATGCAAAATTAAAAAGTGGATTAATCAAAAGAGATTTCTACTTCAGGCCAGATACTGTATATGCATGCTCGGGAATTAATGACTGTATAACTGTCTCAGAGAAAGAAACCAAAGAAAAGTCATAGAAGCACTACTTGACAATGTTCTTGAAAGAAGCTTTCTCAGTTTTCAAAGAAGGAAACCCAGAGCTTAATATTGGTTTCTTCAAATTTTGTAGCTTGCAGCCAGAGAATGTTTTACTTCTGTAAAGCATTCCATCTGATCAGTGCAAGTGCAGATTACTCGAGAATTTTATTTTATAACTTAAGGCCTAAAATACAGCTATTCAGACTCTTTTGGAGAAAAAACTTTATGATGTGGAAATCAACTCTGCTTGCTGGCAAAACAGGTGTGAAGCCCGCTATAATGGCAAACGTTTCCTGGTGCAGGAAACAGTGATGGGAGTTATTTTGAAATGCTAGGGAAATTAATATCAATAATTAAAACTTTCTAGTAAAGGAGGCCAGGTTTGAGATCTATTTGAAGACAGTACAAGATCTGCCAATCTTTAAAGCCCAAGTACACCTCGGACAATACAATCTGCAGCACTGAAGTGATTACCGTATTTACTCGAATCTAAGCCGCACCTGAAAAATGAGACTCGAAGTAAAGGGGGAAAAAAAAAATTCCCAAATCTAAGCCGCACGTGAAATTTGAGACTCGAAATTCAAGGGGGGAGAAAAGTTTTAGGCCGCACCTCCAAATCGAAACAAAGTTGGTCCATTGTAATATGAGACACAATTTAGGTCGAATGAATGACGATACAGCTACAGAGTCGTAAGCTTAGCAGTTAAGCTTTACCAGGTAGCCATTGCTATGCGTCAGGCACTCCGTCCGTATTTATACGGGAACCGTTCCTTTTTCACGTGCTTCGTCTGGTTTGAATCGATTGCTTATTTTGCTTTGATCTGATAAGTGCCGTTTTCTTTGTTATAGGTGTTTACGTCACTCTAACCTGAAAATGCATTACTGTACTGTGTCATGCATTGTTTGTCGCATTCTGATAGTGCGTGTTTACGGCCTGTTGCCGCTCGCGGCATGGATTGCTTTTGTGCGTGCTACTGCCGCTTACAATTAAAAAAAAAAAAAAAAGAAAGAGGAATCGTCTCATTAGCGAAACAATGGCAAGAGACTGCTATTTGTTGTTACTTATACTGCTGCTTTCTTTGATAATGATCAACAAGAACCAAATAGTAGACTGCGTATGACAGAACATGTTCTGAACGAGAGTTGGGCGAAAATTTTTCTCCGTTTGAAAATCTTTGCAGCCGCTTCTTTAGTACATCAAATTCTGCACAGAAATTAGAATCATCTTAGATTTAAAAATCTAGTCAGTTGCCGTGCTTCATTTATGACTGTATCACTATTAGGCATAAGAATAATACGAATATAAACATGACACGATATGTATATTCTTCTGCGTTTGCTGTTGTCTCATTCTAGTTTCGTAGTTTATTAGGCAGACAGGATTTAAATAAGATAGCAGCAAACACGAAAGAATACATGGCAAAATGTTTATATTTGTATTATTCTTATGGTGAAGAGAATACTGCATGTGATTCACATTTCATCAGGTTCCTATTAGCAACCATCTCTTCTCACAGGTAGGAAAAAATTCAGAACGTAGAGTTGCCCATATTGACAAACATCCCAACAGTCTCGCCAGTCGGATTTTCGTAGTACATTGAAATGCTGCTACACTCGAAGATGAACAATATGGAATTTGTATTCCATATTGTATGATAATGTATGAAAATGCAGTGGTCGAAACTTGGAGCGGAGAAAAAAAGCTCGTCTTCCATCTTTTTTTTTTTTCTTTTTCTTTTTTTTATTATTATTAATTTACTGACGCAGAGGTTTTGGCGCCAGTATTTATCTTTGTGCCTACAAAGCATGCCTTTGTAGCGCTACATATTCGACGGCAGAAGATAGTTGTGGCGGCACCTATCAATATTTTTCAGAACTTCGCTTGCTTTGCACTCGATTCTAAGCCGCAGGCGGTTTTTTGGATTACAAAAACTGGGAAAAAAGTGCGGCTTAGATTCGAGTAAATATGGTAAATAGAAATCAGTGGTATCCATATCTTGCAAATGGATTTTTCATTTCTTTCTCATACAAATTATGATTACACTGTGGTCAAGAGGAAGTGTTGTGGTTTTCTCAGCAGCCTTATTATTTTAAGGAAAATGTCAGAATTCCTTGTTTGTTACAAAACTTAGAATAAGGACAAAACACAATTTTTACATTCATAGATTTTTTTTGTATTGTAATATTTTCAGTGCAAAACAACCAAACAGTGAAAATACTTCTGGAGAGTAATCTGGAATGATGGTCTTGCCACTCAGTTTAAAAACATACATGACCAACATTCTAGACTTCTGCCTTAGAAATATAGCAAATGTTTTTCGTAGGACTATTTTACAACATCCCATGGAAAAGGAGTTGGAGTTGTTGGAGTATGGCGTATGGGGAACTGTCAAAGAACTTGTTCCTGGGAAAATGATGAGACAATGACTGCAAAATACTATGCCAATCTTGTTGCAAAAATATGGTGCTCTTCTACATTGGTGAACAATTAATCAACAATAAAGTTGAACAAGAAAATCCTTGAAGAGATTTTCTACGAGTCCCTTGAATTTCACCATTTCGCACAACAAAATCAAAAGGACTGCCCACACAGCTACAACAAATGCTCTCTCTTCAGATTGTTACTTTTTGAGCTGAAGCTAGTATGGTGGATTTGTTGCACCTAGCGATTGACCAGTAGTGGCTGATTGTAGTGAAAACTCTGGTAATTAACAGAGGAGAAATAACTGAAATTTACCAAGACACAGGAGAAGTTAATGTGATCCATGAGTCAAAGGTAAAAAACAGGATTGACATACCTTACAGCCACAATGAAATTCTGAAGATAAACCTTGGACCACTAATTACCAACAACAGGGGACTTTGTAAATGTATTGACAATTAGTTAACAATTTTCTTAACTTTTAATGTTGCAGTACTGTAGCTTTAACAAATGAGTTGGCACTATAATTTTAATATCTTTGGTAATCAAAGAAAAGAGTTAGAATTCATATAATGTCCCACCTGTAACAGCAGACAAATATTTCTTTTACAATTTGTTCACTCTTTAAAATTAATGTTACATGTGGAATATATAGAAAATATGCTATAGTTGTTACTCAAAAATTTTGATTACAGTAAGATCATCATAGGTTCACTGAGCTTTTAAATAAAAATGAGAAAAATGTTTACCATGTCTCGTGGGTGACCGCCAGTAATTTTGAGCTGCACACTAACTGGTTGTTGTTACATTCAGTTTTTAAAGCAGAATAATGCAAATGCCCCACATCCCACAGTGTGTGATGAATTTTTTAGATCTTACTGCATTGGACTCAAGTTGAAAACTTAACGCTGAGGACCAGCCACATAAAAAAATTTCTGGCCCAGAAGACCAGTCATTTATGCCGTAATTTAAAATTTTACTATCAAATTTGTGTTTGATATATCTTAAAAGGTAACACACACTAAAAAAGATCGAGCTTCAAGATCAGTTTTTCATATTTATTTTAGCTCTTTCTTAGATTACAAATTATGCCATAACACTGCCAAAACATGTAATTATCATTAAAAAATTGTTAAGTTAGTTCTTGAGAAATTGCACATGTAGTTGACTTTTATGTGGAAAAGTTGAAGTGCTCAATGGAACATGTACTCGGCCAGATAACTTCCCCCTGTTGGTCTGGGGGTTACAATAGGCCCGAGATATTCCTGCCTGCCGTAAGAGGCGACTAAAAGGAGTCTCACACTTTACAGCACTATGAGTTAAGGTCCCATTTAATAGTTTGACCTGCCACTTTCAAAATTCTACTGAAGTGCTGGCCATATGGGGAAGGATGCCTTATGTGGTGCACGAGTTATCCATAGTGCCCTTAGATTCAATCTCCTGAATCTGTTGTCATGGCTTTGCATCTCCACCTGCGATTCAACTATTTGGGCAAGGACACTTTCCGGGGTATGTCATCTTCATCCGTTGTCTCCTGTCCTCTTTCACCCCCATGACAATATTGGATTTCTCTGCACCCAATATCCAGAACAGTAGCCAGTCCGTTGTGGTAGGGCCATCATGTACCCATTTGTTGGTAGCCCCCCTGTCAACACAGGGATCGCACTGCTGATGCCTGAGCTGCAAACTCCCCACATATGCCAAGGATTAGATGCCTGTCGTCCTGGGGCATCAGGACTCCCAGCAATGGCCATCATGCCAGTTGGCCTTTGTTGTGGCTGGGTGGCGCCCATGGGGAGAGCCCCTGATCGGAGTGGGTGGCATCAGGGCGGATGACCCGCAATGAAGCGGACTAAGTCATATCTTGCTGGTGACCTTACGGCACCAGCAGTCTCTAAGAAGGGCAAGATCGAATAAAATGCCGACAGGTATGACCCTAAATCGTTTCCCTCTCTTGCTACACCATGGGAGGAACGGAGAGAGCCATATTCGCCTCAGTTTTTAGTCTGTAGCAGAACTGATGGGGACTCCTTTCTACCTACGAAGCCTCAATTTTTCGTTGAATACTTGAGGATAAGTTTGGAGAAGTGACAGCGCTGTCCAAGATGTGAAACGGCGCAGTCCTGATTCAGACAGCATCCCCAGCCCAATCCCGGACATTACTCGCCTGTGACAAGCTGAGTGATATTCCTGTTTCTGTCACTCCCCATAAAAGCCTCAAAATGGTCCAGGGGATCATTTTCCATCGCGATCTCCTCTTGCAGTCTGATGATGAGCTCCACACCAGTTTAGAACGGTGGGATGTTCATTTCATCTGGCACATTTACAGGGGACCCAAAGACAATAAGGCTTGTTATAGGTGCCTTCATCTTGGTCTTTGAGGGTGACTCATTGCCTGAAAAGGTCAAGGTGATGGTTTATCACTGTGACATTAAACCATACATCCCTCCCCCTATGCGGTACTTTTAGTGCTGGAAGTTCGGGCACGTCTTCCCGCTGCACTCCCGGCGCCACATGTTGAGACTGCAGACCACTGCACCCAGATACTCCATGTGTGCCGCCTCACACTTGCATGAGCTGTGGAGAAAACCACTCCCCCCCTGCTCGCCAGACTGCCCAGTACCCCAAAAGGAGCAGAAAATCATGGAGTACAAGATCCTGGTCCGATTGACTTACACAGAGGCTAAACGTAAATTTGAAAGATTACACCCCATTCGGTTGACGTTGACATATGCTGCAGCTACGTCACCATCTCCATCCCAAGTACCAGTAGTTCCTCACTCTGTGCCACGAACAGCAGACATCCGCCCCCTTGGTGTAGGGGGCAAATCTTCCTCCGTTGCTCCCAAACCACCTACTTCTGGAGCAAGGCCTTCACAAAAGCAGAGGACATCAGTCCCCTCCCCCCTGCTGGAGAAGCAACAGCCTCCTCTGGCTCCTCTCGTGTGGAAGGGGTCCCTTGGGGCCCTCTTTCGCAAGCTCTCCACTAATGCCACGGTGGACACTTGCCAGTGGCTCAAGGAGCCAAAAACTGCTGCATGAAGAGCTTCATGGTCTTCCTCCGTGCCTGAAGCTACTTTGGAGAAATCTTTCCAGCAAGCTGCAAAAGAGGGTCTAGAGAGCATGCACTAAGAAGTAGCCTGCTAAGAAACAGGACCCTCTGGTGGCCCCAACACCACAACTTCGTATCAGTTCCGCATCTGAGGATGCGGTGGAGATTTTAGCGTCACCTGTGGACCTGGACCTCATTGATGCCTCATCCACCACAGAAAAGGCTACAAATACTCAATTGGTCGCAGCATGTGACCCTGAGGTGTAACCTACCTCCTTGCACCTTTCATGTCTTCCCAGCCTCACGATAATGTCATCCTCCAGTGGAATGTGGCGGTTTTTTCCGCCCTTGTCTGAGCTTCAGCTACTCTTAAACTTTACACCTGCTTTCTGCATTGCCCTTCAGGAAACCTGGTTCCTGGAAATTCAGACCCCCTGCCCTCCACAGCTATAGGGTATATTACAAGAACCATAGACATAAACTCCACCTGACACTCTATTATAGTCACTATGTCCTGCAGTAGGCAGCGAACATGTGCCCCTTGAAGCCCCTCTTGAAGCTGTGGCTGTCAGGATAGGGACGACGCAGGAAATAACTGTCTGCAGTGTATATCTTCCTCCAGATGGTGCAGTACCCCTGAACGCATTGGCTGCACTGATTGATCAACTCGCTAAATCTTTCCTACTTTTGGGAGATTTTAACGCTCGTAACCCCTTATGGGGTGTCACTGTGCTTACTGGCCGAGGCAGAGATGTCGAAACTGTACTGTCACAACTCGACCTCTGCCTCTTAAATACAGGTGCCCCACACATTTCAGTGTGGCACATGGCACATATTTGGCCATTGATTTTTCAGTTTGCAGTCCTGGCCTTCTCCCATATATCCACTGAAAAGCACATGATTACCTGTATAGTAGTGACCACTTCCCCATCTTCCTGTCACTCCCTCGGCGTCAGGCCCACAGACACCTGCCAAGGTGGGCTTTAAACAAAGCAGACTGGGAAGCCTTCACCTCTGCTGTCACTGCTGAATCTCCCCCATATGGTAACATTGATGTGGTGGTTGATCAGGTAACTACAATGATCATTTCTGCGCTGGAAAATGTGATCCCTCATTCTTTGGGTTGCCCCCGGCAAAAGACAGTCTCTTGATGGTTGCTGGAAGTCGCTGAGGCAATTAAGGAGCGTCGGTGAGCTCTACAGTGGCATAAGTGGCACCCTGCCGTGGAACACCTCATAGCCTTTAAACGGCTCCGTGCCCATGTTCGCCAATTTATCAAGTGACGGAAACAGGAATGTTGGGAGAGATACGTCTTAACCATTGGTTGCCATACGTCACATTCCCAAGTCTGGGCAAAGATCAAATGAGTTTTTGAGTACCAGATCCCAACAGGTGTTCCTGATGTTAACATAAATGGCGTGTTATCTACCAATGCCAACGTGATTGTTGAGCACTATGCTCGCGCCACTGCGTCGGAGAATTACCCCCCAGCCTTCCGCACTCTCGAACGGAGGAAGGAAGGGAATGTCCTCTCGTTCACTACACACCACAGTGAACCCTATAACACCACGTTTACAGAGTGGGAGCTCCTCAGTACCCTTCCACATTACCCCGACACAGCTCCTGGGCCAGATCGGATCCACAGTTAGATGATTAAACATCTCTCGTCTGACGACAAGTGACATCTCCTCGTGACCTTAACCGGATCTGGTGTGATGGCGTCTTTCCATCGTACTGGCGGGAGAGCACCATCATATCAGTGCTCAAACCCAGCCAAAATCCCCTTGATGTGGACAGCTGTTGGCCCATCATCCTCACCAACATTCGTTGTAAGCTACTGGAGTGTATGGTGTGTCGGCTGGTGGGTTGGGTCAGGTCGGGTCCTGGAGTCACCTGGCCTACTGGCTCCGTGCCGGTACCTGGCGACCTCATATCCTTGCCACTTTATACGAGTGGAGTTTCTGAAGTCCGCTGCTTATTTTTATCCAGAATTTCCTGTCACTTCGTACTTTCTGTGTTAAGGTTGGTGCCTCCCATAGTTCCCCCCATGTCCAGGAGAATGGGGTCACACAGGGCTCTGTATTGAATGTACCTCAATTTTTAGTTGCCATTAACGATCTAGCACCAGCTGTAGGGCCGTCTGCATCACCCTCTCTGTATGCAGACGACTTTGGCATTTTGTACTGCTCGACCAGTACTGGTTTTGCTGAGCAGCGCCTACGGGGAGCCATCCACAAGGCGCAGTCATGGCCTGTAGCCCACAGCTTCCAGTTTTCAGCTGCAAAGTCGTATGTTATGCACTTCTGTCAGTGTCGTACCGTTCATCCGGAACCAGAACTTTACCTTACTATGTTCCCCTCACTGTGGTGGAGACATATCAATTTTTAGCACTAGTTTTAGATTCCTGATTGACTTGGCTTCCTCACCTTCATCAGCTTAAGCGGAAGTTCTGCTGCCTGAGTAATACCAACTGGGGTGTAGATTGATCTACGACCCTTGTTCAATCCCACCTTGACTATGGGAGTCTGGTTTATGGTTCAGCAGCGCCCTCAGCATTGCGTTTACTCGACCCAGTGCACCACTTTGGCATTCGACTAGCGACGGGAGCTTTTAGGATGAGTCCGGTGACCAGCGTCCTGGTGGAGGCTGGAGCCCATGCATTGCAGGTCAGGCATCCACAACAGCTCACCAGTTACACTGCACATGTTCACAGTTCTCCTGTACATCTGAATTACCATCTCCTTTTCCCTCCCACGGTGGTTCATCTCCCGCATCGGCGGCCCAGGTCAGGGCTTAAAATTGCAGTTTGCTTCTGATCCCTTCTATCTGAACTGGAGTGCTTGCCTTTACGGCCTGTACTCAAGGTCCATTCGCGTACATCTCCATGGTGTACAAATAGGCCACGGCTTCATCTGGACCTTTCACATAGCCCAAAGGACTTGGTTCACCCTGCGGCTCTGTGCTGTTGCTTCCTTTTGATTCTTGACATGTACTGAGGCCATGAAGAGGATTACACTGACAGCTCGATGGCTGACGGTCACGTCGGCTTCGCGTATGTCCTTTGAGGACATATTGAACAGCATTCCTTGCCTGATGGCTGCAGTGTTTTCACTGCAGAGCTGGTGGCTATATCTCGTGCCCTTGACCACATCCTTTCCTGACCTCGGGAGTCGTTCTTTCTGTGTATTTCTTCCGTGTACAGCCTACAAGCTATTGACCAGTGCTACCCTTTGTCACCCAATGGTAGCGACCATCCAGTAGTCAGATCTATGCCCTTGAACAGTCCGATTGTTCAGTGGTGTTTGGGTGGACCTGGACCCCAGGACACATCGGAATCCCAGGCAATGAACTTGGTGACAGGCTGGCCAGACAGGCTACACGGAAACTGCATATGGAGATCGGTATTCTAATAACTGACCTGCGTTCGTTTTTACGTCGCCAGGTTTTTTGGCTTTGGGAGACGGAATGGGATAGTCTCGGTATGCACAACAAACTGCAGGCCATTAAGGAGACTATGAATATGTGGCAGTCCTCCATGCGGGCCTCATGCAGAGTTTGTGCGGTTCTCTGCCGCCTCTGCATTGGCCATGCTTGGGCGACCCATTGCTACCTCCTGCACCATAAAGACCCACCTCAATGTCAATGTGGCGCCTGGTTGACAGTGTTCCATATTCCGATGCACTTTCCCACTTTGACTGCCCTGCGACAAAATCTTCAGTTACCAGACTCATTGCCACTAATTTTATCTGACGACACCTCATTGGCTGATTTAGTTTTGCATTTTATTTGTGACGGTGGGGATTTATTGTTTGATCTAAGTTTTAGCGCATGTCCTTTGTCCCTCTGTGTCCTCCACCCAAGTGCTTTTAGGGTGGAGGTTTTAATGTGTTGCAGAGTGGCTGGCTTCTCCTTTTTATTCTCATGGTCAGCCAGCCATGATAATCTGTTTTGGCATTTTAATCTCTTCTACCTGTTTTGTGCATTTCTGTGGTTTTCTTCTCCCCTTTTGTCCATTTAAGTGTTTGTCGCCTTTCCGTTGTTCTTGTGGTTTTTCCTTTCTCTCCGTTTTGTGTTGTCAGTCTCTCTTGTTTTAGTCTCACCCTTGTGGCATTGTTTTATTCGGAACAATGGACTGATGGCCTAGCAGTTTGGTCTCTCCCCCCCCCCCCCCCCCCCCCGCCCCCTGTTTTAAACCAGCCAACCAACCAGGTACCCCACCAAATGTTGGGTGCACAAAAGTGAAATTTATAATAGTGTTTGTCAGGAACATTCAGCGGCTGCAATCAATTTCAGTTGTGTTCATAGGACCGTGCCTAATCACATCTTCGGGGCCGGAGTTGGGGGGGGGGGGTGTTCATAGGACCGTGCCTAATCACATCCTCGGGGGCGGCGGGCGGGTGGGGAGGGCAGCAAAAAATTTTTGACCACCAATATTATACGTGAAAGCTTAGCTTTCCTTGTGGCTGTGCTGTATGCATATTAATTTAAACCAATAACTTTTTGTATTTGTGTGTTGGCGCTGCTTTAAAATGGTATTGCTATTGGCTGACTACATCATGTGTCCTATGCTCTGAATATCTGCTGTCATTGGCTAGCAAGAGCACGTGACATGAGCCATGATTGGTTGACAAAAGTGCATTGAACCTCAGTTTTAGTGCTGCAGGGGCTACTGTGCTGTATTTGGTGGAATTCCTGCTGCTGTATTCGTGGAATTCCTATTTATAATTTTGTAATGCAAAAATATACAGCGAAAATGTTGTTTTGCATCAAAAATCTTTTCAAACACGTAGCTTTTTGCTGGGTTTCGTTTCCTAAAGTGCTAAGAAGTTCTGTGCCAGTGTATAAAACCTTTACCATTCAAAGGGATTAATAAGTTTACAGTTCTGAGGGAAAGTATATTGTCACTTAACACGGAAAAAAGGTACTTTCACCAAGAGTATAGTATATTTTCACCCAGGAAAAATGTATTTTTAACCGGGAAAATCTAGGTTTTTTTTTTTTTTTTTTTTTTTTTTTTTTTTTTTTTTTTTTTTTTTTGTCCATGCTTACACCCTATTTTAGGCTCAGTCTCAAAAGTATTGCAAACTTGAGACATCTGTTAATTCCTTTCAGGTACATAAATGATGTGGATGAACCATCATTGCCTAAACCACCACTGTGGAAATGGGTGGTGAGGATAATAATGCTGCTTCTACAGTTAGCTCCACTACTTAGGTAAGCATTTCTGTAAAACTTCATTTAACATCTTGGAGCAAAAAATTTTGATTATTTTTCTGTTGAATTTGTGTGAAATATGTACAACTGACTTGGCACCAAGTGATGAAAATGATCCTCCGTATGGGGTGTAGCAAAGAGTATTTCATGTACCAGTATAATTTCTTATCTTTGTTGTTTCATTCAAGAACAGTGTGTGGGAATAATGATTTTTGGTAAATGTCTGTATGAACTCCAGTTTCTGGCTATTTTGTGAGATGTATATGGGAGGAAGTAATACAATGCCTAGTTCTTTGTGGAATGCACACACTCGAGATATTAACAGTAAATCTCTGTGTGACGTGTCAGACATCTCTTGTAGTGTGTACCTTCGGAGTGTGATGAACATGTCAATAATGCTCTTGGTAAATCTGTGACAAAATGTGCAGCTTGTCTTTGTATTTTCCAGTGTTGATCATACCTTGTAAAAGACGCCATTCTACTGAATAATGATCTAATGGCCATTGCTTTTGTGACTGCTCTGGCTGCATACTTCTATATATTTGTTGTTATTACCACTTGTAGACAATGCAATGTGATTCAATGGGTACATGTCAGACTACCAGCCCAGTGATTCTAGGTTTGTGTGCTGATCGGTTATTGGATTTTTTTAGAGTTCCTTTTTCGTTTTCCTTTGCCAATGATTTATTAATATGAAAAATGCAGAGTTGCACCAAGGTACAGAGTCCACATTGAACTGTAGGTCCCCCTATAATTGACTGACAGATGTCAGTTCAAGGGTTTAAGAAGGCATGGGCACACCACTTTCAGTGGTTCATGCCTAGTAAACACTGTTCTGTTCAAACCATCGTTTGGGTTGTTATTTTACTACTACTACTTGTTGTGACTGACAGAATTTTTTGTTGTAAAAAATTACATCTCTTTCTGCCTTCTTAGGGTCATGCTGCTTTGATTTTCTTATGTACTCAACCTTTAACTTTCAGATTCAGAGAAGACCTGTTGTTCACTGTTGGTCTCACTGGGTGGCCACTCTTACACACCTTAACCTGTGAATATAATTTCAGAGAGAGATAGGGAGGAGGACAGAGGAAGGGGGGAAGAGGAAATTAGAACATATATTTAATTCCAATACATATGTAGCAATTGTGAAGCATTGCCAGATTCACTAGTTGTAAATATAGCAAAGGCATTACAAAATGCAAAACATTTAGTTATACATGTACAGCAGATCTATAGAAGGAATGTGAGTAGGGTGCCTAATATTAAAATATAAATAATAAGAGTCGATGGTGATTTTGAGAAAAAGAGTAGGTAGTTCAGTATTAGCCATTGGCTCACCAGTTCTCCCTGAATACATTGAAGGTGGAGACATCAGGCTGAAGAAAAAGCATTTTAGTCTATGAAGATGAATCATATACACTGAAGAGCCAAAGAAACTGGCACACATGCCTATTATCATGTAGGCCCCCCACGAGCATACAGAAGTGCCACAACACAAAGTGGCATGGACTTGACTAAGTCTGAAGTAGTGCTGGAGGGAACTGACACTGAATCTTGCAGGGCTCTCCATAAATCCCTAAGGGTACAAAGGGATGGAGATCTCTTCTGAACAGCACGTTGCAAGGCATCCCAGATATGCTCAATAATGTTCATGTCTGGGGAGTTTGGTGGCCAATGGAAGTATTTAAACCCAGAAGAGTGTTCCTGGAGTGACTGTAGCAATTATGGACATCTTGAGTGTTGCATTGTCCTGCAGGAATTGCCCAAGTCTTTCAGAATGCACAATGGACATGAATGGATGCATGCGATTAGACAGGATGCTTACTTTCGTGTCACTGGTTAGTCATATCTAGATGTACCTTGATCCCATATCACTCCAGCTGCACCTGCCCCACACCATTGCAGAGCCTCCACCAGCTTGAACAATCCCCTGCCGACATGCAGGGTCCGTGGATTCATGAGATTGGTCCTGTTCTTGTAGGATCTTTTTCCGACCGCAGCGATATTGGAGATTTGTTGTTGTACTGGATTCCTGATATTCACGGAATACTCTGAAATGGTCGTACGGGAAAATCCCCACTTCATCGCTACCTCGAAGATGCTGTGTACCATTGCTCATGCGCCGACTATAACACCATGTTCAGACTCATTTAAATCATGATAACCTGCCTTTGTAGCAACAGTAACCAATGTAACAACTGTGCTGGACACTTGTTGTCTTATATAGGTGTTGCCTACTGTGGTGCCGTATTCTGCCTCTTTACATAACTCTGTATTTGATTATGCATGCCTGTACCAGTTTCTTTTACACTTCAGTGTATAGACAAGACTGTATGTTTTGTGTGTATGAGGATGGAGGGCAGTGACTTTTACACAGTATGCTGATGTCGGGAGTGGGAATGACGTGCAGTTAGCCACTGTAGGCCCAGACATTACCACTGTTCACAATGGCTCAACCAGTGCTCTGTGCTCATGGAAGTGTTAGGCAGGCAGAATTGGAGCACAGTAGATTGACAAATCACATAATGAATGTCTTGGTGTTTAATTGGCATAAGTAGTTTGAGGAAAGCCATAAATATTGAAAATGGAAGTCGTGATTGTTGCCTGTGTACAGGCATTATGGACAAAAACATAATCATAATTTGTGATCACTTTGAAGGTGAGCAGTGTTTGACACTATCCAGAATTACTTCTAGGTCGGATTAAGTTATGGGAGCTTTCCATCATCATCACAGAAGAACTAGGCCATGTGAAGTTTGTTACTGAAGAGCAGAAGTTGAAATGCCTGCAGGTTAGTGAATGACTCTCAGCATAATTTTCAGCTGAAGAGGATGCATTTTTTCATCACATAGTGACCTATGGTGAAGCTTGAGTGTGCCATTACACACCTGAGCCAAAACAAGATAGCAAAAAGTGACAAAGGGAAGATTAGGCACCCCCCAGGAAAGCCAAGACTTGGTTGACAGTTGTAAAGTGTGTAACTGTGGTTTTTTTTTAATCGGCGATCCATTTTACGTGTTGAATTTGCTTTGCATGAATGCCATACCGTCAGTGCAGCATCTTACTGTGTACTGGTAAGTGAGTTGCCTATTGCAGCAAATAATGTGATCAAGTAATATGATAACCCCTATGCTACAGCTCTGACTCATCAGAAATTGGACAAAATGAGGCAGGCACCACTGACTCACCCTCCTTAGAGCCCCAAACTATTATCCTGTGATTTTCATCACGTTGGATTGCTCATACACATTAGGAAGGAATAGATGTGAAAATGATAACAACCATAGGAGACTTCATGCACAATTTGCTGGTGACCTGGTCCCACTCTTTTTATAATGATGGCAACATGATGATGATGATAATATACTGGGCTAACTACAGTTTTGAATGATCATGAGATTGTGTTGAAGTGTGTTGTATACTTGGTTATTTTGTAAAATCAAATAAAAAAACTCATTTATTTTGGATTTACCCTCAGAATATCAAAAAGATTATCAAAATTCATATGGGCATTCCATACTGTCCAGGATAGGACAAGTTGCTTTTGGTAACTGATCTAATTGAATGCCATTCTCATACTAAGAAGCATATACTAATTTATCATGAATGCATTCACTACAGGAGTGTCTTTTGCCTTCCACAGTAAAAAAAGACCCAATAGTTTAAACCTCTGTTTCAGAAAATACAATACACTAACATTTGAAATACACCCAGAACAAAGTTTGCATGATTCACAGACATATGGCATAGACAGATTCAATCCTGTAGGTTAATTGAGGACTATGACAGTAGGAAGGCCCATGTTGCCACAAAGTTAAATAAAGGAATTTGTTAAATCATGGAAACAGAAAGCAGTGAATTCCATACTGAAACTGAATAACATAATGAATTCCAAAAACATTGTTCTCTCTTGCAAAGATTTAATAATCATAGTCCTGTCTTTGTGCATTATTGAAAGAACTATGGCAACACAGCCAAATCTGCAAAGGGACACACATGTTGGAAATGCCACTAACCAGAACATGAAAGTGTTAGCACAGTTTCAGCACCACCAGTTTGTGTGAACATTTAGGAAGACATGCATTTCCTATTAGAGTGGGGAAAAAACCAGCAGATCATGGTTACAAGATGAATTTTATTGTATTTGGGTCCTATTCATCACCAAGATATGTCCCACATTCATCTTGTAAGTTGCATCAGTGACTGGGCTGATTTATCAGACGATTCCTCTACATAGCTTTTAGTAGTTTGGATCCATACAGACATTCATACCTGCAAGTGCATGTGTAAAAGTGCACTTCATTTTCTATTTACAACAAAGGTTGCAAATAAGTGTTTACTTGAGAAAACAAGCTTATTCCTTCAGGCAGAATTTGAAAACAATCACAAGATTGTCCCCAGTAGCAGAGAACTGGATGACAGAAACAGAACTGCCATATTAGTGTTAAATATCTTTGAGAATATACTGCTCCGTTTTTGAGTGGTGTCTGGTGATAAAAGCATGGGCATCATTAACATTGAAGTGAAATGTACATAAGGAAACCAGTAAACCCTTCGAACAACTTATCAGAAGTCCCAGTACCTCAGTGGAAAGATAAGGGGAAATACAAAGTTAGTTAGTTACATGCAGCATAGATAATTGAAACAATTCTTTTATTGACATGATGTCAAATGAGTTTTCATTTGTATTCATGATTTCTGTTGACATTAATGAACACATTATCATTTCATTTCTACTTGTCCCACTACACTTAAAAACAAGATTTTCTCTTTGTTCTCTCTTTTTTTTCTGGCTACCAGTTTTTAAGTAGATATTCACTGATGGAATAGGAGCAGCTTTCCAGGAGAAATGACTTTAAATTATATTTAAAGCATGTTTCGCCGTCTGCCAGATATTTTATTTTATTGGGCAAATGATCCAAAATTTTTATGGCTGCATATTGAACTCCTCTCTGAGCCGCTGACAGTGTTAATAATGGGTAATAAAGGTCATTTTTCCTCTAGTGTTGTAGGTATCTACATTGCTGTTCTTTTCAAATGGTGGTGGATTATTTATGACGAATTTCATTAGTGAAAATATGTATGCCTAACTTCTTGAAGAGGTACCAACATGACATCCATGGGTGACATCACATGTTATTTTTCTGCTCACATTTGTGCAATCAATGCTTTTGTTCTAAGTGGTGAGTTACCCCAGAAAATTATACCATATGTCATTATTGAATGGAAATACGCAAAGTATGCCCAGAGCATAAGCAGTTATATGAAGATCAAAAGTGCTTGAACATAATTGTTTGAGAAGCTCAGTAATATACTTCTTCCTGTTCAAGTTTTCATTAATATGTGTACAAAAAAATTTGGAGCGTTCTGCCCTTCTTATTAGCTGAAGCTCATGCGCTACATCAATTGAATCAGTCAGAGCTAAAAGGCATTAAGTGCAAAAGTGCATATTTTGTTTTGTTGAACATAGTGAATTACTTGGACGAGACACTTCAAACACCACTGAAAAACATTAAGTTAACCTACTTTTCAGCTCCGTGGCTTTGGGTATGTAGGCAATGCTGTTAAGTGCTGCCTCCCATGCAAATCTTCCCGTGTCATTTCATATTCATTCAGTTGTTTGTTGTCATGCCGAAGTCAGTCTTATGCTATGTCGCCCAAAAGAAAGAGACATGATTCCATTTATAAGAAAAGCTTCATAAAACAAGCCATTACCAAAGGTATAGCTTATATTAACTACAGTGGAAAACCGTTGCAAAAAAGAAAACAGGAGAGGATTGCAGGCCAGTACAAACTTCTACTACATCAATATTGACAATAATAAGCTTTATTTCCACTCTATCTTTTACTGATGCTGAAGTAGCTATTCTGGTGAATCCTGTATTCTTTTCCAATATCTGTCGTAGAAGAATTGAAGAATTGAATAAATGACAGATTGTTAAACAGTCATATTGATTGTGGGTGACAGAGAGGTTGTTTTGAAAGAATCGCTGACAGTGTGAAAATTGATATCCTTTCGAAATTTCATGACCTCCCAAACAAAGATGCTAAAGATTTGTACCTAATGGGCCTTATTGAAGCTTATGATGTAAAGTGGCGCAGACCTCAGAAACTAGACAGTGATGGAAGAAATAAGCATTGTTCCGGTTTTCAGTATTTTGTAATGTGTTGCTCATGTAGAGTGCAAGCGAGTCAAAAAGCAGTTCGCAATTTCCACTCTATTGAAATGAAGTGGATTTTCTCTGTAACTCCCATGTTAATAAATGGGAAACTGCCACTAGATAAACGTGGGAAGAAAGCGAAAGGAAATACAATTTCTGAAAGTATCCTGAAAACAATAGATGGAAAATACAGTCTTTTCCTCGTCCCCACATTATGCTGGAAAGAAAATTCAGTACTTAGATTCGTGACTGTGTGTGAAAACGATGTATCAGATATACTGTCCTGCGTATCCAGACGCAGCTGTGAAATATGACTTCTACAATCAGTATTTTCAAAAATTAAGATTACAAGTTCGGCAGACCACAGATAGATGTTTATTCTCTTTGTGAGTAGCTTAATGCGAAACTAAAACGTCCCCATTTCTGTGAAGCTTCAAAACCTGCTGCCAAGGCAGATTGCAGATTCATCTTCGAAGAAGTCGAAAGTTTTTAGAATTCCTGAAAGAAGCCAAGGCTCAGTGTCTTCATTGTGAAGAAATAGGTGCCATTGCCTTTGACTGTGTGCAGAATTTGCCCTTGCCAGAAATTCCTGTGCAAGAAGTATTTTATATGCAGCAGCTATGAGTAAATGTGTTTAATATCCACAATTTAAAAGATGACAGCACTGTGGTATATCTTTATCATGAGGGTGATGGAAGAAAAGTTGTGAATGAACTGTGCACTTTTTTATATCACAACATTAAAAACTACATTCCAGACACAATCAAGCACCTCTGCTTGTTCTCAGATGGCTGTATTGGACAAAACCGAAATCACACAATGGTGAGAATGTGTATAGGGCTGATTACAGTTGGTAGATATGAGTCAATTAGAACATCGTCATTCATACCTACCATGTGATATAAATCTTGGGGTATTCAAAAAGAAAATAAAAAATTGTGATAGAGTTTATATCCCAAAAGAATATGTTGAATTAATAGCACACAGCAGAAAAAGTGTGGAAGTTCATGTTGCAAAGTAAAATGAAATAATTGACTTTGATAAATGATGGCTGCCCTACTGTAAGAAGATTGTTACATCAAGGGAAACTGAAGGATTCCCAAGAGATAAGAAGCAGGCATTGTCTCATTTAAAATTCAAGCAATTCAAGTACTGCAACAAGATTGGAGAGGTCGAAGTGTCTGTTTACATCAACTCTCCTGTTGCACTCAGATTCCTTCTGGGAAAGTCAAGGTCACTGTGTCATCTTACCATGCCTTCTGAAAATGTATACAAGGACAAAGTTCCCATAAACTTCAAAAATATACAGGACATTGGAAAGTTAGTGAAATATGTTCCTCAGGATGTGAGGGAATTTTACAAGAACATTCTGAAATGGCCAACAGTGGGTACTCTGAGGGAATCTTTCAGTCCCTAATAAGTCCTGTGTGTGTGTGTGTGTGTGTGTGTGTGTGTGTGTGTGTGTGTGTTTCTTCATGAATTTAAATTATATTCAGTCATAGTAATAATAAATTTTGTAATTAACATTACTGTTGTCCATAAATATGTATTCAATAAACACATGTGATTAATATACCATATTAAATTTATTAATCAGTACAGGTCGTGAATTTACTAGTAACCTCAGGACTGAAAAACATCAACTCCATTTTTGGAAAAACAAAAATAAATGTGGATTAAACGTTCAAATCGTATTTTCACTAACAAAAATTACATTCTGAGAAATTATTTTATAGATAATAGGAGCTATAATCAATACAGGGCTATTACAAATGATTGAAGCGATTTCATAAATTCACTGTAGCTCCATTCATTGACATATGGTCACGACACACTACAGATACGTAGAAAAACTCATAAAGTTTTGTTCGGCTGAAGCCGCACTTCAGGTTTCTGCCGTCAGAGCGCTCGAGAGCGCAGTGAGACAAAATTGCGACAGGAGCCGATAAAGCGTATGTCGTGCTTGAAATGCACTCACATCAGTCAGTCATAACAGTGCAACAACACTTCAGGACGAAGTTCAACAAAGATCCACCAACTGCTAACTCCATTCGGCGATGGTATGCGCAGTTTAAAGCTTCTGGATGCCTCTGTAAGGGGAAATCAACGGATCGGCCTGCAGTGAGCGAAGAAACGATTGAACGCGTGCGGGCAAGTTTCACGCGTAGCCCGCGGAAAATTGGCTCATGCCACAACTGGAGACCGATAGCGCCGACTTCATCTTTCAACAGGATGGTGCTCCACCGCACTTCCATCATGATTTTCGGCATTTCTTAAACAGGAGATTGGAAAACCGATGGATCGGTCGTGGTGGAGATCATGATCAGCAATTCATGTCATGGCCTCCACGCTCTCCCGACTTAACCCCATGCGATTTCTTTCTGTGGGGTTATGTGAAAGATTCAGTGTTTAAACCTCCTCTACCAAGAAACGTGCCAGAACTGTGAGCTCGCATCAACGATGCTTTCGAACTCATTGATGGGGACATGCTGCGCCGAGTGTGGGAGGAACTTGATTATCGGCTTGATGTCTGCCGAATCACTAAAGGGGCACGTATCGAACATTTGTGAATGCCTAAAAATACTTTTTGAGTTTTTGTATGTGTGTGCAAAGCATTTTGAAAATATCTCAAATAATAAAGTTATTGTAGAGCTGTGAAATCGCTTCAATCATTTGTAATAACCCTGTATTTATTTGGCTTAGATACATCTATACAGTTTTTTCCTTCTGAAAAGTTGTGAAATGGACTTAATGCCTTTCAGCTCTGACCAATTCAGTTGTTGGTATGACTCTATTTGTTGTACAGAACGGAATGTTTTTTTCTTTGTAATTGAATTTATTATAACACTAGTATCATCTGCAAAAAGTAACAATTTTGCTTGTTGAATGTTAAATGTGAGATCATTCAAATATGTAAGGAATAGGAGTGGACCCAAAATTGAGCTCTGCGGGACCCCCTTTGTGATTTTTACCCCAATCACAAAAATTTTGTGTTTTTCCAATATTGTCTGAATTATTCGACACAAATACAGTTCCGCACTGTCGCCTGATAAACAGAGTAAGAGCCTACGGAATATCAGACCAGCTGTGTGGCTGGATTGAAGAGTTTTTAGCAAACAGAACACAGCATGTTGTTATCAATGGAGAGACGTCTACAGACGTTAAAGTAACCTCTGGCGTGACGCAGGGGAGTGTTATGGGACCATTGCTTTTCACAATATATGTAAATGACCTAGTAGATAATGTCGGAAGTTCCATGCGGCTTTTCGCGGATGATGCTGTAGTATACAGAGAAGTTGCAGCATTAGAAAATTGTAGCGAAATGCAGGAAGATCTGCAGTAGATACGCACTTGCTGCAGGGAGTGGCAACTGACCCTTAACATAGACAAATGTAATGTATTACGAATACATAGGAAGAAGGATCCCTTATTGTATGATTATATGATAACGGAACGAACACTGGTAGCAGTTACTTCTGTAAAATATCTGGGAGTATGCGTGCGGAACGATTTGAAGTGGAATGAACATATAAAATTAATTGTTGGTAAGGCGGGTACCAGGTTGAGATTCATTGGGAGAGTCCTTAGAAAATGTAGTCCATCAACAAAGGAGGTGGCTTACAAAACACTCGTTCGACCTATACTTGAGTATTGCTCATCAGTGTGGGATCCATACCAGATTGGGTTGACGGAGAAGATAGAGAAGATGCAAAGAAGAGAGGCGCGTTTTGTCACAGGGTTATTTGGTAACCGTGATAGCGTTACGGAGATGTTTAACAAACTCAAGTGGCAGACTCTGCAAGAGAGGCGCTCTGCATCGCCGTGTAGCTTGCTCGCCAGGTTTCGAGAGGGTGCGTTTCTGGATGAGGTATCGAATATATTGCTTCCCCCTACTTATACCTCCCGAGGAGATCACGAATGTAAAATTAGATAGATTAGAGCGCGCACTGAGGCTTTCAGACAGTCGTTCTTCCCGCGAACCATATGCGACTGGAACAGGAAATGGAGGTAATGACAGTGGCCACCGTTGGGTGGCTTGCGGAGTATAAATGTAGATGTAGAAACTTTCGCATTTTGTTTGTCAAGTACGATTCGAACCAGCTGTGTATAAAGCCATCAATTCCATAAAACGTGTTTTTCTAAGATAGTATCGTGATATACACAGTCGAAGGCTTCGTGGAGGGCACAAAAATACCAACTGGTGATATGTTAATATTGTACCTTTTGATGGTTAAATGTATAAATAACATATTCAGTCGAGCAGCCCTTCCAGAATCCAAACTGTGGTACGCTAAATAAATTGTTTCCACTCAAGTGTGTGACTACTCTTGAATACATTACTTTTTTGAATATTTTGTAAAAAGATGTCACTAAGGAATGTTGGCAATAATTGTTTAAGTCTGTCTTGTCACCTTGCTTATTAAATGGCTTAATAATTGCAAATTTTAACCTGCCTGGAAAAATTCTTTGTACCATGATGCATTGCATGTATCACAAAGGACATTATTTATTGGAATGTCATTTCAGAATTGTTTGAAATGCAATCAAAGTCACAAGAGGCTTCTGTTTTGTAGAATTTTTATAATTGTTTTAATTTCAGTCAAATATGTTGGCACTACTTTAGTTGCTTAAAGTTTCGTGGAATGGCAATTTTAATTTATTCTTTTGCTTCTTCTACTGAACTATTCAATCATAAATTTGCTGCTACATTTAGAAAGTGATTGTTAAAAGTACTTGCAACTTGTAAATTTTCGGTCATATTATTTTTATTTAGTTTAATTGTTGTGGAATCTCGTACGGTGACTGGCGCCGTGTCTCCTGTTTCACAGTCCCCTATATAGTTTTAATGTTATCAAACTGGGGAACAATCAAGAATGGGGTGCCGCAAGGTTCGGTCTTGGGTCCTCTGCTGTTCTTAATATATATTAATGACTTGCCATTCTATATTCACGAAGATGCAAAGCTGGTACCTTTTGCCGACGATACAAGTATAGCTACCACATCCAATAGACAAGAATTAACTGGTGAAATTGTAAAAGATGTTTTTCAGAAAATCATTAAGTGGTTCTCTGCAAATGGGCTCTCATTAAACTTTGACAAAACACAGTATATACAATTCCACACAGTAAAGGGAATGACACCATTCATAAATATAGACTTTCATCAGACTTTGAGGTAAGATATTCAAAATTTCTAGGTGTATGCATTGATGAGGGGTTGAACTGGAAAAAACACACTGAGGATCTGCTGAAACGTTTGAGTTCAGCTACTTATGCTATTAGGGTCATTGCAAATTTTGGCGATATACATCTGAGTAAATTAGCTTACCATTTCTACATGCCTATTTTAATTATCTGCTTTCGTATGGTATCATATTCTGGGGTGACTCATCATTGAGTAAAAGAGTGTTCATTGCACAAAAGCTTGTAATTACAATAATTGCTGGAGCTCATCCAAGACCATCCTGGAGACGCTTATTTAAAGAGCTAGAAATTTTCACTGTAGCCTCACAATGTATATATTCACTTATGAAATTTGCTATAAACAATCCGAACGAATTGAAAAATAATCGCAGTGTACATGGCTACAACACTAGGAGAAAGGATGATCTTCACTACTCAAGGTTAAATCTAACTTTGGCTCAGAAGGGCTGCTACAAAAGTCTTTGGTCACTTACCTAATAGCTTCAAAAGTCTGACAGATAGCCATATAGCATTTAAAAGGAAATTAAAAGAATCTCTTAATGGCAAATCCTACTCATTAGATGAATTTTTGGATATAGTAAGTGGGTAATTTCCCAACCTCCCACAAAATAATATTTTGTGTAATGTAATATCTTGTATAGACACCTTTTATTAACCTGACACGTTCCACGTCATTACAAAGTGTCGTATTCATGATCTATGGAACAAGTACTAATCCAATCTAATCTGCATTATTTATTTCTGTCGGTACATGCATACTTCTGGATATTTTAATGACTTTCCTTAAAATACTACAGTATTTCTTGTAGTATACAAGTAATGTCGAATTTGACTTACTCTGACCTTTATATAAATTTTCCTCTTACATGAGATTTTAATTCCCTTAGTTATCCACAGCTTAATTTTTTTTTAATGGATCTTTTGGATGACCTTTTAGCAAGGCAAGTTTCAAATATTGACACAAATTTACAATGGAATAAATTGAATTTAACATTAGCATCTCTTTCTACATATATTTCATTCTATACCGCCCCTCTCAGCTTAATCTTAAAACCCTGTTCTCATTAATAAGCATCACTGCTTTTTATGAACCTACCTCGAGGTTGTAAGGTGCCATACTGATTATTTCCATCAATTGTGTATCTTGGTACACATTAATTGTTTCAGCCTGAGCGCTGTCTATAAAAAAGTTGTCAATCAGTGCCCTCGTATTTTGCTGCACATGAGTTGGAAAACCGACTACTGAAATTAAACAGTGGAAAATCCAGGATGGAATGTAACAATATTATGAGAAGGAAAGTTGCCGATGCTGAGTCACAGATAGCACAATGAAAATACTGTCACAAATAAATAAAGCTTTCGGCCAGCCAGACACACACACACACACACACACACACACACACACACACACACCTGTAGTCTCAGGCAACTGAAACAACTGACTTCTAAAATTAGTTTGAAACACCCAAATAATACTTCTGGCTAATTTTTCCTATCTGTATCTTAGGAAATCTACACTGAAACCTCCACAAACTACTAACTGTTTCTTCTTGTGTGACAGATAGTTCAATAATGCATATAGATTTCTCATAAATAGCTGAAAGTTTGCTAGAGTGGATCTGTAGACTGTTAAAATTACCAGAGAAGTATTCTGCAGTAAAAACTCACAAGCTCATGCAAGGTAAAGCCACACTGTGGGGTGGCAGGTAAAGTTATGATGGGATAGATGTATAGTACGCCGTCTTTCTCACGTTAGCCTGGCAACTATTTTTGTGGTCAGCCAGAAAGTGTTGGAGAACATGCTGACCTTAGTTTCCAGTCTGCATGGCCACATTGTGGTCCAGCCCACTGAAAGAAATGTTTTTATTCTCCTTCTACTTAGCAGGATCAGGACTATGATTATAAATGAAGGAATAAAGTTCTAGTTCATACGTATATTGAGTAAAGTATCTCATGCACAACACTTTGAAAGTCACTGCGTTCAATCGACAGTAAATCTTTTTATCTTAAACAGCACTATTCTCAGTTCAGAGGCGACCTCTACAGTACGTTCATACCAAATAGTCCTTCGCCCTGACTACTAATCCTCAAATAAATGTTCAAACTAAATGCTCGCCACAAAAGTGGAAATAATATTCTCAACTTGCCACGCGGATTTATAATTATCACAGACGGCACACCAACAGTTGCTTTAGTGAAATCTAAGCAATCGATGACAGTGTACAGCCCTCGTGAGTTCACAATCCATCATTACAGAAAATATGCGTTTTGTCACAGTTTGTCTCTGACATCGTCAGAGGCAGAGCGCGATCAGACGTTTAACAGATGTGTATCTTGCAGTGGCTGAGTGTGAAGTGAACCTGCCTTGTGGGCTGTATTTATATATGTGCCTCAGTGGACGGCCGAGGGAACATCTGTTACCTACTGCCTTATGCATATGGCAGCAGCCTCTGAATGGCCCCTTTCTGGGACACATAATATGTAATAACAAAGTTACGAATTAATTTAGAATCTTCTTAATTTTTATATGTATTTAGGTAAGTTGTTTGAAAGCACAGAAAAAGTGTCAGCTCGCTTGAATAAAAACTTTGCCTTCTAGAATTTTTATAGTGGAACTAACGGTAGATTGTTACCTGTGACCCATACCTTTACTAGAACTTATATCGGATGTAATTACTACTACGGTTCTAAAATTTGGTATAGCTCTATTATTTAGTAGGTTTTATCATGTGCTGTAACCAAAATTTTCTATCATTAATATTACAGATATTTAATCTATTAGAATGGATATATTTTAGTTACAAATTTGGTTTTCATTAAATTACTCAAAAACTATGAGATACCTTAACGTGGTCTCTTAGTTATTATTTTTAGGTGAACTGAAGCATAAAACAAATTTTTACGTTTCTATGTTCAGTATTTAGTGTCCTTAATTTTTCTTATAAACGTGGATTCCGATTGTAATTTTTTTATTTCTTTGCTTTGGAACTTCCACCAGTTATCTATGAGCTCCATAGGCACATTCTAACCAAATTCTGACTTTCTAGCTTTATTATTTAGTGCCACTTATTTTTTTCTTAAAACTGTATTTTTATGGAAACTATTAGTTTAATTACATTAAGACTTCATATTTAAAACGTTATTACAATAAAATATATGTTGACAAAGTTTGAATATAAAATTTTGACTTTTAATTTTATACTTAATTATGGCGCAATATTTGTGCGCTTTATGTAGACACGTTAAGGTGATTTGGCGCTACTAGCAGTGAACTGGGGTAAGTCCCGGCACACTTGCTCACCTCTGTGGTTTACACTGCACTTAGATGAATTCGGAGTTACACTGCTTACGTTCAAAGAAAAATTTGAACTTATCTGATACAACTGTTCTATTAGAGTAATGTGCACTAGATATGTGGTATTTCATTAGCCACATGCCGTTGAACCAAATGGCGCATACCTCAGGGAACTCAGCCAATTGAGTACATAATTGAAGCTTGTTGAGGTTTATGAGCCACAGACTAATGTGTAGCATCAGTCTGCTGTAACCAACCATAAGCTCTGAGCATGCTTTGGTAACTCCCACTTTAGTGCTGTGGTGGAAGATTGTGTCAGATGAAATGTGTATATTGTATAAATTGCCCAGATCATAAGGGCAGTGGCAACCTCATTGGAAAAAATCCCAGCCTCAAGGACTGGTGTACTTCAGTGGAGATTGTTGAGGTGAAACAATATTTACGGGGAATATCTGGGGTACTTGCCACTCCTCTTTTTGTATTAAACTTGTCTAAATATGTTGGCTCTGCCTGAGTTCGCCTTAATTTCCTTTGTTGGTTGAGAGAACAAGATGACGTCCTCCAATTCTCTAAGAAACCTAGTAGTAGTTCAGGTGGGCTGTTACGTAGTAAAAGCACCCAGTGAACAAAGAAGCCAGTTGGTTACCATTTGTGATCAAGTATTATCCAAATTAAATCTTTCTTACCTTAAGACAGCGCAGACAGTGTATCAAAATGTATATATGGGTCATTCCATGGTAACTCGCATTACAAAGTGATTTTTATATTATAAGTTTTGGACAATTAACAGAAGGAAATGTTTCTATTCAATATTTTTATACCTCAAAGCATAATTCATACAGAATGCTCTATAAACCTATATCACAATAATTGTTACATTACTGGATTTATGAAACCAAATCTTATAATTATTCTTGGTAACTTGCGTTACATTTCCAAGAAATAGCTTTTGCATATGATAAATAAAATACAAAAGTCTGCTCTGTTTTATGTGAATATTTATTGTAAGTTTTACACACAATACCAGAAGATCTTATAAGTATTTTAACAAAGTTCCAAACATTTAATCTCTAATAAAATAAATATTAAAACATAATGAACAGGTAACTCGTGTTACATTGTCACAGATCAGTCAAATTTGAAATAACCATGGGAATTTACAACACTTGGAGTGTTCACTTTTCTGACAAGCTTGTCTTAGTGTAGTATATATCATCTTTAATTTCAGGCCACTTTCAGAACTTCTTATCTTTCATCATAACATCAACTTTAAACTCATCATTTTCAATTTTAGTAACTTTACCAGGAAAATATGAATTGTCATATTTTACCACCACCCAGTCATCTACTTGTATATCTAGTGAGTTTTCTGTTCTGTTAGTGTTTTCCTCTGCAGCTGCTGAAGTGTTGTGTCCTACAGCTCCATTATTATAGAGTTCCAAGTCATGAATTTTATAAATATTGAAGAAAGGCTTGCAGTTCTTGATTAAGCCCGAGAGATGTAGTTTTTTGCTTCTTTAGAGTCTTCTTCATCCATAAGAACTACTGTCACATTAGAAGAAGAAAACAATGCTTTGACAAAATCTGTTGCTTTGTTTATAACCCATTTCCTGCTTTTTACACAAGACCAAACTTGGCGTATGACAGCCCCACCAATTCCATCCACTGGCCCCTTCCCATGAGAAGTTGCAAAGTACTTCAGTGTAATTTTTTTGGCATGACTCTTACTTAGAACTTTCATAGCCTCTGCAATACATCTGTTTTTAAACTTTTATAGCCTCTGCAATACATCTGTTTTTAAACTGGGAAGCTGGACCATGTGACCAGATTGTAACTTCTCTAATATTTTTTGGTAGTTCTTCAAGAAGTCTTTCAAGATAGGGTCCAGATTATCAGGTACCAACACATAGGGGTGAGAATTACCTGAATGCCAAATCATGGCAGTAAAAATACTAATTTGATTCTGTTCCCAGTGTGCACTTTGAATTTCATCTTGATTTACACATCCAAAATTTTCAGAAAAATCAATTTGCATCATGGCAGTTAGCATCGCAGAAGGCAGTGATTCCTTATCACTTATCTTTGAATGTTCTCTCTTAAAGTAGCAGTGCTCTAAAAATTTAGGTCCCATGGTAGGAATATCATCAATAAGATTCTGTAATGTAACTTCTTCCTCTACTTTCTAAATTCTGCCATCACTTTCCTGCCACACATACCATTTACGCCGTACTCTTGTACACCAGTACATAAACCAAGAAGTTTAACTGCCAATAAATCTTTACATTTCATGCACTTTCACAACCAACAATCGGCTGTAGGCTCTGCACATAGAAAAAATTCTGGCCAGTTACTGGTGTAATTAGGTATTAGAGCTACTATGCTCTGAAGAGAGTTAATAGCACAGATGAAATTCTCGTTAAATCTGCAGAGACACATGTTGTGTGGAATTTTATTGGCAAGCATGACATGTTTGGGTCTTCATTCTGCAAATTTACTTATACCAATCACTTTGCCATTTTTTTCATAAAACATTGTATGGGCTTCTTTCAAAGAAAACACAAAGTGTCGTATTTGCAACTTACTCTTACCTTTCTCATATTTTACGTCACGTCTTTGCATCCAGGGGCCTGCTAATGTCATCCCTTTCATAGAATTTGCTCACCGCACTTATTGTTTCATCACTTACTTTTTGTTTAGAGATTCTTCCTACTTCTGCATGATACAACCTTCTAATAACAAATTTTTGTTTTCTGGGTGATGCTGGAATTACATGTTTCACTTTTGATATGGCTTTTCCCAATGAAGACCTGTTTTTATATGGTGGAGAGGCAGAACTACTTGGTGTAGCTGAAGATGCTTCCTTTAGCCGCTTCCTGTACTTGGCAACTCTTTCTTCTCTAACATTCCGTTTCCTGTCTGCAGTAATCCTTTTTTGTTCTCTTTTACTCAAACAATTTTCCTGTTCCTGCTTCTTTTACCAGAATTTTTTCATAGTTTCCTTGTGTTTAATTTTATACTCTTCATATCTGCCTTCATTTTTCAATTTCTGCCTCCTTCTTCTCATCTTTTCAGCTACACTTAAAGCCATTCTGCAAAAATTGCAGGTTGTTGTAAAGAAGAAATAGCTATTCCCAAAGGGATTTCATGTGGCATATGGAGATACACATTAAATATGTTAAAATGTATTGTTAGTTGTGTTGTATGTAATTCAGAACCAATCTGACTGCTCAAAATTATAACTAATCCTACAAAAATTATGGTAACTCACATTTCATAAATAAAGGTAACTCACATTGCATGAATTAAATATCCTATACCAGGAGAAGGCTTCCAGGAGGAAATCTATTTGAGACACCAAATTATCAGGTACACTTATGTGAAGGACAGCATGGCATATAAGTTTCTATACTTTAATGTTTTTGTGAAAATCTTTAAAAATTTGGCATTTGGTAACTTATGTTAAACATTTTGGGTTAGGTTATATAAATGTTTTTGTATTTATCATGCTTAAATTGTTTACTTCTAAAAATATACCAAAAAGAAGAAGTTGTGCACTTTAAAGTGATATATAAACCATAAAGAATTATTATAAATTTTATGATTTTTTCTTACCTTGAAATTGATCAAATCTTCTGCGTGTGAACAAACTCAACAATATAGTCTTCAAAACAATGGCTCCCACAAGTAAACAATAGGTTTTGGAGGGGAAAATCAATCTTTCCAACAAACTTCAATGCCCACCTTACATATGTAACGGGGGTAAATATTCCCACAGAAAAATTATTTTTTTATGATGATTTCTCGTTTACATGGAAGACCTATATAGTCATGAAATGGGAAGAATATGATTTTGTGAAGGTGTGCACCCATCCACACATGAAAGGCATCAAGGCATGACCGAGTCATTGAAGTCAAATACTCTACTACATTGGTAGCAGAAATGGTAACATCACAGCAAACTACTGACCATTTCAAATTAAAACTGCTGTTGAAGTACACTACTGTAGTGGAACTGGACTATTTTTATAGTAACAGTAGCCTTTTAGTGATACTATGAGCATAAAAATTGCCTAACATCAGGGGGAATGGTTAGGGAAGTATGTCATGTCATGAGTACATGGTACTTCAGAAAAAGACCACAACATGTACATTGACATCATTCACCAGTTGTGTTGTCTTATAAATCTAAGGCTGAAAGTGAGACTACATGTCAAAAAACCCCAAAGAATTTTTTTAAATTGAATTAGTGGGGTGTTTTTTGTTGGTGACCTCAATTAATGGTAGTGTTATTTAGTTTGAGACCAATGCCTATGTTGAGTTTCTCATGATTATAAACTATTTTTGTAATTATAAATTATTTTGTTTACCAATACTAGTTAATCTTTTCGTATGTAATCTGCAAAGATATTAAAACATATAACAGATGGTGCAAAAATACATTTTAAGAGAGACTTTGATACGCTAATTACTATTCTCATGTCTTTGTAGGTATTTTGACACATTGTCATATGGATGCCGGAGTGTGATTGCTGGGAAGTTGGGAAATGGGATCAGACAGCAAAAATTGTACAGAATAATGCTAGATGAAGACTCTGATGCTTCCTTGTTAAGACTGTTCCACTGTTTCCTTCATTCTTTTCCACAAGCAGTACTTCAGCTTATGATTCTGCTTTCGGCTGCAAACATCCAAGAAACAAGCCCAGTTCAAGGTTTGTGGTATTTGCTTGTTCTGCCTCTCACTGATATGCATGAGAGAGAGAGAGAGAGAGAGAGAGAGAGAGAGAGAGAGAGAGAGAGAGACCACAGTCAAACAAGTTTGAACTTCGTGACAGATGAATTGCACACTATTGTTGAAACTCTTGTTTTACAGGTCTCCAGTCTTGGGCTGTTGCGTGCTCTTTAATATCTATTGCCTGGTCACTCACCTCTTACCATCGATCTGTAAGGTTTGCCAGAGATGATAAAGAAAAATTGGCATGGCAAGGAGCTGTGATGCAGTTTTGCTGGCATCTGTTGAGTGCAGGTTCGGTATTTATTCCTCATAGAAAATGCTCTTGAATATGTTTCTGTCAAAAATATGATTATTTGAACATGAATGAACAAAAGTGAATGCCATGCACTGATTTAATTTTGTTATTAATTGTGTAAGTTATCAGTGGTTTTTAAATTACCATTATATTTGATGGATGGTGATGAACTATAAGTAAAACAGTGTGTGGATCAGAGAGAGAGAGAGAGAGAGAGAGAGAGATTTTTGTATTGTGTGCATGTACCAGCAGTTTGGTTATTACAGTACTAGGTTGGACACAATTACTGTTTCTGTTTAATTTGTACCTGCCATACAAGAGAATCAGTTGAGCACTACACACACACACACACACACACACACACACACACACACACACCACAGATTGGTGCGGTTTGTTGGGAAGTGAGATGAGAAGTAATTATAATTTCGTGTGGCTCAACAACATGGTGCAAGTCTTTAAGTTGGACGCCCCTTCGATGACATACGTCCATGACCTACCACAGTGATCATACTGGGGATAGGGGACCTACAGTTAACGTGGACTTCAAACCATTTGTTCTTTGGGCAGATCATCACATCATTGAGATGTAAAGGATAGGTTAAAGGCAGACTGAAAAAAACTGTGGTTCAACCAGGGTTTGATCTCGCAACATTTTGTTTCCTAGGCGCACACTTTACCGTTAGACAATCGGGCCTATCGTATGAGAAGTGAAACTAAATAAAAAGAAGTGTTGTGGAGAAAAGAATCAGATAATTGACAAGGGAGGAAAGAGAAGAATTAGTTGAGTTTTCTGTTGACCAAATGAACACGAAGTTTTGGCAAGTCTCTGATGAGCAGTGGAAGATTGTTCTGAATGTTATCCAATGTTGAAACGGTATTACACAGCAGTGTGCAGTTGCAGCGTATATTCTATATACAGATCACACAAGAAAGTTGTTGCCTTCATGCCCCATGTATACCTGTTGCAGTGTCACGTGTTCTGGCTTTGAGTCTACTGGCTGCACTCTATCCTGCCTGGATGGGGATGGTCTGCCTGGCTCACTGGATGGTGATGTCAGCATGGCTGGCTCTGAGCCACCAACCTACTGCAGTCTGTACCAGCCGCTGCGAGGAGCTGCTCTTTAGTGCTGCTCTGGGATTTGCATATATTTTGACTTTTGTGGCCCCACGTGATGGACCGACTAGATATTCGTACCTTGCATATTACTTGGTGTTCTTTATGGAAAACACTGGTGCTCTTGTTGTGTGGTAAGTATTCCACTCCATAACAAAATTAAGATTATGGCAGACCTTGGAATGCTGAGCAGGACAGTTTTAGTGGATAAATCTCATGTTCATCCTTGTGCATAGGCAGATGTATGTGAGAGACATTTTGTTATCTTCCAATACTAGTCCTGTCCTATTGTGGGCCCTTCATAACAGTAAAGCTAGGTATTGTTTCTTTTTGCATTGATTTTTGACACAATGAAACCTTTCATTTTCATCTTCCAATCATTTGCCTGTTTTTAATACTGTCTAATGATTGGACGTGGTCTGAAGTAGGCCTGAAGTACCTCAGGAAAGACACTTATCTTGTAGACTGCTGTTCGGAGTGACACATATTCTCATGATGAGCATACTTACCCCTTGAGTGGGTGCGTGCGCCTATGTATAAAGTGCGCCAACCACAAATAAAATTGTTTCACACTATTCCACTGTTGTTTCACAGAGCCCATAACTATACCTTCATTATTGCTTCAGCTAACACAGTTATAAATTATGTTGTCATTTTCCCAAGTGAGCAGCAGTAATATAAAATAAACAGCAAAGTAGGTGAGAAAAAATTTATGTCGGGTGCTAGAAAATGAGTCAGATTACGAGCTAGCAGCACAATCCCACAAAAAAGGCAATTGTCTACAAGATAATTGGTAATTAAATAAGCAGTTGGCTGGGATCTGATGCAGCTGCACTGTTTAATGCTTCGAGTGGGTGATTTCGATGGGGCATCACCTGTCTGTGGTGAGAGAGTGGCTTTAGCTCATATTATGTAAATTTATTTAATAGTTGTTTAATTCAACTAAGATTAAACAGTGATTTTTGGCTATACATGTTTACCTTGCTAACACAAAGACGGCTATTCTTTACATGTGTACAAGGTATGCTATGTGCCTGCTAAATGCATATCTATTTTTCCATATTGTCCATTAACTGGTGCAAGCCGTTTAGATGTTGTCCTTCTGGCAGTTTTGCATTTCGAAAGTGATTGCTGGACAAATGTGTAGTGTTCACAAGTGTGCGCAGTATGCTATCATGTTACTGATGGTGGCGATAGTAATTGTGATGACCGTTTGTAAGAGAGAACAGAAAGTTTGGTACTCAGTGCCAGTACATTGTGTGCTCTATCACATGCTTGCTTGTCGTGAGTAACATCACCAATGCTGCTGAACTAAATACTGGAATCTGAAGGGTACATCATTAACTTTGTTGGACAAGGCAGTGCAGAAAGGTTTGTAATTTAACCCAGGATATTGTTGCCAGCAGAAATTTCTTCCACCATCGAGATTGGCTCTAGCTATCCTTGAATCAAGCATCATTATGAAATCATTTAAGAGTGATCTTGACCACAGAGGCAAGTTTTACCCTAAATCAGTTTGAAAAGAATGCTGAGATGATTTTGTAATGCAGTCTTCACAGTTTCCCATTCACATACCCAATCTGAGCTTGTGATTAATTTCTGACCACCTTGAAATTCTTCCTTCTTCAAGGGGCTTAGATCCCATACCTCCAGTGTTAAATTTGCAATATTGATGACTCATTATCTCAGAACCTTTGAAAGATAGAGATCTGAATTTTTTGGGAAGTATAGTTTCATTCCTTTTCTGATTACTGAACCATAATCATAACATACAGACAAGTAATTAGTTTGTTATGTTTTTTTTATGTTCATTTTTTTTTTAAATCCACTTTTGCTTCTGTAAGTAAAAAACCATTATACGTATAAGTGTTTTGGTGGTTCAGCACCACCTAAGAGGCAACATAGTGTAAAATTAGATATGCACATGTGTAGTATTTCGTGAGATAATGGGTCAAATATTAAAAGAAACCATTTTCAGGAACTCAAGTTTTAATGTTTCATTTGATGTTAATTCACATATGGAGGCATGTCAGCCCCTTAAAAAATAAGAGCCAAGCCCAAAATCAGCGTTTTATGGATCCTGGTTTTGATCAGCCTGAAAAAGTAAAAGCTTTTTTTCTTTTCCTGCCTCTCGCTTCTTTAGTCATTTCTTCTGCTGCACGTTGGGCTTTCATGATGCTAAGTCGATCCATTCGCTGGAAGGTTTGTGGTGTGTTGGCTCCTAGAGTGATACCAAGTTGCTCTAGTACCCTAATTCTTTCCTTATTACCGGCATTAAATGTTATCAAAGCGTCACAAACACCCAGACATAGAGTTTTTATTCATACAAAGATGTTTTTTGGTATTTGAGTCCAAATAACATTATTGAAAGTCTGATTTGGGTTTTGGCAACGGCCTTGGCGCAGTGGGTACACTGGTTCCTGTGAGATCACCGAAGTTAAGCGCTTTCAGGCGTGGTTGGCATTTGGATGGGTGACCATCCAGGCTGCCCTCCCCAGGGGGTCCACAACTCTTTTGTGGATACGTGCGTAGCGAGCACGGGACCCCGAGCTAATGTGGCCTTCCTTCCTTTCCGGGCTGCATACCTTCCCTTTCCGCATCCTTCCCCATCCCTATCTTCGCCCCTCCTCCCCTCACCTCTGGCTCTTTCCTTCCCTTTCTCCCCATCTGGGAGTATGGTTTGTGCCTACGTCCGGAGACGGACGCTCGTAAATGTACTGCATTCTTCGCCTTCCTTGCTTTTATGTCTTCTTCCTTCCTTTGTCCTTCTCTTTTCCTTACCTCTTCTCTTTCCCTTTTCTCCGCTGCGGCGTTTGAGACCTCTCTTCTTTCCTTTCCCTTTCTCTTTCTTCCTCTCTGTGCGTGTCTGAAGGCCGACCCACGCCTTTTGTGCGTAGCCGGTGACGGGGTAACGCGTAATTCCCCGCCCCGGGTAGACAGGTAGGACACGTACGTACCCCCTGGTAACGGCCAGGCCCAGGGAGGGGTGATTACCCGAGCTGATACCTTCCGAAAGTGCCGATTGGTCCCTCCGTCCGTTTGTCGGGAGGTGTGACCTGAGGTGTGAACAATCACCTAAGGCGGGGGTGCCCTCAGAGAGGGCCCCCACAAGGGAGGAGCGCGCCATCGGAGACGCCGGTAATCATGGGGGATTCTTCCGCAATGGTTTGCTCACCTTCCACTATGTCTGCTCACAAACGTAAGTATACTGAGTCTCAGCCACAGACGATTCTTCCATCGTTGCCACAGTTCCTTGTTGTTTCTCGGTCTGATGAAGGTCAAGACTTCTCCACGGTCAACCCTTTCATTATTCAGAAAGGTGTCGACGCAATTGCAGGTCCTGTAAAGTCTTGTTCCAGATTGCGGAATGGCACCCTGTTGTTAGAAACACACAGTGCCCTCCAGGCACAAAAATTGCTGCGTACTTCTCTGCTCCACACCTTCCCTGTCCGGGTGGAACCGCACCGTACCTTAAATTCCTCGCGTGGAGTCGTTTATACACGCTCCCTCGATGGATTGTCTGACGAAGAAATTCAGCACTATCTGTCTGACCAGGGCGTAATGGCTGTTCATAGAGTTATGAAAAGGGTTGACACGAACATCATTCCAACCCGCACTGTTTTCTTGATATTTGACAAAGTTCAACTCCCATCGAAAATCAAAGCAGGGTATGAGATAATTTCCATTCGCCCTTACGTTCCAAACCCTATGCGTTGCTATCGGTGTCAGCGGTTCAATCACACCAGCCAGTCCTGTTCCAATCCGGCCAAATGTGTTACGTGTGGCAAGGATGCCCATGAGGGTGTTTGTCCACCTCCATCCCCTCGCTGCATCAACTGTATGGATGACCACGCTGCTTCCTCTCGAGATTGCCCCGTTTTTAAAGACGAAAAGCTCATCCAGGAAATCAGAGTGAAGGAAAAGGTGTCGACCTTTTCTGCTCGAAAATTATTCGCCAGTCAACAGCCCACCGTGCCTCCGACAGGAAAATACAGCACTGTCCTTGCTTCTCCTCGGCCAACAAAGGAGGTGGCCACGCAGACTTGCGACCTCACCTTCAGTGCCATGGTCGTCCGATGGGCCAGCGCAAAGATCGCCCGTTCAACCTCAACACTTTCGCCTGCCCACTCTATGGCTCACCCTTCATCAGGTTCTGCTAAATCTCGAGCCCAAAAGTCAGACACCAAGACTTCGAAAAAAGAGCATACTCGTGAAGATTTTTTATGTACCCCAACTTCACAACCATCGGTTCCTCCTTCATCTAAACATCATATTTCCAAGAAGGCTACTAAGAAACCCAGTTCATCTCCTTCTCCTCCAAGGCGTGTCCCATCTACAGCACCACCTGGCAGAAATCACCCTCGGCCGTCTTCTGTGTCGCCGAGGCGCACTGCTGGCGGCCGATCAACCGGCCGATCGCTGGTGGCAGGAGCTGCTCCTGAACAACCTATGGATCAGGATCTTCTGCCTTCGGCTGAATGCCATTCCATGCTGTCGGTCGCAAGCTCTGAGCAGTCGTTGAGTTGACAGCAACCTTGGTCACATTCCTCCATTTTCTGTTCACCCTATGTCCATTATCCACTGGAATATCCGCGGCGTTCGAGCCAATCGGGATGAATTGTCGATCCTCTTACGATCCTACTCGCCGGTCATCTTCTGTCTTCAGGAAACAAAGCTGCGTCCCCATGACCGCTTTGTTCTCCCCCATTTTCAGTCCGTCCGATTTGATCTCCCCTCTGTTGAAGGCATTCCAGCCCATGGAGGACTCGTGATTCTTCTCCATGATACTCTCCATTATCACCCAATCCACTTAAACACTTCCTTCCAAGCTGTCGCTGTCCGTCTTTCCCTTTCTGGATATACCTTTTCTCTTTGTACTGTATACATTCCATCGTCCACACCAATGGCACGAGCTGATCTCCTTCATCTTCTTGGTCAGCTTCCACCCCCCTATTTGCAGGTTGGGGACTTCAGTGCCCACCACCCACTTTGGGGATCTCCACATCCTTGTCCACGTGGCTCACTATTGCTAGACGTCTTCCACCAAGCGGATCTAGATTGCCTCAACACTGAGGTCCCTACATTTTTGTCTGCCTCCACGACAAATTTATCTCATTTGGACCTTGCGGTCGGTACTGTTCCGCTAGCTCGGCGCTTTGAATGGTTCACCCTTGATGATACACACTCGAGTGACCATTTTCCATGTGTCCTTAGACTGCAGCCTCAACTGCTATATATGCGCCCGAGACGCTGGAAGTTTGCCCAGGCCGACTGGACACTTTTTTCGTCTCTAGCGACATTCGATGACCGTCACTTTCCCAGCATCGACGATGAGGTCACACACATTACCGACGTTATTCTTACAGCTGCGGAACGTTCAATACCACGCACCTCTGAATTGCCCCGGCGCCCCCCAATTCCTTGGTGGAACGAGGCATGCCGTGACGCAATTCGTGAGCGGCGACGTGCTCTCCGCATTTTCCGCCACCATCCTACTTTGGCCAACTGTATCCGCTATAAGCAGTTCCGAGTGCGATGCCGTCGTGTCATCCGCGATAGCAAGAAGGCAAGCTGGAAATTCTTTATTAGCTCATTTAACACCTTCACTCCCTCCTCGGAAGTTTGGAGTTGGCTTCGACGGTTCTCAGGCACGCCTAGTTTCTCCCCAGTTTCTGGGCTCATTGTCACGCATGATACATTAGTGGGCCCCGTCGCAATTTCTAATTCATTGGGTCAGCACTTTGCTGAGATTTCGAGCTCTTCAAATTACCCGCCAGCGTTTCTTCCGAAGAAACGTGCAGCGGAAGTGCGACCTCTTGCTTTCTCCTCTCAAAATCGCGAAAGCTACAATACTGTTTTCTCTATGCGGGAACTCCAACATGCACTCTCTTCTTCTCGCTCCTCCGCCCCAGGACCGGATGGTATCCACATCCAAATGTTGCTGCATTTATCAACCCATAGTCTGCGTTACCTCCTTCGCCTTTATAATCGAATTTGGACCGACAGTACTTTTCCCAGACGATGGCGGGAAGCTATTGTCGTTCCTGTTCCGAAACCTGGAAAGGACAAACATCTCCCCTCTAGCTATCGCCCCATTTCTCTCACAAGTAGTGTCTATAAGGTTTTGGAGCGTATGGTGAATTACCGTTTAGCTTGGTGGTTGGAATCCCGCAGTCTTTTAACACCTGCCCAATGCGGATTCCGAAAGCATCATTCTGCAGTTGACCATCTTGGTGCTGTCTCCACTTATGTATCATGAATAATTTTCTCCGGAAACGCCAAACAGTAGCAATATTTTTTGATCTGGAGAGAGCATATGATACCTGTTGGAGGGCAGGTATCCTCCGCATACTGTTCTCTTGGGGCTTTTGAGGTCGGCTGCCCCTTTTTCTTCGCGAATTTATGGCAGAGCGCACATTTAGGGTGCTGGTGAACACTACTCTCTCCCGTACTTTCTCCCAAGAAAACGGGGTACCCCAGGGCTCTGTGCTGAGTGTTATACTGTTTGCCATTGCCATCAATCCAATTATGGATTGTCTCCTTCCTGATGTCTCGGGCTCCCTCTTTGTGGACGATTTTGCGATCTACTACAGCTCTCAACGGACCAGCCTTCTTGAACGACGTCTTCAAGGATGTCTCGATCGCCTCCACTCTTGGAGCATCGACACCGGCTTCCGTTTTTCTCCCAGTAAGACCGTTTGTGTTAATTTTTGGCAACGTAAGGAGTTTCTTCCGCCCTCCTTACATCTAGGTCCTGTCAACCTTCAGTTTTCAGACATCGCTAAATTCTTGGGTCTTATGTTTGACAGAAAACTGTGCTGGTCCTCCCACGTTTCCTATCTTTCGGCTAGCTGTCTGCGATCCCTCAACACCCTCCGTGTCCTGAATGGTACCTCCTGGGGAGCGGACCGAGTGGTCCTTCTCCGCCTCTATCGCGCCTTAGTGCGCTCGAAATTGGACTACGGAAGCATAGTCTACTCCCGGGACACGTTGGTATCCGTGGAAATGAGGCGGCCGATATAGCGGCCAAGGCTGCAGTCTCTCTCCTTCGGCCAGCTATTCAATCGATTCCCTTCGCAGATCTACGGAGCGTGTTATGTCGTCGTGTTGTTCTTTTATGGCTCGCACATTGGTTGACACTTCCCCATAATAAATTGCGGGACATGAAAGCTCTTCCTTGTGCTTGGACCTCTTCCTCCCGAATGCGTCATCGGGAGGAGGTAATTTTAACTAGACTCCGGATAGGGCACTGTCTTTTTAGCCATCGACATCTTTTAAGCGGCGATCCTCCCCCACTCTGTCCCCACTGTTCTCAGCTGTGGACGGTAAGACACCTTTTAATTGAGTGCCCCTATTTTACTCCGTTACGCGCCCGTCTACAGCTGTCGCCTGATATATCGTCAATTTTAGCAGATGACATGCGCTCGGCCGATCGCGTTCTCGAGTTTATTAGTGCCAGTGAAATGACGTCAGTCATTTGAAGCTTTTTTTGGGGACAACCCACCCCTTTCTGTAGTGGATTTTTAAGCCTTCCTTCTGCTTTTAGTTTCTCCAATTTTTTGAGTTTCGTTCCCATTGCTGCTGGTTTCCGTTTTCTGTTTTTTACTGTTCCCTAAGTCACGGACCGGGCGCTAATGACCATAGCAGTTTTGTGGCCAAAAAAAAAAAAAAAAAAAAATAAATCTAGGCCGCCATGCGCTGTTGCCATTTTTCAGGGTGCACTGAGCCTCGTGAAGCCAATTGAGGAGCTACTCGACCAAATAGTAGTGGCTTTGGTCAAGAATACCGTCTTACGACCAGGAGAGCAGTGTGCTGACCCCACGGCTCTCCTATCCGCATCCTCCTCTGAGGATGACACGGCGGTTGGATGGTCCGGGACTGATGACCCCAGAAGTTAAGTCCCATAGTGCTCAGAGTCATTTTTTTGGATGGTCCGGGTAGGCCACTCGTGGCCTGAAGACGGAGTGCTTTCTGATTTGGGTTTTGCTTTCGACCATGTGGACATTTGGAAAGGTCAGGAGAAGTTAACTCTCTATATATTCATTTAGTAGCTTCGATCATTGAAGGTGGTAAGCTATTTTTGTGCCTAAATTGTTCCTCTGTACCTGCTGCCTGAGCTCTGTGGTAGTTGCACCATGAATTGGCACTACATGGGCAAAGATCATGTATAGGTGTATCATCAGTGGATAATTTGTGGAAGAATGTAGCCCACACTGCTCTTTTCATCCCTTGTAGGTCATATGTATTGTTTCTTATTGCCATTCGATAATACTGTTGGAATTCATCAGTGTTTTTGTATGTATGTCGTACTTTACCATATAGAGTCTCCACAAAATGCATGTGCAATACCGCCATTTCTGTTTACGTATTGCATCCAACCTCTTAACATGAACATTAATATGAATTTAAGGAATAAATAGCTGAAAACCACAGCCTTCGAGATTGAATTGTTCCAGAGATATACTTAAGGAAGTCAGTGCAGAATGACTGGAGTTTTTGGACTTGCACCATTAACTTTGAAATAACATAAACTACCCTTCCAATTGGAAGTAATCAACAAATGATGTATCAAATTATTCAGGCAAGTTCAAATATTGTTAAGAGGTAATAATCAGAAAAATGGCACTTTTTGACCCAATTTTACCATATATACTCCCCTTAACGTGGTGCAGAAGGAACCTGTACTCAGAGTTTTCCCTGCCAGCTGCAGTTCAGATAGAATGCTGTATAATGTGTGTGGTTTTCTCACATTGTCTCACAATCACTTACATAAAATTAATGTTATATGTTTATGAATGATAAGTCTGTACCTTTGTCTGTAGTTTAACCTTTCATAGCAGATGAAATCTTATATACAACAGCAGTGCGTAGTTATTCCAACTCTGATACATTGTTTGATTTCCCAGGACAGTTCTTGTGGGTTAGGGTATTTCTTTCCTCCTTTTTTTCCAGCCTATTTGGGGGACAAGTTTCTCTTTCAGGGATGCTCTGCAAATATATATTCAATTTGCCTAAATGACAAAACTATGCAAAGGATAGATTGCTACTCACCATATAGTGGGAATGTTGAGTCGCAGACACATCTGGCCTTGGCAGTGATTTTGTGTGTCTCTGGTTTTCATGCACACTTTCCTATAAATCTTTTTGAATAGCATGTCATTCCTGCAGCATTACACAATTTGAATAAAACAGCAGTTGCATAAAGAATATTTTGGGTTTTGACCTGTGGCATTAACAGATCAGTGGATATCACATAATGTAACTGTATCAACTGAATCAGCACCTCTCGAACCTCGAGTGGGCTTGAAACAAACGTGTTCAACAACTCAGACTGACAGTACTCTGATCTGCGTGCCCAGAAATTTTAAATTAACAGGAAACAGGAATACTCTACTTTCCTTCAATTTGGCTGAACATTACATTCACAAATTACCAAAAAACATAGCAACATAATTGATCACCCATTAGCACAAATCAAACAATTACAACTGATAAAAAATTCTCCTAAACAAACTGAACAAATCGTGATATGTTTCTGCTTAATAATGCAATGGCAGATAATGCATACTGTGTAGAATTCATCGGCAGAGCACAAATATTTGCACGAGATCAAATACGAAACAATAAAACATTCAAATGCAGATAAACACTATAAAACTAAGTTTTAACCATTATTCTGAAAATTATTATTGAAAAGAAATCAAAACGATGTTGTACTATGACACTTTATAATTACATGAAATTAATTACCATGAAAAGTTACTCTTGCTTTGCATATTGAGCTTTAACATCACTGATTTGAACAATGTTATTCACGGTGTCTCTTAGTCACTGTTTCTTCAAAACAGTTTCGACTTAGCTTATGCAGTCTGTGAGTTGTTGACATCCGCCTCGTTGGTCCTTGATCCTTGAGCATGTTATCCAGTAATTGACATTGTCTTGCTGAGCTTCTTGATCAGGGACACCTGTTACAAATTTAACAGAAATGCTCAATGTTTGTAGATATAATTGCAATTTGTGTATCTGCATGCAACAACAAATATAACACATGCTTCTTTCTATTAACATGTAATGTAACCTGATGTCATAATGTCTGTTACACACGTTAGCCACAGTTTTCTGATTTACAATTTATGATCACAGCATGGCACTTTGCACAGTATACTATGAAAGTAAATCAAGTTGATTGTACTGTGAATCATTAGTCTGCAGTTTAAATCAAACAATGAGTGGCATGTGAAATTGTTTACATAATCAGTCACCTGTGATCAGCACATCGTACATACACAGTTAAAGTTCTTAATGCCAATATTTGACACAAAAATGTGTAACCATATTTCCTGTTTCATTCCACAGTATATGGTATGCACTGAACAGTTCGTGCTGTCTACAATCATAAACATTATTTTTACAGTGTACACACAGCTTACAGTCTGCATATCAAAGTTTTATGTTTAATGAATCCAAACACAGTTACAGCAAATGAGCAACGTGACACGTAAAGTCACTAGGTCTTTAATCGCGGTACACTCCACGATCATAAATGCAGCACTATGCAAACACTGATATTTTTCACTGGCCACAAACACAATATGCAGCAGTACATATGTGGTACAACTATCACCTCCACTCTCTTCTAGCTCCCGACTCCTTGTTAATGCTTTCTCTTTCGACCTCTCAGTGTAATTCTACATCACTCAAATACGTTGCCTCTCATAATACTTTCAAAAATTCTGATTACATTGATTAACAGTTTTACACAAAATGGCATTTTCATATTACTCTGTCCATAGGAAATGAATTCAGATAACAAATAAGCAAGTATGCAACATCAGAATAATTGAAAATGGCAATTACATATCACAACAGCTACATTATGTAAACAGGCACATAATTATATCAAGATTTAATTCACCAAACGCATTCTGAAATAACCTTTTCTATGTATAATGAAAATAAAGCAGGAAAGAAGTGAAAGAAAATCTAGTAAAAAGGAAAAAAAAAATTGTATATCAACCTGTAGTGTTATCTTCACATGTGCTGCCCATTTTATCATGTGATGTTCTCCCGAACATATGAAATATGTTGTTTGTGTTCTGCATGTTTTTGTGTAACCCAACAGAACTTAAAATACTGTCATCTTTCAAGCTTAGTTCAAAATCATATACAAATCGTCATTATGAGAGGTAGGCCCCTACACATAGAAATAACTTTTTCATTGCTCCTAAACTCCTAAACTATCCCACCAATAATAGAAGTAACATGATACAGTCTGCAAAGAACTAGTTTCATCTATCCTCTTTGGCATACAACAAAACATAATTTGTGTAGAACCCAAAATAATCAGCTTTTTTAACTTCAATTGTTTTTGCTCCCCGTACACAATTTTTCATATCTCAACTCCTCATATACGAAATCCCCATTGCTGTACACTTATTCCTTTAGCTACATGTGTTATGAAGATCACTGTTGCTACTGTGTTTGATGAGACAAGAAGACTTTCAAGTTATTTCTTATTACTAATCTATGCAATCTACTGAAAATTAATACTCTATTTACAGATTTATGTAACTCTAGTCTATTGCTACTTTTCCTAGTGTTATTTCTCCATTTGCCTGTTGTAAACAAATTTAGAAACACATAACTACTATTAAAACCCTCCAGGGGGCTCGCCGCTCTTTGATGGGTTCGTGCTTGGCCACCACGAGGGCCCAGCCTTGGCAGCATAGTTCCCCTTCCGTGCTGCATGTCTATCCTCTTGCTATTATTTCTCACCTCCCTTGAGGAATATGTCTGTTCTCCTCTGTTTTTGTGCTTGAGGTTCCTCTTTTTCTTCTTCCTGCCTGTGTGCTCCTGAAGGCCAGCCCATGTGTCTGAAGCGTAACAAGCGAGCGTGACAGGCGACTAGGCAACGCATAATTACTTACCGTGCATTGACACATAGGGTTTGCAGGTACCCCCTGGCACAGGCCAGACCCAGGGAGGGGTGATTGCGTGAGCTGTTACCTTCCCAAATTGCTGATTGGTCCCTCTGGCAGGTGTTTGGGAGGTGTGACCTAAGGTGTGAACAATCACCTAAGGCAGGTGCACCTCCTGAAGGGGCCTCCCCAGCTGGAAGAAGCAAGCCATCGGAGACACTGGCAATCTTCTTCATAGTCAGCGTCTATGAAATGTAAACAGAAAGAGGCTAAAGATTTGCAGACACTCCCAGCTCTAAGACGATTCCTCGTGGTTTCACATACTGAAAACGGTCAGTCCTTCACTATGTTTATTATTCAGAAAGATGTCGGTGCAATTGCTGGCCGTGTGAAAGCCTGCTAAGTGGTTCTTTGCTTTTGAAGACTACTTCTGATTCTCAAACACAACTACTGCTTGCAGCTTCACTGCTCCGTGGCTATTCTGTTCTTTTTGAGGTCCATCGAATGCAGAACTCTTCTCATGTTAGTTACACTAGGCTGCTTAGTGATCTGACCAAGGCAGAAATCCAAACATACCTCTCTGATGAGAGAGTCATTGCAGTCCATTGGGTGACTGAAAAGGTAAACGCCTCCTTAGTGCCCAAATGCACTCTTTTTCTCACTTTCGATAGAGCAGTGCTTCCGTCAAAGATCAAAGCAGGTTATGAAGTTATCACAGTCAGTCCGAACATGCGCTGCTACTGCTGTCGTCGTTACATCCACACTCGAATGTACTGTCGGCATGTGGCTAAATATGTAGTCTGTGGTAAGGATGCTCATGAGGATGATTGTCCATCTCCTTCTCCTCTCTGTACCAACTGCAATGGCCGCCATGCCGCCTCCTCCCACAATTGCCCCATGTATTTTGATGAGCTGGCTGCCCAGGAGATTTGGGTGAAGAAAAAGTGCCTTACCCTGTTGCTCGCAAGTTGGTGTCTAATTGGAAAGCATGCATTCTACCATCCGGCACTTATAGCGCTCTTCTGTTGCTTATCGCTCCATGAAAGACGTGGCCACACAGACTTGTGACCTCAAATTCAGCACACCAGTTGTAAAATCACCCAGTATCCTGGTAGCATCCTCGTCTCCTCCTCCAGCTGTGCAGCAAGCCACCAAATTTTCATCTCATGGGACGAAGTCACCTGCTACACAATCAGCAGGTCAGAAAGGAGAGAAGGAATACTCCTGTGAAGACTTCCTCCATCTCTCCAGCCAACAAACATCTGTGTCTTCCTCTACCAACCGGAAATACTCAAAGAAATCACACAAAAGCGAATGGTCTTCTCCTTCGCCGACTCGGAGATCCTCTTCATTGGTGTCGCCACGTGATGCCCTCGCCTGGCCGACCTCCTTGTCATAAGTGCGCTCCACCAACCGTTTTTCTGCCCTAGACTCTGCAGACTGACAGAGGGAGAATGCCAATGCCTCTGTGGATTTCATGGAGCAGGATCCTCCAGCCTCTGTGCTCTGTAGAAGTGAGCCATCAAAGATGGCACTCGGCAGCTGCTGAGGTGACACACCTTCATTTTTTGCCTCCTCCCTTTTCCTTGTCATGACTCTCCTCCAATGGAATGTTTCTGGCCTTCGGTCCAGCAAAGAGGAGGTACTGCTGCTCTTAAAATTGCAGCATTGCTTGTTCTCTGCCTTCAGGGGAAAAGAATTGCATCCTCATAACTGTTTTGAACGCCAGCAATTCTTCCTGGTCTGCATTGATCCCACCCCCACTCTCCTCTCCCCCAAGGACAGCATTTTGTCTTGTGGGGGAGTCATTCTGCTCATCCGGGATGACATTCATAGTTAACCCATCTTCCTGACTACCCAGCATCAAGCTGTTGGAGTTCATCTTTTCCTGCCTCACGCGACATTTTCCCTTTGTACTGTTTACATTCCTCCATCATTCGGTGTCACCAGGGGAGACTTCCTCCAGCTTATTGGACAACTTCCTCACCCCTTTCTGCTGCTTGGTGGCTGTAATGCTCACCATCCACTTTGAGGCTTTCCCAGAGCCTATTGGAGAGGTGCCCTCTTGGCTGACCTCAGTCAATTTAACCTCATCAGCCTTAACATGGGAGCACCCACATTCCTTTGACTCCACGCACACCTATTCCCATTTGGACCTCTCCTTCTGCACTAACCTCTCCTTCTACACTGCCCAACTTGCCCACGGTCTCGAATGGTTTGTTCTCTCGGACACGTACTCGAGTGACAATTTCCCGTGTGCTATCCATTTTGTGACTCCTATCCCACCTACGTGCACACCCAAATAGCAGCCTTTCTAAGGCTGACTGGGGATTTACACGTCCCTTGCGACCTTCGACAAACCACATTTCCCCAGTTGTGATAATCAGGTAGAATAGGTTATGAAGATTATCCTTAATGCTGCAGAAACTTCCATTCCTGTCACTTTGTCTTTACCATGCTGTGACCCAGCCCTTGGTGGACTGAGGCGTGCCACGACACAATTCGCGTGCGGATATGTGCTCTCTGCATTTTTAACCATCATCCTATGATGGCAAATTGCATTCATTATAAACAGTTGTGTGCACAGTGTTGTCGCATTCTTTGGGATAGCAAAGTAGCTAGCTGGGTTTCATTTACTACTTCTTCTAACAGTTCCATTCCCTCGTCCATCATGTGGGACAACCTCTGACGGCCGTCTGGGACCAAGGTCCATTTCCCAGTTTCTGGTCTGACAGTAGCAGACGATGTCATAGTGGACCCTGCTGTTATCTCCAACACCTTGGGCTGCCATTTTGTGGAGACTTCAAGGTCCTACCTCTGTCACTCTGCTTTCCTTCGTTGGAAACAAATGGAGGAGGCTCGGGTGATACCGTTCTCCTCTCAGAATCATGAGTGCTACTGTGCTGCCTTTACTATGAGGGAGCTAGATCATGCTCTCACTTCATCCTGATTCTCGCCTCATGGCCGAACAGTGTTAACATTCAGATGTTGCAGATACTTTCTCTTGTGGGCAAGCTGTTTTCCTTCATACGTACATTCACATCAGGGCAGGGGGCACGTTTCCCAGATGCTGGCGTGAGGCCACTGTCATACCCATAACTAAGCACAGTAAGGACAAACATCTTTTTTCTAGTTATCACCCCATTTATCTCACCAGCAGTGTTTGCATGATGGAACGTGATACATGCCCGGCTGGTATGGTGACTAGAGTCTCGCAATTTACTGACCAGTGCACAGTGTGGATTTTGAGTGCGCCGTTCTGCAGTTGACCATCTTGTCACCTTATTACCCCACGTCATTAATGGTTTTCTGTGGAAATACCGAACTGTAGCTGTGTTTTTCGTTTTGGATGAAGCCTGCAACACCTGTTGGAGGACTGGTATCCTCCATACTCTCTGCACGTGGGGCTTCCATGGCTGCATGCTCAATTTTGTTCAGGAATTTTCAAAAGACTGAGTTTTCAAGGTCCCTGTGGGTTCTGTCTTGTCAGACAGCTTTATCTAGGAAACGGTGTGCCTCAGGGCGCCATCCTGAACATCGTCCTCTTTGCTATCGTCATTAGTCCTATTGTGACCCTTCCTGCCAGGCATCTCTGGCTTCCTTTTCGTTGGTGATTTTACCATCTATTGCTGTTCTTCACTGACTTCTCACATTGAGTGGCGCCTTCAGTGATGTCTCGCTCGTATTTACACATGGAGCACCGACAGTGGCTTTTGCTTTTCCACTGACAAAACCATTTGTATGAATTTCTGGTAGTGCAATTAATTTTTTCTGCCGTCTTTACATCTTCCGTTCGTTGAAACTATGATATTCCTGGGACTCGTGCTCGATAGGAAACTTCCTTGGTCCTCCCTTGTGTCTTACCTGGTAGCCCATGCGGACATGTCCGAAAGAACAGATACCATCTTAGTATATATATATATATATATATATATATATATATAAGACTCACCGGCCACTTAACCATCTTCTTCTTGTGTGCGAATGCACAAACAGTACCCAAACTCTTACGGGACTCGGCAACGCACTGTGTAATGGGCGGGGGCAACTACAAATGTAGTGCGGGACAATACATTGAGAAGTGGGTTTCGCAGGAGGCGTACCAGAGATAAATTCCTGCAGTCGCACTATTCTCAGTATCCTCGGTGGCTCAGATGGATAGAGCGTCTGCCTTGTAAGTAGGAGATCCCGGGTTCGAGTCCTGGTCGGGGCACACATTTTCATCTGTCCCCGTTGACGTATGTCAACACCTGTAAGCAGCTAAGGGTGTTCATTTCATTGTAATATTAGTGTTTAGTTTATGCTTCTGCATGTCTGTCTTATTTTATGCCATCACAATACATTCCACCATTGTGACATCCGTTTGGCCACTGGCGCCTTTTTCTGTAGCCCTGTTGAGAGCCTGTGTGCAGAAGCTACCAAATTACCGTTGTCATACCGCTGTGACTTCCTCTTCAACAGATACGAATGCCGTTAGTCAGTGATACTTGGCCACCCATCCAATGCCTCGTTCTTCAATGATTCCTTTGATCGCCCTTATGGGGCACATCCCTCTTCTCTGTTACCTCCTGAAGTTCGCTTTTGGCTCTGGCTCTAGCAGCTTAATTTCACACTATCCGCCATTTCCTGATGGGTGTTAACCTTCCACCACCTTAGATTCGTGTGGCGGCCCGTGTTCACCTTGGCATTCATTCACTTGCTAAAAACACTACTCCACCCTCGATCTATTGGCGTAAATTTCACGATCTTCACTTGGAACTCCATGATAGTACCTTTGTGTACATTGATGGCCCTCAGACTGCCCTTGATGTTGGGTGTGCCTTCACCATTGGCACCAACATTTTTTGGTGTCGGCTGCTGGAACATTGCTTAGTATTTACAGCAGAGGTCTTTGCCCTGTATCAGGCCATACAGTACACCCAGACACACAGACTTTTCAATTGTGTCATCTGCTCTGACTTTCTCTTCAGAGCCTCTGTGTGCTGTACACCGTCCATCCCTTAGTGCAACGGTCCAGGAAAACTATCACTTGCTCACTCAGCTGCAGTCCTGGTACCTCAGCCAACACTGATGTCACTATATGGTTGACATATGTGGCGATAACAGATCAGAGGATATCACAAAATGTAACTGTGTCATCCGAAACAGCTTCTCTTGAACCTTAACTGAGGTAGAAATGAGCATGGTAAACTGCTCGGACTGACAGTACTCTGATCCATCTCCTCCTAAATTTACTGCACCCAGAAATTTTAAGTTACGTGGAACCAGGAGTACTCTACTTTCCTTCAGTTTTGTTTGCTTTGCTGAGTATGGGTTCGGCGACCCAGGGTTCCTGAACTGAGGATTGGTTAGCGCCGCAGTCCTCTTGTCACCATGAGCTCTGTACATGCTTCAGTGATCACTGTGTGGCGCAGTGATGGAATGTTGTGTCACAGGGAACGGGGATCTTGGCTTAACCACCCGGATCGCAAGGATGGAATGAATCTCGATTAAAAAAAAAACTCAGTCTCAAGGTATCCTGCGCATATTAGATGTGTGGCTGTTGAGGTGGAACAGTCGTTAGCAGTCAACCTCTGGGGAACCTGCCACTCCTCAGTTGTATAAGGTTTACTCAGGCACGCGGGGCTCTGTCTTAGTGGACCCTTACTTCCGTAGCTGGGACAGAGATGGAACCCTTGGCATCTTCTTCCCTTCCCTGCGGGAAGAGTATACTGTGTGGGTGTACTCGCACTGATTAATCAAAAAGAACAATGGAGGCTTGTCCTCCTGATATCAACTTTTTGTTAGTAATGGGGCTCAAGGAGTCATGAATCGAACATTTGAAAAACAGGGTGTATACGACCCGGGACATCCGGGAATAACCCGGGAATTTTTTCATCCGGGAGAAAACCGGGACAAACCCGGTAATTTTTCGGAATTCCGGGAATTTTTCATTGTTTTAGCTGTCAGTTAAATTTTTGTAATTTTGACTGCAGAATTGATTCTCTAGCAAAGAATGTTATTGTATCCTGCTACTGGAGAATGATACTGCAGCAATAAAATATAAACGAGAGGGAAAAAATAAAACTTTAGTGGCAAAGGAAATGTGCAATTTACAACAAAACACCGTGCACGCACAAGCGTCTGCAGATAGCAAAAGTATGTCAAAGCCCATAGGGCGCAGACTGTAATTCTTCGTAACAATAAACTGCTTGCTATGAGCATGACGTCACAACTGTTCACATTAGGTTCGTTTGACCAGTTGCTAGTGGTCTGTTGTGCATGCACATTTGACTCGCGTATAAGCAGTACCTTCTCCCGCTTCCCGCTACGGCGCTACTTGTAGTTTGGCTGTTAGCTGTATCGGTAGTAGCTGCAAGCAGCCAGATGCAAACGAGAAAAATTTTTCCCGCGCGCCCTAGATGCCAGATTCGCGCTTGCACAGAGTTGTCCGAGTTGTAGTGGGGAGGGGGTTAGTCTCCACGTGACCCATGTTTACATTAAGTGATTTTGCTTCTTCTCTTCGTGTACAGCTCCCACGTCAAATGAAAACAAAACGGATTTCTGTGGCCAGGAGCTATCAAGTGAATTAAAATACATTCACATAGTTACGGAGGGCAAAAATATATTATTAATTTCAGTTTTCTGATTTTATTTTCTTTCCGAGTTAGTAGCAGTCAAGCATATTAATCGCCTTGCAGAAGAATGAAATTATTTTTGCAAGTTTGCTAAAGAAATTCCGCTGAGGCAATCATTTTATTTGAAACGAAGTGCTTCATTCTACAGTATTGGCTAGTTCCAACTGTTCGGTGAATTTCAAGTGCACGTTATCATCTTCTGCCATGTATGGCATTATGCCACGATAAAGAACCAAACATGAGATCGTAGAGCACTGGTACTCCAAGAAAATTTACATCCCAAAAACCACACTGAAAAACTTAATATCAGATGGAACCTACTTCATTGTGAATCTGGAAAAAGCCAATTTGCACTTCAAGCCGAATTATGCATTTTAGTATAGTTTAGGAAATTTCGATGCTCTTTGGAGTATCCTCTGATGCCCTGTTTCTTTTTTGGTGTAATGTAAGCTCTCTTAGTGCTTTATACACACGAACATGCGGGCTTCGTACACCACTGCAGTTGCACACGCACAATAATGCGTTTTCTGGCGCTCTCTGGCAACTGGTAAATCGAACCTATTTCTAACAATATTGCGAACGGTCGTTAGAAAAGCGTTACTTTCAAAGTAAATTTCTTTTTACGCAAGATGAATTATGTTACATGTGAGAAAGTGGGATGGATATCTAAATCACAGAGCGTTCGAAACTGAACAGTTTGAGGACCAGCCACTTACAAGAATTTCGAGCCGAGGCATTTATGTCATAATTTTAAATTTACTGGCACATTTGTGTGATGTATCTTAAAGTATAACACACGCAAAAAAATATCAATATTACATGTGAAAGCGTAGCTTCTATTGTAGTGTGTTAATCTTAGAGACCAATATTATATGTGAAAGCTTAGCTTTTCTTGTAGATATACAGTACTGTGTATATTAATGTAAACCGTTAACTTTTCCTCTTGTGTGTTTGCGCTATGTAACCAGTGATCTTGCTATTGGCTGACTATAACACGTGTCCTATGCTATGAATAGCTGCTGTCATCGGCTGGCGAGATCTCGTGGCTTGAGATATGACTCGCTTACAAAAGGACATCGCAACCTCAGTTGCAACGCAGCGTATATGTTGCTGCAAGTCAAAGGTCTTTCCAAAACTTCTCTCCTTTTTTTTATTAAAAGTCTCTCCAAAACTTCTCTGCCCTTTTTTTTTTTTTTTTTTTTGGGGGGGGGGGGGGGGGGAAGTTCTACGCGATTATATAAAACGTTAACCATTCAATGGATTAATAAGTTTTACAGTTCCGAGGGAAAATCTACGGAAAACCTACTGTCACTTAGCACAGAGAAAGTGTATTTTCGCCCGGGAAAAAGCATATTTTTTAAACGGGATATCCGGGAATAATCCGGGAATTTTTTTTTTCTTGTCCCCGTATACACCCTGAAAAAGTGTCCCCCTTCTATATCCATAAAGACTTAGAAGGGCTTGCTGGTACCTTAAAGTCTATTAAGCGGTTGCGAAATGGTTCCTTGCTGGTCGAGACTAACCCTACAAAGCAGGAGGAACTTATTTAGAAAGTCACAAAAATTGGGTAAGTAGGACATCATTGTTCAGTTGCATAACTCCCTTAACTCCAGCAAATGATATTATGGACATTGATGTTGCCAAACTCGAACAAGAATGGGCATCACAGGGGAAAATAGATGTGGAGCAAATGGCTTGTAAGAATAATGGAGAAATTGAGAAGACTGCCACCTTCATTGTGACCTTTAATTCTCTGATGCTATGTGAACGCATCATGGCAGGTTTCCTCCGAGTCAGAGTTAGGCCCTATGTACCTAACCCTATGTGCTGCTTCAAATGCCAGCATTTTGGCCATACAACACTTGAGTTGCAGAGGCAAAGCGACCTGTAGGAAGTGTGGAAAGGCAGCCCACGAAGATGGGGACCGACTGTTCATCTCCAGCAGTCTGCATTAACAGATCTGGGAGACACCGAGCCTGGAGCCAAGACTGTCCTGTTTTTGCAGAGGAATGCAAAATTCAGGAAATAAGTGACCAATTGGATCCCCATTGTAGAAGCCAAAAGGAATATAAGGTGATAAAACCCGTGTCTTTGCCACTTCTTATGCTTCCTTGGTGCAGAAACTTGTACCTAGGTCGACGCTTCAACACAGACGTCTACCACCAGGGCCTGTACTTGCACCTGCTTGTGCCAAAACAAAGTTAAAGACGTAGTGATCCAGGCAGCTAAGGATGGAAGAGACCAGTAATGCTTTCACAGTGAGCAGACCAAAGTCACCCCAAATGCAGAGTGCCTCTCCATGCTCACTTTCTTCAAAGAAAAGTGGCTCTCACTGCACTCTTTTCCCACTCATCCGTGCTGGGAAAAAGGATCTAACCATTTGGGTCGAAAGCTGCCCTGGGCACCATCAGAGGTCATTCTGGCACGTCTCATTGATGATGATATCATGGATCTTGATGCTGCATCAACAGTGCCAGGCAGTTCCTCCACTCCATCTCACTCTACAAGCACCTCATCATCCCAGTTCAAGGACAGTGGTAAATATAGACCATACTGATGAAATGGCTCCCGGACTCCAATGGAATATAAATGGATACAGGACTCTTCTGGAGGACTTCAGACTCATTGTACTATCCAGGAAAACGGTGTACTTCAGGGTTCCATCCTGAGCGTCATCCTCTTCACTGTCACCATTAACCGTATAATCGCCTGTTTCCTGCTGGACATCTCTGGCTACTTTTTCCCTTTTTGTTGATGATTTTGCCATCTGTTGCAGTTCTCCATGGACCTATCTTATTGAGAGACGTCTTTCAGCGATGTCTTGATCGTCTTTCCTCATGGATCATCGACAATGGCTTTCATTTTCCACTGACAAAACCATTTGTATGAATTTTTGGTGGCACAATTAGTTTCTCCCACCATCTTCACATCTTGGGCCTGTTGCTCTTTGATTCATTGAAACTAAGAAATTCCTGGGGCTCATGCACGATAGGAAACACTCTTGGTCCTCCCACATGTCTTACCTGGCAGCCCTCTGTATGTGGTTCCTGAGTGTCCTACGTGTCGTTGGTGGTACTATCTGGGGAGCAGATCGAACCACCCTCCTCCGTTTGTACCAGTCCCTTGGCCGTTCGAAACTGGACTGTGGGTGCTTTATGCAGTTGCGTGTCCATCCCTCTTACACAGTCTCAATACTATCCACCATCATGGCATCTGTTTGGCCAGTGTCATCTTTTATACTAGCCCGATTGAGAGTCTGTATGCAGAAGCTGCAGAACTTCTGCTGTGACTCTCTCCTCAGTAGGTAAGCATGCCATTTGTCTGCCGTGCATTGGCCATCCATCCTATTATTCCTTTGATTGCCAGTATAGGGTGTGTCCCTCTTCTGTTACCTCCTGGAGTTCACTTTCGGCTCTTGCTCTGGCAACTTAACTTCACGCTACGTGCAACTTTCCCAGTGAATGTTAACCCTTCAGCACCTTGGCTTCATGTGGCGGTCTGTGTTCTCCTTGGCCTTCATTCACTTCCTAAGGACACTACTCTAGCCTTGCTCTATCGCATTCAGTTTCATGACCTTCACATGGAACTTCGCGGTAGTACCTTTGTGTACACTGATGGCTGGCTGACTTTGGTGTTAGGTGTGCCTTCGTCATTGCTGCCGACATTTTTCGGTATCTGCTTCTGGCGCACTGCTCAGTATTTACGGCAGAGCTCTTGTCCCTGCATCAGGGCACAGAGTACATCCGGCGACAAAGGCTTTTCAATTATGTCATCTGCTCAGACACTCTCAGCGCCCTTCAAAGCCTGTATGCGCTATACGCTGCCCATCCTTTAGTGCAACGGGTTGTACTGGTTGTTACCTATCTCGTTTCTTGATAACTGAATGATTGTGGAATCTTACGCGGTATATTGTGGTAGGACCACATTTGCACCACATGTTTGTAATTGAGAATAATACGAGTAGTTCCAGCACAATTTCAGCAAGACTTATTTATTAATAGCTGCTGAAAGATTATATGCTGCAGATCTCGTTTGTCTAGGGGTTTTCAAAGTTTTGTCTGCAGAAATAATTACTCCAACAGGCATGGCCTGGGTTTTCTTCTTGTTTGAAATAAACACTACCGGATCCGAAATACTTTCAGGTAAAAATTATATTTATTCGTACTTTTTGTTTAGTAACTACAACATTTTCACTATGAACATTGATACTCTAAATGCATTATACTGTACTGGTCACATAAACACGTCCATCTCCCTCCAATACCGACAAAGAAGTAGCGGGCAAGCCAAAATGTGCCCAGAAGTTGCAGACATTCCTGCATTCCAGATTCTTTGGTCTACTGACCTTAATAAACTCCAAAGATACATATAAATAAATACATATAAATATAACACATTTAACATCTCCAACGAATCCATTATTTATCATAAAAGAAAATATTCATAATTAAATAAATTAAACACATTTTATGGCAACATAATGAAGTTACCTTAACCTACTGTGGGCATCGTACTTTTCGCATGAGATAAATTTTATCTCCAACAGTTAATTACATTACAACAGCCCACCAGGACTTACAAGTGTACCCCGGTCCACTTGTCAGTCCGATACAGAAATTGCATCATTGTCTTCACTTGTATTTAACTTTTTATCATAACTGTAGTAAACTGTTTATTCTTTCATCAACCATTGCCTTCCTCCTTTGTCTCACAACATAAATTACATAAATACATATGTCGATTTGTTGCCCAGAAATTTAATATAAAACCTCTTCTGAGTTTCTCACACACCTTTTTCAATAACTTCAAATGATCCTCCCAACTTTTATTTGACACTAATATATCGTCTACATAAATTGTTAATTCTGACACAACTTCTTGGCCAAGTACATAGTCTAGTGCCCTTATAAATTCGACGACTGATGAGTTTAATCCGAAAGGCACTACACAATACTGGTAACATCTCCCATTGTATAAGAAAGCAGTGTACTTTCTAGAACTAATTGCAAGAGGTACTTGATGAAAACCTGAAGTTAAGTCAAGACTTGACATAATTTGGATATTTTTAAATTTGTATAACAACTCATCGATGTTCTCTGGGTGGTCAGTTTCTCTGTATAAACATTTGTTTAACTGTCTGGAATCTAGTACTAATCTGACTTGTCCATTAGGTTTATTTACAGTGACTAAGGGATTATTATAAGGGCTTATACTCCTCTCAATGATATCACACACTTCCATCTTTTGCAATTCTTTTTCCACTGCTACCCTTTTCGAGATTGGAATACTGTATGGTTTTGTAAAGAAAGGTTCATGTGGCTTCAACTGTAAAGTACATTGGTATCCAATTACTTTACCTGGTATATTGCTAAATACATCACTATATTCCCACAAAAATAATTTCAAATCTTGTTTTTGGTTCTCAGTTAGTTCTCTAGCTTCGGCTACTTTTTCATTTACCAACTTTTCAAACTCTATCTCATCTGTATCAAAATCTGTGACATGGCTCTCAATGTACTTACCTTCTTTTGTAAATTCAATACTGTTCACAGACTTATTCATGCAAAACACATTTGATGTAAGAAGTTTCATAGTGATGACTTCACCACTTGGTAGAGTCATCATTAATTTCTGTTCTGCCCAATCAAATGCTGCACTTACTTTTGTTATCCAAGACATGCCTAGGATAAAATCCTCTGTGAGATCAGGAATGATGAGACACCCATGTGACCGTAATACACCTTCAATTTCAAAAGTAATAAAAGCCTGACTCCTTATTGATTTACTGTGCTTCCCAGTAGCACCTCTTATTTTAATTCCTACCACAGGTAACTCGACATAATCCTTATTAGTTTTCAGTTTTTTACTTAATGATTCTGATATCCCAGATACTTGACTTCCTGTGTCCACTAAACACTTTCCTTTCCATGATCCTATCTGTACATCAATAAACGGACTGCTTACATCAAAGTCAAATTTTTTGTTAACGTTCTCATGTAATAAGTCATCTTCAATTTCACTAAATCCATATCCCTTTCCAGTGTCCTTACCTGTATCATTACTACCAGAGTTATATGCAGTTATTACCCTAATTGCATTTTCTGTGGCCTGATTACTATTCCTGAATATTTCATTAATCCAACTACATTCATTTGTACTATTGTGTGTCTCCCCTTTATATTTATCTCTTAACATTTGTGCAATGTGATACTTAATTCTATGCTACCAGTCTGGATACGTAGTTTCACATATATCAAGTGTTACCTTTCTGAAATTTTCATCATCCTTAATGGCACTTCTGTTAAACCATAAGTTAAACAAAAATTGCTCACTATCTGACATTTCATACTCTACTCCCCTACTGCTGTCAATATTACCTGCTTTCAATTCCTTCTCGTTTTTCTTACATGTATCAAGATCAAATAACTCATTGACTAAAATTCTGGCATCCTTAACATTCAAATTGTCAACTGTGTTCGTGTGTACTTCACTAATTTCATTGCTATCCTCTTTTATATTAATAATCCCTAAAGCTTCCAACTCCTCACTTACACCAATAAAACATCTTTCTTCACTACTATCCTCAATCTCCTTTCCTTCCCAATTAACATCACAAAAATTATCCTCTTGATCCTCTGCACTCTTACCTTCAGTATGCAGATACACATTTAAATCATCCTTACTAGGTGCTCTTTTCATTCCTAGCCCACCAGACTCTTCCATAAGTTCTCTAATTCCTAATACACTTTGATCATTTGAACAACTATTCTCCAGCAAGGTGCCCCTCTCAGCCCACTCGTAGAATGAATCTAAGTTTAATTCTTCACAGTTTTCTAAGCAATCAGTGTCTTTAAATAACTTACCTTTTGTTTGTGGTTTATTTGTATGACACATATTATTTGTAACAGATACTACATTAATGGGATAACACTTCTCTTTAAAATAATTACTCATTATGTCACTGGTATCTTTCTGTTTAGTTTGACAGTTTGGGTTGGCCCTTTCCATTTGTGTATAAGTAGCTCCTACCTTGCAGACCGCCAATGGAGCCCTATTCAGTTTTTTAACTCTTGTTCAGTTCTCTCCATACCATTATGACTATTCCACTCCTTTGGTTTATTTCCAAAGTGTCTGTTACCAAATTGATTATGGTTATTTCCATATTGACCTTTGTAATGGAAATTGTGTCCTTGTGATCCCTTGAAGTTGTACTGGTGATTTCTCTGATGAGGATCACTACTTCGAAAATTGTGTGGTTCCTTTTTATCGTGTTGTGTGTTTCCCCAACTTGTATGCCCTGTCTTTTGAAAATGGTTTTGACTATGGTGTGGTGGTTTATCCGTTTTCTCAATAATTCTGTCTAGTTTGTCAACATATTTCAAAAACTGATCAATTGTGTCATTTGGACCATAAGCTAACTCCCACTGTAGTTCACATGGTAGCCTCCTTTTAAGTGCATCGATTTGAGTGAGTTCATCAAAAGGTTTGCTTAGGTGAGTGAGTTTCCTTAACTGATTTCTGCAAAATTGCTTCATGCTACAAAATTCATGTTTATAAACAGGTCCATTCAAGAATTCGCTTTTTATTCTTGCTTGTTCTGTCTCTGACCAGAATTTACTTAAGAACCTCTCCTCAAACTCTGCAAAAGCCATTCCCTCTGTACAATAATGATTAGTCCATGACAATGCTTCACCTTCTAGAAATCTTTTCACAAATTTAATTTTCAAATTATCATCCATATTTGGGAGAAAGTTATCTTTGCAATGCTACAGGAAATCTACCGGATGCATACTGCTCTCATCTGAAAAGTTTTTTACTGGAATATTGCACCACAAAGTGCCAATATTGTTCGGCAAACTATTGGTGACCATATTGCTACTAACACTTTCAAGTTTCTTAGTGATGTCATTAATACTACTTTCTAAACTCTTGACTTCATTTTTGTTTATCTGATTATTTATATCAATGATATGAATATAATAGAGGGAAACATTCCACGTGGAAAAAATATATCTAAAAAGAAAGATGATGAGACTTACCAAACAAAAGCACTGGCAGGTCGATAGACGCACAAACAAACACACAAAATAATTGTAGCTTTCGCAACCAACGGTTGCCTCGTCAGGAAAGAGGGAAGGAGAGGGAAAGACGAAAGGATTTGGGTTTTAAGGGAGAGGGTAAGGAGTCATTCCAATCCCGGGAGCGGAAAGACTTACCTTAGGGGGAAAAAAGGACAGGTATACACTCGCGCACACACACACACTTTTGCCTTTACAAATGTCTGCTTGTGTCTGTGTATATGCGGATGGATATGTGTGTGTGTGCGCGCGAGTGTATACCTGTCCTTTATTCCCCCTAAGGTAAGTCTTTCCGCTCCCGGGATTGGAATGACTCCTTACCCTCTCCCTTAAAACCCAAATCCTTTTGTCTTTCCCTCTCCTTCCCTCTTTCCTGACGAGGCAATCGTTGGTTGCGAAAGCTACAATTTTGTGTGTTTGTTTGTGCGTCTATCGACCTGCCAGCGCTTTTGTTTGGTAAGTCTCATCATCTTTCTTTTTTGATTATTTATATCTATTTTTTCAGTAATAATACCTATTTTTTGTTCAAATTTGCTTTCTACTTTAACAGTTTTATCGTCTACAAGAGTAATACGATCAGATACTGTTTCTTCTACATGTTTGATATCTGAATGCACAACTTTAAATGCATTATGGATTTTCTCTCTACCTGTACTAACTTCAGTTTTCAGATTTTTTACTTTTGCATCTACATTTTTAACTTCTTGCAGCGGTGTACCGTAGGTCTCTAGAAGAGCGTAGCGTTCCAAAGGATTGGAAAAGGGCACAGGTCATCCCCGTTTTCAAGAAGGGACGTCGAACAGATGTGCAGAACTATAGACCTATATCTCTAACGTCGATCAGTTGTAGAATTTTGGAACATGTATTGTGTTCGAGAATAATGACTTTTCTGGAGACTAGAAATCTACTCTGTAGGAATCAGCATGGGTTTCGAAAAAGACGGTCATGTGAAACCCAGCTCGCGCTATTCGTCCACGAGACTCAGAGGGCCATAGACACGGGTTCACAGGTAGATGCTGTGTTTCTTGACTTCCGCAAGGCATTCGATACAGTTCCCCACAGTCGTTTATTGAACAAAGTAAGAGCATATGGACTATCAGACCAATTGTGTGATTGGATTGAGGAGTTCCTAGATAACAGGACGCAGCATGTTATTCTCAATGGAGAGAAGTCTTCCGAAGTAAGAGTAATTTCAGGTGTGCCGCAGGGGAGTGTCATAGGACCGTTGCTATTCACAATATACATAAATGACCTGGTGGATGACATCGGAAGTTCACTGAGGCTTTTTGCAGATGATGCTGTGGTGTATCGAGAGGTTGTAACAATGGAAAATTGTACTGAAATGCAGGAGGATCTGCAGCGAATTGACGCATGGTGCAGGGAATGGCAACTGAATCTCAATGTAGTCAAGTGTAATGTGCTGCGAATACACAGAAAGATAGATCCTTTATCATTTAGCTACAAAATAGCAGGTCAGCAACTGGAAGCAGTTAATACCATAAATTATCTGGGAGTACGCATTAGGAGTGATTTAAAATGGAATGATCATATAATGTTGATTGTCGGTAAAGCAGATGCCAGACTGAGATTCATTGGAAGAATCCTAAGGAAATGCAATCCGAAAACAAAGGAAGTAGGTTACAGTACGCTTGTTCGCCCACTGCTTGAATACTGCTCAGCAGTGTGGGATCCGTACCAGATAGGGTTGATACAAGACATAGAGAAGATCCAACGGAGAGCAGCGCGCTTCGTTACAGGATCATTTAGTAATCGCGAAAGCGTTACGGAGATGATTGATAAACTCCAGTGGAAGACTCTGCAGGAGAGACGCTCAGTAGCTCGGTACGGGCTTTTGTCAAAGTTTCGAGAACATACCTTCACCGAAGAGTCAAGCAGTATATTGCTCCCTCCTACGTATATCTCGCGAAGAGACCATGAGGATAAAATCAGAGAGATTAGAGCCCACACAGAGGCATACCGACAATCCTTCTTTCCACGAACAATACGAGACTGGAATAGGAGGGAGAACCGATAGAGGTACTGAAGGTACCCTCCGCCACACACCGTCAGGTGGCTTGTGGAGTATGGATGTAGATGTAGATGTAGATGTAGATGTAGATGTAGATGTTCTCCCGACATAATTGACCTTACTTGTGATCTTAACCATATTACGACTCAAACTGGAAGTTTTTGCTTCTACTTTTTGAAAGTGATCGTCGTTTTTCTTTTCATATTCTTTGAACTGTTATTCAAATTTATCAGTCATGAGCTTAAGAGTCTGGTCTAACTGAGCAGCGTTGTTTTGCTCCATTTGATCCAAACGAATCTCATTAGCATCGAGTCTGTCTTCAATATTTCCTAACCACTGTCCGTTTTGTCTGTTAGTGTCATCAATTGCCTTAAATTTTCCCTCCATATAATTCATTATTTTTGATAACATGTCTTTAACTTCATTCTGTCTTTCTGTACGAGTTCCAACTTTGTCTACAGGGTTCGGACTATTACTGTTGCATTCACTTTTGAATGATAAATTTACATCTCTACTAGCGTTGGTGACACCGTCGTCAATACTTTCCTCTTTTACAATAGTCATCTTTTTACGCAGGAATAAACAAAATACAATAAATTTATCTTTTCTGAGGGATACTAAATTATATTACTCACAGTTTACTGATTTTCTTATATTATAACGTCTTCTTTGTTGATTGGTGCGTGATAGAATTCACAACACTGAAACACTACACTTATATGAATATTGCTTTTTTGTTGCACAACACTTTACACTTTTTTCTTCTTTCTTGACTTATTGCGCCGTTATTCTGGCTCCAGTAACTGCTTTCCGTTGTATTGAAGGTATCAGCATACGACTTCCTTGAACATTTTCATCGAGGATGTACGAATTCTGTCGTTTTCTTCGCAATCTCGGTGGTAATTTATTTCAGTAACGTTTTCAATAATCCCGGACGACGCCACTGTATTGTACCGTATTGTACCTATCTCGTTTCTTGATAACTGAATGATTGTGGAATGTTATGCGGTATATTGTGGTAGGACCACATTCGCACCACGTGTTTGTAATTGAGAATAATACGAGTAGTTCCAGCACAATTTCAGCAAGACTTATTTATTAATAGCTGCTGAAAGATTATACACTGCAGATCTCATTTGTCTAGGGGTTTTCAAAGTTTTGTCTGCAGAAATAATTACTCCAACAAGCATGGCCTGGGTTTTCTTCTTTTTTGAAATAAACACTACCGGATCCGAAATACTTTCAGGTAAAAATTATATTTATTCGTACTTTTTGTTTAGTAACTACAACATTTTCACTATGAACATTGATGCTCTAAATGCATTATACTGTACTGGTCACATAAACACGTCCATCTCCCTCCAATACCGACAAAGAAGTAGCGGGCAAGCCAAAGTGTGCCCAGAAGTTGCAGACATTCCTGCATTCCAGATTCTTTAGTCTACTGACCTTAATAAACTCCAAAGATACATATAAATAAATACATATAAATATAACACATTTAACATCTCCAACGAATCCATTATTTATCATAAAAGAAAATATTCATAATTAAATAAATTAAACACATTTTATGGCAACATAAATGAAGTTACCTTAACCTACTGTGGGCATCGTACTTTTCGCATGAGATAAACTTTATCTCCAACAGTTAATTACATTACAGAGTCCAGGAAAACTTGTCACTTGTTCACTCTTGATGGAGCCACTTTGAAGTTTATGTTGGTTCCTGGTCATGTTGGTCTGACAGGAAACGAGGCTGCTGCCAAGGCTGCAGTCCTCATATGTCAGTCCACTAGTTGTTATAGTCCCTCCGATCTCTGTGTTGCCACCTGTCCCTTTGGCATCTCCACTGATCCTCCCTTCATGGGAATACGCTCCATGTTGTTAAGCCTCCCCAGCAGCTTGGATGACCTCCTCTCAGCCCTCCCACCGCGAGAGGTAATTTTAACTAGGTTGCATATTGGGCACTGCCCTTTTAGCCGTCGCCATTAAGTGGCGCTCTCCCATGACATTGTACACATTGCACACAACTTTTAATTGTCTGCCATTTCCGGATGGAATGCCTATTTTTTAACCGTTTACATTCATGCTTGGGTTTGCTGTCAGAGTTATCGGTTGTTCTAGCGAACAATACACGGCCTGTCAACTGTGTTTTAATTTTTATTTGACGTAACAGTATGGTGAAGGCCATCTAATTTTTAGTTCTGGACCTCCATTTCTCTAGGGTGTATTTTATAGACCTTTCTCTGTGCCCCTGTTTTTAGCTGTCTTCTCTTCTGTCGATTGGAATTGATGTGTAGTCATTTATTCGTTTTTAACTCATCTCTTTTTCTTCGTATTTCACAGTTTTGACGTGGGCATGTATGGCCCTAGTTTGTGCACTAAAACAAAACAAAACAAGACTCATTGTACAGGACAGAGCTTTTTGCCTCTGTCTTAAAGAGACTGACACGCCTGTACTTGGAGGATATCACCTTTACAGAAAAGACAACCTTACCAGCGACAGGGCAAAAGGAGTTGTTGCAGTGTTCATCAAGGACACTTTTCATTCCTCACATCTTTCCTTAACCACATCACCACAAGCAGTTGCTGTTCAGATACTGGCCCATGTTGCCATCATGATGTGCTTTCTGTACCTACCACCCCATGAGCATCTTGATAGTGGGATCCTCACTCATCTTCTTGATGAATTACCCTGCCCCTTTCTCCTTTTATGGGACTTAAAAGCACACAGTGTACTATGGGGTTCTAAAACCACTTGCCCTAAAGGCCAGGTATTAGAGGATCTTATACACACAACAGATGTCATACTGATGAATGTAGGTCAAGCTACACATTTTAGCACTGCTACAGGTTCGTCTACCTCTCCTCTTGCTTGCCTGCCCTTGCAGACACTGCTCAGTGGGCAGTGGACAATGACCTTCATGGTAGTGACCACTACCCTATCTCAATCCATCTGCCTGATGGAACAGATCTCGAAAGGAAGGCACCAAGATGATTGTTAAAAAAGGCTAACTAGTTGCTTTACAGGCAGTGTGTCGGTGTCCAGAACTGGGTGGATCACATTGCAGCTGTGATTCACCATGCTGCTGATGCATCAAATTCAACAGAAATGCCTGTGAGGCGACCTGTGTGTTGTTCTGTAATCAGGCACAGTAGGGTGGTTATGTGCAGACTCACTCAGTGCCCTACAGATGAGAATCTTGCAAACATTCGAATGGCATGTGCAAAGGTGAGGCAAATAATTCGGGAGAGTAAGCAGAGGTCTTGGCAAGAGTTCCTGAACTCCACCAACAGGTCCACGTAAATCCATTATGGCCAATTGTAACCATTTTCCATTGATACTGGCAGATACAGGAGAAGGCTGATTCTTGATTTCTATTCCACCAATATGGAGGAATACAATCAACCTTTCTCCCTGTGGGAGCTGGATTCTGCATTGTCAGTAGCTTGTGATAAGATGCCTGGAAACGAGCTGATAATCTACAGCATGTTGAAACAGTCGAAGGAGGTCCTCCTTCAGCTCATTAATGAAATTTGGATGAAGGGTGACTTTCCCAACTTGTGGAAAGAATCTGTTTTAATCTCGATTTTAAAACCAGGGAAGGATCGGACAGATTCCAGTAGTTATCATAGTATTAGCCTGACAATCTGCGTAGAAAAGACACTGAAGTGAAGTGTGTGGACAGTCAGCACCTAGTGTGGGTTCTTGAAACCAGGTCACTATTCAGTCACTCCCAGTGTGGGTTTGGGAGGTATCATTCCATACTCGATAACCTGACCCTGTTTTAAGCAGCAATTCAACAAGCTTTCCTTCTTAAGCAACACCTTGTCAATGTGTTCTTCTGTTTGGAAAAGGCTTAAGATACTACATAGAGGCGTAATATTTTGTCACAGCTCTATCAGTGGGGATTCTACGGACAGTTGCCAACCTTCATACGGTCCTTTCTCTCAGACAGATATTTTAGATACAAGGTTGGGAATGTCCTGTCTGACCATTTTAAGCAGGAGAATGGTGTCCTTCAAGGGAGTGTTTCGCCATTACAATAAACAGTAATAGGTCCACAATGTGATGTCCTGTACGATGTTCCTTGTTTGTGGATGACTTGTCCATCTTCTGTGCATCTGCCAGCCTTGTAACGGCTACTCAGCAATTGCAACTGACGATCAGGTGGTGGGGAATGGAATTCCACAACAGGTTTTTAATTCTCTTTGGAGGAAATGGTTCATGTTGATTTTAACCATTCCTGCTGCCTGTTTAATTTACCTGTTTTAAAACTGGGGACACTGATCTCACTTTTAAGGAAAATGTGAAGTATCTGGGTCTTATTGTTGAGAATTTAACATGTTAAAGAACTCAATACTGAAATGTTTCAAGGCCTTAAACATCCTTAAATGTGTCAGTCATAGGTCTTGGGGAGCCAACAGGGCACGTCTGCTCCAACTTTAAAGACCTTGTGCAATCCTGGCTTGAATACGAATGCCAGATTTATGGGTCAGCAAGGCCTTCGCACCGCAGTTGACCCAAGGGTATTAGGCAGTCGACAGGGACCGATCACATGAGCCCTGTCATTAGCATGTGTGCGGAGGCTGGTGAGCCTCCACTATCCATTCAGTGTCTTCTTCTCGTGGTATGCCAAGCGTATAGGGCATTGTCACTTCCTACATCGCCAACATCCAGTTACGGTGTACAGCCGCTACTGGAATGACTGTTCGATCATCGCCCACAACCAGCAAGGCCATTTGGGATCTGTGCGATGGAGAGCCTTGAGTTATTACAGGTGGGGGACATAAAGGGGCAAAGCCAGGGGTGGATAGGACATCCCCATAGCTACTACCAAGGCCCAGATTGCTTTTAGAACTGACTGCTTATGGGAAGCATTGTACCCCAGACTATATCTTTAAAATTAAATTTTAATGAGATTTTACGTAGCCACCCAGGTTTTATTATGCCTACAAGGATGTTTCTAAGCAGGGAGATTTTCTCAGTTGTTTTGTTGGTTTCCCTGACAGTGTCTTCAGGATAGGGCTCTCAGAGCAATTTTCAGTTTATTACATGGAAATGTTAGCTATCCTGAGGGCAATGGAGCAGATGAGAGGGTGTCATGGCAAGAAATTGCTCACCTGGTCAGGTTCTCAGTTATCTCCTCGCTATAGGACAGATGTGCCCAGCAGATTGGATGGTGCAACAAGTACAGGATGCTCTCCTTCTCCTTCTCTAGCAAAAGCAAGGGAAGAAAATCATTTTCTGCTGGGTTCCAGGGCACCCAGGCATTCAGGGAAATGAACCCGCTGATGTGGCTATCAAGGAGGCTTGCTCCCTCCCTTTCTCCTCCTGCTCACTGTTCAGACCCCCTGCAGGCTGTCACTTCATTTGTGACCACCGGAAGGCCACGAGTTGGTGGGGGGCTCAGTGACTGGAAATGAGGAATAATAAATTATGTTCCATAAAAACTTCAGTGCGACCATGGTTTACCTCCTTCCACTCATGACGGTCTGAAGAAGTGGCCCTTACACGGCTTAGGGTGGGACATTGCTGACTGACGTATGCTTTCCTCTTATGTTGGGAGGAGCCCCCAGTATGTCAGATGCAGGTCACAGCTGTCAATACAACATATTTTAACTTATTGTGTTTTATATGATGACCTGGGAGTTGAACTAGTCTCCCAGTCTCCCACAGGATCTGCCCTCTTTTCTAACTGATGATGAAGCAAGTGTTGTTCGTGTGTTAAGATTTTGTGTAATGAGCAAAATTCTTCTCAAAATGTTGGGGGGGGGGGGGGGGGGTGAGAACTTAATGTATCACAGAGTAAGAGAGTCACTTATTATTTATAAGTAGTCAACCAACAACAGTTATTTGTCCCTTTTTTTAACCACATCTTTAGAGGTGTTTTATCTATGTTTTTTCCCCCCTTCCCCTCTCTAGTTATTCTGCTGTATCTCGTTGGCATTTTATTACGGGGTTTTCTGAAGCTCATGTTATTGGAGTTGCCTTAAGATTCTTGTGGGGATGGGGGGATGAAACTTGGTTTTCCGTTTTATTGACCTTTTACCACAGATTTTCATAATGTTCATTGGTAAATCATTAATACAAGGGTGCTGATGACCTTGCTGTTTAGTGCCCACCACCATCATTATTTTCTTCAATTTGGCTGAACATTACATTCACACAGGAAAATAATTACCCAAAAACTATAACAACATTAATGATTACCCATTAGCCCAAATCAAACAGATTACCACTGCTAAAACCTTCTCCTAAACAAACTGAACGACTCATGATATGTTTGTAGTTAATAATGCAATGGCAGACAATTCATAGCATGCCAAATCCATCGGCAAAACACAATAATTCACATGAGATCACATGAAAAACAATAACACATACAAATGCAGATAAACTTTACACAATGTATAAACAAAGAAGTATTATTTAACTTTTATCTCGTTGGTATTGATAGTTCATATTACTGAAAACAATTGCTATGTCACAAGTCAATGAATTTGTAGAATTATTATGATTATGGAAAGAAATAAGTCAACACACAAAACAAGGTTTTAACTATTATTCTGAACGTTATTATTGAAAAAAATCTTTTTTCCTAAAGTTTGTTACTTTTTTAGTGTACCTGTAGTAATGAGTAGTATTACACATACTTGCTACAGTAACATTATCACTTTTTGATATTTGATAAATAACAGTGCAGTGTGGAATAAAACCAATGAGTCACACATTCTGTTCATTTGTTCTCAAAGATATCTGGTTGGTTCATCTGAGTGTGAATGCATCTAGATCAATCCTCTGCATTTTTTCTGTTGCTTTAACCATTGAACATTTCAACTATGACCCAAGTATGTGCATGTAATGATTTCTGCTATGTAAGTCCTCTCTCTTTTTTGAGTAAACAACCAAGTTGTTGTATACAGGTTGTAACTAAATTCTCTTTACAGGCTTTGAGCACATATTACTTACACCAAAACAAGAAAAAAATTTGTTGTAAACATAGGCTCTAGAATGCCTACCTTAAGAGCTATCAGCACTTGTTCATCTTCTACTTCAAGTTCTTCAGTTTCCATATTTTAGGAGCAGGTAGTTTATAGCAAAACAAAAAATAAAATCCTGTAAACATGGGCTCTAAAATGTATACCTAAAAAGGTATGAGCACTTGTTCACTAGAGATGAGTGTTTCACAGTAGCCAAGACGCATTTTAGAACCTGTGTTTACTGTCTTTTTTTTTTCTTATTTTGATGTATGGAACATGTCCTTAAAATATGTAAAGGGAATTTACTGACACCCTGTGTTTTGTGTTTTAACTAAATTTCATGTGGTATGTATTTCAGACAACCACTTGAAAATGGCTATACTGCACAGTATGGTGTATGCAGAATAAAATTATATTTTAACTGACCAATGACAGCTAAAGTGGCAGATTATCGTGTAGAGAATCTACTTTACAGGGTTATTTTGCTAAATAAGGACAAGCTGCAGGAAATGACCCCTAAGAGGATAAGAAGCAAAAAAGATCTCATGGAAATAAGTGCAGAAATGTAAAGGTACAGCTAAAAGATCTTTGACAGTGTACATTTCAGTGATTGAAAGCCCATATGAGAACACACCAAACAAGTAGGAATGTTCTGTTTGGACTAGTGTTTTCACAGAGGCTCATTCACACATCAGTACCAGGAACCATTCATTTCACTACCATTGCTGATTCACGCTGGTGTGGATGTGTGTCCTGAAGAGCAACACTGAGCGACAGTGGAGCATTATATAAACTGTTAACAAACAGACATGGTCTGTGCATAATGGCAGATAAATGGCAGTGGGAAGCCGGCAGCACTACTGCACCAGGAAAACTATCCCTACAATCACCAAAAAATGTTTGCAGCACTGTTTTGCCAATTGTGTGTGAGAGGCTCTTTTGCAGGGATGGGAAAACACAAGAGGTAGGTGTGTCCTGTTTGTACACAGCCTTGGAGAAACAGGTCTTGAACACACTAAAATATGACCCCTTTATAAGCACCAGAGCTAATCCAGACAGCCATATGGAACATTCTCCATGACAACTGCCACTATCCATATCATGTGAAACATATGCAGGCCATATTGCCTTCAGACTTAACTCCATGCCGCCTGTTTTGTTGCTGGTTTGTTGCACAGGGCACAGTAATGCTGGGATTTCTGTCTTTCATCCTATTCAGAGATGAGGCTGCCTTTATGGCGGGGGGTCAATGTGCACAACCCGCACCCAGCAAACCATTAGCAGTGGTTCAGCTTTGGTATATGGGCAGGGATTATCGACAACCACCTCGTGGCACCAGTCATCCTTTCACAATGCCTCACAGGTGAGGCATATCTGCACTTCTTGTGGGTGATCCTGCCACCTATGCTGGAAGATATGCCCCTTTTTGCCTTCTAGACGTGCTGATACAGCCCTCTGAGTAGTAGAATGTCAGTTATTATGATATGAACGTGAGGTTAGTACAAAGCCCAGAATGTCAGTTGTGATGATTCGAATGTGAGAACAGTACAGAACCCAGTCTCCAATCAGAGAAAATATTGACCTGGCTGGGAATGGAAACTTGGGCCCCTTCGGTTAGCAGTCCGATGCACTGAATCACTGAATGTGCAATTACCGAAGCAGACACAGGAAGAGGTGTGTGTCCCCCCCTCCCCTCCCGGAACAAAGGGTAATGTGCTTACTACACATTGGTGCTCCAGTTTTCACTTCTGCATTTCCATATGGAGGCATCTCAAAATTTGTAACCCAGCCAATGGCTCACATGCGGTGGTCCAGTCCAATGGCCCGTGCAGTTGCTGGACTTCAGCCCTTGAGATTTCGACCGGTGATGGCACCTGAAAGGCTGTATGCAGAGCCCATGCTGGACATGCAAACACAACAACAACACATTTGTGCTGTCTGTGACGCCATTTGGTTGCTGGATGGCACATTTGAATGTGTGCACCAATTGCTGCTGTGTCATGTTCGTAGATGTTAAGAGGCCTGTGGAACCACTTTGAATTCTTGCTTAACGGTGGTCTCATCACAGCATGTTGTTCAATGCATTGTACTGTATAGGTGTGACAAATAAATAAATAATTAGCCTGTACCATAGACACCATACATTTTCAGTCATATGTCCATATGACCATGTTTTGTTCCTTATTCTCTAAGGGACATTCTCCTGCAGTTTGTCCCAATTGTGCAGAATCACTCAGTATTAGTTGTTTGTATGTAATGAGAGCTTAAAATTTTGAAGAAGTCTAGTAGTTGCATGCAAAAATAATTATTTATTCTAATTTACAGGTGTGTTTCAAGCAACTCCGCACAAAATCCTATCCTGTACTACGGAGCCGTTGTTGTCCAGACAACAGCATTTCTTCTTGCCATTTTTTTTATGCTTACGTATTATCGACACTTCCATCCAAGTGGAACTACTATCAGGCTCAGCAAAAGCATTGCTATTACGGATCCGGGAACAGAGCTGAAACGTCGGACTACGAACCAATAAAAAGTTAACAGTTGGTGTTTACTTGTTATGTGATCTGAAACTATGTCACGAAAATACAGTATTTATGTATATAAGATTAACAGAGATATATGTATACATATATGTATATTTTAAATATTTGAATTCTCAAAGCGGATTGATAATTTTGATATGGTGAGTTGAAGCACAATTCATGTCTGACTGCAACAAAATTAAGGTTTACAGTTCCTTGTAAATTATGAAGATAATTGCTTTTGCATAACCACATGGAAGCATTCATTTTTTAATACAAAGTATTGCCTTTTATGTTCTGCAGTTCTTTGAAGAAATGAAACAGTGTTATATACTTTCATTTTTCTAACTGAAATGTAATCTTTTTCTCAGCTTTTCAATACTTATTTTTAGAGGATCTTTTTCTTTATTTTTGTAAGCTTTTTTTTATAGGTGAGGATACAGTTAAAATTTTATATTAACTTCTGCTCCTTGGAAAGATTACAAGACTAAATCATGGGTATTTCTAAAATTAAATTTGTATAAACTGTCTTTGAAAATGCTCTGTGTAGGGGTTTCGTATCTCAGACACCAAACATGTGGTAAAGAAAACTTCCATACTGTAGAGCCTGCCATGTCATGCAGGTATACTGTGGTTAAAGAACAACATTTTTCTGGTTACCTCGTTAAAGTACCGCTCTTCAACTTGCCAGCTACATTAGGAAATGAGATTGTTGTTCTGTATAATCTTACATTAACACTATGGTTTCCGTGCCTGAACTTGATACTGTATAGTGGTTATCAGGTGAACATCAGTATTACTTCAAATTTGTATGTAACTGTGTTACATAAGCCGTAGATCTGTTATTTTTCTGACCCACATGTTTGTGTGTAAGAAATATCTTGTGCTGTACAGGTCGTCTCCATATATTTTGTGGCATGTTACTTGCATTTATATTGCTTTACTGTAGGTGTTTGTAACAAGTGTTTTGTGCTGTCTTTTGATAATATTTGGTGTATATGGATGTACAGTCTTTTTGAATGCAGACCTCTGCAGCTCTTTGTATCTAAAATTGTGATAAGATTTCTTAAAAATTGGTTTTTATATGCACTTGTGTCTAGAATTGCTTTTGAATGATTCTCAACCAAAGCATTATATGGAACAGAAACAATATATTTTTTAATGGCATGAGTTGTCTTGAAAGAGTGCACAGTGTACTAATGTCATAGCTCAGGTTCATCTGAATCAATTTTATCCACTATAAGTGAATGTAGAAAAAGAAAGGATTAAGGTGGGGTATTTGTAGTGTGCTGACATGTTAATTTTTCTTGGGCTTCAAGTCTTCTAAAATTATGTCATCCTTTTGTGTACTGGTAGCCCCCTACCTACTTAGCCATTGGAGGTCCAACCTCCTTTAACTTACTTCTTTTCTGTGCTGAAGGATCCTGTAGTCCTGTAAGCTAGGAGTGCTGTGTGTATTTGTAGATATTTTTGTGAGAGTTAGTGGAAGTTATGCTTCTTGAAGGCCAGTAGTGGCCAGCCCATCTATCTTCATGAATTTAACAAATTTCATTACACAGAATGTGGCAGAAGATACACAATGCCATAATTTGTCTCTTTTTCTTCTCTTTGCAGATATACTTCAGAAAAATCAATATAGCTGTATGCCACTGTAAAGATGGTATTGCTGTAATTTTAAGATAGTGACTGTGACTTAAAGCTACTAAATTACGGTTCACCTATTCACTTTACTTTGACCAGTGACTTGTCGTATCACTTCATTAGCTCCTAATCAATGTGCGTTGTTCATTTCGTAACCCAATTAACATGTTGGTTGCGTAATATTTTCTTTCTCCCCATTTATAACCATTACATTACAAATAGTCTGAATCACATGTGCATTCACTGACCTGTTGTTGTGATAAGGAATATGTTAACTACAAATTTTCCTACGGTTTGGTTGTAAGATGGCAAAGCAACGTGGATTGTAATACCTGGTTGGTTTAAAAAGTTTGCGTTTAACAAATAATGTGTGCTTATGTGAGAAGAATCAGCTGCATTGAAAAATTAATAAAAAAAAGAGGTTTTTCCACCAATGTCAAATTTGCTATACTTGATAATATTAGCACAGTTATGTGATTAGTCTGGAGCTATGATTCTGGGTGGGGGTGAGGGACTACAAACAGTATTTACATACAAAAGTAAAATAAGGTGAATAGTACACATTGACCAATGTAATGGAAGATTTTGTCTTAAACATTTAACCTTGACAGAGTCTGAAACAACTGAGCACAGGCCCCGTTTCTCCTAAAATATGTGTAAGGTATCTTGTAAACAAACTGGTATTCTATTCTACTGAGAAGACAAAGCAAATGCCATCTTATGACAATAAAAAATGTGTGTTTTATGAGATAGAGGTTGATGAACATTAGTAAATTTGCAGTGGATGAAACCTACAGTATGAGACACATGGTGAAGTTGTAGAGTTACACTAATTTAAGTAGCCAGTACAAATACAAACAACCTAATGTTACAAGAAGTAGTTGGATACCTAGTTACTCTGTATCCACAAGATAGTTTGTTGTTTTTGTAAGTGATTTCTTGTGGGGATCTAAATGGGCACTGTAATAATTCATACTAATCCATCTGTACACAAAGTTAAACAGATTGAAACTGGGAAACTTGCTTTGCTGTGCAGTACGCAATATTCCTAGTCAATGCATCTTTTACTGTACAATCAGTGACCAAATTTCAGTTGCAAACTATACATTCTACCACTCTTCATTGGAACATGAAATGTGCCAATGGATATATCTTTTAGAAATGTTTGCAGAAGGTGATGTACATCTATTCAGTGGCAGTTGTTGGGTGTATGATCTGATGCAGTAACTAATAATCTCACACCATGTGTAACATGGAATTTTTTTTTCGTTTAAGTTGCAGATAGTTTCATCAGGTTCTGTCATGTACATGCTAATGTATCAATAGATGATCCCATCCTACCGAATTTCTCACCCAGTGCTATATATACTCATAAAGTGCTATCACTTTTATGGCAGTTTGACACACTTCTGGGTATTATGTTTAACAACTAATAACAGGAAAGTCGAATAAATGGTCTGTGTCTGCTCCTGGCACATAGTTACCACTGTAAAACATTTGTATGCTTAATGAATATTCATTGTGTGACTCTAATTATTGAATTGTTGTGTATTTGTTGCTCAGGATTTGTGAATCTATTCTAATAATCACACTGCAGTTGTGTGTTTTTGGTATAGAGAAATTTATGTGATTTGAAGCCCCAGAAAACTCAAATGTGATGTTTGATGTGATCCATATAAAAGTTTAAGAGGCCACATTTGGGATAAAAGATCTTAGTAATTATACATATTATATACATGTAAGTTTATAAATGTGCAACTTAGAAGTACAAAGTATTTTTTGGTAAGTTGTTTATAAAATTATAGGATATAGATGCAGTGGTAATCTTTCTGAACCTGAAGTGCTTTTTTGTAATCATCCTGTCCACGTCTAATTTAAATCTAGAGCAAAAATACGCAGAAAATTTTTGTATGTCCTCTGACGCTAGGTTGAAAGTGTGTGAAAGCTAGGAAAAAATGTTTTGTATGTCCTGTGACGCTAGGTTGAAAGTGTGTGAAAGCTAGGAAAAAATGTCTGTTCCTTATTGAATCTCAGAGCATTTGGTCTTGCACTTCTCTCAGGTGCTGTAGCATTTAGATTCAGATAAAACTGATGGAGAACTTTGTGATGCAAGCAGCATTGTGGAACTTTTAAGAAGTGATAACACATTTTACTGATTGTAAGAAATTTGCATGTAAATATTGTAATCATATAGATTATGTGTACCTGATTGGAAGATATGACATTATATTGTAAATTTGCCATTAACTGCTAAAATTTGTATGGTTCTACTATTCTAAAATTAGGCTTTAATCAAAGAAAACATGTTTACAGTGTTTGTCTGGAAAGTAATGCTGTTCTTTTCTTTGTTTTATTATTTATTGATCAGATAGGTTCAACAACTTGAAATTCTTTGAAGTGTGACCCTTCAGCATCAATACATTGTTGTGTATTTGTTGCTCAGGATTTGTGTAACCTTTCTAATGATCACACTGCAGTTATGTGTCCCATTTCAGCTGAGGAAACAAAAGAAAGTCCACTGAGGTCAGGTCTGGACTGCAGGGTGACTGCAGCATCATTTTCACACCAATCTAGGTCAGGTAGGCCTGACAACAAAAGGCGGTGTGAGTGAGAGTATTGCTGTGTGGCAGTTTCCACACGAAGTGCACAACTTCTTTCAGCTGCAGGTGACCCTCTGATTCAGTCTCTGGAACCTCCCTTGTGAAATTGAGTGCTGACAGTAAAAAAGCATGAACTTCATCCGGGACTTACTCATGTGAGCCTTCTTTTGGTGTTGCAACGATGCCATGTGCCATTCTGCACACGACCTCTTTGACTCCAGAACATACTAAAAGACCCATGGCTCATCCCCATTATCACATTGCCCAAGAAGTTGGGATCATCTTCACAGAGTTGCTAGAGTTCTTCACACACTTCCACTTAGTGTTGCTTTTGCACATCGGTCAAAACTCTCACAAGTTTTGCTCAAATCTTCCACATAGCCAAGTCGTTCAATACAATCTGATCATGACTGTTTTCTGCGACTCCAGTAATTCCGACATCAAGCAATCACTTATTCATCAGTCTGAATTCATTTACTGGTGCACTCAAGTCACATAATTATCAGTTCGCGATGTGGACGGGCATACTTTCAGGCCTTGTTGGCAACCCTCTTGTGCTACCTGTTAGACTTCGATGTGGAAAGGCAATCTTCCCCTATAGCTTCCTTAAGCATTCCAAAAGCTTCCAGTGACATCTTGTTGAGCCTCATGTGAAACTCAAGTGCGTAATATTTCTCTAGATTTTCTCCATTGTAAGTTTGATGCAACTACTACATGAGGTTCATGGAAGAAGCTGTCCTACCTATCCAAGAGCATGAAGGTGATTGAGTGAACTACTGCTGGAAAGCAAAGGGTCATCCTCACTCTCCCCAAAAGGTTCAGCCACTCTGTGACAGTCGCATCACGAAAAAAAGTGACACATTACTTTTCAGACACACCATGTAAGTATGCTATTTGACCTAAACAGCATTTCCAGGAAATATAGCAAATAGTAAGAGGAATAGTTAAAGATTTTTTGAAGGAGATAAGATAAAAATAAAAGTACAAATGTAATGAGAGGCACAAGGTTTCCACTCAAAACAGTTAGTGTGTGTGTGTGTGTGTGTGTGTGTGTGTGTGTGTGTGTGTGTGTTTTGGCATCAAATAAGTCCTCTTCCATTTATGATGGGTATATTTTCAGTTGAACACACACAACGATGAACAGTATTAGTTCTGTCTTAAAAATTAAAATTTCAAGACTCTGTGTAGCCTGTAAATGTGTACCTTTCATATTTTTTATGGAAGGGCCTTTAAAAATTTTTAAGATAGAGAAGGAAGATGATATGATTCTGATACTGTCTAACAGACTTAAATTCTTTGTGCCAGTGCTATGCCCCCTCTCTGTTGTAAGACTTGTTATTGGCACTTATAGAACATCATGGATTCTGTTTTGTGGTAGTTTCTCCAAATCATTCTCATAATGTCCCATCCCTAAATTCTTTTTATTTATCTTAGTATGAAATGTTCATAAATTTCCTGCCTTTTGTGGGAGCAAACCATAACTATCTTAACAAGATATTGCCCTTTGTGCTGCTCTAATTTTTCCCAGTTCTTTACTCTAGAGAGTAATGCATTGTTTCCATTCCAATGGTGAATGAGTGTTTATAAAAACCAAGGAGAAAATAGCTGGTAAAAAACTGTGATTAATGTGATAATCAGGACATTAAATAGTCCTTTTCTGCTAGTCCTGCCCTATTGAATTAGAGACAGAAACTTTTTATAAGCAGGCACACTTTTTTATTTGTATATGCCTGTTGTAGTTCTCCATTGGTCACAGTGAATTATATTGTAAAGTGGCACACAATGAGATGGGCAACAAAGAGATGCACTGTCAGTTGGGATTTTAAGTGCCTATACTTATAATTCTCGTTGCATCATTTTTTATAATTCTCATTTGTTTACAATTGTGAAGGTAAAGTAATATGTTGGGAACAGTTCTGAGAGAGAGTTTCTCATGTGGTGACTGTATATGTTACTAGATTGATAATGCTGCTTGTGCTGTATGTCTGTCGTATTGTTTGTTTGGCCTATTTCTGTGAGTTAAATAGTTTGTAGACGAATTTTGCTAATTTGAGGCATTGTGAATCTCTTACTCATACAATATTTTATACAGAAAGGTGTATTAAATTGTAAATCCATTTCAGACACTTTGTTGAAACATTTACAATTATCAATCTGCATTTCAATAACAGAAATATCTTTTTTAATACTGTATTAATAATTGATACTCTAGTATTACTGGAAGCAGTAAAACAAGGCTTCCTGCTCATGGAATGTTGACAAATTTGAAATAAAGTTTATCTTTTATTAATTATTGTAAAGTATTTTCATTTTTCATATAATAATCAATGCCTTTAGAAATCTGAATGTTATTCCCTCCCCCTCCCCCCTCCTCTCTCACCCTTTATTTATTCTTACTTTTCAGAGCCAAACAGTGATGAGAGAAGGGTGGTTGAGACTGGTTTTGGGTGAAAAATTGAGTCACTAGTCCAACCCACTATTACCCTGTAACTATTTGGAGAAGTAGAGTGAACAGTTTTGTTTTGGGTGGGCAGGCCTATTTAGGAATACTGCTAGCCATCACACATGGGCATGGGGGACCCTAGAATAGTTTGGCTAAACATTGGCATTGGCAGTCAGTCGCACGTAAGTTTGGTTGAACAGTCTTGCCCAGTTGGTCACCCACTATTTCTATTAAAAAAAAGAAAATAATTTGATCAGAATGAAAATGGGATGTACACTGCAGTTAGTCATTGAAATTGCAACACCAGAAAGAGAGGAACGAAATTTTGTTCATTGTGTGAGTACAGTGCAATAAGACTGCATGAATAATAGGTAGGTGATGTGGGGATATATAGGGGGCGAAATTACAGACCTACCACTTCTGTCACCAAAAGTGGCTCTAATGTGGCTAGGCATAGAGTCAAAAAGAGCTCGGATGATAGAATTTGTGTGTTGTTCGAGGCAGCTTCAACTCTATGCCAGCATTCACTAGTCGTAATGGAGGTCACTAGTGTCTTGGAAACCCACGCTCAGATGTGGTCAGTCAGGGAGAGATGTGGAAAACGTTCCAGCCAGGGCAAAAGCCAGACGCCTGTTGTATTGAGGTAGGTTAGGACAGTATGGGCAACGGGCAGTCTTACATTATCTTGTTGAGGGATAATGTGATGGAAATCTTGATGGGGTACAGCCACAGGTCTTAACACTTCCAAAATATACTTTCATGGCAGATGCTGTGCCTGTTTGACACTGACAAATGTTGTGTGGAAACTTTGTTTCTTCTGAGCCTTCACACATTGATAGTGCCATGAGGATGCTGTACAGTGAACTGGTACTCATATGAAAAACAGACTTGGTGCTAGAGATGAAGATGGAAACAAACAGAGGTGGTAGATTTTCAGCATTATATCTTGATCAATAGCAGGGAAGAAGAAACTAGATTAGGAACAGGTTTTATGGTAAAGAATATGAAACAATAAACTCCAGATTATGCCGAATGAGCGTGAAGGGAAATTTTTCCAACTTGACGCTAATTAGTGTGCATGCACCAACAGAGGTGCAGCTGAAAAAGGAAAAAAAAGAATTTTATGAGAAATTGGAGTAAGTATATGATAAGCTACCAAAGTTCAGTGTCAGAATTGTGCTGGGAATCGTAATGCTAAAGTAGGCAAAGAGAAAGAGACTCAACCAGTAGCAGGAATTCACAGTCAACATCTGGAATCAAATAACAACTGGAAATTGATTGAATTTGCTTTCAGCAAAGGACTGGTGATTAAAAGTATGTGCTTACCACACAAAGACTTGGATATCACCAGATTGGCTGATGAGAAATCAAATAGATTATGTACTGATAGATGGACAACATGCTTCAGATATTTTGGATGTGCTCTGATGCTGAGGAGCGGATATTGACTCAAACCTAGTTTTGGTAAGAATCAAAACCTTAGAAAGGACTGCAGTGAAGGCCAGAAGGGCTGGGTTGGAGAAAATAAGGTCTACAACGAGGAGATGCTTAAAGATCAGAAGAAAGAGTAGTAGTATTAGGAACAAAGCGCAAGAGAATTTGCAAAAGATCAGCGTGATGGAGGGAAAGGAATCGATGTACTGTGGGACGAAACTAACTTAGCCTTAAATACAACAGCTCAAGAGGTACTCGGAGAAAGAGGAAAACAGAAAAGAAACGGATGGTTTGATGAAGAGATGTCAAAGGCGCTGGATGATAGAAATGAAGTTCGACAAAGAATGTTACAGAAACTCACTCGAAATAATTTGGCTATGTTTGACGAGAAGAGCAGGATAGCTAAGAATTTAGTGCAGAATAAAAAGAGAGTAGAGGAAGGGGGAATGATGGATGAAATACAGAAGACTTTGAAAATAAGCAAGGGGGGAAATTCTTTTATGGTGTGAGAAAAACAAAGAGAGGATGTCAGCCAAGGGTGGACATGCTGAAAGATGAGACAGACAGTTTGATAGTCGGAAAGGAGAAATAATAGAAACATGGCCTCAACATTTTGAAGTGTGACTGTCAAACACGTCGTAAGTGAAGAGGGAAATGTAGGGGGTAGAGAAGTAACTGAAGAAGAACAAGATATGGATGGAGGAGATGATGTACATGCAGAACCACCCTCGATAGAAGAATTAAGAGAAATTATAAAGCAACTTAGGAATAACAAAGCTCCTGGATACGACCTCGTAACGGTGGAAATGGTGAAACACGGAGGTGAAATACTAGTAAGGAGGATATGTAAAATAATTACAATGGCGTGGGAAACAGAAAATGCAAGAGAACTGGACGGTAGCAACCATCTGCCCTATACATTAGAAAGGATCATGCATGCTGTGTAAGAAGTACCAAGGAATATCTCTGCTGAGCATTATCTACAAAATCCTTTCTATTGCTATAACAAAGAGAGTAAGTAGAAGAGCAGAAAGGATTCTAGGTGAGTACCAGGTAGGCTTCAGACCTGGGAGGTCTACAGTTGACCGTATCTTTACAGTACATATGATGCTGGAGAATACCTATGAATATAGTGTACAATTATAACATCTCTTTATAGATTTTAAACAGGGCTGTGGCAGATTTAAAAGATCAGCTCTGTGGGGAAACAATGCAGACATTCAAATTTCGTAAGAAAGTTAATAAAATTAACTAAGATGACCCTGAAAAACAGCAGAAGCCAGGTTAAAGTTCAGGGATGTCTGTTGAGATTGTTTCCAATGGAAGAAGACCTAAGGCAGGGAGACCCATTATCCCCAGTGCTATTCAAGCTGGTATTAGAGAATGCAGTAAGATAAATAACCACAAACCCAGGAGGCAATATTTACAATAGACTTTAAATTTTAGCCTTTGCAGATGATGTGGTAATAAGTACTAGAAGTATGGAGACGCTTACATCAGCTTTCAAAGAGTTTGAAGCCGCTGCCAAGAACCTTGGTTTAGAAATTAGTGAGACAAAATCTAAGTACATGGTAACTGAGAGCGTTAAAAGAAACATAGATGATCTCCAGTTAGAAGGGTACAGCTTCGAAAGAGCAGACAGTTTTATATATCTTGGCTCAGTAATAACATCAGAAAACAAAGTGAAGCCAAATATAGCAAACCGAATTAAGGCTGCCAACAGATTGTATAGAGCACTATACTCCATCCTCATAAGTAAGAACCTAAGTAGGAAATAAAAGCTGACACTTTACAAAACAATGATAAAACCAGTTCTTATGTATGGCAGTGGGGCATGAGTACTGACAGAGGCTTTGAAGAAGCTAAATATCTGGGAAAGGAAAGTGCTGAGGAAGATTTTTGGTACTGTAAAAGGAGAGGTATGGAGAATTACGACTTATGAAGAAATAAAGTCTCTGTACACCGGACCTGATTTGGTAACCTCAGTCAAACGGGAAGGCTAAGATGGTTAGCACATGTCCAACAGATGATGGAAGAAAGGCTCCCGAAGAAGTTGATGATGGGACATCCTCGTGGTAGGAGAGGACGACCATGTGTGAGATGGTTGGAAGGTGTGGAAACCGCCCTGAGAGCAGTGGGAGTGAGGAGGTGGTGCAGGTGTGCTTAAGACCGAGATGACTGGAAGTCTGTGATTGAGGAGGCCAAGGTCCTCAGAGGACCATAGTGCCATGGAGTAAGTAAGTTAGTTACTGCTGTTTCATTGTTGTCGTTGCACACACCACTGACAAGAAGGCTTTTTCTGCTTTTGCCGCAGTAATAGTCGCCATGTTGAGAATCTGTGGTGCTCCAAACATCATTGCACTGTCTGTATGGATACTTATGCTGCAAACAAAATCCATTTCCAGATTCAAGATACACGTTGTGGTTGAACAATACTATACAACTGAGAGAACAATACCTCTGGCACTATAGTTGGTGACTTCATTAATGGCCCCTGGATGTGCAGCTCACCAGGAATGCTGTGTTATCAACTCAACTGAAAGCTTATAGACAGCAGCTACATTATGGACAGCTTTAGTAGTGGAAGTTTTAACCAATCTCTCTAAACTCTGGTTCATTGTGCACTAAAAACTGTTTCATGATAAATTTATTAAGTGTACCTAGAAAAGAGAGATCAGGTCTCACACTGCAGAATGGATTCTGTAATAAATTGCAACCCAAAGAAAAGATTACACCTTCTATTGCCTCTTACTTTATAATAAAGTGAAGAAAGAATCAAGTCTAAAATATCCAAAGGAGGATGAACAGCTTCTTAAACTATGTTATGTTGTAGTCAGAATAGTGGGATAGGAAAACTACAATTTCCAATACACAACAGATTATGCTCTGAGCTACTTTCTACTGCACAGACAGCTTGACAAGAAAATAAATGTTCCATGAAAATTACAAGATAAATTTAAATTCCATTCACATACTTTATTATTCAGATGTTTCAGTGCCACAGCCTTTTAAACTGAAGTGTGGATGGGGATGCCAAATTGACGAGAAACGAATCCGTTATTTCATCTCTAACAGCTTCTTATCAGTGATCATCTTCTTCCAGTTTGTGTTAGTGTGATGTACACAAGCCTCCCAACCAGCAATAGTGACCTTTGTCTGTTGCTTCATGGCTCAGCCTTTCAATGTTGGCTGCTTCAAATGTGGTATTTTTGTCTGCTACATATTGCTTCACCTGTGCCCACGTCATTTCTATGGGATTATAATGTGACCATGTTGCAGACCTGTGCAATCAATTTTGTATTTTTTACTGCTGCCTTTTGGAATCTTAACAAGCTGCAACAGCTTTGCTCAGTATGCCTTATATATTACTTCGCAGCCATGAAAGAATATGTTTTCCTTGTGGTTTTAGTGGGTGGCCTTTTGAGAGTAACAGTGATCGCTTGTTTAGGCCATAATAGTGACAGATTCTGGATGCAAATTCAGCAACAGTTGATTCTGAAACCATTCTAGAAATGTTTCTTCATTCATTTTGGAATGGTAATTGGAGTTCGTCAGAATACAAGTTTACTTTGAGGCACAAATCCAGTAACAGCAGAGTCAGTGTGACTTTTTGTAATGTGCCCTTTTTCTATAGAAACTTTCAAGCCACCTAGTTCAAAAAAATGGCTCTGAGCACTATGCGACTTAATTCTGAGGTCATCAGTCACCTAGAACTTAGAACTAATTAAACCTAACTAACCTAAGGACATCACACACATCCATGCCCGAGGCAGGATTCGAACCTGCGACCGTAGCAGTTGCTTGGCTCCAGACTGTAGTGCCTAGAACCGCACGGCCGCTCCGGCCGGCAAGCCACCTAGTCCCTCTCTTGTTTGCTAAATAAAATTTATAGTGTGGTACTGAGGTCTCGTCCAAGTAATACAAAGCTAATGTTCCTTTTGATATAACTTCTTGCATTGTTCTTAGAAACGTTATCATAGCAGTATCACTACCACGGTTGCCACGGGTTCTGGAAATCAGGAAATTTCAAATATGTCAGGGAAATTTGGGAAAAAAATGCTGGAAAAATCTCGTTTTTATCTCAGTAGATGAAATGGTTTGTTTACTGAGGTGTCATGCATCATCGCTGGCTGGGTGGAGCGAAGTACATGCGCCGCATCCCTACTCCCACATCACTACTGCTTCTCTCCTTCCTACCACTCGTCATGTGTGCATGAGTTGTGTCTGAGTGATTGTGTGAACGTGTGCGTAATCTCGTTTTCTGACAAGCTGTGGCTGAAAATTAAGTTGTGAGAAAGTGATTGTCTTTTCTGTTTGCCTGTCTGCAGCTCAGTGATCGTCTTCATGGTGTGTTGCTACCTATCCTCATTATTATTGATTCTCAGAATAGTTGAACAAGTTATCTGTTGCATGGATTTATCACCATGGTCTGATTTCATCATCATGTGTGTGGCTCGCGAATAGCTGGCCACAGTGGTTTTCTGTGACAGTCCAAAACTGCAGGCCGTTTATGCGGGTATCTGTAACGGATCAGACCTGCTGATCTGAAGCCATTTGGGTTCCCACTAACTCGCAGGCCCTGCCCATCAGATCTAGTCTCACCGATCTGCCCGCAGACCGGTTCTGTTTGTGTGTGGCATAATGCAGCAGACCTAGAACAGTGGTGCTCCTCACAGGGCCAGAGACCATGGGCACTAGATTTTAGGAATTGCAACTGTCTCACCGCAAGTATGTTGTACTCTGTAGCATTTTATAGACATTTTATTTGTTCTAGTACGTTTTGGCACTTCAAAAGTAATTTGCAAGTTTGAAAGTATAGACTGTAAGAAGAAAGAAATTGTGTCAGTCACTGGAGGTTATATGCTATGTACTCATATACACTGAAGCGCCAAAGAAATTGATATAGGCATGCGTGTTCAAATACAGAGATATGTAAACAGGCAGAATATGGCACTGCGGTCAGCAATAACTATATAGGACAACAAGTGTCTGGCGCAGTTGTTAGATCAGTTACTGCTGCTACAATGGCATGTTATCAAGATTTAAGTGAGTTTGAATGTGGTGTTATAGTCGGCGCACAAGCGATGAGACACAACATACTCAAGGTAGTGATGAAGTGGGGATTTTCCCGTATGACCATTTCATGAGTGCACCATGAATACAGGAATCTGGTAAAACATCAAATCTCCAACACTGTTGTGACCGGAAAAAGATCCTGAAAGAACGGGACCAACTATGACTGAAAAGAACCATTTAACATGACAGAAGTGCACCCCTTCCACAAATTGCTGTTGATTTCAATGCTGGGCCATCAACAAGTGTTAGAGTGTGAACCATTCAACAAAACATCATCGATATTGACTTTCGGAGCCGAAGGCCCACTTGTGTACCCTTGATGACAACACAACACAAAGCTTTATGCGTCGCCTGGGCCCATCAACACCAACATTGGACTGTTGATGACTCGAAACATGTTGCCTGGTCGGACCAGTCTCATTTCAGATTGTATTGAGTGGATGGACACGTACGGGTATGGAGACAACCTCATGAATCTATGGAATGTGCATGTCAGCAGGGGACTGTTCAAGCTGGTGGAGACTCTGTAACGGTGTGGGGTGTGTGTAGTTGTAGTGATATGGGACCCCTGATACATCTAGAAATGATTCTGACAGGTGACATGTACGTAAACATCCTGTCTGATTACCTGTGTCCATTCATGTCTGTTGTGCATTCTGACGAACTTTGGCAATTCCAGCAGGATAATGCAACACCCCACACATCCAGAATTGCCACAGAATGGCTCCAGGAACAGTCTACTGAGTTTAAACACTTCTGCTGGTCACCCAACTCCCCAGACATGAACATTATTGAGCATATCTGGGATGCCTTGCAACATGCTGCTCAGGAGATCACCCCGCTGTACTCTTACGGATTTATGGACAGCCATGGTGTCGATTCCCTCCATCACTACTTCAGACATTAGTTGAGACCATGCCACATCTTGTTTTGGCACTTCTGCGGGCTTGTGAGGGCTCTATACGGTATTATGCAGGTGTACCAGTTTCTTTGGCTCTTCAGTGTATTTCTTGAAAGAAAAATTACAAAATATCTGTAAAATAAAAGAAATAGCACAGTGGGTAAGAACCTACAATAACGAATGTAGCAGAACCAATATTTTATTGGCCGCACTTCTTCAAGAGGTCTACTTTTTTTTTAATTTATTTCTGAAATCAGTGAAGGTATTTTAAATATGTCTTGCGACTCCAAGGAAATGCATATTTTTGTCACCAAACGCGTTTCTTTTTATTGAATAAAATAATGAAACACACTTACCATTTGGCTTGCTTTCACCATCTAAAATTAGTTCATTGAATAAGATGGTGACATCAGTACTTAAGATTTTTGGTCACCTCAGGAAACGCCATTGCTTACAAGTTTGTTAGATATTTCCTCATTTGCACTATTGTTGTACTGTAGATGCAAATACAGATTGTCACCTTAAGTTTTAACTTACCTTTTAGATCTCAAAATTTGTCAAGGAAAATGCCAAAATTTGTCTGTTAATCAGGGAAACTTGTGGCAATCCTGACTATGCTCCATTAAACATTTCCCACTGTCACTAGATGTTACAGGTTTAAATCCAGTGTTCTTCAATACTCTTTACATTGACCTTCTCCCACCTTTGAACACAGTACCTTCACGCGTAAGCGATCAATTTTGCTGTTGTGGGGAACACTCCTCTTTCATTAAATTCGAAAGCCTTTCAATATAAAACATCTTGATCAAAGTTAATTCCTGTTTTTCTTCCATGGAGACCAAAATTACACATTTCCAGATGTGTACTGAGACAGCTTGGCCTTCTGCAGAATTCGTCTGATGGTTCGTACACCAATATTGCCATACGCCATTGCAGCACTTTCCTACACCTTATCAATGTTGCTGACCAGCTTGTCTGAATCTGCCTCAATGTTTGAAGAATGAGTACACTTTAAAATTAAGGTCCCTTGCCTGTTTTGAAACATTTGGTGCCTTCTGGATGTTTCAGCCATTATGAGAAAATTCGCAGAAATCACGAGAAAATTCACAGAAATCACTCAATTGCATATTTGTACACACAAAACACAGTAGAACACTCAAATATGACGGGAGTTCACACAGTACAGAATGTGGAAACTGATGTGAGCACTGATTGGCTAGCAAGACTGTCACCAGCTACAGTCACATAGAGCTGTTGAGATGACTATGAGCTTAGTCCTCAGAAACCCATCAATTCCGTATTTACATGACAATCATTGGATCCCAACCAACACAAGCATCAATGTCACGGAATGGTTAAACTGAAGTCTTGATAAGACATGCTCCTGCCACTGTCAGACTTTGACACATGCAGACAGATGTTTCTTTGCCTTATTTCAGGCATAACATGATCTCACAATCAACCAACATGCAAATGGGAGTTTCTGAAAGGAAAATCCATTGCATGATCTTTCCTTACCCCTACCTACTTAGTACACTGCGCTGAAATGTTCTCCATTTACATACCCCATCCTGAAGAACACTTCATGTCAATTTAACATTTGTTACTTGCTGCCCGTATGGTGTTGAAATTTTGATGGCCAGCATTGTATTAACATTACTGGACCTAATGGATAACAATAGCTCTTGTAAATGAAGAGAGAGCACTCTTTCACATTGTTGCTGCTGCTTCATTTGAAACCAGGCTATTAGATTGACTGTAGACATTGTATGGACTAAACTATGTTTTGGAAGTGATAGACAGGAGAATATTGCATTCATGGTGGTGGTTTTGCAATAAAGGCTACATTAGTGAATAAGCATCTGCTTGCTACTGTCAAAGAGTTGACAGTACATTACCATTTCCATTCTTCTTCCTGGAAACAACGAGATATCAGTCATTTCCTTGCATGTCCCCATCTAAAATTAAAATTCTAAGAATCACTTCTGTGAGCAACTTGAACATTCTCACCAAGATTCCCTTGACAGATGCTCTTTCTATTATGTGGTAATTAATGATGGGTTGGGAAAGGTCTATATAATAAGGCTAGTTTGCCATAACACTTAAAGACAACATGTACACAACTTGATACAAAAGGAATGTCACATGATTTGCGAGGTATTCCACATGTGAAAATAACGAGAAAAGTTCTATGAACATGTGTCCTATTGTTGATCATTAGGGAACTGGAGTTGGTTGAAGACCACACACATTCAAGAATGGATGTGGAGACAAGTGTGAATGTTACTTACCGAAATGCTGTGTAGGCATTGTGGTACACAGAATAATGGTGGTACAGATGACTGGTCCATCATGCATGCATAATACGTGGACATGTTTGTGTATAGGTACTGTAACTGCAGTGCCCATGTGGCTGTGACAGAATACCAGAGATGTTTCCCTGATGTATGAAACCGCTGCGCCAAGGTATTTCTCAGGGTTTTTCAAACATTTATGTGACTCTGGTACCCAGTATACACGTAACATGAGAACTTGAGGCCATCTAGTCAGTTGAGGAAAGGGATGACATTATTGCAGCAGGACAACAGAGCCCTACCACCAGTCCCAGCACGTTAGCCATCAGCTTGACATTTTACAAACACATGTTACATTCCAAAGGCTTGTACCCATTCCATGTGCTGCATCTAGGTGACTCAGTAAGCAGACAACAATTTAGTGAGTGGCTGGCCATACGCAGAGATGTTGGGCAATACACTTCATTTAGAGATGAGGCTACATTTACATGCAATGATACCATGAACACCCACAATTCTCATACATGGGTGGTGGAGAACCCACATGACATTAGGGAAACAAGATTCCAAGTAAGGTTCTCAGTGAACATCAGGTGTGATATGATTGATGACTTGGTGAAAGGACCAAGCGAAATGGCACAGTGGTTAGCACACTGGACTCATATTCGGGAGGACAACGGTTCAATCTCACACATGGCCATTCTGATTTAAGTTTTACTTGATTTCCCTACATCGCTCCAGGCAAATGCCGGGGTGGTTCCTTTGAAAGGGCATGGCCGCTTCCCCGTCTTTCCCTAATCTGATGAGACTGATGACCTTGCTGTTTGGTCTCCTCCCCAAACAAACCAACCCCAAACCAGTGACAGGGCCTGTGTTCCTGCCAAATCGTATGATAACCATAGTGTACACACATTTCCAGATAGAAGGCCTCCCTGCACTTATGGAAAACTTGATATTAGTACAATAATGGCAAATGTACCTGCAACATGATGGATCGCCGGTTCACTGTACTAAAGTCTATTCACCGAGAGCTGGGATGAAACATAAACAGTGTCACGTGAGCGACTACGCTCATTTCCAGAGAAAGCATTCGGTGTTCACGTGATATGTAGGGGTGTGGAAAATCCTTGGTGCACGCTTTGCAGCTGGTGGCGTTCGGCTGGCTGCCAAGCTGTCACAGCGGACCTTGAGAAACCTGGGCAACAATGTACGAAATAAATTTACAAATAATGTTAAAATCATGTTAAACTGAGTTCATTCTGTCGAAGCAGATTTATTTTCATTCAGATTGCTAGCAAAATGCTCCATTCCAACACAATTAATTGTTATTTTAATAACAATACCAGTAATAATAATGACGAAGGACAAAACAAGGTTCACTCTGTCGAACTTGAACTGTTTTCATTGAGGTTTATAACAAACCGCTCCTCTCTCTCCTCTGTAATGCAGTCTAATTTCCACATTTGAGTTTTCACTTTTTCTACGACATGGAGGACGCACTTGTTCCAATCCTCTGCAGTCACTGTTCTTACTGCTTCTTCTAGCAGTACATTAACTTCCGGCATTTTGTATGTTTTGTTTTTCGCTGAAACTTAGCCTTTGATTCTGGCCCACACTACCTCGATGGCGTTTAATTCACAGTGGTACGGAGGAATTCTGAGAACAGTTTTCCCTGCATTCTTCACCATTTCATCTATTGCGTATTCATTGTGGGCTGTTCTGTGATTTTTAACTATATCTAAAAGTTCTTTCTTCAACATACTGTCTTCGAAATCAATGTTTTTAGATTTTAGCCACTCTGAGATTTCGTGCTTATTGGAATTCGCATTAGGAACTTTTTCTTTTCTCCGAGAATGGTACGTTTCTTTTCTCCGAGAATGGTACGGCGCGTTATCAAGAACAATAACTGCATTTTCCTGAAGCTGAGGAAGAACATCTTGAAACCACTTCTCAAAGGTTTCAGCGCACATCTCCTCATGATAATCTCCATTGTTCTTGGATTCGAAAATCCACAAACATCGCTCGACGAACCATGCTTTGCTGCCAATGTGTGCGATAATCAGACGTTTCCCTTTACCTGATGGGCCCTTGCTTCCGGTGGATAATCCGGACAGAAACGCTTGTTTTGAGGAATTTATAGTGTCATCTACCCAGACGTAACTTCAGGTATGTCCTGCATTGACCCATGTCTCGTCCAAATAGTAAATGGGTCTGCCTTCATCTCTCAACCGTTTAATGGTTCGAAGATAACGCCGCCTCCATAAAATGATGTCATCCCTGCTTATTAGCATGCTATCGCGCCCACGCCAGACATATTTGAAATTCATTTCTCTCAATAACTTATAAAATGTAGTTCTCTGAAAATTGCCCAGATCTGCATCTTCATTAACGACTGTAAGCACTTTGTCAACTGTTGGCAATTCGTTACAAAAAAACAAAAAAATTCGTGTACTTTCCTTTGTATCGCATTTCTATCGAAGTCATCGACACTTTCAGAAAGTTTCTGTTGTAATTTTCCTTTCTTGCGAGACTTCAAAAAGTGTGTGGCCTTGTACTCACTTATCACATGATACACTGAAGAACGTCCAACACCTGTAGCTGCAGCTGTTTTCGAAACAATGTCACTAATCGACTGCTCTGGATGTAACAATTCCATTTTATACACATTAAGCACAATGTGCTTCTCAGAGGAATGTAATGATTTCTTCTTTGCTCACTTCTTTGGTGGACTCAGAACTGACATGTCGACCTTGCTCGCTGAATCCGTGGATGACATAATGAGGACAGCCGTAGGTGATGCTAATGAAATAAGTGAATATTTTAAATAAGAAACCATGCAATGTTATTGGATGCGCACATAAACATTGAATGCTCAGCGTGACTACAAACACACATACTTACTCTAATAATCAACAACTAGTCTTTCAAGCATCTTTACAGATGAACTTAAGATATCCTGAAATCGCCGCTGTACAACACCCACTAATGAGCTCACACCTGCAACTGAGATGGCCATACTGACTGAGCATCGCGCCTGCGAACTGCACAATGCATCGCTCATAAAGGACAAATGGTTGCGCCCATCGCATTCGAACAAACTACAAAATTAAATTAAAACCTTTCTGAAAATTTTCTTGCTTACACCCCACAAAAAAATTTAAGGGGAAAAGTTTGTCACTTACTATATTTCGGATGATGATTTGGTAAAAGTTCTGCATCAGATATGGGATTTTAATCTATTACTTCACCATTACTGACTCTATTGGGCTGAAAATTTGCAGACGTCATCTACATATAGTACTGAAGGCAATTATAAAATTATTTTGCTGTGTGACACACAGTTTAGGAGCTATGGCGTGATAAATATAGGGTAATGCGAAAATACAACTTTTCCTGAAAGCTTAAATATTTCTCTTTTCCAGTGACAATAGATTTTAATGTAATGTAAAAAAAAAGTGTCGGAAGGTAGTTCTTGGATCACTTTATCATGTTCAGGTACCAAATTATAAAAATCACCGCTTTCATTTTTTAACTTCTGATGCCCCTGCCTTGTACACCCCTGAGTGGCAGCGCTGTGGTCACGCGCCTTGCAGTGTTTACAGAACGTCTCTTGTTTCGGTGAATGGAGTATAGACAAGTATCCCAGTATCTGAATAACACATTTCCTCAATGGTGGATTGGTTTTAGTGGACCCATGAACTGGCCTGCTAGACCAAGTGACCTAACCCCATTAGAGGGACGTTACACTATGAAGGTGGATACACATGAAGAACTTGTAACTCGCGTCATCAATGCTGTTGCCCACATTAAAGTCCACCGAGCTGATGGAAGTACTATACAACACACCCTCCAACATGTTGAGAAGTGCATTGAAGTGGGTGGGGGCACTTCAAACACCTCTTCTAGCATGTATCAGTCATCTTTCCCACCATTATTCTGTCCACCATAGTGCCTATACAGCCTTTTGGTAAGTAATATTCACACGTTTCCTCATATCCATTCATTGATGTGTGTAGTCTCCAGTCTGCTCCAGTTCCCTAATGATCAAGAATTGGACACATGTTCTTGGACTTTTTCAATTTATTTTCACGTGTAGAATCACCTCACAAACTCTGTAACATTTCTTCTGAATTTCCCTGAATACATGCTCCAAATACTTGCATATGACTGACAACAAAGACATTTCCATCACAAAGACAGCAAATAGCTTTAGATAAAGCACAAACTTATCAGTTGTCCCAGATCTTATATCCATCAATAGCCTCATAACTGTTTCATCTGCTCCTCCATGTTGAATTTGATGTATTAAAACATTCGCCACAGAGTACCAGAATTATATTTTAGAGCATCTGACTAGTTACCCAGTCAACACAGAGGTAGTAAAGCTGGAATAGGCTTTACATCGAAGCATCATTATGAAATCAGTGGAAAATTTGATTTGCTTTGTGAAAAGGAAATTATAATATTGGTTTGTTGAAAGCTGTAAAGAAATTACAACTTATAAGTACCAAAAGATAAGCTTGTTTACATCTGCTTCAAGAGTGCATATGGGCAATTTCGTAATAGTCTGAACACTTAGAAAATCGAAATGCTCGAACAAAATGCCCACAAATTTCTCTCCTGGCCTTTGATACTACTCTCTGATACACATCTATAGCAGGCAGATAACATTTCTTATTTTGGAAGTATTCTCTTGGAACCATTCTGTAAAGGATATGGAAAACAGAATCCATACTACCCCCACAGCTTGTAGCCACTAGAGCATTCTCAATAAACATTACAAATATGCATTAAACTGGTGTACCGGGCCTGTCTTTGTGGCTGTGAACCCTGAACACAGTATTGACGTGACACCAAAGTACTGGAGTATCAAATAGGAGGAATATATATATTATTTCTCAAATCGACAAACCTTTTTATTAACACATACTAATCATACAGAGATGAGTGAGGTATCATTAAAAAGTATTTTTAACCAGTTTCTTACACTGCATACCGACTTTACACACTAATTTACTGTCTGTGGAAAACTTTTACATACAAGAAACTTTAACTATCATAGGCATAAGGACATCATGGATGCCCAATTTGATACCTATATTTTAAGAAGCCAACTTATTAATTGTGAATAAGAGACTCCCTTTCCACATTATCTTATTACAAAGACACGATCAGTAAAATAAATAAAAAACATTTATGTAAAGTTATGATAAATTAAATATTTTAAATTTGAAACTCCCGCCACATGATGCTGTTCTCTCATTGGTCCATCTCATAACACTGCCACCCATGCTGTACTTAAATCCCCAGTCTCATTTTTATAAGCGGTCAATCCGCCAGATTCCCTGGTGTGTCACCTTATGTCTACTTTAGTTGCAACTGTGAAACTAGATATTTAGAGATGTGTAATGAAATTAATTTATGGAAATACAAGGAAATTCAGTGTTATTTCTGTACAATTTTTATAAAGAACTCTTTTTCACCACAGTTCTGATGACTAACATGTTGATAGAAGTTAGAAATCTTTATGTGAATTGCAATTACAGCCAATGTTTGCTGTCTAACAGTACTGAAATCTATTGATCCATTGGTACAAATAAGAACCACATTTGAACATGAACATCTCTATAACAGGATTTCAGGAAATCCTTTTACGTTTGTATACAATTTCTACCACAGCAGATGACTGATACAAATCATAATGTGTTAGTACTGCATGTGATGGTGGAAGCTGTTTCACTTGCCCTTTGTCACCCCGCAGTGGTCATTATTCTCATTCCCTGCACATCCCACCCACAGCAGAGAAATTTCTTTGTAATGTGATTTTTTTTTAGACGAGATGCAAAGAGGCACTCTGACAACCAACTAAAAGAAAAATTTGATGATGAATCTTTGTTGAACTTTTACAAATTATACATGTCCAGAGACAAATACCCCTTGCCGCACAGTCATGCATTATATACATTATCTTTGATTGTAAGCACGTACATTTATGAACGGCTATTTTCAAGAGTAAAGCAAACAATGAGTAAAAATAGTACCCATATCTTAGATGAACACCTTGAGAGGACCTCTTTGATCGAATCTGGTATTTATACATTAGTTTCCCAAATTCAGAGTCAAAGTCATATTAATTCTCTGATTTGCAATTACTCATTTACAAAATTATTAATGAAATCCTATATATAAAATGTCAAATTAATTCTATTTTGATAATTTTTTTCTCAGTGGTTATTGTTAGTGTTGAGCATATAATGTACAGCACGAAAGTACTCATCTTCTTCCAGTGTGACCCATGTATGCTAAATGATTGAACACCCCTGCTGTAAACCTTTAAAACGTTAATAAATAGAATTTACAGAATTTCATGCAAAATGCTTCAACATTAATTCAGATGTATAAAATATGAATATTTAAGTATTAAATAACTAGTTTTTATGAACTATTTATACGAAGCCGAAGATTTTGATACCTTGTAGTATCATAGGATTCTTATTGTATCTTTGGCTTGATCTCATTACAACTGATGACAGACTTCCTTGACAATTCAATTGCCAGCAAAAGAATGTGCTTCCTCTAGAAAATGCTGCAGGTGCCAGTTAAAAAAAGTATTTAAGAGTACACACTTAAATTCAAATAGCTGAAATGCTCTGGCAGGAGACTGAAAGCTCTAGCAATTGACCACCTTAACTGGAGTGGGTCAGTTTGAGTAATATTGTACAAGACTGGCAAATTCAATCATTTCCCAACTTAAATTTAGGTGTAATGCTTGTGGACATGTTATATTCATGGATTGGTCTCCTAAGCTGCCAGTGGCATCTACATAAATGACTAATGTTGTGGTGAATCAACATTTGTCACTTGATATTGCTTCGCACAACAAAACTTTCAGATCTACTAGAAAATGTCATAAACATAAAAGCCAAAACGAGTTGTAGACCAAAGTAAAGAAAATATTAAGCAACTGGAGTGATCATTCATTAATTTAGTACACAGTGGCACAATTTTTAGCTCTGCTTAAGAACTTGGGCTATAGATCTCTTACACCCTTATCTGTATTAACTGTAATAGCTTTAATATTTTTCCATTTCAGTATCAGAGGAAATATCTTTTGACTGCAGAATAAAACTTGTTACATTTATATTGTCTCAAATGCCCCTCCAAACGTTCAAGAGAATCGATGTTTCAAACTTGGTGAAATAATTGATTATGTCGTTCACTTCTGCTACCCCATCATGAGAAAAACTGCATTGACTTTCTGCGTATTTTAAAGTTGTTATTTCTGGTAATTTTTCTGCTATGGGCTTCACTGATTCAATTCTTGTGCTCCACCTTGTTCCAAACAGACCATGAAGAAATTAATGAACATTGTGTTTTAATAACCCTTCCCACCTCTGTGGCATGTACTGAAGAAATTGTAGAGCTGGTTTAGATAGCTGAAGAATGTACCTACTACATTACTTCTTGATGTAATCCTACTAAGCTCAGAGTATGAGCTGCACAAAGAGTGACTGTGGATAAATGCCTGTAATGTTTTCTTGCACATCTTTTATTTTACCAGCCATATCTGATCCATTATCAAAGTACTGACCATTATGGTGCTGTAAATTAGTTTCATGCTTGTTAAATACATCTATGATAGCATTACTAATTGCATCACCTGTCTTTTTCTGTAAATCAAAATATTCCAAAAGCCTCTCATGAATTTTCCTCTTTGATGAAAATACATACCTTAAAGTCAGACTATTCTATTCAGTCTTAGACACATCTGGGGTAGCACCATAAATTAATGAAAAGAAAAGAAGTGTTTCCTGTCTTTCCTCTAAGATATTCTTTAATATATAAGATAAATGCTCATGTCGTGCTGTCCAAGATAAATGTTTCTCTTGAGAGCTTTTAAAATAAACTTTATATTCTCTCAAAAATTGGTCTTATTTAGCCAACAACTCAATTAATTTATGGCTTTCCTAACTTATGGCTACATCTCCTAAAAGACAAATTTAAATTTTGTGAGACTAAAAAGATAGTAATATCTAAAATTCTTTTTAGTGACTGTTGTAAAAAGCATTTCTTCCAGCAATAGTTTTTGGATCAGGGAATGCACGCTGCTCTCTACTAGGCATTGTCACATCTCCATGCTAAATAATTATTTTTATGCAATGAAATATTCTTGTGATCAAGAAGAATGGAGTATAGCTCTTTCCAAGTTGTTTTTGTGTAGCCAAATCTGTCATCTAGTTTAGCTAACTTAAATGTAAAAGGCTTTTTTGGATCATTCTGAAATGATTAGAATGGCCAACAGAAGAGCTTTTTTTCTGGCTGCCAGTCCACACTAATGCAATTTTGATGAGAACATGTAGTTTCAAGGCATCTTGTTTCAAAAAGTCAGGGACTCCACTGAGTGAAATAACGGACCTAACAACATCAACTGATATAGCTTGTTTGAATAAAGACGATTTTGCCGTTTTAATTGGAGGATCAAACAACGTCTATAGAAACGAGACATACAAAGTTACTACAGAAATGAGGAAATGTTTAAATAATTTAACCCACACAAATGTACTCATTGTGAACATCCCACATCGTCATGATTTACCACCCTGCCTGTGTGTGAACTGCGAAATTAATGTTGCAGACGGGTGTATCACTGAAATATGCAGTAACTTTAAGAATGTCGATATAAACAGATTGGAGCGCAGCTTCCATACAGTCCATGGACTTCATTTAAATACACCAGGAAAGAAATTACTAGCCAAAAAAATATGTACTCGCATTTTGAAGAAGAGCGAAGAAAAAAGTATAAGTGACAAACAAACTGAGATTAAGAAGTGCTTTAGCCGAGTTACAAGTCGTGCCATTGGACAAATGCAAATTACCAAGTGGTTTAAACCAATTTGGTGAGAAACAAACAATCAAGTCATCAGCCAAACGAAAATTACGAGATGGTTTAAACTGAAGAGTACAGATGTGGATGAAGCGAAACTTATGCAAGCTCCCGAAGTTAACTCACCTGCTGATTGCCACCAGCAAACAGAAGCCACACACCAGAAAGATACCGAACATGTTTTAGGGTAAGTGCAGTATTAGAAATGCTATTAGATAAAGAATCAGAAACTGTTTCAACTAAAGTTACTAAATACCCAGATTTTGCTATACTACGCCATAATGTTCAGTCACTCACAAATAAAATTTCCATGGTGGAAGCACTACTCCAGTATGCACTAAATGTAGACATAATTTGCATTACTGAACATTGGCTACGAAATGATGAAGTAAAATTAACCTCAGTCTCAGAATATAGATTAGCAAGTCATTTCAGCCGAGAGTTTTCCGAACATGGTGGCTCTGCTGTCTTTGTGAAAGACCAAATAAAGTTCTGTGATGTCAGTAAAAGTTATACTGACTCAATTGAAAAAGACTTTGAACTTTCCATTACTGCCGGTCAGAGTGGCCATGCGGTTCTAGGCGCTACAGTCTGGAGCCGAGCGACCGCTACGGTCGCAGGTTCGAATCCTGCCTTGGGCATGGATGTGTGTGATGTCCTTAGGTTAGTTAGGTTTAATTAGTTCTAAGTTCTAGGCAACTGATGACCTCAGAAGTTAAGTCACATAGTGCTCCGAGCCATTTGAACCATTTTTCCATTACTAAACTACCAGAGCTTAATTTCATAGTTATTAACATGTATAGAGCACCAAGTGGAAACCTGCCAGTCTTCATGAATAAACTAGAGGTTCTGCTAAACAGGATCAGTAGACTAAATATGAAGATAGTGCTTTGTGGGGATTTCAATATTGATTTTTCAAAAGACAGCAGAACCCGAGATGCTTTCATAAATATGACCAACACATTCAATATGATCCCCACAATACACTGCCCAACAAGACTAACAGAATGCACAAATTCCATTATTCACAAGCAGAGTACTGAGCATGGGTTATAGTGATCATGAGGCACAGCTACTGTGTATAGAAATGCCAACAAGTAGTAGCAGTTCCGAAAAAGTAGTTGGAAAAAGAACCTTTTCTGAAGATAACATTAGAATTTTTAATCTCTTACTGGCGAAGGAAAACTGGGAAAGCATCGCCACTCAGAACAATGTTGATCGCATGTACATGAGTTTTCAGAGCATCTTTCTACGCTATTTTAATGTAGCATTTCCAAAAGTAGTAAAAACAGTAAAACCTAACAATAATAAGCAATGGGTAATTAAAGGCATAAAAATTTCCAGTGAGAGAAACAGGTTTCTGCAGTACTGTTGTAAGAAATATAGAGTAACCCAAGAATCCACAGATTATTCAAAAGCCTACAAAAGAATCTATGGTAGAGTAGTCAAAGAGGCAAAAATTATGTGGAATGACAATTTGTTAAGAAACTCATCTAACAAAATGAGATCCACATGGAGAATTATAAAGAAAGAAACTTGTAGTTCAGTGCCACAGAAAAAGAGTGTATCATTAACACTAGAAGGCTCAAAAGTCACAGACCCAAATGCAGCTGTGGAACAATTCAATGAATACTTCACTTCACTAGCTTAAGACCTCATTCAAGTACACTTGTCAAGGACCAGACCCAAGTTTCTCCAGCAAGTCAGTGATCACGACTGCCTCTATGTATGTTTATGAAACAAACCCCAATGAAATTATAAGTAAAATTAAATCATTAAGCAATAAAATGTCAAGTGGTCTTGATGAAGTACCTGATTTCATATTAAAAGCATGTGCTCACTACATAGCAAACCCCTTGGCAAAAATTTTCAACCTCTCTTTAAAATCTGGTGTATTTCCAGATATTTTTAAAATAGCAAAAGCTTCATCACTGCTAAAAAAGGTTCGTCTGAAAAAATATCAAACTACCAACCTGTGTCACAGTTAAGTTCCTTCTCAAAAATTCTAGAAAAACTATGACAGGCTTTTAAGTTTCCTAAATAAATATGTACCTCTTACAGTACAACAACATGGTTTTAGAAAGTCTAAATCTACACAGACAGCAATTTCCAAATTCTTAGACTGCATTTTAAAATCCCTTGATCAACATAAATTGGCTGCAGGTATTTTTCTAGATCAATCAGAAGCCTTTGACGTCCTAGACCATAATGTTCTGCTCAAAAAATTAGAAAGACGAGGAGTAAGAGGTGTAGCACATAGCTGGTTGTGTTCATACCTAAAAAAAACTGCAGGCAGAAAGTATCACTTCAATATGAATTCAACAAGATGAATAAAACAAGAAACAACTTCTTTTGTTCTAGTGAATTACCAATAAAATATGGTGTACCACAGGGCTCAATCTTAGGTCCACTATTCTTGATTTATGTGGACGACTTAGTTGAATATATGAGTCCCACAAAAACTATCCTGTTTGCCGATGACATCAGCATATTGCTCACTGGATCCAGTCCAGAAACTTTGCAGTCCACAGCAGAAAGTTCTATAAAAAGACTTTCTGAGTGGTTCACAGAAAAAACTCATTATAAATACTGAAAAAACTGTGTGTGTTGATTTTCATTTAATTACTCCAACTAGTCAAATGTGTATTAAAGCACAATTAAAAAATTATCCCCTATTAAATGTGTCACAAAATTTTTGGGTCTATGGGTTCAGCAAGACTTTGAAGTGGAACACATATGTAAATAACTTCTCTAGAAAACTATCATCTGTGTGGTATGGCCTAAGAATTTTAAAGGCTACAACAAGCAAAACAACAGTACTGCAGGCATGCTATGCACAGTTCCACTTCCTAGTCCGATATGGGATCGTTTTCTGGGGATACTCAACACACAGTGTAAAGGTTTTTAGAATGCAGAAAAGAGCTCTAAAAATAATTTGTGGCCTTAAAAAGATGGAGTCCTGTAAATCCCATTTTACTGAGCTTGGTGTTCTAAATGTTCCAAGTTTATTCATTTATGAAACTATCTTGTTCACTAGCGACTAACCTCTGAAAACAGGCAAACTGCTACAGAACAAAAATTTACACAATTATAGTACCAGAGGAAATCAAATATACATCAAAAATATCACAGAACAACCTCCTATCAGAGGAGCATAATCTCATTGGTGTAATGCTGCACAATAAGATACCAGAGGAAATAAAAAATGCTACCCATCCAATATTTAAAGCTAAACTAAAGGCATTTCTAATAAAGCACTGTTTCTATTCTGTCAGAGAATTTCTGAATACGTAACAAAATTAATTGTAATAGGTACCTATATTGCTAATACGATGTATTATTGTAACTTATCTTTGGCCTGTCCAATATCAATTGTACAATTCGTGCTGTATGATAAAACTGGACCAATAAAAAAGCAAATCAAATCAGTCTTGTGTACAAGCTGTTGAACTGTTAGAAGGTCAATATTTGAGAAGCCATTTCTAACAACTGCATCTCTGTCACTATTTTTAAATGGATATCATCACTGCCCAGGATCAGTTGGATTCCAGTCACAGTCACTACATCCAACCAACTCAGACATTTGTTTGCTTACCTCTCCATCGTCAAGTGGCAAAATTCCTACATCATATGTAGTTAGTTTAGGTTTTTGTACAGAAGTAGTTTCTGTGTCTGCTGACACTGGATTATCTTCTGGCAAAATGTGGCTGCACATTGTTTTGTTATTTTCTCTAGCTCTTTCACAAATTTTTCATCACACTTACGGTTTTCTGATCATTTCTGTGCACCAGATTTATGTGCATAGCCTGACATTACCTTGTAAATAAATATGTTTACACAAATAAGGAAAGCTTTAAATAATAATAGTCAAAGTATTAGCACAAAATTATTTTTAAGATTTTGTAACCTTCTCTGATTAAATACAATAAAAGAGAACTGCCTGTTAGATTCACAGCTACCTGTGATACCAATGCAAAAAAGGAAACCAATTTACTTGAAAACTTGCATACTGCCTTCACTTCTAATGTTAATCAAATAAATGAAAGCAAGCACAACACTTAAATCTGAAACACACCACATGTAAAACACCAGGAAGCTGACAGTGGAGCCACGTGCATAAAGAACGATCAGTATTGTTGCCAATGCTGTTCTTATGAAAATGGTAAGGTCAAAGTATAAATTCCTGTAAGACTTTTATCAATTGAATAAACATTATTCTTTATACCAAAGGGATTTTAGAAAGTCGCTCCATCCATATTTAAATATATTTAATCCTTAGAAAAATTATAATTACTTGTCACTGACAGATGTGCCAAACACTGGATGTGGGGATTTACTGTTTAATTTGGGGATAGCTGTGTTCAGTCATCATTACAATCAGTTGTCAATATGTGTTGTAAAATTGGTTGTGATAGTTATGAGGCTATGGCTTGTCCAACTTCCCTTGTGTTGTGTCAGAGACTAGAGCAGCAAATGAAGGGTAAGCACTATTGTGGCTTTGGGGCTATGAATGTTGAGTGGGAAACATCTCTGACAGTTCTGACTTTTGCAGCTCATGCTACATTCTGACCACTTGCTGTGGTCATGGAAGTAACAAGATTTCATGAAAGTGCATTAAAGTGATGTTCATATTCAAGATGTGGTACTTACTTGTAGCTAAGAAAGTGATATGAAATTAAGACCAAAGCTCATTGTCAAACAATAAGGAGAGTATTGTGTACTAGCTACTGCAGTACCACTCAGTATCAGCTTGCCTGGATAGGCGACAGTTACAAGCTCAGTGACAAGCATCAGAAAAACTTATGAATTCTGTGGTGTGTACCAAGCAATACTATGAGGCATTGCCCAAGAAAAGTTAGTCAAATTATAAAATCTTTTTGTTGATTTATTTTCTGTTCCAATGAAAACATAAATAGCAACATTGAGTGTACAAGCTTTTATGATCACCCAGCACAGACAGTTTGGTGAGAATTTCAATCTTCAAGAAAATCACAATTGAATAAAAAACAAAACTGTACACCAGTGGCAGAATAGCAATGCTGGAACAACAATCCTGACTCCAGAGAACAACTCAAGCCTGACTTATACACTGCTCGTAGCTTCTACTGCATTTTATGCTACTACTTATGCTTACAAGAAACTAATTAACTTAAGGATGGTTCCAGCAACACCAGAAATGGTTGCACTAAAGTGAAAGAACTACTACAGTTATAGGTAAAGTAAATGTCCACTCATGAGGATGTAGCAATGTCAGGCTGTGTCCTACCTGCTCCTATCCTGTGTGTCAAACAAAATTGCACAGAAAAGTATTCAGTGTCATGAATGTTTAAGGCTTTGATGAAAGAAACTTCATTAGTTCAAGAAACCAATGCTGAACATTATATTCCACAATAATTGACACAACAGATCTGAACCAATGCGTTACATCATTAATGACCACTATTAGGTGATGTCCCAGCAAGTGTCTTAAGTTACCGCCCTTTTCCCAATCTCAGGAAGCTATGTTGCAATAAATTGCTGACAGCTTTAGGGATTGGGTATACCCTGTAAATCCTGTAGGCAGCACGCCAATTTGTCTCATGTTTCTGGCCAGAGTCTACCAGCCTGGTAGCTGCTGTTTTTTCTGATGGTTGTGGCTGATGGTGGTGCAATGGACTGTATTGCCAGAGGCTGAGATGAATGGTGGCAACACTCTGAAGTCTCCACTGCCAGCTCTCGTTGCTCATCCGGTAACATGCAACTCTCACTGGCAACAATCCATCTGTGCCTCCCCAGCAGTCCTGCCATTAGGAACGACTGAAATGTTTCTTCCTCCAAGCCTTCCCCCCACCAAGGGACACTCCCCTTTGTTAGTTTCCAGCCTCCTGTTTCTTTAATATACACTCCTGGAAATGGAAAAAAGAACACATTGACACTGGTGTGTCAGACCCACCATACTTGCTCCGGACACTGCGAGAGGGCTGTACAAGCAATGATCACACGCACGGCACAGCGGACACACCAGGAACCGCGGTGTTGGCCGTCGAATGGCGCTAGCTGCGCAGCATTTGTGCACCGCCGTCGTCAGTGTCAGCCAGTTTGCCGTGGCATACGGATCTCCATCGCAGTCTTTAACACTGGTAGCATGCCGCGACAGCGTGGACGTGAACCATATGTGCAGTTGACGGACTTTGAGCGAGGGCGTATAGTGGGCATGCGGGAGGCCGGGTGGACGTACCGCCGAATTGCTCAACACGTGGGGCGTGAGGTCTCCACAGTACATCGATGTTGTCGCCAGTGGTCGGCGGAAGGTGCACGTGCCCGTCGACCTGGGACCGGACCGCAGCGACGCACGGATGCACGCCAAGACCGTAGGATCCTACGCAGTGCCGTAGGGGACCGCACCGCCACTTCCCAGCAAATTAGGGACACTGTTGCTCCTGGGGTATCGGCGAGGACCATTCGCAACCGTCTCCATGAAGCTGGGCTACGGTCCCGCACACCGTTAGGCCGTCTTCCGCTCACGCCCCAACATCGTGCAGCCCGCCTCCAGTGGTGTCGCGACAGGCGTGAATGGAGGGACGAATGGAGACGTGTCGTCTTCAGCGATGAGAGTCGCTTCTGCTTTGGTGCCAATGATGGTCGTATGCGTGTTTGGCGCCGTGCAGGTGAGCGCCACAATCAGGACTGCATACGACCGAGGCACACAGGGCCAACACCCGGCATCATGGTGTGGGGAGCGATCTCCTACACTGGCCTTACACCACTGGTGATCGTCGAGGGGACACTGAATAGTGCACGGTACATCCAAACCATCATCGAACCCATCGTTCTACCATTCCTAGACCGGCAAGGGAACTTGCTGTTCCAACAGGACAATGCACGTCCGCATGTATCCCGTGCCACCCAACGTGCTCTAGAAGGTGTAAGTCAACTACCCTGGCCAGCAAGATCTCCGGATCTGTCCCCCATTGAGCATGTTTGGGACTGGATGAAGCGTCGTCTCACGCGGTCTGCACGTCCAGCACGAACGCTGGTCCAACTGAGGCGCCAGGTGGAAATGGCATGGCAAGCCGTTCCACAGGACTACATCCAGCATCTCTACGATCGTCTCCATGGGAGAATAGCAGCCTGCATTGCTGCGAAAGGTGGATATACACTGTACTAGTGCCGACATTGTGCATGCTCTGTTGCCTGTGTCTATGTGCCTGTGGTTCTGTCAGTGTGATCATGTGATGTATCTGACCCCAGGAATGTGTCAATAAAGTTTCCCCTTCCTGGGACAATGAATTCACGGTGTTCTTATTTCAATTTCCAGGAGTGTATTTTGTCTTTGCCTGGTACAGAAAAAGATTTATATTTCTTATTTACAATTTTAGATTAGTCTCTACTTCTCCCCTTGTTGCCGCTATCAAATTTAATTTTTAATTACTTTAGAAAAACACTTTTTGAAAGTCCCTCTCTTTCTTTCCACCAGTGACAGATGTCTTACTTGTTGCCAGGGTCACTCACCTTTCCCTCACCTTGGCTTGCAACCCCACAGCAACTAAAGCATCTGTTTAGAACCTTGACACTTTATTGCACATCACTAAATTAAAAAAAAAATGTTTTGGCTGCAATACAACCTTTACACAGGAGGTACTTAGGGTACTATAGCCATCCTTTGCACTAACAAGTTTGAAGTACTGTCTCCCACTGAACTGAAACTTGAGACAGTTCACTTGTTGGGAAGCCTGCTATGGCCTGTGTCAAGGGGAAGCACATGCAAGTGGGTAGGGCTCTGTTAATCACTGATAATTTGGGCATATGGTGAATAATGGTGCCCCTTACGGAAGTGGCTGCAAGGGATGCAACTAGTGTTTGTGCCTGTGAGCCTCATTTAACATGTTGAAGAGGTTTCTGTGCCATCCACTGAGAGAGTTGGGTGCAAAACAATGCCAGTTGTCTTGGCTCTGAGGCCATACTTGGACCATTCCAGTTACTGACAGGGAAGAATGAGAACACTAGGCTTGTTTGCAGTATTTCATCCAATCTCACAATCTGTAGCACTGTCCCCAGAATTACTCATGGCCCTGTAGTTTGGTTCAAATGAACGACGTGAACCTAACTCTTCAATAGTTCCACGGCACGCTAGGCTGTGACTTTCTAGACTTGTACCTTATGGCTGTCAATTGTAGGGTTCCTGTAAAAGGGGCACTACTACACTACACATCAGAGGCTGCTGTCACGTCAGGTGGCTATTATTATTATTATTATTATTATTATTATTATTATTATTATTAATATGTCAGATATTTATAGTTGTAGGAGACCCCAGAGAAATTCCCTCTACAGATAATACTTTTGAAATCCTAGTGATCAGCTGACAAAGCAGTCACAGCCCCAAAGATTGAAGCATTCCTAAACAGCACTGGAGCTCACATGATACTAGGTACAGAAAGCTAACTGAAACCTGAAATAGACAGTATTGAGAATTTTTGGGTAAATTTAAGTGTATATCGAAAGGTAATTGGGAAACTGAGATGGTGTATTGGTCACTGTAAACAAGAAACTCAAATCCACCAAGATAGCTGCTGAAGCTGCATGTGAGAATGTTTAGTATCGAGGGTTGGTGAAAACTTATAACTGGGTCCATCTATAAAGTACCAGACTCCATCCCCAGATCTAAGCAAAAGATATGGAGAAAAACTCATCACATACCAATGTAAAAATTTTCTCAATCATACTGTCATCATTGGAGGAGACTGTAATCACCCAAAAGTGAATTAGAATATAACAATTTTGTGAGGGGTAAGCATGAAAGACATCGTATGAGACAATACTAAGTACCTGCGCTGGAAAAGAATTTTTCACTCATTATATTAATATATTAGATTTAATGGTAACAAACAGATCTGATCTGGAAGATGTTCACACTGAAGTTGTGATCAGTTACCATGAGGCAGTTGAAGTAACAATGGTTATGAAAGTATTAAAGGAAACTAAAATAAATAGAAAAATTACACTGAAGTGCCACAGAAACTGGTATAGGCATGCGTATTCAAATACAGATATGTAAACAGGCAGAATATGATGCTGTGGTCGGCAACACCTACATACGACAACAAGTGTTTGGCGCAGTTGTTAGATTGATTACTGCTGGTGCAGTGGCAGGTTACCAAGATTTAAGTGAGTCTGAACTTTATGTTCGCTCATGAGCAATGGGGCAAAACATCTCCGAGAAAGCAGTGAAGTGGGGAGTTTCCCCTACAACAATTTCACGAGTCTACCGTGAATATCAGGAATCCGGTAAATATCAAATCTCAGACATCACTGCTGCCGGATAAAGATCCTGTAAGAATGGGACCAACAATGATTGAAGAGAACCATTCAATGTGACAGAAGTGCAACCCTTCCACAAATTGCTGGGCCATCAGCAAGTGTCAGCATGCGAACCATTCAACAAAACATCATCGATATAGACCTTCAGAGCCAAAGGCCCACTCGTTTACCCTTGACGATTGCATGACACAAAGCTTTATGCCTCGCCTGGGCCCATGAGCACCGACATTGGACTGTTGATGACTGGAAACATGTTGCCTGGTTGGACGAGTCTCGTTTCAAATTGTATCGGGTGGAAGGACATGTACGGATATGGAGACAACCTCATAAATCCATGGAATCTGCATGTCAGCAGGGGAGTGTTCAAGCTGGTGGAAGCTCAGTAATGTTGTTGGGTGTGTGCAGTTGGAGTGATATGGGACCCTTAAATGTGATACGTACTTAAGCATCCTGTCTGATCACCTGCATTCCGACAGACTTGGGCAATTCCAGCAGGACAATGCAACACGCCACACATCCAGAATTGCCATGGAGTGGCTCCAGGAACACTCTTCTCAGTTTAAACACTTCCGCTGGCCACTAAACTCTCCTAACATGAACATTATTGAGCATACCTGGGATGCCTTGCAACATGATGTTTAGAAGAGATCTCCATCCAGTTGTACTCTTACACATTTATGGGCAGCCATGCAGGATTCGTGGTATCAGTTCCCTCCAACACTACTTCAGACATTAGTCCAGACCATGCCATGTCGCGTTGTGGCACTTCTGCATGCTTGTGAGGGCCCTACATGATACTAGGCAGGTGTACCAGTGTCAGCATACATGTTCAGTAGACCAGATAAAGCGGCAGTAGCATCTTATGTCAAGGAGGAACTTGAAATATTTAGCACCGAGCAGGGGCATGTTGTTGATGGAGAGGGTTGTATGGGCGCAGGACAACAAGGTCTTCAGCGCCCGCTCAGTAACAGATTGAGATGGGTGTCAAGAAAATACTAAGAACAGTAACTTAAAAAGGAACGTAAAACACAGGTAACAAGGTTGGAAAAATACGTGCCTACCCACACCGAAATGTGGGACAAAGCATGCCATCTGCAGTAAAACATGGACAACACAAGAAGAAAGTGGTAAAGGGAGCTAAAACAATATAGCAGATGTAAGTGGCTGGCTGACCGCAAGGAAAAAAGGGAGGAGCCAGCCATTTTGCAATACACTAAAACCTCCAACCTAAAAGTTTAGGCCCGAGTCCAGACACATCATAAAACTTTAAAACCCTAGACACACGTCTCATCATTAGCTAAAATACAGGGCAGATCCGCATCAACTTGTGCTTCTGCCCTTGCATCACGGTATTAAATGCAGTCTGTTAAAATGTGCCAGACAGAGATGTGCACACCACAAAACAGGGGATCCTCCCGCCGTAATAGAAAGCTATGTGTGAGAGGACAGTGGCCAATCCGAAGACGCGTGAGGGTCTCTTCCTCCTGCCTGAGCAAGCAGCAAGACGAACGCCATGGCCGAATTGTTGACTTCACCAACCGCAATTTATTGGCCGCCAGCCATTCTTCCTCCAACTCCATGCACTTCTTGTGGAGTGCAGAAATGACACACTGCAAGGGAATAGGACCCTGGACCACATCCTGCTCTCTGCAGGCCTCCTTGGCAGCCCGATCGTCCTGTTCATTGCCCCATATTCCTACATGACCAGGCACGCAGCAGAAGGACGCCTCTGTACCCCGCCGTTGGAGAAAGTACAGTTGGTCATATATCAACTGGACCATCTCCTCAGTTGGGTACAGATTCTGCAAGGCACTAAGAGAATCAGAGCAGAGGAGAAATCAATTGCCCAGAACACAATTCGTTAGCTCCAGTGCCTTCAGGATCATGTGGAGCTCCGCTGCGAAAACAGTGTATTCATCAGGGAGGCGAATCTGGGTAACATGATCAGGCACACTACAGAACAGCCAAGAAAATTCTCTTGTTCGGAGCCATCAGTGTAAACGACGGTAAAACTGTGATGCACATCTAAAATGTTAAAAAACAGAGATTGGAACGTACAATCTTTCTTAAAATTAGTCAAATCTAAAATAAGTCTGGGTCTCTGGAGGAGCCAAGGTGGAAATCTGCTCAAACCGCGATGGAAAACATGAAGATCAGCCATATCCATTGCAGAGAGGCTATCCTGTGGGCAAATCCCATAGGGCTGCGTTGCTCGTTGCCAGTTATGAAACAGCCGTGCCAGAGGAAGCTGAGCAACAGTATCGTATGCAGGTGTGGACAAAGTTTTATACACCTGGCGCACCATAAGTAGCTGCCGCCAAATATGAAGTGGCGGTTCACCAGCCTCTGCACAGAGGCTTGGTATGGGGCTAGTTCTGAATGCCCCAGTGGCCTTCATGGTGCACAACGTCCAACATCTTTAAGGAAGAAGGCCTCGCAGACCTATACACCGTGCACCCATAATCGAGCCGAGATCACACAAACGCCCTGTAAAACTGGAGCAGACAAGTCCTGTCGGCTCCCCATGTACCGTGGCTAAGACATTTTAAAATACTTAAAGCCTTAAGTGAATGTCGTTTCAGGTCTTTTAAGATGAGGTAACCACGTAAGCTTCGAGTCAAAAATGAGCCCCAGAAATCTCACCGCGTCTTTAAAAGTAAGGACAGTGTCCCTCATCCTCAACTCAGGAAAGGTTAAAATCAAATGAGAATGATGAAAAAGAACACATATGGACTTCTCGGTGGAAAACTTAAAACCACTCTTCTGCGTCCAGTCATCCAAACGTCTACGAGTAAGTTGCAACTGATGTGTTGTCGTTGCAAGGCTTGAAGAAGAGCAAAACAAAGAGAAATCATCAACAAACAAGGAACAGAAGTGTGGTTCAAATTTAGAAGAATAGTTGATGAAGGAGCTATAGATTTGAATCCAGCAAAACAAGTTTGTGACAGTCGGGATCCTCCATGGTATAAATTGATGTAAACAAACTTCTGGAGAAGCAGTGACTATTCCACGATAACTGTAAAACAAAACATAGAACTATAGACAGATGCTAAATTAAACATGTTTGGCTGTCAAAGGAAAATGTGCAAAGCCTTCAACAACTACCACAGCAGAATTTTACGAAATGACAACTGTCCAAATCCAATTAAATTTTGGTCATATGTTACAGCTGTTATTCCCATAATAGTTAGTATCTAGGATGCTATGAATGGCATAAGAAACAAAACTGAGGGTAACAAAGAATAAGTAGAAATAATGAATTCTGTTTTCAAAAATGTCTCTTTCAAATGGAAGATCTAGTAGTACTGCCCCAGTTTAATTCTCACGCCCCTGCAAAGATGAGTACTGTAGATATTAGTCCCAGTGCTACTGAGAAAAAGCTGAAATCACTAAAATTAAAAGAAACCACAGTGTCCTGTCACATTTTGTACAGAATTCCTGCTGAGTTAGCCTCTCTCTAAACCATACAGTAGTTCTCTCAAACAAATAAACTGAGCCCAGTGTTTGAAAGCAAGCAAATTTCATGATCTTCAACAAGAGGGGTAGCAGATGTGACCCTCAAAACTGCTGCCAGTATCACTGACACCCATCTGACATAATAAGGTATCTCCAACAGAATGATCTTCTTTGTGACAGCTGTGGTGTATTTAGAAAACATTGGACATGAGAAAATCAACTTTTTCTTTTCACACGAGTGTGGCCTGAGCTCCCAGTTGGTGCACATTGACAGCACAGAAAGATACGTATATAGCTTCTTTTCTGTGTTTACTTCGTAGATTCTTATGTAAATTGCGTGTGAGTTTCATATAGGAGGTGTAATTTCGAGTTTTAGTTACTGTAATCGTAAATTCAGGCAGATTGTAGTGCGATCGTTAGGCATTTGTACAGGTTAGTTCATACATTCTTTGCGTGTTTCCCTTGCGTTATCTAGGCATGGACTCGTGTTTCAGTAACTGTTGTTCAACATCGATTAGAATGGACAGGGACTGTGATTGCTGTGTTCGGATGAGGGCTGAGTTGGCATCCCTTCGCTCACAGCTGCAGGCGGTGCTGACTTCGGTCGCGCAGCTTGAGGCTGTTGCCAATGGGCACTACTGTGGGGAGCCGGATTTGGGTATCACGGGGATGTCAACCTCGTCCCATCTGTCCCCAGATCGGTCTGCCGCTGTGGTTGCCCCAGTTGCTGCCTGCAGTGGGGCTGAGCCCTCGCCTTTGGTTGATTGGGAGGTCGTTCCAAGGCGTGGCAGGCAGCGAAAGACGTCCCCAGTGGCTGATCAGAAAGCCTTCCTGGTGCGTCTGACAAACAGATTTCAGGTACTATCTCTGGCTGAGCCAGATGCAGCTGACTGCCCTGTTTCAGAGGATGATTCTCAGCCTTCAAAGTCTGGGCAATCGCAGAGGGTGGGCTTATTGGTAGTTGGGAGCTCCAATGTTAGGTGCGTAATGGGGTCCCTTAGTGATATGGCGGCTAAGGAGGGGAAAAAATCCAGTGTGCACTCCGTGTGCATTCCGGGTAGAGTCATTCCTGATGTGGAAAGGGTCCTTCCGGATGCCATGAAGAGCACAGGGTGCAGCCAGCTGCAGGTGGTGGCACATGTCGGCACTAATAACGTGTGTCACTTTGGATCTGAGGAAATTCTCTCTGGATTCCAGCGGCTATCTGATTTGGTGAAGGCTGCCGGTCTTGCTTACGAGATGAAGGCAGAGCTCACCATCTGCAGCATCGTTGACAGAACTGACTGCGGACCTTTGGTGCAGAGCCGGGTGGAGGGTCTGAATCAGAGGCTCAGACGGTTTTGCGACCGTGTTGGCTGCAGATTCCTTGACTTGCGCCATAGGGTGGTGGGGTTTCGGGTTCCGCTGAATAGGTCAGGAATTCACTTAACTCAGCTGGCGGCTACACGGGTAGTGGAGGCTGTGTGGCGTGGACTGGGTGGTTTTTTAGGTTAGGCCTCGGGAAAGTACAGGGTGGGCTGCAATCTCAAAGGGTACATTGCAAATATAGGACGTGCTTGGATCAAGGAACAGTCGGAATTGTAGTTGTAAATTGTTGTAGTTGTGCTGCGAAAGTCCCTGAGCTTCAAGCACTAATAGAGAGCACACAGAAGCTGAAATCGTTATAGGTACAGAAAGCTGGCTAAAGTCTGAAATAAGTTCTGCAGAAATTTTTACGAAGTCTCAGACGGTGTTCAGGAAAGATAGATTAGGCAGAATTGGTGGTGGAGTGTTTGTGTCTGTCAGTAGTGGTTTATCTTGTAGTGAAGTCGAAGTAGATACTCCGTGCGAATTGGTATGGGTGGAAGTTATACTTAACAGCCGAACTAAGTTAATAATTGGCTCCTTCTACCGACCCCCAGACTCCAATGATATAGTTGCTGAACAGTTCAGAGAAAATTTGAGTCTCTTAACAAATAAATACCCCACTCATACGGTTATAGTTGGTGGGGACTTCAACCTTCCCTCGATATGTTGGCAAAAATACTTGTTCAAAACCGGTGGTGGGCAGAAAACATCTTCCGAGATTGTCCTAAATGGTTTCTCCAAAAATTATTTCGGGCAGTTAGTCCACGAACCCACGCGAATTGTAAATGGTTGCGAAAACACACTTGACCTCTTAGCCACAAACAATCCAGAGCTGATAGAGAGCATCATGACTGATACAGGGATTAGTGATCACAAGGTCGTTGTGGCTAGGCTCAATACCGTTTCTTCCAAATCCACCAGAAACAAACGCAAAATAATTTTATTTGAAAAAGCAGATAAAGTGTCACTAAAAGCCTTCCTAAGAGACAATCTCCATTCCTTCTGAACTGACTATGCAAATGTAGACGAGATGTGGCTCAAATTCAAAGATATAGTAGCAACAGCAATTGAGAGATTCATACCTCATAAATTGGTAAGAGATGGAATTGATCCCCCATGGTACACAAAACAGGTCCGAACGCTGTTGCAGAGGCAACAGAAAAATCATGCGAAGTTCAGAAGAATGTGAAATCCCGAAGATTGGCTAAAATTTACAGACGTGCGAAATTTGGCACGGACTTCAATGCGAGATGCCTTTAACAGGTCCCACAACGAAACATTGTCTCGAAATTTGGTAGAAAATCCGAAGAAATTCTGGTCGTATGTAAAGTACACAAGCAGCAAGACGCAGTCAATACCTTCGCTGCGCAGTGCCGGTGGTACTGTTACCAACGACTGTGCCGCTAAAGCAGAGTTACTGAACGCAGTTTTCCGAAATTCCTTCACCAGGGAAGACGAATGGAATATTCCAGAATTTGAAACACGAACAGCTGCTAGCATGAGTTTCTTAGAAGTAGATACCTTAGGGGTTGCGAAGCAACTCAAATCGCTTGATACGGGCAAGTCTTCAGCTCCAGATTGTAACCTATTAGGTTCCTTTCAGATTACGCTCATACAATAGCTCCCTACTTAGCAATCATATACAACCGCTCGCTCACCGATAGATCTGTACCTACAGATTGGAAAATTGCGCAGGTCGCACCAGTGTTTAAGAAGGGTAGTAGGAGTAATCCATCGAACTACAGACTTATATCATTGATGTCGGTTTTCAGTAGGGTTTTGGAGCATATATTTTATTCAAACATTATGAATCACATCGAAGGGAACGATCTATTGATATGTAATCAGCATGGTTTCAGAAAATATCGTTCTTGTACAACGCAGCTAGCTCTTTATTCGCACGAAATAATGGCCGCTATCGACAGGGGATCTCAAGTTGATTCCATATTTCTAGATTTCCAGAAAGCTTTTGACACCGTTCCCCACAAGCGACTTCTAATCAAGCTGCGGGCCTATGGGGTATCGTCTCAGCTGTGCGACTGGATTCGTGATTTCCTGTCAGGAAGGTCGCAGTTTGTAGTAATAGACGGCAAATCATTGAGTAAAACTGAAGTGATATCAGGTGTTCCCCAGGGAAGCATCCTGGGACCTCTGCTGTTCCTGATCTATATAAATGACCTGGGTGACAATCTGAGCAGTTCTCTTATGTTGTTCGCAGATGATGCTGTACTTTACCGTCTAGTAAGGTCATCCAAAGACCAGTATCAGTTGCAAAGCGATTTAGAAAAGATTGCTGTATGGTGTGGCAGTTGACGCTAAATAATGAATAGTGTGAGATGATCCACATGAGTTCCAAAAGAAATCCATTGGAATTCGATTACTCGATAAATAGTACAATTCTCAAGGCTGTCAATTCAACTAAGTACCTGGGTGTTAAAATTACGAATAACTTCAGTTGGAAAGACCACATAGATAATATTGTAGGGAAAGCGAGCCAAAGGTTGCGTTTCATTGGCAGGACACTTAGAAGATGCAACAAGTCCACTAAAGAGACAGCTTACATTACACTCGTTCGTCCTCTGTTAGAATATTGCTGCGCGGTGTGGGATCCTTACGAGGTGGGATTGACGGAGGACATTGAAAGGGTGCAATAAAGGGCAGCTCATTTTGTATTATCACGTAATAGGGGAGAGAGTGTGGCAGATATGATACGCGAACTGGGACGGAAGTCATTAAAGCAAAGACGTTTTTCGACGCGGCGAGATCTATTTACGAAATTTCAGTCACCAACTTTCTCTTCCGAATGCGAAAATATTTTGTTGAGCCCAACCTACATAGGTAGGAATGATCATCAAAATAAAATAAGAGAAATCGGAGCTTGAACAGAAAGGTTCAGGTGTTCGTTTTTCCGGCGCGCTGTTCGGGAGTGGAATGGTAGGGAGATAGTATGATTGTGGTTCGATGAACCCTCTGCCAAGTACTTAAATGTGAATTACAGAGTAATCATGTAGATGTAGAATCATGAAAGCCATGGAGCAAAGAAATTAGGTGGATGCAGAATTTCATTAATTCTGAAAAGCTTTTGAGTGAGTATCACAGCTACATTTAATTATGTAAATATGACCATACGGGGTATTTAATGAAATTGGATTGAGGATTTCTTGGTTGGATGGTTGATTGATTGATCAGGGGTAGAAGCCCAAACAATGAGCTCATCGGTCTCATGATCTAAGATGGCAGAAACCAAGAGTGGAACAACACAAATAGCACTTCCATGCAAGGGAAAGGGAAAATGGGCAAACAAATATGTAAAAGGAATGTTGGGGCAGCAGGAAGAAGAACGAACAGGTAAGGGGTAGGAAAAAACTGCGAGAGTAGGGGTACCCAGAAATGCTATGTGCGTTGTGCACCAGCTCTGTCACTGACCCTTCCTGATCCCCACACCCAACAATTATCACAACAAAATGGGAACAACATCCAGGGAAAGAAGACACAAGGAAATGGTAAATGAAATTGTGCAAAAAAACCATGCAAAATATAGCCAAAGAAATGGAGGAAGAATCCAGCAACTGCGGAGGCAAGGCCAATGCTAACTGAGGGATTCCAATTCCTGGGGGAAATTCAAGGAATTAAAGCTCAGAGGACAAATTACTTTTTCAAAGAAAACCGAGGACGACCTAACCATGCAAGGGTTGTCAGCAAATACCCGGGACAACGAAGGTGGGAGGGTATATTTAGAGTGAATGGCCAAAAGGCAGGGGCAGTCTAGCAAAATATGGGTCACTCTGAGGGGACATCCGCAGCTACTAAGGGGGCATGGCTCAATGTGGAGTAAAAAACTTTGGGTCAACTTCGTATGACCGGTACAAAGATGGCAGAGGATAATAAGACTCCTGCTGGGAGAGGGAAGAATGCCTTGTGATGGAAGTCTCCCTGATTGCACGAAGGTTATTAGAAAGGGGAGTGATCTCCCAAAAGTCAGCCCATGACTGAGCAAAATGGGATTTGATATGAAGCTGCAAATCTGCCCCCAGATGTATAACCGAGAATGAGGGGCAGGTGGTTGAAGACTTGCTGTTACAAGGCACAGAGGCAGGAGGATCCTGCTCCACGAGTTCCACAGAAGCATCAGCATTCTCCTTCTGTTGGCCTGCGGAGTCCAGGGCAAAAATACAGTTGGTGGTGCGCACCGGCAAAACGGGGTCGGCTGGCGGCCGGGTGAGGGTATCACATGGTGACACCGTCGAAGAGGATCTTTGAGTCGGCGAAGGAGACAGTTTGCCTTTAACTATGATCCTAAATTTGAGGTCGCATGTCTACATGGCCATGTCATTTGTGGAGCGAGGAGTAGCAAGAACAGTACTGTAGGCACCATATGGTAGAATGCACACTTTCCAAAAGCCACCAACTTGGGAGTGACCAGGTGCGGCACTTTTTCCTTCGCCCTGATCTCCTAGACAGCCCGTTCATTCAGGTACACGGGACAATTCGGGAGCAGGCAGCATGTTGCCATTGCAGTTGATGCAGCAGGGAGAAGGAGGCGGACAATCGCCCTTGTGAGCATCCCTACCACAGGTTACACATTTAGCTGGGTATAAACAGGACTCTCGAGTGGGGTTGCAATGATGACACTGGTAGCAGCACATAGGGTTCGGAATATACGGTGCGACTGTGATAACATAACCTGCTTTGATCTTGGACGGAAGAACCACTCTATCAAAAGTGAGGAAGAGAGAGTGTGTGGGCGCTAAGGAGACAAACTTTTTTCATCAACCGATAGACTGGAGCGACATCCTGATCAGAGAGGTACATTTGGAGTTTTGCCTTGGTCACAACATCGAGCAGCCTAGTGCAGACAACACCATGGGAAGCATTCAGCTGGGAGGGTCTTTGAATCATTAGCCTTATTCTGTTTATGTTTTGTAGCACGCTGACTGTGAAGATGATTGGTTCATTGCGAGACTGGACTGAAATCTGAGGAAATTATTTACTTTAAACTAGATGGCTATTTCCTAGGAAATAGCTACTGTAGACAGCATCACAAAGGTGGAGGTGTAGCAGTATTTGTTAAGAGAGCAGCTCAAAGTAAATAAATTAAACCATCTAGATCTGCATAATAATGAAGACTTGACTGAAGCGACAGGCGTTGAACTCCATATCAAAGGTTTTGGAAAGAGCACAGTGAAACAGAAAATTATTGGGATTTATCGTCCACCAAAATTGGAGGTAGGGCGTTTCACAGATATTTTTAGTAGAATAGTGGGACACTGTGACCCAAACGAGGTAACAATACTTGGTGACTTGAATATAGAGGCAACATCTTGCAATAACCATAACAGCAGGCTAATAGATACCCGTAAATCCTATAATCTTATGAATGCAGTAAATTCAGATACAAGAGTAACTCAGACTACTTCTAGTAGAATAGACTATATAATACTAAGTAAAAAGGTAAAAGATAGTATTAGATGTTGGAATGTGGACTTCCACAACTCAGACCACAAATGTCAATTTGTAGACTGTGAACACACAAGCACCCAAGAAAGGACTCAGATCTTAGAACATAAAAGAATACTTAAAGAGAGAAACATTAATTCTCTTAAAAGTAAACTAGCATCTGAGGAATGTCAACTAGTTCTTCAGCAAAAAGGGTCTGAAAACAAATGGGCCAAATTTTATGATATTATTTTACAATATTTTGATTTTTGCTGCCCAGTGAAAGAAATTAAGAAAGTAGTAACTCACAACCAAAATGTAAAAAACACCAGACTGACTCTTCCAGCTTACATGATTAAACTCAGGCAAAATATTGAGGACCTAAGTGTGCTATATAAGTCAACTAAATTGCAGATATTTAAGGATGAGTACAATCAAGCTAAAAAATAATTTCAGGAACAGCTCTCAAATTTAAGAAAACAGTTCAGTCAACAAATATAGGGAAGACTTCATGGAATATAATAAATAGATATAGCAAAACCACCCCTAAGTTAGATGCTCAAATAGACAGAATCCAACATGAAGGAAACCTTATTAATGATCCAGATAAAATCTGCAATATATTTAATGAATATTTTATATCTTCAGCTGTGAATCCAGTTAATAACACGGGTCTGACTCTGATAGTAAAGCCTTACCCTAGGCTGGAAACTGCTTTTGAATTTAAGGAAGTGAGTGTGGAAGAAATAGGAAAAATAAAAAATAACTTAAAGAATAAGACCTCATCTGGCTGGGATGGACTGAGTAGTATTCTAATAAAAAATGCAATACGGAATTAGCTGGAATAATTATCCATATGATGATCAACAGTAGTATCAGGGAGCACACATTTCCAAACATATTTAAGAAAAGTACAGTTAAACCTGTGCATAAAAAAGGATCGAAAGAAGAGCTATCAAACTTCAGGCACATATCACTAATGCCAATTTTCGGTAAAATATTTGAAATTGTTTTGTTGACACAACTTACTTTACTAGCAGAAACACAGCTTGGCTTCAGAAAGCATCACAGTACCATTACGGCAATTACCGAATTTCTCCACAAAGTCTATGATGTTCTGGATGAGGGAATGCAGACAGCAGGAATATTTCTAGACCTTACTAAATACTTTGACTCAGTGAACCATGAGCTACTACTAAGCAAACTGGAAACTTAGAATATAAATGCCACATCCATACAACTACTGATCACTTATCTAACCAATCGTAAGCAGTGTACAAAGCTGAGTTACAAAATTAATGATCAGATCATACATTTCCAATCCAGCTATGAAACAGTAAAACAAGGTGTACCTCAGGGCTCCGTATTGGGCCCTTTCCTTTTCCTGGTCAACATTAATGATTTAGAGGCACCTCTGTACTCGTAATTAATAAGTTATGCAGATGATACTTAACTTTTTCAAACAAACTAATGACTTGACATTGGCTGCAACTGATGGCTAAAGTCAAATAACTACTTACTTCCATGATCAAGGTCTAAAAGTCAATATTAGCAAATCCCAGCTATTACCATTTAAACTTCGTAATTCATACCAAACCTGTATTGATAATATAAGTGGCATCAAAAAAGTAGACACTGACAAATGTAAATTTTTGGGGATATACCTAGACGAAAATCTTAGATGGGTAGACCATATCAATTTTGTATGCAATAAAATCAGCAGTTCACTGGCTTAATTAGCAAACTATCAAAATTAGGCACATGAACAGAATCATAACGCTGGAGAAAAGAGCAATCAGGACCATGCATCGACTAGGATACAGAGATTCATGTAGGGAAACCGTTGTACAATATAAATATCTAACAGTATATTCCTTGTATCTGTACAAATTAATAACATTCTTTGTGGACCATAAAAATAATGAAACTAAGTCCTCTGATGTGCATACCCATAACACAAGACAAAAAGATTGCTTCTTCAGAAACAGAACTTGAATTAATGGCCAGATATGGTTTAACAAACTGTTAAGTGCTTTAAGATGCCACAGAGATAAAGTATTCAAAAGGGAATTAAAATCATTCTTAACTCTCAAATGTTTGTACTCACTGAATGAATACTGATATTAAAATGTAGCTATTCCTAAATGTAGGCCCAACTCTTCTTATCAATACGATGTACTATTCTGAGGTGACTGTAATTTATAACAACATGCTGTAAATTCAAATACCTATACTATGTAACAACTGTATGTTGCATTATGAAGTACTGTATCATATATTGACAAGTGCATCACCTGTAAATGGCTTCTTGAACATGTGAATTGCAAATTCCTACTGTTTGTACAAAAATTGTATAAAAACGCTATGGCGTTTGCAAAAGTCACCAGTTGGTGACTATATGCAAAAAAAGATAATAAATAAAATAAAAATAAATAAATTCACAAAGTTACATAGAGATTGTCATCTACACATTGAATGCAAGTTATTTTCAAGGAAAACACTTTACTAGCACAACATTCTCATGGAGATGATTATGCAGTTCCAGTGACATGTTGGAAGAGAGGCCCTGTGCATCACATGATGCTTACTCTTAAAATTCTGAAAATGCACTTCATCACACGAGTAGATCAACATATTATTTCCTTCTAAATCTACATACATACCACACTCTACAAGCCATCGTAAGGTGTATGGTGGACGGTATCTTGTACCACTGTTAGCCATTTCTTTTCCTGTTCCACTCTCAGAGTGAGGGGAAAAGATCTGTCTATATGCTTCTGCATGAGCCCTACCTTCTCTTTGTGATCATATCAAGATTAATCTGACAGTAAAATAAGATAAATGAAACTTAAGACAGTATTATGAAAAGGATATATTACTACTCACCATATAAAAGGATATGCTGAGCCCCCCCCCCCCCCCTACCCTCAACCAATCTCCCTAGTGCTCCTAGCTGCTCTGCCCTGTCCCCATCACATCCTTGCTTGCACCCACAAGCAGCACTTTACTGTCCCTGCCTCATATCCCTACCCTATCCTTCCACCTCCCTGCCCTAGCCTCCTCCTTACCCCCACCATCCAGATTGCTTCACCTGTCAGATGCAACAGCTCCCAGTCCGGCCTCAGTGGTCATGTGTGTTTGAGTTGTGCTTGCATAAATTTGTGTGTGTTGTCTAGTTTAAAAGGAGGCTTTTTAGCCAAAGCTCACATGTTTAGCACATCTTTTTGTAGTGCCTGTGACTCTACATTGCCTCTATATGGTGAGCAGCTATCTATCTTTTCACAATATTATCTTAACTCCATCCTGGATTTTCCATTGTTTGATAAATTAAACTATGGTTCTTCTAACACACTATCAGAAAAGAATTTTTTATATCTTTTTTCCCCACACTGGCTGCTGTAATAGTATTACATTATGCACTCTCTGCCATACACCATAATAACTCCTAACTCCGTCCAAATAAGCCTCGGAAGGCTCAATGGTATCAACCAACTGCCAGTAGGCATAACTGAATGGGGATACAAAAGGGCTTGTATGCAGTGTACTGCTCTCCCAGCTGTTGTCAGTTTTCGTGACTGGAGCCGCTACTTCTCAGTAAAGTATCTCCTCCATTGGCCCTGAGGGCTGAGTGCACCTCATTTATTAACACTGCTTGGCAAACCCAGATGGTCGCCCATGCAAGTCCTAGCCAAGCCCGACAGTGCTCACCTTCAGTGATCTGACAGGAACTACTGTTTCCACTGTGGCAAGGCTGTTGCCCATAGACAATAGTAAGGGTGTTTACAAAATATAAATTCAGATGTAGAAACTTTCAGTGTGTGTGTGTGTGTGTGTGTGTGTGTGTGTGTGTGTGTACACACACATCAGTCAGGGTGGTAACTGCATTTCTCAATCATCTCTTTTAACCCAGAAGCTTACACCTAGCATCTTTATCTCACATCATAGCTTAAACTCTAAATGGTTGTTATATGAAAACTTTTATTACAACTATACACAAAATAAATTACTGCACAATTATTGCATTTGGATGTTACATATGTAGATTGATCTGGACCTACAAATTTCCAGTTATTGCACATTCACACTCACACATGCATATACAATTAAGTAGAACATACTGTAAATGAAACACACTTCATTTTTTCTGTACAAAAGTCAAAAGTTGAAAACAGTCGTCATTTAAATATAAATAACACTAAACTCTTTGAATGAGCCAGTGGAACATGGGTGTGAGAATATTGTTTCCCCAAGTTCGCAGTATGCTAGCATACAGGAATGACTATCGAGGGTAGCTGGTGGTCCCCAACATTCACACGCATTTGTGGTCACAAATTTTAAAGTTCACAGCAACTTGATAGGTTTATTTGAAGTCTGTCCATTTCACTGTGGACAATTCACATTATAAAATATTCTGCGTGCCCTTAATTACTCATTTTCCCCATTCGTAGCATCAGCTGCTTGAGTCAGATAAACAGGCGTCCCCCCTCCAGATTGCGGGGCAACCTGTAACAGTTAATGAAGACACTTTAGTAAACATGTAGAAGATCAAATTATATCACTGTAAATTTGGTCAATTACACTAACAAACCTGTATGATCTGTGGCTGCCCTGCCTGCTGTATCGTCTGTAGTGGGGCCGTCTGAATTATAATTGGCTGATTTGTACCACCTTGCATCTGCATTCTTATCATTTGTAGTTGTTGCGGAGTTAACTGAATCTGTAAAATGGAACACACACAAATGAAGATAAGGAAACAAATAAATACTAAAATAATATACAGTACTACATGCACCAGTATGAAATGAGCATTAAGATACAAATGTGTCGATAGGGAACATTTGTTGTGAATGACCCTTATTTTTTTTTGTTTTGTTGGTATGACATCTGTCAAAGGTATTTATTATACATCAAGTCATGGAACAAACAACATCATATGTTTTCATCGTGTTAACAATGTTGAATTTTGTACCAGAAAGTGATGTGTGGAAAGCATTAATTTTTTGTTTTCATTTGAAAAAAAGTGCTGCAGAGTCACATCGAATGCTTGTTGAGGCATATGGTGATCATGCTCTATCAGAAGCAACATGCAAAAGATGGTTTCCAACGGTTCAGAAATAATGATTTTGATGTAAGAAATGAAGAACGTGGAAGACCACCAAAAAAGTTCGAAGACGCCGAATTGCAAGCAATATACTTTGAGTCAGAAGCAAATGGCAGCAATGCTAAATGTTGCACAACAAACAATTTCTGACCGTTTGAAAGCTATGGGAAAGATCAAAAAGTGTGGAAAATAGGTGCCACATGAATTGAATGAAAGACAGATGGAAAACCGAAAAACCATTTGTCAAATTTTGCTTCAAAGACATGAAAGAAAATCAATTTTGCATCGAATTGTTACTGGCAATGAAAACCTGATTTATTTTAAGAAGCCTATATGGGAAAAATCATGGGTTAATCCGGGACAACCATCAACATCGACTGCAAAACCAAATCGATTCGGCAAGAAGACAATGCTCTGTGTTTGGTGGGATCAGAAAGGTGTGGTGTATCACGAGCTTCCAAAACGTGGTGGAACTGTGAATACTAATCGCTAAAGACAACAAATGATCAATTTGAACTATGCGTTGATCGTAAAAAGACCAGAATGGGCCAGAAGACATGACAAAGTAATTTTTTTACATGACAATGCACCTACACACAAAGTAAAACTGGTTCAGTATACAATAAAAAACACTTGGCTGGTAGCTGCTACCCTACCCACCATATTCACCAGACTTGGCCCCTTCTGACTACCATTTGTTTTCATCAATGGGACATGCATTGGCTGAGGAACACTTCGATTCCTATGAAGAAGTCGAAAATTGGGTGTCTGATTGGTTTGCTTCAAAAGACGAACATTTCTACTGGCGTGGTGTCCACAAATTGCCAGAAAGGTGGTCAAAATGTATAGAAAGCAAAGGTGAGTACTTTGAATAAAATGTTTTTACTTTTCAATTCAAAATTAGTGTTTCATTTTCACAAAAAAACGCTCATTTCATATCGGTACACCTGGTATAAATATGCTTCTTTGCACCGGTTGCAGACCTGCTGTAGTCGGGGGTATAATTCTTCGTAATGTTCAAAACTTTTAGAAATACAATAAACAAGCACATATGACATTTAATTTATGTTACCAATTTTGTAACAAGCTAACACACTAATATATTATTGTCACAAAAGTAACAAATTGAAGCATTACTGGGGTGAATATGTTGAAGACAGTAAACAATAATTTGTCTGTCTCAATCTATATTTCTAAATTGCTGAAACTGTCAACTGGTCCCAGTTCCAGGTTGCCCGTCTAATGGCTTGGATTGGGGCAAAAAATCTGGTTTTTCACTATTTTATGTAATTATTGATCAAATTTAAAATGCTGTCATAGTCTACTCATTAAGAGATGTGTAATCTTATGTTAAATACTAAACACAATAAGTCTAGCAGTTCATCAGAAACTGCCTATACGTCTTGAGGCAGTGTACTCACTGTGCGCAAATTACTCACAGCCCTCAATATAATTTCTGCATGATAAAACCATTTTAAATGATCACTGTTGACTGTCGGATTCTTTATACAAGATGACCTTTGTTTCACCATGTATTACATTACTGGACAGCTTGACCCATGCCCATTTTCAAATGCAATTGTTTCGTGATGTGTGTATGTGCGCTACATAGCATTAGATCGCCTTTACATACACATATCACTGACACAACTGCATTTGAAAATGGCTAAAGGTTGAAACTGTCTTGTAATGTAATACATGACAAAAAATAAAGGTCATCTTGTATAAACTATCTGCAGTCTACAATGGTTATTTAAAATGGTTTTATCATTCAGATACTCAGACTATCTTCATCCAATTTTGACTTTCTATTAGTGTATGGGGGAATGATCCCAACCAAATAAAACCAACATAACTATGGTTTTTCTTCTTCAACTATATAAATATTTTAACATGCTTAATAGAAAATATTTATTAGATGTTTGAAGCTGTTTTATATATGGGAGTTTGATTCTTTAAACGACTGGGGGTGGAGTTACTGGTACATACTAATGTAACATATCCAACAAATTCACATTTGGGATAGTCAATAAAAGGCAACAGATGTAAAGAAAATAAAGGTAGCCTACTTGTCATAATTACATGAGTAAAATGCTTATTATCCTGGAAAAGGTGGCTGAAGTCCAACATTCAAACAGAATCTTTTGTACGATATTGATTCAGTGACAATCAAGCCTGCTTTTATTCGATGTACTATGTAAGCAATTACACAAAAAGTGATTGCATTTTAATAAGGAGCGTACTCCGGAAAAAAGACAAGGGGCATTCAAGAAGTAATTCAACACTTTTTTCCTGAAATCAGGTTGGTTTTATTCAGGATTACAATATGCCATATTATAATTCCCCATTCTTTTGGCTAAAAAACCTTATTTTTTCAACACAATCCCCATTCAATGCGACACCCTTATGCCATCTTACTGGGAGGGCCTGTACGCCCACACAACGCCAGAGCCAATGCTGTGCTACATCAATAACCTCCCCGTCAGCCATGTACTATTCTAACCACAACAACATACAAACAATGACAGATACAACACTTTATTGTGCCTGGAAATAACTTGTTACAGGAAGACACTTTCCATGGAGTGGCTACACCACTAATCCGATAATCCTAGTCAGAATGTCAACACCTAACTGAGGGAAAGGCTGGCAGGGCTTGACACTCTAAGCTGTTGGCCAGCCAGTCAAGTGCATGGAGAGGAGGCTGCAAGTGCATCCATACGTGGTGACATCTGATGGTTCTAGCACCTGTGGAATCTATCCATGTCACTAAGCCAAAGCTCCTTCCTTGGGTGGAGGGTGGGGGTGGGGGTGAGGGGGCGGGGAGTGGGGGGCGGAGCATCGCTGATTCCTAGGCAAGGTCAGATGGCCACAATTTGGAGACGTGTCAATGTCCTTGGAGGTGAGAGCAACTCCTAGTAGCTGAAGAAAGATTATGGGTGAAAGTGACTCAGATGAGGAGCACCCCGACTCCCTCCACCTCTGGTCACACCATGAGATGACAGGACCAGTGACAGGCAGTCCAAGCCGGGATCCCTGGCAACATCCGGTGGTGGTGTGGAAGGTGAAGGTGACTCCAGCGCAGGATATATTGAACTGGCAAGGGCAAGTCCGCCATCTGGAAGGCCACTGGAGCTGCTGCCAGTGACTTTGAGGTCGCAGGCTCATCAGGCAGAGGTGCTGACACAGGGAGAAGAGGAGGCTGGAATACTGCTAGATAGGCCAGACTACTGTCCCTGGTGGAAAGCTTACTACAGCAGAACATGATGGTGGGCGAGATCCTGGACAGAGGAGAGGAGCAGCGTCCTTGGCTGGCACCCGTGGAGAAGCTTGGCTGGGCCACAGGAACCAATAGTAGTTATCCGGTAGGCTGTCAGAAAAAAACTGCTAATTCCTTCCTTGGCAGGAAAGTCTAGCAGATATTTTTTCTCATCTGGGTCGAACCATGCTCTCATCTTCCAAGTTAGATTGGGGGTGAGCAAACATGGGGAATGCCTGACTGCATACAGAAATCACAAAATGCCTGAGACAGGAACTGAGGTCCACTGTCAGAAATTAGAGTAATTGGGAGACATTCCACATAAAGTTTTGTAAGAGCCTGAATAGTGACTTCAATAGTGGCCAAGGAGAGGAGTACTGCACCAAGTATGGTAAATGTGAGAAAGCGTCAATGACAATCAGCTAAAACACATTCAGAAATGGACCCGCAAAATCCACATGGATGTGTTCCCAGGGTTGGTTCCTGCAGGCTATGGGAGAATGAAGCCTTTGGATCCACTTGCTGACTAACACACTGGGAACACACAGCAACCAAATGCTGCAGCACCTGGCCAATGCCAGGCCAGTATTTATGTCTATGAGCCAAGGCTTTGGGGCGGAACACCCCAGTAACCCTCATGCAACAGTTCTAAGACCTCCCATGGCAAACTCCTGGGAATGACCACCCTGGGAGTTGCATTGTCTGTGGAGAGCAAGAGGACCTAGTCAAAGACAGGAAATGTTGGTACTAGACAAAGTAGTTATGAAGGGGATCAGAAGTCCGCACTTCTGTCCAGAGGACAACAAGACCAACTCTGCTGGATAAGGCAGACTACTTGGTTGAGAACAGTGTTGAACACTGTTGCCTCAGTGACTCAGGCATTATTGATCAGAGAACCATCTACTGCTTGGTGGGAGATGACATACAAATGAAAATACACTAGCTCTTCTCAATCAAACTTGAGTGTTGGGCCAACAGGCAGCCAGGATAAGGCTCCATATGGGCACAGTACTCAATGGGGTGAAAATGAATGTCATAGTTGTATTTGGAGAGAAACTGGGGACCCAGAAGGAAGGAAAGCAGCTTGACACAGTGCCGACCTGAGGTGTTCGTTTAGTGTGGTGAAGGCCTAGTAACACACTGGAGACCAGAGAAAGGAAGCACACTTACAGAGAAGCAAGTAGAGATGATGTGCAGTGGTGAATGGCCCAGGAATGAATTGGCAGTAATAGCCAATTTTTCCCAGGAAGTCTGCAGTTCTTGCAACGATGAGGGACGCAGCACATACATAATGTGCCAGGGTGAGACTCTCCACGGATCGGATGCCCTGCTGCAAGATGGCATGGATCACACACAAAATGGTTGGAAGAATCTGGACTTCTACAGATTGCAATGCTGACCCATGACCTGGAGCTTTTGACAAAAGGCCCTGACATTGTGCAAGTGGTAACTTGTAGTAGTCCAGTAATGACAATGTCATCCACAAAGTTGAAACAGTGCAGAATAGTGGACGTGACTTGTTCCAGAAAGCATTCAAAAACTGCAGAGGCTTGTATCAACCCAAACATCAACAACTGGTATTGATACAGGCCAAAAGACATATTACGAACCATGATATACTTGAGGACTCCTCATTCAGGGGTATCTGGTGAATTGGTGATGTGTGTCAGAAATGTCAAGTTTGGAGAAGAATGGACCTCTGCTAAGTGTGTGAAAAGCTCATCCAGATGTGGGAAAGGGTGTGTGTCACCTACAGACTGTGAATTCACAGTGACCGCAGAGTCGCAATTTACGTGAGGGTTTTTTCACGGTGACAAGGGGTGTGGCCCATTCGCTAGAGGAAACGGGAACCACAATCCCGAAGCCAACTGCTTCAAGGTTAAGCGGACTTGAATGTTGTGACACACCCTAGACTTTCCGCAAAGATATCCTGAAATTCTGAGCACAGAGATTCCAATGACTGATGGGTGACTTTGGCAGATCCCAAACGTTTGGAGTTGGTGACAGGAAAGCCAAAGGGCAGAAAGATATCAAACCCAAAAATGTTTGCTAAACTAGCACAGTGGACAACAATAAAGGTAGTAGGCCAAGTCACTGTTTTATAGGTCACTTCAGCCACGAATTGGCCAAGTAAGGAGATTTGCTGTTTATCAAATCCACAAGGCAACCATTTAACAGTGACAGAGGCGGAGAGCTGAGATCTTTGTTTGGGCATTATGCAGGGAAATTGCTTTGCTGGTGTCTACACATGATGACAACAGGGAGCGCTGTCTAGAATGCCGTTCGTGTGCTGTGTGGAAGCCATTGGATTGACAGCTTGCACCACAACAGTATTGTCCTTCCTGGACACAGCTGGGCCATCTTGTATCACTACAACACTGCATCAGGCATGCAGCTGCTGACCAGCAGTGTGAGAGACCTCATACAACTGAGCAAATGACGAAACCTCTTCAAGGGATGAATTCCACAATTGGAGGATTCATATCACCGGACTTACTTATCTGGGGCAGTGCGGATGAAAACATCGCAAACCATGATGCCTGCATACAATTCTTTTGACTTGGCCATGACCAAATGGCACTTGTTACTACGGCCGTGATGGTTCACAGCACAGGCACAATACGACTGATGCTGCTGCTTCTTGCATTGGTAGAATTCAACTCTAGCTGCCACGATGTGTGTGCAGCAGCGATAATAGGAAGATGACAACGAACATAAATTGTCAAAGGACAACATGGAAGGTTAATGCTATGGGATCAGCTGTTGCAACACCTGATACATGGCATGAGAAATCCATGACACAAAAAGTGCATGACGTACATTCGCTTCTGTAACATGGAAAGTGTGGAACTGGTGCCACAGGCAGTGTTCGTATGCTTCCCAATCCTCCACTGCCTCATCCAATGGGAGGGCCAGGGCCAAGGGAGAGGGAGGGGGAGGGACAGATGAGGAAATACAGCTGAAGATGAAGGTGCGGAGAGCAAAGCCTGTTAGATGATCGTGATGAAGTCATCTTGTTGTTCACCAACCTTTGAAGATGCCATGTCATGACAACATGCAAAAGCAACCACAAAATGAAAAACTCATGAAAATATGACCCTACTCATCGCCAATGTATTGTTACCACAAGAACACACAGAAAATGATACTTTATTATGTCTCGAAATAACTTGTTACAAGTAGGCAGTTGCTATGGAGTGGTTACACTAATAGTCCGATAAGCCCAGCCAGAACGTCAACATCTAACTGAAGGCGAGAATGGCTGGGCCCAACTCTGCAAGATGTCAGCTGGCTGGTAACGTGCACAGAGGAGAGGCTGTGTGTGCACAACCATGAGTGGTGGTCTCCAATGGTTCTAATGTCTGCAGACTTCTGTGGTGTGCCTTACAACTGTGCATCCAGATCTTGGTTGTGCAATCTATGCAGGTCAGTACACATACTGCTTCCTGTGGAGTGCATCCTTTGTTAGCCCAAACAGATGGAAATCGAAAGGTGCCAGATGAGGAAGAAGAATCTAATGAAATTTTGTGAGCTCATCTCAGATGTGCAGACTTTATGTGCGAGGCTCTGCATTGGCACAGAGAAGGAGAAGTTAATTTGTATTTTTGTGGCAATGAACTTGCAGAAATCATTTCTTCCATTTCCTGAGGGTAGCAGAACACACTTCAGATGTGATTGTTGCACCCTGAGGGAGGACATGAAACACAATAAACCCTTTACAGTCCTTTAAGACCATCGCCATGACATTACCAGCTGAGGGTGCAGCTTTGAACTTTTCCTTTGGAGGAGAGGTGTCGCTTTTTTTTCCAGTTTGACGTGATGAAGCCATGTTTCAGCAATGTGCAGGCAATTCAACACAGATGGTTCTTGGTTGCTCAATCCCTCAATCACCTTGAATGAAAGTTTCCACATTCCAACACTGCATGAGTCACAGACGTGTGCACTCGGCTGGCACACGGTATATCAGACAGGTTTTCGCGACCTCGTTGCAATGATGACAGACCCCCCCCCCCCCCCCCCCCCAACAACTTACTGTTATTTTGTTCACTGCCAGGTCTCCGTACACATTCTGCAAGCACCTATGAATATCTGTGATGCTATGTTTTTCTCCCAAAAGAAACAAGACTCTGATACAGATGCCATTTTGAAGGCTACATATAGTGCCACCATCTACTGGAACTTCATGAAACTATAGGGGAACATTCCTCAATGTCCCATTACAAATTTAGCATTTTTTACACTGACATATGATGCGAAAAAAAAAGACACACATGTTGCAATACTTATTGAATGCCCCTCGTAAATTTACATAAAAAGTCTGCCTCAATCATGTACATATTACTCTTTTCAAAATATGCTACTACTACGAACATGTCCATGTCAAATACATCATAAACATAATTCACAAAGCACTATTAAAAATTTCCTCAATAGTAACAAGTGAAACCCACACACCATGGCCTAGTACTATGACTAAGACCAAGGCCAAACAAAAACAAATCATACAAATAATTACCGGTACTTGCTGTATGTCCCCAGAGGGGGCAACAATTTGCTGGACTATCTGTATCCCGCCTGCGGGCTGTGCAGCAGCGACCTGCCCTGCCTGCTGCAGCTGGATGACCTGTGCTGGCTGCTGTGCAGCTGCCTGATGCTGCTGTGCAGCCACCGTTGTTGTAGTTGCGGAGTTTGTCCCAACTTGTGTCACCTGTACAATTGAATACTTCCTCATCTGGACTTCACCAACTCATATATTTAATATTTACTTTATTGTTGTATGAATTTCATGAACAGAATTTTTATATCGAATTTTTCATAAATTATTCTGTAATATCTTGGCAGGTTAATGTGGTAGCACTTGAAAAATTTATCTCCTGTCCAGAATGAGGTTTTTAGGATGGAACACCTCAGAAGGGTGGGAAAATTAACAGGTCAGTTTCCTGACAGAGTAATCATTTCAGTATTCACCAGAAGTTATTTTGATTTGAGTTAAATGTCCTACTTTGTTAAAGAGTTGGAGTACAAGCTCTGATTGGATGAGGATAGGGCAAAAGTTAGGCAGAGCACTGGTTAAAGCAATGAACTTTTATTTGGAGGAGTGGAATTACTATCTAAACCTAGATTTGAGTTTTCTGTGGCTTCCCTAAGTTGCTGGGGGCTTTGAACGTGAACCCCCTGCTTAACCATGGCACTGCCACAACTGGTGTCATACAGATATTTGACTCCAGGTCTCTTATTTCGTTAAAAGTCTGATTTTATGAAACTTTGATTCTTTGTTAAAGTTGAAGTCCCTTTATAACCAGTTGGGTAATTCAATTCAAACGTCGGGGAAAAGAAATGGCTTACCATCTCTAACAGGACCACATCTCATAAGGCACTGTGGTGTTTTAACTAATATCTGGACTGACGTCAGCTTTACCTTTAGCAGTCACATCTGTTTGTGAAAGCAATAGCTTAGCTATCAGTTTATGGAAAGCTCAATGTTTATTTCAAGGAGATCTTACAGATCTTGATGCTATTACGGCCACGGCACTGGCTCAGTTGGCAAAGGAACCATCATGGCATACTGTAGTTAGTTTTGAAGACAACAGATATTTGAGCTACCACTGCTGAAGAGTTGTCTGAAAGCCATGAGTCCATTACCCTCTCTTGGCTGCGAAAGTGAATTGCATAAATTTTGTGAGTAAAAACTACTGTCACGAATAGTTGCTTAAGAAATCTCAAACGAGTTAACTACCAGTAAAAAGCCTGTTGGCAACAGCTTGAATCAATTATATTGAGATCTGCTGGGAACAGCAGGAATATTTATAAATAACAAAGGTCAATTACTTATCTGCACATGTTGGCAACTGTTGTGACTGACAATTAGCAATTTTTCACAAACACAACTTTTATTGGTGTAAGCTCACAAGGTTGTGACTGAACAACAAACAAAAGGTAACAATAATGATGCCAGTGATAGTCTCCTAATTAAGGCAAACAAAAGTTCACTTTTAATTTTCCACAAAGCTTCGTTGTAATAAATACGCGCACACGCACACGCGCACACGCACGCGCACACGCACACGCACACACACACGCACACACAAACTAGTAACAGTCCAATTCAGAGACGAAAATGTAATCTTCAACGGTCGCAGTACACGAGGTTGGCATCCAGTGTGAACTGAACTTCGGGGCTGATTCTAGCCCCTAAATAGCTGTCTCCAGCCAATCAGGTTTTGGCATAGTGATACTTCCTGCAGGCTGTGGCTCAAGCTCCCCCTGCAGGAAGTAGTGCTCGGAATGTCTGTTTCCATCATCTTGTATGTAAGTAGCTGGTGTTTACCATGGTGCTTTTGGTACTCCTTGCGCATAGACAACCTCGTCCCCTGTGGTGTAATATGGGTTGCCGGCCCTAAGGGGCTACCTTGGCTCCAGTATAACACCAGCCTTAGAAATAAACACATAACTGGATCAACCTCCTCAACAACCGAATGCAATTGTTGCTGGGGATTGGGTGAGGGCCAACAATATTTGGAGATACATAACATGACAACTGAATGTGGTTAAAGAATAGAGAGATTAATTCTTTTGATGACTCTGAGAGATTAGAACTGCTGGTGCCATCAACTGTTTTGTCTGCTCTAGGTTCAGTATTTAATAATATATACAAGGAAACTTTGCCACAGTTATTTAGAATTTTATTAAGTCTCCATCCTGACTGCATTTAGCTGGAAAACAGATGACATCAGAATTGGACAAGTGAGTCACGAAAGTTATAGCAATTAATACGAACTTCCTAAAACACATTGTTTCAGTTGGAGGAATATCTGATTAACTACTTAAGAGAATTAAACAAAGAATTTTATTTTCCGTTGCTAGCAACAGCAAAAATGTTAGTAATACCTGCTCAACTGCAGCATTAGGAATAGCAACAGTCTGAACCTGTCCAGGCTGTACTATCTGTATAGTTGCTTGATTTGCTGATCCAGTTTGTTGATTTGTCTGCTGGAGAGCTGCTTGATGTTGCTGAGCTAGTTGAAAGTAGTAGTGTACCTGGAAAACAAAATCCTGTGTGGATTATGTTGTCAAAGTAATCACTAAATGGGCAAGTGTAAAATAAGGACATTAATAAATATAGTTTGCTCCTACATTATTAAAAAAAACAGTTTGCGGAAACTTGGTCAACAATAGAAGGCAACTGCTGGTAATGGGGACGAATAATTAGCTAGGATATATCACAGTCTGAGGCTGTGGGAGCTTTGGTAAGACTACCATACAGAGGTTTTTCAGTGTATCAGCGAGTCAATAAGATAATGCTCTACTGGAATTTGGAACGTAAATTATAAAACTGTGGAAAGTCCAAGGTCGAAAAAATGGTAATGAGTATACGGCATCGTTGGCCGGGAGGCCCTATTCGGGGAAGTTCAGCCGCCGAGTGGAAGTCTCATTGCATTCGAAGCCACATTGGGTGATTGCGTGCCGGTCATGGGGATGAAATGATGATGAGGACAACACGACATCCAGTCCCCGAGTGGAGAAAATTTCCAACCCGGTCAGGAATTGAACCCGGGCCAGCATGCATGGGAGGCGAGCACGTTACCACGCAGCTAAGCAGGCGGACTTCCAGGATGGAATAACGACAATATGGAAAGGACAGATTGCTACTCATGACAGAGGAGGCACTGAATCACAGACTGGGACAGTGAATAAAGATTGCTAAAAATATCAAACTTTCCGACAAAGTCCTTCTTCCAAAATAGAAAACATGCTCACATTCATGCAAGCATAACTCACATACACTGGCCAGTGTCTCTGGGCACCTGGGCCTCACTATGTGACTGTATCTGATGTGAGCAGCAGTCTGCTGGGGTGGCGGTGGTGGTGGGGGGTTAAGGAGGCAGTACTGGATGGGGAGGTAGCATGGGGTGGGAAGGAGGGGTAGCAGAGTAGGAGTAGGGAATGATGTTGCATTGCCTGTGGGAACATACAGGGACGTGGTGGGGACAGGACAGTACAGCTAGGTGTGGTGTCAAGAGGCTGTGCTGGGTGGGAGGTGACAGAACAGGAGAGAAGGTAGAGAATGGCAAAGGACTGGTAGGTGAGGACAAGGGCTAGTGAAGGTTGAGAGGTCTTGGGGGAGGGGGGGGGGGGGGTGGGGGGTGTATAGGAATAAAAGATATGTCGTAGAAAGTAGTAGAAATCTGCATGAAAATGATAATATTAAATTGGTGCACAGATGTATAACTCTAAATAATGTAATGAAACACTTTTCATGTTATCCAGGACAACCAAATGATATGAATAGTTGGCAAATTAATGTCTGCAGAAGATGTCAGATGAAAGACTTTACAAATGGAGTAACAGCAGCTGAAGAAATCAGAACTATGACAGTGAATACATGGTGACAAGAAAGGTGAAGAATCATAGTTAGTTGGATGAAGCAGTGTCAAAGAAAACAAAAAGGAAATATTGGGGACATAACAGTGAAATAAGGGTTGCATTTGAAGAGCTCATTTTCATGGAAGCTCTGTTATATATTCAGAGACCAATTAAAAACAATGTGTGTATGAAAGCAAACTAAATGAGATTGTGAAATATAGAAGAGAGTTTTCACTCTAGAGAACCAAAGATGTGATATACAAACAAGACAGCAAAGAAGTGACCATAAAAGTAAGAGTCATCCATCAGATGGAAAAAAACTATTCTGCAACAAAAATTTCACATTGTTTACAGATTACAAGTGTAAGAACACAAGCCAGCTAAAGATTTTTCTTCACTGTCCACATCAAACGATTATTGCTATTTCTAAATCGGACAACAACCACATGATTAGTAGTAACTAGTAATAACAAAAACAAAAATATTTCCATTACCTGATCAGGATTCATTGAAGTCGTTCGAACTCCACCATCATCCCTAGATTTATTTGGTTTTAGCTCATCTCTAGGAACAATGTCAATCAAAAAATCAAACTGATCATACTTTGTGATAGCCATAGCAATATCATTCCTCTGCAAAAAAAAGAAAAGAAAAATGATGCATAATTTATTATGAATCAAAAATGTTTTGCGTAATAATTACAGACTGAACTGAAAACCAGTGACGAAAGGGTGAATACACAACATCTACAATTATCTACAGCCATACTCTTCAAACCACTGTAAAGTGCATGTCAGAGCAGCACCTACACTTGTACCACATATCTGGGCTGCTTCTTGTTCCAACTGTCGGGAGCAGTAAGTAGGAATCTGTAGTTTATTACTTGCTTAAAACTGGTTCTTGAAACTTTTTATGGCACACTTTTGTGGGACAGATGTCAACAAACCTGAAGAGTCTGCTAGTTCAGGTTTTTCAGCATCTCTTTAATACTCTTGCATGGGTCATGCAAACATGTCCACAGTCATGCTGCCCTTCTTTATATACAAATAATATTCATTGTTAGTCCTTTTTAGTGTTGGTACCACACACTTGATCAATATTCTTGGTAGACTCACTGTGTTTTCCCAATAACCTAGCAATAAACTGATGTGTGCCACCATTTTTACATAGAACTGAGGCTTTTAGAAAACTGTGAATCATTGCACCACTTTGAAATCTTATCAACATCTGTCTGAGTATTTGTGCAGCTTTTGGTTTTTTTAGCTGACTGGGGTAAGAGAGGTCATCAGTCCACCCGTCAAGCGTTCGGTTGTTTGCAGGTAGTGACGTCCACCAGGAATGTGCTCAGATGAGGAAAGTACGCAGGAGTGGTAAAAGTGAGGCATTTAAAGTAATACTGATGACGGAGCTGAAAAACGATATACTAGGAATTAAAGGTCTATGGATTGGATTGGTACACTGCTTGGAAGAGACAGGAGGTCTATCAGGGCTTAGTTCATATGGGTGTGCCCTGGTGCTCTGTATGCGAAGGGGGCAGCTCCCACAGCATACACAACAGTGTCCTACTCCTAAAAAAGGGAACAGGATGTGGCAAAAAATATGTAAAACACCTAAAAGCAATTAAAATGAAGGAAAGGAGGGATGACAGATGCAGATGGCAAAGGTGAAAGGGCTGAGGGTTCCCTGACCCAGCATGAGGCAGGAGAGACTCCCAAACGTAACTACCCTGCCCCTGCCCTGAAGGTAGTTTAAAATGTTGTAAAACCTGAGTATAAAAACCACTGCCAGTAAAAATGGAGAACCAGTAAAAATGGAGAACCAGTTCAGTTACTTGTGAGTTGCCTGCCAACACAAGAAGAAAAAAAATTGGAAGACTATCCTTAGCATGGAGAGCCAGGAGGAGGAGCATTCCACTGGGATGAGCAAATGTCAGTAAGGGCCCACAACCACAATGTGGGGGTAATCTATTACGTAAAATAAAACTGTGTGTCAGTATGGTATGGCTGACGCTAAGGTGGCGTACAACAGTTGATGTCTTCAGGGAGGAACAGAAGGAAAGGTGCCATGCAGCAGTAATCCCCTTGACAGTGCAGACTTTATTAGAGGGGGAGTAGCCCACCAGATGCTGCTCTATCTCTAACTGAGCAGAGGCTTACGTGCACCTGCAAATCTGCACCTGGGGTTGTCTATGCAAATGGGGAGGAGGGTGGCAAACAATTGTTCTCTAGCCAAATGGTTGGCCAATTCACTCCCTGGGATACCAACATGATTTGCAGCTAGTCCTAAAAACTGGGACTGTGCAACAATGTGGGAGTGCTGGGTACACAAATAGAGTGCTCGACCTGCATTTTTGTTGGAGCAAACTGGAAACCATGGGACAGGGTCCAAGCAGAGGACCATCAGATGGCGCCTTGGAGCTGGCATTCAGCCACGGCTACAGTGTATCAAATGCAGAAGTCACTGACATACAGCACAGGGGTGACCACTAGTCTAACAGAGGTCACTAATCTACTGATGTTGATGAGGAAGAGTGTGACACTCAGCATGGAGCCCTACAGGATGCCATCCTCTTGGACCTGTGGAGTGCTGTGTGAAGTACCAACTCGTGCCCAGAACAACTGTTGGGACAAAAATCGCTGTATAAAAATTGTTAGGGAGCTTTGAAAACCCGTCATGGAGGGAAAGTAAAATGTGATGGTGCTAAGCAGTGTCATATGCCTTATATGGGTCAAAAGAGACAACAATGATGTGTTGTGCATTTATAAGAAGCCTCTTGGATAGTCATTTCCACCTAACAAGATGTTCGCTTGTGATCGTCCCTCCCAAAAACCACAATTATAGAGGGTCAAGAAGCCCTGAGATTCAAGAACCCAGCATAATCTGTGGGTAACCATTCTTTCGAGCAGTTTGTAGAGCACATTTGTGAGGTTAATCAGCCAGTAGCTCTCAATGCTTGTTGAGTTTTTGTCCGGCTTAAGGACTGGGATCACGATACTATTTCACCATTGCAAAGGAGAGACAAACACTGTCGAGCCAAATACACTGAATAATAGTCAGATGTTGCAGCATGTGATTGTGAACTGAATCAGGGCTCAAGGTAGTATTGTGAGATGAGGTCAGAGCCTGAAGAAATTCCCAGTCAGTGACGTAAAGGTTCAGTATAGAATTTGGCATGTCAAGGAGTGATGGAGAGGTATTTCTTCAATTCATTCTTTTTGTGCCCAGGAGGCAGCTGCATAAGAATAGTATACCAGTGTCAAATGGGTCACAAGGTATTCAGCAACAGCCAATGTGTCAGTACAGAGGCAATCTAGAAGGAAGAGACCTGGTGCAGCTGTTACTCTTCGGTGGCCCAGAGGACTACAGTGCTTGGTCCACACCAGTGATGAAGAGGTATATGTTCCCAGGAAGGAGGCAAGAGTACTCCCAGCATTCCTTTTTGTTTTTCATGATGTGTTGGCAGATGTGCCCACACCTTGTAGTTAGAGGAGGCCGAAATGCACACTATAATCTAACGCAGACTGGCGTGAGGTCTGGAACAGGATACGTAATGAATGCTATAAAGAAAAGTATGTAGCTGCTGGAATACTTAACTTTAATCCATCATTTGTATACAGCATTCTTGATGATACAAGTGAGACTCTCTCTAGAAATGGTTAATGGCGCCTTGCTATGTCGTAGCCATGGACTTAGCTGAAGGCTATTCTAACTATCTCTCGGCAAATGAGAGAAAGGCTTCGTCAGTGTAGTCGCTAGCAAGTCGTCCGTACAACTGGGGCGAGTGCTAGTACGTCTCTCTAGACCTGCCGTGTGGTGGCGCTCGGTCTGCAATTACTGACAGTGGTGACACGCGGGTCCGACATGTACTAATGGACCGCGGCCGATTTAAAGCTACCACCTAGCAAGTGTGGTGTCTGGCGGTGACACCACATTTCAGTCATCAGTCTTCTAACTGGTTTGATGCAGCCTGCCCCGAAATCCTCTCCTGCAGCAGCCTCATCATCTCAGAGTAGCATTCGCGCCCTATGTCCTCATTACTTTCTGGATATCTTCCAATCTCTGTTTTCCCCTACAGTTTTTGCCCTCTACTTGTACAGTTCCCACTAGTACCATGGAAGTTATTTCCCAATGTCTTAACACTCCTCCTATCATCCTGTTCCTTATTTCAGTCAATGTTTTCCGTATGTCACTTTGTTCGCTGATTCTGTGGAGAACTCTTCAGACCTTATCACTCCACCTAATTTTCAACATTCTTATGTAGCATTACATCTCAAACACTTCAATTCTCTTCTGTTCCGGCTTTCCCACTGTCCATGATCCACTACATACAATGCTGTGCTCCAAATATACATTCTCAGAAATTTCTTCCTCAAATTAAGGCCTATGTTTGATACTAGCAGGCTTCCCTTGGCCATGAACCTTCTCTGCCTCGACTAGTCTACTTTTTACATCATACTTGCTTCATCCATCTTAAGTTATTTTGCTTCCAAGCCAGCAGAATTCCTTAATTACTTCTACTTTGTGATCAACAATTTTAATGTTAAGTTTCTCACTACTCCCATTTCTGCTGTTTCTTAACACAGATCTTTTTCTGGTTTACTCTCATCCCAGATTCTGTACTCATTAGACTGTTCATTTGATTCTATGGATCCTGTAATCTTCTTCACTTTTACAGAAAAGAGCAGTGTCATCTGCCAATCTTACCACTGATATCCTGTCACCCTGAATTTTCATCCCATCCCTGAACCTTTCTTTTATTTCCATCATTGCTCGTTTGACCCATAGATTGAAAAGCACAGGCGAAAGGCTGCATTGCTGTCTTACACCATTTTTAATCCGACACTTCATTTTTGGTCATCCAATCTTACTGTTCCTGGCTCATGTACAAACTGTGTATCAGCCACTTTTCGCTACAGCTTAACCCTATTTTTTCTCAGAATTTTGAACATACTGCCCCATTTTACACTGTCAGGTACTTTTTCTAGGTTGACAAATTCTATGAGCACGTTTTTATTTTTCTTCAGTCCTCATTCCATTTTAAAACACAGTATCATAATTGCCTCTCTGGTGCCTTTACATTTCCTAAAGCCAAACTGATTGCCGTCTAACATATCCTCTATTTTCTTTTCCATCCTTCTGTATATTATTCTTGTCAGCAGCTTGGATGCATGAGCTGTTAAGCTGACTGTGCGGTAGTTCTCACAACTATGAGCACTTGCTATTTTCAGAATTTTGTGGATTTTTTTGTGAAAGTTTGACAGTATATCGTCAATGTCATATATTCTACACCTCAACATGTACAGTCTTTTGGTTGCCATTTCCCCAATGCATTTAGCAATTACAATGGAATGTTATCTACCCCTTCTGCCTTATATGTTCGCAAATCTTCCAGAGCTCTTTTAAATTATGATTAATACTAGATCCCCTATGTCTTTCACATCGATTATAATTTCTTCTTCGATAAAGTCATTAGACAAGTCCTCTCCCTCATAAAGACCTTCATGTACTGCATTTGACAGTGTAACTGCCATTGCACTCAATTTTGACACCCAGCTACTAATTTCTCCGAGGGTTATTCTGATTTTTCTATATGCTGAGTCAGTCCTCCTGAAACATTTCTTTTTTGATTTCTTCACATTTTTCCTGTAGCCATTTAGCCTTGGCTTCCTGCACTTCTGATTTATTTCATTCCTAAGTGATTTATATTGCTGTTTTCCTTGAACAATTCTGTATCTCTTTCTTTCATCGATGCACTAGAAAACATTGCTTCAGGAAACTAAAAGAATACACTGGGAACAATTTCTAAGAATGCAACTGCAATTTGACATAGTGGGAAGACTGTATAAAGTACCGACTGAAATGGTTAATGGAACTACTGTCACTGCACAGTTCATAAAGTGGATGGCTCAGCGACAGCTGGAAGGAGGGAATCAGCAGAATATTTGCTAACCACCTTACTTCCTGATAACATGGACACAGATACTAAAATACATGCATAATTTAAAAGTGAACAAGATAACAAATACGACAATCAGTTGTTGGTGATATTGTTCATTCAAGAAGTTGCTGTCACTATTTCTAAGTCAAAACTGGAAAGACGCCAGAGCAGTTGTGATTAAAAAGGGAAAGGATAAAGACCTGGCATCACTGAAAAGCTATAGACCTATTTGCTTATTAAAGGTCTTGGGCAAAGTTCAGGAATGTCTGATCTGTGATTGGTTGTAGGCACACAGGGAGCTCTTGGGTCTAAACCAGTGCCAATATAGATTCAAAAAAGGGAAGTCTATAGATGGTGCAATTAGTAGAGCTCTTCAAATTGTAGAAAGTTCAACAATTATGTATGTAGTCATGCTCATGACTGAAATCACGAGCGCATTCGACAATCTTTGGTGGCCCGCATGTTCGCATGCCTTCGGGATCTCTGGGTCCCCAAATGTACGACAGGCTTTGTAGATTATTATAGTGGGCATAGCATCCAGTGGCTTGCGGGTCAGACCAAGGTAATCAAAAAGGTTATGAAGGGGGTGTCCTCAAGGCTCCATAAGTGATCTGCTGTTCTGGGAACTTAGTGTTGAACCCCTGTTGGATCTGTTAAGATTCTACTGAAGGAGTTGTTACATACACAGATGATATCTTTCTAGTCGTATCTGCAGATTCCAGGGCAAGACTTGAGGAAAAAGCGAGTGATGTGTTTGCTCAGATGCAGCGTTGCTGCAAGAGAAACAAACTGTCTGTAGCTGTTCATAAACCCACATACATATTTCTGAATAGAAGAATTCCTCTCGCCAGAAATCCTTCCCTGAGGTTTGGCGGAATACCTGTAAAATGTAGCAGCGTTTGTAGATATTTAGGCGTTCTTCTGGATGAGAAAAGAAATTTTGTAGAACTTATAAAGGCACCAAATTATGCATAAGATTGCCCGTGCTGCATTGCTAACTATAAATTACCACTGTGTGTGATGCAGTCATATCATGAAGCTATATTCAGCATTGTTGTGGGCTTCACTGCCAGCATCTGGGTGCATCACCTTAAACTAGGCAGCTACAAAACAATGCTGTGACAAATTCAGCAGAGCGTACTCCTGAGGCTCACCAGTGCCTTTTGCACTACACCTGTAGAGGACGTATTGGTGATCCTTGGGATATACCCAATGGATATTGCGATATGTTACAGGACAGCATTGTATTGGTTGAGGCACGAGCAATACGATCGTATGTAAGAGATTACATGAACGCATGTTACTGATAAAAGACATTTACAAGCCTGGAAGTTAGATGAATGGTAGTCTGAGTGGAACACTATGAGCACTGCAAGGTATGTGTACAGAATATTCCCAAGCATCAGGAACAGGCTAAAACTGCATGACCTTGCCCCTACCCGAAGTATGGTGCACCTATTAACAAGTCTCAATCCATATCCTAAACATCTGCATCGAATGGGATATAGTAACACACAAGTCTGTGATTGTGGAGGAGGAGGTTCCGCTGATCATGTCGTTCTCATATGCCTTGTTTTTCACACAGAGAGAGAGAGAGAGAGAGCGCAAAGACAATTAGATAGCCATCTGCAAACAACTTTAAGTGATCAAAACTTGTGAACTAAAGTCAATATGATGACCCTACCCGAGCAGGCCACGAAGGCCTAACAGTACCAACCATGTCATCCTCAGCCCACAGGCTTCACTGGATACAGATATTGAGGGGCATGTGGTCAGCACATTTAGGGAGTGAAATATCTAGGGATGGAAGAATAACTAACGAAATTAATAGGAGGTTACAGAAGGGAGGCAATTTCTACCAAACAATAAAACATCTGATTTGGAATAATGAAGTTTCAGAAAGAGCAAAACTCCTGATGTATAAGAATTATTACTTCCCTATTGTCACCTATGGTGGAGAAACATGGACAATGAAAGAAAGGGACTGGAGCAGACTGCAAGCAGGGGAAATGAAATTTCTCAGAGCAGTTAAGGGAAAAACAAGAATGGACAGAGTAAGGAATGTAGAGATTAGAAAGGACCTCAAACAAGAAAGTATGAGAGAAGAAATTGAAAGAAAGAGATTAAGATGGTATGGGCATGTTAAGAGGATGCATGGGCAGAGACTCCCCAAAATTATGGAAGAACTGAAGATGGATGGGAAACGACCTAGAGGGCGACCAAGAACACGGTGGAAAATGGGAGTGAGAATATCTGTTGAAAGGAGAAGTGTGACCTGGCAGCAAGTGGAGGAAGAAAAGTGGTGGGAGGACCGAGCCAAATGGAGAGGACTCGTCAGCACCCAGACCCGGCAGTAGCTGGAGCGGGATTCGGATATAGATAGTGGTCAGCACATCACTCCCCCAGCCATATGTCACTTTGCTAAACCAGTGCCACTTCTTCTCATTCAAAGTAGCTCCTCAGTTTGCCTCACAAGGGCCGAATGCAGCCCACTTGCCAACAGCACTCAGCAGACCAGATGTCACACATCCAAGTGCTAGCCCAGCCCGATAGTACTTAACTTCGGTTATCTGACGGGAACTGCTGTTAACACTGAGGCAAGGCTGTTGGCCAAAGACAATATGATAGCACATCAGCTATCTAAAAGGCAACTGCTTCAGTTGCATTCTGTAAGATAAAGTGGATCTCTGAATATGAAAATAATGTCCATAGGTCACAAGAAGCGTGTCCTCAATTATTGCTCATGATAGGTAAACACAAATTCACAAAAATTTCTCTCATAGTCGGCAAATCTTGAGTTCTTTCGAGGCTGTCAGTAACTAATGTAAGACCTTTTTTTTTAATTGGTTCTTCATTACACACATAATATAAAACATAGTATGTCACCATGATTAATTAATATGTACGACCTGTGTAGAGCTTCCCCAGGTAACAGGTCGAAAATTCATAGCAATAAACTGAATTGAAATTTATTGATCAATTAAGTATTTCTTTTGTTACCCATGGCTTCTTTTCAGTAACCTTCCTTGTAACTACGTTCGTCTGTCCAACATCTGTGATTGCCCTTTTTATAGTTGTCCACTCTTCTTCAACTGAACTACCTACTCTCGTATTCATTACTGCAGTATCTACATCCCTAGCAAACTTCAAACATGTATTATCATTTCTAAGTACTTCAGTATCCCATTTTCTACCCCACTGATTCTTATGGATGATTCTTAAACTTTAGTCTACTCTTCATCATTACTAAATTGTGATCCGAATCAGTATCTGCTCTTCGGTATGCCTTACAATCCAATATCTGATTTTGAAATCTGTGTTTGACCATGATGTAATCCAGCTGGAATCTTCCTGTGTCTCTGGGTCTTTTCTGAGCTTATCTCCTACTCTTGTGATTCTTGAACAGAGTATTCGCTATAAACATCAGTAGAACTCAATTACTCTTTCTCTTCTCTTATTGCTTTGGCCTAGACAATATTTTCCTGTAACCCTTTCTTCTATTCCTTCCCCTACAAGTGTCTTCCAGTACCCCATTATTATTAGATTTTTATATTACTTTATGTACTGACTTTATGTACTGAATTACCTATTCAATGTCCTCACATACTTTCTCTTTCTCTCCATCTTCCGGTTGCAACGTTGGTATGTATACCTGAACTATTGTTGTTGGTGCTGGTTTGCTGTCAAATATGATGATGATAGGCTTATCACTTAACTATTCACAATAGCTCAAACTCTGCCCTACTTTCCTATTCATAACAACTTCTACCCCTATAACAATTTTTTTTTTTGCTGCTGTTGGTATTACTCTGTACCTGACCAGGAATCCTATTTTCTTCATCAAGTTACCTTACATTAGGAATGTGGATGCATTCAAGCCTTGAATAAACTGTGACAGAAATCCAAACAACAGGAGACTGACATACTAGGACATATACTGATACTATGAAACAGTGCACTGATAATGGCTAGTCACTAGCCGAAATCGAGATTTGCTTGTTGATCACTGCTGATTATTACTCCTTTCAGGAGTCGTTTCCCACCCCAAAGGCAACAGAGTACCCTGAACCTCTGTCCGCTCCTCTGCCCTCTTTCAAACGGCCATTGGCAGAATAAGAGGAACACTTATGCTGGAAGCCTTTGGCCACCATTGCTGATGATTTTTTTTTATTGAAAATTTATACAGTGGCTGGATTCAAACCTAGGACCCAGCACTTTTGAACACTAGTCAAAGACACTACTTCTACACCACAGGTGCATTCCTTCTTACCAAGTTTAATTAGATAGCGACACTTAGCACAAAGTCACAGAAAATACTTAAGATTGGTCTGCACCTGAAATGTTGCAAGGCCCTTCAGCGATCCTGAACAGCTATTGCAATGTCTTTGGTCCACGGTGGCACCAGCTGTCGAGGGAGGGGACCTCTAGAAAGGGGAATAGCAGTTCCAGCGGCAAGAGTGATCATGCCAGAGACATCTCACACAATCTTATTAATGCAATCTGACAGAGAGGGAACAAAGGTAACAGCAGAGGCATACAATTGACAGCTGGTTCTTCGAAGCACCCAACATGGCAGTTGGTCGATCTGAGAGGGCAAGGAAGTGACAGGATTACCAGAAAGTGGTCACTGTTAGACAGATCATAATGTAGTGACCAATGTGGTGAAGCCACAAGATTGGGGGAGGAGATGGTTCAACTGACAACTGAAAAATGCCACAGGCAGCACTGGAAGGGGTAGGAGTACCATCATTGAGGAGACACAGATAAAGGTTGATAAGAAGCTGGTCAAGTAGAAGGCCCCTTCCAAACAAACTGGTAACCCCCCCCCCCCCCCCCAATACCAATATAGGAAAAAGGGTGGCGGGAAGTTGTTGGATCAAAGTGGGTGATTCAATATAAGTAAGTGGCCCACTTGGAGGTAAGTAAACATTGCAAATGGTGATCACTGAGGTCATCTGCGCCTACACTTCTACTGCTTCAAAAGTGGTATGAAGGGGAATCCATTCGCTGATGACATTTGTGCGAACCAATATGCAGACCCCTCCAGATGCCCTCTCGTAGCCTGAACATTTCCAGCAGAATGTACGATAACCACAGTGCGGTTGGGAATGGTCATCTGTGAAGTGTGTGTTTTTATGGAGCAACATAAATTGCAGAGAGGAGTAAATAAGGTGTTGTAGTTCTTGCAATTGACAATAATATCCATTACAGCTCCACTGAATGATCACATTATGGGTATCCAGATTAGGCATGTAGGAGCCAGAAGGACTGGTCACGGTCCAGGATCACTGCCTGTCATGGATGGGGATGGAACCACACCAATGAGCACTGGTTCAGCATCTGATGGTGCAGGGAGATCTGACACTTCTAGGGTCACTTGAGCAGTCTTGCCCCAATTATTCTCCTCCTCCTCCTCATCCCCCCCCCCCCCCCTGTTTGCAGCCTTTGGTGGGTGAGATTACTGTGAGGGCATATACGCAATGAGGGCATATATGCAATGAGGGCATATATGCAATGAAGAGTAGGCAGGCCATAGTTCCTTCTGCCATTGGCTGGTGGTGTGCCTCAGATACGTGGGTTTCTGGGGAGAGGGTCCCAAGAGGAAATCCTGCCAGTGGTAGACACCAGAGGAGGAAGCTGCTTCTCCAGCCTGGTGCGGAAAGTAGTTACCGAAGACGATGCCGCAGAAACCACAAGAGAGGAGGAGGGAGGAAGAACTGATTCGGAAATAATTGAAGTAGTTTGGGTGTTGGCTGTGACTTTCAACAGATTTGTATTCCTGTATTTTATTTTATTTCTTGAAGACTGGGCAGACCGTTGGACGTGGAGGTATTGCTCTATGTGACTGACACACAAAGATGGTTGTTCACAAGGACTACCTCATGGAGTAATCATTCACAGTTGCCACATTTTGGGTCAACTGTGCAGCAGCAGGAACATGGCCAAAGCATAAGCATCACAAGTACCTCACAGGTGGTGGGACATAATGCTTCGTGTCATACCTGGACAGTATGACAAACTTTTTCTGGATGGACATTCTCTTTAAAGGCTAAGATAAAGGTGCCTGTACTCGTTTGATTATCTTTAGGAACTTTTTGGACTAGTCAGAGACTTGCATTGCTTGAGATTAGCCTGACGGTACCTGGGTCTGGTGCATGAGATGTCTGTGAAAGATAATTCCTTGGACCATATTCATATTCATAGTTGTGTGTGGAGCAATGGTCACTGGTTTATGTCGCCCAGACGTTTGCATGCCTGAAGAGCTGTAGACCATGCAGCAGAAGACACTTTAATCAACAGTGATCCATTGTGCATTTTCCCCCATGACTCAACTTATCCAAATTTATCTTCAATATGTTCCCAAAAAATAATGGCTTTGTAAAAGTATTCTCATGAGTTTGAGTACATACTAAGTATTGGATAAATTGTTTCACTCCCTGACATCTGGCTCGTCCCTCTTCCTATGTGGTAGCCAGGATAGAGAAAACAGTACAGTTATAACTGTTCACACTGGAATTTCTTTACCTGTCTGATGAGATGGCTAGATCACAACAGCCATTATTTTGGTGCAATGTAATACATTCCTTGTGCAAAAGTTTCCCCTGGTGCCACTCACATCGATCAAGGGCTGTCCGCAGTGGCACTGCTCAGCTGCAGCAAAGGCCATCTGGCACAATGACCACTGCCAGGAGTCCTGATGCCCCCAGAAGATGTGCAACGTTTACTCCTTGGCATGTGTGGAAAACTAGCAGCTCAGGTACCAGCAGTGTGATCAAGGGTACATAACAACACTATCACTCTGGATCATCTATGGCTTGGCTTTGAAGTGCATATAAGGTCCTATGCAGGTACTGTGTGCATATGAACTTTAACACTGCATGCAGTAGGCACAATTTAATGTGTTCGTCTTTATTGGGTCAACACTACACAAAAAATTTGGAAAATGAAGGTCAGACCCAGGAGGAGACCAAACATTACTTCAACCAAAAAGTGATGAATGAAAGAATATTCCGAGAAAGGAAAGCAAAACCTAGGGATTAGCAGGACTGACATTAAAGGCTGCCAGCTTGGGAAATAGAGTAAGAGAAGGAAGGATACTCAGAGACGAGAGATTGCAGCACAGGAAAGGAAGTAGGTGTCACAATAGCTTGGGGCCCTGCGTTTGCCGCACATGTACTCACAAAAGAGTTGTGAGCCCCTCGAAGGATTGTGCAGCTTTTACCCGACACCACATTAAAGTAGCAATGTCTGTGGGGGCAAGAGGGTTTGTGTGTTACAATGAAGCTGATGGCTATATGGGCAGTGGTGTAGCTACTGTCAGAGTCTCCCACACTGGGGATGCATCTTGCAGAGGAGCCAGACAAATGTTATCTCTCAATGTTCCACCCTCTCCTTTATAAGATAGGATTGAGAAGGGGATGGGAGGGATGGGGGAGGGGGACCGAGACACTAAGCCACAAAGAAGGCAGCTTCCATAGTGGAATAAACCCAGAGGAAAAATCCCAGTATAGAGGATATAAAATGTAGACTGGCAATGGCAAGGAAAGTGTTTCTGAAGAAGAAAATTTTGTTAACTTTGAGTATAGATTTAAGTGCCAGGAAGTTGTTTCTGAAAGTATTTGTACGGAGTGTAGCCATATATGGAAGTGAAACATGGATGATAAATAGTTTGGACAAGAAGAGAATAGAGGCTTTCGAAATGTGGTGCTACAGAAGAATGCTGAAGGTTAGATGGGTAGATCACGTAACTAATGAGGAGGTACTGAATAGGATTGGGGAGAAGAGAAGCTTGTGGCACAACTTGACTAGAAGAAGGGATCAGTTGGTAGGACATGTTCTGAGGCATCAAGGGATCACCAGTTTAGTATTGGAGGGCAGTGTGGAGGTAAAAATCGTAGAGGGAGACCAAGAGATAAATACACTAAGCAGATTCAGAAGGATGTAGGTTGCAGTAGGTACTGGGAGATGAAGAAGCTTGCACAGGATAGAGTAGCATGGAGAGCTGCATCAAACCAGTCTCAGGACTGAAGACCACAACAACAACAACAACAGCAACAACAACAACAGCAACAGCAATAACAACAACCTACAAGTGCCTCCATAACAACTTATGTAAGCAAGAATAGATACTTGAGGAAGGAATATCTTTATCTGTGTACATATAATAGATCATTTCTTATATTTACCACATTTCATCAGCAGATGTTTACATGTACTCTCACAATTTGTCATTTAACAAACCATATTGTTTCTGTTGTTACATCTTAGCACCCTAATGGTCTACTGTAGTCTACAGCTCTTTAAAAGTCTTGTAGATTCATTATAAAATTAACAAAAATATTAGTTTTCTTAGTCAATTTAATGCCTTAGAAACTTCCATCTTAAAATGAACCATTTCTCTGCAGGAACCATGTCTCTGGCAGTCATTCTTGAATGCGGGTCACAACTGTGGGTGAAAACAACTGCAGTACAAGAATTAATGATTAAGCTACATCTGCAGTGCACACGATTACTGCTAAAGGCAATTTAAAAATGAAAAAAAAAAAAAAAAAAAAAAAAAAAAAAAAAAAAAAAAAAAGTGTTTCAAATTTTTCCATTCACTAATGAGTTATGGAATCATTGTCTACAGAAATTTGAGTTATATTCATTAATGTCCTTCGTTATTATCAGCATTTCGCATTTCACAAAAACAGTGAAAAGCATGATATAACAACTTCCACAAAGGGGTTAATGTTAGTACAGAAAGGAATCATTGTAGGTAAACATTTAACGATCTACCTGAGCACATTAATACTGTAAAGAAATTTACAAATTAATTAAAGAGCTTACAGTTGAGCAACTCCAAGTCCACTGAAGGCTATATTTTAACAGAAACTCTTAAATTTAGTTTGCAATATTTTATAACCATAACTAATACTGAAACACAGAAATGTGAAGTCATTTCATGCTGTTGCTGTTGTGGTCTTCAGTCCTGAGACTGGTTTGATGCAGCTTTCCATGCTACTCTATCCTGTGCAAGCTTCTTCATCTCCCAGTACCTACTGCAACCTACATCTTTCTGAATCTGCTTAGTGTATTCATCTCTTGGTCTCCCTCTACGATTTTTACCCTCCACGCTGCCCTCCAATACTAAATTGGTGATCCCTTGATGCCTCAGAACATGTCCTACCAACCGATCCCTTCTTCTGGTCAAGTTGTGCCACAAACTTCTCTTCTCCCCAATCCTATTCAATACTTCCTCATTAGTTATGTGATCCACCCATCTAATCTTCAGCATTCTTCTGTAGCACCACATTTCGAAAGCTTCTATTCTCTTCTTGTCCAAACTATTTACCGTCCATGTTTCGCTTCCATACATGACTACACTCCATACAAATACTTTCAGAAATGACTTCCTGACACTTAAATCTATACTCGATGTTAACAAATTTCTCTTCTTCAGAAACGCTTTCCTTGCCATTGCCAATCTACATTTTATATCCTCTCTACTTCGACCATCATCAGTTATTTTGCTCCCCAAATAGCAAAACTCCTTTACTACTTTAAGTGTCTCATTTCCTAATCTAATACCCTCAACATCACCCAGCTTAATTCGACTACATTCCATTATCCTCGTTTTGCTTTTGTTGATGTTCATCTTATATCCTCCCTTCAAGACACTATCCATTCCGTTCAACTGCTCTTCATGCTATTGCACTCAAAATAAATAAAATGTGCCTTAAAATTGTTTCCACATCCCAGGGACCACTCTCCGAGGACCATGGAATACTTCTACTGTAATGTGAACATTAACGTCATCAAACAAGAAATATATTACCTGTAATGTCCTCCTCTTGTTGTCCTCAGTATGTATCCACGCTCTTAACGTCAATTCATGAATGAAGATTTCAGCAGCCTTAGCAAACAGCATTGGCGCCTCGGCACTTATCATTTTAACATCTTCATCTAATTTCATTATCTTCTTGATTCTGGCTAAAGGCAGTGCTTGCGTTTTCAAGTCCATCTGTAATGAGGAAATTCGGCTTAACGATCTGAACAGGTTTATTAATTTGAAGAACTGGGAAAAAATTACACTGGTGCGGAATGAAAATTAGACGTTTTGCCTAATTTCATTGTCGTACTCACCGTTCCAATCTTTTTTATTTCATCTGTAACACGATCCCAAAATGTTGCCAATGCTTGATGTGCCTCCGATTGCGCTTGTGGGTTTGAATTACCATCTGAAGATGCATCAGGCTCACTCTCCCCTTCAGCGCTGGAATCAACAAAATGTAAATTTATTGTGTCGTCCAGACTATGTCAATCTGTCACGCTTATTTACAAATATATCCTGACAGTGCACATCCGACATTGTTATGACAATCATACGTTCTCACGTCAAAATGCATTTGTCAACCACATGTATTTAAAAGGTTATAAACGTGTTACACTCTTGGCCATATTGTCAACAAGCATACGTACGTATTTACGAAGAAAACGGACATGATTGGTGGTGTGCACACTTCCTTATCAGTTTTATTTATTTGCAGATATGTAGTTACAGCATTTTACATAGTAGAATTACAAAACCCGCGTTTGTAAGAACTGTCCCAGCACCAATCACTGCGAATATGAGATACTCTCCAATCACCTAACAAAATGGACACAACTAGCGATCTGAATGGTCAAACCTAGTCCATAGAATATGCTGGCACACGATGTTCGAACATTGGCCACAAGAGGGCAGCCATGTAGCGTATGCGGATACGCGCTGCTGGAACGTTAATGTATGCGGATATCATCGGGAGCATGCAATAAAATGTGCGAAGATGGGGAAGTAGCAATGCATTGAAGGTTTTGTTGCTATTGATACGAAGAGTGAATTGCCTCTTAAAGTTTTATTTGTCGTCCAAATAAATCGAACTTATAATTATTTGTTCACTCATGCATTTTTTTCAATGACAAGTTTATCTAGTTTTGTATAGTATTTACAAAAGCCATATATATATACTTGTGAGTGTATAATGTTCTGCCAGACATTTGGTATAATTTGAACTGGATTTCGAAGAAGGGTTGGGAGGTAGGCAGAACAGCAGTTTATAAAGTTCGAGGTAACAATGCTGTTTTTCCTTCGGGAAAAGAAGCAAAACTATGTTTGAACGGGCACGAGAGTGAGATTGACTCCATCCCCGAGGACTTCGTTTTGGTGACGGATTGATCTGTAACGTAGCCTGAGGTCTAGGTTAGGTGGAAGACGATAATTTGTTTGCTGTTTGCCAGAACCAGCAAATGTGAATGCTAGGTAAAGTTCGCCAACACACTGCCCTGTCGCGTGACCTACTGTGTATGCTAACACTGTATTTTAACACACTTCGCCATCCATTTTAATGGACTTTTCAGTATAAAAACTAAATCAGCAAGGTAGATTCAGGAAATGCATATTATGTAATGGTATTTTGATGCAAATAATGCACGTACACCATACATAAACTTTAAAACATGGGAGGGGAGAGGAGTAGTACTGCTTAAATACATACCACCCATCCCCCATCCTTTTTTTCTTACCAGATTTTTTTTTTCGTAACTGATGATGTTAATTAAAAAGAAAAGTGCTGTTAAAGAGTCACTGTGCAGGAGAAAGAGAAGCCCAAGCATTAAATTATCTTCCCGTAATATTAGAAAATAACCGAAAACAATGTACAAATTTTTGACACAGACACTATGTACCTTTGTTTTTACCGAAATAATATATTTTCAGAAGGTATTTTAAAAAAGTGCACATTGAAAATGCAACAGCTGTGATGAAATCCATTTAAGTAAATACAAACAAATTTATTTCCTGCCTGATGGCACACACTGTTAATCATTAGTTTTTAAGCTTTCCCAAGCATTTTGGTTGTGATGAAGTTCCATGTACCAAGGGCGTTGTTTCGATTTTGGTGTTTCAGTGCTCTGTAAAAGTCTTGTTACAGTATCATACCTCCCAGTTTATCTTCATCTACTTCGTTTTTGCATGCATGTAAATAGATTTATCCACAATGGACACTGAGCCTGCAGCCGTGGTTAAAATATTGGATGCTTTGCACTGTTACTGCTTTTATTATTATTAATTTAAAGGCACTCCAGTTCTTCCATGAACTAACTTTCGAGCCACAGCATGCTTATCTTCAGATGTTACGTATTTACAGGGAGTTTATGTTCTGTATCAGATGCAGCTAGTTGCTGGAATAGAGGATCCAGTGAAAATAGTTGGAATTTATATATAGCTTACTTGTTATGCATAAAAATAAAGGGAAGTGCTGTTATTATGTTACATATAACTTCTGGAATTACATAACGTCTAAGTAACAAAATACCACCGCTAATTTATTTATTTGCATAACAGCAAAATCTGTATAAATTCCAAGCATTTTCACCAGCACCATGCTTCCAGCGACTAGCTGCTCCTGATATGACACACAAAGTGCCTGGAAATACGTACCATGTGAATATGAGGCTGCTACAGATTGAAAGTGAACTGACGGCAAAATGAAAGTGTATTTCAATAAAACATTACAAGGGGACCCATTTTGTAATGTGTAAACAGTTTTTTTGTGATACTACTGCATATTTAATCTATGTGATCTTAAGACCAATCCCTGCCATTTCCTCTTCATTTTGTCCGACATAAGTTATTGTTGTAAATTGATAAGAGTACCTGTCAGTAGTGAAGGCATGTCAACTTATTCACTTTATTGCCATAGTCAATAATTATAAGAGAATTTTCCAAACGTGCTACATTATAGGTAACTTTGTCACCCCAACCAGGTTTTTGTTTTTTCCTCCCCCCCCCCTCCCCCCCATTTGTTGGCTTGTCACCTAACAACAAAACTGTGAGTATATGCACCAAAATGTGATATTACAGCAGCCACTAACTTTGTCACTGGTCAAAGCCAACAACTTGTACTGAGTATTTTTCTTGACCCATGACTGGTCTTCACTTTAAAAAGTGCCTCAAGAATAAATTATCTCTGCAATTTTAAATAACGTCATTTGAGCTATCGGAACTGTAGGAGACCTGCAAATTGTGAAAATCAGGAAACATTTGTATTAGCCTACTTATAAAATACAAACAGAATAGCTATCCACAACAGGAGTAAAATCAAATTCAAGGATAATGATATGTATTGGAAACAGTATGCTTGATGAGAGCCAATTACTTAAAATAATACATACTTCCAAGCTTCCAGAACTTTGACAAAAATAGCCAAAAATATTCTATGCTTTTATAGGCCTTTCATGCTGTTTCATTTGATAATATGTTTCTTTAATCGGTGTCATGTGTTTCACATACTTTAATTTACTGTACAAATGAACCATCTTCCACTTGCAGACTGAGCACTGCAATTCTTTATAGGTCCTATTGGAAATCGTATTCAACGAACTTTTTCTCTTACCCACCTAGCCAATTACAAGGGGCTACTCAAATTTAAAGAGAATTAAATCTGAAAGATGTAATTGGATTCTGTCATATCCACTTAGCATTAACTGGGATGACAGAACAGTAGCAGAAAATATGCGAGAACCAATTAGGGAGTCACTCCTTTATGTTGTACCTGTGGACTGAAATTTATCTGGCCTCTCATTTACATGCACTTTTAATAAGCAAGTTTCACATTAAAGTGTATTCCAAATGGAAGCTGTAATATTATGTATTCTGTGGTGATTTCTGTTAGATCTTTATCATAATCTGTAAAATTATTTTAAAGATAGCTTTTTTAACTCCTTACATGGCACTGACTTAAAACACTGATGCTATCTGCTTGTGAAGAAAGTCATACAATGACAAGACAATCTTATCAAGTGCTAATCAAAATGCACTTGCCTCAAACCAAATGCTTATAAGATTTCATATATATCTGCAGACAGTTAATGATATTTTAATGTATTAAGATTAAAAACAATGGTTACAAGGCAAATAACATACATGACATTTTAATTATAATCATGTTAAAAAATCAAAATGCTTACTGAATTACGTATGATTTCATTCATTTACTTAACAACCTTGCAGTATGACTTTTCGAATTCACAAATTAAGAGAAGAAGGTATCCTGGTTACATTTTCGGTAACCTTGCCAAAATCATTAATGATGTGGATTATAAAATTTAACTTTGGAGGCATAGGTATTATGATACGAATTGCTCACAACTTGAATGGCCAGGGCTGTACTGATAGTGATGGAATTGTAGTATGGTGTTTGACTTAATTTGATACTTAGTTTGTTTCTGATACTGATGCACCAAACTCATTGAAAATTAATGTTCAGAGGTATATACAATGCAAAGATCTGAACTGAACTATATGAAATGCTTTCACAACAATTCGATCACAGTGTACAGCTTTTTGACTTCAAGGTAAAATGTCTGTGGTATCTGCATACTTTCACTCCCTGATCTCTGTGTTCACTGTTGTCTGGAGCAATGTATCCATAATTAATGTAGTGTCTATTATGCCAATGTCTGCAATCCTTGGTCAGAGACCTAAAATTTAAAGACCAGAGTTCTCATATTTGTGTGTCAGTACATGTATTGTGCAGTGTTTACATTGTAAATAAGCCCCTTCATGCAGTACATATCGGATAATTATATGAAGCGATACAAAACTAATATTTGCAGTTTAACATATCATTTCCTTCTTTTTGCAAGCAGTTCTTATAACTGTTTGAACTGAAATTTTTAAGGCAGCAGTAGTCAAAGTCAGCCATAATTTTGTGAGTGTAAGATGTTGATAGTTCTAATGACAACTAGATCTTTGTTTAAGAACATTCTACAGCTTTCTGATAAAAGTAATTTTAGCATATTATGTACATTGTAATCAGTTGGTACATTCTTGTATAGTTTAAAAAATGATTCAAAAATACTCTTTGCCATTATGTTCCTGCTTACTATATTTATTGCATGATGTAAATAGAGGTACAATTTTCATTACCTCATTCTAGCTCTTTTCTTCCCCTTCTTCCCAAAGTGTGAATACTACATGACATGTATAGCATAATTTCTTGTAAGTGACTTAGAAGTGTAAATCAGCGACTTACAGTCTGGTACAAAAAGATTTTAAAATTATTTCAACATCTTTATTGTAAAAACAGATAACAAATTATTACACTCGCTTCGATCAACAAGTACTGCAGCAACACAGTTAATGATGGTCATCAGCTGGTTGTTTCACCCAGAATCCATGAGGAGCAAAGTGTTCATGGTGTCCATGTGTTGTAGGTCCTCTGTACACCTTGATCTGCACTCGACCATAGTGACCTGTGGGAAAAAATACCCATTTTTATATGGAACACACATGCATTCAAGTATGGGATTATGTCCAAATTATGACTGCGATCCTTTGGCATATTTTAATTTAGTCTAGGCTAAAACATCTGTTGTCAAGACTGTTAAATTTTGGAGTTTTTGCTACAAGTAAAGGTACAAAACACACAGAAAAGACATACATGAAATTTTGAAAATGCCTATGGCAATATAACATGTTAAATCAAACAATGGAAACTCCAGGTTGCAATATCAACAATATAAGGAAAAGTTACATTGCTACTTACTGTAAAGATGATACATTAAGTTGCAGACAGGCACAATTAAAAGACACTTACACATTAGCTTCCAGCCTCAGCATTCATCAGAAAAATGGAGAGAAACAATCATAATTCATTCACACGAGCGTACACTGCCAACCCCCAGCTAATGTGTAAGTTTTTAATTTTCCCCATCTTTATGGTAAGCAATGTGTCTTTTCTGTACATTGTTGATAGAAAATGTTAAATACAGACAAGATATTCCATTCATCTTCTCAGTTGCTTATACATTGTTTTCATTACATTTACTGAAATATTTCTGGGCTATTATGTGTTGTGATCAATTTTTTTTTTGTGATAACATGTTTTATGCCAATCTGCAAAGTATATTGTCAAGTCATGTCTGTGAGTCACTGCTCGCAGTGCCTTACTGCTGACTGAAGCGACATTTTGTAGCAAGATATATCCACATTGTAGTGTGATTATCATGACCTATTTCTGAAATCTGAGCACAGCTAGCCATTGTCAATTGTAATCTTTCATTATCAAAACTGTCCAGCTGAGGGACTGGTGCACTTCCTTTCAGTCACAGAAGCCAAATACCACTGAGATGAAAGCCTTCCTCTGTATTATTATATGATAACTGGGAAAATGAAGGCATTCAATATAGTGATATCTGACTTCCAGTACTAAATAGGAAGTGCACCGATCTCCCACTGTGAGATAGTAGTAGTAGTGTACAGCAACTAACAGTGACCAAATGCAATTGAATTTCAAGAAAACACGTGATTCTATGTTCTGGTGCAGATGTTACAAAATGAAAATTCATCCAGCAGCAAGGCTCTTTGTGTACTGAAACAAAGTCATAACTGTCTTGAATTTGTCCTCCACAGACTATGATGAACCATCAGAAGTATCTAGAAAACCCATTCAACTATGTCATAATATATGGCAATAACATAACATTTTGTGACATAAAATCATTTTCTTAGTAAAGTATTTAGGTGACAGTATGAAACTCTAATATAAGTGCATATACAGTAATGAACCAGATACATGACAGTATAATGTTTTTCTTTGTTGAACAACATAATTAAATTTTCCAAAGTGATAACTGAACTGCGCAATAATTGTTTCTTTTACTTAACAACTCACCATGACCACTTGCAGCTGTTTCTAAATCTGAAGCACCTCTGGCAATAACTTGAGGAACAAATGATGATTCATCAACAACTTGATCATACACAGGTACAAGTTCTACTCTTGCAGCTGAAACCAGCCCAACACACACGCAGACAGCAACACAGGAAAGAATTGCCTGTTGACAATTGAATTTTGCTTACAGAATTTTAAAATGAAATTTGCTATAAGCAGTTGTTATTGAATTTTGTTATTAGCAGTATTACAAGACTAGAGTTAGGCTTGAGCTGACACAAACTCACCAAGTGGTTCATGATGTTGTCTGTTGTGATCTCCCTCTTGGAATGCATGACAGGAGATGCTATTCTGCCTCTTATATAGCCATGAAAATCTGAAGCCAAGCACAGAATGGTACGCTTCTCATGCAAAAACTGTTGCCTGATAAAACAAGAGGAGAGAGTTCACTCTTGGTGCAAAAAGCGCTTCCAACAAATGATGACTACTGAAAATCTGGAGCTGAACATCAGGAAAGAAAAGTGAAATCTGGGCAAGGAGAGTGAAAGTTTACTGGTGAAGCCACACAGTTTTGCTTCACTGGCTACGGTTTAAGAGAGAGCTATTCCAGTACTTCAGAGACAGAGCAGGTGGAGTGGGGGGCAGTGTAGGAGAGAGACAATGATAGTCTGCAAGCACTGTAATTACAGCCAACAACTTTGCTAAATATTTATTAGTTTCAGTAATGGGGCTTTTCTTGCACTTCCAATAGACAATGGTTAAGCATGTCTTATCAATAATGAGAGTGATATTTTTATTGTAGTTTATGTAGACAGAAGAGTACATGCTGAACTACATATGCTTTTTGAATTTCATAATACCAGCCTAGATTAGCATCAGACAGTCCTGGAACAGCATGCATAATAATGTTTTTATCCTTAAGTCCTTTAGTACTCTACTTTGAGGACTAAGAACTGGGTATACAGCTCTGATGCAGCAAACTCAGTGCACAGTATTTTATATTATTACTTGTATTTATTTATCTGTTGGTCTTTCTACCAATATTAGCACTGAATGTTACAGATATTGAACATGTCATACTTTGCAATTATGCACTGGCTATTCTTAAGGAATTCCTTAAATAACTACCTGAATTTAACATCAATTATAATCTTTGGCCTAATATAACACTTAAGATATCAAACAGAAAAAATTTCCTATGTTGTCATGTTCTGTCCTGCAGCTTTGAAAATGAGTTAATGTTGCAGTTCGGAAAAGTGCCCACTCATAGAGAAGAACTGCATAACCTTGTTAAAGGGATTACACTTCTTCAAGTATTGTAGGAATTCCATAAGTACCAGCTAAATATGAGTTTCGTTTAGTTATCTCGTTGGTCTCACAACTGCATCTCCGGTGCCAGTGCCAATGAAAATTTTCTTGGAACATGATTTAACTTTATATTTGGTAGATGCAGGTTTTATTTTGTCATATTTTCTGCAGTGCCACTAAAGAAATTGTTAATAGGTTTGCCACTGCTGAATTGTTACTGGTGTATACTGAACTGATTCAATATGGTATCATTTTCTGAATATGCAGTTACTGATAAACTTAGATTATAAGAATTGTTACTACTTTCTTTCATTTCTTTTTAGTTGATACTAAATATAACTGTGTCCCCGTTTTGACCTCTCCAATATGTCTTGTACTGATATGATAAAAATGGACCAATAAAAAATCAAATCATATATGCTAATATATTTACGTAATTGTTGTAGTGTATTCTTTCGCAAGCCTTAACATTTTATTTCATACATGGTTTAAAGTAAACTTGTAACCCTGGTTAAGCACTGGTTTGTTTCAACATTTTGAGTGGAGTCTTTTTTTGTGGCTGGAGGTATCCGTGTATTGTATTAACAATAAACTGTCACTATATTGCTTAATGATAGTCACACTTACACCATCAAAATTTAATTGAGTTAATTTTTAAGAAAGCTGCTACTTTGAAAAAAACTGTGCCTCTTCAGTTTTAGTTTTATAGCTGCTGTTAATCTGTTATTAGTAGTGTAATATTTAGGCCTATTTGTCTACAAAGGAGTTTTTTTGAAGAAAATGTTTTTGCATCTATAATTGATGACTCCTATTTATAGTACATTATTACCTTTCATACATCTTTATAACAAAAAAAAGGAAAGAAAATAAACCTTTCAGTCTCAATATTCAGATGATCTGTGGAAAAAGTGGCTAATGAGATTTGTTTTTAATTTTCTTTTAAATTAGTGGTGATTATTAATTATCTTACCAACAGAACACGTAACTCCATTCTTAACTGTGAACAAAGAGGCTAAGTCTACAAGAAGATTATTTTTGTGACAGTGTAGAGCACAGCTCAGTTGAAATTGACTGTTACTGTCAATGACAGAAACCATTAAGGAATAAATGTACTGGAGAGTGAATGCAAGAATTTTATGATCCTTAAATAGGCTTCTGCAGTATGTTTGTTATCTACTTTACACAATATTCTTATTGCTCCTTTCTGCTGAACAAACATTTTATTTACTTTATGTGCACTGCCCCACAAGATAAATCCATAGAACAACAGGAACTGAAAATATACAAAACAGATAAGAGCATAAAATGCCGAATTGAGATTTTTGATTAATTTATCCAGGTGTTGACCCCATTGTAATTTGTTATACAGATGAATCCCCAGAAATTTCACACATTGTGCATTATTGAGTGAGTGTGTGACCATTAATTTCTATTTCTGAAGTTAAAAGATCATTATTGTTTGTTTCAAACTGCATTATATGAGGTTTTGTGAGGTTAAGATTTAAACTGTTAGCTGTGAACCACTTGTAGGCCTGTTCAGTTGTCACCTGAGCTGTGTCTGCTAAGATTTATTTGTACCCTCGATTAGATTGATTGTGTCCTCAGCAAATCTTACAGCTTTTGAATTTCCCTTAAAATCATTGGAAGATCATTTATAAAGATTAGAAAAAAGAATGGGCCCAGTACTGATCCATGTGGCACTCCACATGTTATGTTCCTCCAATCTGAAATTATTTTCATGCCCGAGATACAGTGTGTTAATGAGATCCTCTGCTTTATGTTATGGACGTGAGATTCCATCCATGCAACAGGGATGCCATTAGCACTCTAACATGTAAGTCTCTAAAGTAAAAGCTAGATTTTTCATGTACATATTTTTTTCATAAATACTTCACAATTTTCTTTGCATAGCTATTAAATAAGTTAATAATATCACTGAAAAGCCTATGAGTGGTTTTTGTTATGGTGACGCTCACTATATACACATCGAAACAGATGTGTGGTATACTTGTGTAAGATGGCCAGTGTGTCCTTAAACTTGTGATTTCAATGATATGTTTTTTGTAGCCCCATTTACAATAATCTGGTCCATGAATTGGTTATTATTTTAGTCAGGGTACTCACTCTATTACATAGATAAATGCTTTCATGAAATTTGCACCTTTAGTGAGAGAAATGTTCAGATCCCCACTATGTCACAAATTTCTTATTTTAAATGATTAATGGAAAATCTCATATAAAGATGTGAAACAAATACTAACAAAGAGAGAGAGGGGCTGGCCAGTACTTACCTCAGCTCAACACGGCCGATTGATACACAAAAAACAGAACCGAAAATTTACGTTCCTAGCTTTCGGAACAAATGTTCTTTCATCAGGGAGGAGAGTGCTTTCGGAACAAATGTTCCTTCATCAGGGAGGAGAATGGGGAAAGAAAGGGAAGAAGGGAAAGTAGATTCAGTTACTCACAACCCAGGTTATGAAGCAACAGGGAAAGGAAAACAGGGAGGGTAGCAAGGATGGAGGCATGGTTGTCAGAGGGAAGCCAAAGATATTCTACTGTAAGTACTATGCCAACTTCAAACCAAAGAGGATGCATACAGCAATAAAGAGGTATATAGTATAAAGATAAATACAACTATGTAGGATGAAAAGATGCGTGAATGGCTAAAGAGGAAAGGGAAAGAGGAGAAGACTGAAGAGTAAATGGGAGTGAGGTTGTTTAACGTAGGTTCAGTCTAGGGGGATGGCGGGATGAAAGGATGTGTTGGAGTGCAAGTTCCCATCTCCGCAGTTCAGAGGGACTGGTGTTGGGTGGGAGAAGCCAAATGGCACAAACGGTGCAGCAGGTTCCTAGGTCCCTAGAATTATGCTGGAGGGCATGCTCCGCAACTGGGTATTGGGCATCTCCTAGGCGGACAGTTCGTCTGTGTCCGTTCATGCGCTCAGCCAGTTTAGTTGTTGTCATACCGATGTAAAAGGCTGTGCAGTGCAGGCATGTCAGTTGATAAATGACGTGTAGTTTCACACGTGGCCCTGCCTTGAATTGTGTATGTCTTACCAATAGCGGGGCTGGAGTAGGTGGTTGTGGGGGGATGCATGGGGCAGGTTTTGCAGCAGGGTCGGTTACGGGGGTAGGAACCGCTGGGTAGAGAAGGTAGTCTGGGAACATTGTAGGGTTTAACAAGGATGTTACGGAGGTTAGGGGGGCAATGAAAGGCAACTCTGGGTGGTGTGGGGAGAATTTTGTCAAGGGATGATCTCATTTCAGGGGTTGACTTGAGAAAGTCATATCCCTGGCGGAGTAATTTGTTGATGTTTTCAAGGCCAGGATAATATTGGGTGACAAGGGGGATGCTTCTGTGTGGTCTGGGGGTAGGAACATTGTTGTTGGACGGGGAGAAATGTATTGCTCGGGAGATCTGTTTGTGGACAAGGTCTGCAGGATAGTTGCGGGAGAGGAAAGCACTGGTCAGGTTATTGGTGTAATTGTTGAGGGATTCATCACTGGAGCAGATACATTTGCCACGAATACCTAGGCTGTAGGGGAGGGAGCGTTTGCTGTGGAATGGATGGCAGCTATCAAAGTGAAGGTACTGTTGTTTGTTTGTGGGTTTGATATGGACAGAGGTGTGGATGTGAGCTTCGACAAGATGAAGGTCACCATCTCAACATCCAGGAAGGTGGCTTGGGTTTTGGAGAAGGACCAGGTGAAATTCAGATTCTAAATGGAGTTGAGGTTATGGAGGAAATTAAGGAGTGTTTCTTCACCATGAGTCCAGACCACAAAGATGTCAGCTATAAACCTATACCAGGCCAGGGGAAGCAGCTGTTGGGTCTTCAGGAAAGCCTCCTCCATGCGGCCCATGAAGAGGTTGGCATAGGACGGAGCCATCCTGGTTCCCATGGCCGTTCCCCTGATTTGTTTGTAGGTCTGGCCTTCAAAAGTGAAGTAATTATGGGTGAGGATGAAGTTGGTAAGGGTGATAAGGAACGAGGTTTTTGGAAGATCTTCGGGTGGGCGTTGGGAGAGGTAGTGCTCAAGGGCAGAGAGACCATGGGTATGTGGGATGTTTGTGTAAAGGGATGTAGCACCTATGGTGACAAGAAAGGTTTCAGGTGGGAGAGGAGTGGGAATGGATTTGAGGCGTTCTAGGAAGTGGTTTGTGTCTTTGATGTAGGATGGAAGTCTGCGGGTGATAGGTTGGAGGTGCTGGTCTACCAGAGCCGAGATACATTCTGTTGGGGCTTTGAATCCTGCTACAATGGGATGCCCAGGGTGGTTCTCTTTGTGGATTTTTGGTAATAGGTAGAAGGTAGGGGTACATGGCTCAGGTGGAGTGAGTAAGTCTATGGAAGCCTTTGTGAGGCCTTGTGAGGGACCTTGGATTTTTAGGATTTTCTGCAGCTCAGTCTGGATGGAGGGAATGGGATCCTGGGTAACAGCTTTGTAGGTTGAGGTGTCGGAGAGTTGACGCAGTCCTTCTGCCACATACTCCACACGGTCAAGTACGACAGTTGTGGAGCCTTTATCTGCTGGGAGGACTGACAATAGAGCGGTCTATTTTCAGCTCCTTAATGGCACGGGATTCAGCTGGGGTGATGTTGGGGGTTGTTGGGATGTTCTTCAAGAAGGACTGGGAGGCAACACTGGATGTGAGGAATTCCTGAAATGTCTGCAAGGGATGGTTTGGGGGAGGGGAGGAGGATCCCTTTGAGAAGGCGGTCGGAACTGTTCTAGACAGGGTTCAACACTGGGTCTAGTATTTGGGGGCTGTGTTTGGGTAGTGAAGTGATATTTCCAGTTGAAGTTCCGGGTGAATGAGAGGAGATCTTTAACCAGGGCAGTGTGGTTGAATTTACGCGTGGGGCTAAAGGTTAAGCCTTCTGATAGAACAGATGTCTCTGGAGGAGAGAGGGATCTGGATGAGAGGTTTAGAACTGAATTGGGACTGGTGATATGTGGCATTTGACTGTGGTTATAGTTGAGATTTGGTCTGTGTGGGGTATGTGCTGGGATGGGGAGATTGAATAGTTGGCGGTTGGTGTTTGTGAGGAATAGGGAGAGGGACCCCACTTCTTAGGTGTTGCACTAGCACTGTGGATAGTTTTTTCAGGTGGTGTGTGGCATGGAACTCAAGTTTGCAGCTGGCTTCTAGGATGATGTTCCTGAGTGTGTTCTCCAAGCAAGGGTTTGAGAGGTGGAGGACTTTGAAGACAGATAGGAGCTGTTGGGAGTGGTGGTTACATGAAGTAGTGTAGAGATTCAGGACAAGTTGGGTAAGGGCTAAGGATTGAAGGTTCTGGAAGTCCAGGAGAGACTGGTGGAAGGAGGAATTGCACCCTGAGATGGGAACTTTTAAGGTAAGTCTTTTAGGGGTAATTCCAAAGGTTAAGCAGGACCGGAGGAAAAGTATGTGGGATTGCATTTTGGCTACGGTGAATGCATGTTTCCGGAATGAATGTAAATAATGTGGTATAGGATTAGGGTACATAGTGGGTAACTGGTGGGTAGGGAAATTAAATAATTAAAGTTGAAATAGTAGTCATAAGAAGGAATAAAACATGGAGGGAAGGACGAGAAAGAAAGAAATTGTGTTGGTAATGTTCAATACCAAAGGAAGACCACTAAATAAGAAAAATACGGAAAAAGTTGACCAGACTAAGCAAGTATGTCCAGATCAGGGGAAAAGAACACACGTTGCTCAAAAACACAGATAGCAAGTGGCGAAAAATATCGCCAGCAACAAGAAATCGATGGAAATGGATGATACTGGTAGGTGTGGAAGAGATTGTTGGCAGTGATTGTTGGCTGGAAAACAGCGAATAACGAACGTTAAAACTATGGAATGTTAAATAAATACATCAATAAATAAAAAAAACCATCTCTCCCAACGCCCACCCAAAGATCTTCCAAAAACCTCGTTCCTTATCACACTTACCAACTTCATCCTCACCCATAATTATTTCACTTTTGAAGGCCAAACCTACAAACAAATCAGGGGAACGGCCTTGGGAACCAGGATGGCTCCGTCCTATGCCAACCTCTTCATGGGCCGCATGGAGGAGGCTTTCCTGAAGACCCAACAGCTGCTTCCCCTGGCCTGGTATAGGTTTATAGCTGACATCTTTGTGGTCTGGACTCATGGCGAAGAAACACTCCTTAATTTCCTCCATAACCTCAACTCCATTTAGAATCTGAATTTCACCTGGTCCTTCTCCAAAACCCAAGCCACCTTCCTGGGTGTTGACCTTCATCTTGTTGAAGCTCACATCCACACCTCTGTCCATATCAAACCCACAAACAAACAACAGTACCTTCACTTTGATAGCTGCCATCCATTCCACATCAAACACTCCCTTCCCTACAGCCTAGGTATTCGTGGCAAACGTATCTGCTCCAGTGACGAATCCCTCAACAATTACACCAATAACCTGGCCAGTGCTTTCCTCTCCCGCAACTATCCTGCAGACCTTGTCCACAAACAGATCTCCCGAGCAATACATTCCTCCCCGTCCAACAACAATGTTCCTACCCCCAGACCACACAGAAGCATCCCCCTTGTCACCCAATATTATCCTGGCCTTGAAAACACCAACAAATTACTCCGCCAGAGATATGACTTTCTCAAGTCAACCCCTGAAATGAGATCATCCCTTGACAAAATTCTCCCCACACCACGCAGAGTTGCCTTTCGTCACCCCTCTAACCTCCGTAACATCCTCGTTAAACCCTACAATATTCCCAGACTACCTTCTCTACCCAGCTGTTCCTATCCCTGTAACCGACCCCACTGCAAAACCTGCCCCATGCATCCCCCCACAACCACCTACTCCAGCCCCGCTACTGGTAAAACATACACAATTCAAGGCAGGGCCACGTGTGAAACTACACGTCATTTATCAACTGACATGCCTGCACTGCACAGCCTTTTACATCGGTATGACAACAACTAAACTGGCTGAGCGCATGAACGGACACAGACGAACTGTCTGCCTAGGACATGCCCAATACCCAGCAGCGGGGCATGCCCTCCAGCATAATTCTAGGAACCTGCTACACCGTATGTGCCATTTGGCTTCTCCCACCCAACACCAGTCCCTCTGAACTGTGGAGATGGGAACTTGCACTCCAACACATCCTTTCATCCTGCCGTCCCCCTGGACTGAACCTACGTTAAACAACCTCACTCCCATTTACTCTTCAATCTTCTCCTTTCCTCTTTAGCCATTCACGCATCTTTTCATCCTACATAGTTGTGTTTATCTTTATACTATATACCTCTTTACTTCTGTATGCATCCTCTTTGGTTTGAAGCTGGCATAGTACTTACAGTAGAATATCTTTGGCTTCCATCTGACAACCATGCCTCCATCCTTGCTACCCTCCCTGTTTTCCTTTCCCTGTCGCTTCATAACCTGGGTTGTGAGTAATTGAATCTACTTTCCCTTCTTCCCTTTCTTTCCCCACTCTCCTCCCTGATGAAGGAACATTTATTCCGAAAGCTAGGAACGTAAATTTTCGGTTCTGTTTTTTGTGTATCTATCGGCTGTACTGAGCTGAGGTAAGTACTGGCCAGCCCCTCTATCTCTTTGTTAGTATTTGTTTCATTTCTTATTTTAAGCAAGAGAAACTCAAGTTTGTTCATGAATTGCTTGAAGCAAGCCCACAGCCAGCAATAAAAAGTGTCACTTATAATATTTACGTCCATAACTTTTATGACAACTATTTTGATAATGTTTTTTGATGGAAAGGTAAAATAGTAAGTTCAGTGTTACATTTAATAAGTATTGCAACTGCTCCATTGTACCTGTTAGTTTTAGAATAATGTCACACAATATGAGGTTTGGCAATAACACAATCTTTATAGCTATTAAGGCACTGCACTTACAAGATCCTATTTCATGAAGTCAGCAGTAAAAGGAATTGTGCCTCAGTAATAAGTAAAAGATTGTTCACCAGCTGTAACCAATTTTCGCAGTAGACAGAAGAAAATATTAAGAAAAGTACAAGACGTTAAGTAAACACTTTGAGAAGAATCTTGAAGATGTCAGGCAAGAAACAAATACAGCACTATATTGATCTGCAAAAAGTGTCTATTTCCCAAACAGTTTACCTAGGCAATAGGATTTTACTATACAAACAGTTAAGTGAGTGATGTTTTCTTTTTGAATGAAGGTTCTCTTTATAATATGTCGATTTATGCATTAAATATACTTCTCTGTGTCCTTACAGCATTCGACGCCATTCATACTCTCTATTCTGCAACCACAATATTGGCTGCTAATGGGAAAAGAATGCAGAACTGGAGGTATCTGAAGGCGAGCACAGCATGAGGCAACAGAACATAGTTGAACTGCTTGGTTGATAAGTAATTCACAAAGTGCTAGTGTTGTTAATACAAAGCAAACATTGCATTATATCTACAACAACAGGTGCTGAAGTTGACATTTCATCAGAAAGGAACCCAAGGAATTTTGCAGGGTGAGAAAGAAATGACAAATGAAATGTTAGGGTTTCTGCAAGATGGGTCAGTGGAATGTGTGGTGTCATACACACTCAACACTGCAGTCAATGTACATGAGGAGTAGCATGATGGTGATGATATGATATGTGCTTAACAAGTGAAAGTGATATTGAAACAGGTGTTGACCCATGTAGTTCATCATCCTTGTCAGACAGGCAGCCATAAATGAAGGAAAGGACAATCATTGTCCAAGGAACAGGTACTAAACATAATTATACACGTGGAAGAACATCTGCAGCATAGGGAAGAAAAAGTTAGGAACAGATTTTGAATAAGCCCACAGCAATATGATCACGTAGTGTATAAGAAAAACTACAGGTATTCAATGGAGGACAAGGTGCACTTGTTACAAAAACTGGTGCTTATGCCTTTCAAGCATGCTGGATACAGTTTACAGGATGTGCATCAAATTGCACACGGCATACATTATGATGACTTCAAGGGAAGCAGAGGATGGTAGCATAATATCAAATAGTGCTGTAGAATTGGAAGACAAAATAACGAAATTTCAGACAAAGCATCAACTTGATGATGCACAGCAAAGTGCAGAAATGGAAGTGAAAATATGTAAATGAGGTAAACAAACTTACCCCAGCATCAATAAGGAACTTGTTTTCAACTCCGACCAGTTTGAAGAGAAAATGCATATGAAAGGAACACTGGAAATTAGAGGTACCAAGAGAGTTGTATCAGGATCAACTAACATCAATGCCTTAAAACATTCATATACAATTATGTGACTGTTAATCTAGATAGTAAATTGGCTGCGAAATTAGTTATTGTGCTGCAAGGAGTTGGAGGTGTTCTGCCCCTCACAATTCTGTCTCGTGCATGTGATCATGCAAGGGCGGTGGGAAATATTTGTGTCACAGCAAGCAAGAGTGGGAAAATGGGCACAAGAGAACTACAGCTGTGGCATGATCACTGCTTTTGGCCAATAGTTGGTAAAAATAACTTGCTTTTGCTTGATTTGTGGTCTTCATATAAAAATCATTCTCATTTAGTGGGAAGTATACAGCCTGAAAAGTGTGTGACATTGCAATTCATAGCAACTGGAGCCACTGTAGAAATTCAGCCTCTGGATGTGTCTTTTTTTCTGTGCCTATAAAACTTACATTGAAGTGCCAAAGAAATTGGTACAGGCATGTGTATTCCAATACATAGGTATGTAAATAGTCAGAATATGGCGCTGCGGTCGGCAACGCCTATATAAGAGAACAAGTGTCTGGCATAGTTGTTAGATCGGTTACTGTTGCTACAATGGCAGATTATCAAGATTTAAGTGAGTTTGAACAAGGTATTGTAGTCAGCCCACTTGTGATGGGACACAGCATCTCCGAGGTAGCAATGAAAAGGGGATTTCCTGTACGACCATTTCAGAGTGTACCATGAATATCAGGAATCCAGTAAAACATAAAATCTCCGAAATCGCTGCGGCTGACAAAGAGCCTGCAAGAATGGCACCAATGATGACTGTAGAGAATCGTTCAACGTGACAGAAGTGCAACCCTTCCGCAAATTTCTGCAGATTTCAGTGCTGGGCTACCAACAAGTGTCAGTGTACAAACCATTCAACGAAACATCATTGATATGGGCTTTTGGATCCGAAGACCCACTCGTGTACCCTTGATGACTGCACGACACAAAGCTTTACATCTTGCCTGAGCCCACCAACACAGACATTGGACTGTTGATGACTGGAAACATGTTGCCTGGTCAGATGTGACTCGTTTTGAAGCGGATGGACATGTACGGGTATGGATATAACCTCATGTGTCCATGGACCACGAATGTCAGTAGGGGACTGTTCAAGCAGTCCCAGGCTGGTGGAGGCTCTGCAATGGTGTGGGGCATGTGCAATTGGACTGATATGGGACCCCTGATATGTTTAGATACAGCTCTGACAAGTGACATGTATGTAAGCATCCTGTCTGATCACCTGCATCCGTTCATGCCCATTGTGCATTCCGACGGACTTGGGCAATTCCAGCAGGACAATGCGACACCCCACGTGTCCAGAATTGCTACAGAATGGTTTTAGGAACACTCTTCTGAGTTTAAACACTTCTGCTGGCCACCAGACTCCCCAGAGATGAATGTTATTGAGCATATCCGGTATGCCTTGCAACGAGCTGTTCAGAAGAGAGATCCACCCTCTCGTACTCTTGTAGATTTATGGACAGCCCTGCAGGATTCATGGTGTCAGTTCCCTCCAGCACTACTTCAGACATTACTCGAGTCCTTGCCATGTCGTTTTGCAGCACTTCTGCATGCTTGCGGTGGCCCTACACAATGTACCAGTTGTTTTGGCCCTTCAGTGTATTATCGCACTATCTGCAGCTACACCTTAAGGGATAGCTGGTCCCATGGTAAGCTCCACGACAGACTGTTTTGCATTTGGTTGCATGCCAAACAATTCCATCAGTTCTTATCACTCCCTTCCCCTCCCCCCTCCCATTACACGAATATAATTCTATATGCACTCTTGAAGAGTGGATATCTAGCTGAACACCCTGCACAGTTTGTAACTCTCAAGGAGTTTGTCTTTGGGCTTGTTAGTGCGAACTTTTATGATCAATGTGGTGCACTATTTTTCATGTGGTGTTCATGGTGCAAGTTAATGGTTTGTTTTGAACATTTCTTGAATATCAGTGGTGTCCATTTTGTGAAGTGTAATACATTCATTCAACTTATTACAAAAAATAGGAGCTTGGGGAGGCAAGGTAATACTTCTGTGTAATGGAGGGAACTCTAGGGAGGAGGGAAGTTGTAGGGAGTAAAAATGATAGAGGAAGACCATGGATTGAATACAGTAAGCAAATTCAAATGGATGTAGGTTGCTGTAGATACACATAGATAAAGAGGTGTGCACAAGATACGCTAATGTAAAGATCTGCAACAAACCAGTCCTCAGACTGATGAGAAGAACAACAACAGCAGCAGCAGCAGCATCTTGATTGTGAAGGAGGCTGATCTTTTATGAAACTGTTGGATTGAAGGTTTTATTATGTGAGGTACTTGCTTGAATAAGGGCAACCATGTTGAGGCTGAAACTTCCTGGCAGTTTAAAACTGTTTACCAAACTGAGACTCAAACTCGGGACCTTTGCCTTTCACGGGCAAGTGCTCTACCACCTGTGCTACTCAAGCATGACTCATGACCCATCCTCACAGTGTCAATTCTGCCAGTATCTTGTCTGGCAGAATTGACGCTTTGATGATGGGTCGTGAGTCATGCTTGGGTAGCTCAGTCAGTAGAGCACTTGCCCATGAAAGGCAAAGGTCCCAAGTTTGAGTCTCGATCGAGCACACAGTTTTAATCTGCCAAGAAGTTTTATATCAGTACACACTCAGCTGCAGAGTGAAAATTTCATTCTGGCATGTTGAGGCTGTTACAAGAACAATGGATTTACCACAGTACAAAGGTCAACTAATAGAAGTAGAAACATACACGTGTTCAGTAAAATAAATTAAGATGGAATAATATCATATCTAAAGTGGAAACCTGAGACATTTAGCTTTGGGTAAAAGCATCTTGAAGGAACTGTGGCTCAAGTTGAGATGAATAGTTGACCAAACACTGAATAGATATGTATCTACCTGAACAGTTCATGATAGAGGTAACATCGTTGGTACACAGTCTCTCCAACTGTGACTAATGCACATGAGTACAAAAAAAGCATAGGGCTTATTTTGCTGTCAAAAGAGCACTGTGTGAAGTGAAACCACCCTTCTCCTCCCCCCCTCCCCCCAATGGTTACCATAGCAGAATACACTACAGACACTTCCAACAGAAACCTGTGCCCAGTGGTTGAAAGAAACTGAGACACAAACATCTACAAGAATGGTAGCAGAAGCAATCTGCCAAAACTACCATCCAATAAACAATGAAGAGACAAAAGAACTGGTACACCTGCTTAATATTGTGTAGGGCTCCCACGAGCACGCAGAAGTGCCACAACACGACGTGGCATGGACTCGACTTGTGTCTGAAGTAGTGCTGGAGGGAACTGACACCATGAATCCATAAGAGTACGAGAGGGGGGAGGGGGGGGGGAGGATCTCTTCTGAGCAGCATGTTGCAAGGCATCCCGATATGCTCAATAACATTCATGTCTGGGGAGTTTGGTGGCCAGCGGAAGTGTTTAAACTCAGAAGAGTGTTCCTGGTGCCACTATGTAGGAATTCTGGACATGTGGGGTGTTGTATTGTCCTGCTGAAATTGCCCAAGTTTATCGGAATGCACAATGGAGATGAACAGATGCAGGTGATTAGACAGGATGATTACGTACATGTCACCTGTTTGAGTCATATCTAGACATATTAGGAGTCCCATATCACTCCAACTGCACACGCCCCACACTATTACAGAGCCTCCACCAGCTTGAACAGTCCCCTGCTGACTTGCAGGGTCCATGGATTCATGAGGTTATCTCCATACCAGTACACATCCATCAGCTTGATACATTTTGAAACAAGACTCATCTGACCAGGCAACATGTTTTCAGTCATCAACAGTCCAATGTCAGTTTTGACAGGCTAAGGTGAGACGTAAAGCTTTATGTTACGCAGTCATCATAGGTCATGAGTGGGCCTTTGGCTCCAAAAGCCCATATCGATGATGTTTCATTGAATGGTTTGCGTGCTGACACTTTTTGATGGCACAGCATCATTGAAATCTGCAGCAATTTGCAGAAGTATTGCACTTCTGTTATGTTGACTGATACTCTTCAGTCATCGTTGGTTCCGTTCTTGCAGGATTTTTTACCAGCTGCAGCAATGTCGGAGATTTGATGTTTTACCGGATTCATGATATTCATGGTATACTTTTGAAATCATCATAGGGGAAAATCCCCACTTAATCGCTACCTCAGAGATGCTGTGTCCCATCGCTTGTGCACTGACTATAACGCCATGCTCAGACTCGCTCAAATCATGATAACTTGCCATTGCAGCAGCAGTAACCAATCTAACAACTGCGCCAGGCATTGCTGACCACAGTGCTTCTGCCTGTTTACATATCTCTGTATTTGAATAGACATGCCTGTACCAATTTCTTTGGCACTTCAGTGTATGAGTACATAGCATATAGCCCCCAGTGACTGACACGATTTTCTTATTCTTATCGTCCATACTTTCTAACTTATAAACTACTTTTGACGTGCCAAAACATACTAGAACAAATAAAATGTCTATAAAATGCTATACACTACAGCGCACTTGCGGTGAGAGAGTCACAATTGCTAAAATCCAGTGCCCGTGGTCTCTGGCCTTCTGAGGAGCACCGCAGTTCTGAAACCACTGCATTCAGTGCTGTAGAATGTACTCTGTGCTAAAACATAATGAAGCATTTCAAACAGAACAAAGCCTTCCATCTCAACCAGGATGGACTCCAAAAACACCTATCATACAAGGCTTAACTCTTGCTCTTCATACATTACATCTGAAAATCAGTTAGGTGGATGCAGAATTTCTTGAATTCCAAAAAGCATTTGGTCCTGTACCACAACACTGATTATTAACAAAAATATTATCATTTGGCGTATCAAATACAATCTGTGACTGAAATGGGTGTTTCTCAGTAGGTGCCCACAGCATGTTATCATGGATGGAGAGTCGTTGACAGATATTGAAATAACTTCAGATATTCCCCAGGAAGGTTTGTTAGGGTCTGCACTGTTCATGTAGCACATTAATGACCTGGCACACAATATAAATAGCAATTTCTGACTTTTTGCTAGTGTCACAGGTACCTACATTGAAGTATTATCAGAAAAAAAAAAGTCCGCTCAAATATCCAGCTCTTTAAGATATACAAATTGGCAACTTGATTTAAGGCACAGTATCCAACAACTATAATATCAACAAGGCAATATTGGAATCAGTCAACTCATACAAATACCTAGGTGTAAAAATGTGTGTGGATATGAAGTGGAATGATCACATAGGCTTAATTATTCGTAAAACAAGTGGCAGTCTTTAGTTCAGTGGTTTGATTTTGGGGAAATGCAGCCACGGTACAAAGGAGATTGCTTTCTAACTGCTGGTGCATCCCTTTCTATAATGTTGCTGAAGTGGGTGGGGCACACAGTCAATAACACTAACAGGGGATATTGAGTGTGTACGAAGAAGGGGTGTATGAATGGTCATAGGTTTGTTTCACTTGTGGAATGGTGTCACAGAAATGCTGAAAAACCTGAATTGACAGACGTTTGAAAATAGAAGCCATGTATCCTGTTAAAACCTATTTAAAATGCACCAACAACTAGTATTAAGTAAGGGATCTATAAACATTCTACAAATCCTTACACATGATTCCATCAGGGATCATTAAGACTAGATAAAACTAATTGCAGTGTGCACAGAAGCAATCCATATGTGAATGGAACAGGAAGAGACCATAATCCTTGGACTTTGTAATGATTTGCAGAGTATGGGTGTGGATATAGATATCTTGTAATAAAAACACAGGTTTTGCTACTGGAATTTGGAATGCCATTGGAATGTGCTTAGTGCTAGCATTAGATGGACCAAGTTACAGAAGTACAAGCAGTTTGGCAAAAAAAAGTTATTTCATTTGCTCAAAATGTACAGACAAGTGTATTAGAAAAAAATTAACACCCTCTAAAGACTTTTGTTGACAAAATGGCATTAAGAAGTCCACTGTGCCCACTAAGTGCCCCCTCTGTTAGAGGTTTTTCAATTGTGGCATTCTGGATTGGAAAGGGGGCAGGGCCTTAAAACTACCAACCATTGCTGCTACAACACCTCTCCATGAGGAGCTACAACATGGGCTGCAGCATTATGAGAATTACAAACTACAGCACTGATAATTAAGTTGGTTTGTTTCCCCAAACCAAATGGCAAATATGTTACAGCATAAATGACATTTATTGCACTACATCAAAACTATTGTTCTTGTGAATAAGATGCTTGAAGACGAACACTTTAAGTGCTGTACGCATAAATTATCAGTGACTTTGTGGATGATATTTTTGTATCCCTGAAGATACACAAACACTGTTTGTTGTTTATGACACCCTAAAGTGCAGCAGAGTTAACACTAAGTTCAAATTTCATGCTTTCAAGGAAAGTGGGAGGAACATAAAGACTGAACAAAGTGTGGGAAAAGCCAAAGTCATCATGAGTTAGAAATAACATTCCAAACAGATACAGTGTGAAGTTCAAAATAACACCAAGGCCAAAGATAGCAAACAAGGTGTGAAGCAAGCAACAAAGTGACATATACTCCAGCAAACTAACTTGGCCATGTCATGGGCCATGCCTGAATAGCAAGTAGCTGCACCCACATTACACATGGTTCGTGCTTGCAGGAGCTGCAATGGACCTGGCATTAATGGTTAGTGATGCTGTAGAATCTATACTGGTCAGTGACTTCATTTCCTTATCACTGTTGCTGGCCATCAGGGACACAATAATATCACTCCCCTCTTACTGTCAATGCCTACTGCATGGGATGTCACCTGAGCTGGCGACACAGGGGTTGGAGAGCTGCTGGAAGTATCACATCTCTGTTGAAATACAACAAAATTATAACTGGTGCCTAGGGTACGTGACAATCACAGCTAAAGAACAAGTTTTAACATAACTTCATGATACTCATGCCTAGGCATATAAAGCATATCAACATAGTCTCTATTAGCGTGTGTGATGTGTATATTTACAATTACACTAGTGACCTCAATGAAAACAGAGCTCTCCTAAAAGATGTTCTGAAAAATGACTGTTGGGTCAACATCGTAATATGAGGTGCATTCAAAAGAGATAGAAACATGCGCATTGTTTTAAAATGAGGCCGCGTTCATTGTCAATACGTCCCAGAGATGGCAGCACCGTACGGCAGATGGAATTTTACAGCCAGTGGCGAGAATGAGAACTATTTTAAATACTTAAAATGGCGACGTTTTCCTTACTTGAACAGCGTGCAATAATTCGTTTTCTGAATTTGCGTGGTGTGAAACCAATTAAAATTCATCGAGAGTTGAAGGAGACATGCGGTGATGGAGTTATGGATGTGTCGAAAGTGCGTTCGTGGGTGCGACAGTTTAATGAAGGCAGAACATCGTGTGACGACAAACCGAAACAACCTCGGGCTCGCACAAGCCGGTCTAACGACATGATCGAGAAAGTGGAGAGAATTGTTTTGGGGGATCGCCGAATGACTGTTGAACAGACCGCCTCCAGAGTTGGCATTTCTGTGGGTTCTGTGCACACAATCCTGCATGACGACCTGAAAATGCGAAAAGTGTCATCCAGGTGGGTGCCACGAATGCTGACGGACGATCACATGGCTGCCCGTGTGGCATGTTGCCAAGCAATGTTGACGCGCAACGACAGCATGAATGGGACTTTCTTTTCGTCGGTTGTGACAATGGATGAGACGTGGATGCCATTTTTCAATCCAGAAACAAAGCACCAGTCAGCTCAATGGAAGCACACAGATTCACCGCCACCAAAAAAATTTCGGGTAACCGCCAGTGCTGAAAAAATGATGGTGTCCATGTTCTGGGACAGCGAGAGCGTAATCCTTACCCATTGCGTTCCAAACGGCACTACGGTAACAGGTGCATCCTACGAAAATGTTTTGAAGAAAAAATTCCTTCCTGCACACTGCGCGTGTGCTGTTTCACCAAGACAACGCACCCGCACATCGAGCTAACGTTACGCAACAGTTTCTTCGTGATAACAACTTTGAAGTGATTCCTCATGCTGCCTACTCACCTGACCTGGCTCCTAGTGACTTTTGGCTTTTCCAACAATGAAAGACACTCTCCGTGGCCGCACATTCACCAGCCGTGCTGCTATTGCCTCAGCGATTTTCCAGTGGTCAAAACAGACTCCAAAAGAAGCCTTTGCCGCTGCCATGGAATCATGGCGTCAGCGTTGTGAAAAATGTGTACGTCTGCAGGGCGATTACGTCGAGAAGTAACGCCAGTTTCATCGATTTCGGGTGAGTAGTTAATTAGAAAAAAAATCGGAGGCCTTAGAACTTGAATGCACCTCGTATGTATGCTGAATGTCATAGTTCAGTTGCTAAGCATATCTCCAGCACTAACAAATCAATCAATAAGAAAAGCATGATCTTAGTATAATTGATCTTTCCAATACACTTGTTATGTTCATTGCAGCTTTGCTTTGTATGTCTGACCATGAAGGTGCAAAGTGACTGAATTCGTGAAATATTTCTCACAGCCAAAACTGTTAGGCTACATGAAAGTGACTTGAAAAAGAACATGTCAAATTCTTTTGTATTGTCCATAATTAATACTTGTGATACTCTATTAGATTTCATCTGCCTTTGTAATAAAGATCACAACAATACTTCCACATGTAAAAAGAAAAAAAAGTTGAATAAAATTTCAGTTCATTTGCTGCAGCTGTATTAAAACGAAAATTAATTTATCATTACACGTTGTTGGGTCTGGTGGTCTAGTGGCAAAGTGGGTACATGGAAAGCGAAAGAGAGGAGGATTGAATCCTGGTTGCACCACAGAATTTGTCAGTCTGCCTTTAACCTAGCCGTCAACTCTCAATAATGAAAAAATTCACCAGGAATGACAAATGGTTTTGATTTCTGGTAGAATTACTGGGATAATTTAGGGAAATGTAAAATGAGATCGTGGTGTCTAGTGAAAAAACTTGAATGAGGCTGTTGAGCCACATGAAATTCTTACTCACATTCATTAATAATTCAAAAGATAGACCATCATATCATTACTATTAAAAAAGGCCTAAGATACATGAAGTTGCTGTTTCAAATTAAACTTCAGTCATATTGATACAGAGAATTATTTAATATTTTAATAATACTGAGTCCTTTGGCGGTTCACTCATAGTATTCTTTTCTAAATGTCCATCAGAGACTGAAGACAAAACAAGAGTAGAGACACATTTAGAATAACAATATTTACTGATTTTTCATAAAAAGTCATTTCTCAATAAATGTTCCATGAGTTGGAGGTTGCCCTGTTGCACTTCCAATTCTTAATTTTCGTATGCTCAGCTGCTGCTCTCTGTTGGCATTAACTACAATCATTTTTGCTATTTGTTTCACAATATTGTTCATAAAGTGCATTTCCATCAAGTGGAAAAATATTCTCTTGGCACTCTGCACTGACACAGTTACACACAAAATAAAACAGAAATGGAACATTTCAGCTGATTTCTCATCCCTTCTCTTATTCTTATTTAAAATAACTTTATTTCATTTCCATTTTAGTATCTTATTTATAATGTTTAAAGACATTCACTTGCAACTCTTTCTGGAGGAAAGTAAAAACTGTATGTTGCACCCACTAATAAAATTTGTTGTACCATGTCAGGGCAACATGCCTGTCAAGGGATCAGTGATGGGCAGTAGCATGATGGGGCTCAGGCTTTCTATTGTAGTGGAATATTTCATCCCTGGAGGCAGCTTGTCCATGCTTGCTTCACTGATATGGGCTGGGGATCCACTGAGATTGGAGGACAATGATCCACCGGTATGACATAGGTGCCCATAGGCTGCCATGACAGATATCCGCTTGGCACTGCAGTGGACCACACTTGCTAGAGTGAAGTTCACATTGAGATGGGGCAGGTGGTGGGCATGGGGGAGACATTCTATGCCAGCTGGGAAGCTAAGTAATGATGAGAGGCAGTGGCTGGATGGATGATGTGCCAAAGCTGTTGCGGGCATTTGGCCTGTTGTTTTAGGTACATGCTCTTGCCCTCTGTACTGTGTCAATGACAATGGCCGTCAGTGGCAGTACTCAGCAAATTTCATGTAGAGTGAGTTACATTATGGGATGCGAAAGGAAATTCATCTAACAAGTAAGATATACTGAGTAGTGGGATGATGATGTATGTGCCCACAACTGCAGTTATTGTTTCATCTTTTCTGGGAGCTTGGACTGGGGACTGAACAGTGAAATCATGGGTTTATGGTTTGTGATCAAATGGAATCTCATGCCATACAAGTAAATGTGCAAAGATTGATTTCATAAATTGTGGTGGCTCTAGTTTGGCAGGTATATGCAATTGGTTGGTCTATCTGTCAGTATTTTTGGGGGACAATATTGCACCAGACCAATAGTCCGAGGCATTTATCACAAGTGTAAGTGTTTTGTCTAATAGTAAAAGTCGCTAGCCATGGTGTGAATTTAAAATGCTGTTTCAACTGCTTAAAGGTCTTTTGGCGAGTTGTGGACCATACAAACTTGATGCCTTTATTTCATAATTGGTTCAATGGGTACATAATGTGGGCCAACTTGGGCATAAATTTCCCATAGTATGTAACCTTACCAAAGAACAAACTCAGTTCTTTCCGATTTTTGGAAACTGGCAATTTGTCTATGGCATTGATAAGCTCTGCTGTCAGTATTAACCCCAATTTGTTTAATACATGTCCCATATATTTAATCTGAGGTTGAAAAAAACTGCATTTTTTGAGTCAACAGTGGAGAGCATTGGATTAAAGTCAATGTACAAGTGATTGTAGAATCTGCAAGTGTTGCTCATGTAGCCCATAATGATAATGCCAACCAAACAGCTGGCACACTGTGGTATCTTTTGAATGAACTGCTCTTAATACTTTTGGAAAATAGTGGGAGCATTTGTGACTTCAAGTGGTTATCTATTGAACTTATTCATTGCAAAGTATCTGTTGTGGTTCCAGATCTACTGGCAGTCAAATTTGAGTCCACCAAATCAATTTTTTGAGGTAGTGGCCCTGATGTCTAACTTGGCTATCAAGTCTTTGGGATGCAGAATTGCATATCGATCTATATTAGACTGTGCATTTACTTGGCTTTGATGTCATCACAAATCAGTAGTCTCATTCAGTTTAATGATTACCATGGGTGAAGCCTGTTGACTTTATGCGATGGGAGTGATGACATTCATGACCAGCAGTCCATTGAATTCCATTTTTAAAACCTTCTGCATTCTAAAATTTACTGGCAAATGTGGCTGGGATGAAGATTCTACTGACACATGAGCAAAATATTCTTTTTCACAGCCCAGCAAAGGATCAAATAAATGCCCACAGTTTTGGCATAATATATCCGGGAATGTACTTAGAAACTAAATTAAATTGCACATTGATCTGGAATCTGACCAGTGAAAATGCATCTAGCCCAGAAAGGTTGGTCGATACTGGCAAAGCTACTACCAATAAATGATCTATATACATTCACATACTTATCTGTTGCACTGCTCTGGCCTTTGAGAGGTACTGAGCGATTATTATGTTATTTGACTTATAGTAGTGGCATGCATTGATGCCAATACAAGTTCAAATTGATGAGAGACACTGTTGTGCCAGTTCCAACTTGAAACTCCACTTTATAGGAGCTGATTTAAGTGCAATCACCAGCTTGCCAGAAGTTTCAGTGGATGCTGTGGACAATGACATGATCTTATGCAGTGGAGTGTTGTATTTTGGTGGTGATGTTAGAAGACTGAGACACACGTGAGCCAGAGGTTCTCTCTTATCGCAAACCTAGCAGACTCCTGTGCAATGCAGTGTCAGCGCTTGCTGCAACACTCAGGGCATAATTTGAGTCACATTTCCAGGTTTTGTTTACATGTACAGCATGGGGCTGAAGGAAACAATGGAGCAGAACAGCATGTTATTGTCGCTGCTTGCACTGATTGGGAATTGTGGTGAATTATGTGCACAAGGCCTTAGGCACCTACCAATGTTGTGGAGTGCTTATTACAAACTACTGTTCCGTTACATACATGCCAGCCTTTTGCAGATTTCTTTTGAGTTGAGTAACTGTTAGTGCTGAGTAAAATAGTGCTTGCTTCTGTGAATATTAAAATCCCACTGCTTACTGCGTGTGGCACTCTCTCTTGAAGTGGCGTTGCTTGGCAGCAATTCTCATGACCTGATACTTGCAATGACCAGAGGTGTGGTCCTTACTCTCCTGATGCGGAGTAGAGCAGGCCTCACAAGCAGTGACCTCCACCATATCAACCAGCACAGGCTCTGAAAACATCATGTGAAACTCAGTTCATACTTCTTCACATCTTGAAAGCTGTAGCTTAAAGTTGTATGGTAGCTGCAGAATTTCTCGCTGCTGAAAAGCATTTAACCTGAATGCATCTATGCTTATTATGGGAAAATATGATTTTAGGGGTACCATGCAAAATTTGTGACTTGATTGAGGAATTCTTAGTAGGGAGGACACAGTATGTTAACTTGTATGGAGAGTCATCAACAGGTACAGAAGTAACTTCAGATGAGTCCCTGGGAAGTACGTTAGAATTTTTGCTGTTCGTGATATACATTAGTGATCTCTGCATAATATAAAACTAACCTACCTCAGACTTAAGGCAAATGATGCAGTTATCTATAACGAAGCTGCAGAAATATTCAGTCAAATCTTGATAAGATTTCAATGGGGTGCAAAGATTGGCAATTATGTATAAAAGTTCAGAGCATAGGACACGTGATGTAGTCAGCCAACAGCAACATCGCTGTTAAGTAGCAAGAACACACAAACAGGAAAAGTTAATAGTTTAAATTAACATACATAGTGTTGCTACAAGAAAAGCAAAGCTTTCACATATAATATTGGTCTCAAGCTGCAAGAGAAGCTTTCACATATACTGTTGATCTTTCTTGCACGTGTTACACTTTAAGATATATCACACAAATGTGCGAGTAAAATTTTTAACAATGACATAAATGTCTGATCTCCAGGGTTCGAAATTCTTCAAGTGGCTCGTCATCAAAGAGTTGATTTTTAAATTAGAGTCAAATGCTCTGTGATTTAATAAATTCATGGTACATTCTTGGATATGGTTCAACTTACGTAAAAGGATATTTACTTTGAAAGTAATGCTTTTCAAACCACTATTCGCAATATTTTCCCTATTTTCCCGCGACCTGTTAGAAATAGGTTCGTTTCAGCAGTTGTCAGAGCGCGCAGATAACAGGCGACACGGCGCTTGGGTAGCTATCATGACATAGGAACCCGTATGTCGTACGTGTAAAACATTGAAAGATCATACATTATGTCATAAACGAAACATCAGAGGATACTGCAAGAGCATCGGAATTTCGTGAACCATATTAAAATGTGCACATTTAAAGTGCATACTTACTAGGCACATTCGTATGTCCAGATTCCCAATGCAGTAGACCTCGACCTGATATTAAGCTTTTCAGTGTGGTTTTCGGGACGTAAATTTTCTTGTAGCGCCAGTACTGTATTAATCATGCCTGGTTCTTTATTACGGCATAATGCCACACGTACTAGAAAATGAAAGCGTGCACTTGAAATGCAGCGAATAGTTGAAACTAGCCAGTACTGTGGAATTCAACATTTCGTTTCAAATACATTGACTGCCTCTGCGGAAAAGGTTAACAAAAGCCAAATTTCTTTAGCAAACAGACAAAAATAACTTCATTGTTCCGCAAGGCGATTAATGCTTGACTGTAGAAAGGGGAAATAAAATAAAATCTGAAACTAGTGACATATTTTAGCCTACCGTAATTATGTGAATGTGTTTTAATTCACTTGATAGCTCCCGGCCACAAATGTCCGTTTTGTTTTCATTTGAGGTGAGAGTTAACATGGGGAAACAGCAAAATCACTAAATGTAAACACGCGTCACGTGGAGACTACTCACTATAACTCAGACTGCTCTGCGCATCAGCCCCGGATCTATGACATTTGCGGAAAAAAAAATCGAATTTTCAAAATATGTTCATCTTGTAGCGCACATCTTTCTGAAAAGTCTGAAACATAAAACATATGTATTCGAGGAAATGTAAGATATATTATTTGGTCGTAAATATGCCAGAGTGCAGTGCCACGCCTCTTCATAAAGCATTTTTCTGCCGCACGTCCAAACTATATTCAGGAGAGTGGAAATTGAAATGCCCTGTGGTGCCTCTCCTGGTCCCAGTAGGCCGGTTTGACAGCCTGCCCCTCTTTTTTTTCTTTTTTTTTTTTTTTAAATCTCGCAATTAATAGCGGATGGGATTATTTGTAATCGAGAGAACAAGAACTCTTGAGAAAATCTGAAATCTTTATTGACTATTAGTTAATAACTTGCTGTTTTGTGTGACATAAGATTAAATATAGGATATATAAAACCAATACTGACACGAGATAAGCAAGAAATTACACATTTCTTCAAACCTTAGCTCCTAGCATTTTTTCTCTCTAAGCTTGCTACAGCTTTACATTGCGTGCTTTCCTTTCTGCGAAAGAATTTATTACCTCATCAAAGTTCGTCAAACGTTTTGCTACATGGAAAATCGAAATGTCGTTATCTAATACTGAAAAAGCTGTTAATACAAATAATACCCAAGACTGGTGTGGTTTCTTGATCTGATTACGTCTATTTTGTCATTGTCTGCTAGATAAAACAAAATAGGCCTTTCTAATATAGCAGCAATTTTGTAAAACACCAAATAAACGAGACTGTTTTGGCACAAATGGTCATTTTTATAACACGACAAAATATAATCGACGAAGTACCAATATAAAATGCGTATTAGGCCTACTACAAGCAAAAAGCTTTATGTTAGGAAATAGTTTCACATTTCATTCATAAGCACCAGCTTCTCAAGAATGAGATCGAAAAGTAGTTTTACGAAATTTTTATATAAATTTTGGAATTGTCTTATGCTTCCATAATTTGTATGATGTCCCCGTTTCTTCCCCTTCCTCATTCTAACAAACAATCTTGTTATCATCAATTCTGTAGCTAATGCTGCCACTGTCAAAATTTGTTCGCTGGATTAACTTCACTAACCCTGCCAGAATCACAGGTTTAGTTATCCCGCGATTATTTTCCGGTTAGGCGTTATTACGTGTTCGAACAACACGTTTTCCGCGTTGCTTCCAGAATAGAACTTACCCGGCTGCTAGCCGGGGACTGTATTACTGGTCCTTACTAGTGTAGCGATATGGCCAAAAATTTTCTGTTATAATTTCATTTTATTGGATAAACCGAGAAGAAATGCGTAATATTTCTCGCCTGTTATTCCTGTCAGTCGTTTATTTCCATTCTGGTAGTCTGAATCTATGGATTTCGCTAGTAATTATAACAATGTTGATCATTCGCAAACCCAATCAACCACATAATCAAACAGCAATTGGCATTCATCCTTTCGGCTTTAGTCCCTCAGCTCGTATAGCCCCGTCCCCTTTTGTATGCGGAAAGTTTATTTCTAGATGCGACGAGGATTCTCCTGACAGAGACATCACGTACACTATGCATGCGTTCAAAAGTCAACTTATGATTCATCCAGAAATCAGCTTAAAATGTGTTCAAAAATTAACAGGGAAGCGTTTCTATATCATATGAATAATCGCTAGACAAACGTGCGCTGGATGCTAGGCGCTTTGTGAAACAAGTTTTTTTCCCTCAAGAATATGAATTTGGCGCCCCCTTTTCCCGGTAGCACATCTAGCTGCTTGTTGCGACTGCTTACACAGCCAACTGCCACATTCCTGTAGCCAGAAGCGGGAGAATCTACTACTCAAACGTGACTCAACTGCGTATGCGCATGAGCCCGCGCGTAACTGCTAAAACAAATCGAATGTAAACAGTTGCGAGTTCACGCTCATTGGAGGCAATTTGTTGTTATGAAGCACTGCATAGTCTTGCCAAAGCCTTTGACACATTTTCAATTGGCAGACGCTTGCATGAGCCCTGCATGTCGTTGTTGTATATGGCGCATTTCCTTTGCAATTTGCCGGCCGAAGTGGCCGTGCGGTTAAAGGCGCTGCAGTCTGGAACCGCAAGACCGCTACGGTCGCAGGTTCGAATCCTGCCTCGGGCATGGATGTTTGTGATGTCCTTAGGTTAGTTAGGTTTAACTAGTTCTAAGTTCTAGGGGACTAATGACCTCAGAAGTTGAGTCCCATAGTGCTCAGAGCCATTTGAACCACTTTTGAACCTTTGCAATTTAAGTTATTTTCGTGTTTTTCTCTCGTTTATGTTTTATTGTTGAAGTATTATTCTGCAGTGGCGAGATACAGTAATATCCTTTGTTAGAGTGTCGGTTCTTACCAGTAAAAATTACAAAAAATTAACTTAAAACTAAAATAATGAAAAATTCCCGGAATTCTAAAATTATCTCGGGTTTTCCCGGTTTTCTCCCGGATGAAAATATTCCCAGGGTTTTCCCGGATCTCCCGGTTGTCCCTGGTCGTATACACCCTGTATAACTACCAGTATGTAACAATTTGTTGGGATATGAAATGGAATGATCACCTGCATTCAGTCATAGCTAAAGTGTGTGGCAGACTTAGTAGAATAGTACAGTTGGTGAGAGCTGATCCCTGGCAGCTGGTAGCACTGTTGCCAGCTTCGAACTCTGTGAAGTGCAAATGGTTGCTCACCGAAACAATAGTCATCTATAGGTCTATGACAACACATAGGCATTGCCACTGATATGTCTACAAAATTGTGTTACCTAATTTGTTGAAATAGGTGTGCAAAATAGCTACACTAAGATCAGTTCAACAATCAGGGATTGTCTCTTACCAACTTTTCTGTGAGGAAATGCAATCAGTTTCTAAGGAGATTGCTTACAAAATACTTCAAGATATGTCCTAGAATATTGGTCAAATGTGTGGGACCTGTACCAAATAGGACTAACAGGGGATACTGACAATATAAAAAGGTGAGTTGCATGAATGATCACAGACTTGTTTGACCCATTGGAGTGGGCAACAGAAATGTTGAAAACGCTAAACCAGACACAAACTATCCCATGAAAGCCTACTTATAAAGTTTCAAGAACTGATGAAGTGATTAATCTAGAAATATACTACAGCCTCCTACATATTACTCCTATAGGGATCATGAAGACAAGATTAGACTAATTATTGCATGTACAAAAGTGTTCAAGCACTCATTCTTCCTGTGCTCCACTCGTGAATGGAACAGGAAGGAGCCCCAATAACTGGTACAATGGGAAAGTAATCTCTGCCAGGCACTTCAGAGTGGTCTGTGGAGTATGGATGTGGATGTAGATGAAAAGCTGTTTATTCATATTTGCACATGGAGTAAGTCCTTGTCACCAACTTTTGCATCTCTGCAGATATGTAAACTTCATTTGCAGTGGAACTGCCACTAAGTTTAAATCTCATACTTTTGAAGAAACTGGTGGAAACTCATACCTCAAATAAGTGTGAGGAAAGCCACAGCCACCATGAGCTAATCATAACAGTCAAAACAAGTCTAGTGCGAACCTCCAAATATTTGCAATATACAGCAAACAACATATGGAGCAAAGGAATAAGTGACATACACTGCAGCATGGTTATGGTTGCACTCAAATATTAAATAGCTCTGCCCACAACATACATGTTTCACACCTGCAGTGGTCTTGGTGTGAACCTTGTGTGGATATAGCAGTTTAATCTATGTGACAGTGGTTTAGGGAGAAAGTAAGCTCATGTTTCAAAGGTAGACCAACAGACTGTTAAGCATGTGGTTGGCTCATGAGCATAACATGTTTGCATCGTTTGAGATGGTGGTCCAATGTGCCACCTTGTCTATTTGCCCTGAGAGTGAGCAGGTTGCCATTCCTTCGTCAGGCTCTGAGCAGGAACTTGGGGCAGTTGTTTGCTAATTATAGGGAGCGCCAATGTTGGGCACATTATGGAGTCTCTTAGGAAGATAGCGTTCAGGGCTGGAAAGACAGCCAATGTGCTGGGAGGCCTCATTCGAGATGTGGAGGTGGCCTTGTCTGTGGCTTTCAAGCGTACAGGATGAATTCATCTGCAAGTTGTGGTTCACGTTGGCACCAATGATGCCTGTCGCATGGGTTCTGAGGCCATCCTCAGTTTTTACAGGTTGCTGGCAGATGTGGTGAAGACTGCTGGCCTTGTACACAGGATATAAGCAGAGCTTACAATTTGCAGCATCATTCCCAGAGTTGATCTTTGGTTTGGAGACAAGTAGAGGGTCTCAACCATAGGCTTCCTCGTCTGTTACAGTCTTGGCTGCAGAATTCTGGACCTGCATTAATGGTTGGGGATTTGTAGGACTCCCTTTGATAGGTCAGCGGTGCACTGCACAAAGGAAGCAGTTACTCAGGTAGCAGAGAATTTGTGGAGTGCACATGGGGATTTTTTAGGCTAGGCCAGTAGTTTGAGGTACTCTCATGAATACTTGACAGTCAATGTGCATATAGGGAAATCAGACAGTGTATCAGTAAGCCCGCATCTCGTGGTTGTGCGGTAGCGTCCTCGCTTCCCACGCCCAGGTTCCCGGGTTCGATTCCCGGCAGGGTCAGGGATTTTCTCTTCCTCATGATGGCTGGGTGTTGTGTGCTGTCCTTAGGTTAGTTAGGTTTAAGTAGTTCTAAGTTCTAGGGGACTGATGACCATAGATGTTAAGTCCCATAGTGCTCAGAGCCATTTGAACCATTTTTGTATCAGTAAATTGTTAAAGTATTAGTAACAGAGTTCCTGAATTTACTGCCCACCAGGAATGTTCTCAAACTCAAATTATTCTTGGGACTGAGAGCTGGCTAAATCCCGAAGTAAAAAGTTCCGAGATATTTAGTGAGCCTTGGATGTTTATCAGAAAGACATATTATATGCTGTATGAGGGGTAATATTCACTGCAGTTGACAAGAATATTGTCTCTACTGAGGTTGAAATTGAATGTGATAGTGAAGGTATCAGGTCATGTATAACAGGTCTAGATGAAACCAAGTTAATTGTTGGATTTTTTACTATCCACCCAACTCCACTGTGACAGTTCTAGGCTCATTCAAAGAAAGTCTTTGGTCAGTTGTGCATAAATAACCAGATCATGCAGTACTAGTTGGTGAGGACCTTAACCTGCTGGGTATAAACTGGGACTGTCTTGGATTCATTGCAGGGGGTACAGACAGAGAGTCTTGAGAAATACTTTTGAACATGTTTTCCGAAAACTGTCTTGAGAAGCTACTTTGGCAGCCCACACATAAAGGAAGTATCTTGGACCTTGTCACTTCAAACAGGCCGGACTTTCTTGATGGTGTCAGCATAGAGACAGGGATTAGCAGTCATGATGTCATCATTACAGCAATTATGGTTACGAAAGTTAACAAACCAGTTAAGAGGGCTAGGAGAGAGTTTCTGCTAGGATGGAGTCCCAATTCAGTTCTACAAAGAGTATTCTACATCATTGGCCCATTACTTAGTTTGCTTTTATCATGAATCTCTCAGCCAGCACAGTGCCAAGTGACTGTAAAAAAAAGTGCAGGTGACTCCTGCACATAAGAAGGGTAACAGAATGGACCCACATAATTACAGATCAATATCCTTAACATTGGTTTGCTGCAGAATTTTAGAGAATATTGTGAGTCTCAATACGATAAATTTGCTGCAGACCGAAAAAAGCTCACCTCCATGGATCAGCACGGGTTTAGAAAGCATTGCTTGTGCGAAACCCATCTTGCTCTTTTCTCACATGGTATACTGTGAACTATGGATGAGGGGCAACAAGCAGATTCCATATTTCTATTCAACACAGTATCCCACTGCAGACCGTTAACGAAGTTATGTGCATATGGAATAGGCTCCCAAGTATGTGACTAGCTAAAAGACTTCTTAAGTAATAGAATCCAGAATGTTGGAGACAGGGGGTAACATCAGGAGTGTCTTAGGGAAGTGTGATAAGACTGTTGCTATTTTCTATATACATAAATGATCTGACAGGTAGAGTGGGCAGCAATCTGCAGTTGTTCAGTGATGATGCTTTAGTGTACAGGAAGGTGTCAAAGATAAGTGACTGTAGGTTGATATAAGATGATCTACACAAAATTTCTACTTAGTGTGATGAATGGCACCTGGCTATTAATGTAGAAAAATGCAAGTTAATGCAAATGAGTAGGAAAAGCAAACCCCTAATGTTTGGATACAGCATTAGTAGCATGCTGCTTGACGGAGTCATGCTGTTTAAATATCTGGGCATAATGTTGCAAAGCTGTGTGTAATGAAACGAGCATGTGAGGATTGTGGAAAGGAAGGTAAATGGTTGATTTCAGTTTATTGGGAGAATTTTAAGAAAGTGTGGTTCATCTGTAAAGGAGATCACATATTGGACACTAGTGTGACCTTTTCTTGAGTACTGCTCAAGTGTTTGGGATCCACACCAGGTCGGTTTGAAAGAATATATCAAAGCAATTCAAAGGCGAACTGCCACATTTGTTACCGGTGGGTTCACTCATCATACAAGTATTAGGATATGCTTCAAAAGCTCAGGTGGGAATTCCTGGAGAGAAGAAGATATTCATTTCGAACCTTGCTGAGGAAGTTTAGAGAACCAGCATTTGAAGCTGACTGTATTACTATCCTACTGCCACCATCATAAATTTCGTGTAGGGACCACTAAGATAAGATACGAGAAATTAGGGCTCATAAGGAGGCATATAGGCAGTCATTTTTGTCTTGCTTTATCTGCAACTGGAACAGGAAAGGAAATGACTAGTTGTGGTACAGGGTACCTTCTGCCACACACAGTATGGTGGTTTGTGGAGTAAGTATGCAGATGTAGATGTAGTTACTCAAAAAATGCTGCCTACCAAAAAAGTTATATAACCAGAAATGGAGGAAGAAACAAAATGAAATATTGTGGACTAAGAGGGTATGTGATGTTATTTTAGTAACTACAAAACTGCAAATTTATAAAGAACTTGGCAGTATAAGCCCACTTATCAGTACAGCATTGCAGCCCCTATGCCCTAGATGCATGCACTTATTTGGTCTAAGAGGGCCTCATTTAACTGGTTCTTGATGTCCTGTACACTGGCACAAAGTTGGCTTCCAAGCTGGTCCCACACATGCTCTATCGGGGACAGATCTAGGGATCCTCCAGGCTACAAGAGCACCTTAACATCATGATGATACTTCATAAAGACACATGCAATGTGAACAAGCATTGTCCTGTTCAAAAAGACACTATGAGGTATGACACAGGATGTCTGTGATGCACCATTGTGCCATTTGACGTCTCTCAAACACTGCCAGCCATGACCTGAAGTCATACCTGATAGCTCCTCACTCCACGATGCAGAAATAATACTGCTTTGCCAATCCAAAACACTGAATTAATGGCGCCTCTTCCGCAGGTCACTGCTGTACTTGCCAATGATGGTCATCTGGAGTTGAGAAGAACCATGATTAATCACTTAAACACAATGCTACGCCTTTTATCAGCAGTCCATGTTTCTCAGTGACAGCACCACTCTAAATGAAACCATTTCTGTTATAGTGTTAACAACAGCCTGTGCTTAAGACGGTAGTTCCATAGTGCGGCTGCTGCTAGTATCTGACCAATGTGCAGAATGACACAGAATGTTGCAAGGAGTTCATTACTTGTTCTCGGCTGGCAGGCATAGATGTTATAGTTATGATGTGCAAGGTGCACAATAGGCCTACCCCTCCTTGTGGTGGCCAGACATATTTGACCAGAACTTTTCCCCTTGAGTATGGCTGACCTCACAATCCCATTCAGTCCAACATAGAACCACCGACATATCTGAATGTGTCACAAAGTTAGATATTGCACAATATGACCAGCCGGTCAAATGGCGACCCACAATGAGGCCCCTTTCAATCTCAGTCAGGTGGTGATAACACTATCCCACATGAGTATGTGGCATCTCCATGTCCTCCCCAGTCATCACTCAACATCTGACATTGTTCACTCCCCTTATGTACCCCGCCAGGCCTGGTAACAACATGAATGCACTCTGGTAGCCATTCTACCTGGTACAGAGAACTGTAATGCCAATCATTTACATACCTGTCAGCAGTGTATACATGCCTTAAGTAACACTGAGATCTGACATGTCTTCTGGGTGCTTCACTTTTTTTGTCCCACAGTGTATCAGAAGAGTTTGTAACACTGTCAACTAATGTCACACGTACACATAAGATGTAGACTATTTTTTCAATTCCCTTGTAACTAAAGACTGTAAAGTAATACTTATGCTGAAATCCTGCAATTAACATTGACTATCATGTGCATGTATTGAATTAATTATTTTTGTGTTAAGAGAAGCAAGATGACTGATCCATACATAGGAAATATTAATAGGTAGGGTGATGTAATTATAAGTAAAAAAACCATGACTGCCTAGTTCTGGATTGGCAAAAATCAGTCGACGTCAACCTGATAATATTTTGTGTGCAGCTGGTGTGATCACTGGGGAATTAATAATACAGTTCTCATGACTATTGACGCTGTTACAGAGCACTTGTCATGTCGTGCTGAACCAGTGAGTACATGCGTAGTGCCAGCTGGCACTGCATGATGAAAGTGAGATTTGTTCCCTTTGCCCTCCCCCCACCCCCACCCCCCCAATCTTCTCGTTAGCCAATGTACTGGGAGTCAATAGGCAGAACTTGTGACCTCCACTCCCTGCCCTTCCCTGAGAATTCATTCAGGGTGTTGTTAACAAACTACACTTGAATTTATTCTGAATAAGCAAAAACTTTTTATAGCAGTTTAATGATAATTATTGATGCAGTTACTAAAAACTAGTTTTCTCTGTTAATAAACATTGACTCATTATGCATACATCATAGTGGGATCTGTAGAACACAATGAATAAACACACAGAAAAAATGGTCATATTCACCTCGAAGAAAGACCAATCACACACAGATCCTACAAACATGCTTCACAATGTCTAATTTTCAAACAGCACCAATCTACCTCAAATCGGCAAAATTCAGAGTTACTTTCAGCACAACACTGCAAATGACAGATGACAATAATTAACAACCAACACAATAAATGTTTTTGTCAGCCAATATTCAGGACATTATAACCACAACTGACAACCAACAATTGACAATATCAATTGCATGTGGATTCTACTGTGTTCACATTCCTGCTCAATGAACACACGGGAAGATGTGTCCCTCACTAGTACAGCTATATGTCCACGAAATATTGACCAACTGTAACATCTGACTTCTACACACTCATCTTGCATTTTTTGGTACCAGAGCACAGTCTGTGAAGCGACTTCCATATCCTTCAGTTTTCCAAATGACTAAAAGGGTTTCTGTATGACTAGAGTATACCATATAAGATAGGAACTTATCAGCTCTGTAATGCAGTAACATAATGCAAATGCTGCTGATGTCACCAATGTGGATGACTGTCGGCTCCAAACCTTTGCATGGACCTTGTCACATCCAACATGGTGTCCAAGTTTTTGACAGCTTGCCTTTTCTTCAGGTGGAAATCCACATTTGAATGTTGAATGGGCTTGGCTTGGACTGATTTTTCCAGCAATATGAAAATAATTTCTTCAGTGCTTCAGATAACTTCTGCTCCACCCCACGTTTTCAAAAAATTCAGTTACAGCAATAATTGCAGTTACTGGCAGAGATTAAATCCTGGACTGCTCCTGATAGTGATAAATAAACAACAGTGGATCAAGCACACTCTTCTCAGTTGATCCATTCATCCAAATTCCTTGCATATTTCTCTCTGTTTAAAATTCCACTAACTAGCTTGACTTTTTGAGAATATTACTGACTAAATAAATGTGATACACTTTGGTGGTACTACAGCTTTTATTAAGAATAAAAGAGCTTAACAACCCTTCAGTGGTGAAGTCATTAGAGGTGCGGCATACGCTCAGACTGACAGAAGAAAATGCCATTTTAAAAGAAATTATACCTGAAATGGAGTTATTTAGGAAATCCATGAAAAATCTCTTGCCTGGATGAGTATTTGAACTGCCGTTCTCCCAGATGAGGGTTCGGTACATTAACCACTAGGTCAGTAGTTCTTATGAGAAGTCAACAATCGGCTGTTCTTATGAGAAGTCAACAATCGGCTGTCATCTACATCTACATCGTTACTCTGCAATTCATACTTAAGTGCCTGGCAGAGGGTTCATCAAACCATTTTCATACTACTTCTCTTCCATTCCACTCTCGAATGGCGCATGGGAAAGAGGAACACTTAAATCTTTCCGTTTGAGCTCTGATTTCTCTTATTTTATTATGATGATCATTTCTCCCTACGCAGGTGGATGTCAACACAATATTTATGCATTCAGAAGAGAAAGTTGGTGATTGAAATTTTGTAAATAGATCTCACCACAAAGAAAACTGCCTTCATTTCAGTGACTGCCACCCCAACTCGCGTATCATATCATTGACACTCTCACCCCTACTGCACGATATCACGAAACGAGCTGCCCTTCTTTGCACTTTTTCGATGTCCTCCGTCAATCCTACCTGGTAAGGACCCCAAACCATGCAGCAATATTCCAGCAGAGGATAGACAAGTGCAACATAGGCTGTCTCTATAGTGGGTTTGTCGCATCTTCTAAGTGTTCTGCCAACAAAGTGCAGTCTTTGTTTTGCCTTCTCCACAATATTATCAATGTGGCCTTTCCAATTTAAGTTGCTTGTAATTGTAATTAATAGGTATTTAGTTGAATTGACAGCCCTTAGATTTGTGCAATTTATCGTATACCCAAAATTTATTGGATTTCTTTTAGTACCAATGTGGATGACAACGCACTTTTCTTTGTTTACTGCTAATTGCCACTTTTCGCACCACACAGAAATTCTCTCTAGATCATTTTGTAGTTGGAATTGATCATCTGATGATTTTACTAGATGGTAAGTTACAGCGTCATGTGCAAACAATCTAAGGCGGCTGCTCAGATTATCATCTAGATCATTTATGTAAATCAGGATCAGCAGAGGGCCTATGACTACCTTGCGGAACGCCAGATATCACTTCTGTTCTACTTGATGATTTACCATCTATCACTACGAACTGTGACCTCTCTGAGAGGAAATCACGAATCCAGTCACACAACTGAGACGATACTCCATATGCATGCAATTTGATTAATAGTCACTTGTGAGGAATGGTATCAAAAGCCTTCTGGAAATCTAAGAATATGGAATCAATCTGAGATCCCTTGTCGACAGCACTCATTACTTCGTGAGAATAAAGAGCTAGCTGTGTTGCACAAGAACGATATTTTCTGAATCCGTGTTGGTTGTGTATCAATAAGTCATTTTCTTCAAGGTGATTCATAATGTTCAAGTACAGTATATGCTCCAAAATCCAACTGCAAATTGAGGTCAGTGATATGGGTCTGTAATTCAATGGGATGCTTCTATTTCCTTTCCTGAATATTGGTGTGACCTGTGTTACTTTCCAGTCTTTAGGAACAGATCTTTCGCCAAGTGAGCAGTTGTATAAGATTGCTAAGAAAGGTGCTATTGTGTCTGCATACTCTGAGAGGAACCTGATTGGTATACCATCTGGACCGGAAGACTTGCCTTTCTTAAGTGATTTGAGTTGTTTCGTAACACCTAAGATATCTATTTTTATACCACTCATGCTAACAGCTGTTCTGGTTTCGAATTCTGGAATATTTACTTCATCTTCTTTCTTGAAGAAATTACGGAAAACAGTATTTAGTAACTCTGCTTTAGTGGCACCATCATCGGTAACATTTCCATCGCTATTGCGCAGTGACGGTATTGACTGTTTTTTGCCACTGGTGTACTTTACATACGACCAGAATCTCTTTGGGTTTTCTACCACATTTTGAGACAATATTTTATTGAGGAAACTATTAAAAACATCTTGCATTGACGTCAGCACTAAATTTTGAGCTTCCATGAAACTTAGCGTCTTGGGGATTTTGCGTTCTTCCGAATTTGGCATGCTTTTTTCGTTGCTTCTGCAACAGTGCTCTGACGTGTTTTGTGAGCCATGGTGGATCAGTCCTGACTCTTATTAATTTATGCGATATGAATCTACCTATTGCTGTCGGTACTGTATCTTTGAATTTGAGCCATATCTGGCCTACACTTACATAATTAGCTTGAAAGGAATGAAGACTCACTCTTAGGAGGGCATCAAGCGAATTTTTATCTGCTGTTTTAAATAGATATATTTTGCATTTATTTTTAGTGGATTTGATTGATATGGTTTTGATCCTCGCTACAATGACCTTGTGTTCTCTAATCCCTGCACCCGTCGTGACGCTCTCTATTAGATCAGGATTATTTGTGGCTAAGAGGTCAAGTGTGTTTTCGCAACCATTTACAATTTGTATGGGCTCATGAACTAATTGTTCAAAGTAATTCTCAGAGAAAGCATTTAATATAATTTCGGAAGACGTTTTCTGTCTACCACCAGCTTTGAACATGTATTTTCGCCAACAAATTGAGGGTAGATTGAAGTCTCCACCAATTATAACTGTATGAGTGGGGTACTTATTTGTAATGAGATTCAAGTTTTCTTTGAAGCACTTTGCTATTATATCATCTGAGTCGGGGTTCGGTACAAGGAGCCAATTATTATTTTGGTACGGCTGTTGAGTATAACCTCTTCCCATAGTAATTCGTAGGAACTATCTATTTCTGCTTCACTACAAGATAAACTACTACCAACAGACACAAACATACCACCACCTACTTTATTTAATCTATCCTTTCTGAGCACGGTTTGCGCCTCTGTTAAAATTTCGGCAGAATTTATCTCCAGCTTAAGCAACCACCTTTCTGTTCCTATAATGATTTTAGCACTGCTTTCTAGCAGTGCTTGAAGCTCTGGTACTTTTCCAATAACATGCAAAAGAAAAATTTGTGAAACAATGACAAAGTTCATGATATTTTCAATCCATGAATTATCTAGGCCATCTGTTTCCCCAACTGACAAGAGTAAAACCCAGTGTGACAAGTGTAAAAGGCAAGGATCAAGTGTTAGGCACTTAGTCATGATTTATCACCAATATTTTTGTTTCAGTCTTGATGATTCGAGCTGATTCACCATTTACTAGGACCCGACGGGCAATTTGATCTGCCCTGAAGTTTGCTGAACTGTTTTGTTTCACATATATTGGTTCCCTCTGACACTGCTTTTAGTTTGTATTTCAATATAGAATGTGAGGTGTCATATTACCTACTTATAACTCTTTTATTTTTCTGGTTCTATAAAATGGCAGGCTTTACAAGGGATTATCAATTATTTAAACAAGAAACGAGTTGAATAATAATTTTATTTTATCAAAAGAAAAAGTCATAACATATTCTACAATATTACATAGGGAAAAAACTGCACAATATATCCATCACAGAACAGCTATCGTACAGTGATGAAATCGCACCTTATTCAGTGCAGTGATGAAATCGCACATTATTCAGTGCAATGGTGTCCACCCAAGCTGTGTTTGGGTCCCGCATAAAAAGGATTAGACACTTTCAATAGCAGAGGCATGGGAATGTATTTGCATCCCTTGTTTTCATATATTTCCAGCACACATCTGCACTTCAAGTTTTTCCTTAGCATCCATCTCCAGCCTCAAATAAATAAAGGTTTTGTACATTCATGCATTTCCAGTCATCATATTTCTCACTGTCGTGTCGAAATTTCTGCAGAAAAAAAAAGAATATTTAAAACATGTTTTTTAGTAATTACAATGAGTGTTAAAATATAATGCATATTGAAATAGGACTGATAAAAAAGACAGGAAGGAGGTACGGAATATGAATGTGCAAGTATATAGAAAGTGATTATACTGAAATACCTTCAAACTCAATTGCTTTCCATTATGTTAAGATTTAAAAGAAAGTCCAAAAATCTGATCTGGTTTCACACTAACTTCCATCTCTTTTATTCATATACTAATTTCTTCGTCTCAGCATACCTATTATGTCCATTGTTATTGCTAATTTACTTTACATAATTTAACATCTGTCTGCCAAATATCTTATTACCCTACTGCTTCTTCCACTCCAAAATTAACTATTTTTGAAAGTTTTAGCATATGTTCCACTAACTTGTGCTCTCTTCTCATTAGTGTGCAAAGATTTATTTCCATAACTATTCCTTCTGGTATATATTTTGTAGTTCAACAGTTTACCTAATTTCTAATACAGTTCTGAAGCACCCTATTTGAAATGCTTCCAATTTTCGCACAGTGCTCATAGTTCTATACATCAGACATGCACTCTCAGAAATTTCTTCCTCAATTCCATGCTACTACTTTTTTTGTGAGGGCAGCTTTGCTGACTTGTGACCATTTCCATTAAGAAGCAGTCATCTAGATCAGCCCAACACAGCTGCAACATTCCTGCTGCACCTTGGTTCAGCTGGTACTAGACTGCTGCTATGCTTCTTTTAATTATGGTTCATAACATTTTTTGGTTTGTTAATCCTTATAACCCACTTCTTCACTAGGCAGCCCAGCACAGCATCTGTGTCTTGGACAGAGCAAAATCTAGCAGTCTCTTCTGCTTGAAGTTTTAATTCCATTCTGAGCTTTGCTTTTAGTTTAGATTCTACCACTTCAACATACAAACAACAGTGGCGATAAACTAACATACTACCTTATATTTTACTAATAAAAGTTTCTCGGGCTTCCAGCCATGTCAAGTGGTTTAAAATGCAGAAGCTTTCGGCCGAGTACTGCTTGGCCATTGTCAAGTGGTGACTGTCTTCTGTTAGTTGCTGCCATCCTTATATAGCCGTGCTGCCTTCTGTGACGTCACTGGTACCTGCTCCGGCACCATATTCGGTAATGTTTGCATTGTGCGGCCGCCATGCCCACTTCAACCTTCCGATGGCCAGGTCCCACGCCCTGCTTAGCTGCAGGCCACCATTTTTATTATGCGTGTTGTCACAAATTTTTATTTCAATCGCTTCTTTTATTAAGCAATCACTAAAACTATTAGTCCATGTGATAACAAATGTATTGTCAAATACAATACGATGACTATTTTCTAATGCATGCTCTGCTACCGCTGATTTCTCTGGGTACCATAGACGAAAACATCTCTGTTCTACACAGCGCTGTTCAATCATACGCACAGTCTATTTGCTATATAACTGTCCATACCCACACGGTATTTTATATACCCCTGGCATTCTGAGGCCTACGCCGTCTTTCACAGGCCTCAAGAGTTGTCAAGTTTTTGCTGGAGCCCTGAAGACCGAATCGATTTTATACCTCTTTAGGAGCTGGATTATCTTTCCTGTTATTGAGCCACATAATGGCAAAAACGCAAACTTCTTTGAGTCCTCCTCAGAGTCTTTCCGCTCACGTGTTTTCGGAAAGAGAGCTTGCGAAATCCTGCGGTTGTTGTACCCATTTTCCTTGAATACTTTCCATAAGTGGCTCAGTTCCTTCAGCAAGTTTTCAGAATCTGAAATGGTTTTGGCTCGATGCACTAAGGTCCTCAGAACAGAACATTTCTGCGATGGATGATGACAGCTGTTAGCTTTCAGATATAAAAGAAGCAATCGAAATAAAAACTTGTGACAACACACTCAATAAAAACGGTGGCCTGCAGCTAAGCACAGCATGGGACCTGGACACTGGAAGGTTGAAGCGGCCGTGGCGGTTGCACAACGCAAACATGATCATATATGGTGCCGGAGCGGGTACCAGTGATGCCACGGAAGGCAGTGCGGCTATATAGGCATGGCAGCAGCAACCAGAAGACAGTCATCACTTGACAATGGCCGAGAAATACTCGGCCAAAAGCTCATGGATTTTAAATCACTTGACGTGGCTGGAAGCCCAAGAAACTTTTATTAGTACCTATTGCCATGAAACTACGCACTCCTGTATTACCTTATATTTCGTTTAAGACAAATTTGTCTTTTTCATTATCTCCCCTCCCTCTCCTATCATTTCTGCACACCTATTAGATTACTGGTGTACCTTCGTATTTAATTAGAGTTTGGATTTTAAAAGTCTTATGCTACCTTACGTCAGTGAAGGCTTTCTCTAGGTCTATAAACGCCACGAACATATTCTAGTTTTTAAATTAAATCATTGCCACCATTTGACTGCAAGTTTTTATTATTTATTTCACTACTGCGATTTCGGCTGTAAAGCCATTTTCATGTGCAAGGTAAAAACTGAAACCAATGAAACAAATGGATAAAAAGTGCAAGGCATAACATGATAACATTTTATAAGCACAATTTAAGGAGCATCATTTACAAAGCCAGTGTCATACATGTCTGAGTGACATATCGTCACTGAAATATTACAAAACATATAAGGACATAAATAACAGTCGTTTCATCGTAAGATCTGAGTGCGAATTAAAAAAAAAAAAAAAAAGGGATACAGCTAATATTATATACAGTCGACAAACTTTAACGTACTGTGATAATGCTGGTCAACACAGTGCTGTAGTTAAGTACAGGCCATTGATAATGTGGAGTATTTGTGGTAATTAATTTTCTGCATTTGAAAGGGAACACAGATGTAAATGTTGAGTTGGTAGAAGTGAATGGCAACAATTCACTGTCACATGACTCACAGGTTAGGTGAGGTGGAATTTCACAGTTTCAGTGAAGTCAAACAATTCTTAATGACGAAGAACGAGTGACAGACCACCTATCTGAAGAACTGGGAATAACAAGAGAAGTGGAGGACCTGGTGCTCTAAGACAGAACTACTATAATTGAGACAGCATAGTCGAAAAAGTAAATATCAATTGTGGAACAGTTTTCAAAATCTAGTATGTCATATTCTGAAAATGAACAAAAGTTGTCGCCTACTGAGTTCCACAACTACTCCTATCCATTCAAAACGCCTGCCAAACAAGGGCAGCAATATGAATGTTGCAGCTGTGTTGGGCTAATCTAGGTGACAGCTTTAGCTGCCTTATCACTATGGTCAAATGATGGATGATCATTATAACCTCAAGACAAGGGAAGCAAATGCAAGCATGTGAATTCATAGCCAGCAAAAAAGGAGAAGATGCAACCATCATAGGAGGAGGTCATGCTGAATGCTTTTTTGGAGCACAGGAGACTACTAGTGAAATCTCCTCATTAGGCTACATAATGGAATCAAGCAAAGGCATTGTGAATGTTTTTGGTTCCAATGTCCCAGCTCGTTTTGCACTAGACAGTCTCACATGCTGTTCCTTTGGGCTAATCAATTTTGTCTCCTACCCTTTGCCCCCCCCCCCCCCCCCCAAAAAAAAAAAAAATAAAATAAAAAATAAGAATCTCCTGAAATGGCACCCAGTGATTTTTTCCTCAGATGAAGAAATCAGTGTGTGGCAGGCATTTCCTGAATGACAACGAGGTGTTTTTTGAGGTGGAATTTTTTCTGCACAGCCAAAATCCCTACTTCTACTACCAAGGTCTCCAAGCCATCTGCTGTTGGGTAAAATCGTGGTGAAGGGAGAATATGGAGAGGAGGATCAACACCAGCACAAACACAGTTTCATTTTTCTAAAGTTCTGAAGTGATAACTGGAACACTACCCCTCATAAATATCAATAATATGCCACTAAATGTGGCAGGCACATCATAAAAATTCTGGAGGTCACAAGCCAATGCGAAAAATGTAAAAAGTAATGCCAATGAATTTTTATCGCCCATAAAAGGGCAGTCAGAACATTCTGACATGTCAATTCGTGCATGTTGTTGTTCAAGTGTCTCTGAATCCTAAATCTGCTGCCATCTCTGAACATATATTCCCTCATGGGATTTTGGACCAATTCAAAACAAATTTCCACATATATTCAGTGAATGCTGAATGGAAAAACAATTTGCACTTTGATAACACCTGCTATTATGTAGGTTTAATTTTCAATAGGCTTCCAGCAAAAATAGAGAAAATAGATTTTTTTCCATTTCAAAGGAGAGAGTAGAGGGTGTTTGGCACAAATTATTAAATTGTTTGGCAGATGTATTATAGGCACCTCCCCTCAAGGGAATGACAGTTACAGCACTCAATTAATGAAGCACACCTAACAGATTTCTGAAGATGAGACAATATTGTTTTGAAATCGATTGTACATACATGAGACAAACACCAAAGTAAAGTCAACAATGCAGATTTAAAGAAACTGCTTTTCATTTGGGGGGGGGGGGGGGGGGAAGCAAATAATACTTTACAGAAATTGTGACAGTTACCCACAGTCTGTGGTCACATCATGCACTACCGTATCCTTTCTCTAGGTATGCTAGTATAGCAAGCTATGCAGAAGAGCCTCTATGGAGGTTGGGAAGTAGAAGCGAGATATAGACAAACTGAAAATTTGAGTTGTGAAGGTCTCTTTAAGGAATTTGGGGATTCTTACAAAAGCTTCCTAGCACTCCTTAATGTTACCTGCTCCTTACAAGAAAATCAGTTTCAGTTATTTTGTGATTTACACAAGATACAATATGGAAAAATAATTTATATGTTAACTTTTCCTCGTAGTTCAGGTTTCATAGTGGGGTTCTGTATTTTGGTGTGAAGCTTTTCAAGACGTTCACATCTGAAGAAAGTTAGAAATTATAATCATTATTAATTTGAAATCAGAATTAGGAAAATACCTTACTGGAATGCAACTATATGGTTCCAGAGACCTTTGCAAGCTTCATATATCTATGATGCCTATAATCAGACTGATGCAGTGAATGAGAATTTATACCAAGGCTAGGATAAGAATCCAGGTCTCTCAACGGTGGCTTTGCAATTTTCGTTGTCTTTCAATCTGCATACATACATTATAGATGTGTGAGACTTGGAAAGGTCTCTGGAACCATATACTTCCATTTGATTAAAGCACATATACCTGGGATTCAGGCAGGATCCCCTATTTTATTCGACGCGAGGAGCTATTCCAATACAGCTGGAGAGCCTCTGCAATGCTGTTTGAGTTCAGGGGGAATACTACGTGGGCTCAGGCATGAAGGGGAATTTGGACTGAGGAAGGATGTGTGCTAAGCTAGTCCATGCAGTTGAGCAAAGTCACTGTGTCAGGGTGGTATAGTGATTAGCACATCTGCCCAGTGGGCATGATATCTTGTTTTGAATCTTGGCCTTGGTATAAGTTTTCATTCGTCACTTCAGTCTGCATATATACGTCATACCTTATTGGCTACTTCCAGAATTTACCCAATTACTTGGGTCCAAGCATTTAAGATTTATGTTACCTGCATGATAAGTACATCTATATCCATCTACACGACTACTCTGCAAATCACTCTTAAGTTCCTGGTAGAGGGTTCATCGAAGCACCTTCACAATAATTCTCCATTATCCCACTTTCGAAAAGCATGTGGAAAAAAGGAACACCTATATCTTTCTGTGCACACTATGATTTCCCTTATTTTATGATGATCGTTTCTCCCTGTGTAGATACAAGTCAGCAAATATTTTTGGATTCAGAGGAGAAAGTTGATCATTGAAATTTTGTGAGAAGAGCCTGTCGCAATGAAAAACACCTTTGTTTTAATTATGTGCATCCCAAATCCTGTATCATGTCTGTGACACACTCTTCCCTATTTCTGGATAATACAGAACCTGCTGCCCTTCTTTGAACTTTCTTGATGTACTCCATTAATCCTATCTGGTAAGGATCCCACACTGAAGAGCAGTACTCTAAAATCTATTTAGGAGATCTGTTGCATCTTCTAAGTGTTCTGCCAATAAAATGCAGTCTTTTGCTTGCCTTCCTCACAACATTTTCTGTGTGTTCTTTCCCATTTAAGTTGTTCATAAATGTAATTCCTATGTATTTAGTTGAAATTTACAACCTTCAGATTTCATTTATTCATTGTGTAACCAAAGTTTAACAGATTCCTTTTAGTACTAATGTGGATTACCTCACACTTTTCATTACATAGGGTCAATTGCCAATTTTTGCACCATACACACAATATCTAAATCATTTTGCAATTGGTTTTTATCTTCTGATGATTTTACTAGATGTTAAATGACAGAATCGTCTGCAAACAACCTAAGACGTCTGCTCAGATTCTCTCTTATATCGCTTGTATAGATAAGGAACAATGGAGGGCATACCTTGGGTAATGCCAGAAATCACTTCTGTTTTACACAATGACTTTCTGTCAGTTATTACAAACTGTGATTTCTTTGACAGGAAATAATGAATCCAGTCACATAACTGAGACATATTCCATAAGCATACAATCTGATTACAAGTCGCTTTTGAGGTATTGCATCAAAAGCCTTCTGGGAATCTAGAAATATAGAATAAATATGAATTCCTTTGTTGGTAGCACTCAACACTTTGTGTGAGTAAAGAGCTAGTTGTGTTTCACAAGAATGATGTTTTCTAAATCCATGTTGACTATAAATCAATAGACCACTTTCTTTGAGGTAATTAATAATATTCAAATACAATACATGTTATAAAATCCTGTGGCATATCAACGTTAATGGTATGGCCCTGTCATTTAGATTATTACTGTTGTTGCCTTCCTTGAATATCGGTGTGACCTGTGCAACTTTCCAGTCTTTGGGTACAGATCTTTCGTAGGGCAAGGGGTTGTATATGATCATTAAGTATGGAGCAATTGCATCAGCATACTCTGAAGGGAATCATACTGGTATACAACCTGGACCAGATGACTTGCTTTTATTAAGTGATTTAAGTTGCTTCACTACTCCATGGATATCTGCTTCTAACTTCATGTTGACAGTTGTTCTTGATTCAAATTCTGGAATATCTGCTTCCTCTTCTTTGGTGATGGAATTTCAGAAGGTTGTGTTTAGTAACCCTGCTTTAGCAGCACTGTCCTCAATGTATTTCCATTACTACTGTGCAGAGAAGGCCTTGACTGTGTCTTGCTGATGGCACAGTTCACACACGATAAGAATCTCTCTGAATTTTCTGCCAGGTTTCGGGACAAAGTTTCACTAAGGAAACTACAAGTGTCTCTCATTGAAGTCTGCACTACATTTCAAGCTTCTGTGAAAGATTGCCAATCCCGGGGGCTTTGCATTCGTTTAAACTTGGCATGCTTTTTTCATTGTTTCTGCAACAGTGTTCTGACCTTTTTTTGTACCATGAGGGATCAGCTTTGTCATTTGTTAATTTATTTAGTATAAATTTATCAATTGCTGTTGACCCTATTTCTCAGAATTCAAGCCACATCTTGTCTACACTTACAGTGTTAATTTGGAAGGAGTGGAGATTCATTCTCAGGAAGGCATCAAGCAAATTTTTGTCTGCTTTGTTGAACAGATATATTTTTCACTTATTTTTGGTGGATTTGGGAGTTACGGCACACGGTCTTGCTATGACAATCCTGTGTTCACTAATTGCTTTATCCATTTTGATGCTCATTGTTAGCTCAGGATTATTTGTTGCTAATAGGTCAAGTGTATTTGCACAACCATTCACTATTCAAAGTGGGCTCATGAAATAATTGATCGAAATAATTTTCAGAGAATGCATTTAGCACAATTTCGGATGATGTTTTATGCAGACCTCCAGGTTTAAACATGTATTTTTGCCAACACACCAAGGGTAAACTAAAGCTCCACCAACTACAATTGTAAGAGTCAGGAACATGTTTGAAACTAGAATCAACTTTCAGCAATTTTATCATGTGAGTTGGGAGGTTGGTAAAAGGATCCAATGATTATTTTATTCTGGTTGCCAGGAATGATGTCTATCCATACTAACTCACAGAAAGTATCTACTTCAATTCTGCTACAAAATAAACTACTGTGTAAGACGGCAGAGTTGTGAGGGGAGTGCAGGGAGAGGAGGAAGCAAGCATTGGCTGGCGAGGGGAGGGGACAAATTGCGCGTCATGCTTACGCGAAAGCAGACGAAAGGCTTGGAAGTAAAACTCGCTTTAAATGTTGTTCGTAAACGAAACTGAAATCATCATGTTTGAAACCTCCGACGTTCAGTTGCGTGTTGTAACAAACACGGGCCACGGTCGGCGAGCAGCATCTGCAGGGACATGTTTACGATGATGACCGTGTTTACGAGTGTGGCTGTAGTACACTGTTGTGGTTTGGTCTAGCTGTCGCAGTGTCCGCATGTAGTGCTTGCTGCTGCTGTTATTCTGCATTCATGCAGACCAACTGTAGTACACCATGTTACCAGACGTCTGTGATAGTGTAGTGTTGTAGGAACTGTGACCATGGTGTATTCGAACTCTGGAAAGGCGGAGATGATACTCATCTATGGCGAGTGTCGACGAAATGCAGCTGAAGCCTGCAGGGTTTATGCAGAACGGTACCCGGACAGAGAGCATCCAACGTGCTGCACATTGCAAAACATCTACCGCCAACTGTATGCAACAGGTATGGTGTAGCACGCAAACGGGTCCGTAACAGGCCCGTCACAGGAGAAGCGGGTGCAGTTGGTGTGTTAGCTGCTGTTGCCATGAACCCACACATGAGTACACGGCACATTGCGAGAGCCGGTGGACTGAGTCAAAGTAGTGTCATGCGCATACTGCATCGTAACCGCTTTCACCCGTTTCATGTGTCACTACATCAGCAATTACATGGTGATTACTTTAATCATCGAGTGCAATTCTGTCAATGGGCATTAACAGAGAATGCGTTGCAGTTCTACCTGTTTACCGATGAAGCGGGTTTCACAAACCACAGGGCAGTGAATCTACAGAACATGCATTACTGGTCCGTGGACAATCCTCGCTGGCTCAGACAGGTAGAGCGACAGCGACCGTGGACTGTAAATGTATGGTGCAGAATCATTGGTGACCACCTCATTGGTCCTCACTTCATTGCAGGGGCCCAAACAGCTGCAACATACATCGCATTTCTACAGAATGATCTGCCAACGTTGCTCTAAAATATCCCACTGGAAACGCGTCGACGTATGTGGTATCAGCATGATGGTGCACCTGCACATTCCGAAATTAACACTAGGCTGACTCTTGACAGGATGTTCGACGGGCGTTTCATAGGACGTGGAGGACGCATAAATTGGCCAGCCCGTTCTCTTGATCTTACACCTCTGGACTTCTTTCTATGGGGTATGTTAAAGGAAAATGTGTACTGTGATGTGCCTGCAACCCCAGAGGATATGAAACAACGTATTTTGGCAGCCTGCGGCGACATTACACCAGATGTACTGCGGTGTGTACGCCAGAGATTGCAATTGTGTGCAGCAAATGATGGCCACCACATTGAACATCTATTGGCCTGACATGTCGGGACACACTCTATTCCACTCCGTAATTGAAAACGGAAACCACGTGTGTACGCGTACCTCACCCCTCATGGTAATGTACATGTGCGTCAGTGAAAAAGACCAATAAAAAGGTGTTAGCATGTGGACGTAATGTGCTGTTCCAGTCTCTTCTGTACCTAAGGTCCATCACCGTTCCCTTTGGATCCCTACGTAATTTGGTGCTCTCCGATACACATGATCGAACAGCGGAGGAGTGGTACTCAAGCGTCAACTTTTGGTTACAATATCTCCGGATGTAATTAACATTTTACAATGCAATAAACGGCACTGATTCCGTATTTGTTTATATGTTCAGATGTGCTAACAAAACTAATGGGGTTCCATTTAAAAAAACGTAGGTTTGTGTTAAAAAACATACTTCCGTGCATTTTTGTATGGTTTGTATTAACCAATTACACTAGCCCCTCTCCTCAGGTTCGGTCTGTGGAATCGATTTGTAAGTATTTGATGTGGTTTACGAAATATATCCAGCGGTAATGACAAACCATTCATCCGATTGCAATGAAACGAGATCGCCAGTGCACAATGTCTGGACGTTCAAACAACACATTCCTCTTGTTTTCCACCTTACGCCATATGAATTCCATAGACAAAAGTACTTTTCTCAGCGAGACAATACTCCACTTCCAGCCTATTTTGTCGCGCAAAACTGAAAGCAGTGTTGGCAGGCTCGGCACAATCTTCCGCACTGAATAAAATTCCGCAATCGTGTCGCGAATGACACGCTGGTTGAAATCATCGATCATTACTTCGATTTCTCGACTTCTTTTCCTAAGTTCAAAGTGAGAGAAAGAAAATGCCTTCTGCACTGCATGTATTTTTTTGAATTTGGAAATGTACTGTAATATGAATGTGTTTCGAAATCATACAGTAACCAGTGGTGTTTCAATACAAAGCAATACAGTAACAAGGAAAAATGAAATATAAAGTAATTCGGACTAAATAGGGGGCTCCTTCAAAGTGATCGCGAACAAAATATCTGAAATGGAAACTCACCTTTTCTTGCCAGGCGTTTGTGGTGATACGCCAGGATGATTCTTGGGAAACTGTTTGAATCTTCCAATGCTACACATGCTTTGTCCTGTGTATGTAGCAGCTCTCACTGACGATTTGTAAATGGGGTGAAGCAATTTTTTCTGCTCCCTTTCCCTTTCGCAGCATTCAATCACACGCAATATAATTTTGCGAGCATCGCTACGTAATACTGGTTTCCTTCTAACCATAGGTCTACCGGTAGGGGTTGTTGGCGACTCCCGAGATGGGCCAGCAACTGCCTCTTCACTCATTTTGATAATGTTTAGCACAACTGCACAATAAAAACACGCAGAACAGTACAGCGCAAAACAATGACGAAGCAGACGACAATGGCTACCTTGTACAACACAGTCAGCTAAACACAGTCAGCTACTTAATGTTGGCAGCAGTCGAAACTGCATGCCTACCGAAGCCTCCTGACGTTTACCGACTTCTACCGATTCAGGACTAGGGAGAGGTCTGCCATCTAAAAGTTTATACACTGTACTTCTAACAACAACAATGTTTTAGCCTATCCTTTTTGTTAAAACCATTAGATCCTTCGCAAAAATTTCGGCTGAATTGGCTTCAGCTTTAGCCTGCTTTCAGCACCTATAACGATTTGAGCATCAGTGCTTTCTATTAGTGCTTGGAGCTCTGGTACTTTCATGACACAGCCATGACAATTTATAACCGTTATAGCAATGGTTACTAGATCTGTGTTTTTCCCCGTGTTCAGTTTGCACCCTTTGAGACTGAACCCTTTTTGCGTTTCCCTGAGGTCCTCTAATCTAAAAAACCATCCAGTCTACACCACACAGCCTCTGTTACCCGTGCAGCCACCTCCTGCATGGGATGAGCTCCTGACCTATTTAATATAATCTGAAATCCCACCACCATATGGTAAAAGTTGAGAAATCTACAGCCTACATGGTCACAGAACCATGTGGGCCTCTGATTCAGGCCCTCCCTTAGGCTGTGTACCAGAGGTCTGCAAGCGATCCTGTTGACTATGCTGCAAATGGTGAGCTCTGCTTTCATCTCGCAAGCAAGACAGGCAGCCTTTACCAATTCTAATAGCTGCTCAAAACCAGAGACTGCATTGGTACCAACATGAGCCACCTCCTGCAACTGGCTGTACCCTGTGCTCTTCATGTCATACAGAAGGACCCATTTCGCATCTGGAGTAACTCCACATGATATGTACATGGAGTGCACATTGGTTTTCTTCTCCTCCTTGGCAGCCATATCCTGCCAGCTACAAGTAATCCCACCCTTTGTGGCTGCCCAAATCCTGCAGGTTGATAGGTTTCCCTTGAAACAGGACAAATGACTGCAATTGGCTGAGGGACATTGTCAGCCACAGATAACACCTGGGAATCTGTTTATCAAACTAACCCTGGGGAGGCCTTACACTGACCCCCCCTCTCCCCCCACCCCCCTCCGGGAAGTCTTTTGCAGCCTGCCACGCCTGGAGGCAACCTCCCACTCGACTACAGGTGAGAGGTTACCTTCAATGCGAGCAGTAACTGGGCTGGCCACCTGTGTGGATCAATCGGTGGACTCGTGGGTCATGCTGGACATCCATTGGATCCCCACGGATAGCCCACAATAGTGATGTGCATCCATTGCAGCCTCAAGCTTTGTAGCTGAAGCCAACATGGCCTGGAGATGAGAGTGAAGTGTCATCAACTCAACTTGCATCTGCACATAACAATCACAGCCCTATCCGCACTAAATAAGGTGGAAAACTACAAAACACAAACAAACGACTATCAACATGCACTACGAAACTCTACTTCAAAGACTAATGAAAATGCAAGAACTGTGTCTAATAAAATGGATTAGCATGCATAGATACAAAAACTAAACTACCAACACACACAGGTGAGATTAAATAATTCGCTCCAGGTTAGGAACTTGTAAAATGTCAAAAAATTGGTTACTTTACAAACAAAATATATTAAATTAACTCACAGAAATTCGAAAACTAAACTACCAAAACACACAAATGAATCTACAAAATTCGCATCTGGTTAGGAACTTGTAAAATGCCACAAAATCAGTTACTTCCCTGTTGCTGCTCTGTCTTGGCCGGTGGCTGCTGCCTTGTTCATTGTAAACATGGCTATATTCTTACAGTACATAACTACTGATCTAACATTGGAAACTCCAAGTAGGAATATCAACAATGTAGAAAAAGATGGGTTGCTACTTACTGTGAAGAAGACACATTAATTTGCAGACAGGCACAATTAAAAGACACTTAAATAAAGGTTTTGGCCACAGCCTTCATCAGCAAAAGAGAAAAACACACCATTCATACCCACAAGCAAGCACACCTCGTGCACACATGACTGCCAACTCTAGCATCTCGAGCTGGAATGCAACTATCACCAGATGCATTCTGGTCCGAGATACTGTAGTTGGTGGTCATGTATGCATGAGGTGTGCTTGCTTGTGTGTGTGAACAGTGTGTGTTTCTTCTTTGTTGATGAAGGCTGTGGCCAAAAGCTTGCTTTAAGTGTCTGTTAATAGTGCCAGTCTGCAACTTAATGTGTCTTCTTTATGGCAAGTAGCAATCTGCTTTTCCTGCATTGTTGATAACCACTGATCTGTCGTAAATCTCAGTGTGGTCATGTAGATACTAAGCTGGCAACAGGAGATAAATAGTAATTACTTAATATAGCTGTGAGAGCAGCAGCTACTTAACCAAACTTAGCTTGTGCAGGCACAAATTTAACAACAGTTAATAATTAATGTGGTTTCTAACAGCTGCTCATTTTCTAAGGTGTACATTCACTTGTTTCATATCCCTGAAGGTGCTTCTTTCTAATGGGATCTATGGAAGCATATAAATAAACGAAATAATTAACAGGGCTGTGTGTTGGGCATGTAGATTGCAGCTGGTAAGAGCACCGCTTGAGAAAGGGAAGAGATTACGATCAAATATGGCTGGCTGTGTGATGATTTTACCTGCTTTTGTCTTGAACATGAGTTCGTTGTTTTAATCACTGTTCCACCTTTCTTGACCACAGTTAAATTTAATTATAGAGCACATTTCACTTCAGAATGAAACATTCATTTTAAAGTTATTACTGACTGATGATACTGTATGAAACTGAATACTGTACAAAGTATTTCATTTCTTAATATACATAGGTGATTGTCTATATGAACACAAACAGCGTACCAAGTAACTCAACAGGGAAATGCAGCTTATCAATACATAACATGACATTTACTACACTGTATGATGCAGGTGCAACCTGGATGGGCCAGTTCATGATGTAGCCCTTGAATAATTTGCATGTTACTGACTTATCCATCATCATTCACTTTACCATGTGTAGAACATACCTATACCGCAGCTGTTTGGAAAACACACCTGCATAGTGCCAACTTCTGTTGGTTGGGTAGGTCATGACAGCAATTGTATCATTATAAAAACAAAGCCACATAGCTTTCACAACGATATTACAATTCCATGCATATCCTATATCTGAATGTGCTGTGTAAACCTAAATACATTGAGTACAAAATGATGAATACTTACTTTGATGTAATAACATCCCCTGGTATGTAAAATGGATTACACACCACATCAGTATATAGGCTGTGTAGTTTCCGAAACATCTGAAAAATGCCACATTTGGAATCTCTCTTTTAACTGCAGAATATATGAGTTTTTCAGTATAGATCAGGCTTAAATGACTTACCGTTCTGACTTCATTGTCTCGCAGAAGAGTGTTTGAGGATTCAACAACAATTATAAATTTGATTTTTGTGTTTGTTACATATCCAAATCTTTTAAATCATTAAGGCAAATATCAATATTTCACAAGTATTTTTAAAGGAACAATAAACTGCATAACTTTATGATCTCAGGATAGGAAAACTTCACTTGAGAAAAGTACAAAGTTATGTAATAGAAATGCTGGTCATTATTTAACTTTAGGAGCTGAAACATTTGGTAGCTACAGAAGTATATTATGGTATCCCAGATTTTCATACTATTGGGTTCTTCCTTGGAGAGGAGGGAGGAATATGTTGGGGAAGATTAATGAGAGGGTCACATCACTCAGACTCTAAGATGAAAGGGACTCACCTGTTGTGAGGATGAGGGGAGACAAGGATAAAAGGGGAAGCTCGTACTATGTCTGAAATCTCTTGCTTCATTTTCGTCTCTGATCATCCTCACAACTGTAGGGACCCTTTCATCCAATGGTTTGAGTGGCTTGACCTTCCTTTTTAACCTTACTCAATGTATTCCTCCCTCCTCCCCAAGGAAAGGAGTAATAGCTTAGGAGGCTAATATTTCAGGATAGGTTAGGGGATTTGGAAGAGATACATAACACCAAACATGACAGAGTATGGTTACTAGAAGTGACTGGATGCAAGGGGGAGGAGGGGGGGTTGGAGATTATAGATATTAGATACAACAATAATCTTAAACATAAGATATGTTTTAAAAATAAAGAAATGACGTTCCATGAAAATATATTATACTTGTCTCTTTCGTATGATGAGGGAGAATTACAAAAACTGACTAACGTTAGCAAATCACATGACGATGAAGGAGGAACTTAGGAAGGAGTTAGGAGAACAGCTATTGAAGGACTCCACAGTGGAAAACTGTGGGTGCAATAACAAAAGCAAGACGATAAACAAGAGTAGTATTTGGAATAACATGTTCATCCTCAATTTATTTTTTGAGAAGGGGAGAAATGGGAAACTGTCTTGGCAAGGGCCAAATAGAACTAAAAATGAAACCGACTGTTTATCACAGATTGACTGCCTTAAACCACTTTCAAAAATGCAGGTGATCATAGGCTCCAAAGATGTAGAGTAAAAATATGTAAGTCAGAAAGAAACAGATTCATCAGATAAGAACTTAGAAATGTACATGATGACAATTTATTTAAGAATGTATCACATTACTTAAGTAACAGGGTTTTTGCATCAGGAAATGAGAACACTGACATAAACCAGGGCTTAGTAATTAATAAAGGTACTTACCCAAACAGCAAACGATTTGGATAGCATGAAGAAGGCAAAGGAAAATGAAATCTCAACTGGAACAATTTAGCTGTTAAACAGAAACTGCAGAATGTACTCAATTACACAAAAACATTCAGGTACAACAAAATGTTGGCGAGAGAGAGAGACTGAAAACTACAAGGGTATGAAAAAGATAAATCAAGACTTCTTTTGAATAGATACAATATTTAATGAGTTAAGGCATATGGCAACACAAAGTGAAAAAAAGAGAGAAAAATTACACAAGCATTCAAAAATTCTTTACTCATAAATGTTTCTACAATTCAAGAGCAAATCACAAACACTGGTCGTAAATAATGAAAGAAACATAATAGAAATAATGCCATTTGAGGTGCATGAAGTCATTTAAGGTATGAAAAAAGGAAAGTTTTCAGCTGCTGGAAAAGTTGTACTAAAGGAACTCCAAATTATTTACAAAACGTTTGTAACTGAAGACAAGTCTACAAAACTGGAACAATAAAACAATTATCTCATTTAATTATTCTCCTTCACAAGAGAGGGCACACACACACACACACACACACACACACACACACACACACACACACACACACACACACACCAGCTTTCTTGCTGCACTGTACAAAATGTTCACTATAGTTATCATTAAACACATAGAAAGAACACAGGATTTTGATAAAGCAAAGGAACAAGTGGACATTAGAAGCTAATAAATAACAATTGACCATTTGCACATGTATCTCCTCTCACCCCTCTACCTATCCCACTATTTTAGTCGCCTCGAGATCAGATTACAACAAGGACTTCAAATTACACAGTGAAAACTCTATTTGCCACCTGACTCAATCACAAAGTTTTAAATATATAGTTTTTGCTAAACAGTGTTGGTTGGTTGATTTGGGGGAGGGCAACAAACGGTGAGGTTATCAGTCCCAGCTAAATAATGTACTACACTTTACTAGTGTTCTGCGCATCACAAACTAATGGCTAAAGATTGACCACATCTTCTCATTTTCTATACTAGGCTAAATACTAGTAAATTATTTCTACAGAAATACACTCCTGGAAATGGAAAAAAGAACACATTGACACCAGTGTGTCAGACCCACCATACTTGCTCCGGACACTGCGAGAGGGCTGTACAAGCAATGATCACACGCACGGCACAGTGGACACACCAGGAACCGCGGTGTTGGCCGTCGAATGGCGCTAGCTGCGCAGCATTTGTGCACCGCCGCCGTCAGTGTCAGCCAGTTTGCCGTGGCATACGGAGCTCCATCGCAGTCTTTAACACTGGTAGCATGCCGCGACAGCGTGGACGTGAACCGTATGTGCAGTTGACGGACTTTGAGCGAGGGCGTATAGTGGGCATGCGGGAGGCTGGGTGGACGTACCGCCGAATTGCTCAACACGTGGGGCGTGAGGTCTCCACAGTACATCGATGTTGTCGCCAGTGGTCGGCGGAAGGTGCACGTGCCCGTCGACCTGGGACCGGACCGCAGCGACGCACGGATGCACGCCAAGACCGTAGGATCCTACGCAGTGCCGTAGGGGACCGCACCGCCACTTCCCAGCAAATTAGGGACTCTGTTGCTCCTGGGGTATCGGCGAGGACCATTCGCAACCGTCTCCATGAAGCTGGGCTACGGTCCCGCACACCGTTAGGCCGTCTTCCGCTCATGCCCCAACATAGTGCAGCCCGCCTCTAGTGGTGTCGCGACAGGCGTGAATGGAGGGACGAATGGAGACGTGTCATCTTCAGCAATGAGAGTCGCTTCTGCCTTGGTGCCAATGATGGTCGTATGCGTGTTTGGCGCCGTGCAGGTGAGCGCCACAATGAGGACTGCATACGACCGAGGCACACAGGGCCAACACCCGGCATTATGGTGTGGGGAGCGATCTCCTACACTGGCCGTACACCACTGGTGATCGTCGAGGGGACACTGAATAGTGCACGGTACATCCAAACCGTCATCGAACCCATCGTTCTACCATTCCTAGACCGGCAAGGGAACTTGCTGTTCCAACAGGACAATGCACGACCGCACGTATCCCGTGCCACCCAACGTGCTCTAGAAGGTGTAAGTCAACTACCCTGGCCAGCAAGATCTCCGGATCTGTCCCCCCATTGAGCATGTTTGGGACTGGATGAAGCGTCGTCTCACGCGGTCTGCACGTCCAGCACGAACGCTGGTCCAACTGAGGCGCCAGGTGGAAATGGCATGGCAAGCCGTTCCACAGGACTACATCCAGCATCTCCACGATCGTCTCCATGGGAGAATAGCAGCCTGCATTGCTGCGAAAGGTGGATATACACTGTACTAGTGCCGACATTGTGCATGCTCTGTTGCCTGTGTCTGTGCCTGTGGTTCTGTCATTGTGATCATGTGATGTATCTGACCCCAGGAATGTGTCAATAAAGTTTCCCCTTCCTGGGACAATGAATTCACGGTGTTCTTATTTCAATTTCCAGGAGTGTAGTTACAAGTGGGAGTACTGCAATTTTTATTAAACAAGGGTTGACATAATATTTTAAGTTTCAGCATCTCAGTGTTCCTTTGGTTTAAATCATTTTGTGAACAGATGAACGTGAGCCACAAGTCACTGAAGTCTGCGGTGCTGATATAATTTCATTTAAGAGCTTTACCATTCACTGGATTTCTGAGAGAGATAAGAATCATGGTCGTGGAACAAGTCACTTGTACATTAATAAATCAAAATGTGGCAGACTACTGTTACAGGTTGCTTTTGCAATTACTTTTTGAGATTATTGTCAGATAATAGTAAAATCATAGAAAAACAATGTGTAACAGGTTAATGCATAAAAAGAATATTATCACTGATACTTAGCATGACTTAAGGAAAAATTAATTGGCAACTATTAAGTGTATGAAACCCTATAGGTGCAGTGGACAAAAAGTAAAATGCCACTGACATTTTTTTTAGCTCTTGACTTTCTGAATCACAACAAATTGCTGAAGAAGTTCCCAGTATATGGCATTAGAGGCACTGGATCAAAATTGTTCACATGATACTTGACTAACAGGTAACAGAGAATACAAATAAAATATGAACTACAGAAAAGTACAAAGACATGTTTCCTAGTCACAGAAATTCTAACAAAAGGAGGTGCCCAAGGACCCATTCTTGGGTCAATCCTCTTCTCCTGTACAAAGATTTCTCAGAACTGAAAACTGAATCAAAAACATTACTTTTTTTGCAGATGAAAAGAATTCTCATCATAAGAAAAAAACCCAAGTCGACTACAAGCAAGTGCAAATAAAATAGAAACCCAACTAAATGGATGGTTTGAGGGGAATAAGTGATTGAAAAATGTCAAAGATGTAACATTCCTGAACTTCTGTATTACAGCTGATGCTTGCAACACCAGTGTGACAAACTCCAACAAAATCACATAGAAAAAGAATTCTAAGCATTTAGCTCCAAAATGACTTCAAATGGGATACATATATAAACAAAATAAATGGCACACTAAATAAAACACTGTAGTCTATGTTAACTTCTGTTACAAGAAGTTTTCACACTGTCGGACTTGCCTACTCTGCCCAGTTTCACAGCATGTAAGGAATTATATTCCGTAAAGAATTAATTCAGGGGTAGTATGTCATCTAATTCTGTCATTTTCTTAACTCAGAAAAGGTATCTACTGGGTCTGGTAGGGTAATAGGAAAAATGATTTTGTAATGTTTCGACTTTGAATTACTACCTTGCTTCATTTGAGCCAGTTACTTTTGCAATTTTAAGGGTTAACAGGCCTGAAATACAAATTATGCTGTTGGATTCATTAAACTGTTGGTTCTAAATGACATCACAATAAGTTTATATTTACCAATTAGGTCAGGGGCAGATAGAAAGTACAATCTCGAAGCATGGACTGGCTGATAAAAATTACAAAATAAGCAATTTTTGAATGGAATTTATCAAACAATAGTAAAACTGAGACAGTGGGTAACATACCCCTTGTCAGTACACATAAACACAACACGAAAATATGCGGCTACATCTCATGGATATCAATGGAATTTTCATAAATGAATTAAATTTGTTCTCTACACTTTTCCTGAGATGGTTGCGGCAAAATACCTAAAAAATCATCCTATCAACATCAAATATGTAGTCTTGCTATACTTGGAATAGCTTATTAATCTCACACCAGAGATGCATAGGTATTGTTTATAGGAGTTTCTTTTTCCAGAAAGAACCGAGCAGTACATTTCCTGCAGCTTTAATTGAAGATTGTGTTGGCACAGATCAATCAAAATGATCTTGGTCATGTTCACCAGAAACTTCATCTTCAAGTTCATAATTAAGTACTGGCAGCTGCTCCTCACCTTCAAGGTCATAATTTGGTTTTCTTTTCCTCTCCTTGTTGATATTATCCCTCTTTTTCTCTTTTCTCCCCTTGGCTTTCATCAGCTGACATAAAATTGTGTTATTTGTTAACACTTCTCTATACTGAAGCTGTCACAAATAAGGATCAATTTTTCTTAGAGTGGGGGTGAAGTTGATTTCATGCAATTATGAATAACTTTGCAGAAGAAATCTAAAAGACTATTAGTGAAAAAGGCCTCATCTTTGAAAGGCTGTTTTTAACGTGAGGAATGCAATTTTGTCCTTAAATCCAAGACATGTTCTTGCTCTATGGGCGGAACGATTACATCGGCTAGGCCAACATTACAAACAAGTGAAGGAGCTGGAAGGTGTTTGGCCAACAGTCATGTGCCCAATGAATTGGTGCATGAAGTGCTGGAAGATGTAGGACTCAGTGTGTCATGAACAGAATGTCTGTATTGTTGCAAGTCAGCGGGGTCAAATAAATCTACTGAAAAATGTGTGGAGTCAACTGGAAAAATTCCAACGGTAAGGAATTTCCACTTAATGTTGTGCCGTTTTGTGACAAATTTTCATTGTTGGGAGTTGCTTGTAATCTTTGTCTCCGAACAGTGCCACCCCTGTGTGCTGAAGCTGAGGAGGAAGCTTGGAGCAGCCTGTTGAGGAGTCTTGTGTGACTTTCCAAACTAGAAGGTTGGCTGGAGTAATAGTTAATGGACTGCTACTAGTAGCTTTTGAGTGATATTTCTGAGTGGAATTTAATTATATGGGAAGATGGTGGCTCAGTGGCATTATTTTTTGCAATGGTACCTACAGAACATTGTTTGTTTTAATCTGCCCTGGAATGTGGCTGTGGATGATTGAAATTAAGCTTCTCAACATAAAACATGGTGCATCGTAGCTGAATTTCCAAGAGCAAATATTTTGTGCATGGCTGCACTCCACTGAAGCACATATGGAATGCTAGTGGTATGTTCTCATTGTTCTTAATTGTAGAGTGTTTTTATGATGTGTTCCCTCTTCTCAGTTCTTTGATTTGAATTGATTTGTCAGGAAGACCTGTATCCTGTTTCCAGACTTGGGTGGGGGGAGGTTGTTTGTGCAATGGGCTTACAATGGAGATAGCATGTGTCACTCCGGACTGGTTACAGTAACTACAAATGCAGCTAGTGATGTACTGGGGTCAGTTGTATGATGGAACTTGTCACTGTGGGGGTTGCAAGTGAATGGTACATTGCTCATTTGTAAGGTGTTGCATTCTGGACAACAGCTAAACCTGGTGGTCTGTGTGTTAAACTTACTTAAAATTTTGGATCACGGAGGTCTGCAGGAAGTGTCGAAAGACCTCTTACAAGCAGTTATTTTAAATATTTATTTTCAGCAAGAATTATGTTGTTGTTAATTAACTGAATGCAAAGTATGGTTGTCTCAGGGATTTCAAAGATTAGTAATACCAATCGTATTAGTTATTTTATGAAGAGTATTTTAAGCTTGTTCATTGGCATGACTTATGTTTTACCACCAAGCTGGGAGTGACTTATTAAGATACAGTATATATTAAGTGCCTGAGAGCTGGGTAGGGATTATGACTGTAAGCTTATCTTTTGGTCAAATTCTATGGTCCATTTTCAAGATGAGTAGAGACTCCATTGTATATGATGTTTAAGTGGCTGCTAATATGTATTTGGCTGCTTGTAGGCTGCAGAGCAATGTTGGAGTTCAAGAAATGAAGGCACTCATTCTTTTTGGTCTAAACTGCTGAATTAACCTTTGTATTTTGTATACGAGTACTTGTGCCATGAAGTATGGAATTGGAAGAAAACCTAACAACTGGTGCAATAGGACAGACTCTGCCATGCACTTCGTGGTGGTTTTCTGAGTATGAATGTAGATTTTTATTTGTATTACATGTCTGTATGTGAGGGATAAAAAGTTTAGTGAACTACTGATAAAACTGAGGCTCCTTCATCCAATCACTTGTTCAAGCAGCATAAAATATCCCTGGGTAGGCATTACCTGGTCCATGGAAATGCACTATACTTACTTATGATCAGTGATAGCAACGAAGGACTGTCTGCAGCAATGTAAGCTACAATACTCGTTGAATCCCTACCTGATCCTGCAGATGCCCTATTCAGTAGATTTTCCTTTCCCCAAAGAGCTCTTACCCTAGTTAGGTCACTGTCAAACCCAGAACCATCACAACTGTAGCCACAGCATGATTTTTCATCATCTTTTAGCCCACACATTTCATACATATTCTTCAGTTCATTGTAGAAGGGGTAAACTACAAATGGATCTCTAAGTGTTTGGGGCTTCTGAAGGTGCTCAAGTTTCTTCAAAGAAATATGGAGGTTGCGTTTCGTAAAGTCTTGATACTGATCCTCACAGGACAGTCACCTTTAAATGGAGTTCCATAAATTCTGTTTAACGTATTGTTGCACAAATGATTTAAGTTGTTCTTTGTCACATGGATATCCTATTTCTGCATGAGCATTAATCAGCTGAACAGTGTAGCTTCAAAATGTGGAGGAAGAGCTTGATGATGCCCGAGGTCTAATTTATCCAATGGTATCTTATAACACGAAGGAAAAAAAAATTAGAATAGAATTATGAAACTTCCTGGCAGATTAAAACTGTGTGCCGGACCGAGACTGGAACTCAGGACCTTTGCCTTTCGCGGGCAAGTGCTCTACCATATCAGTGCACACTCCGCTGCAGGGTGAAAATCTCATTCTCGCTACAATAGAATTATGATAATCCTGTATAAGGGTTTAGTTTCAATTTCTTCTTTTCATTCTCAACTGCAGACTCTAGTATGTGCCTGACTTTGGAAAACCATAAGCCCCTTCTGTGTCCGTAAATGTTTATCTTTATTTATAACAACAGCCCTTGACTTCAGTTACAGTGTAACTACAATTTAGTCACCTTTTAAGGTAGGTTCTTGGCATTTTCCAAAATCTCACATGGAATAAGAATGTCATACTGTTTTGCATCCTCCACTCAGTAACTCTACATAATTACCCTGCTTTGGAACATTTTAGGGGAAAATACAAACATGCACTGGGCCTTATTTAGTATGAAATTAACCATTTTTATTGTTATAACCTTGTTTGGGACTGATAAAAGCTTAATACACAATAATATGTGCTTAAATTATCAATAAATCAAGGGAAAAACAATATTTTCTTTTTCCTAGAATATGGACCTAACAAACTGCTAAACACACAGACATAAAAAGCTCTACAATTTACAAAATTCAGCATGAAGGGGGAGGGAAAATTACATAAAAATAATAAAAAAAGATGGCCAAATACAATGCTAACAATTAAACCAAATTTTTCCTTAAAAATTTGGCGTAACTGAAATATCTCTCTCTGTGTGTGTGTGTGTGTGTGTGTGTGTGTGTGTGTGTGGGGGGGGGGGGGGGGGGAGGTATGTAGGCAAGATTTTTCTTGGATGAATAAATATGGTGAACTATGATTTTGAAAACATACTTACAAGGAATGGTTTGCTATGATTTAATGTTCTCTACCTAAGTGGGACACTTATTTGTGCTACATATTTAGCCAATAGCACTACTTGTGCCTACTTTTGTATGCCAACAGTCTGCAGGCCTATTACTACATTTTACTTTCATGTGTTGCTTCAGGCTGAATATGGTGAAGTTTTAGTTACATTGTTAGATTTAACAACAGCCACAGGACACGAAAATTTTAATTAAATATGCATCACAAACATATAAAAGTTTGTTCCATAGCACATCACCCCAGATCTAAATATTGGGCCTTATTAGTTCATACTGAACAAACCAAAATTTGAAATTGGTGGTCTTCAAACTGGCACCTCCCCAGGAAGCAGATAGTTGAATGCCCATCTGATATGGGGGGTACTGAGAAAGTAAAATACTCTGGGTGGACCAAAACTAGCACTGCTGCTTTGTGGTGGGCAGAGGGATCTACAAGGGCTAAGGAAGGGAAGCACCTACAGAAAAACACTCAGTTCATGAGGTTGGGTGTCCTACGCAGAGCTAATAACCAACGACAGGGGAACTATGCAATTACGAATGTCACATATGCCATGACTGAAACATGGCTCACATTCGAAAGCGGCATGTAATATCCGAATGGGAGCTTCGTGTCCTTTCGAAGTCAAGAAGAAGAGTAACTCCAAACTATCAATATTGAAGGCTATTTGGACATCAGGCGATAACTAACTGTAATATGTCTAATTATACCTAATATTCAAAAAGCGTACAGGATACATTTTATGTTCTTCTGTTGAGTATAGCAAACCAAGATATAATTCTCTAACATCTGCCGTAGTTTTACCAACTGATGTTAATTTTTCTTCAACCACATCTAGAGAAGTATGAACCTTGTAGTGAAACTGGAGTTCGAGTTCTGGGTTCAAGCATGATATATATTTTGGCGAATTCTGAAAAGAAAAAATACGAGTTGTAGGCACTAAGAAGTTACTGTGAACACATGTGGTAAGGCATTATAAAAGATTCCTCACATCTTTGCCTATTATAGCAACACAAACAGCCATGGTGACGATAAAATATTATTTCACATTCCTACGTCAGATACTGAATGGAAACAATAACAACTTTTTTATCGTGTGGCACTGTGACAGCTCTGTTCATAGATGTTGTACTTGCCGCAAGTGTACATGAGAAGCAGTGATCTCTGATGAGAAGTGAAAACTGTAAACATTGAGCACTTACTGCGAACCTCGCATATGCCAGATTTCCATAGGCAATGAAAACTTGCACATCATCGCCTTCGGAAGTCTAGAACTGATACCGAAAGCGCGATCACGAAACGGGCAGTTTGCAAGATGCAGCCATCTAAAATGATTCGTACTAGTTAAACAGATTCTGGGTCAAGAGCTTACAGAATGGTTAAGGGGAAAAAACAGTCCTAAAAGTATTTGGTACGAAAGTGAATTTCCCACAGAAATATTAAACGAGTGACAAACGCCCCAATAAAAGAGTTACATTACTACATAAACATCGATTCATACTTGACATGATGGAGATGGTTGAAATGGAACCTCAAAACTCTCCATAATAGATATCAAATGGGGTATTCACACAGACCGTCAACGGATTGGAACTTGATAGAATAGGACGTCTGGGACAAAGTTTCCCTCACAGAAAGTTTTAAGATTGACGTTGGTGGGTGACTGGCGTTGTTGTCTGCTAATATCAGTAGTTTAGATATTTTCGACGTGTCGAATTATAGTAGAGGTTCTTGTGCTTCTGCGTCTTCTTATTCTTTATTTTTGTTCTTTTGCTTTGTTTTCGTAACGCATTGCAAATGATCATGACGACTTGGACTTTTTTCCAATTGAGTGTTCTTCTACAAGAGAGGCTAGATATCTGAAATCGACAGATGATTAACGTTTCAAGTAAGTGGCTAGCGAAAAGGTCTACAATTTGTACAGATTTTCTTTGGCTCTCTTGATCGACGATGTCATCGTTCTTAATACTAGGCCTGGCACTCCGTTGTTCATCGCGAATATTTTTTCAGCCATTTTGAAATCCATGTCGCCAGTTTCGATCTTGTTTGTCACTCATTACTTAAGGTCCATAGACTAGGCATTAGTCACGATGGGTTTCAGCAGCTGAAGATCCTTTGCCCTTACAAAATATAATCACACTGCGTACTTCACAATTGGCGGGATGTATTATTGTCTCGGCCATTATGATCTGCTCTCACCGACTGGCAAACAACTACTGAATCAAACCAACATTGTAGTAGTTTACTAAGGCGTCGGTAGAAATGCTGCATGTGTGAAACTTCATTCAGGCTTATTATCGCCGGACGTTAGTTTTGGGATAGGTTTCGTATATTCCGACTTTTTATATCATTGATATATAACTTCACTTTCACCACTTCTTACAGGGTTAAGCGAAGTGTTGTTGTGTTAACGCTCTATCTAAAGTGAACACCATTTGCCAATCAGATTGTCTGCCATTCTGTTTCATTTCATTGATGTCTACTGTGAATCGGTCTTCTATCATATTTCATGGATCGCATGAGGAGAGATCTCTGGTATGTATTGGTGTGTGGAAAGAACTCAAAAATGTATGTTTAATTTAAGTTCAGTACAGTGAAATGAATTTACATTACGGTATTACAATGCTAATTCTAATGATAAAATAACCTAAAACTTTACGTTTAAGAGGCATCTACAGCTAAACAAAATTCTTATCCAGATCAGTGTGTCATAATATTCTTGGAGTACTAAGTTCCTTTTTATTTATTGCAACTCTTCTCGACATCTCTCATTTTGAGACGTATCAGTCTTCACTTAAAGTAATGTACTGCTCTGTTGCAAAACTTTTTATCAAGAATTTCTTAAGTGCTTCTGAAAAGATGGGTTTCTCACGTTCAGTACATGCTGCCATGGAATACCTCTCATTAGTCATTGCAAATAAATTCACTAATATGAATACGCCCCTTACTACACCATACAATTTTTAAAATCATAAAATTCTATTGATTATGATAAAAACAAAGTTAATTAAAATTATGCTTCTGAGTTAAGTAACATATTAAGCTATGTGAGTAACCAGTCGTTTATCAGTCAAATGTTTCCTGAGTGGCTGAAATTTGCTGAAGTTATGACTCTGTTTATGACAGGAGATAAAAAAAATATGGTCAGATTTCTGCCCAATTTCACTTAAGTCAGCATTCTCGAAAATTTTAGAAAAGTTAATATAAAATTGGCTTCTTAAACATCTGACAGCAAATAGGATATGGTCGAATTAATAGTGCATATTTCTAAAGGGTTCAGACATTGAGATGGCTCCCTAAATATACAGTGAGAATGTACTTACTTCATTAGACAATAAATTACAGGCTACTAGTATATTTCAGGGTCTGTCAAAGGCACTTATTTGTGAAACCACAATATCCTTTTAAGTAAATTGCAAGTATAACATTATGGTTAACAGGAAATACTGCAAAGTGGTTCAAATTCTATATCTCTGAAGGGAGATAAAGGGTTTAATTAGACAAGAGACGTGTACTAAATTATCAGGCGTCATCCAACTGGCAAATAATTGCATGTGGTGTCCCACAGGGTTCTATCTTAGTACTCCTATGGTTTCTTGTATGGTATATATTTTAAAGGCTTTTCTTAGCAGGAAACGTAGTTATAAGTAATAAAAAAAGAAATAATTTAAGCCACAGATATAGTCCATGGCTGTATAAATATTGTATGCAGCCGCTGGAAACATTTGAAGGTTTTTGATCATCGTATTATTGGCGAAAGAGGAAGAGCCGCCTTTTATTTTCTAGGTGTTGTGCTGATTGGACATATGTAGCACACCGCCATTAATATTACATTATTTCATCATTTTATTCACGAGTCGCAACCAAACAGCACTCCTAGTCACATTATGTAATGGTACTTTTAAATTGTGCTTTTATTTCATAATACATTGTTACTAATAACCTATCTATGCTTTATTTTGTCTTTAGTCATTGTAAGATTGTTGGATGGATTGGCATGGAAAAAGATTCTGTACTTTTAAGCAAAAAGTCCTCCAGCTCGAAACACCATCGTCTTCGGATGCTGTCATATTACAAAGTCCAAATTTACTGAAAACTCAGCGAAAAGAAACACAGTTAAAAATACGTGAACGGACCTTTAACGAAAATGCCATGCTCAAGCGCTGAGAGTTTGTATAAATTTTTTAAAATACATTACTATAATTCACTGTATCGTCTCGACCCAGTTGTGAATGAACCAAAAAAAATTAACTAAAACACCAATGCCCTTTTATATGACCAAATTCCAAGTTTTTTGTTCGAAAATTATACAGACATTGCAATAAATAGCAAATCAAGTGAAGTCTTAGAGAGATCAGTTAACGAAAATTTCGTAGACATTAATAAATAGCACTTAGTCAATTCTGTATCATCAAACAAAGAAAAAAACAAATGACATGCCATTCAGGACTTGTATGAGATTTCCCACCAGTATACCTAAAACATAACGAGAAACAGATAGAATAAGTTGACAGTGTTAAATTCTTGAAATTACAGCATGATAATAAATTCATCTGGGACGAGCACACCACAGAACTGCTGAAGCACCTAAACAAATCTTTATTTGCAATATGACATAAAAATAAAAAAGCTGGCACACTATATTTACTTTCACTTCATAATGTCAAGCGGGATTATTTTTTGGGGTAACTTATCAAGCTAAGCTAAATTTTTGTGGGCCCAGAATTGCATGAGCCAGCCCCTGTGGCCGTGAGGTTCTAGGCGCTTCAGTCCAGAACTGCACTGCTGCTACAGTCGCAGGTCCGAATCCTGCCTCGGGCATGGATGTGTGTTATGTCCTTAGGTTAGTTAGGTTTAATTAGTTTCAAGTCTAAGGGACTGATGACCTCAGATGTTAAGTTCCATAGTGCTTAGAACAACTTGAACCATTTTTTGGAACTTGTGATAGGAATTACTTGTGGTGTGGACTGAAGAACAACCTGCGGAGGACCATTTAGAGAAATATGGATGTTAGTTACAGCTTCCCAGTATATTCATTCTTCAATGAAATTCCTAATTAAAAATATGTCTTTTTCAAACAAACAGTTTTGTCCACGGAATCAGCACTAGAAATAAGAGTAAACTTCACAAAGATTTAGTCACTTATGTTGGCCAAAAGTGTGTCCATTTTAAAAAAATACATAGTTTCAATAACCTTCCAGCAGCCATAAAAATACTACAAATAAAGTTCAATTTGAGAGGAGGCTAAAGGATTTATTGGTGACCAATTTCTTCTAGTCCACTGACGAATTTCTTTGTAGAACCAACTGATGTTTGTGTGTCACTAATAATATCAAACAATGTGAGTATTAGTGTAATCTGACTTTTGTAGAAATTCAGTACAGTAATGTGATCCTTAGAAATGTAATCTTGCTGCATCCAAATTGTGTATTGGCAAACCTTTCTTAATTCATTCATCCAATAAAATTTCTAAACTGGATTCATGACATTCCAACTCTGAGATACAACCAGCGCATCAGATGAAGAGTAAGACTGTTTCTCCTTCACAACTCCTTCTTTACCACAGAGAATTTCTTGAATAGAAATAGTCACTTACACAGTAAAAAAACCTGCAAATAACCACTACACATCCATATAAATATGTTATATGTCTGTTCCATTGACATGTTCCTCAGCATTACATGTGTTATGAGTACTACCTATGGAACAGGTAACAATTCTTTCATAGGGATGGATCTGTCTCTTTCAATTTCAGCCATTTTTATTGAGAATGCGAGCATCCAGCACCAATCTAACCATAAGAATAACTGTCTTTCTTATTACCACTGCTTTGTTACCCAAGGACTATCAGATTTCTCAATGATACCCCTTTGGTCATATTATATATTTTCTTGTCCACAGGTTCCCTAACACTCAGAGCAAGAATACAAGATGGTTTAAAAATGATATGTGATCTTTAGTTTTAAATTTTTCGTTATAACTCTCAATTACCCCTTGTCTCGCTGTAAATGTCTAGGCACTATATGATTAAACCTGTTTTAACTGTTCTCTTTTCTTGTGTTTCAATCCTAACAGTCTGTTACATTTACTCTTAACCTTATTTTCCTATAGGTTTTCCCTTCTTCCTCAACATTTCCTCTCATCACTGTCGCTGGCATCTAACACTCTTTTGAGTTTTATCTTCCAATTATTAACATAATCAGTCAGGTCTCTCTGTACCTATCCTCTGCTTAACCTGACTGAAGTTTGATCAGTATTTACATTTATTCATGTCACTTCCCTAGTAATTCCAATAACATACCGTGACTCATCTTCCAGTCCATACACACAATAACACAGATAAACTGGTATCAACTACTACTAACATAGGTTGGTGGACTGTATTCCTGATATTTATAGAATGTCACCAGTATATTGCCTTTCAATACAATCAATCCAGACCTTGTACATTGGTGACAAGGAAAGAGGGATATCTTCCGTAATTTTTATTTCTTCCCCATACATCCTTAGACAATAAACTAAGTTGACTCTCTGTGTCCAGCAAAAATTATACTAACTTCCCTCCTATATAAACTTGTACTATTCACGTTGAAATTTTTCATTCAGAATCTACTCTTTCTTCAAACAACTCTTTACCTAAAGCATTCTGTCACTGATCTCCTAAAAATGCACTCTTGAATTTACTATCATCCTGAAATGTTCCATGCATGGTTTTAGGATTATTATTATACCCATGTATTTATGTGTTCACTATCCCACTTTAGTCCTATTCGCTATGAGTCCTGTACAGGTCAGCCGTATTCTAGGATGGATTGTTTGAATATCTCCCAAGCAATCATCTTTGAAGACTCACTGTATGTTACAGTAATATACCAACGAAATCTGTCAAAAACTGGGACAACAGATAATACCAAACCTGCACAACTGGGACCATCTACCTATAATGAGTATGTGCAAACAGATAAACTACAGACATCATGCCTTCATACACACAAACTGAAAATACTATGAAATGTTTCTCCTGTATGTATTTGCTTTTACATCTGCAAATACCTGTGCATGTAATTAATAATTTATTTGTAATTAATGCTTAATGAGCGAATGCCTGAAACACACTCCCTTTTTCCAATAAAGGTGTAGAGTTTTTGAACAACTATTGGAATCACAGAAAATCCAAAAAACATCTATTGTATTTCATACACTGATCAATAAAAGAATTGAAGGGTGTCATAAGCAGCCTCTTACTTAATCCCACTTGCCTGTCTTATGACAATCATAATTACTACTATCACTTACTTTCTGCACTATCTTATGAAAGGCATCATTATTAAACAATCCTGCTTTTTTGGCTTCCTAAAGGGAATTACAACTATCAATCCAGTAGTCTTTTTAGCTACCTTAAGAGAGTCATAATTGCTAAAGATGCCTGCTCTCTTGACTTCCTTGAGAGAATGATAGTTACTATAGGTGCCTGCCCTCGTGGCTACCTAAAGAGTCACAGTTGTTAAACAGGCATTCTTTCAAGGTTACCTTAAGAGATTCATAATCTCTAAACAAACCTGCTTTCTCGGATATGTTAAAAGAGTTATATTATCTAGACAGGCCTCTGCTAATTTCCAAACTTCACAAAAGCTCACCAGCAGACATAGCAGAACTAGTGTACCTGGAAGAAAGGACATTGCAGTGTAATGGCTTAGCTGTGAGGGTGAATCATGCATCAAGCCTTGACAGCTCTGTTTGTAAGAGCATTGAATGAGGAAGGCAAGATTCTGGTTCCAGTCCTTGTCTGGCAGACAGATGTAATCTGCAAAGAAATTTCAGAATAGTGCACACTCCACTGCAGAATGAAACATTCATTCTGGAAACAATCTCCAAGGTTGTCGTGAAGTCAGTTCTCCACGGTCCTTTCTTCCAGGAGTGCTAGCCTCACAAAGTTTGAAATCATCAAGGCATTCAACAAACAAAGTGCTCAAGTTTGTGGGACATATAGCAAATGGGATAATAGTTGGATATTGTATGTATACAAAGAAGGCAGCATAAATGATCACAGATTTGTTTAATTTAAGGAAGAGCATCATGGAAATGTTGAAAAACTGGAATTGGGAGAGATAGACGCAAATTATCCCATGGATAATCTCAAAGTATTTCTATAGAATTCAGGTAAGGACCCTGTGGAGGCCAGTCCACTACAGGGATGTTATTGTCGCCTAACCAGTCCACCACAGGCCATGCATCATGAAAGATGCAATTGCCAACCCAGAATTGCTCTTCAACAGTGGGAAGCGAGATTGTGCTTAAAACGTCAATGTAGGCCTGTGCTGTGATAGTGTCACGCAAAACAAAAAGGTGTGAAAGCCCTTTCCATGAAAAACACGACCACACCATAACACCACCACCTCCGAATTTACTGTTGGCACTACACACGCTGGCAGATGACGTTCACCGGGCATCTGCCATACCCACACCCTGCCTTCCGGTCGCCACATTGTGTACCGTGATTCGTCACTGCACACAACGTTTTTCCACTGTTCAATCGTCCAATGTTTACGTTCCTTACACCAAGCGAAGCGTCATTCGGCATTTACTGGCGTGATGCGTGGATTATGAGCAGCCATTCGACCATGAAATACAAGTTTTCTCTCCTCCCACCTAACTGTCGTAGTACTTGCAGTGGATCCTGGTGCAGTTTGGAATTTCTGTGTGATGGTCTGTACAGATGTCTGCCTATTACACATTATGACCGTCTTCGACTGCCAGCAGTCTCTATCAGTCAATAGACGAGGTCAGCCTGTACGCTTCTGTGCTGTACGTGTCCCTTCACGTTTCCACTTCACTATCACATCGGAACCAGTGGACCTAGGGATGTTTAGGAGTGTGGAAATCTCGTGTACAGACATACAACACAAGTGGCACCCAATTACCTGACCACGTTCTAAATCCATGAGTTCTGTGGAGCACTCCACTCTGACTCTCACTATGTCTAATCACTACTGAAGTCGCTGATATGGAGTACCTGGCAGTAGGTGGCAGTACAATGCACCTAATATGAAAAACATATGTTTTTGGGGTTGTCTGGATACTTTTGATCACATAGTGTAAATGAAACTCTCTGATCTAATGTTTTGTTTCATCATTTGCAATGCATTTTGCAGCTGTTGTAGACATCTGCTGTGTCACTGATCTAAGCTCATTGATACAGTCCTTTACCTGAACACATGCCTGTAAAATACAAGCGAGAAGATCCTCCTTTGTGTGCGTTGTGATGCGCATATTGAAATGGTGAGTAAAGACAATACTATGTAGCTTAATGTCACTCTGATTGTATTCACATGTGATTGCTGGTGATGGGCATGATGTTGGATGCAGTTAAGAAAATGGCATGTGTTAATTTCGAATTTTTTTATTTAGAATCACCAATACTACTTTCCCTTTTCTCCTGACTCATTCTTTAGTGTTGAGTTATTTTCATTTTATTAATAATACTTATTTGCGGTTGTTAATTGAGTTTTTATGTAAAACAGAGGGTCATTTCAAAAGTTCTGCACAGTGTGAGACAGTAGTACCTCACAATGAGGGTGGGATAATTTTAAGAAAAAACACATGGAAGGTGGACCCACACATTCGTAATCTACATCTACATCCATACTCCGCAAGCCACCTGACGGTGTGTGGCGGAGGGTACCTTGAGTACCTCTATCGGTATTCCCTTCTATTCCAGTCTCGTATTGTTCATGGAAAGAAGGATTGTCGGTATGCTTCTGTGTGGGCTCTAATCTCTCTGATTTTATCCTCATAGTCTCTTCACGTGATATATGTAGGAGGGAGCAATATACTGCTTGACTCTTCGGTGAAGGTATGTTCTCGAAACTTTAACAAAAGCCCGTACCAAGCTACTGAGCATCTCTCTTGCAGAGTCTTTCACTGGAGTTTATCTATCATCTCCGTTATGCTTTCGGGATTACTAAATGATCCTGTAATGGAGCGCGCTGCTCTCTGTTGGATCTTCTCTATCTCTTCTGTCAACCCTATCTGGTATGGATCCCACACTGCTGCGCAGTATTCAAGCAGTGGGTGAACAAGTGTACTGTAACCTACTTCATTTCATGGGATACATTTTATTGCTTAACAACAATTATTATGATTAAAAATTAAAAACCTTGTCAAAAACAATGCTCAATAACAATGCTCACAATAATTTAAAGAAGGATCAACTGATTAATAAAAAACTTTAACAATTTATACCATTAAGAACAGGGCTTAAAGCCAGGAATATACATAAGTCCCCAAATACAAGTAAGAAGTCACATCAATCAGGTGTGGCTGCAAACTGGTTCAACAAGTGGAGTTTTACCAGTAAAATGAATTAGAAATGGCTGTGACGAAAAGTACTAATAATTCCTAAACATGGATAAAACTTTAAATAAATAGACACCACACACTCATAGTACAGAAAGGATAACAAGTCATGCCACTGATTGTGGGTGTTGGAAAGCCCTTAAAAATTTATAAATCTTAATAAAATCCCTTAAGTAATAAAATACACAATCCCCCAAAATACAAGAAAAGATGGAAGGCATACAATTTAAATGTGACTCCTATCTGGTACACACCAGCAGAAATATTGACAATAATTCTTAAAAATACAAGAAAAGGTGGCAAATTACAGCAAATGGCTATCAAAAGTAACAAGCAAAAAACAGGCAAGTTTCACAGTGAATGGAATTAGCTAATGCCTGTGGATAAAAAAGGAAAACTCAACAGTTCATACTCATAAGCAAATGGCTGTAAAACTTAATGTGCTCCAGAATTACCAATAAGGATGCAAGGTTTAAACAAGTAGTTAAAGAGCAAATACAGTGACAAGGAACTTAGGACTTGCAGAACAAGCTTTAAAGCTTAGGTGCTTGATGAATTCACGATACTGAATAGATCAAGAGTTCCGGAATTAATTAGCGACACTCTGCTATGGCATGCACAAAACGATCAAATTTACTTAACTTGAGCCAACATGAAGCAGTTGGTAGAGGCCACTGATTGTGGGTCAACCTAGATGATATGCAACAATGGAAGTATCGCTGCAGCTCAAAGAAAACATGTCTCTGCTCCAGGCCCAGTGTTGTCCACTGACAGAACTAGCCTGCCATCACGTATCAGAAGGGAACAGTAATCTGCGCAAATAAGCCTACAAACTAGCAAATCTAGAATGTAGGCAATTTTAACTTATTCCAGAAGTGACTAGACATACAGGTTACAAGCTTAACAATGCTTAAAATTACTTGAAAATTGTTGTTGTTGTTGTCGTGGTCTTCAGTCAAGAGACTGGTTTGATGCAGCTCTCCATGCTACCCTATCCTGTGCAAGCTTCTTCATCTCCCAGTACCTACTGCAACCTACATCCTTCTGAATATGCTTAGTTTATTCATCTCTTGGTATCCCTCTACGATTTTTGCCCTCCACGCTGCCCTCCAGTGCTAAATTGATGATCCCTTGATGCCTCAGAACATGTCCTACCATCCGATCCCTTCTTCTAGTCAAATTTTGCCACAAATTTCTCTTCTCCCCAATTCTGTTCAGTACCTCCTCATTAGTTATGCGATATACCCCTCTAATCTTCAACATTCTTCTGTAGCACCACATTTCCAAAGCTGCTATTCTCTTCTTGTCCAAACTATTTATCGTCCATGTTTCACTTCCATACGTGGCTACACTGAGTACCTGTTGGCTCAACACAAAAGTTTTGTCTCAAGTACTGATAGTGTTGAGGATCAGTGGACAAAGTTCAAAACCGTCGTACAATATGCGTTAGATGAGTATGTGCCAAGCAAGATCGTAAGAGATGGAAAAGAGCCACCGTGGTTCAACAACCGAGTTAGAAAACTGCTGCGGAAGCAAAGGAAACTTCACAGCAAACATAAACATAGCCAAAGCCTTGCAGACAAACAAAAATTACGCGAAGCGAAATGTAGTGTGAAGAGAGCTATGCGAGAGGCGTTCAATGAATTCGAAAGTAAAGTTCTATGTACTAACTTGGCAGAAAATCCTAAGAAATTTTGGTCTTATGTCAAAGCGGTAGGTGGATCAAAACAAAATGTCCAGGCACTCTGTGACCAAAATGGTACTGAAACAGAGGATGACAGACTAAAGGCCGAAATACTAAATGTCTTTTTCCAAAGTTGTTTCACAGAGGAAGATTGCACTGTAGTTCCTTCTCTAGATTGTCGCACAGATGACAAAATGGTAGATATCGAAATAGACGACAGAGGGATAGAGAAACAATTAAAATCGCTCAAAAGAGGAAAGGCCTCTGGACCTGATGGGATACCAGTTCAATTTTACACAGAGTACGCGAAGGAACTTGCCCCCCTTCTTGCAGCGGTGTACCGTAGGTCTCTAGAAGAGCGTAGCGTTCCAAAGGATTGGAAAAGGGCACAGGTCATCCCCGTTTTCAAGAAGGGACGTCGAACAGATGTGCAGAACTATAGACCTATATCTCTAACGTCGATCAGTTGTAGAATTTTGGAACACGTATTGTGTTCGAGTATAATGACTTTTCTGGAGACTAGAAATCTACTCTGTAGGAATCAGCATGGGTTTCGAAAAAGACGGTCATGTGAAACCCAGCTCGCGCTATTCGTCCACGAGACTCAGAGGGCCATAGACACGGGTTCACAGGTAGATGCCGTGTTTCTTGACTTCCGCAAGGCGTTCGAAACAGTTCCCCACAGTCGTTTATTGAACAAAGTAAGAGCATATGAACTATCAGACCAATTGTGTGATTGGATTGAGGAGTTCCTAGATAACAGGACGCAGCATGTTATTCTCAATGGAGAGAAGTCTTCCGAAGTAAGAGTAATTTCAGGTGTGCCGCAGGGGAGTGTCATAGGACCGTTGCTATTCACAATATACATAAATGACCTGGTGGATGACATCGGAAGTTCACTGAGGCTTTTTGCAGATGATGCTGTGGTGTATCGAGAGGTTGTAACAATGGAAAATTGTACTGAAATGCAGGAGGATCTGCAGCGAATTGACGCATGGTGCAGGGAATGGCAACTGAATCTCAATGTAGACAAGTGTAATGTGCTGCGAATACACAGAAAGATAGATCCTTTATCATTTAGCTACAAAATAGCAGGTCAGCAACTGGAAGCAGTTAATACCATAAATTATCTGGGAGTATGCATTAGGAGTGATTTAAAATGGAATGATCATATAATGTTGATTGTCGGTAAAGCAGATGCCAGACTGAGATTCATTGGAAGACTCCTAAGGAAATGCAATCCGAAAACAAAGGAAGTAGGTTACAGTACGCTTGTTCGCCCACTGCTTGAATACTGCTCAGCAGTGTGGGATCCGTACCAGATAGGTTTGATAGAAGAGATAGAGAAGATCCAACGGAGAGCAGCGCGCTTCGTTACAGGCTCATTTAGTAATCGCGAAAGCGTTACGGAGATGATAGATAAACTCCAGTGGAAGACTCTGCAGGAGAGACGCTCAGTAGCTCGGTACGGGCTTTTGTCAAAGTTTCGAGAACATACCTTCACCGAAGAGTCAAGCAGTATATTGCTCCCTCCTACGTATATCTCTCGAAGAGACCATGACGATAAAATCAGAGAGATTAGAGCCCATACAGAGGCATACCGACAATCCTTCTTTCCACGAACAATACGAGACTGGAATAGAAGGGAGAACCGATAGAGGTACTGAAGGTACCCTCCGCCACACACCGTCAGGTGGCTTGCGGAGTATGGATGTAGATGTAGATGTAGATGTACACTCCATACAAATACTTTCAGAAACGACTTCCTGACTTGAAAATTAACAAGGTAAAATATCAGTGCCTGAAAATCCAGTTACTAGGGCATTCTCATCTATAAAAAGTGATTTGCCTCCGACACAGACTATGTTGCAATTTCAATTTCTCACTTCAAGTTACAATGGAGAAGTTCGTACACTTGCACTGAATATGGCGTGGAACAACAAATTATTATCACTGACTGATGCCACCCACACAACTACTAGGAGGTTCATTAATATGACAGGTCTGATTCCACATTAACACAGACATGGCCTTACAATAGCAACTACCAATAAGGGGTATTATTGGCTCCAATCCAAACAGGTGATCTTCCAGGTGCCATAAAATTTGAGTTTGCAGAGTTGGTCCAGAACTTGTTGACCAGGCTGCACATGGCGTCCACTGCTCGTCCTGCAACTCGCCGCTATCAGTCTTTAATCCAGCAGGCAAAGCTTGCTTCCAGCTGATTTAATCATTCACGGCTTCTCCAGGCTGATGCCGGACAGGAGGAGTTCTCCGAAACCTACAAGGTGCCAGCCATGTGCCCTCCAGCTAACCTTCAGTACTAGGGCCCGCCAAAAACCAACACCACACCCCTTCACCATAGATCCTAGCCCACAACTTATGATCACGATCGATATCGGCAGGCCGAGTAGTTACTGGCGCCAGCAGAGCACCATGCCCGCCAAAATTAAAGTCGCTACAGCTCAGACAGAATTGAAGAAAGTAATTTATTTTACAAAATACATTTACAGGCCTCCAATATAATCTCCATTTTTGGTTATGACAGCCTTCCAAAGTTTTGGAAACTTTCGTAATCTGGATAGGACTCCTTCATTGTTGAACTATCTGATTTCTCGAGTCACCTCACTGGAAGCTTCATCAATTGTATCAAAATATTTTCCACAGAGTATTCCTTCGATTTAGGAAGCAAATCAGAGTCTGGTGGGCTCGTATCAGGAACGAATGGCCCATGGGGAAGTGTTTCACACCTGTATCTGTCGAGTGTTTCTCTTACTGGTAGCGTAGGGCAACATGCGGTCTTGCAGTGTCGTGCAAAACGACACCAGCTGTAACTATGTCAGGCCTTCTTTCACGAATTTCCGGGCGCAAAAGATTTTGCTGAAATAACAACTTGTAGTATGCATCTGTTACAGACGTCCTTTGGGACACTATTTATAGCTACGACTCCATTCATGTCATACGCAAAGATTATTATCAGTTTCACCTTTGATTGTTGGCGGCGGAATTTCTTTGGGTGTGGAGAGTTGGAACTTCTCCATTGTGACGACGGAGACTTCATTTCTGTTTCAGAACCTCGTATCCAGGTTTTACCAAGTGCAACAGTTATTTTCAGAAACTGTTCTCCTTCTCTTCGATAACGTTGAAGCAATTCCACTGCGACTCGTTTTGCAAACTGCTTTCTGGTTTTCTCTGAGGTCATGCGGAGCCCATCTGGCAGCAGATTTTCTCATCTTTAACTTTTAAGTTATGATTCTATAAACTGAATTGATAAACAGTCCTACCTCACATGCAGTTTACTCACATGTTTTTCATCGATCCAGTCTCAAAATATCATTATCAATAACCCAACGGATGTAGTCTGTAGCAGTTGATGGTCTTCCACTTCCTAGGTTGATCTCAATGCTTACAAGAACTTCACGGAAACGAGCAGATAACTGTGCTACTATCCATCGCACTAGTCCCACACAACTCTCTCAAAGCGTTGTAAATTTCTGATGGATTTTTTCCACACTGGAATCCGATTTTGATGTAGGAACGCTGATCACTGCGTGTAATCCAACCTGACTCAGTTTCTGCTTTCAGTTTTAAAACTGAATTACTCACGGCACAGCCATGCAAATCAGCAAACACTTACAGGACAGCCATCTCAAAGTCTCATTCACAAGTGACATGAATTTCAACTAGATCACGCTACTGTAACGGTCGCTCATGCACAGTGTGCAGGATTTATGAACTGACCTCATACGTTCTGATGAACAACAGTTTAGAATTGATGAATGAGTAAGTGTGATGTTGCCAGTGACCTACACTACGGTGTTGGGGGGGGGGGGAAAGGGATTGAATTGTTAAGTATGGGACCTTGCTGTTGTCTGTCTGACATCGTATTGTAAAGCTATGTAATGTAGTATGTAGTCAGTTGGTAGTGAATTACTGAATGTTCAGAAAGTTACTGCCCTTCTTCTACCATTATTTGTGTTACTGGTAGACTGCATAAATCTCTTCCATTCAGAAATTGCCGGCACTTAGATGATGGGCTGTATTGAGTAGAGTCACTTACCATACACAGCCACAGTATATCTTCCAAGATGGGTGTGAATATGTCTAGTGGAATGGGGCTTATCATTTTCAAGTCTAAGGCTGTAATCTGCTGTAAGGTATTCCTTGACTTATGCTGAAATACCTGAAGTTCCTTAACACTTAAGTGACCTACTTCCACTGCAGAGGGAGCAAATTTAAGATTTTGGTCCTCTTTAGATTTTGGGAGAGGTGAGACTGGATTGATGCATTTGATAACCCTCATCCTGTGGGAAATTTTCGAGACATTGATAGTGCAGACAATAAAATCAACGTTTTCGAGTAAATATTGAGAGCATGTAACACCGGGGCCAGCCTCTTCTGTGTGACAGACAGCTGACGACTCCAGCTGTTGAGTTCTTTACATAACAGCACACTTTACTGCAAATAAGTACTAACTTAATAAACTGAAAATATCTCTGCTATACAAACACGAACTCAGTGGAGCTATTTTGTCTACTCAGATAAGAGAAGTAGACAGGAAATGCTGAAGAGATATAGTCTGTCTGCAAACTGAAAAACGATCAGCTGTTATGGTGGGGGAAGTTACCTTTCCCAGAACAGCGCTACAGCTGCCGTACAGGATGACTAAGGATCGTCGCGTACGCTCGACTGAGCGGGCAATTTTCATGAGGAGTACAATGATGACGATACGTGCTTAACAAGTGAGAGTGATATTGAAACAAGTGTCCAGTCATGTAGTTCACCACACTTGTCGGACAGGGAGTGAAAAATCCCATGTCCAGTGAAAAGTGGTAAAGAAACGTTGTCCAAGAAAGGGTACTGGTATCTGGAAGATCATACGCAGCATAGTAAAAAAAAAAAATTAAGAACAGATTTCTAGTAAGTCCACAGCATTATGACCGTGTAGTGCATAAGAAAAACTACGGATATTCAAGGGAGGACAGGCTCTCTTGTGACAAAAACTGGTATTTGCGCGTTTCAAGGATACTCGAAACAATTTATACAGGATAAGCATGATAGTGACCTGCTACGTTGTGCACATCAGATTGCGTGTGACGTAGATTACATTAGGTTCAAGGGAAGCAGTGGATGTTTGCATAACTTCAAACAATGCTACAGATTTTGAAGATGTTAAATAACGAAGTTCAAATAAGACGTAAAATTGACGATGCACAGCAAACTCGCAGTCGGCCCCAAAATTTGAGGAGGAGATTAGCAAACTTATCCCATCGTTCAGTAAGGAACTTGTTTTAAATTCCGACCAGTCAAGATTTGAAGAGGAGATGCATACGAAAGGAACTTGGAAATTAGAGGTACCAAGAGACTTGTATCAAGATCAACTAACATTAATGCATTAACGCGTTCGCATCCAGTTATGCCCACTGGGTACTGAATTGGCTGGAAAGTTATTTATTACAAAGCGAGAAGTTGGAGGTGTTCTGTCCCTCGTGTGTGTGACCTTGCAAGGACAGTAGGGAGTATTTATGGCACAGCAAGCAAGAGTGGAAAAACTGGCGTAATAGAAGTACAACTACAATATGAGCACTGCTTTTGGCCAACAGCTGGTCAAAATAACTTGATTTTGTTTGATTCCTGGTCTGTGTATAAAAAAATCATACGCCTTTAGAGCAAACTAACCATCCTGAAAAGAGTGTAACATTGCAGTTCACATTACACGGAATCACTGGACAAATTCAGCCGCTGGATGTTTGTCTATAAAACATGTTATTGCACTATCTGCAGCTACGCCTTAGAGGATAGTTCCACGATGAGCTCCCCTTCAGACTGTTTCGCATTCGGTTGCATGCCATCACATTCAGTCAGTTCTCAAATATATTCATTGGATATCTAGCTGAATACCTAGCTGAACGTGCTGCACTGTTTGTGGCTCCCAAGGAGTTCGCCTTCGATCTTGATGGTGAGAACCTTTGTGATCACTGTGGCAGGGTGAAAGTTAATGGTTTGTTCTGAACATTTCTTGAAGGTCGACGATGTCCATTTTGTGAAGTGTAATACATACATTCCCTAAAAGGTTGATCTCTTGCATCTGCCAGTCACTCATTTTCTGTCACTCACCTCATGCATATGATAAGCCACTAGCAGCTAATATTTCTGGTGTCATAATTGTTAACACAACACTTTCAAATGAACCTTACTAAAGAGTGAACTTGCGAACTCTCACTCAAGGGGTTCTTTGTGAGTCACCAGTGATTCACCAGGTGCGCTGCGGAAGGGTCTGTATAATTTCGTGAAACACCCTGCAGTTGCCTCTTGTTATGTAGTGGGGTAGAGAGAGAAGGAGTAGAAGCGCCTGCTCGCTATTAATTATAGGGAGCTATGAAGAAGGGAAGTGCTTGACCATTATCCAGTGACACCTTCCCTCACGCTTCTAACCTCACGCTTCTTGACAGCAGTGCTGTGGGATGGATTTTATGTTGTTTGACACCATAGTTTTAATATTGTCATGTTGTAAGTGGGCTGATTCTGTGACGGCAGCGCTGTGTAGCGCTTTGCATTGGATCTCTGATTGCGCTTTCTTTGTAAGAGACTCTGTGGCTGGTTGGACTAATTGTTGGAAGTTAATTGCAAGTAGTGTTGGGCAGTTGGAAGTTAGTCGCCAGCAGTGATGGAAGTACTGTTGGGCATTTGGAGGTGAACAGCCAGCAGTGATGGATGTTAAATGTGAGAAGTTGGCATTGATAGAGGGTAGAGGTCTGAAGTGTTAGCGCAGGCTAACGATCTGGAAGTATCCGACTTGGAAATTGAAAATTATTCATGATTATCTATCTTTGTACTGGATGTCAATGGCGATTTATATTCGTGTTTGAACTGGATGTCACATTATTAAGGTAAAAAATACATTATTTGGTTTTCAACAAAATCTTTCTTTTGCTAACCATATGCCTATTAGTAGTAAGTTGCTTCAGAATTAGAATCTTTTATTTAGCTGGCAGTATTGACACTCCCAGTATTGCAGTAGTTCGCGTAATGAAGATTTTTGTGAGGTAAGTGTTTAATGAAATGTATAGGTTATTGTCAGGATGGCTTCTTATTCTAGGCCATTTTTTTGTTTTAATTATTTGAAGTCAGGTTGTAATTTTTTTGAGCAGTCAAGATTGCGTTGCGCTAGAATATTGTTGGTCAGTGTTGACATAAGAAAAAGTAAAGAGAAAGTAGGCTCAGTACGTTCAGTTTTATTCTGCTGTTTCAGAATCAAATAACGTAGAAGTTTCATCTTCTCAGTCATTCAGCAATTTAAGTACAGACACACACATTTATATAAAGAAGTTTCAATGTAAGCTGTTATAAATGTGTTTTGATAGTCTGAGGATTAAAACCGGCTGTAATAATTAAGTACAAATAATGAAATACTTATTACCTGCTCTTGATAGTGGAACTATGATCTTTTTTAAAAAATAGAAAGGAATTGTGTATAAGACAGCAAGTGTGTTCCACTTAGGCGTACACCTATTGTGTCTACAGGTGGTAACAAAAATACGGAAACGCCGAAAACACATTACCATGAGTAATATGATTCGAGAAACCAGCTCGCATGCAAAACTATTGTCGTTTTCCCGGTGGAAAACAAACTTCCCTGCGCAAGAATGCCCCCTTAGATCAACTTCGGACTTTTCTATACCATACAAAACTGTTAAGGCTTTCGTGGCCACTTGTTGACAAACTGCCTATTGGCTTCTGTCTCGGGTTCTTCGGCCGACGTTCATCTAATGATTTTTCTGACGTTTCGCCAGCACGAGTGGCTGGCATTGTCAAAGCTTCACCCTCCATTGCCGGTGGTGAACTGGAGGCGAGCTCGCGGCCGCAGACTATATGTGCCTGGCGCGCCAACGTCCGAGGGCTTCTCCGCGGTCATTTCCGGTGCGGTTCTCCTCTTGCTACCTGCGATGGTCGTTCGCTGCAGTACGGGAAGCCAGGATCCGTTTACCTTAAGGCTTTCCTCTTTCTTGTTGAAACTGTTCGCGTGTTTTTGGATTTCTACAGCTTCTCTGAACAAGCGCGTGTGATAGTGCTTCTCTACAGCCAGAACTTCCGTGTCGGCGAATTTTATTACGTGGTCGGTCTCATTCAGTGCGTGCTCTGCCACGGCCGATTTCTCCACCTGCCCCAACCTGCAATGTCGCTTATGCTCCTTGATCCTGGTGTTAATTGATCGTCCAGTCATTCCGACATAAACTTTTCCGCATGTGCATGGTATACGGTATATTACCGACATTGCAAGTGGGTCTCTTTTCTCCTTCGCCGATCTAAGACACTCTTTGATCTTCCTTGTTGGTTTGAAAATCGTCTTTACGCCATGTTTGCGCAATATACGGCCGATTCTATCCGTCACTCTGGGAATGTATGGCAGAAAGGCCGTACCCGACATATCTCTTTCTGGTTCCTTACTTCGCCGAGTGTTTGGCTCTGTTACACTTCTAATGTAATTTGTGGAGTACCCATTGCTCCTCAGAACAGTTTCCAGGTGTTGCATTTCTCGTTTGAGGTGTTGCGGCTCACATATTCGTCCTGCTCTCGTTACGAGCGTACTAATCAGGCCTCTTTTCTTGCTCGGGTGGTGGTTTGACAGTTTGTGTAGGTATCGGTCCGTGTGTGTCGGTTTTCGATACACGCTGTGTCCCAGGTTTTCGCCTTCCCTTGCGACCAGCACATCTAGAAATGGCAGTTTCTTGTCCTTTTCTACTTCCATGATAAATGTTATGTTGGCATGGGGGCTGTTCAAGTGTCTTAGGAAGTCACCGAGCTGTTCTTCACCATGGCTCCACACCACGAAAGTGTCATCGACGTACCTGTACAACACCTTAGGTTTGCAAGACGCCGAGTCCAGTGCCTGTGCTTCGAATTGTTCCATGAAGTTGGCCACCACTGGACTGAGAGGACTACCCATGGCGACGCCTTCCAGCTGTTCGTAGAAATCGACATTCCACGTGAAATAGCTCGTGGTGAGACATGTATGGAAGAGCTTTTTGATGTCTTGCGGGAACATGGAACTGATGTGCTCCAGAGCGTCACTGAGTGGCACTTTCGTAAATAACGAAACAACATCAAAGCTGACCAGGATGTCGTTTGGTGCAAGTTTCAGTTTCTTCAGCTTCCCAATGAAGTGTCCTGAGTCCTTAATGTATGTGTCGGTCTTCCCCACCTGTGGCTGGAGCAGAGAGGCCAAGTGTTTTGCCAGTTTATACGTTGGTGAGCCAGGAGCGCTAACGATCGGTCTCAGTGGAACGTTGTTCTTATGGATCTTGGGTAATCCATACATCCGAGATGGTAGGGCTTCCGTGTTGCGCAGGTTTCTCTGTATGTCCACCGGCAGAGACGACGCCTTGATTAATCGATTCGTATTCCGAGTGATACGCTGCGTCGGATCTGCGCTTAGTTTTCGTTACGTCGTCGGATCTAATAGGTCTCGGATCTTTTGCTCATAATCTTCGGTCTTCATTACGACGGTCGCATTCCCCTTATCGGCAGGCAGTACCAATATACTCTTGTCAGCGTTGATATTCTTAATGGCTTGTACCTCTTCTTTCTTCAGGTTGCAAGCTGGTGGTTTTGCTCGGTGCAGTATCCTGGCTGTTTCCGTGCGTATTTCCTCTGCCCTTTCACAAGGAAGAGTCCGAATGGCTGCTTCGGTGTTGGCAATGATGTCCTCCATAGGTATAGTTCTCAGGACGATAGCGAAATTCCCTCTTTTTTGAAGAACAGACACTTCCTCTTCCGACAATTGTCGTTCAGTGAGGTTGACCACTGTGTGTGACATGTCGGGAATCGCCTTGTTGGTCTGTTTCCGGCATCTTTCAAACTTTTTCTTCTGCCGCTCGGTGCAGCGCTCGAGTTCGTTCTGCATGCTCCTGTGAGTGATGCTGTCGATCTTGTCCCAGTCGTCTCCATGCATTCTGCTACTTAGTTGATAGAAAATGTCCAGAAGTTCCTGATCCGTTCTTGCCAAGTCTCTCCGTGTTGTATGTATTCGCTCACGAAGAAAAGCTCGTTCCATTCTGTCGTAGATACGATGTGCTTGGGCGGTGGTGAATAGGCGCTTACATCTCAAGAACTTCGGTGTAGCACATTCATCTCGGCACCGTGACAGAAAGGCGAGAGAGGACATCAATCGCGCTTTCTTCTTCCGTCGTTGGTCAAGGCGTCGGTACAATCTGCAAATCTCCTCCCCGTAGAGGCGTAATGCAAAATTTTCAAGGCTTTCGTGGCCACTTGTTGACAAACTGCCTATTGGCTTCTGTCTCGGGTTCTTCGGCCGACGTTCATCTAATGATTTTTCTGACGTTTCTCATATCATTCGTTACCTCTGTGCTGTACCCTCTACAACTTGTGGTATGGAATTATACTGTATAGTGCCTTGGACAGAGGCAATGCCGACCCTTGTAATACATCAGTGCATCAGTCTGAAGGCTACAAGTATTTATTACTATGAGATAAACTACTGAGATATTGTGATTCAGAATTACGCTGTAAAATTATCGCCCAGATCAACGCTCGAATATTGTCCTGCAGACAACTGATGTTCTTGCCGCCATTGATTATTTGCGTTCAATTTGGATATGTGTTGCAATATCCATTGCAAACTTCCTTAGGTAACAGAGCCCGGAGAGTCTCATGTTGCTCCCAGATCAGGCACTGTAATAATTATACCGAGAAGGGGCATTGATTTCAGTAGCACTTGAAGCTCGTCTCAAATGAAGCTGTACACCAACAGCAAATAATAGTTTAACAACAAAAATACTGAAACGACGAGTGTCTCCCATCTTTCGTTCTGATAAAGTTTCAGCGGCTTTCATGTCAGTATCGCTGCTCATTTCATCAAGTAGCTTCTCACCACATGACCTCACAAGGCTGATCTGTCCCCGCTCCAGCGCATTCCATCATAGTCTAATCAGTTGTGGTCACTGGGAATCAAACGGAGGACATGTGCAGTAGAATCCAGCAGAAGTAGCCAACAGGTCTTTCCTTCTTTGAGTGGTTCTATCGCCATAAGAGCTGCACTTTACCAAAACTGCGTTTGTTAATTTAGGTACACTGGATAAATGATGTAGTAAGTGGTAGGATTACAGGTAGTATCGATAAGATTGATAGAGAAAGAAATGTAAACGAATGTGTAAAAGAGAAAATGGGAGTCAAACACTTCTCTTAGTTTTCTTGTGTGTTAAGTTGTTTGTTTTGCACATAATTAGTACCAAACATCATTCAGTTATTTTACATCCTTACATAATATAAATTGCATTTTATAAGTAATAAAATTTAGTTAAAGGTCTTTTTTCCTTTATTGTGATTTCACTCCCCTGCCCCATATGGGCACAATCCGCCGCTCTTCAGCTGAGTGACATGACAACTAAAACAAGAATAAAATGCTACATATATAAGGCGATAAGAAAGGGGAACATAAAACAGAGTAAGTGCAGACAACGAGGGAAAGATACACTGACAGGGAGACATTAATGGGGGGACAATTAAAAAAGTCATCATAAAGTTAAAAAACACAGTTGGCGATGCTTACAACACAAAGAAGACACTGAATGCACATGCACAAGTTAAAAGTCGGCCACTGTATTAAAAACACTCCAGAACAACGCACTTAAAACCCACTTGGAGCACACACAGTGAAGTATAAAACTGCCAGGTGAGACCTACTGAGGGAAAGGTTGGAGAGGATGGAAAAGGAGGGGAGAGCAAGGGGCAGCAGGAGAGGCGGTGGGATGAGGAGAGTAGGGGCGTCAGCAGGTACACGAAGAGGCAGGAGACTGGTGGGGCAGGAGATGTAGAGGGAAGACAAGGCAGGAGGGAGTGCAGAGACACTGAAAGGGAACACAAGAGAGGGAGGAGTAGGAGGGGGAAGCCGCTCAGGAGAAGGGAGGGGGAGGAGAGGGAGCCCTGAGGAGGAGGTAGGAGGATGGCGCTAGAGTTGGTAGGAAGGGTAGACGTCAGGGCGAAGCTCATCATCCAGGTTAAAGGTTTTTTTTTTCCTTTATTGTATTTCAATTCCCCATCGGGGCGGGCTGGCGGCAGCATATGCGCTGCTCTTCAGCCAAGAGACATAGAACAAACAATAGAAGACATTTAAAAATATACAAAGGAGAAAACATGGTGAACATAGATATAAAAAAAGGGGGATGATCGTGGAAGACAACAGACAAAAAAAGGGGCGACTGTAAAATGGAGATAAAAACCGTAAAAAAGTAGCACACATAAAAAACCACACACTGGGACAGTTAAAAGAACACAAGGCCCAGTATAACTGGAGCATAAAAATACTGACGGATGGCATAGCACATAACAAACTCTGACAGTGACACTAAGTGCAATGCCCATAAACAATTAAAATCACACCTCTCGATGCACAGGAGAAACAGCACTAAACACAACACAGACGTGGCACACTGACAATGATCAAAATGGAGGATCTGCCAGGCGCAAGGAGATGAGGGAGACCGGAAGAAGGGAGGTAGGGAGGGAGGGAGGGGAAGAGAGTGGGGGAGATAGGCGGGGGGGGGGGCGCCAAAGAGGGGCAGATAGGGAGGGATGTGGGAAGGAAAGAGGCAAGAATGGGGTGCTGTGTCTCAGAGGGGGAAGAAGGAAAATCCGCTCTGGGAGAAGGAGGGGAGAGGAAAAAGGGGGCCCTGGGGAGGGGGGGTACAAGGCCAGGTTATAGTTGGAAGGAAGGGTAGATGTCTTGGCGAACTTCATCATCCGGGAGGGGGAGGCCCTGGGAATTGCCCTGATGAAGGAGATGGAGGGTGTGGAGGTGGGGAAAGGGAGGGATACAGCGATAGAGGCGCGGCAACGGGAGGGGGGTAGAGAGGAAGGAGGAAACCAGAGGATGGGGAGTTCAAGCCTGCGGACAATGCAAAGGACGCAGAGATGTTGGAGGAACAGGAGGAGGTGGGAGGTTAAAGGTCCATCTTCCCTGCTTTTATGTAACCAAAACAATTACTTTAATGCAAGTACAGTTTACATGCACAAACATTACACACACAAACACACGCACACACACACACACACACAAGAATTACCCGATTTTAACTTCTAATAATATTGAGACAAATGTCGCTAGGTAACTGAAACAGCGCTAGATGTAATCGGCATGGTATAGAGTTTCAGAAAAAAAAATTCGCTAGATGTCGCTACGAGCGCTGACCTGGAGCGTGTAGCCAGTCTCACGCAATATGGAGTCCACGCAACAGAAAGCGTATTGTGTTATTGAATTTAATCGTACTCAATCAATGATCGCAGTTCAGCAGGCGTTTCATATTCGATTTCGTGCTAAACCATCATCACCAAAGAACATTCGACGTTGGTGTAAACAGTTTGAAGAAACAGGGTGCCTCTGTAAAGGCAAAAGTCCTAGCCAGCCACGCGTTCCTGAACAAACAGTGAAACAAATCCGACGAGCATTTGAGCAGAGCCCCCATAAGTCTACGTGTCATGCTAGCTGAGAACTTGCGTTACTGCGTATGACAGTGTGGCATGTGTTACAGCGTCGTTTAGCCCTCAAACCTTACCAATTACAACTGGAACAAGCTCTTCGAGATACTGACAAAGTGAAGCGAGTGAACTTCAGCAACGCTATTCTAGAGGACATGGAAGATGAAACTAGCGGTCAGGTTTACCAACATAATGTGCGTATATGTTGTTGTTGTTGTTGAGGTCTTCAGTCCTGAGACTGGTTTGATGCAGCTCTCCATGCTACTCTATCCTGTGCAAGCTCCTTCATCTCCCAGTACCTACTGCAACCTACATCCTTCTGAATCTGCTTAGTGTATGCATCTCTTGGTCTCCCTCTACGATTTTTACCCTCCACACTGCCCTCCAATGCTAAATGCCTCAGGACATGTCCTACCAACCGATCCCTTCTTCTAGTCAAGTTGTGCCACAAACTCCCCAATCCTATTCAATACCTCCTCATTAGTTACGTGATCTACCCACCTAATCTTCAACATTCTTCTGTAGCACCACATTTCGAAAGTTTCTATTCTCTTCTTGTCCAAGCTATTTATTGTCCATGTTTCACTTCCACACATGGCTACACTCAATACAAATACTTTCAGAAACGACTTCCTGACACTTACATCCATACTCGATGTTAACAAAATTCTCATCTTCAGAAATGCTCTCCTTGCCATTGCCAGTCTACATTTTATATCCTCTTTACTTTGACCATCGTCAGTTATTTTGCACCCCAAATAGCAAATCTCCTTTACTACTTTAAGTGTCTCATTTCCTAATCTAATTCCCTCAGCATCGCCCGACTTAATTCGACTACATTCCATTATCCTCGTTTTGCTTTTGTTGATGTTCATCTTATATCCTCCTTTCAAGACACTCTCCATTCTGTTCAACTGCTCTTCCAAGTCCTTTGCTGTCTCTGACAGATTACAATGTCATCGGCGTACCTCAACGTTTTTATTTCTTCTCCATGGATTTTAATACCTACTCCGAATTTTTCTTTTGTTTCGTTTACTGCTTGCTCAATATATAGATTGAATAACATCAGGGAGAGGCTACAACCCTGTCTCACTCCCTTCCCAACCATTGCTTCCCTTTCATGCCCCTCGACTCTTATAACTGCCATCTGGTTTCTGTACAAATTGTAAATAGCCTTTCGCTCCCTGTATTTTACCCCTGCCACCTTTAGAAGTTGAAAGAGAGTATTCCAGTCAACATTGTCTAAAGCTTTCTCTAAGTCTACAAATGCTAGTAACGTAGGTTTGCTTTTCCTTAATCTTTCTTCTAAGATAAGTCGTAGGGTCAGTATTGCCTCACGTCTTCCAACATTTCTACGGAATCCAAACTGATCTTCCCCAAGGTCGGCTTCTACCAGTTTTTCCATTCGTCTGTAAATAATTCGCGTTAGTATTTTGCAGCTATGACGTATTAAACTGGTAGTTCGGTAATTTTCATATCTGTCAACACCTGCTTTCTTTGGGATTGGAATTATTATATTCTTCTTGAAGTCTGAGGATATTTCGCCTGTCTCGTACATCGTGCTCACCAGATGGTAGAGTTTTGTCAGGGCTGCGTCTCCCAAGGCCGTCAGTAGTTCTAATGGAATGTGCGCAACTCGTGGTCGTGCGGTAGCGTTCTCGCTTTCCGTGCCCGGGTTCCCGGGTTCGATTCCCGGCGGGGTCAGGGATTTTCTCTGCCTCGTGATGAATGGGTGTTGTGTGATGTCCTTAGGTTAGTTAGGTTTAAGTAGTTCTAAGTTCTAGGGGAGTGATGACCATAGCTGTTAAGTCCCATAGTGCTCAGAGCCATTTGAACTATTTTTTTTTCTAATGGGGCCTTGTTTCAACTCAGGTCTTTCAGTACTCTGTCAAACTCTTCACGCAGTATCGTATCTCCCATTTCATCTTCATCTACATCCTCTTCCATTTCCATAATATTGTCCTCAAGTACATCGCCGTTGTATAGACCCTCTATATACTCCTTCCACCTTTCTGCTTTCCCTTCTTTGCTTAGAACTGGGTTTCCATCTGAGCTCTTGATATTCATACAAGTGTTTCCCTTTTCTCCAAAGGTAGGCAGTATCTATCTTGCCCCTAGTGAGATAAGCCTCTACATCCTTACATTTGCCCTCTAGCCATCCCTGCTTAGCTATTTTGCACTTCCTGTCGATCTCATTTTTGAGACGTTTGTATTCCTTTTTGCCTGCTTCATTTACTGCATTTTTATATTTTCTCCTTTCATCAATTAAGTTCAATATTTCTTCTGTTACCCAAGGAGTTCTACTAACCCTCGTCTTTTTCCCTACTGGATTCTCTGCTGCCTTCACTACTTCATCCCTCAGAGCTACCCATTCTTCTTCTACTGTACTTCTTTCCCCCATTCCTGTCAATTGTTCCCTTATGCTCTCCCTGAAACTCCGTACAACGTCTGGTTTAGTCAGTTTATCCAGGCCCCATCCCCTTAAATTCCCACCTTTTTGCAGTTTCTTCAGTTTAATCTACAGTTCATAACCAAAAGATTGTGGTCAAAGTCCACATCTGCCCCTGGAAATGTCTTACAATTTAAAACCTCGTTTCTAAATCTCCGTGTTACCATCATATAATCTATCTGATACCTTTTAGTATCTCCAGGATTCTTCCATGTGCGTATATGGGGGCTCGAAAATCCTCATGAAACAATTGAACACGAACGTGATTCACCAAAAGTGAATGTTTTTTGTGCTGTTTCGCAAAGCAAGGTTTATGGACCCTACTTTTTTGAGGACTAAACCATAACAGGAGAATCATATCTTGAAATGCTATGGAACTGGTTATTCCTACAACTTGACTCTGACAATTTCATCTATCAGCTTGATGGAGCACCACCGCACTGGCACAATAATGTGTGCAGTTTCCTCAGTGCCAATGTCCCTCAATGTTGGATAGGGCGCACAGGACAGCGAGACCAGGCTTTAGACTCTTGGCCTCCCAGGTCCCCTGACTTAACAACATGTGATTTCTTCCTGTGGGGGTATGTTAAACAATGTGTTTACGTTCCTCCCTTACCTCGTGACACTGATGAACTAAAAACCAGAATATCAGCTGCTGTAGTTTCAGTGACAGAAGTCATCTTATGCTCAGTTTGGGGGGGGGGGGGGGAGGGGGGCGCGATGGGATGAATTCGGATATTGGCTAGATGTCGTCTGTGGAGCCAATGGAGGATATATTGAACATTTATGATGGATTATAAACGTCTATCTTTTCTGAGTAATTTAGTATGCACTTTGTTGGTGTTAAGCCCTTCTTCCTAATAAATAATTCTATTTAAAATCGGGTCATTCTTTTTGGGACACTCTGTATATATCTCGAAATTTAAAACTTTTTCGGTGTACAGATTGTTCCATAAAATTTCGGGAGAACTGCCAGATGTCTGTAACTTGCTGGTACGATATTTCGGCGCACAGCCTTCTGGCCATCTTCAGGTGAATACTGACGAGTGATACACTAACCCTTCCTATTGAAGATCCTGACGGCACATGCGTGGTGTCCCAGTTGGCACTGAGCCTGTGTTGCTTGAGCGTAGGCACAATTGGGCATTCAGTGTTTCGAATGGACGCACATACTGACTTTTATTTACATTCTGACACTTGTCACCATCCTGCACAAAGAATGGGCGTTCTAAGGTCCTTGATCCATCGAGCCCATACCATCTCAGATGCCGACAGCCTGCAAATGGAACCGAAACACCTACAGATTGCATTCCTGAGCAATGGATATTCGTCTGAACAACTGCAGAGAGAGCTATAGACGCACAAACGACAGAACAAGGAAGATGATCAGGCCTTCAAAACGACTGCTTGTCTACCATATATTGGAAATGGTTCAGCTAAAATAGGCAGAATATTGAGAAGACACAAAGTTGAAATAATCTTTCGACCTCCTACCAAAATATCAGCTTTTGGAATCTGTTAAAGACGATTCAGAATTGCGCAAAGCAGGTGGTTAGAGGATTTCGTGTGAAAGCGGAATATCTTATACAGGGCAAACGACACATACTGTGCAGGATCGCATTGCAAAACATCAGTGGCATACTCAACTTCTCCAAGCAAATAACTCTGCTATCGCTGAGCAATGTACACTCCTGGAAATTGAAATAAGAACACCGTGAATTCATTGTCCCAGGAAGGGGAAACTTTATTGACACATTCCTGGGGTCAGATACATCACATGATCACACTGACAGAACCACAGACACATAGACACAGGCAACAGAGCATGCACAATGTCGGCACTAGTACAGTGTATATCCACCTTTCGCAGCAATGCAGGCTGCTATTCTCCCATGGAGACGATCGTAGAGATGCTGGATGTAGTCCTGTGGAACGGCTTGCCATGCCATTTCCACCTGGCGCCTCAGTTGGACCAGCGTTCGTGCTGGACGTGCAGACCGCGTGAGACGACGCTTCATCCAGTCCCAAACATGCTCAATGGGGGACAGATCCGGAGATCTTGCTGGCCAGGGTAGTTGACTTACACCTTCTAGAGCACGTTGGGTGGCACGGGATACATGCCGACGTGCATTGTCCTGTTGGAACAGCAAGTTCCCTTGCCGGTCTAGGAATGGTAGAACGATGGGTTCGATGACGGTTTGGATGTACCGTGCACTATTCAGTGTCCCCTCGACGATCACCAGTGGTGTACGGCCAGTGTAGGAGATCGCTCCCCACACCATGATGCCGGTTGTTGGCCCTGTGTGCCTCGGTCGTATGCAGTCCTGATTGTGGCGCTCACCTGCAAGGCGCCAAACACGCATACGACCATCATTGGCACCAAGGCAGAAGCGACTCTCATCGCTGAAGACGACACGTCTCCATTCGTCCCTCCATTCACGCCTGTCGCGACACCACTGGAGGCGGGCTGCACGATGTTGGGGCGTGAGCGGAAGACGGCCTAACGGTGTGCGGGACCGTAGCCCAGCTTCATGGAGACGGTTGCGAATGGTCCTCGCCGATACCCCAGGAGCAACAGTGTCCCTAATTTGCTGGGAAGTGGCGGTGCGGTCCCCTACGGCACTGCGTAGGATCCTACGGTCTTGGCGTGCATCCGTGCGTCGCTGCGGTCCGGTCCCAGGTCGACGGGCACGTGCACCTTCCGCCGACCACTGGCGACAACATCGATGTACTGTGGAGACCTCACGCCCCACGTGTTGAGCAATTCGGCGGTACGTCCACCCGGCCTCCCGCATGCCCACTATACGCCCTCGCTCAAAGTCCGTCAACTGCACATACGGTTCACGTCCACGCTGTCGCGGCATGCTACCAGTGTTAAAGACTGCGATGGAGCTCCGTATGCCACGGCAAACTGGCTGACACTGACGGCGGCGGTGCACAAATGCTGCGCAGCTAGCGCCATTCGACGGCCAACACCGCGGTTCCTGGTGTGTCCGCTGTGCCGTGCGTGTGATCATTGCTTGTACAGCCCTCTCGCAGTGTCCGGAGCAAGTATGGTGGGTCTGACACACCGGTGTCAATGTGTTCTTTTTTCCATTTCCAGGAGTGTATTTCCCTGGTAATTCGATGAAATATAATGAAATAAAAATTGTTGTCCATGCGTCAAACTTCTGGAGCTCAATCATCAATGAATCAGTGGAAATACGACTCTCTGAATTCCTTACGAATCGAGACGGTGGTCTCAAATTAAATTCTGCATGGGACCCGACTATAGAAAATCTTTGTGCTCAGCGTAATCGGCGTTGTCCTGCCATCTCACCGTGCGAAGCCAATCGTTTTGATATCGAAGAGGCGAGGTTTCACCACGGAGGGCGCCCAAAACGGCGCACAGAATTACGGCAAAAGCGCATGCGCTCAAACCACACGTGTGCCAGCGAACCTTGCATGGGGGCTTAATTAAAATGCAATAATTTTAGTAGCTGTGTGTCCGGTTGGCCCTGACTAGTATTAGTACACAATCTGACTGCATAAAATAACAATAAAGAATGAAATTTCCGTTAACACAATTGATTAATTAAGTCCCCTGCAACAATAAAAGCTACGAAACAACAAAGCACAAATGTAACTGTTCTGTGTGTGGAAGTGTCATTCAACATACATGTATCTGGCACAGTTCTTCCTGAATACGACAAGATATTTTAAACACCATTTACAATGAACTAATTAAAAACCAGAAATACTATGATTCCATATAGAAACCAGAATTACAAGTCTAACATATGAACACGATCCAGATGCTTTGTTAACTGAACCTGTGACCAAGAGGCATTGTCATGAAGGAAATGTGAAATAAATCTTTTTTTTTTACCTCTATATATATTGACGAAAAATACACTGTGATCATTGCAACATCTTCCATCTATACATTACTCCAACCGAACAGCATCTACTCTCTCGCCCAACAGGACAACAACTGCACACGACATCCTCTGAACTAGTACTGCTCTCGACATCCTCTCAACAAGCACTGCCACGGCAACCTCTGAACTACTACTGCTCCAGTGGAGGCGGCGGAATAATAATCTTTGGCCCAATCTCTGGCGCCGTGACTCAGTGTAGCCACCTTTCATACGCCCCTCCTGCACGGGCTAGAATTTGATGGTATTTTTGCCAGCATTGGTGGTGAAAATACCACCAAATTCGTTCAAAAAATACAGACAAAACTAAAAGATGTTATTAATAAGTAAATATCACATAACTAAATAAATTTTGGCTTTGCACTGACCCTTCAATAACCTAATATATAAAATACAGTAAGGAATACAAATGCTTGCGTACATGTGATTTTACATAATAGTTTACACAAGTATCATTTGTCAGAGTGGTTAAACAATTCAATCAATGGCACCAGCAATGACGAATAGGTGCAGGTAAGAGTCTCATAACATTTCATAAACAGTAAATACACAAAAAAATCAGTTTATACAAATATTCATATAAAATCTTTTCAATAGTTCAATAAACAAGTAGCACTCCTCAGAGTAGTTGACAGTTCCAACAGTAGCACCCAGCAATGGTCAACAGGTGCAAATGGCAGTCCCATAACATTTCATCAGCAGTATTTAAACAGCTCCAACAGTGGCACCCAGCAATCACGAGCAGGTGCAGACACCAACAAGTGACATTATCTCAGTAGCAGCAGTTCCATCAGTGGCACCCAGCAATGTTGACAGGTGCTGACAGCAGCAAGTAACAGTATCTCAGTAGAAGCAGTTCCATCAGTGGCACCCACAATGTTGAGCAGGTGCAGACACCAACAAGTGACATCACCTCAGTAGGAGCGGTTCCATCAGTGGCACCCAGCAATGTTGACAGGTGCAGACAGCAACAAGTGACATCATTTCAGTAGAAACAGTTCCAACAGCAGCACCCAGTAATGTTGAACAGGTGCAGGTAACAGTCCATAATATTCACTATCAATAATTAAACAGTTCATCAGCAGAAATTAAACATTTCCAAGTGGCACCCATCAATGTTGAACAAGTGCAGGTAACAGTCCATAATATTCACTATCAATAATTAAACAGTTCATCAGAGTTCATCAGCAGAAATTAAACATTTCCAAGTGGCACCCATCAATGTTGAACAAGTGCAGGTAACAGTCCATAATATTTACTATCAATAATTAAACAGTTCATCAGAGTTCATCAGCAGAAATTAAACATTTCCAAGTGACACCCATCAATGTTGAACAAGTTAAAGCACGAACAACAGTTTGAATGCACACACAATTGCTTTTACAAAATTATTATCAATGCTCTTACACTAAACATACAAATTATAATAAACACACAAATGATATCAGATAATTGCCATATTAACTATTACAAATACACAAATATCAGTAAACCTATAATATTTATGGGTGTCAGTGCAAGCCACAACAAACAAGTAAAATAATACTTAGGAGGTAGGTCGGTACCAATTATTTGGGATTAGGAAAGGAAAACACACACACTTATCTTTGTAATTGAATGGCGTTAACTGTGTAAATGCAATTCTATCAAAATTTGATGTTCAACATGTGTAGCAAGTAGTAGTGGCAGCAGTGTTTAACAGTCAATAATAGTTAGTCAACGTCATAGTCATCATGTCGAGACCAATGTTTGCCAAGCCAAATCAAAATGTACGGTTGCTGAACAACTGTCAGTGTGCCAAGATATGCAATTACTACCTCTCCCCAAAAAAAGGATATACTGATTATTGATTTAACAAAGTGTGTGTGTAGACAATCTTCCTTCCACTTAAGTGTTCTAGTCTGCCATCTTCATCCTTCTTGTTCCATATAAACCAACAAAAAAAAAAAAATGCTCCTCACTTACTTTACCTCTTATCCACCAAAACTTCAATAATCATCAGCATCACATAATCTTAATACATCAATAATACCTCTTATGTCGATACATATAAACCTTATCATCAATATCATTTTCCTTACCTCTGGTCCACCAAAACTCCAATAATCACCAACATCACACAATCTCAATTCCTCAATAATGCCTCTTCAATACGTCGATACATATAAACCTTATCACCAATATCATTTCACTTCCATAACAACTCTTTCCACTAGTAGGTCTGCTCGAAAAAGTACAGATAAAATCCTAGTGCAAACTTCAATTCATCATCCCATGCAATCTGAAGACACAATGTCCACACACAACCTCTGTGTAATCCACCTGACCCAAATCTTCTACTCATTCTGAATTATAAAATACATTTTGGTTACCTTGTCCATCATTAAATAAAAGAAATGCATACATGACCTCTAACAGCATTTAGTTTGAATAACTTTCAGTAAGTAAGTACAAGTACGGAGTATGAATGATTACAGAAGACTTTGAATGAATAAATCGTAGTATTTGACAGTGTGTACACCACTTCAAGAATCACGGCAAAACAGAAGCAATCATGTGGAGTATTTTTTTTAGTCAAGTGTCACTTGCTATTTCAATTGCTCATGAAGAATGCAGTGTAATAACTGTCAATGGTCTAAACTAGTGTTGGTATTTCATATCGTTAGCTTCCTTCCTATTAGTATAAATTTATACAGCTTCCATAAAACCTCCAGCTCATGTGACTTCAGTGAAGTTTCTTGTACCAATGTCGTTCGTAGAATTATAGCAGTTCATTTTCTTATCTTAAAATATAAAGCACTGAGCGTAAGCAAAACATGCAATAGCGAGTAAATATACCAGTAGAGAACAGAATGTCAACAAGTGGATGTAGCACATTCCCTACAACGAGGCTCTGCCAAGTGAACAATCTATAATTAGTACCATAGTGTGACCTAAACTCCATGTTCGTACACAGTATATCAGCATTTCTATATACCAAATTAAAGAGTAGTTATGACAACAAAACAGAAATGTGTAAATATGCAATCCATACGCAAAGCAGCAAGTATATATCTTACATAATAAACAGGTCATTAGCATCATATCAGCATAAGCAAATAAATGTTCATATGTAATCTTAATAAGTAAACATGAAGGCGCAAGCAGATAAATCACAAAGTATAACTTACATACATAACCATATCAGCACAACTAATCAGGTGACTATTATAATTTAAATAAATAAGCACAGCAGGCACATAATAAAAAAAATATGACATCAGTGGAAAGGCAGAGCAGCCAAGCGATGCATAATATACATAAGTAACAACCCTGTTCATTAATCAATCATTGTCAAAATTAGTTAACACAAAGTATAAATCACGTAATCGAGAGCAGCAAATTACATATGAAGTACATAGCTAAGTAAAAATATGTTACCTGAAAAATAAACTCAATTAATAGTTCACTTTTTAGTTTATTACTTTCTTCTTCGAAATTACATTATTCCAGAAATTTTCTCGATAGCAAGTTCTCTTAACGTCGGCACACACAGAATTTACCTGAGGTTCTTAAATATTTTATACAACTGTATCCTGAAAAAAACTGAACGTTAATAACATAATTTATCAAGTCACTGTAGCTTTATACTGAATTTAATCGGAGAAATTAGACTGTGTATTTGTTTACTGCTGTCAGTGCATTCGCACTGAGCGCTCGATCAGCTTTAGGTACATGTGACGTGGGAAGTAATTGTTTGCGGTCAATGACTGTCTTGTGCGGCGCGCAGACTGACTGTTGCTTTGAGTATGTGCCGCCGCCAAAACACGGCGCGGTATCCTTGTATTCTCTGCGTGTTTACGTGTAACTGTTAATTTCTCAAAAGTATGTCATTCCACAAAAATTTTTTAACCTTCGATATATGATGTATTCCCTTAGAGCGCCGTGGTTTAAGAGTTTCTACTTCGACAGTGTTATCATAAATAATTTTACGAACTCTATATGGACCGTTATAAAGCAGAAAAAAATTGCGACACAAGCCTTTTCCTTTGTGAGACAAACGATGAGACTTAATTAACACCTTTTGACCAACTGGCAAGGCTTTTAAACGACCAGGACGTTTAGCTGACTTCTCTCTTCTAGCAGCCGCAGATGCAATATTTTGTAGAGCTATGTTGACAACTTCAGAATGCCGCAGTTTCCGTGTAGGCGGAAAAGGAACGGTTTCAGAAATGCGATTTGTCGGTGCTTTATTTTTTAATATCAATATAGGCGGTAAAGAAGTCGAATCATTAGGGAGTTCGTTCAGAATGTTTTGAAAAATATGAAGATACTGATCCCACGTTATGTGATTCTGATGACAATAAAGACGACACAGTTTATTGATTTCCTTCATCCATCTCTCTGAAGCGTTACATTGAGGGTGGAAAAGTGAAATGAAAATTGGTTTAATCTTATGACGCCGTAAAGTACGAAGCCAAATTTTAGAGCGAAACTGTGATCCATTATCAGATATAACTTTATCAATATGACACACTTTTTTAAGAAAATGTTTGATGAAAGCCTTAGATATTGAAGGAGCTGTTGCTTTGCGTAAAGGTGTAAAACACACATATTTTGATGTCAATTCCACTGCTACCAAAATGTACGCAAAACCATTAGTAGAACGAACCACTGGAACGAACAAATCGACTGCAGCCATCTCTTTTAATTTCGCTGGAATGATAGGAAACAACGGTGCTCTGTGAGAAATAGTTGGCGGCTTATCCTTTTGACATAGTTTGCATTTGGCAAGAACAAATCGAATACGTTTTTCCATATTACTGAAGTAGCAATTTTCTCGTAATTTATGAAAGAGTTTTCTGGGACCAAAGTGTGCATAACTGAAATGTGTATACCTAATCAATTTATTAACCCACTCCTCAGGAATGCAAACTATCCAAACAGAGTTGTCAACCGATTTTCGTCTAAAGAGAATATCATTGCGAACTAAATAATACTGTCTAATCGCTACACTTTCCATTGTCATAAGGCTGGTATCTATTGTCCTGTCTGTTTCGTCTGTCATTTTCAAAATTACCGCTGTAACTTCCGTTCCGATCATTATCCCTTTCCTCTGAAAATCTATTGTGGTTACCGTTACTGAAAAAATTACAAGAAGTCCCGTCGTCGTTGTCATACTCAAGTTCTTGTAGCAAAGTCCTAAAAGTATCAATGTCGTCTTTACATCTTCCGGCTAAAGCAATGTGTCTTATCGATTGTGGCAGCTTAGTTAAACAAATGCGAATAATTCAGTCGGGCTATAAGGGTTGGAAAGGAATTGATTCTTTCGAATCATGTCTTCAAAGTATTCTGCCGGCGTGTGGAACTCAGACTGTTTAAAATTACGCTGCATAATAAAACTATGTTTGACTCTGTCTTGCGTGTTTTCCGGACCAATATGCCGATAGAAATGCATGATAAAAATCATTTAAATTATTACAGTCTCTAATAAGTGCGCGCATGCGCGTCGCCGGTTCGTTTCTCATCAATATCCTGAAAACTGCTACTTTTGGGTAAAATAGTCATATCCGGTTATTCTTTCTGACTCCTTTTCTAGATAGATTGATAGTTGAAGAGTTGTTTTGATAGATACAAAGAATAGTAAAAGAGTAGGCAGCAGTGCAGAAAACTAAAAGGGAAATAGCACCACTACAGCTCGGGGCCCTGTGCACACTACGGCACATATTCACTTAGTGTAGTGAATCCCCTGAGGACCTAAATAGCCACACATAAATTCCGGTTTGTGACTTAGTGGCCAATTTGGTGGAAGTGCGTACATAAATTGATCTAACCATGAACATGGATGTATGTCGTTATTAGAATTGCGAAAGATCTTAAATTTCCGAAAAGTTAAAAAGTGTTTATAGTCAAAGTTTTCGCCTCGTGGCGACAAAGACCTACCACGTCTGTCTCAGTCCGAATGTCGAATATTGTCAAGTTCGCGCGCCTGGCACACTCTTCTTGCATCTCGTAAATGAAATAAATTATTCTCTTCAAAACTCGCTGCTATCGGTGATTCTAAATTTCGTCTACTGTCTTTTCCTACGATTTCGCTTTCAATTTGTTTAACTTGCTTTCGTAACGCCTCAAATTCCCTTTTAATGTGTTCATTAAATTTTCCCTGATTTTCAACATGTTTATTTATATTCTGGTACTCTTCTGTTTCTGCAAATGGCAATGGAGCTGTATCATCTGAATCTCTGTCCCCATTTAAACTAAGATTTGTCAGTTTATCTGAAATCTCCTCAACTCTTTCCGACAAGTCACCTATTTGTTCTTTCTGTTTATTTACGTCTTCCGTAAGTGACGCGACTCGGGTTTCAGTATTGACACATTTAGTAGTTAACTGTTCATATTGTTGTGTTAGGTTATTTATTCTGTCATTTGGTACGCATTCCTCGATTCTTTCAAATATTTCTTCCTTATCGTGTGCACGTTGAAGATTTAACTCTGAAAATTTTTGTACTGTCACACAATCTCTTTCTTCCTGTTCTCTATCCTGTTCCTTTTGTCTAATTTCTATTGAAATTAATCTCTTATTGTGAGCATTCAAAATCAGTTGTACTTCTTCTCTAATTTCTTTCTTTAATTCATCTTTCATGTTTTTAAAACATGTCCCTATTTGTGAGTCTAACCATGTTTCCATTGTTCCCATCTCTGTTTTTAATTGAGATCCTAACTGTGATCCCAAATTTAATATTGCACTCATCAACTGCTCCATATTAACTGGTTCGAAATTCTTTTCATCCCTAACATTTCCCGTAAAACTAACTTCCTTCGTCGTAGCTGTAAAGCTATCCGTGTTTGATAGTATTCCAGAATCTTCTGTCGTTAATCTCGTATTCTGTGAATTTTTTGATTGTGAAAAATATTGAACTGGTTCCGGATTATTTTCCCGGCTTATTAAATTGTTTTCTACTTCATTATTCAGCATACTGTTCTCCTGTGTTGGCGAGTTCGCCATATTAACAATTTTGTTATTCTGACTATCAATCATTTTTACCTTTTTCATCGATCGCATAATCACTTACAAAACATACAAAACTCGTCACTATACGAAAATCACTCACAATGTAACACTTTTTCACCAACAATACCATTCACACGAAATGCTTCCCGACAAACACAATTAACGAACAATTAAAATCTTCATAATTGCATAAAATTATCAAACCCGTATACGAAACATCAAAAATTAAATTCTGGAAAATACCATTAGAAGAATGACAAGACAACTACAAATGTTCAATTACCAAATCTACACATGCAATATAGACTACAATTACTAAACTACAAATTACTACAACAATACTACTGTCTGCTATTTTTACTGTCAAAAGAATTCCAAGGGACGATCCGAAGCAGCGGTCGCCACATGTATGGGGGCTTAATTAAAATGCAATAATTTTAGTAGCTGTGTGTCCGGTTACGAACTCTCGTAACCGGTTGGCCCTGACTAGTATTAGTACGCAATCTGACTGCATAAAATAACAGTAAAGAATGAAAGGAAATTTCTGTTAACACAATTGATAAATTAAGTCCCCTGCAACTATAAAAGCTACAAAACAACAAAGCACAAATGTAACTGTTCTGTGTGTGGTATGTGATTCAACATACATGTATCTGGCACGGTTCTTCCTCAATACGACAAGATATTTTAAACACCATTTACAATGAACTAATTGAAAAACCAGAAATAATATAATTGCACATAGAAACCAGAATTACAAGTCTAACACATGAACACGAGCCAGATGCTTTGTTGACTGAACCTGTGACCAAGAGGCATTGTCATTAAGGAAATGTGAAATAAACCTTTTTTTTACCTCCATATATATTGACGAAAAATACACTGTGATCATTGCAACATCTTCCATCTATACATTTCTCCAACCGAACAGCATCTACTCTCTCGCCCAACAGAACAACAACTGCACACAACATCCTCTGAACTAGTACTGCTCTTGACACCCTCTCAACAAGCACTGCCACGGCAACCTCTGAACTACTACTGCTCCAGTGGAGGCAGCGGAATAATAATCTTTGGCGCTGTGACTCAGTGTAGCCACCTTTCAACCTCCACTAGGGGAGCTTAGTATATTGCTTGCCAGTATTCACCTGAAGAAGGCCAGAGATTCTGAGCCGCAGATCGTATCAGCAAAAAATTATTTTTTTTAGTTTGTGCTCAATAGAACATTCTTTGTCGTGATCAAAGGTAAGAGTTTCCTATAAATACTGATGAGCGCGAAAGTTTATGAATAACACAAATGTATTTTACTTAAGTTCGACGAAATATAGAATATAGATGTTACATATATTTTTGGTTTGCATTTCCTTGCTTTAGCTTTTTGTTCAGGCAATTATGTTTTCTAGTGCTATGTGATAAATCTATACTGTTTTCTTTACTTTTATTCTAACACCCCTCTGTGTCACGTTACAAATCAACAATTTTCAAATAAAATCTGAATTAAAGATTGACAATTTCGGTTTTGCTATAAAAACTGCTTATTCTTAAGTAACAGACAGAAGAATAAATATGTAGCACAAAAATGTTCCGTAGGTTACCCAGCCCTTTGTCCATCCTCACTCAGTTTATAGACGGTTCACCACTCTCGGTTTTTAGGGGATTCCAGTAAAACACTGTTCGCATACGTATAGAAAGCGATCGTTATGACCTAATGCCCGATGAGTATGCAACACATTCAACGTACAGGTAATACAGGTATGACCTTAACTGGTAAAAGTACTAATAAAACTAACGTAATCTACTCTTATTTATGCTAGTCTAAGATAGTTTTACAACTCTAATCGTCACAATAATGACCTATTACAAAATATATTGATGTCTCCTTGGTAGTTGACCTACATCACGTCATCAGCATACATCCGACGATAGCACCACACCATGGAGGCGACTAATATTTTAGTACTGCGAAGATGTTCGAAAGAAAGATTCGAATTACACACATGAATGTAGGCTTTCATGATTTTTGTTGGTGGGGTAAGGGATTCTGGATCTGATAGCCCAGTTATGACTGTAGAAAGGATTCTTCATCGAATCGACTTCTGTAAGACGTCATCTGTTGCCAGGACGTCACCTACCTGCACAGGCAGATTCCATGTTTATAGATTTCCGGAAAGCATTTGACACGGTGCCCCGTTGCAGTCTGTTAACGGAGCTACCAATATATGGAAGAAGTTCACATATACGTGAGTGGCTCGAAGGCTTCTCAAATAATAGAACCCAGTACGTGGTCCTCGACGGCGAGTGTTTATCAGAGGCAAGGGTGTGGTCAGAAGTGCCCGAGAGAAACGTGATAGGACCGCTGTTGTTATTTATATCCATAAATGATTTGGAGGACAGGGTGGGGAACAATCTGTAGTTGTTTGCTGGTGATGCCGTGGTGTTCGGTAAGGTGTGGAAGTTGAGTGACTGTAGGAAGATACAAGATGACTTAGACAAAATTTCCAGTTGGTGTGATGAATGGCAGCTAGCCCTCAATATGGAAAATTTAAGCTGATGCGGATGAGTAGGAAGATCAAACCTGTAATGTTCTGATACAGTATTACTAGTGTTCTGCTTGACACAGTCAAGGGCGTAACGTTGCAAAGCGATATGAGATTGAACGAGCATGTGACAACTGTGGTAGGGAAGGCGAATGGTCGAATTCGGTTTATTGCGAGAATTTTAGGGAAGAGTGATTCATCTGTAAAGGAGACTGCATATAGGACGCTGATGCGACCTGTTCTTGAGTACTGCTCGAGTGTTTGGGATCCATACCAGGTCGGACTGAAGGAAGACATCGAAGCAATTCAGAGGCGGGCTGCTAGATTTGTTACCGATAGCTTCGCACAACACGTAAGTGTTACGGAGACGCTTCGGGAATTCAAATGGGAATCCCTGGAGGAAAGGCCACTTCCTTTTCGAGAAAAAACTATTGAGGAAATTTAGAGAACAGGCATCTGAAGCTGATTGGCCAACGATTCTAATGGCGCCAACATACATTGCGGGTAAGGACCACGAAGTTCATTCGAGAAATTCGGGCTCATACGGAGACATATGGATAATCGTTTTTCCCTCGCTGATTTTGCGAGTGGAGCAGGAAAGGAAATGACTGGTGGTTGTACAGGGTACCCTCCGCCACGCGTCTTACGCTGGCTTACGGTGTATCTATGCAGATGTAGGTGTAAGCAAAACGCTTCCACCATTATTTTTTTAAATAGCTTCGTGTTGTTGTCGAGGTCGCTTACGTGGTTGATGGTAGTATCGGTCATACTAGTGATAAGAAAGAGCTGCATGGCATATTTATTTACTACAGCAGAGAAGCATCTTGACTTTCTGAAGGTCAGACTCCTTGCTGCCGGCCGCCGGAAGCCGTCACCGCCATTCAAATTGTTCATTTGCTTTTTTATCTTCACTATCGGTTTCACTTCACATCAGTGAAAGTTGCGTTTGCGACAAGACGCAAACGTTGTCAAAACTTCATTCACCCCCACCCCCCGAATGTTCTCGACCTTTGACCGCGGCTTGCTTGCTAGGTTATCCAGTTGTGGCATAGCAACGTACTCCAGCCATATAGAGCCATGCGATAGACAGCTCCGTAAGTGCAATGAGGCACTGCTTTATCACAGAGGTGGCAACAAATAGCTTAATTAGAATTAATAACCGTTTATGGTGTACCCACATTAGCGAAAGAACCGGTTATCAGTATCAGGCAGTTATTTTAGTACTGCCAATACCGTGCGCCATCTGTTTACCAATGTACTTATGTCGTATTTCACAACTTTCCCTTCAGTCTTGTTCTGTTTTACCACGAATATAGAATACATTGACCATATGATTTTCGTACTATCTCGGAAATAACTTTAAACTGCCGAAACTGCACACCATCTATTTACCAATAAATGTACCTCTAATTTGGTTCAAATGGCTCTGAGCCCTATGGGACTTAACATCTGAGGTCATCAGTCCCCTAGATTAGAACTACTTAAACCTAATTACCCTAAGGACATCACACACATCCATGCCCGAGGCAGGATTCTAACCTGCGACCTTAGCAGTCGCGCGGTTCCGGACTGAAGCGCCTAGAACCGCTCGGCCACAAGGGCCGGCGCGGTTTGATTCACCCATTCTTCTTTGAAGGTACCGTAGCTGCTGCAAACATTGATTTTACCTGCCATCCCAGAGGTGTTTGGAAATGAAAGATTTTACCTACAACAAGAGGTCTCTCCGCCTCACTACCACAGAGTTGTCAGAGCCTTTTTAGATGAAAATCCATCCGGACGATGGGTAGGTCGAAGAGGAGCTGTTGAGTACCCACCACGGTTTCTAGACCTTACACATCTTGACTTCACCTATGGGGGACCTTGAAAAATGAAGTTTATCAACAGAAGCCAGCTAAACTGAAAGATCTACGAGAAACCATCGAGGAGTCCTGTGCGGCTATAACACCAGCAACACTGACAGCCATAGTTCGGTCAACAGTTCAGCGACATCGGCGTTGTTTGGCTGCTAATGGTGGTCACTTTGAACACACAAAGTAACCTCCTCCCCCAAGCAAGAATTGTAACGATATATCATTTTGTCCCACTAATATTGACTATCTGGGTTCCTCTGTATATGTCTGCACTGGTTCGACTGCTACTCTCACTTTGTAATTGCAAGGTGGTTTTTGTAAAGATTGAAATTAGCATTCATTTGTATTTATGTAATAAAATCAAAGAAATGTTAGGAATATTTTCCAGTTAATAATGTTGATGATATAAGTAACTTTATAAAAAACATTGGTAGTGAACGTATTTTACGAATTGTAACACCAAAAGCTAAAAACCGTGTATAGCTTTATGTTGCAATGTGACAGGAACGATGGCCGAGCGGTTCTAGGCGCTTGAGTAGGGAACCACGCGGCTGCTACGGTCGCAGGTTCGAATCCTGCCTTCGGCATGGATGTGTGTAATGTCCGCACATACTGACTTTTATTTACATTCTGACACTTGTCACCATCCTGCACAAAGAATGGGCGTTCTAAGGTCCTTGATCCATCGAGCCCATACCATCTCAGATGCCGACAGCCTGCAAATGGAACCGAAACACCTACAGATTGCATTCCTGAGCAATGGATATTCGTCTGAACAACTGCAGAGAGAGCTATAGACGCACAAACGACAGAACAAGGAAGATGATCAGGCCTTCAAAACGACTGCTTGTCTACCATATATTGGAAATGGTTCAGCTAAAATAGGCAGAATATTGAGAAGACACAAAGTTGAAATAATCTTTCGACCTCCTACCAAAATATCAGCTTTTGGAATCTGTTAAAGACGATTCAGAATTGCGCAAAGCAGGTGGTTAGAGGATTTCGTGTGAAAGCGGAATATCTTATACAGGGCAAACGACACATACTGTGCAGGATCGCATTGCAAAACATCAGTGGCATACTCAACTTCTCCAAGCAAATAACTCTGCTATCGCTGAGCAATGTATTTCCCTGGTAATTCGATGAAATATAATGAAATAAAAATTGTTGTCCATGCGTCAAACTTCTGGAGCTCAATCATCAATGAATCAGTGGAAATACGACTCTCTGAATTCCTTACGAATCGAGACGGTGGTCTCAAATTAAATTCTGCATGGGACCCGACTATAGAAAATCTTCGTGCTCAGCGTAATCGGCGTTGTCCTGCCATCTCACCGTGCGAAGCCAATCGTTTTGATATCGAAGAGGCGAGGTTTCACCACGGAGGGCGCCCAAAACGGCGCACAGAATTACGACAAAAGCGCATGCGCTCAAACCACACGTGTGCCAGCGAGACCTTGCATGGGGGCTTAATTAAAATGCAATAATTTTAGTAGCTGTGTGTCCGGTTGGCCCTGACTAGTATTAGTACACAATCTGACTGCATAAAATAACAATAAAGAATGAAATTTCCGTTAACACAATTGATTAATTAAGTCCCCTGCAACAATAAAAGCTACGAAACAACAAAGCACAAATGTAACTGTTCTGTGTGTGGAAGTGTCATTCAACGTACATGTATCTGGCACAGTTCTTCCTCAATACGACAAGATATTTTAAACACCATTTACAATGAACTAATTGAAAAACCAGAAATACTATGATTCCATATAGAAACCAGAATTACAAGTCTAACATATGAACACGATCCAGATGCTTTGTTGACTGAACCTGTGACCAAGAGGCATTGTCATGAAGGAAATGTGAAATAAACCTTTTTTTTTACCTCCATATATATTAACGAAAAATACACTGTGATCATTGCAACATCTTCCATCTATACATTACTCCAACCGAACAGCATCTACTCTCTCGCCCAACAGGACAACAACTGCACACGACATCCTCTGAACTAGTACTGCTCTCGACATCCTCTCAACAAGCACTGCCACGGCAACCTCTGAACTACTACTGCTCCAGTGGAGGCGGCGGAATAATAATCTTTGGCCCAATCTCTGGCGCCGTGACTCAGTGTAGCCACCTTTCATACGCCCCTCCTGCACGGGCTAGAATTTGATGGTATTTTTGCCAGCATTGGTGGTGAAAATACCACCAAATTCGTTCAAAAAATACAGACAAAACTAAAAGATGTTATTAATAAGTAAATATCACATAACTAAATAAATTTTGGCTTTGCACTGACCCTTCAATAACCTAATATATAAAATACAGTAAGGAATACAAATGCTTGCGTACATGTGATTTTACATAATAGTTTACACAAGTATCATTTGTCAGAGTGGTTAAACAATTCAATCAATGGCACCAGCAATGACGAATAGGTGCAGGTAAGAGTCTCATAACATTTCATAAACAGTAAATACACAAAAAAATCAGTTTATACAAATATTCATATAAAATCTTTTCAATAGTTCAATAAACAAGTAGCACTCCTCAGAGTAGTTGACAGTTCCAACAGTAGCACCCAGCAATGGTCAACAGGTGCAAATGGCAGTCCCATAACATTTCATCAGCAGTATTTAAACAGCTCCAACAGTGGCACCCAGCAATCACGAGCAGGCGCAGACACCAACAAGTGACATTATCTCAGTAGCAGCAGTTCCATCAGTGGCACCCAGCAATGTTGACAGGTGCTGACAGCAGCAAGTAACAGTATCTCAGTAGAAGCAGTTCCATCAGTGGCACCCACAATGTTGAGCAGGTGCAGACACCAACAAGTGACACCACCTCAGTAGGAGCGGTTCCATCAGTGGCACCCAGCAATGTTGACAGGTGCAGACAGCAACAAGTGACATCATTTCAGTAGAAACAGTTCCAACAGCAGCACCCAGTAATGTTGAACAGGTGCAGGTAACAGTCCATAATATTCACTATCAATAATTAAACAGTTCATCAGCAGAAATTAAACATTTCCAAGTGGCACCCATCAATGTTGAACAAGTGCAGGTAACAGTCCATAATATTCACTATCAATAATTAAACAGTTCATCAGAGTTCATCAGCAGAAATTAAACATTTCCAAGTGGCACCCATCAATGTTGAACAAGTGCAGGTAACAGTCCATAATATTTACTATCAATAATTAAACAGTTCATCAGAGTTCATCAGCAGAAATTAAACATTTCCAAGTGACACCCATCAATGTTGAACAAGTTAAAGCACGAACAACAGTTTGAATGCACACACAATTGCTTTTACAAAATTATTATCAATGCTCTTACACTAAACATACAAATTATAATAAACACACAAATGATATCAGATAATTGCCATATTAACTATTACAAATACACAAATATCAGTAAACCTATAATATTTATGGGTGTCAGTGCAAGCCACAACAAACAAGTAAAATAATACTTAGGAGGTAGGTCGGTACCAATTATTTGGGATTAGGAAAGGAAAACACACACACTTATCTTTGTAATTGAATGGCGTTAACTGTGTAAATGCAATTCTATCAAAATTTGATGTTCAACATGTGTAGCAAGTAGTAGTGGCAGCAGTGTTTAACAGTCAATAATAGTTAGTCAACGTCATAGTCATCATGTCGAGACCAATGTTTGCCAAGCCAAATCAAAATGTACGGTTGCTGAACAACTGTCAGTGTGCCAAGATATGCAATTACTACCTCTCCCCAAAAAAAGTATATACTGATTATTGATTTAACAAAGTGTGTGTGTAGACAATCTTCCTTCCACTTAAGTGTTCTAGTCTGCCATCTTCATCCTTCTTGTTCCATATAAACCAACAAAAAAAAAAAAATGCTCCTCACTTACTTTACCTCTTATCCACCAAAACTTCAATAATCATCAGCATCACATAATCTTAATACATCAATAATACCTCTTATGTCGATACATATAAACCTTATCATCAATATCATTTTCCTTACCTCTGGTCCACCAAAACTCCAATAATCACCAACATCACACAATCTCAATTCCTCAATAATACCTCTTCAATACGTCGATACATATAAACCTTATCACCAATATCATTTCACTTCCATAACAACTCTTTCCACTAGTAGGTCTCCTCGAAAAAGTACAGATAAAATCCTAGTGCAAACTTCAATTCATCATCCCATGCAATCTGAAGACACAATGTCCACACACAACCTCTGTGTAATCCACCTGACCCAAATCTTCTACTCATTCTGAATTATAAAATACATTTTGGTTACCTTGTCCATCATTAAATAAAAGAAATGCATACATGACCTCTAACAGCCTTTAGTTTGAATAACTTTCAGTAAGTAAGTACAAGTACGGAGTATGAATGATTACAGAAGACTTTGAATGAATAAATCGTAGTATTTGACAGTGTGTACACCACTTCAAGAATCACGGCAAAACAGAAGCAATCATGTGGAGTATTTTTTTTAGTCAAGTGTCACTTGCTATTTCAATTGCTCATGAAGAATGCAGTGTAATAACTGTCAATGGTCTAAACTAGTGTTGGTATTTCATATCGTTAGCTTCCTTCCTATTAGTATAAATTTATACAGCTTCCATAAAACCTCCAGCTCATGCGACTTCAATGAAGTTTCTTGTACCAATGTCGTTCGTAGAATTATAGCAGTTCATTTTCTTATCTTAAAATATAAAGCACTGAGCGTAAGCAAAACATGCAATAGCGAGTAAATATACCAGTAGAGAACAGAATGTCAACAAGTGGATGTAGCACATTCCCTACAACGAGGCTCTGCCAAGTGAACAATCTATAATTAGTACCATAGTGTGACCTAAACTCCATGTTCGTACACAGTATATCAGCATTTCTATATACCAAATTAAAGAGTAGTTATGACAACAAAACAGAAATGTGTAAATATGCAATCCATACGCAAAGCAGCAAGTATATATCTTACATAATAAACAGGTCATTAGCATCATATCAGCATAAGCAAATAAATGTTCATATGTAATCTTAATAAGTAAACATGAAGGCGCAAGCAGATAAATCACAAAGTATAACTTACATACATAACCATATCAGCACAACTAATCAGGTGACTATTATAATTTAAATAAATAAGCACAGCAGGCACATAATAAAAAAAAATATGACATCAGTGGAAAGGCAGAGCAGCCAAGCGATGCATAATATACATAAGTAACAACCCTGTTCATTAATCAATCATTGTCAAAATCAGTTAACACAAAGTATAAATCACGTAATCGCGAGCAGCAAATTACATATGAAGTACATAGCTAAGTAAAAATATGTTACCTGAAAAATAAACTCAATTAATAGTTCACTTTTTAGTTTATTACTTTCTTCTTCGAAATTACATTATTCCAGAAATTTTCTCGATAGGAAGACCTCTTAACGTCGGCACACACAGAATTTACCTGAAGTTCTTAAATATTTTATACAACTGTATCCTGAAAAAAACTGAACGTTAATAACATAATTTATCAAGTCACTATAGCTTTATACTGAATTTAATCGGAGAAATTAGACTGTGTATTTGTTTACTGCTGTCAGTGCATTCGCACTGAGCGCTCGATCAGCTTTAGGTACACGTGACGTGGGAAGTAATTGTTTGCGGTCAATGACTGTCTTGTGCGGCGCGCAGACTGACTGTTGCTTTGAGTATGTGCCGCCGCCAAAACACGGCGCGGTATCCTTGTATTCTCTGCGTGTTTACGTGTAACTGTTAATTTCTCAAAAGTATGTCATTCCACAAAAATTTTTTAACCTTCGATATATGATGTATTCCCTTAGAGCGCCGTGGTTTAAGAGTTTCTACTTCGACAGTGTTATCATAAATAATTTTACGAACTCTATATGGACCGTTATAAAGCAGAAAAAATTTGCGACACAAGCCTTTTCCTTTGTGAGACAAACGATGAGACTTAATTAACACCTTTTGACCAACTGGCAAGGCTTTTAAACGACCAGGACGTTTAGCTGACTTCTCTCTTCTAGCAGCCGCAGATGCAATATTTTGTAGAGCTATGTTGACAACTTCAGAATGCCGCAGTTTCCGTGTAGGCGGAAAAGGAACGGTTTCAGAAATGCGATTTGTCGGTGCTTTATTTTTTAATATCAATATAGGCGGTAAAGAAGTCGAATCATTAGGGAGTTCGTTCAGAATGTTTTGAAAAATATGAAGATACTGATCCCACGTTATGTGATTCTGATGACAATAAAGACGACACAGTTTATTGATTTCCTTCATCCATCTCTCTGAAGCGTTACATTGAGGGTGGAAAAGTGAAATGAAAATTGGTTTAATCTTACGACGCCGTAAAGTACGAAGCCAAATTTTAGAGCGAAACTGTGATCCATTATCTGATATAACTTTATCAATATGATACACTTTTTTAAGAAAATGTTTGATGAAAGCCTTAGATATTGAACGAGCTGTTGCTTTGCGTAAAGGTGTAAAACACACATATTTTGATGTCAATTCCACTGCTACCAAAATGTACGCAAAACCATTAGTAGAACGAACCACTGGAACGAACAAATCGACTGCAGCCATCTCTTTTAATTTCGCTGGAATGATAGGAAACAACGGTGCTCTGTGAGAAATAGTTGGCGGCTTATCCTTTTGACATAGTTTGCATTTGGCAAGAACAAATCGAATACGTTTTTCCATATTACTGAAGTAGCAATTTTCTCGTAATTTATGAAAGAGTTTTCTGGGACCAAAGTGTGCATAACTGAAATGTGTATACCTAATCAATTTATTAACCCACTCCTCAGGAATGCAAACTAACCAAACAGAGTTGTCAACCGATTTTCGTCTAAAAAGAATATCATTGCGAACTAAATAATACTGTCTAATCGCTACACTTTCCTTTGTCATAAGGCTGGTATCTATTGTCCTGTCTGTTTCGTCTGTCATTTTCAAAATTACCGCTGTAACTTCCGTTCCGATCATTATCCCTTTCCTCTGAAAATCTATTGTGGTTACCGTTACTGAAAAAATTACAAGAAGTCCCGTCGTCGTTGTCATACTCAAGTTCTTGTAGCAAAGTCCTAAAAGTATCAATGTCGTCTTTACATCTTCCGGCTAAAGCAATGTGTCTTATCGATTGTGGCAGCTTAGTTAAACAAATGCGAATAATTCAGTCGGGCTATAAGGGTTGGAAAGGAATTGATTCTTTCGAATCATGTCTTCAAAGTATTCTGCCGGCGTGTGGAACTCAGACTGTTTAAAATTACGCTGCATAATAAAACTATGTTTGACTCTGTCTTGCGTGTTTTCCGGACCAATATGCCGATAGAAATGCATGATAAAAATCATTTAAATTATTACAGTCTCTAATAAGTGCGCGCATGCGCGTCGCCGGTTCGTTTCTCATCAATATCCTGAAAACTGCTACTTTTGGGTAAAATAGTCATATCCGGTTATTCTTTCTGACTCCTTTTCTAGATAGATTGATAGTTGAAGAGTTGTTTTGATAGATACAAAGAATAGTAAAAGAGTAGGCAGCAGTGCAGAAAACTAAAAGGGAAATAGCACCACTACAGCTCGGGGCCCTGTGCACGCTACGGCACATATTCACTTAGTGTAGTGAATCCCCTGAGGACCTAAATAGCCACACATAAATTCCGGTTTGTGACTTAGTGGCCAATTTGGTGGAAGTGCATACATAAATTGATCTAACCATGAACATGGATGTATGTCGTTATTAGAATTGCGAAAGATCTTAAATTTCCGAAAAGTTAAAAAGTGTTTATAGTCAAAGTTTTCGCCTCGTGGCGACAAAGACCTACCACGTCTGTCCCAGTCCGAATGTCGAATATTGTCAATTTCGCGCGCCTGGCACACTCTTCTTGCATCTCGTAAATGAAATAAATTATTCTCTTCAAAACTCGCTGCTATCGGTGATTCTAAATTTCGTCTACTGTCTTTTCCTACGATTTCGCTTTCAATTTGTTTAACTTGCTTTCGTAACGCCTCAAATTCCCTTTTAACGTGTTCATTAAATTTTCCCTGATTTTCAACATGTTTATTTATATTCTGGTACTCTTCTGTTTCTGCAAATGGCAATGGAGCTGTATCATCTGAATCTCTGTCCCCATTTAAACTAAGATTTGTCAGTTTATCTGAAATCTCCTCAACTCTTTCCGACAAGTCACCTATTTGTTCTTTCTGTTTATTTACGTCTTCCGTAAGTGACGCGACTCGGGTTTCAGTATTGACACATTTAGTAGTTAACTGTTCATATTGTTGTGTTAGGTTATTTATTCTGTCATTTGGTACGCATTCCTCGATTCTTTCAAATATTTCTTCCTTATTGTGTGCACGTTGAAGATTTAACTCTGAAAATTTTTGTACTGTCACACAATCTCTTTCTTCCTGTTCTCTATCCTGTTCCTTTTGTCTAATTTCTATTGAAATTAATCTCTTATTGTGAGCATTCAAAATCAGTTGTACTTCTTCTCTAATTTCTTTCTTTAATTCATCTTTCATGTTTTTAAAACATGTCCCTATTTGTGAGTCTAACCATGTTTCCATTGTTCCCATCTCTGTTTTTAATTGAGATCCTAACTGTGATCCCAAATTTAATATTGCACTCATCAACTGCTCCATATTAACTGGTTCGAAAATCTTTTCATCCCTAACATTTCCCGTAAAACTAACTTCCTTCATCGTAGCTGTAAAGCTATCCGTGTTTGATAGTATTCCAGAATCCTCTGTCGTTAATCTCGTATTCTGTGAATTTTTTGATTGTGAAAAATTTTGAACTGGTTCCGGATTATTTTCCCGGCTTATTAAATTGTTTTCTACTTCATTATTCAGCATACTGTTCTCCTGTGTTGGCGAGTTCGCCATATTAACAATTTTGTTATTCTGACTATCAATCATTTTTACCTTTTTCATCGATCACATAATCACTTACAAAACATACAAAACTCGTCACTATACGAAAATTACTCACAATGTAACACTTTTTCACCAACAATACCATTCACACGAAATGCTTCCCGACAAACACGATTAACGAACAATTAAAATCTTCATAATTGCATAAAATTATCAAACCCGTATACGAAACATCAAAAATTAAATTCTGGAAAATACCATTAGAAGAATGACAAGACAACTACAAATGTTCAATTACCAAATCTACACATGCAATATAGACTACAATTACTAAACTACAAATTACTACAACAATACTACTGTCTGCTATTTTTACTGTCAAAAGAATTCCAAGGGACGATCCGAAGCAGCGGTCGCCACATGTATGGGGGCTTAATTAAAATGCAATAATTTTAGTAGCTGTGTGTCCGGTTATGAACTCTCGTAATCGGTTGGCCCTGACTAGTATTAGTACGCAATCTGACTGCATAAAATAACAGTAAAGAATGAAAGGAAATTTCTGTTAACACAATTGATAAATTAAGTCCCCTGCAACTATAAAAGCTACGAAACAACAAAGCACAAATGTAACTGTTCTGTGTGTGGTATGTGATTCAACATACATGTATCTGGCACGGTTCTTCCTCAATACGACAAGATATTTTAAACACCATTTACAATGAACTAATTGAAAAACCAGAAATAATATAATTGCACATAGAAACCAGAATTACAAGTCTAACACATGAACACGAGCCAGATGCTTTGTTGACTGAACCTGTGACCAAGAGGCATTGTCATTAAGGAAATGTGAAATAAACCTTTTTTTTACCTCCATATATATTGACGAAAAATACACTGTGATCATTGCAACATCTTCCATCTATACATTTCTCCAACCGAACAGCATCTACTCTCTCGCCCAACAGAACAACAACTGCACACAACATCCTCTGAACTAGTACTGCTCTTGACACCCTCTCAACAAGCACTGCCACGGCAACCTCTGAACTACTACTGCTCCAGTGGAGGCAGCGGAATAATAATCTTTGGCGCTGTGACTCAGTGTAGCCACCTTTCAACCTCCACTAGGGGAGCTTAGTATATTGCTTGCCAGTATTCACCTGAAGAAGGCCAGAGATTCTGAGCCGCAGATCGTATCAGCAAAAAATTATTTTTTTTAGTTTGTGCTCAATAGAACATTCTTTGTCGTGATCAAAGGTAAGAGTTTCCTATAAATACTGATGAGCGCGAAAGTTTATGAATAACACAAATGTATTTTACTTAAGTTCGACGAAATATAGAATATAGATGTTACATATATTTTTGGTTTGCATTTCCTTGCTTTAGCTTTTTGTTCAGGCAATTATGTTTTCTAGTGCTATGTGATAAATCTATACTGTTTTCTTTACTTTTATTCTAACACCCCTCTGTGTCACGTTACAAATCAACAATTTTCAAATAAAATCTGAATTAAAGATTGACAATTTCGGTTTTGCTATAAAAACTGCTTATTCTTAAGTAACAGACAGAAGAATAAATATGTAGCACAAAAATGTTCCGTAGGTTACCCAGCCCTTTGTCCATCCTCACTCAGTTTATAGACGGTTCACCACTCTCGGTTTTTAGGGGATTCCAGTAAAACACTGTTCGCATACGTATAGAAAGCGATCGTTATGACCTAATGCCCGATGAGTATGCAACACATTCAACGTACAGGTAATACAGGTATGACCTTAACTGGTAAAAGTACTAATAAAACTAACGTAATCTACTCTTATTTATGCTAGTCTAAGATAGTTTTACAACTCTAATCGTCACAATAATGACCTATTACAAAATATATTGATGTCTCCTTGGTAGTTGACCTACATCACGTCATCAGCATACATCCGACGATAGCACCACACCATGGAGGCGACTAATATTTTAGTACTGCGAAGATGTTCGAAAGAAAGATTCGAATTACACACATGAATGTAGGCTTTCATGATTTTTGTTGGTGGGGTAAGGGATTCTGGATCTGATAGCCCAGTTATGACTGTAGAAAGGATTCTTCATCGAATCGACTTCTGTAAGACGTCATCTGTTGCCAGGACGTCACCTACCTGCACAGGCAGATTCCATGTTTATAGATTTCCGGAAAGCATTTGACACGGTGCCCCGTTGCAGTCTGTTAACGGAGCTACCAATATATGGAAGAAGTTCACATATACGTGAGTGGCTCGAAGGCTTCTCAAATAATAGAACCCAGTACGTGGTCCTCGACGGCGAGTGTTTATCAGAGGCAAGGGTGTGGTCAGAAGTGCCCGAGAGAAACGTGATAGGACCGCTGTTGTTATTTATATCCATAAATGATTTGGAGGACAGGGTGGGGAACAATCTGTAGTTGTTTGCTGGTGATGCCGTGGTGTTCGGTAAGGTGTAGAAGTTGAGTGACTGTAGGAAGATACAAGATGACTTAGACAAAATTTCCAGTTGGTGTGATGAATGGCAGCTAGCCCTCAATATGGAAAATTTAAGCTGATGCGGATGAGTAGGAAGATCAAACCTGTAATGTTCTGATACAGTATTACTAGTGTTCTGCTTGACACAGTCAAGGGCGTAACGTTGCAAAGCGATATGAGATTGAACGAGCATGTGACAACTGTGGTAGGGAAGGCGAATGGTCGAATTCGGTTTATTGCGAGAATTTTAGGGAAGAGTGATTCATCTGTAAAGGAGACTGCATATAGGACGCTGATGCGACCTGTTCTTGAGTACTGCTCGAGTGTTTGGGATCCATACCAGGTCGGACTGAAGGAAGACATCGAAGCAATTCAGAGGCGGGCTGCTAGATTTGTTACCGATAGCTTCGCACAACACGTAAGTGTTACGGAGACGCTTCGGGAATTCAAATGGGAATCCCTGGAGGAAAGGCGACTTCCTTTTCGAGAAAAAACTATTGAGGAAATTTAGAGAACAGGCATCTGAAGCTGATTGGCCAACGATTCTAATGGCGCCAACATACATTGCGGGTAAGGACCACGAAGTTCATTCGAGAAATTCGGGCTCATACGGAGACATATGGATAATCGTTTTTCCCTCGCTGATTTTGCGAGTGGAGCAGGAAAGGAAATGACTGGTGGTTGTACAGGGTACCCTCCGCCACGCGTCTTACGCTGGCTTACGGTGTATCTATGCAGATGTAGGTGTAAGCAAAACGCTTCCACCATTATTTTTTTAAATAGCTTCGTGTTGTTGTCGAGGTCGCTTACGTGGTTGATGGTAGTATCGGTCATACTAGTGATAAGAAAGAGCTGCATGGCATATTTATTTACTACAGCAGAGAAGCATCTTGACTTTCTGAAGGTCAGACTCCTTGCTGCCGGCCGCCGGAAGCCGTCACCGCCATTCAAATTGTTCATTTGCTTTTTTATCTTCACTATCGGTTTCACTTCACATCAGTGAAAGTTGCGTTTGCGACAAGACGCAAACGTTGTCAAAACTTCATTCACCCCCACCCCCCGAATGTTCTCGACCTTTGACCGCGGCTTGCTTGCTAGGTTATCCAGTTGTGGCATAGCAACGTACTCCAGCCATATAGAGCCATGCGATAGACAGCTCCGTAAGTGCAATGAGGCACTGCTTTATCACAGAGGTGGCAACAAATAGCTTAATTAGAATTAATAACCGTTTATGGTGTACCCACATTAGCGAAAGAACCGGTTATCAGTATCAGGCAGTTATTTCAGTACTGCCAATACCGTGCGCCATCTGTTTACCAATGTACTTATGTCGTATTTCACAACTTTCCCTTCAGTCTTGTTCTGTTTTACCACGAATATAGAATACATTGACCATATGATTTTCGTACTATCTCGGAAATAACTTTAAACTGCCGAAACTGCACACCATCTATTTACCAATAAATGTACCTCTAATTTGGTTCAAATGGCTCTGAGCCCTATGGGACTTAACATCTGAGGTCATCAGTCCCCTAGATTAGAACTACTTAAACCTAATTACCCTAAGGACATCACACACATCCATGCCCGAGGCAGGATTCTAACCTGCGACCTTAGCAGTCGCGCGGTTCCGGACTGAAGCGCCTAGAACCGCTCGGCCACAAGGGCCGGCGCGGTTTGATTCACCCATTCTTCTTTGAAGGTACCGTAGCTGCTGCAAACATTGATTTTACCTGCCATCCCAGAGGTGTTTGGAAATGAAATATTTTACCTACAACAAGAGGTCTCTCCGCCTCACTACCACAGAGTTGTCAGAGCCTTTTTAGATGAAAATCCATCCGGACGATGGGTAGGTCGAAGAGGAGCTGTTGAGTACCCACCACGGTTTCTAGACCTTACACATCTTGACTTCACCTATGGGGGACCTTGAAAAATGAAGTTTATCAACAGAAGCCAGCTAAACTGAAAGATCTACGAGAAACCATCGAGGAGTCCTGTGCGGCTATAACACCAGCAACACTGACAGCCATAGTTCGGTCAACAGTTCAGCGACATCGGCGTTGTTTGGCTGCTAATGGTGGTCACTTTGAACACACAAAGTAACCTCCTCCCCCAAGCAAGAATTGTAACGATATATCATTTTGTCCCACTAATATTGACTATCTGGGTTCCTCTGTATATGTCTGCACTGGTTCGACTGCTACTCTCACTTTGTAATTGCAAGGTGGTTTTTGTAAAGATTGAAATTAGCATTCATTTGTATTTATGTAATAAAATCAAAGAAATGTTAGGAATATTTTCCAGTTAATAATGTTGATGATATAAGTAACTTTATAAAAAACATTGGTAGTGAACGTATTTTACGAATTGTAACACCAAAAGCTAAAAACCGTGTATAGCTTTATGTTGCAATGTGACAGGAACGATGGCCGAGCGGTTCTAGGCGCTTGAGTAGGGAACCACGCGGCTGCTACGGTCGCAGGTTCGAATCCTGCCTTCGGCATGGATGTGTGTAATGTCCTTAGGTTAGTTAGGTTCAAGTAATTCTAAGTCTAGGGGTCTGTTGACCTCAGATGTTGAGTCCCATAGTGCTTAGAGCCATTTGAACCATTTTTTGAGAGGAGCAAATTAATGCATAACTGAATGGCGACAATCTCTGTACATTAGAAAGATTATCATTGTTGTTCATAAATTTTCTGTTTCTAATAAGGATGACGTAGGCAGTAAATGTTACAAATAAATATAAGGAATGGCGAATCAGGCATATGGGAGTCAGCTTCCCGACAGCTTTTGTGAACCAGTTTTGTTACAGTATTACGCAATAAACATGTGATTTTGAAAGAGAACTTTGTATCAGCCTGAATTTATTGAAATTTTTCTTAGCACTACCAGACCATAGACACACTGTCAAGAACTCAGCAAGTTGCAGCCAATTTTGGTGAATCGGAATAACGCGCAAATTCTTTTACAGCTAGTGCAGCATCGAAGATCACCGAGAAATGAAGATGAGTATTTGCCAATTAATTGTTACGCCATTTTTCAATGCGAAATAAAAGCTGCGCAAATAAACTGATCTGCAGCGTGGGTCGAGGTCTATGTCGCTCCAAATACACTCCTGGAAATGGAAAAAAGAACACATTGACACCGGTGTGTCAGACCCACCATACTTGCTCCGGACACTGCGAGAGGGCTGTACAAGCAATGATCACACGCACGGCACAGCGGACACACCAGGAACCGCGGTGTTGGCCGTCGAATGGCGCTAGCTGCGCAGCATTTGTGCACCGCCGCCGTCAGTGTCAGCCAGTTTGCCGTGGCATACGGAGCTCCATCACAGTCTTTAACACTGGTAGCATGCCGCGACAGCGTGGACGTGAACCGTATGTGCAGTTGACGGACTTTGAGCGAGGGCGTATAGTGGGCATGCGGGAGGCCGGGTGGACGTACCGCCGAATTGTTCAACACGTGGGGCGTGAGGTCTCCACAATACATCGATGTTGTCGCCAGTGGTCGGCGGAAGGTGCACGTGCCCGTCGACCTGGGACCGGACCGCAGCGACGCACGGATGCACGCCAAGACCGTAGGATCCTACGCAGTGCCGTAGGGGACCGCACCGCCACTTCCCAGCAAATTAGGGACACTGTTGCTCCTGGGGTATCGGCGAGGACCATTCGCAACCGTCTCCATGAAGCTGGGCTACGGTCCCGCACACCGTTAGGCCGTCTTCCGCTCACGCCCCAACATCGTGCAGCCCGCCTCCAGTGGTGTCGCGACAGGCGTGAATGGAGGGACGAATGGAGACGTGTCGTCTTCAGCGATGAGAGTCGCTTCTGCCTTGGTGCCAATGATGGTCGTATGCGTGTTTGGCGCCGTGCAGGTGAGCGCCACAATCAGGACTGCATACGACCGAGGCACACAGGGCCAACACCCGGCATCATGGTGTGGGGAGCGATCTCCTACACTGGCCGTACACCACTGGTGATCGTCGAGGGGACACTGAATAGTGCACGGTACATCCAAACCGTCATCGAACCCATCGTTCTACCATTCCTAGACCGGCAAGGGAACTTGCTGTTCCAACAGGACAATGCACGTCCGCATGTATCCCGTGCCACCCAACGTGCTCTAGAAGGTGTAAGTCAACTACCCTGGCCAGCAAGATCTCCGGATCTGTCCCCCATTGAGCATGTTTGGGACTGGATGAAGCGTCGTCTCACGCGGTCTGCACGTCCAGCACGAACGCTGGTCCAACTGAGGCGCCAGGTGGAAACGGCATGGCAAGCCGTTCCACAGGACTACATCCAGCATCTCTACGATCGTCTCCATGGGAGAATAGCAGCCTGCATTGCTGCGAAAGGTGGATATACACTGTACTAGTGCCGACATTGTGCATGCTCTGTTGCCTGTGTCTATGTGCCTGTGGTTCTGTCAGTGTGATCATGTGATGTATCTGACCCCAGGAATGTGTCAATAAAGTTTCCCCTTCCTGGGACAATGAATTCACGGTGTTCTTATTTCAATTTCCAGGAGTGTACAAAGTACTTTTTACTATAAATAATTGAAAGTTCAAGTTACATTCAGAAAACTATATTACATAAAAGAACAATCTCTGATAAGTGTCAATATGCACATATATTATACATAAAAATATAAAATGTAACGGGAGAGGGAGCACTGAGAAACTTTTACCGTTTCTCTTATTCTTCTAATTCTCTCAGGTTACATCGGTGAGATACGATGGCTAAATCATTAGGGGGGGGGGGGGTGGGCTGTGAAAGAGACGCTCACACACACGGTATTATCGGCGGTCACACGCCCAGTGCTGTTAACACAATAATATTGTGTGAATATACTGCGCAAAAGTGCGAGTGCAAGCACAGTACAATATTATTGCGCAGTATTTATGCCTGACATGCGCCGGTTAAGACTGCCTTAATAGTGAATGGTTCAAATGGCTCTGAGCATTATGGGACTTAACTTCTAAGGTCATCAGTCCCCTAGAACTTAGAACTACTTAAACCTGACTAACCTAAGGACATCACACATATCCATGCCCGAGGCAGGATTCGAACCTGCGACCGTAGCGGTCGCGCGGTTGCAGACTGCAGCGCCTAGAACCGCTCGGCCTCCTCGGCCGGCTTCATAGTGAACATCTCGGCACTCGATGATGTCGTGGTCTCATGTATTGCTACTGAGCTGTTTGCGTTGCAAAACACAAGCGGGAACTACGAAGAACGGTCGAAAAAAATCTGAGAAGCTTTCTGTGAATGTTTCGGTGGATCAGGGACACTTTCATGGCAGCATAGGTTCGTAAACGGCAATAACAACTGATAAAAAATTAAACAAGTGAACTTTGTAATTTATGGTGATTTCTATGTACTTCTTCATTGTAACATATGGTGAAACCGAAACAAAAGGACGACGCTGATTTAAATTTGCATGATCTTATGGCTACTGTGACAACTGTTGCAGAAAAATTAAACATATATGATCACTGGGCAGCGGACTGATCTTATTTGTCCATTCTGAAAACTGCTGCAGGTAAAATAAAGATTTATGCATAACGTCGTTACACCACAGACTTCGGTTCTCTCTGCTGTCGTGTACAAACAGGTATCTGGCGTTACCTGATCGATCATGAGTTTCATTTTTCAGAATTACCACACGGTTGTTTCGTACGCATCTTCCAGTTCACTTCCTGACTTTGTCACTTACTTTTTTTTCACATGTTTGCGGAATCTTATCCGGAGTGAATTAAATTTCTCTCGAAATTGGCACGAACTGACATGAATTGCGCAGCACAACTCTCACGCGGTACAATATATTGCACAATATATTGAACGACTGTGAATATTTTTAAAGCTCTGTTCTCTTTAATTTATTTCGCAAACCGTTAATACCGTTCTCAGATACTCAATATTATTGCACAATCCTTATTACCGTGCAACAAATATTGCGCAATTGGAATTCCCGTACAGTGCTAACATCAGCTGTTCTCCTGCCTGTGCCGTTACGTCTCAAGAGACTGAGGGCTTAACAAATTCACAGCATGCACTTTGAGGTGTGACTGTTGTTCCATAAGGTTTAATAATTTCCCTTTTCCTTCGCCAAAAAAAGAGGATGTAGTATCACATCCTGTGAAGGCGTAGTTGAAAAGGACAAATGCAAGATCGCAACTGAAAGAATTACTGGAGTACCACACTGCTGCTGATTTCCCTCTTCCTGGTTTATGGAAGTACAAGTTATTGTTTTCTTCACCCATTAGAAGCCATTAATGTCCTCACTCGCCAGCCGGGGTGGCCGTGCGGTTCTAGGCGCTACAGTCTGGAACCGCTTGACCGCTACAGTCGCAGGTTCGAATCCTGCCTCGGGCATGGATGTATGATGTCCTTAGGTTAGTTAGGTTTATGTAGTTCTAAGTTCTAGGGGACTGATGAGCTCACATATTAAGTCCCATAGTGCTCAGAGCCATTTGAACCATTTGTCCTCGCTCACCATTCCCTCACTGTCAGTCTCAGCAACTTCGAAAATAGCTGTTTCCACAATTAATGAATCCGTATATTCTTACGCCTGTAGCACTTGAATACCTACATCCTCAAATTTCCGCATGAGCGTCAAAATCAAGCAGTTCTTGTTGCTCTCATTTGCGAGAAACTTCTCCTGTGCGAGTGCAGCATTGCATCTTCATAGAAAATTATACGTGGTTTTGAACCGGTGTCTTTAAGCGACGACAGGTTTCAGAAGACTGTTCCACTTTGCGAAGCATCGCTTGGATACCCGTTGATTATAACTTTGGTTTGGGATGCGTAGTGCTTTCTGTAAAAGGTTTCATATTTCACAAATATAGTTCCAAAATTTTCTTTGATGTACCAAACAACCTTACAGAGCAGGTGACCACCTGCTTAATAGCTTGTCTGCCCGTCTTTGGAACGAAATACGTCACTAATTCTGCGAATCAGGGATCCGAAAATTTATTGACAGGTTTGGGGAGATTTGTGGCATTAGATGTCTACGCGCAGGTAATGTAATTCGCGTAAATAACGGGCCACTGATTTGTGTCTGCAGTGTTCGCGCCCGACAGCGACCCAGAAGGGTTCCATAGGATTTACATCGGGCGACTTTGGTTGCCAAGACATCAAAGTGAGTTCACTGTAATGCTCCTGAAACCACTGTAGTACAGTTCCGGCTCCGAGACACGGAGAGTTACATTGCTGAAAAATGACATCGCCACTGGGGAAGGCATCAAGCATGAAGGGATGGAGTTGGTTCGCAGCCGTCAGAGCGTCTTAGATTATTATCACAGGTCTCATGCAAGCGCAGGAAAATGTCTCCCACAGCATAGTACTGTTCCCACCGGCCTGCGTCTATAGCCGCTGCAAGTTTCCAGCCGCCGTTCACGTCGATGGCGACATTTGTGGAGACGACCGCCGACCAAGTGTAACAAAAACGTGAATCACCCGAAGAGCTGACACGTTTCCATTGATCGACGATCGAATCCCACTGCAGTCGTGACAGAGGACGTGATTGGCTCAATATGTGAACACGTTGGGTGGTAGTGTGGTCTGCTGCAGAGCGATGAAGGGTATGCTCGAAAACACTTGTGCGTGCACCAGCATTGTGCTCTTTTGGCAAATATGAAACAGATCACCATCTGTCCTACTGTGTAGAGCAGACAAGCCTCCGAACCCCACGTCTGTGAAGAACCGGGGACTTGCAACCTAGTGGTAGCTTCTCTGGGACTTCTACCTGTTTCCGTAGACGCTCACGACGGTAGCACGTGAATAGTCGGTCAGCTTCTCCGTTTTCGAGATACTCATTCACAGGCTCTTAGAAGGGAACCTCCCCATCGCACCCTCCTCAGATTTACACTCCTGGAAATGGAAAAAAGAACACATTGACACCGGTGTGTCAGACCCACCATACTTGCTCCGGACACTGCGAGAGGGCTGTACAAGCAATGATCACACGCACGGCACAGCGGACACACCAGGAACCGCGGTGTTGACCGTCGAATGGCGCTAGCTGCGCAGCATTTGTGCACCGCCGCCGTCAATGTCAGCCAGTTTGCCGTGGCATACGGAGCTCCATCGCAGTCTTTAACACTGGTAGCATGCCGCGACAGCGTGGACGTGAACCGTATGTGCAGTTGACGGACTTTGAGCGAGGGCGTATAGTGGGCATGCGGGAGGCCGGGTGGACGTACCGCCGAATTGCTCAACACGTGGGGCGTGAGGTCTCCACAGTACATCGATGTTGTCGCCAGTGGTCGGCGGAAGGTGCACGTGCCCGTCGACCTGGGACCGGACCGCAGCGACGCACGGATGCACGCCAAGACCGTAGGATCCTACGCAGTGCCGTAGGGGACCACACCGCCATTTCCCAGCAAATTAGGGACACTGTTGCTCCTGGGGTATCGGCGAGGACCATTCGCAACCGTCTCCATGAAGCTGGGCTACGGTCCCGCACACCGTTAGGCCGTCTTCCGCTCACGCCCCAACATCGTGCAGCCCGCCTCCGGTGGTGTCGCGACAGGCGTGAATGGAGGGACGAATGGAGACGTGTCGTCTTCAGCGATGAGAGTCGCTTCTGCCTTGGTGCCAATGATGGTCGTATGCGTGTTTGGCGCCGTGCAGGTGAGCGCCACAATCAGGACTGCATACGACCGAGGCACACAGGGCCAACACCCGGCATCATGGTGTGGGGAGCGATCTCCTACACTGGCCGTACACCACTGGTGATCGTCGAGGGGACACTGAATAGTGCACGGTACATCCAAACCGTCATCGAACCCATCGTTCTACCATTCCTAGACCGGCAAGGGAACTTGCTGTTCCAACAGGACAATGCACGTCCGCATGTATCCCGTGCCACCCAACGTGCTCTAGAAGGTGTAAGTCAACTACCCTGGCCAGCAAGATCTCCGGATCTGTCCCCCATTGAGCATGTTTGGGACTGGATGAAGCGTCGTCTCACGCGGTCTGCACGTCCAGGACGAACGCTGGTCCAACTGAGGCGCCAGGTGGAAATGGCATGGCAAGCCGTTCCACAGGACTACATCCAGCATCTCTACGATCGTCTCCATGGGAGAATAGCAGCCTGCATTGCTGCGAAAGGTGGATATACACTGTACTAGTGCCGACATTGTGCATGCTCTGTTGCCTGTGTCTATGTGCCTGTGGTTCTGTCAGTGTGATCATGTGATGTATCTGACCCCAGGAATGTGTCAATAAAGTTTCCCCTTCCTGGGACAATGAATTCACGGTGTTCTTATTTCAATTTCCAGGAGTGTAGTTATAAGTTGGCACAGTGGATAGGCCTTGAAAGACTGAACACAGATCAATCGAGAAAAAAGGATGAAGATGGGTGGAACTATGAAAAAAATAAGCAAAATATACAAACTGAGTAGTCCATGTGCAAGATAGGCAACATCAAGGAGAGTGTGAGCTCAGGAGTGCCGTTGTCCAGTGATTGCCGGCACGGTAGCTCAGCGTGTTCGGTCAGAGGGTTAGCTGCCCTCTGTAATAAAAAAAAAAAAACTGAGTTAATCGATCAACAACGAACTTAAAAGGGTGTCTTACGACGTCCGCCCCGAGCAGTTGCGACGAACAAAAGCGAACAAAATGAGATTAAAAAAAAGTGGTTAGCGTGAGCAGCTGCGGCACGAGAGGTCTTTGATTCAAGTCTACCCTCGAGTGAAAAGCTTAATTTTTATTTTTAGACAATTATTATGTGTCCGTCCGTCCGTCCGATGCGAGGTAACTGCGCCGTAGTATGGGGACGCTACACCTAAACAAACATCGAAACACACGACGTCAGTCGACTACAGCGCAAGGAAGAGAGAGTATTCCTGCTAACGAGACTCTCTGGCTGGCAGTTGACTGTTCGCTACTTTGGACGAGAGTGCATTAAATACGTGAGATGTATTCCGTGGGCAATATGAATCCAGCAAATATAGCTCGCGACTTCAATAACAAGGTCAATGAATATATTCCGAACTGTAAGGAATCGGAAAGTTCCCTAAGGGATCGAACGATTGTCGAACATTTGTATGATTATTTCCTACATTTGTTGATAAACAGTACGTGTGGTGATGACGATACCTTGCTGATTGCTGCGGGGCCGTATGTACCAGATGATGAGATTGTTGACGATCCGTACGAAGAACACGAAGAGGAAATACTGCGACTTCAATCTGATGGTATTTCTTTGGGTTACATGAAGGAAATGTTCCAATACAGGTTACTGTCCAAACCAATTAAGAGGCGCAAATATAGATTATGGAGTGAAGTAACAAATACATTTAAGAAATTTAAAGGGATGGAGGAAAAAAGCACAATTAAATATTGCGAAGAAGTCGTGGAACGAAGTGGAGCCCGACGACAGAAGTTCAGTGAACTAGAAAACCAGGTATACCGACAATTTATTAAAGCCAGAAGTGAATTAAGTGCAGTGCATGATACAGACCTACAGATTTGGAGATTGCATTACTTTAAACAAATCGGTCTGGACTTCAAGGCTTCATCTCATTGGCTTGTCACATTCAAAAGAAAATACAAAATTACGAGCAGGAAGATTTCGAAATATGTAAGCAAGAACTACGCGAATAAACTGGAAGAACTTTTAGAGTGTTCCAAGACGTTTGTTACAGAAACTAACGACAGATTCCAACAGTATGAAGAGGCATAATTATATTATCAAAACAGATCAGTCTGGTTTTAACTATGAAATGAAATCGACCCGCACGTTATCGTTAGTTGGAGAAGGCGACACGGAATGTACTGTAGACCAGCTGCATGCCACTTCACATAGTTATACCGTACAATATGCTCTGAACAAAGCAGGATTTCTTTTACCTACATTTTATTTATGTTTGCAGGAAAAAAATGGTGTATTTGGACCGCAAATTCAGCAACAGGTGAATAGGATACTTGCGCAAACGCCGAATGTCATTGTGAATTGCAGTGCGTCAGGAAAAATGGGGAAAAGACTAGTGAAAGACTTTAATGAACGTGTGATTGCTCCTTACGCGGACAAAGATTTTGCCTTACTCCTTGACAGCTATACAGGACAGAAGGATCAGGCATTGTACAATTTTAGTGTGGGAGTAGGCGTGATTATCATTCCTCCAGGTTGTACACCTCTTGTGCAACCGTTACATGTGTTTGGTTTTCGGCAAGTGAAATACTTTGTGAGAAGATTCTATGATTTTGCGAAGCTGCACAGGTACACAGAGCAGTATTGTTTACGTGATCGTGTGTCAATTATCAAAGTCCAGGCACTCACACATAATCAACTTCGCTCTCCAAAATTCCAGGACATGTTCAGATTTGCTTGGACATATGCAGGATTTGACGGTCTACACACTGAAAAATTTGAAAACGTTAAAAACATATGTTTTTACAGAGCACAGGGAAAACTGTGCGACTGTGAAACTGTTGCATTCATTTGTTGCAGTTTATGTGACAAACTCTTATGTTTTCATCACTTTTTTGGGAGTGATTATCACATCCACAAGAAAACCTAAATCGGGCAAGGTAGAAGAATCTTTTTACCCATTCGCCAAGTGTACAAGTTAGGTGGGTCGACAACATATTCCTGTCGTGTGACGCTCATGCCGTCACCAGTGTCGTATAGAATGTATCAGACGTGTTTTCCTGTGGAGGAATCGGTTGACCTATGACCTTGCGGTCAAATGTTTTCGGTTCCCATTGGAGAGGCACGTCCTTTCGTCTACTAATCGCACGGTTTTGCGGTGCGGTCGCAAAACACAGACACTAAACTTGTTACAGTGAACAGAGACGTCAACGAATGAACGGACAGATCATAACTTTGCGAAAATAAAGAAAGCAAACTCTTCACTCGAGGGAAGACTTGAACCAAGGGCCTCTCGTTCCGCAGCTGCTCACACTAAAAACGGGACCACGGCGCTCCTGAGCTCACATTCTCCTGGATGTTGCCTATCTTGCACATGGACTGCTCAGTTTGTATATTTTGCTTATTTTTTTCATAGTTCCACATGACTTCTTCCTGTTTTCTCGATTGATCTGTGTTCAGTTTTCCAAGGCCTATCCACTGTGCCAACTTATAACTAAATCTGAGAGGGGTGCGATGGGGAGGTTCCCTTGTTAGTAATAATAATCTGCCCTTTGTCAAAGTCACTTATCTCAATGGATTTCCCCACATGCAGCTCATGTCTTCGCTAGGGTGATCCCCGGTCCTTGTCTGCTGCGACGACTTACTTTTGTTACTGTGTCCTTCGCACAACACTGGAAGACTGGGCGCGGTTAACAATGGAAACAATATCAAAGGAATGGAGGGGATGACAACGTCGGCTGTTTACATGTCAATCGAGGAAGATCTACAGATACCTCTACACCCGAAGGTGGGCAGATCTATGTCTCCCTATTCGAAATTTAATTTCACTGGATAACTTTAACTTACAAAAAACAACAACTTACAGAAAACAACGGAATTACTTTGGCTTTCAAGTGCATGAACGCTCAATAGTGCCTACAACTGAAAAGCTAGGTGCCTTTTTAACACGAAATTTCATGCTCTACAATTCTGATAACTTGACATTTTTTATTTGGAGTAGCTGCCTTTGAGTTACAGGTGTTGGAGCCGACGTTTTAGCCAAGTTGGTAAAAGTGAATGAACTTTGGTAACTGATTGCGGCCAAACTGCTACACCGATATTGACATTTAAGTAGGTCATTCGACGTAAAATTTAATGCTCTTGCATTTTAGTAATTGTAATATTTTCTGCAGGATAATAGTTTCCTAGTAATAGGCGAAAACCTGAAAAAAGTGCCAAAATTTCGTGTATTTTTGGCCACAAAATTGTCCCAAGGTTTTAAAGGTCGAAAACTTGAATTCAGCATAGTATCAGCTATATGCTGAAGATAAGAAAAATAAAATCTTCTACCTAGCTTTTTGCAAGCAAAAGTACCCTGTTACTGGACTAAAACGTCACTAGCGCCCTTAGTGGCGAGAAATCCATCCATAAGATTAATGGTTGGTTTTAATTATTTTTCTACTTAACGAAACAGTGCTTGTATTTTATCATTCCATGCTTCAGTAAATTACCAAGAGTCATGAATGATCATGAAACAGGCTACATGTAAAAACAGCTCAAACTAGCTGATTTAGTGACATAATAGCTACAACTCGTTCATGAATAGGCCTATATACTTTCGAATATGTGTATAATTGCTGTTTACTCCGCTGAAAGCAAGAGAATATAGATGCGGCCTTTCACACATGGAGGCATATATTTCTATTTTATCTGGTCTTATTATGACAGACACTTTCTTTGATATATGACAGTTTTTATTGAGCCTAATGATTCGTACTTTCTCACACTTCACTCGACTTTGTAACACAGAAATATTTTTGTAAATGTAATTACTTTTTTCAAAAGCGAATGTGTTGAAGTCCTTGCCGTTTGTGGCTAAGATGTAGCAATTGTGGAATTGATTTCTTCTGTGTTGGGAAACAATTTTATTGTGTTTGACTTTGTATCACGTCTGTGTGCTGCTTCCTTCAGCTACTGTTGTGGTGGCTTACTTGGTACGTTTAATAATGTATGTATTGCATTCCATAGAAGTTTTCTATGTTCCACATTCTCTGATTCGAATGGTAATGTAGCGAAGAAATTGTTGAGTACATGTAGTGCATGTACGTCTTTCAGCAAAAGGCCTGGTTTTGTGTTGTTTACCAGCGACTATTATTTATTCTTAAAAGGAAACGACATTATTCAGTTAATATCCGTAGCTTACAAGGCTGTCGTGAATAAACTGTCCTATAATGCACCGTTTCATACCTCCCAGGGTCTTCTTAAACTAAAGAAATGCAAATCTGCTGTCATATTTTAGTTAGTACCGATTGTTGTGACACTAAATACGTTCCCAATTGTAAAAACTATTTCACAGACCAATATAAACGATGTTATTCTCGTTCGATATCCTATTCAGAAGCACTACTGTACGGGAATACCACGCTGCTGTCGCAGTTTACAACAAAAATGTGTAGGAGGGTCATGACTTGTTTAGAGGAAGTGTTAGATATGTGCCAATACTTGCGCAGCGCTCGCGTGCGAACGTGAACTTGCAAGTTCCCAACGCTGCCCCAGCGTGGCGCTAGTGGCCTCTGTTTAGTCATGTGCACGCTAGATGTCGTGAAAAGAGCTTCTGCTTTCAGTTCTGGAGCATTTCGACTACTCTACACGCGTATTTGTATGACAAAAAGACGATGCATTTCTGAACAGATCTCATCAAGTAACCAATTAATCATACTTCACAATGTTTAACAGTTTTTCAGCTTCGCGGCACCCACGGAAGCAAACCTGGGATTGTCACGGATGAACCAAATTCACTATAATCATAGTACCTGCTGAAAGTGGTAATATGTATCTACCGAGATCATCGAGTGAAGCAGAAGTCAAGAATTACGGCACTGTCCATTAAGCGAATTAATCGCACGCGTACTTGACAAATCCGCGGCGATTTATTAGACACGACCTTCATCCTCGTGGGCGGTCGGCTGGTATCCTTCATGGCGGCCTTTGTTTGGTCATTTTTTACGCACGGCCACCGAGCGCTGTTAGGAAGCGAGGGACGCGATGGGCGATAAATCTGTCCAACTAAACCGGTGAAAAATCGGCGTCGGCAGGGCAGGCACGTGAGAAAGCCCGGCCCTCTGTATTAAGCTTCGGCCCATAAGTCCTGTCATTGGAGCCTGCCTAAGACCTGTATGACGCGCCTATCACTCTTGATTAACAAGCGACAGCTTTTTTCCCCTCTTCTGACGTCCTGTTCCTACACCAGTCATTTGTCGTCCTTTCATAGCGCTGGAGGGCAAGTACAGATTATCATCGTGCAAGCAGAGCGCACAAACATGGATTGACAAGTCTCCTAAATTTCAATGAAATGACAGGCAATGTAATCGTCGCAAATGTTGTATAACAGTAATTCTAGTAACGAGCTTGTTCAAACTTTCAGTTTCAAACCGCAGCTAACGCCAGTTTTCTGTGCCACACGTTGCTTATAAATATGAGATCTATTTTTTTTTTTAAAATATCCGATAGATCGTGAAATGGAAACCACAGTGAAAATAAAAAACGTGTTATTTGGAACATTTAGCTGCACCTTCCAGCAACTTCTATATACATTCGCCTCTGCTTTCCACCAATTCCCTACGCTGATCTACAGCTCGTTGTCTTTGTCAAAATGTTTCCTCGTTGCTAGCGGTTCACATGAGCAAAGAGCTGAAATTCAGAGGAATCCAAGTCGTGGCTGTGCAGTGGGTGATTAAACACATTCCATCGAAAACGCTGCAGGTTCAAATGGCTCTGAGCACTATGGGGCTTAACTTCTGAGGTCATCAGTCCCCTAGAACTTAGAACTACTTAAACCTAACTAACCTAAGGACATCGCAATATCCAAGCCCGAGGCAGGAGTCGAACCTGCGACCGCAGCGGTCACACGGTTCCAGACTGTAGCGCCTAGAACCTCTCGGCCACACCGGCCGACAAAGTTGCAGGAGCGTCTTTGTTGCAGCTGCAGTGTGTGGCCGAGCAGTGCTTGAAGATGGACAATGCCTGATGACAACATTCTTCTTCGCTTGTTCTGAATTGACCTTCGTAGAAGATTTTCTCGTATCGCCTGATCCACTCTCTGGACGTCAATCGACACTCGCTTCCTTCCCTGACTGCCTGCGTCATGAACGCCTGTATGTCCTGTTCTAAAGTTCTTGCACCGTTGCCGAACTACGCTGCCTGTCATGACAGTTATGTTACGTGGGTTGCATGAAATCAGGCGGAACGCCTCATCATGAAGAAGGCGCAGCACACACTTCACACTTAGTGGGAGACTCTATTGTTCTTTGCATGTTAAGGTTCGCTCACAACTGAAAAGTGCGACGTGACATGATCGACGGACATGCTAGAGACACTACTCAACACATCTGCACTGTGGCTTCAATTTAGCGCCCGATCCTACCTTATAAAATAGAGTAGCACTCGCAGATAAATACAGCTACTTGTTCTAATTTGTTCTAAATATATCTAAATATGTCTAAATTTGTTCTAAATATTGGACTGTAGATTTGATAGAAATGAGATGAGTAGAACCGAGCGAATCAGTGTAATGGTTAAGACGCTGAATTCACATATCGGTGGAGCAGGCTTCTAGCTCACGACTGACCGTATACACTTAGGTTTCCAGTGATATCCGGTAAGTTCCAGTTCTGCTCATACTGGTGCCACCTTAAGGAGGACTCCTACAGCTACGTCCAAAGCCTCCATTGGTGCAGGAAGCGTCTCAAAGAAAGCTAATGGAACCAATCAACCGTCAACTGGAACAACATTAATTATAGCAATATAGAGAAGACTTTCGGCATAAGGAGCCATCCTCTTTCTGTTAACGGAATTGTCAAAGAGGGAAGAGCAGCCAAAGGTACAGGGAACTCTCTTGCCCTTCGAGTGATGAGCTGCGCGTAAAAGGCAGAAGAACCAGCAATGATCAGTGGCATTATGGCACTGACTTTTCTTTCTTGTAACTTCGAACACGTATCTTTTCATTCATGATTTTATGGTGATTTAATGCAATAAATATTTTATTGATTCCTTTTTATGAATTCTAATACGAAGTTTATAATTAAAGGAATGTAAGGTTATCTGTAAATATACACTCCTGGAAATTGAAATAAGAACACCGTGAATTCATTGTCCCAGGAAGGGGAAACTTTATTGACACATTCCTGGGGTCAGATACATCACATGATCACACTGACAGAACCACAGGCACATAGACACAGGCAACAGAGCATGCACAATGTCGGCACTAGTACAGTGCATATCCACCTATCGCAGCAATGCAGGCTGCTGTTCTCCCATGGAGACGATCGTAGAGATGCTGGATGTAGTCTTGTGGAACGGCTTGCCATGCCGTTTCCACCTGGCGCCTCAGTTGGACCAGCGTTCGTGCTGGACGTGCAGACCGCGTGAGACGACGCTTCATCCAGTCCCAAACATGCTCAATGGGGGACAGATCCGGAGATCTTGCTGGCCAGGGTAGTTGACTTACACCTTCTAGAGCACGTTGGGTGGCACGGGATACATGCGGACGTGCATTGTCCTGTTGGAACAGCAAGTTCCCTTGCCGGTCTAGGAATGGTAGAACGATGGGTTCGATGACGGTTTGGATGTACTGTTCACTATTCAGTGACCCCTCGACGATCACCAGTGGTGTACGGCCAGTGTAGGAGATCGCTCCCCACACCCTGATGCCGGGTGTTGGCCCTGTGTGCCTCGGTCGTATGCAGTCCTGATTGTGGCGCTCACCTGCACGGCGCCAAACACGCATACGACCATCATTGGCACCAAGGCAGAAGCGACTCTCATCGCTGAAGACGACACGTCTCCATTCGTCCCTCCATTCACGCCTGTCGCGACACCACTGGAGGCGGGCTGCACGATGTTGGGGCGTGAGCGGAAGACGGCCTAACGGTGTGCGGGACCGCCCAGCTTCATGGAGACGGTTGCGAATGGTCCTCGCCGATACCCCAGGAGCAACAGTGTCCCTAATTTGCTGGGAAGTGGCGGTGCGGTCCCCTACGGCACTGCGTAGAATCCTACGGTCTTGGCGTGCATCCGTGCGTCGCTGCGGTCCGGTCCCAGGTCGACGGGCACGTGCACCTTCCGCCGACCACTGGCGACAACATCGATGTACTGTGGAGACCTCACGCCCCACGTGTTGAGCAATTCGGCGGTACGTCCACCCGGCCTCCCGCATGCCCACTATACGCCCTCGCTCAAAGTCCGTCAACTGCACATACGGTTCACGTCCACGCTGTCGCGGCATGCTACCAGTGTTAAAGACTGCGATGGAGCTCCGTATGCCACGGCAAACTGGCTGACACTGACGGCGGCGGTGCACAAATGCTGCGCAGCTAGCGCCATTCGACGGCCAACACCGCGGTTCCTGGTGTGTCCGCTGTGCCGTGCGTGTGATCATTGCTTGTACAGCTCTCTCGCAGTGTCCGGAGCAAGTATGGTGGGTCTGACACACCGGTGTCAATGTGTTCTTTTTTCCATTTCCAGGAGTGTATGTTTTGTTGTGTTTTGTGTCAAGTCATTGTAAAGTCTATGTAATATTGAGGTAAAAGGACGCGCTGTGACCTAGTAGGGTGAAATTGGTCTTTGTAATTAACATAGAGGAGGTGGACAGTTCAAAATGGAATTAGGAATGGAAAGGTAGACTGTCGCATAGAAGTTCGTTAGTGGATGAATGGTTTGTATTTTTTGGGAAGAAAGAAGCAATTTGTGGCGATAGATGAACGCAAAGTGTAAGAAGAACGTTTAAGAAATATTGTGAAGAGAAGTGGTTAAACTGAATCGAGTTCTGATGGAGACACATTCACGGAAGTGCGGTTTTGGTAACTGTGGGAAGAACAAAATTCTTTCGAGTAAGTTAGGACTGTAACGGATGATTTAGAGAAGCTGTTCAACTGAAGCTGTTTTTGGAAGGTCAGCAATGAGAGTAATGACGATTCTGTCAGAGAGTGATCGTGACATCATTGTTGGACGTGTATTTGCGATTTTACTGTGAATTTTACTAAAACCTTGAAGAGGTGGATCGAGAACAGAAGACCAGAACAGAAAGGTAGAACAAATCTGAGCTAATATTTATTAATGCAGAAGATTATCAGGCAAGAGAGACGAAATCAAGGCATCACAAGAGCAAAAATAGTGTGGACCGTTAAGGAAAATTTTGGAAATTTGTAGTGAGTTCCTATGGGGCCAAACTGCTGAGGTCACCGGTCCCTAGGATTACACAATAATTAATCTAACTTAAACTAACTTACACTAAGGACAGTGCCCGAGGGAGGACTCGAAACCTCCGACGGGAGGGGGGGGCGGGGGGGGGGGGGGGGGAGGAGCCGCGTGAACAATGGCAAGACCCCTATACCGCGCGGCTCCATCGTTAAGGAAGTGTGAGTGGACAGTATTTGAGACAGCAGGTGGATGAATTAACAATTATTTATTCAACTGAGAGAAGAGAAGAGCAGGCGCTGTAAATAGATAGTGTTTCTAGAACTTCCATGCTGGGGAAGGTGAACTCGAAACTGTGAGGATAAGGCAGCATTCCCATGTGAACGTCCATTGTTGCTAATAATACCTGTGTGTGTTTTTATGAAATATCTCACAGGATCCAATACAGTTCAACTAAAGTGTCGAGAGCAGTTCTTGTCACCGAACAGCTTGACAGAGCAGTTTCTTGAGCCATACAAAATTCCTGCTAATCTATTTAACGTGTAAGACGACACTTCACCCTATTGACAGTCAGCACTAATCATTGGCAGAGCTCCTAGCCAGAGAGCTTCTTTTCATCGACCAGAAAAGACGAAATGACTGCGCAAGGTACGCAACATCATTAGTTTTAGCCAAAACAGAGAGACAGCTGATTCACTATTATATGCCACTAAAGTTTTACAAAGACTGCTTTCATCTCAATAAATTAAAACCTTAAAATAGTGAGCCGTAATCAGTACTGGAAATACACTACTGGCCATTAAAATTGCTATACCACGAAGATGACATGCTACAGACGCGAAATTTACCGACAGGAAGAAGATGCTGTGATATGCAAATGATTAGCTTTTCAGAGCATTCATACAAGGTTGGCGCCCGTGGCGACACCTACACCTACATCTACATCTACATCCATACTCCGCAAGCCACCTGACGGTGTGTGGTGGAGGGTACCCTGAGTACCTCTATCGGTTCTCCCTTCTATTCCAGTCTCGTATTGTTCGTGGAAAGAAGGATTGTCGGTTTCCTTCTGTGTGGGCTCTAATCTCTCTGATTTTATCCTCATGGTCTCTTCGCGAGATATGCGTAGGAGGGAGCAATATACTGCTTGACTCTTCGGTGAAGGTATGTTCTCGAAACTTTAACAAAAGGCCGTACCGAGCTACTGAGCGTCTCTCCTGCAGAGTCTTCCACTGGAGTTTATCTATCATCTCCGTAACGCTTTCGCGATTACTAAATGATCCTGTAACGAAGCGCGCTGCTCTCCGTTGGATCTTCTCTATATCTTCTATCAACCCTATCTGGTACGGATCCCACACTGCTGAGCAGTATTCAAGCAGTGGGCGAACAAGCGTACTGTAACCTACTTCCTTTGTTTTCGGATTGCATTTCCTTAGGATTCTTCCAATGAATCTCAGTCTGGCATCTACTTTACCGACGATCAACTTTATATGATCATTCCACTTTAAATCACTCCTAATGCCCACTCCCAGATAATTTATGGAATTAACTGCTTCCAGTTGCTGACCTGCTATTTTGTAGCTAAATGATAAGGGATCTATCTTTCTATGTATTCGCAGCACATTACACTTGTCTACATTGAGATTGAATTGCCATTCCCTGCACCATGCGTCAATTCGCTGAGATCCTCCTGCATTTCAGTACAATTTTCCATTGTTACAACCTCTCGATAGACCACAGCATCATCTGCAAGAAGCCTCAGTGAACTTCCGGTGTCATCCACAAGGTCATTTATGTATATTATGAATAGCAACGGTCCTATGACACTCCCCTGCAGCACACCTGAAATCACTCTTACTTCGGAAGACTTCTCACCATTGAGAATGACATGCTGCGTTCTGTTACCTAGAAACTCTTCAATCCAATCACACAATTGGTCTGATAGTCCATATGCTCTTACTTTGTTCATTAAACGACTGTGGGGAACTGTATCTAACGCCTTGCGGAAGTCAAGAAACACGGCATCTACCTGTGAGCCCGTGTCTATGGCCCTCTGAGTCTCGTGGACGAATAGCGCGAGCTGGGTTTCACACGACCCTCTTTTTCGAAACCCATGCTGATTCCTACAGAGTAGATTTCTAGTCTCCAGAAATGTCATTATTCTCGAACATACTTGAACATGTGCTGACATCAGAAAAGTTTCCAACCGATTTCTCATACACAAACAGCAGGTCACCGGCGTTGCCTGGTGAAATGTTGTTGTGATGCCTCGTGTAAGGAGGAGAAATGCGTACCATCACGTTTCCGACTTTGATAAACGTCGGATTGTAGCCTATCGCGATTGCCGTCTATCGTATCGCGACATTGCTGCTCGCATTGGTCGAGATCCGATTACTGTTAGCAGAATATGGAATCGGTGGGTTCAGGAGGGTAATACGGAACGCCGTGTTGGATACCAACGGCCTCGTATCACTAGCAGTCGAGATGACAGGCATCTTATCCGCATGGCTGTGCCATGCCACGTGCCACCACGTCTCGATCCCTGAGTCAACAGATGGGGACGTTTGCCAGACAATAACCATCTGCACTAACAGTGTGACGACGTTTGTAGCAGCATGGACTATCAGCTCGGAGATCATGGCTGCGGTTACCCTTGACGCTGCATCACAGACAGGAGCGCCTGCGATGGTGTACTCAACGACGAACCTGGGAGCACGAATGGCAAAACGTCATTTTTTCGGATGAATCCAGGTTCTGTTTACAGCATCATGATGGTCGCATCCGTGTTTGGCGACATCGCGGTGAACGCACATTGAAAGCGTGTATTCGTCATCGCCATACTGGCGTATCACCCGGCGTGATGGTATGGGGTGCCATTGGTTACACGTCTCGGTCACCTCTTGTTCGCATTGACGGCACTTTTAACAGTGGACGTTACATTTCAGATGTGTTACGACCCGTGGCTCTACCCTTCACTCGATCCCTGCGAAACCCTACATTTCAGCAGGATAATGCACGACCGCATGTTGCAGGTCCTGTACGGTCCTTTCTGGATACAGAAAATGTTCGACTGCTGCCCTGGCCAGCACATTCTCCAGATCTCTCAGCAATCGAAAACGTCTGGTCAATGGTGGCCGAGCAACTGGCTCGTCACAATAAGCCAGTTACTACTTTTGATGAACTGTGGTATCGTGTTGAAGCTGCATGGGCAGCTGTACCTGTACGCGCCATCCAAGCTCTGTTTGACTCAATGCCCAGGTGTATTAAGGCCTTTTTTACGGCCAGAGGTGGTTGTTCTGGGTACTGATTTCTCAGGTTCTGTGCACCCAAGTTGCGTGAAAATGTAATCACATGTCAGTTCTAGTGTAATATATTTGTCCAATGAATACCGGTTTATCATCTGCATTTCTTCTTGGTGTAACAATTTTAATGGCTAGTAGTGTACTTGTGCATTACAGCAAAAGCCTCGTTATCGCTCGCAACCAGTTACCTTACATTCCAGTATAAAATGAAGCAGCTAAACGTGTTCGACACATTCGGTAACGTCTCCTCAGACCCAAGGTGTATTCGTTAATGATCAGTAGCAATATCTAGAATCAACCTTTTATTTACCTACAGCGGAAGATCTCTCGGGGAAGTTTCCACAGTCTTAGTTGGAACGTACCATAAGTCACACTCCTTTGCATTTCAAAACGGCAGCGACTGGCATACTGCATGCATATAATAGTGTCTACAGCAATAAAAACTTTCTCGCAGTTAACAGATGTATCACTTCAGTATAAATAAATGTTGACCGGTTAACGTGACTCATGTAGTACCATCACCGTCAGAGGATGGTACGGGACCACGAGTCCCACCGCCACACCTCCAAAGTGAATTGCAGTGACGCAGTCACTGCACAGTGGAAATTCACTGGCTCACTAACACAGTTAGACCGCAATAGACCGGTGATGCTGTATTGTAACCTATCACCCCGGACTACAAGTCCATTTAAATATAAATAAAAAAAAATAACCGGGTTATAATCATTTGCAATTGTATAGTTTTATACCTGGTGGTAATGCAGTTACGAGTTACTGTAAGTGGTGATGTAACAGAGGTAAGGTCAATGTACATGAGACTGCAGCTGTGAGTAATGGCTGATACTATTAGGCTATTTGTAAGAACTGCATTAGTAATGTGAAGGGCATTGGAACGATCACAGTTGTTTGTTATTGCGAACGATTTCTGTTTGAATAGACGTAAGGGATAATAAATAGAGTTCTGAATGTGTATATGATCAGTAGTAGAGACAACTTGTCATAGAATTAGTGAGATACTGAAATGAGGCAGTATCTATTTCGATAAAACGATAGCGAGTGTAAGAACAGTCATTCAGGTTATAGTTAAAAGGTTTATAGTAACGCTGTTAAGAATAAGCTTAGCAAGCAGATTTACGTTTTAGCATGAGCATGTAGAAGGCAATGGAAACCACTGCATGGAAGATACACAAAGGGCATCCGCGGGACATGTTGCCTGTAATTGAAAAAGTGTCATAATGATTTCTCCATTGATGAAAGATACCCGATTATCCCCCAGTAAGATTTTTGCGATGGAACTGCCAAGAGGAGGAACACCACGAGAAAAAGATTTAATAATCAATAAACAGGTAATGTTCTACGAATCGGCAGTCGGTAAGACACTCCAGCAGGCTGTCACATCGAGTGGAGATAAAACCCGGGCGTCTGTGCTGAAACTTCTACCTCGATTACACCAACTACACTCCTGGAAATGGAATAAAGAACACATTGACACCGGTGTGTCAGACCCACCACACTTGCTCCGGACACTGCGAGAGGGCTGTACAAGCAATGATCACACGCACGGCACAGCGGACACACCAGGAACCGCGGTGTTGGCCGTCGAATGGCGCTAGCTGCGCAGCATTTGTGCACCGCCGCCGTCAGTGTCAGCCAGTTTGCCGTGGCATACGGAGCTCCATCGCAGTCTTTAACACTGGTAGCATGCCGCGACAGCGTGGACGTGAACCGTATGTGCAGTTGACGGACTTTGAGCGAGGGCGTATAGTGGGCATGCGGGAGGCCGGGTGGACGTACCGCCGAATTGCTCAACACGTGGGGCGTGAGGTCTCCACAGTACATCGATGTTGTCGCCAGTGGTCGGCGGAAGGTGCACGTGCCCGTCGACCTGGGACCGGACCGCAGCGACGCACGGATGCACGCCAAGACCGTAGGATCCTACGCAGTGCCGTAGGGGACCGCACCGCCACTTCCCAGCAAATTAGGGACACTGTTGCTCCTGGGGTATCGGCGAGGACCATTCGCAACCGTCTCCATGAAGCTGGGCTACGGTCCCGCACACCGTTAGGCCGTCTTCCGCTCACGCCCCAACATCGTGCAGCCCGCCTCCAGTGGTGTCGCGACAGGCGTGAATGGAGGGACGAATGGAGACGTGTCGTCTTCAGCGATGAGAGTCGCTTCTGCCTTGGTGCCAATGATGGTCGTATGCGTGTTTGGCGCCGTGCAGGTGAGCGCCACAATCAGGACTGCATACGACCGAGGCACACAGGGCCAACACCCGGCATCATGGTGTGGGGAGCGATCTCCTACACTGGCCGTACACCACTGGTGATCGTCGAGGGGACACTGAATAGTGCACGGTACATCCAAACCGTCATCGAACCCATCGTTCTACCATTCCTAGACCGGCAAGGGAACTTGCTGTTCCAACAGGACAATGCACGTCCGCATGTATCCCGTGCCACCCAACGTGCTCTAGAAGGTGTAAGTCAACTACCCTGGCCAGCAAGATCTCCGGATCTGTCCCCCATTGAGCATGTTTGGGACTGGATGAAGCGTCGTCTCACGCGGTCTGCACGTCCAGGACGAACGCTGGTCCAACTGAGGCGCCAGGTGGAAATGGCATGGCAAGCCGTTCCACAGGACTACATCCAGCATCTCTACGATCGTCTCCATGGGAGAATAGCAGCCTGCATTGCTGCGAAAGGTGGATATACACTGTACTAGTGCCGACATTGTGCATGCTCTGTTGCCTGTGTCTATGTGCCTGTGGTTCTGTCAGTGTGATCATGTGATGTATCTGACCCCAGGAATGTGTCAATAAAGTTTCCCCTTCCTGGGACAATGAATTCACGGTGTTCTTATTTCAATTTCCAGGAGTGTTTACTGGATTTCAACTGCACTACATTTTGGACTGATGTTCTACGTGTTATTACCGGATTGCTTGTCCCTGGACTATCTGCATTATTCTCTCCGTGTGTTCCACAAGTTACAACGACCCGGTGTGGCCTGTAATTATGGACTATCATGTGATTATGGTGTATCCATATTTTATGTGTAATGGAGTGCATCACACTGTAGCACGTGCAACAATGACGCGAACTTAAGAGTGTGTGAGTGAGGACAAGTATAAGTTCAGTGATGAAGTATCCAGAATCCATGAAACTACGGTAGCAGCAGTTGCATCTTCAAACGCAATGCAACGCACGACAGGGAGAAATACAAAAGCAAATTCTGGAATAACAGCAGCAACAGCTTATACTGCAACAACTCATGAAGCCGGAGAAGCATCTGCCGTCATCATTCACGCCGTTTAGTCGAGAAGATGAAGACTGGGCTTTACACTGCCGACGCCTGCAGTTACACTTTTATGCGACTAGCACAACCGACGTCACTGAACAAAGTACTTTTATGCTATCTACTAATCCCAAATACTGTGTCTTCTACAAGAATTACGTCCATTCGATAAACCTAAGTGTTTAGATTTGTCTGAGAACTATATTTTCCTCTCCAAGCAATATGAACAGCAAACACGTGTTGTAGCATTGGGCTCGCATTTATATGTTTTCATAAGAAATTGCATCAATCACATGCTTCATGGCCATCTGATCTCAAACGGCTGACCCATAAGAGTCGATTTTTGTGTGAAAAACACAACTGTGAACGGTTCCATTCCGATTCTTTAGTGCACGATGTAATAATTACGTAAGCAACTGACCAATTAAATTGTGCACAGGCTTTGAAATGAAAAAATCCTACAAAAACAAAACAAAAATCTGGATCTTTCGAAATGTCAGCTGTAGCACAGTGCATCGTCTGAAAAACTGCGTAAGATATCGAATGTAGCACAGCAGAATTTTGGTGAAAACAAGACAGATTCCTTAAACGGCACTCCCATTCACGCCACAGTAAGCGAAATCAGAACTTATCAAGTTCATCTTCCTTTGGAATCCAGGCTACTGAATTCTAAATTTATGGAGTCCCGATATATATGATATGGAAGTTATATAGTGGCAACTATTTATTCACAACCGATACAAAAGAGTTACATGTTTTCACCTGTTACTGTCCTTCAGAGTCGTCACCAGCGTTGTGTAGAACCCGTTGCCAGCGATGTGGAAGGCGTAGAATACCGTTAGCAGAGCCTGTTCTGTTGAAGGTGCGAATGGAGCGGCCTGTCGAATCTCTGCAACAGCTCCGAAGCGAATGCCACGAAGTGGTTCCTTCCTCTTCGGAATCAAATCAAAGTCAGAAGGACTTAAGTCCGGAGAGTATGGTGGATGGTACAATGCTTCCCAGTCCCATCGATCGAACGGTGCAACCACAGCTTGCGCTGTATGCGCCCGCGCACTGTCGTGCAGAATGATGCTTGGGTTGCGCAGGAAGTGTCGCCGCTTGTTTCGCAAAGCTGGAGGCAGGTGATGCTCCAAAAACGAACAATAATACTGTGCACTGACGGTCTGCCGTGGAGGAACGTAATGCGTTAGGATAACACCATCACAGTCGTACACGAGAATCACCATAACTTTCATCATAATGGGGCTCTGACGTACTTTCGACTTTCGCAGCGGCCCGTAATGACGCCATTCGTTGGATTGGCGTTTCAGTTTTTGCTCTTACGATGTGGCCCATGTCTTCATCCAGTGTTACGATACGGCGTAAGAACGCCTCTCCTACGCGCTCATAGCGCTCCAAGTGCGTCTGGGCAGCGTCGTAACGCATCCATTTCCGCATTTCCGTCAAGTCATGCGGAACCCATCGTGATGCAATTTTTCGCATGCCCAGGCGTTCCTTCAGGATGCGAAGCACAGTCGTATGCGCTAATCCGGTTTCGTGGGCGACCTCACGAATCGTATGGCGTCGATCACTGTCCGCTAACGCGGCAACAGCATGCACTTCTTCTTCAGAGACGCTACGACGACCTGCCCGATGCATGTCTGCCGCAGTTTGCCGACCTTCGTTGACGGCTTTTACCCAACGTGCCACTGTTCTGTGCGGCACATCCAATCTTGATCCAACTCCGTTGTTCCTGTTTCGAAAACATAGTGACACCGTTACGTTAGGCCGCTCGCTCACAAGTGATTGTGTTACCCTCGATTGTGCGCACGCAGGTGACGTGGGACGGGCAAGTCTATTTGCTCGGAGGTAAGATAGGTATGTCAACAACGCGTGCTATCAGCGACAATTGTAGATCCCATTGCGTAGTGTCTCCACAGCAGTGTTGCCACTATTTAAGTTCCAACCGACGTATATGAATAACTGACATTTATTCTTTGTTATTGTGGTCTGCAATAACCACAAGGAAAACGAAATTCCTATATGCCACTAAAATCAAATGATATAATCCTAAATTGATTCCGAAATATTCGACATTTCACTTTATCTACATCAAAGGGCTTAGCGATCGCGCAGTATACAACATACCAGCGCATACTGCTGCTAAAATCTTTCACACCAAAGCGCTCTCGCCCTCGCTTTGATTGCCGGCTATCTTTTTACGACAATAGTTTCAATAGTGAAGAAGCTTACAACTACATGCGGAAATAACTGGGTGTTTCAAAAATGACCGGTATATTTGAAACGGCAATAAAAACTAAACGAGCAGCGATAGAAATACACCGTTTGTTGCAATATGCTTGGGACAACAGTACATTTTCAGGCGGACAAACTTTCGAAATTACAGTAGTTACAATTTTCACCAACAGATGGCGCTGCAAGTGATGTGAAAGATATAGAAGACAACGCAGTCTGTGGGTACGCCATTCTGTACGTCGTCTTTCTGCTGTAAGCGTGTGCTGTTCACAACGTGCAAGTGTGCTGTGGACAACATGGTTTATTCCTTAGAACAGAGGATTTTTATGGTGTTGGAATTCCACCGCCTAGAACACAGTGTTGTTGCAACAAGACGAAGTTTTCAACGGAGGTTTAATGTAACCAAAGGACCGAAAAGCGATACAATAAAGGATCTGTTTGAAAAATTTCAACGGACTGGGAACGTGACGGATGAACGTGCTGGAAAGGTAGGGCGACCGCGTACGGCAACCACAGAGGGCAACGCGCAGCTAGTGCAGCAGGTGATCCAACAGCGGCCTTGGGTTTCCGTTCGCCGTGTTGCAGCTGCAGTCCAAATGACGCCAACGTCCACGTATCGTCTCATGCGCCAGAGTTTACACCTCTATCCATACAAAATTCAAACGCGGCAACCCCTCAGTGCCGCTACCATTGCTGCACGAGAGACATTCGCTAACGATATAGTGCACAGGATTGATGACGGCGATATGCATGTGGGCAGCATTTGGTTTACTGACGAAGCTTATTTTTACCTGGACGGCTTCGTCAATAAACAGAACTGGCGCATATGGGGAACCGAAAAGCTCCATGTTGCAGTCCCATCGTCCCTGCATCCTCAAAAAGTACTGGTCTGGGCCGCCATTTCTTCCAAAGGAATCATTGGCCCATTTTTCAGATCCGAAACGATTACTGCATCACGATATCTGGACATTCTTCGTGAATTTGTGGCGGTACAAACTGCCTTAGACGACACTGCGAACACCTCGTGGTTTATGCAAGATGGTGCCCGGCCACATCGCACGGCCGACGTCTTTAATTTCCTGAATGAATATTTCGATGATCGTGTGATTGCTTTGGGCTATCCGAAACATACAGGAGGCGCCGTGGATTGGCCTCCCTATTCGCCAGACATGAAGCAGTACATCTCATCTGCATGTGAAGCCATTCCGCCAGACACGTTGTCAAAGGTTTCGGGTAATTTCATTCAGAGACTACGCCATATTATTGCTACGCATGGTGGATATGTGGAAAATATCGTACTATAGAGTTTCCCAGACCGCAGCGCCATCTGTTGTTGACAATTGTAACTACTGTAATTTCGAAAGTTTGTCTGCCTGAAAATGTACTGTTGTCCCAAGCATATTGCAACAAACGGTGTATTTCTATCGCTGCTCGTTTAGTTTGTATTGCCGTTTCAAATATACCGGTCATTTTTGAAACACCCTGTATATTCGCCGTTGCCTCAGCTCATGACACGACACCCAGTCATGATAAGATTCATTTTACCGTGTTATGGAACTTCACAAGGAATGCTACAGGGACGCTTCTTGTCCTTCTCAAACGAATCTGTTAAACAGAGCAAATCCCTGACTCAGGGGCAGAGAGCATTCTAATCGTCAGTTTTCGATTTTTATTCTTCGACTGTGGCGAAGTATTTTTGGTGTGTTGCTGCCGTCGAAAATTCCGCGCGATTTTGTTGCAAAGTTGCAGGATTGTATTTTTAGAATATTCCAAAATATATCCAGCACTTATGTAATTTGTACATCACCATATTGTGCGAAGCAGCACTAACACACACACCAAAAAGAATTTGCCACGTGTGAAGCTGCAATCTTTGTGATAACTTCTCGCAGCTCTGTTATCCTTGGATTCCCTTTTTGTCCTACTTTGCGTTGCTCTATTTCGAATATCTACTGTTTGTAAAATTTTAACTAACTATTACTTCCTAATACTACTACCGTTTTTTTGCTCTTAAGTGATTTTGTGTTACAGAATTTAACCTAAATTCGTTTCTGTATAACCACTTTCTAAAGAGCGGTTTCTGCAGTTACCGTTCCCTGACTGGCTACAGTCGTTGTCAACGCGAGTTAATTACGCTTAATACATTCTCAAAGGAGGCGAGAACTATTGTTAAATGAATTAAAAATAAAATTATTTTATCATTTTCCATTGAATCTTCGGATAAAAGATAAAATTACTTATCTTGTTCATTGTTGAAGATGTTGACATCATTAAGTTTTCAGATCTGGGGGTGAGTTTTGTAACTGCCGTAGAACTCAAATATTATAGGTTGTAATTTTTAATAAGGATTCGAGCCCGAAGACAAAATTCCATCGAGTAATAGACTGTTTTTATTAACTATTACGATTACTGTATGGCAGTGTTAGACCATCACCAATTTAATCACAAAATAACTCATCGGGTCATAACTGTTCCTGTTACCAACTGACTCGTTAAGTAACACACTACTCACTGAGTCCTAATCAAATGCTGCTGTCACTCAGCTGTCTGCACTTAAATAAACGTCGGCATTGTGTGATGTCCTCACATATTTTACGATATACTATTAGTTAAGTCACATCCAGTTTTGCATAATACATCGCTTACCAAATACCCAATGGTTTTGCATTTACCCAAAATTTAGTATCAGAGTTTAAAAGTTACCAATTTACAAACATCAAAAAATTTTACGAAGCACCTCTAAAATGGAAGCACCAAACGTACTGAACCGGATAGTAAATATGGCTGTTCTTTAACCAGTAAGTGTAGATGAGTTAATGAGCTAGGTATATAATGGAACATCCGCAAGAGAGATTACAGTATTATCAGGACCGTAAGGAAGATACAGTGCTACAGGTCCGAAAGTGAGAACGTAAAGTTAAGTCACTGCATCGAAGTGTCCGCCCCGATAGCTGGTTGGACAGCGTGAAGGACTGCCGTACTAAGGGGCCCGGGTTCGATTCCCGGCTGGGTCGGGGTTTTCTCCGCTCAGGGACTGGGTGTTGTGTTGTCTTCATCATCATTTTATCCCCATCCGGAGCGCAGGTCGCCCAATGTAGCGTCGACTGTAATAAGACCTGCGCCAAGGCGGCCGGACCTGCCCCGTAAGGGGCCTCCCGGCCAATGACGCCAAAGTCTCATTTCATTTCCATTGTATCGAAGTAGAAATCGTAGCGTTTACCAACCCAGAGCAGTTATAAATACAGAGTGAAGATTGAGATAGGCCATCTGAACGGTAGGACTCTCAATACTGTCAAGGATATCTCGCCCAAACGGTACAACGATATATTCGCGGGGCTAAAACTGAGAGTTAATAGCAGGCGTGACGATTTACATCACCACAATTTCGTTTGCTGTGACTTCTTTGAAATGTATTTTTGCATCATTTTTGATTTCAAGTTACCTTTTGTCAACGCAACGTATGCAAATCTGATACCCTTAAGGAAAATGAAAATACATCACATAAATGGCATCACTGGGTGACTGCTGTACAGGTAGTTTTAAAGGGTGCAGGTCCTATCTTTGCTAATCATTTGCACTCAGGAGTCCAGCACAAAGTATCGCGAAGTACATTTGATGCCTAATAGTAAGTGCGCCGTAAGTGTAGATCTACCGCCAAAAGTGGAAAGGCATCTTTTTCCAGATGAGACCTGTGAGGTTTTACCGAGATTAAGCCAAAGAACTTGCTCCGCTGTCAGCTGTGGTTTATTGTTGGTCAGTGAAGCAACGATGGGTACCTAGCGATTGAAAAAAAAAAAAAAATGCAGATCATTTCAATTTTCGAGAAGGGCCATAGACTCATATGGCTGACAATCTGTTGTAGAGTTATGGAAAGTGTTTTGTATTCACTGTGCAATGTGTTTAAGAATGGTCATACTAATTATGTTTTTACTCATCAAGAGGAAGTATGGAAATTCTGGATCAAATTAGTCACATCCTACTTAATTTCAATTCCTCTACTTTAATCAAGAAAGTAATGGTGGTTACAAAGTTAATATTTGAAAGTAAGAACAAGTCTCTGTTAAACAACGTTGACACTAAAAAGCTCTTGGCTACAAGAATGGACACATAAAACTGTTTCGTGTAGTTCTTCGATAATGTTAAGAAGGAAGGAAGGAAGGAAGGAACTTTGGGTTCAAATGGCTCAAATGGCTCTGAGCATTGTGGGACTTAACATCTGAGGTCATCGGTCCCCTAGAACTTAGAACTACTTAAACCTAATTAACCTAAGGACATCACACACATCTATGCCCGAGGCAGGATTCGAACCTGCGACAGTAGCAGTCGCGCGGTTCCGGACTGAAGCGCCTAGAATCGCTCGGTCAAAAGGCCGGCGAAACTTTGGGTTTAACGTCCCGTCGACATCGTGGTCATTAGAGATAACAAGTTCGGCTTGTGGCAAGGACGGGCAAGAAATCGGCAATGCCATTTCAAAGGAACCATCCCGTCGTTTGCCTGGAGTTAGGCAAATCACGGAGAACCTAAATCTGGTTGGTCGGACGCGAGTTTGAACCGTCCAGCGTGCCAACCATGATAATGTTAAGAAGAGGACAGAAAAATCCGTTGACACAATCCATTTAACTTCTGATATAATAGTTTCTTGAATATACTTTTGGCAATCTTGAGATGGCTATCAAGGGAAAGATTTGTCAGATATAAATTTAGTGTCCCTGTAACAACTCGTGAAAAAAATATCTGCCTTAAGAATGTTGCGTAAATGTTAGTGACCGCAGCAAATGCAGAACTGGTACTTGCTATGTCGCTCCATATGCACAGACATGGAATTCAGCATTCCGATGATAAGTCCCCACACTATGGCCGCCAACAAAACAGTGTCGTAATGAGCTTTCCTGGTAAGAAGCGAGGTTCACGAGAAAGACAGGCCGTGGGGAGTACGTCACAACACGTGACACTGCAGGTCTCACGAGTGCCAGCAGCGTCTTCGGCGGGGAGCGAGTAACTGTTTCAGACGAGTGAGTTTAATGCTTCTTGACTGCTCGTTTAAATGCATGCAAGTTCTTGTTAGCACACGACATAATTAAGACGTTTAGTTGGTACCTTTTCAGTAAAATATTTATTTCCCGTGGGCCCCACAGGGAGCCGAGCATTCCCAAAGTGTGGCGGACAAGCTTACTAGCGTGACGTCACAAGTTCGTTCAGGGCCCATATATCTCAGTGACCCCAGGCAAGAAGCAAGTGACATCTGCAGATAACGTTAACTCAGGTTGTCAAAGAGATTTATATCATGTTTTTAGGTACAGAACCCTCTGTGGAAAAGATCACAACAAAGACATCCATCTCTCATCATCCATGCACCTTACACACGTAAGTAAAAGAAAGTGTCTTATATATCTAAAAGGGCCTAAAAATACCTATGCGAACTTACTGTACCATATCCACTCGTGTAACTGAAAGCTCAGACTGTTCAACAAATCGTGAGTGAATGTCTAAACTCAACCAGGTTAAGCACATGCCGTAATAACGGTCGACCTCCAAACCAATTAGAGATCACACCTTTCCTACACTGTGTTTAGAACTACAACTTCGTCATAACAGTAATAATTAATTTGCCTCTCTGATATGCCGATTGTAATGGAAATGATCTCACCATGATCACCTTGACCGAAAGCTACCAAATTGATACTCCAGTATTTCCATGCTTGTAGGACATGCTGATTAAACTTTAATCTACATCTAGCATCTACATCTACGTGATTACTCTACTATTCATAATAAAGTGCCTGGCAGAGAGTTCAGTGAACCACCTTCAAGCTGTCGAGCTGTCTCTCTACCGTTCCACTCTTGAACGGCACGCGGGAAAAACGAGCACTTAAATTTTTCTGTGCGGGCCCTGATTTCTCTTATTTTATCGTGATGATCATTTCTCCCTATGTAGGTGGGTGCCAACAGAATGTTTTCGCAATCGGAGGACAAAACTGGTGATTGAAATTTCATGAGAAGATCCCGTAGCGACGAAAAACGCCTTTGTTTTAATGATTGCCACTCCAATTCGCATATCATGTCTGTGACACTATCTCCCCTGTTTTGCGATAATACAAAACGAGCTGCCCTTCTTTGTACTTTTTCGATGTCATCCGTCAGTCCCACCTGATGAGGATCCCACGCGGTACAGCAATACTCCAGAATAGGGCGGACAAGCGTGGTGTAAGCAGTCTCTTCAGTAGACCTGTTGCACCTTCTAAGTGTTCTGCCAATGAATCGCAGTCTTTGGCTTGCTCTACCCACAATGTTATCTATGGGATAGTTCCAATTTAGGTTATTTGTAATTGTAATCCCTAAGTATTTAGTTGAATTTACAGCCTTCAGTCTTGTGTGACTTACCACGTAATCGAAATTTAGTGGATTTCTTTTAGTACTCATGTGAATAACTTCACACTTTTCCTTATTCAGTGTCAATTGCCACTTTTCGCACTATGCAGATATCTTATCCAAATCATTTTGCAAGTCGTTTTTATCATCTGATGACTTTACGAGACGGTAAATGACAGCATCATCTGCGAGCAATCTAAGACGGCTACTCAGATTGTCTCCTATGTCGTTAATATAGATCAGGAACAGTAGAGGGCCTATAACACTTCCTTGGGGAACGCCGGACATTACTTCTGTTTTACTTGATGACTTTCCGTCTGTTGCTACGAACTGTGACCTTTCTGACAGGAAATCACGAATCCAGTCGCACAACTGTGGCGATATTCCATAGGCACACAGTTTGGTTAGAAGACGCTTGTGAGGAACGGTGTCGAAAGCCTTCTGGAAATCTAAAAATATGGAATCAGTTTCACATCCCCTGTCGATAGTACTTACTACTTCTTGAGTATAAAGAGCTAGTTGTATTTCACAAGAACGATATTTTCTGAAACCGTGCTGACTATGTGCCAATAAATCGTTTTCTTCGAGGTACGTCATAATGTTCGAATACAGTATATGTTCCAAAACCCTACTGCAAATCGACGTTAGTGATATAGGCCTGTAATTCAGCGAATTACTACTACTTCCCTTTTTGGGTATTGGGGTGACTTGAGCAATTTTCCAGTCTTTATGTACGGATCTTTCTATGAGGGAGCGGTTGTATATAATTGCTAAATATGGAACTATTTTATCACCATACTCTGAGAGAATCCTGAGTGCTATACAATCTGGACCGGAGGCCTTGCCTTTATTAAGTGATTGGAATTTAGGAATATTTACTTCGTCTTCATTGGTGAAGGAGTTTCGGAAAACCGTGTTTAATAACTCTGATTTAGTGGACTTCATCGTTGTTGTCGCGCAATGAAGGTATTGATTGCGTCTTGCCACTGGTGTGCTTTATGCATGACCAGAATCTCTTTGGGTTTTCTGCCAGATTTAGAGACGGATTTTCGTTGTGGAAATTATTAAAAGCATCTCGCATTGAAGTACGTGCCATATTTCGAACTTGTGTAAAACATTGCCAATCTTGGGGATTTTGCGTTCTTTTAAATTTGGCATGATTTTTTCGTTGCTTCTGCAACAACGATCTGACCAGTTTTGTGTACCATGGGGGATCAGTACCATCACTTATTAACTGATGTGGTATATATCTGTCAATTGCTGTCGATGCTATCTCTCTGAAAACATTCCACAACTTTTCTACACTTACATGATCAGATCGGAAGTAGTGAAGACTGTCTCTTAAAAAGGCGTTAAGAGCATTTTTATCAGCTTTTTTAAATAGATATACTTTGCGTTTCTTTTTGATGGTTGTAGGTATTACGGTATTCAGCCTAGCAGCAACTGCCTTGTGGTCGCTATCCCTGTATTCGTCACAATACTCACTATTTGTCCTGGATTATTTGTTGCTAAAAGGTCAAGTATGTTTTCGCAACCATTTACGCCTCGAGTGGGCTCATGAACTAACTGTTCAAAATAATTTTCTGAGAAAGCATTCAGTACAATTTCAGATGACGTTTTATGCCAGCCGCCGGCTTTAAACGTATAATTTTTCCAGCATATCGAGGGTAGATTAAAGTCACCACCGACTATAATTGTATGAGCGGGGTACTTATTTGAAATGAGACTCAAGTTTTCTTTGAACTGTTCAGCAACTATATCTTCTCAGTCGGGGGGGGGGGGGGTCGGTAAAACGATCCAATTAATAGTTTAGTTCTATTGTCAGGTATAACCTCTACCCGTACTATTTCACACGAACTATCTACTTCAATTTCGCTACAAGGCAAACTACCTCCGACAGAAATAAATACTCTACCACCAACTGTATTTAATCTATCCTTTCTGAACACTGTTGGATCGTTTGAAAAAATTTCGGCTGAACTTGTTTCCGGCTTTAGTCAGCTCTCTGTACCTACAGCAATTTGAGTTTTAGCGCTTTCTATTAGGGCTTGGAGCTCTGGTTATATTAGCTTATTTTCAATATAGAAAAAATCGTTTTTACAGATGAAGAATGGTATGAGTACATGCCAGCTATTAAGTGAGCCTAACGCTATTGGAACTTATCAGATGGAGAAAGCAACACAGCCTGCCCAAAGGGCCACAGAAGCCATGCTGCCTATAGCCATCATTGGCATGATGGAGATGCGTACATCATGTCGACAGATTGCGCATACAGTTGGTTGTAGTGCCATGAAGCGTAGCAAATGCTGACGAGTTGGACTCAGTACAACAGTGTAGGAAGGAGAGTAGGCACGGATCTGGCTTCAATCATCTCGTTCAAGCACAATGGCCGGGTTTTCTCTGTGTATATACCGATGGCTCCAAAATTCCGCAAGAAGAGTGTACAGGATGCGCTTTCTTCTGCCCTCAGATCCAGATCCGCAAAACCTTCCAATTGCCTACGAGCACTTCTATTTTTACGGCGGAGACAGTGGCAGTTTTGGAAGCACTTAAGTTTGTCTCTAGCACTTCCTTCCCCAAAATATTGATAGTATCTGACTCGCAAAGCGTTCTTAAAAACATTCAGTACAGTCGATGGAACAAAACAACCAACAGTGATATCTTGGATGTGATATCTGAATATATTCGCAGCACACGCACGGGCCGGACGATCCATTTGTTGTGGGTACCTTCCCACGCTGGTATCCTCTATAATGATGAAGTTGATGCATTAGCCAAACAAGCGGCAACCTTAGGCACCGTCCTGGATCTGCACCATCCTTATACAGACTACTTACGTGAAGTCAAGGATCACGCAAGACAACAATGGCAGGAAATGTGGAATGTTTCTCAACAGACAAAAGGCGGTTATTACGCAGTGCTACAACCTCGGATTCCTTCACAGTCGTGGTTCATGAGGACACATCTGGACCGATCCACGATTTCTACCATCATAAGACTCCGCTTCAATCATGCCTCTTTCCCACAACATCTACATCGGATCAACGTTTACAGTTCACCAGCATGTGAGTGTGATCCTGAGTCGGAAGCTGATGTCAACCACATCTTATTTATGTGCCCCAAATTTGACCGTGAACGGTTGGTCTTTCTGAAGACATTGCTGAGTATGGGCTACCATCTTCCTCAATCAGCTTCTTCTCTTTTGTGTACTAAAGACGTTCGTCTATATAAAGTGATAGTTAACTTCATCAAGAGTACTGGTCACAATCTGTAGGTTTTAATGGTGTACGTAAATTATAGATATGTCTTGCTGATGAAGATATTTCAGAATTGGTGTGAATTGTAAGCCAAGACACTTTTAATTATTTTCCAATTCAATTCAATTCAATTTTTAAAACATTATGTACAAACCTGTAACAGTTAAGCTTTTTATTCTTGTAAATATGCATTTCTGTATTTGTTTATTCAATTATGTGTACGTTGTCACTATGTGTTGCCGATGGCTAAATTGAGTACACACTCAAAGGCCAAATAGACTAAAAGGACTAGACCACGAGAAGATCGTAGCATTGTTGAAGAACAGATGGATGACAACGTTTGAAATCCGGGTAAGAGTGTCACTGCGAAGCGTTAGGGATTATTGGTAGCTGGGTTGAGCTGTCGAGTTGCCGCACATTTTTGTTGCGACCAGGCGAAACTATTTTTCCCTGGCCAGAACTGTGGGTACTTTGATTGCTCTGGAAGAAGACTCATCACGCTAGAACACGTGAAATATTATTTCGCTTTATTATCTAGATGCCGGCCGGAGTGGCAGAGCGGTTCTAGGCGCTACAGTCCGGAACCGCGCGACCGCTCGCAGGTTCGAATCCTGCTCGGGCATGGATGTGCGCGATGTCCTTACGTTAGTTAGGTTTAAGTAGTTCTAAGTTCTAGGGGACTGATGACCTCAGATGTTAAGTCCCATAGTGCTCAGAGCCATTTGAACCATTATCTAGATGAATGATAGATTAACATAAATCTGACACAATTCTTTGCCACAGAAGCTATAGACTAACAAAGCACCACCTGATAACAAACTGTTTTCTTACAGTATAAAATGCGACATTTACAAAGTACATTTCATGAGAAACTTTAACAGGCACAATCCTACTCGATGATGTCGACTGCTGTAGCTGAGGTCTCGAACTGGAGCAGAGCTCTTGCTAGCTATATTTTCAGTACAGAAGAAATCTTTCTTACAGGTGAAGAACGGTATGTGCTCAGTGTGAGGGCTGTGCTATGCTGAGAGGGGAGGTGTGGTCTTCAGAATGATCTCCCATATGTCGTTGCGAATAGAGACGAGCCCTCACTAATGTCTGTGGTATCGATTGGCAGCGATCTGCATGTCTGGACGGTACCTCATTGTTTACCACTGATACTATACCATGGTGAACAGGGACTTGTATGGCGTAGAACCATAGACAACTGGGACATTGTGTGACGTTCAGCGACGTGTAACGCTTCCGGTTACAGCGGTCAGGTCAACACCAATGCGTCCACAGACGACCTGGTGAAAATTGAAGCAGCGATTCTCCAGACCCATACCTCTCCAACACCTGGAGCTACATTGCGGGGAATAAGTTGGATATGACAGCAGGATTTGGTAATTGTGTAAGGGAGGCTCAATGCTCGTCAGTATGTGGCAAGTTTTGGTAAATCCTGTTGTAAGAAACTCGATGACCACGGTATCTAATGCCATATTCTTGCAAAATGATGCAAGGACCCACACTGAAGTTCACACTAAAGTAACATTGAGGAACATATGAGTACTTGACTGGCCTTCACAGTTTCCTGATTCGTCGCTCATAGGGCTAGCTAAGGGGAGACATATCTTTCATAACAGCCCGGAGCGAGCAGTCCTCAGGAACCGACACAACCCATGATTCAGGCATGAGGAAAAAATGCTCAGTGTGACATTGTGAGGTTGTCTGCATTCATGCTACAAACAATACAAGGATGTATTCATCCTTATAGGGATCACGCCTCTTGTTGATGTTGATGATGAACATCAGTTCCGAATGGAATGTAGGTTTAATCATCCAGTACCCACTATGTGATGAACGTCCTCTCAAAGTGTGATAAATAGTTGACTCATTCTCCATGGTGCAAGACGTTCCAATTCCGACAGTGCATGTCAGCCGCAATGTTAGTCTTCATTTAGGACGGTTTCGCATATTCCCAATACGTTCTGAAACTTAATTATCAACTTACGTTGTACGCTCACTTATGAATCGTAGTTCAGACTCGGACTTTTGACGTCGCTCTCTCTGCTCCTCAGTTGTACTCTGGGCCTCTGCTGAGCCCTCTCTCGCTATATAAAGGCGCCAGGCAGATCCACTGCTTTCGTGCCTCCAGCAGACAGCGAAAGCTTTATTGGATTTGTCGCCTCAAGCGGCAAGCCCGGAAAAATGAATTTAATTTCGTACCCATCTCTTCAAACTTCATTACAGAACCCAATCAATCGCCCTTTACCTCGTCTCCCGACAGCTGTAATATTTAGATTTGACGATGGAAACATACATCCAACGCGTGGCACGTTCTCCTCGCCTTTCGGACGACTGCAGTAAAAAAGCGTTAGGATGCGAGGCGGCAACTGTTGTATTCCGCGGAGCCAAATATTACGTCTTCGTTGCTAGTGGTAAATGGATGGAAGGTGGCCAGAGGAATATGTCACCGTAGAAATCTGGAAAAGGAAGCAAAAGATTAGTTGACGTACACTATGTGATCAGAAGTATGCGGACACGTGGCTCAAAATGACTTACAAGTTCGTGGCGCCTTACATCAGTAAAGCTAGAATTCGGTATGGTGTTGGCCCACACTTAGCCTCGATGACAACGTCCACTCTCGCAGGTATACGTTCAATTAGGTGGTGGAAGGTTTCTTGTGGAATGGCAGTCAATTCTTCACGGAGTACTGCACTGAGGAGAGGTATTGATGTCAGTCGGTAAGGCCTCGCACGAAGTCGACGTTCCAAAACATCTCAAAGGTGTTCTATAGGATTCAGGTCAGTACCATGTGCAGGCCAGTTCATTACAGGGATGTTATTCTTGTGTAACCATTCCGGCACAGGCCGTGCGTTATGAACAGGTGCTCGATCGTGTTGAAAGATGCAATCGCCATACCCGAATTGCTCTTCAACAGTAGGAAGCGAGATGGTGCTTAAAACATCAATGTAGGCCTGTGCTGTGATAGTGCCACTCAAAACAACTAGGCGGGCAAGCCCCCTCCATGAAAAACACCACACCATAACACCACCGCCTCCGAATTTTACTGTTGGCACTACACACGCTGGCAGATGACGTTCACTGGGCATTCGCCATACCCACACCCTCCCATCAGATCGCCACATTGTGTACCGTGATTCGTTACTCCACACAACGGTTTTTCACTGTTCAATCGTCCAATGTTTACGATCCTTACACCAAGCGAGGTGTCATTTGGCATTTACCGGCGTAATGTGTGGCTTATGAGCAGCCACTCGACCAAGAAATCAAAGTTTTGTCTCCTCCCGCCTAACTGTCACAGTACTTGCAGTGGATCCTGGCGCAGTTTGGAATTTCTTTGTGATGGTCTGTATAGATGTCTGCCTATTACACATTACGACCGTCTTCGACTGCCAGCAGTCTCTGTCAGTCAACAGACGAGGTCGGCCAGTACGCTTCTGTGCTGTACGTGTCCCTTCACGTTTCCACTTCACTGTCACATCGGAAACAGTGGACCTGGGGATGTTTAGGAGTGTGGAAGTCTCGCGTACAGACGTATGGCACAATGACATACAATCACCTGACCACGTTCGAAGTCCGTGAGTTCCGCAGAGTGCCCCATTCTGCTCTCTCACGATGTCTAATGACTACTGAGGTCGCTGATATGGAGTACCTGGCAATAGGTGGCAGCACAAAGCATCTAATATCAAATACGTATGTTTTTGGGGTTGTCCGGATACTTTTGATCACATAGTGTAACTGCACTTCAAATAAATATTCACTGATGGTCCAAACAATTATGAGCACTTCCACCGAGAGGTTGTACGATGCTGCCTGGTGGCACTGAGGGCACATAACGCGGTAAGAGAAGTATACGAGCGGAGCAGAAACGAATGGGGATTATTGTACGCGACGATAAGTGGCGCAACTGCGCAGATCCGCCGAGTTAAGTGACTCTGATAAAAGCTACATTGTTGTGGCCCAGTGCCTGGGAGCGAGCCAGGGGGGCGCAGAAAGCTACGCGCAGAAAGCCACGTGTTTTCTCAGTTGTGCGCATGACGTCACGGTGGAAGCAGCTGTGTCAAACAGTACACAGTTCGAATTGTGTGTGATTGTTTTTCTTGTGTTGTTTTGTGTTTGAAGGAGTATTTTGATTGAGTTCTTTCTTCTGAGGTACTCAGTCAACAGCGGAAACATTCGGAATTCGGGAGTGTTAACGGTTTTTGCTGTAACTGATATTTGATTCGGAACTGAAATAGTTAGCGATAGTGGACAGCGGAATCAACATTATGTTCGCCAGCTCTATAGTTTATGGTTCATCCTGTGAAATTCTGATTGGAGAATCTACAAGTGAGTGAGAAAATTAATTTTTACAATGCCAGGCTGTGCTGTAACGGGCTGTTTTTCCTACAACTGGAGCACAAAGGGAACTGATGTAATGTATCACAGTTTACCGCGTAATGAAACTACAAAAACTATGGTTGTCAAAATGTTGTAGGAAAGACAGTGTAAATGTTGCGCATGCAAGAATATGTTCTCACCATTTCACAGAAACAGATTACTTAAGGGATTTACAGTCTGAATTGCTTATTTTGTCCCGAAAAAGAATGCTCAAGCCAGATACAGTTCCTTCGCGCAATTTGCCGTGCAGTAGTGCGACTGTCAATGTGTCACCCGCAAGAGAAGACAGAACCAAACGGTATAAGAAACGAGAACTACATAAGAAATCTCTGGAAACTCTGGAAAAGCTGTCACCAAATAAGAAACATCATAATAAGAGCACATGTACAGATGACAGTTTTTTTTTCAGACACAGATAAAGTTACTTTGATGAATACTATAGCGGCTTTAGAAAGAAGAAATGCTGTTCTTACAAACAAGTGTGTGCAACTTCGAGCTCTTAAGTAAATTCATTTCAATGCGATTAAATGAATAGTTTCTGATTTATTTGAGCCGAGTTTTCGAATTGTGTCAGTGTGGTTGTGACCTGACATTTTACCGATGTGTGAGGCATAAGCTGCGAAAGAATATAACTCATCAGTTTTAACTGTAATATTTTAGCAGCAGAAAAGCAGTTTAGACATCTCATTTCTGGTATAAACAAAATCTTCCGCCAAAAACTTGACGTAAACGCGCATGCCGTGTCATCTGCTTGTGAGCTTGTGAGCGCTTGCTTCCACGCTGACGTCACTATGCCAGCCAATGGCAGAGCAGAGCGCTTACTGCCCAACCTTATTATTTAGTAACCTTGGGAGCGAGCATCTCGGAAACGGCGACGACGGTCGGTTGTTCGCGTGCCACTGTCGTGAGCAGCTGTGGAAAGTGATTGAAAAATGCTGAAACCACGAGTACGTGATAAGAAGTTGGACGTCCAAACCTCATCACAGAACATAGGGATCGGAGCCTTGCCCACTCTCCAAAGCAGGTTAGGCCGTGGTCTGTATCAGATCTGACAACAGAGTATAATGCTGACGCAGGCACAAGTGTTTAGGAGCACACCGTTCAGCGCACAGTGTTGAACATGGCGTTCCGCTGGAGAGGACCCAACAACATCGTCAGTTATGATTACAGTGGGCAAGGAAGGCAGGAAGTCAAGGAAGATAGGATTCGGCTACGATTGTGGACGGGGCCCTAATCAGTTACTGTTGGTTCCCTTTTGCAATTATATACATTTATTTTAAAATGGTACTTCCAGACTCAGCGGTAAATAAAGATATCACACTTTATTAATGAAGGAATAAACAACTGTGTAATTAATAGTGCTTTCAGTACGTTACAATTTACCAAATGAGCATAAAATACAGACACAGTAAATAATGTTTTAAAAACAAGGCAATGTGATCCCAATTAGAATTTTTAAGGCAAGTAACCACAGTCACGGCTGAAGGCCTTTAACGCCAAGAACGGCAATTATAAAAAAATTAACAAGCATACTGTAAAACAGCAATGCAGTAGCAAGGTTAATTTTTAAAAAAACAGACAACCGATCACCAAATGAGTGAGACCAAATGATGGTAAACTTGGTAGCACAACCATTTAAACCTGCTGGAACGCCAAGAATTGCAATGACATAAGGAATTTAAAAAACGTACAGTAAAACAGCAAATACAAATACAACAGAAAAGGTTAATTTAAAAGGACAAGCAACTGATCACCAAACAGGGGAGACAAAATGATGGTAAACTCGGTAGCACAATCATTTAAACCTGCTGTGGCGCCAAGAATGGCAGTTATATAAAAAAATTTAGAAACATACAGTAAAACAGGAAATACAATAATAAAACATAAGGGCCAGTCACAGACGGTTCACCAGGAATCGACCTCTGAGTAGGTCCGGCAGAAAAAACACTCCTGCGAGCGATGAGATAGGCAGCCAGGGAGTTGCATTTACTTCACAAGAAGGTAATTCAGACTAGTGGAAGTCTAACGAATGACTGATGATAATCTTGCTGAGGCTACCTGACGTCGAATAAACCAAATGCAAAGATGCAAAAATACGCCAAAGCCGGAACCAGCGGTCTGGACTCCGCCTGCGGAATACTGTACTTAGAGCGCCTGGAACGAGAAGGAATCGCTACCACCAGAGTAGAAGAATCGCCAACCAATCAAGAAAGCTGTCAAAACTACACGCCTCACCGGACAGCAGCGGCAAGGCGAGGAAATGTACACTGCCGTTACATACATTAACCCCCAGGGCAGGTAACTGGGGCGTTAGCGGCCACGAGGCAGGAAAAATACCGCTGGTTGACCTTAACAAATAGTGACAAACTGAACGCAATAAATAGTAATTAGAAATCCAGGAAAGCTAATCAGATCCGCCTTCCCCAAGCACTCCACTCGCTGTTCTTCACGTCAGCAACACTACGAGCAGCAACATGAACCCAAGTCACTAGAGAATGGCAAGATCTCACAATGGTGGAGGTTTCTCCACTTGAATCCAAATGCACTCAACTTAAAATTTGCAGGATCTGGTTTACGACGAGGTCGTGCACCCTCGTGACCACAGGCCTTCGATCCGGCAGTCCATGCGCTCCATATGATTGAAATATTTTTTATTATATTGATTAATATTAATTAGATTACTATTTTGACAGATTAATGTGTTGCATTTACAATTCATTTATGTAGATTTTTTCTACAAATAGCGGTCCCAATGTGTTCACGCACTGCGCGGACCTGGCTCCTCCTGAGTCCCCAACCGAACTGCACTCTGACGCGACACGGAAGAACCACGACGTCGTCCCAAAGATAGGGCCACAGTTACTACATATCGATAACCGCCACTGCTGCCACTAGCGGACAGGCAACGCTTGCGAAAGAAAGTGGCGCCAGTCAACACGAGAAGAAGACAAACAACAGCAACCATGTCGACTAAACGATACAGTGTGGCCTCCAAGCCGGCCGCGGTGGCCGAGCTGTTCTAGGCGCTTCAGTCCGGAAACCGCGCGACTGCTACGGTCGCAGGTTCGAATCCTGCCGCGGGCATGGAAGTGTGTGATGTCCTTAGGTTAGTTAGGTTTATGTAGTTCTAAGTTATAGGGGACTTAACATGCAAAGAACAATAGAGTCTCCCACTAAGTGTGAAGTGTGTGCTGCGCTTTCTTCATGATGAGGTGTTCCGCCTGATTTCATGCAACCCACGTAACACAACTGTCATGACAGGCAGCATAGTTCGGCAACGGTGCAAGAACTTTAGAACAGGACATACAGGCGTTCATGACGCAGGCAGTCAGGGAAGGAAGCGAGTGTCGATTGACGTCCAGCGAGTGGATCAGGCGATTCGAGAAAATCTTCTACGAAGGTCAATTCAGAACAAGCGAAGAAGAATGTTGTCATCAGGCATTGTCCATCTTCAAGCACTGCTCGGCCACACACTGCAGCTGCAACAAAGACGCTCCTGCAACTTTGTCGGCCGGAGTGGCCGAGAGGTTCTAGGCGCTACAGTCTGGAACCGTGTGACCGCTGCGGTCGCAGGTTCGACTCCTGCCTAGGGCATGGATATTGCGATGTCCTTAGGTTAGTTAGGTTTATGTAGTTCTAAATTCTAGGGGACTGATGACCTCAGATTTTAAGTCCTAAAGTGCTCAGAGCCATTTTTTTGTGACCTCCGACAGAGGACAGAAACCTACAAACAGCAGCAACGCGAGCCGCAGCACGGCTTAGTCGTCAGTTATGATTACAGTGGGCATGGGATCATCTAGAATGGACAACGGATAAACGGAATCGTGTCACCTGGTCGGATGAATCCCGTTTATTGTTAGACCAGAACGATGGTCGTGTTCAGGTACGCTGTCATTCAGGCGAACGGTTGCGCGTAACATTCAGCGCGAAACGGATGCGAGCCGGTGGGAGGAGTATTATGTGATGTGGTACATTCACCTTTCCATGGGACCTGCGGTAGTAATAAAAGGCATATTAACAGTTGTGGACTACGTGAACATTATTGGGCACCACCTGTAATCCCTTACGCTTGATGACTTTCGCAACAGCGATGGCATCATCCAGCAGTGTAACCGTCGGTGTTACGAGGCCAGAATCGTCCTGCAATAGTCTCAGAAGCGTGATAGTGAACTCACGTTGATGTCTTGGACATCAAATTGGGATTATCTGAATCCGACGAAACCCATCTGGAACGCTATTGGGCGCCAGCTCCGCGCCCACAAACAAACCGCACGTACATTACGGGAAGTGTGTGACCCGCGCATAGGCATCTGGCGCCACAAACCTCTGGAAACCAATCAAGTACTTGTCGAATCCATGGCACGCGAAAATCACTGCTGAACTGCATTCCAGAGGTGGACCAACACGCTTTTAAGTAACTGATCGTAATGTTTTAGCTCATCAGTGTACTATACTCAACTTGTTGCTAAAGAAATTTTGCACTGATAAAAAGTCGAGGCAGACGCGGCTAGTTACAAACATAACCCGACATGGGCTTACGTCTATGTACACTGAATGTTTGCAGTAGAAGTAGGTATCGGCAGCAGGGTGTAACGTTCAGCACCAACTAGCAACACGGAACTAATCTCGAACTAGAAGAAGCTACCCAAGCGCCCGCAGCTTCTAACACCGCTCTGGCGGACTTCACTGGTCGGCGGCCTGCAGGTTCTTCATTGGTGGCGATGTTTAAAGTACCGCTTGCTGCGCCCGCAGGAATCTTCGTCGAGGCGCCATCTCCGGTAGTATCGATTACTTACGATACTACGATACACACATGTACATCTACATCTACGTGATTACTCTGCTATTCACAATTAAGTGCCTGGCAGAGGGGTCAATGAACCATCTTCAAGCTGTCAAGCTGTCTCTCTACCGTTCCACTCATGAAAGGCACGTGGGAAAAACGAGCACTTAAATTTTTCTGTGTGAGCCCTGGTTTCTCTTATTTTATCGTGATGATCATTTCTCCCTATGTAGTTGGGTGCCAACAGAATGTTTTCGCAATCGGAGGAGAAAACTGGTGATTGAAATTCCAAGAGAAGATCCCGTAGCAACGAAAAACGCCTTTGTTTTAATGATTGCCACTCCAATTCACGTATCATGTCTGTGACACTATCTCCCCTATTTTGCGCTAATACAAAACGAGCTGCCCTTCTTTGTACTTTTTCGATGTCATCCGTCAGTCCCACCTGATGCGGATCCCACACCGCACAGCAATACTCCAGAATAGGGCGGACAGGCTTGGTGTAAGCAGTCTCTTTAGTAGACCTGTTGCACCTTCTAAGTGTTCTGCCAGTGAATCGGAGTATTTGGTTTGCTCTACCCACAATATTATCTATGTGATCGTTTCAATTTAGGTTATTTGTAATTGTAATCCCTAAGTATTTAGTTGAATTTACAACCTTCAGTTTTGTGTGACTTAACGCGTAATCGAAATTTAGTGGATTTCTTTTAGTACTCATGTGAATAACTTCACATTTTTCCTTATTCAGGGTCAAAAATGGTTCAAATGGCTCTGAGCACTATGGGACTCAACTGCTGTGGTCATCAGTCCCCTAGAACTTAGAACTACTTAAACCTAACTAACCTAAGGACATCACACACAGTCATGCCCGAGGCAGGATTCGAACCTGCGACCGTAGCAGTCGCACGGTTCCGGACTGCGCGCCTAGAACCGCGAGACCACCGCGGCCGGCCCTTATTCAGGGTCAATTCCCACTTTTCGCACCATACAGATATCTTATTTAAATCATTTTACAACTCGTTTTGATCATATGATGACTTTACAAGATGCAAACAATCTAAGACGGCTACTCAGATTGTCTCCTATGTCGTTAATATAAATCAGAAACAACAGAGGGCCTATAACACTTCCTTGGGGAACGCCTGATATTACTTATTACTCGATAACTTTCCGTCTATTACTACGAACTGTGAGCTTTCTGACAGGAAATCACGAATCCAGTCGCACAACTGAGGCATGCAGTTTGGTTAGAGGACACTTGTGAGGAACGGTGTCGAAAGCCTTCTGGAAATCTAAAAACATGGAATCAATTTGACATCTCCTGTCGATAGCACTTATTACTTCTTGTAAGAAATGCTGCCCTGGTATGACGCTCTTCGGGAGCTCTTTTGAGAAATAGAGGTTCGAAGTTGTTCGAGCCTGTTGAGTGCCATTAGAGAGCTTCAACCGTCTAGCTGCCAGATTTCACGCAACCAACTAGAGCAGCAGGTCAGATAATTGGTATTGCGTTCGAGTGTCCTATTGTTTTTCGTTATTTTCCTACAAACACTGGTATCGCTACGAAAAATCATTACTCCTCGGAAAGATACAACAATAATAATTATTATTTCACCAATAAGGCACTGATAGAGGAAACGGAAATATTGGAATAAACTGTCTCGCATTTGCAGATCACTTTGCTATTCTTTCTGAGAATGTGACATCTGCTGTAACGCAGTAGGAACGACTTAATAATTTCTGCAGAAAAAAAACATTTTTTTAGAAACATTAAGAATGCAACGAAATTTCTGAAAACAGATATTGACCAAATTGAGAAGGTTAAAAATGTAAGTACCTTGGAGGGGTAATCCAAGAAAATGGTTTGGAAAAAGCTGCTATAAAGAAAAGGATACAAAAATGAGAAGGGCATATTTTACAATTAAAGACTTTTACAAGAAATCTAGCTGTCTGAAAATGCAAATAAGGCACTACAACGCAGTAGTGAAACCAGAAAGTCTACATGCAAGTGAATGTCTAACAGTAAACTATCATTAACATAATTTAGAAGTACTAGGAAGGCGTGATTAGCACGTTAGCCCCGCGAAAAACTACGGGAGGTTGGAAATTAACATAGTATTGATGGAACTTATCGAAACACAGGAATTATATCAGGAGTAATGAGAATGTAACGACTGGTATTCTTTGGACATTTATATCGAATAGAGAACAGTGGATTAACCAAAAAAGACCTTCAGATATTTGTGGTATAAGTAGCTGAAAGATGGCAGTCAATCCGCCTTTCATATAATGTTTATAATTTTGTGGGTTTATCAAGTTCGAATGAGTATCTTTTCTCTACCTGTATTGTCTCATATTTTTTTCATGTCAGGGAGGAATATCATGCTGGGAATCGAAACTGACTGTGTTTCAGTCTCATTTTTATTACATATGACATTCAATACACCACGTAACTGTAACTGGTATTGCTGTCCGCTAGGAGTCGGGAGAGTCGGTCGTTCCATGTGTAGTTCCAGTTGGGACGCGGGTCGGCTCGAGGACTGGCAGTCGGCGCGCTCGGAAAATTTAGAAATTTGTGGGAAGGACTATGTGACCAAATTGTTGAGGTCATCGATCCCTAGGCTTACGCACTACTTAATCTAACTTAAACTAACTTACGCTAAGGACAACACACACACCCATGTCCGAAGGAGGACTCGAACCTCTGACGGGGGAGCAGCGTGAACCGTGACAAGACGCCTCTGACCGCTCGTCCTTGCGTCTTGGCTGAAGTGTTGGCCAGTTTCGAATGCTTTCGTTTTGAGTGAATAAAGTGCTCCAGGCCCGTTGTGGTATGGGGCCTTACTGGGGTAGGGTGTGCTGCGTACCCATTGCCACTGTGAACTTTAAATGGAATGGCCAATTTGGCCTTGGTGTTCAGTGGCGTTCGCGGCTCAAGTAAAACGAGTGTTGAAGTTTTGTGGATTCAGTTTGGGTAAATGGAAGCGTCTGCTAAAGCTGTCTTCACGGTTGTCGAACACTCGCAGTGGACGGATAATTGGCTCATGGAACCCATTTGTGGATGCTCTACAGCGCTGCATTTTGAAAACAGTGAGTATCCACCAGCTTACATGTAAATGATATCCTGTTTTCGCCGTGAGATAAATGCTTGAAAGTGGTGCTTTCCCTTAAGGCCGTCAGTGTTACGCTGTACTTGCAATGAGCTGTTAGGAACCTGCTTTCGAGTAATGTTATGGCACTTTGTTCTACTGCTTGTACAGCGACACTCGTTTTGAAATAAAAATTGTTGTTCGTTTGAAATTGTAAAGTAGCAGTCACAAGCCTCATGCAGATTTGATTGTTATTGATTTACAGTATATTCTCGCTCATTTAATTGACAACTGTGCCTGCCGGTAGTTGGAGAACAGAACGGCACCGAGCGAGGTGGTTAGCATACTGAACTCGTATTCCAGAAGATGACGGTTGAAATCAGCGTCCGGCCAGCCAGATTTAGTTTTTCAGTGATTTTTCTATATCGCTTCACGAAAAATGTTGGATTGGTTCCTTTGAGAGGGAGCGGTCAATTTCCTTCCCCATCCTTCCATAATCCGAGCTTATGCTCCGTCTCTAATGACCTCGATGTCGACGCGACGTTGAGCCCTAATCTTACTTCCTTTCTTAACAGAGCGGATAACAGTTAAGGAAGCAGTTCCAAATTTTGTTTTAGATCTGAGCCTTTAATTTTAATTGCCGTACACGTCGGATTGCTTTAAAATTTCATTTGTTTTAGACATAATTATTTTAAAGCTCGTGCTAATCTCAGTACGTTTGTGCGCTATGTGTTTTATCACGTAAATTAATTATTCATTTGTTGGTCACTTATAGTCCCGATGTCTGGTGGGTTTTCTTTCAAATGGCCTTTTATACTAACTCAGTGGTTTGTTGAAATATTTCTTGTGTGATAATTGTTTTATTTTATGTATGTATTAGAAATTCGTGTCCTTACTGTTGTAATCCATTGTGTAAAGCTGATCTCAGGCAGCAGGTCTTGGCGTTTAGTGAGGAGGGCCTGTAGCTGGTTGCTTGAGCAACTAGAATTATTTACTGAATGCGCTGTTATAGTGGTTTAATGTCATAGGTTTCCATTTCTAACTAGTTATATAAATTTTTATGTAACAAATTTTTTAATTCAAAGTTCGCATCTTGTGGATGATCTGTTTAAGTACCTTACACTGCCGAGACTGACCGTGTATTTCTGTGGTCCTTTTCTCATTAATACTGTGTTTCTGTTTATATGTTTCCTAATTATATGAGTAATACTGTTGTGTTTGTGATTAATTGAAGTAAGGAAGTAAGTAAGCAAATTGAATACAGTAATGTAATGAAAGCACAACGTAAGGTGATTCTAAAACTTAAAATAAATCGACTACAGCTCAGTAACCAACTGTCCTGTACATGGATGATTGCTGGATTGAATGAATCTGAGTGTAATTGCAATCGCATGCAACTGGTTACATTCAGATGGACTTTCTTGTTTTAACTTTGCGGCTGATACGTGGAAACAGACGTTGAGTTCAACTTTCAAAGCTGGCTTGTGGCGCCATTCAGGTTGCACGTCGAGGTGTTTACCTCTGGGGATTTCTGTTCGGTCAATGAGGAAAAAATGATGTAGAAAAGACAATATCAAATCTAAAAAAGAAATTACACGGAGGTGTTGGAGAAAAAGTATTGAATTTGGAAGGAATGTAAGATAAGAGAGTGAAAGGAAAAAGTTCTGTGAAGTGATCCGAACACTAGTGAACAGATGAAAGAGTATTGAAGAAAAGAATAGAAGAGAGAATAAGGAATTGAAACTTGCGCGTGGTCATTAGTTGGCCCATCCGAGAAGGAAAAAAAACGGAATGATATATTCGTAGCGTGAAATAATGGAGATGGAGCTTTTATTTACCGATACATTCTTGCTCGTATTAAACTGCTGTCGACATAAAGTCGTTACACGATTCCTCGTCGTCATTGGTAGGCCGACTGTATTTGGGCTGGTACGTATATACACTGTTCAGTCACATAAATGTGACCACCTGTGAGAAGCCTGAACGACCGCCTTTTGCCCTCCGGACCGCTGCGAGACGTGCGGGAAGAGAGTCAGTGAGACTCTGGAAGGCACCGACAAGGGCTGGAACCATGATGACTCCAGTGCCGTGACCAGCTGCGCCAGGTCTCTCGGCTGAGGATCCATGGCGTGAACAGTCCGGTCTAGGTCGTCCCACAGATTCTTGATTAGGCTTGCTAAGTTTGCTGGCCAAGGGAATACGGTAAACTCATACTGGTGCTCTTGGAACTGCGCACGTACACTGCGAACCGTGTGACACGTTGCATTGTCCTGCTGGTAGACGTCATCGTGCCGAGGAAGAAAAAACTGCATGTAGGGGTGGACATGATCCCCAAGATTAGATGCATACTTGTGTTGGTCTACTGAGACGTCCAGAACGACGAGATCACCCAGGGAACGGCACGAAAACATTCCCCAGAAAATAACGCTCCCGCCCCCCCCCCCCCCCTCCCTTGTTTGCTTTCAGACGTTTCATGCCATACAAGCCAACTGCAATCTGTCCTAGCAGCATAAAACGTGATTCATCTGAAAAGGCCACTTCCCGATGAACACCAGTTGGCAAGGGTGCAAGAACCAGGCGCCTGCTATAGAGGCCCACATGGAGCAATGTTCGCTGAACGGTCGTTGAGGGGTCACTTGGTAACTCCTTGGTTCATCTGGATGTCAACTGCTCAACAGTTGCACATCTCTACGCCGATACACCTCTCCGCAGCCGTTGTTCACCCCGGTCGTCTATGGTCTGTGGTGCACCCCAGCTGCTTCGGCACTGGTTTTGGATAGAGCCATTTTGCCACGCATGGTATACTTTAACCATGACGGTACCTGAACACCGTACAGACTTAGCCGTTTTGGAAATACTTCCATCCTTGACCCGAAAGCCAATAATCATGCCCTCTTGGACATCAGCTAAATCACTCCGTTTCCACATTACGACGACTGTGCTGTTTTTCGCGTCCCCCCTCCCCCCCCCCTCCCCCCCCAACACGCTAAATATATCCTCCACTGCTAGTGCTGCCACGTGCTGTCTGTGAGTGGTTACTGCACGTTGACGTCGAACATAGGCGTTGGTCTCATTCATGTAAGTGGACTGTGCAACTAAATGGCTAATGCAATGTGTGGTTAGGCACCCGTGGTCTAGGTAGATTAGTAATCAAAATGTTGTCGGGGCCGGGTTCAAAACCTGCCACCGCTTAAACTTCGATTAATAGTCAGCAATAGCGGCCGAAGATTTCCAGCATAAGAAAACACCCTCATTCTGCCAACGGCCTTGTTAAAAAGGGCGGAGGAGAGGTCAAAGGTTCGAGGCACTCTCTTGTCCTTGCCCCTAAAGGAAGAAGAATCAGCTATGATCAAAGGCATGAGGATACATACACCAATGGAAACATATAACGTGTACCCATAGGGTATATGGGCTGTAATTGAAAAAGTCTCATGATGATCTATCCACTGGCAAAAGTTTCCGGAAGAGTCCCCCATTTGGATCTCCGGGAGGGAAGTGCCAAGTAGCAGGTGCCCATGAGAAAAACACTGAATAACAAATGGAAGAATAATGCTCTGCAAGTCGGGGTGTGGAATGTCAGGCCGGCCACAGTGGCCGAGCGGTTCTAGGCGCTTCAGTCTGGAACCGCGCGATATCTATTGTCGCAGGTTCGAATCCTGCCTCGGGCATGGATGTATGTGCTGTCCTTAGGTTAGTTAGGTTTAAGTAGTTCTAAGTTTTAGGGGACTGATGACCTCAGATGTTAAGTCCCATAGTGCTCAGAGCCATTTGAACCATTTGGAATGTCAGAAGCTTGAGCGTGGTAAGGAAGCACCAAAATCTCAAAAGGGAAATGCAAAGGCTCACTCTAGATATAGTAGGGGTCAGTGAAGTGAAATTGAAAGAAAACAGGACTTTATGGTCAGACAAGTATAATGTAGTAACAACTGCAGCAGAAAATGGTATAACGGTAGTAGGATTCGTTATCCGTAGGAAAGTAGGGCAGAGAGTGTTTCACTGTGAACAGTTCAGTGACAGGGTTGTTCTTACGAGAATCGACAGCAAAACAACACCAAAACGATAGTTCAGGTATACCTGCAACGTCACAAGCTGAGGATGGAGAGATAGAAAAAGGGAGATGAAAATATAATAGTGTTGCGGACTGGAATGCAGTTACAAGGGAAGGAGCAGAGGAAAAGGTTAAAGGAGAATATGGGCTTGGGGCAAGGAATGAGAGAGGAGAAAGACTAACTGAGTTCTGTAACAAATTTCAGCTAGTAATAGCGAATACTCTGTTCAAGAATCATAAGACCCCGATATTCTTGGAAAAGGCCTGGTGATACCGAAAGATTACAGTTAGATTATACCATGGTCAGACAGAAATTCCGAAATCAAATACTGAATTGTAAGACGTACCCAGCGAAAGACGTAGACTCAGATCACAATGCAGTAGTGATGAAGGGTGGGATGAAGTTTAAGAGATAAGTCAGGAAGAATCAATGCGCAAAGAAGTGGGATTCGGAAGTATTAAGGAATGACGAGATTCGCTTGCAGTTCTCTAAGGTTGTAGATACTGCAATAAAGAATAGCTCATTAGGCAGTGCAGTTGAAGAGGAATGGACATCTTTAAAAAGGACAATCACGGATGTTGGAAAGAAAAACGTAGATACAAAGAAGGTAACTGTGAAGAAACCATGGATAACAGAAGAAATACTTCAGCTGATCGGTGAAAGAAGGAAGTACAAAAATGTTCAGGGAAATTAAGGAATACAGAGATACAAATCACTGAGGAATGAAATAAACAGGAGGTGCAGGGAAGCTAAGACATAATGGCTGCATGAAAAATGTGAAGAAATCGAAAGAGAAATGATTATTGGAAGGACTGATTCAGCATAAAGGAAAGTCAGAACAACCTTCGGCGAAATTAAAAGCAATGGTGGTAACATTAAGACTGTAAAAAAAAAATCACACTGTCAAATGCAGAGAGCGGATAGGTGGAAAGGGTACATTGAAGATCTCTATAAGGGGTAAGATTTTTTTGATGTAATAGAAGAACAAACAATATTCGATTTGGAAGGGATAGGAGATCCAGTATTAGAATCAGTTTTAAGAGACCTTTGGGGGACTTAATATCAAATAAGGCCGAAGGAGTAGATAACTTTCCATCAGAATCTGTAAAAATCATAGGGGGAAGTGGTAACATAAAGACTATTCACGTTGCTGTGTAGAATGTATGAGTTTGACGACATACTATCTGACTTCCGAAAAAATATCATTCACACACTTCCGAAGACTACAAGAGCTGACAAGTGCGAGAATTATCGCACAATCAGCTTAACAGTTCATGCATTCAAGTTGCTTACAAGGATAATATACAGAAGAACGGAAAAGAAAATTCAGCATGTGTTTCATGATGATCAGTTTAGCTTTAGGAGAGCTAAAGGCACGAGAGAGGCAATTCTGACCGTTCTATTGATAATGGAAGTAAGATTAAAGAAAAATCAACACACGTTCATAAGAACTGTCGACCTCCAAAAAATGCTCGACAATGTAAAATGGTGCAAAATGTTCGAAATTCTGAGAAAAATAGAGGTAAGCTATAGTGAGAGACGGGGAAAATGCTATATGTCAACATGTGCTAGAGCCAAGAGGGAATAATACGAGTGGACAACGAAGAACAAAGTGCTCGGATTAAAAATGGTGTGAGACAGGGATGCAGTATTTCGCCACTGCTGTTCAATCTACACATCGAAGAGGCAGTGATGGAAGTAAAACAGAGGTGGAAGAGTGGACTTAAAATTCAAGGTACTGTAGTGAAACAATAACTGTGGGAAAGCCGGAATAGAAGAGAATCGAAGCTGTCCTGAGTGAAAGTGAAGAAGAATTGCATGATCTGCACAATGAAATGAACAATCTATGACTACAGAATATCGATTAAGAGAAATCGAAGAAAGACGAAAGTAATGAGAAGTAGCAGAAGTGAGAACAGCTAGAAACTTAACATGAGGACTGATGGCTACGAAGTAGATCAAGTTAAGGAATTCTACTACCTGGGCAGCAAAATAACCAATGACGGAAGGAGGAAGGATGACATCAAAATCAGACTAGCACCGGCAGAAGGGGCATTCCTGACCAAGAGAAATCTACTAGCATCATATGAGAAATAAATTTCTGAGTACGCGTGTTTGGAGCACGGCATTGTACTGTAGTGAAACAATAACTGTGGGAAAGCCGGAATAGAAGAGAATCGAAGCATTTGAGATGTGGTGCTGCAGATGAAATTTGAAAATTAGGTTTACTGATAAGGCAAGGAACGAGGAGGATCTGCGCGGAATCGGAGAGGAAAGGAATATGTGGAAAACACTGACAAGGAGAAGGGACTGGATGATAGGAAATCTGTTAAGACTTCAGGGAATAACTTCCATGATTCTAGAGGGAGCTGCAGAGGGCAGACTCTGTAGAGGAAGACAGAGATTGGAATACATCCAGCAAATAATTGAGGAAGTATGTTGCAATTGCTACTCCGAGGTGAGGAGGTTGGTACAGGAGAGGATTTCATGGCGCGCCGCATCAAACTACTCAGGAAACTGATAGCACACACAAAAAAAGTATATGGTGAAAGAGGCACGTCGCCTCTCTTCCAAGGGGCATTGCCGCAGGGCTCAGTTCTGGGCCCCCTCCTTTTTATTATATTTATAAATGATCTTCCTCTCTCTACGGAATATTGTAGATTCACCATTTTCGCGGATGACACTACACTACTTATTGATAATTCGGAAGATAAGCTTGAGGTAACGGCAAATAAGATTTTAAATGAAACGGTGAACTGGTTCAACATTAATGGTCTTATTTTAAATTACTGTAAAACAAACTACATTCAGTTCCACAAAACATCCAAAGATGAGGAAATATTTGTAAAGGTAGGTGAGCAGACAATAAACAGGGTAGATTCCTCAAAATACCTAGGCTTGCATATTGATAGCAAACTGAATTGGTCCAGCCACATCGTGGATCTGTGCAAAAGACTAAGTTCAGCAACATATGCATTGCACATTGTTTCTTCTTATAGAAATATGGAAACCATGAAGTCAGCATATTATGGTTACTTTCATGCAATTATGGCATTTGGAATTATATTTTGGGGAAATCAGCCATTGGCTAAAAAAGTACTGTGTGTACAAAAAAGAGCCATAAGGATCATGTGTGGAGTCAATCCTAGAGCCACATGCAGGAATCTTTTTAAGAAGCTTGAAATACTTACATCCACTGCGCAATATATATTCTCATTGATGTGCTTCATAAGGAAAGAAAAATCCATCTTTAAGCTGAATAGTGCATATCACAGTCACAATACTAGAAGGAAACATGATATCCACTATGAACAGCCAAATCTAAGTATGGTGCAGAAAGGAGTCCATTTCAGTGGCTGTAAGATTTTTAATGCCCTCCCTTCAAGAATTAAGTGTTTGATAGATGATGATCTCCTGTTCAAAAAAACCTTAAGGCAGTTCCTATTGCAAGGATCATTTTATACATTAGAAGAGTTCCTGAACTACAGTGTTTAACATCTCTTGTATTGTAAAATGCAAATGTATGCCCAAATTTGTATTTGTAATACCGAATATTTTTATTGTGAACATATATTTTGCAATATTTATTTCTTTGTAACACTTATTATTTTGTAATCTTTATCTCTCTCTAAAATGTATTTTTGTAGTGGGACCTAAGTTACTGTTCACTGTTTTTTGTTTTGTAATCTCTATCTATATCTAAAATGTATTTTTTTGTAGTGGGACCTAAGTTACTGTTTACTGTTTTTATTTTGTTTTATGTATTACCATAAATTCTAGCCAAAAGCTTGTAAAATTGACACGTTCCATATCCTGTGATACTGTCACAACATGGATCACCGGAACAAGAGATAAATAAATAAATAAAAATAATAAAATATGATTATTGACGGAATTTAAAATTTTTTAATCTGTTACAATCTACTAATTAAGTAGTATAATTCTTACGTTAAAGGTTCAAGACAATACGTATTGAAGCTGGAAGATGTTAGAAACTGTTTACACGTGTTCTGAGCTAACATAACTCACGGTGCACATACTACACAAACTATCCAAAATATATTCATCCAGTAGTTGAGAATGAGAGCACTTAAAGACTTTCAAAATATGTTATACAGGATATCAAACATTATAGAAACTTTTTCTGGCTGACATCCTTCCCCCCCCCCCCCCCTCCGAAACTTTTTCTTGTTCAGTACCCCCTGCTCCGAACCAAATTAACAAAAGGAAAAAAAATTATCGCTTACTACATTTTCGGTATTCATGCTTTTTTAATTAATTACTTCTTTAGTACTAACTGTAATCGAACATATTTTGCAGCTCGTATTCACATAAAGCACTGAATGTAACTGCAAAATTATATCATTATACGAATATATAGCTCAGGAAATATGTTTTATACGTGTGAGTTCGATTTTTAAAGACATGGGGTTGGGATGGGGGACGGTCGAGGAGGGAAGGGTGAATGTTACTACGATGAAAGTATGAAAACAGTATAGACTTGCATCAGGCACATATTATTAATCCCAATTTTTATGACATGCACTTTTATAGTTTTTTGACAGTGACAACGGAAATGCGGTTCATTAACATTTAAAAAGAATGGCGATCAGAAATAGTTTTTGTCGCAAACCACGTGTGTTTCAACATTGGTACGAAATGTTTGACCGATTGTGCTAACGCCGCTTCAGGCCAGCTGGCTCTCACGTGTGGTATTCAGCAGGCTCGTAAAACTTACCTGAATTTCTCTATAACGCTTGAGAAGCACACCTTAATGGAGCTGCGTTAGTTGCACCTAAGTATGTACTAAAGTCGTGCGAAATATTAACATAATCTCTGCTTCTCTTGTGGTAGTAAAATATATAAAATACACCAGCTCTTTAGTAAACTCACAATGACTGCAGAACTAAGAGAACTCGCTGCATGGTTCCTCATCACTTAAGCCAGAGGTTTCGCATTACGCAAATGTATCCAGTGATGGAAAATAAACACAACGTGAGCGAAATTAGGAAAACATTGACGGTAACGCGATGCTGTTTCCACAAAAATTCCCACAAAGACATGAGTTATTTTTCAATTTCGACTCTTTTGGCCATATAATCCCCGACAAATGACACCGTGGTGGTACCAGATATACTGTCCATCGTTATTAAAACATATATTAATATGGACTCGCACTCGTTGCGTCTCACATCTGCGGACCGCACTGCGCGATAACACAAATCAATGACATGAATGAAGAACCGTCCATTAGTAAAAAATATAACTATTCTAAAAAAAACCGTTATAAAATGAAACGCTCTGTCTCTCTGTGAATACCGCAGCGGGCTACTACAATGGAAATATTGTCACTTGTCAGTTTCCGATCACTCGCATTTTAGAAGAACTGAAAGCTGCAACCCCGCTAAAGAAGAAAAATTAGCCGCAGGGCTCGGCTTCGTAAAAAAGAAAGAGGATCTAAAGGACTAGGGTGCAAGAGTTATTATGAACGTCATCAGCTAAACTGTAAATCCTCCGACACATCGAAACAGACAGGTTGCATACTAAAATGCAAATGTAACCACAGTCAGTTGAAATGCTTGAGGCAAATTACGCCCATATCTACACGAAAATTCTGTAATTCAATTTAAATATTTGGCAGAGGGTTCACAGAAACACTTTCAGACTCTTTCTCTACCATTCCATTAGCGAATAGCACTTGAGAAAAATGAACCCCTGTATCTGTCCTTACAAACTCTGATTTCTTTGATTTTATCACGCTGGTTCTTTCTCCCTAAGAAGCGGGAGTCAACGAACTTTTTTAGTGCTCGGAGGAGAAACCTGGTGACTGTAATTTTGTGAAAAGCACTCTCCGAAATGAAAAACTTCTTTCGTTTAACGATTGCCACCCAACTCTTTTATCATATTCGTGACACGCTTCCCCCTATTTCGTGATAATACAACACGAACCGTCCTCCCTTGAACTTTTTCCTTGCCCTACATCGGTTCTATCTCTTACAAGACTTGTCGTAAGTCTTCTGCCAAGAACACGCCTTTGTTTGTAATTACGATCCCTAGAGATTCAGTTGAATCGACAACCTTTGAATTTGTATGATTTATCGTGTAACTGAGATTTAACATTTTTTTATAGTTCTCGTATGGAGAACCTTACACCTATAGTTGTTCCGTGTGTCACCAAGCAGATATTTCGACTAAAGCATTTTGATCTTCTGATGACGCTAGAGCAGACGATAAACGATGTAAGAGAGCTACTCAGATTCATTCATCTCTTTAATTTTTATCGGAAATTTGGTAAGCTCTAGCATGTTTGGTTTGCGATTTGACAAATGATTGTTCGGTTAACGCAACTCATTTCCACACATTATCGAAATGTTCGCGTGAGTAAATTACGTTGCTGTTACACCAATTTTCAAAAGTTAAGGGAACCTCGAAATCCACTAAACACGGCAGGTGTTCCCTTTTGTAACGAAGTTTGTAATAGGTGCCGATCTTGATAGATGTTACCTGTTGTCAGCAACTCACAAAATTCGGTCGGTCTCTGTAGAATTTGTCTTCTTCTTCCATTTACGTCACAGTCTGTCTACATATAAACATATCTGAATTTCCATACAAAAAAATTTCACTCCTTGTGTGAGCATTTTACAGCATTTATGAAGCATTCTATATGTTTTACGGAAGTGGGTACATTTCACAGCTTTCACTACATTTGACTGCAGTGATCTTACGCAAATTTTCATTTATTATGTTTTTGTTGCACATAATGTGACATTTTATAATTTGTTGCATCGTAAATTTTATCATACAGTACTCCTTTCTGGGTGTCTCTTCGACTGTGTCAAGAATGTCAGAACTGTTGCGTTATCAGCGATTCGTATTTTAGGCTTCTTTTTATTTCTGTACTAGCAACCTACTCAACGTTTGCATCGATAGCAGTAAGTGTTTACGGATGGATGACTTGTTTAGCTGCCGGCCGCGGTGGTCTAGCGGTTCTAGGCGCTCAGTCCGGAACCGCGCGACTGCTATGGTCGCAGGTTCGAATTCTGCCTCGGGCATGGATGTGTGTGATGTCCTTAGGTTAGTTAGGTTTAAGTAGTTCTAAGTTCTAGGGGACTGATGACCACAGATGTTAAGTCCCTTAGTGCTCAGAGCCATTTGAACCATTTTTTGAACTTGTTTAGCTTAGTGATAAGTTGTTTGTGGGCCACTGCATAGAGTTATTATCAAAATTCCAGCGCGACATCTGGTCACTTGCCGGCTGCCCGATGCTATGGGACACATTAGTGTCATAGAAGCTGTTGTAAGGTCATTGCAAACGCCTTAGTAAATTGATCTGTTGATTTTATTCGTCTAAGAGCTGTCTGTTGTTAAACATTTGTATATAATTTCGTCACCATCATTCCAACCCGTCTTATTATGATAAATGAAAAGCACCAGTTTGTTTTCGTTCTACAATATTGTAGAACAAAAGCAAACTGGTGCTTTTCATTTATCATAATGTTGTTCTACCAAGAACCGACGGAAGATTCTGTTAATACGTCTTATTATGCTTTAATGTCTGTTATATTTCAGTTCTGTCAACACTTGGTCACAACTGTCAAGATTAGGTATTTTGATATGATAAATTTATTAAAATTGCATACCTACTTTTCATTCTGACAATGTATTAATTCTTTAAATGCTAGCAGCTGCAGTTTACTGTAATGTTTTCACATATTTTGATACCCTGACAAGTGATCAAGGTAGTGAGTATTAGATTTAAATGTTTTGTTTTTTATGTTATACTTTCTGACCTGTTCTAAACCCATGATAACCATCTCATTTTTGGGTCTATGGAACGAAAATTGAATCTAATCTAATCCTAAAAATTGGGATGTGGACGTAAAAACATGCTAGACGAACAGGACAACGTGAAACAAATACTAGATGGTGTCTTCTTTATGGCAATAACCAATGTTCTTAATGTACTGCTAATTACTTCTTCCACCCTTAAAACTTTGCAGCAAAACTTAAAATTATGTGAATCACACACATAGAAAGTTTTGGTCACACTGGCAAAAATACAGTGATCTGGCTCCCCTGCAGAACTTCAGCCAAAATTTGTATTTTGTCACACACACTGTCTGAATTCTGGAACCTACTTCTCAGCTGGAGACTTGCTCCACTTTCTCTAAGTTCTTCCCATTATTCATTTTCCAGTTGTGATACATAAATATGCCCCAACACTGAGGTTACAGTTTTGAGCTTTTGCTTGTCCTCACATTGAAGTCTATTTCTTCTTAAGCTATTCACCTAAGTGCAGAATACTTGTGTTTAGAGAATCTGGTATAAGTTCAGGTGCAGTCATCTTTACCTACATTCTCTGTAGAAGTGGCTGTCACAGCTGAAACCAAATCAGCAAGTGTTGGGTTTTGTAATATCTGTCTCTGAACATGATTGAAAAGCAAATGATACTTATTTAATGCTCACATCTGAAGGTACTTAATTTCTTCTGTATTCTTGCATGACATTTATATGTATTGCATAGGCACAATTTTGATTTGAAATCCTTATTTTTGAAGCTAGCACATCTTTCTTTATTGTTTCTTATTATATGATGTTAGCCAATGCCACTGTGTTTCCTGTCATTGTACATTCCATAACATAAATATGAAATTAGTTTCACTAACAAAAATGCTGATGATAGAATGTGGGGGAATTCTGGGTGGTACAATGTTAAACAATATACCCTCATATATATATATATATATATACAGGGTGTTACAAAATGTATGGCCAAACTTTCAGGAAACATTCCACACACACAAATAAAGAAAAGATGTTATGTGGACATGTGTCTGGAAACGCTTAATTTCCGTGTTAGAGCTCATTTTAGTTTCGTCAGTATGTACTGTACTTCCTCGATTCACCGCCAGTTGGCCCAATTGAAGGAAGGTAATGCTGACTTCGGTGCTTGTGTTGACATGCGACTCATTGCTCTACAGTACTAGCATCAAGCACATTAGTACGTAGCATCAACAGGTTAGTGTTAATCACGAACGTGGTTTTGCAGTCAGTGCAATGTTTACAAATGCGGAGTTGGCAGATGCCCATTTGATGTATGGATTAGCACGGGGCAATAGCCGTGGCGCGGTACGTTTGTATCGAGACAGATTTCCAGAACGAAGGTGTCCCGACAGGAAGACTTTCGAAGCAATTGATCGGCGTCTTAGGGAGCACGGAACATTCCAGCCTATGACTCGCGACTGGGAAAGACCTAGATCGACGAGGACACCTGCAATGGACGAGGCAATTCTTCGTGCATCTACATCTATCTACATCTACATCCATACTCTGCAAGCCACCTGACGGTGTGTGGCGGAGGGTACCCTGAGTACCTCTATCGGTTCTCCCTTCTATTCCAGTCTCGTATTGTTCGTGGAAAGAAGGATTGTCGGTATGCCTCTGTGTGGGCTCTAATCTCTCTGATTTTATCCTCATGGTCTCTTCGCGAGATATACGTAGGAGGGAGCAATATACTGCTTGACTCTTCGGTGAAGGTATGTTCGCGAAACTTTGACAAAAGCCCGTACCGAGCTACTGAGCGTCTCTCCTGCAGAGTCTTCCACTGGAATTTATCTACCATCTCCGTAACACTTTCGCAATTACTAAATGATCCTGTAACGAAGCGCGCTGCTCTCCGTTGGATCTTCTCTATATCTTCTATCAACCCTATCTGGTACGGATCCCACACTGCTGAGCAGTATTCAAGCAGTGGGCGAACAAGCGTACTGTAACCTACTTCCTTTGTTTTCGGATTGCATTTCCTTAGGATTCTTCCAATGAATCTCAGTCTGGCATCTGCTTTACCGACGATCAACATTATATGATCATTCCATTTTAAATCACTCCTAATGCGTACTCCCAGATAATTTATGGTATTAACTGCTTCCAGTTGCTGACCTGCTATTTTGTAGCTAAATGATAAAGGATCTATCTTTCTGTGTATTCTCAGCACATTACACTTGTCTACATTGAGATTGAATTGCCATTCCCTGCACCATGCGTCAATTCGCTGCAGATCCTCCTGCATTTCAGTACAATTTTCCATTGTTACAACCTCTCGATACACCACAGAATCATCTGCAAAAAGGCTCAGTGAACTTCCGATGTCATCCACCAGGTCATTTATGTATATTGTGAATAGCAACGGTCCTATGACACTCCCCTGCGGCACACCTGAAATCACTCTGACTACGGAGGACTTCTCTCCATTGAGAATGACATGCTGCGTCCTGTTATCTAGGAACTCCTCAATCCAATCACACAATTGGTCTGATAGTCCATATGCTCTTACTTTGTTCATTAAACGACTGTGGGGAACTGTATCGAACGCCTTGCGGAAGTCAAGAAACACGGCATCTACCTGTGAACCCGTGTCTATGGCCCTCTGAGTCTCGTGGACGAATAGCGCGAGCTGGGTTTCACATGACCGTCTTTTTCGAAACCCATGCTGATTCCTACAGAGTAGATTTCTAGTCTCCAGAAAAGTCATTATACTCGAACACAATACGTGTTCCAAAATTCTACAACTGATCGACGTTAGAGATATAGGTCTATAGTTCTGCACATCTGTTCGATGTCCCTTCTTGAAAACGGGGATGACCTGTGCCCTTTTCCAATCCTTTGGAACGCTACGCTCTTCTAGAGACCTACGGTACACCGCTGCAAGAAGGGGGGCAGGTTCCTTCGCGTACTCTGTGTAAAATTGAACTGGTATCCCATCAGGTCCAGAGGCCTTACCTCTTTTGAGCGATTTTAATTGTTTCTCTATCCCTCTGTCGTCTATTTCGATATCTACCATTTTGTCATCTGTTCGACAATCTAGAGAAGGAACTACAGTGCAATCTTCCTCTGTGATACAACTTTGGAAAAAGACATTTAGTATTTCGGCCTTTAGCCTGTCATCCTCTGTTTCAGTACCATTTTGGTCACAGAGTGTCTGGATATTTTGTTTTGATCCACCTACCGCTTTGACATAAGACCAAAATTTCTTAGGATTTTCTGCCAAGTCAGTAAATAGAACTTTACTTTTGAATTCATTGAACGCCTCTCGCATAGCCCTCCTCACACTACATTTCGCTTCGCGTAATTTATGTTTGTCTGCCAGGCTTTGGCTATGTTTATGTTTGCTGTGAAGTTCCCTTTGCTTCCGCAGCAGTTTTCTAACTCGGTTGTTGTACCACTGTGGCTCTTTTCCATCTCTTACGATCTTGCTTGGCACATACTTATCTAGCGCATTATGTACGACGGTTTTGAACTTTGTCCACTGATCCTCAACACTATCTGTACTTGTGACAAAACTTTTGTGTTGAGCCAACAGGTTTTCTGAAATCTGCTTTTTGTCACTTTTTCTAAACAAAAAAATCTTCCTACCCTTTTTAATATTCCTATTTACGGCTGAAATCATCGATGCCGTAACCGCTTTATGATCGCTGATTCCCTGTTCTGCGTTAACTTTTTCAAATAGTTCGGGTCTGTTTGTCACCAGAAGGTCTAATATGTTATCGCCACGAGTCGGTTCTCTGTTTAACTGCTCAAGGTAGTTTTCAGATAAAGCACTTAAAAAAATTTCACTGGATTCTTTGTCCCTGTCACCCGTTATGAACGTCTGTGTCTCCCAGTCTATATCCGGCAAATTAAAATCTCCACCCAGAACTATAACATGGTGGGGAAATCTACTCGAAATTTGACGATAACCCTAATGTCAGCGTCAGAGAAGTTGCTGCTGTACAAGGTAACGTTGACCATGTCACTGTATGGAGAGTGCTACGGGAGAACCAGTTGGTTCCGTACCATGTACAGCATGTGCAGGCACTATCAGCAGCTGATTGGCCTCCACGCGTACACTCCTGCGAATGGTTCATCCAACAATGTGTCAATCCTCATTTCAGTGCAAATGTTCTCTTTATGGATGAGGCTTCATTCCAACGTGATCAAATTGTAAATTTTCACAATCAACATGTGTGGGCTGACGAGAATCCGCACGCAATTGTGCAATCACGTCATGAACACAGATTTTCTGTGAACGTTTGGGCAGGCATTGTTGGTGATGTCTTGATTGGGCCCCATGTTCTTCCACCTACGCTCAATGGAGCACGTTATCATGATTTCATACGGGATACTCTACCTGTGCTGCTAGAACATGTGCCTTTACAAGTACGACACAACATGTGGTTCATGCACGATGAAGCTCCTGCACATTTCAGTCGAAGTGTTCGTACGCTTCTCAACAACAGATTCGGAGACCGATGGATTGGTAGAGGCGGACCAATTCCATGGCCTCCACGCTCTCCTGACCTCAACCCTCTTGACTTTCATTTACGGGGGCATTTGAAAGCTCTTGTCTACGCAACCCCGGTACCAAATGTAGAGACTCTTCATGCTCGTATTGTGGACGGCTGTGATACAATACGCCATTCTCCAGGGCTGCATCAGCGCATCAGGCATTCCATGCGACGGAGGGTGGATGCATGTATCCTCGCTAACGGAGGACATTTTGAACATTTCCTGTAACAAAGTGTTTGAAGTCACGCTGGTACGATCTGTTGCTGTGTGTTTCCATTCCATGATCAATGTGATTTGAAGAGAAGTAATAAAATGAGCTCTAACATGGAAAGTAAGTGTTTCCGGACACATGTCCACATAACATATTTTCTTTCTTTGTGTGTGAAGAATGTTTCCTGAAAGTTTGGTCGTACCTTTTTGTAACACCCTGTATATATATATATATATATATATATATATATATATATATGTTTAGGTTGATAATGTTTTCCTTTTGCGTTATGTACAAGAATGACCCATTAATGTGTAATTTTTCATCACATTCTCTCGGAAACAAACAAATATCCTCACCCTCCCTCTTCCCTCCCCCCTAACAGCCTATTTTATCTAAATTAGGTTAGTTTATTTGACTGTCAACCTTTGCTCTCATAGAAGCTACCAACTACTTAACACTGATCCAAATAAAAATGTTTTCCACACTTACAGTTTTTATGCAGAGCAAAATCAAAGGTTATTACATTACTCACTATTAATCATTTCCATCCATGAGAGTGCTTTCTCACAACTATATACTAACACATTCCCACATTTGTGTAACTTTATAATGTACACTAACTTTTGTTTGTGTTGTCAGAGGGTTCATGTTGTAATAGTTTATTTCAGTATAGATATAGATACGTTACCACATTAATAGCAAGCAGAAGTTTCAGTGTTGACAGATTTTCCATGTAAAGTAACAAGGCAAATTGCTCTTTCTTCAGTCATCTACACATAGCTAAATTAAATTATAGAAAAATTCTGTGCATGTGTTTCTTGTAAATATTCCCTCAGAAGACATCTTTTCAGAAGATTTTTTAGTTTCCTCTTACCTCACACTTTCATTTCTCTCGTGTACTTGTATCAATGCATTTTTTTCCCAATTGTCTTGACTCCAGATGAAATCATTCACTCCACAGCTGAGTGTGCTGTTTCTCAAACATTAATGAAATATTGTAATATCCATACTGGTGAGTGCACTGCTCTAGATAATCAGGTAACTGCATTCAACTCCTGGCCAGTTCACAATTTTGATCTTCTGTTATTGTTTCAAATAAAAATCTAACAATGGAAAGTCAACTGTATTATGAAAAGGATAGATTGCCACTGTCTCTAAAGATATGTTGAGTTGCAGACATGCCCAGTGAAAAGACTGTTACATATAAGATTTCAGTCAATGCCCTTTTCAGAAAAGAGAAACGCACACACATTCATACAAGCTGGAATACCTCACACACACAACCACTTCCTCCAGCCAGACTGCCACAGAAATGTGCTGAACAGGAGCAACAATCCAGAGCATGGCAGGGAAGGGGGAGGGACAATGAGATGTGGGTGAGGGAACAGGAATCGACCCTGCCTGGCAGAGCCCTCTGTGACTAGAGGTGGCAGGATAGGGCTGACAGGTGCAGCATTGGGAAGCTGTGGGAGAACGAGAAGATGGGGAAAAACAGGGAGCAGAAAGAAGAGAAGCAGAGGAGAAAGAAAGTCCATTGGATGTAATGGCAGAGAACAGCACTTAATGAGGATGAGGGGAGGCGAATTGTGAGATGACCAGACAGAGGGGGCTGGAAACATTAGGCTGGAGGATGTGGGGTCAGTAGGATAGTGTAGGTTGATTACAGTATGATTTTTGGGACTGGACAATGCTTGTAAAGACGACTCCCATTTGTGCTGTTTAGAAAAGCTAGTGGTGAAGGGAATGATCCAGATGGCCTGGGTTGTGAATCAGCAATTGAAATCACATATGTTACATAAGCTACATGTTCTTCCACAAGGTGGTACACTTTGTTCTTGGCCACAGTTTGGTTGTGGTCATTTATCCTCATGGACAGCTGGTTGGCAGTCATACCAATGACTGCAGCAGAGCTGGTATATATATCTGCTACTTTCAAAGGAGGCCCAGCATCTTTGATGGGATAGTATAAGCCTGTGATAGGACTGGAACAGAAAGTGCTGGGCAAGTGGATTGGGCAGGTCTTGCACATGGCTTTTCCACAGGGCTATGATCCCTGCAGCAAGGGGTTGGGACTGGAGTGGCATAAGGATGCACTAGGATGTTGGGTGACAGAACACCACTTTAGGTGGGGTGGGAAGGAGCTTGGGTAGAATGTCCCTCATTCCAGAGCATCGTGGTAGATAGTCAAAGCCCTCTGAAGGATGTGCTTCTGATGTTGCAATTCAGGATGGTACTGGGTGACAAAGGGGGCACTCCTTTGCAGCTGGTTCTTGGGGTGTGTGGGGATATGGAACAAAAACATGTTTGTGGACTAGATGTAGGTGTAGTGACTGTCCCTTAAGGCCTATGTGAAACCTTTAGCACACCAGGCAAGAGAGCTCCCATCACTGCAGATATGCTGTCCTCAGGTGGACAGTCTGTATTGAGGGGGATTTTTTTGGTGTGGGCAGTCTTTTATCATGCCTGTCTGTAGCTCAGTGTGTCATCTTTACAGTGACTTGCAATCTATCCTTTTCGTGATATTGTAAAATAAAACTCTTGTTTATAGATTTTGGAATTCCCCATAAACTGAAGAAATGAGACAAAACAGAAGTTGGAGCAGCACATAATGCAATGTGTTTTGTCCTTGCAAAATAAAAGCTGGAATAATGGCCACAGTAAAGTAGTATGTCACCTAGGGAACACATCAGAATCATAAAAATATATAACACTATGTACCTCAAGAAAACTGTTTACCGAGCGAGGTGGCACAGTGGTTAGACACTGGACTCGCATGATGACTCGCAGGATGATGGTTCAATCCTGTGTCCGGCCATCCTGATCTAGGTTTTCCTTGATTTACCTAAATCGCGCCAGGCAAATGCCGGGATGGTTCCTTTGAAAGGGCATGGCCGACTTCCTTCCCCATCCTTATCCAATCCTATGAGACTGATGACCTCACTGTCTGGTCTCCTTCCCCAAACAACCCAACCCAACCCCAAAACTGTTTACTTCAAAGTGTTAAGGATTCAGTTGCTTTATGAATGTTTATGTATGATTATCATATCATGCATAAAAGAGTATTTCGTAACAGTATGCTGTATGGATGTCCTATAGCCAAATGCAGAATGTTACTATAAAACCTCTGCAGATTCTAAATGGAATGTTATGCAGAATCAATACTCATAGGAAAACATTTTACCTACTTCATTAATGAAAGGTCTTCCTTCTCATGCAAAGAATCTTTTAGCTTTGTTTCCTAATAGTTTAATAATCATTAAAAACCATGTTCACTGTAACAACTTAGATTTACCAAGTCTCATGTGAAAATACCAACTGATGACAAATGAAGATGGAAAGTATTCTACTAGTTTTCTTATATCTCCATCAGACTTTAAATATTATAAATTATTTGCTGCATGGGGTCTAATATTTTAATTTTTAAAAGGCTAGACTGAAACTGATGAAATGAAGGAGACACTGAGTCACAGACAGACACAACCAAAAGACTGCAATACATGCTAGCTTTCCGCCAAAAGTCCTTGTTCACGGCCAGACACAGTGCTCATTTGTGGCTGCATGAATATGTATGGGTGTGTGTATTTTCTATCTTATAAGTAGGCCTTGGACTGAAAGCTCATATGTATAGCAGTACTTTTATTGTGCCTGTCAGCAACTCAACAGCTCATATATATGGCATCAATCTACCAATATATAAAAATCTTCGTTATTCAGTCCTGGATTTTCCATTGTTTGATTTCTATTTTGAAAGTATTTTCACACTCTGGTGCATGTTTGATTAACCAGAAAAAATTCTTGTGATGGAATCATCTTATCTGTTCATTGTAGAACTATACATTAAGAACTATGTACCATGTAGACATAATGAGATAGTCCTGCAATTTATCAACACTAGTTCACAACTCAGGCAACCACAGGTACTGTGAAGGATATAGGCGTCACAGTATAAAACAGTCAGATTTTTGTGATGGATGAGAGCTGGGACCGTACATTGTGTACTTTTACTGAGAAGCAATGCAACACCATTTGTAAGGTGTACATCTTCTGTAACATTGCTAGGATGACAGTTTCATTAACAAATACTTATCAGTCTTCAAAAGTGATGAGCTTTCAATGATACCACTTCATAGTTCCAATGGGTAATTTTAATTACATAAAATGGACAAAGTAATCAATAAGATACATATTCTGTAAGTATATACTTTAACTGACTCAGTAAAATTCTTATAACTACTATAGACATCTGAATAAAACAAATGTGGGAATAAGTTTTATGTGACCTGCTATCAGATATTTGTAGTTCAAAATACTCAATGAACTGGCTCTGGTAGGGTGATACAGTCAACAATTTATTAATGACAAAGTTTAATGGTTAGGAATGATTTAACTCTTCACTATCATAGATGATTAAAAGACTTTTAGTGCTTACTAAAATGAAGTATTAAACTCTGAACACTTCAATAAAACAAAAACATTTTCCCACTGCATCCAAAATTCAAATCTTTCTTAAAAGCTTAGAAACAAATACGACAATTCTGGTGTGATTATTATTTTAGGAAGCCAAGTATTTTAACTGGTGAAACATGACTAAAAATAATCTAAAACTGAAAATAAGTATTTGCTTATTTAAGGTCACACAAAACAGCAAAGTATTAGGCAAACACAACAAATAAAACAAGAATGTTCATTGGGTGTCAAAACGTAATAAATTAGGACAGGGATATCACATCACATTGACATTATGTAAATCAAATCAAATTACTGGGCACCAAAAATATAGTAAATTGGGAACAGGATCTGCAAATACCACTGATCAAAACATGAGAAATGTGTTATCACATTAACATTCATTCAGTTGCAATGGAACACATAGGTACAAGCTCTAAGCTCTCACACAGATCACAGTAGATACATGGTTTTAGCTCCATATGTATACGTGTATAATGAGGAGGACCTCATAGATGCAGACTACTGCAGAGAACAAATGCGTAATAGATAGATGAATTCTTTCGGATTGTCACAACAATTTTAAGGAGAACATTATTCCACCAGGCTGTATTTCAGATTACATTGAGGAACAGTGCAGCTCCTGGAAATGTACTTCACTTTAACAGTATCAATTCTTCAGTCCAAAGAAAATATCGTATCACAGCAATGTTAATAATTTAATAGCGCTAAGCTACTTCCACTGTGGCTACTCAAATTTGGAAAAAAATTCCCTGAGAATTCTAGGTGAAAGGGGGTGATTGTGTCAACACGCTGCTGATAAAGAATGGCAAGAGGGGAAGTGGGGTCAGAATACCACAATAATGACTTTTATCTTGTGCTATATATCAGCCATGAGCAGTAGTTTAACAACAGTTTTTAAAAATCGATAATTTATATGAAGTAATATTCATATAATTAACACACTTTGAAATAATAAGTATTTTAAAATCTGTGATTTATAAAACTCAATAAAATTAAATTTAAATGCTAGATTAAAACGCAGAATTCCCCAGAATTTTATAAAATTTCTGAAAATTCCTGAGATTTTCCAGGTGAAATGTAATTCGCTGAGAATTCCAGGTTTTCCAGAAGAATCGCCACCCTGTACTTCTTAGCAGTTTTGAGTGGTTAAAAGTAATTAAAATGAGTGTTTTTAAGTGTGAAATTCCTGGAAACTAGTACAATTATTGAAAAACTCTGGGGCAACATATTTTCAAAGTGTGCTCACAGCAGCTGAACGAAATCGTACCTCATATTACAAATAATGAATCTTCATGTTCCTACCAATGGTACGTATTCGACAAGAATTTTATGTGAAAAAGAAATTAAAACGCCACCAACAAAACATTCATTGCGTAAGGCGACAGAAAACATTGAACTGTATGATGTGTAAATTTGAAGCTGATTCCAAAAATTTTTGGATTGATCATTTACAGTCTGAACATCAAATACATGTGAAATCTGAGAACCTAGAGATCTCTAGTGGAGACAAATTTTAAAGCTGAAAGAGAAAATGGATTCGCTACATAACCCAAATTTCTCAAACACCATGCCACAAAATTTGCTGATGATTGCTGAACTTGTAAGTATGCTTGCCTTTTTTCAGGTCAGTTCATCTCCAAAGGTGAAAGGAAGTAACAAAATCAATGGAAATTGCGCTGCAGAGCTGAAAGTCATGGAAAGTGCCTTGTTAATTTTGGGTCGACTCATGTTGGACACGATCTAGACTTAAGTATCTCAATCTGAAACCACAGGAAACAGAGAGCATCGCTGCACACATCGCTATATGAATCCTGTTTCCCATTGTTCTTGACAAAGTTGATCAAAAATGCAGGATTCAAATTTAGAGACAGAGTATATCTCCCAACGATGCAGGATTTTAATAACATTGCAGCTTCTTATAATTTGGCTTCATAGTCAGTCACACATGAATGATGCAGCACCGTCGAAGATTAGGTACACAAAGTTAACCAAACTAATAATCCATGTGTACTGCTTTTATAAGCCATAGTGACCTGTACCTGGAATTAAGAAGTGAAGATTTCGTGTTACCTGCACCTGGTATTAAGACGCGAAGATTTCGTGTTACTAATAATTAACAATGCGCAAGGTGAATTATTAGCAAAATACAGTGATGTGTTGACCGTATTTTTCTACTGTATCAAGGCACAGGTCGGACAGATTTACATCAAGGTATTCATGTCAGATCTGGCAGAGTCCTACAATATTGCTTGGAACAGAATAATAATAGGTGCTCCTAAAGTGAGAGTTTTCTGCACCTGGCATGCGGATAGAACATGGAGGAACAACATGAAGAGTAAAATTCTGCACAGGGACAACAGAAATAAGGTGTTAAATCTTGTTAAGACATTAATGCAGGTGAGAGATGTTGCTATATTTGAAGAATTGCTGCAAAATGCACTCCAGAAGCATACATCTGAATTTGGTCATTATTCCAAACCCTACTATTAAAAAACGTAGTGTTGGGCATATTGTCACAGGGTGCAAGTTGAACTCAACACAAACGTGCACCTGGAGAGTACACACTAGGCTTTGAAATAAGTACATGGTAATACAATGCAAGTGAAATGAATGGACAAAGGTATACCTGCACTGATGTCATTATTAACAAGGGAGCTGTTTGATAGGCTCATTGTGATCGTGAAAGGAATGGTAAATGGTAAAGTAAAAGACATTCGCATTAGGCACAAGTCTATTTTAATGGACAACCTCATTACTAAGGTAAACAGAGGTTGGGAAGTACCTGCTTCAAGATCATCTGAACTTTACATTCTGAAAGACAATAATGCCCACGCAAGTGTAGATTAGTGTGCAGTAAATGTGAAGTATGCATTCATTGGTATTCTTAGACATGCATTGATTGCAATATTAAATATGGGTAGCGACATTCATATTATTTGCCAAATGGAAATGAAGAGCAGAGGTGATATTCCCTTGTAAAATCATCAATTGTCAGCTGCACTTGTTACTGATGCTTGGTGATGTGTCTGTGATTAATGAAAGGAAAGCAACTTTGGACCAAGTATATGTAAATACTAACTTCTGTACCCAACGAACACTGTCAGAAGAAAAGAAAAATATTGTTTGACTGTTAATGAAATGTCACCTAACCAAAAAATGGTGACATCATCGAAGGTAAAATTAAATGCAGCATGAACCCATAGCAGAAGTTCTTTCACTAGCCCAGAAAGGAGTTACAAGAGAAAACCTGTGCTACAGAGGAGGCTGTTTTCTACAAGGAAAACAGATCATCATGCCGTATCCTACAGCAATGTCTGCAGCTATGCTCTCACGATCTTGTGGTGCCAGATTCAAATGTCTGAAGCCCAATCGTGTTCAACATGAGTCGACATAAACTTAATAAAGCTCCTTCATTACTTATAAGGATTTTCATCTCCGCAGGGCACTTAAATTTGTGACTACCTACCATTTTTAGGTGTCTTATCCCTTCACCTCTGGAGATAAACTGACCCAAACGATGGCAAACTTATATACAAGTTGAGAAGTCCTCAACAAACTTAATGCCAAGGTGTTTGATGAAACTCGATTCTGTAGTGCATTCCATTTCCTCTTTCTACTTTAAAAATTCGCCTTCACTAGAGAACTCCAGATCTTCAGATTTCACACATATTTGATGAGGGGATTGGAGACGATGAATCCAATACTTTTTAGACTCAGCTTCAAATGTACACATCACACACTTCCTCTTCTGCTGCTGCATTTCGCCATGTCTGTTTTGTTGGTGGCGTTTTTAACTTTTTTTTCCGAGTAAAACTCTTTTCGCATATTTAGCACTGGTAGGAACATGAGGGTTCATTATTCGTGACATGAGATACTATTTAGTTCATCTGTTGTCGGTGCGCTTTGGAAATATGCCGCCTCAGAGTTTTCCGGTTATTGTATTTGTTTCCACAAATCTCACAAATAAATGCACTTATTTTAAATATTTTTACTACACAACACTGCTAGTACAAGCAACCACAGTAAAACACATAGACTACAGAAAGGCGGGGAACACTGCAACACAATACAAAAAGTGACGGACGAACAGATGCTTACACTGTAAAACATGGCAAACAAACAAACACACACTCTGAAAATCACTACAAAGAGCGAGGAACAAATAAAAGCTCTCGCAGTAATGCTGTCTCAATAAAATCAGGTGCCGCATGCAGTGACGACGACCGAAGACCACGCAATATGCACTACACGGCGTGGACCAAAGACTTTACCCCTCGACTGTTCCGGTTAGCATAGGGATAGGTGAGGAGGGGAGGGGGGATGGGTGGGACTTCTTTGGTGCTGTTGTCAACGTTCCCTGCCTTAAGTGCACCAACTGTGTGAGCGTGCTTTAATGTGGGTTGCAGATTTCAGGCATCCTCCAACACAGCAGTTCCCAGTTATGAGGCATGCAGGCCACCACACACCCATCAACTATTTCCTCTCGCTATGTATGCTGACCGTCCCCGCCGTCTTGTTGCCCAGTGTTGAACTTAGTGATGTTTGGAATAAGTTAGTAATTTGGGCGGCTGGTCAGAGCACTTGCGACACTGAGATAGTGACACACTGCAGAGAGCGACAGGGACAGGTGAGTTTAAACAACCAGTTCTATCAACAGTAAAAATATTAATCTTTTCTGTCGCTTTTATTTGGTGTATATTGATGGCTCGTTGTTCTCTTCCTTCCTGTGCTTCATCTTTCTATAATTCTCTAGAGGATGACTGGGTTACCACTTCAATAACAGTGTGAAATCTGGTGGGCTTTCTGCAGAATTTACAGATATATTTTCTGTCATTTCACTTCACAATGCAAAGCAATGAAACACACATAACGAGTTCTCCATCCTCACACTTCAGACTCACACAGCCAACTGCCCAAAGGAACAAAGATTTTCCTCTAACAACATGTAGCAAAGAAATTACTCTCATGTATCGATCTATTTACACAAAATAGTCTTTGGGACATTCATTTCATAAATAAAATACAATTAATTGTATGTATTCCTAGAGAAGTCAATAATCATTATTGTAATTATTTAATAAGTATTTATAGACGTTGACATTTAAACATTTTCACATAGCTTTGTAGTAGTGGATTTTTGGTTTTTGAGTCTACACCACAGTATCGTTCATTTCATATGATCCAAGATCAGGTAGAACATTTATCTCACTATTACCATTTTTATTACAGTACATAGCTTAAATTTTGAATAATCGTCATCAGTAACAGCGGCCAAAGACTTATGGCATAAGAAATCAATCCTCGCTCTGCCATCAGCCTTGTCAAAGAAGGTAGAGGAGTGGGCAGAGTTTCAGGGGACTCTCTTGCCGCTGGAGTGGGGAAACTACTTCTAAAAGGTGGAAGCATCAGCAATAAGGGAATCGAAACCACTACTTTAAGAATATAATGGGTCTCCATATGACATATGGCCTGTAATTGAAAAAAGTGTCATGATGATCTCTTCATTGGCAAAAGATTCCGGACTAGTCCACCAGCTTCGGTTCGGAGGTACATATACTAAAATTGGAGATAGTCCCTAGTCCCCCATTCATATCTCTGGGAGGGGACTACCAAGAGGGAGCGGACCATGAGAAAAAGAGTGAAAGATCAGTGAAAGGTTACCGTTCCAGTACGTGAAATCTTCTCGGGTGATCAGCCGAGTAAAGGCGTCGTCTTCTCGCAACGTTTCGAAGGGTTTCGTACCCATCATCTTCAAGCGAAGTGTCGAGATGCTGCTCTCTCTCATCTTTTGCTTTCCCCTCTTTGGGGAAGTGTGAGGGGGAGTCTGTAGCCTTTAGGCTTTTACTCCCCTGTGAAAGTGTGTGTGTGATTTTTCTGTAGTTTTTGGTGTCTGTGATTTGTGATGATTGTTGTGAGTGTGTCTGGTACTTGCCTGAGGTGGGCGAGAAGTTTGTTGTTATATGTGGAGGAACAGGATGATGGATTTGGTGTAGGGATTTTCTCTTCGACTTAGTCGTCGAAGATCGTCATAGGGCGCTTGTGCTTATCGCGGGACATGTCATACCGACCTAGGGAGTGGATGAGTGCGTTTCTGGATCTGGAAGAACCCTCATAGAAGGCCCTTGCCAGATCCTGGAAACGCTCTCTCAGGAGTGGGATTTCGGCTGCGGCGTGCAAGTCGTCTGTAGGGAATCCAAGAGGTAAGCGCAGTGCCCTTCTGAGGGCGCGGTTCTGCAGCCTCTGGAGTTTGTCCAGGTGCTGCTTCGCCGCGTATCCCCAGACAGGGCACGCATACTCCATTACTGGCCGGATCAGGGCCTGATACACATTTAATGCTAGTGGGCAGGGAAGTCAAAGAGGCTGTAGAAATTCGGTTGAACAGCAACCTGATCAATCGAGACACTGGTTTCCAACTTAGTACAGCTTGGAATCCCGCAATAACTAAAATTAGAAGAGAACGCTCCGGCACGAAGACGGTAGCGGTCAAAGACGTAGTAGGAACCGGCAGGGACTAGACGCCCGGTCCGCGCCGCGAACCCCCCACCACTGGCGCGGCGGCCGATTCCGCAGGTACCTGATTGGTCGGCGCCCGGGATCAGTCACTGGTCCAGGAGCCTTTATAGGACCGCGCAACACAGCATCTCGACACTTCGCTTGAAGATGATGGGTACGAAACCCTTCGAAACGTTGCGAGAAGACGACGCCTTTACTCGGCTGATCACCCGAGAAGATTTCACGAATGGAATACGCCGAGAAAGTCTCAAATCACATTTACCGTTCCAGTAGTCGTGGCAAGCTGGAACTTGGTAGGGAAGCTAGAAAGCCTAGAAAGGGGAATGCACAGGCTCAATCTAGATACGGAGAGCGGGTGTGAAGTGAAATGGAAAGAAGGCAAGGGTTTCTGCTCAGATGAGTGTAGTGTAGTATCAACAGCAGCAGAAAATGGCATAACTCCAGTAGAATTCATTATAAATAGGAAGGTAGGGCAGAGAGTGAGCTGCGTGGAACAGTTAAATGACAGGGCTGTTCTAATCAGAATCGACAACAAACCAACACCGACAACAATAGTTCAGCTATACGTGCTGACGTCACAAGCAAAAGACGAAGAGATAGAGAAACTATATGAGGATGTTGAATGGGTAATTCAGAACATAAAGAGATGGAAATCTGATAGTCATGAAGGACTGGAATGTGGTTGTAGGGGAAACAGCAGAAGAAACTCTTTATGGGAGAATATCATCTTTATAGTAGCATGTACCATGGACCATGGACCTTGCCGTTGTTGGGGAGGCTTGCGTACCTCAACGATACAGATAGCCGTACCGTAGTTGCAACCACAACGGAGGGGTATCTGTTGAGAGGCCAGACAAACGTGTGGTTCCTGAAGAGGGGCAGCAGCCTTTTCAGTAGTTGCAGGGGCAACAGTCTGGATGATTGATCTGGCCTTGTAACACTAACCAAAATGGCCTTGCTGTTCCGGTACTGCAAACGGCTGAAAGCAAGGGGAAACTACAGCAGTAATTTTTCCCGAGGGCGTGCAGCTTTACTGTATGATTAATAATGATGATGGAGTCCTCTTGGGTAAAATATTCCGGAGGTAAAATAGTCCCCCATTCGGATCTCTGGGCAGGGACTACTCAAGAGGACGTCATTATCAGGAGAAAGAAAACTGGCGTTCTACGGATCGGAGTGTGGAATGTCAGATCCCTTAATCGTGCAGGTAGGTTAGAAAATTTAAAAAGGGAAATGGATAGGTTAAAGTTAGATATGATGGGAATTAGTGAAGCTCGGTGTCAGGAGGAACAAGACTTTTGGTCAGGTGAATACAGGGTTATAAATACAAAATCAAATAAGGGTAATGCAGGAGTAGGTTTAATACAGAGCTATTACAAATGATTGAAGCGATTTCATAAATTCACTGTAGCTCCATTCATTGACATATGGTCACGACACACTACAGATACGTAGAAAAACTCATAAAGTTTTGTTCGGCTGAAGCCGCACTTCAGGTTTCTGCCGCCAGAGCGCTCGAGAGCGCAGTGAGACAAAATGGCGACAGGAGCCGAGAAAGCGTATGTCGTGCTTGAAATACACTCACATCAGTCAGTCATAACAGTGCAACAACACTTCAGGACGAAGTTCAACAAAGATCCACCAACTGCTAACTCCATTCGACGATGGTATGCGCAGTTTAAAGCTTCTGGATGCCTCTGTAAGGGGAAATCAACGGGTCGGCCTGCAGTGAGCGAAGGAACGGTTGAACGCGTGCGGGCAAGTTTCACGCGTACCCCGCGGAAGTCGACGAATAAAGCAAGCAGGGAGCTAAACGTACCACAGCCGACGGCTTGGAAAATCTTACGGAAAAGGCTAAAGCAGAAGCCTTACTGCTTACAATTGCTACAAGCCCTGACACCAGATGACAAAGTCAAACGCTTTGAATTTTCGTCGCGGTTGCAACAGCTCATGGAAGAGGATGCGTTCAGTGCGAAACTTGTTTTCAGTGATGAAGCAACATTTGTTCTTAATGGTGAAGTGAACAGACACAATGTGCGAATCTGGGTGGTAGAGAATCCTCACGCATTCGTGCAGCAAATTCGCAATTCACCAAAAGTTAACGTGTTTTGTGCAATCTCACAGTTTAAAGTTTACGGCCCCTTTTTCTTCTGCGAAAAAAACGTTATAGGATACGTGTATCTGGGCACATATCGAACATTTGTGAATGCCTAAAAAAACTTTTTGAGTTTTTGTATGTGTGTGCAAAGCATTGTGAAAATATCTCAAATAATAAAGTTATTATAGAGCTGTGAAATCGCGTCAATCATTTGTAATAACCTTGTAATGAATAAAAAAATAGGAGTACGGGTAAGATACTACAAACAGCATAGTGAACGCATTATTGTGGCCAAGACAGACACGAAGCTCACACCTACTACTGTAGTACAAGTTTATATGCCAACTAGCTCCGCAGGTGACGAAGCGATTGATGAAATGTATGATGAGATAAAAGAAATTATTCAGGTAGTGAAGGGAGACGAAAATTTAATAGTCATGGGTGACTGGAATTCGGGAGTAGGAAAAGGGAGAGAAGGAAACATAGTAGGTGAATATGAATTGGGGCTACCAAATGAAAGAGGAAGCCGCCTGGTAGAATTCTGCGCAGAGCATAACTTAATCATAGCTAACACTTGGTTCAAGAATCATGAATGAAGGTTGTATACATGGAAGAACCCTGGAGATACTAAAAGGTATCAGATAGATTATTTAACGGTAAGACAGAGATTTAGGAACCAGGTTTTAAATTGTAAGACATTTCCAGGGGCAGATGTGGACTCTGACCACAATCTATTGGTTATGAGCTGTAGATTAAAACTGAAGAAACTGAAAAAAGGTGGGAAATTAAGGAGATGCGACCTGAATAAACAGAAAGAACCAGAGGTTGTACAGAGTTTCAGGGAGAGCATAAGGGAACAATTGACAGGAATGGGGAAAAAGAAATACAGTAGAAGAAGAATGGGTAGCTTTGAGGGATGCAATAGTGAAGACAGCAGAGGATCAAATAGGTAAAAAGACGAGGGCTAGTACAAACCCTTGGGTAACAGAAGAAATATTGAATTTAATTGATGAAAGGAGAGAATATAAAAATGCAGTAAATGAAGCAGGCAAAAAGGAATACAAACGTCTCAAAAATGGGATCGACAGGAAGTGCAAAATGGATAAGCAGGCATGGCTAGAGGACAAATGTAAGGATGTAGAGGCTCATCTCACTAGGGGTAAGATAGATACAGGAAAATTAAAGAGACCTTTGGAGAAAGGAGAACCACTTGCATGAATATCAAGAGCTCAGATGGAAACACAGTTCTAAGCAAAGAAGGGAAAGCAGAAGGGTGGAAGGAGTATATAGAGGGTCTATACAACGGCTATGTACTTGAGGACAATATTATGGAAATGAAAGAGGATGTAGATGAAGATGAAATGGGCGATATGATATTGCGTGAAGAGTTTGACAAAGCACTGAAAGACCTGAGTCGAAACAAGGCCCCCGGAGTAGACAGCATTCCATTAGAACTACTGACAGCCTTAGGAGAGCCAGTCCTGACAAAACTCTACCATCTGGTGAGCAAGATGTATGAGACGGGTGAAATACCCTCAGACTTCAAGAAGAATATAATAATTCCAATCCCAAAGAAAGCAGATGTTGACAGATGTGAAAATTACCGAACTATCAGTTTAATAAGTCACAGCTGCAAAATACTAACACGAATTCTTTACAGACGAATGGAAAAACAGGCAGAAGCCGACCTCGGCAAAGATCAGTTTGGATTCCGTAGAAATGTTGGAACACGTGAGACAATACTAACCCTACGACTTATCTTAGAAGAAAGATTAAGGAAAGGCAAACCTAGGTTTCTAGCATTTGTAGACTTAGAGAAAGCTTTTGACAATGTTGATTGGAATACACTCTTTCAAATTATGAAGGTGGCAGGGGTAAAATACAGGGAGCGAAAGGCTATTTACAATTTGTACAGAAAGCAGATGGGAGTCATACGAGTCGAGGGGTATGAAAGGGAAGCAGTGGTTGGGAAGGGAGTGAGACAGGGTTGTAGCCTATCCCCGATGTTATTCAATCTGTATATTGAGCAAGCAATAAAGGAAACAAAGGAAAAGTTCGGAGTAGGTATTAAAATCCATGGAGGAGAAATAAAAACTTTGAGGTTCGCTGATGACATTGTAATTCTGTCAGAGACAGCAAAGGACTTGGAAGAGCAGTTGAACGGAATGGACAGTGTCTTGAAAGGAGGGTATAAGATGAACATCAACAAAAGCAAAACGAGGATAATGGAATGTAGTCGAATTAAGTCGGGTGATGTTGAGGGTATTAGATTAGGAAATGAGACACTTAAAGTAGTAAAGGAGTTTTGCTATTTGGGGAGCAAAATAACTGATGATGGTCGAAGTAGAGAGGATATAAACTGTAGACTGGCAATGGCAAGGAAAGCGTTTCTGAAGAAGAAAAATTTGTTAACATCGAGTATAGATTTAAATGTCAGGAAGTCGTTTCTGAAAGTATTTGTATGGAGTGTAACCATGTGTGGAAGTGAAACGTGGACGATAAATAGTTTAGACAAGAAGAGAATAGAAGCTTTCGAAATGTGGTGCTACATAAGAATGCTGAAGATTAGATGGGTAGATCACATAACTAATGAGGAGGTATTGAATAGAATTGGGGAGAAGAGGATCGGTTGGTAGGACATGTTCTGAGACATCGAGGGATCATCAATTTAGTATTGGAGGGCAGGGTGGAGGGTAAAAATCGTGGAGGGAGACCAAGAGATGAATACACTAAGCAGATTCAGAAGGATATAGGCTGTAGTAGGTACTGGGAGATGAAGAAGCTTGCACAGGATAGAGTAGCATGGAGAGCTGCATCAAACCAGTCTCAGGACTGAAGACCACAACAACAACAACAGTAGCAACGAGAGAAGAGAAAGAATGAATTCTGCAATGAATGCCTGTTCAAGGAGTTCAACGAGTATCAGACAGCTATGCAGTCATTCGCCTCTATTATTTAATCTGTACATTGAAGAAGCAATGACAGAAATAAAAGAAACATTCAAAAGCGGGATTAAAATTCAGGGCGAAGAGATATAAATGTTAAGATTCGCTGATGACACTGCTATCCACAGTGAAGGTGAAGAAGAATTACAGGATGTGTTGAATGGAATGAACAATGTAATGAATGCTTCGCATGGATTCAGAGTAATCTGGAAAGAGAGGAAAGTAATAAGAAGTAGCAGACATGAGATTAGCGAGAAATTTTTTTTTGAGTGATCAGTCTCCTGACTGGTTTGATGCAGCCCACCAAGAATTCCTCTCCTGTACCAACGTCTTCATCTCAGAGTAGCACTTACAACCTACGTCCTCAATTATCTACTGGATGTATTCCAATGTCTGTCTTCCTCTACAATTTTTGGCCCGTACAGCTCTCTACTACCATGGAAGTCATTTCCTGATGTCTTAACAGATGTCGTATCATCCTGTCCCTTCTCCTTGTCAATGTTTTCCACATATTCCTTTCCTCTCTGATTCTGCGCAAAATATCCTCATTCCTTAGCTTATCAGTCAACCTGATTTTCAACATTCGTCTATAGCACCACATCTCAGATGCTTCGATTCTCTTCTTTTCCACAGTCCATGTTTCACTACCATCCAATGCTGTGCTCCAGACACACATTCTCAGAAATTTATTCATCATATTAGGGCCTATGTAAGTTGCTTGCTGTTTTCGTTTCTGCTACTTCTCACTATTTTCGTCTTTCTTCGATTTACGCTCCGTCCATATTCTGATTCAGGAGATCACGAAATTCTTCTTCACTTTCAGTCAGGATAGCAATGTCATCAGCGAATCGTATCATCGATATCGTTTCATCTCGAATTTTAGTTCCACTCCTGAACCTCTCTTTTATTTCCATCACCGCTTCTTCGATGTACAGATTGATCAGTAGAGGCGAAAAACTACATTCCTCTCTTAAACCATTTTTAATCCGAGCAGTTCGTTCTTGGTAGTCCAATCCAGTTATTCCCTTTTGGATCTAGCATATATTGTATATTACTCATCTCTCCCTATAGACTACCCCTACTTTTTTCAGAATTTCGAACTTCTTGCACCATTTTAGACTGTCGAACACTTTTTCCAGGTCGGTGAGTCCTGTTTTTCTTTAGTCGTACTTCCATTATCAACCGCAATGTCAAAATTGCCTCTCTGGTACCTTTACCTTTCCTAAAGCGAAACTGAACGTCATTTAGGACGTTCTCAACGTTCTTTTCCATTCTTCTGTATATTATTCTTGTAAGCGACTTGGATGCGTGAACTGTTAAGTTGATTGTGCGATAATTCTCGCCCATGTCAGCTCTCGCAGATTTCGGAATTGTATGGATGATATTTTTCCAGACGTTAGATGGTATGTCGCCAGACTTATACATTCTACACACCAACGTGAACAGTCGTTTTGTTGCCACTTCCACCAATGATAGAGTTTTGTCCATCCCTTCTGCCTTATTTGATCTTATGTCCTCCAGAGCTCTCTTAAGTTCTAATAATGGATCTCCTATCTCTTCCAAATCGACTCCTGTATCTTCTTCTATCACGTCAGACAAATCTTTCCCCTCACGGAGACCTTCAATGTAATCTTTTCACGTATCACCTCTCGCCTCTGCATTTAACAGTGGAATTCCTATTGCACTTTTGCTTTTAATTTGACTTTCCTGTTCGCTGAGTATATCCTTCCAACAATCATTTTTCATGCAGCCATTTCATCTCAGCTTCCCTGCACTTCTTGTTTATTTCGTTCCTCAGCAACATGCATTTCCATATTCCTGAATTTTCCTGAACGTTTTTGTATTTCCTTCTTTCGTTGATCAACTGAAGTATTTCTTCTGTTAACCACGGTTTCATCGCAGTTAACTTCTTTGACCTTTGTTTTTCTTTCCAACTTCTGTGACTGTTCTTTTTAGAGGTGGTCAATGCTTTTCAACTGTAGTGCCTACTGAGCTTATCTTTATTGCTGTATCTACAGTCTTAGAGAACTTCAAGAGTATCTCGTCATTCCTTAGTACTTCCGTATCACACTCCTTTGCATATTGATTCTTCCTGACTTATGTATTAAACTTAGCCTACTCTTCATCACTACTTCATTGTGATCTGAGTCTACATCTGCTCCTCGGTATGCCTTAAATCCAGTATCTGATTTTGGAATATCTATCTGACGATGATGTACTCTAATTGAAATCTTCCCGTACCACGCGGCCTTTTCCAAGTATACCTCCTCCTCTTGTGATTCTTGAATAAAATATTCTTTATTACTAGCTGAAATTTATTACAGAACACAATTTGTCTTTCTCATTCCGCGTTCCAATCCCATATTCTCCTGTAACCTTTTCTTCTACACCTTCCTCTAAACTGTGTTCCAGTCCCCCATGATTATTAGATTTTCATCAAAATAGGTGAAGTTAGAGTTCTGCTACCTTGAAGGCAAAATAAGAGAAGGCAGACGAAGCAAGGACATAAAATGCAGACTAGCACAGGCGAAGAATGCATTCCTTACCAAGATAAATCTGTTGGTTTTAAACATAGGCCTTAACCTGAAGAAGAATTTTATGAGAAAGTATGTTTCGAGCACAGGTGTGTATGAAAGTGAATCATGGCAGTGAGAAAACCAGAAAAGATGAGAATCGAAGCATTTGAGATGTGGAGTTACAAATGAAGGTTGAAAATCAGATGGACTGGTAAGACAAGTAATGACGAGGTTCTCCATAGACTCGGTGAAGAAAGGAACATCTGGAAAACACTGAAAAGAAGAAGGGACAGAATGACAGGACGTGTGTTAAGGCATCAGGTATTAATCCCCATGGTCTTAGAGGGAACTGCAGAGAACAAAAAGGGAAGGCAAAGATTTCGATACATCCAACAAGTAAATGAGGGCGTAGGGCGCAAATACTGCTCTGAAACGAAAAGGTTGGGGCGGGATAGGAAATCAAGCCGAGCCGCATCAAACAAGGCGGAAGATTAATGGCCCAAAGAAACGTTTACTTCAAATTTGTCAACGATTTATATGATATAACATTGCAGACTCCTAACTAAGGTGCGAGCATATGTGATTGGTTCCCAAGTATGTGAGTGGCTCGAAGACTTCGTAAGTAATAGAACCCAGTACGTTGTCTTCGATGGTGAGTATTCATCGGAAGTGAGGGTATCATCTGGAGTGCCCCAGGGAAGTGTGGTAGATCCGCTGTTGTTTTCTATCTACATAAATGATCTTTTGGATAGGGTGGATAGCAATTTGCGGTTGTTTGCTGATGATGCTGTGGTGTACGGGAAGGTGTCGTCCTTGAGTGACTGTAGCAGGATACAAGATGACTTGGACAGGATTTGTGATTGGTGTAAAGAATGGCAGCTAACTCTAAATATAGATAAAAAATCAGTGCAGATGAATAGGAAAAAGAATCCTGTAATATTTGAATACTCCATTAGTAGTGTAGCGCTTGACACAGTCACGTCGATTAAATATTTGGGCGTAACATTGCAGAGTGATATGAAGTGAGACAAGCATGTAATGGCAGTTGTGGGGAAGGCGGATAGTCGTCTTCGGTTTATTGGTAGAATTTTGGGAAGATGTGGTTCATCTGTATAGGAGACCGCTTATAAAACACTAATACGACCTATTCTTGAGTACTGCTAGAACGGTTGGCATCCATATCAGGTCGGATTGAGGGAGGACATAGAAGCAATTCAGAGGCAGGCTGCTAGACTTGTTACTGGTAGGTTTGATCATCATGCGAGTGTTACGGAAATGCTTCAGAAACTCGGGTGGGAGTCTCTAGAGGAAATGAGGCGTTCTTTTCGTGAATCGCTACTGAGGAAATTTGGAGAACCAGCATTTGAGGCTGACTGCATTGCAATACTACTGCGGCCAACTTACATTTCGCGGAAAGACCACAAAGATAAGATAAGAGAGATTAAGGCTCGTACAGAGGCATATAGGCAGTCATTTTTCCCTCGTTCTGTTTGGGAGTGGAACAGGGAGAGAAGATGCTAGTTGTGGTACGAGGTACCCTCCGCTACGCACCGTATGGTGGATTGCGGAGTATGTATGTAGATGTAGATGCCTACAAACGATGTTTGCGTCGTCTTGGTTTTCCACAGTTACAATGTAAAATATTTGTTATCGCAGTTGATTAATAAGAAAGTCAGCTTACATACTCCGAATGCGTTAACATACACGTGATCTTTTGGTTTTGAATAAGTCCACGCGATCGGAAGGTCTTTTAAGGAGTGTTCTTCAGCTGCATATAACGACACCGAAGAAATACTTTAGCTGTTTGGAAGGTGATCCTAAGGATCTTTACAGACGTATCCTCTTATACGCATATAAGAGAGTATTATGATACCTCCGGTCGGAGATAGGTCTGGTAACATACCATTAGTTTTAGTCGTGCCTGAAGACACTGACTCAGGTTTCTAGTTCTTACAAACATACTACGAGTACTTTTAATCTACATGGTTGCTCTGCAGTTTACATTTAAATGTTTGGCCGAAGGTATTGACATGCTCCACGTCTCATGTGTCAATTATCTCGATAAAGAATTTTTCGGTTACCTTTGTTTATAGTTTTTTTATTTGCTTTTGCATGTGTAGCAACCCACTGACAAAATGATCGTGAAGTTGATTCGTAGCTACAGACTTTGTCACCAGTGCATCTTCTGCTGTGTTGACCGAAATGTCATTCTAGAAAAACCATCTTCTACTAAATGACACCCATTTCCCCTTTTTAAGAGATGCATATATTGTATCTCGTGAAATGTAGAATACTTCAGTTACAAATCGTGTAGAAAATTTTATGTGGACAGTGCTGGTTTTTATGAGTTTATCAATATCCTTTTAGGTCTAGTTAACGAATGCTGACTTCATTTAACTTGGCGTCACCATTGTTGATAGGATTTTCTAGATTAGATGGCCTGCAGCCCACTTCCGAGCCAGAAAGGCGGCGGCACAGAGTACGAGGGAGTACCAAAAAACCGGAGTTAATTTTTTAAAAGCTACATATTTTCAAACCGTTTACAAAACAACCTTATCCCCTCAAAATACTCCCCATTACTTCTAATGCATTTGTCCCAACAGCGCTTCCACTGTTCGAAACATTTTTGTCGTCATCTTTAGAAATGGCTGACAGCTCTTCCCACGTTTTTTCCTTGACTTCTTCAGTGTTGACAAATCGGTGTCTTCTCATGCCCCCTTTCAAGCGAAAAAATAAAAGTCGCACGGGGCCAGATCAGGCGAATAAGGTGCGTGTGGCAGGTGCGTTGTCGTGGTGGAAGAACCAGTCTCCTGTCTGCCACAAATCGTCTTGTTTTTCACGGATACTGTTGCGTAATCTTCCAACAACTTCCAGATAAAAGGTTTGATTGACGATCTGGCCTGGACAAACTTTCAACATTTTCCTCGATTTGACGTCCAGAACGAGGTTTGTCGTCAGTCGACATTTTGCCATGTTTGAATCGAGTAAACCACTCGTACACTTGAGCTTTGCCCATCGCGTCACCTTGGCAAGCTGTTTTCAACATTGAAACAGTTTCAGCAACATTTTTTACCGAATAGAAAACAAAATTTCACAGCTGCACGTTGTTCAGTTAAACTTGGCATCATAAAAAACGAAACAAGGACGAAACAGTGCTAGTAAAAACTATCACTGCAGATGAAGAGAACAAGCCAGGTCGACAAAACAGGCGGCACTGAACTGTCTATGAGTTCCGCTATACGCACGTAACGGCAAAAATGTGTGCTACACAAGCTCCGTCCACGGCAATGTTATTCCAGATTTTTTGGGTACCCCATCGTAATCGCGCAGGGAGCAGGTGCCGCAAAGCCAGGTGTCGCAGCGCGCAGAAAGACTGTCCTTGTCGCCCTGTCTCGCAGAAACGCTGCGTCCACACAAACTCAAGTACATGCACAAAAGAAACAAAAATCCCGCGTACAAAATGCGGGTCGAAACTAACTACAGTACTTACTAACGCGAAAACACTGACCAAGGTCATGGCCAACATTCGTCGATTAGAGAAAGGCATCCGGCAACACATCACTTTCCCCAAAGTGATATGTCACACCACAGTTCATAGAACCTCTTTCAGTCTATTTCTTGACCATTCTACTCTCGAACAGCTCACGGCAGAAACGAACAGCTAAATCTTTACGTACGAACTCCGATCTCTCTTGCTTTATTACGATGGTCATTTCTGTCCAAGTAGGCGCGAGTCAACAAAATATTTTGGGAACCGGAGTAAAGAGCTGGTGACTGTAACATCATGAAGACATCTCGTCTCAAAGAAAAACGCGTTTGTTGTAATGATTGGCTTCCCAGCTCACTCATCTAAGGGGCAGTCAAATGAAAACGAGGCAGCCACAAGAAAAGTAAGTAAACTGTTAGTTATTTCGAAAGTGATGAACATAAATATTAACACATTTATCCCACTGTGAAACAAGATGGTCAGCGCCTTTATGGAAAAATGTTTCCACTCGATTACATGAAAATGATTGTACTCAGGCTTGCACCTCTACGTCCGAAGCAAAACGACGGCGAAGAATATCTTTCTTCAGGGCTCCAGAAATGGGGAAATCGCGTGGGGAGAGATAAAGACTGTAACGAAAATGTGTAAGGACTTCCCAGTGAAAATTCTGCAGCGTAATCGCAACAGCCTTGGCAACCTTAATACACTCCTGGAAATGGAAAAAAGAACACATTGACACCGATGTGTCAGACCCACCATACTTGCTCCGGACACTGCGAGAGGGCTGTACAAGCAATGATCACACGCACGGCACAGCGGACACACCAGGAACCGCGGTGTTGGCCGTCGAATGGCGCTAGCTGCGCAGCATTTGTGCACCGCCGCCGTCAGTGTCAGCCAGTTTGCCGTGGCATACGGAGCTACATCGCAGTCTTTAACACTGGTAGCATGCCGCGACAGCGTGGACGTGAACCGTATGTGCAGTTGACGGACTTTGAGCGAGGGCGTATAGTGGGCATGCGGGAGGCCGGGTGGACGTACCGCCGAATTGTTCAACACGTGGGGCGTGAGGTCTCCACAGTACATCGATGTTGTCGCCAGTGGTCGGCGGAAGGTGCACGTGCCCGTCGACCTGGGACCGGACCGCAGCGACGCACGGATGCACGCCAAGACCGTAGGATCCTACGCAGTGCCGTAGGGGACCGCACCGCCACTTCCCAGCAAATTAGGGACACTGTTGCTCCTGGGGTATCGGCATCGGCGAGGACCATTCGCAACCGTCTCCATGAAGCTAGGTTACGGTCCCGCACACCGTTAGGCCGTCTTCCGCTCACGCTCCAACATCGTGCAGCCCGCCTCCAGTGGTGTCGCGACAGGCGTGAATGGAGGGACGAATGGAGACGTGTCGTCTTCAGCGATGAGAGTCGCTTCTGCCTTGGTGCCAATGATGGTCGTATGCGTGTTTGGCGCCGTGCAGGTGAGCGCCACAATCAGGACTGCATACGACCGAGGCACACAGGGCCAACACCCGGCATCATGGTGTGGGGAGCGATCTCCTACACTGGCCGTACACCACTGGTGATCGTCGAGGGGACACTGAATAGTGCACGGTACATCCAAACCGTCATCGAACCCATCGTTCTACCATTCCTAGACCGGCAAGGGAACTTGCTGTTCCAACAGGACAATGCACGTCCGCATGTATCCCGTGCCACCCAACGTGCTCTAGAAGGTGTAAGTCAACTAGCCTGACCAGCAAGATCTCCGGATCTGTCCCCCATTGAGCATGTTTGGGACTGGATGAAGCGTCGTCTCACGCGGTCTGCACGTCCAGCACGAACGCTGGTCCAACTGAGGCGCCAGGTGGAAATGGCATGGCAAGCCGTTCCACAGGACTACATCCAGCATCTCTACGATCGTCTCCATGGGAGAATAGCAGCCTGCATTGCTGCGAATGGTGGATATACACTGTACTAGTGCCTACATTGTGCATGCTCTGTTGCCTGTGTCTATGTGTCTGTGGTTCTGTCAGTGTGATCATGTGATGTATCTGACCCCAGGAATGTGTCAATAAAGTTTCCCCTTCCTGGGACAATGAATTCACGGTGTTCTTATTTCAACTTCCAGGAGTGTGTATGGGCCCGCTCACATGTCGCCAAGATTGACTTCGTAGACAGAGCAAGAGCAGAGGAGCCACCAGCAAGCGCCCCGGGGCGAAAACCTCGGACAAAATTACTTGCTGGTAGGAGGAGGAGGGGAGGGGGGGGGGGTCAGAAGCAGATGCTGGACACATACCTACGCCTGGATGCGGTCCTCGTACAGAGCGCCAGGTAGGAGGGAGGGAGGGGGCAGGCGATATAAGCTCCACAGCGCGGTGAATAAACACTCGAACTCGTTTCGAATTCTTCAAAAATTTTCGATGTAATAGATCCACTTTAAGTGATTTATATTTGCAATTCCTAGGTTTTTAGTTGAATTGACAACCAGTTTTCTACTACTCAAGTGGACGACCTCACGCCTTTTATTGTTTAGGGTCAACTGCTCCTTTCCGCATCATGGAGACATCCTCTCTAAATAGTTTTACAATTTGTTTTGACCTCCACTGGACGATAAACGATATCACCATCTGCAAATAATTTAAGGGGATCTCTCAGTCTCCTAAATAGTTTATATGCAAAGGGTGTTCAAAATGTTTTGCACAGTCGTCTCCATTTTTTTTTTTATTTTTGGAGGAGGAGAATGAAATTTTTTGTGAACATACTTGGAACATTTAGCTATAAGATCGTATATAAAAGTATTTTCTTTTATTTACAAGGTGAGCCATAATGGACCGTGAAGTAGATGTCAGGTTGCGACAATGGTCGGTGATGGAGTTCCTTTTCAAGAACTGCGATGACTCTGCCACATCGATTCACAGGAAGTTGCTCCTTGTTTACGGGGAGGACACAGTGGATTGCAGCAGTATCCAGCAGTGGTTGCGGAGGTTTAAAGAAGGTGATTTCTCTCTACTGGACAATCCACGATGCGGCAGACCATAGACGGCAGTGAGTGATGTGAATGAGACTATTGGTCAAATCATCCAACGTGACAAATGTGTGACGACACGACAGCTTGCTGAAATGTCTCGTTTGCCATTGGGTAGTGTGGTATCACTGGTACAGTCACTAGGATCCAGAAAAACCTGTGCACGTTGGGTGCCTAGATTATTGACAAGATAAATTAAAACGAAGAGGAAGAATGTGTGCGAGGGTCTCATGAAGACCTTTACTGAAGAGTGCAAACAGTGTTTTTACGGCGTCATTACCCAGGATGAAACATGGTTGTTTTTGTCCGAACCTGAGAGCAAAACCCAGTCCATGGAATGGCGTCATCCGGATTCACCTCGGAAATAGAAACTTAGACTTTCAGGAACAGCAGGCCGAAAGGTGATAGCCTCCTTCTTCTGGGATCAGTATGGTGTCATTTTCATTGACTTTTTGGAACCTGGCTCCACAGTTAACCGAGATCGTTACTGTTTGTCATTGGACAAGCTGCGACGTGCCATCAAGATCCACAGACCACAATTTCAGGGTCAGCTCATCAGACTACACCATGACAATGTCAAACCCCATACAGCCCTTACGACGCAGGAAAAAATCAGCAAAATGGATTGGAAAATCGTTCCTCATCCTCCCTACAGTCCGGATTTGGCTCCGTCTCAATGTTATCTTTTTGGTTGTCTGAAGACCCACCTGCGCGGAAAACATTTGATAGTGAGAAAGAAATTCTTCCAATCCATCTGTGGCATACAGCAAACCAGTGGTTAACAGTATTGGTTAAAAACGGTCTTAGTTGCAATTTAATTTTTATTTTTCAACTACGCGTTTCGCCTTATTTAGGCATCTTTAGGTTGATCTTAATTTAGTATTTCTTAGAACGATCCTTTAGACAGTCTAGGCAAAGGGCATCGTCGAATATATCAGGCCAACATCGCCTTCGTTAAACTCAGTAAAACTTTTCTAGATGGACGTGACTCCAAGGCCTGCGTAACGCGTCCCCGTTCAAAAGAGCGAATAACAGAATAAGATGAGGCTCAAGTAGTAAGCATTACGCCCCTTTCTTTTCCTTTCCCTCCTCCTCTCTCTACCTTCGATTTACATATAATGTATCACAGCTACGGATTCGATGTGTTGTCGGTTCTTTCGAACATGCCCGAAAGAACGGACACCACACATTCATATAATAACTTATTTAGGTCCCTTCGTAGATGTTATTGTCTCATCACCCTGAAACGCAAAACAGTTTTCTTGAACTTCCACCCAGGGTCACTCCTAACTCGTGTAGCATAACTTTCGGGTAACCGGATACAGCAGTGCTACATTGCCCGAGCAATGGGCTGGAGCGTCATGTGGCTGATGACATGCCCTGCCCACTCGTGTACTAGTTGCCGAACAACGCTGCAGGCAGTGATTGCATCATACCTGGAACACCATACATGCAGGGTTTTAAAGTAATTGCATCAAAAGCTTAGGGTTGACAGACCGCGTCATGGGGAACAACTTTCGTTAGGGACAAAATATTCGTTGACTCTTCCCAGGGACGATAGACATTTTTTTATCGAATTCACCAGCCCTGAGATGACGAAATTTCACAGAGATAACAGCGTATACTAAACAGGTGTGCTGCATATTACATGTCCGAGTGAACTGACAGAAATTTTCGACAAGAAAAACTTAAGGTGGGTCTCTAAGCGGAGAACGTTATTTTAGAAGTCGAGCTGTTTTGTATAGGGAAGTTCGGTTCTTTAAAGAATCGTAGGGGGGGGGGGGATGTTATTAGTTAGTATCTAAATTAAGATTTTTCGTAACAATGAACTCTATTTCCACAGTTTATGGAGAGAGAAAAAGTTCTTATGGCTTTGAATGTTGCGGCCTACCTGCCCTACGCGTATTCTGTCCGGATACAATAATCATGATAGAAGGTTGTATACATGGAAGAACCCTGGAGATACTAAAAGGTATCAGATAGATTATATAATGGTAAGACAGAGATTTAGGAACCAGGTTTTAAATTGTAAGACATTTCCAGGGGCAGATGTGGACTCTGACCACAATCTATTGGTTATGACCTGTAGATTAAAACTGAAGAAACTGCAAAAGGGTGGGAATTTAAGGAGATGGGACCTGGATAAACTGAAAGAACCAGAGGTTGTACAGAGTTTCAGGAAGAGCATAAGGGAACAATTGACAGGAATGGGGGAAAGAAATACAGTAGAAGAAGAATGGGTAGCTTTGAGAGATGAAGTAGTGAAGGTAGCAGAGGATCAAGTAGGTAAAAAGACGAGGGCTAGTAGAAATCCTTGGGTAACAGAAGAAATATTGAATTTAATTGATGAAAGGAGAATATATAAAAATGCAGTAAATGAAGCAGGCAAAAAGGATTACAAACGTCTCAAAAATGAGATCGACAGGAAGTGCAAAATAGCTAAGCAGGGATGGCTAGAGGACAAATGCAAGGATGTAGAGGCTTATCTCAATAGGGGTAAGATAGATACTGCCTACAGGAAAATTAAAGAGACCTTTGGAGATAAGAGAACCACTTGTATGAACATCAAGAGCTCAGATGGAAACCCAGTTCTAAGCAAAGAAGGGAAGGCAGAAAGGTGGAAGGAGTATATAGAGGGTCTATACAAGGGCGATGTACTTGAGAACAATATTATGGAAATGGAAGAGGATGTAGATGAAGATGAAATGGGAGATACGATACTGCGTGAAGAGTTTGACAGAGCACTGAAAGACCTGAGTCGAAACAAGGCCCCTGGAGTAGACAACATTCCATTGGAACTACTGACGGCCTTGGGAGAGCCAGTCCTGACAAAACTCTACCATCTGGTGAGCAAGATGTATGAAACAGGTGAAATACCCTCAGACTTCAAGAAGAATATAATAATTCCAATCCCCAAGAAAGCCGGTGTTGACAGATGTGAAAATTACCGAACAATCAATTTAATAAGCCACAGCTGCAAAATACTAACACGAATTCTTTACAGACGAATGGAAAAACTAGTAGAAGCCGACATCGGGGAAGATCAGTTTGGATTCCGTAGAAATACTGGAACGCGTGAGGCAATACTGACCTTACGACTTATCTTAGAAGAAAGATTAAGGAAAGGCAAATCTACGTTTCTAGCATTTGTAGACTTACAGAAAGCTTTTGACAATGTTGACTGGAATACTCGCTTTCAAATTCTAAAGGTGGCAGGGGTAAAATACAGGGAGCGAAAGGCTATTTACAATTTGTACAGAAACCAGATGGCAGTTATAAGAGTCGAGGGACATGAAAGGGGAGCAGTGGTTGGGAAGGGAGTAAGACAGGGTTGTAGCCTTTCCCCGATGTTATTCAATCTGTATATTGAGCAAGCAGTAAAGGAAACAAAAGAAAAATTCGGAGTAGGTATTAAAATCCATGGAGAAGAAATAAAAACTTTGAGGTTCGCCGATGACATTGTAATTCTGTCAGAGACAGCAAAGGACTTGGAAGAGCAGTTGAACGGAATGGACAGTGTCTTGAAAGGAGGATATAAGATGAACATCAACAAAAGCAAAACGAGGATAATGGAATGTAGTCGAATTAAGTCGGGTGATGTTGAGGGTATTAGATTAGGAAATGAGACACTTAAAGTAGTAAAGGAGTTTTGCTATTTGGGGAGCAAAATAACTGATGATGGTCGAAGTAGAGAGGATATAAAATGTAGACTGGCAATGGCAAGGAAATCGTTTCTGAAGAAGAGAAATTTGTTAACATCGAGTATAGATTTAAGTGTCAGGAAGTCATTTCTGAAAGTATTTGTATGGAGTGTAGCCATGTATGGAAGCGAAACATGGACGATAAATAGTTTGGACAAGAAGAGAATAGAAGCTTTGGAAATGTGGTGCTACAGAAGAATGCTGAAGATTAGATGGGTAGATCACGTAACTAATGAGGAAGTATTGAATAGGATTGGGGAGAAGAGAAGTTTGTGGCACAACTCGACCAGAAGAAGGGATCGGTTGGTAGGACATGTTCTGAGGCATCAAGGGATCACCAATTTAGTATTGGAGGGCAGCGTGGAGGGTAAAAATCGTAGGGGGAGACCAAGAGATGAATACACTAAGCAGATTCAGAAGGATGTAGGATGCAGTAGGTACTGGGAGATGAAGAAGTTTGCACAGGATAGAGTAGCATGGAGAGCTGCATCAAACCAGTCTCAGGACTGAAGACCACAACAACAAACAACAATCCACTTCATCTGTCTGGCCCATGCTATAACGGTACTTTGCGGGCAGGCGTCTCAATTAGCATCATATTAATTAAAATCGGGGATGAATAGACTTTATTTTGGAAGAATTAAAAGGGGGAAGGTAATATGAAACTTTAATAACTGCACAGTATTACTAAGAAGCAATATAATGAAAAGCAATAAAAATCAAAGTAGCAAAGCACAAGCGGGATAGAAAGATATAGGGGCGCGTTTGTTTTTTAATACATATAAAAGAACATGTAACACATTATTGAGCTCTCTACCTTCAGTTATCGCGATCGGGCTAGTTGATGAAAAAGTGGTACGTGACTGCGAAATTCGTTAAGGAGATTATTTAAAGACTCTTCAAGCACATTTAAAATATATTACGTGTGACCAAGTGATCAGAGACGTTTATTGTCGGGTGAAGTGACAATGATTCCGACAACATAATTCGAACTTTGTGTTAGCTGAGAAAAATACTCTTGGGAAACTATTATGGTTGTGGAACCCACGAAAGTTGTACGCAACGGAAAGCTATAGTTTACGTAATTCTGCATTTTATGAAATTGTGAAACGCGTGCGCGCGGAACATCAAGAGAATCTTATCCTTGGACGGTTGCGGGGATAACTGATACAAACAACGCGCCACCATAAAAATAGTTCGCTTATTAACTACGAGATATTAATTAACGGGGACCTAAAATACTAAAAACAGTGCTTACACCGTTAAATTGAACCCTGCGTGTGAAAGACAATCACATCGAACATTTCGAGAGCGAAGAATAGACATTTAAGTGCCGAATTGAGAGCCTGGGTCGTGTCGATATTTGGATATTATATGACACGTGTTATTCAGAACACGATATCGAACATTCTAATACTGAAAAGAAGGATAGGATCATCACCTCCAATCCCGATGCATATTTCATATTTAGTTAGTGAAAAGAAAAGTGTTAATAAACAAACAACATTTCAATTTTATCCACGATTTTGGCTTCATTACGTAGTCTTGGCTACGTGATAATACCTGTGGAAGTTGTATGCAACGTATCGTCATAATATTTAACCAATCAATATTGTGGGACACCAAAAATGTAAATGCATGAAATTTGTTCTTACAGCGGATGTATAATGTGTGAGTGCGACGAACTATATTGAGAAACTGAACATTCATTACGTACTTGCATGTTTATCTGCGAAAATGGTCCTTGTCGGTACATCAGCATAGAGTTCGAATAGAATCGCTGGAACATTGCAAACCATTCAGATTAATCGAACATCTAAATAGGCATAATGCTGGTATCACCAGGATGTGTTCTTTCTCCTCACCCCCGTGGAGTCAGCCGGGAATAACATTTAAATCAATTGACGACCATTGAGCTAGCGTCACGAATTTTCAAACGTCCACTGCCATGTATGAAGGCGAGTGACACCACGAGTGCTAACGCCGATCGAGGGGTGTCGTCGTGATCGTATTGAATGACATTGAGCGGTCACAATGCCCTGAGATGTATCGTCGAAGATGTGCGCGGCTGCTGTCCAAAAGAGCATTACTCAAAGCCGGCATCATGTGTCGCTTTTTAAGGAACAGCTGTCGATCATGAAACTTCCTCCAGATCCTGCCCTAACGATGTAGATTGAAGCAGTCGCCTTTTATAATGAACATTTTCAAGCCATGAAATCCGTGATTTATTCATGTCCGAGAGAATCTCCAGTTTGAGTACGAGACGCACACCACAAAATCCTTTCACTGAAATTAAAATCGAAAATGCTCTGTCGCACATCCGTAACGACTTCAGCTTCCTTGCCAGTCGCTTTCCAGAATTTCTGTCTATTTTACTGTCTTTGCAGAAATCTTTAAAAAATGTTAGTGTCAAATGCAAGCTGATTGTCGGAGAGGGTACTGGACAAAGGGTAGAGAATACGTCTGACGCTGTTTTGGGAAGAAATTCGGCCTACTCGACTTTTGCTACTATCTGCAATATCCTCTGTGGGAGAGAAGAAGACGCTACAGTGGACATCTTTCCAGGGATATTTCACGTCCTGAAATTTGCACCACTAATATCATGTCATATGGATAGCTCATTTTCCTCCTGCAAAAACATTTTTTTCTCATCAGCGACATTCTCTGGAGAGGTGCGTGGTTGTTCATTTTGCTTCAAAATGAAAAATATGAAAAGGCACCTTGCTAATTTAAATGAAAACGGCATTGTACTAAACAGATTTAATTAAAAATAACTTTCGTTCCTCTAGCGCAGTACATACTTTCAAAATAAAAAATTAAGCAGTGTAAAATATATATTCTTAATGTACTTTTCGTGTTTCCGGTGCCTTTGAGTGCATCATAAAATAATGTACTAGGCTATCGTCGAACTCAGGGGTTGATTCTAGTTGCAATTATTATTTTATGTTAAATATTTAACAAAATATTTTCGTAACATTACATATTTTCTTACATATTTTACCCAGTTTCATTGCATAAATAAGTACATATTCTGCGTGTTGCTATAACAGAAATATTCTGCCGCTAATGATTACAAAGTGTTTATCCGTGACTAATAAGTAGTGCAAGTTTAATGCTGCACTTCTTTGGAACTGGATTCAATATTATGCAATTCGAACCACCCTGTACGTCCCAGCTGATTATGTGTACGTTGACGTTACGCGTTCGTTGCCTTCACCAAACAGATGGAACTTTGCGGTAAACAAGCTGCTTCCGAAGCAGGTGTGTTGACCTACGCCACTGTGGTCAGTGATGGTAACGGCTTCTCTGAAACGACTTCCGCAACGATGGAATTTGTAAGCAGATTAGGAGTGAGTTGCCATGAGTTTCACGGATTATGAAGATGCCCTAGTGGACAAACAGTAGTGAGATTAGTTCAGCCATCTCACCTCATCAAGCCACGCTTTGCGCCAGAAATTAGCATCTACATTGTGAACATAAGAAAATGAGGCAGAAATCGCACAAAAAATGAGTAGGAAACAGCACATGAAAACGTAACTCCCGCACATAGCCTTCAAACCGCATACAGTCAGTATTTATTCGGATTAGAGAAGTTTAGCTTAACGTACTGTACACATAAGGAACAGAGATCACTAGAGCCAGAAGACGTGTGTAACCAGACTCACACAAAGAAAGAAGTCGGGTTTGGTCTTGAAATCGTCCCAGTTCACGCTTATGTGGGACTTTGTCACAAGCATTTTGTAGAGTTGTTGGCGATATTCTACTGAGACAGCAAGCAGTCTCTTTTCGTTGGAGACCTTTATTTGTGACACGGATGCTATTTCTTTAGTTTTTTAATCTAGCTTTATCTTCGTTACATCTTCATGACTTTTTTGCATCACACCAACAGCTAGTACCCCTTGTCAGGTTGAAACTATATGTACGTCAACTACTGGCACAAATTGCACATCCATCTGCATATTTTTAAGCATTAACGAATCTATTACCGCAACCTTTAGGCAGTTGTTACATGTAGCAGATATAATTTTAAGATCCCTTGCCTTGTAAAGTTTGCTCTCATAAATCACTCTTTCCACCCTCTCTCTCCCTCTCACTTTCTCTTCATCGCCCTCTGCCTCCATCGTTTCATATCTATCTATGAATCTCAACCAAAATTGTTTTCCGTGATTTCTCTAAATCGCTCCAGGCAAATTTATTTATTTTTATTTATTTATTTATTGTTCCGTGGGACCAAATTAAGGAGAAGTCTCCATGGTCATGGAACGAGTCAATACACGAAATTATAACACGATATTAGAAACAGATAAAATGAAATATAAAAAAACATATTCAGGTGACAAGTTGTAAGTTTAAAAAAAGAAAATCAACAATGTAACACTGGAATTTGCTTAATTTTTTAGCTCTTCCAGGAGCTCCCCGGCAGAATAGAAGGAGTGAGCCATGAGGAAACTCTTCAGTTTAGACTTAAAAGAGTTTGGGCTACTGCTAAGATTTTTGAGCTCTTGTGGTAGCTTATTGAAAATGGATGCAGCAGAATACTGCACTCCTTTCTGCACAAGAGTCAAGGAAGTGCAATCCACATGCAGATTGGATTTCTGCCTAGTATTAACTGAGTGAAAGCTGCTAACTCTTGGGAATAGGCTAATATTGCTAACAACAAACGACATTAAAGAAAATATATACTGTGAGGGCAATGTCAGAATTCCCAGACTATTGAATAGGGGTCGACAAGAGGTTCTCGAACTTACACCACATATAGCTCGAACAGCCCGTTTTTGAGCCAAAAATACCCTTTTTGAATCAGAAGAATTACCCCAAAAAATAATACCATACGACATAAGCGTATGAAAATATGCGAAGTAGACTACTTTTTGTGTTGAACTGTCACTTACTTCAGATACTGTTCTAATGGTAAATAAAGCAGCATTTCGTTTCTGAACAAGATCCTGGACATGGGCTTTCCACAACAGCTTACTATCTATCCGAACGCCTAGGAACTTGAACTGTTCCGTCTCGCTTATAATATGCCCATTCTGTCTGATCAAAATATCGGTTCTTGTTGAACTGTGAGTTAGAAACTGTAAAAACTGAGTCTTACTGTGATTTAGCATCAAATTATTTTCCACAAGCCACGAACTTATTTCATGAACTACATTATTTGATACTGTTTCAATATTACACACAAGATCCTTCACTACCAAGCTGGTGTCATCAGCAAACAGAAATATTTTTGAATCACCTGTAATACTAGAAGGCATATCATTTATATAAATAAGAAACAGCAGTGGCCCCAGCACCGACCCTTGGGGAACGCCCCACTTAACAGTGCCCCATTGGGACTGAACATCACTACCACTCTCAATATTGTGGAGAATTACCTTCTGCTTTCTGTTCTTAAAGTAAGAGGCGAACCAATTGCCAGGATGTTTCCTTTGAAAGGGCATGACCGACTTCCTTCCCCATCCTTCCCTAATCCGATGAGACCAATGACCTCGCTGTTTGGTCTCCTTCCCCAAAAAACCCTCAAAATTGTTATTTGCGCATAATTTTACCACTGTAGCCAATATGATTATTGTACTTAAAGTTTGTAAGACTTCACCTGACTGTATAAATGAGTATGAAATTTAAGCTATTTTAACTTGCCAAAATCTGATTTATATACCACCTGAATTATTTATTTCAACGAATGTACGCAACACCTCAAACAGCACCTCATCCTGTAATAATGTTGTTAGAACGTATATTCTTCGTGCTTTGTGATAATGTTTTCTCTTCTGCGATACGATCCATGCACCCAGTAGTTTCCGACGCCATATTTGTTTACATAATATGACAGTATACATGTGATGTGTTACGACTGTGAAAGGAACCTGGAGGTACTTTACTTATTTTATGTTTACCGTTAGATACACGTTTAATTTTTTGTCAAAAACAGTGACTGGTAACAGTAAACTTGATGTATCATTCAATGTCAATAACACGGTAAAGCCTAGCCTAAAATGTTCGCATTTAATGTTAAACTTTTTCTGTAGCAAATTTATACATTTGCAAGTTGTCTAACTTTCCCCATTTTTTGTCCGCAGTCTGTTCAAGCTGCCACCATATTGCTCTCTATTTCGCGATGAAGCATTGGCACATCTTTCGCAGAGCTTAGTGTGGCGGAAATGTTTTACAACATGACTAAGTCTTGTTACTTGGTCATCTATGAACATAACGGTACTAATAGATCTAAAGAAGTTCTTAGATCCCCGTTCTCGTGCTACGTTGACTGTGGATGTAGCGTCACAGACACAGTCTCTTTCTTCAGAGATGTCACTAAACCCAACCAAAGATGTAAACAACTACGCTTGAGCAGCGCCTATTAGACGAAGGGGGTCCGATGCCGATCAGTTCCAGTCATTCCACCAGGAAGGAGGTACATAGCTCGTTTTGTCTGTAGTTCAACCATGCCTAGACGGTCAATGCTGCGGGTGGATTGCGTCCGCATTGTTACTTTGTGCCAGGAACGGGTCTCAAAGGAGGGAAGTGTCTAGGCGTTTCGGAGTGAACCAAAGCGATGTTGTTTGGACATGGAGGAGATACAGAGATACACGAACTGTCGATGACCAGCCTCGCTCAGGCCGCCCATGGGCTACTACTGCAGTGGATGACCGCTACCTACGGATTATGGCTCGGAGGAACCCTGGCAACAACACCATCATGTGGAAAAATGTTTTTCGTGCAGCCACAGGACGTCGTGTTACGACTCAAACTATGCGCAATAGGTTCCATGGCGTGGTCTATCTTTGCAGCCACGACACCATGAAGAGCGGTGCAGATGGGCCCAACAACATGCCGAATGGACCGCTCAGGATTGGCATCATGTTCTCTTAACTGATAAGTGTCGCATATGCCTTCAACCAGACAATCGTCGATGACGTGTTTGGAGGCAACCCGATCAGGCTGAACGCCTTAGACACACTGTCCAGCGAGAGAAGCATGCTGGAGGTTCGCTGCTGTTTTGGGGTGGCATTATGTGGGGCCGACGTACGCCACTGGTGGTCATGGAAGGCGCCGTAACGGCTGTATGATACGTGAATACCATCCTCCGACCGATAGTGCAACCATATCGGCAGCATATTGGCAAGGCATTCGCCTTCATGGACGACAATTCGCGCCCCCATCGTGCTCGTCATGTGAATGGCTTCCTTCAGGATAACGACATCGCTCGACTAGAGTGGCCAGCATGTTCTCCAGACATGAACCCTATCGAAAATTCCTGGGATAGATTGAAAAGGGCTGTTTATGGACGAGGTGACCCACCAACCACTCTAAGGGATCTACGCCGAATCGCCGTTGAGGAGTTGGATAATCTGGACCAATAGTGCCTTGATGAACCTGTGGATAGTATGCCACGACGAATACAGGCACGTATCAATGCAAGAGGACGTGCTACGGGGTGTTACGGGTACCGGTGTGTGCAGCAATCTGAACCACCACCTCTGAAGATCTCGCTGCATGGTGGTACAACATGAGCAATAAAAAGGTTGGAAATGTTTTTTGTGTTGATCTCTATACCAGTTTTCTGTACAGATTGCGGAACTCTCGGAACCGAGGTGATGCAAAACTTTTTTTGAAGTATGTATATGCCTATCACAAGGCACGATTTTTCCATCGGAATGATTATAACTTAAGAAGTACAGTGTGTTTTGTTTATTTATTTCTCTTCTGTGAAATTCATGGCCGCATAACACGATAAAATATTTTCGATTTACAAGCCATATCCTTAAAGATGAATTACTTTAGATTTCACCCCCATCGTCCTCCGGAGTTCAAACTTCGTACTGCCGGGATAAATGAGATGTCCGCCTTATACACGTGAGGCAATAATGTCCAGAACTTTCCAAAGATGGGCCGAGTTAATGCATGTCCAGGAAGATGAGTTAGGGCAAGCCTTAATTCGGCTCACTTCTGGACCGTTCTAGTTGATGCCTGCCAGTGAATATCCAGCAAGTCAGGCGTTTTAACCCCTAACGAAGATCGTGATGACAGCTGTTGAAAGCTCGAGAATTTTGCACTAGCTGACAAAAAGAGTGATGCAACCACACGACATGGTCGAATGCTAATGGAACTTCGACACATACACTCCATCGGCTCATGTGCAAATGATAGCAGTTATAATTCTCTGTGACAGGTAGAACGGCCACCAGATTGCATTAATGTTACTTCTCGCTAGTGTTCTTGACTTTCTGCAACGTTATGTGTCCTCTTACACCATTGGTCGGGGATTTTCAGCAGCCGGATTAGGCAATTAACCCCCCCCCCCCCTCACACGTGGACTGCTGTTAGCACCAAACGTCTGCGTCTGAAGTGGTACCGTAACCGAGAATCATGGACTGTGTTCAGCGGTGAATCGCGATGCTGCACTGTTCCGGATGATCAATGTCGCCGAGTATGGCGCGACTTGGGGAGAGGTCCCATTTCACGTTTTGCGGAGGCACAGCTATGTTACTCCTGGCGTCATAGAGGAAGGAGACATCGCGTGTGACTTCAGGTCGCGGCTGGTAGCGACTGAGGAAACTGATGGCAGAACAGTACGTCACGGACATCCTGCGTCCTCATGTTGATGACGATGATGATTGCAGATGTCCATCTAATTGCATGGACGAGATGTTTCAGCTGATAGTATATACCTTGACGCGCCAAAGAAACTGGTATAGGCATGCGTATTCAAATACATATATGTAAACAAGCAGAATACATATATGTAAACAGGCAGAATACAGCACTGCGGTCGTCAACGCCTAGGTAAGACAACAAGTGTCTGGCGCAGTTGTTAGATCGGTTACTGGTGCTACAATGGCAGGTTATCACTATTTAAGTGAGTCTGAACTTGGTGCTATAGTTCGAGCATGAGCGATGGGACACAGCGTCTCCGAGAAAGCGATGAAGTGGGATTTTCCCCTACGACCATTTCACGAGTGTACCGTAAATATAAGGAATCCGATAAAACATCAAATCTTAGACATCACTGCGGTGGAAAAAGATCCTACATGAACGGGGCCAACGACGACTGAAGAGAATCGTTCAACGTGACAGAATTACAACCCTTTCGCAAATTGCTGCAGATTTCGTCGGGCCATCGACAAGCATCAGCGTGCGAACCATTCAACGGAACATCATCGATATGGGCATTCGGAGCCGAAGACCCAATCGTGTGCCCTTGATAACTGAACGAGACAAAGCTTTACGCCTCGACTGGACCCGTCAACACAGACATTGGACTTTTGATGACTAGAAACATGTTGCCTGGACGGACGAGTCTCGTTTCAAATTATATCGAGCGGATGGACGTGTGCGGGTGTGGAGACAGTCTCTTGAAACCATGGACCCTGCATGTCAGCTGAGGACTTTTCAAGCGGTGGGGGTCTTGCGCGGTTGGAGTGATATGGGACCTCTGATACATCTAGATACGACTCTGACAGATGACACGTACGAAGCATCCTGCCTTTTCACCTGCATCCATTTATGTCCATTCTGCATTCCGACGGACTTGGGCAATTTCAGCAGGACACTGCAATACCCCACTCGTCCTGAATTGCTACAGAGTAGCTCTAGAAACACTCTTCTGAGTTTGAATACTTCCGTTGGCCACCAACCTTCTGAGAGGTGAACGTTATTGAGCATATCTGGGCTGCCTTGAAACGTGCTGTTCGGAAGAGATCTCCACCCCCTCGTACTCTTACGGATTTATGGACAGCCCAGCAGGATTCATGGTGTCAATTCCCTCCAGCACCACTTCAGACATTAGTCGAGTTGATACCACGTCGTGTTGTTCACTTCTGCGTGCTCGCGTTGGACCATCACGATATTAGGCTGGTGTAACAGTTTATTTGGCTCTTCAGCGTATGAGAGAAAGTACTACCACAGCTGTACCTTGAGAATTGTCTTTTTTTTATTCTGTCCCACAACTAGTTTCGGCGGCACATACCGCCATCCTCAGGCCCCAGCATTGCCAAAAGAATATTTGATATCCTTGGTGCATTTGGTGTGGGATCCCTTACTAGGACACGTGGACTAGCTTTCATCAGGAGTCTGTACTCGACACGGTGTCGGCTATAGGCTCCTGATGAAAGTTAGTCCACGTGTCCTAGTAACAGGGATCCCACACCAAATGCACCAAGGATATCAAATATTCTTTTGGCAATGGTGGGGCCTGAGGATGGCGGTAATGTGCCGCCGAAACTAGTCGCGTAATAGAATAAAGACTTCTAAAGATACAACTGTGGAGCTACTTTTTCTCATATATGATCATGATGACGTTTGGTTTGTGTGTGTGTGTGTGTGCGGGGGGGGGGGGGGGGGGCGGCTCGAAGATGATGTTATCAGCGGCGAGACAAATTCCCAATCTTTACACTGCTACATTTTTCGCGATTGATGATCAAATAATAAGGACAACATCCAGTCCTCAGGCGGAGAAAGTCCCCGACCCGGCGGGGAATCGAACCCGGAACCCCGTGATCCAGAGGCAGCAACGCCAACCACTAGACCACAAGCTGCGGACTATGCCCTCATGTGTTACCTCTCACGACATAGTATCGTGTTGCAATTTCGCAACCGGACAATGCTCGTCCATATATGGCGCGTGTGTCTTCGAACTATCTATGTGACGTTGAGGTACTCCAGTGGCTCCGGAAGATCCCCAGATCTGTCCCCTACAGATCATGTATGGGGCCAGCTGGGACGTCAACTCAGTCCCAGTGCCAGTACCGAAAATGTCAAGGACCAGCTACAACAGCTGTGGATCAGTTTGGCTAAGGAGAGGATATCGCTGCTTTATGACAGGCTTCCCAATTTAGTGCAGGCATCCAGGCCATAGGTGGAGCAACGTCATACTGGTAAATGGCCTCGTGTTGTTATGGAATCCGTGAAGTTTCATTTCGTATCCTCTTCCCCTTCTTGATGCTACACTTCTTTTGTCAGGCTGAGTATTTGAATTGACTCGGCTTTAAAATAGGGAAAATTTTATCTTGTTTGTTTAATCATGTGAAATTTATAGTTTCTTTGGAAGTGCCCAGCGTGTTACAGCTTATACAGCACATAACAAAGATACGGCCACTTTCAGAACACATTCCCGAAGCTCTAAAGAAGGAAATACGTTATATGGACGTGAGAGCAGAAACTTTTTCTTTTCTTGTTAGAACTAATTTTCTCTTATGTTTCAACGTGATAAGATCGTAAATTTTCGCAGTCATCGCGTTGTAGCGACGGCAATGGTCTTTAAACTGTTGGAATGCATCATTAACAAAGATTTTCTTTCAATGTTTGTCCCGGAATTTTGGGTGACTGTCCATAATTCCTGCGAGGGATGAGGCAAGGAGTGGGGACACACTGAGGGATGAGGCAGGGAGTGAGGAAACGGGAATCGGTGTTTCCCCATGCTCAGTTCCACCAAGCAGTTCCCACGGTCTGTCTTTTTGGGCATCAGAAATATATTGGCTTATTTGTAGACTTCACAGTAAGCTCTATTGTATTTCATTACTCGGTACCCATGGCTTCCCGGCCACTTACATTTATTACGTACAGCGCCAGTGAAAAAGAGAAATATTCTTGTGAAATGTTTATGTAACATACCTCCACATTATAAGCAAGAAACGGACAATAAAAACCTACCTTTGAAGGTGTTCAGTTGAATGAAACTAAATGTTAATCGTGACGAACAAAACATTTCAGTAGTTGCCTAAGCAGTGCCAGCACCAATAAATTGCCGATGCAGCAGCTACTAATACTTTGTAGACACAAATGGAGAATTTTGCCGATATTATTTCGGAAGTATCAATGTACTTAAGAGATGAGATATTTCATATGTTTACTCTCTTCAAGCCAGTCACAATTGCAGTGGTGATGTAAACTTCATTCATGGAAATACCTTTAGAACAGTGCGTAGTATTCTACTCTACACTATGCCACGCATATTCTTCTAAGCTGTGGACGGAACTTGAAATACTGGAAAACGTTCTTTTATCAGAACGACGGAACACGCTCGCCACCTGCGACAAACTCCGTCTTAGTTTAGTGTTGATGTACATCGGATCCCAAATAACAGATTCTGTAACAGTGCATTCAGGATTGAATGTGACGTCAGGTTGATGCACGTATAAATGCTAACAGAGGAAATCATGAAAATTTCATATGGGAAAGAGTTTCGTGTAGTATGTGGCATGTTGTGCTCCTGTGCGTTATTATGATTTATGTATAACTAGTTTTCTGCCCGCGGCTTCACCCGCGTACGCACGTCACATATATTTCACACACATGTATATTACACGTACAACTGGTATAGTTCACACATGTTTCATTCGTACCTGTAACGAATTTTGCCTTTCAGTTTTATCTGAATTCTGGGGAAACGTGCTATTCCCTCCAGTAAGTAATTATAGTTTCGACAAAAAGAATGGTCGCTGGTAACTCTTTGATTTTCCGTTGTTTTCTACCATGAGACTTCAGACAAGGCTTTAAATGTTTCTGTGGTATAGAGCTGTGCCGTATGACATTTGAGTGCGAAACACGTTGCAGAATTACTGGCTTCCTGCAGAGCTAATTTTCACGCCACGTAGTTGATGCAATGATCAAAGCAAATGAGAGAAAGATTGCGCTCCAATTAAAGCATTCTAAGTCAACTACTTACAGGAAAGGGAAACCACAGGACGTTTCCGGAAGTTTCTAAATGTCACCCTATTTCAGCGCCAGCTCCACCCCTAGTAGTCGTAGGGGTGTCTTTCTCTCTTAGTATTTTTATACAAATAACGAGTCATTCATGTACCAAATTTGGTTGAAATTGTTCAAGGCTTTCCTGATTTATGCTTTTGTCATCCCTTCTCACACCTAACTCTAAGGCATAGAGGTGTTAGAGGTGCCTTATTGTCACTGCCGCTGTAGTCATGTCAACGCTTAACTTCTAGACCGCAATTTGAAATTATTTACAAATTTTAAACATATTTCAATTAAACAAACAATATATATCCTGACAACTCACACTCCATTGTTACACAAATTAGTTTTATACAGTGCTGAAATTGTCTTTTAGATAACTACTTTCACGAATTAAATTTTCACTCTGCAGCGGAGTGTGCGCTGATATGAAACTTTCTTGCAGATTAAAACTGTGTGCCGGACCGAGACTGGAACTCGGGTCTTTGCCTTTTGCGTGCAAGTGTTCTATTAGCTGAGCTACCCAAACACGACTCACAACCCGTCCTCACAGCTTTTCTTCCGCCAGTACCTCGTCTCACAGAAGCTCTCCTGGTAGAGCATTTCCCCGCGAAAGGCAAAGGTACCGAGTTCGAGTCTTGGTTCGGCGCACAGTTTAATCTGCCAGGAAGGTTCAACTATTGTCACTTTCAAGTCGTAACTCCAGGAACCTAGTCAAGTTCACAACTTACCGTATTTCTCGATGCTCTCGGGTTACTGCTTAAGTCAAAAGACGCTCTTATTACACTGCATTACCAAATTTTCTTACTAATGGACAATAAAAGACAATAGCAGAAACCATTCCCGTTGAGGCTAACCTTTTTGCAGAGGACTCTTTGCTTTGGCACCTAACCATAATAAGATATTCGTTCGTGCACAAAATCCTCCACCGGCAACACTTCCACAATTACGCCCGGTTATAGGGGCAGCATGGCTCAACGTTTCTGCAGGGGATTTCCAACGACCTGTTGAGTCTGTGACGTCTAGCTGCTGCACTACACTAGGCAAGAGGAGGTCCGACACGCTATTAGGAAGTATCCCATGTCTTTCGTCATCTCAGCCGGCACCGTGACTGTGCAAGATTACAGAATGGTTTGCTTATGTTAACTGTCATGTAAAAGCAATAGTTAATAACTTCTCGCTGCACGATGACAACGCCCGGTCTCAAAGGACTCACGCCGAGGGTAAAAATCGTCAATAGCAAACAGCTACTTGCGTGGAGTGGCTACTTGAATATCTCGACTTGGGGACCATATGGTGTGTTTGCATGTCCACTCAGACCCTAGCAGTTCTCAGATTGCTTCTGCATGAACCTTGGCAATTAACTGCATATGGAGCTCACAGATAGACTTTATAGAGCTGCAGAGGACAAAAACTGTAGAGGAAGACACAGATTGGAATACACAACAAATAAACGAGGGTATAGGGTGCAAGTGATACTCTGAGATGAAGTTGGCACAAGGGGGCAATTCGTGATGGACCGCTTCGAACCAGTCAGAAGACTGATGACTCAAAAGAGACTGCTGTACGTAAAATTGCTGCTTGTTGCAGCCAAGCTATTTGTCGTAGTTGCTTGTGTCACACTTACCTAACATAACCGGTCTGTACATTTACAATGTGTTATCACGTTTGAATGAGCATTATTTATTGACAATATATTATCCACAACTTTGAGTTTCTTCATCTACATACTATTTCCAAGCCACTTGTCTGTGCGTGGTGCAGAGTACTTCCTATCAGTATTAGTCGCTTTTTTTCTTATTCTGTTCACATGCAGAGTAAGTGCAAATTAGTACAGTATGTAATAAAACGATTCAAACTGCTAGAAGTTACGGAGGGCGCTTCGAGGAACAAACTGAAGACCCTTCAGAGCGTCGAAAATACGAGAATCAACGTCTGTCGATAAACCACCCCTTCGGCAGCAAACGTGAGCTTACATGCTAACGGATCTTGAGTGAAACTCCTCGCACATGGTCCTCATACGTCAAGTAAAATTGGACTGTAAATCTTATACATAAAAATTCAGTATTTGGAAGAACTGCCTTTAGATGGACAACTTATATAAAGTGTCGATCAATAAGTTTGCGTTCGAAGGCCGTACAGTCCAGAATCTGTATATCGGTCAGGCAACATGGTCGTGAGCATTGAGGCAATCATCACACCGTCGCACGAGGTGGAAGATACCTCTTTGGTAAAACACCGTTTTCAGCTGCGGTAAGAAGTCCATAATTGCCTGCTGCACATCCCCGTCCGACAGGAATCGTCGACCCGTCAGGGAATTATTTAAGGGCCCAAAGGCGTGATAATCGCATGGTGAGAGGACTATGGGCGAGTGCTCGTTTGTCTCCCACTTTCCATAATAGACGAGGTTGGACTCCAAGATAGACCGACGTCTTGTGTCAAATCGCAGCCAGTACGGAACTTGACTCACCGCTCACGGTACTTTTCGACAGACATGCTGCACTACACACATTCATCATTCTCAATTGGATGTCTACCGGGGTTTGTCCTTTGGCAGTCAAGAAAACAATAGCAGCACTTTGGCCCTGTTTGGAAGCATTTGGCAATAGTGCCGCTATAGTTCATGTTTCCACATTTACCGCACGCAGGTCTGAAAATCGCGGAAGCCAGACTAATCCCTTGCACTACATGTCGGTGCTTATATACCCGCCTCGGAGTCGCGCTGCGTTGCGTATGAGGGATGTTCAGTTACTAATGCAACACATTTTTTGTCGACCAAGTTTGGTTGAAAAAATGCGTAAGTTGTCGTGGAACATGGTCGAAATATTCCCACTTCAGCACGTATAGTTTCATGAAGTTACAAGAAGAGTCGACTCTATACGTTGCCTTCAAAATGACGTCTGTAAAGGAGATGCGTTACACGCAGAGAACTGTCATTTTGTTTCACTTGGCGGAAAATGAGAGAACTGCAGAAATTCAGACACTTGCAGAATGTCTACAGAGACCTGCAGTGAAAAAAAAGCTCGGTGAGTCGTTGGGCGAAGCGTCTGTCATCATCGCAACAAGATCGTGCAAACCTGTTCGATCTTCAGCGTGCCGGCTCGTCGCACACAGGTGTCACTCCTGCAATGTTGGAATATGCGGAGGCTCTCATTCGAGGTGATCGCCGGATCACAATCAAACACCTCGCTGCACAACCGTTTGTCTCTACATCGATATGTATATGAAATACTCTGCAAATCACATTTAAGTGCCTGGCAGAGGGTTCATCGAACCACCTTCACAATTCTCTATTATTCGATTCTCGTATAGTGCGCGGAAAGAACGAACACCTACATCTTTACGTACGAACTCTGACTTCCCTTATCATGGTGATCGTCTCTCCCTATGTAGCTCGGCGTCAAAAAATATTTACTAATTCAGAGGAGAAAGTTGGTGATTGGAATTTCGTGACAAGATTCGGTCGCAAACAAAAACGCCTTTGTTTTAATTATGTCCAGTACAAATCCTGTGTCGTTTCATAGGCACTCTCTCCCATATTTCGCGATAATACAAAACGTGCTGCCCTTCTTTGAACTTTTTCGATGTACTCCGTGAATCCTATCTGGTAAAGATCCCACACCGCGCAACAGTATTCTAAAATAGGACGGACAAGCGTGGTGTAGGCAGTCTCCTTAGAGCTGTTACATTTTCTGTGTGTCCTGCCAATAAAAGGCAGGCTTTGGTTAGCCTTGTTCACAACATTTTCTATGTGTTCCTTCCAATTTTGGTTGTTCGTAATTGTAGTTCCTAGGTATTTAATTGAATTTACGGCCTTTAGATGTGACTGATTCATCATGTAACCGAAGTTGAACGGATTCCTTTTAGCACTCATGTGGATGACCTCACACTTTTCGTTTTTTAGGGTCAATTGCCAATTTTCGCACCATGCAGATGTCGTTTGTAAATCATTTTGCAATTTGTTTTGATGTTAATAGTCGATAAATGACAGTGTCATATGCAAACAACCTAAGACGGCTGCTCAGATTGTCGTAAAATTTGAATAGTCTCTTCCCAAAAGTGTCACACGAGAAATCATTAAGCTGATGTGTAGTTTCCGATATTTCCTTTCCATTCAAACCCAGACTGACAAAACATGTTCTTATAACATAACTTACTTACTTTCTATCACATGAAGTACTGATTTCTATCTAATTACTAAGGTTTTCTGCTCCTATGATGTTTGCTGCTTGATTACTGTTGTGTTCCGTTACGCGTTCGGCGATATTCATTTTCTGTCACACACATTCCAGGAGATTCTGTGGATTTTCTTGAAGCTAGAGATCGTCTCTTCGTTTGCTTCGCGATTTAGTCCTGAGGAATGGATAATGTCCAAAGGTACATGAATCTAAGGTATTCTGTGAAACTTACTATAAGTGGCGATTTAAAGGCTTCCGTTTGAGGGCGTTGCTGCAGCGAATACGAAGGGGCATTCAATAATTGAAGCAACACCGTTTTTCTTAAAGCAGGTTAATGTAATTCAGAATTACAATACATTGTACTATTCCCCAATCTTTTGGCTGCAAAACACTGTTTTTCAACAGAATCTCCGTTCAGTGCGACTGCCTTACGCCAACTTACTGTGAAGGCCTGTATGGCCATATCCACTCTACTACATGTCAACGTCAGAGCCAACGTCTTGTTGCATCAATAACCTCCACACTATCCACGTACTTCTTCCTACGCGGTGCATCTTTCAACCAGCCAAACAGATGGAAATCGAGAGGTGCGAAATCCGGACTGTAGGGCGGATAAGAAAGAACACTCTAATGAAATTTTGTGAGCTCCTCTAGAGTGGGCAGACTTGTATGACGCCTTGCGTTATCATGGAAGCGGAGAAGTTCGTTTGCGTTTTTGCGGCGTCGAACACACCGAAGTCACTTCTTCAATTTCCTGAGGGTAGCACAATACACTTCTGAGTTGACCGTTGCACTATCAGGGAGGACATCAAACAGAATAAATCTTTCAGAGTCCCGGAAGTCTGTCACCATTATTTTACCAGCTGAGGGTATGTCTTCGAACTTTTTTTCGGAGGAGAAGTGGTTTGGTTCCACTCCATAGAATGCCGTTTTGTTTCCGGTACTAAGTGATGAACCAATGCTTCATGACTTGTGACGATGTTCGACAAAAAATTGTCTCTATCAGCCTTATAATGCCCAACAGCTCCGCACGATCCTATGTGCTCTTTATAGACTTTGTTAGGAGTCGAGGAACCCAGCGTAGACACACCTCTGAGTGCCCCAACTGGTGTACCAGTCTGTCAGCACTACCAACTTCGTACGCAAAGAAAGATCCGTACCCAAAGACTGGAAAGTTGCACAGGTCACACCAATATTGAAGAAAGGTAGTAGGAGTAATCCACTAAATTACAGGCTCGTATCATTAACGTCGATATGCATCAGGATTTTGAAACATATATTGTGTTCGAACATTATCAGAATGAATGATCAAAAGCTGACGAAATGAATTGTCCGTTTTGTCACGTCAAAGAAAGAACAACTGGTTGTTTGAAACTGAAAGAAGACTTTAGGAATTTAGTTTTACAGGCGACACATTACAAGATGTGCATGTTTTCGGAACTCTAGCCTAGAGCCATCAATTTGCTGACAAACCGAGAAATGGAACCAACAGTACTTGGAGAGAAGAATTTCGAGAAACTTCAGCGGGAAGATGAAGAGATTTCGGAAAAAGGAAAGAGTAATCTGAAAACGCTAAATAAGTTCAATTACAATTCTGAGTTGCGAATAACGAGGTAAAAAAATGAGAATAATGCTTTCTACGGTCCATGAACCATGGACCTTGCCGTTGGTGGGGAGGCTTGCGTGCCTCAACAATACAGACAGCCGTACCGTAGGTGCAACCACAACGGAGGGGTATCTGTTGTGAGGCCAGACAAACATGTGGTTTCTGAAGAGGAACCCGCAGCCTTTTCAATAGTTGCAAGGGCAACAGTCTGGATGATTGACTGATCTGGCCTTGTAACACTAACCAAATCGGCATTACTGTGCTGGTACTGCGAACGGCTGAAAGCAAGGGTAAACTACAGCCGTAATTTTTCCCGAGGGCATGCAGCTTTGCTCTTAGCTGCTGAGTAGTGTATTTCTGTTTCCATAGATGAAACGGGGTAAATGTACCGAAGTAAGTTGGTGAGCACAGTATAGTACCCATAGTTGTATTCATACTTCAGTTGCGCCTGACTGTATCTTGATTACACTATCTTTCGCCATGGGTTTAGGGAGACAATATTTGTTAAGACCACTTCTTCAGTCCTTTTTTAGGGCCCTATCCATGCAGACTTCAAATGGCGAAGAACGGGTTCTACTTTCTACCATAGCTGAAAGATATAATAACACAGTTGTAACTGTCTTCACTTTCTACAATTTTGATGTTGTTAGTCCGAAGAGACTGTCGCATAGCGCAAAAAAAAAAAAAAAAAAAAAAAAAAAAAAAAAAAAAAAAAGTCTGAGGACAGGAAATATGTGCGCAACTTCCCCTTGACAGACTATGGCTAACCAAGCACAAAACGAAGTGATAACTACGTTTTTATTTTCTCCTCTGCAGGCATCAGGAAACAATATCACATTTTTTATACTAGGGAATTTAGTTTCTTTGTTAAAGCATGGTTTTGAAATGAGGCATCTGAGTTTTATCTTTCTCTCCTCCATTGCCACAAAAAAATGACGAACACTCATTGTGTATGTTTTGTATCCCGCCTGGAAAGCGGCGCGTGGGTCTGCTCCTGGAAACTGAAGAGTAAGCCAAATGCAGGAAGCGAGTAGGGGCAGGTGAGGTAAAAAATCTCGGGTACTGCCAGTACAGTAAAAGCACATTTGGTAGAGAATGTTAGTCAATGACATATACGTAACTTTTGGTAAAGATGAGCACATAGGTGCGAAGCCGGATGTATCAGAGCTGACACATGTAAAATATGTAGTGGCTCTACCACTATTAAAATGAGAAAATGTTGGTTGGTCGTCTGCTCGGAATCAAATGGGCTGAATCTGGAGTGGTGCTCTTAAAGCTGTCCAGCGCCGGCTAGAGGGCGCTGTCGTCGGTGTCGGTGTCGTACTGCCAACCTAAGAACTTGTACCTACCCCGTGGCATCGTAGCTATCGATACCACAGTGTATATGAACAAACAACCATGAAAGCCTTTTATAAAACATTCAACTTTGGTACTGGAAAATTTTGAGAATGGTCGAACTCAGCAACAAGATAAGAAGAGTCTGTTTTGCTCTTGTGGATGTAATCTTTCCTCATGGATAGGTATCTCTCTGTCCTCCTCTGGTGCAGAGCATACTCTATTTTATAAACATCTGTTGGATCACTTCTCAGGCTGTTTTGACATCGTCGGCAAAAATCACAAATATCGGTCTTTGGCTGCTTGAAGGCATAGTAACAACTTTTTTTTAAAACTTGAAATACTTCATAGTAAGCTTTTTAACCAGTTGTTTAAAAAAGTACTCGGAGAACATTTCAGATAATGTCTTGACATTTAAGTGTGGGTTCTGAAAGTAATTTAAGTTGCATTTACTGCCAGAATAATGATTCTTGGCAGTAGGAATCACGCTTAAATATTCCTTTGATTTAACCTGGACGCTTGATTCCAATTTATGTGGACGATCGTTGTGAATTCCCTTCTTTCCTAAAATGTTAAATTATGTAATACCTTTTGTGTATGAATGTAAGTCTTCTTACTGACGCCTAGAAAACCTTGGAGAGCTGCACAGCAAATTTTAACCTTAGATCTTCCTATAACTAACAGATACTCTTATGTGTTGTTTCGAAAGCTCTTCTCGTTCACAATTTTTCTTCTGTTCGGCTTCATACTTTTCAGTCCCATGGGATGTGCTAAATAAGAATCATGCTGGTCATTACTCTAATCAGGATGAAATATTTCATATAATTCATTTTACTGGTTTTGTAACAAAGACAACACTTTTTCTGGCAACATTAGTTCATTGGCAAAAACTTCTATTTTCCTAAACTCAACTCCTCTTAGCTTCTGTCTTCTTCAAACTAGTATTGCAGTGAATCTTTTTCCTCTTGTTTTCATTGGTTTCAGTATCATTTAGTTTCATGTAAAAACAAACTTTCATAAACTAAAAAAGGATCCAGTGCATAGGCTTCAGATAACTGCACTTTAAACACAATTTTTTCCAGACACTGAAATTACGGAATTTTGAAACTAAACTTGAGGGAATATTCTATACAACATGGCGGACCATTTAAAACAATTTCCTGAAAAATAACCCATACTTCTGAAAAATAACCCATTCTTCTATAGTTCTGTATCCCAGAAAACTCGTCAATTACAATAACATAAGTACGAGGCTGTACTGTAAGTTTGAGATGATCACAAACATATTTGCTAAACTTGAATGCAGAGAAAATGTATTTTTGAAAACACTTTGACCTCAGAAAATAATTTTATTTCTTCTGACTGAAACCGTTAAAGAATATTATGCTCCTCTTACAACAATATCAGAATCAAACAAGTAGTGTTCACTTAACAATTCTTGAACCACTTTGTTGAGAGAAAAAAAAACTGTCTTCCCGTAAGTGAGCGAGAAGGGGTACTGTCGCTTCGAACTGCATATCTACACTGCATATAGGCGACATTGCGCTGAGACTGTCTGTTAGCGAAGCACTTATCTTTGAATGTACTTGCTGTGTCGTTATACAGAACCTGGGAGTTCACACTTCTCAGTACAAAGTACTGCGTGGGGGGTGAAAGGGTTTTAATCGTGTTGAGCTAAAACATGCAATTATATTAATAGAATATCACGAAAAAATTGCAAGGGCTGGGGATCAGAATTCGATTAACCTGTCATTCTTGACAAATCCTCGTAATTTACGTTAAAAAATTCGTTATCCGTGAAATACGGGGTCAAGGAAGTATGAGACGTCCTCAATAAGTAATGCAACATATTTTTGTCTGATAGCGTCTTGGTTTAATTCCAATACACCATGTTATTCCCTACTCTTTTTGCTACAAAACCCTATTTTTCAACATAATCTCCTTTCAATGTTGCAGGCTTGCGCCACCTTACTGTAAGGGCCTGTCTGCACGCATGGTACCACTCTACTGGTCGACGTCGGAGCCAACGCCTTGACATCGAAAAAGTACAAAGAAGCGCAGCTCGTTTCGTATTATCGCGAAATAGGCTAGATAGTGCCACAGACATGATACGTGAATTTGAGTGGCAGTCAAAGGCGTTCTCATGAAATTTCAATAACCACTTTTCTCTTCCAATAACGAAAACATTCTGTTGCCACCCACCTACATAGGGAGAAATGATCATCACGATAAAATAAGAGAAATCAGGGCTCGCACAGAAAAATATAAGTACTCTTTTTCCCACGTGCCGTTAGAGACTGGAACTGTAGAGAGACAGCTTGAAGGTGGTTCATTGAACCCTCTGCCAGGCGCTTTATTGTGAATTGCAGAGTAATCACGTAGATGTAGATGGCCCATACAGATGGAAGTAGGAAGGTGCTAGATACGGGCGGCAGGATGGATGATGAACAACAGTCCAGTGAAGTTTTGTGAGCTCCTCTCGGGTGCGCAGACCTGTGAGGCCTTGGGTTGTCATGCATAAAGAGAAGTTCGTTTGCTTTTTGTGGCGACGAACACAGTGAAGCCGTTTCTTCAGTTTCCTGAGGGTAGCACAATACGCTTCAGATTTGATCGTTGCACGATGAGGGAGGAGATCAGAATAAACCCCAGAAGACCGCCACCATGACTTTACCGGCTAAGAGTGCGGCTTTGAACATTTTCTTCGGAGGAGAGTCGGTCTGGCGCCAATTCATGGAGTGCCGCTCTGTTTCCGGCTGGAAGTGAGGAATCCGTGTTTCATCGTCTCTGACGATGTTAGACAAAAAGCTGTCATGATTAGCCCTGTAACACGCAAGTGTTCCGCACAGACGCCCTTCGTTGCTCTTTATGGTCTTTTGTTAAGCGTCGAGGAACCCAACAGAAGCACACGTTTGAGTACCCAACGGGTGGACGAGTGTATGAGCATTACCAACAGAGGCGTCCAGTTGAGCAACGAGGTATCTGACTGTAATCCGACGATCACCTCGAATGAGTGTGCTCGCACATTCCAACAGTGTACAGTCACAACTGTCTGCGGCCGGCCGGTAAGTGGGATGTCGAACAGGCTCGCTCGGCCTTACTGCGACGATGCAGACGCCTCGCCCAACGACTCAGCGTGCTTTTGTTCACTGCCGGGTCTCTGTAGAAATTCTGCAAGTGCCTATGGTCTGCGGCGTTCTGGTTTTCCGACAAAAGAAACTCAGTGACAGCTCTGTGCTTGGAACGCACCTCTGTTACAGACGCCATTTTGAAAGCTATGTATGACGCTGCCACCTATCGGAACTTCACGGAACTGTAGGGGCTGAAGCGCAAGGAATCCACGAAATGCTACAACTACTTCCGCATCTTTTCAACCGAAACTGGCCGAGAAAAACGTGTTGCATTACTTATCGAACACCCCTCATATAATAAAAATTCGTTAGACGTACTCTGAGTACTAGGAATACAGATACAGCATATGTTCTGTTATTTAAGGCCAGGTTCTTATTCAACTGAGCAAAAAATAGGCAAAGTTTGTAAGTTATTTTGAGACAGAGAAAAGACAAAGGAGCGGTTTGGGGATTTTGATTGATCATACTTTCAACATTTTTTTTAGGTTTTCAATAAAAAAAACAAGAAAACAAAATGGCACCTGTAATCATAATCTGATCAGGGACCTGATAGTTTGAAGTATGCAGACTGCGTGTAGTATAGCCCCTGAGCAGCTATCTGTAATAAAAAATGGATAACATCAGTCGATACTACATTAAATTTAGTGGAGCTTATACCTAACCATAATGAAATAACCTTAAATATAACGGTACGGTGCTAACTCGAACTTTGATTTCGATTTTTGACGGTTTGTTTCACTCTTTATGGCTTTACAGAAATTAGTCAGTATTAACAAATTTCATGTAACATAGATATAAGCACCCAGGAAGTGTTTACTTTTCGGGGGACAAAGGTAGAAGTTAACAGGTTGAACCGTTTTTATTTTATGTTGCACACAGTTTTGAAAAATCGTTTCTCGAGAGAAATCTGCTTAAGTTTAGGAAAAAGTTTTGTGTGTGAGTTATTAGTTCAATTTGCATAAAAAAATACATGTTACTATACATTTTTGATGTCACTGAAAACGCATCTGAAGTTAGATTTTCAAAACTCAAAATAGGTAATTCAATATGGCGGTCCAAAAGTTGTTTTCACCAATTTTGACCGAAAGTTGACCAAAAAAGTGTTTATGTAACTTACATTTAGTCTGCATTTCCTGGAGAGTAATTTCCTTGTTCTTCTTGGCGAGAAAACCCCATATGGCTGAGCTAGATATACTGCATTTGGCCGCCTGTACACTTGTTCCTCAGCACATTTGCGTGCATACTGCAGTATAAATCATTTTGTGTACATGGGTCACGCCACGACAAGCCTTCTACGCGAGCTGAGAGTCTCCGACTGAGAGCGTCCCTCGGGAGCTGTGGCATTGCTTCGAACAATGGGCTGCAGAAATATTTGTAATGCATGGATTAAAAAAGCCTTTTCGTCCCAACATTCTAGACATATAAACACTTAAAAATTGCAGTTATTGACTTGAATTTTCTGCGATTTTGGATGAGAAACTGGCAATAATGATTCACAATCCCTAATAATTTCCTTTCCAATCATTGTCGTAGACGCGACCACAGCACTGGACGTATTTCATGAAGCTCCAATTTCTTGTACAATTGTGGCCAACAACACAATGCAGTACTAACATCATTCTCGTAAATATTATACAGGGTTATTACAAATGATTGAAGCGATTTCACAGCTCTACAATAACTTTATTATTTGAGATATTTTCACAATGCTTTGCACACACATACAAAAACTCAAAAAGTTTTTTTAGGCATTCACAAATGTTCGATATGTGCCCCTTTAGTGATTCGGCAGACATCAAGCCGATAATCAAGTTCCTCCCACACTCGGCGCAGCATGTCCCCATCAATGAGTTCAAAAGCATCGTTGATGCGAGCTCGCAGTTCTGGCACGTTTCTTGGTAGAGGAGGTTTAAACACTGAATCTTTCACATAACTCCACAGAAAGAAATCGCATGGGGTTAAGTCGGGAGAGCGTGGAGGCCATGACATGAATTGCTGATTATGATCTCCACCACGACCGATCCATCGGTTTTCCAATCTCCTGTTTAAGAAATGCCGAACATCATGATGGAAGTGCGGTGGAGCACCATCCTGTTGAAAGATGAAGTCGGCGCTGTCGGTCTCCAGTTGTGGCATGAGCCAATTTTCCAGTATGTCCAGATACATGTGTCCTGTAACGTTTTTTTCGCAGAAGAAAAAGGGGTCGTAAACTTTAAACCGTGAGATTGCACAAAACACGTTAACTTTTGGTGAATTGCGAATTTGCTGCACGAATGCGTGAGGATTCTCTACCACCCAGAATCGCACATTATGTCTGTTCACTTCACCATTAAGAAAAAATGTTGCTTCATCACTGAAAACAAGTTTCGCACTGAACGCATCCTCTTCCATGAGCTGTTGCAACCGCGCCGAAAATTCAAAGTGTTTGACTTTGTCATCGGGTGTCAGGGCTTGTAGCAATTGTAAACGGTAAGGCTTCTGCTTTAGCCTTTTCTGTAAGATTTTCCAAACCGTCGGCTGTGGTACGTTTAGCTCCCTGCTTGCTTTATTCGTCGACTTCCGCGGGCTACGCGTGAAACTTGCCCGCACGCGTTCAACCGTTTCTTCGCTCACTGCAGGCCGACCCGTTGATTTCCCCTTACAGAGGCATCCAGAAGCTTTAAACTGCGCATACCATCGCTGAATGGAGTTAGCAGTTGGTGGATCTTTGTTGAACTTCGTGCTGAAGTGTCGTTGCACTGTTATGACTGACTGATGTAAGTGCATTTCAAGCACGACATACGCTTTCTCGGCTCCTGTCGCCATTTTGCCTCACTGCGCTCTCGAGCGCTCTGGCGGCAGAAACCTGAAGTGCGGCTTCAGCCGAACAAAACTTTATGAGTTTTTCTACGTATCTGTAGTGTGTCGGGACCATATGTCAATGAATGGAGCTACAGTGAATTTATGAAATCGCTTCAATCATTTGTAATAGCCCTGTATATTTACTTTCCAGTATGTCTCGTACTGAGAGACAAGAAGTTACTTTCTCACCAATTTTTCGTGCATGGAAAATTATTAAAGACTTTGTTACAACATTGCACACATTGAGTGAGACTCTAGAAAGTTAACAGCCTGAGCAGATGTTGATGGAGCGTGGTAGGGTGCTAAAAGCATGAGGTATTTTTATGGTTCTTAGTTCACAGAAACAGCATGTTGGAAGTTGAAAGCAATTGGCTGTGAGCCCATCTCTCAGTAAATCTTGCCAGACAGGCCCACAGTTGTACAGGTGAGCCAGAGCAGCACCTAGTTGAGACAGGTTTCCAATAGGACAATGCCGCTATACCTGCATTGGCGCCAGTTGAAGGCTGGGTTGGTGGCGGCAGACTGAAGGGATGCATCTACACAGTGGGGTCGTAAACCAGGCATTGTGTGCAGAGCTGTGAGTAATAAAAATCCACAAGTCTTCATGTTTGCTGATACTGGAAATAGGCCTGTGACTCACTTCCATCGGCTGCCTCAGTTGTATAAGAAACTCCAGCGTCTGACAAACGTTTAGAGATAGAATCTTTATTACACCTCAGAGCTAGAACTAACATGCTTCAAGGCACAGGTGATTTAGATAAAGATCTTTAAGATTGTATCTGTTCGCTTGTTGGAGCGGGAAGCGATGCGTCTTTGGAGGAAAACATCTTCTCCCACCACAAAAACTTAACGTCAGTAATTGGCGATTTTTTTTTCTTCATAGACGCAGGTTTCTTAACTCTGGTGCTGGTTAGACATGAGTTTGTGCTGTCGTGTAGGAGGGGAGATTTAGCGCCTCTAAAGCCCTGTGATTGGCTCAAGATGGGGTGAAGGTGGCGTCGTTCGTGCACTTTGCAGAAAAAGGGTATTTTTTTATCTGGAGAAATGCGAGGCACTTGGGTTCTGGACTTTGGTCTGGGAAGGTTCTTCTGGTCGAAGCTCTGGCATGTGTGGTTGGCACTTGGGACCCGTCCTGAGACTGACTTCACTTGCAAGCAGTTAGCCTGGAGAGCCTGTGGTGAAGTTCTTACTGTACCGACAGTGTGACTTCAAATGTTTAGGACCACTTGTTTGCCGAGGGCACACTTATTCATCTTTGGTTTACCAATATTGGCGTTTGGTATCCTTGTGGGCTCTCTCGTATAAGTGAGCCAAATTGGTCCTTGGTATGACCAGCGAACGGGTGTGTCACACACTGAAATCTACCGTGATTTCAGGGCTCTGGTAGAGAGTAAATTGCGATCTGTCTGCCTGATCTCCAGACCGTGAGGGTTTTGTATTTCATTGTTTGGCTGCGATCGATTCACAGGTGCCGCCTTACGCCTCGCCTCCACCTCAGACATCTCGCCAGCTGCAAGTTACATCGTTGCACAAAGCAAACAGGGTATTGTACTGCTGCTCCGGCCTTATCAGGGCGCACAGAACTCAATCACCACTTGCTCTCAGCTGCACCTATATAGACTTCTGTCTGCTCAGTGTCAGATCAATTCAGATTGTGCTATCCACATTTTTAGGGCCAAAGTACTTGACTCACTTCTGCCACCCAGGATCCTTGTCCATTGTTCTCTTAACCCAACTGTTAGTTGTTTACTGTACTCAATAACTATAATATATGTCTGTTTTTCTTTTAAAAAATAAATATTAGTAAATTTTACTACATTCTCATTCATTTTATATAGTCGGCACCACGGGTTAACATTCATTGTGGCGTTCCATGCCAGGATAACTTTCAGTATCGAAGCCAAGAAATGTCCCTCGAATAATCTTTCATATGCCGTTTTCACTCCAAGGAATAAGTCTCGCTCATAGCACAGGGAGCGTAAAGCTAACTTTCTGGAAACAGTGTCATAACATCGCTGGAGCGCTCTATCGCTTATCATAGATGTATATGAAATCTGGAAAGTGAAATGTTCTTAATAAAATTACAGTTTCAGTATACCTCACTTCAAACAAACAATCAGAAACACATGAAATAAAGTTCACTGAAGATGGCGATAGCATAAACTTGGAACTGAAGACGCGAATCCTGTTCTCGTTGGTGGTAATGGGGCGCATGAGCATAGCGTTAGGTAGCCAACTGGGGCGGGGATCCTCTTACAGCCTGCTTATGGTAGGCTGTGTGATACACTACTGGCTGAACTCGCGGTACTGGTGCTATGGTTTTATCATTTAAACCACGAGATCTCTGCGACAACATCTCGTGATCACTGACTGATGAATTACAAAACTTATTGACCAGTACTTCGATATGCTTCTCGTTGAGTAGGTTTAACGCTTTTTTTAAAAAAAAATTTCTCGGTAACATCCTCATGGTTACAAGTTAAATCAGACTCTCGTTGAAATTTCGAGACGTGGTAATAAATATGTACTAATGCAGGCAGGTGGAAAGAGTACACTGAAGGCCTCTACCTCGGGAAGATTTCTGTGGTGACTGGATGGAAGAAAAAATGGGAGTCGATATGGAAGACACAGTGGATCGTTTGCCTTTTGTGCGCAAATGCTCTACCGTTCTTTGAATTTATTTATTTTTTATTTTAGGCCTTTTACGTCCCCTGCAGCTCCTCCTCTCGTTCTTAATGAATGTCTTCTTGGCCTGTTTTCATTGTTTTTGAGATTCAGTATTCTGTAGAAATGCGAATTGATGAAAAGGAATATCTTACTTATTGTTGTGCAGAAAGTAGCCATCTGATATACGTGGTAACGATTAAATTAACTGACGTCTTCTTGAACATATAATAAGACAGTACTAAAAACGATTTTCTTATTTCCTTGTTACAAACGTTTCCTTTCGTGTTTGTTGGATCAATGTATATAGGTAAACGCATAATGGATCAGTATTCATTAAGTACCGCTGACCGTCTTTTCGCCGGCCTCTGTGGCCGAGCGGTTTTAGGCGCTTCAGGCCGGAACTACGCTGCTGCTGCGGTCGCAGGTTCGAATCCTGCCTCGGGCATGGATGTGTGTGATTTCATTAGGTTAGTTAGGTTTAAGTAGTTCTAAGTCTAGGGGACTGATGAACTTAGGATACTTTAGGTTAAGTAGTGTGTAAGCTTAGGGACTGATGACCTTAGCAGTTAAATCCCATAAGATTTCACACACATTTGAACAGTTGAACCTCATCTTCTACCTTCCAATCTTCACAGAAGTTCTCCTGCGAAACTTGCAGGATTAAATTTCCTGGAACGAAGGATACTGAGGAGACTTGACTTAGCCAAAACCTGGGGTTCGTATACAGAATTAATTCTTCATGTTGCAGCGGGGTGTACGCTGAAACGAAACGTCCTGCCAGAGCAAAACTATGCACTGGGCCGGTATATTCGCCGTCCAAAGGTCCTGGGTTCGAGTCCCGGACCCACAAACAGTTTAAATCTGCCAGTAAGTTTCATCACCAATACAGTTACGAAAATAGAGCCGATAAGGGCTAGAGGTATCACACAATCAGCTTAACAGCTGATACAACAAAGCTGCTGACAAGAATAATATACAGAAGAATGTGAAAGAAAACTGAGGATTTGTTAGATGATCTGCTTGGCCTTAGGAAAGATAAAGGCACCAGAGAACCAGTTCTGACGTGGCGCTTGATAATGAAAGTAAGACTTAGAAAAATCAAGACATGTTCATAGGATTTGTCGACCTAAATAAGGGTTCAGCTATGTAAATAGTACAAGATGTTCGAAATTCTCAGAAATATGGCAGTAAGTTATTGAGAAAGACGGGTAATATATGTGCAACAACCAAGAGGGAACAGTAAGGCTGAAATACCAAGAACGAAGTAATCGCACTAAATTGACAGGGATAAAGTCTTGCACCTCTACTGTTCAATCTATAAATCAAAGAAGCTATGACGAAAATAGAAGAAAGGTTCAAAATTTAGGGAAGAACGATATCCGTTAAAAGATTCACTGATGACTTTGATGCCATTTGAGAAAGTGAAGAACAATTTCTGTACCTGCTGAACGGAATGAAGGCTAATGAAGACAGAATATGCAAGACTGCGTTCTTGAAAGTTAAAGCACCTAAAGATATCCACAGAACAGTCTGGTGAACATATGGAGAACATCATACATCGCAAACTGATGAACCAGGATCTTCAATAAATGATCCTCCCATTAAGCCAAAACTTCAATGAAGCTTTTTTGATATTAAAACTTTGCCTAAAGAAAGGCCAAGTGCGGTAAACTGGAAAAGTCTCGATCACCTGCAATAAAATGGAAAAGCCTCTGTACGCTAAGCACAAATGTTTTGAGAAGATCATCTGTAAAACAGATTTTGGGATTTTGGCTGATAAGGAATAACACAGAGTTGGAAAAAAAGCTCTGTTTGCGAGAGGAACACGAAGGGAAATGACTAGAAGTGGTACAGGCTACCCTCCGCCACGCACCATACAATGGCTTATGGAGTATGTAGGTAGATGTAGATGTAAAACAGAGAGAGAGAGCTTCGAAAGAATATCTAATGAAATGTTCAGCATGTGATGAATCACCTGGATAGAGTGTTGCAAACGCCACCAAATGTGGCATGAGGACTAATCAGAATTTGTGTGTGTTTTTTGTTAGTGAAAACTCTAATTTGAAATTATATTTATGTTCGTGGTATACTATTCATTAAAAATACACAGCAATGTTAGATTATGAAACTTCCTGGCAGGTTAAAACTGTGTGCCCGACCGAGACTCGAACTCGGGACCTTTGCCTTTCGCGGGCAAGTGCTCTACCATCCTTTTTTTTTAATTTTTTTTTGTAGTCTCATTTTGTTCGTTTTCGTTCGTTGTATCTGCTCGGTGCGGACGTCGCAAGACACCCGTTTCAGTTCGTATTTGATCCATTATCTCAGTTTTTTTATTACAGAGGGCAACTAACCCTCTGACCGAACACGCTGAGTTACCGTGCCGGCCACCCATCTGAGCTACCGAAGCACGACTCACGGCCGCTACTCACAGCTTTACTTCTGCCAGTACCTCGTCTCCTACCTTCCAAACTGGCAGAAGTAAAGCTGTGAGTACCGGCCGTGAGTCGTGCTTCGGTAGCTCAGATGGTAGAGCACTTGTCCGCGAAAGGCAAAGGTCCCGAGTTCGAGTCTCGGTCGGGCACACAGTTTTAACCTGCCAGGAAGTTTCATATCAGCGCACACTCCGCTGCAGAGTGAAAATCTCATTCTGGAAACATCCCCCAGGCTGTGGATAAGCCATGTCTCCGCAATATCCTTTCTTTCAGGAGTGCTAGTTCTGCAAGGTTCGCAGGAGAGCTTCTGTAAAGTTTGGAAGGTAGGAGACGAGGTACTGGCAGAAGTAAAGCTGTGAGTACCGGCCGTGAGTCGTGCTTCGGTAGCTCAGATGGTAGAGCACTTGCCCGCGAAAGGCAAAGGTCCCGAGTTCGAGTCTCGGTCGGGCACACAGTTTTAACCTGCCAGGAAGTTTCATATCAGCGCACACTCCGCTGCAGAGTGAAAATCTCATTCTGGAATGTTAGATTAATTAATGCACTGTTTTACATTTTCTAAGAATAAAAATGTATTCATATTTTATCAGTACTGTCATCTTAGCCCACGGTTTAAGTTAGCTTGTTACAATACTAGAACGAGATGACACCCTTGTATTAGCTTTTAAAATAGGCATAGTAATATATCACATCAAAATAAAAATTACGCAACGCAATTCACTACTTTGAAAAGTTATACTATTAATATATGCAGAGAAAGAACAACTAGCTCCATAAATGAATTTATTAAAAATATTTAACCTGCAAGATTGTTAACTCGCCCCAGTCTCCCCTACTTGACAAAAGTAGCTATTCTGGTTCTCTTGAAGTGCAAACGTTTGGGTATCACCACACTACCACAAACTGAAGTTAAACTTCACTCTGCTTTTTCGTTGCTGTAATATTCTCCATCAGAGAATCGGATGGTTGTAACATGATGACAGAGACGACTAGAATCCTCACCAAAATCAAAACATCGAAATGTGCTGGAAAAAGTCGCCTGTCATAAACCGTTAAGTAAATAAAAGGGTGAATAGAGGCTGAGGGAAATATATGGCAGGTGCGTCTCGCGCTTGTTGCGTTACGCTGGAACTAACCACTGGAGCAAACTCTCCCTTTGTTCTCAAAGCGGTGCGTGTGTTATTAATTGGAGTGCCCGCCAAGGCAGCGAGCAGGGTTGCCTTTGTGTTCCGGAAGCGGATTACTGCACGGGCTCTGCCGGAACACAGTCACCGAGCGTTCCGTTTGTAGAGTTGTGGTCAGCCGGCACCACAATCCGACACACAGCCAGAAGCAGTCTTCCGCGGGAGCACGTAGGTTTTGGTGCCGAGAAAGCAGAAAGATTTTCTGCTTGGCAACATTACTCCATGTGAGTGTTGTGACAGGCAGTGTATTACACATTTTCATTTTACTTTTAAAGATTGTGAATTATAAATTCGGCCAGATGAGTATATCACCAATTAAAACACAAATTTTTAAAATTACTTTATTGACTTTGGTTTTTACAAGTGTACAACCATCTCCAGACAATAGTAAATAATCTTGATTACTCACACACATCTCATGCACCACACCAACACAGATTCGCTATGGGCGGTTTACGATGATGTACTTGAGCAACCTTGGTTAGGTACATGATGTTTAATACAAACTTGGTAATGCATACCTGAAAAAATGTGCACATTTACTATCCAACATGGGCCAAGACATGAAAATTATTAGAGTGTGAAAATTATTAGAGTGAATTATAACAAAAAATCCTGGCATTACAGGGAAACTTTCATATACAAAGAGTCCTTGCAATGAAAAAGAAAGTAGTTAATGACTAAACTAATACAAGCAGTAACTGCCTGATCATGTTACCCACTAAAACAATAACAAACAGAAATCTAAATTATAGATTGCAGCAATCAGTCGTCCTTGCTTAAATTTTATTATGCAGATCTAGATTTCAGCTAGAGGCTAGCCATTCTCAATGCACTATTATTTTCGCTCAAAGCATGTGAGTCTCTTTTGATCGGGCTTCACTCACAGTTCATTGAATTTAGTATTACTATTTTTAAAATTTTTTTTTGAATCATCAGTCTCCTTACTGGTTTGATGCAGCCCGCCACGAATTCCTTTCCTGTTTCAATCTTAGAGTAGCAGCGTCCTCGATTACTTGCTGAATGTATTCCAGTCTCTATGTTCCTCTGTTGTTGTTACCTCTACAGCTCCCTCTAGTAGCACGGAAGTTATTCCCTGATGTCCTAAGAAATGTCCTATCACCTTGTCTCTTCTTCTTGTCAGTCTTTGCCATTTATTGCTTTCCTCGCCGATTATGCGAAGAACCTACAATCCACCTAATTTTCAACACTCATCTGTAGCACCACATCTCAAATGCTTTTTTTCTCTTCTATTCCTTTTTTTACCACTATCCATGTTTCACTGTCATACTGTGTTGTACTCGAAATGTAAATTCCCAGAAATTTCTTTATCAAATTAAGGTCTATGTTTTAACTAGCAATATTATTTTGGCCAGGAATGACCTTTTCGCCAGTACTCATTAGCTTTTTATATCCTCCTCCCAAATGTATTATTATGCTGAGTGTGTATCAGAGTTCCTTAACTTCTATTTCGCGATCCCCAATCTGTTTCTCGCTGTTCTCATTTCTGCTACTTCTCACGACTTTCGACTTTCGCCGATTTACTCTCAATGCATATTCTGTACTAATTAGTCTGCTCATTTCATTCAACAGTTCCTGTAATTCTTCACTTTCACTGAGGGTACCAATGTTATCAGCGAATCTTATCGTTGATATACTTTCACCTATAATTTTAGTCCCACTCTTGAAGCTTCATTCATATCTATTCTGGTACGTTTACAAACTCTTTGCATAACCACTGCATCGGACCCCTTGTCTTTGGTGAGATGTTGGCTCTCAGCCTATGGGAACCCTCAACAGTGGTGTATGCTATGCACTTCTGGTTCGAAAAGGTAGTCAGCCATTGGTTTAGTGGCACTGGTTGTTCTAAAAAGTCGTGTTCTGAATGCTGGAATGATGGGACGCGCTTTGTAAAGCAGCCATATTTGAAGGAACCGACTGCTCTGATGAAATAATTTTTCCATTTGGTGAGATATGATGTTAAATTACAGTATGGTCCATCAGATTAACGGTAATATAACACCAAGTTAATTTACCGCCGCGATTTCTGTGTCACAGTCTGAGATAAACGATAGGACGAGACTTTATATCCTTCTGCGAGCCGGTACTCACGAATGGGTATTCACGTGCAGTGGCGTAGACTACGAGAGAGTACGGATTATCAGGTATTGACAAGCTAGTTACCGCCTATTTTTGTTATAAGTATATTCCATTCAAATGCTATTACTGCCTTTCATAGTAAGTTAATAGAGAACGAGAAGTTTGGTTCTGTACGTTATATTGAGTTGTACTCTCGATTTGTAAAGTTGTTTTCTAAAGTTAAATACGATCACAATTCTCAATGTGAAACTGTAGTCTTGTGCTTTTATTCTGTTGAAGATAAATATATTCATTTTAATTGCGCATGTTTAACAGTCGCTTCGTATTACGTAATTTCCTTTATTCATGTTTTAATTAAATACATTGCACAGGCTGCCGCCATCTTGTCGAAATGAGGTTACGCCAATAATGGCAGAAGTGAATTGCGTCCGATGACTAGAGTAACGTGCGATGTGACAAAGGTGGAAAAGATTATGTTTCACGATCTATTTGCGTGGTAGTCAGTCATTTTCAGCCATGGGGTAGGGTAAGGCTACATTGACTGGGCTTCGGACAGATGGATCACAATAGTAATTGGTTGTGTGGACGAGAAGTGTGAAAATAACGTTTAAGCATTGTTATGCTAATGCTTAATTTTTGGATTCATTGTGAATAGGTGAATGCATATTCGGGGAGACAGTTCCATTGTAATGTGGATCGCTAAAAACACGAAGTTAACACAAGCTATTGGTACCTGTTGATTTCTTGAACTGTATTATGTTCTGTAATGGGATATACTGGCTTTCGTAATTAACCGTTTCACTCAATTATGTGAAAGTGTGTGCCGCGTGACTATTCTTAAAGTTTTATTTCGTGTCAGTAGCGTTGTTAATTTTTTAATGATGTTTACCTCTGTCTTTATGCATGTCACTATAAAATCGGGGCTTGATCGTCACGACCACTGAAAGTGATTGATGATTTCAGAAACACAGTTGCACTCTTCAGCTCCTCAGTGAAAACATCAACAAGAGAATAGAAATTACAGCTGACGTGACGGACCAGGTGATCAAAAAGTCAGTATAAATTTGAAAACTGAATAAATCACGGAATAATGTAGATAGAGAGGTGCAAATTGACACACATGCTTGGAATGACATGGGGTTTTATTAGAACCAAATAAATACAAAAGTTCAAAAAATGTCCGACAGGTTCATCTGATCAGAATAGCAATAATTAGCATAACAAAGTAAGACAAAGCAAAGATGATGTTCTTTACAGGAAATGCTCAATATGTCCACCATCATTCCTCAACAATAGCTGTAGTTGAGGAATAATGTTGTGAACAGCATTGTAACGCATGTCCGGAGTTATGGTGAGGCATTGGCGTCGGATGTTGTCTTTCAGCATCCCTAGAGATGTCGGTCGATCACGATACACTTGCGACTTCTGGTAACGTCAAAGCCAATAATCGCACGGACTGAGGTCTGGGGACCTGGGAGGCCAAGCATGACGAAGGTGGCGGCTGAGCACACGATCATCACCAAACGACGCGCGCAAGAGATCTGTTGGATATTTTGTGAACTTTTTTTGTTATAATAAAACCCCATGTCATTTCAAGCATGTGTGTCAATTTTTACCTCTCTATCTACATTATTCCGTGGTTTATTAAGTTTTCAAATTTATACTGACTTTATGATCGCCCGGTATTTGACTAGAATTCACTGAGTACCTAGATAACGCTATTTTAACCATCAAATAAATGATTGACAACATTGTGCACCTCTTCTTAAATATTTTTAAAGTATTCAGTCCATCTTACCTCACAGCTGTCCAAAGCAAACAAGCAGTACTCAACCATGAGCTCCAAGAGATTCGTGTAAACTACTTCATAGCAACGCTAGATCTCAAAGTGCGACATGAAGTCGCGTAGGAGACATGTAAACCTAAATCTTTATCCACTGCTGAATATGTCACAAAATAATTATTCACTTTGCTATTGAAAAGTGATTTATTGACCCGTTTTGACCTCTGCCGCTCATGAGGAATATTAAAAATAAGAACAAAGTCTTTATACAAAGTATGGAGTCATGTGCGTCACCATCAGTACCGAAACTTAACTGACGTACGTGACTCCATACTCTCTATGAAGATTTTGTTCTTATTTTCGATATTTCTCATTATGGGCAGAGCCCGAAACTCATCAATAAAGCACTTCTGAGCAGCAAAGTGAATAACTATTTAGCAACCTGTTCAACACTGGATAAAAATTCAGGAAGCTAGACCTCGTTAGACTGCCATCGAAGCGTTTCAAATTGATATTTGCCTTTCCATCTATAAGACTGAAGTCGTCATCCGGTTTTACACCACTCGTGACGACCATACGAAGCCAGTATAGCAGTATTACAGCCATTATTAATTGATTACTGGTATGAGGTGGTTATACTTAAAGAGTAACTATTCACGGACGTCCAATGAGGACTGTAATTACACTCCTGGAAATGGAAAAAAGAACACATTGACACCGGTGTGTCAGACCCACCATACTTGCTCCGGACACTGCGAGAGGGCTGTACAAGCAATGATCACACGCACGGCACAGCGGACACACCAGGAACCGCGGTGTTGGCCGTCGAATGGCGCTAGCTGCGCAGCATTTGTGCACCGCCGCCGTCAGTGTCAGCCAGTTTGCCGTGGCATACGGAGCTCCATCGCAGTCTTTAACACTGGTAGCATGCCGCGACAGCGTGGACGTGAACCGTATGTGCAGTTGACGGACTTTGAGCGAGGGCGTATAGTGGGCATGCGGGAGGCCGGGTGGACGTACCGCCGAATTGCTCAACACGTGGGGCGTGAGGTCCCCACAGTACATCGATGATGTCGCCAGTGGTCGGCGGAAGGTGCACGTGCCCGTCGACCTGGGACCGGACCACAGCGACGCACGGATGCACGCCAAGACCGTAGGATCCTACGCAGTGCCGTAGGGGACCGCACCGCCACTTCCCAGCAAATTAGGGACACTGTTGCTCCTGGGGTATCGGCGAGGACCATTCGCAACCGTCTCCATGAAGCTGGGCTACGGTCCCGCACACCGTTAGGCCGTCTTCCGCTCACGCCCCAACATCGTGCAGCCCGCCTCCAGTGGTGTCGCGACAGGCATGAATGGAGGGACGAATGGACACGTGTCGTCTTCAGCGATGAGAGTCGCTTCTGCCTTGGTGCCAATGATGGTCGTATGCGTGTTTGGCGCCGTGCAGGTGAGCGCCACAATCAGGACTGCATACGACCGAGGCACACAGGGCCAACACCCGGCATCATGGTGTGGGGAGCGATCTCCTACACTGGCCGTACACCACTGGTGATCGTCGAGGGGACACTGAATAGTGCACGGTACATCCAAACCGTCATCGAACCCATCGTTCTACCATTCCTAGACCGGCAAGGGAACTTGCTGTTCCAGCAGGACAATGCACGTCCGCATGTATCCCGTGCCACCCAACGTGCTCTAGAAGGTGTAAGTCAACTACCCTGGCCAGCAAGATCTCCGGATCTGTCCCCCATTGAGCATGTTTGGGACTGGATGAAGCGTCGTCTCACGCGGTCTGCACGTCCAGCACGAACGCTGGTCCAACTGAGGCGCCAGGTGAAAATGGCATGGCAAGCCGTTCCACAGGACTACATCCAGCATCTCTACGATCGTCTCCATGGGAGAATAGCAGCCTGCAATTCTGCAAAAGGTGGATATACACTGTACTAGTGCCGACATTGTGCATCCTCTGTTGCCTGTGTCTATGTGCCTGTGGTTCTGTCAGTGTGATCATGTGATGTATCTGACCCCAGGAATGTGTCAATAAAGTTTCCCCTTCCTGGGACAATGAATTCACGGTGTTCTTATTTCAATTTCCAGGAGTGTGTAATATGGAAGCGAAACTTGGTAGGTACGCAAGCTGTTACCGCGGAATCGGTTTACGCTCTTAGACGTCTCCGGTGATCATACTGAACAAATTGTATAAGCGCTAGTTGATAATAAAATAAATATTTCTCACTTGTTTGACCTTTTCTGCCCACATCCCGGTCCTAATCCATTCCATATAGAAACATTTGTATACGCCTTTATTGCAGCTGCAGCGCCATATTTGCACCTGGTGGCCAAACATGTAACTAATTTTTTACAGCACAAGTCAGTTACGCATTGAAGCATTACAATATCTACCAAGTTTCGCTTCCGCACGGTAGTTGCAGCCCACATTGGACATCTGTGCTTTAATTATAATCATCGATTACTATTGTTGTGACAGGGCGATGACTCCAACAGTGACGCAGGGAAGGGCTGTGTGAATGTAAGGATGAATCTCCAAGTTATTCATCGGAACGTGAGTTGAGGGTGGTGGCGGTAGCCGGCCGCTGTGGTCGAGCGGTTCTAGGCCCATCAGCCTGGAACCGCGCTGTTTCTACGGTCGTGGGTTCGAATCCTGCCTTGGGGAATCGAACCCGGGAGCCCGGGCGCGGGAAGCGAGAATGCTACCGCACGACCACGAGCTGCGGACTGTAGGCACTCTGTTTACTAGATCTGTTACATTTTCTAAGTATTCTGCAAATTAAACGCATTCTATGGTTTACTTCCCCACAACATTTTCTGTGTTTTTTTTCATTTCAAGTTGTTCGTAATTGTGATGTCTAGGTATTTAGTTTTGACTGAGTTACTCTCTAACCAAAGTTTGACGGATTCCTTTTAGCACTCAACTGGACGACCTCACACTTTACATTATTTAGGGTCAACTGCCAGTTTTCACACCATATAGATACCGTATCTAAATCGTTTTGCAATTGGTTTTGATCTTCTGATGACTTTAGTAGAAAATAAACGACGGCGACATCTGCAAACAACTCAAGACGACTGCTCAGATTGACTCCTAAATCGGTTATGTAGATAAGGAGCAGCAGAGGGCCTATAACACTTCCTTGGGGAACACCAGAAATCACTCCTGTTTTACTCGATGACTTTCCGTCAGTTCCTACGAACTCTGACATATCTAACAGGAAATAAGGAATCCAGTTGGATAACTGAGACGATATTCCATAAGAATGCCCCCCTGCGGGTTGGGGGCTAGACTAGGCCCGAGGTATTCCCGCCTGTCGTAAGAGGCGACCGAAAGGAGTCTCACACTGTTCGGCCATGTGAGTTCAGCCCTATTCTATGGTCTGACCTGCCACTTTCAAAATTCTTCAGAATTGCGGGTCGTATGGGGTAGGGCGCCTTACGTGGTGCACGAGTTATCCATAGTTCCCTTAGATTCGATCTCCTGAATCTCTTGTCATAGCTTTGCAACTCCACCTGCGATTTACCTATTTGAGCGGGGACACTTTCCGGGGTATGTCAGCTTCTTCCGTTGTCTCCTGTCCTCTTCCGCCCCCATGACAATATTGGATTTCTATGTACGCAATATCCAGCACGGTAGCCAGTCTGTTGTAGTGGGGCCGTAATGTACCCATTTAGTGGTAGCCCCCTGAAAACACAGGGATCGCACTGCTGATGCCTGAGCATTAAACTCCCCACATATACCAAATAGTAGATGCTTGTCTTCCTGGGGCATCAGGATTCCCAGCAACGGCCATCATGCCAGTTGGCCTTTGCTGTGGCTGGGTGGCGCCCGTGGGGAGAGCCCCTGATCGTAGTGGGTGGCATCAGAGTGGATGACCCCAATTAAGCGGACTAAGTCATCTCTCGCCGCTGACCGTACGGCATCAGCAGTCTCTAAGAACGGCAAGATCGAATACAGTGCCGACAGGTACGACACTAAATCGTTTCCCTCCATCGCTACACCATGGGAGGAACGTAGGGCTACAGAACGGAGAGAGCCATATTCGCCTCGGATTTTAGTTTGTAGCAGAACTGATGGGGACTCCTTTCTACCTACGAAGCCTCAATTTTTCATTGAACACCTTGAGGATAAGTTTGGAGAAGTGACAGCGCTGTTCAAGATGCGAAACGGCGCAGTCTTGATTCGGAGAGTATTTCCAGCCCAATCCCGAGCGTTACTCGCCTGTGGCAAGCTGGGTGATATTATTGTTTCTGTCACTCCCCATAAAAGCCTCAACATGGTCCAGGGGATCATTTTCCATCGCAATCTTCTCTTGCGCTCCGACGACGAGCTTTGCGCCAACTTAGAACGGCGGGGTGTTCATTTCATCTGGCGTGTTTAAAGGGGACCCAAAGACAACAGGGTTGCTACCAGTGGCTCCATCTTGACTTTTTCAGACAATAAATCACCCTCAAAGGCTAAGCTCATGGTTTGCCGTTGTGACGTTAACCAATACGTCCCTCCCTCTATGCAGTGCTTTAAGTGCTGGAGGTTCGGGCACATGTCTTCCTGATGCACTTCCAGCGCCACATGTCGAGACTACAGACGACTACTGCACCCAGGTACTCAATGTGTGCCTCCTCCCACTTGCATCAACTGTGGAGAGCACCACTCCCCCTGCTTGCCAGACTTCCCTGTACTCCAAAAGGAAAATCATGTAGTAAAAGACCCTGGACCGGTTGACTTACACAAAGACTAAACATAAATGTGGAAGATTACACCCTATTCAGTTGATGTCGACATATGCTGCAGCTGTGTCACCATTGCCGTCCCAAGTGCCAGTGGTTCCTCACTCTGTGCCACGAACAGTATTCCCCCATGCCTGAAACTGCTTCAGACAAGTCTTTCCAGCAAGCCCTTAAAGAGAGGTGAGAGAGCAAGCAAACTAAGAAAGTCTGATAAGAAACAGGACCCTCTGGTGGCCCAACACCACCACTCCTATCAATTCTGCATCTAAGGATGCAGTAAGATCTTAGTGTCCCCTGCGGACCTGGCTCTCACTGATGCCTCATCCACCATAGAAATAGTTACAAATACTCAGTCGGTGGCAGCAGGTGACCCTGAGGCATAGCCTGCCTCCTTGCGCACTCCATGCCCTCCCAGCCTCACGATAACGTCATCCTCTAGTGGAATTGTGGCGGTTTTTTTCCACCACCTGTCTGAGCTATGGTAACTCTTAAACTTTACTCCTGCTTTCTGCATTGCCCTTCAGGAAACATGGTTCCCAGAAATGCGAACCCCTGCTCTCCATGGCTATAGGGGTCTTAAAAGAACCGTAATGACTATAATAGAGTGTCAGGTAGAGTTTGTGTCTAAATCCTGAACTCAGTATCCAGTGAACCTGTGCCCCTTCAAACCGCTCTTGGAGCTATGGCTGTCGGGATAAGGATGACGATGGAAATAACTGCAACTTATATCTTCCTCCAGATGGTGCAGTACCCCTGAACGCATTGGCTGCACTGATTGATCAATTCTCTAAACCTTTCCTACTTTTTGGAGATTTTAAACCTCACAACCCCTTCTGGGGTGGCACCATGCTTACTGGCCGAGGCAGAGATGTCGAAAATTTACTGTCACAACTCGTCCTCTGCCTCTTAAATACAGGTGCCCCCCCCCTCCCCCACATTTCAGTATGGCACATGGCACATATTCAGCCATTGATCTCTCGGTTTGCAGTCCTGGCCATCTCCCATCTATCCACTGGATAGCACATGACGACCTGTATGGTAGTGACCACTTCTCCATCTTACTTTCACTGCGCCGGTGTCAGGCCCATGGACGCCTGCCCAGATGGGCTTTATACGAGGCAGACTGGAACGCTTTCATCTGTGCTGTTACCGTTGAATCTCCCCCACATGGTAACATTGGTGTGGTGGTTGAGCAGGTAACTTCAACGATCGTTTCTGCAGCGAAAAACGCAATCCCTTGTTCTTTAGGGAGGCCCCCAGCGAAAGACAGTCCCTTGGTGGTCGCCGGAAGTCGCTGAGGCAATTAAGGAGCGTCGGCAAACTCTACAGCGAAATAAGTGGCACCCTTCCCTGGAGGACATCATAGCCTTCAAACGACTCCGTGCCCGCATTCGCAAGATTATCAAAAGGCGGAAACAGGAGTGTTGGTCGACATACGTCTCGACCATTGGGTGCCATACGTCACCTCCCCAAGTCTGGGCAAAGATCAAACGAGCTTTTGGGCGCCAGATCTCAACAGGTATTCCCAGTGTTAACATAAATGGCGTGTTATCTACCAACGCAAACGCGATTTCTGAACACTATGCTTGCACCTCTGCATTGGAAAATTATCCCCCCCCCCCGCACATAGCCTTTCGCACTCGCAAGCGGCGGATGGAAGGGAAAATCCTCTCATTCACTGCCACGCCACAGTGAACCCTATAACGCCCCATTTACAGAGTGGGAGCTCCTCAGTGCCCTTGCACATTGCCCCGACTTAGCTCCTGGACCAGATCGGATCCACAGTCAGATGATTAAACCTCTCTCATCTGACTACAAGCGACATCTCTTTGAGAGATGGCGTCTTTCCATCGCGTTGCCGGGAGAGCACCATCATAGCAGTGCTCAAACCTGGCAAAAACCCGCTTGATGTGGATAGCTATCAGTCCATCAGCCTCATCAAAGTTCTTTGTAAGCTGCTGGAACGTATGGCGTGTTGGCAGTTGGGTTGCCCCTGGTGTCACGTGGCCTGCTGGCTCCATGCCAGGGCGGTTTCCGCCTGGGTCGCTCTGCCACTGATAATCTTGTGTCCCTCGAGTGAGCCATCCGAACAGCCTTTTTCAGACGCCAACATCTTGTTGTCGTCTTTTTTGATTTACGAAAAGCGTATGACACGACCTGGCAACATCATATCCTTGCCACATTATACGAGTGATGTCTCTGAGGCCCACTCACGATTTCTATGCAGAATTTCCTGTCGCTTCGTACTTGTCCAAGTTGGTGCCTCCCATAGTTCCCCCCATATCCAGGAGAATGGGGTCCCACAGGGCTCTGTATAGAGTGTATCTCTATTTTTAGTGGCCATTAACGGTCTAGCAGCAGCTGTACGGTCGTCCGTCTCACCCTCTCTGTATGCAGACGATTTGTGCATCTCGTATTGCTTCACCAGTAGTGTTGCTGAGCGGTGCCTACAGGGAGCCATCCACAAGGCGTAGTCATGGGCTCTAGCCCACGGTTTCCAGTTTTCAGCCATGAAATCATGTGTTACGTACTTCTGTCAGCGTCGTACCATTCATCTGGAACCAGAACTTTACGATACCTTACTGATGGTCCCCTCACTGTAGTGGAGACATATCGGTTTTTAGGACTGGTTTTCGACGCCCGATTGACTTGGCTTCCTCACCTTCGTCAGCTTAAGCGGAAGTGCTGGCAGCACCTCAATGCCCTCCGCTGCTTGAGCAACACCAACTAGGGTGCAGATAGCTCTACGCTGCTGCAGCTCTTCAGAGCCTTTGTTCAATCCCGTCTTGACTATGGGAGTCTGGATTATGATTCGGCGGCGCCCTCAGCGTTGCGTTAACTCGACCCAGTGCACCACTGTGGCGTTCGACAAGCGACTGGAGCTTTTAGGACGAGTCCGGCGACCAGCGTCCTGGCAGAGGCTGGAGTCGCAACTGCTCGCCAGTTAAGTCGCACATATACGTAGTTCTCCTGCGCATCCGAATTACCGTCTCCTTTTCGCTGCCATGGCGGTTCATCTCCCGTATCGGCGGTCCAGGTCAGGGCTTACAATTTCAGTACGCGTCCGATCCCTTCTATCTGAACTGGAGTGCTTGCCTTTACTACTTATACTTGAGGTCGATTCACATATACCTCCATGGCGTACACCTAGGCCGCGGCTTCGGCTGGACCTTTCATATGGCCCAAAGGACTCAGTTCACCCTGTGGCTGTCTGCTGTCACTTCCTCTCGATTATTGACATGTACCGAGGCCACGAAGTGGTTTACACCGACGGTTCGGTGGCTGATGGTCACGTAGGCTCCATTTATGTCAATGATGGACATACTGAACAGCATTCCTTGCCCGATGGCTGCAGTATTTTCACTGCATCGCTGGTGGCTATATCTCGTGCTCTTGAGCACATCCATTCATGTCCTGGGGAGTCGTTTCTTCTGTGTACTAACTCCTTGAGCAGCCTACAAGCTATCGACCAGTGCTACCCTCGTCATCCTTTGGTAGCGACCATCCAGGGAGTCCATCCATGCCCTGGAACGGTTCGGTCGTTCAGTGGTGTAGACCCCAGGACACGTCGTAGTCTTAGGCAACGATCTTGCTGACAGGCTGACCAAACAGGCTACGTGGATACCGCTTATGGAGAACGGCATTCCAATAACTGTCCTGCATTCGTTTTTCGGATTTGGGAGATGGAATGGCACAATCTCAGTACCTACAACAAACTGCGTGCCATTAAGGAGACTTCGAATGTGTGGCAGTCCTCTATGCGGGCCTCTAGCAGGGACTCTGTGGTTCTCTGCCGTTTCCACATTGGCCACGCTCGAGCGACCCACGGCTACCTCCTGCGCTGTGAAGAGCCGCCTGAGTGTCGATTCGGTGCCCAGTTGACAGTGGCCCATATTCTGGTGCACTGTCCTGTAACCTCCGCCTCACTTATCGACCTTAATGACAGTGAAAAATTAAACCACGTGTACCTAACGGAAATTTGGAAAAAAGCAATCGTCACCGAAGTTAATCTGTCGGTAAATATGGAGGAAAGGGTTACATCTAAATGAAAGGAAAAATGCAAATTAAACTGGTGGAAATTAATTTTGAAAAGGGGTAAAGTTAATAAAGAAAGTAAATGTGCGGTCGTCACGTTAACAATTAATTGGCGCTAATTAGATATTTGAGATTTGGGGAAAATTACGGTCGCCAGTCCTATGGACAACTACTATAATAACTGAAAAAGAAAGGTTATTGCACAAATAATTAGCACTAAAAGCGTGGCCACTGAAGGTTGACACATGTTGTGTGAAAACTGAAAGTTTGTCAGAAGTAATAAATTTCGCTACACTCTGACTTAATTTAGCAAAAGAATTAATTAAAACCGGAAAATTGAAAATTAATTTAGTGACTGGAATTAATAGTGAGATTTGTTTCTGAAGCACTACGAAATTCAATAAAATAAGTTTAGTCTTGGGCTACCTCAACAATCATTTCAAAAGCTACTTGAATCTGCGCAATTTAGAAATAAGAGATTTAACTTTGAACTTGAATTAAATGATTCTGAACAATAAACAATAGTAAAATTTAGTACGTACCAACCTGAGCTGCAGTCACAGGTAAGCTAAAATATGGTAACAAAACTCGCACTCTTGATATGTGCTTGTGTAATCTAAATATTGTAGCCAGCTATGAATACTTTAACCGAATTTTGAAATTAAAGCAGCGAAATGGAATGATATTCCTTTAATGCTGGCGTTTGAATTTCAACGACACTCGGGTTCATTCCGGAAAAGGAAGGGACCCTGCTTGGTAATGCAATTGGGACAATGAGCAACAAAGGTTCATGCTAAGTTGCTGTAATTTTGTGAATGGAACAATTTTAAAAGCTGAGGTCTGCCATACAGCTCTAAAACTTTACGTGCTTCCAGTCTTCCTTGTTGGTTGATTGAAGGTTTGAAGCCGTCGATCGAGGAGGTGGCGACAGTCACTCATTGTCGGCCGTCGCTGTTGCAGAAGCTGGATGTTGGCGCGCCTTCTTCTCGACACTGTCACCAGACGAAACGGGCTCTTGATGTGCGCCAGCTAATGCTTCCCGTCCGCGACACCGTGTCAGAAACTGTCATAGCAAGTCGAGCGCAATTACATGCTGCCAAACCCTGAAAGCGCGGCAACTCGCGGGAGCGTTACACAACACACCTGCTCAACCGCACTACTCCAGCCAGACTCCCCTCTGCCCGCGCTCCACGCGACAGAGTTAACACTACCAAAGATCCTAAACACTTCGGTTCTCCACCCGACCTATCGATGCATTCGTTCGATAGCATAGTTTTCCCTAGGCCAGACCCAGCGTATAAATACAAATAATATTCACAAAACAAACCAATTATACATCGACATAAATGCATATATATACAAATAGTAAAACAATTACAATATACAAAGACACAGAAATGTTATATCTTCAGGTAAGAAAATAAAGAAAAAAAATTGCAGTGCAATAGATGCAAATAGGAGGATATGTATTTCCGGCATTACAGTCCCACTTTGACTGCCCTGCGACAAAATCTTCAGTTACTGGACTCGTTGCCGCTAATTTTATCTGACAACGCCTCATCGGCTGATTTAGTTTTACGTTTTATTCGTGAGAGTGTGTTTTATCATTTGATCTAAGTTTTAGTGCATGTCCTTTGACCCTTATATCCTCCACCCTAGTGCTTTTATGGTGGAGATTTTAATGTGTTGCATAGCGGCTGGCTTCTGCTTTTTATTCTCATGGTCAGCCAGCCATCGTAATCTGTTCTGTCGTTTTAACCTACCTGTTTCTTGCATTTCTGTGGTTTTCTTCTTCCCTTTGTCTATGTGTTTGTTGACCTTCCGTCGTTGTAGTGGTTTCTCCTTTCTCTCCGTTTTGTGTTGTCTGTCTCGCTTGTTTTATTCTCACCCTTGCGGCATTGTTTTATTCAGAAAAAGGGACCGATGACCTTGAAGTTTGGTCCGTTCCCCCCTCTTTTAAATCAACCAACCATAAGCACGCAACGATTGGAAGCCGCTTGTGAAGGGGTCTAAAGCCTTCTGGAAATCTAGAAATACGGACTCAATTTGAAATCCCTTGTCGATAGCACTCAGCACTTCGTTCTTGTGATTTACTCACACGATGTTTTCTAAATCCGTTAACTGTGTTTTAAGAGACCAGTCTCTTCGAAGTAATTCATAATCTTCGAACACACTATATGTTCCAAAATACTGCTGCATATTGACGTTAATGATGTGGGCCTGTAATTTAGTGGATTATTCATAATGCCTCTCTTGAATATTGGTTTGACCCATGCAACTTTCCAACCTTTGGGTACGGATCTTCCGTCGAGCGAGTGGCTGTATATGATTCCTAAGTATGGAGCTACTGCATCAGCATACTGTCAAAGGAACTAGGTATACAGTCTGGACCCGAAGACTTACCTTTATTAAGTGATTTAAGTTAAGTGACAGATGAACCTCAATGCGAGCACTAACTGGGCTAGCCACTGTTGTGGACTTGTGGATCATGCTGGACATCCGTTGGATCCCCACGATCGGTCCACAACAATGATGCCAATTGTTCACCAAACATTACAGTATAAATTCTTGAACTTAGTTATCGGCTGAATACGACACACTATCTTATGCCTTAAAGGCACAACCACTTCAATAAAAAAAAAAAAAGACTAAAAGCCATTAAACCAAAATTCAGACGCAAAAAAGAATATTTAGAAGGCAGAAAGCCTCATGTTAAGTAAGTTCTACAATTTGGCTGAAGAGCCAAAAATCTAACACTTGAAAAGCAACAACCTTAATTTAAAGACGGCTAAAGGCCGATTATTTAAGACTCAAGATAAAATTAAACAAAAAAACACAAGGCAGAAGGCCTTATCTTCAATTAGGCTGAAGGCCCCAAACTGTCTGATGCTCGAAACCACTTCGAGGATACCTACTTCCAATTTACTCATGTTGGCTGCTGTCTTTGATTCGAATTCTGGAATATTTATTTCGTCATCTTCAGTGAAGGAATTTCAGAAGGCTGTGTTTAGTAACTCTGCTTTAGCAGCACTGTCATCGATAGTATTACCATTGTATCTGGAAGACAAAGCATTGATTGTGTCTTGCTTCTATCGTAACTTACATATGACCAGAATGTCTTTGGATTTTCTGACAGGTTTCGAGACAAAGTTTCATTGCGGAAACTATTACAAGAATATCGCATTGCAGTCTGCACTTAATATCGAGCTTCTGTGAAAGATCACCAGTCTTGGAGTTTTTGGGTTCATTTAAATTTGGCGTGCTTTTTTCATTGCTCCTGCAACAGTGTTCTGACTTGATTTGTATACCATGGGGATCAGCTCCTACATTTGTTATTTTATTTGGTATAAATCTCTCAATTTCTATCGATACTATTTCTTTGAATTCAAGCCGCACCTGGTCTGCACTTACATTGTTAATTTGGAAGGAGTGGAGAACGTCTCTCAGGAAGGTGTCAAGCAAATTTTTGTTTGCTTTTTTGAATATAAATATTTTTTGTTTGTTTTTGGTGTATTTGGAAGTTACGGTATTCAGTCTCGTTATGACAACCCTGTGTTCACTAGTCCATGTAACCGTTTTGACGCTCGTTATAAGCTCAGGATTATTTGTTACTACGAGTTGAAGTGTGTTTTCACAACCGTTTACTATTCGAGTGGGCTCATGAACTAATTGCTGGGAAGTATTTTCAGAGAAAGCGTTTAGCACAATTTCTGATGATATTTCATGTGTACCTTTCAGCTACTGTATCATCTGGTTTTGGGGATCGGTAAAAGGCTCCATTTACTATTACATTCCGGTGGCCAAGGATGACCCCTACCCAAATTAAACACAGGAAATGTCTACTTCAGTTTCGCTACAAGATAAACTTCTTTCAACTGCAACAAAAACACCACCACCTGTCCTTTCTGAACACCATTAAGTCGTTTGCCAAACTTTCGGTTGAACTTATCTCCTGTTATAGTGAGTTTACAGTGCCTATAACGATTTGAGCATCTTTGCTTTCTATTAGTGTTTTGAGCTCTGGCATTTCCCAACACAGCGATGACTGTTTACAACTGTTGCATCAGTAGTTCCTAGTTCTACGTTGCTCCTCTGTTCACCCTGATCCCTTTGAGACTGAAGCCCATTTTGTGTTTCCTCTAGACCCTCTAGCCTAAAATAACCTCCCAGATTATGGCACACAGCCCCCACTACATGTGTATCTGCCTCCTGCGTGTAATGGACTCGTGACCTATTTAGTGGAATCATATGGCGGAAGTCGAGGAATCTGCAGACTTCATGGTCGCAGAAACGCCTGGGCCTCTGATCCAGAACCTCCACTCGTCCCTGTCGACTATATTGTAAATGGTGAGCTCTGTTTTAATGATGTCCTCCTCGCCGTGTCCGGCGACAGCGACTCCGTCAGTCTTCTCTGTCCTTGTTGTGGTAGGCTTGGATGTGGCTCGCGAAGCCGAATTTCGCTTTGAATATCCTGTTGCATGAAGCACAGTGAAGTTGACCAGCAGAGTTGTAAGTATACGTGTAGACAGGCTTGAGCTGAGATTTTCGGAGCTCTATTTTAGCATCCAGGTTCATTAGACGCTTTTGCTCGAATTGTTCGATGCTCTTACGTACAGTTGATCGCCACTCCGATCGGCGCAATGCTAGCTCCTCCCAACGGTTGCTTGGAATGCCACAGGCTGCAAGGTGGCGTTTAATGGTGTCTTTATATCGCAGGTGTTGACCACCTTTCCTGCTCTTCCCGCACGAGAGCTGCGAGTAGAACACCGCTTTAGGTAGCCTACTGTCATCCACGCGTACTATGTGACCACTCCATCTCAGTTGATGTTTCATTATTAAAGCTTCAATACCAGCCAGTTTCACGCGGCGCAAAATCTCCGTGTTTGGGACACGGTCTTCCCATTTGATGCGCAGAATTGATCTCAGACATCGAAGATGAAATTTATCTAGCTTCTTAATGTCAGCTTTGTAACAGCACCAGGTTTCCGAGGCATAGAATAAGGTGGATAATACTACTGCTTTGTAGACTGCAATTTTTGTTTGTAGTTTGAGATCATGTGATTTCCATACTCGGTCATTAAGCTTACCGAAGGCTGAGGCTGCGCTGGCTATACGCGCTGCGATTTCCGTTGTCAGGCTGTTGTCACTTCTAATTTCGCTTCCCAGGTATTTGAAATTTGACACATTTTTCAAGGGTTTGTTATTTATCTCAATACTGGAGTCATCTGCATTAAAACCTCTAAAGTGGCTGTTTGAGAACTTGCGTCTTAGTGATGCTAATGGCTAAGCCAAATCTTCTGCAGGAGGCATTTAGCAGATTTATGTAAGTCTGAAGAGTTTCGCAAGAATTAGCCATCATGCATACATCATCCGCGTAGAGAATCTCTAAGATGGATAGTTTGGTTACGCGACTTTTTGTTCTGAGGCGAGAGATGTTGAAGACACTTTTGTCTGTCCTTGTGTCGAGACTAATTTGATTACTACAGGCTTTGGTCGCGTCTCTCATAACAACTGCGAAGTAAAGTGAGAAGAGTGTGGGAACCAGAACACAGCCTTGTTTTACACCACATGTCACGGGAAACTGTTCTGAGAGCTTGTCCTCATGGCGGATTTTTGCCATCATTTTTTCATGAAACTGCCGAATCAAACTGACAATTTTGTCAGGGCACCCAGTTTTCTTTAGTATGATCCAGAGAGCTTCCCGTGGGACACGATAAAAAGCTTTTTCCAGGTCTACAAAGCACATGAACAAAGGCCGATGTTGCTCTAAGCTTTTCTCTTGCATTTGTTTGACAACAAATATGGCATCCACTGTGCCTCTGTTTGGGCGAAAGCCACACTGGGTCTCTGGTAGCAGTTTTTCTGCAAAGTGTGTTAACCGGGTGTTAATTATGTGGGCAAGGACTTTTCCCGCTGCTGAGAGAAGAGAAATGCCCCTGTGGGAGCTGCAGTCTGATATGTCACCCTTGCCTTTATAGATCTTGGAAACACAAGCATCTTTCCAGTCTTGTGGAATCATTTCATGCTCCCAAATCCTTAAGATTAGAGCAAACAATGGTTTCTTGATGTTTGGCCCCCCTTATTTATAAAGCTCTGATGGCAAGTTATCTAATCCTGCTGTTTTGTCATTTTTCAGCTTAGCCAGTGCTGAAATGAATTCATCGTAGGAAGGGGCATCCGCAAGTTGTTCCTCAACTGGCAGGTCTTCAAGTGCTTCTATGTATAGAATATCGGTTGTCTGATGGTTGGGATTAAGAACGTCATTAAAATGTTCCGCCCACCGATACAGGATGTCACTCTGTTGCGTCAGCCGACAACTTTTATCTTTGTTATAGACTGGTGCTATCTTCCCAACTCTTGGACCAAAGATAGTTCTCAGGGACTCAAAGAATCTGCCCGTTTGGTGTGTGTCGGCATATAACTGTATTTCATTTGCTTTATTTGCCCACCAACTGTCTTTGAGAGCACGTACCTTCACTTTCAGATTGTAATGCGCTGCTCTACGCTTGTTATCATCAGGGGTGCGAAGAGAGGTTCTGAAATCATTAATTAGCTTTCTGATCTCTGGATCAAACCAGTCCTTGTGCTTCTTCTGAGGCTTTCCCAAGACTTCTGAAGCACAGCCACGCAGTCTGCTAGCGTATGCACTCCACTGTTCATCCACAGGGGCAGATTCAGATATCAAAAGGCCATCGACACCAAATTTTTCATCCAGTTTTGCTCTCATAGTCTGATCATTGGCCAAGATTTTGCAGGACAATTTTGTTGGTATTTTGTGTGAAGCTCGGCGTGGTGCCTTCAAAGTTATCTTTAATTTTGACCTCACGAGTCGATGGCCTGTCCATCCCTGAGCACCTCTCATTGCACGTGTGACCAGTACGTCACCAAGATCTTTTTTCCGTACTATCACATAATCCAGAAGGTGCCAGTGTTTAGATAGCGGTTGCATCCATGTCGTTTTATATTTTTCAGGCAGACGAAAATATGTATTTGTCAGACAGAGTTCAAACTCGGCACATAGAGTTAGAAGATCCAAACCATTCGAGTTGCATTTTCCAATCCCATGGCGACCGAGGACTCCATGCCAAGCACTGAAATCATTCCCAACATTCACCAAGTAACAGAAGTTTATCTGCAGAAGGAATATCCCTAAGGACATGTCGGAGGTCTTGGTAGAACTTATTCTTCTCTTCATCCGGAGATGGCAATGTAGGTGCGTATACATTGACCAAGTGAAGATATTTCTTGGATGCCAGGTGAAGTCTGAGTGTTATTATTCTGTCACTGATACCTTTTGGGAGTTCTGTTAGTGAGCATGCCAATTTATTGCGTATGACAAAGCCTACCCCACTTTCCGCCCTTTCAGTGGATGATTTTCCACTCCAGTAGTAGGTATAACCTCCGAGCGGTTCACATGACTGTCCAGAGTCACTAAGATGTGTTTCACTTATGGCGGTAATGTCGATGTTATATCTAGCCAATTTCCTTACGATAAGTCCTGTCTTTCTCTTTGGGCACTGATTATGGTCGTTATCCTGTAAAGTAAGGACGATCCAGACTCCAATCATTAGATATTTAAGGTAACTGTTTATTTTATTATTTTTTTGACCGCATATGTTAGTGAACAAGTGACCGCAGTTTGCCACTTGTGTGGGTTGAGACGGGCTATGTTTAGGCCACCTTTTCTAGGCCCCTCCCTGGATTAGGGAAAGCAGAGCGATCCTAAATAGGGCTGCTTTGTCGTCTGACGAGCTGTCGAACCAGTCCTCCCGTCTCTCACGAGTACCAGAACGACCATCACCGTCTGACCACCTAACGTGCAGAGCACCAACTAAGGTTCAGGTACACCAAACCCTTGCCTCACCATCAGTACTCCATCGCCGCAGGACTTTCAAAGCTCATAGTCCATTGAAACTTTGCCAGAGTCATCTGCGCGTGAAGGTATTTAAAGTGGACAAGCAGTTGCGCAGATGCAGGTCCACTCTCTCGTCCTCTGCCTCTGGTTGGCAGTGGATCGTAGGGCCGATACGACTGGCAAGAGGCAGGGGATGCAGTGAATGGCCATATGCCACTGGAAGTATCCTGACATACGCCCTTAAGGCACATCACAGGTGCCTTGCTTCGTCGGTACAGAAGCCGTGAGTGTTTACCTATCGATATTACCCGCCTCCTACACCGATGAAGAGACTGACAGAAGGGAAGAAGGAAAGGGAAGGGACTGGATGGGATAGGGAGGAAAAGACGGTAGGTCGTTGTGAGGCACACTTCGTCTGGCTCCTCTGCTGAGACCTGACCGGCTAGGTTGAACCTGCCAGTAGCTACGCTACCACCGGTATAGCTCTCAGCATCACAGGAACACGCAAACTCTCCCACCCGCACGGACAGTGCTACGATAAGGTTGCGCCTCCAGGGAGCAAGCATGACTGACAACCTTTATTATTTATGATAGCCACTCGAACCAGAGAGAATTTCTTTCGAAAGAGACGCACATCATTGGTGTCGAAGTGAGCCACCACCTGCAGCTGGTTCACCCTGTACTCTTGATGACATCCAGAAGGACTTGTTCCACAGCTGGAATGACTCCACCTGGCACACACGCGGAATGCATGCTGGCTTTCTTCCCCTTCCCCAAGGGCCGCTATAACGCACCTAATATTCGACTCCCAACTGCCAATAATCATACACTCTGCCTGGATCTTACAGGTTGAGAGCTTTCCTCCGAATTAGGACAAGCGACTACATCTGGCTGAGGGACATTGTCATCCACAGACAGCATTTGCAACCTGCTTGTCAGACTAACCAGGGAGGCCTAATGTTCGGCCTCCTGGGAAGTCTTTGCAGCCTGACACTCCAAAGTAACATCCCACTCGACCACAGGTGACACATAAACCTCATTGCGAGCACTAACTGGGCTGGCCACTGTTGTGGACTTGTGGATCATGCTGGACATCCGTTGGATTCCCACGATCGGTCCACAACAATGATGCCAATCTACTGCAGCCTCAAGCTGTGTAACTGAAGTCAACACAGCCTGGAGCTACCAACTTATCTTGTATCCGTACACAGCAACCACACTCTCTATCCATACTGAAGACAGTGGGAAACTACACTATATGGACAAACAAATGACTATAGACACATGGTGCGGGTCTCTACTATAGACACTGACGAAATATGATTAACATACAGAGATCCAAAAACTTAACTACCAAAGCACAGTGACACGACCCGTTACCCCGCAGGACAGGTAGTTGGAATTGTGGAAAGGGGACAAAATGAGTGGCTGTCAGTTAAACTCAAACACATAACTTTATTCATTTCACCAAACATTACAGTATAAATTCTTGAACTTAGTTATCGGCTGAATACGACACACTATCTTATGCCTTAAAGGCACAACCACTTCAATTAAAAAAAAAAGGCTAAAAGCCATTAAACCAAAATTCAGACGCAAAAAAGAATATTTAGAAGGCAGAAAGCCTCATGTTAAGTAGGTTCTACAATTTGGATGAAGGGCCAAAAATCTAACACTTGAAAAGCAACAACCTTGATTTAAAGACGGCTAAAGGCCGATTATTTAAGACTCAAGGTAAAATTAAACAAAAAAAACACAAGGCAGAAGGCCTTATCTTCAATTAGGCTGAAGGCTCCAAACTGTCTGATGCTCGAAAGACAAAGATCCTTAATTTAAAAACGGCAGAAGGTCCCATGACTTATAACTCATGGTAAAATAAATTTAAACAACAAAGCCTTAAGTTAGGCTGAAGGCCCGAAACAATCTAACACTTGACAAGCAAGGAACTTTAATTTTAAAACGGCTGAAGGTCCATGACTTAAAAGAACACTAAAAACAATTCAACTTTAATTCAAAACCATCGGCTATGAGCCACACGAATACACACAACAGAAAATAAGAAAAGGCACTGCAGCTAACGGTGCTCAGAAAGTTTGGGAGTCGGCCAGCACTTGAAGTACTAACGTTCACTTAAGTGATCGATCCGACGACAACCCAACCGACAAGGTAACTTGCGCTCCACCCGACCAGCTCACAACAAGGAATTCAATGCAAAACGTAAAAGGCATGGACGCCCACATCCAAGCATACATTTAGCTGTCGAACTACATATTGTGCTGGACAGTGACAACACGGTGAGGAAAGGACACTGCCTAAATTTACGTCAAAGGCCAGGGCAGATAACCGGAACGTTAACGGCCACAAAGCAGGAAATTCCGATGGTGTACTTCAATTGCAAATAACCAAATACAGTTAGACTCCACCGGACAGTGGCTAAATCTTTGCCAGCTCTAACACACACGTTGTTGCTCGCGGGAATGTCCGAACAGATAGTGTCGGAAGTTCCATGCGGCTTTTCGCGGATGATGCTGTAGTATACAGAGAAGTTGCAGCATTAGAAAATTGTAGCGAAATGCAGGAAGATCTGCAGCGGATAGGCACTTGGTGCAGGGAGTGGCAACTGACCCTTAACATAGACAAATGTAATGTATTGCGAATACATAGAAAGAAGGATCCTTTATTGTATGATTATATGATAGCGGAACAAACACTGGTAGCAGTTACTTCTGTAAAATATCTGGGAGTATGCGTGCGGAACGATTTGAAGTGGAATGGTCATATAAAATTAATTGTTGGTAAGGCGGGTACCAGGTTGAGATTCATTGGGAGAGTCCTTAGAAAATGTAGTCCATCAACAAAGGAGGTGGCCTACAAAACACTCGTTCGACCTATACTTGAGTATTGCTCATCAGTGTGGGATCCGTACCAGATCGGGTTGACGGAGGAGATAGAGAAGATCCAAAGAAGAGCGGCGCGTTTCGTCACGGGGTTGTTTGGTAACCGTGATAGCGTTACGGAGATGTTTAACAAACTCAAGTGGCAGACTCTGCAAGAGAGGCGCTCTGCATCGCGGTGTAGCTTGCTCGCCAGGTTTCGAGAGGGTGCGTTTCTGGATGAGGTATCGAATATATTGCTTCCCCCTACTTATACCTCCCGAGGAGATCACGAATGTAAAATTAGAGAGATTAGAGCGCGCACAGAGGCTTTCAGACAGTCGTTCTTCCCGCGAACCATACGCGACTGGAACAGGAAAGGGAGGTAATGACAGTGGCACGTAAAGTGCCCTCCGCCAAACACCGTTGGGTGGCTTGCGGAGTATAAATGTAGATGTAGATGTAGAACAGCCAACAACGAGAACCAAACGGCACAATGTGAACACTCTTGACCTGCTGGTACATTAAATCCAAACTCAACTTTCGTGCCCAGGGTTGGTGAGCCACGGACCTCGTAACAATGGGAACAGCCCCACACACTCCGACAATGCGTAGAGACCGCCAGCGGGGCCAGCCAAACCATGCCCCGCGGAGATTTCCTCGCTGCTCCAGGCCAACCGACTGACTGCCACACATTGGCATGGAAACAGCACTAAAATAACTGAGCAGTCGACATCACAAGCTACACACAGTTTCATGAACACTTGCATGAAGGACTAGACATTACTAAAGGCAGCGACTGTGCAATAACAAGGACGAATCACGAGTCGGCACACGCAGGCAACCCATGAGCGATCGCCGGCCAACACGCACGTCGTCCGACAAGGTGGTCCGCACTCAAATGGTATGTATCGAAAACCGTCGGGGGAGTCATGGCTGTCCAGACCTCACTGCAGCCGCACCCCAACTAAACTTCTGCCACATCCTAAGTCAGACACTGCCAGGTCCGAACTGCACTGCCAGTGCCTCCCAACTCACTGGCAGATCCGAAGCAACTCCGAACACACCGCAACCGGGAAGTAATTGCACTCAGTAAAGATAATATGCCAGGGCTTACATCGATAAGCGATGCTGCTGCCACTCACGGGCAGGCAAGGCGGCAACTTAGTGACACCAGTAACTGAAATTAACATAAAGAGGTGGTAGTACAGTAAAACCAGGATGTCAAATGAGACATGGCACGAACACGAGCCACACACGGCTCACACGGTAGCGAGATTAAATAATTTGCTCCTGATTAGGAAACTTCCCTGTTGCTGGTGTTTCTCAGCTGGTGGCTGTTGTCCGACATTACCTCATACACTAATAAAAAACTAGGAATATCAGGGCTAATCCTGGATGTATGGTAAGCCTACCCAGTAGGTGATTTGGTTCAAAAATGGCTCTGAGCACTATGGGACTTAACATCTGAGTTCATCACTCCCCTAGAACTTAGAACTATTTAAACCTAACTAACCTAAGGACATCACACACATCCGTGCCCGAGGCAGGATTCGAACCTGCGATCGTAGCAGTCGCGCCGTCCCAGACTGTAGCGCCTAGAACCGCTCGTCCGCACCGGCCGGCGGTGATTTGGTGGAGTAAGACGCCAAGTAGACTGCATACAGTCTTTTGCTCAGGTCTTATAGAGCCTATGGCAAGCCTACTCAGAAGGTGACTCGGCAGTGTGAAGTAGACTGCAAACAATCTTTTGATCAGATAGATGACTAAAGCGTCTGGAACCTAAGTTAACTTGGCCCAGTAGGTGACTAGGTGGTGTGAAGACGTGAGATAGTTTGCATACAGCCTTCTGCTCAGGGGGACGCCTACAGCTTCTGGAGCCTATGGTAAGCCTATCCAGTAGGCGACAAGGCAGTGTGAAGCCACCAAGCAGACTGCATACAACCTCCAGCCCAGACGGATGCCTACAGTTTCTGGAATCTATGGTAAGCCTCTCCAGTAAGTGACATGGCAGTGTGAAGCCGCCAAATAGACTGCAAACAATCTTCTGCCCAGGCAGATGTCTACAAATTCTGGATCCTATGGTAAGCCTACTCAGTAGGTGACTTCGCAGTGTGATGACATTAGGTAGACTGCATACAATCTTCTGTCCAGGTGGATGTTTATAGCTTCTAGAGCCTATGGTAAGCCTACCCAGTAGGTGACTCGTTAGTGTGAAGACGACAGGTAGTCTGCATACAATCTTCTGCCCTGGAAAATGCCTACAGCTATCTGGAACCTATAGTAAGCCTACCCCAGTAGGTGACTCGGCGGTGCGAAGTTGCCAGATAGACTGAATACACTTTTCTTCTCAGGCGAATGGCTGCAGCTTCTAGAGCTTAAATCCAGACTAGGTGACTGGCTGTACTGTGAACAGGCTTCATCTCGATGTGAGGCTAGTGTCTTCCTCTCGCCTGCGCTTCAGCCTGGAGACTGAAAAAGTTAGTGTGTTCCCTCGCCGCCGTGAAGCAATAGTGATTTCGCGTGGCCTTTTCTCGTCTGGTCAGCTTTTCTGGATGCCCTGTTGTAGCTGACAGGTGTCTCAGCTTTGCCTGGCAGAAGTTGTGGAGGGCATATTATGTAGCATCGGCATACTGAATAAGTACTCTTACCCTTTGAATATGAATTCTTACTTTAATAGTGCGTGGTCACCATGATGACGACACCTCTCTTTGTGATGTCGTGTTTGCATTGGTGCCACTTACTTCAGTGCTCCAGACTAAGTCGTGACGTAGCACTACACTCAAAAATTTATGGGCGTAAAATTTGTAGAGGAAGACCAAGGCTTGAATACAGTAAGCAAGTTAAAATGGGGGTAGGTTGCAGTAGTTGCACACTTATTAAAAGAGACTTGCACAGGATGGATAACGTGAAGTTCGGCATCAAGGCATTCTTTTGTGTGAACGTCTCAACAGTAACAAGTGGGTATTTAATCAATTTAAGGACGTTAGTCTGCATTTGGTAATGTGTTAGGGAAGTTTGTTGGTGTGGAATGAAAATGCTGATCTGTCACAAATTCTTTAACCGTCATGAGAGTCAAAAGAACCCAGAAAACCTCTGTTTGAAACACAAAATTGTGAATCATGTTATAGAACTCTCACTGCATTTAGCTGTTCAGTATATGCCACAGTTCACATAAATGTACATGACATTCGTTTTTGTTTATGTCATAAATGAGAAAATTTAAAATTTTTGAGGATTAATCTTGTTTTAAGTAGCTTTACTCCTGTATTTATTTTTACTGCCCACCATGATATTAGGAAATTATTAAAGATGCAAAAAATAAAAACCTAGAATGTTGATTTTAGACAAATTCCAGCGCTGAAAGGCTGTTCCATTTACTGTAATTTGATATGCAAAATTTAATTACGAAATAAATAATTACAGTATTAAAAACTGTGATATATTTTAGTTCAGCTGTAGCACTGTATGTATAACGCACCGGATGTATAGATATTTACATTTTTGATAATTAAAATAATGGCAATTACGGTTTAACGGAGAGAGAGAGAGAGAGAGAGAGAGAGAGAGAGAGAGAGAGAGAGAGAATGGTTAAGTTTAATGGCGTTCTAGCCTCGTGCTTTAATAACTTTGCGTAATGAAATTGCTTCCAGCCATGCGGAATATATGATTTCTACTTGTTATGAAGCGTAAAATTTTGTCTTTGAGATAAGTAAAAATCAGTGCAGGTCGTGAGATTCTGGTGTTGTCACTGATGACCGGAATTTAGTAGTTCCGGTTAGATATATTATTTTAGGAACCATGAAAGTGTTAGCTTGTGAACTAAAAGCGGAATTCGACTTCTACGGAAGTAACATTAAGTTGTCATTCGATAAATAGAGAATAAAGTAAATTTAATACAGCCTAGTTTCAATTTAAAAGCAGTAGTTACTAATGAACAGATAGAATAAACGGAAACATTAGTTTGATTGTATAATACAGTCAACCGGTTGCAACAAGATTTTACTTTAACCGGGTTTCGACAGTAACTGTGGATGTCTTCATAACAAAAATCAAACAATTACCAAGAAATGTTATAAAACTATTAACATAGAGAAAAACCAAGAATAGATGGTTACTATACTGAACAGGTTGATGAGAAGACTGCACTCACGTGCTGGAACGGATGAACAGAATTACGAACAAAATTACTATACAAGAAAATATTTAAAACCATATAAAAGTTAAAGATTTTGAAACTGACATAAAACTGGTAATTGTCAGTATAATTAAAGGGACTTGGTATAGCACACTATGAGCCGCTAAGGACTGTAGGAGGCAACAGACACTGGAGGTGGCGTCAGTCTATGTTAATGGTTTTGTTATATTTTTATGTTATTGTTCGGATTTTCTGATGAAGACACCTATAGTCTATGTTGAAACCAGGATAAAGTAAAATCTTGTTGGAGCCAGTTGGCTGTATCATGCAAATCATGTTCTTGAACGGATGCTGTCTCACAGTCATGTTTAAAACTGTGACGAACATTCGTACTCATTTTGGATCAGCGAAAATAGTTTAAGGGAGATGATGTTAAGGTACATTCTGAATATTTTCTAAACTCTGAGGATGAAAAACAATATTGATTTTCAAAATTTATAAGATGGTACTTTGAGAAAAAGTAACATAGTTACATTTTCTTTTCTTATTGTTGAAATTATGTCCAAGTTATTTATATGTGATTTGAATACTTCAAACTCTACGCCTGACATTATCGGCTGACAGCTTACTCACAGTGCGTCCCATCTCCGTCGTCAGATCTCTTTCAAGCCATGACGCTTCTGTGCTTAGATACGAGCTGCTTTTGCGATTAACACGACGCATGTCAGTGAGCTACATCTGTTTTGAGAAGAATGTGGCGAATACCAACACTCTTCCCTCAGTCACGGGAACGACCAGACAATTTTAATGAATGTGTGTGTATCAAGGGAGAATCGTTCTGTTACATACTCGATATGATTCGTGGTGACGTCGAAATGCAGTCAGACTTCAGAAAATGCATTTCAACAGAAGCGAGGCTAGTCGTAACCACAGTATAAATTCTGTTTATTTATTCTATTTAATACCTCATTCAAAAATTGAGATTGCTCCGTATCTATTTGCTAACTTCAGTTAATGTATAATAGAGTACTATTAAGTAGAGCACATCACACTAACCTGGTGAAGTAATATAATAAGCAGAATACAAATTTTTAACCAAGCGAATAATTTTAATTTATCTATAATTGTATGTATTTCATAGTTAATAAAGAAATAATGTTATCCACTTGAAATGACAATTAAATGGAAAAAAATTATTACAAAAATGTTGAATTTCATTTTTCAAATGATTTTACAATGTAGAAAAAGAAATTCCTCATTCAGCCAAATCTAAGAAATGTATTATAGCCTGTGAACCAGAGTTCCCGACTTATGATTTCCAATGAAGTAACGATTTCAGATCATACTCGTAGTTTCCGAGATATGCCACTATTATAATCTTCCTCATCCTGGAGATGCCATAAACTGCTTCTTTCTTGTGTTAAACCTTTGTTTCTCATAATCAATATTTTGCGGATGGAGTCGTTGCCCCATTCGACCGATGAAAAGAAACTGGTTGGAATTTCGCCGACTTTCGTCCGAAGTCTCGGACGTTGTGAAGAACTGCAAACGCGCACATGCTGTCATACTGACTTCAAAATATCTGCAGTCTTCGGTCGAATTCGCTCGTCGTTGGAATCACCCATTGTCGGTGCCACAGTAACCGTAGCCTTAAAGATCTCCATCAGTCGCAAGCTCGAATTTTCTTACGCATAATGCGAAACTGCAGCAAAAAAATTCCTTCGCCGGCCGGGGTAGCCGAGCGGTTCTAGGCGCTTCAGTCTGGAACCGCGCGATCGCTACGGTCGCAGGTTCGAATCCTGCCTCTGGTATCGATGTGTGTGATGTCCTTAGGTTAGTTAGGTTTAAGCAGTTCTAGGGGACTGATGATCTCAGATGTTGAGTCCCATAGTGCTCAGAGCCATTTGAACCATTTTTTAATTCCTTCGTTTAAAAGTACACCATCCACCTGGACTCATGTTCTGCAGGCTTCTGGCGCTCTTGGATAAACGGAACAAGCAGTATGTCATACGATTTCTGCTCACGGAATCCATATGAATTACGTCAGAGACTCCGGCTAGAAAGGAGGGAGCCTATCGTATTCCAGCATAAAATGTGTCGCACAATTCTACGACCTCAGCTGTATAGTTCAGCGTTGCGGTGCTACGACTCCTCAGCAAAATGGTGACTTCCGATCAGAGGAGATATCAGCTAGAGATGAAATTCGAAGCGGTGCGTATTTCTTTTAGAGTTTACTCGGCAGTATATCTATCTAGATTACCTGCATTGCATAAGCTTTATATCAATTCCACAGACAAATGGTTCTGACTTCTGCATTTCTGCAGCAGAATTTAGCTTGTTTGGACCGAAGAATTTTCTTCCTCTGAAGAACTACGTAATGCAGTTTTTTAGTTCAAGTTCATAGTGTATCCGACAGTAGAATGCGCAACTGATAGCTTCCTGTTTTCGGGGCGAACGGTATTTGCTGAAAGACAAGAGACTGAACTACAATGGAATGGTTCGACAAGCTATTTTCTTCAGAAACTGAATCATATTCTAGTGGTCACCGTCTTTGACGTTTACTCTAATAGTGAAGAAAGTACAGTTAGTGAATGATTCCTACTCAGTTTTAACTTAAAACATTCTACTTGATGGTCAAAATGAAAGAGAATTTGATGCTCGTTTACTCTTAGTTTCAATAAAGCTGATTGAGAGGTTAGTGAATGATTTGCGCATCAAGCAGAGAGCTGTCATTGAGTTCCTTTTGGTGGAAAACCTGAACATCGCATATATTCATAAGTGCATGCAGAATGTGTATGGGGACTTGGTAGTGAACAAAAGCTCGGTGTGTTTTTGGGCGAGGCGTTTGTCGTCATCGCAACAGGGTCGCGCAAACCTGTATGATCTGCCATGTGCCGTGCAGTCGCATACAGTTGTGACTCCTGTAATGTTGGAACGTGTGGACACTCTCATTCGAGTTGGTCGGCGGATCACAATCAAACAACTCGCTGCACAACTGCACATGTTGGTAGTGCTGACACACTCGTTCACGAATTGGGGTATTAAAACGTGTGTTCCTGCTGGGTTTCTCGCTGCCTAACAGACGACCATAAACAGCAACAAAGGACCACCTGTGCCGAACTACTTGCCCGTTACGAAGCTGATCGTAACAATTTTTTGTGGATCAATATCACATTATGATGGAACTTGGTTTCATTGCTTCGAACTGGAAACAAAACGACAGTCCGCAGAGTGGCGTCACAATACGTGTAAGTCAACTTCAAAGAAAAAATTTAAAGCTGCACTCTCACCCAGTAAAGTCGTGGCTGTGGACTTCTCAGGCCCTGAACGATTTATTCTGCTTCATGTCAGTAGGAGGGTAAATAGAGCATGGGCATAATTCGTTAGTGCAGGTTGCCTACATCAGGGGAAAGTATACATTCAGAGGCAAATCCGTTGCTTTCTTTTGATTGACAGGTCCTTAACATATTGTTCTGCTAAGTGAGTATGACCCCCTGGGGATAATCTGTTCTTAATATTGATTCGGTTATGTGGTTTTCCACGTCAACCCTACCCCTCTGCCCATTATCCTCACCCTCCCCATCCTCCTCTCCCGCCTTCTGGGTACCCCCTCGCCAATACAAGTACGCTTGCAGGAATGAGTTATTCGAATAGCCTCCTCCCACTCTATCAATTTTATTGCCTAATTAATTAAATTGATCAGTTAATTAATCCCTCTCCATCTGGGGAACCCACAGTCCTCTATCACCTGGAAATTGCCAGGAAAGAGAGAGAGTTGATTGGGCTTTTGATGGGAATTCAATTGCAGTGTATGGAGTATTCTTTAAACAATTTCTGGTAGACAATGCAATGTCTGCAATGTTGTTTATTTAAACAACTTTTGGATAAAAAGTGGCATATGGAATATAGTTTATTTATTCATTTAAAGAATTTGGCGGGAAATCGATTGTAGTGTATGGAATATTGCTTAAACAGTTTCTGGTAGACAAGGCAATGTGTGGGATATTGTTTATTTAAACAATTTATGGTACAAGGTAGTGTTTGGTATATGGTTCATTTAATTATTTAAAGAATTTGTTGGGAAACTGACAGCACTGTATAGAATACTGTTTATTTAAACACTTAGTCCGATAGCAGAGGAAATACCTATATGAAACACTCAGCACTTATAATTACACTGTGAAAAATCCCTACATCGCGAAGCACGCGCTGACTGTTGACCCACACAGAGCGCTAGCTCGCGCCACTGCAGCAGGCGCCGGACCGTGTCACATGCCAGTGCGCAAGGGACTCCACTACGCTCATTTGGACCCCGCGATTGACAGACCAGATGTAGTGCTGATCTTCAAACAAGTGGTAGATGGCAGTAACTCTTTGATATTGATACCTCTGAAATTCCTGTTGAAATACATGCTCTCTTTCTCTCAAGAGGCCACATCCTGTCATGTGCCACTGCCGGGCCTGTTTGGGCCGTCAATCTTGGTTGGACTGAACCTCAAACAAAGCAACGTTTACCTGGTGAATCTCCAGCTGTGGAAGTGTTGGAAATATTCCCTCCCTCTATCGGATTGACTAATTAATTAAATCGATACCCTTTGTGTCGTACAGTTTTTCCTTGCTTCCTATAGGTGGATACTAGGATTAGAATATTTGGTGGGATTCGATCCTGCAACCACCCAGTTTCTAAGCCCCATTTGATTTGTTTTCCCTTGCCCCCCTATCGGTGGATAGTGTCACAGTTAGGTCATTTGGTAGGAAGTCCATTAAAGTCCATTATGCTGGCAGTAGCTGAAAATTTCCAGTTTCAGCTCAGTTGCATGTTATGTCCTTAAACAATTTGCTGGTGGGGTTGGACAGATGCATACTCACAATACCACTTTTAGTAACAACAAATTAATCAATAGGGAATCTGATGTGGCAATTTGGTTTTTAAAGCACTATAGAATACCTACATTGGTTCTCTCTGCTACATTCGGAAGGAGGAGGAAGCGCCTATGGTGTGACAGGATAGGGAAAACAGCCAATACAATTGAAAGACAGGGTCCACTGTGATGTATTGATATGCACTAGCCACGACACTCTTACATCACGATCCAGTCTGTAGCAGCAGTTGTCATGGCTACATGCCTGAGTTCGCTGGAACACTCAGATATTCTGCTTGCTCTTGTCCGAATGTCCTCACACAGCGGACCATCCATTCGTACACTACCAGCCCAAAGCTACGAGATTGGGGAAAACGCCCGCAGTTGTGGACATGCGTGTATGTCAGAGTGCACCACGCCCAGCAATGTTGGCAATACGGGCATGATTGGAGTGGTAGAAATTCGAATGTTATTCAGTATATCTGTCGCCAACAATTGTCATGATCGATATTGAATCGCTCAATTTTCCACGAAGAATACATGCAACACACGTGATTGCAGAGACAGCCCAATGTATACTGAGTATTTGTTCGCTATTCATCTGTCCGTAGAGCTCCGCCGCTAGGACCTCCCCCTGCAGCTGCTGGCAAGAACCGACTAGCCCGTCAACTCGCTAGAGCCTTAATCCGGAAAAGCCCATTCGTTCAGGCCACAGGCTACCTCCGCCACGCGCCCTTGCACCCGAAATGGTACCCTAGGTAACCAGTCACATATTTATCACTGTAACTACAATTAAATATTGAATTGCACCCCTAATCTGATGATATTATACAATGAGTGAAGTATCGGAAATACCTCCCCTTGATGGTTGTGGCTCTGGAAATATCAGTATCTATATCTCTCTTATGACTGGACATACTTTTCCATGTAGAATCCTTCATCCCCTTTAAGGCTGTCGATACACTGAAACTCCAGGTATCCACGTCAAATCCATACTTCCCGTATGCTCAAAGTCATTTTCCTTGCACATGTCAGAACAACGGTCACAGTAACTTTATACCCCAACACAAACTTTATAAGTCTGCCGATCACAGCGAATTTGTCAAACATCCCCTACTACGTATTATACTTAGTCAATAAGTGACTGCTGGTGTCTCCAAACAATATTGAGCAAAACTCTGGCTTGGATGGACATGCCTCATTTGTTTTTCTTGCAAGTGTTACCAATTTCTCGTACGAAGAGAGACATAATCGTCGTATAAGCGACTACCTATTAAAAACACGTTCGCGACGTCTGCAGAAAAGGCGGTCTTGGTTATAGACGCAGATACAAGTGTCGCTAACGGTATCCTTGTTAAAAACTAAACATGCTTTACAAATCAAGGTATGGTATTGCTTCTGAATGAAGGGTTTCCCACACAAATACCGTGACACTGAATATAGACGGCGATCACGGGGCGTGTATTAATAGACAGAAAGTGCGGATGCACGTCGCCAGCCGTGTAAGCTCGTAATAAAATCACCCTTATCATTCAATTTAGAAAGTGATTCGGCTAAGGAATGTGGTATTAAGCCGATATTTGCAACTCCCTCATGATGCTGTTAGATATTTAACACGCTCACGAACATTATCCATTTGACACAGTTCGATCATTCACAATCTCATAGCGAAACACAAGTGCGATACTCCATCTCGTCATTTACAAGGACGTTTAGAGTTCACAGCAGACGCGCGGCTGCTCAACCCTCAGAGACTAAGTCCCGCGATACCACACAACGCGAAATTTTCTAAGTCGTTTTACTTCCTAGCTGCCAAAAACCAACCGTCCGCTTTCGCGTCTGCATCCGTACTGTACCCTTTGGTGTCTCCAGCCGAACTGTACTTTTTGGTGTCTAGACCAGAACTGTCATCTGCCCGTCTCCGACTGCGTTTCCCGCTCGCCGAACGTCTTCGCTCAACTGACTAGGGCAGTTCCCTTTCCTGAAGCCATACACCTGATTGACTACAGCTTATTCTGCATTACTTTACATTTTAACATATTTAAATAATCATAGCTTGACCACTTTCACGTTCTAAATAGAGTAACAATAATATCCATTTCATAATAAACGTTAAATTCTTTTACATAAAACCAAAACAATTTGCTTCTTAACTTTGAATGTCACGGCCAGTAGAAAATGTTCAAATATGTGTGAAATCTTATGGGACTTAACTGCTAAGGTCATAAGTCCCTAAGCTTACATACTACTTAACCTAAATTATCCTAAGGACAAACACACACACCCATGCCCGAGGGAGGACTCGAACCTCTGCTGGGACCAGCCCCACAGTCCATGACTGCAGCGCCTGAGACCGCTCGGCTAATCCCGCGCGGCTCACGGGCAGTAGCCTCGCACCACTGTGCTTTATGCTAAATAAATGAAGAACAAAAGTAACTACTATGCACTGAACTTTACAACAAATATTCTATTACCTTATGATTCAATAAGGTGTCAAGCTGTCATCGTTCAATGTGTTTTGTGTGGAGGAAATGATGATCTGATGCTTAACTGAAAATACTGTTAATTTAAATTTACTATACCTTTTAAACAAATAAAGTTACAGAGTTGATATTTACAACGTTTGTCATTTTAATGATGCGCTTCTATATGACATGTCGATCGTTAAAATGGACCAAAGCGTTCAGATTTTAGCATTCAGGTCTAGGTTACAAAACTTGTTACTTTAAATCCTAAACTATTATAGATGTGATCAATATTCAAGTTTTATTAGGATCACCATGAAATTTTATGGAGAATGGCAGAGTAAAATTACTGTGGTTTGGGTCCCTGCACTACTACTGAATTACATAGTTTTCATAAATGTTTCCCTTTATGGCCGATCTTAGGTCCGCCATATTTAACACTGCTATGCCTCCTCGGCCACAAAAACCTTCTACTGGGTTTCCCTATGACGTAGGTTCTAGTCTCTCACTCGCACACTAGTCCGCTTATGTCTCAATAGACAATAGACGCCTGTGAGTTTCCCCATTTGTGGTGAATCTGCGCCCTTTGCGGTATCCGGTCCTCGACGACAGGGTTCGTTTCACAATTCCTGTAGGCTGACTCTTTCGGCCATATACTTAAATGAGAGCGCAATGCTCGTTAACTCAGACACAGGTCAACGCTATTGTGATAGTGCACTCATCCCCGACTGTGTCTTTTCAAGGGTGCATTCCACCCTGAGTTCATTTTTATGGATGATAACGCGCGACCACGTCGTACAGCTCAGGTGGAGAAGCTCTTACACGGAGAGGATATTTAGCGAACGGAGTGGCCAGCCCGTACCCCTCGATTTAAATCCATCGAGCACGAGTGAGATGCGTTGTGGAGATGTACAGCAGCACGTGCTCGAACGACCATCGATCAACTGTCGACCGCGCTGGTCGAAGAATGGAACGATCTATCAGAAGAACTCCTTAGCAAACTTATCGCCGGCATGAAAGTACATTGCAGAGGATGAGCTGCCGTTAGTGGTGATCATACACCCTATTAACAACCACTTCGCCGGCCAGAGTGGCCGTGCGGTTCTGGGCGCTACATTCTGGAGCCGAGCGACCGCTACGGTCGCAGGTTCGAATCCTGCCTCGGGGAAGGGTGTGTGTGATGTCCTTAGGTTAGTTAGGTTTAATTAGTTCTAAGTTCTAGGCGACTGATGACCTCAGAAGTTAAGTCGCATAGTGCTCAGAGCTATTTGAACCAACCAACAACCACTTCCCGCCTTTTTTAATATCCAGGGGACCATGAAAACTGAGGTGACTTCAGAATAATTATAGTTTTTAAATAATTATGTTATTTCTGTTTATCTCATTGCTTATTTCTCTCAGTTAACTTCTGTAGTAAGGCACAACAGTTACTTCTATTGTACAGGATGGGCAGATGGGGTGGCGGTGGGCGTTTTGGGAAGAGCACGACATAATTTCTTTTGTGAGGCCATTTATTGGCAACAGCTACGCTATAGGGAATACAATGTCGGGCCAAGGGAGGTGAGGGTGAGCCAGAAGGTAAAGTATGGTGAAGGTTGGTGTCTGCGAAGACTAAGTCCACAGTGCCGCAGCACTGGAAGAAGTGGAAGATGTTCTCTGCTACAGGACGCACGTCCGACTCACAGGAGAGCAAGAAAACAAGAGAGCGGGCCCGGCGACGGGCGGCCGGGTATATTCGACACACCACGGGGCAGTCCGCCGCTCGTGGTCTCGCGGTAGCGTTCTCGCTTCCCGAGCACGGGGTCCCGGGTTCGATTCCCGGCGGGGTCAGGGATTTTCACCTGCCTCGAGATGACTGGGTGTTTGTGTTGTCCTCATCATTTCATCATCATCCAGAAAAGTGGCGAAATTGGACTGAGCAAAGATTGGGTAATTGTACGGACGCTGATAACCACGCAGTTGAGCGCCCCACAAACCAAACATCATCATCATCACACCACGCGGCTTCCTCCACCCTGATTGGTTGGGATCGAGAAAACCGTGCGGGCGGCATGGAACTTTCCAGAGCATTGCCTTCTAAGTGACACCTCCGCATAGCGTACCCTTATCAGCAAACGAGGGTGGCGCGTGGTCAAGGTGCCCTTCCGTCCTGTTGCTAGACCGTGGGACGAGAGAATTTACAGGCAGCCAACACTGCCGGCCGTGGCTTGGCCGTAATGGAAAAATGAAGTTACCTCTGGGAGCTAATAAAATAAATAAACATTTTACTACCGACAGGCTCATCCTTTACACCATGTATGGATCAAGTTCCATCGAGGTACGTTACCAGTCAGTGCTACAGCATGCGGAAGTTAATTTCTTCCTTAAGTTCGTCACAGCAGTGTAGTATGTATGGGAACAATGGAGAAGAAATAAAAAACTTTGAGGTTCGCCGATGACACGTAATTCTGTCAGAAACAGCGAAGGACTTGGAAGAGCAGTTGAACGGAATGGACAGAGTCTTGAAAGGAGGATATAATATGAACATCAGCAAAAGCAAAACGAGAATAATGGAATGTAGTCGAATTAAATCGAGGGATGCTGCAGGAATTAGATTAGGAAATGAAACGCTTAAAGTAGTAAATGAGTTTTGCTACTAGGGGAGCAAAATAACTGATGATGGTCGAAGTAGAGAGGATAAAAAATGTAGACTGGCAATGGCAAGGAAAGCATTTCTGAAGAAAAGCGATTTGTTAACATTGAGTATAGATTTAAGTGGCCGGAAGTCGTTTCTGAAAGTATTTGTGTGGAGTGTAGCCATGTATGGAAGTGAAACGTGGACGATAAATAGTTTAGACAAGAAGAGAATAGAAGCTTTCGAAATGTGGTGCTACAGAAGAATGTTGAAGATTAGGACGGGTAGATCACATAACTAATGAGGAGGTATTGAATAGAAGTGGAGAGAAGAGAAATTTGTGGCACAACTTGACAAGAAGAAGGGACCGTTTGGTAGGGCATATTCTGAGGCATCCTTTCATGAACCACTTACCTCACAAAAATCTTCTTTACTCGAAGTACTGCAATACAGCGAGCGCCAATACTGCCAACTAAATAAAAGATTTTAACTAATGAAGACACTAACTATTGATCGGTATAGTTAGCAAATGAAAGATTTTGATAGAGAGCAAACAATGTATTTACCTTATTAGCGTTCAGAATTCATTATATATACACTCCTGGAAATTTAAATAAGAACACCGTGAATTCATTGTCCCAGGAAGGGGAAACTTTATTGACACATTCCTGGGGTCAGATACATCACATGATCACACTGACAGAACCACAGGCACATAGACACAGGCAACAGAGCATGCACAACGTCGGCACTAGTACAGTGTATATCCACCTTTCGCAGCAATGCAGGCTGCTATTCTCCCATGGAGACGATAGTAGAGATGCTGGATGTAGTCCTGTGGAACGGTTTGCCATGCCATTTCCACCTGGCGCCTCAGTTGGACCAGCGTTCGTGCTGGACGTGCAGACCGCGTGAGACGACGCTTCATCCAGTCCCAAACATGCTCAATGGGGGACAGATCCGGAGATCTTGCTGGACAGGGTAGTTGACTTACACCTTCTAGAGCACGTTGGGTGGCACGGGATACATGCGGACGTGCATTGTCCTGTTGGAACAGCAAGTTCCCTTGCCGGTCTAGGAATGGTAGAACGATGGGTTCGATGACGGTTTGGATGTACCGTGCACTATTCAGTGTCCCCTCGACGATCACCAGTGGTGTACGGCCAGTGTAGGAGATCGCTCCCCACACCATGATGCCGGGTGTTGGTCCTGTGTGCCTCGGTCGTATGCAGTCCTGATTGTGGCGCTCACCTGCACGGCGCCAAACACGCATACGACCATCATTGGCACCAAGGCAGAAGCGACTCTCATCGCTGAAGACGACACGTCTCCATTCGTCCCTCCATTCACGCCTGTCGCGACACCACTGGAGGCGGGCTGCACGATGTTGGGGCGTGAGCGGAAGACGGCCTAACGGTGTGCGGGACCGTAGCCCAGCTTCATGGAGACGGTTGCGAATGGTCCTCGCCGATACCCCAGGAGCAACAGTGTCCCTAATTTGCTGGGAAGTGGCGGTGCGGTCCCCTACGGCACTGCGTAGGATCCTACGGTCTTGGCGTGCATCCGTGCGTCGCTGCGGTCCGGTCCCAGGTCGACGGGCACGTGCACCTTCCGCCGACCACTGGCGACAACATCGATGTACTGTGGAGACCTCACGCCCCACGTGTTGAGCAATTCGGCGGTACGTCCACCCGGCCTCCCGCATGCCCACTATACGCCCTCGCTCAAAGTCCGTCAACTGCACATACGATTCACGTCCACGCTGTCGCGGCATGCTACCAGTGTTAAAGACTGCGATGGAGCTCCGTATGCCACGGCAAACTGGCTGACACTGACGGCGGCGGTGCACAAATGCTGCGCAGCTAGCGCCATTCGACGGCCAACACCGCGGTTCCTGGTGTGTCCGCTGTGTCGTGCGTGTGATCATTGCTTGTACAGCCCTCTCGCAGTGTCCGGAGCAAGTATGGTGGGTCTGACACACCGGTGTCAATGTGTTCTTTTTTCCATTTCCAGGAGTGTATAATTTTGTGGCATCCAATTAAACAAATTTCCTTTTTCTGTCAGACACACGTCCAGATCGTCCGCTCAAAACTCTGGCATCTCTCTCTCTCTCTCTCTCTCCACATCCACCACTGCTGACGGCTCACCTCCAACTGCGCAGCCGAGCGGTTCTAGGCGCTTCGGTCTGGAACCGCGCCACCGCTACGGTCGCAGGTTCGAATCCTGCCTCGGGCATGGATGTGTTTGATGTCCTTAGCTTAGTTTGGTTTAAGTAGTTCTATGTTCTAGGGGACTGATGACCTCAGATGTTAAGTCCCATAGTGCTCAGAGCCATTTGAACCATCCAACTGCACAACGCTACGCGCTGTTCCCATCCATCTGCCCAACACTACAATAGCGAATATTCCAACAATGCCAACCAGCCACAGACTGCACACAGCACAGTCAGTGATTTTCATACAGAGCGCTACGTGGCGTTACCAGCATAAAAACCTAAACAGTCTACTTACACATGGAGAGGTGTTGTGCACCAGAGTATCTTCCGGGAAAAATCGGGCAACATATTCCATCATTCTACATACGTCTCTCGAAACGCTCACGACGAGGAAATCGAGACGTTAGAGTTAAATACGCCTGTTACCGACAATAATTCTTCCCATGCACCATTCGCTAGTGGAAAAGAGAATAGTATAACAGTTGTGGTACAAGAAGTACTTCTCGTACCCTACGCCACACACCGTATGATTTACAGGATGACCCAAAAGTCAGTTAACATTTGATAATTCAATACTTAGAAGAATAATGTAGGTAGACAGGTAAAAAAGTTGACACATGCTTAAAATGGCATGGGGTTTTATCGAAGCGAAAAGGTGCACAAAATGACCAACAAATGGCGCTCCATGTGATACAGAAGCAATTATTAGCATAACAATTGATTTTTAGCAAATACGAACTTCTTTATAACACATGCTCAACATGTCGGCCGTCAATAATCAACAATATCTGTAGTCGAAAGACCATTGGTTGGTTGGTTGATTTGGGGGGAGGGGAACAAACAAAGAGGTCATCGGTCTCATCGGATGGGAAAGGAAGTCGGCCGTGCCCTTTCAAAAGAACCATCCCGGCACTTGTCGGAAGCGATTTAGGGAAGTCACGGGAAACCTAAATCAGGATGGCCGGATGCAAGTTTGAACCGTCGTCCTCCCGAATGCGACTCTAATGTGCCGACCATTGCGCTACGTCGCTCGGTGGAGGGACGATGTTGTGAACAGCAGCACTGTACAGCATATCAATAGGTGTCGTGAGAGACTGCCGCCGGATGCTGTGTTTTAGCATTCGTAATGAGGTCGGACGATCGCAGTGGACTTGCTACTTTAGGCAACTCGACAACCAATAAGCACACGGATTGAGGTCTTACGACCTGGGAGGCCAAACATAATGGAAGAGGCGGCTCAGCTCGCGATCATCACAAAACGATATGTGCAAGAGATGTTTCACACGTGTAGCAAATGGGGTGGAGGGCCATCTTGCATGAAAGTCGTACCTTGCAGCATGTGTTTATCAGCCAGGCCAGCAATGAAGCGATTGTGTAAGATATCGGCGTACCTTGCAGCCGTCACACTTACGTGTTACTGTCCTGCGTCATACGTTAGCCAGTTTTGCACCCGTTTTTGGTTTCAGTAAAATCTCACGTCGTTACAGGCGTGTGTGTCAATTTCCACCTCTCTGGCTGCTTTATTCTGTGAATAAGTGGAAGCCGGCCTCTGTGGTGCTTCAGTCCGGAACCGCGTTACCGCTACGGTCGCAGGTTCGAACCCTGCCGGCATGGGTGTGTGTGATGTCCTCAGATTAGTTAGGTTTCAGTAGTTCTAAGTTCTAGGGGACTGATGACCTCAGATATTAAGTCCCATAGTGCTCAGAGCCATTTGAACCATTTGAATAAGCGTTACGTACTTTTGGGTCATCCCGTAGATGTAGATGCGGAGGGGGCGGCGGTTTAAGTGACCGATGCCATATTCGCTGCATTGAGAATTCTGTATCTGGCAGTGTTCGGTCACGTACTACACATGCAGTGGAAATGGTGGTGGTCAGTGAGGAAAGCTTGAAAAAAGAATACTGCAGCATATCCGAGATGATTTCCGTCAACCGTAGGACCATCGCGTTTTACGTCGTACAGTGGCGCAGTAAATTACTGCACATCCAATGAAACATTGCTGCCTTCTGCCTTCGGAAATTCGTAAATATAACTGCAGAGGAAACTCCTTTAGTGTTATCTTAAGCTATAGTATTACTATCTCGTCAGTGTTTATACCGCATTCTGCAGAGCCTCTGGAGAATGAGTCCTCTTCCTAAAAGTACCACACAGCTTTTATTCTCCGGGAAATGATGGTATACGAAGCGCTATAGAATGTTACATTCCGCCATCCTGACAGAGATCGCCTTCCGATAAGACGGCAGCAGGCGGCGGCGGCATTGGAAGACGCATCACGTCGGCGTTAACGACGGGATTCAGCAGGCGTATCCGACGACCGTCAGATGCGCGCCCGCTTCGGACGGTCGGTGAGCGCGTGGTAGCCGCCGATCTTCGCTAAACGAGACCATTCGTCCTAACGACCTGCGCCACCAAAAATGACGCCAATTCCGGCAGCGGGATCTCGCTACCAGCATGCGAAACAGATTCAGAGGAAGCGGCGCCTCTGCGATCCTTGCAGAAGAGGTGTGCGCGCTTTGGGCAGCACCTTTTCAGAGTAACTCTAGCACTTGATGAAAGCGTCTGAAACAGCACGGAAACAGACAGCTAAATCGCTATGAAAGTCGCTTATTTGAAAATTCACATAACCGTTCAAGTTTTTTAGCGAAATCTATGAGCCTGGAGACAAACCATAAGACTATCATCGCCGGCCGCGGTGGTCTAGCGGTTCTGGCGCTGCAGTCCGGAACCGCGGGACTGCTACGGTCGCAGGTTCGAATCCTGCCTCTGGCATGGGTGTGTGTGATATCCTTAGGTTAGTTAGGTTTAAGTAGTTCTAAGTTCTAGGGGACTTATGACCTAAGATGTTGAGTCCCATAGTGCTCAGAGCCATTTTTTTAAGACTATCATCCACGGAATCCCGAATACAGGAAGGGCAGACAAGAGCGAGAAGCATAATCAGGTTAACAGTTCATACATGCAAGCTCCTGACAATAGCAATGTACTGAAGATTGGAAGAGAAAAATGGGCATCTTTTAGGTTTAGAAAAGACAAAGGCACAGTTCTGACCTTGCACCTGATAAGGAAGCAAGGCGTAAGAAAAATGGAGACACATTCATAGGAGTTCTCGATCTAGTAAAAAATCATTCAAAAATGTAAAAGAACGTGAGACGTCGTGAAGTCGCACGAAAATGGGTGTAAGGTATAGGGAAAGACAGGTAATATGTAATATGTACAAGAACCTAGAGGGAAAAATGGGACTGGAAGACCAGGAATGAAGTGGTCGGATTAGAATGGCTATAAGACGGGAACATAGCCTCTCTGAAGAAGTATTGACGGCAGGACCTATTGAATGGGATGAACAACTAATGAGCACACGCTATAGATTCAGAGAAAATCGAAGGAAGACGAAGGTAATGAGGAGTAACATAAATGGATTTAGTCATCTACTTAACATCTACGCCCCCCCCCCCCCCCCCCCCCATGAACCATGGACCTTGCCGTTGGTGGGGAGGCTTGCGTGTCTCAGCGATACAGATAGCCGTACAGTAGGTACAACCACAACGGAGGGGTATCTGTTGAGAGGCCAGACAAACGTGTGGTTCCTGAAGAGGGGCAGCAGCCTTTTCAGTAGTTGCAAGGGCAACAGTCTGGATGATTGACTGATCTGGCCTTGTAACAATAACCAACACTGCCTTGCTGTGCTGGTACTGCGAACGGCTGAAAGCAAGGGGAAACTACGGCCGTAATTTTTCCCGAGGGCATGCAGCTTTACTGTATGATTAAATGATGATGGCGTCCTCTTGGGTAAAATATTCCGGAGGTAAAATAGTCCCCCATTCGGATCTCCGGGCGGGGACTACTCAAGTGGATGTCGTTATCAGGAGAAAGAAAACTGGCGTTCTACGGATCGGAGCGTGAAATGTCAGATCCCTTAATCGGGCAGGTAGGTCAGAAAATTTAAAAAGGGAAATGGATAGGTTAAAGTTAGATATAGTGGGAATTAGTGAAGTTCGGTGGCAGGAGGAACAAGACTTTTGGTCAGGTGAATACAGGGTTATAAACACAAAGTCAAATAGGTTTAATAATGAATAGGAAAATAGGAATGCGGGTAAGCTACTACAAACAGCATAGTGAACGTATTATTGTGGCCAAGATAGATACGAAGCCCACACCTACTACAGTAGTACAAATTTATATGCCAACTAGCTCTGCAGATGACGAAGAAATTGAAGAAATGTATGATGAAATAAAAGAAATTATTCAGATAGTGAAGGGAGACGAAAATTTAATAGTCAAGGGTGACTGGAATTCGAGTGTAGGAAAAGGGAGAGAAGGAAACGCAGTCGATGAATATGGATTGGGGCTAAGAAATGAAAGAGGAAGCCGCCTGGTAGAATTTTGCACAGAGCGCTACTTAATCATAGCTAACACTTGGTTTAAGAATCATGATAGAAGGTTGTATACATGGAAGAACCCTGGAGATACTAAAAGGTATCAGATAGATTATATAATGGTAAGACAGAGATTTAGGAACCACGTTTTAAATTGTAAGACATTTCCAGGGGCAGATGTGGACTCTGACCACAATCTATTGGTTATGACATGTAGATTAAAACTGAAGAAACTGCAAAAAGGTGGGAATTTAAGGAGATGGGACCTGGATAAACTGAAAGAACCAGAGGTTGTACAGAGTTTCAGGGAGAGCATAAGGAAACAATTGACAGGAATGGGGGAAAGAAATACAGTAGAAGAAGAATGGGTAGCTTTGAGGGATGAAGTAGTGAAGGCAGCAGAGGATCAAGTAGGTAAAAAGACGAGGGCTAGTAGAAATCCTTGGGTAACAGAAGAAATATTGAATTTAATTGATGAAAGCAGAAAATATAAAAATGCAGTAAATGAAGCAGGCAAAAAGGAATACAAATGTCTCAAAAATGAGATCGACAGGAAGTGCAAAATGGCTAAGCAGGGATGGCTAGAGGACAAATGTAAGGATGTAGAGGCTTATCTCACTAGGGGTAAGATAGATACTACCTACAGGAAAATTAAAGAGATCTTTGGAGATAAGAGAACCACTTGTATGAACATCAAGAGCTCAGATGGAAACCCAGTTCTAAGCAAAGAAGGGAAAGCAGAAAGGTGGAAGGAGTATATAGGGGGTCTATACAAGGGCGATGCACTTGAGGACAATATTATGGAAATGGAAGAGAATGTAGATGAAGATGAAATGGGAGATACGTTACTGCGTGAAGAGTTTGACAGAGCACTGAAAGACCTGAGTCGAAACAAGGCCCCCGGAGTAGACAACATTCCATTGGAACTACTGACGGCCTTGGGAGAGCCAGTCCTGACAAAACTCTACCATCTGGTGAGCAAGATGTATGAAACTGGCGAAATACCCTCAGACTTCAAGAAGAATATAATAATTCCAATCCCAAAGAAAGCAGGTGTTGACAGATGTGAAAATTACCGAACAATCAGTTTAAAGCCACAGCTGCAAAATACTAACACGAATTCTTTACAGACGAATGGAAAAACTAGTAGAAGCCGACCTCGGGGAAGATCAGTTTGGATTCCGTAGAAATACTGGAACACGTGAGGCAATACTGACCTTACGACTTATCTTAGAAGAAACATTAAGGAAAGGCAAACCTACGTTTCTAGCATTTGTAGACTTAGAGAAAGCTTTTGACAATGTTGACTGGAATACTCTCTTTCAAATTCTAAAGGTGGCAGGGGTAAAATACAGGGAGCGAAAGGCTATTTACAATTTGTACAGAAACCAGATGGCAGTTATAAGAGTCGAGGGACATGAAAGGGAAGCAGTGGTTGGGAAGGGAGTAAGACAGGGTTGTAGCCTCTCCCCGATGTTATTCAATCTGTATATTGAGCAAGCAGTAAAGGAAACAAAAGAAAAATTCGGAGTAGGTATTAAAATCCATGGAGAAGAAATAAAAACGTTGAGGTTCGCCGATGACATTGTAATTCTGTCAGATACAGCAAAGGACTTGGAAGAGCAGTTGAACGGAATGGATGGTGTCTTGATGGGAGGATATAAGATGAACATCAACAAAAGCAAAACGAGGATAATGGAACGTAGTTGAATTATCTCGGGTGATGTTAAGGGTATTAGATTAGGAAATGAGACACTTAAAGTAGTAAATGAGTTTTGCTATTTGGGGAGCAAAATAACTGATGATGGTCGAAGTAGAGAGGATATAAAATGTAGACTGGCAATGGCAAGGAAAGCGTTTCTGAAGAAGAGAAATTTGTTAACATCGAGTATACATTTAAGTGTCAGGAAGTCATTTCTGAAAGTATTTGTATGGAGTGTAGCCATGTATGGAAGTGAAACATGGACGGTAAATAGTTTGGACAAGAAGAGAATAGAAGCTTTCGAAATGTGGTGCTACAGAAGACTGCTGAAGATTAGATGGGTAGATCACATAACTAATGAGGAAGTATTGAATAGGATTGGGGAGAAGAGAAGTTTGTGGCACAACTTGACCAGAAGAAGGGATCGGTTGGTAGGACATGTTCTGAGGCATCAAGGAATCACCAATTTAATATTGGAGGGCAGCGTGGAGGGTAAAAATCGTAGGGGGAGACAAAGAGATGAATACACTAAGCAGATTCAGAAGGATGTAGGTTGCAGTAGGTACTGGGAGATGAAGAAGCTTGCACAGGATAGAGTAGCATGGAGAGCTGCATCAAACCAGTCTCAGGACTGAAGACCACAACAACAACAACAACAACAACAACAACAACTTAACATCTAAAGTAGGAACCACGAAGTAGACTAAGCGAAAGAATTCTTTTACTTTGGAAGCAAAGTAACATGACTCAAGAAGCATTCATTGGCATTCATGGTCAAAAAGGCTACTTACACCATCACGAATCAATATATCTAAAACAAATTAAATTTAACCCTGCACAACGAATTAAAAACCCCATTAGGACCAAAATCATTTAATGGTATAACATTCATCTTCATCGCATTGTTAGTTTGAGAAAGTCATTTCTCAGAATGTACGTTTGGAGCACAGCATTGTAGGATAGTGAATCAAGTACTGCTTGAAAATCGGAAAAGAAAAGAATCGAAGCGCCTCAAATGTGCTGCTATCGAAGGTTGTTGAACATGTGGTGAACTAGTAAGAAATGAAGAGGTTCTCCGTAGATTCGGCTAGAAGAGGAACACGTGAAAAACACTGACAACAAGCACAGGATGACCATACCTGTGTTAAGATTCTATGCAATATCTTCCATGGTACTTAAGGGAGCTGCAGTGGGTAAAGCCAGTGGGGTAACACGCACTGGAATATAACCAACAAATAGTTGAGGACATAAGTGCTACTCTGAGACGAAGAGTTTGGCATAAGAGAGGAATTTTTTGACATCTCGCATCAAGCAAATCAGATGACTGAGACTCCCGCCCTGTCCCCCCTACCCCCTCACCCCCCCCCCCAATCCGCCCCCGAAAAATATCGATTCCCTTGTTCAAAAAATGGTTCAAATGGCTCTAAGCAGTATGGGACTTAGCATCTGAGGTCATCAGTCCCCTAGACTTAGAACTAATTAAACCTAACTAACCTAAGGACATCACACACATCCATGCCCGAGGCGGGATTCGAACCTGCGACTGTAGCAGCCGCGCGATTCTGGCCTGAAGCGCCTCGAACCGCTCGGCCACCGCGTCCGGCGATTCCCTTGTTGTTAGTCGTCTGCTTTTTCTGAGAGTTGCACCAATTGCACAGCGTAGCTACTTGTACATATTTCACCAGACCAAATTCTGATTCAGTAAGGATGTATTCTATGACGTGTGTAACTGTCAGATGTTCTTATTAATTCCTAAATCCACTGTGATATCTAAATTGGACGTTGTAAGATCCCTCACCCCTCCTTTTTACTAAACCTCCAGAAGCGTCTCAGTTCAGTTACGTAGTCCATAGGAGGTGGCGTAAGAGGCATACAGTACGACTGGGCGTTGGCCGTCTTTTCCATACGAGACTTAACAGAGATAAGGAAAACTTGTCCTTAGCTTATCTAGTGTGTTGTTGCGTAGGATTTCTTCCTAGCTTGTTTTCTGCGAAGATCTCGCAGCTTATGTCCCTCGCTCCTCACGTAGTTGATGTCCCTCGCAGAAACAGTGTCAGCGCCATCGGGTTCTCTGGAATGGGCAATTCTGTATCCTCTAATTTCTTAAGTGATTAAACTGGGAAGCTATATTAACTGAAATAAAGTTCTTGAATGCCCTTATGAACGTTTATTTACGAAAACACCGTTATCTGACAATAATGGAACAATCCATCGCTTTTAACTCAAAACGAGCTATTTCGTGAGATTACTGTCTGCCGATAGAACTAGATAGAGAGGCATCCTGCCGAAGACTGGCCAGTATGGCGCACTGTTTAGATTTTGTACATACTATCGCGAGACGTAGCCGGGTACAACTTCGTTATCTTAAACAATGTTCATTTGTTTATTGAAAAGACAGCTTTCTTGCGTCGTAATATTGCTGTAAGAAAGTGTTTCTGACTGGTAGGCTTCTCCTGACACCTGTAGTGGAAAAAGTGGTTTTTATTTGTAAATTTTATTAAACAAAATTACTTGCTTCGCGTCAGATTGGCTGTGATTTCCGTACGTATCTTTCGCTGGAGTAACTGTCTTTCCCATAGCCAGCCACAGCACCCCATTCCACCGTCTACCGGCAACAACAGATGGTCCAAAGGCTGCTTCAGCCAGCGCGGGAAATGAAATGTTACTCACTGCAGTGCTGCTGATGTTACTGAATGCTACTGATATTTGCAGACGCGATGTGAAATGTAAATCACGAAGGTAAGGAAATAAAACGTAATCTGAAAACAAGGGGCACTAACTTGTGCTTTTCAGACCCTTATGCCCCAGAAAGCAGTAAATCAACTCTACGTGCAATCTGCAAAACGCTGAGTAGTTTGCTGAGGAAAACTTCGGATGCAGGTTGACTTTGTTAATCCAGTATTACGGGTTTCGGACATTGCCATCATCAGATATCCTGGAACCTCATGTTGCATATAGATTAAAATGTTATATGTTGTAGCGGCAGCGATCATGAACCGAGTCTGCTTAGGATCTTTACTAACACAGCATGTAACTTTTATATCTACACTACTGGCCATTAAAATTGCTACAGCAAGAAGAAATGCAGATGATAAACAGGTATTCATTGGACAAATATATTATACTAGAACTGACATGTGATTTCACGCAATTTGGGTGCATAGATCCTGAGAAATCAGTACCCAGAACAACCACCTCTGGCCGTAATAACGGCCTTGATACGCCTGGGCATTGAATCAAACAGAGCTTGGATGGCGTGTACAGCTGCCCATGCAGCTTCAACACGATACCACAGTTCATCAAGAGTAGTGACTGGCGTATTGTGACGAGGCAGTTGCTCGGTCACCATTGACCAGATGTTTCCAATTGCTGAGAAGTCTGGAGAATGTGCTGGCCAGGGCAGCAGGCGAAAATATTCTGTATTCAGAAAGGCTCGTACAGGACCTGCAACATGCGGTCGTGCATTATCCCGCTGAAATGTAGGGTTTCGCAGGGATCGAATGAAGGGTAGAGCCACGGGTCGTAACACATCTGAAATGTCACGTCCACTGTTCAATGTGCCGTCAATGCGAACCAGAGGTGACCGAGACGTGTAACCAGTGGCACCCCATACCATCACGCCGGGTGATACGCCAGTATGGCGATGACGAATACACGCTTTCAATGTGCGTTCACCGCGACGTCGCCAAACACAGATGCGACCCTCATGATGCTGGAAACAGAACCTGGATTCATCCGAAAAAATGACGTTTTGCCATTCGTGCACCCAGGTTCGTCGTTGAGTACACCGTCGAAGGCGCTCCTGTCTGTGTTGCAGCGTCAACGGTAACCGCAGCCACGGTCTCCGAGCTGATAGTCCATGCTGCTGCAAACGTCGTCGAACTGTTCGTGCTGATGTTTGTTGTCTTGCAAACGTCCCCATCTGTTGACTCAGGGATCGAGACGTGGATGCACGATCCGTTACAGCCATGAGGATAAGATGCCTGTCATCTCGACTGCTAGTGATACGAGGCCGTTGGGGTCCAGCACGGCGTTCCGTATTACCCTCCCGAACCCACCGATTCCATATTCTGCTTACAGTCATTGGATCTCGACCAACGCGAGCTGCAGTGTCGCGATACGATAAACCGCAATCGCGATAGGCTACAATCCGGTACGCATTTCTCCTCCTTACACGAGGCATCACAACAACGTTTCACCAGGCAACGCCGGTCAACTGCTGTTTGTGAATGAGAAACCGGTTGGAAACATTCCTCAGGTCAGCACGTTGTAGGCGTCGCCACCGGCGCCAACATTGTGTGAATGCTCTGAAAAGCTTATCATTTGCATATCACAGCATCTTCTTCCTGTCGGTTAAATTTCGCGTCTGCAGTACATCTTCGTGGTGTAGCAATTGTAATGGCCAGTAGAATGTGTAACAACATTTTCCAGGACTTCTGATGATGGCAATGATTGGAACCCGTAATGCTGCTGCAATAAAGCAGTTTGCATTCAGTCAGTGACTCAGCGTTTTGCAAACTGTACATATTTTTCAATATGGTCGCATACCACCTTCGTGCCTTCATGGCGCAGCTATGCTAAATCAGTAGTATTGAAAACACCAAAAATGTCGGTGTTGTTTGGTTGTTGAGTGTGTCTTTCTCCTTCCCTCCATTTTTGTTTGGTTGTGGGGCGGTGGGTTAATAATCTAATCATCATTAATAGTAATATCAACCAGTCATAAATCGTAGGAATTTGGAATGTTGGAAATATTGTTCGCTCTCTTTTACGAGAGCCTGGGAGCTATTTCTGTCGTCAGCCGCCGGCCAGGGTGGCCGAGCGGTTCTAGGCGCTCAAGTCTGGAACCGCGCGACTGCTACGGCCGCAGGTTCGAATCCTGCCTCGGGCATGGATGTGTGTCATGTCTTTAGGTTAGTTAGGTTTAAGTAGTTCTAAGTTCTAGGGGACTGATGACCTCAGAAGTTAAATCCCATAGTGCTCAGAGCCATTTCTGTGGTCAGCCATAAAGCACTGGAGAACATACTGACCATAGTTCACAGTTTGAAAGTCCACATTCTTGTACAGCCCACTGAAAGAAATTTTCTATTCTCTATTTGTTCAGCGGGATTAGGACTATGATTATAAATGAAGATTTTGAGTTCTAATTGATAGACATATTTGGTAAAGTTTCATACGTACAACACCGCAATATTCATTATGTTAATACTAATAATAAATCCCTCTATCCTAAATAGCACTATGAGTAGTTCACAGGTGACGTCTCGCAGTAAGTTCCTATGAAATTGTCTCTCGCCCTGACTTCTGACAATCAAAATAATTCCTCGCCACAAAAATGGAAAATAACTGTCACCACTTGCCACACAGATTTGCTAACATTACGGGCGGCACACTAACAGTTACTTCCGCGGAATCTAAGCGATCCAGAGCGGTGTACAGTCCTCGCGGTTTCACTTCCTACTTTTACCGGAAACATTAGTTTAGATGCAATCTGGCTAAGGCGTCATCCAATGCATCGCGTACTCCGACGTTTGACTGAAGCGGATCATACGGTGGCCGGGTGCGAAGTGAAGACCAGTCTTGCCGCTCGGGCTGTATTTATCTACTGGCACAGCGGACGGCCAAGTGAACACCTGCTGTTATCCGCTCTATGCGCACTGTAGCAGCTTCTAAACGGCCGCTTTCTCAGGCCCATAATATTTAGTAACAATGTCATGAATCAATTTAGAACCTCCTTAATTTTTATATGAATGTAGATAAGTTGGGTAAAATCATAGAAAAAGTTTTAGCTCGCCTTCATATAAACTTTGGTGTCTAGAATTTGTACATTGGAACCTACAGTAGAGCATGACCTCTGAACTACAACTTTAAGAGACCTTATATTTGTTATTATTTATCCAGGCCTTGAACCTTGTTAAAGCTCTATCATTTAAGAGGTTTCATCACTTGCTGTAACCAAACCTTTCTAGCATAGTAGTAGTAGTAGTAGTAGTAGTAGTAGCATTAATACAACAGATGCTTTACCCTACTACAGTTAAGGATATTTTTGTTCCAAATTTAGTTTTCAGCAAATTACTCGAAAACTATGAGAGGTAGCTCAGTGGAGTTACATAATTAATGTTTTTATACTAAACTGAAGCTTCATAAAAAATTTAATATTTCTAATTCTAGTATTTAGCACCTTCAATTTTTCTTAAAAACGTGGATTCTGACCAAAATATTGCTTTAATCACGTTGAGACTTGTACCAGTTAATTTTGACATATATAACGGATCTTCTTCTTGATGATTTGGTTTGATTTGTACTTGGCCTCGGCTAAAACTCAGTGACAGTCGGTAGACTGTTGAGATCGTTATCAAGTTACGAAGACGACGTTACACAAAATAACAGTGCTGAACCGAAATGTCGACGTGCGTGAGATATTTACTTCACCAAGAATCGTAATTAATCGTTCGTAATCGATGTTTAACTGATTAATGATGAAATATTAATGATAAAACCAATACAGTCACATCCACAAGAAATTCCCTACAAGCTGGTCGTAATTTCAAGTATCTAAGAAGTCGTAACAGTGGGCTTGTTATTTGAGTCAAAGATTCTACTCAAGCGCCGAGCGCTGCAGTCAAATATTATCGCTGCGCGTAATTATTACTCGGGAGTTTCATGTAAATAATTTGTTAGAATTTTAAATCACAAATGCCCGAATTGGCACGAGAGGGTGTTTTATAGCACAATATCAGTCACTTCCTAACCGAGCCTTGAGAGGAAAACTTTCCCAGGTGTTGGGGGGATTTAAATTATATGCTTCGGAGCTATCACTGAAGTTCCATAAACCACTGGCTATGATGAATGAAAATTGTCTATCAGTGTTCGTTGCCTAAATCACTGTATAAGTAATGTTTAGTTCAATTATCTAGTTAAAAGTTCACTTCATTCTAGTAGGTAAAAGACCTCCGTTCGAATTCTAACGCCGTGATATTTGGAGTCAGAAGATCGTATTACTGCGTCATAATGGAACGTAATTATTCAGTCTCAAAAACAATCTAAGCGCGCCTACATGTACGTGCATTCAAATATATGACCAGCTTCGGCTAACTCTCGTAACGTAGTGACAATGCATTGAATTATACTTAGTCATTACTCACGATTCCCAAAGAGTACTTACACGGAGTATACTTTGGGATCGTTGGTTCTACTTTGCGAATGTTAATTTACGCTAATTTTGCGATTTATTATGATTTTGATTTTAATTTTACTGAAACATAATCTTTCTTTCGTAAATTACTAAATTGTCAAGTCTTAGATTCCTGATTTAGTTACTTGTTCTTGTCCTAATAATAGTGATAAATGGAACTTCGTTCGCTTATTCACTTTTATGGGAATTTAGGACTTGGGGGGGGGGGGGGATCTTTGGGGTCCGAGGAAGTGGCATTACACATACATCTTCACATTGTGGCCAATTTTTGGGTTCCTACCTTTGTGTTCGGTAATCTGGAAGCAAAATCCCAGAATTGGTTGATCGAGAACGTAGATGTCCTGAAACCTCTCCTTGAGGGTAAGCGTCAGGCCACTGTCGTCTGGCATAAAAACCCATGCAATTCTACACGCAGGGAGTTACGCAACGCAAAGGCTGTTCAACGCACTGCCCGCAACTGCATCAGTTCCTATTGGAAGCAACTTTGCACAGGCATGCAGGAATGCTTCAGTGCTGGCGACATTGGTGGTGTGTACTTGGACATCGAACGGGCCATTGGATCCATTCCTAAGAAGAGCGTACCACTCAAGGAAATAGATGGAAAAGTCATCACAGATCGAAATCGTCAATTGCACCGTTGGGTAGAACATTACTCCAGCCTCTGCTCACACCCTATCAACATTAGTCCAAACGCAATGGATGAAATTTCTCAGATGACACCTTACCATGACTTGGATGTCACGCCTACTATGGAGGAGCTTCAAAGAACAATTGCACAGCTTAAATGTGGGAAGTGCCCTGGCAGAGACAACATCTCCACTGAAATTGTAAAACTTAAGCCAATTTTACCTTTGCTTGTCAACCTCTTACTGAAATGTTGGGCTGAGGGTACTGTGCCGTAATACATGCGCGATGCCAATATTGTTACTTTATACAAAGGTAAAGGTGATCGCGGTGATTGCAACTGTCACCATGGAATCTCACTTCTGAGTGTGCCTGGCAAAACATTTGCCTGTGTGGTGTTTGGCAGACTTCAGAAGCTTGCCAAGCGCTTATATACTGAGGAACAGTGTGGGTTTCGTCCCCGACGATCTATAGTTGATACTATCTTCACGCTCCGGCAAATTCAGGAAAAGTGCGACGAGCAGAAAACTCCTCTGTTCATTGGCTTTATCGACCTAAACAAGGCTTTCGACACAGTCAGCAGAGAAGGACTGTATGTAGTACTTTTGAAGATAGGGTGTCCTTCAAAGCTCTTGAAGATGATCATGGCTTTTCAAAAAGATATGGAAGGAATTACATCTGACCCGTTTGCTGTGAAAACAGGGGTTCGTCAAGGCTGCGTATTGGCTCCCACGCTGTTCAATATTTTTTTTCTCAGCACTCCTCAAAGTTGCTTTTGGTGAAGCTAACCTGGACATTCATCAGTGTAACAGAGCTGATGGGAAGCTCTACAACATTTCTCTACTAATATCCAAGAGCTTCCGAGAAGACTTGCTTGTCAACAGACTTTTATTTGCTGACGATGCTGCATTTGTAGCGCATACTCAAGACGATCTGCAAAAGCTTGTGCATTAATTTCCTACTGCATGCAAGCTCTTCCCACGTCTATAAACGTAAAGAAGACGGTTGTCATGGCACAAGGATACACAGATCCGCCTGTCATCAAACTGGACGGCTCCTTGTTGAAGGCAGTCGATAAATTCTGCTATCTTGGTTCAATAATGACGGATCTCTCCCTGGATGACGACATAAATGAACGAATAGGGAAGGCAGCCAGAACTTTCGGAAAGATCCGCTCACAAACACGGGACAACAAACATCTTACATTGTCGACAAAAATACTTATGTCTCAATCATGTGTGCTAAGTACTCTCCTGTACGGAGCTGAGACTTGGACGTCGTATGCCAGACAGGAACGAAAGCTCGACGCCTTTCACCTGCGGTGCTTACGGAGCATCTTGTGAATACAATGGAAGGATCATGTGACAAATGATATGGTTCTGAAAACTGCAAAACAACAGAGTATCAGCGCCACGCTCAAGCAACGTCGCCTGCGGTGGTTAGGACACCTGCATCGTATGGACCACTCCCGTCTGTCCCAGCGCACATTACTCAGTGAAATAGCAGGAACAAAGAGACCTCGTGGAAGACCTTCACTACGCTTTAAGGATTGCGTCAAGCGTGATAGGTGTGCATTTAATATTGACAGTGACAAGTGGTAGCATCTCGCTGAAGATCGCCGCAAATGGAGGAAACTGACTGCAGATGGAAGTAAGATGCACGACCAAGTGCTTAGCTGCAAAATGGTCGAGCAGACATGAGCTTATGACTAACCCTCCTGCTGGAGTGACTAATATTTGCCGCGCTTATGGCTCTCTCATCGGACTTCCGAGCCACCGGCCAAAATGTCTTCAGGAACCCACTTGAATCTTCCGACAGGAAGCACCAGGTCATTATATATAGCTTTATTATAAAGCGGCACTTATTTTTTTCTTAACACGATGTATGTAGGGAAAATTATTCATCTGATCAATCTGAGATTTGACAGTTTAAACATTAATATACTAAAGCACATACTGAACAAGTTTGGAAAAGCAACTTTTAAATTTTAATTACATTCTTAAATTATGGTGCAATACTTGTGAGCTACACACAGACGCGTTGTGGTGACGTGGCGCTACTAGCAGTGAAATGGGGTAAGTCCTGGCACACTCGCTCGCCTCTGTAACTCACACATGATACAGCGCTTGTTTCGCCTCATGGTATTCATATGTTTGTCCAGTTTTGCCGAGGCAAGTAATTTATTGTCAACAACGTGGTGCCCTGCTAATCGGATACAAAATTTAGATTGCCCTTTTATCAACTTCCGCACTGACTGATAACAACAAACTGAAGCCCTCCTTCCCCCTCTTCTAGAATTAAAACAAACTCAAAGAGGATCAATGTAGTTTTTTCGCTCCCGCACAGGAAATAAGTGATCTTCCGTAACGGTACTATGGTAACACTTCACCTTTCATAGAGGCTTACTTGCGTACCGAAAGGTACTGTTAACTGGCCCCCCATACGTTGTTCACTTAAATATACTTAAAAAACAGTCATGGCTACTCATCGTAGTACTGTCTCACCTACCACCCAGCCAAGAATATACTCTGACTCATTTGAAACAGCCGTGGTTCCGTACAAGCTGTCTGGTTTGGCAGAGTTTCAGCGCCATTGTTGGAGCGCTATAGGAGGCCGGCTGCAAGAGCAATGGCGCGTGAGGACGAGAAAGCGGCATGAATACCGAAGACAATGAACACTCCATCACTAGGGCTGAATGGCCAACGGCGCTATGGGGGCGATTAATGGAGATCGATGGCGAAACAACTGCGCATCGGCACACCCTGCCACGAAAATTTCACAATAGTAGACAACAATGCAGTGTCTCTGTTCTTCTAAGCGCCTCTCATAGAAGTATCCAACCTGACGGGCACTGTTACTGACGAACGTAAATATCTTTCGATATAAAAATAACGAAAGATGGAGATATGGTTGCTCGGAGACGTTTAGTTGCTTGGCGGTTTTTAAAAGACATAGAAAATACCCGCTATTATTGTAGGCAGTAAACTGTACTTGAACATGAATATCAGACTGACTATAATTTGCTGTTAGGAGGACAAGTGATGTGAGATATTGTATTTTCCATTTACAAATCTAATTTGTGATTCGTTGACAGCATTGTAAAAGTTTTCTCGAACTAGTAGACGAACAGCCTTTCTGAATCTGCATTTTCATTTTATTCTTTAATATTATTTGCGAGAGCATAATTAAGATATGTCTGAAATAAGTTGTATTTTTAATGTATATAAATACAGAAAAACAAGATTTTTAAAGTGCATAAAGTAAGCGATATTGAGTCCCATAATGGATACAGCACAACAGGGCTTTGCAAAAAGTTCATTTTTTGCAGATGAACTTGTTTAGACAGGATTCTACTAAAGGCCAATATTTATTAATTAGCAAGCGGTGACTGCAAATTGTATTTCTTCAGTACTGTGCTTTTTACGCCGCCTGCCTAATTCGATCGTAGAATTCCTGATCCTTCGCCTTTGGCGACAATTTCCAACCCACAAGGGCAAGAGAGTGCCCTGAACCTTTGATCCTCTCCTTCTTGTAACGGAAGTCTTCGGCCACCTTTGCTGAAGGTTTTTATTGAATATTTGCCTGTGATCCTTATTTCCTTTAAGAGCCCTGCATTTAAATTTAACACAGACTCATTGTTTCACTTAAAGCTTCCAAATCTTAAACTGATCTCCTAAACTAAAATTGCAAGCGTATGAAAAAAACAAAGAATGCATTTAATCCTTCCATTTTTCCCTTGATTGTAGCTAATCACTTTTCTAGTTTCTAGTGTATGTGAAGATTATATTCTAATGATTTTTTACTCCTAGAGACCTTAGAGAGAGAAACTAAGGACACGAAAAGTACCTATACTTTTTAGTGTTAAGTAATTCCTTGTCGATACCTTTACGTATTTACTCTGTACATTTCAACTGATACTTTTTTCATATCAGTACTAAATAGCAGGCTTCATATACAGGGTGTTACAAAAAGGTACGGCCAAACTTTCAGGAAACATTCCTCACACACAAAGAAAGAAAATATGTTATGTGGACATGTGTCTGGAAACGCTTACTTTCCATGTTAGAGCTCACTTTATTACTTCTCTTCAAATCACATTAATCATGGAATGGAAACACACAGCAACAGAACGTACCAGCGTGACTTCAAACACTTTGTTACAGGAAATGTTCAAAATGTCCTCCGTTAGCGAGGATACGTGCATCCACCCTCCGTCGCATGGAATCCCTGATGCAGCCCTGTAGAATGGCGTATTGTATCTCAGCCGTCCACAATACGAGCACGAAGAGTCTCTACATTTGGTACCGGGGTTGTGTAGACAAGAGCTTTCAAATGCCCCCATAAATGAAAGTCAAGGGGGTTGAGGTCAGGAGAGCGTGAAGGCCATGGAATTGGTCCGACTCTACCAATCCATCGGTCACAGAATCTGCTGTTGAGAAGCGTACGAACACTTCGACTGAAATGTGCAGGAGCTCCATCGTGCATGAACCACATGTTGTGTCGTACTTGTAAAAAGGCACATGTTCTAGCAGCACAGGTAGAGTATCCCGTATGAAATCATGATAAGGTGTTCCATTGAGCGTAGGTGGAAGAACATGGGACCCAATCAAGACATTACCAACAATGCCTGCCCAAACGTTCACAGAAAATCTGTGTTGATGACATGATTGCACAATTGCGTGTGGATTCTCGTCAGCCCACACATGTTGATTGTGAAAATTTTTAATTTGATGACGTTGGAATGAAGCCTCATCCGTAAAGAGAACATTTGCACTGAAATGAGGATTGACACATTGTTAGGTGAACCTTTCTCAGAAGTGTACCCGTGGAGGCCAATCAGCTGCTGATAGTGCCTGCACTCGCTGCACATGGTACGGAAACAAGTGGTTCTCCCGTAGCACTCTCCATACAGTGACGTGGTCAACGTTACCTTGTACAGCAGCAACTTCTCTGACGCTGACATTAGAGTTATCATCAACTGCACGATGAATTGCCTCGTCAATTGCAGGTGTCGTCGTCGTTCTAGGTCTTCCCCAGTCGCGAGTCATAGGCTGGAATGTTCCGTGCTCCCTAAGACGCCGATCAATTGCTTCGAACGTCTTCCAGTCGGGACACCTTTGTTCTGGAAATCTGTCTGAATACAAACGTACCGCGCCACGGCTATCGCCCCGTGCTGATCCATACATCAAATGGGCATCTGCCAACTCCGCATTTGTAAACATTGCACTGACTGCAAAACCACGTTCGTGATGAACACTAACCTGTTGATGCTACGTACTGATGTGCTTGATGCTAGTACTGTAGAGCTATGAGTCGCATGTCAAGACAAGCACCGAAGTCAACATTACCTTCCTTGAATTGGGCCAACTGGCGGTGAATCGAGGAAGTACAGTACATACTGACGAAACTAAAATGAGCTCTAACATGGAAATTAAGCGTTTCCGGACACATGTCCACATAACTTCTTTTCTTTATTTGTGTGTGATGAATGTTTTCCTGAAAGTTTGGCCATACCTTTTTGTAACACCCTATAGAATGATTCAAGTAACGATGTATTACATTTTTAGTACATACCTAAAATTTTGGCCGCACGACGCAGTTGCAACACTTTCAACAATTGAATGCGCGAGCACCAACAGGCCAACAACTGAACGATCTGTGTGCGTGAGCGACAGAGTGAGTGTACGAGTGTACGATGCCTCGCCAACCTTGGTAATGTTTCGTTCGCAGTTATTTCTCCTGGAATCCCCGAATTTTCATGATTAGATTTACTAGTTTATTTTTGTTGTTGTTGCTGTTGTATAAAACTCTTTAAGAGCACCATTTCCCGAATAAGCAGACGGAGTGGCACCTACCAAATGTGAAACTTGGCGGTATTCTGATGAAGTGGATAGTAATGAAGTGAGTCGAAAACCTGTTTCAAAAATTAAAGTCCTCGGAAAAGATTTTAAACGTCAAAAAGCTTTTAAGAAAAAACCTCCACTGCAACAGCAATTTAAAATTATTTGCTTAATACAATAATAAAGAGAATGGAGTGTTAGTTATTTGTCAATATAAATACATGACGATGTGGTAGGAAGAACGGTGTTAATTAAAGTATGTAGTTCAGAGATATTAATGTTTCAAAAATTACGGTAAAAAACTAGAACGAATATTTGTTTGGAGAGCCTTTGTCTCCACTGTGAGCTAAAGCTTTAGAACAATGGGGAGAAACGAAAGTTTAATTCCCTCAGTTACATAAAATAATCAATTCCCTGCTGAGAGTAAAGAACAGACTATTCAATTTTCATGACATCCGTCGACACCTGAGGAGTGCGGAGCATCATTCTGATTTAAATGGTACATTTCCGAGAATGAATATTGAGGCCCAGTCTAAACAGTCCACTGTTTATTTCAGACAAACTAAGTTTGAAAGCGCGTTGACTGAAACTACTCTCTGTTCCCATCTAGCTCTCTCTGAAGCGAGTTAATTATTTAATTTGTCCACGATTGCCTGAACTGCATTCCAGACAACTCGTCATCTCTGAATTGATAGGGCTATATTAAATACAAGGTGTGCAGCAGTAACCCCAAAACCATTGCTGAGCTGAAAATAGCCGTTCGGGAGGTCATCGACAGCACCGATGTTCTGACACTTCAGCGGGTCATGCAGAATTTAGCTTTTCGTCTGCGCCACATCATCGTCAATGATGGCAGGCATATTGAACATGTCATAACCTGAATCCGAATATCTGTAGTGACGTTCATATTTTGAATAAAGTGTGTGCACGGCGTTGTTTTTAACTAATTTACGTTTTTTTCATATAGTTCAATAATTGTCACCCTGTACTTTTCACCAAGCAACCTCCAAGATAAATTTCTCCGCGGCAGCTGCCGGAAGCATGGGCACGGTGATGTAGGAGAAGCGTCATTGACTTCAATCAAAAAGTCTTGAGTTCTGGATTCTATTCCAACCCTTCCGATTTTGAATACAAATCATCAACATTGGCACTCTTGTTCTGCTTTGTCAGAAGAGGGCAGAGGAGCAGAGATTCATGGGATTCTACTGCCCCTAGGGTGGGAAACTGCTCTTAAAGGTGGAAGAATCAGCGAAGATTGATGGCATGAGAATGCAGAGCGCAAACGGAACCGCGGTGTTAAAAACAAATAATTTTTAACCAAATGAAATTGCTCCATAATTTGAAAGTATCATGCTGTTCATTTCAGTGCCAAAAGATTTCCGTTTAGTTCCTTATTTGGCTCACCAAGAGCGGAGTGCCAAGAGGAAGTAACCATTAGAGAAATACTGAATAACCAGTGAGAGTGCGTGGAGTGTCAGGAGTCTAAATCAAAAGAAAAGCTAGCAAATCTAAAAAAGGAAGTGAAAAAGATCACTCTTGATGTAGTAGGAGACAGGGAAATGAAAAGTAAGAAGATCAAGATCTGGTCAGACACAAATGGTATAACGGGAGCAGGATTAGTCATGAGTGGAATGTAGGGTAAAGAACGAGTTACTGTGAACAGGTCAACGATAGAATTATTCTCTTCAGAACTGACAGAAAACTAACGCCCGTTAACAATAACTGAGGTTTACATGCCGACGTTAATGAAAACAATTGGGGAGTATGCGATAATATTGAACGAGTGATTCAATATGTAAGGGAGATGAAATTTATTAAACAAGAGGAACTGGAACCCAGTAGTAGGTAAAGAAATAGAAAACAAATTTACGGCAGAACATGGTTTTGATACTAGGATCAGAGGAGGAGGAAGATTTCTAGAGTTCTGCCATAGTTACTAATAGCAGATACATTGTTAAAGAATCACAAGAGGAGTTGGTATGGCCTAGAGACACGGGAAGATACCAGATAAATTACGTTATGGGGAGACAGAGATTTCGAAATCAGATATTGATTATAAGGTGTATTCAGAAGCATATGTAAATTCATATCGTAAATTAGTAACGATGAATAGTCGGTTGAAGTTTAAGAGAGACGTAAGAAGTAATCAATGTCTAAGGAAGCGTGATAAAGAAGTGCGCGTTTGAAGGTCTCTGAGGCTTTAGATACTGCGGTACTGAATTCTACAGTAGGCAGTTCAGCTGAAGAGGAATGGAAAACCCTACAAAAGACAGTCACGCAAGTTTCACAGACAAAAAATGGCACAAGGATACCTCTCCAGGAACTTGATAAGAAGGCATAGTAGTAGAAGGAATACTTCAGTGATCGACTAAAGTGAAAACTTCAAAATGTTCAGTAAAAGAAAGAAATACAACAATATAAATTACATAGGAATGAAAACAGTAAGAAGCGCAGTGAAGCTAAAGTCAAATGGCAGCAAGAAAAATGTGAAGGAAAAGAACATGAAATGCTAGCCGGAAGGACAGATTCAGGATGTAGAAAAGACAAAACTTTTTTCCGTGAAATTAAAATCAAGGACTCAAATATGAAGAGAGGAAAACGGATTCAATTGTAAATCGCAGAAGAGAGATGGATGGAGTACGATGAACGCATCTACGAGGGAGAGTAAATTACGTGGTAGAAAATGGTTATCTGTTTGAAAGACTTAAAGCATCCAGTATTAGGAGCAGAGTTTGACAGAGATTAGGAAGACTTGCAATCAAAGAATGGATAACATAATTGGAAAAGTGGCAAGATTATACAATTTAGTGAGTAGAATCCATGTGACTGTTGGAATACCAACGGACTTTCGGAGTAATGTCATCCAAACAGTACCGAAGATAAAAAAAGTAGATAAAATCGAGAACCAGCTTCATAGCTTATGCACCATAGTTTTCGACTTGAACAATGACCTATAAAACATTCTGACGAAGTGAAATAGTGCAAGATGTTTCGCATTCGCAGAAAAATAAGTATAGTGTGTAGGGAAAGGATGGTAATATACAGTACGATATGTTCAAGAACAAAGAGGGAACAATAAAACTAGAAGACCAACACAGAAGAGCTTGATTCAAACGAGTGTAAGGCAGGGATGCAATCTTTCTCCACTATTGTTCGATATATATATATATATATATATACCGAAAAAACAATATATATATATATATATATATATATATATATATATACCGAAAAAACAATGGCGAACCAACCTAATAGGAAGATAGAAGTGGGAGTAAAATTCAAGGTGAAAGGAAATCAATGATAAGATTCGATGATGACATTATTGTCCTCATCAGATCAAAACTTAGAACTGAAAACATGATTCAGTGTCAGTACCAATAAAACCTGACAGTTTAATTGACACCGACATTAAACGTTGTTCTATACATTCACGCTTTGATCTGACGATGTCAGTAGCCGCGGCGAAGTAATAGATAAAGTAATGAACGTATTAAGTGATATACATCGAGTTTTTGACAGGATACTCACAATAATCGCAAAATAATTCAGGAAATTTGTTTCCTTTATTAATTATTGTAACATCAGTGAATGTGAGGAAGAATTGCAGGAACTGTTGAGTGGAACGAACTGTCTAATGACCACAGACTGTTCCAAGGAGGACGACAGTAACGAAAAATAGTAGAAATGAAATTAGCTATAAATTAACATCAAAATTGGGGAGCATTTAGGAAATTAAATGAGAGACTTCTGCTGCTAAGTCGGGGTTCATAGCCCTCCAGCGTAACAGCACTGTACTGCGGGTGTGCTAAGCCACATGTCGTAGGGGCTACATCGGTGGACACAACCAATGCAACCAATGCAATTTCGAACGCATGCCACACGGGCAGGGGCAGTAGTGGTATCGCTAGAACAGGACGCAGTCAGCGTGGACCTACCAGCTTCCGCAGGATCACGTGATCGAAAATAGGTCCCGTCGTAGTCTAACACATCAGCAGTATTTAGGCTGATGCACGGCTACGGCGAATTATTTCTCCACGGACGAACTTTCTGGGCAATTACGCCGACTGCTGCCGTGGTTCATCAATCATTTACATCTACATCTACATGGATACTCCGCAAATCACATTTGAGTGCTTGGCAGAGGGTTCATCGAACCACCTTCACAATTCTCTATTATTCCAATCTCGTACAGCGCGCGGAAAGAACGAACATCTATATCTTTCCGTACTAGCCCTGATTTCCCTTATTTTATCGTGGTGATCGTTTCTCCCTATGTAGGTAGGCGTCAAAAAAATATTTTCTCATTCGGAGGAGAATGTTGAGATTGGAATTTTGTGAGAAGATTCCGTCGCAACGAAATACGAATTTCTTTTAATGATGTCCAGCCCATATCCTGTATCATTTCAGTGACACTCTCCATGTTTCGCGATAATACAAAACGTGCTGCCCTTCTTTGAACATTTTGATGTACTCCGTCAGTCCTGTCTGGTAAGGATCCCACATTGCCCAGCAGTATTGTAAAAGAGGACGGACAAGCCTAGTGTAGGCAGTCTCCTTAGTAGATCTGTTACATTTTCTAAGTGTCCTGCCAATAAAACACAGTCAGAAGCTCTCCTGGACTTATCCCGCAACCTGTCATTCTACGCCAGACTGCCTATTGTGAATTTTCTTCTCTAATCCAACGAGAAGCAGCCAGATGTCGTCTTCGAGCTACGTCGAGACTTTGTCTCTACAGTGTGGACTACCTGCAAATTGGATTTGCCCTGACGCAACGTTAATTGTTTTTCTTCTTTTAACTTGACATTCAGTTTCTTGTGAACCGGTATGTTGACTCTAGAGATAATGATTTAATTCTCTGCCGGTAATAGCCCACCGGACTTACATTTCTTTCCACTTCGAAGACTACGGCAATTGTGAATGACTATTTGTGTTATGCAATTACCCTCCGAAGAAGAAGTTTATTGTAATAAACGTATCTTTCGTTGCCAACGTGAGATCTAGTTTCTCTGCACCACCAACGGCGTAGGCCACTTTATCTTCCACCTTAGAATCATAATAATGCATTCTGATCGAAGGAAAGAAGGCGTAAGAAGCAAACTGTCGTAGAGCAAGAAGGTACCACGCTAAAAGAAGGCCACTAGTATCAAACATAGGTTTTAATTTGAAGAAGGAATTGTTGACAATGCACGTCTCGAGCACAGTTTGTAAGTGAATTGTGGACCGTAGGATAAACTTAACAGAGAACAATCGAGGCACCTGATCCGAGTATAGTAGAAGCATCCTGAAAATTAAGTGGACTGATACGATCAAAATTGAGATCCGCAGAATCGGTGGGGGATGAAATAAGCAGGAGACACGGACTAGAATTAGGGACAGGGTGATAGGACATATTTTAAGACATCAGATAATAACTTTCATGGTACTAGAGGGGGCCGTAGAGAGCACTAACTGTGGGGAAAGACGGAGACTGGAATATAACAAATAATTGAAATTATTGATTGTAAATGCTACTATGAGATGAAGAAAACTTGCGGTCAAAAAATGAAAACAAAAAAAGCTGCAATTCATTGTGGGCTACCAACCCCATCTGCATCTTAACCATATTAGAATTGAAGGATCCAGTGAGAGAGAGAGAGAGCTATGCCACAATAACTAAAAAATTGAGTGTTGGCCATTTTCATTATTCTATTGCCTTCTTGCGTCTATCCTATGAACTAGAATCACGTGACATAGCTATCGCTCTTTCTGCAGCAATTGTTCTGCGTTCTTGAATGCGTTCTTATGATTATTTTGATAGAGAGGAGGAGCAATCCACTTAACAGACGTTGTCTGCTATGTGAGCTGCAGACCTGCCAACATAGAGGTGTTGCGGATTGGTTTATCATTTGTAAGGGAAGAACATATTGTTCCAAAATGTAATTGTTTCTTCTATATCGATCTTTTTTATACCTATTAAACATAATTCGCATTTTGTCCCTACATTGTAAGAAACACTTTATGTCATTCTTCCGTGTATGTAAGTTGTTTTGTTGTGCTACTGGTAACACTGTTTTACAATAGTGAGAGAAACCTCGATCCTTGTGTATCAGAGAACGTCGTAAGTGGTGATAAAAACGCAATCGTAATCCAGATAAGTGGGAAAGAGCAGATGTAAAGAGGAAAAGACAGAGTGGACATGAATATGTGATTGATAAAACCAGTAAGAAAGCAGCAGCAAAGCAAGGTCCTGGATATGACTTCAAAAACAAATCAGACCGATCTAACTTCAGTTGGTACAGCTGTTCAATGTTAGATGAAGTGTCTAAAACCTCTTATTTCTGGGAGTTTTACAAGCTGCAGAGCAACAATATTCAGAACACGTATCTCAGTGTCTTATTCAGCGTAACGGTTTCAGTTGGAGCTATGCTAAAAACCGTAATGATCTAGAAAGGAGCAGATGAAAGCTCCGACTGGCTTATCGTGTAAAATCAGCAACTGCAAAAAAGCACAGAGTATGTTTAAAAGCTTTTTGTGACTATTTACAGTGTCATGGAAAAGTGTGTCAAGAGCTAGAGATGACAAGAAAATGCTTAGTGTTGGTGAAGATGCTGTTACGGATGAGTGTACCAATGAACTTAATGCATCACATCTGTGCATGCGGAAAACACGGCAATGTTAAGTGCAAAATGAATGAAGCCTCGTTGGATACTGTTCGGAACCATTTTAAAAAGTTTCCGAAATGCAGAAGCTATTATTCATGGAAAGACAATACACATAAGGAGTACATTATAAATGTGAAATTCGTGGCTGAAATGCACCGCCTCTATGAAAGAGAATGCTTAGAATCAGTTGTTTTACCAATAAAATAAGAAGCATATGCCAAAATTTTTTAACGCAGAGTTTAATACAAGCCTCAAGTTGCCACATACAGTTACATGCAAAACTTGCGATGAGTGCAATGCTTCTCCGAACGACGACATTACTTGGAATGTCAGACGACATCAATTTCGAGCTGACAAAGCATTTGGTCCGTTGAGACAATGCACGAAGGCTATTGCGTAATCACCTATGATTTACAATAAGCACTGCCGACGCCTAAAATTCCAACAGATACATTGTTCATTCTAAGGCAGTTGTGGGTATACGACCTTCGTTTCCACATATGCAACTCTAATTCAGTTATTCCGTGCGTGTGGCCGCCTGCTTAACTGGCTGGTAACGTGCTTGTATTCCATACAAGCGGGCGCGGGTTCGATTCCCGGGAGGGCTAGAGATTTTCTCGGCTCGTGGACTGGGTGTTGTGTTGTCCTCATCATCATTTCATCCTCGTCATCGACGCGCAAGTCGCCCGTTTGGCATCGAATGAAATAAGACTTGCAGTTGGCGGCAGAACTTCCCCAAATGGTGCCTCTCGGCCAACGGAGTCATAAGCTCATTTCCATTTTTTTTTATGTGCTTGATTCATGCGTGCCTCACCGTGTGCGACAGAAATTGTATCATGTATCGTGAAAGTGCTGAGGGATTCCTCAAACGTTCATTGTAAACGAAAGATGATTTTTATCTCAGACTCTTGCACCCGACAAAACAATACAGTGTTTAATGCGTACTATTCTCTCATTGTCAATGGACCCTATGACTCCATTCAACACTATTTCCTTGTTCCTAGACACACCTACTTACGCAGTGACGGAAATTTTGGCACAAAAAAAAAAGAAAATCCGAAAAACAGATCAAACTTACCCACCTGATCAGTGGTAAGAAGTTGTAAAAAACAATGAGAGAATAGTACGCATTAAACACTGTATTGTTTTTGTTTTGTCGCGTGCAAGAATTTGTTTATGGTCATTCCAAAGACAATAGAAGTTTTCACGGATTTTCAGCAGCTGAATAGTAAAATAGTAAAGAGTGGTGTTTCAGTAAATGGCGTTACCTTTAATACTAGGAAAATAAGTGCTGTGAAATTTGATGAAAACCAGCCATACCCTTCTTCAAACACACATATTCTCTCATGGAAGAGTGGCACAGACTGGAACTCTTCAAGAAGATGTCAGGTCGTCGCTCCAAAATTAGGATAGACCCTCTGGCTGATCATCCTTATATGAACAAATTTCTTGAGGAAATATCACTAGTCTATCCACATAGAAGGTCTATAGCAGCCCTCAAGTTGAAAGATCTCCATTTTTCATGCTGTTTACCAAAAATGGAAATCTACAGAAACAATGGACAGCGAAGATACTCCATAAGTGATATGAAGTTGTCTGTAGGTAATATGTAAGCCTGATAACATGATTTAACTCGTTTAGCAGTATTTCAACCAGGATAAAACTGAAATGTGTGTATAAAATTTGTGGCTTTAATTGTTGAATTAGTTATAGCATAGAAGGTCATAATCAGTGCTGTTCTTGTCAAAATTTATATTTTTCTCTTCCATGATTTACTTAACAATAAATTAAGAGGAAAAAAAGGTAACCGTTTATTGTACAAATAATGTCTTAATATAAGCTCTAGGAAATCCAGTTTATTTCCATCTCTTCTCAAAGTAGCATAGCTCGCTCTCTGACTAGATCCCTGCTCTGAGTACAACACGATAACTGAACGGGAATTTTACATAATCGGGCTCGTTTGTTTCTGTGTGGCCTAGGTGGTCTAGTATCTGCGATCAAAAAAATAGAAAGACCTCTGCTAAAAATGGAAGTTAGTGATTGTACAAATTAGTTAAATGGTTGCTCCAACTTTCATTCCTCTTGAATTAGAAAGAGGCTAAATTCATTTACTGAGTGAATTATCGGACAAAGAAGCACAAGTAAACAAGTGGGCAAGATAAATAAAAAGAAAAGAATTATTTTGGATCTCACTGGCAGCCTCTTATTCTTTAGCAGTCTTGGTCGGCAGTCCCGTTTGCAAACTGCTAGGAGGATTTGGGGTGAGCGGAAAGTACTAGGCAACAAAAATTTAATTTAAAACAAATTTAACTTTCAATTTAGTAATCTCTGCAAGTAAAAGCAAACAACTTTAATTTTTAATTATTTACACGAGTTGAATCAACTCAGAAAACTTGAAACCAATAAGTGCAACAGGAAAGACCTTAGTTTAAAATCTTGGATAATACTGAAACTAAACTATCATCATAAAAGTTCGGAAGCCAGCTCCGTCTTTGCCTCTGCTCAATGGCACAAATTTACAGTTCGCTAATACAACTAAAACAGAGAGAAGATTACAGTGTAAAACACAACGTACAACTTACTGACGCAATCAAACATGGAGAAAGCAATCGTGACACTAGATCAACCAACTGACTAGATACCTAAGCAGGAAAGTGATTTCATTTTAATGCATCTCCTCTAAATAGCAAGAGACTAACCATAAATCTTTACACCAATAGCTTAGAAAACTGAAGTATTAAAACGATTGTATTTCTTTAGCAGAAATGTTAAAAACTTTACAATAAGTAGTAAAACTATCTAATAGCTCAGGTTACAGAACTGTTTTATCAATCTTTTCTTTTCTTCACTAACACAACAGGGAGTGCAACAGGTAGCGTAAAAGCATACTGACAGGCACTAGATTAACTGTGAAGGTCGGGGAGGGAGTGATATCTTGAGGGTAGTGTACCTAGGAGTAAATGATGCATCCTGGTCGGTTTTCAGTCGAGTGAAAGGTTTGAGAATCATGTGAGGGAATGTGCACTGGAGACCGTTCACGCTGCATAATATATTAAAATTATTTGGAAGTTATTGTTAATTCTTCAGTTACAGAAGTCTATGAGGATTATAATGCTGTATATTTTTAAAACTAGTTATATAAAGTGTGGACAATTAAGCCATGGTTCATTAGTCGTCCTACATCTTGTACCACGAAACGGAAAAAGGTGTTCTACCATGGAACATACTGCAAATGAACTGAGTTTGCGTAATGCCTTAACAATTTTAACTGTCTATAAAACGGCAATTTATGTCAGTTTGTGACAGCTTTTATTTCAGAATATATTTAACTTATAACCGGTTTTTAATAATACTTTTATTTAATTTGCTTTCACTTACTGATTATTGGTGTGTATTTGAGTAACAATGTAACAGAGAAATTGTTAAATACATATTGATAAGATTTTCTTAATTGAAACACTTTTAAATTTCAATGGCATGTTGATTTCTCGGCATATGACCATATAGTACGTGGTAAAATTTTTTCACATTTGGAATGTCTTACTTTTCCAGAGTAATTAGAGAAATTTCAGAAAAGGACTGTAATTTTTGTTCTGTGTATTTGGATTGTTTCCGAAGGAACTGTGAAAGCCTAAGAAAACAAAACCAAAACAACAAACGTGATCAAAAGATTGAATATCACGTCTCCTCTTGGTCGTTAAAGGACGGAGGAGAGAATCTCATGTTTCTTATGCTGGTTTGGAAAGAATGGTTGTTATGGAGAGCGAAATATACACCGAAGTACTGTAAGAAGTGGGGTGTAGCATCCTGTTTCCTGGCCACGCTGGGCCTGATTTCTGTCGATTTGTACTTGACGGATCACACCTTCTTCTGTTCCAAAAACACAATACCTAGCGAATACCAAAAGGATATAAAAGCAACATTTTACAAACATAAATTAGGTTTACGTTGATTGTGAACTTTAGATCGCAAACGGCCACGATCATTTGATTTAATATTCTGTTAAGCTAAAACTCGTGAAGGTGTAATTTCTCAGTTCGCCTTTTTTTTTAATAGATGTCGTAATACAAGCTGAGCACCTAGCGATACTTGATTGCTTAATTTTACGTCACCCTATTCTCACCATTACTCGGTCGCTAACAGTAAAAAGTCATTTAGACTTTCACCAATCAGTGAACGACTTCGAAGATCTTTCGATATGGCACTAGTATCAGCCATTTTTTGTTATTTCCCATACCCCACCCTTCCCATCCTAATTTAGGAGTGTTAGCAGGTCTCATACTCTGTGATTTTCCAGACAGTAAATTTTATGTATACCAAGTTTGGTTGAAATTACTCAACACATTCCGCGCTTATGTTTTACGTGTGACCGCCTTCCCACACAGAGCCCCATACCCTATCCTATATCTTAACTGTCGTCAGCACCTTTGCCATTCAGAAAGGCAAGCCCGAAAAATTTGGATTCCACACTAATATTTGTCGTTCTCGATTAATTTTTAAATGTCGCCTTCCAACCACGCCCCTCACCTTCTTCCTCCCTGCTCCCCCTTCCTTCTAGATAGTAAGCCATACGTATGCTTAGTTTATGGTTGCTTCATGAATTTGAGAATTAGCCATTCGAGCCCTCTTCCCCCTCCCTCCCCCCTCTCAACACTTTTTCCCAAGTCCCATCCCCTCAAATAGGAGTGACAGCGGTGTATTACCTCCATAGTATATTTTTCTGACCTGGTAAGACGTGTGTAACAAGCGAAAGTACTTCACATGTTCGAAAGCTCGAGACTGGCAAATCGGACACACTGATACCTCCGTGAAGTCTTTATTCAGTACGTGTAAGAAGTTTGGTTGAAATTACTGTCAGCGGTCCAGATTTGTACTTTACACCTCATTCCTCCTTACGGCCATTTTAATGCAATTCTTCGGTACTTATGTGCACTGGTTAGATGCTATTCCCTGTTCTCTATTTTGTCTTTGTTACAATGTATTTTTTCTTATTTGTTGGTATATTTTCTTTTTCACAAGAGCATGATTTTTTATGGATTTTCTTATATATAAAATTGTATGACGTAAATCTGATAGTAAACAGACTTGTGTGCTACGCCCTGTTAGACACAAACAATGTCTTTTAAGCGAGAGAGATAGTTAATTTTTGGAATGGAAGTACACTAGTGTGCATAAGGAGAAGAGCCAAATAAAACTGTATGGTTCCAGAAACTTTTCAAGTCTCAAAAATCTATGACAAATGAAAATTTTTACCAAGACCAGGATTCGAATCCAGGCCTCGTGCTCACTAGGCAGATGCATTACACAGTATGCCACCCTGGGACAGCGGCTTCGGGCAACTGCGTGGAATACCTAAGCACGCCAGTACTAGGGAGTTGGCGGCGTCAGCGCAGTTTTGATATCAAATTGACATGAAAATTAATTAAATTGATCAATTAATCACCCCCACCTCCACCCATCCCCGCCCCCGACCACGACCATCCCTGCTTTCGGATGACGTCACGTGTTTTCCCAGCTGCACGTCTGCCCCAGCCTCCACATATAGGTACGAGAAGTTCAGCACTCCGTCTTCAGGCCACGAGTGGCCTACCGGGACCATCCGACCGCCGTGTCATCCTCAGAGGAGGATGCGGATAGTAGGGGCGTCTGGTCAGCACACCGCTCTCCCGGTCGTTATGATGGTATTCTTGACCGAAGCCGCTAATATTCGGTCGCGTAGCTCCTCAATTGGCATCACGAGGCTGAGTGCACCCCGAAAAATGGCAACAGCGCATGGCGGCTGGATGGTCACCCATCCCAACGCCGGCCACGCCCAACAGCGCTTAACTTCGGTGATCTCACGGGAACCAATGTATCCACTGCGGCTAGGCCGTTGCCTATAGGTACGAGAAGGGGGTCACTATATTTTCAACCACCTTGTTTCAATTACTTTTCAAGGTCATCCGACTACCTACTTCCCACAACCGAAATACATGCTCATGGATCATTATGTATAGAAAACATTTAGGAATTTTGGTAGATTAGTAAATAAGACAAGCAAATATTCTGGTACCAAATCTTTATTAACTTTTGCATTTACATTTACGTACAGAAAACAGCTCTTGGCTTATTTTTGTTAGGTGTAGCTTTAATAATGTCCAATTTAATTTTTAACTTATAACTTAAATCCACATCTGAACATCTATTTCGTTCTCCAGCCAGTAATTTGACAAATACGGAGAAGGTATGTTTTCGAACTCCAGTATATGTCGACCGAGCGAGGTGGCGCAGTGGTTAGCACACTGGACTCGCATTCGGGAGGACGACGGTTCAATCCCGTCTCCGGCCGTCCTGATTTAGGTTTTCCGTGATTTCCCTAAATCGTTTCAGGCAAATGCCGGGATGGTTCCTTTGAAAGGGCACGGCCGATTTCCTTCCCAATCCTTCCCTAACCCGAGCTTGCGCTCCGTCTCTAATGACCTCGTTGTCGACGGGACGTTAAACACTAACCACCACCACCATCCAGTATATGTCTAATTTTTTTCCTGTAAACTACCTCTTTTATGGCCTTAACAATTAGTTCTTCTCCTTCTGTCAGTTCATCTAGACGAGGGCATTCGGGGACTTTAATACTTCCTCTTATTTCCTGCATGACACTGTTGTTATAACACTCCACATCCTGACTGGGTGTAAGCTGCAAGTTCTTCTGCTGCACATTATTGCGGTATTTACAAGGGGCAGTCTCCCTCCTTGCCACGGACACTTTGCATACAAAATAGCGCAACTGGGGTAGACGTCAAGCAGTGTGTATGACCGGAAATCACGTGACGGGAAGTGCAACCATTTTGGATCTTTAGAGTATAAAAGAAGGCTTGACAGCCGCAACTGATCAGTCTTTCGCGGTAGTTGAAAGTGTCCACATGGATTCCTCCAAAGTGCTAAACATCCCTCAGCTATTAGGGAGGAAGACAAGACCAACGGACGAGCGCTTCGGTTTGTGGTTATTACAGCAGAACCGGAAAATGGTAAACTACTTAGCGAGAAGAATGTAAGAGTGCTTACACTTATTACAGAACCGTTTTGCGATAACATTATTGTGATTAAAATTTGTGACCAAGTGGGCTGTCATGAAGTATTAGAAAGAGGACGGTCTGTAATATTAAAGACTCAGATGTGTGGCTCATTTAACTATTATCTACGTAGTAAATTCTCCAATTTCGCCACTGCAAGACATAGAAGACGAAACTGCCTTTTCTCCTACACGGGAACGACGGTGTCACACCAAGAGGGATACGGGAGAAAATCGGCAAGGAAGCACTGAAAATTATTTCGAGGAAATATAAAAATCCTGTGGTTATACCATGTAAAATAGAATTATCTGACGATAAAATGGATTCTCTAATGAAGGAGCTCCCTGGAATATTACAACAGCTACGTGTAGACGACTATTACCTTTTGGATTTGGACATAACGCAAGACTTCGCTGTAATTTTTAACAAAATGGAGATTGCGAGTTGTTAATGTCAACCCAGGACTTCTGCATTGGAGGAGATCACCAGTGAAACAGCAATATGATTGTGGACATCGGTAAGACAGTTGGAATAGACTGTCTAACGTGGTTAAGCTCCAACTGTAGAGTAAAGATATATAATAAAATTATATGTCAGATCACAAGTCCAGGAGAGAACAAAGATATTGGTAACCACATTATAGATTTTATAAAATGTCCAGACATGAGACTACGAGAAACTTTTAGGTCTTCCTTGTCTAAGCACCATGCCATTACTAGGTTGGAGGCTAGAATATACAACTATAGAATGGATCGTTTATTCGACCCTGTGCAGGAGTGTTTACGTCTGATAGACACCAATAAACAGTATTTACAATGTGCTCCACTTTACTCTGTGCCACTTGCTTCCATGTGACGTCAATTAACGGATAACGTACAGAATTACTGTTGTGTTTAATAACGTTGTGCAGTTTGTGTACTGGGGTAATAAGATACACAAAAATTGACAGGTGTACAAGTAAGTTTTCCAGATACTCCAGACGGAGAAAAGCTTATCAGCTATGTTCTGTCTGCATACAGTTTTAATTATCTACCCATAAACTATGGGGAGATTCTTAACTTTGGCTCGAATAAAGGGAATATAAATATTATACAGAAGTGTTATGTTAAAGCAGGAGAAACTTATGTTTCTCAGTCTAGAACGCTGTTCTCCACAATACCGTCCGATATAGATATTGCGGAATTGGGACTGGTTGACATGAGCAACGTTATTCCACAAGCCCTATGTAAATTCTCGTATGGATAGTATTCCGAATTCAAGTAGACTCTGGCGTTAGTTAACTTGTAGTGGTCAAATTCACTTGAGTCTTTTGATACAGTCCCTCACCTTTGAGTTTGAAATGCAAGTATGATGAATCGTGGTGCCTCCAATTGAACTGATGTTTTAATAGCCCACGTATGTGTCGGTGCTGCAGATAAGACAGGGTTTTCAAAAAGCTCCAATGATCGGGAAGTTAGCGGCAGATAAGTGCCGGCATTCAGAACTTTTAAAAATTTCAAGGGTTCCTCGTCAGCAACACTGATGTGCGGCATTTTCCACGCTACACTATTAATCTTGTTTTCGACATCCTCTGCCGCTGCTTGAGTGTATGAATTGGCATCACTTGCACTCCCCACCAAAATAAGTTCCTGTTTGGCGTTCATAATAATTCGTTGCATGTCTTTAAAGTAACTCATAACCATTTTTAGAGGCGCGCAAGCAGTAAATCGTGTGTATCCGACATCTGGCGCATCTATGAACCACCCCGCATTTTCCAAGCTATTCGAATCGGAGGTAGAGGCTGAAACTTAGGTCTTAAAGGTTGACGCTAGCCCGACATTACGTGTGTGGTCGATTTCTATTCCATTAAGTTCATAACGAATCTCTTGAAATAGGAATGCTGGAGCATTACGTGTCAGCTTCGAGAATGTTACCGCAGTGCCATTAGCTTTCTTGAATGCGCAGCCCAGATATAAGAAGCTCTTGCAAAGTAGTGTTAAAGCGTCCTGGTGCTGAATAACAATCCTAATTTCATCATTTTTTTTAAAAAAATGTGGTCGAAGCGTAGGGCTTACGTGAGTGGAATCCATGATGTTTAATTCGATCATTATACTCCACTGACTGCGTTACGCTGAGTGGCGTAATCTCCCGGCTTGAGACCATTTGAAATAAGGAACTCGTAATTAAAGCGTTTTATCACCTTGCGGTTCTGTGGCACACTGACTGACTGTGAGCTCTGCGTGCTAGTTTTATACCTTAATCTCAGCTTGTCTTAGATGCAGATGTACAATGATTTCTTCACCCTGAAAGTCGACAAGTCGATTACTCTGATCCACAATACGCAGCTCCATGTACTCCAATTTCTGAACTGTCACCGGGAGGTATGTTGCGTTGTGGGGGTCTGAACTATCTTATATACCCGGATCCAACTGTAGGGAAGAATCCGTAAATAGAATGAATCAAATTATCGTTGAGATATGAGTTTGTAGCTATATTACACTCAACGTGGATTGTGCTGACTGGTAGTATGTCCACAGCCTTATATGATGCGTATAATTTACTGGAATCCTTCACCAAAACACGGTCTTTCGCTAAACCTAGCAGTGAACCTGTTGAATCTTTCTGCCTAAAGTCGATCGTCGCATTCTCTGTTAGTATTTCAGATTTAAGCGTATTGATGTTTGCGCGTAGTTGAATTCTTTTCCCAGAGTGTTTTAAGACTTCGTTCAAATCCACAATGTCGTAGGCACCAGGTTGTTTTTCTAGAATCTCCTACTGACCGTCGGTTTCCAGATGAAGTTTATTGTTGGCCTTTGTGACATTTGGGATGTTGTTATACCTCTCCAGAGCAATCAGCGCAATTCTCAAATCACCAGAACTTAAACAATAGGCGGGAAGTAATTTGCACATTATACAGATGCTTGTTCCTTTAACGTCAGAGTGTACGACATCGCATCAAACCTCAACTGATCGGGCCACGTTCCGTGATGGCTCTTATATACATAAACCGTCCTGGATTTGAGCATACACTTATCTTTGGTGTAGTTTTACATGCTGTTTCATCCAGAATGTGAGGAGGGACATGATGCAGAGATGTCCACACAAGTACGTGTTAAAGCCCTGATATCGCTGAAAATTGTAGAAGACTTGTCTTTTGCTTGTGAAGTATCGTTACAATTCTTTAGGCGGCTGTAAATCTCCAAATGAATCAAAATAATAAACTGTATTTGCACTTTTCGTGACATATAAGACCCAATGGATTCCTGGACCTCCTTCAACATCTAAATTTACAATTCCGCCTTCATTAGTTCGCCACATGGTCTTCTGTAATGTATCTCACATAAAGACACCACGGAATCTTGGAATGTGGAGTTTTTCTATAACACCCTTAAGCAGATCTACATTCGTGAGCGTTCGATTAGGTAGAATAGCTAAAGGGATTTTATTTTTTATTTATGAGGAGGCTTAGTCCTTTCTTGTATAGTTTCAAGTACAGATCTTTTCCAACGGCTACAGCTTCCATGACACGATTATGCCTTCTCGCCCCCTCTAGCTGTGCTTGGGCGCTTTGAGCGTTCTTGACTGTTTTGGCTACAGCTGCAGCCCCTCCTGTGAGCGAGCCTAATGCTGACAGAGCCGCAAGGGTTGGAACGAGGAACGGAATAATTCCACCTGATGTCTTGGATAGAGGTAGAACGCGAGGTGGTTAAATTGTACCCTTGTTGTTGTTCTTCTTCTTCTTACTAACCATTGCATGCTTAGCTGCACACATCGAGGTGAGAATGCAGCTTTTCAGGGCGCCTGACTTCTTCTTCTTTTCCAAAGCAGACCGCGCTGCTTTCATAATTCGCTTGAAATTCATCAGTCCTAAGCCCAACTTAATTTTACCACGAATGGTGTTATCAACAACGAATGCAGCCACACGTTGAACTATACCAATACTTTTTTCTTCGTCTTATTTCCTTGGCTCTATCAGCTAAATTCTATCTGTGACGCGACGCGCTGGGAGATCTTTATTTGCAGCGTAGGCTAGGTCGTGTTCCAGGCAGACTTCGTCGAGTAGGTTAATACCTCTGTCGCCACGTGCCAAGCGTTTCTGAAGCTTTGTTCCTGGTCCACAGAAGTTATATCCCGGAATGTGCAATTCAATTGGTAATTTCTCGAGAATACCAACTCCACCTCTTATTATGGTGTGTCTCCTATCATGCATTGTACGCTACTGATGTGATTGAGGTCTACGTATCCTATTATATACTAATTCGTCAGCATCAATCCAGCTGTTTTCCGATGAAGGAAAACCCAAGCATTTGACTAGCGCTCTATTCCCACGACGTCTTATTACACGTTCGATGAGGAATACATCTGGTACAGAGCTCTTCTGCAATTCCTCTGTGCAAAATCATCCTGCAGGTCCTTCGCCCTTGCTATCCTTTAAGATATATGTTCAGGGGTTCGTTCTCTGCACTTTGGATACTGTGAATATTTCAGCTCACGATTTCTTAAATGCAGTCTTGTGCTTTGAAATACGTACTAAGTCACCTACATTAAACCTTTGTTTGAGTGGATTCAGTATTTTAATGCGGAAATATACCGATACCAAGAGTGAATTGTTACGAAGATCAATCGGTCTCTTTTTTATTGTACTATTTTTGGTTCGATTGTAACTTGCTATTATCTGTGGTAGGATATCCGTCCACTTATATGAACCAAGAAGATTAAATCGCATCCACATTTGAGCTTTCACTGTTCTGTTCAGACGCTCCACAATACTCACTTGCAGGTGGGTAAACGCTAAGTAGTGGTGTATTCCGTATGGCTCCACCACAGTCTTGAAATTTTCATTGTAAAACTCCCCACCATGATCGGTTTGAAGCTTGTCTGGACATAGATTCGTTCCTGTTTGCAGCAAACGCTTGAACACCGCCGCAACATCTCTCCCTGTCTTTGTTTTCACAGGTAAAGCCCATGCTAATTTAGAGTATGTATCAATGACCATTAAAGTGTACTTGAAACCTTTATTATCACGGACGTACAGACCAATATCCACAAGATCCGCCTGTCATAAGTCATCCAGTCCTTTGGTCATCACATGTCTGCGAGGGTATGTTCTGCGTGCTGGTTTGTGCAGCTCCTGGATCCTCCTCATCCTCTTTCTCTAAGTTCTGAAATTATTGAGACAACCTCATTCGAATGTGCTGTATTATCCGCTGCAAAAAAAAAAAAAAAAAAAAAAAAATGGTTCAAATGGCTCTGAGCACTAAGGGACTCAACATCTTAGGTCATAAGTCCCCTAGAACTTAGAACTACTTAAACCTAACTAACCTAAAGACATCACACACACCCATGCCCGAGGCAGGATTCGAACCTGCGACCGTAGCAGTCCCGCGGTTCCGGACTCCAGCGCCAGAACAGCACGGCCACCGAGGCCGGCTTATCCGCTGCAGCCGAAGCCATTACAGCCGAAGTCTATGTATTAGTTCATCTTGAAACGTCCCCTTAGAACAATTTATACACGACTGTGCTTAACCTGACACACAATATTATTTAGCGCAATGCAATCTGACTTTCAAAAATCCCTACAAAAGAATGGCCCTGACTAACATTAACCTATACCTTTCACAAATCACTTACCTCACAAAAATCTTCGTTACTGGAACTACTGCAATACAGCGAGCGCCACTACTGCCAGCTAAATAAAATATTCAAACTACTGAAGGCACTAACTACTGATAGGGATAGTTAGCAAATGAAAGATTTTAATAGAGAACAAACACTATATTTACCTTAATAATCATAATATATATAGCAGTTCAATTTCAAAACTTCCGCCATCTCTCTCCCCACATCCACCACTGCTGGCGGCTCACCTCCAACTGCGCAACGCTACGCGCGGTTCACATCAAGCTGCCGCTGCCTAACACTACAATGGCAGACAACAATGCAAACTAGCCACAGGCTGCACACAGCACAGCCAGTGATTTTCATACAGAGCGCTACGTAACTTTGCCAATAAGAAAACATAAACAGCCTACTTACATAGCCCCCATGCTCACCACAAAAAATTTTACAAATTTTTTTTGGGCAGTGGCCAATAATGATTTGATAAAATTTTTCATAATTACAATAACAAAGATATCAAATGCACACACTTATTTATACAATGTTGGTCAAAAGCTAAAATTTTCTCACAGTCCATAAACACAGTCCATATTGTTCATCATAATAGTAATTACAGTTTTTGTTTTTCACAAAGTCTCATTAGTAAAAGAAATTGCACACAGAAGTAGTGGATTTCCATGCAGTCTTGAAGAAGTAGTGTTGTCCTTCCAACGGAAAGACAGTGCTGACTCTTGACATGCAGACAGGTAATGGGCCACAACAGAGCAAACCCACAGCAGAGTCAGTCGAAGTTGATGAATATTGGTAGGTAGGTCATCACAGAGCAGACCCACTGCAGTCCTCGTAGAAATAATGGTATTGGTGGGCCATCAAAGATGCAGACTCACTGTAGTCCTTGTAGAGATGGCCAGCAGCCACCTGTTGTGACTGTGCAGGTGCACAATCACCATCGAAGAGTCTTGCAAAGAAGATAGCAAGTCCATAAACCACCACTTGTGCACACACAAAGTTTTTGGAATTGTCCTTAGAAGTCTTGCAGACAATATAGCAAGTCCATAAACCACCACTTGTACACTCACGAAGTTTTTGGAATTGTCCTTAGAACCAGCAATGCTGTTATCCAGTCCCTTGCTGAATTAGTAACACACGTGCAAACACTAACAGTCCCTACGTCTCACATATTGTCCATATACTATGACCAACAGAAAAGTGTGCAGTGAAATGGATGCTTACAAGTTACTTAATTTGATGAACTGGTGAAAATTACAATATTATAACATGAGAATACAATTACAAAGGTACAAAATACATCATTAAAAACATAACAATACAGATAACATGTGTAGTACAGGCTTTACAACAGAATAGAAATAAACATATACATCAGTGTTACAGGAATTATGACATGAGTACATACATAAAGATCAGAAGAACTTTTGAAACATCAACTTTACACATGAGCATTAAAACAAAAGAGAATAAATAATGTCTAACATCTTTACAAAGTAAATAACATATTATTAATGCCAATTATATTTGAGGATAACAGTATTCCTCATCATAGTGAATGTAGCTTAATATTAAAAGAAGAAAAAAATTCTATGAAACTACACAGAGACAGGACGAAAACAAATACACAAGGGTACACAAACACATAGTGGGATAACACAAAAGGAAAGGACAGGGTTTGTTTCATTGCAGTATTTTGCAAACAAAACTTTCTTTGCTTCTTGGAGATCTCCCTTCATTCATCATTATTCCCAAAAAGTCCTATCTATACCTCCTTCCTGTGTTCTATTCATATTTCTTTCAAAATAATTGTTTCTCATTGTACAATACTCATTTTGGCCCAAATCTTTTTCATATAACTTCGCAATGCATTTCTTCCAATTCATCATAGTTAGTTTCTTATATAGTCTACCCCCTCTTAAGCTCACTTAAAACTACTGAGCTCAGATGCTAAACTAAGGGATGAGGCAATGCAGCAGCACAAAACAATTAACACAAACATCAATGACAAAAAATAGAAATGGCAAAGCAAGCAGCATAAATTACAACTAATATAAGGCAATGAGCAGCAAACAATAAAAATAAATTATTAGTAAAACTGGCTTAACAGAATAATACAAAGTCAAATTCAATAACACTGTGCCTGGCAAACAGCAGCAACTTATACCTATACATGACATAGCTCAAGCAGAAAAAATATTACAGTAAAAACAACAATGCAGATAAGGGAAATGTATATTCACATCTTAATCTCTATGTAATTAAAGTGGTGCTCCACAACAACTTATTGTAAAAAAAATATTACCATGTACTTGAAAAGAAAATTATGTGTCCAGTTACTGTTACTAGTCCCTTCTTATTGTTCTTTCCTTTCCAAGTGCTCCTTTATCGAAGAATGTGGATTACAAAATTATTATTTAATAGATCTGTTGACAGAAAGTGTTCACATTAACAAATGCATTTTATTTTATAAAACTAATGCTGCAACACAGCTGGAAACCAGATATTAAACAAAATGAGCAATCTCTCAACTACAAAGACAATAGATGTAAAATGTTTCTAATCATTTCATTAGGCATTTTAGTAAATATCATAAATTACGAGCTCCACAGTATGCTTTCAACAAGGAAATGTCAATAGCGAAGACAATGGCCTCCCCTTTCTTTTTTTCTACCTGTGCCTCTGAGAGGCACTAATGGCTTTTTTTCCAGTGACACACAGCTGGCCGCTCAAGATGCATTACGTCAAGGTCACTTGGCTTTCTTACCGAAATATTTACGACACCAGTTTCCGCTACAGTGACAGTCTCATATAAAAATATTTCACAGGTAAAGAATTTGCGTTACAAATCTGTAGAAACAAAATCCTATAAATATAACAGTGTCCAAAAAAATTTTCGCCGGCATTGTGATACATTCACGCATTTACACACATTTCATAACTCTTAAAGTACGATTCTTGGTTTCCAACATCCTTTTTCACAAGCCAAGAGTCCCTAACTTCTATTCATTATTCATATACATATAAACACGTAATCACATTCCTCATATATGGTAGCATCATCTTATTGACATAAACATACCTCAACAGCATAATACACATCATCGTCGTAAAAATAACATCATAACACCTCAGTCAAATCTCAAAAAAGTCGTAGCTTTCTGCAATAATTTCAAACCATAAAAAATATTCTCTCCTCATTTCAATAGTGTCATCTGCCTCAAACGTACTTTAAAAATCATGATCTCATACCAAATATATCATTCAAAGCTCTCATAATATCACAATGGGTCCAAAAAACATGAGCAGTTTACAAAGTACAGACAAAATACAATTTCGTAAGTGTGAAGTTATCCAACGGTGTAATCACGTAAACATCTGTCACTGACATAATAAAAAAGTTTGTCTCTCTCAGTTAAATGATCAGATAGATGTGTAATTTGTATTTTAGAGAAATATGGTACCGATGTGTAAAATTGTATAAGCAAATACTATTTTAGCTAGGGCTCCTTGTGCTTGCCAAACTCATGGTACACAAAGTAAGCGTGTACCCCCCTGAGGATTAATGTAATTATACCCTCAGGTGTTACAGATTACAGCAATGGAATGAAATGTATCACGAAAAACTTTCTTTGTAATTCAAAAATCTTTAAAAATAAATGTTTTAAGTACAAAATTAATCACTCAAATACATGTCCTGTAGCGCTAAATGTGCGTCTTGCTGTAAGATAATCTCTGTGGAAGTGTCATAGTTATCGTCCTCCAAAGCTAAGTTCAGCAGAAGCCAATGTACTTACCTCATGATAAACAAAAGTGAAATGCTTTGCGTATAGATTTCTTAGTTATTACGCTTATTGCCGTGATGAAGAAAGTACTGTGCCGTAACGTAATGTTGTGCTACAGAAAAGGCTGTCTCCTTGTAGCTATACCACAAAAGTTACCACTAAAACATGTTTTGCTTTCCAGAAAAATTCAGAAAAACCGTGCAGATATAAAACAGATACACCGCAAAAGCAACAATATAAATTATGTCACACATTAGTAGTGTCGTAATATAACCGTGTAGCTGTCAATGAAACCAAATACTAAGTTATCTTTAATCTCACAGAAAGTACTTTAAATCCCAAATGTATTTTCAAGTAAACCAAAATGTTGCATTAAAATCTCATTAGCAGTACTGGTAAATGTTCTAAGTATGTGAGCCTTATAGTCGTTACGTAATTGTGCAACTAACAAGCAAGAATGTACACACACAATAACACTGTGTCGTCTGTTCACTATAACAATGCATTCGTAATTTCTATTTAAAAATGTTCCCTAGGTTCTACACTGGATATTTAACTTCAAACATTGTTGCATGTTAACAGTTTTTAAGTCTGACAATGAATACTAGAAATGTGAAGTGAAAAGTTTTATGGCAAAGACTAAGTTAAAAAGCAGATTATCTTTCAATAAACGGTTTTACATGTGAAATGTGCTGCAATCAAACCTTTTATAGCGCGCAGAGTTTTAACTTCAAAGCAATTATCATGTTGTATACGTCGGTAAAGAATACTGGAATTTTTCTCAAGGTTAGCGTCTATGTTATTTTTCTCTGAGCCAGCCGGTGACGCAGCTGCCTGCGGTGCGAGTCATTGTCTGTTCCTTTGTTGGCGCGCATCGTTACTGGGATTAGGAGACCTAACTTCTACAAATTCGCCTTGCCGAGAGGGCTCTGCTCTGTTTAAAGCTCGCCAGTTCTGATGGAATTCAGATCTGTCGTTTTGTCGGTAGTTTATACAGTTTCTTTCATGTCGGTCACGTGGTGGAGAATTTCTCCCTGAATCGTAACTGCGCGCTGAACTGTTGCGTCTGAAATTATTCTGTCTCCCTTGATAATAATAGTTCTGATTACCATATTGTCTGTTTCTATGGTTATCTCTGTCATATTCATTACTACGGAAATGCGATCTTTCTCTGTAACTATTACTCTGCCAGTGGTTGTCATACGGGTGGAGTCTGTTTTGGTCACGATTTACGTTGTAAGAATAGGCTTGTCGTGTCCAGTTATTGTTTCTGTCATCATGGAATTGTGACGGATGTAACCTGTAGTGATTGTTTTCCTGTTTTCGCATTACGCGATTGTCAGTGTCAATTTCTAATTCTTGTAACAGTCCCTGAAAAGCTTCAATGTCGTCTTTGCAACGTCCTGCCAAAATAATATGTCGTAAATGTTCAGGTAATTTGATTAAGCAAATGCGAATGAGTTCTGAGGGGCTGTATGGGTTTGACAGGTACTGATTCTTGTGCAACATGTCTTCAAAATATTTGACAAGACTGGAAAATTCAGATTGTTCAAAGTGTTTCATCATCATGATGCTATGTTTTACTCGGTCTTGTGTAGCTTGTGACCAATATGCTGTGAGGAACGCATGGTAAAATTCTCCTTCACTGTGACAATCGTGAGTGACCGATCGCATTCTTACAGCTGGTTCATTCTCCAAGTAACCACACATAAATTCTAATCTGTGTTCTAATGACCAGTTGGGAGGAAAACAATGAGAGAATTGATGGAGCCACGCTTGTGGATGAATATCGTTGGCAGAATTCTTAAATGTTTTGAATTTACGTGTAGTAATGAACAGCTTATAGTCAAAATCATCGTGTCGGCGAGTAGCATATCGGTCATTGTTACGTCGTGTCGGCAGTTCCATCTCAAAATTCGGTGTACCTTGCCAATTTCTTTCATAATTTCCGAAGTGCCCTGAATTATTATTTTGTGGCTGTTCCGTATTTCTATGTCCCTCTTCCTGTGTTGGAGCGCGAGTGTCCTCTGAAATATGTAATTCTTGTATTACCTGTGTCAACTGATCTTGTACTTCCCGGATTTCTCTTTTGTACTGTGTATTGATGTGATTTTGATTTTGTTTGAATTTTCTTATTTGTTCATACTCTTCAGTGTCAGTGAAGGCTACGGGTCTTGTGTCATTCAGATCATCATCTACCTTTGTAGATAAGTTAGTGACCTGATCCGAAAGTTCGGCTACATTCTCCGATAGTGTACTTATTTCCTCAGTGTGTTTTTCTGAACCAAGTTTCAGAGTGTCCATTTGTGTTGAAATCGTATCTACTGTGTCCTTTAAGTTTTCTTGAGTTTTTGCAAGTTGCGTAACCGAAACGGTAGATGCAACTGAGTCAATTTTAGCTTGCAAGGTGTCGTGATTTTCATTAACAATAGTTTGCAGTTCTTTTATGGCTGCTTCATGATTCTGTAATGCATTTTCATGACGCGAAAAAATAGGTTGGAAATGCTCACAAATTTGTGTTTTTACGTCATTACAGACTTTCTGACATTTCGATTCAATGTTATGTAACTCAGCAGTTAAATCTTCACGTGTTTGTTCGAGAGTTTGTTCCAATGAGTCTAACTTTTGAAGCTGTTGCTGTGTTTGTCACTGATTTTGTTCCATTGTGTCTAACTTTTGAAGCTTTTGCTGTGTTTGTCTCTGATTTTGTTGCATTTGTTGCATTAGTTGTAATAACAATGTATTAGTGTCTGGAATCTGTTCCTCTACGCTTTTCGGCAGTGCATTTGCACCGGCAACATTCACATTTTGACAAGCTGAAAATTTGTCTTGACTTATTTGAGAAAACGGTGAGGACGCAAAACCTGAATCTACAGTATTTGTAAAATTGTGTCCTGTCATTTCGGATTCCTGAGGCAAGCTGTTGCTGACCGATCGATCGATAATGCTTCCCTGTTCACAACCTGTTTCACTGTCTACACCATTATTTGCCGCCCGCTCCATTTCCCTATGCACAATTACCAAATTACTACTTGGAACGTCTGTTAATTCACTACACAGTGGTGCTGATAAGCTACGCTCGTCGTCACTATTATTTCTCAGTTTACTTTGGAGCCTAGTGTTACGTTTTTCACAGGCCATTATTGTGACAATATTTCACACGATAACACAGAAAAACACAGTTTGAAGAGCAAAAATAAGAGAACACATATACATAGCACTGAAAATAATATCTAGTTAATTGCAGCTGCGAAATAGTTGGTGCAAATCTACATGCATGCCACAACTGTTTTACTGTGCACAATGAAAAACCACAACTACCAAGGAAATTTTCTCTATAATTACGCGCTAGCAATAAACAAAAGCTACACTAAATACACAAACTACAAGAAAAAATCAGAAGATTCCAGTGAGGTATCCTAGGCTAAGGGTCGACATATGAAACGTCCCCTTAGAACAATTTATACACGACTGTGCTTAACCTGACACACAATATTATTTAGCGCAATGCAATCTGACTTTCAAACATCCCTACAAAAGAATGGCCCTGACTAACATTAACCTATACCTTTCACAAATGACTTACCTCACAAAAATCTTCGTTACTGGAACTACTGCAATACAGCGAGCGCCACTACTGCCAGCTAAATAAAATATTCAAACTACTGAAGGCACTATCTACTGATAGGGATAGTTAGCAAATGAAAGATTTTAATAGAGAACAAACACTATATTTACCTTAATAATCATAATATATATAGCAGTTCAATGTCAAAACTTCCGCCATCTCTCTCCCCACATCCACCACTGCTGGCGGCTCACCTCCAACTGCGCAACGCTACGCGCTGTTCACATCCAGCTGCCGCTGCCTAACACTACAATGGCAGACAACAATGCAAACTAGCCACAGGCTGCACACAGCACAGCCAGTGGTTTTCATACAGAGCGCTACGTAACTTTGCCAATAAGAAAACATAAACAGCCTACTTACAATCTGTCTCATTGTGATATATATGCTGGGGGTGGGGTGGGGTGGGGAGTTGACTGCTTACTCTTTTATGTTGAATGTCAAGGCCTTCACGAATACTTTGAGGTTGCTCATTCAGTAAGAGTTGTATAATACGATTGTATTTCGATTTTTGTGGGATTTTCAGTGTTCGGTCTGCATTCTTATATACTTCACTCAAGTGTAGTATTTCTCCATACGCCTTGCGATCACTGCCAGAGTGTTTTAAATTTTTTGAAACTCTTTGGAAGATGTGTTTCATTAAGCCAGGTGTTCTTTTAAATTCTTTGTCCCCAATCCGTAGTGTGATATCCGTTAAACTTACAGATTGAGAGTCGAGCATGTACGGTCTTTCCTTGCTGATACCGAATGTTCTGTCTATCCTAGTCGTGTACTGGTTAGTGAACTCAGCATTTGTATCGTTCTCATCATCATCTCGTGATGCTAGCTTTCTGACAGATTCGGTAACGGGTTTAAATGTCTCTCTTAGTGTTTACTCCCGCTCCATATGCCCCATCCTCAACAAACGTAATTTATCTCGAACAGCTTTACGCGACTGAATGCCTTTACGCGACTGAATGACTTTACGCTTAGTCGACATCTTGATGCATACTAATCTGAGCTCTGTATATCGGGAGACTTTACATATGCTTTGTTGTTGTTGTTCTTCTTCTTCTTTCCTGGATCCTCCTCCTCCTCCTCCTCCTCCTCAATAATAAGAACCTCAGCCTCTATTTTGCCAATTGCGCTAATTTTTTTTTCTAGCCGGTATTGGTCAATCGCAAAATCTTTCTTGTCGTCCTTTAATTCCTTTACAGCCTTATCGAGTATGCTGAGTCTCCACTCAAGAGTTTGAAATTTGATATCAGTATACATGCGATCATTTTGTCCACGTAAACCTAACCTCTCAGACTGAGCGCCCGACATGTGTGCGAATTTGTCCATAGTGTAGAGTATACTCATGCATTCACCTACTTTGTACGATTACATATGGAGAAACTCTCGGAAGTTCCGACTGTCCCTACCATTATTCAGTTTTCGAGTTTTATCAATAACGAGAGACGCGTACTGTGAGTGATTCCAGCAATCTCCACATATCTTTTCAAATTCATTGTACGACACGTCAGTCCCTACATGAGCTTGGTTAATGTGTTTTAAATTGAGATTGTGTTGTTGTTTGTTGAATGAGGTTGGCGTTATCCCTCACCAACAGTTTTCGGATCCTAGAATATGTTTGACTCAGATAAAGTATGTCAACACTCATTTGATGACCAAAGCAGAAATATCTACGGATCTAGTCCTGTTTTTCAACAGCTACATCATCAAATATGAAGACCGTGTATGGCTTTACTTCTTCAGGTGGTGGGATGTCTTCAGTTTCAATGAATGCCCGTACGTTACACCATCTATGTCATCTTATATTCTCTGCAGTAACTGATACTGGGGTTGAAATAGTGTTTTGGGTAATACGTAGACACGCTCGAAGCGGACTCTATCAATGTCTGTTAGCAGAGCCATGAGAAGGTTTGTCTTGCCACAGTTGGAAGGACCTACAATTAGAGCTCGTATGCTGTCGGGAAGGAGCACTCCATTCTTCTTAGTCTTCTTCTCTGGATCTTCATCGTTGCAGGAACAGTCACACTACAACAAAGGTCTTGTGGCGAGGGCGCTTCATCCAGCCTGCCACGATACCTACTGTGTTAGGTCCTGTCGTGCAATAGGCTTTTATATAAAAAAGAAAACTTGCGCATAAACGTGCATAATCACATATGACATTATATGCAGGGTCATTTTGTCTAGCGAAATAACACAAACACAAAACTGAGCTAATATATATATTTGTTTATTCACCATTGACAGTTATACATAATATTATCACCATCAAAAAAACCACTTGCTTCTTTTTTAATCGGTGCAGCAGAAGTGCAGTATTTGGAAAATTGCTGCTTCTTATATCCCTCAAATTCTGCACGTATATCCCGCAACGTTATTGGTGCATTGCAATAGTCTGGTATTCCATCAGTAAGCCGGCCGGAGTGGCCGTGCGGTTCTAGGCGCTACAGTCTGGAGCCGGGCGACCGCTACAGTCGCAGGTTCGAATCCTGCATTGGGCATGGATGTGTGTGATGTCCTTAGGTTAGTTAGGTTTAATTAGTTCTAAGTTCTAGGCGACTGATGACCTCAGAAGTTAAGTCGCATAGTGCTCAGAGCCATTTGAACCATTTTTTTCCATCAGTAAATTTAATTTCAACATTTTCCACACGTATTCGAGGAATAGCGCTAGACTTCAGCATTGCACTTATACAGGTACTAAAACAGTGATCTATACCTTCTGTGTGAATGCTGGATGTACGAGGCCAGTTCATGATATCAATGTATACAGTTTGAACATAAGGGAACCATCTATTTATTCTTTCCATCATAGTAGTTATCGTTGAGTACAGATTGAACAAGTTATCAACTGCATGTAAATACTCTGCCTGTCGACACTTTTAACTCTTAGTGTAGCATAATCAGGCATTGATAATATAATCACAGTTAGGCCTCCACGGTAGGTGTCCTGGTAGGATTGTGACAGAACATATTCCGTAGTCATATGCCTGTTGATGTAAGCTTTTGCGTGACAGAGTTAACCCCACTCATAGTCTGAAAAACGCACTTTAATATTTTTGGCACATTTTCGAGCACTAACACAGATGACATGTCATCGTCTTGTGAAACTTCAATTCCTAGATGAGTATTTTTTGAACTACTAGTTGTTAAGGTATAGCATGAGGCGAATAGTAAAGGTGGCCATGCACGGGGTGGGTAGCTTCTCATCCACAACATTCACACCAGCACGGTTAGCCATCTGTTCTTGCACTGATGCTGGAATGTCTCTTGCACTTGGCACAATGGACGGTGTGTATGATGGAGCCCAGTATGAAGTTGCACCCTTGACAGTATCAAGTGGCACAAACAATAGAGTCTCATTATCCTGATTTAGCAAGCTGAGAAGTAGCGTTAGATGATCCTCCATGGCTGAGACCACAACCACCAATGCCCCGGGTGCGGATCCCTGTGGGTTGGAACCTGACAGGCTGGAGCTTGCCGCCACCCTGTGTGCAGGACCCGATGGGGCGGAACTTGCTGGTCCCAGCGGGCTGGATCTTGCCAGTGTCATGGGTGTGGTTCTCGACAGGCTGTAACTTGCTGGTGCCAACAGGTTGGATCTTGCTGACACGTGTGCTGATTCCAATAAGCTGGTGGGGGACTCTCTGGATACATCTGGTGGAGAGAGAAGAATAATCATCAGCATCATATGTTGCTGCTACAGAAATAATAATAATAATAATAATAATAATAATAGAGAAAATTGGATACTTACTTTTCTGCTTCTTCCTCCTCCTGTTCTGCTGGGCCCTCCTTATATACCCCAAGCCTACATCGTCATGATGCTGTGCTCCTACTGGCTGAACTGCATGATCACATGACCTATTGTGGCGCCCTCTAGCGGTGAAACCGTGAACTAGCTCAGTTCTTTGGTTCTGCTGGATCGGAGGCCGTTGTCTCTTGTGGGGTGGGAGCTTATATGTAGGTTATAGAAATGACAGACAGTTATAGCAGAAACAGATGTTTCCATGCATTATGTAATGCATCTTTAATGCATCTCAATGCAAAGCATTTATTTGCAGGACTGTATTCTTCCTCTTCATATGTTCAAGCATTAATGCTCGCTTCCATTCTACATGTAGGAGACTATGGGTACAGTGCTCAGCTGTATGCTTACAGACAACATTGCCATTAAAATCCTCCCGGTCAGACACCAATAGCTCTTCGATAGAACACATTTCGCACACCCACAAGGATGGGTTGGTGGAAAGGAACTGAATGGGGATGAGCAGTTGCTCTTGAATAGTATATATCGCGTACACGAATATGCTTCCACTGAAGCGAATTGACAACAACTGACCGCCCCTTCCATTTTGGAAGAGTGAATACTTCATATGGAATATTTCGACAGTTGTGCATGAGTTTGTATTGGTTACAACATGCATCTTGGCTCCATCCCTCTGCACTGCTGCAATCTGCTGAACTGAATTATTCTGCTTCTTTCTCCTAGATTCTTTCATTACCATAGTCTTCCATTCCTCATATAGTGAAATGTGGCTACAGTCCTCCTTCGAATGTGTACATGTAATGCAGCTATTGAAAGCTGCTCTATCCTTCAAATTCATCTTGATGATCAAACAAAAATGGTTCATATGGCGCTGAGCACTATGGGACTTAACTTCTGAGGTCATCAGTCCCCCAAAACGTAGAACTACTTAAACCTAACTAAGGACATCACACACATCCATGCCCAAGGCAGGATTCTAACCTGCGACCGTAGCAGTTGCGCAGTTACGGACTGAAGCACCTAGAACCACTTGGCCACTGTGGCCGCCGATGATCAAACACATCATGATGGTTCCACAATGACAGCTCAGCAAAGATTGAACGTATGCTACCAGTTCTGATCATGTAAGTGGAGAAAAAATTCCCTCCCAAATTTGTAATTCCTGCCAATTCCCAGCTGGTGGTGGGGGTGGAGGTGAGGCGGGATGAGGTGGGTACAACAGCACAGCCCCAGAACAAAGAAATTCCCGCCAAAATTCGAAATTTCTGCCAGTAGGGCAGGTGGGGTGGTGGGGTGGGGTGGGGTGGGCATATCAACACAGCCATGGGACAAAGGAACTTCCGCCAAAATTAAAATTTTCCAGTCTAGTTTCCAAGAGAATAACTTACCAAGGGTAGTTGGGGGGGGGGGGGGGGGCACACATCAACACAGCTATGGGACGAAGGAACTACAGCTGAAATTAAAATTTTCCAGGCTAGTTTCCAAGATGATAAGTTGCCATCATGCAAAAAGTCAGAAATGGGGGGGGGGCAGGGGGGGCATACCACTTTCCCAGCAAAAGACGCCATCTTGGACAACGGTATTGGCATTATCAGCTGACGTCACGGCCGCCATCTTGAATGACGCCATCTCCACCATCTTGGATACGTCTGGCACCAATGCACTCTGTGCTCGTAACCCCAACTCCCTACAGCTCACGCAAAGTGGGCTGAAGTATGAACGGGAATTCGGACTGAGGAGGGAGGCGTGCTTGGGTAGTACCTTATTTGTCCAAAGCCACTGTGCCAGGGTGGGGTAATGGTTAGTGCATCTGCCTAGCGCACAGGAGATCCGGGTTCGAATCGTGGACTCCATACAAACTTTTTTTCATCGCTTTAGTTTGAATATACGTAGTGAAACAGAGTTGTAAAACAAATACTTTAACTTATGAGATAAAGTGGAGTTTGAATTGAGAGTGACCAGATAAAGATTGATGTTGTATCGCTGCATAAAGGCGATGCTATATGACTCTACATCGAACTATAGCTTACTTAAATATACAAGGACTGTGTTACATAGAAGGAAGCCAGAGAAGGGGACTGATAAGTTGAAGAGTGGACAGAGGTATTTTCTTGTAAAAATCCGCAACAAGAAGCGAACCGTCGAAGGTATTTTGGAAGCGTTCAGTGGCTGATATCATCAGCGTCAAGTACTAAATGTTCTGTGGCTGATGGACGCTAAATTAAGATGGACAGGTGGAAAAGGTGTAAAGAAGCAATTACCGTCATGAATTGAAATCTCGTTGGAATAAACTTGTTTGTGGACTGTGGCCAATGAGTGAGTTGTGTGGGAAAGATTAAATGACTTGGCCAGTTGAATTTGAGACAAAATTTAGGACTAACAGGAAGGGAATCAAACGAATTTTGTGCAAAGTGAAATTCTAAACAAATGCGCATGCCTTCGAACCAGTTAATATAATGGGACATGTGTTCTCTACTACTGCATGCTTGTGTTTTCGCTGGAATCCCTCGTCCAATCCATCCAGAAGCTTTTCCGAGGGTTGTTTAAGACTTACGAACGTCAAGTTGTCAATGGGTTTCGTTTCGCAGCAAGATTTTGGTTCAAAATGGTTCAAATGGCTCTGAGCACCATGCGACTTAACTTCTGAGGTCATCAGTAGCCTAGAACTTAGGACTAATTAAACCTAACCAACCTAAGGACACACACACATCCATGTCCGAGGCAGGATTCGAACCTGCGACCGTAGCGGTCGCTCGGTTCCAGACTGTAGCGCCCAGACCCGCACGGCCACTCCGGCCGGCAAGATTTTGGTGGATAACTTCTCGGAAGAATGTGATTCCACATTATACCGAGGGCTGTCATTTGTAGCACACGAGTATAATGACGATGCGATACACGGTGAGAGGACCAGAGATCATCCAGCATCCAACTGTAGCCGATGATGTCCGAAAGGTAGGAAGCTAGGATGAAAACAGGGCTGGTCATCGACGAACTACAATAAGAAATAGCTGTGTATGAAACACAAAATTTATCAGTTCTATACAAACAGTAACAGTTAATACGAAGTATTGTAACAAAATAAACCAGTGTCTTAACGAGAGATGTTTTTGCAGTTGAAATCATATGGACAGTAGTAAGCTGACATGGCCGATACAGTGGAAACGTAAAATTCTCTCGAGCTTTTGTAAATCATTTAGTACAGACTTAAAACTCAGATTCCCATGAAGTATTATAAAATTAAATTTTTTAGCATTTCTTCAATTTCATATTAGTGACAAGAATTTAAAACTAGCCTTTCAGCCGAAACACTGACGAACAGAACGTATTATACTAACGCAAAACTTGTTTACCTTGTGATCTGATAAATAAGCAGCTTCAGATATTACAGGATTTCATAATTAACAGCATTTAACGTAGATCTTAATTTTAATTTCTACATACCTCCACTGCTTATGATATACTTTTCAAGATGGAGTTGTCTGATGGATTGACGAAGGGCTCGAATGTGTAGATGTATGTGTGTATACAATCTATGTATTAAAAAGGAGAAGCAAAACGTAAGTGGAGAAGTGGTCAGGTAATGCATGTTGGTTTTAGGTTGCCTTCCGTGTGTGGGGTTGAAGTTAAATTTTGTCGACATCAGAGTGACTTTTGAACAGGCAGTGAAAACACAGCTTACTTGAGCAACCATTAGCAGTTTAATAGAAGTGGCGTTAGCAAGAAAACTATTTAAATATTAATTGTTATTATCATTTATTCACCGTTTTATCTGAAGACAGTTGACTGGGTAGTGGCAGGTAACACTGCAGAGATGGTCTGCTAGGTATCACTGTAACGGCGTCAGGAGACACTACACAGCTAAAAATATAGAAAGCTCTCCAGACAACATTATTACTACTGCATAAAATTTCATCGTTATACGACCTTCATTCATAGAAGTTACATGCCATCGGAACTGTTACTAACCAGCCAAGCAACCGTGAAAACCAATGTTGTTCGTTTTCTATTATTTTCCATGTCACTCCCTTCACAAAACATTTTAGTCCTCTTTGTGCTATACGTCTTACTTGTATAAAAGCCATTACCTATCAATACATTTGTCTTATATACTACACAAACCATTTACTTTAAATTGGAAATACATCTACAGAATAGGCGTTGTACGGAATAAAAGATGTCCCTATGGAATTAAAATTTGACTTGCAACTTCTCAGTCTTTTATGCTGTGTTAAAAGATAAACTTTAGTGATAACTAATAAAGACCACCGTTTTTGTTATTGTTATTGAGGAGATATTTGTATCTGTGATGGTGTGGGGCTTTACAGTTGTCAAATAATTGTGAGACTACATTGTAGATGACCAGCAGCCATTTCTTTTAATGCTCAATGATACCGGTTTCGATCTGTAGACCATTATGTCGTCGGACCAAAGCGTAACCAGCTTCTCACTACAACATTTGAAGCAGACAACTTCGAAGCACGTAGAAAAACATAGCTTTTGTAACAATAAATCATCTCCAGAAGACGCAGAAATATAGGAGACGCACACAAGACGATCATACAATTCGGAAATTATGATCGTCTTGTGGGCGTCTTCTCATTTCTGTGTCTTTCGGAGATTGTTTATTGTAACAGAAACTATGTTTTCCTACCTACATCGAAGTTGTCCACTTCAAATGTTGTACTGACAAGGTGGTTACACTTTGCTTCTGCTTCATAATGACCTACTGATCGAAACCAGTAGCATTGAGCATAAGCAGCTGATGGTCATCTACAATGAATATTTCAAGGTAACTGAGAAGGTTGCCATTATTTTCAAATAATGATAAATGATTTATGAAAATTTTCATAACCGTATCTTGCGAAGCTTTGTTTAAAATGCGCAACTTCCTGACGGAGCCGCCTGGATCTATGACGATGGGCGCACGCCACATATTTTTCTTGGCGTTCACTTTTGTGCAAAGGGATTTTGTTTCTAAGTGGTGTACCCAGAAAAGCTGTGCTTAGCCTGTTCTAAAATAATGCGTTGTTTCCAGTCAAGTACGTAAGTCCGAAACATTGGGGAAACATTACCGCTGGTGATATTCCTATTACTGTGCAGATTTTAATACAATGGGCTTCTTTCGACATTAAGGGAGCGTCCATTTATAGAGAAAATGTTAAATGTTAAATGCGGAATCAGCACCAGCATCGTCAAATACATATAAATCACATCACATGCACACTCATTGAGTAGTTTTAATGACAACATGGCTTGTGCATGTGATGTGATTTATATGTATTTGACGATGCTGGTGCTGATTCCGCATTTAACATTTGACGATGCCACTATGGCTGCAGTACATTAGGACTTTGTTTTTATGAAACAGATCTGATGATGGTCATTAAAGACCGAAACCGGTAATCTGTTAAACAAAAAAGATTGTGACCATCGACGTAAATTAAAGGAAACTTATTACATATACGGGTCACTTTGTTTTTTCGCGACGTTGTAGCAGCTTGTGAAAGTTACTTCCGTTTCTGTAGTCTACAGGAATAACTTTAGAAAATGTATTATTTGCAGAACGGACTAACTTTACTTGATGAATGTTCAGTCAAATGTCATTGGAAATCACAATTAAGCACATCTAACAAAAATGGTTATAGAACAACACTCCTTTTGAGAGTACAGTCGAAGCAATTAAAGAGGTGACTGTGTCAGTCACAAACCGATTATGCGATTAATGTGCTGAGACACGAGTCAATAATAATATCGGATTGTTCAGTTCATTAGAGATGTCGAAGCGTTTCACATGGGATCCGCGCTTTGCTAATGGCATCATACACGCTGTTTCCTGCCATTTGCTTCTCGCTACGTTGTTATAGCCGCACAGTTTAGTCTCAGTTTACCGAGCCTACAACGCAAATGGTGTTAACACATATAACACATCGATGATGTTTATGGCTATATTTTGAGTCCTCCTACGTGGTATCTATGTTCACACTGATTTGCAGTACACGTAATCATTAAATGTTAGCCTCACTCCAAGTACCCTAAACGCTGTGCGAAACTCAACTCGAGCTGTTCCACATGATATTGAAGGCCAAGGATAGACGGAACAAGGAAATTCCATGTTTCTTGATTTTCAAAAGAATTTTGCATCTGTACGATAACGATACTTGGTAAACAAAACGCTTTCATATTTGATACCTAGTTAAGTTTGCTGCTAGAGTCAACTTTTCTTCCCAGACAGACACAGTACCTTATGCAGAACGGAGAATCGCCGACAGCTACAGGAGTAACATCACCTGTGCTCTTGATGAGTATGTTGGTGCCAATAATGTTCAAAATTATACATTTAACAGCAACAGTTACGAGCAAATTTACTACGGATGTGAAATCCGTTTAAATTACAGCAATACCCAGCCAGAGAAAACCAAAATTTGTATATTTTAGGCTTTCGAAAAATTAAGACTATCTTATAGAGGACGAGCGCATCTACCGCAAAGAGGACGAACAAAATCTAACAAATTTTTATATCTATATAAGACCGGTGTTTTACGTTTTATAGCAAGTTTGACAACGCATGAACCTGTGTTCAGAGTATGTGGCCTTTAGGTATGAACTATATGTATTTCGCATAAATTCAGTTAGATCATTAATAAGCGTGGTTAAATATTGCACTTTTTTTAGGTTGTAATATAAATTTTCTTTTGTATTGTTTTAGCATCTGAAGATGGTCACTGTATGGCCGAAACCGGTTATGACTGTGTCATAAACATATGATTGTGTCTATAAATAAACAAAAGAATTTTTACAGAAGAATCAGCCACGCACTCGATAGACAAATTGGCGTTTTTCCAGATAAAACCAACATACTGCAAAGAATAACAGAAAAAACTTCAGGTCAACTAAAATTACGTTGCACTCTTCAAGAAACTTTTGACTACATTACATACATTAACATGAATGGCAGGCGCAGGATGAACGCGCCCTCCACCAATAAAATTTCGAAGATCGTTCAGGGGTCTTTCCTGAGCATTTTGGTGTAAGGGAGCCTTACTCTCTGTTGGCTAGTTATAGTGTAGTAATGTGATTATGATTTATTCGGTTTGTTACCCCGGTTACCTTTGTTTCCGTGAAACACTGCAGGAAAAACGAATAGAGTGAGCAAGGAATAATGTGGATATCAGTTTCGTCAACAACAGCACCGTGAGTAAAAGGAACAATTTTTGTTTCCAAACACGTCACGCAACCCATACCGTCAACATTTTCATGCAATAGAGATACAAAGAGAAATGCGGACAAGAAATCAGAAGAAATGCAATGAGTATGTAAGAAGTCATTGGAGACCACGGTTCCGTTATAACAAAATACTCAGAAAATATCCCCCGACAACCTCAGAAATTGTGTTGATGGAGTTAGCATTCACACTGCACGTACAATCATGCCACGAAAACAACTGCCAGTAACATTAGGCGTCGACATGAAAGGAATCGAATACTTAGGCTCAGTCGTAGGTAAAATTAATGGAAGGTTGAACACTCAATCAATGGAGTTTGCTTGAAAAATGAAATAGTTTAAAGTATGAAATACTAGTGTAGTATATTCTCGAATGTGGCGTAAGTGTGTGAAACGGATATCAGATTGCTGTTATTGGGGAGGAGGGATATCGACCATATACAAAGAAAAGTAACACCGTTGGTGGTCAGGCTTGCTTCATTCGCAGGAGAATCTAACCTGCTACAGATGAAATAGTGAAAAGACATTTTCGCGAATAAGTGTTTAGAAAATTACAGGAACCGATTTTTAAGGTGTCGCTAACGAAAACTCTTTACCACGTTATGTACTGTTCCTGTAGATTATGCGGATATAATACCAGGATGTTAGCACAGAGGGGCGTAAACAATATTTTCATGCACCATTTAGTGAATGGAATGGAGAGAAACCGTAATATATTCACTAGACAAAGATTTGTAGTACTGTGAAAGCAGCCGCGGATTCAGGTCAAATACAGAACTATTCTACAATATTTCATTTACAGTTTTCATTAACTATACCTTGCACCCTAGCACCGCATGTTAATAATAAAGAGTCGAAGGTACTCCTGAATAACGAGAGACTATTATTCGGAGAGAGTTGCTATGGGGACAGTAGTTTCTAGCATCAATTCCGTGAACTGATTTGTCGTCAGGAAAACAATTTCAAATGCTTCAAATGGCTCTAAGCACTATGGGACTTAACATCTGAGGTCATCAGTCCCCTAGACCTAGAACTACTTAAACCTAACTAACCTAAAGACATCACACACATCCATGTCCGAGGCAGGATCGAACCTGCGACCGTAGCAGCAGCGCGGTTTCGAATTGAAGTGCCTAGAACCACTCGGTCATAGAGGCCGGCAAAAAAATTTCATGTCGCGTGTGTCTAATAACATACGTATCACAAACAATATGTTTGTTATTGTTTCATCATTCCTGTAGATTCCAAGATTTCCATAATCCTAAATTCCAAAACATTGACGCTGCCAACCCCCCGTGTTATTGCGGCCTGAGGTTTAGATAGACGGTCACATCCAGACAAGGGATACGTGGTCGACATTCCGGGATGGGCAAAAATATGGAAAGACCAAAGACGCAAAATCTTGCCATACCTAATACGGTATAGGAAAAGTGTAAATGGAACAATACGTCCTCGTGCTCAAAAAAGCGGTCCTGGACGATGCGATCTGTGTGAAAAGGGGCCCCTGTTGTCTTGGGACACAGCATGCCATTGGAGAACAAAATTTGTATCATGGACTGGCCATGATCAGCAAAAATGGTCACCTAAACCTTGACAGTAATGCGACCTTGCAGCGTAACCACGAGGGCCATGAAAAACAACAATATGGGTGCCCAAAATCTTCACCGAACCTCCCGCCATGTTTCACTCTTGGGACTTAAACTCGACCAGGAGTTGGAAACTAGAATAAGACACAACCAACGAAATGACGCTCTTCCATTGCTCCACGTTTGCGGTTTTATGGCTTCGGCACCACGTTTTCCTGTTGCGAGTATTTGCATCACTGACGAGTGGTTTTAAAATTCCAGATCGGCCTTGAGTTCCCCACTTAGGGAGCTACCTTCGTGCAGTTTTGGTGCTGACAGGCTTCACGGGTTCGGCATTCGCTTCTGCTGTGATTTATGGAGCTGTTGTCCTCTTAGTTTTGGTCTCAATCCTCTTCAATGACCTCCGTCACAACCATTCAATACACACTTTCCACCACGATGTGACTTAGCGGATGACGTTTTCTGCTTTTCCTGTATGTATTATAAATCTTCGATACGGTGCTTTTTGAAACACCAAACACTTCAGCTCCTTTTGTTTACGTAAGCAACCCCCCCCCCCCCCCAATATGAACGCGATCAATTTACCCACGTTCGAGTTCACTTAGCTCCGACAAAATGCCCTCACAACCACACAGGAAACTGTGTTGACCACGACTGATACTTGCAACGTCTAGAGTTGGTGCTGTCCGTGGTTAAATACAACAGCGCAACCTGCGGCTTGGACAACATCTGCATTTACACTTAGGTGTCAAAAGTTACGGGATAGCGATATGTAGATATACAGATGGTGATGATACGGTGTACATGAGGTATAAAACGGCAGTGCATTGGCAGCGCTGTCATTTGTACTCAGGTCATTAATGTGAATAGGTTGTGGCAGTGGCAGTACACGCTACCGCTCCTGTTTTGGCCTTACGCCGCCAAACTAAGGTGTTCAAATGGTTGAAATGGCTCTGAGCACTATGGGACTTCACTACTGAGGTCATCAGTCCCCTAGAACTTAGAACTACTTAAACCTAACTAACCTAAGGACATCACACACATCCATGCCGGAGGCAGGATTCGAACCTGCGACAGTAGCGGTCACCCGGTTCCAGATTGTAGCGCCTAGAACCACTCGGCCACTCCGGCCGGCAACTAAGGTGTCCTCCGCAAGCAAAACACTGCTGTCCGCTAGCCATCACTGCCTGCTACACTACGATTCACGACTGAAAGAGACCGCCGGCCGGAGTGGCCGTGCGGTTCTAGGCGCTACAGTCTGGAGCCGAGAGACCGCTACGGTCGCAGGTTCGAATCCTGCCTCGGGCATGGATGTGTGTGATGTCCTTAGGTTAGTTAGGTTTAATTAGTTCTAAGTTCTAGGCGACTGATGACCTCAGAAGTTAAGTCGCATAGTGCTCAGAGCCATTTGAACCATTTTTTTGAAAGAGGCCCGCGCAAATAGGGTAACGGACGGGGATTGCACTGTTGCCAACCCCAAGCGACGGATGCTGCACGCGCAAACACATGCTGCATCTACATCTACATCTATACTCCGCAAGCTACCCAACGGTGTGTGGCGGAGGGCACTTTACGTGCCACTGTCATTACCTTCCTTTCCTGTTCCAGTCGCGTATGGTTCGCGGGATGAACGACTGCCGGAAACCTTCCGTGCACGCTCGAATCTCTCTAATTTTACTTTCGTGAGCTCCTCGGGAGGTATAAGTAGGGGGAAGCAATATATTCGATACCGCATCCAGAAACGCACCCTCTCGAAACCTGGACAGCAAGCTACACTCCGATGCAGAGCGCCTCTCTTGCAGAGTCTGTCACTTGAGTTTGCTAAACATCTCCGTAACGCTATACGCTTACCAAATAACCCTGTGACGAAACTCGCCGCTCTTCTTTGGATCTTCTCTATCTCCTCTGTCAACCTGACCTGGTATAGATCCCACACTGATGAGCAATACTCAAGTATAGGTTGAACGAGTGTTTAGTAAGCCACCTCCTTTGTTGATGGACTACATTTTCTAAGGACTCTCCCAATGAATCACAACCTGGCACCCGCCTTACCAACAATTAATTTTATATGATCATTCCACTTCAAATTCTTTCGTACGCATACTCCCAGATATTTTACAGAAGTAACTGCTACCAGTGTTTGTTCCGGTATCATATAATCATACAATAAAGTATCCTTCTCTCTACGTATTTCGCTGCATTTCGCTGCAATTTTCTAATGCTGCAACTTCTCTGTATACTACAGCATCATCCGCGAAAAGCCATATGGAACTTCCGACACTATCTACTAGGTCATTTATATATATTGTGAAAAGCAATGGTCCCATAACACTCCCCTGTGGCACGCCAGAGGTTACTTTAACGACCGTAGACGTCTCTCCATTGAGAACAACATGCTGTGTTCTGTTCGCTAAAAACTTTTCAATCCAGCCACACAGCTGGTCTGATATTCAGTAGGCTCTTACTTTGCTTATCAGGCGACATTGCGGAACTGTATCGAACGCCTTCCGCAAGTCAAGGAAAATGGCATCTACTTGGAGCCTGTATCTAATATTTTCTGTGTCTCATGGACAAATAAAGCGAGTTGGGTCTCACACGATCGCTGTTTCCGGAATCCATGTTGATTCCTACAGAATAGATTTTAGGTTGCCAGAAATGACATGATACGAGAGCAAAAAACATCTTCTAAAATTCTATAACAGATCGATGTCAGAGATATAGGCCTATAGTTTTACGCATCTGCTCGACGACCCTTCTTGAAAACTGGAACTACCTGTGCTCTTTTCCAATCATTTGGAACCTTCCGTTCCCCTAGAGACTTGCGGTACACGGCTGTTAGAAGGGGGAGGGGGCAAGTTCTTTCGCGTACTCTGTGTAGAATCGAACTGATATCCCGTCAGGTTCAGTGGACTTTCCTCTGTTCATTGATTTCAGTTGCTTTTCTATTCCTTGGACACTTATTTCGACGTCAGCCATTTTTTCGTTCGCGCGAGGATTTAGAGAAGGAACTGCACTGCGGTCTTCCTCTGTGAAACAGCTTTGGAAAAATGTGTTTAGTATTTCAAATTTACGAGTGTCATCCTCTGTTTCAATGTCATTATCATCCCAGAGTGTCTGGATATGCTGTTTCGATTCACTTACTAATTTAACGTAAGACCAGAACTTCCTAGGATTCTTTGTCAAGTTGGTACATAGAATTTTACTTTCGAATTCACTGAACGCTTCACGCATAGCCCTCCTTACGCTAACTTTGACATCGTTTAGCTTCTGTTTGTCTGAGAGGTTTTGGCTGCGTTTAAATTTGCAGTGATGCTCTCTTTGCTTTCGCAGTAGTTTCCTAACTTTGTTAGCCGGCCGGAGTGGCCGCGCGGTTAAAGGCGCTACAGTCTGGAACCGCACGACCGCTACGGTCGCAGGTTCGAATCCTGCCTCGGGCATGGATGTGTGTGATGTCCTTAGGTTAGTCAGGTTTAAGTAGTTCTAAGTTCTAGGGGACTTATGACCACAGCAGTTGAGTCCCATAGTGCTCGGAGCCATTTGAACCATTTGACCCTAACTTTGTTGTTGAACCACGGTAGGTTTTTCCCGTCCCTCACAGTTTTACTCGGCACGTACCTGTCTAAAACGCATTTTACGATTGCCTTGAACTTTTTCCATAAACACTCAACATTGTCAGTGTCGGAACAGAAATTTTCGTTTTGATCTGTTAGGTAGTCTGAAATCTGCCTCCTACTACTCTTGCTAAACAGATAAACCTTCCTCCTTTTTTTTTTATATTCCTATTTACTTCCATATTCAGGCATGCTGCAACGGCCTTATGATAACTGATTCCCTGATTAGCGCTTACAGAGTCGAAAAGTTCGGGTCTGTTTCTTATCAGTAGGTCCAAGATGTTATCTCCACGAGTCGGTTCTCTGTTTGATTGCTCGAGGTAATTTTCGGATAGTGCACTCAGTATAATGTCACTCGATGCTTTGTCCCTACCACCCGTCCTAAACATCTGAGTGTCCCAGTCTATATCTGGTAAATTGAAATCTCCACCTAAGACTATAACATGCTGAGGAAATTTTTTGTGAAATATATTCCAGATTTTCTCTCAGTTGTTCTGCCACTAATGCTGCTGAGTCGGGAGGTCGATAAAAGGAGCCAATCATTAACCTAGCTCGGTTGTTGAGTTGTTCTTTGTGCTCGAAGAAAGCGTATATCCTACAAATTATATCACTCGCTTGCTTATCTAAAATTTTTCGATTACCACCGTCAGCAATGACAACTCACAACAAATGGACTAAAAATTCACTAATAACTCGCTACGATAACGTTTAATGCCAGATTAGCTACGACATTCGCAATGGACCACTAAGAACACTACAGAACTCTCACTGGCTGTCAGAGAGGGCGTGACAGAACAAACCTAACCTCGACCACCATCGTCCGTGACTTCAACTACAGCGATGACCAGCACCTGGGATGCTACTCGTACCTTAGAAGTATTGCATGGAAGGCATCAAGTAATAAAGAATGCTGCTGGTTTCTTGCGGTACTGGAGAACCCATACCAGAGATTCCCGCGTATGCAACTCTGCAGCCAGGAACACTCGGCTTGTAATATCGCACCCAAAGTAGCTGCTGTGCAACAGTAGCTTCATACTCTTAGCACCTGCTGGAATTTTTTTTTCTTAGTCATCAGTCTACTGACTGATTTGATGGATCGCGTTACGAATTCCTCTCCTGTACTAACCTCTTAATCTCACGCTAGCGGTTGTGTTCTTTGTTGATGTACTAAAATCTTCGTATTCTGCGACGCTCTGTCAGTCCCTCTAGTATCACGGACGTTATTCTCTGATCTCTTAGCACACTTCCTATCATTCTGTCCCTTCTTCTTGTCAGTGTTTTCCACACGTTCCTTTCTACGCCGATTCTGCGGGGAACCTCCTCTTACTGTATATTACCAGTCCAGATAATTTTCAACATTATTCTGTAGCACCACATCTCCAGCGCCTCGATTCTCTTCTGTTCCGGTTTTCCCACTGTCCATGATTCACTACCATGCAGTGGTGTGATCCAAACGTGTATTCTCAGAAATTTCTTCCTCAAGTGAAGGCATATGTTTGATACTAGCTGACTTGTCCTCGACAGGAATGCCGTCTTTTCCGGTGCTGGTCTGCTTTTTTATGTCCTCCTTGCTGCGTCCATCAAGGGTAATTTTGCTTCCAAGACAGCTGCATTCCTTAACTTCTTCTACTTCGCGATCAACAATTTTCTTGTTAAGTTTCTCACTGTTCTCATTTCTACTACTTCTCATTACGTTCGTCTTTCTTCGGTTTGCTCTCAATCCATACCATGTACTCATTAGACCATTCCATCAATCGTATCCTGTAATGCTGCTTCACATACACTCAGTATAACAAAGTGATCAGCGAGTCTTGTCACTGATATCCTTTCACCTTGAATTTTAATTTCACTTTTGCACCTTTCTTTCATTTCCGACATTATTTTTCCGAAGTAGAGATTGAACAGCAGGGGTGAAAGACTGGATCCCTGCGTTACACTCTTTTTAATCCGAGCATTTCATTTATAACCATTTCTAATATTGTAGTTCATTTTCTATATTTCTGAATATTGATGTGAAGAAAAGCTAAAGGAATATACCTAGCACCTGGTACTGGTTAAAAAAATGGCTCCAAATACTATGAGACTTAACATCTGAGGTCATCAGTCTCCTAGACTTACAACTACTGAAACCTAACTAACCTAAGGACATCAGACAGATTCATGCCCGAGGCAGGATTCGAACCTGAAGCGGTTCCGGACTGAAGCGCCTAGAACGACTGGTACTGGTTCAGACAGTAACTTATAGCACTTATCTGTAACTTCTCCACTTCCAGCATTTTGCTATTGGCACTACGCAGGCCAGTAGATACCGTTCACCACATGCGTAGCTTACCTCAAACTAGGGAAACGATATCTAAAGAAAAGTATCTAATCTTGTACTTGGATACTTTAACAAAAATATTAGGGTAGAAAATCTCTGTCGGCTGAGTTCTCTCCACCTTTGTTTGCAAAATGTAATTATAATAGAGAAAGAGAGCCTGTGGGTTTTCACGACTTTTAAATAGACTAATACAACTGAAATTTTTTTTTTATTTTAGTTTGAAAGGTGTGTATCTTTGCTGTTATATTGTGGCACATTGGTCGAATACTTCGTATTTGTGGCTGCTTCGGCTACACGACTGTATATGCCTGACGTCTATGAGATGAAAGTGGCTTCAGCCTGTATCTAGCGAGAACGTGGTCGCCGCACCTGGCTTTCATGTTTGGAAGTAAACAAGGCGTTCTGCTTTAGTCTGTTCCGTTTGGGCTGCTCTGTAATGAGGGTGTTTGCTCGCGTGTGGTATGACGTGATACCGGTCGTGGCTGTATGTACGTATATTGAGAGAAGGAGAAGGAGTCGTGTATGTAAACAGCAGTGGGCTTGTATTGGCTATGTGACTGTAACAAGCATATACAGCTCCCTCTATGCGCCTGTTCTGCGACCCAAGGTAAAGCGTTTATTTTGTTTACGAGCTGTATTGGAACAGTGTGGCTGCTTAGTCGATATTGGCGAATACGTAGCAGAGTGACACGGGCGTTTACGGTCAGTGTGGGGCAGATGCCGTTCTGTTTACGAATTCTGATCATTAATCGGTTTTAGCAGGAAGTTGTCTCATTCACTATAAGGCTTTGCATTTTATGTCTTTTCAAATCCTCTTTACGGAGTCATTTAACATTAACCTGTTCTGTGTAGAATAATTGTGCTTTTCGGGATCAAACAATAATCCTGTAGTTCGAAGAAAATCCTATGTCTACACTGCTATTTCCTTCCTTTCGTCAGTTTAACGAAATGGTGCATTACTTTCGCAAGATAGTAGCACCGAATGGTTAAGAGGCTTTGCACTAATGTCTTATGCAGATATAGTATTCTCGTGGTTTAATTCGAGCGAAGGTTCAATTTGGAGCCATTTCTGCTTCGAGCAATTTGTTCAAATATCTGTCATGTCGTAGAATTAGTAAATTATTTCCAAGTCACGGAAGTTAATTTTGCGTCGAGAGTTCCAGGGCAACAGCTGTTTCGTCGTCTCGTTATTAGGCTCTGTGACAACTTTCCGTTACTAGGTCAGAATAAACAGCAGATCATTTCAGATGTCAGAAGAATTTCCTAGCGTTAGGTATGCGTGTCTGTGACGAATTGTTCCTAAGGACAGATCGCGTAATAATACTATATCATTTGGGCTTTATTCACTTTGCACAGGGGCACCTTTAATCAGGGCAATTTGAAATGGAACTTTAACTTCCACTCCTATTAGCGAAGTCACATTCAATATAACACACGCCATACAAATTAAGAATCGATATATTGAGGGACGTCGAACAGATGTGCAGAACTATAAAATGGTTCAAATGTCTCTGAGCACTATGGGACTTAACATCTGAGGTCATCAGTCCCCTAGAACTTAGAACTACTTACACCTAACTAACCTAAGGACATCACACACATCCATGCCCGAGGCAGGATTCGAACCTGCGACCGCGGCGGTCGCGCGGTTACAAACTGAAGCGCCTAGACCCGCTCGGCCACACTGGCCGGCCGCAGAACTATACACCTATATAGAATTTTGGGACACGTATTATGTTCGAGTATGATGACTTTTCTGGAGACTAAAAATCTACTCTGTAGAAATCAGCATGCGTTTCGAAAAAAACGATCGTGTGAAACCCAGCTCTCGCTATTCGTCCGCGAGACACAGAGGGCCATAGACACGGGTTCCCAGGTAAATGCCGTGTTTCTTGACTTCCGCAAGGCGTTCGATACAGTTCCCCACAGTCGTTTAATGAACATAGTAAGAGCATACGGACTATCAGACCAATTGTGTGATTGGATTGAAGAGTTCCGAGAGAACTGAACGCAGCATGCCATTCTCAATGGAGAGAAGACTTCTGAAGTAAGAGTGATTTCAGGTGTGCCACAGGGGAGTGTTGTCGGATCGTTGCTACTCACAATATATATATAAATGACCTTGTGGATAACATCGGAAGTTCACTGAGGCTATTTGCAGATGATGCTGTAGTATATCGAGTGGTTGTAACAATGGAAAATTGTACTGAAATGCAGGAGGATCTGCAACGAATTGACGCATGGTGCAGGGAATGGCAACTTAATCTCAATGTAGACAAGTGTAATGCGCTGCGAATACATAGAAAGAAAGATCCTTTATCATTTAGCTACAATATAGCAGGTCAGCTACTGGTAGCAGTTAATTCCGTAAATTATCTGAGAGTAGGCATTAGGAATGATTTAAAATGGAATGACCATATAAAATTAATCGTAGGTAAAGCAGATGCCAGACTGAGATTCATTGGAAGAATCCTAAGGAAATGCAGTCCGAAAACAAAGGAAGTAGGTTACAGTACACTTGTTCGCCCACTGCTTGAATACTGCTCACCGGTGTGGGATCCGTACCAGATATGGTTGATAGAAGAGATAGAGAAGATCCAACGGAGAGCAGCGCGCTTCGTTACAGGCTCATTTAGTAATCGCGAAAGCGTTACGGAGATGATAGATAAACTCCAGTGGAAGACTCTGCAAGAGAGACGCTCAGTAGCTCGGTACAGGATTTTGTTGAAGTTTCGAGAATATACCTTCACCGAGGAGTCAAGCAGTATATTGCTCCCTCCTAAGTATATCTTGCGAAGAGACCATAAGGATAAAATCAGAGAGATTAGAGCCCACACAGAAGCATACCGACAATCTTTCTTTCCACGAACAATACGAGACTGCAATAGAAGGGAACAACAATAGAGACACTCACCTCCGCCACACACCGTCAGGTGGCTTGCGGAGTATGGATGTAGATGTAGATGTAGATACCTATCACGCATCACGCGGTACACGGGGGTGCACCACAGTACTAAATGATTCAGCCTCGCTGTGGCGTAGCTCCACCAGTCACGTGAGGAAGCTAAAACAGGAAATACACGACGAACGAGCGAGCAGATCTCATTGTGGCATCCTGTGCCTGGCGTGTAAATTGGTCAGTAACAACACGTACACTTTGCAGCTTGCATGCTTATCGACTTGTTTCATGTCGGGTGTAATACGCATTAACAAGACCTGATCGCTTGCCTGCCGTGTTTTTCGTGCTTTACGGACAGTTATTCCACTGTGAAAATCAAATCTACATCTCTCTCGCAATACAGAACAGGTGTTAGGGGTACGTGTGGATTTTTTTTTGCGAGGGTGGCAACGGTCGTTTGCTGCTTAGTCAGAACTGTTTTTCCGGTGCTCGACATTCTGTGCAGATCATAATGCATTATTAAATAGCGAATAGCTATTTATTATTAATACTTAGCGGAAGACGGAACTACAAAAAAATCTGCTACATTGTGGTGTAATCTAGTCTGATACACTTTCTGAAACCTTCGATACCAATTGGTATCGGTAATTTCATTTATAAGTAGAAAACTTCGTACGGAACTATACTCTCTAAAATTCACTATTTCATCCTGATCCATTTATATTTTATGTAATTGTTACAATTTCGAAGCTTAACATAAAAATCTGTAAATTTAAATTTTTACTGTTTCGCTTCATTATCTGACGATTAATCGATCCAATCTCCGTTACATATGATCTATGTCGTTCTTCTTGTTCGCACTTGGTGGGAAGTTTTCGTTTAATAGGGTCAAGTCCTGCTGTAGAAACAGAGCTGTTTAGTTGCAGTTAATGGCTCAGGGGAGGGAATAGGTGTTAAATGTTGTCAATTTGATATCTGAATACTTGAAAATAGAGAAGTTAAAACTATTGACGTTTTATTTCATTTCTTTGTTAGTGATTGATTCGAATATTCGCAATCTTGTAATCAGCACACATTCCTCGCACAATCAAAACTTATGGCCATAGCCGTAAGCCTAATAAGAAAAGTCATCTCGTGGATGTTGCAGTTGTAAGAAGGCAATGAGACCAACTTCAAGACACCCAACTAAGTAAAAATGTTATATTTCAGTAAAGTGAACATTTCCTTCATTGAAATTCCATTCAGAATAATGACAAAAGTCCGTTGAGAGGACAAGTCATTGTATAGTCGTTACTGAAGTGGCGTGTTACAACATGAATCATAAAAACAAGAAAAATATTAACAAACTATCTGGTGTAAAACGGCAGCAAGTGAATATTTAGAGACGTTATTAATATCACACTTCCATCATAGGTCCAAGGAACTCAATCACGGAACAACCTTAGGAGAGGAGCTTAATAAAGTTGTTGCGGTCCTCCCTTAAATCTTATTATTATTGGGTATCCTCGAATAATGGGGTTTAGTGTTTCCTGCATTGCACAACAGTCGCATTCAACACCCACATTTACAAAAGGATGTTTAGTATCCTGCATGCCTGGTTCTGTTGCAGCTGAGGCAGCTATAGGCTTTCCTTGCCAACTGCACGCCTGTAGCTAGTAAAGCTGGGTCGGTTTCACGTCAGGCCTTTCCCAGCACACAGTGTCCAATTACATCTCCAGCGCTCTTGTAAATGGCAAGGAGCAGGTTAGTGGAGATTGTTGAGAACACACGCAGGCTTTCTACAGGGTGGTCCATTGATAGTGACCGGGCCAAATATCTCACGAAATAAGCATCAAACGAAAAAACTACAAAGAACGAAAGTCGTCTAGCTTGAAGGGGGAAACCAGATGGCGTTATGGTTGGCTCGCTAGATGGCGCTGCCATAGGTCAAACGGATATGAACTGCGTTTTTTTAAATAGGAACCCCCATTTTTTATTACATATTCGTGTAGAACATAAAGAAATATTAATGTTTTAGTTGGACCACTTTTTTCGATTTTTGGTAGATGGCGCTGTAATAGTCACAAACGAATAAATACGTGGTATCACGTAACATTCCGCCAGTGCGGACGGTACTTGCTTCGTGACACGTTACCCGTGTTAAAATGGACCTTTTACCAATTGCGGAAAAGGTAGATATCGTGTTGATGTATGGCTATTATGATCAAAATGCCCAACGGCCGTGTGCTATGTATGCTGCTCGGTATCCTGGACGACATCACCAGAGTGTCCGGACCGTTCGCCGGATAGTTGCTTTATTTAAGGAAACAGAAGTGTTCAGCCACATGTGAAACGTCAACCACTACCTGCAACAAATGATGATGCCCAAGTAGGTATTTTAGCTGCTGTCGCGGCTAATCCGCACATCACTAGCAGACAAATTGCGCGAGAATCGGGAATCTCAAAAACGTCGGTGTTGAGAATACTACATAAACATCGATTGCACCCGTACCATATTTCTATGCACCAGAAATTGCATGGCGACGACTTTGAACATCGTTTACAGTTCTGCCACTGGGCACAAGAGAAATTACGGGACGATGACAGATTTTTTTCACGCGTTCTATTTAGCGACGAAGCGTCATTCACCAACAGCGGTAACGTAAACCGGCATAATATGCACTATTGGTCAACGGAAAATCCACGATGGCTGCGACAAGTGGAACATCAGCGACCTTGGCGGGTTAATGTATGGTGCGGAATTATGGGAGGAAGGATAATTTGACCCCCATTTTATCGATGGCAATCTAAATGGTGCAATGTATGCTGATTTTCTACGTACTGTTCTATCGATGTTACTACATGGTGTTTCATTGCATGACAGAATGGCGATGTACTTCCAACATGATGGATGTCCTGCACACAGCTCGTGTGCGGTTGAAGCGGTATTGACTAGCATATTTCATGACAGGTGGATTGGTCGTCGAAGCACCATACCATGGCCCGCACGTTCACCGGATCTGACGTCCTTGGATTCCTTTCTGTGGGGAAAGTTGAAGGATATTTGCTATCGTGATCCACCGACAACGCCTGGCAACATGTGTCAGCGCATTGTCAATGCATGTGCGAACATTACGGAAGGCGAACTACTCGCTTTTGAGAGGAATGTCGTTACACGTATTGCCAAATGCATTGAGGTTGACGGATATCATTTTTAGCATTTATTGCATTTATGTGGTATTTACAGGTAATCACGCTGTAACAGCATGCGTTCTCAGAAATAATAGTTCACAAAGGTATATGTATCACATTGGAACAACCGAAATAAAATGTTCAAACGTACCTACGTTCTGTATTTTAATTTAAAAAACCTACCTGTTACCAACTGTTCGTTTATAATTGTGAGCCATATGTTTGTGACTATTACAGCGGCATCTATCACAAACCGAAAAAAGTAGTCCAACTAAAACGTTCATATCTCTTTACGTACTACACGAATATGTTATAAACATGGGGGTTCCTATTTAAAGAAACGCAGTTTATAACCGTTTGACCTATGGCAGCGCCATCTAGCGGGACAACCATAGTGCCATCTGGTTTCCCCCGTCAAGCTAGACAAGTTTCGTTTGACGCTTATTTCGTGAGAATTTGGCCCGGTCACGATCAATGGACCACCCTGTAGATGTAATCCTGGTAAGTGGAGGGTGAGGATTTCTAGGAATTGACCCGCTGTATACCTTACTCTGTTCTCGGTCCACTTTTGGTATCGTCTGAGACACGGCCAAGCTAAATTAGAGATGACATGAAGCGGGGGACTGGCGTTGACTTTAGCGTGTCAGTCACAAATCTTATAGATCAGGACATCAATCTTTCTAACATGACTGCTTAGAGTCCACACAGGAGCAGACTATTCGGCAACAGAGAACACAATAGATTCTCATAGCGTACGTTGACCTGGATGTAGTTACCCTAATGCAGCTTAATACGCTGCTGAGCGGTAGGGCTGGACGAGAAGGCAAGAAAGCAGCGTTCACAGTTGAAAAAACACGTAGTAGTTTATTTCAATAAATGTGTGATGTCAGTAAAAGAACGTTTAAGACAAGTACGAAATGGCACATATTCATTATATTACCATTTAAACATAAATAAATAAAAAACGAGCATCTACCCGATCAGCGGATATGGTGAAAAAGAAAGCACTGAACAACTGGGTAATGAGAAAACCAGTAAAGCTTACATGCCCCCAAAATTGGCAAACAGTTACTTGTACTAATTATGCACCGAGAACAGTCATTAAACACAATTTTGAAATGGACGAAAATTCAAACTTGCTGTCTTCTAACACGTTTCGCGGTAAGACACTAGCCATAAGTAACGGATTGGGCAGCTCTTTCTAATGTAAACTCCGCTGTTTCAAGTAGATAAGCAACCGAATGTCAGATGTCAAACTTCGTTTACAAGGCTATCCCTAACAACTACAGTGGAAAAGTACTTTCTTATTTTAGCAAAGTTTACCACAGAAAATCTCAGGGCAGGTCGACTAACAATCCCAACAAAATGTTTTACAAATACTTAAATAATTGCAGTGAAAGACACTCTGATTACACTCACCTCACTAAAATATTTAACAAATTCTTAACAGAAATGATTACAAAGAAAAGGCACTCTGATTAAATTAGACTTCGCGGTATTTAAAAGGAAGGACAGCACACAGTTCAGCCCCCAGCATGGTCCACGTTAAGAAACTCGAAATATGACCAATTTAAACAGGCCGTTATGATTAATGTAACTCCACTGTCTCTGTAACACAGACCACACACTTTTCACACATTTGACAAACAGTTGCGACTAGTATCTCTACTGAAACAGAGATGCTTCCATTAAGGCTCTTTCACAGCGAATCCACGTATACAGCAAACACAGCAAAGCTTCCGGGGGGGAAAAAAATGCCGCAGAAGCCACAGTAAGAGTCTCAGCCAAATATTTGAGGAATCGGTACCGAAGTGGACTCAAAATCTCCAGACACTCGGTACACGCAAATTTCCAGTCCCCCATCGCCACCACAGCCAATCCTAAACACCGTCTTCGCGGGACGAGGTCTGTGCTCTGCAAAATCCGTTCACTGTCGCCTCCAGACAGCGGAGGTAAACCGGCCTCATTCACCGTAAGTGTTCCTTCCAGTTCGGCCCTTAATTTCTCACTGTCAATGTTCGTGCCGGTCAAAGCTCCTCATGCGCGGAACCTCAAAAAGACCGTTCTCCGATACAGCGATCTAGCGATCGATTCATCGATGCGAGCCGGCGCATACGTAAAAAGTTTGTGCTCCCCAGCGCGTTTCAATCAACCTTCTGATAATATTGTTTCTAGTTTTAGTGTTTAGTACGACCACTGGAAGATGGTCTCTAAATGTCAGATATGTAGGAATGCTGTTTGTCGTTTAACTGTGTTCCGCAGATATACACTGCTCCACTAAACTTAATGACTAGATAGGCAAGCTAACATAATATACTGAAGCGCCAGAGAAACTGGTATAGGCATGCGTATTCAAATACAGACAAGGCAGAAATCGGAGCTGCGGTCAGCAACGCTTATATAAGACAACAAGTATCTGACACAGTTGTTAGATCGGTTACTGCTGCTGCAATGGCAGGTTATCAAGATTTTAGAGAATCTGAATGTGTTCTCATAGTCGGTGCAGGAACGGTGGGACATAGCATCTCCGAGTTTGCGATGAAGTGGAAATTTTCCTGTATGACCATTTCACGATTGTACCGCGAATATCAGGAATCCGGTGAAACATCATATCTCCGACATCGCTGCGTTCGGGAAAAGATTCTGCAAGTATAGGACCAACGATGACTGAAGAGAATCGTTCAACGTGACAGAAGTGCAACACTTCCGCAAATTGCTGCAGATTTCGAAGCTGGGCCATCAACAAGTGTCAGCGTGCGAACCATTCAACGCAGGCGGACGCCCAGTCGTGTACCCTTGATGACTGCACGACACAGAGCTTTACGCTCGCCTGGGCCCGTCACACCGACATTGGATTGTTGATGACTGGAAACATGTTGCCTCGTCTGTCGAGTCTCGTCTCAAATTGTTTCGACCAGATGGACGTGTACAGGTATGGAGACAACCTCATGAATCCATAGACCGTGCGTGTCAGCAGGGGACTGTTCAAGCTCATTGAGGTTTTGTAACGGTGTAGAGCGTGTGCAGTTGGAGTGTTCAGTGATCCCTGTGCGTCCAGATACGTCTCTGGCACGCGACATGTACCTACGCAGTCTGTCTGATTACCTGCAACCATTGATGTCCATTGTGCATTCCGACTTGGGCAATTCCAGCAGGACATTGCGACATCCCCCATGTTCGGAATAGCTACAGAGTGGCTCCAGGAACACTCTACTGAGTTTAAACACTTCCGCTGGTCACCAAACTCCCCAGACGTGGACATTATTGAGCATATCTGGGACACCTTTGCAACGTGCTGTCGAGAAGAGATTTCAAGGCCCTCGTACTCTTACAGATTTATGGACAAGCCTGCAGGATTCATGGTGTCAATTCCCTGCAGCACTACTTCAGTCATTAGTGGAGTCCATGCCGCGTCATGTTGCAGCACTTCTGCGTGCTCGCGGGGGCCCTGCAAGATATTAGGCAGGTGTACCAGTTTCTTCGGCTCTTCAGTGTATATCAGCTACTCAGTGGAAATGAACGAAAGAGCGGAAGCCTGTTGCCAGGAGTCTCCCGTCGTGTACAGAAACTTGGACGTCACATGGCGTCATGGCGTGAGCTCAGCTTGACTATAGTGGAGCAATGGGGCTCGCCCCGGAACAAGAGGCAGTTGAAGGAACGGGGAAAGACAGTGTGTGTCAGTCTGTGAGCAGTTATGGAGCACTTTGATGGTGTTCTTTATTACAACACGGCTCGAAGACAACATCTGGATGACATTACATGGGTAAGAGTAACTAGGAAACTGGAAGAATAACGAAAAAAAAAATGGTTCAAATGGCTCTGAGCACTATGGGACTTAACTTCTAAGGTCATCAGTCCCCTAGGACTTAGAACTACTTAAACCTAACTAACCTGTGGACATCACACACATCCATGCCCGAGGCAGGATTCGAACCTGCGACCGTAGTGGTCGCGCGGTTCCAGACTGTAGCGCCTAGAACCGCTCGGCCGCCCCGGCCGGCAAGAATAACGAAGTGTGTTGAATGTAGCCCACGAGTTTGGTACTGCGCCCAGAATTATTTCACATGCATGGCGAGCCTTTCGAACTACAGACATTGTTGCCCAAAGGAGAGGAGGTGGGCGACTACGATCAACTTTAGCAGCAGATAACAATTAACTGTGCGTCAGGCAAGACGGGACCAACGTCAAACAGCGGATGAAGTTGCAACCATATTTAACAGGACTGCAAGGCACGCAGTTTCACCCTCCACGTTGGCCACAGTAGCAGATCAACCGCATGGGGGGGGGGGGGGGGGGAGGACTGGCCTCTTCCCCGGACGACCAGCAAGTTGTGTTCCATTAACACATGCACATAGAAGATCGATTGCGGTATGAGCTGAGATCATACGCACCGGACCAACGAGGAGTGGTGTCGCGCCCCCTTCTTGAATGAGATCAGGTTCAGCCTGAGTAGTGATTCTGGAGGATACGTCATAGAGGGTTAAGGGGAGAGGTTGGAATACGAAATGCACCCGGGAACACTGTCGAGCATTATCGGTTTGGTGATGCAGGCGTTATGGCGTGGGGTACCATAATATTGCTTGGGCGTACTGACCTACAAATATTTGAAGATTTTACACTCACCAGTCAACTGCGACCCTGTACTCCTGCCCAATGGGGTTCTTTTCAGGCGCGCAACCGGCTCTGACTTCAATTTTGTGGATGACAGTGAGCGACCGCATCGAACTGACCAGATGGAGAAGATCTTGGAACGGGAGGATGTTTGGCGAGCGGACTGGCCTTTCCGTAGCACGTCCATATGCACTGACGACCATCCAGGAGTTGTCAGCCTTGCTGGTGGCAGAATGGAACGTTCTGTAGGAAGAACTCCTTACCAAATTCCTGTCCTTGATGACCACACACCCTATTAATAACTATGTCCCATCTTTTGTAAGTTACAGGAGCCATCATAAGTCACGATAACTTCAGTGTAAGTATCGTCTTTGATGAAAGATGTCATTTCTGTTCGTATAATAGATTTTTTTTTTTTGGAAATTTGTGGTAAATTTATATGGAACTTAACTGCTGAGGTCATCGGTTCCTAGGCTTACACGCTACTTAAACTAACTTATGCTACGAACAAAACACACATCTATGCCCGCAGGAGGACTCGGACCTCCGACGTAAGGGAGCCGCGCGAACCGTGGCAAGATGTCCAAGACTGTGCTACTAACCCGCTCTGCAATTACGCATTTGTTTCAGTTAACTTCTGCATTATACTATAATAGTTTTATCCATGTATAGTCCAAGTTTCCTGGCAGTGAAAAAATTACTTCCTCCATAAGTTTTGCACCAAGCAAGGTGGCGCAGTGATTAGCACACTGCACTCGCATTCGAGGGGGGGGGGGGGGATGGTTCAAACTCGCGTACGGCCATCCTGATTTACGTTTTCCATTATTTCCCTAAATTACCCCAGTCGGAAGAATATTTGGCTGTGGAAAGCAAAGGAACAGGGTTCCAGTCCCGGCCCAGATAACACTTTTAACATGTCAGGAAGTTTCAACCCCAACAAGAATTTAAAGAAAAGCTAATTTTCCAAAATTGACGATTTCGCCGTTTCTATGATCCTATTGCGCCGCAACACACGGAGCCACAGCTGCTGTGGTATTGTTCTCGAAAAGGGAGTTTCAAATTTAGTGAAACATAGTCCATAATTCTGAATGAATAACGGAATGGGAGATGCACCTGTGGTCTAGAAATAGTGTCTTTGATTGGAAAGCACAACCGTCCTCGGTCCTGAGTTCGAACACTGCCACTGCTTAAATTTTGAAGAAAAAAAAATCATCAGCATTAGTGGCTGAAGACTTACGGCATAAGAAGTCAGCCTCATTCAGCGAACAGCCTTGTCAAAAGGGCGGAGGAGCGGACAGAGGTTGAGGACACTCTCTTGTCCCTGGGTTGGAAAAACTGCTCCTAAATCAGCAGTGATCAACGGCATGAGAATGCAGACGGGAAGGAAACTATTCCTTTAAACATGTATAACGTGTATTTACAAGACATGTGGTATGTAAATGAAAAAGTCTCATGACGATCTGTCCATTCGCAAAAATTTCAGACTAGTCCCCTATTCGGCTCTCCTGGTGGAGACTGCCAAGGGGGGTTGATCATGAGAACAAGATTGAAAAACCGACGTCCTACGAGTCGGGGCGTGGAATGTCAGAAATTTGAACTTGGTAGGGAAGCTAGAATATCTGCAAAGGGAAATGCTCAGTCTATATATAGTGGAAGTCACTGAAGTGAAATGGAAACAAGATGATTTCTGGTCAGATGAGAATAGGGTAATAACCAGCAACAGAAAATAGTATAATGAGAGTAGGAAGTAGGTTTCGTTATGAACAGGAAAGGTAGGGCAGAGAGTGAGTTACTGTGAACAGTTCAGTGACAGCGTTCTTCTTACCAGAATCGACAGCAAACCAACACCGGCAACGATAGTTGAGGCACACATGCCGTCGTCGCAAGCCGAAGATGAAGAAATAGAGTAACTATATGTCAATATTGAACGGCTAATGCAATATGTAAATGGAGATGAAAACTTGATAGTCATGAGGGACTGGAATGCGGTTGTGAGGGAAGAAGTAGAAGAAAAGGTTACGGGAGAATATGGGCTTGGTACTAGGAATGGAGAAAGACTAATCGAATTCTGCAACAAATTTCAGCTTGTAATACCTTGTTCAAGAATCGCAAGAGGAGGAGGTATACTTGGAAAAGGACGGGAGATACGGGAAGATTTCAGATAAATTACATCATGTTCAGGCAGAGATTCCGTAATCATATAGTGTATTGTAAGACGTATCCAGGAGCAGATACAGACTCGGATCACATTTTAGTAGTGACGAAGAGGAGTATGAAGTTCAAGAGACTAGTCAGGAAGAACCAATATACAAAGAAGTGCGATGACGAATAGCTCGGTAGCCCTTCAATTTCAGAGAAATGGACGTCTTTGAAGAGTGCAGTCACAGAAGTTGAAAAGGAACCCGTAGATACTCGTACAAGAACGTAACTGCGAAGAAACCATGGGTAAGAGAAGAAGTACTTCAGTTGATTGACGAAAGGATGAAGTACAAAAATGTTCAGGGAATACAGAAATACAAGTCACTTAGGAACGAAATAAATAGGAAATGCAGGGAAGCTGCATGAAAAATGTGAAGAAATCTAAAAAGAAATGATTCTCGGACGGATTAGCTCAGCATACAGAAAAATCAAAAAAATTTATAGTGAAATTAAAAGTAGGGATGGTAACATTAAGTGCACAATGAGAAATTCCACTATTAAATGCAGAGGAGAGTGCGGATAGGTGGAAAAAGTACAATGAGGGCTTTTATTAGGGGGAAGACTTGTCTAATGATGTGATAGAAGAAGAAACAGGAGTCGATATAGCAGAGGTAGGGGATCTGTTATCAGTTATCAGAATCAGAATTTATATAAAGCTTTGGAGGACTTAGGATCGAGTAAGGCGGAGTAAATAGATAACATTCCATCAGGAATTCTAAAATCATTGGGACAAGTGGCAACAAAACGGCTATTAACATTGAAGTGTTAAATGTACGAGTCTGGTGATATGCCATCTGACTTTCAGAAAAGCATCAGCCACACCCCGTTCCGTAGATTGCAAGAGCCGACAACTGCGAGAATTATCGCGCGATCAGCTTAACAGCTTATGCATCCACGTTGCTAACAAGAATAATATACAGATGAATGGAAAAGAATATTGAGCATGTGTTATATGATCAGTTTGGCTTGTGGAAAGATTGAGGCACCAGAAAGGTAAATCTGAGGTTGCGGTTGATAACGGAAGAAAGACTAAAGAAAAATCACGATAAGTTCATAGGAATTGTTGACCTGGAAAAAGCAATGTGAAACGGTGCAAGTTTTTCGAAATCCTGAGAAAAGTAGGGGTAAGCTATAGCGAAAAACGGGTCATATACAAAAGCTAAGAGAGAACAATAAGAGTTCTCAGATTAAAAAGGGTGTAGTCGTTCACCTCTACTGTTCACTCTGTACATCAAAGACGCAATGACGGAAATAAGGGAAAGGTTCGAGATTGGAATTAAAATTCAAGGTCAAAGGATATAAATGATAAAAGTCGCTGATGGCATTGCTGTCCTCAGTGAAAGTGAACAAGAATTACAGGATCTACTGAACGTAATGAGCAGGCTAATAAGTGCAGAAGTGTAAATTGAAGAAAGACAAAGATAATGAGATTCAGCAGAAATGGGAACAGCGGGAAACTTAATACCGGAATTGGTCATCTCGAAGAAGATGAGGTTAAGGAACTCTGCTATCTAGGCATCAAAATATCCCACGACAGACGGCGTAAGGCAGAAATAAAAAGAAGACTAGCACTGGGAAAAAAATGCATTGCCGGTCACTAGAAGTCTACTAGTATCAATGATAGGCCTTAATTTGTGGAAGAAGTTTCTGAGAACGTACGTTTGGGGCACAGCACTGTATGGTAGTGAAAGATGGACTGCGGGAAAAGCGGAAAAGAAGAGAACTGAAGCATTTGAAACGTGGTGCAACAGAAAAATGTTGAGAATTAGGTGGACTGATAAGGTAAGGAATGAGGATGTTCTCCAGTGAATCGACGAGTAAAGGAATATATGGGAAACATTGACAAGGAGAAGGGACAGGATGATAGGGCATCAGGGAGTAATTTCCTTGGTAGTAAAAGAAGCTGTAGAGGGTAGAAACTGTAGTGGAAGACACAGGTTGGAATATATCCAGCAAATAAGGTTGCAGGTGGTACTCTGACATGAAGAGGTTCGCATAGGAGGGGAATGAAATTAAATCATACAATTTAATATTGCAAAAAGAGTGTTTCCGAGAAATTTGTAGTTGTTGTGGGCCCCAGTGTAAAAAAATGACTATGGAACTGTTATACAAAACCCGTATGTAGGTTAAATAAATGTAAGACATAGAAGATGATAACATGGAAAATTAATTAAAATTGTGGTTTCAATTTAAATGCAGTTAATTGAAAACCATTTTTCTTTAGAAACGTTTTCCCTCTAGTGTTTTTAGTCTCGTATAGCCCTTGTAGTTACTCGGCCATAGGAAACCATCGCCAGTAACTTCCTTTAAAACAATGAAGCTTGAAATTAGAAGAACGACATTTTTCCACCAAACTGTGTGTGTTCTGTAGACGTTGGTTGAAACATGTCGTTCTTCAGAATTATTGAGGCTGTGGGACCCACGCAGAAGAAAATGATCAAAGCTTGACATGTCCCTATCTTTTTGTCGATCCAAATGGAATCATGAAATAGTGAAACAAAACTCATTCTGACTATGCATGGTGGTTATGTTAGGCTGCAACTGCGGAAAGTTAGTTAAAGCAAATGCTTAGTTGAGAGCAACTATCTGATAATTATACAGGATATTGCAAAAATGGTATATCTTATCTCTTAACACCAAATATCATCGATGGACCACGTTTTGTTCTTTTACAAATCACTTTTGAGTTAATATATTGGATTAATTTACCATCCTCCATTAAATAAATACAAAGACATAACTTGAACGGAGCCTAATACTGAAACGATAGAAATGTGGTCAGCGCATTTACGTATATAATCTTTCAACAATTAATGCGTTTTTAATTTGTGATACACCTAGGAAGAGGTGCCTCTCGAAAGTAATGTTTTCAGAAAAAAATTGAAAAACAGTGCAAATGATGCGAATTTAGACTAGAAACACATGTTGCTTGACATCGGGGAAGCTTTTGAATCCGTCATCAGCAACTAACTATGACAATAATAGAAGAAAAATGATATCCAGTACGTCTAGTACAGAAGTCAAGACCTTATACGAGTGTTTCAAAATAAACATAAACATGGGACTCTCAAAAAGAGAAGAATAATGGTGAATCGTGGTATAATAATGAGTAAAGAAATAGAGACACGGAGAAGCTACTATGAACAGCATAGTGAACGCATTATTGTAACCAAGATAGACACGAAACTCACACCCACCACAGTAGTACAAGTTTATATGCCAACTAGCTCCGCAGATGAGGACGAAATTGAGGAAATGTATGATGAGATAAAAGAAATTATTCAGATAGTTAAGGGAGCCGAAAATTTAATAATCATGGGGGAATGGAATTCGATAGTAGGAAAAGGAAGAGAAGGAAAAGTAGTAGGTGAATATGGACTGGGGGAAAGGAATGAAAGAGGAAACCGCCTGATATAATTTTGCACAGAGCATAATTTAATCATAGCTAACACTTGGTTTACGGATCATGCCAGAATGTTGTATGCGTGTAAGAGACCTGGAGATGCTGGAGATTTCAGATTGATTATATAATGGTTAGATAGAGATTTAGGAACCAGATTTTCAATTGCAAGACATTTCCAGGGCAGATGTGGACTCTGACCACAATTTATTGTTTATGACTTGTAGATTAAAACTGAAGAAACCGCAAAAAGAGATGAATTTAAGGAGATGGGATCTGGATAAATTGAAAGATACAGAGGTTGTAGCAGGTTTCAGAGGGGCATTAAGGAACGATTGACAAGAACAGGGCAAAGGAATATAGTAGAAGAGGAAAGGATAGTTTTGAGAGATGAAATAGTGAAGGCAGGAGAGGATCAGGTAGGTAAAAAGACGAGGGCTAGTAGAAATCCTTGCAGAACACAAGAGATATTGAATTTAATCGATCAAAGGAGAAAATATATAAACGCAATAAATGAAGTGGGCGAAAGGGAATACAAACATTTAAAAGTGAGATCGACAGGAAGTGTAAAATGGCTAAGCGGGAATGGCTACAGGACAAATATACGAATGTAGAAGCATATATCTCTAGTGGTGAGATAGATACTGCCTACAGGAAAATTAAAGAGACATTCGGAGAAAAGAGACCCACCTGTATGAATATCAAGAGCTCAGATGGAAAACCAGTCCTGATCAAGGAAGGGAAAGTAGAAATATGGAAGGAGTATACAGAGGGTCTGTACAAGGGAGATGTACTTGAGGGCAATATTATGGAAATGGAAGAGGACGTAGAGGAAGATAAGAAGGGAGATACGATGCTGCGTGAAGAATTTGACAAACCAGTGATAGATGTAAGTAGAAACAAGGCCCTGGGAGTAGACAGCATTTCAACAGAGCTATTGATAGCCTTGGGAGAGTCAGCCATGAAAACATTCTTCCATCTGGTGAGCCAAATGTATGAGACAGTCGAAATACCCTCAAACTTCAAGAAGAATATAATGATTCCAATTCCAAAGAAAGCAGGTGCTGACATGTAAAAATTACCGAACTTTCAGTTTAATAATTCATGGCTGCAAAATACAAACACGAATCATTCGGAGAAGAATGGCAAAACTGGTAGAAGGTGATATTGGGGAAGATCAGTTTGGATTCCGGAGAAGTGTAGGAACAAGTGAGGCAATACTGACCGTACAACTTCTCATGGAAAATAAGTTAAGGAAAGACAAAACTACGTTATAGCATTTGTAGACTTAGAGAAAGCTTTTGACAATGTTGACTGGAATACTCTCTTTCAAATCCTAAACGTGGCAGGGGTGAAGCACAGGGAGAGAAAGGCTACTTGTAATTTGTACAGAAACCAGATGGCAGTTATAACAGTCGAGGGGCACGAAAGGGAAGCAGTGGTTGAGAAGCGTGTGAGACAGGGTTGTAGCCTGACCCGGATGTTATTCAACCTGTATATTGAGAAAGCAGCAAAGGAATCAAAAGAAAAATTTAGAGTAGGAATTAAAGTCCAGGGAGAAGAAACGTCGAGGTTTGCCGATTACACTGTAATTCTGTCTCTCCCTGGAGGTACCACCTTATCGTAGCACTGTCCGTGCGGGTGGGAGAGTTTGCGTGTTACTGTGATGCTGAGTGCTATACCGGTGGTAGCGTAGCTACTGGCAGGTTCAACCTAGCCGGTCAGGTCTCAGCAGAGGAGCCAGACCAAGTGTGCCTCACAACGACCTACCGTCCTTTCCTCCCTTTCCCTTCCAGTCCCTTCCCTTTCCTTCTTCCATTCTGTCAGTCTCTTCATCGGTGTAGGAGGCGGATAATATCGATAGGTAAACACTCACGGCTTCTGTACCGACGAAGCAAGGCACCTGTGATGTGCCTTAAGGGCGTATGTCAGGATACTTCCAGTGGCATATGGCCATTCACTGCTTCCCCTGCCTCTTGCCAGTCGTATCGGCCCTACGATCCACTGCCAACCAGAGGCAGAGGACGAGAGAGTGGATCTGCATCTGCGCAACTGCTTGTCCACTTTAAATACCTTCACGCGCAGATGACTCCGGCAAAGTTTCAATGGACTATGAGCTTTGAAAGTCCTGCGGCGATGGAGTACTGATGGTGAGGCGAGGGTTTGGTGTACCTGAACCTTAGTTGGTGCTCTGCACGTTAGGCGGTCAGACGGTGATGGTCGTTCTGGTACTCGTGAGAGACGGGAGGACTGGTTCGGCAGCTCTTCAGACGACAAAGCAGCCCTATTTAGGATCGCTCTGCTTTCCCTAATCCAGGGAGGGGCCTAGAAAAGGTGGCCTAAACATAGACCATCAAAGCTATATAAATATGGGGGGCCAAACATCAAGAAACCATTGTTTGCTCTGATCTTAAGGATTTGGGAGTATGAAATGATTCCACAAGACTGGAAAGATGCTTGTATTTCCAAGATCTATAAAGGCAAGGGTGACATATCAGACTGCAGCTCCCACAGGGGCATTTATCTTCTCTCAGCAGCGGGAAAAGTCCTTGCCCACATAATTAACACCCGGTTAACACACTTTGCAGAAAAACTGCTACCAGAGACCCAGAGTGGCTTTCGCCCAAATAGAGGCACATTGGATGCCATATTTGTTGTCAAACAAATGCAAGAGCAACATCGGCCTTTGTTCATGTGCTTTGTAGACCTGGAAAAAGCTTTTGATCGTGTCCCGCGGGAAGCTCTCTGGATCATACTAAAGAAAACTGGGTGCCCTGACAAAATTGTCAGTTTGATTCGACAGTTTCATGAAAACATGATGGCAAAAATCCGCCATGATGACAAGCTCTTAGAACAGTTTCCCGTGACATGTGGTGTAAAACAAGGCTGTGTTCTGGCTCCCACACTCTTCTCACTTTACTTCGCAGTTGTTATGAGAGACGCGACCAAAGCCTGTAGTAATCAAATTAGTCTCGACACACGGACAGACAAAAGTGTCTTCAACATCTCTCGCCTCAGAACAAAAAGTCGCGTAACCAAACTATCCATCTTAGAGATTCTCTACGCGGATGATGTAAGCATGATGGCTAATTCTTGCGAAACTCTTCAGACTTACATAAATCTGCTAAATGCCTCCTGCAGAAGATTTGGCTTAGCCATTAGCATCACTAAGACGCAAGTTCTCAAACAGCCACTTAAAGGTCTTAATGCAGATGACTCCAGTATTGAGGTAAATAACAAACCCTTGCAAAATATGTCAAATTTCAAATATTTGGGAAGCCAAATTAGAAGTGACAACAGCCTAAACATAGACCGTCTCAACCCAGCACAAGTGGCAAACTGCGGTCACTTGTTCACTAACATATGCGGTCAAAAAATAATAAAATAAACAGTTACCTTAAATATCTAATCATTGGAGTCTGGAACGTTCGTACTTTACAGGATAACGACCATAATCAGTGCTCAGAGAGAAAGGCAGGACTTATCGCAAGGGAATTGGCTAGATATAACATCGACATTACCGCCATAAGTGAAACACATCTTAGTGACTCTGGACAGTTATGTGAACCGCTCGGAGGTTATACCTACTACTGGAGTGGAAAATCATCCACTGAAAGGGCGGAAAGTGGGGTAGGCTTTGCCATACGCAATAAATTGGCATGCTCACTAACAGAACTCCCAAAAGGTGTCAGTGACATTTTAATAACACTCAGACTTCACCTGGCATCCAAGAAATATCTTCACTTGATCAATGTATACGCACATACATTGCCATCGCCGGATGAAGAGAAGAACAAGTTCTACCAAGACCTCCGACATGTACTTAGGGATATTCCTTCTGCAGATAAACTTCTGTTACTTGGTGATTTTAATGCTCGTGTTGGGAATGATTTCAGTGCTTGGAATGGAGTCCTCGGTCGCCATGGGATTGGAAAATACAACTCGAATGGTTTGGATCTTCTAACTCTATGTGCCGAGTTTGAACTCTGTCTGACAAATACATATTTTCGTCTGCCTGAAAAATATAAAACGACATGGATGCATCCGCGATCTAAACACTGGCACCTTCTGGATTATGTGATAGTACGGAAAAAAGATCTTGGTGACGTACTGGTCACACGTGCAATGAGAGGCGCTCAGGGATGGACAGACCATCGACTCGTGAGGTCCAAATTAAAGATAACTTTGAAGGCACCACGCCGAGCTTCACACAAAATACCAACAAAATTGTCCTGCAAAATCTTGGCCAATGATCAGACTATGAGAGCAAAACTGGATGAAAAATTTGGTGTCGATGGCCTTTTGATATCTGAATCTGCCCGTGTGGATGAACAGTGGAGTGCATACGCTAGCAGACTGCGTGGCTGTGCTTCAGAAGTCTTGGGAAAGCCTCAGAAGAAGCACCAGGACTGGTTTGACGACTCAGATCCAGAGATCAGAAAGCTAATTAATGATTTCAGAACCTCTCTTCGCACCCCTGAAGATAACAAGCGTAGAGCAATGGATTACAATCTGAAAGTGAAGGTACGTGCTCTCAGAGACAGTTGGTGGGCAAATAAAGCAAATGAAATAGGTTATATGTCGACACACACCAAACGGGCAGATTCTTTGAGTCCCTGAAAACTATCTTTGGTCCAAGAGCTGGGAGATAGCACCAGTCTTTAACAAAGATAAAAGTTGTCGGCTGACGCAACAGAGTGACATCCTGTCTCGGTGAGCGGAACGTTTTAATGACGTTCTTAATCCTGACCATCAGACAACCGATATTCCATACATAGAAGCACTTGAAGACCTGCCAGTTGAGGAACAACTTGCGGATGCCCCTTCCTACGATGAATTCATTTCAGCACTGGCTAAGCTGAAAAATGACAAAACAGCAGGATTAGATAACTTGCCATCAGAGCTATATAAATATGGGGGGCCAAACATCAAGAAACCGGTGTTTGCTCTGATCTTAAGGATTTGGGAGTATGAAATGATTCCACAAGACTGGAAAGATGCTTGTATTTCCAAGATCTATAAAGGCAAGGGTGACATATCAGACTGCAGCTCCCACAGGGGAATTTCTCTTCTCTCAGCAGCGGGAAAAGTCCTTGCCCACATAATTAACACCCGGTTAACACACTTTGCAGAAATACTGCTACCAGAGACCCAGTGTGGCTTTCGCCCAAATAGAGGCACATTGGATGCCATATTTGTTGTAAAACAAATGCAAGAGAAAAGCTTAGAGCAACATCGGCCTTTGTTCATGTGCTTTGTAAACCTGGAAAAAGCTTTTGATCGTGTCCCACGGGAAGCTCTCTGGATCATACTAAAGAAAACTGGGTGCCCTGACAAAATTGTCAGTTTGATTCGACAGTTTCATGAAAACATGATGGCAAAAATTCGCCATGAGGACAAGCTCTCAGAACAGTTTCCCGTGACATGTGGTGTAAAACAAGGCTGTGTTCTGGCTCCCACACTCTTCTCACTTTACTTCGCAGTTGTTATGAGAGACGCGACCAAAGCCTGTAGTAATCAATTTAGTCTCGACACACGGACAGACAAAAGTGTCTTCAACATCTCTCGCCTCAGAACAAAAAGTCGCGTAACCAAACTATCCATCTTAGAGATTCTCTAATAAAAAGATAAATCTGCTAAATGCCTCCTGCAGAAGATTTGGCTTAGCCATTAGCATCACTAAGACGCAAGTTCTCAAACAGCCACTTAGAGGTCTTAATGCAGATGACTCCAGTATTGAGATAAATAACAAACCCTTGCAAAATGTGTCAAATTTCAAATATCTGGGAAGCCAAATTAGAAGTGACAACAGCCTGACAACGGAAATCGCAGCGCGTATAGCCAGCGCAGCCTCAGCCTTCGGTAAGCTTAATGACCGAGTATGGAAATCACATGATCTCAAACTACAAACAAAAATTGCAGTCTACAAAGCAGTAGTATTATCCACCTTACTCTATGCCTCGGAAACCTGGTGCTGTTACAAAGCTGACATTAAGAAGCTAGATAAATTTCATCTTCGATGTCTGAGATCAATTCTGCGCATCAAATGGGAAGACCGTGTCCCAAACACGGAGATTTTGCGCCGCGTGAAACTGGCTGGTATTGAAGCTTTAATAATGAAACATCAACTGAGATGGAGTGGTCACATAGTACGCGTGGATGACAGTAGGCTACCTAAAGCGGTGTTCTACTCGCAGCTCTCGTGCGGGAAGAGCAGGAAAGGTGGTCAACACCTGCGATATAAAGACGCCATTAAACGCCACCTTGCAGCCTGTGGCATTCCAAGCAACCGTTGGGAGGAGCTAGCATTGCGCCGATCGGAGTGGCGATCAACTGTACATAAGAACATCGAACAATTCGAGCAAAAGCGTCTAATGAACCTGGATGCTAAAAGAGAGCTCCGAAAATCTCAGCTCAAGCCTGTCTACACGTATACTTACAACTCTGCTGGTCAACTTCACTGTGCTTCATGCAACAGGATATTCAAAGCGAAATTCGGATTCGCGAGCCACATCCGAGCCTACCACAACAAGGACAGAGAAGACTGACGGAGTCGCTGTCGCCGGACACGGCGAGGAGGACATCATCATCATCATCAATTCTGTCAGAGACAGCAAAGGACTTGGAAGAGCAGTTGAGCGAAATGGCAGCGTCTTGAAAGGAGCACCTAAGATGAACGTCTAGAAAAGCAAAACGGGAATAAAGGAATCTAGTCGAATTAAATTAGGTGATGCTGATGGAATTGATTAGGAAAGGAGACACTGAAAGTAGTAACAGAATTTTGCTCTTTGGGCAGCAAAATAACTGATGATGGTCGAAGTAGGGAGTATAAAAAAGGTAGACTGACAACGGCAAGAAAAAAGATTCTGAAGAAGAGAAATTTGCTAATGTCGAGTACAGATTTAAGTGTCAGGAAGTCCTTTCTGAAAGTATTTGTATGGAGTGTAGCTATTTATGGATGTGAAACACGGTCAATAAATAGTTTAGTCAAGAAGGGAATAGAAACTTTTGAAAATTGGTGCTACAGAAGAATGCTGAAGATTAGATGGGTAGATCACGTAACTAATGAGGAGGTACTGAACAGATATGGGAGAAGAGTAGTCATAGAGGGGGACGAAGGGATGAATATAGTAAGCAGATTCAGAGGGATGTAGGTTGCAGTAATTATTCAGAGATGAAGAGGCTTGCACAGGATAGAATAGTATTTAGAGCTGCATCAAACCAGTCTTTGGACTGAAGACCACAACAACAACATGGTCTTCTAATAAGGAATAAGAAAGCAGTGAAGTGTTCACTGACTGTGGAAAGCACCCAACGGGAACAAGAATTTTTACTAAAGACAAAGCACTGGAAAAATCTTCAGTTTTAGATATTTAGCGTGCGATATCAACGTGAATAACAATAAATTTCAGCTCGCAAGTGGAACTATAAATAAAATCTTAAGGAACAAGAAGAGGAAAAACACAAAAGTTTTACAAGACAATGGTTGTTCTTATCTTGCTCTAAGGCAGTAAATCTTGGATGAAAAAAAAAAGAGACAAAGGCAGCATAAAATCGAATGAAATAAGATTTTTAAGAACTACGAATGTTTGCTCAGGGAGGGATCTTGTAAGAAACGAGAAATAAGATATGCGAGAAGGCTTAGTAACAAAGACAAAGTAGGAGATTACAGGGAGAAGTGGAGGCATCATCTTAAACTTACGGTGGAAGTCAGAGTTCCAATCATTGTAAACAAATACAAGCCCTCGGGGACGCAGACGTTGGAAGACAGAAAGAAACATGGTCTTAAATCTGAAAAGTTGGAACAAGCATCTTGCCTAGACCTTGAAGTGAAAAGAAGCAGAAGAATATTCATGATTTAATTTATGCTTGCTGCAAAAGAAACTGTAGCAAGTCGTCTCTGTTGAACCCTCGGCACTGCATTCGTCGATTCCAGAATGGCTCACGTCGTAGAATGTTTCCCACAAGAGTGTAACGATCCGAATTCCAGTCCCATTACGCTACCCAGTTCTAGTCCAACACAGGGCTCCATTCCGGCAGACACACGCCTACAGCTAAATGAGCCAGCGGTGCTCACGCACAATGCACGCGTGCCAACTGCCATCAGAATTGCCGCTCCCGGTAGTCAGCTATGCGAGGTGCCAGTGGCTTTGTGCCGCATGCAGAGTGCAGTCTGGCCTGGGACCGGACAGATGGAGCTCTGGCTCTTTGTCACGCGGCCACACAGTGCACACTGTGCAACTGGTGCCTGCCGTGCAGGCGCTACATGCATTCATTTGGTCACTTCAGGGGGCTGGCAGTTACCGCCGATTACCGTACACAGCTGCCGGCTTTGTCAACATGAACACAGCGGCGCACGCGAGATGCAGGCTACTATTTTAGCACTTTAAAATGCCTAATTCTCAGTGACCTTCTATGTAACACGGACAATAAACAGTTTAGACAAGAAGGGAATAGAAACTTTTGAAAAGTGGTGCTACAGAGGAATGCTGAAGATTAGATGGGTAGATCACGTAACTAATGAGGAGGTACCGAATAGAATTGGGAGAAGAGAAATCGTAGAGGGAGACCAAGGGATGAATACAGAAGCAGATTCAGACGGACGTAGGTTTGCAAAAAAAAAAAATAAGGCATATCTCTTTCTATCACGAAAAAAGACTCGGCTAGCGGCGTACTGAGACTTTTTAATGTTTACATTTGTTTTTGCATTACTACTGACCCATCGATTCAAAACTTGAATGGTAAGTGGCAGAAATAGAAACTGACGGTGCAAGATGAGGATTGGTGAGCCACTTGTCTATAGCTGTTTCCTAAACACACTAGACGTTCACACACTTCTTCTCATGTGGCACACACCTGACATGAAGAAAACGAGTAACGTTTTCTCAATGGAAAAGCGGTAACAGAAACCAATGGCACTGTAAGTCTCCTTGGGATGCAAAAATTGTTTTTCTAGTTCCAAGTATTGCTAGGTATTAAATTAGAGGAAGTCATCCAGTGAAAATTTCCATATGTTTTTAGTCTTTGTATAAACATTCACTACAAAGTCCACATTACTTTCTGTAAGCCTCCATGGGATGCAAAAATTGTTCTTGTAGTCCCAAGTATTGCTAGCTATTAAATGAAAGTCACCCAGTAGAAATTCCCATATATTTTCAATCTTTGTATAAACGTTCATTACCAAGTCCTAATTGTTTTGGAGTTAAAATTACGACATTCATGCGTAAGCACAGCCACTCTCAAAGCCAGCTTATGATATACAACGTAGTAGTGGTAGTAGTAGCAGTAGCAGTAGTAGCTTTATTCATCTGTAGATCTCTTATTACGAGGATATAGGACATGTCAAAGAATTTAAACATTTAGATCAATTTAAAATAAGCTAATTCATATACACATATTTTTACAGACTTCTAGTTAGAGACAATCATTAGATTTACTCCTGGTATACAATACTTATTTTACAAATAACTTATAAAATAATGTAATGCCACATTGTTCACTGATATCTCACTATCAGTCACTGCACGCACTATACACGCATTGTTTCATAACACTTCACTCACTACCCACACACACACACACACACACACACACACACACACACACACAGACTGGTGATCTCTGGGCAATTTTCAGTACCGGAGCTTCCCATTTGTTATCCTGAAAAACGGAGTCAGCATCCCTCTATTATGATTGACATGTTGAGTTCAGAAGGAGGTAAAGGTGTTAAGTGTCGTGCCACACATATCTTGGGGGGAAGTATTTATAAAAAAGGAAAAAAGAAGGGAAAAAACGTAGTGTGAAGATGTTATGCGGAATGTTGGATGTTTTATAATCATTATTATTATTTATTTGTATAACATTTTTTTCCCAAACCCCTACTCTGTTTTATCTAAGTATGAAACGTCCCCTTAGAAAAATTATAAATGACTGTGCTTAAACTGACACACAATATTTTTAGCGCAATGCAATCTGACTTTCAATAATCTCTACAAAAGAATGGCTCTGACTAACAATAACCTATACATTTCATGAATCACTTACCTCACAAAAATCTTCGTTACTCGAACTACTGCAATACAGCGAGCGCCAATACTGCCAGCTAAATAAAAGATTCTAACTACTGAAGGCACTAACTACTGATAGGCATAGTCAGTAACTGAAAGATTTTGATATCAGTTCATGATATCCAATATTACAAATTTACTCTTTCTGATGGACACACGTCCAGATCGTCCGCTCTCAAATTTCTGCCATCTCTCTCCCCATATCCACAACTGCTGGCGGCTCACCTCCAACTGCGCAACGCTATGCGCTGTTAACAGCCAGCTGCCCAACACTATAATAGCAAATTCCAACAATGCAAACCAGCCACAGACTGCACACAGAACAGTCAGTGATTTACATATAGAGCGCTACATGGCGTTACCAACATAAAAACCTAAACAGCCTACATACAAGTAATCCTTCAATGTATAAAATGTATTGCATAACAGGTACTTTTTAGCTGCCTTTTTAAATAAGTGTGGCTTGGCAATTTCTTTAATCTCTTTTGGTAATTTATTGTACAGTTTTATCCCTTGGTAGAAAATGCTGTTTTGAGTTTTATATTTATTTTTTCTTGGTAAATGTAAGTTGAGTCTATCTCTTGTTGCATGGTCATGGACAGAGCTGTTTGTGCAGTAATTACCAATGTTATTTTTGATGTGTACAACTGACTGGTAAATGTATTCATATGGAGCAGTTAAAATCCCCAGTGTTCTGAACAGATCTTTACAATGAGCTCGACTAGGATTTTTGGTTGTTATTCTTATGTCTCTTTTCTGGAGTTTGAATATTTTGTTCATATTCTGAGCATTTGTTCCCCAAAAAAGAATTCATAGCTAAGAATTGAGTGTACATATACACTCCTGGAAATGGATAAAAGAACACATTGACACCGGTGTGTCAGACCCACCATACTTGCTCCGGACACTGCGAGAGGGCTGTACAAGCAATGATCACACGCACGGCACAGCGGACACACCAGGAACCGCGGTGTTGGCCGTCGAATGGCGCTAGCTGCGCAGCATTTGTGCACCGCCGCCGTCAGTGTCAGCCAGTTTGCCATGGCATACGGAGCTCCATCGCAGTCTTTAACACTGGTAGCATGCCGCGACAGCGTGGACGTGAACCGTATGTGCAGTTGATGGACTTTGAGCGAGGGCGTGTAGTGGGCATGCGGGAGGCCGGGTGGACGTACCGCCGAATTGCTCAACATGTGGGGCGTGAGGTCTCCACAGTACATCGATGTTGTCGCCAGTGGTCGGCGGAAGGTGCACGTGCCCGTCGACCTGGGACCGGACCGCAGCGACGCACGGATGCACGCCAAGACCGTAGGATCCTACGCAGTGCCGTAGGGGACCGCGCCGCCACTTCCCAGCAAATTAGGGACACTGTTGCTCCTGGGGTATCGGCGAGGACCATTCGCAACAGTCTCCATGAAGCTGGGCTACGGTCCCGCACACCGTTGGGCCGTCTTCCGCTCACGCCCCAACATCGTGCAGCCCGCCTCCAGTGGTGTCGCGACAGGCGTGAATGGAGGGACGAATGGAGACGTGTCGTCTTCAGCGATGAGAGTCGCTTCTGCCTTGGTGCCAATGATGGTCGTATGCGTGTTTGGCGCCGTGCAGGTGAGCGCCACAATCAGGACTGCATACGACCGAGGCACACAGGGCCAACACCCGGCATCATGGTGTGGGGAGCGATCTCCTACACTGGCCGTACACCACTGGTGATCGTCGAGGGGACACTGAATAGTGCACGGTACATCCACACCGTCATCGAACCCATCGTTCTACCATTCCTAGACCGGCAAGGGAACTTGCTGTTCCAACAGGACAATGCACGTCCGCATGTATCCCGTGCCACCCAACGTGCTCTAGAAGGTGTAAGTCAACTACCCTGGCCAGCAAGATCTCCGGATCTGTCCCCCATTGAGCATGTTTGGGACTGGATGAAGCGTCGTCTCACGCGGTCTGCACGTCCAGCACGAACGCTGGTCCAACTGAGGCGCCAGGTGGAAATGGCATGGCAAGCCGTTCCACAGGACTACATCCAGCATCTCTACGATCGTCTCCATGGGAGAATAGCAGCCTGCATTGCTGCGAAAGGTGGATATACACTGTACTAGTGCCGACATTGTGCATGCTCTGTTGCCTGTGCCTATGTGCCTGTGGTTCTGTCAGTGTGATCATGTGATGTATCTGACCCCAAGAATGTGTCAATAAATTTCCCCTTCCTGGGACAATGAATTCACGGTGTTCTTATTTCAATTTCCAGGAGTGTAAATAATATGTAACTAAAAGATACCGCATGTTACACAGTGATGTTAGGATTCTAAGGGCATAACATGCTGATGACATTCTGTTTGCAAGTACCTTTGTGTGCTCACACCACTTCAACTGAGAATCAATATTCATTCCTAGAAATTTTGCTTTTGTAACACAGTCTATGGAGGTGGCGTCTACAGTTAATTTAACATTGTCATTTTTTCTCATCAAATTGAATTTCATGGCATTAGGTTTCTTTATGAAACTTCCTGGCAGATTAAAACTGTGTGCCCGACCGAGACTCGAACTCGGGACCTTTGCCTTTCGCGGGCAAGTGCTCTACCATCTGAGCTACCGAAGCACGACTCACGCTCGGTACTCACAGCTTTACTTCTGCCAGTATCTCGTCTCCTACCTTCCAAATTTTACAGAAGCTCTCCTGCGAACCATGCAGAACTAGCACTCCTGAAGGAAAGGATATTGCGGAAACATGGCTTAGCCACAGCCTGGGGGATGTTTCCAGAATGAGATTTTCACTTTGCAGCGGAGTGTGCGCTGATACGAAACTTCCTGGCAGATTAAAACTGTGTGCCCGACCGAGACTCGAACTCGGGACGTTTGCCTTTCGCGGGCAAGTGCTCTACCATCTTTTTTTTCTTTTTTTTTAAGGAATCATACCCCCTTTTTTATTTTTTATTTTCTTTTTATTTCCAATGTCAGGCTTACCACCTTCGCTGACATACATTTCGTTGTACTACCGCATAAATAGTGTCTACAATGCCCATATGTTGACAAATAGTGCCTAATTAGGAAATTAAGTAATTATGGAAATGAATAAAACTGAAAATGCCCAAATGAAAGACATGAAGGCATTGCGGATAGTACAAATGTAAAAGGAACATGCTCCTGTAGCAATTAAATGAAATTTGTGTCGGGGGCGACACCTGCTCACGACCCGACGTTCGATAGAGCAAGAGAGCCACCTATCGACTCGTTCTCCAGACGTTGGTGTAAGACTGGGTCGCCTTCTCGAAATTAACTAAGAGTCCGTAAGTGTGATCGATGTCTATCTCGGCTTCTTCGTCTATCTCATCTCTCACCCGTCACACCCCATCTGGCCGGCGGGTCGGTAAATGTAAGTCGCAAGTAATTAGCGAAGTCTTCCCATATTTCTTATGCTGTTGCAGCTTCGTGTGTCCATCCAGGAGAAAATGCCAAAAATCAATTTTGTCCTTTTCCGATTCGTTATACGCGTAGCCCACCACCATTCACCGTACCAATGTCACTGCATTGGTTTTTTGGACCGGAAAATAAGATTCTTGGGGGAACAAAAGTGTTTCTGATGAAATTGTGTGAGGGGCGGAGCGTAACAGGAACGCCAATATCTGTTGTGACAAGTGCCACACTGAAGCCGTCCCACTACATGCTAAACGATGTTCATCAGTGTCCACTGTTGCGCAGCCTAAACATAGTGGAGTGTCTGCCAAATGAATCGCGTGCCGCCGTTGATTCGTTGCGAACTTCCTATTTACCACCACATACCATGTTGAGCGTACCGACGTTGGGAGGTAAACGTTCCGTATAACGCGCCATATCAGTCGCCAGTTCTTGTCTGGGTACTTCTTTTCCGGGGTATTCCTGGGACACCGGCGCAGTAAGAGTTGGTATACATCTCGCGTCGTCGGTAGTCGTATTGTTGGGAAGGAATCTCTGACATAGCTAAAAAAAAAAAAAAAAAAAAAAAAAAAAAACACTTGAAATGTGACAGCTTCGGTGAAATATGGCCCACATTGACGGGGGGCAACATTGAAGTGGGCGCTAGTACATCGGCCAACGCACCCGAGATATTGCGAAATTGACCGCGCCACTGTCGGAAAATCGTACTGACGAATAATGCCCGTGCCTTTTCGTATACGTTCACTAGACCAAGTCCACCGTCTCCAGGTGGTAGCGTAAGCGTTGTGTATTGGATCCTAAACAGGTGTCCCACACTCACGTAGGTTCCGAAAGTTGCTTGTATCCGTGATGCCATTGTGCGCGTTAAAGGCAGGACATGCGCTACGTGAGTGAGTCTCGATGCTAGGTATACGTTAACATAGGTCACCCTCTGAATCATATCCAACGCACTTAATTTCTGTAACAGCACCATTGTCCGCATCAGCTTCAATATGCGTCGGTAGTTATCTGCTGCTGCCCGATGCACATCTGTGTGGAACGTAATACCTAGGCATTTTATGGTCTTAACTAACATGAGCGGGTCTTCCTCCCCCGGTTGTAATCCTCGACCGACATTCATGCAGCGTGATTTTTGTAGATTAAGCACGCTTCCTGCCGCCATCCCGTATCGCTGTATCCATGCCAACGCCGTACGTACTTCTTCGTCTGTCCGTGCCACCAGCATCACATCGTCAGCACAAGCGCGGCAATGAAAGGTTAGCTGTGGCAACGGCACTCCCTCCAACCGTCTTCGGAGACCATATAGACAGGGTTCCAAAGCCATTGCATACAAAAATATCGAAAGGGGGCAACCTTGACGAACTGACCTCGAAATAACAATGTAGTCAGTGCCCCGTCCATTCACCGAGACCTTTGATCACACGCCGTGTAACAGTCGCATCATCACTAGAATGAAGGCCTGTGGGATTCCCAATCGGCCCATCACCGCATGCAAAAAGGTATGATCCACTCTGTCGAACGCATGATCGAAGTCAATTGCGACAAGTGCCCCACGCACTCGGCACGCCGCTGCTAATGCGATGATATCTCGGTAGTCACCGAGCGCCGTATGTACGTTACTCTTACCGCCGAGGCAAGTTTGATCTATGAGGAGTCTATCAGAAATTGAAGACCGCAGGCGAGCCCCAAGGATGCGCACGAAAATCTTATAGTCGCAGTTCAAGAGAGTGAGTGGTCTATAATCTCCTGGCCTTCTGCCACCGCGTGGTTTGGGTATTGGGATGATGATACCCTCCGTGAATTCGGCAGGTATCTCAGTCTGCGGAAACAGGAGTTCGTTGTACATCTGAATCCAGGTCCGTCCCATGAGGTATGCAAAAGCACGGTAAAATTCAATTGGGAAGCCGTCCTGACCCGGGGACTTGTTCGGAGCCCCCCTGACAATTGCATCCGTCAGCTCGTCCTCTGTTATCGCTGTGATGAAAGTCTCTGCATCCAGTGGTGGTCCTCTATCTGGCATTCCCGAGATGAGATCATGTAGTGTCTCGTGGTTCACTTGTACAGGTCCGTATAACTGCCGGAAATATTCAGTAAACACATGCGCAATATCACGCTGGTGCACAACTTGCTGGCCAGTTTCAGAGATTAGTTCCCTGATCAATGTCCTGCGTCGTCGTTGGCGTTCACGTACTACGTGGTGCATGGATGGGGTTTCGGCAGCAACTGTGTCCGCCAATCTCGCTCGGACCATTATACCTTCCATTCTTAGTCTCGTCAGCTGTAATAACTTGGCTTTTATCCTGCGCATGGCCGTGTGCCTTTCCGGAGATGGTTGTTGGGTCATCAGCTCCCTCAGGGCTGTAAAATAAAAATCAGCCGTCGTGCGGTTCCACTGCGATTTGCCCTGCCCGTATCGTATCAACGTTCTCCGTAACGTTGGTTTTGCGCATTTAATCCACCACTGGAGAACCGAGGTGTATGCTCGTTGGCGGCGAACGCAGGTCTCCCAGGCACCCTCTATCATCCGGCGACATTCAGTGTCACGTAAAAGTGCACAATTCATTTTCCAGTGACCCTTACTCCGCCATATCTTCTGACGCGTTAGTGAAATCGTACAGACGTACGGCATATGATCCGTAAAAGCCGCTGGCCAGATTTCGGCATCCAGTATCGCCGTCCGTAGAGCTCGTGTCACATACACTCTATCAAGTCTACTCGCCGAATGTCCCGTTACAAACGTATAACCCGGTCTGTCGCCATTCTGCAGTTCCCAGGTATCCAGAAGCGCCGTTTCGGTAATCAACGCACGCAGTTCCATGCATGGCACATAATGAGGTACTTGGTCCTTTTTGTCGACGACACAATTAAAGTCGCCGCCCATTATATAGTTATCATAGCGTCCAGCGAACAACGGTGCTATCTCTTCGGTGTAAAAGGTCGCCCTTTCTCTGCGTTTTGTGGTGCCAGATGGCGTGTATAAATTGATGAAACGAACGCCGTCGACAGTGATCGCTATGCCACGTGCCGAAGGGAGAGACATGACGTCCTCCAGTCCTATTCCTTCCCTGGTGAGAATCGCCACAGCGCATCCACTTTCATCGTGCACTGAATAATGTGCCTCGTAGCCGTAGAACTCTGGCGGCGATGTGAAACGCACTTCTTGTAGGAGTACAATATCCACGTCCGCAGCGCGTAACATATCTTTCAGCATTTGAATTTTAAGCGGTGTCCGAATGCCATTAATGTTTATCGTGGCAATGCGGTACGCCTGGCGTGTGTTTATCAGTTGTAGGGCGGTGTCATTAAGCGTCTATCTGCTCCCCAGGCGCTGCTCACCACACTAAGTTGTTCAACATTTCCCGACCCCTCCCGGCCTCTGGCCAGGACTATCCTCAATCGTCGCGTTCGTATTTTCATTCTGTTCCCGTTGGTCCATTTCTTGGCCCCAGTCTCCCAGCATATTTCCGGAACTGGTCGAAGGATGGGAGACAACGTCGTCACCGCTCTGATTGGGGACAGTTGTCATCTCCACTTCTGCCTTCCGGTCACCAGAAGGAGAGTTCAAGTTATCGTCGCTGTGTAATTCCTGCATCGTCATCTCGGTATCTGTTGAATCCACTGGTCTCAGGTCGATACTGTCGTTGTCGTCCATTGTCCCCTCGAGACTATGGCTATCGTCAGCAGAAGTCAGTCGACGCTCCTTTCTTCTCTTCGGCGAACGCTGTTTCCGTTGTCTTGCTTTCGCATCGGCTGTTTGGGTTGCGTATCCTCCGTCTTTGTCCTGGCCTATCACGCTCTCGGTGAAAGCACTGGCAGCCACCACGGATGAGCCTGGAGCGGCCGTCAGCTGCATCTCTTGTGTGGTGTCCTGTGTTGGCTGTGGTGGAACCGGTGGTCGGAGTTCCAGTCCGTTGATGTCCATGTTCTCTATAGGGGGCAGCTGCTGGTGCCCATCGGAAATCTCCCTCACTTCGCCTCTCAGGGCTTCCACAAAGGTCAACGGTAAGACAGTCATCTGTTGTGGCGCCTGAACGTCATCTTGTGGAGTTTGCACTAAACGTCGCTGGAGGTATTCCGAGCGGACGTGACCTTCTTTCCCGCACCCCGAGCAAGTGCGAGGTTGCCCATCATAGATTATAATCGCTCGACAACCTCCTATGTACAAATAAGAGGGGACGTGCTTTCGCAGTTCTATCCGTATTTGTCTCATCCCATTTAAAACTGGGTACGTGGTAAAACTCGTCCATTTTTCGGCCACATAGGATAGAACTGTACCGTATGGTCGAAAGGCGTCGGTAACAAGTTCAGACGGGACCTCAAACGGAAGTTCGAAGACTCGTATAGTGCGGATCCCCATTCCTGCGTGATCGACTGTAACCGCACCAACATTCCCCTCGGCATGACAGAAACGATACCCGTTCGGTGATCGTTGTAGAAGTCTTTCGCAAGCAGCCTCGTCAACAAGCTTGACATAGACGACACTGGAAACGATCGATAAATTGATTCCCACGATTTCCTGTGGATCGATTTTTACCTCTTCTCTTAAGAAACGTTCAATCTCGTGTGCCTTTGGTCGTGTGTAGTTGTTTCGCAAAACTGAACTTCAAAGTCGTTTTTCTGTACGAGTGTGCCATCTCGTTCTAGACTCACAACACCGCACACGCGAAGCTGCTCCGGCATAAACAAACAGGCGCGCGCACCACAGCGCGGCCGGCAGGCAACACGGTCCGCACTGTGTCACTGCCGAAGGCAGACTTTCCTACCTTCCAAACTTTACAGAAGCTCTCCTGCGCACCTTGCAGAACTAGCACTCCTGAAAGAAAGGATATTGCAGAGAGTTCGAGTCTCGGTCCGGCGCACAGTTTTAATCTGTCAGGAAGTTTCATATCAGCGCACAATCCGCTGCAGAGTGAAAATCTCATTCTGGAAACATCCCCCAGGCTGTGGCTAAGCCATGTCTCCGCAATATCCTTTCTTTCAGGAGTGCTAGTTCTGCATGGTTCACAGTCTGGCTTTAGCTGCCGCAGCGGTCGCACGCTCCTCAAGTTTGCTCCGTGAATGTTCAGTGTTTACGCCAGTGTTTTCGTGTTTTGTGCTCGTTTATTGACGTTTTGCACGTGAATTAAGCGTTATCAATTGAGCATTTGGTCTTCTTTCGTGTCATCTTTCTACGAAGTGCCGTTGGGATTTCGGCGTTGTCCGAGATTTCTTCGCTACAGAACACCATGGCAAACTCCGTGAGAAAAAACACCGTGATTTTCACCTTCGACAAGTACACCCGTCGAGTACAGCCCTCTGCACTTGAAATACACGACTGGATTACCGAGATAATTGGCCTTCATTCTGAATCTGTTCATACCATGCAGCTGGACTCTGATGAATACTGCATTTTTATAAAGTTTAACGATTCCGTGAGTGTAGATCGCTTTCTGGCAAAATATGGTTATGAAACGGAATTTATACACCGTGATGGTACTAAAAGTACTGTCAAACTCCGGAATTCCGAGTCTGTAATTAGGAATGTTAGGGTTTTGAATATTCCCATAGAAGTAGACAATTCGAAAATTAAAGATGTCCTTTCAAAGTATGGGGTTGTCAGGCAAATAGTCAACGAAAGGTGGGCTTCACATTTCAAGCTGCAGTGCTTTAACGGCATTCGCTCCGTGGAGATGGAAGTGAAAGCAAACATTCCCTCCCACATCTTTGTTGACGGGCACAAGGCGCATGTTATGTACTCAGGGCAAACCCCTACATGTCATGTATGTAACGAGTCTGGTCACCTCCGCCAGGACTGCCCTCGCCGTGTATTTGTGTTAACAAATAACCTTACGCAACGCCGGAAAATAACACTCAACGATTTGTTGCCAGCCAGTAATACAACAGAGCCGGCGGCGGTCGTGGATCCTGTTACTACCTCTGAAAATGTTGCACTTAATGTTAATGACTTTCCATCTTTAAAACCTGCATTAACTGCTGAAATTCCGTCCCGTGACAGCGAGATTCCCACAAAAAAGCGTCCTCTAGAGGAAACTGAAAAAAATGTTGATGAGGACTCTTCCTGTGAAACACCCGTTGCCAGGAGGCCGAAGCCCAGTCCTGAAGATCTGTTGGAAGTGGACAAAGGAGATGGACTGAAGGTCGATGTGGCTCCCACTTCCGCACAAGGACTTACACCGCCACGAACAGATAGTGACGCAGCGGTTAGTGACTTTTCACGGAAATGTGACCCTGAGCCTGAGGTCACGGCTGAAATAACCGCATCAAGTGCACAACCCATACAGTGCGAACCGTACGAGGAAGTACCAAGTAAACAACCTGCTGACTCCGAAGCGCAACGCCGCGCCGAAGGAGGAAATAAACAAGCATCACCGCCTCGACAGCAAGGCAACACAACAGACACCACGCCGGAACCAAAAATTGACGACTCGCAAGCCACGGCCGTTGCCCCATTCAGCCACCGCCGGCGGCTGCGACCGACACCGGGTCTTGCTGTCACGCGTCATCAAGCGAAAGCCACACCAGAGAAGAAAGACATCAAGAAAAAGAATATTAAGTATGAAGTCATCAGGGCCAACACTGACGAGGAGAAAGAGAATGGCCACAGTGACTTATAGCAATACTTTTCTTCTCAAGCTCTTTGTTTAAAAGCAGTGCAAATTTTTCTAGGAAGTTAGTACATGTAATGGGCACACAGCTTGTAAAGATCGTGCCTTGTAGGGAAGCACGTTTGCTGCTATAATCATACCGAACCTCATCCCAAATAGCTTCTTCCGGGATGTCTGTGCTGCAAGCTTATAGCATTACTACTATTAACATTAATAAAATACAGTCACCCTTGAAATTGGCAGCACTAAAAGAATTCTTGTACCAGTCCGGAACAGATATCGCGTTGCTACAAGAAGTCGCGATAACGGAATTTCGGATCCCAGGCTTTTTTGAAATTGTTAATGTTTCTACGGAAGCCAATATGGGTACAGCCATTCTTATAAGGGAAGGCATTCCGGTGACTGAAATCGAACGACTAGAATCAGGAAGAGCCATAGGCATAAAAATTTTCGATGTGACAGTGCTTAACCTTTACGCCCCATCAGGAACTTCCCACAAATTGGATCGTGCGAAGTTTTTTCAAGATGAACTGATTTATTTATTGAGGAAAAATCCGTGTTCTCTTATACTAGGTGGAGATTTTAACTGTGTTTTAAACCAGAAAGATCAACAACCCAACTTCAACTACTCGCCACAGTTAAAAAAGTTAGTAAGTGATCTACACCTTAAGGATGTGTGGGAACTTCAGCACCCGACGTCAGTCGGGTTCACGTATATAACCAGCCACTCCCGCAGCAGACTAGATAGAATTTACGTGTCACCAAATTTGCAAAATTATTTATTAAACGTTGAGACTATTCCCGTGTATTTTAGCGATCACAGTACACTTTTAACTTGCTTAAATCTAAGTGTACAGCCAACCCGTCGATTCAGAGGCCAATGGAACTTAAATATCTCTGTTTTAACTGACGAGGAACTGGAACAGGAAATAAGGTTTGCGTGGACTATGTGCCTCCGCACAGTAGACAAGCACCCAACAGTCATTGACTGGTGGACAAGGAGGGCTAAACCAAGGCTGCGGAAAGTTGTCATGCAGTATAGTGCAGCGAGGCACAGGGAGTTGAGGAATACAATGGAGTTTTATTATAAAGTCTTAAGAGACTTATATCAGCAAGCCCATGATGACGTAATTCGTCTGAATGATATCAAAAAATAAAAGCCAAGTTATTAAGCATTAAACGGCAACAGATGGAGGGACTCAAAATTAAATCGAAAGCCACATCAGTCGTAGCAGATGAAACAGCTTCTCTGTATCACTTGGTGCGGCATGCTAAAAAAAGACGTCTAACTTTAATTGATGAAGTCCAGACGCATACTGGTACGAGGCTCACATGCCAGAAACAAATACTGGACGAAGTCCACAGGTACTATGAAACCTTATATGCCCCTACCACAGTGGAAGATGCAGCTCTCGAGGACTTTCTCACTATTTTAGGTCCACAATTGTCGGAAACAGACAACGCTGACATCCTGTCACCTATTACTAAAGATGAAGTGCATGAGGCAGTGCGTAACTCACCTCTCAACAAATCTCCGGGACTTGATGGCCTTCCTGTGGAGTTTTATGCCCGCTACTGGTCTATAATTGGGGACAAGATCACTTCCATGGCAAATGAGGTCCTGAACGGAAAACCGGTCCCTGCAGAGTTTAAGGAAAGTAAAATAGTACTGATTCCTAAGAGTAAAGGCAAAACCAACTTAAACAATTTTCGGCCTCTTTCGCTACTAAATTCTGATTACAAAATAATTTCGCGTATTATCAACAAAAGACTCTCTGCCTTTTCCAACATAATATTGAGTCATCACCAATCTTGTTCTCCGACCAGAACGATATTCGAAAGTCTATCTGCATACAGAGACGTCATTGCAATTACCTCAGTGACAAGTATAAAATGTGCGTTAATCTTTATAGATTTCAACAAAGCTTTTGACCGCGTTAGTCATAGATACCTCTTTGCGACGCTGTCAGGAATGGCTTTCCACCCCCAGATTGTGAACATGCTAAGGAATATTGCAACAGGTATAAATGCGAAAATAGCAATCAATGGCCAAACATCTAAACCCATACAGATAAGGCGAGGTGTTCCACAGGGCAGTCCCTTATCAATGTTTTTATTTTCCGTATCTTTAGAGCCCTTCCTCCGCACTGTCCACGCAAGATTAACAGGCATAACATTGAGTGGTGAGAAAACTGTCATACGAGCCTATGCTGATGACGTGGACGTTGTAATAAGGAATAAGGAGGAGACAGTTACACTGGAAAGAGAAATCCAAAGGTATTGTCTGGCGTCGGGAGCGACAGCAAATGAAAACAAAAGTCAAATATTGAATCTACGGGGCCTAGATCACCTTCGACTGGCATGGGCAAAACAAGACAACAAACATAAAACTTTGGGAATAACCTTAATGGCATGTCTGATGCGGATGGCTGCTTTTAACTGGACGGAAACTAGGAGGAAAGTTCATGGTGCTGTGATGGAGAACATCCATCGAACTATGGACCTGGTGCAAAGTCAGATTCATCAACTCCTGCGTTTTGTCTAAAGCGTATTTCACTGCGCAGGTATTTCCAATCTCTAAACTAGTAGCGAAAGGGATCATGTCCACTGTTACCAATTATTTATGGCGAGGAGACATATTCAGGGTTGGTGCGACTACGGTTATACTGGATGTCAGAAACGGGGGCCTCGGTTTGGTGGATATTCGCAATAAAGCGTCTGCTCTGTTCCTCAAACGGACTTTCCATATACTCAGAGAACTTCCACAATGTATAACCGCAAAGCTCTTTGAGGCTGTGACACCCCATAGCCTGCAAGCACCGATTGATGTGCGAAGGATTATTGCCCGTCTGCAGTATGTGAGGAACTTCTTCCTCGAAGCAAGTTATCTTAGTGACGAATTCAGAAGCAACACACGTGTCACAGCGCGCGGCATCATACTTGAAAGGAAGTTAAATGAGGGTAGAAACAAAATTGAAACGAAATTCCCAAATTGTGACTGGAAAGCTGTATGGCGGAACATCAACTACGCCGGGCTATCTACAGACGCTATTTCCGCATGGTACAAAACAGTTAATAATGTCATCAGCACCAACGAGAGACTATATGGGATAGGTTTAAACCAGACACACCTTTATGGAAAATGCAGTCTGGTGTATACACTCAGCCACAGATTCACCTGTGGTGGCAATGTGCAGTGTGCATAACTGGAATTGGATCAGGCAACAAATCGCCTTTCTCCCCAGATCCTCTACGCAATACATAACGCCATCGCTCCTCCTGAGACCGGACATGACATACTTTCCGAAATTAAAAACCAACGCCATTAGCTGGTTACTGGGAAAATACACTTCTGGAAATGGAAAAAAGAACACATTGACACCGGTGTGTCAGACCCACTATACGTGCTCCGGACACTGCGAGAGGGCTGTACAAGCAATGATCACACGCACGGCACAGCGGACACACCAGGAACCGCGGTGTTGGCCGTCGAATGGCGCTAGCTGCGCAGCATTTGTGCACCGCCGCCGTCAGTGTCAGCCAGTTTGCCATGGCATACGGAGCTCCATCGCAGTCTTTAACACTGGTAGCATGCCGCGACAGCGTGGACGTGAACCGTATGTGCAGTTGACGGACTTTGAGCGAGGGCGTATAGTGGGCATGCGGGAGGCCGGGTGGACGTGCCGCCGAATTGCTCAACACGTGGGGCGTGAGGTCTCCACAGTACATCGATGTTGTCGCCAGTGGTCGGCGGAAGGTGCACGTGCCCGTCGACCTGGGACCGGACCGCAGCGACGCACGGATGCACGCCAAGACCGTAGGATCCTACGCAGTGCCGTAGGGGACCGCACCGCCACTTCCCAGCAAATTAGGGACACTGTTGCTCCTGGGGTATCGGCGAGGACCATTCGCAACAGTCTCCATGAAGCTGGGCTACGGTCCCGCACACCGTTAGGCCGTCTTCCGCTCACGCCCCAACATCGTGCAGCCCGCCTCCAGTGGTGTCGCGACAGGCGTGAATGGAGGGACGAATGGAGACGTGTCGTCTTCAGCGATGAGAGTCGCTTCTGCCTTGGTGCCAATGATGGTCGTATGCGTGTTTGGCGCCGTGCAGGTGAGCGCCACAATCAGGACTGCATACGACCGAGGCACACAGGGCCAACACCCGGCATCATGGTGTGGGGAGCGATCTCCTACACTGGCCGTACACCACTGGTGATCGTCGAGGGGACATTGAATAGTGCACGGTACATCCACACCGTCATCGAACCCATCGTTCTACCATTCCTAGACCGGCAAGGGGACTTGCTGTTCCAACAGGACAATGCACGTCCGCATGTATCCCGTGCCACCCAACGTGCTCTAGAATTTGTAAGTCAACTACCCTGGCCAGCAAGATCTCCGGTTCTGCCCCCCATTGAGCATGTTTGGGACTGGATGAAGCGTCGTCTCACGCAGTCTGCACGTCCAGCACGAACGCTGGTCCAACTGAGACGCCAGGTGGAAATGGCATGGCAAGCCGTTCCACAGGACTACATCCAGCATCTCTACGATCGTCTCCATGGGAGAATAGCAGCCTGCATTGCTACGAAAGGTGGATATACACTGTACTAGTGTCGACATTGTGCATGCTCTGTTGCCTGTGTCTATGTGCCTGTGGTTCTGTCAGTGTGATCATGTGATGTATCTGACCCCAGGAATGTGTCAATAACGTTTCCCCTTCCTGGGACAATGAATTCACGGTGTTCTTATTTCAATTTCCAGGAGTGTATGTTAGTTATGTCATCCACACACTTGGGTCGGACAACGAGATAGAATTCCGCGTTTGTATGAAGTGTGAATATGCAAAAATCAGCACGTATCGCAACCAAAAGAAGCACTATGGCAACATGCTGAAGATCATTTTTGAAAGAATGGGTGTTGGTTAAATATGTGAAACCACTACAACACCTTGAACGAGTACGAACAGAAGAAAAATAAAAGTCACTTGTTTCCTAAAAAAAAAAAAAGTCCCGAGTTCGAGTCTCGGTCGGGCACACAGTTTTAATCTGCCAGGAAGTTTCATATCAGCGCACACTCCGCTGCAGAGTGAAAATCTCATTCAGGTTTCTTTATGTTCAATGTCACTTTATTACTTACTGACCAATCATAAACTTCCTTGAGAGTTTCATTTGATTTCTCGGCAAGAAGTTGTCTTGTTTTCTCAGTGACTATAATATTGATGTCATCAGCGAAGAGGATTTTTTCACCATGAGTAACACTACTGGGAAAGTCATTGACGTATATCAGGAACAGTATTGGTCCCAATATGCTACCTTGCGAAACCCCTATATTAATGTATTTTGGTTCTGATAAGTGTTTTACTAAATGTTTAGATCTATTTGAGGTGTGTGCTATCTCTACTCTTTGTACCCTTCTGTTAGTTATGATCGAAACCAGTCGCTAGCTACCCCTCTTATTCCTAATTATTCTAATTTATTTAATAGAATCTTGTGGTCGACTGTATCAAACGCCTTAGAAAGGTCCAAAAATATGCCTGTGACACACTCATCTTTATCAAGAGCATCAAGTACAAATTTTGTGAATTCTACTATGGCTGACTCCGTATTTTTGCCACTTTGGAAATCAAACTGTGATTCGCTTAAATGATTGTATTTATTCAGGTGCTTCATTAATCTGTCCGTGCGGTTCTAGGCGCTACAGTCTGGAGCCGAGCGACCGCTACGGTCGCAGGTTCGAATCCTGCCTCGGACATGGATGTGTGTGATGTCCTTAGGTTAGTTAGGTTAATTAGTTCTAAGTTCTAGGCGACTGATAATCTCAGAAGCTAAGTCGCATAGTGCTCAGAGCCATTTGAACCATTAATCTGTCTTTCATAATTGCTTCTATTATTTTTGAGAATGCTGACAGCAGAGAAATGGGCCGGTAATTTTCTATGTCTTTTGCATTGTCTTTCTTAAGCAAAGGTACAACTCTTGCCTGTTTTAACTGCTCTGGAAATGTCCCTGATGTGAAGGATTCATTTATTATATTTGTTAAGGGGCCTTGTATAAGCCCTATGCATTGTTTCAGTACACACACTGGTACTTCATCTAAGCCTACTGACTTTCTATTTTTTAGTTTCTGAATTGTTTTACGTTCTAATCTGTTACCGGAAAAATTACCCACGGATTATCTGTAAATAGAATGCTCGGTCAATATTCTACAAATTGTTCACCTCGAACTATCACTTGTAGGTGACGATTTGTACAATACGTCACGCGGTTTTATGTTCACATTTCACACAAAAAATCCTAAATTTGCGCTTTCGCCTTTATCGTCCGTCCGTTAACACTTTAGGATACTCCGCGATCTTTTTAAGACCAAATCGCTCAAAATTAAAGCATCTTTTCAGAGCTCAGTGGTAACGCGTCCGATCAACACGATGTCTGAGACTCGAATGTCTTTCAGACTCCAGAAATCAATCCTCTAGCCCACAAAACGCAGATGAATTTTCTCTCTTCTGATTGGCTGAGATCCATCACAACCATCAGCTAGTAGATCTAAACGTCAGCATCCCGCGTATTTTATCTTGCATCAGTCATATTATGAACTTCGCTTTAGAACATTTTATTAAATAAACAATTTCATAAATCCCTTAAATAGCAGAATAATCCCTTCTTTATGTTGTTGTTGTTGTTGTGGTCTTCAGTCCTGAGACTGGTTTGATGCAGCTCTGCATGCTACTCTATCCTGTGCAAGCTTCTTCATCTCCCAGTACCTACTGCAACCTACATCCTTCTGAATCTGCTTAGTGTATTCATCTCTTGGTCTCCCCCTACGATTTTTACCCTCCACGCTGCCCTCCAATACTAAATTGGTGATCCCTTGATGCCTCAGAACTTGTCCTACCAACCGATCCCTTCTTCTGGTCAAGTTGTGCCACAAACTTCTCTTCTCCCCAATCCTATTCAATACTTCCTCATTAGTTATGTGATCTACCCATCTAATCTTCAGCATTCTTCTGTAGCACCACATTTCGAAAGCTTCTATTCTCTTCTTGTCCAAACTATTTACCGTCCATATTTCACTTCCATACATGGCTACACTCCATACAAATACTTTCAGAAATGACTTCCTGACACTTAAATCTATACTCGATGTTAACAAATTTCTCTTCTTCAGAAACGCTTTCCTTGCCATTGCCAGTCTACATTTTATATCCTCTCTACTTCGACCATCATCAGTTATTTTGCTCCCCAAATAGCAAACCTCCTTTACTACTTTAAGTGTCTCATTTCCTAATCTAATTCCCTCAGCATCACCTGACTTAATTCGACTACATTCCATTATCCTCGTTTTGCTTTTGTTGATGTTCATCTTATATCCTCCCTTCAAGATACCATCCATTCCGTTCAACTGCTCTTCCAAGTCCTTTGCTGTCTCTGACAGAATTACAATGTCATCGACAAACCTCAAAGTTTTTATTTCTTCTCCATGGATTTTAATACCTACTCCGAAATTTTCTTTTGTTTCCTTTACTGCTTGCTCAATATACAGATTGAATAACATTGGGGAGAGGCTACAACCCTGTCTTACTCCCTTCTCCACCGCTGCTTCACTTTCATGTCCCTCGACTCTTATAACAGACATCTGGTTTCTGTACAAATTGTAAATAGCCTTTCGCTCCCTGTATTTTACCCCTGCCACCTTTAGAATTTGAAAGAGAGTATTCCAGTCAACATTGTCAAAAGCTTTCTCTAAGTCTACAAATCCTAGAAACGTAGGTTTGCCTTTCCTTAATCTTTCTTTTAAGATAAGTCGTAAGGTCAGTATTGCCTCACGTGTTCCAGTATTTCTACGGAATCCAAACTGATCTTCCCCGAGATTGGCTTCTACTAGTTTTTCCATTCATCTGTAAAGAATTCGTGTTAGTATTTTGCAGCTGTGGCTTATTAAACTGATTGTTCGGTAATTCTCACATCTGTCATCACCTGCTTTCTTTGGGATTGGAATTATTATATTCTTCTTGAAGTCTGAGGGTATTTCACCTGTCTCATACATCTTGCTCACCAGATGGTAGAGTTTTGTCAGGACTGGCTCTCCCAAGGCCGTCAGTAGTTCCAATGGTATGTTGTCTACTCCGGGGGCCTTGTTTCGACTCAGGTCTTTCAGTCCTCTGTCAAACTCTTCACGCAGTATCGTATCTCCCATTTCATCTTCATCTACATTCTCTTCCATTTCCGTAATATTGTCCTCAAGTACATCGCCCTTGTATAGACCCTCTGTATACTCCTTCTACCTTTCTGCTTTCCCTTCTTTGCTTAGAACTGGGTTTCCATCTGTGCTCTTGATGTTCATACAAGTGGTTCTCTTATCTCCAAAGGTCTCTTTAATTTTCCTGTAGGCAGTATCTATCTTACCCCTAGTGAGATAAGCCTCTACATCCTTACATTTGTCCTCTAGCCATCCCTGCTTAGCCATTTTGCACTTCCTGTCGATCTCATTTTTGAGACGTTTGTATTCCTTTTTGCCTGCTTCATTTACTGCATTTTTATATTTTCTCCTTTCATCAATTAAATTCAATATTTCTTCTGTTACCCAAGGATTTCTACTAGCCCTCGTCTTTTTACCTACTTGATCGTCTGCTGCCTTCACTACTTCATCTCTCAAAGCTACCCATTCCTCTTCTACTGTATTTCTTTCCCCCATTCCTGTCAATTGTTCCCTTATGCTCTCCCTGAAACTCTGTGCAACCTCTGGTTCTTTCAGTTTATCCAGGTCCCATCTCCTTAAATTCCCACCTTTTTGCAGTTTCTTCAGTTTTAATCTACAGGTCATAACCAATAGATTGTGGTCAGAGTCCACATCTGCCCCTGGAAATGTCTTACAATTTAAAACCTGGTTCCTAAATCTCTGTCTTACCATTATATAATCTATCTGATACCTTTTAGTATCTCCAGGGTTCTTCCATGTATACAACCTTCTATCATGATTCTTAAACCAAGTGTTAGCTATGATTAAGTTGTGCTCTGTGCAGAATTCTACCAGGCGGCTTCCTCTTTCATTTCTTAGCCCCAATCCATATTCACCTACTATGTTTCCTTCTCTCCCTTTTCCTACACTCGCATTCCAGTCACCCATGACTATTAAATTTTCGTCTCCCTTCACAATCTGAATAATTTCTTTTATTTCATCATACATTTCTTCAATTTCGTCATCTGCAGAGCTAGTTGGCATATAAACTTGTACTACTGTAGTAGGTGTGTGCTTCGTATCTATCTTGGCCACAATAATGCGTTCATTATGCTGTTTGTAGTAGCTTACCCGCATTCCTATTTTCCTATTCATTATTAAACCTACTCCTGCATTACCCCTATTTGACTTTGTGTTTATAACCCGGTAGTCACCTGACCAGAAGTCTTCTTCCTCCTGCCACCGAACTTCACTAATTCCCACTATATCTAACTTTAATCTATCCATTTCCGTTTTTAAATTTTCTAACCTACCTGCCCGATTAAGGGATCTGACATTCCACGCTCCGATCCGTAGAACGCCAGTTTTCTTTCTCCTGATAACGACATCCTCTTGAGTAGTCCCCGCCCGGAGATCCGAATGGGGGACTATTTTACCTCCGGAATATTTTACCCAAGAGGACGCCATCATCATTTAACCATACAGTAAAGCTGCATGCCCTCGGGAAAAATTACGGCCGTAGTTTCCCCTTGCTTTCAGCCGTTCGCAGTACCAGCACAGCAAGGCCGTTTTGGTTACTGTTACAAGGCCAGATCAGTCAATCATCCAGACTGTTGCCCTTGCAACTACTGAAAAGGCTGCTGCCCCTCTTCAGGAACCACACGTTTGTCTGGCCTCTCAACAGATACCCCTCCGTTGTGGTTGTACCTACGGTACGGCTATCTGTATCGCTGAGGCACGCAAGCCTCCCCACCAACGGCAAGGTCCATGGCTCATGGACCTTGCCCAGAAAAATGGTTCAAATGGCAATGAGCACTATGGGACTTAACATCTTAGGTCATCAGTCCCATAGAACTTACAACTACTTAAACCTAACTAACCTAAGGACATCACACACATCCATGCCCGAGGCAGGTTTCGAACCTGCGACCGTAGCAGTCCCGCGGTTCCAGACTGCAGCGACTAGAACCGCACGGCCACCGCGGCCGGCTATGTAACCCAACTTTTGGAGTAAGTTTCTCGTTTCCCTGTACCATAAACGGTTGAATTACATGTTACAATCTTCCCCTATATAATTATATGTCACATAGCCTATTCACATAGCCTATTCACATAGCCTATTCACATAGCCTATTCATATACTCAAAGGCAATGTATTCACGGTTGCGAATATGGACAACCATCAGGTGTATAGTGGAATGACAAAAATGAAAATTTTTACAGGCTGTCACTCGAACCTAGGTTTCCCGCTTACAGTGGGTGGGCGCCTTATCATCTTGATATTCCTCCATGACTGACATAAGGACCCAAACTTCCATATGTCGTCAACCATGTGTCTGCAGCATGTACTCCTACATGTTGTTGTTGTTGTGGTCTTCAGTCCTGAGACTGGTTTGATGCAGCTCTGCATGCTACTCTATCCAGTGCAAGCTTCTTCATCTCCTAGTACTTACTGCAACCTACATCCTTCTGAATCTGCTTAGTGTATTCATCTCTTGGTCTCCCTCTACGATTTTTACCCTCCACGCTGCCCTCCAATACTAAATTGGTGATCCCTTGATGCCTCAGAACATGTCCTACCAACCGATCCCTTCTTCTGGTCAAGTTGTGCCACAAACTTCTCTTCTCCCCAATCCTATTCAATACTTCCTCATTAGTTATGTGATCTACCCATCTAATCTTCAGCATTCTTCTGTAGCACCACATTTCGAAAGCTTCTATTCTCTTCTTGTCCAAACTATTTACCGTCCATGTTTCAGATCCATACATGGCTACACTCCATACAAATACTTTCAGAAATGACTTCCTGACACTTAAATCTATACTCGATGTTAACAAATTTCTCTTCTTCAGAAACGCTTTCCTTGCCATTGCCAGTCTACATTTTATATCCTCTCTACTTCGACCATCATCAGTTATTTTGCTCCCCAAATAGCAAAACTCCTTTACTACTTTAAGTGTCTCATTTCCTAATCTAATTCCCTCAGCATCACCCGACTTAATTCGACTACATTCCATTATCCTCGTTTTGCTTTTGTTGATGTTCATCTTATATCCTCCTTTCAAGACACTGTCCATTCCATTCAACTCCTACATACATTAAGTATATTTCGGTACAGGGGGTCATTTTACTTGAAAGGCGCTTTCCCGGTGTTGATAGATAAATACGATATTGCAGTCCCTGTGTTATTCCGAATTACGATGCAATGTTCCTTCGGACATTTCGGAATAACACAGGCACTGCAGTATCGTATAATATGCTCAGTTAATACAAAGGCAAATATTCATATGTCACATACTTTACATTATCCCTTCATTCGCTTTGATAACTAAATACACGAAATTGTCAGTATTCAACAGAAAACATAAGATTAGCAGAAGGTAAAATTATTCACGGAAACTAAAATGTTTCACAGACAACTGTTTTCCCTTGTCACTGAAAACCTAAAAAGAATTAGATACAGATATATGTAGATACAAAATTTTGTTCCATTTGCTATGTGGCAAACGTTGCATTCAATTTTAAAATCGTCTGATTACTATTTCGTTGCCTGTATGATAGGAACCACAACTACTAGCCCATAGCTGCCTGATGTGATCTGTCACGGGAGAGCCTGTATGAGGTTACTAGCGGTCGTAAAATTATACAAGAGCGATGTGTGGTGCAACGCTACAAGCATGTTTCATATTTCCTATCACAGCCTTGACGTTGTACTGGGGATTTAACAAGTATTAAGGAACCCATGCCCGAAAATGTACGGTTTGGATGTAAAATACACTACTGACCATTAAAATTGCTACACCAAGAAGAAATGCAGATGATAAACGGGTATTCATTGAACAAATATATTATTCTAGAACTGACATGTGATTACATTTTCACGCAATTTGGGTGCATAGATCCTGAGAAATCAGTACCCAGAACAACCACCTCTGGCCGTAATAACGGCTTTGATACGCCTGGGCATTGAGTGAAACAGAGCTTGAATGGCGTGTACAGGTACAGCTGCCCACGCAGGTTCAACATGATACCACAGTTCATCAAGAGTGGTGCCTGGCGTATTGTGACGAGCCAGTTGCTCGGCCACCATTGACCGGACGTTTTCAATTGGTGAGAGATCTGGAGAATGTGCTGGCCAGGGCAGCAGTCGAACATTTTCTGTATCCAGAAAGGCCCGTACAGGACCTGCAACATGCCGTCGTGCGTTATTCTGCTGAAATGTAGGGTTTCGCAGGGATCGAATGAAGGGTAGAGCCACGGGTCGTATCACATCTGAAATGTAACGTCCACTGTTCAAGTTGCCGTCAATGCGAACAACAGGTGACCGAGACGTGTAACCAATATCACCCCATACCATCGCGCCGGGTGATACGCCAGTATTGCGATGACGAATAAACGCTTCCAATGTGCGTTCACAGCGATGTCGCCAAACACGGATGCAACCATCGTGATGATGTAAACAGATCCTGGATTCATCCGCAAAAATGAAGTTTTGCCGTTCGTGCACCCAGGTTCGTTGTTGAGTACACCATCGCAGGCGCTCCTGACTGTGATGCAGCGTCAAGAGTAGCCGCAGCCATGGCCTCCGAACTGATAGCCCATGCTGCTGCAAACGTCTTCGAACTGTTCGTGCAGATGGTTGTCGTCTTGCAAACGTCCCTATCTGTTGACTCAGGGATCGAGACGTGGCTGCACGATCCGTTACAGCCATGCGGATAAGATGCCTGTCATCTCGACTGCTAGTGATACGAGGCCGTTGGTATCCAGCACGGCGTTCCGTATTACCCTCGTGAACCCAGCGATTCCATATTCTGCGAACAGTCATTGGATCTTGACCAACGCGAGCAGCAATGTCGCGATACGATAAACCGCAATCGCGATAGGCTACAATCTGACCTTTACCAAAGTCGGAAACGTGATGGTACGCATTTCTCCTCCTTACACGAGGCACCACAACAACGTTTCACCAGGCAACGCCGGTCAACTGCTGTTATGTATTAGAAATCGGTTGGAAACTTTCCTCATGTCAGTACGTTGTAGGTGTCGCCACCGGCACCAACCTAGTGTGTATGCTCTGAAAAGCTAATCATTTGCATATCACAGCATCCTCTTCCTGTCGGTTAAATTTCGCGTCTGTAGCACGTCATATTCGTGGTGTAGCAATTTTAATGGCCATTAGTGTACGTCTGAAGGTAGGATCACTTTCAAATCCCCCACTTCACGGTGAAGAGGATGATGATAATGGCTGGTGGTACAATGCAGAGTCATCAGCAATCTCCCCCTTCACGGAATGCTCACAGCCCTGTGTGCTCTATAGGAGCCCATACTCAGGGGAATATTCCGTTTTCTCGGCATCAGGCTCTCTTCTACGTGACGGTGGGTGCTCTTCAATGTCGAGACTGCGGCTCGCGCTTGGAGCACCGCAGTCAACTCTCCTAGTTACGAAGTACCACTTCCTCGCAGCTGTTACTATAATCGGACGAAAATGGCATGTGATATCATACGAGGGTCGTTCAGTAAGTAATGCCCCATATTTAAAAAAAAAGTCCATTAATATACATAGACAAACGTCCTTGTTGATGCTTCACATTTGATGTTTATTCTGTGCGCCGGTGAAGTTTCGAGACGTTCTGGCAGATGACGGAGCAATAGTACAGCGTCAAAATGGCGTCTACATACGACTCACGTTACAAGCTTTTACTGAATTCTTGTGTGCAGAAAAATGAACTGCGGAAAACATCCATAAATGTTTGTGTGCAGTGTATGGCGATGGTGCAGTTGATAGGAGTACAGTTGGGCGATGGGTAAATGAAGTTACAGCCTCAGGAAATGCAGCCACGCTCGGGACGTCCTGTCAGAGTCACTGCTCCAGACATGCTGAATCGTGCGGATGCCATTATTCGTGCATGGCGGCGCACCACAACTCGACAATTGGCTCTACAATTGTCGGTCAGCATTGGAAGTGCCTCGGCAATGATCGAGACTCTCGGATATTCGAAGAGGTACTCGTGATGGGTTCCACGAATGCTCACAGCGGACTACAAGATTCAAAGGAAGGCCATTTCATCTAAGTTGTTGGAGCTTAAAGATTCTATACGGGGAACACACTTTGAAGATGACGAGCGTGTCAGTCATGCAGTGAAAACATGGCTACGCCTACATAATAAGAGGTTTTACCAGCAGGTAATACATGCTCTTCAACAACGTTGGCGTACGGCCATAGAACGTGATGAAGACTACGTATAAAAATAGGATATGGACAAGACATTTTGATGTATATTGTCACCAAATTCTGACTCTTAACAATAAATATGTTCTAAGAAAAATAAGTGGGGCATTACCTATTGAACGACCCTCGTAATTACAACAGGAACGAGGGCGCCCTGTTCTTAGTTAGTAGTAAGTAATCTGATAAAATTAGTTTTGCACAACCAGAATATTTGCGAATGTGCATGCGATTAGATTCATGGGAGAAGAAATGAAAAAGCAAGCTTTATGAAACTAAAAAATAACTTTATTGCGGAATAAAAAGATACCAAAAATCAAAATTTTTGCAGTATGTTCAAAAATACAAATTTCTTCAGGTATCTGCTGATAGATAAATTTCGATACTGTGTTGGTCCACTCTGTGCAGTTCACCAAGTTTGGTTCCTCCATGGCGTGCCGTCCACAAAATGTCGAGATGTTGGTGCTCACAGTTGCCACCCTCTTCGGCAGCTGTTCTCCTGAAGTCATCTAGTGTATGCGTGTGTGTGTGTGTGTGTGTGTGTGTGTGTGTGTGTGTGTGTGTGTGCGTGTGTTTGTGTGTGAGTGAGTGAGCGAGAGAGAGAGAGAGAGAGAGAGAGAGAGAGAGAGAGAGAGAGAGAGGAGGATTCCTGCGACGATACACTGAACATTTCTGTCGGTCCCAAGCATGCCTAGTGGGTTCATTTGTTTCCTGTTTTTTTGGAAGAAGGAGTTCGCGAGATGGGAGCAGTGTACTCGTGAATTATCGTCTTGAAAAAACGAAACCATTGCCGAAATGTTGACTGTGCGGCTTGGCAATAGGTTGAAGGATCCTGCTCTGATATTGCACAGCCATCAAACAACCCTTGATAGTGATGATAACAGGCCAGTACATGAAAGACCCACATCTCACGAACCGATGTTACTGCTTGCTGGGCACATGCGTTGGTTCCTGAGCGACTCCACACTCCTCTACAATGGTTATTTATTTATTTTATTTATTTACTTGCTTATTTAGCCTGACCAGATTATGTCCTTAAGGTCCTGTCTTACATCTGACCAGGAACAACACACAGATATATTACCAAAACATTCATGAAAATGATAACAATCTTAGAGATGATTATAACCATAATAATAGTAATAATAATAGTAGTAGTAGTAGTTCACAATAATGAAAGAAAGGATAAATGGCAATAATAACAGTAATAATAAAACAAAGTGCATTAAAAATAATACAGGCTAGTTTAGAACAACTTGAATCATGTTTAGTAATGACAGAAAAAGAAAGGATGAAGAACAAGAAAATTGGAATGACAGTAATATTGGCTGTTAGGAGAGGACTTGATTTAAGTAAATAACTCTGTAAGCGAGGAGAAGGGAAACGTTGTAGGGGGAGGGGGGATTGAAGAGTGTGGGCTGCAGACCAGTATGTGGGAGAGATAGCTATTGCGAAAGAAGGTGAGTCATTAGCTGCTTTTTGAAGCCTGGAAGTGATTTAATTTCTCTGATATTTTGAGGAAGATTGTTCCAAAGTCGGGTTCCGGATACAGAAAATGATTTAGAAAACGTGACGGTATTGTGTGGTGGTACTGAGAGGATCTTACTTTGAGATCAAGTATTTCTGCTGTGCTGTTCAGATAGTAATGCAATGGCTGAGGATAAATAAGAGGGAGTCTGATGAGTGAAAAGACGATGGAGTAAACATAAAGTATGGTAGTCCCTACGTTTATCAGCACGTAGCCACGATAATTGTTCATAGGCTGGAGTGATATTATCGTAATAACGAACGTCACAAATATATCGGACGCAAGCATTCATCGCCACTTCAAGCCTGCGAGAGTTTTCGTACGAAAGTCCTTGAAGAATAGCATCGCCATAGTCGAGAATAGGCAGTGTTAGAGAGTCTACGAGCTTCTTCTTAAGCTCGAATGGAAATACTTTTTTATATTTCTGTATACAATGAAGGGATGTAGAAACTTTCTTGCAGACTGCAGTAGTGTTTTCAGTCCAGTCTAAGTGGTGGTCCAGGACTATCCCCAAGTTCTTTGCAGAAGGAGAAAAGGTTATTTCGGTGACATTTACAATCAAGCATGGAAGAGATTCTCTGTGCTGTGTTGTAATAAGTCTTTTGTGTATCAGGTGTTCGACAAATCCTACTTTAGTTGGTGAGGAGCACCGAACGCTATCCATTGCAGGTGTTCTCTTGCCAAAAGCCTTGGCATACCATGGTGTTGGAGGCCAAATTTATCAGGAGGTGACGGTTGGATACTGTGTGGGTCGATACAATCCTCCTTGTTTCCTCCAAAACGGCTTCGTGCTTATCTTTTGTATTCTTCTGCAGGAACCTGCCAGCAATAATTTGCATGTAACGCTCGACTTCAATTTTTTGTGCCTGTCGGTAACGGTTGAACGCTCATGTTACACTGACTGACAGAAGAGAATGATGATGCACACAGAAGGGGAGGAAGAAACGAAGTGAATCTTCACGTGTTGAGGTGGTATGTGATGTTATTTCGGTAATTACTTACTCAAACAAAATTTACAAAATAACTTGGCAGTGTGAGACCACTTATCAGAGTGACATTGATTGCATGTACTGATCCGGTTGTGAAGGATGTCTGGAAGCCATTTTATCCACTCCTGAGGCGAGCTGACCCACGACTGTTGTAACTGGTTCTTGACATCCTAGATACTAACGCTGGAACTGAGTTGACGTTTGAGCTGGGCTCACACATGTTCTATCAGGGTCATAACTGGGTATTTTGCTGGCCAATGGTGTACCTCAACATAACGGAGCAGTTCATTGAGATAGGTAGCATGTGTAGATGAGCATTGGTTTGTTAAAAAATGGCACAACGATACTGTCTCAGTTATACGTGACGTAGTGTTGTGTTGTCAGATTTCTCAGAATCGCTACCAGCCGTGACCTGAAGCCATACACTCCGGCTTCCTACACCATGACACCAGAAATAATACCGCTTCGCCTCTACCAAATTTTGGAAGAATGAGACCTCACCCCAGATGGATGCCATATTCGTAGACGGTGCTCATCTGGGGTGGTACAGAACCAAAACTCATCGCTGACCACAATGGGACGCCATTCGTCAAAAGTCCATGCTCCCTGGTCACGATACCATTCCAAACACAGCCGTTTGTGTTGTGGTGTTAGTGGCAGCCTAACTGTGCGACGGTAATTCCCTAGTCCGGCTGCTGTTGCCCGACCAGTGGTGCTTGATGGCACAAAACGTTGCAGGGAGGCCATTGCTTGTTCTCGTTTGGCGGGCACAGGTGTAGTGTGTTTGCAACGAGCATGGTGCAGAATATGGCTATCTTGCCTTTCGGTGGTCAGACGTCGTCGACTGGAACGTTGATTCGAGTATGGCTGCCGTCACCTTCGCATGTAGTCCAACATCGGACCACCGTCACATCTGAATGCCACGCAGATCTGGATACTGCACGACTCGACCAACCGACCAAATAGAGAGCCACAATGAGGCCCCTTTAAAATTACCGTCAGGTGCTGATAAGCCTGTCTCACACAAGTATGGGGCACTTCTGTGTCGTTCAATGACCACTCAACACGTGACGTCGTTGACGCCCCTTCACGCCCCTTACATACCCTACCAACAACAAACACGAACAACACTAATACACTTTGGTATCACAGACAATTTCAGCTCTAATCATTTGAAAACCTGCCAGTGGTGTCTACGTGTAACTACAGTTACACTGCTATGCGACAATGTCTTCTGGGTGCTTCATTTTCTTTGCCAGTCAGCGTTTATCGCTTTGGTGGTTGACAGTTGACTATAGCTAAAAAACTACCGTAGGCTACTGTAGACCATGATAAGTAAGCGTGGACTACGGTTGTTTTCCTAGTGGCTTTGGTCAGTTAAGGTCACTTGCATTACCTGTACATTATGTGTGTAGCGTACCTACTGAGCATACACTACACTCCTGGAAATTGAAATAAGAACACCGTGAATTCATTGTCCCAGGAAGGGGAAACTTTATTGACACATTCCTGGGGTCAGATACATCACATGATCACACTGACAGAACCACAGGCACATAGACACAGGCAACAGAGCATGCACAATGTCGGCACTAGTACAGTGTATATCCACCTTTCGCAGCAATGCAGGCTGCTATTCTCCCATGGAGACGATCGTAGAGATGCTGGATGTAGTCCTGTGGAACGGCTTGCCATGCCATTTCCACCTGGCGCCTCAGTTGGACCAGCGTTCGTGCTGGACGTGCAGACCGCGTGAGACGACGCTTCATCCAGTCCCAAACATGCTCAATGGGGGACAGATCCGGAGATCTTGCTGGCCAGGGTAGTTGACTTACACCTTCTAGAGCACGTTGGGTGGCACGGGATACATGCGGACGTGCATTGTCCTGTTGGAACAGCAAGTTCCCTTGCCGGTCTAGGAATGGTAGAACGATGGGTTCGATGACGGTTTGGATGTACCGTGCACTATTCAGTGTCCCCTCGACGATCACCAGTGGTGTACGGCCAGTGTAGGAGATCGCTCCCCACACCATGATGCCGGGTGTTGGCCCTGTGTGCCTCGGTCGTATGCAGTCCTGACTGTGGCGCTCACCTGCACGGCGCCAAACACGCATACGACCATCATTGGCACCAAGGCAGAAGCGACTCTCATCGCTGAAGACGACCCGTCTCCATTCGTCCCTCCATTCACGCCTGTCGCGACACCACTGGAGGCGGGCTGCACGATGTTGGGGCGTGAGCGGAAGACGGCCTAACGGTGTGCGGGACCGTAGCCCAGCTTCATGGAGACGGTTGCGAATGGTCCTCGCCGATACCCCAGGAGCAACAGTGTCCCTAATTTGCTGGGAAGTGGCGGTGCGGTCCCCTACGGCACTGCGTAGGATCCTACGGTCTTGGCGTGCATCCGTGCGTCGCTGCGGTCCGGTCCCAGGTCGACGGGCACGTGCACCTTCCGCCGACCACTGGCGACAACATCGATGTACTGTGGAGACCTCACGCCCCACGTGTTGAGCAATTCGGCGGTACGTCCACCCGGCCTCCCGCATGCCCACTATACGCCCTCGCTCAAAGTCCGTCAACTGCACATACGGTTCACGTCCACGCTGTCGCGGCATGCTACCAGTGTTAAAGACTGCGATGGAGCTCCGTATGCCACGGCAAACTGGCTGACACTGACGGCGGCGGTGCACAAATGCTGCGCAGCTAGCGCCATTCGACGGCCAACACCGCGGTTCCTGGTGTGTCCGCTGTGCCGTGCGTGTGATCATTGCTTGTACAGCCCTCTCGCAGTGTCCGGAGCAAGTATGGTGGGTCTGACACACCGGTGTCAATGTGTTCTTTTTTCCATTTCCTGGAGTGTACATACATCGACGTGATTACTCTACTGTTCACAATAAAGAGCCTGGCAGAGGTTTCAACGAACCACCTTCAAGCTGTCTCTCTCCCGTTCCACTCTCGAACAGTGCGTGGGAAAAACGAGTATTTAAATTTTTCTGTGCGAACCCTGATTTCTCTTATTTTATCGTGATGATCATTTGTTCCTATGTAGGTGGGTGCCAACAGAATGTTTTCGCATTCGGAGGAGAAAACTGGTGAGTGAAATTTCATCAGATCCCGTCGCAACGAAAAACGCCTTTGTTTTAATGATTGCTACTCCAAGTAACGTATCATGTCCGTGGCACTATCTCCCCTATTTCGCAATAATACAAAACGAGCTGCCCTTCTTTGTACTTTTTCTATGTCATCCGTCACTCCCACCTGATGCGGATCCCACATCGCACAGCAATATTCCAGGAGAGGGCGGACAAGCGTGGTGTACGCAGTCTCTTTAGTAGACCTGTTGCACCTTCTAAGTGTTCTGCCAATGAATCGCAGTCTTCGGTTTGCTCTACCCACAATATTATCTATGTGATCGTTCCAATTTAGGTTATTTGTAATTGTAATCCCTACGTATTTAGTTGAATTCACAGCCTTCAGATTTGTGTGACTTATCGCGTAATCGAAATTTAGCGGATTTCTTTTAGTACTCATGTGAACAACTTCACACTTTTCTTTTCCAGGGTCAATTGCCACTTTTCGCACCATACAGATATCTTATCTGAATCTAAGAACAGTGACCTTTCTGACAGGAAACCACGAATCCAGTCGCACAACTGAGGTGATATTCCATAGACACGCAGTTTGGTTAGAAGACGCTTTTGAGGAACGGTGTCGAAAGCCTTCTGAAAATCTAAAAATATGGAATCGATTTGACATGACCTGTCGATAGCACTCATTACTTCGAGAGTATAAAGAGCTAGTTGTGTTTCACAATGACGATATTTTCTCAATCCGTGCTGATTATGTGTCAATAAATCGTTTTATTCGAGGTAATTCATAATGTTCGAACACAGTATATGTTCCAAGACCCTACTGAAAATCGACGTTAGTGGTATGGGCCTGTAATTCAGCAGATTACTCCTACTTCCCTTTTTGGGTATTGGTGTGATTTGAGCAGTTTTCCAGTCTTTAGGTACAGATCTTTCTGTGAGTGAGCGGTTGTATGTAATTGCTAAACATGGAGCTATTGTGTCAGCATACTCTTAAATGAAGCTGAGTGCTATACAATCTGGACCGGAGGCCTTGCCTTTATTAAGTGATTTAAGCTGCTATGTTACACCGCGGATATTTTCTTTTATGCTTCTCACCTAGGCAGTTGTTCTTGACTGGCATTCACGAATATTTACTTCGTCTTCTTTGGTGAAGGAGTTTCGGAAAACCGTGTTTAATAACTCTGCTTTAGTGGCACTGTCATCAGTGACTTCACCTTTGTTATCGCTCAGTGAAGGTATTGATTGCGTCTTTCCACTGGCGTGCTTTACGTATGACCAGAATCTCTTTGGGTTTTCTGCTATACTCCGAGACAGAATTTCGTTGTGGAAATTATTAAAAGCATCTAGCATTGAAATACGCGCTATGCAAAACTTCGGCAATCTTGGGGATTTAGCGTTCTTTTAAATTTGGCATGCTTTTTACGTTGCTTCTGCAACAGCGATCTGAACCGGCTTGTCTACCATGAGGGGATCAGTACCATCACTTATTAATTTATGAGGTATACATCTCTCAATTGCCGTCGATACTATATCTCTGAAATGATACCACATCTTTTCTTCGCTTACATGATCAGATCGGAAGGAGTGAAGATAGTCTCTTAAAAAGGCGTTGAGAGCATTTTTATCAGCTTTTTTTAAAAATAGATATACTTAGCATTTCTTTTTGGTTGTTGTTGGTGTTATGGTATTCAGCCTAGCAGCAACTGCCCAACACGCTCATTACTGGTGGAAGACATTCTTATTAAGTCCTGTAAGAGTTCGGGCAATATGTGTGCATCCACAGAGAAGAAGAAGGTCATGGCCGGTATTTCCAGAACTATATACTTATATGGATATGGTGTCTGTTCTCTCGGACATGTCTGGGAGAACAAACACCATATCCATATAAGTATTTATACTTCGAGTGGGCTCATGAACTAATTGTTCAAAATAATTTTCTGAGAAAGCATTCAGTATAATTTCGGATTAGACTCGCCGCCAGCTTTAAACGTATAATTTTTCCAGCATATGAAGACTAGCATAAAAAGTTCTCGGTTTACTTGCCGCGTCAAATTTGGACAAAATCCCAAGCTTTCGATAACTACCTCCGTCATCTTCGTCAGGGGTAAAACTGACTGTCGTGGACTGGAGAGGCTTCCGCTTTTGTAAGCAGTGGACGGCTTGTCATTGGTTGGATGACGTCACCATAAAAAATGGATATTCCGATCGTGATATCAGATCTACTCTGACGAAGAAACCAAGGAAGGACGCTGTTCGAACAGATCAAGAGGACCAACACATCGCGCGGCTACCATTCTGCGGTGCAACGACCAGCAAGATCGGCAGAGTCCCGAGCCGGCAGGGAATCAGACCAGTCTTCCGGCCACCCAGGAAGATTAAGGAAATGCTGCGACTCGTGAAAGATGATGTTGGCCTGAGAGTACCGGGAATTTACAGCATTCCTTGTGAGTGTGGGAAAAATTATGTGGTCCAGTCTATGAGAACTGTTGCCGATCACTGTGTGGAACATCAGCGTCACCTGAAATGTAGGTACCTAGAAAAATCAGCGGTGGCTGAGCACAGTTTGTTAAATAAACATAAGATTTTATTAGATGAAACAAGACTACTTGCTCACGCTTCAAACTATTGGGACTCTGTCATCAGTGAGGCAGTTGAAATTAGACTCTGTGAAAATAACTTCAACAGAGATTCCGGTTATGCACTCAGCAATGCGACTGATGACCATAGATGTTGGGTCCCATAGTGCTCAGAGCCAACTCAGCAATGCATGGAAGCGCGCAATTGACAAAGAAAGAGCGCAGAGGGAGACTTCTTACATTCCTCGCAGTTCTCCCCCTGTTGCGATCGATGGCACTGCAAGCAACGCTGGATAAAGCACGCAACAAAATCTATGGACATAGAGGCCGCCACCTCAGTACGCGCCGGTTTCACCGTGACGTCATCCAGCCAATGAGAAGCCGTCCACTGTTTATAAAAACGGAAGCCTCACCAGTCCACGACTACGACCTAATTCCCTTCCCCCACTTCCTTTTCCTCGAACGGGTACGGATCCTCTACACCTCCCGCAAACTTGATCCTCCTCACCCGCTGGTCTCTCCCATCCTCTCCCGCCCCCGTCCGCTGCCGCGCCTGTAGTTCCACGTCCCACCTGCTCTCCATCTCTCCACTCTCTACACCCTCTCCCAAGGTGGCTTCCGCCAGCTCCCCCTCCCTGATGATGCCCTCCTCCCCTCCATCTACCCCTCCTACCAACTTCGATCATCCCTCCCTCTTCCTGTGTTTGTTTCGTTTGGGCATCCCCCTCCCTTCTCTCCCCCTTCCCTCCCTCCTCCCTTTCTCCTCACGCCTCCCCTGGGCTTCCCCTCCAGCCCTTCCTCCGTTCCTACTACCGTCTCGTCCGCCATTGGCATCCTTGCTCACACCTCTCCCTCTCACTCCCCCTTCTGCCCCTCTTGGCAGGTCCCCGGACTCGTACAGGCTATGTGGACATTCGCGCGCCAGACATCATCGCCATCAGTTTCGCGTGTGTGTGCCATCGTTTTGTGTTTTTTAGTGTCCGCCGTCACTCTCATACGTTCACCTGTGCCGTCGAATTCATCAGTGTTATGTGCGCCGTGTCAACATGTTTTCAGTGTCGTTATCGTCGTGTGTGAACGGCTCCGTGTTTTTTGTATTTCTGTGTCCACTATTTTTTGCCCGTCACTATGTTTATTCTGGATCTTCTTTCTGTGTTATATCATTGTCAACTCTAAGGCTGAAGAGCGGTGTAGCATGCCGCTGCCAGCCTACCTGATTGTACAGGTATAAAAATAACAATAAAGGAAAAAAAACCGGTCAACGACAGTCAGTTTTACCCCTGACAAAGATGACGGAGGTACTCATCGAAAGCTTGGGATTTTATCCAAATTTGACACGGCAAGTAAACCGAGAACTTTTTATGCAAGGACTCCATATCAAAAGACTTCGTAGTCATATGAAGACTAGATTGAAGTCACCACCGACTACAATTCTATGAGCGGGGTGCCTGTATGAAATGAGACTCAAGTCTTCTTTGAACTGTTCAGCAACTATATATTCTGAATTGGGATGGGGGGAGGTCGGTAAAACCATGCAATTAATAATTTAGTCTGATTGTCAAGTATAACTCCTACTCATACTATTTCGCAGGAACTATCTACCTCAATTTCACTACAAGGTAAGCTACTTCTGACAGCAATAAATACTCCACCAACCATTGTATTTAATCTGACCTTTCTGAACACTTGTGTCGTTCGCCAGCTTTCCGCACCTGTAACTATTTGAGCGTCAATGCTTCCTATTACGTCTTGGAGCTCTGGTTCTTTCCCAACAAAGCTACGACTATCTACAGCTACAAGAACTACTTAACGATCGCTTTTTTTACGTACGCGATAAATGTCTTACTAGATATCCCTAAAAACTGAAAGCAGTGAACCGTCTAGAAACTTGAGTGATGATGATGTTTGGTTTGTGGGGCGCTCAATCGCGCGGTCGTCAGCGCCCATAAAAGGTCCCAATTTTTATACAGTCCAGTTTTTTTGCACAGCCCAATCTTGCCATTCTCACGAATGATGGTGATGATGAAATGATGAGGACGACGCAAACACCCAGTCCCCAGGCAGAGAAAATCCCCAACCCGGCCGGGGATCGAACCTGGGACCCCGTGATCCAGAGGCAGCAACCTTACCCACTAGACCACGAGCTGCGAACAAAACTTGAGTGAGAATATAAAAAGGACCGGGAAACTTACGGAACATTTTTATTCTATGTAGCTATTCCGCCATTACTTAAAAGTAAGCAAAACTGAAATTATCAATCTTTAACTATACAGGGTCTTTCCATAAGAGCATGCAAAAATTTAACAATACGTAGAGGATTGCTCCACTCAACAATTTGAAGTAGGGAACTTGGGATCGGAGAAGCCAGCTTTAGGGGATAATAAGAATAAAATCACATTACTGTGTATTTCTTTATTTATGTAAGTTGCAGTTAACTGTAAATAGCATCACTGACACATTAAACGTACCATTTGTACTGTATCTTACAAAATGTTCTGAAGCTGACGGCCATCAACCTCAATGCAAGAGTGACATCGGCGAACAAGTTTCTGACGTACCCTGACAAATATCCCTGATGTATTTCGAATCAAATCACAGGCAGCTACAATTCTGACAACTAATTCCATCTTCGTATCTAATGGGGTCTCATACGCAAGTGAATTTAGATGTCTCCATAGGAAATAATCAAGGGGACTCAGCAGGTCAGGTGACCTCACAGGCCTTGGAATAGGACCTCCCCTTCCAACCCAGCGACCAGAAAATACAGCATTGAGATGCTTGCAGATATTGACACTGAAATGAAGCGGTGCACCGTCATGTTGTATCCACATCCTCTCACGAACAGCCACGGACACGTTCTCCAACATCTCAGGTGGAACGCATAGCACGAACCTCATGTACAGGTAGCCATTCAGAGGCCAGGTAGAAGATATGGCCCCATGAGATTGTCGCCTACCATGCTGGCCCAGATATTCACAGCAAAACGTACTTGATGGTATGACTCTACTACAGCGTGAGGGTTTTCATCATCCCGCACATAACTGTTCCTGCTGTTCAAATACCATCATAATCAAATGAGACCTCGTCAGTTAACAGCACGATTTGGAGGAAATCTGGTCGGTTAAGCCTTTGTTGGAGCAACCACTGACACAATGCGACCCTTGGAGCAAAGTCAGTCAGTGCAGTATGACGAGTACTTGTAGTGGAGTCCGCTGCAACACATTCCAGCACCTCCTCTTCAAAATCTGGGGTGCGAGTGGTCCTCATGTTGTCAGGTCCCTCGTTTCTTCTTTCCAATGAACCAGTCTCACGCATTCGTCAATCGAAACAAATTAACACTCGTCATGTCAGATGACGCCTGTTAGGAAATCGTTCCCTTTACAGCTTTTCGGCAGTGAGAGCATTGCAACGTACTTCCCCATACACAAGGTGCATGTCAGTGAGTTCTGTGGAACTACCAGTACTGTTCCATCGTATTGTGCTGTACGTATCTGAATAGCACTGAGTAATGAATGTTTCTGTTGTTGATTCATAGCACGTCTGTCATGGGACAATGTAAATGCGGTACAACAGAGCCATGTAACGGAAAAGTAAATTAAACAAAACCTGCATCATGAATTTCTAGCAATCAGGTTCGTCCTCCTTGTTTCCTCGCAGGAAATAAACAATGTAAATGTAAATAAACAGCACAGTACGTATAAAATTGTACGAATGTTAGTTGTAAAAAAGCCGGAAAACAGTAATGCTAAACAAAGCGTTGACAAGTTTACTTCCATATCTCCTTAAGCTGGATTCTTCGACCCCAGGTTCCCTACCTCAAATTGTTCAGTGGAGCATTGTCTATGTCCTGTTATATTTTTGCACTCTCTTATGGAAACACCCTGTACAAAACATGCTTCCATTAGTCAAAAACAACTTTCGCAATTATCAGTAATAAAAGGAAACTCTTGTCTTAGATCATGATGAAGTAGTTCTATTGAGTACAAAATAATAACAATAATTATATTTTTTTGTGTTTGTACATGTAAACTGTACTTGCATCAAAACTAACTGCTTTGGTTACCTTAAAATGCAGAAGTTTCACAAACAAATAATTTTTATTACTTATAAAACGCAATTTATATCCTGTAAGGATATAAAATACACAATGGACAAACACTGAATGATGTGCTTTTCTAATTAAGTACAAAAAAGCCAACCAAACAGACACAAAAAAAAACAAGGAGAAGTCGTGCGCCTCCAGTTTCTGTCTTACACATTCATTTATATTTCTTTCCGCAATGTTACCAAAGTCACCGTTAATCTTACTATTTCCGCGACTTTTATGTAGTGCACCAAAGCTGCCGAACCAGGTTTGGTAGGGCTCATATCTAATGTTGACCTAACACATTTTAATAAACTTGTATGTTTTTACATCCAATTCTTGAACGAAATCAGTTGGAATGGTGAGCTTTCTTTTTCGTCAGTTCTTCTACTCTCGTCACAGTATTAGAAATTGAGACTCATATCTCTTCCTGTTCAATCACGCTCGATCTACATTCCTGGAAATGGAAAAAAGAACACATTGACACCGGTGTGTCAGACCCACCATACTTGCTCCGGACACTGCGAGAGGGCTGTACAAGCAATGATCACACGCACGGCACAGCGGACACACCAGGAACCGCGGTGTTGGCCGTCGAATGGCGCTAGCTGCGCAGCATTTGTGCACCGCCGCCGTCAGTGTCAGCCAGTTTGCCGTGGCATACGGAGCTCCATCGCAGTCTTTAACACTGGTAGCATGCCGCGACAGCGTTGACGTGAACCGTATGTGCAGTTGACGGACTTTGAGCGAGGGCGTATAGTGGGCATGCGGGAGGCCGGGTGGACGTACCGCCGAATTGCTCAACACGTGGGGCGTGAGGTCTCCACAGTACATCGATGTTGTCGCCAGTGGTCGGCGGAAGGTGCACGTGCCCGTCGACCTGGGACCGGACCGCAGCGACGCACGGATGCACGCCAAGACCGTAGGATCCTACGCAGTGCCGTAGGGGACCGCACCGCCACTTCCCAGCAAATTAGGGACACTGTTGCTCCTGGGGTATCGGCGAGGACCATTCGCAACCGTCTCCATGAAGCTGGGCTACGGTCCCGCACACCGTTAGGCCGTCTTCCGCTCACGCCCCAACATCGTGCAGCCCACCTCCAGTGGTGTCGCGACAGGCGTGAATGGAGGGACGAATGGAGACGTGTCGTCTTCAGCGATGAGAGTCGCTTCTGCCTTGGTGCCAATGATGGTCGTATGCGTGTTTGGCGCCGTGCAGGTGAGCGCCACAATCAGGACTGCATACGACCGAGGCACACAGGGCCAACACCCGGCATCATGGTGTGGGGAGCGATCTCCTACACTGGCCGTACACCACTGGTGATCGTCGAGGGGACACTGAATAGTGCACGGTACCTCCAAACCGTCATCGAACCCATCGTTCTACCATTCCTAGACCGGCAAGGGAACTTGCTGTTCCAACAGGACAATGCACGTCCGCATGTATCCCGTGCCACCCAACGTGCTCTAGAAGGTGTAAGTCAACTACCCTGGCCAGCAAGATCTCCGGATCTGTCCCCCATTGAGCATGTTTGGGACTGGATGAAGCGTCGTCTCACGCGGTCTGCACGTCCAGCACGAACGCTGGTCCAACTGAGGCGCCAGGTGGAAATGGCACGGCAAGCCGTTCCACAGGACTACATCCAGCATCTCTACGATCGTCTCCATGGGAGAATAGCAGCCTGCATTGCTGCGAAAGGTGGATATACACTGTACTAGTGCCGACATTGTGCATGCTCTGTTGCCTGTGTATATGTGTCTGTGGTTCTGTCAGTGTGATCATGTGATGTATCTGACCCCAGGAATGTGTCAATAAAGTTTCCCCTTCCTGGGACAATGAATTCGCGGTGTTCTTATTTCAATTTCCAGGAGTGTATATCTCGTGTTGATGACTACCAGTGCTGAAAATTCTACCTTGTTACCTACTTGCGGACAGTCCTGATTCACCAAATTCCAAGACTCAAGCAGTGCCGACGAATGAACTTCAATTTCAGTGTTGAGTCTGAAGAAATACAGACAAATTACTCTTGTTCTTCGGTGGTAAGTGTTAATGGATGTTCTGTATTGAAAGGATCTCAGGTTCACTTGTGTTGCACAACTCGTTCTGGAAAATACTTCAGAAAGCAATCACTAAGTTCATTTAAATGATCCACAACCAGACACTTAGATTCCCCACTTAACTGAAAATCGTTATCTTCTAAAAACGTATGAAGCACAGGAAAAATATTAAATACGAGGACATCCTCATCATATAACTGAGGTTTCTTGCTTTTTGCTAGACGGCGGACAACGGTGTTTGATGAAAGAAGAGCCCTGTTTAATGGACGTTTTTTCTTTTGTTCTGTCATTTCTTTTAAGTTCTGAGAAAAGTTTCTATCTCCCCCGTTTTAATCACACTACCGTGATTTCAATTCGAAAGTCGTTTCACTTTATTAGGAAGCTTTCTTTCAGTAGCCAGAACTTTCATGCAAATTATACACCGTGGTCATTCATTTCCAGCAGCAGTACACTGAAAACCGAGATTCAGGTGTAGTCATACTTCATGCGTTTTCGTCTATTTATGCCTTTACAACTTCGTGATACGTATGAAATATCGTGTTTTGTAACAGACAACAATCAAAAAATCTGAATTTGATAAAACTATGCTTCGAACTGGTCATTGCTCAATGAAGCAAAAAAAAAAAAAAAAAAAAAAAAGGCTCAATGGCTCTAAGCACTATGGGACTTAACATCTGAGGTCATCAGTCCCCTAGACTTAGAACTACTTAAACTTAACTAGCCTAAGGACAGCACACACATCCATGCCCGAGGCAGGATTCGAACCTGCGACCGTAGGAGCAGCCTGGTTCCGGACTGAAACGCCTAGAGCCACTCGGCCACAGCGACCGGCTTCAATGAAGCAAATAAGTCACGTAAGATTTGATGCTGTCTACCACGCAGCCATAGTAACAAAACTTAGCTGCCGGCTATCACTGCAACAGGGCGGGGCAAATAAATGTGGCCCGGAAGAGTGGCAGAATTTACTGAGGAGGAAAAGACCTACTGTTACTTCCAACGGGATAGAGCAACTGGCTGAACCTTGGGGCGCATTTACACAATCTTCACGCCTGACAGAGTTACTAGTAGAGGTCAGTTTGGTGGCGGCCCTAGCTGGCCACCCAGGTCACCTGATCGTTTAGCGTGCGATTACCCTGTGTGGGGAGCCAAGAAGTCTAACAAGGCCAGGGCCCCAGTGGTGCGATCGACTTCTTGAAACCAAATATACGGTGATGTAGGTGGCCGTCTTTTGCGAGTAGTTGACAAAAAAATTCGAATTTTGTGTGACAGTTAATAGAATTAAAAAGCTGGATCAAGTAGTCTGATTGTATGCTGTAATCAGTAGAATAATACCTTCACATACAAGTGGTTGTGTGTTAGTATCTCGTTAGTTGTAGTACGTTTTCTTTAATTTTAAATCTTTATCGAAATGATTTTGATAATTATTTTTATTCAGTTAATTGGTTTAAGCGTAATTTTTTACACTACTGGCCATTAAAATTGCTACACCACGAAGACGACGTGCTACAGACGCGAAATTTAACCGACAGGAAGAAGATGCTGTGATATGCAAATGATTAGCTTTTCAGAGCATTCACACAAGGTTGGCGCCGGTGGCGACACCTACAACGTACTGACATGAGGAAAGTTTCCAACCGATTTCTCATACACAGTTGACCGGCGTTGCCTGGTCAAACGTTGTTGTGATGCCTCGTGTAAGGAGGAGAAATGCGTACCATCACGTTTCCGACTATGATAAAGGCCGGATTGTAGCCTATCGCGATTGCGGTTTATCGTATCGCGACACTGCAGTTCGCGTTTGTCGAGATCCGATGACTGTTAGCTGAATATGGAATCTGTGGGTTCAGCAGGGTAATACGGAACGACGTGCTGGATCCCAACGGCCTTGTATCACTAGCAGTCGAGATGAGAGGCATCTTATCCGCATGGCTGTAACGGATCGTGCAGTCACGTCTCGATCCCTGAATCAACAGATGGGGACGTTTGCAAAACAACAACCATCTGCACGAACAGTTCGACGACGTTTGCAGCAGCATGGACTATCTGCTCGGAGACTGTGGCTGCGGTTACACTTGATGCTGCATCACAGACAAGAGCGCCTGCGATGGTGTACTCGACGACGAACCTGGGTGCATGAATGGCAAAACTTCATTTTTTCGGGTGAATCCAGGTTCTGTTTACAGCATCATGATGGTCACATCCGTGTTTGGTGACATCGCGGTGAACGCACATTGGAAGCGTGTATTCGTACAAAATGGTTCAAATGGCTCTGAGCACTATGCGACTTAACATCTGAGGTCATCAGTCGCCTAGAACTTAGAACTAATTAAACCTAACTAACCTAAGGACATCACACACATCCAAGCCCGAGGCAGGATTCGAACCTGCGACCGTAGCGGTCGCTCGGCTGCAGACTGTAGCGCCTAGAACCGCACGGCCAGATGGCCGGCGTGTATTCGTCATCGCCTTACTGGCGTATCATCCGGCGTGATGGTATGGGGTGCCATTGGCTACACGTCTCGGTCACCTCTTGTTCGCATTGACGGCACTTTGAACAGTGGACGCTACATTTCAGATGTGTTAGAATCCGTGGCTCTACCCTTAATTCGATCCCTGCGAAACCCTACATTTCAGCAGGATAATGCACGACCGCATGTTGCAGGTCCTGCACGGGCCTTTCTGGATACAGAAAATGTTCGACTGCTGCCCTGGGCAGCACATTCTCCAGATGTCTCACCAACTGAAAACGTCTGGTCAATGGTGGCCGAGCAACTGGATCGTCACAATACGCCAGTCACTGCTCTTGATGAACTGTGGTATCGTGTTGAAGCTGCATGGGCAGCTGTACCTGTACACGCCATCCAATCTCTGTTTGACTCAATGACCAGGCGTATCAAGGCCGTTATTGCGGCCAGAGGTGGTTGTTCTGGGTACTGATTTCTCAGGATCTATGCACCCAAATTGCATGAAAATGTAATCACATGTCAGTTCCAGAATAATATACTTGTCCAATGAATCATCTGCATTTATTCTTGGTGTAGCAATTTTAATGGCCAGTGGTGTATTTCTATTCCTTTATTACATTATATCGCTTGTCCGATCGGAATTTTTGTGAGCATGAATTTAATGAATTTTATTTATTATAATATTCAATTCAAAAAAAGACCAAATAATCTATTTATATTGATTGTGCAGTGACGTGAAAAATATATTTTTCGTTTCCAGATGTACCATTTTTCTGCGTTGTAGTCATCATACAGACATTTAAAACATAACCTAAATACGTTTTGCGCTATAGACAAAATAGCGCAGATGAAGATTTCAATGAAAGGAGGGTAAGTATAACGAAGCCTGCCCGGTTTGCCGTGAGGCCGAACGCACGGCTTTCCGGGCGGGAAGGAGCGCCTGGTCCCCGGCACGAATCCGCCCGGCGGATTTGTGTGGAGGTCCGGTGAACCGGCCAGTCTGTGAATGGTTTTTAGGCGCTTTTCCATCTTCCTCGGCGAATGCGGGCTGGTTCCCCTTATTTCGCCTCAGTTCCACTACGTCGGCGATTGCTGCGCAAACAAGTTCTCCACGTACGCGTACACCACCATTGCTCTACCACGCAAACATAGAGGTTACACTCGTCTGGTGTGAGACGTTCCCTGGCGGGTCCACCGGGGTTCGAACCGCAGAATAACCCTGGGTTCGGTGTGGGTCGGCGGAGGGGTGAAGTGGGCTGTGGTAGTCGTCGTGGGGTTGTGGACCACTGCGGCTGCGGCGGGGACGGAGCCTCTCCGTCGTTTCTAGGTCCCCAGTTAACATAACATACAATACAATACAAGTATAAAGAAATTTAAAAAAATGAGAAATAGATATAATTAACACAATAATATGGTAGTAAAGCAGGGTTATGAAACAAAAGTAATTAAATGGTAATTAATACATAAAATTAATTAAAAACACTTGAACAAAGATTTCAACTGGAAAAAGAATGACAGGAAGAAAAATGAGAGCAAATGAAGAAGTTGGTATTACGTTTAAAATGATGCGACAAAGAAATGGAAATAAAAAGCTACATTTAAATCAATTAACTGAATAAAAATGATGACCAAAGTCGTTTCGATAAGGATTAAAAAAAAAACTTCACTGAACGTGGAAAAATTCGAACCCACCACCTCTTGGATGTGGAGCATTAGCCGATCGTTTGCATCACACACCCACACGATGTGAGCGACCTTTTTTAATGGTACTGCGTGTCACAAAAATGTCGATACGTTTGTCCTCAGTTACTCGCAAACGACAGACCACCAGGGTGAATGGCTGCTATGTGTGATACCTGAGATCTTATCTTACAAAATCGTTTAGATGGTTTCAAAAAGCCGATGGCACCACTGGGCACTTCTCCTTGTAAGGTGTATCGCAACAGCACTCATAGTCTTCAAGAACTGCAGCAGAACATTTTGGATGAGATTACAGCAGGGCCCAAAAGTGCCAAGAGATGAACAATGAGCCGGCCGCAGTGGCCGTGCGGTTAAAGGCGCTGCAGTCTGGAACCGCAAGACCGCTACGGTCGCAGGTTCGAATCCTGCCTCGGGCATGGATGTTTGTGATGTCCTTAGGTTAGCTGGGTTTAACTAGTTCTAAGTTCTAGGGGACTAATGACCTCAGCAGTTGAGTCCCATAGTGCTCAGAGCCATTTTTTTAGATGAATAATGGTCACTTTCAACATCTGCTGTAGTCGGGTTAGTATTGTATTTTCTTTCCTGTGCTGTGTTTCTTTGTGCGCCGTCCTCGGGGCCACTTTTATTCGCCCCACCCTGTAGCACACACGCTGTTCCTTTACTCGGAAAACAACTAAATCAAATTATTATTTTTATGAAACCACCGCGAATCACCTACTGCAACGCTGCACGCCCTTGGGAGCCGCGACGCACATTTTGGAAACCACTGATGTAAGGCAGTGTTGTGGTACAGCTGAATTTTGCACCGCGTGAGTGGGGAAAATAGGACGTTCACGATGTCCAGCTCACCACAGCTACAGAAACGTTGGATACCGACGGTAGGAGGACAGCCCTGTCGTCCCGCGTTATCAGGATCGCTGCGCTTTCTCTCTCTGCCGGGCCGTCGAGTGTTTTCTTGTTTTGTTTCGTCTGTGGGAGCCGTTCCGCGTCCGACTGCGGCCGTTGCGTCTGGCCACGAGTGCTGCAGCTGCGCTGCTTGCGGCATCTGAGCGACAAAACGAGTCTTGTTTGCTCTCGGCGTCGGCAGCGCGAGGCGTGTAGGAGTGTGGTTACTGCGTAACTGCGTCTGAGCTTCGCAGAGCGCGGCGTGGTGACACAGCAGCAGCGAAGGCGCACCGTGGCTCCGATTCTTACCCACAGTAGTCCACCTCACGATTTGTTTTGTTATTACTGACCGAAAAGGATCTACTTCAATAATTCTTTTCTCTATTAGTTTTTAAAGTGGAAAAAAGGAGTAATTGATCGTGTGATGGTATCTAACTATTCAAAATGCGAGAGTGGGACAGGTAAAAATAATGCCTCCTGTGTTGTAAAAAACTTAAACTAACACCGACATCAACAGTCCAGGTATACATGCCGACGTCGCAAGCAGAAGGTAAAGAGATAGAGAAAGTATACGAGAAGACTGAATGGTAATTCAGAATCTAAAGGGAGATGAAAACCTAATAGTCATCGGGGATTGGAATGCGGTTTAAGGGGAAAGAGCAAAAGAAATGGTTACGGGAGAACGTAGGCATGGTAGTAGGAATGAGTGAGGGGAAAGACTATTTGAATTGCTGTAGAGAAGCAACGTTAAATGATCGCGTGACCTTGTTTCTCTTAGGGTAGCTTTCGGATGCACTTGATAACTATTGTATAATAAAGAAACTATCAGTTTTACATCAAAGTGTCACATGAAATTGACATTAATACACCATTTTCAAAGAGCTATGTTATAAAAGAGGCAGTTGGATATAACATGCATCTTCATGAAGTTTGCACATAATCATGCACATTTGCATAAGTGTAGCAAGCGAGTGCGCTTGCACACAACCTACGCACACTAGTTCCATAACAATGTACCCCTTCCACTGTGAAAGGAAACAATCATAAGTACCACTGGTACAAACAGTACAGCACATTTATGACCAAAATGTACAGTATGGTTCAAATGGCTCTGAGCTCTATGTGACTTAACAGTTGAGGTCATCACTCCCCTAGAACTTAGAACTAATTAAACCTAACTAACCTAAGGACATCACACACATCCATACCCAAGGCAGGATTCGAACCTGCGACCGTAGCTTCCAGACTGAAGCGCCTAGAACCGCTCGGCCACTTTGGCGGGCCAAATGTGCAGTATCACGCAATGCCTGAGTCGTGGAATCGAACAACTACCAAGCTGTCCTGTTGGCCACTAAAAATTATGTTTGTCAGTTTGGTTTTGTCGTTCTAACAGTCGACACATAGACTATCTTATCAATGAGAGTACATGTTGCTCACAGTTTGTCTTTCTCGAATAATTCGTGCCTTTTGACACGATGTTGTGTAAATGGTTAGGTTAATAAAAAGGTATGTCTATAGTAATATAAGTACTTGTAAAGTGAATATGCTTACAGTATGGAAATATTTCCGTATGAAATTTATTTTGTAATTTTTAGATGTGTGGTTTGAGAATGGGCAAATTCGGTAACCACAGCAGCAATAGATTGTATATTCATCCAACTGAGACAGACAAAAAAAAAATTGTAAAAATTTCCTCAATTATAAACAGTTTGGGGCTTATCATTCCGAGCACCATGCCTCGAATCAGCAAGTGCTGTGAAATTTTACCAAGAAAAGTTGTACACTGATCTTATTTGAGAGTCACTTAGCAGTAAGCGCACACCTTAACGTGATGAGCAAATTGGTTTGCCCCTAATAAAAATAAAAACTGTGGGTGGGTAAATGGAAACAGGGCTGTCCAGCTCCGGACCACTGAGCGCTGCCTACTCTACTGAGCTGGAGCTCGAAGTAGCTAGTGGCGAATAGCTCAAATATGATGCTGCGCTCAACGTGAGGAAAAAAGTCCACGCAAGCACGCATTGGTGACTTACAAAAACAGCTAAATTTCGGTTTTCAAGCTACCAACGGCGAGACAGACACACTAAGTTATATATGAAAAAACACCACAGCATGCAACTCACATTATCTTAACCCCTTGTCCACGATACAAAAGAAAGACCAGTGTAGAATTATTGTGTAAATATTTAGCTAAGTTAAGGAAGTGATACAGAAAAAATAAATGATTATAAGTACCATATGTTCCTCCTTAGTAGTAGGTGAAATCGAATGTATCTTACGGTTTTATTTATTAGTTATGAAAAGACTAAAATAGTGTTGCGCAAACTGTTAATTTAGCAATCCATAAAAAGTTACTATGTGATTGAAAAAGGTGATCAGGATAGATCATGAGCATCAAGAAATCATAAATTTAGTAATGGAGGGTAGTAAGAGGATAAAAATTGTAGACAGAAACCAAGGGCTGAACACAGTAAACAGTTTCAAATGAATGTCGGTTACAGTAGTTGTTTGGAGATGAAGAAGCTTGCACAAAATATTCCTCATACTCTTTAAAAAGTTGCTTTCCATTAGACCGTTCTGAACAGAGTACTAGCAGTAAACAGCAGCCTGGGCGGTTGACTGGTGGGATAAGGATATAATGTAGAACAAAGTGGGGATTATATCAAAATGTTAGAAGAGTATGTAGTACGCAAATATAGAATAGCAAATTCTCAGGGTAAAATTAAACCATATGGCAAGACGTGAAGGGGATGTCCTGTCAGCAGCACGAGGTCAACGATATAAAGTCAGTTCGTAGTAAAAATGTTTCTGTTACAGTTAAATCAGGTGTATGTACAGTATTTAAAAATCACTTTCTGAGCACTGCTGGTTAATTAAATAAAAACTTGCTTTCTGCAGGGAATCATACGATGAAGAGCGAAAGGAACTCGTACACCTGCCTAATATCGTGTAGGTCTCCTCCCCCCCAACCCCCCCAAATCAGTAGAAGTATGAGGGGATGGAGATCTCCTCTGAACAGCACGTTGCAAGCCATCCCAGATATGCTCAACATTCTTCATGTCTGGGGGGTTTGGTGGCCAGCGGACGTGTTTAAACTCAGAAGAATGTTCCTGGAGCTGCTCTGTGGCAGTTCTGGACTTGTGGGGTGATGCATTGTCCTGCTGTAATGGAACAAAATCGTCGGAATGCACAATGGACATGAATGGATACAGGTGATCAGACAGCATGCTTACGTACGTGTCACCTGTCAGAGTCGTATCTAGACATATCATGAGTCCCATGTCAGTCTAACTGCAAGCGCCCCACACCATCACAGAGCCTCCACTAGCTTGAACAGCCTCTTGCTGACATGCAGGGTCAATGAACTCATGAGGTTGTATCCATACCCTTACACGTCCATCCGCTCGATAAAATTTGAAACGAGGCTCTTCCGACCAGGCAACATGTTTCAATCATCAACAATCCATTGTCGGTGATGACGGGTCCAGACGAGGCTTCAAGCTTCGTACCGTGCCGTCATAAACGGTACACGAGTGAGCCTTCGGCTCCGAAAGCCCATATCGATGATGTTTCGTTGAATGGTTCGCACGCTGACACTTGTGATGGCTCAGCATTGAAATCGGCAGAGATTTGCGGAAGGGTTGTTCTTCTGCCACGTTGAAAGATTCTCTTCAGTCGTCGTTGGTCTCGTTCTTGCAGGATCTTTTTCCGGCTGCAGTGATGTCGGAGATCTGACGTTTTATCGGGTTCCTGATATTCACGGTACACTGGTGAAATGGTCGTACGGGAAAATCCCCACTTCATCGCTACCTTGGAGACGCTGTGTCCCATCGGTCGTGCGCCGACTATAACACCACGTTCATACTAACTTAAATCTTGACAACCTGCCATTATAACAGCAGTAACCGATCTAACAGCTGCTCCAGACACTTGATGTCTCATATAGGCGTTGCCGACTGCAGCGCCTCATTCAGCCTGTTTACATATCTCTGTATTTGAATACGCATGCCTATAACAGTTTCTTTGGTGCTTCAGTGCATAACTCTGGAAAATGTCTTTCCAAGACTGATGTCTGGAACACTCCTCTACTATACTGACAAGGGACAGATTGAGTCAGTAATTAAATCACTGAAGACTAAGAAGTCTCATAGATATGAAGTACCTAGCAAAATAATAAAATATTGTGCTGCACATGTTAGACCCGTACTTAGCAATATTTGTATTTTTTCCTTTAAGAAAGGTCAGTTTCCTGAACGATTAAAGTACTCAGTAGTAAAGCCGCCTTACATAAAGAGGGAAAGGGATAATGTAGACAACTTTAGACCTATTTCTGTGTCATCAGTGTTTGCTAAAGTTACTGAAAAGGCTGTGTATGTAAGGATAATTGATCATTTTATTTCACATAATTTGCTGTGAAAAGTACAGTTTGATTTTAGAAGTGGTTTAACAACAGAAAATACCATATTCGCTTTTCTCTGTGAGGTACTGCATGGATTAAACGAAAGGTTTCAAACGTTAGGCATCTTTTATGATTTAACTAAGGCGTTTGATTGTGTTGATGACAAAATATTGCTCCATTAGTAGGAGCATCATGGAATAAGGGGAGTAGCTCACAATTGGTTCGCCTCTTAGTTTAATATCAGACAGAAAAAGGTCATTCTCCATAGTGTTGAGAATCGCTGAGATGTTGGGTTTCAGTGGGCACATTGAAATGGAGATTGCTCCAGGGATCAGTGCTGGGGCTACTCCTGTTCCTTATTTATATAATTAATATGACCTCTAGTATTATAGGTGATTCTAAAATATTTCTGTTCGCTGATGGCACTAGCTTGATAGTAAAGGATGTAGTGTGCAACGTTGGCACAGTTTCAAATAGTGCAATTCAAGCCTGTTCATGGCCTTTAGAAAATAAACTAACGTTAAATTACAGTAAAACTCAGTTTTTACATTTTTAAAATACAATCCAACAGAAGCCGGCGTTTTAATTTCACAGAATGGGATATGATTAGTGAAACTGACCAGTTCAAATTTCTAGGTGTTCAGATAGACAGAAACTGTCAAGTGAAGCCCACGTTCAAGATCTTGTTCAAAAACTTAATGCTTTCATTTTTACTATTCGAATGGTATCTGAAGTAAGTAATAGTTTGACAAGTAAAAGCAGTCTACTTTCCTTATTTTCATTCGCTTATAACGTATGGTATTATATTTTGAGGTAACTCTTCCCTTTATCAGAGGATATTTTTGGCTCAGAAACTGGCTGTTCGGACAATAAGTGGTGTAAGTTCGTGAACCTCCCTACGACCCCTGTTAATTATTCTTTACTGTCGTTTCTTGTTAACAGTATCAGCTTATTGCCAAGAATTTGCAGTTTTCATTTAGTTAATACAAGGCAGTAATCCAATCTGCATTTGGATCGCACTTCCATGACTCTTGTGAAGAAAGGTGTGTAGTATACTGCTGTATCCATTTTCAATAAGCTACCACAGAAATTCAAAAATCTTAGCAGTAATCCACGCGCTGTCAAATGGAAACTGAAGAGTTTCCTCATGGGTCACTCCTTCTATTCTGTCGAGGCGTTTCTTGAAAAATTAAGTTGATTCCTGTGTTATATTGTTTACTGCGTTTACATGAACTTATGCCCTGTCATTTTTGGGTTCATATACATTTTTTATCTGTTATTACTTTTATGTTTTAATTTCATGTTCTGAGGTATTCCATGACCTTGGAGATTTGCTCCTCAGTTTTTTCCCTATGGAACTAGAAGTGTAAAATGAGTAAAAATAAAAATAGTAGGAAGAGCAGCAAGAGTCGTTACAGGTTTATTTGACACACGCGAGAGCATCACGGAGATGCTAAAAAAGGAAAACTGACAGCTATTTCAGTGGGGTGACTCGATATAACTGTTACGAACCTGAAGAACTCATTTTTGTCATCAGTTTCGCGAATTATTCTTTGTTCTTTAGCGGTTTCGGTCGTTAGAGACCATCATCATAGGAGGAAAAAGGAGTGCATCAGGCAGATAAGCAATTCCTCATCCCTTTAGACGACGGTTCAATCCCGCGTCCGGCCATCCTGATTTAGGTTTTCCGTGATTTCCCTAAATCACTCCAGGCAAATGCCGGGATGGTTCCTCTGAAAGGGCACGGCCGACTTCCTTCCCCATCCTTCCCTAATCCGATGAGACCGATGACCATGCTGTCTGGTCTCCTTCCCCAAACCAACGCTTTTGTAGGGACTGCCATGACAACATTAATTACAACACACAGAGGCATTTCAGTGACCTGCTCGTATAGCATAAAGCACAGAGCGCTTGTTTCCGAGATTGAGAGGTGAATCAGACCTGAAACGAATTCGCACGGAGGATCGACGACCGTCAACGGGTACGCTTTCCAACCTGAAAGCGGTTTTTAGGGATTTTCTCGACGAATGAGGCGTACGGAAGCGCATCCGGCATTAGACCCCGTACAAGATATCGTAAACGCTAGGGGAAAGAAAGACAGAGACGTTTCAGCAATCATTCTTGCCGCGCTCTATATTCGAATGGGACGCCTAGAAATCCTAATACGTTTTACGATGGAAAAACTACTCTGTCAAGGCAGTTCATAATGGATGTGGTTATAGACGTGTAACAGATGGGAGGGGCACATGACAACTCCCTCATGGGTCCTAATGCAGGGAGTTTCTTTGTCATAGAGTAGCCGTCGCTTTTGATGATGTGTCCTAAGATTTGCTTCTCTTAATTTGTTGGTGATTTTTGTCAATGCCATCAGTTCGCATCACGTTCGTATTTAGTGCGGTCCAGTGCAGTGGCAATCGTTGACCAGCGCAACATCTGTGTATGCAGCGCTTGTTCATCTGTTGTTGTTTCCCGACATTCTGAGCCATATAGAGCCACTGCGCAGGGAATGGATCTGTAAACTTTCCCCTTAGGACGGTAGAATACTTCCTCATCTCATACCACTCCAGTGTTGCCATGTCATTTCGGCCATGCAGCATTAACTCCTCTTCAGTCACCTAGTAACTTATCTCTAGCCGACACTACGAAAGAGTTTCAGTATTAAAACTGTATACTTTTCTAAGTTTTGTTGTCACACCTGGAATGGCAGGACAGCAGGATAAGGGCTGCTGAAGTAGGACTAAGCACATGTCGTGGCCAATTTTTTTCTTTGTTACTGAGTGAATCGGGGTTGTTTGGACTAGTAGCATGCATAGAACAATTAAGCAACTTGTGCTTTTACCGACAGGCTCAGCAATCTGAGCAACCAGAATAAATAAATAGATAAATATTAATTAAAGTAAAATTTACTTGAAACATTTAAGCAAAATTTGACTTTACAGGCAGACTCAGCTATTTAAATAGTGAATAGGTTCAAATCCAAGGCTTAGTTAACTCAGAATTTAACTTGAAGCAATTAAGCAAAATATGATTTTACAGGCATGCTCAGCAATCTGAATAGCAATACAAACTGATGCCCAAAGTTTAGATAGAGAGTCAGTTACAGCCAAGTTTAATTTGAAACAACTAAGTAAAAATTATCTTACAGGTAGGCTTAGCAATGTGTATCGCATAACAGACTCCAGTCTAATATTTAAACAGAATTTAAAAAATTTCCGTTCAGTGAAACTGGGAAAAATTCAGTTACTTGAAATTATAATTTTATTCAAAATGTAGATGGAAGGCAACTTGCTCACCGTATTAAGAATATCATATGATATGCTGATCATGTGCCGATTCCCTTAATTGACCTAGGCGCCGGAATACAAGTGGAATAATTGCAGGAAAAAAAGGGTGGTTCGATCTAAAAAGACTAAACAGGAATGAATACAGGTTACTTTACTGATCAACAATTTTTAAACTTAACCGATAACAAGAGCGCGAGAAGAACATTAAGGTTTGATTTAAACTGATGATTACAAAGAACAGAAGTCAGGCTGACCCTCTTTTAAGAGGTATATAAAAATCACTTCGAAAATCGGGGTAAATTTACTCTCAACAAAACAGAAAAAAAATTATCTTGAGGTGCCCTAAAAATATAGAAATAACTCCTAAAACTTAAGGAACTTTCAAGGGGGACTAAGATCTTTAAACATGTATACAATTAAAAATAGGCAGTTGTACAGAGCAGTCTTTAGGGAAGTAATTTTTCAGACCTTTAACAAACCAGTGAGATTACACTGATCCACTGAGAAACGCCAAGCGCTGTATCTTCTAGATCTCCATTCAGGTCGGTGTCAGAAGTTCCAGAATTACAATACCAACAACCAATTGGCAAGTTGGAAGTTCCGTAGAAATTGAAACGCTGGAGGTGGCTAAGAAAGCGAGCACATCCAAGCCAAGTCAAATAACAGGTATTCCGATATGCTGTAGGAACACAGTACACTGTCGGTAGGGGAGCTTTAACAGTATCCACCAACGGTGAAAGCTGAAGAACGATTTTCAAACAGTAGCATTCAAATATTGCGGCTCACCAAGAAGGGCAGTGGCCAGCAGATCAACGCTGCAACCAATTCCGTGGAAAGATACCCATTGCCCCGTTGAAACTCAGTTCCGCAGCTCCTGTGAGGAGTTGCAACAACCACTAGCCGCTCCAGTCACTACGGCCTCCCAGGGGCACCCCTGCCCGTGACCTTCCTCCAAGGGCTACTGATCCTTCACAAACGCTGCTGTTCCAAAGCCAACCCTCGCTACCCTCTCTATGTCGTTCGCGAACAGGCTTATACCAACTCCACCTCCAGATTCTCCTCCCAAGTCTACGACTGCTCCAACTTAAGACCTGCCAAACCGAAGAAACCAGTGCCAGAAGTGCAGGATGGTTGTAATTAAAGTTTCCATATTTAACACGTTATAACACGGAGACTAGCAGAGAATAGGGTGCATGACTTCCATGTGTCACAGCGCCACCGTCCAGTTCAAACTATGGCCACCAGATGCCGTGTTCACTCGTCGTGATTCAAAGTCTCACACATCTGTCCAGTCGCAGTGCACTTGTTAACGTGTCAACGTGAGTTTGGTAAAAGGAGCAGGACATTATTGGTGAAGCTCTGTTATCAAAACAACAGCAATGCCGCAGTGCACTTCGAGAATATTGCCGGCTCTCTTTCTCCACCTGCTGTGGGGAGCATCATGAAGAAGTTCGAATCAACTGGAGAACTGGGCGTCGTTCCGGGAAGGAGCTGACACGTGCTTGATGAAATCACTGTTTCTGTGGCAAACAACGCTGTGAGCAATTCGCGATCTTTAGGCAGTGCACGTGCTCTGTCACGACAGTTGAACATCCCGTGGTCCACTGTTCGGAAGGTGCGTCGATCCATTCTCAAATGGTATCCGTACAAGATCCATATCGTACAGCAGCTTGCACCACAGGCCACACAACGACGTGTTGACTTCGCTCTCCACTTTCTCGCAAGGATTGAAGTTGACAAGGGCTGGCCCTGGACCATACTAAGGACAGACGAAGCTCGTTCTTCCCTGGCGGATGAGGTGAACAAACAGAATTGCTGAGTGTGGGGATCTTCACCTCCAGTCACTGTGTATTAAGTTTCTCTGTACGACGAATGTGTCACCGTATGGCGTAGCATCACGGCTACGTTCGTCATTGGCCTATTCTTTTTTGAACAGGTTGGCGTTCAAGGACCAAAGACGTGCAGTATGACTGGCCAGCGTTACTGCGATATGCTTTGCCAGCATGTGATACTCATCCTACAGGAGAGAGACCCATTGAATTCAGCAGTTTTCATGCAAGATGAGGCCCCACCGCACATCGCTCATGAGGTTCACCTGCCTCTCCGAAACACATTTGGAAACGATCGAATTATCAACCGATTATTTCCAAATGCTGGGTCGGCACGATCGCCTGATCTCACTCCCTTTGATTTCAGGTTGCAGAGCTACCTGAAGCACAGGGTTTACCAGGAGAACGTTCACACATGTGCTGATCTGAAGAGCAGCTTGTCGAGTGTGGTAGCCAGCATACCTAAGCACATGCTTCGTTCTGCTATGCAGAATGCAATCCTGCCCTTTCAGACTCTTCTGGACACTGATGGTTGCCATATTGAGCAACTTTTGTAGCAGCAATGATACCGGTATGTATTGGTATGATGTACCGTAGCAGCACATTAAAACTGTTTCAATTGAATTGATTCTGCACTATTTCTCTTCTCGTTGACATTATTGTTAGCAAGTTTGGCACTCATATGGTAACTAGTTGCCGTATTATAACGTGTTAAATAGGGAAAGTTTGATTATAACCACTCGGTACATCTGCGAGGTAAATTCTCTGGCCAACGGCACGAACGCTAAGTTCTCGGAACGCACGTATTATCGCCTATCACTGATTTTGTGTGTAGTGCTTGCCTTGGTTCTCCCGTTATGCACTATAGTGGTTATGTGGCGATAGGTGTTATGATAGTGGAAATGTGGATTTTTGAAATGATCGCCATCAGATCGTGGTGTCAATCAAGACATCTTCTGAATGAGATTTTCACTCTGCAGTGGAGTGTGCGCTGATATGAAACTTCCTGACAGATTAGAACTGTGTGCCGGACCGAGACTCGAAATCGGGACCTTTGCCTTTCGCGGGCAAGTGCTCTACCAGCTGAGCTACGCAAGTACGACTCACGACCCGTCCTCACAGCTTCAATTCTGCCAGTACCTCGTCTCCTACCTTTCAAATTTCACAGAAGCTCTTCTGCGAACCTTGCAGAGCTAGCACTCCTGGAAGAAAGGATATTGCGGAGACATGGCTTAGCCAAAGCCTAGCGGATGTTTCCAGAATGACATTTTCACTCTGCAGTGGAGTGTCAAAGGTCCCGAGTTCGAGTCTCGGTCCGGCAGACAGTTTTCATGTGTCAGGAAGTTTCAAGATACCTTACGCCACTTTTATAATCGATCTGTTTTCCAATCGAGAAAGTTTGGGATTGATCTATAGTGTTCTGGAACTTTTCAAATGTTCTCGATGGCTAAGAAATGTTTTCAGATTCTTTTACAATATTCTAGAATGTTTTAGATAAAACTTCGAAACGGCTCATATTGCAATGGTCCGCACTCAGACAAAATCGTCGATTCTTTTTTTTTTAAATGATCGTGGTATCACGAAAAATGCGAGGGGCCGCCAGCACCAGCCATAGGGGGCCAAAAAATTCTGAAGATGGGTTGTAGATAAGCCGTAACCGGTTAATAAACTAAACACCGTGTTCAATTGGCCCATGCTCCTAATCCACCAAATAACACAGAGCTATTAAATTGCGAGGGTAAAGGCAATGGGCTTGACATCTTTGAGGAGTTGCAAATCTAATCTTTAAACACCTGCTGCTTGATAAAGAAAACCTACTTAATGACCAGCTACAGTTGAGAAATAAGAACTTTTTCGAAGGTTTTCAACCTTTGCTTCACTGACCCTGATGTTGAGTTGCCTTTGCAGTCGCCGAAGCCTGACTCAACTTTCTTTAGTCGAATAGTAATGTATTCAAAACTGAGGAATAATTTTGCCGAGTAATAGCTAGTCTTTCTTACGGGTTCCAAATCCATTTATAGTGTTCTCGTTCTCCTCAGAAGTAAGGTCAGTTACATATTACGCCATTAACAGTTTTAATGGTTATATTAATCCAATTCCTAACGTAAAGGTAGCTACTGTTATGCATCTATGTTTCCACGCGCGCATGCGCATGACCATCAGCGGTGCTCGGTACACAGCTGCTAGCTGCGATTAGTTCCGCCGCAGCTCTCGCGGTCTGCCGGCCTCCTCCGCGTAGTGGGGCCTGCTGCTTCTCTTGAGCTAAGTAATGTAGATATATCACTGGGTACTACGGTGATACAGTTTTATACTCGACATGGCCAGACTTAGGCATGCAATAGTTTAGTGTCAATAGCTTTTGAAGAAGGCCAAATTATTTTGGCTGAAACCTAGGTAAAGATTGGTTTCTATTTGCAACTGAGGATGTTAAAAAATCTTTTATGTGGTTTCTCGCATCACACTCGGTGAAGAACGGACTGGTAGTGAAGTCCCACAATAACATGATTCGCAGACATCTAGAAAGGTTTTGTTGTGACTGTGCCCTCCGGTAATGTTTTGTGGTTTTTGGCTGGATGAGGAGAGGGTGGCACGTTTGGTAGGTGGCCGGTTTCCTCTCACTGTAACACAAAATCCACACTTAGTTAAGATACCCCTTATTACAAGAACCGGTTGAGTACTTAACTTCAGTGATGTACAGTCTGAAGTTCTGTGGTTAACAGCCATCGAATAACATGTACTAATCCATGAATCTTGTCCGTGTCCATATTGCAACTACACTCCTGGAAATTGAAATAAGAACACCGTGAATTCATTGTCCCAGGAAGGGGAAACTTTATTGACACATTCCTGGGGTCAGATACATCACATGATCACACTGACAGAACCACAGGCACATAGACACAGGCAACAGAGCATGCACAATGTCGGCACTAGTACAGTGTATATCCACCTTTCGCAGCAATGCAGGCTGCTATTCTCCCATGGAGACGATCGTAGAGATGCTGGATGTAGTCCTGCGGAACGGCTTGCCATGCCATTTCCACCTGGCGCCTCAGTTGGACCAGCGTTCGTGCTGGACGTGCAGACCGCGTGAGACGACGCTTCATCCAGTCCCAAACATGCTCAATGGGGGACAGATCCGGAGATCTTGCTGGCCAGGGTAGTTGACTTACACCTTCTAGAGCACGTTGGGTGGCACGGGATACATGCGGACGTGCATTGTCCTGTTGGAACAGCAAGTTCCCTTGCCGGTCTAGGAATGGTAGAACGATGGGTTCGATGATGGTTTGGATGTACCGTGCACTATTCAGTGTCCCCTCGACGATCACCAGTGGTGTACGGCCAGTGTAGGAGATCGCTCCCCACACCATGATGCCGGGTGTTGGCCCTGTGTGCCTCGGTCGTATGTAGTCCTGATTGTGGCGCTCACCTGCACGGCGCCAAACACGCATACGACCATCATTGGCACCAAGGCAGAAGCGACTCTCATCGCTGAAGACGACACGTCTCCATTCGTCCCTCCATTCACGCCTGTCGCGACACCGCTGGAGGCGGGCTGCACGATGTTGGGGCGTGAGCAGGAGACGGCCTAACGGTGTGCGGGACCGTAGCCCAGCTTCATGGAGACGGTTGCGAATGGTCCTCGCCGATACCCCAGGAGCAACAGTGTCCCTAATTTGCTGGGAAGTGGCGGTGCGGTCCCCTACGGCACTGCGTAGGATCCTACGGTCTTGGCGTGCATCCGTGAGTCGCTGCGGTCCGGTCCCAGGTCGACGGGCACGTGCACCTTCCGCCGACCACTGGCGACAACATCGATGTACTGTGGAGACCTCACGCCCCACATGTTGAGCAATTCGGCGGTACGTCCACCCGGCCTCCCGCATGCCCACTATACGCCCTCGCTCAAAGTCCGTCAACTGCACATACGGTTCACGTCCACGCTGTCGCGGCATGCTACCAGTGTTAAAGACTGCGATGGAGCTCCGTATGCCACGGCAAACTGGCTGACACTGACGGCGGCGGTGCACAAATGCTGCGCAGCTAGCGCCATTCGACGGCCAACACCGCGGTTCCTGGTGTGTCCGCTGTGCCGTGCGTGTGATCATTGCTTGTACAGCCCTCTCGCAGTGTCCGGAGCAAGTATGGTGGGTCTGACACACCGGTGTCAATGTGTTCTTTTTTCCATTTCCAGGAGTGTATATACAATGACTAAGTTCCCTCACAGATAGGTGCGAGGCGATGACTAGCACTGCGGAAGACTAGAACACTGTTCGATACATAGAGGTGCAATGCGAACTGACTCCCGATGCGACATACTGAAACATCCCCTTAGAAAAATTAGTGAATTACTGTGCTGATAAACCTCTTACGTTATTTGATTTTCAAACAGCTGAGCAGAACCGAACGTACTCAGACATTTCTCCCTTTACTTGTTCTGATCAACACTAAACTGACACACAATATTTTTAGCGCAAAGCAGTCTGACTTTTAATAATCCCTACAAAAGAATGGCCCTGACTAACAATAACCTATACCTTTCATGAATCACTTACCTCACAAAAATCATCGTTACTCGAACTACTGCAGTACAGGGAGTGTCAATACTGCCAGCTAAATAAAAGATTCTAACTACTGAAGGCACTAATTACTGATAGGCATAGTTAGCAAATGAAAGATTTTGATAGAGAACGCGCAATGTATTTACCTTAATAATATTCAAAAGCCATCATATATATATATATATATATATATATATATATATATATATATATATATATATATATATATCTGCCATCTCTCTCCCCACATCCACCAATGCTGGCGGTTCACCTCCAAGTGCACAACGCTACGCGCTGTTCACATCCAACTGCCCAACGCTACAATACAATAGCAATATTCCAACAATGCCAACCAGCCACAGATTGCACACAGCACAGTCAGTGATTTTCATACAGAGCGCTATGTGTCGTTACTAACATAAAATCCTAAACAGCCTACCTACATGGCCCCCATGCTCCCCAAAAAAAAAAATTACAAATTGTTTTGGGCAATGCCCCATACAGATTTGAAAAATTTTTCATAATTACAATAACAAAGATATCAAATACACACACTTATTGATACACTGTTGGTCGAAAGCAAAAATTGTTCTCATAAATACAGTCCTGATCATTCATCGCAGTAGTAATTACACTGCACAAAGTCTGATCAGAAAAAAGAAAATGCACACGGAAGTAGTGGATTTCCATGCAGTCTTGAAGGAGTAGTGTTGTCCTTCCAACGGAAAGACAGTGTTGACTCTTGACATGCAGACAGGTAATGGGTTACAACAGAGCAAACCCACAGCAGGGTCAGTCGAAGTTTTGAAGAATATTGGTAGGTAGGTCATCACAGAGCAGCCCCTCTGTAGTCCTGGTAGAGACTATGGTATTGGTGGGCCCCCACACAAAAATCTTCGTTACTCGAACTACTGCAATATAGCGAGCGCCAATACTGCCAGCTAAATAAGATTCTAACTACTGAAGGCACTAACTACTGATAGGCAAAGTTAGCAAATGAAAGATTTTGATTGAGAACAAACAATGTATTTACCTTAATAATATTCAAAAGTCATCTCATATATATATATATATACAAATTTACTCTTTCTGATGGACACACGTCCATATCGTCCGCTCTCAAAATTCTGCCATCTCTCTCCCCACATCCACCAATGCTGGTGGCTCACCTCCAACTGCGCAACGCTACGCACTGTTCACATCCAAAATTGCCCAACACTACAATAGCAATATTCCAGAAATGCCAATCAGCCATAGATTGCACACAGCACAGTCAGTGATTTTCATACAGAGCGCTATGTGACGTTACCAACATAAAAACCTAAACAGCCTACCTACAATACTAAGCTACTGAGAATGAGAGACTGACACAGCTCGGTCGACCGCGGCGGCCTATATGTACGCTGGCCAGGGGGCGTTACCGGCGCGTAGTCTGGGGGCGTGTCTTGGTCTTCTCTTGTCATAGGCGCGCTTAGTTCAGTTTTGGCTCGCTTTCACACGAATAACACTCCACGCAGACACTGGAGGGTCTAACTGGCTTGCGGCATCTGGCCACCCCTTGAATTGATCATGCCAAAATCATTCATTCATAGCCTTGATGACCCTTGGCGCTGTGTAACAAAAACACAAGAAAAAGAAGTCTGCATGAATGTGACTAACATAGGCGAATGTAGGCAAGAAAAACGGAACTGTTTCTTAGCACCGACCGGAGTATTGGCGAAGGCATATGCCAGTACAGGTTGTGCGAAATGGCTAAGCAGATATGGCTAGAGGACAAATCGAAGGATTTAGAAGCATATTTCATTATGGGAAAGGTGGATACCGCCTACAATAAAATTAAAGAAGCGTTTAGGGAAAAGAGAAGCAGCTCTATGAATATCAAGAGCTCAGATGGAAAACCAGTACTAACAAAAAGAAAGGGAAAGCTGAAAGTTGGAAGGACTATACAGAGGGTCTATAAAAGTGAGGTAAACTAGAAGGCAAGGTTATAGAAAGGGAAGTGGACGTAGACGAAGATAATAGGGGAGATATGATATTACGAGAAGTAATTGACAGAGCTCCGAAAGAGGGTAAGTCGAAACAGGGCCTCGGGAGTAGGCCATATTCCGTCAGAACTCATAGCCTTCAGACTTTAAGAAGGAAGTAGTAATTCCAATTCCAAAGAAAGTAGTTGCTGACAAGTGTGAAAATGAATGAACTATTTGTTTAATAAGTCAAAATTGGAAAATGTAAGATGAACTTCAACAAAAGCAAAACAAGGATAATGGAAAGTAGTCGAATTATATCAGGTGATGCTAAGGAAGTTAGACTAGGAAACGAGATGCTTAAAGTAGTAGATAAGTTTTGGTATTTGGAGAGCGAAATAACTGATGATGACCGAAGTAGGGAAGATATAAAATGTAGATTGGCAATGGCAATAAAAGTATTTCTGAAGAAAAGAAATTTCTTAACATCGAATATAAATTTGTTAGTAAGTCTTTTCTGGAAGTAGTCGTTTGGAGTGTAGATATGTATGGAAGTGAAACATAGATTATACACAGTTTAGAGAAAAACAGAATAGAAGCTTTCGAAATAAGGCGCTACAGAAGAATGTTGAAGATTAGATGGGTAGATCATGTATCTAATGAGAGTGTACTGAATAGTTCTGGGGAGACAAGAAATTTGTGGCACAACGAAAGAAGGGATCGGTTGACAGGACACGTTCTGAGACATCAAGGGATCACCAGTTTAGTATTGGAGCGAGGTGTGGGGGGGGGGGGGGGGGTAAAAATCGTAGAGGGAGAGAAAGTGATGAATACACTTAGCAGATTCAGAGGGATGTTGGTTGCAGTAGTTATTTGGAGATGAAGAGGCTCGCAAAGGAGCATAGGAGTTACATCAAACGAGTCTTAGGACTGAAGTCTCGTTTGATGCAGCTCAAACCAGCTTATCCTTTCTTAGGACCGAAGAAAGTGATGGTTTGGTGATGGACGCCATTTCCAAACTTGTTATGAGGAATAAGAGATTTTTTATCGCATATCTGTTACACTGGTTTCTAAAATTAAAGGAACAAACGGAAATTCTGCAAGATTGCGTTTATTTTACCACAAAACACTATAAACAGGTGTTAGTAAAGTAGAAACAATGTAAAGTATAAAGAACATAAACTACTGCGACATGCATAACGGCAGACAAAAGTGTTCTTCGTTTTTCTCAGCTTAACGAATTTGCACACACATTCCTACATCTGTTTAATGTCTTTAGTATGCAGTGTGACCACCTCTGGTAGCAATACATACCTCACAACGACGGGGCAGGCTGTAGATGATGTCATCAATCCCATGTCGAGGCAATAACGCCCATTCTTCCTGCAGAGCTGCTCGCAAGTCTTGTAGAGTGGTTGGTGGATTCTGACGCGATGCAGCCCGTCTCCCTAGTGCGTCCCAGACATTGTCTATGGGCTCCAAATCAGAAGAGTAAGCAGGCCACGCTATGAGTGCAATAACTTCCGCTGCCAACAAAACATCAACCACCTGCGCTCAGGGGATGAGATCGAGTATTGTCGTCCATACTACGAAGTCTGGGCCCACAGTACCTTGTAGAAACCGTACATGAGGTACCAAGATCTCGTCACGATACCTGACAGCAGTCAGACTTTGCCGATTCACCTGTACAAGTTCACACAATTAGGAATACTCCTCGATATCGGTGTCTTTCCATAATGTTTGGGTCCCGAAATTGTGTTCAGCGTTCCCTCCAGATGAGAATCCGCCGTGAATTACTCTCCAGACCAAATCGGGACTCATGTGTGTAATGAACATTGGTCCACTGTTCAACCATCCAGGTGGGATGTTGACGAGTCCACTCTAGACGTATCCTTCTGTGAAGACAAGTCAGAGGTACACATACAGCAGATCTCTGACAGTAAAGGTCACTCTGCCGAAGCCTTCTGAATATCGTTTGCGTCGATACAACACGTCCAGTGGATGCCAAATAACAGTCCTCTCTTTCTGATGCAACACGTGGTCGACCTTGCCCTGGTCTCTATACTCTTTCACAACGTCCGAGAAGCAACAGAACGATTCAAACAAAGGCTTGCAACTGGCTGCTTCCATTCTTCCTATGGTCCTCCTTAACTGAGAGTCTGGTAGGCGTCTTCTCTGTGCCATACTGCACCATCTATGACTGTGTCGCAGAGGGTGGGCTTACTGGTAGTTGGGAGCTCCAACGTCAGGCGCGTAATGGGACCCCTTAGGGATATGGCAGCAAGGGAGGGGAAGAAAACCAAAGTGCACTCCTTGTGCATACCGGGGGTAGTCATTCCAGATGCGGAAAGGGTCCTTCCGGATGCCATGAAGGGTACAGGGTGCACCCATCTGCAGGTGGTCGCTCATGTCGGCACCATGATGTGTGCCGCTATGGATCGGAGGAAATCCTCTCTGGCTTCCGGCGGCTATCTGATTTGGTGAAGACTGCCAGTCTCGCTAGCGGGATGAAAGCAGAGCTCACCATCTGCAGCATCGTCGACAGGACTGACCTTTGGTACAGAGCCGAGTAGAGGGTCTGAATCAGAGGCTGAGACGGTTCTGCGACCGTGTGGGCTGCAGATTCCTCGACTTGCGCCATAGGGTGGTGGGGTTTCGGGTTCCGGTGGATAGGTCAGGAGTCCACTACACGCAACAAGCGGCTATACGGGTAGCAGGGGTTGTGTGGCGTGGGCTGGGCGGTTTTTTAGGTTAGATGGCCTCGGGCAAGTACAGAAAGGGCAACAGCCTCAACGGGTGCGGAGCAAAGTCAGGACATGCGGGGACCAAGCAGCAATCGGTATTGTAATTGTAAACTGTCGAAGCTGTGTTGGTAAAGTACCGGAACTTCAAGCGCTGATAGAAAGCACCGAAGCTGAAATCGTTATAGGTACAGAAAGCTGGCTGAAACCAGAGATAAATTCTGCCGAAATTTTTACGAAGGTACAGACGGTGTTTAGAGAGGATAGATTACATGCAACCGGTGGTGGAGTGTTCGTCGCTGTTAGTAGTAGTTTATCCTGTAGTGAAGTAGAAGTGGATAGTTCCTGTGAACTATTATGGGTGGAGGTTACACTCAACAACCGAGCTAGGTTAATAATTGGCTCCTTTTACCGCCCCCCCCCCCCCCCCCCCCGACTCAGCAGCATTAGTGGCAGAACAACTGAAATAAAATTTGGAATACATTTCACATAAATTTTCTCAGCATGTTATAGTCTTAGGTGGAGATTTCAATTTACCAGATATAGACTGGTACACTCAGATGTTTAGGACGGGTGGTAGGGACAGAGCATCGAGTGATGATATAGTGAGTGCACGATCCGAAAATTACCTCGAGCAATTAAACAGAGAACCGACTCGTGGAGATAACATCTTGGACCTACTGATAACAAACAGACCCGAACTTTTCGACTCTGTAAGTGCAGAACAGGGAATCAGTGATCATAAGGCCGTTGCAGCATCCCTGAATATGGAAGTTAATAGGAATATAAAAAAAAGGGAGGAAGGTTTATCTGTTTAGCAAGAGTAATAGAAGGCAGATTTCAGACTACCTAACAGATCAAAACGAAAATTTCTGTTCCGACACTGACAATGTTGAGTGTTTATGGAAAAAGTTCAAGGCAATCGTAAAATGCGTTTTAGACAGGTACGTGCCGACTTAAAACTGTGAGGGACGGGAAAAACACAACGTGGTACAACAACAAAGTTAGGAAACTACTGCGAAAGCAAAGAGAGCTTCACTCCAAGTTTAAATGCAGCCAAAACCTCTCAGACAAACAGAAGCTAAACGATGTCAAAGTTAGCGTAAGGTGGGCTATGAGTGAAGCGTTCAGTGAATTCGAAAGTAAAATACTAGGTACCGACTTGACAGAAAATCCTAGGAAGTTCTGGTCTTACGTTAAATCAGTAAGTGGCTCGAAACAGCATGTCCAGACACTCTGGGATGATGATGGCATTGAAACAGAGGATGACAAGCGTAAAGCTGAAATACTAAACACATTTTTCCAAAGCTGTTTCACAGAGGAAGACCGCACTGCAGTTGCTTCTCTAAATCCTCGCACAAACAAAAAAATGGCTGACGTCGAAATAAGTGTCCAAGGAATAGAAAAGCAACTGGAATCACTCAACAGTGGAAAGTCCACTGGACCTGACGGGATACCAATTCGATTCTACACAGAGTACGCGAAAGAACTTGCCCCCCTTCTAACAGCCGTGTACCGCAAGCCTCTAGAGGAACGGAAGGTTCCAAATGATTGGAAAAGAGCACAGGTAGTCCCAGTCTTCAAGAAGTGTCGTCGAGCAGATGCGCAAAACTATAGACCTATATCTCTGACGTCGATCTGTTGTAGAATTTTAGAACATGTATTTTGCTCGAGTATCATGTCGTTTTTGGAAACTCAGAATCTACTATGTAGGAATCAACATGGATTCCGGAAACAGCGATCGTTTGAGACCCAACTCGCTTTACTTGTTCATGAGACCGAGAAAATATTAGATACAGGCTCCCAGGTAGATGCTATTTTCCTTGACTTCCGGAAGCCGTTCGATACAGTTCCGCACTGTCGCCTGATAAACAAAGTAAGAGCCTACGGAATATCAGACCAGCTGTGTGGCTGGATTGAAGAGTTTTTAGCAAACAGAACACAGCATGTTGTTATCAACGGAGAGACGTCTGCAGACGTTAAAGTAACCTCTGGCGTGCCACAGGGGAGTGTTATGGGACCATTGCTTTTCACAATATATATAAATGACCTAGTAGATAGTGTCGGAAGTTCCATGCGGCTTTTCGCGGATGATGCTGCAGTATACAGAGAAGTTGCAGCATTAGAAAATTGTAGCGAAATGCAGGAAGATCTGCAGCGGATAGGCACTTGGTGCAGGGAGTGGCAACTGACCCTTAACATAGACAAATGTAATGTATTGCGAATACATAGAAAGAAGGATCCTTTATTGTATGATTATATGATAGCGGAACACACACTGGTAGCAGTTACTTCTGTAAAATATCTGGGAGTATGCGTACGGAACGATTTGAAGTGGAATGATCATATAAAATTAATTGTTGGTAAGGCGGGTACCAGGTTGAGATTCATTGGGAGAGTCCTTAAAAAATGTAGTCCATCAACAAAGGAGGTGGTTTACAAAACACTCGTTCGACCTACACTTGAGTATTGCTCATCAGTGTGGGATCCGTACCAGATCGGGTTGACGGAGGAGATAGAGAAGATCCAAAGAAGAGCGGCGCGTTTCGTCGCAGGGTTATTTCGTAACCGTGATAGCGTTACGGAGATGTTTAACAAACTCAAGTGGCAGACTCTGCAAGAGAGGCGCTCTGCATCGCGGTGTAGCTTGCTCGCCAGGTTTCGAGAGGGTGCGTTTCTGGATGAGGTATCGAATATATTCCTTCCCCCTACTTATACCTCCCAAGGAGATCACGAATGTAAAATTAGAGAGATTTGAGCGCGCACAGAGGCTTTCAGACAGTCGTTCTTCCCGCGAACCATACGCGACTGGAACAGGAAAGGGAGATAATGACAGTGGCACGTAAAGTGCCCTCCGCCACACACCGTTGGGTGTCTTGCGGAGTATGAATATAGATGAAGATGTAGATGTGTAGACGGCGATTGTGGATGTGCGACTACCTGACAAACACTAACCCATTTTTTAGGTGCCCTGACGTCATCATTGGCGTGGTTGTTCATTGACTGAAATGCCGTCTTGTGTGTAGAACACTATGGTACGGATATCTATTGACAGTTTTGTTGATTGTATCGTGAATTCGGTGTAGGATGGGGAAATAGCGGTTTGTTGCTGTGGGGTGCACACGTGCATGTGTGGGATCTCCTCTCAAACCCTTAGATCGATTTCAACTAAATTTGGCACAGAAACAACAGTGCCTCACAAGTATCAGGACTGTGGGAGTTACCACTGCCTAGCTCCAACAGTAGCAGAGACGTGGGCAAAAACATATTTTTCTCAGGCTGCTTATTGTGACAGGCATGTCATGTTGGAATAGTGTCAGCCTGCCAAATCCATCTGATTTGCAGGACAGCCTACATATCAGGTACAGGAAACTGTTTTGTGGACTGCACCATGTAGGTTGTTATGTTGGAGTAGTATCGGACTGCTTTATCGACCTGTATTGCATGGCAAATAAATGATTTTCAAGCCCCTGATGTGTAGCCTTCCCTGCATGACAGGTATATTGTTGGAGTAGTATTGTTCTGCTTTACTGAACTGCATTGCAAGGGCTACATATGCCAATGAGTGTGGCTGCAGGCAGGTTGAGATGGATGAAGTGATGGACAGAGTGAGATGGAGGAAGAAATGGACAGAGGAAGGGGTGGAGGGGGAGGTGCATAAGGCATATGGAAGGTGTAGATGGTAAATGGGCTGGTGGAAATGTAGGGAGGAAGAAAATATGGTCAGACAGAAATAGATAGAGAGGAGGAGGAGATTAAAAAGAGACAGAGTGGGGAGGAGAAGATAAAAAGAGAGTGGGGAGGAGAAGATAGACAGAGGTGGAAGGATGAGGTGAACAGACAGTGGGAAGATGAGGTGGAAAGGTAGAGGGGATGAAGAGGTGGATACAGGGAGGGGGAGGAGGAGATGTGTTCAGTATTTGTGTCGAATGTGTATGCAGGCGAAATCACAGAGAAACGGCAAGGCTAGTAATAGCCTAAATATTATATGTTGTACCGTCATTTTCTGTTTTGGTTTCTAAATCAGTGTGTTTAGATTGTACAAAAACTGATGGCGTATGTAGACATGTCTTTCATTTTCTGCTTTACTTTGTCTCATCCTGAGTTTGTAGAGAAATATATAAATCTCTGTATGTCCAGAGATGGTTGCGGGACTCGGCTGTTCGATACAGCAAATCACATTAACCACCTTTCAGCAGTCTAGTTTCTTACTCTTTATGGCCAAATTTTATTTGGAAACTAGACAGCTGAAAGGAGCTTAAAAATATAAATTTCTTTAATCATTTCAAATGTTATAAAACACATCATATTACAAAGGAACTTTTTTTAGTTATTGGTGTCTCTTGTGTCGCGTTGATGGATGTATAAATACAAGCGCTACTTGTATTGAAGTCGACAGTCGCGGTCTGACCTTTACCTGCCAATTCACTACATCACACAAGATTTATTTACTACAGACAACCCTACGGAGGATGAATATTGTCAGAATACTGTAAGAATCGCGCCAAGACTTTGTATTTCCTTTGTCATGGATTTTCAATGATTTGGTTTTTCTGTCCACCGCTCTTTTTATGAAACCAATACGTGCTTCTGTTACGCCACGGTCGTGAGTGTCCTTCAGTTCTCATAATAGTACAATCTATTACAATTCTACTTCTTCTTCTTCATTATGTTTCTCGTCAATTTCCTTTCTGACCAGACGTTACCATCTTTGAATTGTGCAGCAACAAAATCTCTGACAAGTGAGTTAGATCAGGTCAGTTACTCAGTCCTAGAGGTGGGATCCAGGATCAATCATTCCTCCGCTTGTGGATACATTTCCAGTTGTGGCGATCGACTTCCGATAGAGGCCAAGTCTTGAGGTATCCAAGAGAGCTCCCGAGAAGTAGTTGTTCCGGAAATCACTAGAGTCTTAGTAACACCGAACTGTGGCTCTTGTTGGCAGAAGGCCTCTCCAAGAATTGAACGCACATGCCGTTGCACAAGGACGACAGCTTGTGATGCAATTCATTGAAAGCAGTATTAACTGACATTGACTGCTTCACTAACATGTAGAACTGACTGCATTCTTCATTAATGGTACTAGCAAAGAAAAAAATACGTATTTACAGCTGGAGATAAGGATGCAAAACTGTGTAACCGACCGTGATTTATTTAAAGTTTTGATCGATGCAGATAACTTTTCCATTTCATGTGATCGGTGTTTCTGGACTAAAGGAAAGAATCAGGGAAGTTTAATGCCTCGGTACCTTCAACATAGCATATGTCAAATTAGAACTCTAAATTATTACAGTTAATGCCAAAATGATGTACAGATAATACGATGAAACAAAGTGGGTAAGTTTTAACAATAGTGTCACTAAAACAACTGACGATCACGTGTACCTGGGGTACCTAAGATCGATGAGTGGATGAAACACAGAAATAAACTGAAGAATATGTTCAAATGTGTGTGAAATCTTATGGGACTTAACTGCTAAGGTCACCAGTCCCCAAGCTTACACACTACTTAACCTAAATTATCCTAAGGACAAACACACACACCCATGCCCAAGGGAGGACTCGAACCTTCGCCGGGACCAGCCGAACGGAAGAATAAAAAACACTAACTTTCGTTTGGAAAGTTGAATCTGGCATTCAAAATTAATTTAGAAATATACCTAGAATGAGTAGTTTGAAATCGGAGTTTTCAGTTCCATCTATAGCTGAGTGAGAAGTGCAGATATTGTCTAAAAATTGCGATGTGCCAAACGGGAAAGGGAAACTTCCTGCGAAAAATGCGACGTCTCTGGATTATGAATGAATAACTAAGAGAACAGGAGCAGCGCATCCAGTAAAGAGACTTGATGTGGGAAAGGGGAATAAAACATTTGAGAAAATGTGGATTGTGAGATAAAACTGATTCAATCAGTGAGGTTTATCGTTATGCTGCAGAACCTTTGATCAATGAATGTACGAAGGTAGTTGCAATGAGTTAGGTCAATTTATACAGGAGGTGACGAATGAGTCTTTTTTTTTTGTAACTATAATTGAAGTAACGCTGTCCTTAAAATGTTCAAAGGGATGCGTCGTGCAGTTCTTTGTTGAGAACAGTTTGTAAACATGAGTGCGACGTGTAGCATAGATGATGAAAAAAAACTCACATTTCCTGCTACTATTTAACACTTCCATTTGAAATATTTGGTTGTTGAGCAGATTAAAATCAGACTGGATGAAGTTAATGTGTTCAGCTAGTTTAAAGGTAATGGCAAAAGCTCATAAGGTGATGAGCCTCCTTTTGGCTAGTAGTTGTAACCTGCAGAAAACAAATGAAGAAATCGTGACATGCTAATAGAATGTAGCGGAATAAAAGTGCACGAGATAGCTACTTCTGTAGATATCAACAAATAACCTACAGTACGAGAATGAAAATAAAAAAGTAAAAGTGTATGCGTGTGAGGTACAGTGTTTGATAATTTTAAACGAAAACGAACTCAGGAGAACATTTCGCTGCAGACTCGGCCAACATTTGGGTGAAATCTGTAGGGCATTTCGTGTAGATTCATGAATATGCATGAAATTTGAATACGAGAGACCCGCAAGTAAGAATCAAATCGATGTATAGAGACTGGTGATAGTGAATCGAGGGAGGCGGAGGTCATTTAGTTTGCTGAAAAGGACGTTCTTGTACTATAGTCTAGTTCAGTACCTGGGCAAAAGTAGAACATAGGAAACTTCCGGTTTGTTAGAGGCCTAAGGCTCCTGATAATATCTCCCCCGATTGGTAGAGACGAAAGTGACCATTAAACAGGAATCTCTCCACAACACACAAAAGTCGCGGAGATATGGTCCCTATTCTGCCCCTGTTTTAAGGTATCATACTTCTACGGGTATGATATTATGAGTGCTCTGGTGAACTTCCTTCCCTAATGACCTCACCGTCCGCATGTCGTTGGAGACTAATACTCCTATCACTACGCCACAAAAACGCCAAAGAAAGAAATACTTACACAGCTCATATTTATAAAATGAATTTCATCCCATTCTCTGCCTTCTGCACGTCTCCCATCTCAGACGCGAGTTCACGAAAGAGCCCCAGATCTACAGTGTTGCTAGTTCCATCTCACGTCGGAACGTGCATCAGAAATTCATGACTTCTGTCTCTATATACAGGTCGCCTGCTACGGGGGGATAGCAAGCCTCGAAGAGTGTGCCGGCCCAGCGGAAAGAAGGCAAGTCTCTGGGGAAGCAGGCGTCGTCCATCGCAACGTAGTAGAGCGGCCCTGCGGCTGATTTCACATATACCACGGGAAGGCACGGCACACGTTAGACTTAACATGCCGTTGTTCACACGAATGTCGCTAGTCAGCCACAAGATTTTTCCGCTCTATTTTGTCTGAGTAGACTTGACTGAGTTCGCACCAGTACCTTTCCGATAACTCTCCATCCGTTATTTTCAGCCATCATTGGCTTTCAGTTACGCAGTTGGCATTGTTTATGAAATGTTATTGTAGCCTAGTGGACTCAGCTCATCCACGCAAGCACAACTGCTACAATCTGAAACAAAGTAGTGTTTGTTACTTTACTATTCCCCTAGATTCAGTAAAATTTTTATGTGCGTAATTTTCGTCGCATCTAAGCAAATTACGGTTATTTTGATTTTTATCAAACTTACCAACGAAATGTAAATATTCTTATACTTGTAGTTTGTGGAATAACTGTCAAAGGAAAGAAGCCTAGGGCAGAGGTTAGCAGAGATCCTGATGTATGGCTGGAATGGTTGCAAGACATGAGTGATAAGGATGCTACAGTGATATTGTTGACTCATACAACGAGGATTGTGGAAATGAATGCAGTGATGATTCGGCAACAGAACAAGAATTGTCAGAAAGTGCTGAATCACAGGTGGAAGTAATTCAGGAATACGTCTTTCTTTTACGAAAAGATGGAATAACTAAATGGAGGAACAGCAGATATCCTACCAATGCTAGAATAAAGCTTGTAGTGCCATTACGTATTTACCGTATCGACAAATGAAAGCCGGCATTTGTGGCCGAGCGGTTCTAGGCGCTTCAGTCTGGAACCGCACGACCGCTACAGTCACAGGTTCGAATCCTGCCTCGGGCATGGATGTGTGTGATGTCCTTAGGTTAGTTAGGTTTAAGAAGTTCTAAGTTCTAGGGCACTGATGACCTCAGATGTTAAGACCCATAGTGCTCAGAGCCATTTGAACCATTTCTTTTTTCTTTTTGACAAATGAAACTCGTATAACGAAGACAGAAATATATACACTCCTGGAAATGGAAAAAAGAACACATTGACACCGGTGTCTCAGACGCACCATACTTGCTCCGGACACTGCGAGAGGGCTGTACAAGCAATGATCACACGCACGGCACAGCGGACACACCAAGAACCGCGGTGTTGGCCGTCGAATGGCGCTAGCTGCGCAGCATTTGTGCTCCGCCGCCGTCAGTGTCAGCCAGTTTGCCGTGGCATACGGAGCTCCATCGCAGTCTTTAACACTGGTAGCATGCCGCGACAGCGTGGACGTGAACCGTACGTGCAGTTGACGGACTTTGAGCGAGGGCGTATAGTGGGCATGCGGGAGGCCGGGTGGACGTACCGCCGAATTGCTCAACACGTGGGGCGTGAGGTCTCCACAGTACATCGATGTTGTCGCCAGTGGTCGGCGGAAGGTGCACGTGCCCGTCGACCTGGGACCGGACCGCAGCGACGCACGGATGCACGCCAAGACCGTAGGATCCTACGCAGTGCCGTAGGGGACCGCACCGCCACTTCCCAGCAAATTAGGGACACTGTTGCTCCTGGGGTATCGGCGAGGACCATTCGCAACCGTCTCCATGAAGCTGGGCTACGGTCCCGCACACCGTTAGGCCGTCTTCCGCTCACGCCCCAACATCGTGCAGCCCGCCTCCAGTGGTGTCGCGACAGGCGTGAATGGAGGGACGAATGGAGACGTGTCGTCTTCAGCGATGAGAGTCGCTTCTGCCTTGGTGCCAATGATGGTCGTATGCGTGTTTGGCGCCGTGCAGGTGAGCGCCACAATCAGGACTGCATACGACCGAGGCACACAGGGCCAACACCAGGCATCATGGTGTGGGGAGCGATCTCCTACACTGGCCGTACACCACTGGTGATCGTCGAGGGGACACTGAGTAGTGCACGGTACATCCAAACCGTCATCGAACCCATCGTTCTACCATTCCTAGACCGGCAAGGTAACTTGCTGTTACAACAGGACAATGCACGTCCGCATGTATCCCGTGCCACCCAACGTGGTCTAGAAGGTGTAAGTCAACTACCCTGGCCAGCAAGATCTCCGGATCTGTCCCCCATTGAGCATGTTTGGGACTGGATGAAGCGTCGTCTCACGCGGTCTGCACGTCCAGCACGAACGCTGGTCCAACTGAGGCGCCAGGTGGAAATGGCATGGCAAGCCGTTCCACAGGACTACATCCAGCATCTCTACGATCGTCTCCATGGGAGAATAGCAGCCTGCATTGCTGCGAAAGGTGGATATACACTGTACTAGTGCCGACATTGTGCATGCTCTGTTGCCTGTGTCTATGTGCCTGTGGTTCTGTCAGTGTGATCATGTGATGTATCTGACCCCAGGAATGTGTCAATAAAGTTTCCCCTTCCTGGGACAATGAATTCACGGTGTTCTTATTTCAATTTCGAGGAGTGTATTATGAAGTTATTCTTGAATGAAAATATAATACCCACTAGTACAACATCAATGAAGTTCGTGGTAGCTTTACTTGAGAAAGGAATGCTAAAGAAGCTTAAGTTACAGAGATTAGAGCTTTCAAAAATGGTTCAAATGGCTTCGAGCACTATGGGACTTAACATCTGAGGTCATCAGTCCCCTAGAACTTAGCAATACTTAAACCTAACCAAACTAAGGACATCACACACATCCATGCCCGAGGCAGGATTCGAACCTACGACCGTAGCAGTCGCGCGGTTCCAGACTGAAGCGCCTAGAACCGCTCGGCTTCAAAAGCCGGCAAGTGATCAGAATTTTATGGGTTTGTAATATCCTTGCCGATCTCTGAGAGATGCTAGAAAGAGTTTGTCAAAGTTGTGTGATAAGTCGAATGGCAACAGACGTGAATCATGCTGTCCGCAGCTCGTGGCCTCGCGGTCGCGTTTTCGCTTCCCGAGCACTGGGTCCCGGGTTCGATTCCCGGTGGGGTCAGGGATTTTCACGTGCCTCGAGATGACTGGGTGTTTGTGTTGTCCTCGTCATTTAATCATAATTCCGGAAAGTGCCGAGGCTGGACTGAGCAGAGGTTGGGACTTTGTACGGGCGCTGTTAACCGCGCAGTTGAGCACTCCACAAACCAAAAAATCATCATCATCATTGAATCGTGCTGTTTGTGCATGAGCAAAAACCAATTCAGGCTGCGCATGAGGTATCTCCGGTTCGAGAGAATCCTTAATAGAGGTGTTCACGGAGAGAATTACATGTTGACTGCTATCTGGAGGTACTGGAACTATTTAAGAACAATTGTCAAAAATATTTGTCTCCTAGTGTATACCTTACTGTATGTGTGTATTAAGGAAATTATTTTTAGATTTAAATAAAACCCTTTTAAAGTTATCCATATACACCGTTAAAAGTGTCCAAATACACCGTCTATGTTGTGGATGACACCTTACATCCGCACTAGTAACCGCGTCCAGAGATTACTGTACGGGTAACAGAGGGTTAAGGATTGCCCCTGACAAACTACTGTCGCAGGGATTGCTCGATCTGCCATCCCTTGAACGTTCGACGCTGGAGTTCCTGTCATAAGCACGTGTTGAAGCAGAACGAAACCAGCAGCTAAGATGTATAAGAAGTGTACTTTCTATTAGTGTAGTAATTAATATGACCTGCTGTTACAGTGTAACTAGCAGTGCGATAGCTTTCGACACAAAATGGTGAGCCCACTCGGTGGATAACAACTGGGCTGGTGCACGGGATTGCCTGATTGTGATTTTGAGGCGGTTTCCCACACTCGTTTAGGCAGACGCCGGGACTCACTTCCAGCTTCATAAAAGAGTCCATACACACACAGTTAAAATACAGTCACACAGAGTTAAAATACAGTCACACAGAGAACGAAGTTCACACAATTTACATCAGGTGGCGCACACGACTTCCCTGCCTTAGGTAGCTGAAGACGGCGGCGACAAAAAGGACAATTAGTCGCGAATATAAATAGAATGAGTACAGTGGAGCCCGTCCCAGAGGGGTAAAGCGCATACGAAAAGAAGTGTAGTAATTAACACATAACGTTTTATGACACAATTATGGCTATCTCAGTTAAATAAGGGCCTCCAGTGGACATAGTCAACGATCAACAAATTTCCAACCAGTAGTTTCAGAGAAAGTAGTAAAGGGGAATAAAGTGACAGCTTTTGACGATGGAGGACTTCTTTGGTAAGAACAGATGTTTTAACGGAGAAAAACAGCGACCGTGTGAGAAGAAGGTGACACGTCATCTGGCAGCTGCATGGACTGCAACTGATGACGAAACGTCTCAGAAAAAGCCCCACTGTTTTACAGATATGAGCCTCAAACAGTGAGAGAGAACTGCTTGCAAAACGTTTGAAAGGGAAACAATAAATCCGTGTCCACAGCAAAATGGTCCGATTTGTTTGGCGTGTTCCTGGAAGGTCTGCAGGAAGTGAATACAGCCTGAAAATGATTAAAATATGATCCGTTGCCTCATAAGAGTTTACAATGAAGTTCTACCTAGTATTTTGAAATTAAAGTGTGACGAAATTTCTCGCTTGATAGAAGTATGGAGTACAATAGTCGCCCTACGTTGAAACGATGAGTAATAAATTCAGACATTACATACAATTTCTCATTATTGAAATGTGCTTTTCCATATACTTTTGTTGTGAATCTGTAATATTATCTCCCTGACGATGATATGTGAGTGCATAGAGAGGTAATTATCTACTGTTATTTTTAGTAATATATAAAATAAATAATATATACTGCAAATCTTTTGTGTTGTAGTTGACCAAATGTTAATGTTTTAAATTGTATGTCATCATCATCATCATCATCATCATCATTTAAGACTGATTATGCCTTTCAGCGTTCAGTCTGGAGCATAGCCCCCCTTATACAGTTCCTCCATGATCCCCTATTCAGTGCTAACATTGGTGCCTCTTCTGATGTTAAACCTATTACTTCAAAATCATTCTTAACCGAATCCAGGTACCTTCTCCTCAGTCTGCCCCGACTCCTCCTACCCACTACTGCTGAATCCATGAGTCTCTTGGGTAACCTTGCTTCTCCCATGCGTGTAACATGACCCCACCATCTAAGCCTGCTCGCCCTGACTGCTACATCTATAGAGTTCATTCCCAGTTTTTCTTTGATTTCCTCATTGTGGACACCCTCCTGCCATTGTTCCCATCTACTAGTACCTGCAATCATCCTAGCTACTTTCATATCCGTAACCTCAACCTTGTTGATAAGGTAACCTGAATCCACCCGGCTTTCGCTCCCATACAACAAAGTTGGTCGAAAGATTGAACGGTGCACAGATAACTTAGTCTTGGTACTGACTTCCTTCTTGCAGAAGAGAGTAGCTCGTAGCTGAGCGCTCACTGCATTAGCTTTGCTACACCTCGCTTCCAGTTCTTTCACTATGTTGCCATCCTGTGAGAATATGCATCCTAAGTTCTTGAAACCGTCCACCTGTTCTAACTTTGTTCCTCCTATTTGGCACTCAATCCGTTTATATTTCTTTCCCACTGACATTACTTTCGTTTTGGAGATGCTAATCTTCATACCATAGTTCTTACATTTCTGATCTAGCTCTGAAATATTACTTTGCATACTTTCAATCGAATCTGCCATCACAACTAAGTCATCCGCATATGCAAGACTGCTTATTTTGTGTTCACATACCTTAATCTCACCCAGCCAGTCTATTGTTTTCAACATATGATCCATAAATAATATGAACAACAGTGGAGACAGGTTGCAGCCTTGCCTTACCCCTGAAACTACTCTGAACCATGAACTCAATTTACCGTCAACTCTAACTGCTGCCTGACTATCCATGTAAAGACCTTTAATTGCTTGCAAAAGTTTGCCTCCTGTTCCATAATCTTGTAGAACAGACAATAACTTCCTCCTAGGAACCCAGTCATATGCCTTTTCTAGATCTATAAAGCATAGATACAATTCCCTGTTCCACTCATAACACTTCTCCATTATTTGCCGTAAGCTAAAGATCTGGTCCTGACAACCTCTAAAAGGCCTAAACCCACACTGATTTCCATCCAATTGGTCCTCAACTAATACTCGCAATTTCCTTTCAACAATACCTGAGAAGATTTTACCCACAACGCTGATTAAAGAGATACCTCTGTAGTTGTTACAATCTTTTCTGTTTCCATGTTTAAAGATTGGTGTGTTTACTGCTTTTGTCCAGTCTGATGGAACCTGTCCCAACTCCCAGGCCATTTCAATTATCCTATGTAGCCATTTAAGACCTGACATTCCACTGTATTTGATGAGTTCCGACTTAATATCATCCACCCCAGCTGCTTTATTGCACTGCAATCTATTGACCATTTTTTCCACTTCCTCAAATGTGATCCTATTTCCATCATCATTCCTTTCCCATTCTACCTCGAAATGTGAAACATTACTGATCGCATTTTCACCTACATTGAGCAACTCTTCAAAATATTCCCTCCATCTGCCCAAGGCATCCACAGGATTCACCAGCAGTTTTCCTGCCCTGTCCAAAATACTTGTCATTTCCTTCTTACCTCCCTTTCGAAGACTGCTAATTACACTCCAGAATGGTTTTCCAGCAGCTTGACCCATAGTCTCCAACCTGTTTCCAAAGTCTTCCCATGATTTCTTCTTGGATGCTGCAATTATCTGTTTGGCTTTGTTTCTTTCTTCAACATAACTTTCTCTGTCTACCTTGGTTCTGGTACATAGCCATTTTTGATACGCCTTGCTTTTCCTTTTACAGGCTGCCTTGACTGTATCATTCCACCAAGCTGTTTGCTTCATCCTACTTTTACACACTACTGTTCCAAGACATTCTTTAGCCAATTCTAGTACTGTGTCCCTGTACCTTGTCCATTCCTTTTCCAATGACTGTAATTGACTACATTCAACTAACTGGTACCTTTCTGAGATCGCTGTTATGTACTTGTGCCTGATTTCCTTATCCTGAAGTTTCTCCACTCTTTTCCTCCTACATATGGACCTGACCTCCTGCACTTTCGGCCTGACAATCCCAATTTCACTGCAGATTAAATAATGATCAGTGTCATGAAAGAATCCCCTGAATACACGTGTGTCCCTCACAGCCTTCCTGAATTCCTGATCTGTTATTATATAGTCAATGACAGATCTGGTTCCTCTGCCTTCCCAAGTATACCGGTGAATGTTCTTATATTTAAAAAAGGAGTTAGTGATTACTAAGCCCATACTGGCACAGAAATCCAAGAGTTGTTTCCCGTTCCTGTTGGCCTCCATATCCTCTCCAAATTTACCCATAACCTTTTCATACCCTTCTGTTCGATTTCCAATCCTGGCGTTAAAATCGCCCATGAGCAGAACACTGTCCTTGTCCTTTACTCTAACAACTACATCACTGAGTGCCTCATAAAAACTATCCATCTTATCTTGATCTGTCCCTTCACAATGCGAATATACTGACACAATCCTAATTTTCTTGCTAGACGCTGTCAAATCTATCCACATCAGTCGTTCGTTTACATACCTTATTGCAACTACGCTGGGTTCCATTTGTTTCCTGATGTAAAGCCCTTCACCCCATTGTGCTATTCCCGCTTTGACTCCTGACAGGTAGACCTTGTATTCTCCCACTTCCTCTTCTTTCTCACCCCTTACCCGAATGTCACTAACAGCTAAAACGTCCAGCCCCATCTTACTTGCAGCCTCTGCCAGCTCTACCTTCTTCCCAGAGTAGCCCCCATTGATATTAATAGCTCCCCATCTCATTACCATTTGTTTGCCAAGTCGTATCTTAGGAGTCCCTGGTTTGTCAGTTAGAGGTGGGACTCCGTCACCTCCAAAGGTCCGAGGCATTTTGCTGTGATTGTTGCCAGCATCATATTTAAAGTACCAGGGAAGCAGGTTGCTAGCCTTACTTGCCCCGAGTCCCATTGGGTTTTACCCCTAACGGCTGAGGGACTAACCGGTGGATTTGGTAGTCTTTGCCGTATGAGCACAAAGGTGACCACGACTCAGAATATGTCCGAGATGCCCAGCCTTATTCCAAAGTAACTGGTATCCCGACTGTCGGGACCACTTACTTGGCCACTCATACGTTGCCCGTGGTTCATGAACTAGGACATGACTACAGGAACCCACACCATGAACCACTATATTGTTTAAAAAATTCATATTTCCATAAAATCTACTTCCAATAAGTGTGATGAACTACAGGAGGTCATGAAAAAATAAATTCGCCAAAACAATGGTTTTAAACCCCCCCAAAAATAAAAAAGGCACTATGAGAGACCCCACCATAGTAATAGTGTTCCTGCCAACGACCGTAGCGCTTAAGGGTTAAAGGCAGGGAAGGAAAAAGAACTACATAATTCAATATCGTAGTCTACAGCAGTGTCTCAAGTTGGAGTTGGAAATGGATAGAGTCACTCGGGCTATTTATGTCCAGCAGCGTCCCTGGCATTAGTGGAATACCAAGAAGAGCACTTCCGCGACACGTTCATTTGAAAAAGATTTCTTCAAACTTATGAATAATGTAATTGCTAACAAAACCATGGAGGAAGTCGGAGATTACTGCAAAATTCACTTATTTAACCGTCTGGAGGGACGTTAAGCGCAAGGGATTATATTTCCAGGCCGAATTTTAAATGGACGGCAATCTTCAATAACGAATTCGTCACTCTGGAGATGGTTAATGTTTTGATAGAGTCCATGAAGCTTGTCTGTCTTGAAATGTGTGTTTGGCTCTTCCAGACTTCACATTATGGGTTTGTGAATACTTCTTTCACAGATTCAAAGTTACTCTATATGGATATGGACAGCCTCATCTACTGGGTGAATGGATGAGATCCATATGAGTAGTACACTCCGGTGCTTTCCGCATGTCTGCACATGCAACCAATAATCCTACGAACAACTAGGTTATCAATCTAATGACAGACAAGGCGAATGAATCATCAGACTTTTTCAGGTCTTAGATCGAAAATACCGGGTGATCAAAAAGTCAGTATAAATTTGAAAACTTAATAAACCACGGAATAATGTAGATAGAGAGGTAAAAATTGACATACATGCTTGGAATGACTGGGGTTTTATTAGAACAAAAAAAAAACAAAGTTCGCAAAATGTCCGACAGACGGCGCTGGACAGAAAAACATCAGTGACTGCGCATGACAATTGTGTATGAAAGGAGCTGTAATGAGAGAGAGAATCAGATGCGCCAGGAGTCGCAGCATGTTGACGTTACCTGAAAAGGCGCTTTTAGTGAAGCTGTATTATCAGAATGGGGAATGTGCTAGTTCAGCGTTACGATCCTATCGCCATAGGAAGGGGATTCAAACAGGTAAAGGTCGGTTGACAAATGCAGCTGTGGCGAGAATGATTTCGAAGTTCGAAGCCACGGGTTGTTTAGACGATAGACCCCGTAGTGGCCGACCGAGCACAAGGCGTAATGCTGCTGAGACAGTTCAGGAAGAAATGGAGACTGTAGCGGGTTCGTCTATGCAAGGGGAAGTCAGCGCTCGTGCAGTCGCACGTCGCACCGGCATTCCATACACTACTGTTTGGTTGGCGCTGAGGCGTACCCTCCGATGCTATCCGTACAAAATCCATCGGCATTATGAACTGTTACCTGGCGATTTAGTCAAGCGGAGGGCATTTGCGGTGTGGGCGTTTCAAAAGATGGCGGAAGATGGCGATTGGTTGAGTAACGTGTTGTGGACCGACGAAGCTCATTTCACGCTCCGACGGTCTGTCAACACCGACAGCTGCAGCATTTGGGCTACCGAAAATCCTAGAACTGTCGTGGAAACTCCATTGCACGACGAGAAAGTCACGGTATGGGTTGGATTTACCACATCTACCGTTATCGGGCCTTTTTTCTTCGAGGAAATTCGTGATTCTGGTTTTGTAACTGCTACCGTGACGGGTGAGAGGTACGCCGATATGTTACAGAATCGCATCATTCCCAGCGTGGCTGATAAACACCTGCCGGAACGTACGATGTTTATGCAGAATGGTGCTCCACCCCATATTGCTAGACGCGTGAAAGATCTCTTGCGCGTGTCGTTTGGTGATGATCGTGTGCTCAGCCGCCACTTTCGTCATGCTTGGCCTCTCAGGTTCCCAGACCTCAGTCCGTGCGATTATTGGCTTTGGGGTTACCTGAAGTCGCAAGTGTATCGTGATCGACTGACATCTCTAGGGATGCTGAAAGACAACATCCGACGCCAATGCCTCACCATAACTCCGGACATGCTTTACAGTGCTGTTCACAACATTATTCCTTGACTACAGCTATTGTTGAGGAATGATGGTGGACATATTGAGCATTTCCTGTAAAGAACATCATCTTTGCTTTGTCTTACTTTGTTATGCTAATCATTGCTATTCTGATCAGATGAAGCGCCATCTGTCGGAGATTTTTTGAACTTTTGTATTTTTTTGGTTCTAATAAAATCCCATGTCATTCCAAGCATGTGTGTCAATTTGTACATCTCTATCTACATTATTCCGTGATTTATTCAGTTTTCAAATTTATACTGACTTTTTGATGACCCGGAATATGCGTACAGTAATGTGACAAGTGCCACTCAAAGGCGGGTAAAGGGCGTGCAGCATGCAGCCTTAATGGCTCTCATGTTTGTTGGTTAGTTAGAATGCCTCTGGTAGTGTGTAACCACGTACGCATGTGTTGTATATATGGTGAAAATGGTGCTTCTGTGTGAGTTATATTGCTTGCACACTATGTGTGCGAGCTAGTGTAGTTCCTTTGTGCTGCTGGCCTTGAAAAATCATGATTATATTTAGTTTATTTCGAAATGTGGTGCTACAGAAGAATGCTGAAGATTAGATGGGTAGATCGCATAACTAATGAGGAAGTATTGAATAGGATTGGGGAGAAGAGAAGTTTGTGGCACAACTTGACCAGAAGAAGGGATCGGTTGGTAGGACATGTTCTGAGGCATCAAGGGATCACCAATTTAGTATTGGAGGGCAGCGTGGAGGGTAAAAATCGTAGGGGGAGACCAAGAGATGAATACACTAAGCAGATTCTGAAGGATGTAGGTTGCAGTAGGTACTGGGAGATGAAGAAGCTTGCACAGGATAGAGTAGCATGGAGAGCTGCATCAAACCAGTCTCAGGACTGAAGACCACAACAACAACAACATGTACTCTCACAGGCAAAATGTAAATACCCCAACTCATGGATGAGATGAGATGTAATGCCTATGGATTCACGCCAATTTGTCTCCGTCTTGCAGTACGGGTGTCAAGGAGCTGTCTCCCTGGAAGACGACCGATTCGTGGCCTACTAGCGGCGGGATTCATCAGACCATGCAACGCCCTGTGACTGCACTTACATTCAGTGCCTATGGTCACGTGCCAATTTCAGTCGTAGTTAGCGATGTCGTGGTGTTAACATCGGGACATACATGGGTCGTCAGCTGCAGAGACCCAGCATTAGGAGTGTTCGATGCACTGTGTGTCCACATACGCTTGTACTCTGCCCAACATTAAAGTCTGATGTTAGTTCCGCCACAGTTCGCCGCCTGTCCTGTTTTACCAGTCTATGATGTCAGTGGCCACCCAACCCCACAAGGCTTCTGGTTTCTGTGCACAGGGTAGGGAGTGGGGCCGGCCAGTGTGGCCGAACGGTTCTAGGCGCTTCAGTCTGGAACCGCGCGACCGCTATGGTCGCAGGTTCGAATCCTGCCTCGGGCATGGTTGGTTGGTTGGTTTGGGGAAGGAGACCAGACAGCGTGGTCATCGGTCTCATCGGATTAGGGAAGGATGGGGAAGGAAGTCGGCCGTGCACTTTCAGAGGAACCATCCCGGCATTTGCCTGGAGTGATTTAGGGAAATCACGGAAAACCTATAACAGGATGGCCGGACGCGGGATTGAACCGTCGTCCTTCCGAATGCGAGTCCAGTGTCTAACCACTGCGCCACCTCGCTCGGTTGGGCATGGTTGTGTGAGATGTACTTAGGTTAGTTAGGTTTAAGTAGTTCTAAGTTCTAGGGGACTGATGACCTCAGATGTTAAGTCCCATAGTGCTCAGAGCCATTTGAAACATTTGAAGGGAGTGGGAGGGGAGGGTGCGTTGATTTTGTTATTTAGGCCTGGCCACTGCTGGCTGGGAGTGCAAGTGACAGTTGATCAAGGCTGTGTCTCTTCTTTAGTCTTACGAATATAGTGGAGCGACGCAACAGAGCAGGGCGGAGCTGCGCCTCGGCAGCTACCGCATCGTTGCTATGCGCCCAGGTGTAGGAAGGCCAGCAGGCAGGCTCGCTTGACTATGTGGACGGAAAACTTGCAAGCCGGCCGATGTGTAGTCTTTCTCAGACGATTTTAAAGGAACTGCTCGGTTTGATTCCCGCGCTAGTCTCATAGTTTAATTCGCCAGATTCGTGATGAATTAGTTATAATTTCAACAATCGTCATAATTATAGTGAAATTTCAAAGTTAATCAAGATACTGCGGGAATATCGAATAGTTTGCGATGAAAAATAGAGGTCTCTATAAATGTGCTTTTGCTGCACGTTAGGTTGTATGTTGCTGCGTGCCGAATGTAGTTAACAAACCGAACTAGTCTTTAAACTTGGGATGGGATCTATAACTCACTCTATTCTCGAGTATTACTGCACTCTGTTCTGCCCACGTGTCCAGACGATAAAGCTAGAAAGAAATATTCATAACACCCTTGTGTCTCATAAACGGTTAGAGATCTCAAAACAGGATTTTGGCAAATGATAGCGTGCAAACAGAAGAATGTGTTGCCGCAAGATTATACGAGGGTTGCCTAGAAAGTAATGCACTGCATTTTTTTTTTCAACAATTCTCTATTGAACAAAATGAGAATTACACACAAGATAGAAAGGAGTTTTATCTACACACCCTATTTTTCCACGAAAACTCCTCTAGTGCAAAACAAGGGCGTGTATAGTATACACTGTCGGTCCCAATCCTTGAGCTGGTGGCGGAGCCAGTGCTTCACTGTGTGAATCACCTCCTCATCGTCCTCAAAATGTCTTCTCGAGTCGTAATGCGTCAGCCCTCGCGAATGACAATATCAGCTCGCTGCAACATGTCAGGTGTGACAGCCGTGCATGGTCTCCCCGACTGCTGCAAATCGTGGCGCTCTGCCGAACCGCCTTCTGATGACCTCACCCTCCGTACCCAGCGACTAACTGTACTTCTGTCGACAGCAGATGCTCCGCAGACTTTGCACAAGCGCTTCTGAATCTTCCCCACAGTTTCTTTCTCTGTAGTGAGAAATTCAATGACAGCACATAGCTTGTAACGCACATCACTCACAGACGCCATTTTGAAACTGTCCTGATGCTACGCTATCTGTCGGAAGTGACGAAAACTTGGCGCGCTCAGACAAGAGACTTCAGATAATACACATGTAACGTTTCGCATTCGTAGAATTGTTTTCAGCCAAGAAAAAAAATGCGGTGCATTACTTCCTGGACAACCCTCGTACAAGAAACTACAGATTTTTTTTTCAACCGAACAATGTAATTTTTTAAAGGTTATTGACCGGCTGTGAAATGTGAATTGTTATAGGTTCCTAGAAAGCACGAGTAGTTTCTGAGACATAGCTCTGACGATCATAATAGGATTCGTAAGCATTGTAAGAATTGTGGAGCCAGCTACCAAAGTCTTGTGGGATTGTCTCCAGCCACAACACATGACTACCTTTCGAAGATGATATTCTAAATGATTTATACAACAATCACAACTTAACAAATGAATTCGATGATGTCGACAGAAAATACTTTCGTCTAAAACGCTCAGGAAGTTTTGGTACAGTGTTTGTAACTATAAAACATTTTCATTCAATCATCGCATATTGTTACAGGAAATTCTTAATAATCGATGTTGGGTGATATGGGAATGAAAGGGAAGGGGGTAGACTTCTATTTAGCTTTTTGCAAGAAGGGTAGCTTAATATACCGCCTGTCTATCCACTACTGAAGACATCAGCATTTCGTGTTCATAGGAGATGAGGCACATCCAACGTTGAGATAGCTTATCAATTCTACAGTCGATGGGTTTTAGATCCAGGGAAAGAATATTTCGGCAAGTGCTTTTCCACACCCTGAAGATTAACTGAATGTGCTTCACATCACCAAAACATGCTGACGATATTGCGAAATGTACGTGTTCCCCACAACATTGTCACTGATGTCGAAATATTCCTGAGTGTCGGTGAGCAACATAGAGTAGAAATCGAGCTTTCTAAACAAGGCACTTATTAGACAGGATGATGCGTTAACAGAGCATCAAATGAAGCTGTCCAAATGAGACGTTTTTGAAAACTTTTTCTTACCTAATAAAACTTGATTTCACGTGTTTGTTAGCAATGCTACTTCAATTTTACTATCGGCTATCGTTTTAAGACAATGAAAGAAATAAGAGATCAAAGAAGAGTACTGTGTACTTGTAGTTTGTAATACCACTGCCACTTCATCACATAACCCGTCCAAAATGAATCAGTAGTGATCATAGTTGCTTCCATAAAGAACGCCGATTAAAAACAACTGTTGTCGAGGCTTCTACATCTACATGTACATGGATACTCCGAAAATCACACTTAAGTGCCTGGCAGAGGGTTCATCGAACCACCTTCACAATAATTCTCTATTATTCTAATCTCGAACAGAGCTCGGAAAAAACGAACACATATATCTTTCCATGCGAGCTCTGATTTCCCTGTGTAGGTCAGCATCAACAAAATATTTTCGCATTCGGAGGAGAAAGTTGGTGATTGAAATTTCTTGAAAAGATTCTGCAGCAACTAAAAGCGACTTTGTTTTAATGGTGTCCATCCCATACCCTGTATCATTTCAGTGACACTCTCTCCTGTTTCTCGCGATAATACAAAACAGGCTGCCCTTCTCTGAACTTTATCGATGTACTCCGTTAATCTTATCTGCTAAGGATCTCACAGCACGTAGCAGCAGTAGTTTAAAACAGGGCGGACAAGTGTAGTGTAGGCAGTCTCTTTAGCAGATCTGCTACATTTTCTAAGTGTCCTGCCAATAAAATGCAGTCTTTGGTTTGCCTTCCCCACAACATTTTCTATGAGTTCTTTATAATTTAAGTTGGTCATACTTGTAATTCCTAGGTATTTAGCTCAATTTACGGCCCTTAGATTTGACTGATTTATCGTGTAACCGAAGTTTAACGGATTTCTTTTAGCACTCATGTGGATGATCTCACACTCTTCATTATTTAGGGTCAACTGTCAATTTTTGCTGCATACAGGTATCTTTTGAAAATTGTTTTCGAATTTGTTCTGATCTTCTGATGACTTTCCTAGACGATAAACGACATAATCTGCAAAAAATATAAGACAGGTGCTCAGATTGTCTCATAAATTGTTTAAATACATAAGGAACAGCACAGGGCCTGTAACACTACCTTGGGGAACGCCAGAAATCAGTTCCGTTTTACTCGATGGTTTCCCGTCGGTTACTACGAACTATGACCTCTCTGGTAGGAAATCAGGTATGCAGCTGAGTCTATATTCGAAAAGCTCGCAATTTCAGTACAGGCCACTTGTGTGGTACAGTGTCAGGAGCCTTCTGGAAATTTAGAAATACAGGATGAATTTGAATCCCTTGTCAAAAGCACTCAGCACTTCGTGTGTAAAGAACTAGTTGTGTTTCACAAGAACAATCTTTCTAAATCCGTATTGACTGTGTGTCATTAGACCGTTATCTTCGAGGTAATTGAGTTCGGACACAAAAAGTGTTCCAGAATCCTGCTGCATATCAACGTTAATGATATGGACCCGTAATTTAGTGGATTACTCCTACTACCTTTCTTGAATATTGGTGTAACCAGTGCAACTTTCCAGTCTTTGGGTACGGATCTTTAGTCGAGCGACCGGTTGTATATGGTTGTTAAATATGGAACTATTGCAGCAGGATTCTCTGAAAGAAACCTAACTGGTAAACAGTCCGGACCAAAAAAATTGCTTTTATTATGTGATTTAAGTTGTATCGCTGCTCTTAGCATAGTGTTGTTGGCAGCTGTTCTTGATTTGAATTCTGGAGTATTTACTTCGTCTTCTTTGCTGAAGGAATTTAGAAAGGCTGGGTTTAGTAACGCTGCTTTGGTAGCACTGTAGTCGATAGTATTTTCAGTAATATCGCGCAAAGAAGGCATTGTTGGGTCTTGCCGGTAGCATACTTTACGTACGACCAGAATCTCCTTGGAATTTCTGTCAGGTTTCGAGACAAAGTTTCGATATGGAAACTACACTACTCGCCATTAAAATTGCTACACCACGAAGATGACGTGCTACAGACGCAAAATTTAACCGACAGGAAGAAGATGCTGTGATATGCAAATGATTAGCTTTTCAGAGCATTCACACAAGGTTGGCGGCGGTGGCGACACCTACATCGTGCTGACATGAGGAAAGTTTCCAACCGATTTCTCATACACAAACAGCAGTTGACCGGCGTTGCCTGGTAAAACGTTGTTATGATGCCAAGTGTAACATGAAGAAATGCGTACCATCACGTTTCCGACTCTGATAAAGGTCGGATTGTAGCCTATCGCGATTGCGGTTTATCGTATCGCGACATTGGTGCTCGCTTTGGTCGAGATCCAATGACTTTTAGCAGAATATGGAATCGGTGGGTTCAGAAGGGTAATACGGAACGCCATGCTGGATCCCAACGGCCTCGCATCACTAGCAGTCGAAATGACAGGCATCTTATCCGCCTGGCTGTAACGGATCGTGCAGCCACGTCTCGATCCCTGAGTCAACAGATGGGGACGTTTGCAAGACGACAACCATCTGCACGAACAGTTAGACGACGTTTTCAGCAGCATGGACTATCAGCTCGGAGACCGTGGCTGAGGTTACCCTTGATGCTGCATCACAGACAGGAGCGCCTGAGATGGTGTACTCAACAACGAACCTGGGTGCACGAATGGCAAAACGTCATTTTTTTTTATGAATCCAGGTTTTGTTTACAGCATCATGATGGTCGCACCCGTGTTTGGCGATATAGCAGTGAACGCACATTGGAAGCGTCTTTCGTTATCGCCATACTGGCGTATCACCCGGCGTGATGGTATGGGGTGCCATTGGTTACACGTCTTGTTCACCTCTTGTTTACATTGTCGGCACTTTGAACAGTGGAAATTTCGGATGTGTTACGACCCGTGGATCTACCCCTCATTTGATCCCTGCGAAACCCTACATTTCAGCAGGATAATGCACGACCGCATGTTGCAGGTCCTGTACAGGCCTTTCTGAATACAGTAAATGTTCGACTGCTGCCCTGGCCAGCACATTATCCAGATCTCTTCCTAACTGAAAACGTCTGGTCAATGGCAGCCGTGCAACTGGCCACAATACGCCAGTCACTACTCCTGATGAACTGTGGTATCGTGTTGAAGCTGCGTGGGCAGCTGTACCTGTACACGCCATCCAAGCTCTGTTTGACTCAATGCCCAGTCGTATCGAGGCCTTTATTACGGCCAGAGATGGTTGTTCTGGGTACTGATTTCTCAGGATGTATGCACCCAAATTGCGTGAAAATGTAATCACATGTCAGTTCTAGTATAATATATTTGTCCAGTGACTACCCGTTTATCATCTGCATTTCTTCTTGGTGTAGCAATTTTAATGGCCAGTAGTGTATTATAAGCACAGAGCAGCACAGCACGGCGGGCAGAGCAGCACTGGCGAAACAAAGCACTGACGTACAGTGCACGTGACTGCAGCGGCGCTACGGGGTGCCGCGGGGAAAGGCCTGCACAGAGTGGCTCTGAGCGAATCAAACATGTTTGTTTCCGAGAGCAGCGCCAGCAACAGTACTGACTCTGCTACGCACAGCAACAGCCGAATGTTGCCGGCGTTGCCCGAACGCTGCTTGAGTCACTCCAGCGCTCTGGTCGCCGCTCTCAGAAACAGAGATGTCTTGTTCGTTCAGCGCCGCAGTGTGTGACTCTCCATCGCCCCGCTACGCTTGCAGCGCCCCTGCGATCAAACGTACTGAGCAGTACTGGTTTGTTGCGCTAGCACTGATCTGCTCGCTGCTCTCTGCTGCTCCTAGTGGGCCGCGCCACTCCACCGTATTCGCAGCCTTAAGCCGTCGGCACACGGATCGTGCATCCGAACGTTGAGCGTGCCGAGTTTCTGACGTCATACCGTGGAATAGCACGTTCGGGAGTCTTTCCGAACGTGCAGAGCAATATCTAGCATGTCAGATATTCTGAGCGTGCGTCTGAGCGTTGGCCAATCAGATAGCACAACGCCACTTACGTCACACGCACGCCAACTCTCTTCAGCACAGACTTGTGAGGCGCCATATTGGTATTCATTTCAAACCTATATGTAAATATGCCGTTTCTGAGCACCAGCAAATTGAGAATCACTGGAAAATCCGTTGTTAACTGTGTGATTCGTTCCAATAAAATAATGACAAACATCATATTCCTGGCAAAAGAATTATTGTAGCTTGCTTATTATGAGAGTAGGGTATTTGAAGGCAACGATACACTCAAGATCCACACAAAACGCATTGTTCTTGGTACAATTTCTTATAATTAAATTTCAATTAGTAACATATCTACGATTAAGGTTCTCATTATAAAATACTGTATTTAGAAACAAGTTAAATGTTGTTGGTTTAACGTAATGAGTAGCGTCAATGTCCAGTGAAGAGTTGGGTGTTGCGGCGGTGGTTCGCGTCACGACACTTCCAAGTTTTTTTTCTAATATTCGCATATTTATTAGGTTCTGATACTTTATTGTTAGTTTAATATAAGTATATACTATAATATTTGGTGTTACGTAAATATTGGTTCACCTTTTTTTGAAGGGGACTTTGTTCGATTGGCTTAATTTATAGGACAGCAGCTTGCGCTACTTGTATAAAGATATTTTGCTCCTTTTTCTTTTCGCTTTGCAATTCACATGTTGCAAAGATTCTGCTACAGGGTAGGAACAGTGATTAAGTAAGACTGACCTTGGGGTTATACTAAAATGTGGGAATGATGAAATAATGTTTATCGTATGCGGAGAAATATTCCAAATTTGTACCGCACTGTTTGTAATGGAAATTTTATAAGCCTGTGTGCTTATTGACTGGACGTGGTACTTTCCTTTTTCGTGGACGATGGAGGAAATGTGCTTTTTAATAGAGCTAACGTGGGAATTTTACGCACGCGCGTTGAGTAAACAGTGTGATTGGCGAACTAGAAACATCCCTCAACTGCCGCTGGAGCGCGTTGCGATCGCGTATACCACGTTGGGGCCCACGTACCGTATGCACAAGTCACATCGTTCCTGAGCGTTCAGCAGCACGTTGAACCTGACACACTCAATGTTAACGTTCGACAGCACGGTCCGTGTGCCAACGGCTTTACATGCAAGGAGGGTAGCATTCATCTCACGCTAGGTGAGGAGAACCCTACGTCATTGTGACGTAAATAGCCTAAATCGACTGCATGAGTACGTATATCGATCATTCTAGTTGTAGCACAGAGGTTGCACCGATAACGTGAAAACTAAATGAAAATACGCATGTACAAACGAAGTAGCAGCAGTTGTGTGGTAGGTTCATCCCAATTGAATTAGTTATTAAGCTGGAATCCCAACAATTTTGAATGTTATTGTGTCTGAACGAAGGAACCATAACGAAAGTAAAAAAAAAAGGAACACTTATAGTCATTTTTTTAAAATCCGATGAATCGTCCATAAATCATGTGGATAGAAACTTGAAATAGTTAATTATTAAGCTGTAATCCAAAGAATTTGGGATGTTATTGGGTATTTCATGAACATAACGAAAGTCAAAAAAAGCTTATAGATATTTTTAAAAAATCCTATGAATTTTGCGTGATTGTGTCGTCAGAAACGTGAAATAATTAATTATAAAGCTCTAATCCCAAGAATGTGGGATGTTATTGTGTGTTTCATGAACATAACGAATATCTGAACGAAGGAACCATAACCATAGCGAAAGTCAAAAGAAGCGATTAGACATTAAAAAAAAAATCCGATTAATTGTGTATAAATCATGTGGCTAGAAACGAGCCTACTACAGCATCCACAGAAGTAGCCTCTACAACACATTACAAGAATTTAGTATACCCAGTAAAATCATTAGGATGATACAACTGTGCATGGATGGCTCCCAGGCAGCAGTGAAGTTCAGAGGATCCATATCCCCCACCTTTCCAATTAAAACAGGCTTACGACAGGGAGACGCTCTTTCATGTGTCCCCTTTCAACCTTGAATTAGAGAAAGTGGTTCGGGAGAGTAATTTACATCTATACAATGGTCTCCGAATTGAACACAGTGAAGTAAAACTCCTCGCTTATGCAGATGATATAGTGTTGCTGAGTGAAACTGAAGAAGAACTGAAAGGCATGTACAGATCGCTCAGGCACAGTGCCACCAAAATCGGGCTTTTGATTAACCAAGAGAAAACCGAATATATGGAAATAGGTCGAGTCATAAACCCAAATCCTTACTATGAACATTATAAATTCATAAAAGTTCTCCAGTTTAAATTCATTGGATCACGTTTCAACAGTAAAAATAGCGTAACAATGGATATAAATGAAAGAATAGCCTCAGGGTCAAGATGTCTGTACTCACAAAGCATCCAACTCAAAAGTAAAGCTCTGTCAGTCACCAAAAAGATGAAGATATATAACACTATTATCTGCCCTATAGTACTATACGGTTCAGAAAGCCGGACGCTTACAAAGAATGAAAGAGAAAAACTGAATGCTTTCGAAAGAAAAGTAATGAGAAAAATCTGGGGATCTGTGTTGGAGAATGGAGCATGGAGATTTCGAAAGAACAATGAAATTTATCAGTTAATGAAGCAACCCACTATCATCCAGAAATTAATAAGTAGGAGACTGCAATGGGCTGGACATGTGGCCAGAGTGGAAAACAACAGAATCACCAAGAAAGCATTTGAAGGAACTCTCCAGGCAACAAGACCATTGGGCCGACCTCGTACAAGGTGGAAAGATGACATAGAGAAGGACATCGCAGCATTAGGAATTACCGCAGGGTGGAGAGAGGCTGCGAGAGATAGAAGGCAGTGGAAGCAGATCGTTGATGCAGCGCGTGGTCTACAGGGCTTGTGATCGTTGAGAAGATAGAAGATTGAAACGTGAAATAGGGAGAAATTAAAGTGTTTTGTATTTTTTTAAAGCCAATGGGTTGTACATAATTCGTTGGGGCAGAAAAGTTGAACTGAGAAATTAATTTTGTTGCAAAGATAATTCCGAATGTTGCTGGAATTTTAATTTTGCCTTCATGTTGTAGAACAACTCAGAAACTTTTGCTCTTCAGAAATAAATTATTACTGATGATCATAATGTACTGATCTGTTTATAACACACGTCATTATTTTTCTTTATACGCTGTATAAAGTGAAAAACAATGACATTCAATCTATAATTGTTACATTTTAATACTTAATCAGTATCAAATATAAAAAATAAGTTTCCTAGTAGTTGCCAAATGAAGTTGAACACTGACTGTCACAATGGATGAGCTACTTGAGAAAATAACCTCAACAGCCCTCTGTTTTTAGCAGCACTAAGTGATGTTTTATATGCGGTGGTGGAGTACTGTGTTTGTTTATTCACTCAATAGACATAGTATATTTTTGGGGGTGTTTGGCATGATTACTATAGCTATTTCCATATTGCCTAAGACTCATACAAAATGTAGCTGAAAATGACAACTCACTGCTTTCAGTTTCTTAAAATGCTGGTAAATGTGACTTGCATGTCATTGCTTTTTCATGGGATACAACGTATAAAGAAAAATATTGATGTGTTTTATAAACAGGTCAGTACATTATAATCATCACCAATAATTAATTTCGGAAGAGCAAAATTTTCAGAGTTGATCTAAAAAATAAAGGCAAAATTAAAATTCCAGCAACGTTCTTAATTATCTGTGGAACTACATTAATTTCTCAGTTTAACGTTCCTGCCCAGACAAATTATGTACAGTCCATTGGCTTTTATAAAAATACGTTACACTATAATTACTCCCTATTTCACGTTTCTACGCACATGATTTAAGCACAATCGGATTTTTAAAAAAATGACTAGACGCTTTTTTTGCCTTTTGTTATTGATACGGTTCCTTCGTTCAGACATAAATTATATTCAAGAAACACCCAATAACATCCAAAATTCTTGGGGTTATAGCTTAATAAATAATTCAACTGGGATGAATATACCACACAATTGCTGTCACTCCATTTGTACACGTGTATTTACATTTAGCTTTCACGTTATCGGTGCAGCCTGTGTGGTACAACTGCAAAGATCGATATACGTACTAATGTAGTCGATTTAGATTATTTACGTTACGATGACGTAGCGTTACGTCACTATGACGTAGGGTTATTCTTATCTAACGTGAGATGAATGCTATTCGCAAGGAGGCGGCTCTCATGAGCGCACCACGGTGGAGCAGGGTTCAGCAGCGATGCTATAATCCATAAGAATAAATTTTATGTAAACAAACACAAACGTGATGATTGGTCAGAAGCCTCAGCACACGTACACTGGTGTTGTTACGCTCTTGGAAGTAGATCCTACTCATGTATTAGATGTCTTATTACTAAGTTACGTTAAATAAAACTTTAAGATATTCAAATGTATTAACAGCCATCAACGTTTTTCTTAACCATGCTTTAGCTTCGTTATTTTTCTTTCAAAAATCTTGTACATTCACAGCCTCTGCAGCGTTGTGCTCTGATTGTCGCGCTCTTAATGCGCAATATAAAAATGGCTGAGGTTACGTTTGTAACCTCCCCCTCACTTATCGACCTTAATGACCGTAAAAAATGAAATCGCGTGTGCCTAATGGGAGTTTTGGAAAAGCAATCGTCACCGAAGTTAACCTGTCGGTAAAGAGGGAGGAAAGGGTTACATCTAAATGAAAGGAAATATGCTAATGAAACTGGTGGAAATTAATTTTGAAAAGGGGTAAAGTTAATAAAGACAGTAAATGTGCAGCCATTACGTTAACAATTAACTAGCGGTAATTAGGTATTTGAGATTTGGGGGAAATCACGGTCGCCAGTCCTAAGGACAATTACTATAGTAACTGAAAAAGAAAGGTTATTACACATATAATTAGCACTAGAAGCGTGGCAACTGAAGGTTGACACGTGTAGTGTGAAAACTGAAAGTTTGTCAGAAGTAATAAATTTCGCTACACCCTGACTTAATTTAGCAAAAGAATTAATAAAACCGGAAAATCGAAAGTTAATTCAGTGACTGAAGTTAATAGTGAGCTTTCTTTCTGAAGCACATCGAAATTCAGTAAAACACGGTTAGTCTTGGACTACCTCAACAATCATTTCAAAAGCTACTTGAATCTATGCAATTTAGAAATAAGAGATTTAACTTTGAACTTGAATTAAATGATTCTGAACAATTAACAATAGAAAAATTTAGTACGTACCAAGCTGAGCTGCAGTCACAGGTAACTAAAATACGGTAACAAAACTCGCACTCTTAATTTGTGCTTGTGCAATCTAAATACTGTAGCCAGCTATGACTGAACTTTGAAATTAAAGCAGTGAAATAAATTGATGCTGGCGTTTGAATTTCAACGACACTCGGATTCATTCCGGAAAAGGAAGGGACCCTGCTTGGTAATGCAACTGGGACAATGAGCAACAAAGGTTCATGCTAAGTTGCTGTAATTATAGTTACTAAAATGGTACAGTTTGAAATGCTGAGGTCTGCCATACAGTTCCTAGAACTTTACGTGCGTCCAGTCTTCCTTGTTGGTTGATTGAAGGTTTGAAGCCGTTGATCGAGGAGGTGGCGACAGTCACTCATTGTCGGCCGTCGCTGTTGCAGAAGCTGGATGTTGGCGCGCCTTCTTCTCGACACGGTCACCAGACGAAACGGGCTCTTGATGTGCGCCAGCTAATGCTTCCCGTCCGCGACGCCATGTCAGAAACTATCATCGCAAGTCGAGCGCAATTACATGCTGCCAAACCCCGAAAGCGCGGCAACTCGCGGGAGCTTCACACAACATACCTGCTCCACCGCACTACTCCAGCCAGACTCCCTCTCTCAGCCCGCGCTCCACGCGGCAGAGTTAACACTACCAAAGATCCTACACACTTTGATTCTTCACACGACCTATCGACGTAATCGTTCGATAGCAGTCTTCCCTAGGCAAGACCCAGCGTAAAAATACAAATAATATTTACGAAACAAACCAATTATACATCGACATAAATGTATAAATATATATATACAAACAGTAAAACAATTACAGTATACAAAGAGACAGAAATGTCATATCTTGAGGTAACAAAGCAAGGAAAAAAAATAGTACAATAGATGGAAATAGGAGGCTATGCATTTCCGGCGTTACACGTGCCCCACATTGTCTGAGGATGTTCGTGTAACGTAAACAGACTCAGAAAATGTCCCAAAAAAGAAACAGCGGAAATGCATACGCTCAAAACATCAAAAAAATTTAGCATTCGTCTAATTAATCATAAACCAATTTTTATACAATAATAATTGAGTGGAGATACTCCTAATCTTATTCCACTCTGTCATCTTGCACAAAGTAAAACAGGTTGACAACATATCAAAATTCATAAAAAACATAGAAAATGGTTTAGCTATTCCAAAATCATTAAAATTCGTAACACTATCAAGAAATGGAATACTATTTCAAAATTAATCAGAGTACATGGTCATAAAAACAGGTAGATCAAAATACGCAAATTAATTATTAATTACATATTATACACATTTTTATGTAACCTTTTCACAATTAATATTCTCGTCATGGGAGTCCTATTAACGCTAAACAAGAAAATAATATTCAGCAGATCGAAAAAAACACAAATATTGACAGCAGAATTCTTTCACATCAGCTGTCCGGGAAGAAAAGCAACTCCACATTCCGTACTCGCGAGTACAAAGAATGCCGACAGCGGCACAAGAGCCGACAGCGGCACAAGAGCCGACAGCGGCTTCGCCTCGCCAATATTGTTGCGCCCGCCTGTGCGGCACGCTTGATCTCACTCGCGTGTGTAACGGCATTTCCATAACGTCCGTTTCACTGAATTCTTTAGGAAAAACTCACTCCCGAGTAATCTCAAGGAGTCCCTTAATACTATCACAGTGGATAACTCAACACTGTCCATCATCACACGCATGTACTAGCCTGAAACTTAAAACAGCGTCTAAGTACATCGGCAATGACTAATAAAAACACACATTCATGAAATATTACAGCAAGTTACAAAATCATATTTACATTCCTTAATCTACTGTGACTCAGCTGAAAACTTAAACTAGCAGCTTGGATTTTTCAGTTGATTAGATCATGATTAAATTGATTAAAATTAAATTGATTAATCAAAATTAATTACTTATTAATTACAACTTCTTTAATGACCTCTAAGTCAGGCAAAAGCATCGCAACATGGCACATCCTTAAATCTTACACTCTATATTTACATACTGTACAAATTACCCATTGTGTGGTATTAATCGATCCTAGGTTGGTACAATTTCAAGTCTACAATGTTCCGTATACCTAATAGTTTTCCAGAGCTTGGATACTCTAAGCAATAAGCATTTGTGTGAGGTATACCAATGACTTTATATGGTCCATTATAAACAAACTTAAATTTAGAGATTTCATTGTCTATCTCGCTCGATTTCTCATGAGCTTTTACAAGTACTAAGTCTCCGATTGCAAACTTAGCAAAACGCGCTTTAGCGTCATGACGACGTATGCGAGCATCGGCTTTTAGCTTCATTACTTCTCGCAAACGATCTTTTTTCACACCAATACTAATGTCAATCCGTGGAGGGAATTTGATTATCTCTTCCACTAAACTTTTACTTCTGTCATCCAACAGGATTTCCTCTGGAGAAAATCCCCTCGATTCATGTGTCAAGGTGTTCATAATTCTCTCAAATACTGCTACGTATGATTGTGATGGCAATAGGTACGGCAAAGTCGGCCTAGCTCGCGCATATACCTCTCAGCGGGATTTCCAGCCGGACAATAAGCTGAAATATGGATCACCTCGACCGCATTACTTTCCATGCCTTCATTCCACAACTTAGAAGTAAATTGTGCCCCATTGTCTGATAGAATCGCCTTGGGCTTGCCAATATTAACAAAATAATCGTTCACAAGCTTGCTATAGACCGCTTTGGCTGTAGCTTTCCTAATCGGGTATAGTTTGATGAACTTGGAAAAAGCTTCTAGCACTACTAAAATGTAGGCAAAGTTTCCTGATGACTTGGGCAAAGGTCCGTACAAGTCCACGCACAGTAATTCAAAAGTGTCGTTAGGCCTTATACTTTGCATAGGACCACGACTCGTACAGTTGGTAACCTTCACCTTCTGACATAAATCGCAAGTTTTCACTCTGTCAGTAACGCGTTTTAACATGTTTTAAAATGCACTACTTCACTCAGCTTTTCCGTACATTTCTTAGGTCCACAGTGACCATACGCCAAATTGTAGTGGTCTATTATTTCCGTGACGTATTTGGTGGGCCAGCATACCCGCCAAATATTACTATCTTCACCCTTACGTATGTACAAGATATGATCGTATATCTTGTAATACTTTCTTAATTTCTCTCCTTCTGAACTCCTTTCGTCATATCGGGTTTTCACCATATTTAAACGACCTTCCTCGTTCTGATGACGACGTAGATTCTTACAGATGTTCACTACTAATTTATGTCCCTCAACTTCTTTAAAATAGTATAATTTGACCACTCCATCTGACTCATCTTTCAATACATCTTGATTAGACTCGGGCAACCGCGACAGCGCATCCGCTACGCAATTGTCGGTCCCTTTTACGTAACAGATGTCATAGTTAAACTGCTGTAAATACAGCGACCACCTAGTCAGTCTTTCGTGAAGTAGTTTACAATCCTTCAGATAAGTGAGCGCCTTATGGTCCGTATGAATAATCACCTTACGGTCCCATAGGTAACCCTTGAACTTCTTGAATCCCCACACGATAGCGAGACACTCTTTCTCAGAAATCGTGTAGTTTCGCTCACTTTTTGATAAAGTTCGACTCGCGAACGCTATCGTCCGGTGTTCCTTATCCTCTCCTTCACCAACTTCTTGGAACAGTTCTACCCCCACCCCGTAATTCGACGAATCCGTTCCCAGATGGAAGGGTAGCGATAAATCAGGATGAAATAGTATGTTAGATCTTAACAACTCGTCTTTTAATCTCTCGAAAGCGGCCTGACACCCGTCAGTCCACACAAACGGAACGTTTTTGCGTAAGAGGTTATTCAAATTTTCATCATTAAACACTTGTCCTTTTACAAATTTGCGGTACAATCCTGTTAACCCTAGAAAACTTTTTAACTGTTTCCTAGACTTGGGTGGAGGACAATTCCTTATTGCCTCTAGTTTCTCTGGGTCCTTCGTAATACCAGCAGTGGTAATTACATGCCCTAAAAATTTCAGTTCCTGCTTCACAAATTCGCATTTCTTTAACTTTAGAGTCATTCCACCACGGCGCAATGCTCTAAGAACTTCATCTAACAGGTCACAATGGTCATGCCAAGTGGCATTGGCCAACAATAGGTCGTCAACATATACAGTTAATCCTCGTCTATATCCAGGTCATTCCAGAAAAAACCATCCGGCTTTGATCCTAAATCCGGCTTATCTGGCGGCTTTTGCAGCCTCTGTTCAAATACAGTTTTAATTTCAACACGTTTGTCCTGAGGCTTAGTCTGTAGCTTCGCCTCCAATACCGAAACCTTTTCCTCTAACTCGTCAACTAGCGAGTGTCGCTTTGCTATCAATTCACTAACTGCCACCATCGTTGATTCCTCTTTAGTCAGATTGATCTCATCCGCCAATCTACCTGGAGGAATGTGCCCAGTAGTATCTGCAATTACTTCCTCTAGATCTGCGCAACCCACACTGCTACTGTCTGACTGTATAACGTCAGCTCTAACCTCATACACGCTGTAATCTACGTGCTTTTCTACCAATCGTGTCCGGCTATCACTAAAATTCTCGTACTCTTTCTCCTTAATACTTTCGCAATGTTTTAACTGGAGTTTTGCGTCGGATGGGTCGGCTACTTCTACCACTATAACTTTCGGTAAAGTCTGCCGGTCAGGGCCAGAACTTTCCGTTACTACTTCAACATCCAACTCTTGCGGGACGAAACACGACGAATCTTGCTCGTGCTCCCCATTAACATCAACTATTTCTGGTAAAGTCTGCCGGTTAGGGCCAGAACTTTCTATCACTCCACAAACACTATCTTCCTGCGGGACGAGACGCGGCAAATCCTGCCCGCGCTCCCCATAAACACTTCTCCCGTACAGGCCCCTACAATCACTTAGTTCGTCGTATAAGCGACCGAACTGCCTTAGCCAGACCTCGTCCCTCTCTGCATCCCCTCGCTCGATGACGGACGTGTTATCCGACATCTGATCTTCTCTCAACAATTGCGAATCATTCTTAAACTCAATCTCCAGTTCCGCTGTGGGTATTACAGCTGCCACTTTATAATCGATTTCCGGAACACTACTTAAATTGTTCTCACTGACAGTGAATGTGCTACCTACTGCCGTGTATACAGCTGATCTACTACTTGTGGGCGCACTCCTTTCTCCTAACACTGGCACACACTCCCGCCGTTGATTATTCCACACGGAATTTTCATAATGACGATACCTGGGTTTTCTCCTGTTATTGGACCGCCAAAATTTCTCCACGCCCGGTCGTCCCCTCACCGGCGCGGCTAATGGTTTCCCTGTCTCGTCCGAGCAGATACGGTCCCCGGATGCTGCTGAGGCGGCTCATCACACCCTCTGGCGTTATTACTATCCTGTGAAGCCCGTATCACGTTAGTACGATACTGGTTTCCGTCATTCCTGTTATTATTAGCATTGTACCGATTGTTATTACGGTCCGAACCATTATTGTTATTGCTGCCATGGTTGCGGTATGCATTATTTCCATGGTTATCGTTGTTGTGGTTGCTGTGGTACCCGTTGTTGTTACCACGGCCTCTACCACTGTCGCGATTATTGCGCCAATTGTCCTCGTCCTCCACTCTTTCCAGCAAATCATTTATTGTCCTGTAATTGCTTCCTACGTAGCGTTTTGTATCATATGGAAGCTTTTTGTAGAGTTCCCAGACTATTTCGGATTCCGTGCGGCGATCACGCAAATATTCCAACTTGCGGATCCAGCCCTCACAAAACTCCTTCATCGAACCGCGAGAATTCGCATCGAAAGGCCTCGATACGACAAATTCGCGCCAGGCACTTTGCTGTTTTTGCTCTGACCAGTATTCAGCCAGAAACAAATTTTTAAACTCGTCAAAAGTTAGGTTCGTAATGTTGAGGTTTAAGCCCCAACGCTTGGCATCACCAGCCAGCACATCAATAACCGCATTAATTTTTCTCTCATTAGTCCATGATCTGGGTAAAACTCTTTCACAATTCTTAATGAAATCCGTCGCGTGTATACCGCCTTTTTTCAATGGGTCGAATCGCTCCTCTTTCGTCAACAATTCCGAACTATGTGCACAGATTGGCACATAGCTCTGTTTTTCGTCAAGTTTCTTTTCTAATTCCGACACTCTCGTAATTACTTGGCAAGTGGTTGTCGCAAGCGTTTCTACTTCCCTTTTTTTCTCTTCGCAGGTATTAGCCTGCTTCGTCACTTTAGTGTCTACTTCGGACACTAAAGCCTTTAAAGTTTCCACCTTCTGTTGATCCTCTTTTTTCACTAACTGAATTTGTTCCGTCACCTTATTCTCGATGATCGGAGCAACTGCTTCTCCTACACTTTTCTCTATTCTGCTAATTTCGGAATCAAAACGAGTATTTATGCTCGCAATTTCCGCCTGAACGCCTATCATTTCCTGTTTAAGATTACCGATTTCGGTATTAATTACAACGATATCTTCTTTGATTTTATCATTTTTTGTATTAACAACTCCAACATTGTTGTTAACAACATTAATAGCTTTGTTCTGATTGTCTAGCTTTCGTTCAATTTTTTCAAACTGAGCTTCTTGCTTGGCAGACTGAGCTTCTTGCTTGGCAGACAGAGCTATAATTTCTGCCGATTGACTCTTGATTTCATTAATCAAAACATTCAATAAATCAGTTAAATTCCCGGAGACTACCGGTTTTACTTCCGTAGCTGGTTCCTCTATATATGTTCCCCCGTATTCATCATCAAGGGGTACAGATTTGATTTTCGCTTCCGATTCCGAAATATTTTCTAAAGTTTGGAATTCCATTTCTGCTCCTGTTGCGTTTCGGCGGTCGCGTCTTTCATGCTAGCCGCCTGCCCCTGAACAATGGGAACCGCCGTGCGCGTTTCCCACTGTTCGACCGATTGTTCCGTATCCAAATCTACCAAATTTTGGTAATTGTTGCCTTCACTCATTTTAATAATTCTCAATATAAATGCCAAATCTCAAATATAATTAGGATTACTCCAACTACTTATTCTCGCTGACGTAACGGCCTGTACGTAACCAATACTTTGTTACGAGATTTGCACAATGCAAAATTCGTGTCCAGAACAACCTCAAATCTGAAGATTGTCCTGTCACCAGGTCGCCACGTGTGGCCTCCCCCTCACTTATCGACCTTAGTGACCGTAAAAAATGAAACCGCGTGTACCTAATGGGAGTTTTGGAAAAGCAATCGTCACCGAAGTTAACCTGTCGGTAAAGAGGGAGGAAAGGGTTACATCTAAATGAAAGGAAATGTGCTAATGAAACTGGTGGAAATTAATTTTGAAAAGGGGTAAAGTTAATAAAGACAGTAAATGTGCAGCCGTTACGTTAACAATTAACTAGCGGTAATTAGGTGTTTGAGATTTGGGGGAAATCACAGTCGCCAGTCCTAAGGACAATTACTATAGTAACTGAAAAAGAAAGGTTATTACACATATAATTAGCACTAGAAGCGTGGCAACTGAAGGTTGACACGTGTAGTGTGAAAACTGAAAGTTTGTCAGAAGTAATAAATTTCGCTACACCCTGACTTAATTTAGCAAAAGAATTAATAAAACCGGAAAATCGAAAGTTAATTCAGTGACTGAAGTTAATAGTGAGCTTTCTTTCTGAAGCACATCGAAATTCAGTAAAACACGGTTAGTCTTGGACTACCTCAACAATCATTTCAAAAGCTACTTGAATCTACGCAATTTAGAAATAAGAGATTTAACTTTGAACTTGAATTAAATGATTCTGAACAATTAACAATAGAAAAATTTAGTACGTACCAAGCTGAGCTGCAGTCACAGGTAACTAAAATACGGTAACAAAACTCGCACTCTTAATTTGTGCTTGTGCAATCTAAATACTGTAGCCAGCTATGACTGAACTTTGAAATTAAAGCAGTGAAATAAATTGATGCTGGCGTTTGAATTTCAACGACACTCGGATTCATTCCGGAAAAGGAAGGGACCCTGCTTGGTAATGCAACTGGGACAATGAGCAACAAAGGTTCATGCTAAGTTGCTGTAATTATAGTTACTAAAATGGTACAGTTTGAAATGCTGAGGTCTGCCATACAGTTCTAGAACTTTACGTGCGTCCAGTCTTCCTTGTTGGTTGATTGAAGGTTTGAAGCCGTTGATCGAGGAGGTGGCGACAGTCACTCATTGTCGGCCGTCGCTGTTGCAGAAGCTGGATGTTGGCGCGCCTTCTTCTCGACACGGTCACCAGACGAAACGGGCTCTTGATGTGCGCCAGCTAATGCTTCCCGTCCGCGACGCCATGTCAGAAACTATCATCGCAAGTCGAGCGCAATTACATGCTGCCAAACCCCGAAAGCGCGGCAACTCGCGGGAGCTTCACACAACATACCTGCTCCACCGCACTACTCCAGCCAGACTCCCTCTCTCAGCCCGCGCTCCACGCGGCAGAGTTAACACTACCAAAGATCCTACACACTTTGATTCTTCACACGACCTATCGACGTAATCGTTCGATAGCAGTCTTCCCTAGGCAAGACCCAGCGTAAAAATACAAATAATATTTACGAAACAAACCAATTATACATCGACATAAATGTATAAATATATATATACAAACAGTAAAACAATTACAGTATACAAAGAGACAGAAATGTCATATCTTGAGGTAACAAAGCAAGGAAAAAAAAATAGTACAATAGATGGAAATAGGAGGCTATGCATTTCCGGCGTTACACGTTCTGTTCCGTGGTGGAACACGCGCGCGGAACACGGTTAGAAAGTGCTGAGTAATAGGCTGTTCTTAATGTTTTTCATGAATTTACCGAGACAATCGGCCTTGGAAGATTTCCCACATTGTATACAATGCAGTTGCTACACAGACCTGAATTTGCGGCACAACCGGTAGTGTATTGAATTATTAACAAATTGCGGTTATTCTTACATTCATTCATATCTCTCCCGTATATTATTTTTCTCATTCAATCTGAAATATCTACATCTCTTAATTATAAAACTCATCATCATTTTTTATGACTTATGCATGACTTCTTGTTTCTAACTATGTATTGGACGAGAAATTCCTGTTTCCATTTCAAATACAAATTATTAATTATCGATGTTTTATGAAAGACTACTCATAAAGTTATTTCAAATCCTCTTTATTTGGACTATGTCCATTGTTTTATACCACAGAGGTAGATTAGTATCGTAGGAACATCAAAACAATCATTTTCACAGCATCGAGCACATCATACAAATGCTGCAGTTTTACATTTGCTACTGTACCATTACAATATGAACCCAATAGAACTGATGTGGAGCGAAGCTGCGGGATTTGGCCCGAGAAGTAACAAGACTGTTAAGCTGCCAGACGTACTGGAACTAACGCACGCAGCTTTTTCACACGTCAATGCCGAACGCTGGCGGCATATAGAACGGCTCGTCATAAAAGAAGAATAAACAATGCTGCGTCTGACTGGCTTCGTGGGTTCTGTTGTTGATAGGCTCATTATCAACGTATCAGGTGGCACTTCCAGAACTGAAATGTATTTCTCGGATTCGGATAAGGAAGGAGCTAAGTTATTACGGGTAATACCTTCAGTGGCTTCAATATTTAACTATACGGTGAAATCCTTCAATACTCTCTTAATTTACACAAAGCTTATGCAGAAACATTAAACTGTGGTTAAGTCAGGAATTTTCATCATTCTTGTTTTTAATTACAATACTACGTTAGCTAAAGACGATAACGTGTTGCGGTTTTCGTCTAGTCGTCTAAGGAGCGTATTGTGGGAGATTTGCAGTGTATTATTTCATTCTGCTTAAAAATTAAATGACATTCGAAGCTGTATTGCTCCTCTGCTCGTTTCTTTTTACGTGTGAACTGCAGCTGGCCACGTCAGTGCAGGCTAGCTGTACCAGCTAACTGGCCAGTGCTGTCCAGGTTAAATGTATCGGTAGACCTGTTGTCCCGTACTATCGCTAAGTCGATGTGCGCGTAACGCACAGCACAAAACGTACCCTTCTCACCGTACTTGACAGTACTAGACGCAGCTTGGCTGCAGTCCCACGTGAAACGGCAATGCAACTAGGTTCCTGCAAACGCGGAAGACTACATAATGCAATGTTTACATCAGGTTTATTCTTATGATGAACGGATTTTTATAGTGGCAGTGGCAGTCAATCCTGCAGCCGCTATAAGGAGAGGATGACATTTGGGGCTCCTCCTCGCATTTTTTGTTTTCGATAAAGACGACATTGTTCGTGTCTGATACCAGTGGTGGTGATGGTAGCAGCAATGTAGGTGCTATAAATAGTTCTGACATAGGATATTAGTGTAATTTACCGATGTCTTTGTGTGTGACTTGCGTGTATGTACGTAAATGGCTATAGAAACGCTCCTACTTGGATTTTTTTAAATTTCCCAGAATTTTTTATAAATCTAGTACAATCTTATAGCGTCAGATAACTCTAACACAACTCTGTTTTCAAAATGATGCTATATTACGTCCTAAATTGTACTAATTAAGATAAGGGCGACAAAGAATTCTAGTGCAGTGCTTCAGTGTCTCTGTGGAAACGTCCCTAATCATTGTTTAGTGTAGAGGGAAATATCTCGGGTGGCCATGATAGCATAGTGGCTCATAAGTTATAATAATTAAGGTAATTCAGCCAGAAGAATGATGCCTCTTTGAATCACCCGTCATTTTCACAAATCCACTGTAACGTCTGGGCAGCCATCACATCATTTTTCAGCCATAAATCATAGTAATTAAGACGGAATGTCAGAAGTTTGAACGTGTTAAGAATGGAAAATCTGAAAAGGGAAATGCTAAAGTTAAATCTAGAAATATTGTAGGTCAGTGACGTGAAATGCTAAGAAGACAAGGACTTTTGCTCAGACGAATATAGGGTAATATCAACAGCAGCAGAAAATTGTATAACGGGAGGAGGATCCGTTATGAATAGGAAGGTAGGGCGGAGAGTGAGTTACTGTGAACAGTTTCTACATCTACATCTACATTTATACTCCGCAAGCCACCCAACGGTGTGTGGCGGAGGGCACTTTACGTGCCACTGTCATTACCTCCCTTTCCTGGTCTAGTCGCGTATGGTTCGCTGGAAGAACGACTGTCTGAAAGCCTCTGTGCGCGCTCTAATCTCTCTAATTTTACATTCGTGATCTCCTCGGGAGGTATAAGTAGGGGAAGGAACATATTCGATACCTCATCCAGAAACGCACCCTCTCGAAACCTGGACAGCAAGCTACACCGCGATGCAGAGCACCTCTCTTGAAGAGTCTGCCTCTTGAGTTTGCTAAACATCTCCGTAACGCTATCACGCTTACCAGATAACCCTGTGACGAAACGCGCCGCTCTTCTTTGAATCTTCTCTATCTCCTCTGTCAACCCGACCTTGTACGGATCCCACACTGATGAGCAATTCTCAAGTATAGGTCGAACGAGTGTTTTGTAAGCCACCTCCTTTGTTGATGGACTACATTTTCTAAGGACTCTCCCAATGAATCTCAACCTGGCACCTGCCTTACCAACAATTAATTTTATATGATTATTCCACCTCAAATCGTTCCGTACGCATACTTCCAGATATTTTACAGAAGTAACTGCTACCAGTGTTTGTTTCGCTATCATATAATCATATAATAAAGGATCCTTCTTTCTATGTATTCGCAATACATAACATTTGGCTATGTTAAGGGTCAGTTGCCACTCCCTGCATCAAGTGCCTACCCGCTGCAATTTTCTAATGCTGCAACTTCTCTGTATACTACAGCATCATCCGCGAAAAGCCGCATGGAACTTCCGACACTATCTACTCGGTCATTTATATATATTGTGAAAAGCAATGGCCCCATAACACTCCCCTGTGGCACGCCAGAGGTTACTTTAACGTTTGTAGACGTCTCTCCATTGAGAACAACATGCTGTGTTCTGTTTGCTAAAAACTCTTCAATCCAGCCACACAGCTGGTCTGATATTCCGTAGGCTCTTACTTTGTTTATCAGGCGACAGTGCGGAACTATATCGAACGCCTTCCGGAAGTCAAGGAAAATGGCATCTACCTGGGAGCCTGTATCTAATATTTTCTGGGTCTCATGAAAAAATAAGGCGAGTTGGGTCTCACACGATCGCTGTTTCCGGAATCCATGTTGATTCCTACAGAGTAGACTCTGGGTTTCCGGAAATGACATGATACGCGAGCATAAAACATGTTCTAAAATTCTACAACAGATCAGAGATATAGGCTTATAGTTTTGCGCATCTGCTCGACGACCCTTCTTGAAAAGTGGGACTACCTGTGCTCTTTTCCAATCATTTGGAACCTTCCGTTCCTCTAGAGACTTGCGGTACACGGCTGTTAGAAGGGGGGCAAGTTCTTTCGCGTACTCTATGTAGGATCGAATTGGTATCCCGTCAGGTCCAGTGGACTTTCCTCTGTTGAGTGATTTCCGTTGATTTTCTATTCCTTGCAAAATTAATTCGATGTCAGCCATTTTTTCGTTCGTGCAAGGATTTAGAGAAGGAACTGCAGTGCGGTCTTCCTCTGTGAAACAGCTTTGAAAAAAGGTATTTAGTATTTCAGCTTTACGCGTGTCATCCTCTGTTTCAATGTGATCATCATCCCAGAGTGTCTGGATATGCTGTTTCGATCCAATTACTGATTTAAGTAAGACCAGAACATCCTAGGATTTTCTGTCAAGTCGGTACATAGAATTTTACTTTCGAATTTACTGAACGCTTCACTCATAGCCTTCTTACGCTAACTTTGACATCGTTTAGCTTCTGTATGTCTGAAAGGTTTTGGCTGATTTTAAACTTGCAGTGAAGCTCTCTTTGTTTTCACAGTAGTTTCCTAACTTTGTTGTTGAACCACGGTGGGTTTTTCCCGTCCCTCACAGTTTTACTCGGCACGTACCTGTCTAAAACGTATTGTTCGATTGCCTTGAACTTTTTCTATAAACACTCAACATTGTCAATGTCGGAACAGAAATTTTCGTTTTGATCTGTTAGGTAGTCTTAAATCTGCCTCCTATTACTCTTGCTAAACAGATAAACCTCCCTCCCTTTTTTATATTCCTATTTACTTCCATATTCAGGGATGCTGCAACGGCCTTATGATCACTGATTCCCTGTTATGCGCTTACAGAGTCGAAAAGTTCGGGTCTGTTTGTTATCAGTAGGTCCAAGATGTTATCTCCACGAGTCGGTTCTCTGTTTAATTGCTCGAGGTAATTTTCGGATAGTGCACTCAGTATAATGTCACTTGATGCTCTGTCCCTGCCACCCGTCCTAAATATCTGAGTGTCCCAGTCTATATCTGGTAAATTGAAATCTCCACCTAAGACTATAACATACTGAGGAAATTTATGTGAAATGTATTCCAGATTTTCTCTCAGTTGTTCTGCCACTAATGCTGCTGAGTCGGGAGGTCGGTAAAAGGAGCCAATTATTAACCTAGCTCTGTTGTTGAGTATAACCTGCACCGATAATAATTCACAGGAAGTATCCACTTCTAGTTCACTACAGGATAAAGTACTACTAACAGCGACAAACACGCCACCATCGGTTGCATGCAATCTATCCTTTCTAAACACCGTGTGTGCCTTTGTAAAAATTTCGGCAGAATTTATCTCTGGCTTCAACCAGCTTTCCGTACCTATAACGGTTTCAGCTTCGGTGCTTTCTATTAGGGCTTGAAGTTCCGGTATTTTACCAACGCAGCTTCGACAGTTTACAATTACAATACCGATTGCTGCTTGGTCCCCGCATGTCCTGACTATGTCCCGCAGCCCTTTCTGTACTTGTCCGAGGCCAACTAACATAAAAAACTGCCCAGTCCACGCGACATAGCCCCTGCTACCCGTGTAGCCGACTGCTGGGTGTAGTGGACTCCTGACCTATCCAGCGGAACCCGAAACCCCACCACCCTATGGCGCAAGTCGAGGAATCTGCAGCCCACACGGTCACAGAACCATCTCAGCCTCTGATTCAGACCCACCACTCGACTCTGTACCAAAGGTCCACAGTCAGTCCTGTCGACGATGCTGCAGATGGTGAGTGATAGGGCTGTTCTCAGCAGGATCGACAGCAGGCCAATACCGACTACAACAGTTTAGGTATACATGCCGACGTCGCAGACGTGAGATGAAGAGATAGAGAGAGTATAAGAGAATGTTGAACGAGTCATTCAGCACGTAAATGAAGATGAAAGTCTAAGAATCGTGGGGGATTGGAATGCGGTTGTAGGGGAGGGAGTAGAAGAAATGGTAATGGGAGAATATGGGCTTCGTAATGACACAGGACAGGATAAACCGGCAGAGGAGAAAAACTAATTCAGTTCTGCAATAAATATCAGTTAGTACTAGCGAATACTCTGTTCAAGAATCAAAAGGAGAGGAGGTATAGTTGCATCAGGAAGGAAGATGCAGAAAGATTTCAGTGAGATTACATCATGGTCAAGCAAAGAGTGTGAGGCGTACTCAGAAGCAGACACAGAAGCAGATCAGAATTTAGTAATGATGAAGAGTAGGCTGTAGTTTAAACTAAGGAAAATCAAGGCGCAAAGAGTGGGATAAGGAAATTTTAAGGAATGGCGAGATACGCTTGAAGTTCTCTGAGGCTATAGATATTGCGATAATGAATAGCTCAATAACATGTCCGTTGAAGAGGAATGGAGAGAAGTTGGAAAGAAAACCGTAGGTACAAGGAAAATAACTTCGAAGAAACTATGGATATCAGAAAAAAATACTTCACTTTATCGAAGGAAGCCAAACAAAACGTGCAGGTGAGTGAGGAGTACAGAAAAACAAATCACTTAGGAATGAAATAAATAGGAAGCACAAGAAGCTTTGAAAGATCTATGATCAAATAAGACAGAAAGAGTAGATAACACTCCTTAGGAATTTCTGAAATCATTCGGAGAAATGGCGACAAAAGCACCATTCAAGATGGTGTGTAGAAGGTACGATACCGGCGACGTACCATTAAACTTGTGCAAAAACTTCATCCAGACAATTCCACAGATAACAAAAGCCGACATGTGCGAGAAATGTCGCACAGTCACTTTAACAGCTCATGCACGCAAGTTGCTGACAAAATTACATACAGAAGAATGGAAAAGAAAATTGAGGTTAAGTTAGATGACTATCAGAGAGTTGCAGTTGATAATAGAAGCAAGACTAAAGAAAAATAAAGGCACGTTTATGTTCGACAACGCACAACGGTACAAGATGTTTGAAATTCTGAGAAAAATGAGCGTAAGCTATAGGGCAAGATGGGTAACATACAAAACGTACAAGAAGGAAGTGGGAACTATGAGAGTGGGAGACAAATAAAGAACTACACGGATGAAAAAGGGTGTAAGCCAGGGCTATAGTGTTCAGCCCTTACTGTTCAATCTATACATCGAAGAAACGAATGTGGAAATTCACGAATGGGATTAAAATACATGGTGAAAAGATATGAATTATAAGATTCGCTGATGACATTGCTGTCATGAGTGAAAGTGAAGAACAGGATATGTTCATTGGAATCAACGGTCTAATGACTACAGGATATGTGTTGAAAGTAAATCGAAGAAAGATGAAAGTAATAGGAAGTAGCAGAAATGAGAACAGCGAGAACATGAGGTTTTGAAATTCTCCTACCTAGGCGGCAAAAGAGCACGTGATTGACAATGCAAAGAGGACCTAAGAAGCAGACTAATACTGGCAAAAGACAATTTTGATAAGATTCTGTACATATAGCTCAGCACTTCTCATAAAACTAGAAAAGTTACAAAAATAGGTTTGTTAAACAATAAAATACAAGTACCAGAAAGTGTTAAACTTTGGAACTACGGGTAGATCACGTCCATCATTGGAAAAGCCACGCCTAGAATTAATGGAGATTAATCATCTTGTGGTGCAGTTCTTCTTGTTGTCTTCGTGCTTGCTAAGAAAATGGGATGAGAAGTTCCGCCTTATGCAAGACACCTTTTTTCTTTTGTTTCACCCATACATACTTCAGCACTTTTGTGCTATCATCAGTGGGTTCTATTTCTTTTATTTTTAACTTACATTATGTTATTGTCCTCTTGTTTTGGTAGCTGTTATGCTACACAATATACAACATGTCATCTCGTGCTTCCGATCCAACTCTTAATTGTCCTCTCTCAGCCTAGGCAGGCGAGCTTAAAATCTTACTTTTCTCCCAACTGTACTGACCCCTTCGGCTGGCCATCCAACGCAGATATTCCAGCCTGCACAAACGGTACTATACGCCTTTCCACGGACGCATTCTTCGAAAAAACTGCGGGAGTCGCCGCATCTGGCTGCTTCCGTAATCCAGAGTCGATGAAAAACTGTGTAAAAACTCACACCACTGCTAGTAGACACCAAACGCTCTGCTTCTCGCAGACACTTAGAGACAATATTTTCACACAAGTGTGTTATAAGAATTGCATCTGGTCTTGATTCTAGAACATACTGCTGAGTTATCTTTAAACAGCTTGGTATTTGATAAGTGATTCTCACCATAAATTTTCATGAACGTCCTTCGTCATTATTAATATTTTCCATTTCTCAAAATCTATTTAAAACCATGGATGTTACAGTAGGACCAAAGTCAACCTTTACAAAGACTTCCTGGCTTTAACATTAGTACACAAAATAGTCAGTACATGGGTGCACATGCGTTCAACAACCTGCCAGAGCACATTAAGTGTCATCTAGATAGAGCACTTTCTTTTGGGCGACTCCTTCTACTACACTGAGGAGTACCTTAATAGAGAGGCTTATATGTAATATTCTTGATTTAAGATAAATTAGTGTTAGTATGTTAATACAATAGGCTTTCCTAATGTTAAGCTAGTTCATTGTATTGCACTTGAAGAATATTAAACACGACCTTAGACTTATTTGCGGATACAATATAACATAGTAATTCGATAAAGCCCATGTAAAAGACAGTTGATTCTGATTTTATTATTTTAAATTACATTTCTATGTATCTTTCACAATAAAGAAAATATTTCTCTTTGGATGCCCACTTTTACTTTATAATCTCACATTTCATGGCAATATAACCAAGCCAGCGATTAGAAATTTTGATCATCTAATACACATAATGCAAACTTATCAGACACGTTGAAATAGGCATTGTTTTACTCGTGAAAAATCCACCAATCAGTCGTTTTTAAGAGTGATTCTTTGTAAAACCGTTAACATTTCTCAAGGATTATGAGTATAATGATGACTCAGACGTTTGAAAAAATATGTTTACATACTACAATATCGATTGTTCCTCTAGAAAACGTATTATCATCTGGTTATTTCAACCCTGATTTGTCATAATCTCATAAAAGGGCTTCCTACGTTTTATATAAAAGAAGAATATTAGAAAAAAAGCAATTGTGATGGTAAATCCCTGGAAAATAAATTTAATGTGTAGACTGTGAAGAGTATGTAGTTTGAGTGGGTCTCTTACTAATGAACGGTCTCCCGCTGTTTGAGATCGATGCACCTGCAAGTTTTTGCCGTCACAGATACAACAAATGTTTCTCTTTCAGAAAGAGTTCTGGGTATGTAAGAACATGTTCCATGACCATGTGTTATATACATAGCGGTTCAGTGGAATAAAAGGAAATAAGATATTTGTCTAATGAAATATTACTAAACTCTAAGTTTAAAGTAAAACACTATTTTTCTATTTTAAAATTGGCGATCAGCACATAGACTGACGGTAACAAATCGCAACACCAAGTAGTTGTGCGACATGTTTGCTTTAAATACACACTGTAACGGCGCAATGGTTCGTGCAACAGGGCTACAAGAAGCTGGAAAGCCTTGGCAGGAATATAGCCAGCAGTGGTCACGAGAATGTACGGTGACGAAAAGACTGGGCTCTTGATGGCCACGTGGCACTACCGAAAGGGAAAACCATAGTGTTCAGCATATGGTTCTGGTGCATCGCACTGAATCTACAGCAGTATTTAGAGCAGCAATTGGCACCCCATTGACTCAGTGGACTATTACACTTCGATTACTTCAAGGACAGCTACGAGCCAGACACTGTGTAGCCTTCGTTCCACTGATCCCAAACCACAACCATTTGTGTGTGTGTCAAGCGATAGCTCACTGGAGGCCAGGGTAGAGGTCTGCTGTGTTTTCTGATGAAAGCTGGGTTTTCCTCGGTGCCAGTGATGGCCGTGTGTTGGTTGTGTGCTATACCCACTGGATCTGCACCTGGAGCTATGGTCTGGGGTACGAGCTCATATGACAGTAGGATCGCTACCGTGCTTATCCCTCGCATCCTGACTGCAAATTTGTACGCCAATCTGGTGATTCGATCTGTTCTGCTGCCAATCTCGAACAATATTTCAGTGCTGTTTTCCAACAAGATAACGCTCGCCCATATACCGCTGTTGTAAGCCAACATGCTCTACAGCTTGTCGACTTGTTGCCTTGGCCTGCTCAATCATCAGATGAGTCTCCAGTCTAGCACATATTGGACATCATCGGACAACTCCAGCATCACCCACAACTAGCTTTAACTGTCTGTGTATTCACCGACCAAATGCAGCAAAGTGCAGCAGGCACGGAACTCCATCACACAAACTGACATTCGGCACCTGTACAGCAGAGTGCATGCACGTTTGGATGCTTGCATTCAATATTCTGGCAGTTACACCCGTTATTAGTGTACCAGCATTTCACATTTGTAATGGCTTATCTCGAACTTACATTAGCTTGTGATCTTATGATGTTAATCAATTAAATGTGTTTCCCAGACAAATGCATTCCCGAAATTTCAATGCCCTACATTATTTTTTTGTGTTTTGGTGTTGCGATTTTTTTCCGTCAGTGTATATGTTGTCACTATTGTTTTACTGCATAATAAGACTGTGGAAAAAATAATGGTTAGAATAAAGTCATCTAGAAAATTTCACGTTTCGACGTTTTTTAATCAAGCATTCTGAATTAGTAGCTTGCTCTGTTGTGTAGGATATGCAATTAAGTCTTTTATGGCAATACAGGATGGAGGGACGCATGTCATTCAGACGTAATGGCTGCACATTCCTGCGCCCCAAGCTGAAATTGTCATCTGTGTCCTCTGTTATGCGCGTGAAGATTCCATGGCCACACAGCGCATTGTGATAATTTAGGTGTTGGTTATCCGATGGCCTAGTACATTTATGTTTAGTATTTTTCGTTTCGTATTTCTTGCTTCGTCATTATGTCGGTACGGTTAGGATGCCGCCCTTCGGCACTTGTCTTACAAAAATAAAACCAGTAATGAAACATCTTGTAATAGGATAAAATAATCATGACGCCAAGACATAGTTAAGGCGATGTGAACTCTGATCTATGGGGATGATAACGGTAATAATTTCCTGTCGCCGTTTCACAACACAAAGAGTTGTATCCACCACAGGAAAAGAAGGGGCAGGAATTTATTAATGCCTTGAACAGAGAAAACAATGATGAAATCAGCCTACCATATGCGTGTTGATTATACTGAAGTTAGCATGTAGCTGTGGGCGAAGGGTGTATCAAAATTACGGAATACGAATCTCTCCAGCAAGTAGACAAAGAAGTCCGAATTGTTTGCGTACGGTATAAATCACATAACCACCCCATTACGTGTGAATTAATTTCACATTAAAGACAACATCTCCTCGAAACACTATCCTCCCTCCAGCTACCAAAACCAAAACGCCTCCTCACCCACTTGTCTGCTTTGTGAACGAATTCTGGTTCTATTGAACTCTAGAATCGCTCGGACTGTCTTCATGACGTCTGTGGTACTGCTTTCGTAACGTTTCATGAAGCAACTGTCTGCACTGTGAACGATTTAAGGTTTTGTCGATACGGAAGTATAATGTTTTTAAATTTCTTGTTCATTTGTTATGCTTGTTGATTAATATAATGTATGTTCCCGTCGTTAGTATGTTATTACTAAATCGAACCAAGATCGAGACATAAAAAGGATGATCACTGCAAACTCGCAACGACTGCGCAGACTGATAATGTGAGACATGTATTTCGTATTTTAAGCTCGAGGCAACATTGAGCGCTGCTTGCCACACTTGAGGGTAACAGACAAAACTCACCACCGCCATTATCATTACATCAGGGGCGAGAGAACTGCGAGAAATCCCGTTCTTGTGGACCGCCGGCAATTGCGTCGCAGTGCTACAGAGCAGTGTTAGAACAGCGCACTGACCGGTGTCCGAGCGACCGAGACGGACAAGTATACGCACTGGCGGTCTTCACACCGCAGCATTTGCATGGAAATTGCAGCTGGGAGGAAGCCACTCGTAGCGGTCAACTAAGTCTGTCAGGCCACAGAACTGCTCGCGTCTACTGCAGACGAAGCTGCGGACCGCCGAGGTTTGATGGTTGACCGGCAGAGGCGAGTTCACAGCTTTTAGTATCTTTCTGCACAGGCGCTGTACGCTGCCCAATTGGCTTGTTTCTGAGCCACAGAAATCGCCCTGATTTGTTCACTAAGTACAGTGGTAGTCACGAGTGATGACGCCGGGCTGAGATGTGTTGTTGTTGTTGTGGTCTTCAGTCCTGAGACTGGTTTGATGCAGCTCTCCATGCTATTCTATCCTGTGCAACTTCTTCATCTCCCAGTACCTACTGCAACCTACATCCTTCTGAATCTGCTTAGTGTATACATCGCTTGGTCTCCCCCTACGATTTTTACCCTCCACGCTGCCCTCCAATACTAAATTGGTGATCCCTTGATGCCTCAGAATATGTCCTACCAACCGACCCCTTCTTCTGGTCAAGTTGTGCCACAAACTCCTCTTCTCCCCAATCCTATTCAGTACCTCATTAGTTATGTGATCTACCCATCTAATCTTCAGCATTCTTCTGTAGCACCACATTTCGAAAGCTTCTATTCTCTTCTTGACTAAACTATTTACCGTCCATGTTTCACTTCCATACATAGCTACACTCCATACAAATACTTTCAGAAATGACTTCCTGACACTTAAATCTATACTCGATGTTAACAAATTTCTCTTCTTCAGAAACGCTTTCCTTGCCATTGCCAGTCTACATTTTATATCCTCTCTACTTCGACCATCATCAGTTATTTTGCTCCCCAAATAGCAAAACTCCTTTACTACTTTAAGTGTCTCATTTCATAATCTAATTCCCTCAGCATCACCCGACTTAATTCGACTACATTCCATTATCCTCGTTTTGCTTTTGTTGGTGTTCATCTTATATCCTCCCTTCAAGACACCATCCATTCCGTTCAACTGCGCTTCCAAGTCCTTTGCTGTCTCCGACAGAATTACAATGTCATCGGCGAACCTCAAAGTTTTTATTTCTTCTCCATGGATTTTAATACCTACTCCGAATTTTTCTTTTGTTTCCTTTACTGCTTGCTCAATATACAGATTGAATAACATCGGGGACAGGCTACAACCCTGTCTTACTCCCTTCCCAACCACTGCTTCCCTTTCATGTCCCTCGACTCTTATAACTGCCATCTGGTTTCTATACAAATTGTAAATAGCCTTTCGCTCCCTGTATTTTACCCCTGCTACCTTTAGAATTTGAAAGAGAGTATTCCAGTCAACATTGTCAAAAGCTTTCTCTAAGTCTACAAATGCTAGAAACGTAGGTTTGCCTTTCCTTAATCTTTCTTTTAAGATAAGTCGTAAGGTCAGTATTGCCTCACGTGTTCCAGTATTTCTACAGAATCCAAGCTGATCTTCCCCGAGGTCGGCTTCCACTAGCTTTTCCATTCGTCTGTCAAGAATTCGTGTTAGTATTTTGCAGCTGTGGCTTATTAAACTGATTGTTCGGTAATTCTCACATCTGTCAACACCTGCTTTCTTTGGGATTGGAATTATTATATTCTTCTTGAAGTCTGAGGGTATTTCGCCTGTTTCATACATCTTGCTCACCAGATGGTAGAGTTTTGTCAGGACTGGCTCTCCCAAGGCCGTCAGTAGTTCCAATGGAATGTTGTCTACTCCGGGGGCCTTGTTTCGACTCAGGTCTTTCAGTGCTCTGTCAAACTCTTCACGCAGTATCGCATCTCCCATTTCATCTTCTTCTACATCCTCTTCCATTTCCATAATATTGTCCTCAAGTACATCGCCCTTGTATAGACCCTCTATATACTCCTTCCACCTTTCTGCTTTCCCTTCTTTGCTTAGGACTCGGTTTCCATCTGAGCTCTTGATGTTCATGCAAGTGGTTCTCTTTTCTCCAAAGGTCTCTTTAATTTTCCTGTAGGCAGTATCTATCTTACCCCTAGTGAGATAAGCCTCTACATCCTTACATTTGTCCTCTAGCCATCCCTGCTTAGCCATTTTGCACTTCCTGTCGATCTCATTTTTGAGACGTTTGTATTCCTTTTTGCCTGCTTCATTTACTGCGTTTTTATATTTTCTCCTTTCATCAATTAAATTCAATATTTCTTCTGTTACCCAAGGATTTCTACTAGCCCTCTTCTTTTTACCTACTTGATCCTCTGCTGCCTTCACTACTTCATCCCTCAAAGCTACCTATTCTTCTTCTACTGTATTTCTTTCCCCCATTCCTGTCAATTGTTCCCTTATGCTCTCCCTGAAACTCTGTACAACCTCTGGTTCTTTCAGTTTATCCAGGTCCCATCTCCTTAAATTCCCACCTTTTTGCAGTTTCTTTAGTTTTAATCTACAGGTCATAACCAATAGATTGTGGTCAGAGTCCACATCTGCCCCTGGAAATGTCTTACAATTTAAAACCTGGTTCCTAAATCTCTGTCTTACCATTATATAATCTATCTGATACCTTTTAGTATCTCTGAGATGTGTGCAACAAAATTTAATTAACATCTTTATTAAGCAAGTGAAAACTGACAAAAATCAAGAGGCGGATCTCCGGTAAACATGTATAATACAATATACAAATTATAGTTGAAACGTGTCAGCTTTAATCAGGCATCTTTCGTTTGTTCGATTTATTTAGATGTGGATTAATGGCACACGCTTTTGCTATTGCGTCGGTAAGACACCGTTTCCTGCAGTTTCGCTGCTGCATCGTCTATGCTTAGGTCTTTGCCTGTGATCTTTCGAGGGAGTTTGGCTCAGAAAATGGACAGCGAGAATGTGGTCGCCTTACCTAGGCAAACTAGTTTTCGAAACGAGAAAGTGGCAGTTAGAGTGTAGCAGTCAGTTGCTGTGTGTCCATTGTGGTTGCGAGCAGGCGAACGGTGCTGGCCACGAAGTGGTCGCTGAAAGTTGTGTATGATGGTCAGACAGTTGTCTGATTTATTCTCTTTTGACAATGCCGTGGACAGAAGACGTGACATTGATGTCGGGTGGTAATGGGCGCTGCCACAACTGAAGAGGACGGACAGAAGATGCGTTCAGTAATGAGCTAGTACTGAAGATATGAGAACAACAAGCATATAACCCTTCTCTCTATTTATCTGCTCAGCAACGCAGGGTAATGTGTAATTTTTCTTTACGACATGGAGTGTTGTGTTGGAGCAGTGTGTTCCTTAAGCCTGTTGTCGAATGTTAACAGACTGGCAGTAACGGCTACGATAGATGTGTGGTGGATCTTACTCTGCTGATGAGCTGAATTTAATTCATGATTGGTTGTAGTAAGTCGGTACTTCGTTGACTAAACAGACCTTGCATTTTTAGGACCCTTTTCAAACGTGTATCAAAGAATCTTAATATGACTACACTGAGAGCAGCAGGCATTCGTACATTAATCGGCTGAACCGGGTAAGTGTTTTGTAAATTTTGACGTACGATAATAATTATAAAGTTCGCAGGAGAGCTTCTGTGAAGTTTGGAAGGTAGGAGACGAGGTTCTGGCGAATTAAAGCTGTGAGGACGGGTCGTGAGTCGTGCTTGGGTAGCTCAGTTGGTAGAGCACTTGCCCGCGAAAGGCAAAGGTCCCGAGTTGGAGTCTCGGTCCGGCACACAGTTTTAATCTACCAAGAAGTTTCATATCAGCGAACACTCCGCTGCAGAGTGAAAATTTCATTCTGGAATTATAAAGTTACTGAAAGTCTCATATCTTTATTCCATATTCGCGTCCTTCGTAAATTTGATGAATTGAGGCACCAATTTCATTAGATAGTAGAACAGAGTAAGCATGGAGCGTAGCCCAGTGCCTAGGTGTAAGTACTTAATATTCTCTTACCTAAACCAACTCAGTTTCTTCAATAAAAAAACCGTTTCTGCTCGTAATAGGTGCTCACAAAGAACAAGTTTTTGGGTTAGTAAAGTGTTTTCAGGTCAGATAAGGGAAGTCGCATCAAGAGTCTCGAGACGGCGGCTACTTGACGTTCTATTCACTTGTTTTGTGTTGTTGTGCAGTTGCGAAGATCATTTCGATGAAATACAACAACTTTAAGCATAAGAGCATAAATCTAAATTACTGTCTTGCTAATCTAAGAGATACTAAATGGAACAAAATATTCGTTTGCACTACATAAATATCGGTGTCTGTAGAACCACATGTGACAATACTCAGATTGCATTTTGCCTTATTCAGTTTTGAAGGTAGTTGTGTATATATAGATGATTACAAGTTATCAGATGCTATACGTGGGGACATCAAACCACGACCATTAAAAGAAAATACTGAACAGCATGACTTCAATAGAAATCTGTCACATTTGATTCTTACACTAGCCAGTTTGCCGTACTGTAATGAAAAGAAATTAAAAACGGAGACCAACGGCAGCATTTAAAACAGTATTACAAAACTCTCACTATGATTTCAAATCCAGATTGGTCCTTCCCAAAATCAGCCCTAAACAATAATCAACAAATGTAAATAAGCACTACAGTCTGAATGGAGCCGGCCGGAGTGGCCGTGCGGTCCTAGGCGCTACAGTCTGGAACCGAGCGACCGCTACGGTAGCAGGTTCGAATCCTGCGTTGGGCGTCGATGTATGTGATGTCCTTAGGTTAGTTAGGTTTATTTAGTTCTAAGTTCTAGGCGACTGATGACCTCAGAAGTTAAGCCGCATAGTGCTCAGAGCCATTTGAACCATTTTTTTTTTCTAAATGGAGCAATACGGAAGGCTACGTTAACTAATACAGAGCCTATGACTACTAGTCAGCAATGAATAGAAAACATTTGTACAGATTAAGAAAGAAAGAATAAAAATATTAACCTAGGCAATAGCACCCATGCGGGCACGAATCACTGTCCAAATGACGATACAGCTCTGAGCACTATGGGACTTAACATCTGAGGTCATCAGTCCCCTAGAACTTAGAACTAACTAAACCTAACTAACCTAAGGACACCACACACATCCATGCCCGAGGCAGGATTCGAACCTGCGACCGTAGCAGCAGCGCGGTTCCGAACTGAAGCGCTTAGAACCGATCGGCCACTGCGGCCGGCCTCTGTAACAGAATTTCACATATTAGGTACCTAGGGTACGCGAATAGACCTCCAGCGGCCGGGGTGGCCAAGCGGTTACAGGCGCTACAGTTTGGAACCGCGCGACCGCTACGGTCCCAGGTTCAAATCCTGCTTCGGGCATGGATGTGTGATGTCCTTAGGTTTAAGTAGTTCTAAGTTCTAGGGGACTGATGGCCTTAGAAGTTAAGTCCCATAGTGCTCAGAGCCATTTGAAAAAATGAACCTCCCTTCTTACAGTACAAGCCAAATTGAACCGATACCGATCCAAGGTAATCAGCTGGCAGCGAATCCAGTTAATGGATACAATTTCTCGCCATGTTGAGGCACGTGACACACGCCGTCGGTGTGATGGCATATTACGTCTCCTCGCTGACAGTTAGGCAGGGAAGGCTACGATTGGACCACCGCTCCGCCGAGCCAGGCCCGCAGCGTCCCCAGCAGTTGCGGTGAGGGAGTATGTAGGGTGCCCCAGAAATGTTGCGACAAACTTCGCGGGGCTGTAGGGGGTGTCTTGAGAAACAAATCGAGGATAAGAACCCGTGTCCCGAAACGAAATCCAACGACCCTGCAGAGCGTCGAATTTATAGGCACCTGCCACTATGCTACCCGTACTGGACCTCCATATCCAGTCCATCTGTTGGAAAACGTGTCATTCAAGTGGACAAGTTGACTTCAAATAATCAATACAAAAGAAAGGCCCTGAATAAGAAGCAATCCTGACAATAATTTACACATTTCATTAAGCACTTACCTAAAAAAAATCTTCATTACGCGAACTACTTCAATACAAAGAGCGTCAAACTGCCAGCTAAATAAAACATTCTAACTACTAAATCCACTAACTACTAATAGGCATGTGGTTAGCAAAGGAAAGATTTTGTTGCAAAGCAAATAATGTATTTTATACCTTAATAATGTGACATCAATTCAAACACGAATATAAATTGACATCCAGTACAAAGATATATATAATAATGAATAATTTTCAATCAAGTCCGATACTGCGCTAACACTTCAGACCTCAACCCTCCATGAATGCTAACTTCTCACATTTCACATCCATCACTGCTGGCTGTTCAGCTCCAGCTGCCCAACAGTACTTCCATCACTGCTGACGACTAACTTCCAACTGACCAACACTACTGACAATTAACTTACAACAACGAGTCCAAAGACTCACAGAGTATCTTACAAAGAAAGCGCCGTCAGAGATCCAATGCAAAGCGCTACACAGCGCTGCCAACAAAGAAGCAGCTCACTTACAAAGTAACACACTGTCGAACTGTGCTAGAGCACCAACCTTGGTAAGACCTCTAGTAGAAACTGAAGGTAAGTGGGACCATCAGAAAGCATGGTCATGAGGTATGGACCTACGGCATGATTTCTCCATCCAAACATGGCTGTTCGTGATGATCTCTGGTAAAGGTATAATCACAGAAAAGGAAGGATACACGTTTGTATTTGAAGATCCTGCCTACTCCGTTCGAGCAGCCATCGACAAAAGTTGACATGACGTGGGAAGCCATCATGAGCCATCGAATGAGTCTTGTGGAGTTTGTAGAAATGAAGATGCTCATCATCCAGAAAGTGCTGCACTGCTATGTGTTCACACACATGGTGTGTGGCACATCTCGCGTGGTCGTAGACGGCTGCTCTGAAAATCGCTGAGGTACAGCTGCTTCAAACTCTAGCGTACGGACTGTCCAGTGTGGTGACTGTTAGGACATAAGCTGCCCATTTAACGTAAGCGCCTCTCCGAGTTTGCAGATCAGACACGGCGTGGGCTGGGTGACGATGCCTGTTTAGCTGACGTTCTTCATAGAACCGGCAAGCCTTTCTTGCATTCCTTTGGGCTTCCCTGTGCACGAGAAGAATGTCGGTGAACTCTGCAGTTGTGTACACACTACCGTCACCGTTCATTCCCGTTTCGAGATAGCTACAAGAATGACTAATAACTACTTAGAGTATGCAACTTCAGAACACAATACTGTATTGCACTCGGCCGTTTTCTACGTAAGACAATGTCCGCCCCAATAGCTGAGTGGTCAGCGTCACTGATTGACTGACCCGGGCTCGATTCGCGGCTGAGTCGGAGATTTTCTCCGCTCAGGGACTGGGTATTGTGTTGTCTTCATCATCATTTCATCTCCATCCGGCGCGCAGGTCGCCCAATGTGACGTCGAATGTAATTAGACCTGCACCAAGGCGGCTGGACCTGCCCCGCAAGGGGCCTCTCGGCCGAGGACGCCAATCGCTCATTTCCGTTTTACGTAAGACAATGGACTACTGCTTGTCTCGTGGAACAAATTTAGCAGTACCACTGGTAAACACTCTGACCTCACAGTGCACACACAGTGTGTCTTCTGCTTCTTGTTCGTGTCGGTTTCCTTATCTGGTCTCATTTCGGAGGCGCTAGCTCGTCAAAAGTGTCAGAGCGATTGCAGTTTATATTGTCTCCTTCACTCTGTGTCTAGCTTGTGTGGTCCAAACTGCCTACGTCCTCCTCCACATTTCAGAAACGTTAATAGGCAAAAAAACCTTTTTTGAACATTTTACAAGCGAAATATACTCACATGGTACCCATCTATCAACCACCACACCTTATAACATGCCTTTTGGCACATCCTGTAAAATACAATGTGCAGGCCTATCGATACTGCACGAATCACTTCTAATTACACCGTTGCGCTTTGAGAAAGTTCGGTTCACCGCAGTCAATATACCGAGGCTAATCATATCGTGTAGTTGTTCATTTATCAGCCAAATGGAATGTTTCAGGGCATTAACACGGTGTCATAATGTCTTATGCACTTGGTTAAAGTTTAAAGGTAGCAATGGATTTCACAGTGTATCTACAAAACCCAAATGGAAGCAACTGGAAAATCAGGAAGATGAGTTACTGTTACGGAGGACGCCTTACACGTTAGATAAGATAGAAAGCTAGTGGCGGAAAATTTCAGAGTGAAGAACGACGCCAATGTCAGTTCATCACAAAAAGCGAAGTCCTTCCGGTTGAAAGCAGTGACTGAAAGACCCTGTTGCAAAGGTTAGCCAGACTTTTTAACGCAGAATGTGATTCATGGGTAAAGGAAGTTAAAATGAGAGATATGAAGAGCACTAGAAAAATAAACAGTGACTTACTGAACATAATAATTGAGTAAAACAAGAAAATATGAAATAATTTTACTAGCTCGGATGCAGACTTACACCTTATGGCAGAAGCAAGTGATACATCAAAAACTAATTGACGCACTCGAAGCAAGCCTTCTTCAACGAAAGAACTCTACTGCTATTAGATATTGGCATGGACTTAAGAGTGGTATTTCCGAGCCTGTACGGCTACTGAAACTTGTACAGAAGTAAAACATGGGCCATGAAATGAAGAATAAGAAACTGAGAATATTTGTGAAGAGATGTTGCAGAAAGTACTGAGGAGATACAATACAGCATGAAGAGGCGATAGAGTAAGGAAGAAAATGCGTCTAAAGTATAATCAAGGAAAGAAAAGCAACACATTTCCCGAGTCATAAAGGAATAATTCGGGAGCAGACGTAGAGCGAAATTACATGCAAGGGTGTACAAAAGAGAGGAATAGCTAAAGGTATGTATCAAGGACACTGGGAATAATATACCAGGTGTCCCACCTAAGAGACGTCAGGTGCGTTTTCTCTGGTGTTTCAGCTGGTATATATAATTTCCTTTTTGTAATGTGTATATGAGCCAGTCCAAATAAATGCTACTCATCACGCAGTGCCCAATGTTGATGGAAAGCATCGATTTGTTTCCCCGAAAAAAAACGGATTTTGACGTGTCCATTCGATAGAGCGGTCCAATATTAGTCTAATACAGTATCGGTTTTGTCGATATGTGTTAATTGGCACAGTAAAACACGAAGAATACCCAGTACTCCAGAAGCGAATGAGCAGCGCTGCTGCAAGATAGTAGCAGACAACACTGGCCAGAACGGTGCTGTCTCTGTTGGAATACTGGTTATTCTTCATTTCTTACTGTCCCTGTTAGGAATAACACACCAGACTAAGCTGGGACTGCTCTACCGAATGAGCCTGTAAAATTCCGCTGTAACAATAATTTTGTTCGTAACGGCAAGAAGTCGGCTGTTTACGTCGACATATGGCGTCGTGTGAAAGACGTGTCGAGCTGCATTGCAACTACCTGCTGGAATACCTGAAAAAGTTCGCCTGATGCTCTTCAGGGCCACATCCTGTACATGTAGGGATGAAAAAATTAGCACAGGATCGAAAGATGTACGAAATTGCGCCGTGTCACTCTAAATACAGAGGGAAAACATAACTGAGAAAGCACACAACCAATCTTCTCTGCCTCTGCTGTGCTGCCATCCCGCCCCGGAAGTCGTTTTGTAAGCTGACACTTTCAGCAGTCAGCACAGAGCCGAGTGTCGGAGCGCTTGGGATTAAAAACCGACCTAATGGCGAATTGGCTCTCTCCATTAGTGAGTGCTTGCTAGACTGCACGCCATTCTCGGATTAATGTCAGCGATTATCGCAAAAGCGAAGGGCACACCTGTCGAATCTCACGAAATGTAAGCAGCGTTTTCTGTAATGCACTCGTATTTGCTTACCCGTTCTAAGCTGCAGCCGTTCTCACGGGAAAATTAGGCAGATGCAATATAAACGAAAAAGAACAGGGGAGGAATTACTGAGAAGATTTAATGCATAAATCGATGTAATCTTAGTGGGAAATTGGGCATCTGGGAACATTCATGTGACGAACAATGAAAATGAAGACCTTACGATATTAAAAAAAGAAATGAGGTGATTATTCTCACCACACTTCGCTACTGTATTTCCTTATACATCTGTGACAGCTTCTTGTTTCATCATTCTTCGGTGACGCTCTCATAGTTGTATAATTGTATACACTTTTGGGGTGTCGGTTAGTAATCATATAGTCCATTATATCATTATGAAAAGACTCTTAAGTTGTCTGTGCATTCTTCCCACCTACCTTAGTCGTCTGCAAGAGCCTGAAAAAAACTATTTCTGCGGTCAGCCAGAATGCGATGGAGAACATACTGACCGTAGTTTCATCTTTGCAAGTCCACATTACTCATTGTACTCACTGAAAGAAAATGTTCCTTCTTGTAATTTACTTAGCAGGATCAGGGATTATGACTATAAATAAAAGTTTTGTGTTTTAACTGACAGATATATTCTGTAAACGTTCGCACGCACAAAATATGAGGCTTAGTATTGTAACTACTATCCTGTCGGAAAAAGCATTATTAATATTTCAAAAGCGACTTCTACTGGAAGTTCCAAGTAAAACGGTCTGTCGCCCTGACTTCTAATTATCGAAAGTTAATTGTACGTCTTAAAAGTGGAAAATATTCTCGCGACTTGCGACGCTGTTTTGTCAGCTTTACGGGCGGCAGACAAACAGTTACTTCCGTGAAGCCTGAGCTATCCAGGACAATGTACTCGCTAGTTTACTTCCTACTTCTGCTGAAAACCCATTCCAATCTGCCCAGCTCTGACATCATCCGAGGCACAACACACGCGGGTGTTGGACTGATGCGGACAGTTTGATACCTCGCTACAAAGGAGGCTCAGGTAGCAGTATCTTGCTCAGACACGTGTTAATTAATAGCTGTATTATTTAACAATTTACACTCTTTAATTTTTATATAAATAGAGCTAAGTTTGCTTTCATTACTGAATAAGTTTTAGCTCGATTCCATTTAAACTTTGCGACTAGAATTTTTAGAATAGAACCGACAGTACAACATGACCTCTGAACTGCCTCTTTAAGATTCCTTGTAACCATTGTTGTTCACAATACACTCTTGAAACTTGGTACAGCTATATTATTTCATGAATTTAATAGAGTTCTATAATTAGAAATTTCTATGACAAATACCAGTGATGCTTAACCTACCGAGAATAAGGACATTTTCGTTTCAAATTTGGTTTTTAGTATATTACTTGAAAACTAATAGAGGTAGCTTATTGCTGACACATATTTACTTTTTTTACATGAAACTGAGGCTACAAATGAATTTGTAGCTTTCTGAGTCTAATATTTAGCGGTTTCAGTTCTTCGTAAAAATGGTTATTTTAACCAAAATATTGCTTGATCAAGATGAGGCTTGTAACATTTACTTGTGACATTTATTTGTAGATTGTGACCAATTTTTAGCTTTCTAGTTTTATTATTCAGCGCCATTTTTTTCTTAAGATCGTATGGTTTGCCTAACATGTTTATTTGATCATTCTGAGACTTTACAACGTTAACATTAATATAGTTGAGCATACGCAGACGAAATTTGGAAAAGTTATTTTAATTTTCAATTTCACTCTTATATTATTGTGCAGTTCTTTGTATATTAAGCACAGGGACTTTATGATGACAAGGCACTAGTAGTAGTGAACTGGTCCGGTCCCAGGTCGACGGGCACGTGCACCTTCCGCCGACCACTGGCGACAACATCGATGTACTGTGGAGACCTCACGCCCCACGTGTTGAGCAATTCGGCGGTACGTCCACCCGGCCTCCCGCATGCCCACTATACGCCCTCGCTCAAAGTCCGTCAACTGCACATACGGTTCACGTCCACGCTGTCGCGGCATGCTACCAGTGTTAAAGACTGCGATGGAGCTCCGTATGCCACGGCAAACTGGCTGACACTGACGGCGGCGGTGCACAAATGCTGCGCAGCTAGCGCCATTCGACGGCCAACACCGCGGTTCCTGGTGTGTCCGCTGTGCCGTGCGTGTGATCATTGCTTGTACAGCCCTCTAGCAGTGTCCGGAGCAAGTATGGTGGGTCTGACACACCGGTGTCAATGTGTTCTTTTTTCCATTTCCAGGAGTTTATTTTCCTCAGAATTTTTCTTTCCTGCTTTTCAATATTTCTGATCTTCGTATGACCATAAATCACAGTAGTTTCTGCAGTATAACGTGCCTGTTGAATAACTGACCTTGTTTTCCTGTCAATCATTAACTCCTCTAAAGTGTGAAATAATGTTTGTCTATCTACTGAATCGTAAGCCTTTTTAAAATCGACAATAGTTATCACAGCATTTCTACATCTCGTCATTTGCAAAATTGTTTTTAAGTTCCATATCTGTTTGTGAAACCCTGCCTGATACTCCCCTATTAACTTGTCTGCTTGTTCTTCTGGTCTGTTTAACAGGGCCTTTGAAAGAATTTTGTATATTACAGGGAGCAGTGAAATTTCCCTGTCATTATGTGGATCGGTTTTTGCACCTCTTTGTGGAGAGGGTGAATTAATGCACATTTACACTCTGCAGGTATTTGTTCAGTTTCCCAAATATTTGATATAATTCTATGGGTTGCTTGTGTGAGATTATTGTCATGTAATTTTCATACGTCTGCTATGATTCCGTCTTCCCCTGGAGACTTGTTGTTCTTCAAAGAATTGATTATTTCCCATACCTTTTTAAGTGATGGTGGATTTGAATCGGTATTAGATGTGGGTTTTTCGAAATCTAGTTGTTCTGTCGGAGGCTTGCAGTTGAGAAGTGAATGAAAATACTTAGCTAAAATTTGACAGTTCTTTTTAGGGTTGGTTTCCAGTGATTCATTGGGCCGGCGAAAGCACAGATTGGGTGGTTGATACCCTGTTAGGTTTTCTTTGAAAATTTTGTAAAAATTTCTGGTGTTTTTCTTGATAAATTCTTGTTCAGTTTCTTTAAGCCGGCTTATATCTATGTTTTTCTCTTGGCATTGCCTGGGATGAACTCTCCTGTATTCTCAAAAATTCCTGCCATTTTTCTGTAGTTTTGTTGCTACTGAAAGTTATACAAGCTTGTATTCTTTCTTCTATTGCTTGATCAGATGCACTATTCCACCATCTGTGTTTTCTCTTTCTGGGGGGTTTGCCAAATTTCAAAGTGTTTTTCAATACTTCTGCAAGTTCCTTCCAGTTTGATTGCCCAATTTCCTGGAGCGTTTCCCTCTTGTTAAGTTTAAGGTATTCTGGATCAATTCTGTTTTGTTAATTAGTGGTTTCTTTCTGTTAGGTTGAAATCTAATCTTTATTTGCAGCAGATGGTGGTCTGACTCAAATAATCCCTTTCTTGTTCGTACGTTGAGTGTTTCTTTGGTATTCCTGTTAGATATGGCAACATGGTCTATCTGAAATTCACCCAAATTTGAATTTGGTGATTTCCATGTCGTAAGTTTGTTTACAGTTGTAAGGAATTGTGTAGACACGATTTTAAGATCAAAATTTTCGCAGGAGTTTGTAAGTCTCTCGCCGTTTTTATTTGTTCTTTTGTGAGCTGTATGAATTCCCCTTGTATTTTTGAATATTTTCTGCCAGCCTAGTTGTCCATTGAATCTCCTAACATAATTTTCACGTGATGAGTAGGGGTTTTATTTGAGGTTTCCCCCAGTAGTTCCCAGAAGTCATATATTGCCTGTGGTTCTTTTCTATTGTAGTCATGTGTGGGGGCATGTGCATTTATGTGTGTATGCCATGTTTCCAGATTTTACTGAGATTGTCGAGATTCTTTCTGATGTTGAATGTAAGTTTATTATTGTGTCTATAATTGATTTGTGCACAACAAAAGCTGTGCCAAATTGTTTGGGTCCCTCTTTCAGCTGGACTGTAGGTTTTCCTTTGAGCATTCTGAAGTTTCCTGAATCAAAAATCAAAATGGTTTTCGTCAGTAAATCGTGTTTCTTGAATGGCACGGATTTTTATGTGGAATTTTTCCATTCGTATATATATATATATATATATATATATATATATATATATATACAGGGCTATTACAAATGATTGAAGCAATTTCATAAATTCACTGTAGCTCCATTCATTGACATATGGTCACGACACATTACAGATACGTAGAAAAACTCATAAAGTTTTGTTCGGCTGAAGCCGCACTTCAGGTTTCTGCCGCCAGAGCACTCGAGAGCGCAGTGAGACAAAATGGCGACAGGAGCCGAGAAAGCGTATGTCGTGCTTGAAATGCACTCACATCAGTCAGTCATAACAGTGCAACGACACTTCAGGACGAAGTTCAACAAAGATCCACCAACTGCTAACTCCATTCGGCAATGGTATGCGCAGTTTAAAGCTTCTGGATGCCTCTGTAAGGGGAAATCAACGGGTCGGCCTGCAGTGAGCGAAGAAACGGTTGAACGCGTGCGGGCAAGTTTCACGCGTAGCCCGCGGAAGTCGACGAATAAAGCAAGCAGGGAGCTAAACGTACCACGGGGTGGTGCTCCACCGCACTTCCATCATGATGTTCGGCATTTCTTAAACAGGAGATTGGAAAACCGATGGATCGGTCGTGGTGGAGATCATGATCAGCAATTCATGTCATGGCCTGCACGCTCTCCCGACTTAACCCCATGCGATTTCTTTCTGTGGGGTTATGTGAAAGAGTCAGTGTTTAAACCTCCTCTACCAAGAAACGTGCCAGAACTGCGAGCTCGCTTCAACGATGATTTCGAACTCATTGATGGGGACATGCTGCGCCGAGTGTGGTAGGAACTTGATTATCGGCTTGATGTCTGCCGAGTCACTAAAGGGGCACATATCGAACATTTGTGAATGCCTAAAAAAACTTTTTGAGTTTTTGTATGTGTGTGCAAGGCATTGTGAAAATATCTCAAATAATAAAGTTATTGTAGAGCTGTGAAATCGCTTCAATCATTTGTAATAACCCTGTATATATATAATTCCATGTTTCTATGTTATATATATATATATATATAAATAACATTTATTCCATCATGTTTCTATGTTATATATATATATATATATATATATATATATATATATATATATATATATATATATATATAAATAACATAGAAACATGATGGAATAAAATTTTCCATTATTACAAAATTAATTTTGTAATTTAGAATTTTGAGTCTTTACCTGAAAGAGAAAAACACCAAAGTTTCTCTCTTCTGTAGTTTTTCAATACTCGCTTATTTAATCACAACCGTGGACACTGGTGCGTGTTGTTATGAACCACCTTCACTTACGCAGTTAAGGTAGAGGGTGAGAAGTCACTGTTAGTCTCCTTCTCGACACTCTGTTATAAACAGGGAAAGGGGAGGACTCACTATAGTTGGTGTCCTTCTCACTTCCTTCTACATACAGCTTGTAGACTGCCTTTCATGTGGCCTCCGTATCCCAGAGAAACGTAACATATGCAAAGCTCTGTTCTCAGCATTTACCTAAGGGAGAACGAAACGTATTCTGTACTCTATTTTCCTTGTATAATTTAAGTAATTAATTGAGAAGTTATCAGAAAGAGTTTTTCTTTTTAAAATTTATTATTTAGAAATCTTTTATTAACTTTTTTTCAAAATGATTATTGCAATATGCCGCTTAATAAAATCGTAACGTTACTCACACACAATTAAAAAGCTGTTTTTATTGTAACACACCAGTTCTCAACAATCTGCGTTTTCTAACACATTCGTTTATCTGCATTGTTGTCTGTATGTGTCAATATATAGCTGTTAATTGACCATCTGCCTTAAGCAAGATACGCGTTTCTGAATACCTTTTAGCCGCGCGGAGTGGCCGTTCGGTCTAAGGGCGCCATGTCACGGATTGCGCGGCCTCTCCCGCCGGAGGTTCGAATCCTCCCTCGGGCATGGGTGTGTGTGTCGTTCTTAGCATAAGTTAGTTTAAGTAGCGTGTAAATCACACACAGTTAAACATTTGAATCATTTTTAAGAGACGTGAGGGAATTACACACCAATTTTCCACCGTGTTACCCTATACGTCAGCCTACTGACATCTTTACGTCTGTTTATCCCTATTTTCATTCATCTATATATTTCATTTTCTTATATATTTCGACGCTTCTTTCTCCCTTTTATCTTCGTTAGCTTACTGTCGCCGTTGTTTACACATGTTCTTCCTGTGATCCTCACACCACTTTCAGACATCTCCTTTAATTAATAACAAAAAACTTTTGCTTGCCTCTGTTGTCACCATATTAATACTTTCTCTTACAGCAGACAACCTTACTTGCGACATGAAAATTATTAATTTATGCAGAGTTTATCCTTTCCAGATTTGGGGGATTTTCAGCTTCAATTAATTTTCTTACAACAAAGTATCTGCATTTCGATGTTACTAACCCTTTTTGTAGATCTCATTTATTATTTGTTTCCTTTAGTCATTATTTTTATATCATTGATGTTCATGAGTTACCCTTGTTATTTCAACATTACTGCAAACTACCTCTCATGTTCTTGTATAAGTCATCGTTCGGGTATAGTCATTTTCGGGAATCTTTCTTACTTATTACACTCTAATACCATATATACAACATGAAGGCATATATTCCTTACTTACTATAGATAGAACAGGAGAAGAGAATGTAACTTGAAAGGAAAACAAAGTTTCATCGAGACGGGTCCGCGCAATATACCAAACTGAGTATCTGCCGAAGAGTGGCAGCCTTCCTGCAGAATCTAATTACTGTCAATTTTGAAAAGATTCAGATGTATAATGTTTCGTAGGCCTAGTTCGCTCTTACTTTTCGGGTATTCCAATCGGCATGCGTCCGCATGATGCTTACCTATTATCCTGAATGGTCCTTGATAAAAGCGCGAGAGGACGATTTGGACGTGTGTCCGTCATGGAGATTTAGTGTCGGTTGGAAATGGATTGTAAAACGATGATTGATGTATCTGCTAATGTTTGGATAGTGGAATTATTGATGATTATATAATTTTGGAACTGGATGTCACATGATTTAAATAATTTTGTTTGCTCTGTAACAGAATCTTTCCTTTGCTAATCACATGCCTATTAGTAGTTAGAGCCTACAGTAGTTAGAATCTTTTCTTTAGCTGGCTGTAGTTGCTGCTTGCTGTTTTTGCTGTATGAGGTGCATTCAAGTTCTAAGGCCTCCGATTTTTTTTCTCCGGACTGGAAAGAGATAGAAACATGCGCGTTGTTTTAAAATGAGGCCACGTTCATTGTCAATACATCCCAGAGATGGCAGCACCATATGGCAGATGGAATTTTACCGTCAGCGGCGAGAATGAGAAGTTTTAAATACTTAAAATGGCGACATTTTCCTTACTTGAACAGCGTGCAATCATTCGTTTTCTGAATTTGCGTGGTGTGAAACCAATTGAAATTCATCGACAGTTGAAGGAGACATGTGGTGATGGAGTTATGGATGTATCGAAAGTGCGTTCGTGGATGCGACAGTTTAATGAAGGCAGAACATCGTGTGACAACAAACCGAAACAATCTCGGGCTCGCACAAGCCGGTCTGGCGACATGATCGAGAAAGTGGAGAGAATTGTTTTGGGGGACCGCCGAACGACTGTTGAACAGATCGCCTCCAGAGTTGGCATTTCTGTGGGTTCTGTGCACACAATCCTGCATGACGACCAGAAAATGCGAAAAGTGTCATCCAGGTGGGTGCCACGAATGCTGACGGACGACCACATGACTGCCCGTGTGGCATGTTGCCAAGCAATGTTGACGCGCAACGACAGCATGAATGGGACAATGGATGAGACATGGATGCCATTTTTCAATCCAGAAACAAAGCGCCAGTCAGCTCAATGGAAGCACACAGATTCACCGCCACCAAAAAAATTTCGGGTAACCGCCAGTGCTGAAAAAATTATGGTGCCCATGTTCTGGGACAGCGAGGGCGTAATCCTTACCCATTGCGTTCCAAAGGGCACTACGGTAACAGGTGCATCCTACGAAAATGTTTTGAAGAACAAATTCCTTCCTGCACTGCAACAAAAACGTCCGGGAAGGGCTGCGCGTGTGCTGTTTCACCAAGACAACGCACCTGCACATCGAGCTAACGTTACGCAACAGTTTCTTCGTGATAACAACTTTGAAGTGATTCCTCATGCTCCCTACTCACCTGACCTGGCTCCTAGTGACTTTTGGCTTTTTCCAACAATGAAAGACACTCACCGTGGCCGCACATTCACCAGCCGTGCTGCTATTGCCTCAGCGATTTTTCCAGTGGTCAAAACAGACTCCTAAAGAAGCCTTCGCCGCTTCCATGGAATCATGGCGTCAGCGTTGTGAAAAATGTGTACGTCTGCAGGGCGATTACGTCGAGAAGTAACGCCAGTTTCATCGATTTCGGGTGAGTAGTTAATTAGAAAAAAAATCGGAGGCCTTAGAACGTGAATGCACCTCGTAGTTCGTGTAATGAAAATTTTCTGTGACGTAAGTGACTTATGAAATGTATGGGTTATTGTTAGGATTTCTTCTAATGCAGGGCCATACTTTAGTGTTAATTATTTGCAGTCAGACTGCGTTGCGTTTGTTTATTGTGGGTCATAAATGCATGGGATAATTCTGTGTTGTATTTGTCAGGGAAAATTCTGTAGGTCAGTGTTGAAATGATAACACAAGCAGAGAGACAGTGGGTTCAGTTGCATTCAGCAGTTTAGGTAAATAAACGTAGAAGTTTCAAAAGGACTGGAAAACCCACCATGTTTGAAAAGATGTTATGGGGTTTCCGATTAAACATCAATTCACAAGGAATATAGCTTGTTGCATCATGTTTAAGGTTGTTGATGATTTATTCAAAGGTTTTGAAATGATCGGCTCATGTTGGATGTTTCCCGGCACACTAAGTTCTACGCAGTCGTTTTAACTCGTGCATAGCCATCTCGCTCATATTTTCTTGTGAAAAATACGCCTATATCCTTACATGTCGAATTTCGGGCTTTTGTGGATAAGATTTAATTTTTTTCAGCTACAAATTGCGGACCATTGTGTGATAAGGCACTCTTAGGCTTCCCGTCTTTACAGACTAGTCCTTTTCCAGCATGTCTGCCAGCATTTTGGCATCAGATCTCTTTATTGGATATAGTTTTAAATACTTGCTAAAACCACCAACCACCACAAAAAGATATCAGAAGAGGGCCAAAAAGATCAACTGCACGTAATTCGAGGTGTTCGCTTGGTTTTGTACTATGCATATCTCCCTGCACTATACGATTAACTGCATATACCTTCTGTCATACAGCATTGCTACTCTGCGATGCAAGTTGACGAAAATCATGTTCTCACTTAATTTAGTAATGTTTTTGTTGACTCTATATTGGCAATTTGGTAGGTGCACGTAATCTATCAACAGATCCATATGTTTGGAGGAAAAAATATCTTCAATTCTGCTGAATCTAAATCCCATCTTCGGAATAAAATTTCGTTATGGAGGCAATAGTACTGCGCTACTTTTAGATAATTAGCCACCCCTTAATAGCTTTTGAATACCACAACTGATCGTCATCAATTGGCTTCTTCCTGAAGTTTTCACATACTTTCTTCGAGGAACTTTCCTCCTTCATTTCATGTATGGCCAACATCCTCACCTCATTCTTATCTCCTAACGGAATTTATGTTTCCCTGCATAACTCACCACTTCTTGATAACCCATCTGCTGCCAGATTGTTCTTCCCTTGTTCTTCACTGCTGAAGGAACATAGACCATCTTGTTAGTCTTGGATGTCTCAATAGGCAAGTTTTCAAAAACATAAGTGCGTTGTGATCACTATATAATATCACCTTGTGACCCAACAAACAATGTTCAAACTTTTGCTCACAAAACACGCCAGCCAGTGCTCTAATTCCGAAATTCCATACTTTCACTTAGCAGGTTGCAGCGAACACCTCCACGACAATCCCTTAACCACTTGAGTCAACTAACATGCATAAGTGTTTTGAAAAATCTGGTTGGTATAATAGCGGACTACTCATCAAACAGTTGCTAATTCTTCAAAAGCAGGCTGGCACTCTTCAGTGCAAACCCACCGGGAATTTTTCTTCAACGACTGGAGTAGAGAAGATGCATTAAACAAGCGATATTTTATAAAATGGCTGTAGAATCCGAGTAAATCGATTACTAACCTGAGCTGCTTTTTATTTTTGGGCACTTCAAAACTTCCGGTGACATAATGTGGAAGGATCAGTTAATATATTTTCGTTGATAATTTCACGACGCAAGAACTTTATTTTATCTCTAACACATTCAGTTTTCTCCAACTTTAATTTCATACCTCCTTTTTCTATAGCTTCTAGCACCCTGTCTATTAGACCGACATGGTCTTCACATGTGGGAGTTGCCAACAATACATCGTCTACATAAATAGTCACCTGATCTAACGATTTCTGCCCTAATACATGTGCCATCACTGTTACAAAGGCACATACATAAATAGGGACTACTTTATATTAGTAGCACACCATTCACGTAAAACGGCTGTATTTATGCGATTCTTCCGCCAGGGGCAAATTCCAGTATTCACATGTTATGTCCATTTATGAAAGATACACAACTCCTCCGAACTGTTGTATTGGTTTGTCCATATTTTGAGGACGGTCACTCTCTGTTATTGCAATTTCATTTAGCCAGCGTGCATCCAGTAATGATCTGACGCTTCCGTCACGCTTATGCGCAACAATAAGAGATTTATTATATTCATTAGTTACTTGTTCAATGACCCCCAATGCCAACATGCGTTGAATTTCTTTCTTTACAGCTTGCTTTCTCGCAACATGTATTTGATAAGGTTTTTGAAAAATACCTGCCCAGGCTTTACATTCAAACGGCATTCATACCATTTAACTTCACCAGGCGTATTTGAGAATACATTGTGACGAGTTCTTAACACTTCCATTAATTCTGCCTTTCTTTATCAGAAACTTGATTTGTTAACTGAATTTTGACTTTTATTTCTTCCAGGATATAGTCAAATTCCGCCGCACTATCCCAGTGGATATATTTGTCGTACGTCCCACATTGATTTCGGCGGTTATTTCATGCAGTGTTGCTTGTCTATTAACACTGACAGTTCCGCGCAAAACTCAGCTGCTCTCGCTCGTTAAGCGAAGGCCATCGATGACTGCGTTGTCCATGGTGAGAGGTAACGCCTGAAATTTGGTATTCTCAGCGCACTCTTTACACTGTGGGTCGCGGAATATTGCATTCCCCAACGACTTCGAAATCGAATGTCCCATGCGTCTAGCGATAACTACCATTTCGCGTTCAGAGTCTGTTCATTCCCGTCGTGCGGCTACAATCACGTCTGAAACCTTTTCACATGAATCACCTGACTGCAAATGACAGCGCCGCCGATGCACTATCCTTTTACACCCTGTGTAGCGTACCCGTGGTCTAGGGGTAGCGTCTTTGATTCATAATCAAAACGTCTCCGATCCCGGGTTCGATCCCCGCCACTGCCTAAATTTTGATAATTAATCAGCATTTTCGGCCGAAGACTTCCGGCATAAGAAGTCAGCCTCATTCTGCCAACGGCCTTGTGAAAGAGGGCGGAGGAGCGGATAGAGGTTCAGGGCACTCTCTTGTCCTAGGGGTGGGAAATTGCCCCTAAAGGTGGAAGAATCAGCAATGATCAACGACATGAGGATGCAGAAGGCAATGGAAACCACTGCATTAAAGACATGTAACGTGTATCCACAGGACATGTGTCCTGTAATTGAAGAAGTGTCATGATGATCTCTCCATTGGCAAAAGATTCCGGAATAGTCCCCCATTCGGATCTGCGGGGGGGGGGGGGGGACTATCAAGGGGGAGGTTACCAAGAGAAAAAGATTGAATAATCAACGAAAGGATAACGTTCTACGAGTCGGGGCGTGGAATGTCAGAAGCTTGAACGTGGTAGGGAAACTAGAAAATCTGAAAAGGAAAATGCAAAGGCTCAATCTAGATATAGTAGGGGTCAGTGAAGTGAAGTGGAAGGAAGACAAGGATTTCTGGTCAGATGAGTATCGGGTAATATCAACAGCAGCAGAAAATGGTATAACAGGTGTAGGGTTCGTTATGAATAGGAAGGTACGGCAGAGGGTGTGTTACTCTGAACAGTTCAGTGACCGGGTTGTTCTAATCTGAATCGACAGCAGACCAACACCAACAACGATAGTTCAGGTATACATGCCGACGTCGCAAGCTGAAGATGAACAGATAGAGAAAGTGTATGACGATATTGAAAGGGTAATGCAGTATGTAAAGGGAGATGAAAATCTAATAGTCATGGGCGACTGGAATACAGTTGTAGGGGAAGGAGTAGAAGAAAGGTTACAGGAGAATATGGGCTTGGGACAAGGAATGAAAGAGGAGAAAGACTAATTGAGTTCTGTAACAAGTGTCAACTAGAAATAGCGAATACCCTGTTCAAGAATCACAGAGGAGGAGGTATACTTGGAAAAGGCCGGGAGATACGGGAAGATTTCAATTAGATTACATCATGGTCAGACAGAGATTCCGAAGTCAGATACTGGATTGTAAGGCGTACCCAGGAGCAGATATAGACTCAGATCACAATATAGTAGTGATAAAGAGTAGGCTGAAGTTCAAGACATTAGTCAGGAAGAATCAATACGCAAAGAAGTGGGATACGGAAGTACTAAGGAATGACGAGATACGTTTGAAGTTCTCTAACGCTATAGATACAGCAATAAGGAATAGCGCAGTAGGCAGTACAGTTGAAGAGGCATGGACATCTCTAAAAAGGGCCATCACAGAAGTTGGGAAGGAAAACATAGGTACAAAGAAGGTAGCTGCGAAGAAACCATGGGTAACAGAAGAGGAATGAAATAAATAGGAAGTGCAGGGAAGCTAAGACGAAATGACTGCAGAAAAAATGTGAAGACATCGAAAAAGATATGATTGTCGGAAGGACAGACTCAGCATACAGGAAAGTCAAAACAACCTTTGGTGACATTAAAAGCAACCGTGGTAACATTAAGAGTGCAACGGGAATTCCACTGTTAAATGCAGAGGAGAGAGCAGATAGGTGGGAAGAATACATTGAAAGCCTCTATAAGGGTGAAGATTTGTCTGATGTGATTTAGAAGAGATAGGGGATCCAGTATTAGAATCGGAATTTAAAAGAGCTTTGGAGGACTTACGGTCAAATAAGGCAGACATCAGAATTTCTAAAATCATTGGGGGAAGTGGCAACAAAACGACTATTCACATTGGTGTGTAGAATATATGAGTCTGGCGATATAGCATCTAACTTTCGGAAAAGCATTATCCACACAATTCCGAAGACGGCAAAAGCTGACAAGTGCGAGAATTATCGCACATTCAGCTTAACAGCTCATGCATCGAAGCTGCTTACAAGAATAATATACAGAAGAATGGACAAGAAAATTGAGAATGCGCTAGGTGACGATCAGTTCGGCTTTAGGAAAAGTAAAGGGACGAGAGAGGCAATTCTGACGTTACGGCTAATAATGGAAGCAAGGCTAAAGAAAAATCAAGACACTTTCATAGGATTTGTCGACCTGGAAAAAGCGTTCGACAATATAAAATGGTGCAAGCTGTTCGAGATTCTGAAAAAAGTAGGGGTAAGCTATAGGGAGAGATGGGTCATATACAATATGTACAACAACCAAGAGGGAATAATAAGAGTGGACGATCAAGAACGAAGTGCTCGTATTAAGAAGGGTGTAAGACAAGGCTGTAGCCTTTCGCCCCTATTCTTCAATCTGTACATCGAGGAAGCAATGATGGAAATAAAAGAAAGATTCAGGAGTGGAATTAAAATACAAGGTGAAAGGATATCAATGATACGATTCGCTGATGACATTGCTATCCTGAGTGAAAGTGAAGAAGAATTAAATGATCTGCTGAACGGAATGAACAGTCTAATGAGTACACAGTTTGGTTTGAGAGTAAATCGGAGAAAGACGAAGGTAATGAGAAGTAGTAGAAATGAGAACAGCGAGAAACTTAACATCAGGATTGATTGTCACGAAGTCAATGAAGTTAAGGAATTCTGCTACCTAGGCAGTAAAATAACCAATGACGGACGGAGCAAGGAGGACATCAAAAGCAGACTCGCTATGGCAAAAAGGCATTTCTGGCCAAGAGAAGTCTATTAATATCAAATAGCGGCCTTAATTTGAGGAAGAAATTTCTGAGGATGTACGTCTGGAGTACAGCATTGTATGGTAGTGAAACATGGACTGTGGGAAAACCGGAACAGAAGAGAATCGAAGCATTTGAGATGTGGTGCTATAGACGAATGTTGAAAATTAGGTGGACTGATAAGGTAAGGAATGAGGAGGTTCTACGCAGAATCGGAGAGAAAAGGAATATGTGGAAAACACTGATAAGGAGAAGGGACAGGATGATAGGAAATCTGCTAAGACATGAGGGAATGACTTCCATGGTACTAGAGGGAGCTGTAGAGGGCAAAAACTGTAGAGGAAGACAGAGATTGGAATACGTCAAGCAAATAATTGAGGACGTAGGTTGCAAGTGCTACTCTGAGAAGAAGAGGTTAGCACAGGAAAGGAATTCGTGGCGGGCCGCATAAAACCAGTCAGTAGACTGATGGGAAAAAAAAAAAAAAGAAAAAAAGAAAAAAAAAAGCTTTACTACTGGTACAGTATCTCCCGACTTTTGTCATTTCACTATACAGGGTGTTTCACTAAATGTGTTTGCCTCTGTAAGTTACGAAGTAATAGGCGACGGAAATATTTATTACTGTAGGTAACCATAAGAAACGTTACACTGTCTGCGGAGCTATGAACATAGTTTACTGTGCTATTATCCAAAGAATCACAGCAATGGGGCAGATACCACACGCTGCGCATAACGCAATGCGCCTTCTAAATGTGGTGCGGTCGAGTTGTAACGTCGCCGGTGTCACGGAGCGAGAAGCTTCCTCGATGCGCCGACGTCGCCGCACACGGCCGTATACCCTACAGTTCGAGCCACACAAGCAAACGGGGCTCATTATACCACAGTTACTGACATCGGATGAAGATGGCATACACGAACAACGAATACGTTGACATGTTTCTGATGCTCGGCGAGTGCCGACACGATGCCACGGAAGCATCCATGGCGTTCGCCTTGAGATATCTTGCTGGCCGTTGTGGCCGAGTGGTTCTAGACGCTTCAGTCTGGAACCAGACGACCGCTACGGTCGCAGGTCCGAATTCTGCCTCGGGCATGGATGTGTGTGATGTCCTTAGGTTAGTTAGGTTAAGTAGTTCTAAGTTCTAGGGGACTGATGACCTTAGATGTTAAGTCCCATAGTGCTCAGAGGCATTTGAACAATTTTTTGAGATATCCTAGGCGAAGGTCTCCGGCAGCCATTACGTGCCGAACGACGACTTCGGGAAACAGGCGGCATGGTAATGCGCCACAGTAACAGACGAAGAACTGCAAGAAGTGAAGAGATGGAAGTGTTTGTTTTAGCTGCAGTACACCACGATCCTCATGTCAGCTTATGAGCCATTGCTGCAGCCGCTGGTGTCAGTCTCACATCTGTGTGCCGTATAGTACACGGCCACAGGTTTCACCGTTACCGCCTGTCACTGACGCAGGTGCTGCATGCGAACGTTTTCCGTGCGAGAGTTACATTCTGTGAATGGGCCATGCGTAATTTCACGCTAGAGTCTTTACAAGGTGTTACGTTCTCTGATGTGTCCACGTTCACAAATTATGGTACAGTGAATCGCCATAACGTGCACTACTGGGTCGCAGACAATCCTCGGTGGGTACGACCTGTCAACCGTCAATGTAGGTAGTCTATTAAAGTATGGCGTGGAATCCTTGGGGATAAAATCATCGGTCCACGCTACTTCCCAGGTACACTGACAGGTGAGTTTGGGTGGTCTCCGTGAACATGTGTCTACACACGAGAGTCCATATGTGGATGCAGCATGATGGTCACCCAGCCCATGCTGTGTGTGCTGTTGTGGAAGAACTAAACAACAGGTTTGCAGGAAGGTGGTTGGGGCGCCATGGTCCTCAGTCATGGCCCGCAAGGTCCCCCGATTTAACACCATTAGATTTATTTTTGTGGGGATATCTAAAGGATCGTGTTTAAGTCACTGAGCCCACGTCCCCAGAAGATCTAATACGGCGCATTGAGGATGCATGTTGCTCCGCAGATCCTGCAGAAGGCCCATCGCATTGTGCATTCAGGAACATGGACAAACATTTGAACATCTCATTTAAATCAACTTACACCGCCAGAACATTCATCACCCACCACACAGCCATGTATTAGGTGCAGCGTGTGGTATCTGCCCCTGAAACTTTGAAGGGTTGTAGCTCCCAAACTAAAAGTGATAGGAATGTAATTTAAATTGATGTATACACCGCTGGTGTTACTGATTCCAGTGCGTGATAGAAACAACTATTGTTCCATTTAAAAAATTGTATATTTTTGCTGTGACTCTTTGGATAATAACACAATAAACTATGTTCATAGCTCCGCAGACAGTGTAACGTTTCTTATGGTGACCTACGCAATAAATATTTCCGTCGCCTATTATTTCGTGTCTGACAGAGGCAGACACGTTTAGTGTAACACTCTGTATATCCCACTGCCACTTTAACTGACACTGTCTCATTTTCTCTTTCTTTTTCATTGCTACTGTCTGTGTCATACCTCGGCAGCTCAAAAATTCTAAGGTTCAACTTAATTTACCTCTATACTCACGCGTTTAAAGTTTTGGTCCAAATGCCTATGTATTAAAGTTCGCCCGTCTGGGAGGGTCCAGACCACCGAAGTCTATGTGTGGTCTCCACTCGTCTCTCTTTTACAATTACACTATCTTCTCTTTCTCTTGCTTCCACTGCTTCTGTCTCCACCCATCTCCCTTTCTTACTGCCACTGGCACTCATTGACCATCAATATCTTCTCTGTCTTTGTCTCCCACTGCTACTGTCTTCATCCATCTATTTTTCTGTTTCACTGCCACCTTCTCTCTCCTACCATCACTGTCTTATCTCTCTTTCTCTTCCACTGCCACTATCTGCTCTCTCTTCCAACGTCACTGCCTTCTGCTCTCTTTCAGCACAGAAAGGTGCAAATATGTTCGCATGCCAAAATTTTTAATGAGGAAGGCGGAGCCCGCATCTCGTGGTCGTGCGGTAGCGTTCTCGCTTCCCACGCCCGGGTTCCCGGGTTCGATTCCCGGCGGGGTCAGGGATTTTATCTGCCTCGTGATGGCTGGGTGTTGTGTGATGTCCTTAGGTTAGTTAGGTTTAAGTAGTTCTAAGTTCTAGGGGACTGATGACCATAGATGTTAAGTCCCATAGTGCTCAGAGCCATTGAAGGCGGAATAAGGGTTGAGGCGTTTTGTTCCCCACTTTTCTGTCAGAGCGTTTTAACTGGTTAAGTTCTTTTCTCTGCTACAACATGGTATGCTGCTCATATAAAATGGATTCTGTAGGTCAATAAAGTTTTAATAGTTTATTTACACGGAAATGTTAGGAAATTTTCTTTAGAAACTTCTTGGACTTGTAGAATGAACTGATTACATAATACTTTGAATAAGAACACATGTCCGGAAACATACCGTTTTCGTTCTACGGCGGTTTCAATTCAGGTACGTAAAGCGTCCACGTCTGTTGAGGAAAAGAGAAAACTCTCAGAGCTGGTTACCCTGATATGCAGTAGGGTAGACAGGAAGACGTGTGCTTCTTGTCGGGTCGTATGCAAAGCTTAATTTACGAGACTCCTGTAGAGACAGAGAGAGATCTACTGGCATGAGTTCTGGCCTTGCCACTAGAAACTGAAGAGACGGGAAGTGGAATGGAGAGTGTATACCGGAACACACCTCATAGGTACAATGTCTGAACAACGTTGGGGGTCGTCACATCGATCCGCTGTTGTGATGCATTAGTACTCCTCTGTACGTACATCATGCTGGATCCGTTTTTATTTTGGAAGAATGTAAACACCTAATGTTTAAGTGTTAATACAAATAAATGAGCTTAAGTGGTAAGTGGATGTTTTGTCATGTTTCCTTTCGAATTGTTACTTAATAATTGTACTGCTTCATACCTAATTCAGTTACTCAAGCGAGAGTGGATGAGTCAAACGTCTGAACTGAAATAATCGTAGAACGGAAACGGTGTGTTTCCGGACATGGTATCCTATGCAAAATATTATGTACTCACCCTGCTCTACAAGTCCTAACAGTTTGATACGGAAATTTCCGAACACCCTGTATACTTCGACGCATTTTATAATCTGACACATATGAACAACAAATGGAGAGGTAACAACGAGATCCCGTGGAAGTGATTCACCACGTGTCTTCTCTCCTTCTCCTTCGAAACTAAACAGTTATAATAAGGAAAAACATTTGAATTTAATCAAAGTACATTCTTCTTTCGCGACTTCCTCTGTTTTTATCAGCAACGTTAGTTTTAAATTCAAAACCAAAGTGCATTAATGTCAAGTTGATTATTCGAATACATAGTGATGAGTGGTTAACACTTCTGTTAATAAAAAATCGTTTGTTTTACGTTTTTTCTGTATACTTTTCTCATCGATTGTAATTAATCAGAAACTCCCGGCTCATGATTTGTATCTTAAAAGAGTGGAAATATTATTAGAAACATTTGCTGTCTTCCCAGTTTCACGCAATTGTTTTTAGTCATTTTAAATTCATTTCAAGCTTTTTTCAGACCCTTTTTAGCCCACTTTTTGTCACTGCAGTACCATTTGGGCATTTTGTTTAGGTGTGATGTGAGACAGCGTGTCATTAAGTTTTGTTGGTGAAAAAATGCTGACTAAATACATAGTTTGGTGGCCTCGGAACTATTGCGATGACGGTAAGAATCCTTCCTATGTGCTCGTGACGTCACTTAAAATTATCAGCTAAAATGACATTTATGCTTCAGACCGGATATTATGTGATATTTTACGTGCATAAGTGCGATAACTTCGAACTTATGGCCTTCTGTAGCGGATAATGATATCGAAAAAATCCCAGTGTTCGATTACTTATCATGAATAGAAATGATAGAAGAGGCTATCCCCACAGCTGGTACTTTTGATACCCAAAAATCATGGTTCATTAGGTGTGTCTTGATAACGGATATAGATTTTAAAAAACGGGAAAATGGCGTTTCTAGATGAATTAATAAAGAACGCAGGTTAAAATTTGAGCCATTTGCAATATTTAATTATTTAGATCGGCCGTTCCCAAGGGGGCGGGATCTGTCGAAGGGGAGGGAGAAACAGGAAGTAATAGAGGGAGGCGCCGGCTTTCATTGAAGTATTTATATTTCATGCTATGTAAGAAAGAGATTTCTGGTGAATAAATATCGATAGTACCAGATTCTCATATCCATGAACCAAATTAGGAAGCTCACCCATCATTCATTTGCTGTCTTATTTCAGAAGAAACAAAACTTTCCGTATTTCACAAGAACTGCCCATTAGATTCTGTCAGCAGGCATGCTCAGAAAAGTCGCGAATATTTCATAACACAGCCCCTGTCACCTATCTTCGCAGGGTAGCTACTTACCAAACACTTATAAATCAGTAATGCCAATCAGCCGTTTGACAGTGTGACAGCCAATTACTTGCAACATTGACTACAAGAATAGCTTTTTGTTTTTTAATCACAGCCTTACTATCCTCCAGATTTCAGCAAGGCTTCCGAAGTCAGTTCAAAGGCAGTGTGTTAGCTAGAAGCTGTGTTCTATTGCTTGTGCAGTGGAAGTGGTAAACCAGATTTAAAATAAAGAGATACACTTTCCACCAGGCAGGTGGCTGGTTCGCGGCGGTAACAAGAGATTCCATGGAAGTGATTCACCGAGTGTCTTCTCTCCTTCGAAACTATGCAGTTCTGATAAGGAAAAACATTCGAATTTAATCAAAGTACATTCACCTATCGCGTCTTTCTATCAGCAACGTTACTTCTAAACGCAAAACAAAATTGCGTAAATATCATGTTGATTATCTGACATTAGGCTTTGCCAGCATTCTTTTGAATAATGAGGTACGAGCAGAGTGAGTTCATTTCTGGAGATTTTAGCCAATGAGAGATTGAAACCTATGAACTTAAAGACACCTATAAACAGACCATGTAAGCAAGCCAGTCAAATTTTTTAAGCGCATGAGCAACTAAAAGGGAAAATATTGCTCAAAAAAGAGGTATCAGTACATAAGAAATTCCTGAGTATCTTGTTTAATTGCCATGTCTATCACCCCACATCACTGGTGAGCAATTACTTCTTTCCGGAGCCGTCAAATCGTGCGAAATAATGCACATAGTAAGGTTTGGTGAGAGTCTGAAGTCTACACCGATCTTAGATGAAACCGTTGCTCCTCGTATTGCTAAAATCGCCACTGACATGGAAAGTCAGTTGCTACCATGTGCGCGCCCGGGTTCGATTCCCGGCGGGGTCAGGGATTTTCTCTGCCTCGTGATGACTGGGTGTTGTGTGATGTCCGTAGGTTAGTTAGATTTAAGTAGTTCTAAGTTCTAGGGGACTGATGATCATAGCTGTTAAGTCCCATTGTGCTCAGAGCCATTTGAGCCATTTGAATTTTGCTACCATGTCTTAATGATGGCACAAAATTGGCCCTGCAACTTGATGACAGTACTGACGTCGAAAATCTTTCCCAGCTTCTTGTTTTTCTACCCTACTGTTATGAAAATGAAATGTAGAAGGACTTACCATTTTGTTAAGCTCTGGCAGGGAGGACTACAGGCGAAGATATTTTCTTTCTTGTGAATTCCGTTTTTGTTGACAACACTCTGTCATGGACGAATTGGTTGGTATAGGTACCGATGGGGTGGCAGAATTTACTGCAATTAAAACGAGTTTCATAGCAAGAATGTGCGCTTATTCTCCTTCTTCAAAAGTGACACATTGCACTGGCACTGGCTTCTGAATTAATACAACCGAAAGCCAATGAACTGCTGAACGTTGCAGTCTGTGCTATAAATTTTGTGAAAGCACGAGCTTTAAACGGTAGGCTATTTTACATTCTTTGCGAGGAGACGGGCTGTTCACACGATTAGCTTTTATTGCACACGGAGGTACGTTTCTTGCCTCATGGTTAAGTGCCTCGTCGTTTTATGGAGCTAAAGGATGAACTTCGTCTTTTCTGCTGAACAGCAATCCTACACTAACGGCTCTGTTTCTGGATGAAAAATTACTTCTAATATTATGCTACTTGGTCGACATTTTTCAGGAACTGAATTATCCTAACGTATTACTGCAAGGCCGAAAGAGTAACATCGCCTTTCTAAGGGAGAAAGTGCTTACGCTTAAGAGAAAATCTGGACTTAGGAAAACCCAGATAGAGAAGGATAACTGCGAGATGTCCTATTGTCTCAATGATTTCGTTACGGAAAATGAACTGGATGTAGATAAAATTAATAGAACTGACGTAGAACGTCTCTAAGTCATTAGTCAACAATTCAAGGATAAGTACCAAAAAAAAAAATGGCTCTGAGCACTATGGGACTTAACATCTCAGGTCATCAGTCCCCTAGAACTTAGAACTACTTAAACCTAACTAACCTAAGGACATCACACACATCCATGTCCGAGGCAGGATTCGAACCTGCGACCGTAGCAGTCCCGCGGTTCCGGACTGCAGCGCCTAGAACCGCACGGCCACCGCGGCCGGCGATAAATTCCCAGAACTTCCCTAGCCAAAACCGCTCATAGAAACTGGAAGTTTGGAGAAGGTCTGAATCTTATACTGTAGGCGTCGTTTAAGAAGAGATTTTTCGAAATTCGAATCCTTAGGGGGTGCAATAGGGGATGAATGGTTTTTCTGAAAAATGTCGCTGTTAAGACAATGTTGAAGCTTAACTTGGTATTTCGTTTCTCTGTCACCAATAAATAAATACGTGTTCCATCATTTTTTTCAAAATATATCATTATTAAAGAACTATTAACGTATTTTTAAAGCTACATCTATGAATATTAGTATTTGACTCCTCGGTAACAAACAAAAAGAAACACGTGTTTCACTGTTTTTGAAAACTCAACCACTATAAGTGTGAGACGGGGCATGAACGCTTTTATGGGAATATTTCATTGTGCAAGAACTTTTGAACCTAAATCTATGAAAATTTGTATTCCTCAGAAATAAAATATAACCCATGTCACTGATTTTGGAAATTTAACTCTTAAGATGGTGAAATAGCGAGTGAAAAGTTTTATGAAAAGCATTTTTGAATCTAAATCTATGAAAATTTGTATTGACTTCTCTGTTGGAAACAAAACATACACGTATCACTGTTTTCGGAAATTTAATCTCTAAGGGGGTGAAACAGGGGGTGAAACGTTTTATGAAAGTATTTCATTGTGCAAGCATTTTTAAAGCTTAATGTTTGAAAATCGGTGTTTGGCTTCTAGTTTGGAGATGAAAAAATATACGTTTCACTGTTTTTGGAAATTCAGCCCCTAAGGGTGTGAAATAGGGACAGACTGATTCACTCACTCAACATCGCTCGGCCCAAACCACTGAGGATAGAAACTTGATTTCGGAGAGGGAGTATACCTTATACTGTAGGCATCGTTCAAGAAGGGAGTGTCCGAAATTCCACTCCTAAAGGGGTTAAATAGGGGATGAAAGGCTTTTTAAAAATATGCCGCTATTAAGGGAATTTTACAGCTACAATCACGAAAACTGGTTTTGGTTTCTCAGTTAGAAAATAAAAAATACGTGTTTCAGCATTTTTGGAAATTTTACCACTAAAAGTGTAAAGTAGTGTGAAAGATTTTTAAAAAAATGATTGCTTAAGAACTACTAAAGGATTTTTAGGGATACATGTATGACAGTTGGTATTTGACTTCTCGGTAAGAAATAAAAAAAGTACGCTTTCAGCATTGCTGGAAATTCAACCCTTAATGGAGTTCAAAAGGGGATGAAAGTTTTTAAGAAATATTTAGTTACATTAAAATAACTGTAAAGCTAAATTTATGAAGATAGAAGTTTCACTTCTCGGTTACATATAAAAAAAATACTTATTAGGAGATGAAAGGTACTATGGGAATATCTCCACAAGAACGCAAAAGGCATGATTAACAAAACCTGTGGATTCCAGCCACCAGAATCGATTTTTAGTCCAACGTACATCGGAAAAGACCACGCTTATATGGTCTTAATTAGCGTGAAAAGGCGTTGTGAAGGCGTTGCAATTTGTGAACAACATAAAAACTCCATTAAATACAAACACAATCTCTGCAGGCCATACAGTCTACCCGAGCGAAGCAGGGGTGCCAAACTAGTTTTTGTACACGATACCACTTTCATGTGGATATGCAAGGGTAAACAATTTCATTACGCACTTGAAACTGCTAATAAAATCTTGTGGGCGGGCCAGCAGTATTTAAGAGTGTGGTTGAGGGTTAAATGGAGGTAGAGCTGCAGTGCTTCCCTCAGTGGGTACACTTTACCGCAAAGGCGCAACGCTCTCTCGCTGCATAATCGCTTCGCTAGCGAGGCCTGGCAGTGGGCTTAACTCATGCAGCTATTACGACGGGGGGAGTTTACCTAATCTGAGCTAATGGGCGCTAGAGGGCGCATACAGTGTAATCAAGTGTCCGCCGGCAGGGCAGATCTAACGCACTAGCTTCGCGTTTAAAAGTGCTTCTCTCTGCACGTTTTTCCGACAGAAGTCTGTAGTGTCTTCCGCCCAACATAAACACAAAACAAAATTTAAAAGCGAAAGATGTACTGTACAGAAAACTTTTAAGTGGTTTCAGTACTCACTTACGTACACTACTTATTCTTCAGTACAGTAGATTCATTAAAAGGGATCGAACGTTAGGGTTTAAAGTCCCGTCGTCGACGAGTTCATGAGAGACGGAGTAAAAGCTTCAGTGGAGAAAGAAATCGGCTGTGTTTTTCGAAGGACACAGCCATTTAAGCACATAATATCAAGCACGTACTCCAGAAAACACAACACTGCTGCCACTGTCTGAATTACCAATAGACATCTATGAAAATGCTCTCACTTCTTCGGACTAATTCTTGCAAGCACTTTTGTAATCTTATTCTTAGGTTACTACCTCGATTTGTGAGAAACTTCCAGAATACTAATGTGTTAAAGTCTTCGAACTCATCCACTAGCAAAACGCCTCTATAAACACCGAAACTGTTTCATCTACTCAGTCAGCCAAAATCCGCTATCTTTGAGTGATCTGACCTTGAAAAAACCTATACCTTTATAGCACTCTGGTATCCTTTTTAAACTTTGGATCTATATACTACCAGTTAACCGTACCTACCAAATCTCAAGGATTGGAAGACTGTTCAGTAACTATCCCCACAGTTCCATTGCATGTAGTTATCTTGTTATTGAGAAACGAGGCATTATATCGATGGTAGAAGGCGTGGTTAGATATGAGGAACAACAAGTCGCAGTCTGTTAGCCTAACTATCTGGCGGCAGTGGAAACTGGAAATTTGAGGTAAGTTCTATGGGACCAAACTGCTAAGGTCATAGTCACTAAGATTACATACTACTTAATGTAACTTAAAATAACTTACGCTGAGGACAACACACACGCCCATGCCCAAGGGATGATTCGAGCGTCCGACGGGGCGAGCCGCGCGAACCGTGACAAGGCGCCTGAGTCAGTTAGAATTGTGCCTTTTATACAGGGTGTTAAAAAAAAAGTGTCGAATACGTGGAGAGGTGGTAGTACTTACCGAAACAAGGAAAATAAGACGAATAAACATGGGTCCAGAAATGCACACTTTCTGCGATAAACAAGTGTTTAAAGCAGGTATTCAATGTGACGACCATTCATGACCATGCACCTCTCTGCCCTCCGGTGTAACGAAAGACGCACCCTTTGAATTACACTCGGCTGTTGTTGTACCTGCTGGCACGCACTGAAGACGCGCCCTTTAGTACCCGCACATCGTTGATCGGCGTGGCATAAATCAATTCCTTCAGCTGTGCCCACAAACGAATCCTAGGGTACTGAGGTCTGGGGAACGAGCAGGTCAAGGTGTGTCCCCCTTCCCCCCCCCCCCCCTACCATCCAATGGTCCTGAAATGTCTGCATCAGATGCTCACGTACATTGTGACGTAAGTGTGCTGGTGCGCCATCATGCATGAACGACATTTGTATTCGTTGCTGCGATGGTACAGCCTCCACCATGGTAGGAAATACATTAATGAGAAAGACCAGATAATGTGTCCCAGTTAACATTTGTGGTAGCACGGATCGCCTTCTTAATCTGTCGCTAAGTACACCTGTCTATACCTTGACTGAGAATCGGTGTTGATCACCTCTTTCCTAAATTGCTTGGGAATTTACATCTGCTGGTTATGGAAAATGACAGTACCATCTCTTGTGAACCCAATCTCATCGGTAACTAAAATATTGGATGTGAACAGTAGATTTGCGCCACACTTATGCAACAGCCATTGACAGAACCGCCGTCTGCATGATGATCCTGTAGCCTTAGGGCCTGAACGCGCTGTATATGATTTGGGTACAGCAATTGTTAGTGGAGTACCTCCCTCTCCAGATAAGAGAGTTGGATAGGCCTTCTGCTGCTGCTAATCGTCGCACACTAGTCCTGGGGGTTACTTCCACCGAACGTAGCACCCGCTCCTCCACGTCAGGAGTGCGGACTGTTTGGGACTTTTCACTGTCAGCCTTTCGAGGTGTAAGGGTATCTGTGTCCCTCAGACGCTGGAAAGGTCTGCTGAACAGCTTATCAGAGGGCACTCTGCGGAGTGAATGTTTTTCAGCTTAGAGGGTGAGCACACTAGGTCCAGTTGCTAAACCATATCACAATATACGAGGATTATTCGGAAAGTGAGGAACGATCGGTCGCGAAATGGAAAATCCGACGCGGTATTCCACGGACGTTTTGGCCAGTGTCTCCAGTACGCCCGTCGATCGCATCAAGACGCTCTTGTCAGTTGTGTGCGCACTGTGAGCGAGTAAAGGTGTCTAGAACAACAATGTCTCCCGCCAAGTAGCAGGGCCCGATGAGAGGCTTCGCCTTAATGAATGCAGCCCACCTAACACAACTGCCACGCACTTCCTTCATGGCAATTCTCAGCCGCACTCTGGAGGGGCTGTGAAGACGCTCCTGCAGCCTTTTCGATGGGAAGTGTTCGATCACCCACAACACAGCCCTTACTGGCTCGTCCTGAGTATCATCTCTGTTCACATGAAACGCTGGATACGAAGACAACACTTGGGCGCAGGCTACGCCATATACACTCCTGGAAATGGAAAAAAGAACACATTGACACCGGTGTGTCAGACCCACCATACTTGCTCCGGACACTGCGAGAGGGCTGTACAAGCAATGATCACACGCACGGCACAGCGGACACACCAGGAACCGCGGTGTTGGCCGTCGAATGGCGCTAGCTGCGCAGCATTTGTGCACCGCCGCCGTCAGTGTCAGCCAGTTTGCCGTGGCATACGGAGCTCCATCGCAGTCTTTAACACTGGTAGCATGCCGCGACAGCGTGGACGTGAACCGTATGTGCAGTTGACGGACTTTGAGCGAGGGCGTATAGTGGGCATGCGGGAGGCCGAGTGGACGTACCGCCGAATTGCTCAACACGTGGGGCTTGAGGTCTCCACAGTACATCGATGTTGTCGCCAGTGGTCGGCGGAAGGTGCACGTGCCCGTCGACCTGGGACCGGACCGCAGCGACGCACGGATGCACGCCAAGACCGTAGGATCCTACGCAGTGCCGTAGGGGACCGCACCGCCACTTCCCAGCAAATTAGGGACACTGTTGCTCCTGGGGTATCGGCGAGGACCATTCGCAACCGTCTCCATGAAGCTGGGCTACGGTCCCGCACACCGTTAGGCCGTCTTCCGCTCACGCCCCAACATCGTGCAGCCCGCCTCCAGTGGTGTCGCGACAGGCGTGAATGGAGGGACGAATGGAGACATGTCGTCTTCAGCGATGAGAGTCGCTTCTGCCTTGGTGCCAATGATGGTCGTATGCGTGTTTGGCGCCGTGCAGGTGAGCGCCACAATCAGGACTGCATACGACCGAGGCACACAGGGCCAACACCCGGCATCATGGTGTGGGGAGCGATCTCCTACACTGGCCGTACACCACTGGTGATCGTCGAGGGGACACTGAATAGTGCACGATACATCCAAACCGTCATCGAACCCATCGTTCTACCATTCCTAGACCGGCAAGGGAACTTGCTGTTCCAACAGGACAATGCACGTCCGCATGTATCCCGTGCCACCCAACGTGCTCTAGAAGGTGTAAGTCAACTACCCTGGCCAGCAAGATCTCCGGATCTGTCCCCCATTGAGCATGTTTGGGACTGGATGAAGCGTCGTCTCACGCGGTCTGCACGTCCAGCACGAACGCTGGTCCAACTGAGGCGCCAGGTGGAAATGGCATGGCAAGCCGTTCCACAGGACTACATCCAGCATCTCTACGATCGTCTCCATGGGAGAATAGCAGCCTGCATTGCTGCGAAAGGTGGATATACACTGTACTAGTGCCGACATTGTGCATGCTCTGTTGCCTGTGTCTATGTGCCTGTGGTTCTGTCAGTGTGATCATGTGATGTATCTGACCCCAGGAATGTGTCAATAAAGTTTCCCCTTCCTGGGACAATGAATTCACGGTGTTCTTATTTCAATTTCCAGGAGTGTAGATCAGCGTAGAGAATTATCGGAAAGCACAGGCGGCTGCCTTCTACGACGATGGTGTTGGAAATTTGGTATAACTTTCCGACAAATGTCTAAGTCGGAGCGGCGACTATGTGTAGAAGTACCTGCAAGGTGTAGCTAAATGTGCAAAGAAAACAATTTTGATTTTCACTGTGGTTTCCATTTCGCGACAGGTCGTTCCTTACTTTCCGAGTAGCCCTCGTAATATCCACCATTTCGCTTGTCGTGTAGTAGGCAAACAAGTGGTGGAAGAGAGAAAATGTAAATGTACACACCATCTGTACGTACAAACAGCGCAATAACAGTAAACACATAGGTGAATCCTCGTTTAGAAGAAGGTAAAACACCATGCTAAATACCTAGCGTTGGCAGTACTGTACGAGAAGGCACACAAGCACGACGAAAACTAAGGTAACCTACAACACGAATAGAACCACACAACTGACTGCAGGCTAGTTAATGGTAGGTAGAGTACTGTGAGGAAGACTTCATGATACCCTGCGGACATGCTTGACGGAGTACCCAGTGCAACGACATTGCTAATATCCGCAACCAAGCGTCCCGCAGCCCTTACTATGAACACGTGTTCATCTCGGAAAGTAGGCGTTTGCGTACACATGTTTATTGGACTTATTTTCTTGTTTCGATGAGTACTATTATCTCTCAAAGCATTCGATGCTTTTTTGAACACGCTGTATATAGAGATTGGCTGGGACTCGCGCTCTGAGAGTTCCGTACAAACTTAATTAGTTATATAGACTGCCGATCCATCCTGGAAACCTAGAATCTCGAATATTTTTCCTGTTATCGATACCGATACTGGTAAGATATCGTTCCCGGGGATTCAAGACTTCTGAGAATATGTCAGTTTCAAATTTGAAGTTGGATAACAAATGGAAAAACAATTATTTTCGTGTGATATACTTCCAAATTAACAATTTTCTGATTTTTTCATTCAATTATACTGCGAAACTTTGCTTATTTCCAATTTTCATGTTTCTAGTCAATGGGAAATATCCTACAGATTTTAAAGAATGGGTTTGGTAGTATGTAAATAGGTGACGTAAATGGCCGTAATATTTGCATTGGCTTAAAGGATTAACTTTTTTACACCAACAAAGAACCATAGACGTAAGCATGTGAAATAAATTTCAACTTGTTTCGTCTACCCGTTCGTAGGAAATGACATCTTAACATACGGACGAACAGAGAGACAGTCGGATAAGAAATGACAGAAAAAAAATCGTGTGATATAATTACAAATGAAAAATTTCGCATTTTTTCCTTTGTTTGTACTGTGAAATATTTCTTCTTGCCAAATTCTTCTTCCCAAGATTCTAGGTCAAAGGAAAGTACCATAGGTCTTGAAAAGTTGGTGAGTATCAAAATACGTGACACAAACGGCCTTTCTTTTGACTACTTTGATTTAAAAACTTCCTTTTGTTAAACCACGAAGGCGCCACAGACATTACTATGTGACATAAATTTCAACTTGAAACCTCTACCCATTCCTGAGAAAAAAGAGGTCTCAACAGACAGACAAGCAGATAGACTGTCGGATAACAAATAACAAAATTTTTTTTATTGTGTTACAATTGCAAATTAACAATTCCCAGGTTTTTCCTTTACTTGTACTCTGAAACCTTGCTTACTGTCAAATTTTATGGTCAGATTTTTTTGTCGTCATTTCATAGGTAGTAATATGTTGACCAACTCTTCCTCGAACGCATGTTCTCGGAATTTCAACAGCAAACTTCTCCGTGCTCCAAAACGCCTCTGTTGTAGCGACAGCCAATGTCGTTTATTGAGCATCTCCGTAAACCTCTCGCACCGACTTTACAACCTGAGACGAAACGCGCCCCTCTTCACCGAACCTTTTTTATCTCCTCAGTTAATCCTACTTGGTATGGGACTCAGGCTTATGAACAGTACTTAAGAATCGGTCAAATAAGTGTTATGTAAGACACTTTTTTGGCCGACGAATTAAATTTCTTTAAGATTATTGCGATGAATCACAGCATGGCATCTGCCTTCTCTGCAATTAATTTTATGTACTTATTCCACTTTAGGTCTTCCGGACTCGTAGGTATTTTATAATAACCTATCTCTTCACTCGTTTAGGAGACGTATGTTACATTTATTTACGTCCAAGGTCAACAGTCAGCCCATGCACAAATTATCGACTCTCTGCACGTCATTCTGCACTTCGGTGCACCCTTCCTAAACATAACACTATCGTCTGTAATGGGCCCCATACAGCTTCCGATGTTGTCCGACAGATCATCTTTTCCCAAAACATTCGAAGAAGTAATGTGCCGAAGTGTAGTCTCACATATAAGTAGAAACACTTTACTTAGTACACCAGAGTCTGGATTCCAGAAGGGTAGCTCTACTCAGAATGTGTGCTTATGAATTCACTCATCATACAGTACAAACTTTAAATAATAAAATATGCCCAGTTGGTATTTTTTGTGAGCCTTCCAAGGCATTTGTTGTGCAGATCATATTAAGCTCTTAAAAAAACTCAAGTTTTATGGAGCCGATGGCTTTATCATTTGAAGACGTAAAGTCTGAAAATGAGTCTGTGATCATATTTTTGGCACTTCATTTTACAGGGATCATAAAATATAGTAAGTGCTATGTACCTACATGTTTAATTTGACGCTTATATTGAAACGCGTACGTTCACATTACCAGCGATGGCGAGGCATGACATAATCTCTGACCAGAGAGTTATTTATCGTTGCTAGTCTGCGCTTGACCGCGCGAGAGTTCAGTTCGAGAGTAGTAGCGCGCGGGAGACAGTAGTAGTCAGTACAGTAGTAGTGTGTGTGGAGTCGGCAGAGAGAGTGGTTCTGTTGCGAGTGGCACTCTGTCGGCAGTAGTTGTAGCGAGTGGACGGTTGTACTGAGCGGGCGTCGACATGGGTCGGCGGCGTGCTCTCCCTCCATCTCTGGTCACGGTTCGGGACGAGGTATTTTGTTATAGAAGGTAATGAAGCAGCATTGCGCTCAGCTAATAACATATGTTAATTGTAATTAATTTGTTCAAGAATTGCCCCAATAATAATTTTTTTATAAAGTAAATCTTTTAAAGAGAGTGATCATTTCAATTTAAAGAATTTTTCCACCCTTTTGAAGAAAAAGACTCATTTCAATTCAAAGAATATTTCCTATGCATTTCCTCCAAGAATCAAAATTAAATATACGCCAGTATTGCACAAAGCTGTGCCAAAAATAAGAGCAGATAGACATACAGTTTTACTGAGGTAAGAATTTATCAGGTTTGATTATTTCACAGGGCCGTAGCTCAGCGCTACTGTGCCTATTAAATTTGTCAGGTTTAATTATTGCCGTTCAGTTGTTACATTCAGTTCATGCTTCATTATTTAATTAACATTATTGTGGGTTTAGTGAGCAATCTTCACTTTTGTGGGAAGACAACATCTGGCACACGTTTTCATTATCATTGTCATTTAAATTACTTGCGGGGAGGTTACACTTGGCGACATCCGAACCAGGATTGTATTTCTTTGAGAATCTTCTGAAAAGTAGTCAGATATCTGCTCTTATTTACTTAAATATAATTAGGATTTGGCGCAACGCATTTACTAATTTTGTCATTTTCTTCCACAGATCATCGGCAATTTGTTGCTCCTTGTTGTATTTGTGTTTTTTGCATTTTGTATTGTCTTTGTTTCATTATTGAATAATTGTGATTTGTGTTAAAATGCCGCGAAAAACTGTTAATACTACATCACGAGGTATAATGAGTGAAATATCCGACTTTAACAACTTGACGGATAGTAATTGTGACACGCAATGTAATGATGACAATCCTCCATTTACTGACAATCAGTGCGTACCGATTACTAATAATGATTTTGACCCCAGTGATGAACAGACGAATTTAATTGTATCCTCTGTTAATTTTACGACAATTGATGACGCGGGGCGTTCTGTTGCAATGAGCGCTGCCCAGCTCAACACAACCGGTTTGGAAAATTCACGTGAAGAACAGACAAACTTTTCTAACGAAAATGAACAGTGTAATCAGAGTACGACAGAGTTATTTAATTCCGAGGTAGTGACTAACAGTCGACATCCGATTAGCAGACATTTTCAAGAATCACAGAATAACCAACTGGTTACACAAAACGCGACAATTGCAGGTACGCCATCAAACGGCACAGAGAATAGAGTAGATAATGTTACTGTGGGTCAAATTAGAGCATTGTTACAACAAATCATAAAAAAAACAAGACGACCTTCACAAACAACTTGTTGAAGAGAACAAAAAACTTGATGAACAGAACAAACGACATGAAGAACAGTACAAACAATTTAGAGAACAGAACAAACAATTTTCTGAAAGTCTTAAACAGCCGAACGAAACACACGACAACCTTAACGAATAGAACAAACAAGTTAGTGAACAGATTACAGGTGTTACCGTGCAACACGATACGAAAGAACAATTACGTGAGGATACTAAGGCTTGTGCTAGTAACAGTAATGAAGAAGTTGGAACTGTTGCACAAGAATTAAGTAGTACACGTGTAGGCACAACAGAAGCAGTCAAAGATGAAATTAATGCAGTCACTGAACAATGTCCTAAAAACGCAACACATATATGCGACGAGTTTAATCTAAAGTCATCAGAACTTTCACACACTGTGGATACGGAAGTCGATAATAAATGTGAACAACAGAACAACCAAATTGACGAACGTATTAAAGTGACAGAAATGAAAAATGTTTCAGCCACTAATACGTCACAGAATACGCCACGTTGCGAGCATTTGTCACACTCACACAGCCAGTGTAACTTAAGCAATTTACAGAGATTACGCGACTTAAAATCTGAAAAGATACGCAACTTGAAATCCGAAATGACACAGACAAACAGATTCTCACACAAACCTGAACGTGTTCTCCAATTCAGTGACGATAACGTTGATTATAAGCAATTTGTATCTGTAAAAAAATTTAAGGTATTTGAAAATGACAGAGCACAGGTACACGACGCGTTTAATTTAAAGTCACCAGAACTGTCACACACGCTGGATATGGAAATAGATAAGAAATTTGAACAACAGATCAGTCAAATTGACGAAAGTATTAAAGTAACAGAAATGAAAATTATTTCAGTTAATAACACGTCACAGAATACGCCACATTGCGAACTTTTGTTACACCCACACAGCCAGTGTAACTTAAGCAATTTACAGAGACTACGCGACTTAAAATCTGAAAAGGTACGCGACTTAAAATATGAAAAGCTACGCAACTTGAAATCCGAAATGACACAGACAAACAGATTCTCAGAATGAGATTTTCACTCTGCAGAGGAGTGTGCGCTGATATGAAACTTCCTGGCAGATTAAAACTGTGTGCCCGACCGAGACTCGAACTCGGGACCTTTGCCTTTCGCGGGCAAGTGCTCTACCATCTGAGCTACCGAAGCACGACTCACGCCCGGTCCTCACAGCTGTACTTCTGCCAGTACCTCGTCTCCTACCTTCCAAACTTTACAGAAGCTCTCCTGCGAACCTTGCAGAACTAGCACTCCTGAAAGAAAGGATACTGCGGAGACATGGCTTAGCCACAGCCTGGGGGATGTTTCCAGAATGAGATTTTCACTCTGCAGCGGAGTGTGCGCTGATATGAAACTTCCTGGCAGATTAAAACTGTGTGCTCGACCGGGCGTGAGTCGTGCTTCAGTAGCTCAGATGGTAGAGCACTTGCCCGTGAAACGCAAAGGTGCCGAGTTCGAGTCTCGGTCGGGCACACAGTTTTAATCTGCCAGGAAGTTTCATATCAGCGCACACTCCGCTGCAGAGTGAAAATCTCATTCTGGAAACATCCCCCAGGCTGTGGCTAAGCCATGTCTCCGCAGTATCCTTTCTGTCGTCGATTCACTTCTGCCGTACTCAATAACACAAAAAGCTTTCTTTTGAGCGGTAGCCATCTTAGCATCAACTGACGCTGACGCCTAGTCAACAGCGCCTCAAGCGAACAAATGTACAACTAAATGAAACTTTATAGCTCCCTTAATTCGCAGACAGATGGTGCTTAGCTCTGCCTTTTGTCGTTGCAGAGTTTTAAATTCCTAAAGTTGTGGTATTCTTTTTGAATCACCCTGTATAATCATGAATGAACCAGACAGTAGATATCATCCAGAGCGTAATACGTCTGGAAGAAATAACAGAACAGTTCAAATAGTGGAAATGCCACAACATCCTCCCGAAAATAATAACATGCCAGATAGAATTTGATTAAATACAGTACAGGTGTCATATTCCAGTAACGCAAGCAATACTTTTGACACGCAGAATCTTGTTCACGAAAATGTTATTTGAAACATGCTTTGTTGAATGCACCACTTTTATCGCACCCAGATCTTACTAGAAATTTTTCCATTGCCACCGACAGTTCTAACACCGCTTTAGGCGTACATATTTTTCAGGAAATTGAAGAAGATGGTTGTACAGTAATTAAAAACATCGCATTTGCAAGTCGCATTCTGTCACCTGCTGAACGAAATTATTCTGTTACTGAACTTGAAACATTATGTGTTGTTTGGGCTTTTACGAGATTTCGACATTTTCTTTATGGAAGACAAACCACCGTCTACACAGATCATAGAGCGATACAATTTTTACTTTCCGCTAAATTTACACACGATAGATTAAGCAGATGGAAACTTTATCTACAGGAATTTAATTTTACAATAGTTCACATTCCCGGCACACAAAATGTTGTAGCAGACGCACTATCCCGTTCTCTCGGCAAGAATCAGCAAGACATCGCAACCAACTTCTGCAAAGCAAATTTCAGCGTCATGTACATTCAACAAGTGGCATTTGAAAATTTCATTTCGTCGTCATTACAGGACATAGCACAAGAGCAGAATAAAGACAACGTGTGGAAAGAGATTAAACACCTCTGGCAAGATAGGAATAATGTTACGATTAGAAACCATTACACTGTAATCAATGACATTCTGTTTCGCCGCTCTCATCCTGACAGCAACAATTGGTTATTATGCATTCCTGATGAACTTGTTAACAAATTAATCTGGTATACTCATTTAAGTTACGCACATTACGGAGCAAGAAAATGTTTTCTTATACTGAGACAGAACTTTTATTTTGCCAACATGGAGAAACGATTTTTAGCGACATGTAAAATCTGCCAGAAAGCTAAGTCATACACAACTTCACATATTCCTCCATTACATCCCATTGTACCTGTTAAATTGAGACATATGGCCGCTGTAGACATTTTTGGTCCGATTCACAGAACTAATAGAGATTTTTGCTACATCTTTGTCGCTGTTGAACTCACTTCAAAATTTGTTACCTTGACTCCGTTACGCAAAGCAACTGCTAAAACTGTTGCGAAAGCATTTGTAAAACATTTTCTATTTCATGTAGGGCATGTGTTGAAAGTAATTTCCGACAATGGACCACAGTTTCGATCTGCTATATGGACACGTATGTTACGAGCTAGAAACATTTCTCCGACATATACACTCCTGGAAATGGAAAAAAGAACACATTGACACCGGTGTGTCAGACCCACCATACTTGCTCCGGACACTGCGAGAGGGCTGTACAAGCAATGATCACACGCACGGCACAGCGGACACACCAGGAACCGCGGTGTTGGCCGTCGAATGGCGCTAGCTGCGCAGCATTTGTGCACCGCCGCCGTCAGTGTCAGCCAGTTTGCCGTGGCATACGGAGCTCCATCGCAGTCTTTAACACTGGTAGCATGCCGCGACAGCGTGGACGTGAACCGTATGTGCAGTTGACGGACTTTGAGCGAGGGCGTATAGTGGGCATGCGGGAGGCCGGGTGGACGTACCGCCGAATTGCTCAACACGTGGGGCGTGAGGTCTCCACAGTACATCGATGTTGTCGCCAGTGGACGGCGGAAGGTGCACGTGCCCGTCGACCTGGGACCGGACCGCAGCGACGCACGGATGCACGCCAAGACCGTAGGATCCTACGCAGTGCCGTAGGGGACCGCACCGACACTTCCCAGCAAATTAGGGACACTGTTGCTCCTGGGGTATCGGCGAGGACCATTCGCAACCGTCTCCATGAAGCTGGGCTACGGTCCCGCACACCGTTAGGCCGTCTTCCGCTCACGCCCCAACATCGTGCAGCCCGCCTCCAGTGGTGTCGCGACAGGCGTGAATGGAGGGACGAATGGAGACGTGTCGTCTTCAGCGATGAGAGTCGCTTCTGCCTTGGTGCCAATGATGGTCGTATGCGTGTTTGGCGCCGTGCAGGTGAGCGCCACAATCAGGACTGCATACGACCGAGGCACACAGGGCCAACACCCGGCATCATGGTGTGGGGAGCGATCTCCTACACTGGCCGTACACCACTGGTGATCGTCGAGGGGACACTGAATAGTGCACGGTACATCCAAACCGTCATCGAACCCATCGTTCTACCATTCCCAGACCGGCAAGGGAACTTGCTGTTCCCACAGGACAATGCACGTCCGCATGTATCCCGTGCCACCCAACGAGCTCTAGAAGGTGTAAGTCAACTACCCTGGCCAGCAAGATCTCCGGATCTGTCCCCCATTGAGCATGTTTGGGACTGGATGAAGCGTCGTCTCACGCGGTCTGCACGTCCAGCACGAACGCTGGTCCAACTGAGGCGCCAGGTGGAAATGGCATGGCAAGCCGTTCCACAGGACTACATCCAGCATCTCTACGATCGTCTCCATGGGAGAATAGCAGCCTGCATTGCTGCGAAAGGTGGATATACACTGTACTAGTGCCGACATTGTGCATGCTCTGTTGCCTGTGTCTATGTGCCTGTGGTTCTGTCAGTGTGATCATGTGATGTATCTGACCCCAGGAATGTGTCAATAAAGTTTCCCCTTCCTGGGACAATGAATTCACGGTGTTCTTATTTCAATTTCCAGGAGTGTATATCCAGGTACCATGCTTCTTCGAACCCTTGTGAACGATTAATGAAAGAAATTGGTAAACTGTGTAGAATATACTGCCATAAAAGACATATTGATTGGGACACACACATACACTCATTCCAGGATGTAATTAATTCCATACCAAATGAATCCACTATGCTATCTCCATCTGTTATACTGAAAAATGTTGAACCACCTAACAAAATTAAAGAATTAGTAAACTTTCCTACATCTCGTCGACTACGACACCATGAAATAATTGACATTGCGCTGAACAACATCAAACGTGCCGCAGAGCGCCGGAGAAGACAACAAAAACAGGTTTGTACACGCCGTGACTTTCACGTAGGACAGAAGATATTAGTACGTACACACTATTTATCCAAAAAAATAAAAGGTAGGTGCAGTAAATTTGAACTTCTATACGCAGGTCCATATCGAATTTGCAGCATTCCTCACCCCAATGTTGTACACGTCGAAACTTTGAGAACCAGAAAATCGAAAGGATACCACCACTTATCCAACATTAAACCCTTTATTGAATGAAGATACTTTATGATTTGACATGCTGTAATGCCATTTGCTAATTTTTATGACCACTTATGCAATTATACTCACATGACTAATTACTGATGATTATCGTATTTTTTTCTTGGCAAGTGCCCGGCAAGGTAAGGTTAGCAGGTCGCTTTACTTGTCGTTACATATCAGACCGTGCACATTTTCCATTTTTTTAATGTATGTATGATTGTTTTCCTGTTTGTTTGTATGCATTATGAAATAGTTAAGATATAGCAAACTCTAGTTGACTTTGACATTTTTGCCCTATGCTATCTCAACATCGTGACTGTTTTACATTTTTTTTTTTTTTTTTTTTTGCTGCTGCATTGTGATATTCTGTGTACATTTTTGCGTCTGAACACTATCTATGTTTTTCACATATTACGTTTTCTGTCATGTTATGCTGTATGCTTAATTATGTTCCCATAAACCAGTCATTATTTAGTGAGTATATGATGTAAATGCAAAACATTAATCTTTGTTCATCATTTTCAGAAAGCAATAACGTGTAAAGGAAACAAATTAAACAAAAATGGGAATTTCAGCTTTGGAATGATCGAAAGTAGATGCAATACTTCGTGATGAAGAGTAAATGGATCAGAATTAACAAGTATTAACAAGAATATACTATACACATCGTAGAATAGCAGCCTTAACTAATTTTTTCTTTCAGAATACGAGGCGATTGATGCAGGCTGTCAGACAGAACTACACATCTTAGTTTTAGTGATGAAATATGCTAGAGATAAGGAATAGTTGTATAATGAGTAATGAAGTGATTTTTTTGCAGATGATAATGAATGCTGATGAATAATGATGAAGAATATGCTACTATGGATAATGAAGTTTTTCTTTACAGGTGATGATGATAATGGAATTATGATAATATGGATAATGAAGTGATGGATAATGAAGTTTTTTTTTCTTTACGGATGAGGATGATGTTGAAGTTTATGTATTTATGCTATGTAGTTATTTAAGTATTTGTTGTAGTTCGTTTTGACAGTATGTGTTGTATTGCATAGTATGATGACTGAAGGTTTTGGAAAGGACAGCTAGGGAACACATTTTATACACATTTCACTACCTGTTAATTCGAAGTTCACTACTTTTCAGCATAATATGCGTTTCTTCTTTCAGCTCAATAATCCATTTTGTATTTTTCCAGGAGAAGCTTTTCATGATACTTACTAAACATGTTACTTATTGAACGTGTTCTAGTACTTGCATTTTTTTTACCAGTTGTGTCTATCATTTATAAATGTGATCACATATACTGCCTTTGTTTCATAACCTTGCTACAGCTGAATCATGACGAAGGAAGTTACACATTTTCATTTACAGCAACAGCCCAAAAGCAAATTTTTTTCCTTTCCCCTGTAATTACCCAACGCAATGCATTGCTAACAACAAAAAAAAATGGGAAAGTATTACCAGTCCCAAATAATGCTACCAATTTAAAAGAGTTGTGAGTAATACTGAATGATGTTTTGATATCACAGACCTTGAGTAATAGTTACAGTATAATAATAATGCTTTGTAACTGGAAATGAATGCTACTGATTACTGTATTGAGATGACCAATGATTAATTATGAACATTATTCTGTAATACTATGTTATTGACTACCTCCTGTTTCATGCTTTGTAACTGGGAAATGAATGCTACTGATTACTGTATTAAGATGACCAATGATTAATTATGAACATTATTCTGTAATACTATGTTATTGACTACCTCCTGTTTCATGCTTTGTAACCGGGAAACGAATGCTACTGATTACTGTATTGAGATGACCAATGATTAATTATGAACATTATTTTGTAATACTATGTTATTGACTACCTCCTGATTTATGTAATGACTTCTGATGATTTGTAATTATGGAATGAGTGCCAATGTTCTCTGTAAAACGCCAATCTATGAACATTATTCTGTAATACTACATACATGGTACAGAAATGTTCAATAACTGGACAATGAATGCCGCAAACCACTAATGTAATTCTCAGGGAAGACTAGTATGTGACTTAATGTCCTTCACCTTCTGACCTAACTACCCTGAATTACTGCAATATCCATTTGTCCTGTATATCCTTATGCTCATGGAGCACTATATTTGGTTCTTGCACTAATTCTACGTTGGTGTACTTTACAAGAATGTGGTGTTGACACGACATGCTGTCCACCACCTTGAGCGATGGAGATGTTATAATGGTCCCACTGTTTGGTGTACCTAATGTACTACCAAAATGACTCAGTTCAGTGTCTTGGATACACTGATTAATGCTTGAAGGAAAAGAACTTCAGATTGTCTCACTTGGTGTTGTACTTCTGTGGAAAGATATGGACTTTCAGTGCAGCTGTGTGCAACCTAAAGTGCTACAACCATGATGCAATCCTTCCCTTTCCTATCGTAATTCTAAAGAAAAGTATATACAGTACATGTACATTTGTGTCATTTGTTAGTATGATTTGTATTCATTGCCTTTACATTTTGTGATTTCCTGATCTGTTCTAAACTACAGTGCATGTGCACTTGTGTCATTTAGTTAATATGATTTGTATCCATTGTCTATACATTTTTTGATTTGCTGATATGTTCTGAACCACAGTACATGTGCACTTATGTCGTTTGTCAAAAGATTTGTACTCATTATGTCTATTTGTTGTGAAAACTTTGAAGAATTTTTCAGTGCATGTGCACTTATGTCATTTGTTAATCTTTGTGTATACATTTGTCTTTGCCTGATATCTTCTGTACTCAGTGCATGTGCACTATATTTACTATATCTGTATATATTCTGTAATTGTAAAGTTAATTAGTTAAGAAAAAATTTGTTGCTCATGGCAAGTCCAAATGACTCACCATCGCTGCCAAATTTTTGCCCCCCCCCCCCCCCCCCCCAGTGGAGGGTTATGAAACGCGTACGTTCCATATGTATTCATTACCAGCGATGGCGAGGCATGACATATCGTTGCTAGTCTGCGCTTGACCGCGCGAGAGTTCAGTTCGAGAGTAGTAGCGCGCGGGAGACAGTAGTAGTCAGAACAGTAGTAGTGTGTGTGGAGTCGGCAGAGAGAGTGGTTCTGTTGCGAGTGGCACTCTGTCGGCAGTAGTTGTAGCGAGTGGACGGTTGTACTGAGCGGGCGTCGACATGGGTCGGCGGCGTGCTCTCCCTCCATCTCTGGTCACGGTTCGGGACGAGGTATTTTGTTATAGAAGATAATGAAGCAGCATTGCGCTCAGCTAATAACATACGTTAATTGTAATTAATTTGTTCAAGAATTGCCCCAATAATAATTTTTTTATAAAGTAAATCTTTTAAAGAAAGTGATCATTTCAATTTAAAGAATTTTTCCACCCTTTTGAAGAAAAAGACTCATTTCAATTCAAAGAATATTTCCTATGCATTTCCTCCAAGAATCAAAATTAAATATACGCCAGCATTGCACAAAGCTGTGCCAAAAATAAGAGCAGATAGACATACAGTTTTACTGAGGTAAGAATTTATCAGGTTTGATTATTTCACAGGGCCGTAGGTCAGCGCTACTGTGCCTATTAAATTTGTCAGGTTTAATTATTGCCGTTCAGTTGTTACATTCAGTTCATGCTTCATTATTTAATTAACATTATTGTGGGTTTAGTGAGCAATCTTCACTTTTGTGGGAAGACAACATCTGGCACACGTTTTCATTATCATTGTCATTTAAATTACTTGCGGGGAGGTTACAATATTACATCAGAATGTTTTATGATCTGACGATGGCAGTAGCCGAAACCGGTGATAGTGAAATGTAAAAATTGATGGCTTTACACACAGCCGTTTTGTATCATACTTAACCAAGATAATGCAAAAAATTTTGCTGAATACTTCAAACAATGATGGTAGGATAGAAAATTTTAGTGGCAGGGGAGAAACCACAAAAGGAGTCCCATAGGGTTAAATTTTGGCTCCATTCCTATTCCTTATTTATGTCAATGACGTTCCACAAGCAGAATTGGTACATGTTGCGGATAATAATGTTATAATAAATGTCGTTAGAGAGAAGGCAACACAAGAGATTATAAAAGATCTTTTTCAGAGAATTATTAAGAGGTTCTCAGAAAATGGAATCTCCATAAATTTTGGAAATCGAACTACATTTAGTTCTGTACAACAGAGCCATAGCAGAAACTGACGTAGGTCATGAACAGGAGTCAGGAATAGGTTAGAATGTGCAAAGTTTTGGATCTTTGGTAATATGCTCTATGTCTTAAGGACCATAATGCGGGAAAACACTTATTGGTGTCGATGGTCTAGCAATTAAATATAATAAAAGTTGAATAACAGGGATACAGTAGATTCCTACTGCATGTAATTAGTTATGAACAACAACAAGCTCATGAGATATTCACTTCTAAACGCATACTATTTCTTCACTGTAGAAACCTCGGAAATCTCACAAGTTCAGAAGTCCGCACTCCGAAGTATCTCTACCTCTCGTGACCACGCGCAAACCGCTCCACACTCCACGTCTCTCTCGCCACCATGCGTCCGTCGCGCCGTACTGTCCCGGACCCTCCGTCCAGCACCTCCCGTGTCCTGTCCCGTACCGCTAGAACTCTTCTCCCGCTTCCATCCAGTCTCCCCATTCACGAGCGCTGTGATTGGCTGGAGCGCTCGTGCCATGTCTTCGAGTCAACGCGCCCATACAAACATAATGAAACATATTCGAAATACTGGATTTACATTTAAATAACTTGAAATTAAATAAATATTCCTATGGCTGGACTGTAAACACACTCTAACACACATTATTAAATACATAAACAAATTAAATAGACATATATCAAAGGAATAGCAAGCAAAAGTAGGCCAGTAGCCTAACGTCTCTGTGCTTTCTAAAACACAGTAAATAATTGACCAATTTCTTCATGAATAGCATATATCGGATATAAACAAAGACATAGATGAATAAATGTATTTATAAGCATGCTGCTACCGCTTTCTCGTGTAACTGTGGAGTACTTATGGCCTGACGCGATAGATAGTAATCGGCCACTTTGATCTTCAATAACTCATGCACTATTCAAGTTACATGCCTGTAATTCATACCAGTTTATGTTTACACTAAAAGCTTTCTAATGATACGTCGGTCGATGAAATCGGATGAACTGTTTAGATTTTGGAAATTTGTTGCTGGGTGTTACTTGTTTAATTTACCATCAGATAATGAACTTTAAAATAATAAAGATATTGAAAATCCGATTAGACCATCAGAATCGTCGTGCAAATAATAGTAATGTACAGGTTTCTTTTTGAGGTATCATGATTCCTCTGGCTACTATTAATTTCCGTACGACCCGTGAAATGTCTGCCATGATGGTTTCACAAAGTCCGCCATCTTTGGCACTCTCGGCACACTAGTCTCTTTCATTAACACAGCGTCACCATGGAATTCCCAGCCACGTGCTCAGGCTAGACCAAGCGCTGGGGCTACCCCTCTTGTCTGCGTCAGACGCAGCCTTGTGTGGAACGTGTTACATCAGTAGCGGATACATCCTTTTCATCTCAAGCGTGTGACAGCGCTAGGATCTCAAGATTTTCCCGAACGCATGCAGTTCGCAAATGGTTATACCCGAGACTGCCTCGCACCCTTATTTCTGTCGAGGTCCCATACACCGACGAGGCCTTGTTTACTCGTGGCGGCTGTTTTAATATCCACAACTCGCATGTTCGGATATATTTGAAACCACAAGGTACTCGACCTGGCACTCATCAACAGCTATTCAGTGTTAATGTCATAGGTTGGTTGTGCCATACATGTAAAAAAAAAATTGTAGCACATGTAAGTAGGCTGTTTAGGTTTTTATGTTGATGGACTATAGTAGGTCTACACCTTTGATGGCCCACCAATACCATTATTTCTACAAGGACTGCAGTGGGTCTGCACCTCTGGTGGCCCACCAATACCATAATCTCTACCAGAACTACATTGGGTCTGCTCTGTGATGACCTACCTACCAATATTCGTCAAAACATCGACTGACTCTACTGTGGGTTTGCTCTATTGTGGCCCATTACCTGTCTGCATGTTCAAAAAATGGCTCTGAGCACCATGGGACTTAACATCTATGGTCATCAGTCCCCTAGAACTTAGAACTACTTAAACCTAACTAACCTAAGGACATCACACACATCCATGCCCGAGGCAGGATTCGAACCTGCGACCGTAGCGGTCGCGCGGTCCCGGACTGAGCGCCTAGAACCGGTCGGCCACCGAGGGCGGCTGTCTGCATGTCAAGAGTCAGCATTGTCTTTCCGTTGGAAGGACAACACTACTTCTTCAAGACTGCATGAAAATCCACTTCTTCCGTGTGCATTTTCTTTTACTGATCAGACTTTGTGTAATGTAATTACTACTGTGATGAATGATCAGGACTGTCTTTATGAGAAAAATTTTCGGTTTTGACATTGTATCAATAAGTGTGTGCATTTGATATATTTACTAGCGTTAATAAAAAAAAATTAGCAAATTAGTCCTGGCCAATGCGGAAACAATTTGTAAAATTTTTTGTGGGGAGCATGGGGGCTACGTAAGTTGCCTGTTTAGGTTTTTATGTTGGTAACGCCACGTAGCGCTCTGTATGAAAATCAATGACTGCGCTGTGTGCAGTCTGTGGCTGGTTGGCATTGTTGGAATATTTGCTATTGTGGTGTTTGGCAGTTGGATGTGAACAGCGCGTAGCGTTGGGCAGTTGGAGGTGAGCCGCCAGCAGTGGTGGATGTGGCGAGAGAGATGGCGGAATTTTGAGAGCGGACGATCTGGACGTGTGTCCGTCAGAAAAAGGAAATTCGTAAGATTGGATGTCATGATATATATATATAATGACTTTTGAACACTATTAAGATAAATACATTGTTCTCTACCAAAATCTTTCATTTGCTAACTATGCGTATCAGTAGTTAGTGCCTTCAGTAGTTAGAATCTTTTATTCAGCTGGCAGTATTGGCGCTCGCTGTATGGCAGTAGTTCGAGTAACGAAGATTTTTGTGAGGTAAGTGATTCAAGTAAGGTATAGGTTACTGTTAGTCAGGGCCATTCGTTTGTGGGGAATATTGAAAGTCAGATCCCGTTGCGCTAAAAATATTGTGTGTCAATTTAGTTATGATCAGAATAAGTAAAGAGAGAAATGTCTGAGTACGTTCAGTTTTGCTGAGCTGTTTGAAAAACAAATAACATAAGAGGTTTACCAGCACAGTAATACATAATTTTCCAAAGGGGACGTTTCACACACTGTACACAAATGAATACTGAACATTTAACTCGTTTATTGAGCTAAACACAAGACATCACAGAATACAATAACAGGGAAGCGTCAATGTGACGCTAGACGCCGTCAGTAGCAACGTTGTAGGCCAGCGCAGCGTTGCAGATTCGTGGCGTAACTAAAAGTGAAGTTTAAAGAGCGTAGCGTAATCGAACCTCGTCTGTGGTCTGGTATAATGACAGCAAATAGCACCACGAAGAATTACTATTTCGCAGATAATCTGACATTATACACTCCTGGAAATGGAAAAAAGAACACATTGACACCGGTGTGTCAGACCCACCATACTTGCTCCGGACACTGCGAGAGGGCTGTACAAGCAATGATCACACGCACGGCACAGCGGACACACCAGGAACCGCGGTGTTGGCCGTCGAATGGCGCTAGCTGCGCAGCATTTGTGCACCGCCGCCGTCAGTGTCAGCCAGTTTGCCGTGGCATACGGAGCTCCATCGCAGTCTTTAACACTGGTAGCATGCCGCGACAGCGTGGACGTGAACCGTATGTGCAGTTGACGGACTTTGAGCGAGGGCGTATAGTGGGCATGCGGGAGGCCGGGTGGACGTACCGCCGAATTGCTCAACACGTGGGGCGTGAGGTCTCCACAGTGCATTGATGTTGTCGCCAGTGGTCGGCGGAAGGTGTACGTGCCCGTCGACCTGGGACCGGACCGCAGCGACGCACGGATGCACGCCAAGACCGTAGGATCCTACGCAGTGCCGTAGGGGACCGCACCGCCACTTCCCAGCAAATTAGGGACACTGTTGCTCCTGGGGTATCGGCGAGGACCATTCGCAACCGTCTCCATGAAGCTGGGCTACGGTCCCGCACACCGTTAGGCCGTCTTCCGCTCACGCCCAACATCGTGCAGCCCGCCTCCAGTGGTGTCGCGACAGGCGTGAATGGAGGGACGAATGGAGACGTGTCGTCTTCAGCGATGAGAGTCGCTTCTGCCTTGGTGCCAATGATGGTCGTATGCGTGTTTGGCGCCGTGCAGGTGAGCGCCACAATCAGGACTGCATACGACCGAGGCACACAGGGCCAACACCCGGCATCATGGTGTGGGGAGCGATCTCCTACACTGGCCGTACACCACTGGTGATCGTCGAGGGGACACTGAATAGTGCACGGTACATCCAAACCGTCATCGAACCCATCGTTCTACCATTCCTAGACCGGCAAGGGAACTTGCTGTTCCAACAGGACAATGCACGTCCGCATGTATCCCGTGCCACCCAACGTGCTCTAGAAGGTGTAAGTCAACTACCCTGGCCAGCAAGATCTCCGGATCTGTCCCCCATTGAGCATGTTTGGGACTGGATGAAGCGTCGTCTCACGCGGTCTGCACGTCCAGCACGAACGCTGGTCCAACTGAGGCGCCAGGTGGAAATGGCATGGCAAGCCGTTCCACAGGACTACATCCAGCATCTCTACAATCGTCTCCATGGGAGAATAGCAGCCTGCATTACTGCGAAAGGTGGATATACACTGTACTAGTGCCGACATTGTGCATGCTCTGTTGCCTGTGTCTATGTGCCTGTGGTTCTGTCAGTGTGATCATGTGATGTATCTGACCCCAGGAATGTGTCAATAAAGTTTCCCCTTCCTGGGACAATGAATTCACGGTGTTCTTATTTCAATTTCCAGGAGTGTATTTTTGCAGCATTGCCACCGAATGGCTGAGACGGTCTCTGGACAGAGGTGAGTACAACTCAAAGTCCAACAAGAAGTCGGTTAAATAGTCGCCGCAGCACGACTAAACAATCGCGCAGTCCCCAGTATGATCGTTGATAGCTGCTGGGAGCCGTTGGGCGGAATGCGGTGTGGTGCGAACACTATACAAACTCCAGTAGACGGGACGCTGCAGGCGGCCGGCGCGTGTGAGCTGGAGCAGAGCTGCGACTGCAACTGCCTGCTGGTTATAGCACCATGGCGTGAGTACACCGCAGGCGGACAAATATACGCAGACTTTTAACGAGCACGTGACCCGCGGACGCAAGCTAGTCCCCTCGATAGCAGCGACGCCATGGCTGCTACGTGCGCTGTGGAAGACGATGATTGTTCCTGGTGGCTGCTGCTAGCATTAAGACTGGAAACATAATGTTTGTAACCAGCAGCAAATCCAAACAAACAGTGTATTAGTCGACCACAATATCATTGTACCTGAGAGAGAGGGTGCATCAGTCGGTTTATCGAGAGTTTTTATAATGATATTTCAAGAGGATTGAACCATCATTCAGGTTGTGATACAATTTTCTTACCACTATACTTGTTTACTGTAAAGTCACCATGTGTTTCTGATAACGGCCACGGGAGGCCAAGTGTCACAATATACTGTAGTATCGTGGGCGGATAGTACTAGCGAGACACGTAAACAGTCTCTTAAGGAGTAGCGCCTGCTGGTCAAGGGTCGGAAACCCGCAGAACACAGACGTCGTGGCGGGAACAGTGGTGGCCAACTATGGAGGGGCCCAAAAACGAATAAGCAAAATTTGCTTTACTGTAACGATAAACAATAGCAACACATTTAGCACAAAATAATACCTCGAAGATGGATTAATCAATCTCTGTCGAACCCCTTGGAGTGGCGTAAAATAAAGTATTTGCAATCATTCTACAGTATGACACATCTCTGAGCTCCATGTACCCACGTGGATATTTATTGATTTACTCAAATAAAAAATATTTTCCATCACCTCGCTTCCGGGAGTTCCGGAACCTGTACAGAAAATTGGAATAGAGATGAAATAATCATCATTTCCGCCTTTTTATTGCTCATGAAAACCACACATTGCATTTTGTACCACCACACAGCGAGATCTTCAGAGGTGGTGGTCCAGATTGCTGTACACACCGGTACCTCTAATACCCAGTAGCACGTCCTCTTGCACTGATGCATGCATTCGTCGTTGCATGCTATCCACAAGTTTATCAAGGCACTGTTGGTCCAGATTGTCCCACTCCTCAGCGGCGATTCAGCGTAGATCCCTCAGAGTGGTTGGTGGATCACGTCATCCATAAACAACTCTTTTTCAATCTATCCCAGACATGTTCGATAGGCTTCATCTCTGGAAAACATGCTGACCACTCTAGTCGAGCGATGTAGTAATCCTGAAGGAAATTTCACAAGATGTGTGCGATGCGGGTGCGTACTGTCGTCCATCTAGACGAATGCTTCACCAATATACTGCCGATGTGGTTACGCTATCGGTCGGAGGATGGAATTCACGTATCGTGCAGCCGTTACGGCGCCTTCCATGACAACCAGCGGCCCCCTCATAATGACAGCAAAAAACATCAGGGAACCTCCACCTTGCTGCATTCGCTGGACAGTGTGTCCAAGGCGTTCAGCTTGACCGGGTTACCTCCAAACACGTCTCCGACGATTGTCTGGTTGCAGGCATATGCGACACTCGTCGGTGACGAGAACGTGATGCCAATCCTGAGTTGTCCATTCGGCATGTTGTAAGCCCAACCGTATCGCGCTACATGGTGTCGTGGTTGCAAAGATGGACCTCGCCATGGACGTTGGGAGTGAAGTTGCGCATCATGCATTGCGCACAGTTTTAGTCGTAACAAGACGTCCTGTGGCTACACGAAAAGCGTTATTCAACATGGTAGCGTTGTTGTCAGGATTTTTGAGAGCCAAAATCTGTAGGTAGTTGTCATCCACTGCAGCAGTAGCCCATGGACGGCCTGAGCGAGGCATGCTATCGACAGTTCCTGTCTCCCTGTATCTCCTCCATGTCCCGACAATATCGCTTTGGTTCACTCTGAGACGCCTGGACACATCCCTTGTTGAGAGTCCTTCCTTGCACAAACTAACAATGTGGAAACGTTCGAACTGCGGTATTAACCATCCAGGCATGGTTGAACTACAGACAACACGAGACGTGTACCTGCTTCCTGGTGGCATGACTGGAACTGATCGACTGTCAGACCCCCTCCGCCTAACAGACGCTGCTCGTGCATGGTTGATTACATCTCTGAACGGCTTTAGTGACATCTCTGAACCGTCAGAGGGACTATGTCTCTGATACAATACCCACAGTCAACATCTATTTCAGGAGTTATTTTTTATTTACACGTCAAGTTCCGTAGGACCAAATTGAGGAGCAAATCTCCAAAGTCATGGAACGTGTAAGTACATGAAATTACAACATAAAAATAATAACAGATAAAAATAAAATGTTTATGAACCCGAAAAAAGTCAATCCATAACTTTAATTAAACGCTATCAACAATACAACAAGAATCAGCTTACAGTGAACACATAGTGTGTCGTGGGGCGATCACTCTGTTTTTAAAATAATTGAAAAGCCACAATAGCTTCAATCGTTCAATCTACGTTTCAGAGCTGATGAAGGCACCTTAAGAGTGCTGAAACCGGTCATCTAATAAACGACTGAAGCGATCGTGGCTTTTCAATTATTTTTAAGAATCAGGACGGATTCGATCCGAGGCCAGCACAACTCCCTGAATCCCGGAATAGGAGTGACCCATGAGGAAACTCTTCAGTTTCGATATCAAAGTGCGTGAATAACTGCTAAAATTTTTGAATTCGAGTGGTAGCTTATGGAAAATGGATGCAGCAGTATACTGCACACCTTCCTGCACAAGAGTTAAGGAATTCCGGTCTTAATGCAGGTTTGATTTCTGCCGAGTATTAACTGAGTGAAAGCTTGTTAACAAGAAATGACAATAAGGAATTATATATATTGAGAGGCCAATGTCGAAATACCCTGACTCGTGAGCATTAATCGACCAGAGGTTCGTGAACTTACACCACTTATTGCCTGAACTGCCCGCTTCTGAGCCAAAAAGATCCTTTTTGCTATTTTCTTTTAGTCTTTTATCTACATAAAACAACAGATCGAATGGTTCGCATGAATTTGTATGAATGAAGCACATAATATTTTAACATAACTTCATACGTGTTCGTTTTTTTTCTGGCCTTTGTCACGTATGTTCATGGGGCCGGCATGTTAATTTTTGGGTTTGGCAATGTTAGTGTAGGATACATTTCCTATCACCATTTCTTTCGTCTCCGGGACACACATTTGTGCACTCCAGCTGTCTGCGTCTAGTGTTATCCCACATAAAAATGTGTGAAATTTTTCTAAATGTTTGCCGATAGTGTAACTGAGGCGGAACGTGGGTACTGCCCAGTGTTCACCCAGCTGGATGTGGGAAACCGCGTAAAAACCACACCAGGTTGGCTGGTGCACCGGCCCTCGACGTTAATCCACAGGACGGATTCGATCCGAGGCCAGCGCAACTCCCTGAATCCCGGAAATGGTGTGCTAAAGCGCACGGCTATACAGGTCTCTGATGGAGCCTTACAGATGGCAACGGGAATTATGAAAAGCACAAAAACAGTGATGGACATGACAAGAAAAATGAAAGAGCTTATTGTAGGACCCAAGACCTGTCTACGAACTGTGTGATAATGCAAATGAGACTGGCTAAATTAGAGGATATTCATGTGTTAACCATAGCAATAAAACACCTAGTTAGGTACAGTCATCCAAAAGGCTGTATCATAAATTTTCCTGTCATGGAGGAAGTTGGTCATATTCAGTTCAGTCTCAACAACCTAACAACCTGCCTACAAAGTCGTAGGAACTGCAAACTCTGCTTGACGTCGTCTTGGGGGTAGGGGGGGGGGGGTAGGGGAGAGAAGAAACAGAAGACACTTTGAGCATCTGTATAGGCAATTAGTGATGATACATGGCCGAACTGTGTATAATGGCAGTTTAGAATTATGCGTTCACTAGGTTTCCGTAGCATTTGCTCACAATCAAATCGCATCCAAACGGCAATGGAATAGAGACAAGTGATTAAGATCAGCCACATAAAATTCTTTGTTAAATAGTTGACTAGCCGCTGTCCCTCGTCCACAATGGATCAACAGTGATAAATGCGATGTGCAGTGCCATGTTGATGCAAGAACTCGGGAAAGTGTTACAGAAGTTGGACCTACACATACTATGTACACAGTAGCCTTATTACAGACAGGGGACATTACCTCACATGCCAGTTACACCACAGATCAAAACGTCAGGTCAACAACCAGTGGCCGCTATTGTGGTGCAGATAAAGACATAACACTGACAAAGACACATCAACTCTGTGTCGAACAGGCTGTGACAACAGAAATAATGACTGGCTTAGAAAAATTTTACATAACTAATCAGTATTTTCAATACGGTCAGGAGATAAAATCACACATAGAAAACTTAAAAACAGTAGCATTATCAGGTCGACAGAAAGTCACATTTTGGTAATGGACGCAAACGAGAAATCTATATTGTGGTATAGCAGAGTAACAGACGAAAGAGGACCCTGCCTTCAGGACGCTTCATACAACGAATAGGCCGCTCAACCCACCTACTTTCCAAAACTTCGCAGGTGAGGCTACAAATATAGATACCATCCTCGAAACTCGAAATTGAGTGAACACATTGCCAACTGGAAGGACTGTGATGGACTTATAAGTGACCATAATCTCATTTACTCCACACTTACGAACGCAGATAACGACTTAGACACTAACATCTAGCCCGAGTGACTATACAATCTACGCAGAGAAAACTGAGAACTTTTTAATGGAGGAATTCAAGATATAACCATTGCAAGGAGGCGAATTTGATGTTGGCGCTGTAAAAACCTTTGCACAAAACCAGCTGAGATTTCTGTAGAGTGAACCTCTCACAAAACACAGTGTCAGATCGTTTTTTTCCGCAAGTAGGTTTCTGGAGATAGTGAAATTACGCAGTAATTTTCACAAGTAACATATGCTATCGATAGAGGTCCTATCACATTAAAGGCAATTTGGGTGGGGGCTCAGAGTCTAAATAATTTGAGTGCAGGAATCAGTAGCGGTAGCGCGTTTAACGGACAACGGTATCGGAGACGGCTGGAACACGCGGTAACCAGCAGCAGCTACAACTAAATCAGGCGATTTCTCCAGCGGCGGTCGCAGACCAACAGAAATACGACGGCAGTGTCTTCGAGTACTCCAGGGTAGTCTTCAGCGTCGACTTCCACTACAACCGACGGCATCACCATGGCATCTCAGATCAGATAAGTGCCTGCGCAAGTAGTGAGATAGTGTTGAACTCTGAAGTTCAAGTTCCACTTATAGATCTCGCGGATATAAAACAGTCACCTACTATGTGTAATGCTGAAAACGGAAGTGAGCCGGTTACTCCGAAATCAGAGCGCGAAAGTGTAACTAGTAGGAATTCAAACAAGAATGTGGGGAAGATATGATATCCCCAGCTAATGAAAATGATCCAGGGATTGGGAAATAATATCAATACAATGGCAAATAATATCAGTACAATTCAAACAGTTACGGATACAATTCGGACTGATATGGATACAATGCGAACTGAAATAGGTTCCGCTGTGAATGAGGAAGTTGAAAAAATTGTGAGTAACTTTGAAAAAGCAGTTAATGTAAGATATGAATGTGTAATGAATGAGTGTGTGAATGGTAATAAATGGAAAGATTCAGTGGTTCAAAAAGAAGTGACGAACAGGCAAGGAGGCAGAGATTGATTTTGTGAAAGCAAATTGTGTGGAGAGTTCTGAAGAAGTATTACCAAACAGTAGCAATTGCAGTAAAAAGGCGGAGTAGCTTTAGTCGCGCCAGCTGCAAGTGAGAGTGATAGTGTCTCGGCGGAAAGCGTCGATATTACTAAGGGAGGCTTAGCATTGGTCTCGCCAGCACTTGAAGTTAAAAATGTATCTGCGAAGGTAGATGATTTCTGTTTAAAGGAACAGAGAACTGGTAATTTATGTAATAATGTAAAATCTACTGGTGTTGATACTTTGGAGGAAGGAATTTACGCGTTTCTAGTCACGAATGAAGGCGAAACGAAACTTATCGATGAATGTGCGGATCTAAAACGTTTGTCAGAGTTTGTGTAATGAAGTTCGTACGAATTGGTATATGAAGGAGGACTGTGATTTTAGTGTCACTGATTGGCGTTGGTACGGTGGAACGGTACGGTCGTTGCTGCCGCATATGTGGAAACGAGAGAGGTTTAAAATTGCTAAGGGTATATAGAGAAGGGGAAGAAGTGAAAATCTGTTCTAAATTGTAATTAGTGGTAGTAATTTTGGAGGGATAATTTTATATGTATTACTTGGGGATTTATTAGTAATTTGTTAGTTTATTGTGGCTCTGTATACGTGCAAGAGGGAGAAGTTTAGGCACTGAGAGTGCGTGGAGGTTAGTGACCTCGTGGATTTTAGTAAAATATATATTGATTTATGCTTTGTATAAAAGTGTGGCAAATAATTTAGTGGTCAATTTGAAGGGTATTAAAATTGTAATTGTATGTGCACGCAATTTTGTTGCGTGGAGGTAGGTAGTATTGATTAAGTCAATTAAATAGAACTTATGAGAAGTTGATCTTACTGTGATTCAGTCGTTTGCCTTGTGGCTTTGTTCCTAAGGTATCGTTTTCCACCGGAGGGAATCTTTGGCGAGGATCCTGGTTGGTTTTGGGAAATGGTTTGTTGAGGGAGTTCTACTTTTGGTTTTAGTTGTAGACAGATTTGTCATGATAAACGGTGGAAATCGGAATTCAGAGGCAGAAATCTGTGAGGCACGTGGTCAAAAGACTGATGTGAGTTGATCAATACTTAATGCGAAAATCCGTGTGAGTGTGTGTAGTGCGACAAAAAAAAAATTAGTGCAAGAAGGCGCCTTAGCGCTGAGTGAGTGGCACAAGAAGTGCTCGCACATCAATGAAAGTACATTTAAAAATTTTATTTCTTGTCCAAAAAATTGTTTATGCATAACTGAAATGCAGGCATTTATTTAGTATGCAATACGTCATTTACTTGGAGACTGTCTTCAACATTTCTCTTTTTCCATCAATACTCTATCAGTGCAGCTCGTCCATTCCTATTCACAGACCTGTATATCAGATGCGTGTCAGCCATTTCAGCATATGTAAGCCCGCCAGTGCCCACTTTTTTATTTAGAGCCATCAGCTACAGAATTCCTTAACTTCATCTGCTTCATGACCATCAATCATGATGTTAAGTTTCTCGCTGTTAACATTTCTACTAATTCTCATTACTTTCGTCTTTCTTCTATTTACTCTCAATCCGTATTCTGTACTCACAAGGGAACCTCCCCATTGCACCCCCCTCAGATTTAGTTATAAGTTGGCACAGTGGATAGTCCTTGAAAAACTGAACACAGATCAATAGAGAAAACAGGAAGAAACCACGCTGTTTAGCGCCCGTAAACCTCAAACACACACACACACACACACACACACACACACACACACACACAAAACAGGAAGAAGTTGTGTGGAACTATGAAAAAAATAAGCAAAATATACAAACTGAGTAGTCCATGCGCAAGATAAGCAACATCAAGGATAGTGTAAGCCCCGGAGCGCCGTGGTCCCGTGGTTAGCGTGAGCAGCTGCGGAACGAGAGGTCCTTGGCTTAACCCTTCCCTCGAGTGAAGAGTTGAATTTTTTATTTTCGCAGAGTTATGATCTGTCCGTTCGTTCATTGACGTCTCTGTTCACTGAATACGTTTAGTGTCTGTGTTTTGCGGCCGCATCGCAAAACCGTACGATTAGTAGACGAAAGGACGTGCCTCTCTAATGGAACCGAAAACATTTCATCGCAAGGTCATAGGTCAATCGATTCCTCCACAGGAAAACACGGCTGATATATTCTATACGACACTGGCGACGGCATGTGCGTCATATGACAGGAAAATGTTGTCGACCCACCTAACTTGTACACTTCGCGAATGGGTAAAAAGATTCTTCTACCTTGCCCGATTTTGTCACATAAACTGCAACAAATGAGTGCAACAGTTTCACAGTCGCACAGTTTTCCCTGTGCTCTGTCAAAACATATGTTTTTAACATTTTCAAATTTTTCCGTTTAGGTTTAGCGTCCCCATACTACGGCGCAGTTACCTCGCATCGGACGGACGGACGGACAGATAATAATGGTCTGAAAATAAAAAGAATTAAACTTTTCACTCGAGGGAAGACTTGAACCAAGGGCCTCTCGCTCCGCAGCTGATCACGCTAACCACGGGACCACGGCGCCCCTTGGCTCACATTGTCCTTGATGTTGCCTATCTTTTGCATGGACTACTCAGTTTTTATAATTTGCTTATTTTTTCATAGTTCCACACAACTTCTTCCTGTTTTCTCGATTGATCTGTGTTCAGTTTTTCAAGATCTATCCACTGTACTAACTTATAACTAAATCTGAGGGGGGTGCGATGGGGAGGTTGCCTTGTCAGATCATTCCATTCAGCAGATACTGTAATTCTTCTTCACTTTCATCAGCGGATCTTATCATTGATATCCTTTCACCTTGAATTTTAATTCCAATCTTGAACCTTTCTTTTATTTCCCTCATTCCTTCTTTGATGTACAGATTGAGCAGTAAGGACGAAAGACTGGATCCCTGTCTTACACCATTTTTAATCCGAGCACTTCATTCTTTCAATTATTGTTCACTCTTGGCTCTTGTACATGTTGTATATTACCCGTCCCTCCCTGTAGCTAACTCCTGTTTTCCTCAGCATTTAGAACGTTTTACACCGCCTGACATTGCCGAATGCTTTTTCCAGGCCTACAGATCCTATTAACGTGGTCTTGATTTGTCTTTAGTATTGCTTGTCAGAACCGTCTCTATGGTGCCTTACAAGGCAGAAAAAATGCTTCTGAATTGGTGTGTTTATAAAGAAACCTCCGTCGTTGTCGCAAGACAGCGATTCTTGCAAATGAATCAATGCGATTCCAAGCAGACCGCCGAACCTGCCATCCATACACAGAGCAGTTTTGAAAGTCAGTACACATTCCCAGTCTGTGGCTCCGACACAGCTTACGCCAGCAGCACTGATGAAATGTTCTGTAACATCACAAGCTGACTTCAGAGACCATTGTTCTCTTCCGAAATATATTTGATGTTCTCTACCTTCTGCATTAATTTGAAATAATAATTTAAGAAGACTCTGTGTACTTCAGTTTTCACACATTTCAGTAGGTTTTTTTTTTATCTTATGGGACTTAACTGCTAAGGTCATCAGTCCCTAAGCTTAGACACTACTTAACCTAAATTATCCTAAGGACAAACACCCACACCCATGCCTGAGGGAGGACTCGAACCTCCGCCGGGATAAGCCGCACAGTCCATGACTGCAGCGCCATAGACCGCTCGGCTAATCCCGCGCGGCACATTTCACTAGTCCACGTGGCTATTGACTGATCTGGAATCGATGTAGGAATACTTAAATCTCATCCTTAGACATATTCTAGAGGCCGCAGTAGTCGTTTGGCGGTTGTCACGTGTAAAGAATGAGCCAGACAGTAGGAAATTTTACTTTATTATATGAGCTTTCAAACGGTAACTTCATTTTTCCATTGCGGCCAAGCCACGGCCGGCTGTGTTGGCTGCCTGTAAATTCTTTCGTCCCACGGTCTAGTAACAGGAAGTCAGCACCGAGGGAGGACACCTTGGCCACGCGCCTCTCCCATGTGCTTACGAGGTAACGCCGCCCCAGACGTCGCTTAGCGGGCAACGCTCTGGAAAGTTCCATACCGTCCGCACGGTTTGCTCGGTCCTGACCAATCAGGGCGGAGGAAGCCGCGTGGAGCGTCGAATATACCCGGCCGCCGCCCGTCGCCGGGCTCGCTCTCTTGTATTCTTGCTCACCCGCGAGTCGGATGCGCGCCCTGTAGCAGTGAACATCTCCCACTTCTCCCGGTGCTGCGGCACTGTGGACTTAGTTTTGGCAGACAAAAACTTTCGTTAGCTTCGCGAACTGTGTCTCGCTAAACTCTACGCTCTGGCTCACCCTCATCTCCCTAGGCCTATGTGACCTCTTTTTAACATGCTTCCGCCAATAAATGGCCTTTGTCTAAAAATTACCCCATTCATTCCATAATGCCCACCGCCTGCCCATGCGACCATCCGGTTTGTGACCCGTGTAGTTGCATCTTGATTTGCATTGTGCGATGTTCATTACTGGTGTCCTCCAGAGGGTGTTGTGGAACAGACTTATTGATTGCGTGTTTGACGATAACTTTTCAAAGAATAAACAGAAGATGGATGAACGCAGGTACTTGCAAAAAGCAAGCACAGTGGAAGTCAAACACCCTCAAATTTGAAACAACGCTCGTGGAAGGGTCGTTTCTGGTCCTGCCTCGACTCTGCTCTTGCTTAGCCGTTGCTGTCCAAGTTGCGCTGTACGGGCGGTTAGAGGGTGGCCGGGGGGGGGGGGGGGGCGTCTTTAGCGAAGTTTGCAGAAATGAAATAAGCGGAGCCGTGTCCTGGACAGGGACGCAGCGAGCGTCTGTGTGGTCCGCCGCTGTGAATATTCATGCAGGGCTGCACAGTCGCCATAGCGCGCTGTGTGCGTTCAGTACACAACACAAAAGCAAGGCCAGAGCGGCCGGCTATGTTGCACGGCCGGACGAGCGGCGCGGCGGCCTCATTAACTTCACAGCCGGTAGCGGCCCTGTCAAGCACCGAACGGCTCGGACAGTGAAAGTTATTCCCATGCGAAAACAACTCCGCTGGACCTGTCACTACGATGGATACCACATCAGAAAAGAGAGCCTAGCCTCGCTCGCTGTTTAAACGTCACGTTTACGTGAATCGTTTTCTACATCTACATCTACATTTATACTCCGCAAGCCACCCAACGGTGTGTGGCGGAGGGCACTTTACGTGCCATTGTCATTACCTCCCTTTCCTGTTCCAGTCGCGTATGGTTCGCGGGAAGAACGACTGTCTGAAAGCCTCCGTGCGCGCTCTAATCTCTCTAATTTTACATTCGTGATCTCCTCGGGAGGTATAAGTAGGGGGAAGCAATGTATTCGATACCTCATCCAGAAACGCACCCTCTCGAAACCTGGCGAGCAAGCTACACCGCGATGCAGAGCGCCTCTCTTGCAGAGTCTGCCACTTGAGTTTGTTAAACATCTCCGTAACGCTATCACGGTTACCAAATAACCCTGCGACGAAACGCGTCGCTCTTCTTTGGATCTTCTCTATCTCCTCCGTCAACCCGATCTGGTACGGATCCCACACTGATGAGCAATACTCAAGTATAGGTCGAACGAGTGTTTTGTAAGCCACCTCCTTTGTTGATGGACTACATTTTCTAAGGACTCTCCCAATGAATCTCAACCTGGTACCCGCCTTACCAACAATTAATTTTATATGATCATTCTACTTCAAATCGTTCCGTACGCATACTCCCAGATATTTTACAGAAGTAACTGCTACCAGTGTTTGTTCTGCTATCATATAAACATACAATAAAGGATCCTTCTTTCTATGTATTCGCAATACATTACATTTGTCTATGTTAGGGGTCAGTTGTCACTCCCTGCACCAAGTGCCTATCCGCTGCAGATCTTCCTGCATTTCGCTACAATTTTCTAATGCTGCAACTTCTCTGTATATTACAGCATCATCCGCGAAAAGCCGCATGGAACTTCCGACACTATCTACTAGGTCATTTATATATACTGTGAAAAGCAATGGTCCCATAACACTCCCCTGTGGCACGCCAGAAGTTACTTTAACGTCTGTAGACGTCTCTCCATGATAACAACATGCTGTGTTCTGTTTGCTAAAAACTCTTCAATCCAGCCACACAGCTGGTCTGATATTCCGTAGGCTCTTACTTTGTTTATCAGGCGACAGTGCGGAACTGTATCGAACGCCTTCCGGAAGTCAAGGAAAATAGCATCTACCTGGGAGCCTGTATCTAATATTTTCTGGGTCTCATGAACAAATAAAGCGAGTTGGGTCTCACACGATTGCTGTTTCCGGAATCCATGTTGATTCCTACATAGTAGATTCTGGGTTTCCAAAAACGACATGATACTCGAGCTATCAGCTTGAGTGCATTTTTCAGTCATCAAAAAATTAAACTAACTAGCCATCTGCAACTGTAAGACAAAATCCTACGCCATCCACATAGCCGAACGAGTCAAAGCGGCGCTTCTTCTATTCTTGCGGTCGAGTCTGCCAGGATCGAATCCTTTTCACCGATTAATGACGATGTTGGCGAGACGGCCAGGCTGTAGGTGGTTTTTAGGAGGTTTCCCGCATCCAGATTGGTAAATACCGGGCCAGTCTACGTCCCGCGACAGTTACACAACACGCAAACATTCAGAAACCGTTGTTATACTTCTACACATAATTTAACCTGGACACAAACAGGGTACACAAGTGTTGTGCCAGGGAGATTGGTGGTGTCAGGAACGGTATCTGTGTACCAAGTGACACAAATGTTGCCAAATACCTTATACAAACTTCGCACCCATAGAGTGTCGGTAAAGGCAAATTATAAGAACAAGAAGGAAAACGATTAAACAAGTTTCAAAACACTTAAATAAATAAAATAGTAGCAAAACAGGAAACACTCAGATTGTAAAGACAGAAATAATGATAAAATTTTTATATACAATAAGCTTTTGCAACGAGGTTTGGATATTTACTATTCTTTGAGATACAAACCATATTATAGTTAAATTCTAAAATTATGTCCTCTCAATAGGTGTGTGCAAGTAAAATAAATCTCACGTTTCTTGTAGTGGCCATTTTCGTATATAAATTGCAGTTTTTCACAGAAAATGCCTTTTGTATGCTGCACATAAAATTTGTATTTTAATTTATTCACCCAGACGCGTTTCGCCTTTTTTACAAGGCATTTTCAGTGGGTGTCCTGAAATATTACATGATTTGTCCCTTTTACACATAGGTTAAGGTTTCAAATCTAGTTCCTTCCAGAGATCTAAGAACTGTCATGGGATTCTTTAAAAACTCCATAGGGAATGGTATCCTAAACTTCCTCAGTTCTGCGAGGAATTGTTCTCTTTGCTGTTGGACTTTGAAACAAACGAAGATTAGATGATTAATACCTCTGAAGTCTGCGTTACTGGATTCTCAAGTGCTTGAATTTCGTAGTTGTAGACGGTAAAAATGAGAAGGGCTGATGTCGTAACTGTAGATGCAGCTGTGGTGTAATAAGATATTACGAAACCCAGGAAACTATCCACATTATTTAGCTTTTTTTACGTTTGATATTTCCCATTCCTTATTTGGCTTTATTTATGTTTGATATTTACCATTCCTCTTCCCACTCGGACGTGACTTCCATTCCTACTCGATGTAAGAGGCCTTGACCAACTAGTCTACTATTTCGTAATACAAAATGCTTACAGCGTCTTTTAACCAGAGTATATTAATATTTATTCTTTCTAGAAATTCCGTTACTTCGTGGGCTATATCAGTGACAAATATACTACTGTGTTTTCCCTAATACTGTGATTTTTATCAAATCTTTGAGCGGAACGAAACAAGATCTCATGTAAATTGCACAATAGCTTTTTGTCTGAATTTTCATAGCCAAACTAAGAGTGAGAAATGCCAAAATGAGGCGACAAATCAACCAGCTTAAGGACTAGTTTTTCAAAAAAATGGTTTATTAACATTTTTGCTCGCACTGATAAACGGGAATTTATCGACGTATTGCCACTGGAGCACCGAAGTTTCAAATATCATCTAGGAGCCTCAAATATTATGTTCACTATTACGCCCTTGTGTGATAAACATAAGCATCTAACCACAAGAAACAAAACGAAAATACCCACTTCAAACACTATATTCGCATATAATGAAACCCTTCTAGAAATAAACGTAGGAACCTGAAAACACGCTTAAAAATCTACACCCTGACTGCTATATTAATTAATAAAATTTACATATGGAGGTTAGAAGCAACAGTTTCTTTTGACAGTCGTAAATTTTGTAGTTAATGTGCAACTAGAAGCATAACATAAAAAGCAGAAACTAAATGCACCACATCCACAATTACTGAAGTGGACAGCTGTTGCCGGCCGCGGTGGTCTCGCGGTTCTAGGCGCGCAGTCCGGAACCGCGCGACTGCTACGGTCGCAGGTTCGAGTCCTGCCTCGGGCATGGATGTGTGTGATGTCCTTAGGTTAGTTAGGTTTAAGTAGTTCTAAGTTCTAGGGGACTGATGACCACAGCTGTTAAGTCCCACAGTGCTCAGTGCCATTTTTGGACAGCTGTTAAGGTAACTTTTTTGCCATTTTTAATTAGTCCCGAGGCTGCGAATGCATGCAGGGCACAGCACAAGTTGGGAGTATCCACTGGAATGGACTGCGTGTTTTCGAGCCTGAGGACTGGTTGAAAACTCCAAACGACCGACATTAACAGCTGTCCACTGCAGTGGAAAACTGCACCACAGTCACATTCTGCGGTTTTAAGTTCAGATAAAACTGCCGATATACCTGCAATTACGAAGTATTACTGCTACGTACATGATGTAGATATTAAATTATGTTGTCAACACTAGACAACAACTGAGCAGTGCAAAGCAATAATATAATGCTTTGCACTTTGGGTCCATATGGAAATGAATATCCGAGAAATTAGTGAGACAGCTTTTCATATCTACACTCTGGGGCTACAGTTATAGATAAATCTGGTTCACCATAAGATCAACAGATGTCAGGAGCATGCATGAAAGCAACAATCTCAAAATCGATGACTGTGTGCTTTAGGCCCTTATTGTTCTGAGCTCCTCAGTTATTTCCTTGCCTCTTAAACCAACGTTTGTTAACAATGTACGCCGTTATCTCTTAATATCGTCACTGCTCGTAGGGTTTCTCATTCTCGTGATGGGTTTTGTAAATTTTTAATTTGCAGTTCCTCCCTATTAATCTTTATTAGGTCTAAAAACTCGAGATGCAAATTTTTACACAGTACGGGGGCTGTTATCATCAAAATCGACAGAAAATGAAAGCCGACAACGATAGTTAAGTTATACACGCCGACGTCGCAAGCAGAAAGTGAAGAGATGCAGAAAGTATGAGAGGATATTGAAAGGGTAATTCAGTAAGTAAAAGGAGATGAAAATCTAGTAGTCATTGGGGACTGCGATGCGGCTGTCGGGAAAGGAACAGATGAAGCAGATACGAGAGAAAGTAACGGGAGAATATAGGCTTGGTAACACGAATGAGAGAGGAGGAAGGCTAATTGAACTCTGCAATACATTTGAGCTAGTGATAGCGAATACTGTGTTCAAGAATCACAAAAGGAGGAGGCATACATGGGAAAGGCCAGGAGGTAGGGGAAGATTTCAGTTGAATACATCATAGTCAGACAGAGATTCCGAAATCAGCTACTAGGTTGTAAGGCGTACGCAGAAGCAGCTATAGACTCAGATCGCAATTTAGTAATGACGAAAAGTAGGTTGGAGTTTAAGAGATTAATCAGGAAGAATCAATGCGCAAAGAAGTGGGATGTGGAAGTACTAAGGAATGACGAAGTACGCTTGAAGTTCTCTGAGACTATAGATCCTGGTATGGTGAACAGTTCAGTGGGCAGTTCAGTTGAACAGGAATGGACATTTCTAAAAAGGACAAGCACAGAAGTTGGAAAGAAAAACGTAGGTACAAGGAAAGTCACTGCGAAGAAACCATGGGTAACAGAAGACATACTTTGTTGATCGACGAAAGAGCGAAGTACAGAAGTGTAACCAAGGGAGCTGAAGTGCTTAGTGTTTCAAGAGGCATCGTATCGAAGATTTATACTGCATACAAGGAAAGCAGTAAAACATCATCCGCTAAGTCACAACGCGGATGAAAGTGTATGTTGAGTGACTGTGACGCCGGCCGGTGTGGCCGTGCGGTTCTAGGCGCTACAGTCTGGAGCCGAGCGACCGCTACGGTCGCCGATTCGAATCCTGCCTCGGGCATGGATGTGTGTGATGTCCATAGGTTAGTTAGGTTTAAGTAGTTCTAAGTTCTAGGCGACTAATGACCTCATATGTTAAGTCCCATATTGCTCAGAGCCATTTGAACCATTTGACTGTGACGGACGGTAGTTGCAGAGGACTGTGACGAAAAATAAGAGGACACTCGCTAACCTTATTAACACAAAGCAACACGACAAATCTACATAGGTTTGAAACTGAAGTGCGAGCTCGAATTTCAGTACCACTCCTTAACGATAGAAATACCCAAAACAGGAAAACGTGGTGGCGAAGCCATAGAACATAGACCATGGAGCAGCAGGAGAATGTCATTTGTTTGTAGGAGTCTTGTTGCACACTTTTTCCAATGTCTGGCCCAGTTTACGTCCCAAGAGTGAAGCATGGGGAGAGGAGGAAGGGAGGGTGACGATTTTGGTAGCTATATCGTGGTATTTTACAGTCGCCGTAGTTATTCTGTAATGTCGCATTATTGCCAAAGATTAAGCGAGCTTTTCACTGGCCAGGTCCACCTCATCGTACAAGCTTTGTTCCTCAACGGTGCTGTTGTGTTTCACGATGATACGGCACCTGTTCGCAAACCTCACATCGTTTAGAACTGGCTTTGTGAGCACGAGGACGAATTGTCGCCTCTTCTCTTGCCACCACAGTCACCAGGTTTCAATGTTATTGAGCCCTTGTGTTCTGCATTGGAGAGAACAATGCGTGACGCTCTCCCCCTTTATCATCGTTACTCGTACTTGGCACTGTTTTTCAGGGATAATGGTATGTGATTCCCTGATCCGTATTTAGCTATTCCGAGACGAATCGAAGCCGCTTGGAATGCCAACGGTTTACCTGCATCCTGTTAACATTGTAATGTGTTGCGTCTTTTGCGGCTGGTCCCGGCGGAGGTTCGAGTCCTCCCTCTGGCATGGCTGTGTGTGTTTGTCCTTAGGATAATTTAGGTTAAGTAGTGTGTAAGCGTAGGGACTGATGACCTTAGCAGTTAAGTCCCATAAGATTTCACACACATTTGAACATTTTTTTTGCGTCTTTGGTGTTTCCATATTATTGTTCATCACCCACAATTAGTATATGGAAAGGGTAACTCTGTATAAATGCGACATTCAGGATATGCTTTGTTCATGGTTAAATTATTCTGTGTGTCTTACTTTCATTTCCAGTGACGAATTCATGGGTTTTGTTATCTGACTCCATTGGTTTAATATCACCTAGAACGATAAGGGGACGACCGCGGTCCATCGCTACTTCGCCAGATGATGAGAATGAAACTCATCGAAACGTCGCGGATTTTCGACGCGGCTACCCGGATGGAAGCCCGAGAAGATCTCATCAGCATAATGTTAAATGATTTTATATACAATACTGTCCATTAAAATAGCTACACCAAGAAGAAATGCAGATGGTAAACCGGTATTCCTTGGACAAATATATTATACTAGAACTGACATGTGATTACATTTTCATGCAATTTGGGTGCATAGATCCTGAAAAATCAGTACCCAGAACAACCACCTCTGGCCGTAATAACGGCCTTGATACGCCTGGGCCTTGAGTCAAACAGAGCTTGTATGGCGTATACAGGTACAGCTGCCCATGCAGCTTCAACACGATACCACAGCTCACATTGTGACGAGCCAGTTGCTCGGCCACCATTGACCAGACGTTTTCAATTGGTGAGAGATCTGCAGAATGTGCTGGCCAGGGCAGCAGTCGAACATTTTCTGTATCCAGAAAGGCCCGTACAGGACCTGTAACATGCGGTCGTGTATTATCCTGCTCAAATGTAGGGTTTCGCAGGGATCGAATGAAGGGTAGAGCCACGGGTCGTAACACATCTGAAATCTAACGTCCACTGTTCAAAGTGACGTCAATGCGAACAAGAGGTGGCCGAGACGTGTAACCAATGGTACCCCATACCATCACGCCAGGTGATACTCCAGTATGGCGATGACGAATAAACGCTTCCAATGTGCGTTCACCGGGATGTCGCCAAACACGGATGCGACCATCATGATGCTGTAAACAGAACCTGGATTCATCGGAAAAAATGACGTTTCGACATTCGTGCACCAAGGTTCGTCGTTGAGTACACCATCGAAGGCGCTCCTGTCTGTGATCCAGCATCAAGTGTAACCGCAGCCATGGTCTCCGAGCTCATAGTCCATGCTGCTGCAAACGTCGTCGAACTGTTCGTGCAGATGGTTGTTGTCTTGCATAAGTCCCCATCCGTTACAGCCATGCGGATAAGATGGCTGTCATCTCGACTGCTAGTGATACGAGGTCGTTGGGATCCAGTACGGCGTTCCGTATTACCCTCCTGAACCCACCGATTCAATGTTCTGCTAACAGTCATTGGATCTCGACCAACGCGAGCAGCAATGTCGTGATACGATAAACCGCAATCGCGATAGGCTAAAATCCGACCTTTATCAAAGTCGGAAACGTGATGGTACGTATTTCTCCTCCTTACACGAGGCATCACAACAACGTTTCACCAAGCAACGCCGGTCAACTGCTGTTTGTGTATGAGAAATCGGTTGGAAACTTTCCTCATGTCGGCACGTTGTAGGTGTCGCCACCGGCGCCAACCTTGTGTGAATGCTCTGAAATGCTAATCATTTGCATATCACAGCCTCTTTTTCCTGTCGGTTAAATTTCACGTCTGTAGCACGTCATCTTCGTGGTGTAGCAATTTTAACGGCTGGTAGTGTACGTGACATTTTATGACACGTGGTTTTTATTAACATCTACATCAGTTAACAGGATCGTAACTGTTTAATCTTGTAATATTCTTTGCATATTCTTTCAACTGATTCAGAGGGACATGGCTATTGTCGGTGGACCGAAACTGGTTGTTCAGTAGGAAATTTTACTAGCTGTTCTTGGCGCTAAACCATGACGTTGTTCTTCTCAATTTGTGCGTGTCTACTTTTCATTAAAAAAAAGAGGTAAATTGCAATGAAGATCTTAGCCACCTAAGCAGTTGTCGCTTGAAAATAGTAGCGAGTTAAAAAGATATGAAAATAAAACAAGTAACTCAGAGGAGAATCAGGAAGTAGGTGAAGAATAGTTACAACTACACAAAAAAGTGTGCCATTTCCCTTAAACAAAAAGTATGAAACATAATTGCCTGTACAATGTGAGCAGTATTGTCACTAAGTAAAAGCTTCTTGGTGTTGTGTATGTGGACTGCACTGCAGATTTTTGGACAACCAGACAAGAAAGTAACAGGTGTACTCGGGACGCATTGCTACAGGAAGGAATTACAATGAAGTGCACGGATGAAATATGAGGTGAGAAGTCCTAAGAAGTACTAAGAACTCCAAAGAACAGTGCCGGTTTCATCTCACGGTTCTCTTTTTTTCCGAAGGTTTTATTGTTGTCGTCATGCTCCACATCTGATCTGTAATACGTCCGTGTGTTGGGCAGTGAAACCATCACCTGTTTCTCTTACATAAGATCACTGATAACCGTAAAAAATGCCATTATGTATACCATGGGAATCACAGATCTATGTGGAATGACTTGGTGGGTTATACAAACCAACACGCATTTGTACGTAACGCTCCTTCATACGAAGACATCTCATTCTCTCATGTTTGACAAATGATAAGCTTTTTCGTCTTTTCACTAAATCAAAACCCTTGCCTTATTATCTTTTTCGTTAACTCGTGAGTGATCAGCAAAGAGAAAGGTGGCCATTAAACAAATACCATATTGCAGAAATCGTGGCTCGTGCGAAACTCAACTTGACTTTTTCTTGCACGATGGTCTGCGAAACACAGATGAAGGAAAACAGGCGTATTCCACATTCTTAGGTTTCTGGAAAGTCTGGAAAGCTTTTGACACAGTACCACACTTCTAATTGTTACCGAAGGTCCGACCACACGGTATAGTTTTTCAGTTGTGTGAGTGGCTCAAAGACTTTCTAAGTAATCGAACCCAGCTCGTTGTCTTCAACACATGACGAAACCAGGGTGAAACCACGTACAGACGTCTGGGGTTGGGCGGGCACCCCTCATTACAGACGCTGGACGTCGTAGGCTGGGGAGACTGGTGAAACAGGACAGGCGGTGAACTGTGATGTAACAAGCTTTAATGCTGGGCGGAGAACGAGTGTGTCTGAACACGCAATGCACCGAAGACTCATAACGATGGGCCGTGTAACCTCCCCTCACTAACCGGCCTATCCTGCTTGCGATATAAAATATGACCGTGGATCGCCTGTGTACCTAATGGAATTTTTCTAATTGGATAAGGCTATCTTTCCCGAAGAAGTAATACCGATAAGTAGGGGGAGAGTGTACAGCCGATCTTTCTGATAGAAAAGTGTAGTAGAAATAAAAAAAAGTAATTAAACCTAACAGGGCTAAAATTTGGAAAAATGAAAGTTATTTTGTGTATTCACTCACGAACAACACTGGACAGAAAAGGGGTACCACTGATCATGAATCCAAAAGTTACACTAATGAACGAAAAGGAAATAATTACGGTCGCCAGCCCACTAGGGCGATTTACATCCAAAATCCGGTACAAGATGATGGGAAAGAAAAACATTTATTATTAAACTGACGTGGCAACTAAAGGTTGTCACGTTTTTTGACACCACTTTTAAGTGAGTATATAATGATAAAGAGAACTGAGAGGTCACTTTTACGTTAATGATTTGAAAATATGCACTTAAACTGTATGTTAGTATTGTACTCTGTTACGTGAAAAATGACTTTCAGAGAGCTCAAATAACGCCATCAAAGAAATTTAGAGAGAGGCAAGCACTTTTTACTTTGCAGTTACTTAATTTTCAAATTGGGTTTCATATTCTTGTCTGAACAACTGAGCCTTTTTAAGGACTTGAACAGACTTAAATACTAGAAAACGTACCAAACCAAACAGCCATGCGAACCAAGCTATATGTAAAATAAATAAAACTTCCGTACTCTTAATTTGTGCATTTTCTTTAGATTTGGATTTTTTCCAGTGATAGATTCTCAAACTTCTGTTAGCATATAAGGAAAAAAGGGAACAAGGACCTTGCTTGGTAACAACGTCTGGGGGCAATGAGGACACAATCGCCCTGAATTTAACTGATTATTATTTAAATAAAGTTCATTAATCAAATCACATTCAGTTGTGCTGCTGGGTTAGCCGTTAATACTTTCTACCAATGAACAGTCTTACTTCAGTGCTGTGCGTGCGACGAAGCTCGGAGCCGACGACGAATCTGTGTTGCTGGAACTGCTGCTGTTGTTGAAGACGGTAGCATCTTGTGGGGCCACGGCTAATTACAGGAACGGGTAATTGTAATTAATACAGCCTCTTCCGCCCGTCCACTGTGCTTCCTCCTGCTAGTAGTCATCTGGCCGGCGCGCGTACATGATGCCGCTGAAATGGTACTCTCTACTGCGAGAGCGTTAACACCACACTTCCACACACTACAAGCGCTGGGACCCGTCTCCCGCTCTGTCCGCGCGCTCCGCGCAACAACTCCCTAGCCAAAGATTTTACAACGCACAAGCACTGCTATTATCGTTGCTAGTCGATGCAAATAACAATTCCTTTGGCTTTTTCACAGAGCTTATAAGTTTCACAGTAAAACACAGATAAATACACTCCTGGAAATGGAAAAAAGAACACATTGACACCGGTGTGTCAGACCCACCATACTTGCTCCGGACACTGCGAGAGGGCTGTACAAGCAATGATCACACGCACGGCACAGCGGACACACCAGGAACCGCGGTGTTGGCCGTCGAATGGCGCTAGCTGCGCAGCATTTGTGCACCGCCGCCGTCAGTGTCAGCCAGTTTGCCGTGGCATACGGAACTCCATCGCAGTCTTTAACACTGATAGCATGCCGCGACAGCGTGGACGTGAACCGTGTGTGCAGTTGACGGACTTTGAGCGAGGGCGTATAGTGGGCATGCGGGAGGCCGGGTGGACGTACCGCCGAATTGCTCAACACGTGGGGCGTGAGGTCTCCACAGTACATCGATGTTGTCGCCAGTGGTCGGCGGAAGGTGCACGTGCCCGTCGACCTGGGACCGGACCGCAGCGACGCACGGATGCACGCCAAGACCGTAGGATCCTACGCAGTGCCGTAGGGGACCGCACCGCCACTTCCCAGCACATTAGGGACACTGTTGCTCCTGGGGTACCGGCGAGGACCATTCGCAACCGTCTCCATGAAGCTGGGCTACGGTCCCGCACACCGTTAGGCCGTCTTCCGCTCACGCCCCAACATCGTGCAGCCCGCCTCCAGTGGTGTCGCGACAGGCGTGAATGGAGGGACGAATGGAGACGTGTCGTCTTCAGCGATTAGAGTCGCTTCTGCCTTGGTGCCAATGATGGTCGTATGCGTGTTTGGCGCCGTGCAGGTGAGCGCCACAATCAGGACTGCATACGACCGAGGAACACAGGGCCAACACCCGGCATCATGGTGTGGGGAGCGATCTCCTACACTGGCCGTACACCACTGGTGATCGTCGAGGGGACACTGAATAGTGCACGGTACATCCAAACCGTCATCGAACCCATCGTTCTACCATTCCTAGACCGGCAAGGGAACTTGCTGTTCCAACAGGACAATGCACGTCCGCATGTATCCCGTGCCACCCAACGTGCTCTAGAAGGTGTAAGTCAACTACCCTGGCCAGCAAGATCTCCGGATCTGTCCCCCATTGAGCATGTTTGGGACTGGATGAAGCGTCGTCTCACGCGGTCTGCACGTCCAGCACGAACGCTGGTCCAACTGAGGCGCCAGGTGGAAATGGCATGGCAAGCCGTTCCACAGGACTACATCCAGCATCTCTACGATCGTCTCCATGGGAGAATAGCATCCTGCATTGCTGCGAAAGGTGGATATACACTGTACTAGTGCCGACATTGTGCATGCTCTGTTGCCTGTGTCTATGTGCCTGTGGTTCTGTCAGTGTGATCATGTGATGTATCTGACCCCAGGAATGTGTCAATAAAGTTTCCCCTTCCTGGGACAATGAATTCACGGTGTTCTTATTTCAATTTCCAGGAATGTACAATGAGACGTCAACAGACTTCTACCTAAATGTACAAATACAGTGAAACAATGTCCTTACTTATTAACAGAAAGCACTGAAATTAAAAATATTTACATACAATTAAAAAAATATTGTATATCGGTAGCAGGTGCATGCATCCTGCATTTTTGGTGTTAACAGCCTCCGCAGCTGGCAACCCTTGGATGTGACAATATTAACACCACGACATCGGCAACTACGACTGAAATTTCCACGTGACCACCGGCACTGGACGTTGCCGCAGTGCAAAGCGTTACATGGTCTGATGAAACCCGATACCTTCTTCATCATGCCGATGGGATGGCGCAAATATCCGTCATCTTGCAGGGGAACAGCTCCTTGACATCTGACCTGCAGGACGGAGACAAGCTGGCGGCGGCTCCATTATGCTCTGGAGAAATTCCCGTGGCATCCGTGGCTCCAGGCATTAGGTCGGCCAAGAAGTATCGCACACTTGTTGCAGACGACGTACACCGTTTCATGACGATCATGTTTTTCGACCGCAGAGGCATTTTTCAACAACATAATGTGCCTTGCCACAGTGCCAAGATTGTGACGGAGTGGTTCGAGCAACATCGTGGATCAATGGAAACGTGTCAGCCCTTCGAATGAAGCACATATTTGCTACACAAACGCTGTCATCGAGATGAAAGGCTTCTCGAAAAGTGCAGCGCATTATGGACGAAGGCTGGTGGGAGAAGTACTACGCTGTGGAGACATTCTCCTGCGCTTGAATGGGCCCTGTCGTAACGAAGACAGGCTGACAGCTGCATCCCATCATGCTCGATGTCTTCCCCGACGGCGATGTCATCTTTCAGCAGTGTAATAGTCCACGTCTTGGAGCGAGAACCGTGCTACAGTGGTTTGAGAAACTTTACAGTGAACTCACGTTGATGTTTCGGCGACGAAACCCTATGCAACCCACCTGGATCGTTATCGGGTGTCATCACAGCGTACGCAAATCAGCGGCCCTTCATTTACGCGAATTACGTGACCTGTGCGTAGGCATTTAATGCCACATACCACCACAAACCCACCAACAAACTGTCGGATCCCTGATACGAAGAATAAATGACTTTTTTTCTAAAGACGGACAAATAAGGTGCTAAGTTGGCTCATCATTTTATGTGCGTACCATTCCGTCGGAAACGTAGCGATACTCCAGAGCGCAACATAGATTTATATGAGCAGTTTTTTTAGGAGATCTCTGCAGTCTAAAGATCACTAAGTAGATTAGGTGGTCGACTCCTGGTATGGTATTAGCCACTGACGTCAATGCTTCTTCCGACGCCGCTACAATAAATGGATTTTCCAAATTGGTGCCCGTTAACTGAGGTTGCTAGAGGGCTGAAATGTAGGCACCAAATAGGCGATCATTACAGGTGCGAATCTACCCGCGAACTCTTCTGTCCCACATTTTAACGAGTGACGTTTATTAGGTTTCTTCTTCATATGTTATGGACCAGATATCAGACAGAGGAGTGTCGTTATTGATCTTCTGACAATAAACATGTCAATTATTTCGCTTTTACTGTTTAAATATGCACTTCGCTTGAGCGTCTGTTTGTTTATATTCAATGAAATTTTCCCGATCAGAAGTTTCTATGAATATTTTAAGGGCTTCTTTCTACTAACAATGAAATTCCAATCTTTGTTCCACCATGGTACCGATGTTCCTCTAGGTAGGTGGGCTGGATTATTTGAAGGATTTGACGCGATCGCTGGATCATTGATGATACTGAAAAAAAAATTATGCTATCCTCCCATCGCTAAGGACGACGTGGTTTGCATCTTAATCTGGTATTCTGTTATTTCTTGGTCTTTCCCCCCGTCTGCTTTGTTGACTTTTCACTATCCTGATGGGTTAGTGTGCGATGAATGATAATTCTTTGTTGTTTGTATTTCCTTAGCGTAGTGGTCTGAGCTCATGAGACAGTTGAACATATTTCACTGGAGTCCTAAATGAGATTTGGTGAATACAGAGTTATGTCGATTATGCATAGTCGTTTTTCTGAATTCAGAATCAATGTGTGTTCGATCGTTTAAGACATAAAGACCAAATTCATCAACAGTTTCAGTTAAAGCTGCTCCATATCTGTGTTATAGTTACATCCTCAAGCAGTGCTGTGGGCCTTGAAACTTCCACCAAATAACAAATGGCGGTTCTTTCTGGCTCATTAAATTATGCCATGCCCTTTTGAAAATAATAGTTGACGGTGGGCAGCAATTCATGTTATCGATATTTCTTTGTCGATCATTCTGACCCTGATAATGTTCAACTAATCTGTCTGGGTTTCCTCATAAGGCAAGTGTGAACGTAGTGACACAGCTATTCCTTCTTCTTCATCTTCCTGATCGTGTCTAAATTTATGGAAGACTATAAGATAAACTGAAAATCCTGGTTTGAATCATGCTTCACAGATAAATACCAAAGAAATGTCTCTTAAAATTAATTCAAGGTGCAGGTCATCTTTTTTCCCACTCTGCACGAGCATTTTACTGCAAAACTTTGTACTTCATTCTTTATGCGTTCCATTGTTCGTAGATATGGAGCTAGCAAGTAATTTTCGGGTCGGTTGTATATGAATGGTTCCTGATGGCACTCTTCAATAAAGTTTACAATAAATTCAATAATTTTTTCTCTAAAGAATTTGCCCTCACTCTGCGAGATCTTGCGGTTTTGAGATCGAGGAGGATGTGTGTTATGTAAGATGGGGTGAATAGGGAGACACTGTGGCATATATATTTCTTCATTCATCTGCGAGTAATCCTGACGCTATGGACTGTAACTGCTGAGTGATCTGGGCTTTTTTTTTTTTTTTAAGGATTTGCTGGTAGGCTAAAGTGCTCCCCTGGCCATTCTCTTCACTGTCGTTACCTTGGATATTGTGTACAAATATTCACTGTTGTTGCCGTTGTTTTTGTCGTATTGGCCGCATTACGTCAGTCGATCGATCTTGAGTAAGTGGCACTCCTACTGACAGCCATACCCGTATTTGTAGGGATGGAAATCCCATGAAAGAAAGTGTTACGTATAGGAGGCTTATTTAAAATTTCCGCATATGTGGTCTGTCGTTTGGATGGATTTCTCATTACCCCTAAGTTCTTAGCATGGCCTGCGCGACGTTTTCTTTCTTGATGGTGTTTATACGGTTGGTATGACGTGTTTGTAGCGAGATGGGGACCGCGACAGTATAAGCAACAAGGCACTTCCTCCATGAAAATATCTATTTAATACGACCCACCGCATTTACTGCAGCTAGCACTGCGGGGCGCAATGGTCCTGAATTGTATTACCGGTGCAATAGAGGCTTCTACTGAGCATCTCAAACCCAATTTTACTACGTGGTGCGGTAATATTTTGAATCTAAATGCAATCTTGCATACCTGTTGTAACGCCGGAAATGTATATCCTCCTATTTCCATCTATTGTACTATAATTTTTTTTCCTTGCTTTGTTACCTCAAGATATGACATTTCTGTCTCTTTATATATTGTAATTGTTTTACTGTTTGTATATATACACTCCTGGAAATTGAAATAAGAAGACCGTGAATTCATTGTCCCAGGAAGGGGAAACTTTATTGACACATTCCTGGGGTCAGATACATCACATGATCACACTGACAGAACCACAGGCACATAGACACAGGCAACAGAGCATGCACAATGTCGGCACTAGTACAGTGTATATCCACCTTTCGCAGCAATGCAGGCTGCTATTCTCCCATGGAGACGATGGTAGAGATGCTGGATGTAGTCCTGTGGAACGGCTTACCATGCCATTTCCACCTGGCGCCTCAGTTGGACCAGCGTTCGTGCTGGACGTGCAGACCGCGTGAGACGACGCTTCATCCAGTCCCAAACATGCTCAATGGGGGACAGATCCGGAGATCTTGCTGGCCAGGGTAGTTGACTTACACCTTCTAGAGCACGTTGGGTGGCACGGGATACATGCGGACGTGCATTGTCCTGTTGGAACAGCAAGTTCCCTTGCCGGTGTAGGAATGGTAGAACGATGGGTTCGATGACGGTTTGGATGTACCGTGCACTATTCAGTGTCCCCTCGACGATCACCAGTGGTGTACGGCCAGTGTAGGAGATCGCTCCCCACACCATGATGCCGGGTGTTGGCCCTGTGTGCCTCGGTCGTATGCAGTCCTGATTGTGGCGCTCACCTGCACGGCGCCAAACACGCATACGACCATCATTGGCACCAAGGCAGAAGCGACTCTCATCGCTGAAGACGACACGTCTCCATTCGTCCCTCCATTCACGCCTGTCGCGACACCACTGGAGACGGGCTGCACGATGTTGGGGCGTGAGCGGAAGACGGCCTAACGGTGTGCGGGACCGTAGCCCAGCTTCATGGAGACGGTGGCGAATGGTCCTCGCCGATACCCCAGGAGCAACAGTGTCCCTAATTTGCTGGGAAGTGGCGGTGCGGTCCCCTACGGCACTGCGTAGGATCCTACGGTCTTGGCGTGCATCCATGCGTCGCTGCTGTCCGGTCCCAGGTCGACGGGCACGTGCACCTTCCGCCGACCACTGGCGACAACATCGATGTACTGTGGAGATCTCACGCCCCACGTGTTGAGCAATTCGGCGGTACGTCCACCCGGCCTCCCGCATGCCCACTATACGCCCTCGCTCAAAGTCCGTCAACTGCACATACGGTTCACGTCCACGCTGTCGCGGCATGCTACCAGTGTTAAAGACTGCGATGGAGCTCCATATGCCACGGCAAACTGGCTGACACTGACGGCGGCGGTGCACAAATGCTGCGCAGCTAGCGCCATTCGACGGCCAACACCGCGGTTCCTGGTGTGTCCGCTGTGCCGTGCGTGTGATCATTGCTTGTACAGCCCTCTCGCAGTGTCCGGAGCAAGTATGGTGGGTCTGACACACCGGTGTCAATGTGTTCTTTTTTCCATTTCCAGGAGTGTATATTTATGCATTTATGTTGGTTTTTTTGTGAATATTATTTGTATTTATACGCTTGGTCTGGCCTAGGGAAAACTATGCTATCGAACGAATACATCGATAGGTCGTGTGGAGAACCTAAGTGCTTAGCATCTTTGGTAGTGTTAACTCTGTCGCGTGGAGCGCGGGCAGAGAGAGAGAGTCTGGCTGGAGTAGCGAGTGGAGCAGGTGTATTGTGTGACGCTCCCGCGAGTTGCCGCACTTTCGGGGTTTGGCAGCATGTAATTGCGCTCGACTTGCGATGATAGTTTCTGACATGGTGTCGCGAACGGGAAGCATTAGCTGGCGCACATCAAGAGCCCGTTTCGTCTGGTGACCGACAATGAGTGACTGTCGCCACCTCCTCGATCGACGGCTTCAAACCTTCAATCAACCAACAAGGAAGACTGGAAGCACGTAAAGTTTTAGAACTGTATGGCAGACCTCAGCTTTTCAAACTTTTAAAATTGTTGCATCACAAAATTGCAGCTACTTAGCATGAACCTTTGTTGCTCATTGTCCCAATTGCATTACCAAGCAGGGTCCCTTCCTTTTCCGGAATGAACCCGAGTGTCGTTCAAATTCAGACGCCAGCATTAAAATACAATCATTCCACTTCACTACTTTAATTTCAAAGTTCAATTAAAGTATTCATAGCTGGCTACAATACTTAGATTACACAAGCACAAATTAAGAGTGCTAGTTTTGTTACCATATTTTAGCTTACCTGTGACTGCAGCTCAGCTTGGTATGTACTAAATTTTACTATTGTTAATTGTTCAGAATCATTTAATTCAATTTCAAAGTTAAATCTCTTATTTCTAAATTGCGTAGATTCAAGTAGCTTTTGAAATGATTGTTGAGGTAGTCCAAGACTAACCGTATTTTACTGAATTTCGATGTGCTTCAGAAAGAAAGCTCACTATTAACTTCAGTCACTAAATTAACTTTCGATTTTCCGGTTTTATTAATTCTTTTGCTAAATTAAGTCAGAGTGTAGCGAAATTTATTACTTCTGACAAACTTTCAGTTTTCACACTACACTTGTCAACCTTCAGTTGCCACGCTTCTAGTGCTAATTATATGTGTAATAATCTTTCTTTTTCAGTTACTACAGTAATTGTCCTTAGGACTGGCGACCGTAATTTCCCCCAAATCTCAAATATCTAATTACCGCTAGTTAATTGTTAACGTAACGGCCGCACATTTACTTTCTTTATTAACTTTACCCCTATTCAAAATTAATTTCCACCTGTTTCATTAGCATTTTTCCTTTTATTTAGATGTAACCCTTTCCTCCCTCTTTACCGACAGTTTAACTTTGGTGCAGATTGCTTTTCCCAAATTTCCATTAGGTACACGCGGTTTAATTTTTCACTGTCATTAAGGTCGATAAGTGAGGGGGAGGTTACACGTGACGACCTGGTGACAGGACCATCTTCGGATTTGAGGTTGTTCTGGACACGAATTTTGCATTGTGCAAATCTCGTAACAAAGTACTGGTTACGTACAGGCCGTTACGTCAGCGAGAATAAGTAGTAGGAGTAATCCTAATTATATTTGAGATTTGGCATTTATATTGAAAATTATTAAAATGAGTGAAGGCACAATTGCCAAAATTTGGTAGACTTGGATACGGAACAATCGGTCGAAAAGTGGGAAACGCGCACCGCGGTACCCATTGTTCAGGGGCAGGCGGATAGCATGAAAGACGCGACCGCCGAAACGCAACAAAGAGCAGAAATGGAATTCCAAACTTTAGAAAATGTTTCGGAATCGGAAGTGAAAATCAAATCTGAATCCCTTGATGACGAATACGGGGGGACAATGAAAGAGGAAGCCGCTACGGAAGTAAAACCGGTAGTTTCCGGGAATTTAACTGATTTATTGAATGTTTTGATTAACGAAATCAAGAGTCAATCGGCCAAGCAAGAAGCTCAGGCTGCCAAGCAAGAAGCTCAGTCTGAAAAAATTGAACGGATGCTAGACAATCAGAACAAAGCTATTAACGTTGTTAACAACAATGTTGGAGTTGTTAACACAAAAGTTGATAAAATCAAAGAAGATATAGTTGTGATTAATACCGAAATCGGTAATCTTAAACAGGAAATGATAGGCGTTCAGGCGGAAATTGCGAGCATAAATACTCGTTTTTATTCCGAAATTAGCAGAATCGAGAAAAGTGTAGGAGAATCAGTTGCTCCGATCATCGAGAATAAGGTGACGGAACAAATTCAATTAGTGAAAAAAGAGGATCAAAAGAAGGTGGAAACTTTAAAGGCTTTAGTATCCGAAGTAGATACCAAAGTGACGAAGCAGGCTAATACCTGCGAAGAGAAAAAAAGGGAAGTAGAAACGCTTGCGACAACCACTTGCCATGTAATTACAAGAGTGTCGGAATTAGAAAAGAAACTTGACGAAAAACAGAGCTATGTGCCAATCTATGCACATAGTTCGGAATTGTTGACGAAAGAGGAGCGGTTCGACCCCTTGAAAAAAGGCGGTATACACGCGACAGATTTCGTTAAGAATTGTGAAAGAGTTTTACCCAGATCATGGACTATTGAGAGAAAAATTAATGCGATTATTGATGTGTTGGCTGGTGATGCCAAGCGTTGGGGCTTAAACCTCAACATTACGAACCTGACTTTTGACGAATTTAAAAATTTGTTTCTGGCTGAATACTGGTCACAGCAAAAACAGCAAAGTGTCTGGCGCGAATTTGTCGTATCGAGGCCTTTCGATGCGAATTCGCGCGGTTCGATGAAGGAGTTTTGTGAGGGCTGGATACGCAAGTTGGAATATTTGCGTGATGGCCGCACGGAATCCGAAATAGTCTGGGAACTCTACAAGAAGCTTCCAGATGATACAAAACGCTACGTAGGAAGCAATTACAGGGCAATCAATGATTTCCTGGAAAGAGTGGAGGACGAGGACAATTGGCGCAATAATCGTGACAGTGGTAGAGGCCGTGGTAACAACAACGGGTACCACAGCAACCGCAACAACGATAACCATGGGAATAATGCATACCGCAACCATGGCAGCAATAACAGTAATGGTTCGGACTGTAATAACAATCGGTACAATGCAAATAATAACAGGAATGACGGAAACCAGTATCATACTAACGTGATACGGGCTTCACAGAATAGTAGTAACGCCAGAGGGTGTGATCAGCCGCCTCAGCAGCAGCCGGGGTGCGTATCTGCTGGGACGAGACAGGGAAACCATTAGCCGCGCCGGTGAGGGGCCGACCGGGCGTGGAGAAATTTTGGTGGCCCAATAACAGGAGAAAACCCAGGTGTCGTCGTTATGAAAATTCCGTGTGGAATAATCAACGGCGGGAGAGTGTGCCAGTGTTAGGAGAAAGGAGTGCGCCCACAAGTAGTAGATCAGCTGTATACACGGCAGTAGGAAGTACATTCGCTGTCAGTGAGAACAATTTAAGTAGTGTTCCGGAAATCGATTATAAAGTGGCAGCTGTAATACCCACAGCGGAACTGGAGATTGAGTTTAAGAATGATTCGCAAGTTTTGAGAGAAGATCAGATGTCGGATAAAACGTCCGTCATCGAGCGAGGGGATGCAGAGAGGGATGAGGTCTGGTTAAGGCAGTTCGGTCGCTTATACGACGAACTAAGAGATTATAGGGGTCTGTTTGGGAGAAGTGTTTATGGGGAGCGCGTGCTGGATTTGCCGCGTCTCGTCCCACAGGAAGATAGTATTTGTGAAGTGATAGAAAGTTCTAGCCCTAGCCGGCAGACTTTACTAGAAATAGTTGATGTTAATGGGGAGCACGAGCAAGATTCGTCGTGTTTCGTCCCGCAGGAGTTAGATGTTGAAGTAGTAACGGAAAGTTCTGGCCCTAACCGGCAGACCTTACCGAAAGTCGTAGTGGTAGAAGTAGCCGACCCATCCGACGCAAACCTCCAGTTTAAACATTGCGAGAGTATTAAGGAGAAAGATTACGAAAATTTTAGTGATAGCCGGACACGATTGGTAGAAAAGCACATAGATTACAGCGTGTATGAGGTTAGAGCTGACATTATACGGTCAGACGGTAGCAGTGTGGGTTGCGCAGATCTAGAGGAAGTAATTGCAGATACTACTGGGCACATTCCTCCAGGTAGATTGGCAGATGAGACGAATCTGACTAAAGAGGAATCAACGAAGGTGACAATTAGTGAATTGATAGCAAAGCAACACTCACTAGTTGGCGAGTTAGAGGAAAAGGTTTCGGTATTGGAGGCGAAGCTACAGACTAAGCCTCTGGACAAACGTGTTGAAATTAAAACTGTATGTGAATAGAGGCTGAAAAGGCCGCCAGATAAGCCGGATTTAGGATCAAAGCCGGATGGTTTTTTCTGGAATGACCTGGATATAGACGAGGATTTACTGTGGGAAAATAAAGAAACAGTCGAGGACAAGTGTAGACAGATAGTGGTGTCTGTTAATATGCACGACCTACAACTAAACGTGTTGATTGACACCGGTTCAGAATTGAGTGCTGTGTCTGGGAAAATATTTGAGTTACTGAAAGACAGACCTGGCATCGTAGTTATGCCAGTAACAGGAGTGAAAATTATCGGTGCTACTGGGAAGGCCAGTAAACCGGTCACAAAACAGATTTTTGTCAACTTCGAGATATGTGGGGCACGATTTGAACAAGAGTTTGTCGTCGTGCCAGACTTAACTACGGAAGTAGTTATTGGGTTAGATTGGCTATTAAAGTACCGTGCAGTGATTAATTGCGAAAGCAAAACTTTGACATGTACGTCACAAGATAAAACAATAGTAGTTAGTTTTGACGAGGCAGGAGACGGTGTGCATAGGCAATACCAGCCTATACACATTGTTAACTGGCCGGATGGTATTGATATAGGTATGAATTTGAACTACGGTAATGTGAGGAATCTCTGCATTGACAATAGTGTAGAAAGTGAATTGGAAAGTATTGTAGACGGTGTGTCAAACGTAACACACGAACAAAGACGAGGCCTGTATGACGTAATAATGAGGAATAAGAGTGTGTTTTCAGACAAACCGGGACTTGTGGGAGGATATAAATGCAAGTTGCATGTAATTCCGCACGAACCATTCTTCGTGAGACCGTATGCTATACCGCTGTCCAAAAAGGAAGCAGTGCAACGGGAGATAGATAAGATGATCGAATGGGGAGTTATTGAAAGAAGTACGAGTCCATATAATAACGGTTTGGTCATTGTAGCAAAACGGGATGGTAGTGTGCGTATTGTGATTGACGCACACACGTTGAATAGGGTCGTTCAACGTGAAACAAAGAGACCAGAGAGTATGGAGGAGATTTTGCAACGTTTTCATGACGTTAAGTTCATGACTAGCCTCGATCTGACGGCTAGTTACTGGCAAATAGAACTCGAAGAAGAATCTAGGCCATACACCGCCTTCTTGTTTGCGGGCAGGTGTTATCAGTATAGCGTACTGCCGTTTGGACTTAATATATCTGTGTCCGTATTCATCAGGGCCCTACATAAAGTGCTAGGACCGGCTTTGAGTTCAAGATTAACTGTATATGTTGACGACCTATTTTTGGCCAATGTCACTTGGCATGACCATTGTGACCTATTAGATGAAATTTTTAGAGCATTGCGCCGTGGCGGAATGACTCTAAAGCTAAAGAAATGCGAATTTGTGAAGCAGGAACTGAAATTTTTAGGGCATGTAATTACCACTGCTGGTATTACGAAAGACCCAGAGAAACTAGAGGCAATAAGGAATTGTCCTCCACCCAAGTCTAGGAAACAGTTAAAAAGTTTTCTAGGGTTATCAGCATTTTACCGTAAATTTGTAAAAGGACAAGTGTTTAATAATGAAAATTTGAATAACCTCTTACGCAAAAATGTTCCGTTTGTGTGGACTGATGGGTGTCAGACCGCTTTCGAGAGATTAAAAGACGAGTTGTTAAGATCTAACATACTATTTCATCCTGATTTATCGCTACCCTTCCATCTGGGAACGGATTCGTCGAATTACGGGGTGGGGGGTAGAACTGTTCCAAGAAGTTGGTAAAGGAGAGGATAAGGAACACCGGACGATAGCGTTCGCGAGTCGAACTTTATCAAAAAGTGAGCGAAACTACACGATTTCTGAGAAAGAGTGTCTCGCTATCGTGTGGGGATTCAAGAAGTTCAAGGGTTACCTATGGGACCGTAAGGTGATTATTCATACGGACCATAAGGCGCTCACTTATCTGAAGAATTGTAAACTACTTCACGAAAGACTGACTAGGTGGTCGCTGTATTTACAGCAATTTAATTATGACATCTGTTACGTAAAAGGGACCGACAATTGCGTAGCGGATGCGCTGTCGCGGTTGCCCGAGTCTAATCAAGATGTATTGAAAGATGAGTCAAATGGAGTGGTCAAATTATACTATTTTAAAGAAGTTGAGGGACGCAAATTAATAGTGAACATCTGTAAGAATCTGCGTCGTCATCAGAACGAGGATGGTTGTTTAAATATGGTGAAAACCCGATATGACGAAAGGAGTCCAGAAGGAGAGAAATTAAGGAAGTATTACAAGATATACGATCATATCTTGTACATACGTAAGCGTGAAGATAGTAATATTTGGCGGGTATGCTGGCCCACCAAATACGTCACGGAAATAATAGACTACTACCATTTGGCGTATGGTCACTGTGGACCTAAGAAATGTACGGAAAAGCTGAGTGAAGTAGTGCATTTTAACCACATGTTAAAACGCGTTACTGACAGAGTGAAAACTTGCGATTTATGTCAGAAGGTGAAGATTACCAACTGTACGAGTCGTGGTCCTATGCAAAGTATAAGGCCTAACGACACCTTTGAATTATTGTGCGTGGACTTGTACGGACCTTTGCCCAAGTCATCAGGAAACTTTGCCTACATTTTAGTAGTGCTAGAAGCTTTTTCAAAGTTCATCAAGCTATACCCGATTAGGAAAGCTACAGCCAAAGCGGTCTATAGCAAGCTTGTGTACGATTATTTTGTTCATATTGGTAAGCCCAAGGCGATTCTATCAGACAATGTGGCACAATTTACTTCTAAGTTGTGGAATGAAGGCATGGAAAGTAATGGGGTCAAAGTGATCCATATCTCAGCTTACTGTCCAGCTGGAAATCCCGCTGAGAGGTATATGCGTGAGCTAGGCCGACTTTGCCGTACCTATTGCCATGACAACCATAGGGCATGGGGCAAATATGTAGCAGTATTTGAGAGAATTATGAACACCTTGAGACATGAATCGACGGGATTTTCTCCAGAGGAAATCCTGTTGGATGACAGAAGTAAAAGTTTAGTGGAAGAGATAATCAAATTCCCTCCACGGATTAACATTAGTATTGGTGTGAAAAAAGATCGTTTGCGAGAAGTAATGAAGCTAAAAGCCGATGCTTGCATACGTCGTCATGACGCTAAAGCGCGTTTTGCTAAGTTTGCAATCGGAGACTTAGTACTTGTAAAAGCTCATGAGAAATCGAGCGAGATAGACCATGAAATCTCTAAATTTAAGTTTGTTTATAATGGACCATATAAAGTCATTGGTATACCTCACATAAATGCTTATTGCTTAGAGTATCCAAGCTCTGGAAAACTATTAGGTATACGGAACATTGTAGACCTGAAATTGTACCAACCAAGGATTGATTAATACCACCGAAAGGGTAATTTGTACAGTGTGTAAATATAGAGTGTAAGATTTAAGGATGTGCCATGTTGCGATGCTTTTGCCTGACCTAGAGGTCATTAAAGAAGTTGTAATTAATAAGTAATTAATGTTGATTAAATGGTTTAAGAGTTACTGAATATTAATCAATTTAAAAATCCAAGCTGCTAGTTTAAGTTTTCAGCTGAGTCACAGTAGATTAAGGAATGTAAATATGCTTTTGTAACTAGCTGTCAGGTTTCATGAATGTGTGTTTTACTAGTCATTGCCGATGTACTTAGACGCTGTTTTAATTTTCAGGCTAGTACATGCGTGTGATGATGGACAGTGTTGAGTTATCCACTGTGATAGTGTTTATGGACTCCTTGAGATTACTTGGGAGTGAGTTTTTCCGAAAGAATTCAGTGAAACGGACGTTCTGGAAAAGCCGTTACAAGGGCGAGTGAGATCAAGCGTGCCGCGCAGGCGGGCGAAACAATACTGGCAAGACGGAGCCGCTGTCGGCTCTTGTGTTGCTGTCGGCTCTTGTGCCGCTGTCGGCATGCTTTGTACTTGCGAGTACGGAAGGTGGAGCTGTTTTTTCTTCCCGGACAGCTGATGTGAAAGAATTCTGCTGTTAATATATGTGTTTTTGTTGATCTGCTGTACATTATTTTCTTGTTTAGCGTTAAATAGATTCTCGTGACGAGGATATTAATTATGAAAAGGTTACACAAAATGTGTAGTCTATTTAATTATTTATTTGCGTATTTTGATCTACCTGTTTTTATGACCATGCACTCTAATTAATTTTGCAAATAGTATTCCATTTCTTATAGTGTTACGAATTTTAATGATTTTGGAATAGCTTAACCGTTTTCTATGTTTTCTATGAATTTTAATATGTTGTCAACCTGTTTTATTTTGTGCAAGATGACAGAGTGGAATAAAATTAGGAGTGTCTCCACTCAATTATTATGGTCTAAAAATTGATTTATGGTTAATTAGACGAATGCTAAATTTTGTTGATGTTTTGAGCATATTCATTTCTGCTGTTTCTTTTTTGGGACATTTTCTGAGTCTGTTTACGTTACACGAACATCCTCCGACAATGTGGGGCACGTGTAACGCCAGAAATGTATATCCTCCTATTTCCATCTATTGTACTATAATTTTTTTCCTTGCTTTGTTACCTCAAGATATGACATTTCTGTCTCTTTATATATTGTAATTGTTTTACTGTTTGTATATATATATATATATATATATTTATGCATTTATGTTGGTTTGTTTTGTAAAAATTATTTGTATTTATACGCTGGGTCTGGCCTAGGGAAAACTATGATATCGAACGAATACATCGATAGGTCGTGTGGAGAAGCTAAGTGTTTAGGATCTTTGGTAGTGTTAACTCTGTCACGTGGAGCGCGGGCAGAGAGAGAGAGTCTGGCTGGAGTAGCGAGTGGAGTAAGTGTGTTGTGTGAAGCTCCCGCGAGTTGCCGCGCTTTCGGGGTTTGGCAGCATGTAATTGCGCTCGAATTGCGATGATAGTTTCTGACATGGTGTCGCGGACGGGAAGCATTAGTTGGCGCACATCAAGAGCCCGTTTCGTCTGGTGACCGTGTCGAGAAGAAGGCGCACCAACATCCAGCTTCTGCAACAGCGACGGCCGACAATGAGTGACTGTCGCCACCTCCTCGATCGACGGCTTCAAACCTTCAATCAACCAACAAGGAAGACTGGAAGCACGTAAAGTTTTAGAACTGTATGGCAGACCTCAGCTTTTCAAACTTTTAAAATTGTTGCATCACAAAATTGCAGCTACTTAGCATGAACCTTTGTTGCTCATTGTCCCAATTGCATTACCAAGCAGGGTCCCTTCCTTTTCCGGAATGAACCCGAGTGTCGTTCAAATTCAGACGCCAGCATTAAAATACAATCATTCCACTTCACTACTTTAATTTCAAAGTTCAATTAAAGTATTCATAGCTGGCTACAATACTTAGATTACACAAGCACAAATTAAGAGTGCTAGTTTTGTTACCATATTTTAGCTTACCTGTGACTGCAGCTCAGCTTGGTACGTACTAAATTTTACTATTGTTAATTGTTCAGAATCATTTAATTCAATTTCAAAGTTAAATCTCTTATTTCTAAATTGCGTAGATTCAAGTAGCTTTTGAAATGATTGTTGAGGTAGTCCAAGACTAACCGTATTTTACTGAATTTCGATGTGCTTCAGAAAGAAAGCTCACTATTAACTTCAGTCACTAAATTAACTTTCGATTTTCCGGTTTTATTAATTCTTTTGCTAAATTAAGTCAGAGTGTAGCGAAATTTATTACTTCTGACAAACTTTCAGTTTTCACACTACACTTGTCAACCTTCAGTTGCCACGCTTCTAGTGCTAATTATATGTGTAATAATCTTTCTTTTTCAGTTACTACAGTAATTGTCCTTAGGACTGGCGACCGTAATTTCCCCCAAATCTCAAATATCTAATTACCGCTAGTTAATTGTTAACGTAACGGCCGCACATTTACTTTCTTTATTAACTTTACCCCTATTCAAAATTAATTTCCACCTGTTTCATTAGCATTTTTCCTTTTATTTAGATGTAACCCTTTCCTCCCTCTTTACCGACAGTTTAACTTTGGTGACGATTGCTTTTCCCAAATTTCCATTAGGTACACGCGGTTTAATTTTTCACTGTCATTAAGGTCGATAAGTGAGGGGGAGGTTACACTGTATTGGCACATTCTTTTCTGGATTTGTACCAACTCTTCGCGTGTATGTTCGACGCTAATCACTGGTTATCCACTCAATTTCCGTACAGATTTCTTTATCTGTGTAAGCTGTATGAACATTATCTACGATCCTATATGTATGTAACAAGAAACTGGGAAAGTATACACCGATATTTTTTTCTTTAAATATGGATACGAATAAATGCAATAAATTTTTCGCTGCAGTTGGTGACTTCAGTTCCATTTTCAGTCTATTCCTGCCTGACTGGCTAATATTTATAATGTCCTTTCTATGGTGGGCGCTGTATGAATACATAAATTCACCAATACCCAAGGAACGGAAGTTTTGCATGTTTTTGTCTGGCTTTCCAAGAAAACAATGAAAAGCGTCAGATATGGTCTACTGTACCTGTCGTTACTGTTTATACGTCCGTGCTATTTGTGTACTGGAGACAGTTACTGATCCACCACCAGGTCAATGACCTCTTTTTGCCGTTACTTCCATAAGGATGCGTTGAACGGTATGTTAATCAGTTATTACCCAATTATTTTAAACTTTGTCGTTTCGTCAATTTCAAGTTCGGTCTCAGCATCTTCAATAATCTCTTGAAAATTTATCCTGACTATAGCTTTCACAGTATTGTAATAGGTCTTAGCTGAGCTATGAACCCCTGCTGATAGCGTGCAAATATCTGGTATCATCTTTTCCATTTTTGCGTTTTTTTCTAGGCGTTATCGTATCTTGGGTATTCATAGTGAGGTCTTTCTCTTGCAAGGCCTGTACAACATTGCCGACAGTGGTCAATGTTCTAAGGTTTCCAGGAAAGTCACTCTGACCTCCCTCTCTGAAGTGTCCACTATTCATCGCGGAGTGCGCACTATAGTCCTCTGGAGATCACAATGTAAGTAATTATCTCTTTTCTTGTTTCTAAAATTCACGTACACATCGAATTACGGATAGTTAACCAAAGATACAGCAGCCTGATATTCATCATTTGTCGAGCCATGACTAAACATTTTCTGAGGAATGCTTTACGGATATCTTTATATATTATTTTTGTAAACAATACTCCCTCCAGTATCATTATTTTCCGTGTTTCTGCATATAAATCTGAGAGAAGATGCCGTAAGTAATAAAGAGGAGATCATAGACGAGAATTATCGGTATAGGGAAAAATTGTAACAGATGATTAACGCTGGGTGAGCGTGACATTACAAAGGGGCAGATTTTCAGATGGAAAGGAAGATTGTGCTACAGTTATTTGAATATTTATTTAGTAATTTCAGTAGAGTACGAAAAGAGTCCTGAGCAACAGGCCCCTGCTTTGTGGGATGAGAGAGACATAAAACAGGCCACATAAATAACACGTCAGTTTTAGTGATAGGAAAAATTGTTCCAGATGAATTTTGCCGGAGCTGAAGGCGACTAAATCACAACTATTGAACTGTATTGTCACTTTCGGTTGTCACAGCAATTATCTTCAGACGATATTACTGTCCTAGCGGTATACAAACAAATTACTACATTCTCAATCAAATGTGACGTCTGTTGTATAGTGAGGCTACCATAATAAACAGGGCATAACAGAAATTTGAGGCGGAAGAATGCAGAAGAATTACAAATTTACGAGCATATTTCTGAGATACGTACAATGATTATTGGTGCTTATCCCATTAATATGGAGTTCCGTGACTTCGTAACGTCTCCAAGTCATAATTAGGCCAATTACATACGACAGTACAGCGGGTCCTATAAGTACGACACATTACTCTTGAGGATAGCGGTATAAGAAATCGTTAAGAAGTGCAAAGACATCCGAAAAATATTTATCTAAGAACTTCACTCGAAGAACTGCGTTCTAAGAGTTGTTAAAATAAAATAATAATATCCGATATGACAGGAAAATTCAGCTAGTTAATGAGCGAGAATTTATCAGTAAATGGATAAACGAAAGGCCGAGGGTACTTTAAAATCTTCTTATGTCCTCCCTGACAAAATGTGTGCTGCGCCAAACCTTATTTAATTTTCCACGAATCAATGCTGACCCCTAACGTCGTTTAACTTTCCACGAAACAAATATTTTCTCTGTCAGGAATATCCACATATTAAAACGGAAAAGCTGAAGTTCTTTCTCCGAGGAAGGCGCTATCTGCCATCTTGAACGAGGCTGCACAAACTTTAATTAGCAACACGCGCTCCGTGCTCCTTTCTCCTGCTGCTCATTGTACACACTTTCATTTTCCGGAAGCCTTTGTTTTCAGCCAGCAGCCGGATTCGCGACATTCCTTATTTGCCTTTTTTTCGCTGACGGTCTCATATTGCCTCTCTTTTTCCTTTGGCGCGGCGCGCTGGCTGCGTGCTCGAGAAGAGAATGGCCTCCCACTGCTGTACCGCAAGAAAGTTTCGATGATGACGTAGGAAGCAACTACGCTGTGACACGGTGTGTAGTATCTGAGCCTCAAACACACTGTTGGCTCTAAGAACAGGTGAATGTTTCCTTAAAAGTACCATTCTAAGATAATCCACTATACATGTTCTAGAACGCACGAATAAGTGCTGAATTTAAATGTAGAGAACTGCAACCAATAACTTCTTTGAAACAGTAGTTCATTCCCGTAAATTGGTTTTCGAGTGCTTTCGGGCCCATATTAATGTGGAAGACGTGGAACTTACATGTTTATATCCGTAGTGTGATGCTGGATCTGCGACGAGAAGATAGATCAAAATACTGTACTGTATCTTCATGGCTAATATATGGAGGTTTGTATCGGAATTATGTCACTCAATGTGACAGTATGGCCGGCTTTGTACGGAGCAAAACTTAAGAGCGAGCTAGATACAGCGCCATAATATATTACATACTCGATGTGAATGAATGAATGTCATCGAGTACAACAAAAGTGATTTCTGGCGTTCCCCAAGGTAGTGCTTTATGTCCTTTGCTGTTCCTTATCTATATACACGATTTAGGTTGTTTGCAGAAGACGCTGTCGTTTATCGACTAATAAAGTCATCAGAAGATAAAAAATGCAAAACGATTTAGAAACGATATCTGAATTGTGTGAAAATTGGCAGTTGACCCTAAATAACGAAACGTGCGAGGTCATCCACATGAGTGCTAAAAGGAATTCATTAAACTTTGGTTACACGATAAATCAGTCTAACCTAAAAGCCGTAAATTCAGTAAATACCTAGGTATTACAATTACGAATAACTTAAATTGGAATGAACACATAGAAAATGTTGTGGGGAAGGCTAACCAAAGACTGCGTTTTGTTGGCAGGACACTAAGAAAATGTAACAGATCTACTAAGGAGACAGCCTACACTACGCTTGTCCGTCCTCTTTTAGAATACTGGTGCTCGATGTAGTGTATCCTTATCAGATAGGACTGACGGAGTACATTGACAGAGTTCAGAGAAGGACAGCACGTTTTGTATTATCGCGAAATATGGGAGAGAGTGTCACTGAAATGATACAAAGGCATTTTTCGTTGCGACGGAATCTTCTCACGAAATTCCAATCATTAACTTTCTCCTCCGAATGCGGTAATATTTTGTTGACATCGACCTACATAGGGAGAAACGATCACGACGATAAAATAAGGGAAATCAGCGCTCGTACGGAAAGATATATGTGTTCGTTCTTTCCGCGCGCTATAAGAGATTGGAATAATGGAGAATTGTGAAGGTGGTTCGATGAACCCTCTGCCAGTTACCTACATGTGATTTGCAGAGTATCCGTGTAGATGTAGATGTAGATGCTGCCTGTTCTGCGCTTATGGGCAGCACACCGTGCCTGGTACACTCGGCGCTCGGGGACCACAGTACAGCTACGATACCTGAAGATGGGCTTATAACAGTCCGAAACCGGTCGTGTGAAAATAAAGAAATTTACAAGTGAAGCGGCATTTTTAACCTCTGCTAATGCTCAGTTGCGGATGTTATCCCAACAGATTGCTTATATTATTAATTTGGAAGGAGTGAAGGAGATTGTCTGTCTGTGGATTGAAATGTCAGGGGCTGTAATACTTTTTTTATTTTGCAAATATTTATCGTAATGACTTCGATCACTATATTATTAAATCTTGTAGCGAAAAATTGCACGACCGGTAGAAACAGGTTATTCTGCTTCTGTTTTTTAATAAATATATCAGCATTTTCAAATGTTTAAATGGATAAATAAAAATAAAATAATTAAAATCACATATACAAGGATTCCAGATGAAAAAGGAAAGACAAAAAGCAAACATGTGACCTAGTGAAAAAATGTTTGCATTGACCTTTAATGCATGTGTAAGGGCTTAACACCTAGCTCTTCTGTACACAATTCTGCTTCGCAGTTGACTCGGTAGAGTCTTTTCTGATGTCCGAAGCAGCTGTCGAGTCTGAATCTGTCACGTCCGATGTATCCTCAGAACCACGCGATGAAGTTTCGCTGTCACTGTCTGTTTGACTATGAATAATTAGCTCTCGCTAGCTTCGTCCATCAGTGCGTGTCTGTGCCAGTATTCGTCCGTAATAGTTTTCACTTTATCACACGCCTTCTGCAAGTCATCTTTAGTGATGCTCTGTATTGTAGCCGTAGCCATTTGTTTAAGTTAGGAATGGTTAAAGTTGCTGACGTTGTTCGATGAAATTGTCTGTTTCATGAAATTTCAGTTAGATGGGGTTCAGATCACAGTTTTAGGGTGGAAGGCGTAACGCTGTAAGTACTTTCCCGGATTCTTTTAGTACTCTATCTACTGTATATTCTTGCTCGGGTTTGTAACGTTTCACAACTTCCAAGAGCTCATTGCGTGTTAAATCCTCACCGAACGGAATTTTATGCTCAGTCAGGCATGAGTGCACGTCTGCTTTATGCATTGTCTAATCCCACAATACTTCCACATTGCATATTTGGCATTAGGAGCTACTGCAAAAATTTTATATAATTTTCACTGTTCATTTCATTGTGATAATCTTCCGATGTTGATCCTGAATCATAGATGAGCTCTGCACCTTCAATGCACCCATTTCTTCTCCCGCCTGAACCACTTTCGCTCTTTGTCCAGAACATTCATTTTTCCGGACGCCTAGTGCGTCACTACGCTGCCAACATTTACTGACAGTATAGTGCATATGCACCCAGGTTTCATCAGTGTACACTACGATTTTCTTCGCACCTTTCTCGTTTTCTCTTTAAGTTCTAAGAAAGCGTGCACGCCATGTTACAATGTCTTCCCTCCCGTTCATAAATTATCGTCTATTTTTAGATTATTTTGAAACGAAACCCCATATCCTTAAAATTTTTCCAGAAAGTGGTTCGTTTCCTCGTAAAATTAATGTATGTATCCTTCTTCACCCAGTTGTGAAGCTTCTTCTTTTAACGTCGTAATACTCCAAAAACTTTATTTTCAGGAAACGCTTATAAAAATCGTCAAGAAACTTCGTTTTCTTTCTCAGTCTCTTCTTCCCTGGTATCACAATTTTCTAACCACTCCGTTTGGCGTTCTTAACATCGTTCACAACATCACGCTCTGTCCTTATACTTTTTTCTAATGGGGCTGCTGCTCTCTCCAGAACTCACTATGATGGTATTAGTAAACCTTTCCGTTTTTTTTCTCTTCAGAAGTGAATTATACTATTAATTAAGAATTTTCCGTCTGAGCGCATTCTTCGATGACGTATATTTGCGTAATTACTGTCCATTTCAGCAGGGGCTAAGCACACACTGCAGTAGTACCTCTAGCGGTAGTGTCTTTTGTTAGTACCGGTAATCAAAACATCCTCGGTCCTGGGTTCGAAACCCACCACAGCTTGATTTTTGATTAATAGCCAGCATTGACGGCCGAAGACTTCCGGCATAAGAAGTCACCCTCATTATGCCAACAGCTTTGTCAAAGAGGGTGGACGAGCGGACAGTGGTTCAGGTCACTCTCTTGTCTTTGGGGTGGGAAAGTGCCCTTAAAGAAGGAAGAATCAGCAATGATCAACGGCACGAGGATGCAGAAGGCAATGGAAGCTACTGCCTTAAAGAAACATGACGTTTATCCTCGGGAGATGTGGCCTGTAATTGAAAAAGTGTTATGATGATCTCTCTATTGGCGAAAAGATTGCGGAATAGTCCCTCATTCGGATCTCCGGGAGGGCACTGCCAAGGAAGAGGTGACCATGAGAAAACGAGTGAGTAACCAACGAAAATAATGTCAGAAGGCTGAACGTGGTAGGGAAGCTAGAGAATCTAAAAAGGGGTGTGCAAAGGCTCAGTCTAGATATAGTAGGGGTCAGTGAAGTGGAATGAAAAGAAGACAAGGATTTCTGGTCAGATGAAATAGGGTAATATCAACAACAGGAGAAAATGGTATAACGGAATCAGGATTCGTTATGAATAGAGAGGTAGGGCAGAGAATCCTATCACTGAACAATTCAGTGATAGGATTGTTCTTATCATAATCGACAGCAAACCAACACCGACAACGATAGTTCACGTATACATGCTGACGTTGTAAGCTGATAGTGAATAGATAAAGTGTATGAGGATATTGAAAGAATATTATAGTGCGTAAATGGAGATGAAAATTTAATAGTTATGGGGGACTGGAATGCAGTCGTAGGGGAAGGAGTAGAAGACAAGGTTACAGGAGAATATCGGCTTGGGAGAAGGAATGAGAAAAGAGAAAGATTACTTGAGTTCCATAACAAGTTTCAGCTAGTAATAGCGAATACTCTGTTCAAGAATAACAAGCGGAGGAGATATACTTGGAAAACGCCGGGTGACAAGGGAAGATTTCATTTAGATTCCATCATGGTCAGACAGAGAATTCGAAATCAGATACTGGATTGTAAGGCTTATGCAGGAGCAGATATAGACTCGAATCGCAATGCAGTAGTGACGAAGAGTAGGCTGAAGTTTAAGAGATTAGTCAGGAAGAATCAATACGCAAAGAAGTGGGATACGGAAATGCTAAGGAATGACGAGATACAGTAATAAGGAATAGCTCAACAGGCAGTACAAGTGGAGAGGAATGGACACCCCTAAAAAGGGCAATCACTGGAGTTGGAAACAAAAACTATGTACAAGGAAGGTAACTGCGAAGAAACCACGGGTAACAAAAGAAATACTTCAGCTGATCGATGAAAGAAGGAAATATTCAGGGAAAATTCAGGGATACAGAAATAGAAGTCGCAGAGGATTGAAATAAACAGGAAGTGCATCGAAGCTAAGACGAAATGGCTGCATGAAAAATGTGAAGAAATCGAATGTCGGAAGGACTGACTCAGCAAATAGGGAAGTCAAAACAATATTCGGTGAAATTAAAAGCAAGCGTCGTAACATTAAGAGTGCAACGGGAATTCCACGGTTAAATGCAGAGGAGAGAGCAGATAAGTGGAAAGAGTACAGTGAAGACCTCTATGAGGGGAAATATTTGTCTGATGTGATACAAGAAGATACAGGAGTCGAATTAGAGCAGATAGGGGATCCAGTAGTAGACTCAAAATTTAAGAGAGTGTTGAAGAACTTAAGATGAAATAAGACGGAAGCTATTGACAACATTCCATCAGAATTTCTGAAATAATTGTGGGAAGTCGGAACAAAATTACTATTCACATTGGTGTGTAAAATGTGTGAGTCTGGCGACATTCCATCTGACTTTCGGAAAAATATCATCCACACAATGCCTAAGACTGCTAGAGTAGCCCAGTGGGAGAACTATCGCACAATCAGCTGAATAGCTCATGCATGCAGGTCGCTGGCAAGATTAATATACAGAAGAATGGAAAATAATATTGACCATATCTTGCCGCGCGGGATTAGCCGAGCGGTCTCAGGTGCTAAAGTCATGGACTGTGCGACTGGTCGCGGCGCAAGTTCGAGTCCTCCCTCGGGCACTGATGTGTGTGTTTGTCCTTAGAGTAATTTAGGTTAAGTAGTGTGTAAGCTTAGGGACTGATGACCTCAGCAGTTAAGTCCCGTAAGATTTCACACACATTTGAACATTTGATTTGGCGATATCTTAAATGACGATCAGTTTCGCTTTAGGATTTTGACTTTGCTATTGACAACGGAAGCAAGAATAAAGAAAAATCAAGACATGTTCATAGGGTTTGTCGACCTGGAAAAAGCTATCGACAATGTAAAATGGATCAAGATATTCGAAGTTATGACAAAAATAAGGAGTAAGCTATAAGGAGAGACGGGTGATGTACAATGAGTACAAGAGCCAAGATGGAATAATAAAATGGTCGATCAAAAATGAAGTGCTCGGATTAAAAAGCATGTAAGACATGGATGTAGTCTTTCGCTCCTACTCTTCAATCTGTACATCGAAAACCAATTAAAAGAGAGGTTCAGGGGTGAAATTCAAATTCAAGGTGGAAGGATATCAGTGCCACGATTCGCTAATGAATTGCTGTCCTGTGTGAAAGAGGAAAAGAATTGTATGAGGTGCTGAATGGAATGAGCAGTCTACTGAGCACAGAGTACGGACTGAGAGTACATCGAAGACAGACGAAAATAATGAGAAGTAGCAGAAATGAGAACAGCGAAAAACTTAACATCAGGATTGGTGGTCACTATGTAGATGAAGTTAAAGAATTCTGCTACCTAGACAGCAAGATAACCAATGACAGATGGAGCAAGGAGGACATAAAAGGCAGACTAGCACTTTCAAAAAGGACATTCCTGCCCAAGAAAAGTCTACTAATACCAAACATTAGTCTTATTTGACGAAAGTGTTTCTGAGAATGTACGTTTGGAGCACAGTATTGTATGGTAATGAAACACGGATTATGGAAAAACCGGAACTGACGAGAATCGAAGCATTTGAGATGTGGTGCAGCAGAGGAATGTTGAAAATTCGGTGAAATGGCAACTTAAAGAATGAGGAGGCTCTGCGTAGAATCGGACAGGATAGGAATATGTGGAAAACCCTGACAACGAAAAGGGAAAAATGACAGGACATTTGTCAACATATCAGGGAATGACTTCTGTGGTACTAGAGGGAGCTGTAGAGAGCAAAAACTGTAGCAGAAGACAGAGATTGCAATACATCCAGCAAATAATTGAGGATGTAGATTGCAGGTGCTACTCTGAGATGAAGAGGTTGGCATTGGAGAGGAATTTGTGGCGGGTCGCATCGAACCAATCAGAAAACTGATGACTAAAGAAAAACAGCACACTATGACAATAATGTGACTGTACAATGCCGAGCCACGTGTTTCGTTCGTGTACTGTAGAGTGTCGTTGCATGCCTTTGGCCCCATTAGTATGGAAACAGAGTTTGGTTCCACGTTCTGCGGTCGGCAATTGTAAAATGTATAGGTAATAATTATTTTTATTTACGATAATGTTCCAAGCAGACGAAATGAATTAAAATTTGTGTTGCAGTTGGGACTCGAACCCGGGTCTTCCTGCTTTTTTTTTATTTTTTTATTTATTTTTTTTTATTGTCTCAAAATAAAAAATTAAACTTTTCGCTGGAAGGGAGACTTGAACCTAGAACCTTTTTTTTTTTTTTTTTTTTTTTTTGGGGTCATAAGTCCCCTAGAACTTAGAACTACCTTTTTTTTTTAAGAGAATAATTGTCTGGAAAAAAAAATAAATAAATAAACTCCTCACTCGAGGTTAGACTTGAACCAAGGACCTCTTTTTTTTTAATTCAGTTATTTAATTTTAATTTTTTTTTTAATTTTATTTTTTTTATTATTTTTTTTTTATTTTTTTGTATTTTTTTTAACAGTAAGGAACTGAAAACTAGTAAGTGCACTCGTTGGGCCGAGTTGGGGACGCACATAACTAAAACCATGCTAATAGTTGTAGAAAAAGGCATAAAGAAAGAGAGCAAAGTGCGGGGCGAAGGAAACCATGAAACAAAACTGAAGGGTGGAATCCTTACCACCATTAACCAGTGCTACATCTTGCACTGGATGGAAAAACAAAAACTGCGACGACCTTTTCGCACTGGGGACAAAAAGAGGAAATGGGGCAAATACTGCTACAGAGTGTGAGGGTTCACAACGAACCTCTCCATCTGCTGTATCATCCAGGTATGACTTCTCGTAATGATGAAAGTAGATCCCACGTTGTACCGTGTAGTGTTCTATCATCGTCTTGTAATCTTAACTTCTCTTACCCGTGATGTTCCAGCTACGTGGAGGGTCGTGGAACGCACTCCACAAAAAATTGGAAAAATATTGTCGATACTTTGGGTTACGGAGGATCTTGCAATGTCGTTCCTGCAAATAGTTCCAAAAGTCTAAAGTGTCCTTAGTGCCGTCTTGAAACAAATAATGCACTGCATGTCCACGAAGCCACGTCATAGCATTAGTTTTAGTGCGTGGGTAATACATGTCATCCGGGAATAGGATAGTCTTGGGGTCGATATGATTCGGCGTTACCCGAAGGAAGTATGCTGACATTTGCCTCACTAAGTGCCACACTGCCGTAGACTCGCCACAGCTAAGACGGTGTTCATCGTTGTCTTGAACGCCGCAGCTCGTGCACGTGGGTGAGTCGACCATGTGGATCGCATGTAGCCTTGATTTGGTCACCTGCTTACCGTTGAAAGTGATATACCACATCGCCGTGACGTCAGTGTCCAGTGTTACGTGGTGAATTGTCCTCCACACTACTCGCCAGTTGACGTTCGGGTGCTTCCTCTCCACGACGTTATCAGGTCGTCCACGTTGCAGGACCCTATAAACCACCTTTGCCGTCGCCAGGTGAGTCGCTGGTAAGGCAAGCCGAACGTAACTGAGTTCGAGGTAAAAGACACCGATGTAGAAGAGCGAGGAGGGGACGTGGTGTATCGGCACAGGCGGCAACAGTGAGGGCGGTGCTAGTTCTTCTATTAACAAACTGGTCAAACTGTCCGGACGGCGGTGCCATAGTTTGACTAATGTGCTCACAAATAGGGCGACCGCTCTGTCATGAACGTGATAAAGGCCAAGCCCTCCCCGATCCGGGGGAAGGGTGAGAGTCTCATATTTGATCTTGAAAAGCATTCCTGAACTCACGAAGGACCCAAAAGCCGCAAGTATACGGCGAGCTAACATCACCGGTATAGGTAATATCTGGGCGATGTGCGGAATGCGTGACGCTAAATGTGTGTTAACATACTGGGTCCTTTGGACGATGTCCAGGGCTCGTAGGCGGTTGTTGGCAATTCCATTCCGAACATTTCGTAAAAGCCGTCGATAGTTGTGAGCAGCGGTCCGTCGTATATCGTCTGTAAAATCAATGCCGAGACATTTCAAACTATCTCTGAGCTGGAAAGGGGTGACACTGTTCTCAGACAATCCGGCCCCGATGTTCATAGCCACCGATTTTGCGACGTTGATACGACTACCAGTGGCCATGCCATATTTCTCTATCCAATTCAGTGCGCTAGCGGTGTCGTCACCGTTGCGGATGACAATCACCAGGTCGTCAGCGTACGCTTTACATCGGAAAGTGTGGCCTCGTAACGTCATACCCGTTAGTCGTTGGCGCAGGCCGCAGAGGAGAGGTTCCATGGCCACAGCGTAAAGTAAAGTGGACAGAGGGCAGCCTTGGCGTATCGATCGAGAAATGGTGAGGGGCTGCGAAGGTCGGCCGTTGACGATCACCTTGGATGTCGCGCCACGGAGTAGTCGCATGACGACAGTGACGAATGGCTGTGGGTACCGCATATGTTGGAGGACCGCTTCCAAATAGTCGTGGTCCACTCGGTCGAAAGCTTGACTAAAATCGATTGCCGCCAGTGCACCCTTCAGACGACATGCCCTCGCCAGTGAGATCAAGTCACGATATTCACTGAGTGCTGTTTGAATATTATTGTCGCCTCCTAATGACGTTTGATCGGGTGAGATAACATTTCGTAAGGTCTGGCGTATCCGCGCCGCCAACAGTCGAGAAAAGATCTTAAAGTCGCAGTTCAATAGCGCCAACGGGCGGTAGTCCTGCAGACGTGAGCCACCGGACGGTTTGTGAATAGGAATTATCATCCCTTCCACAAGGGCCGCAGGGAGCGGCACGTCCGGGGATAGTAGTTCGCGACAGATGTCCGTCCATCGGGAGGCTAATAAATATTGAAAAGTCCGGTAAAATTCCAAGGGGAGGCCATCAGGACCCGGTGACTTGTTGACAGCTCCTTTTCTAATGGCGTCGATCACTTCTTCTTCTGTAATTTCGTCCATCAAGGCCTCTTCCATTACCGGGGTGACGGTGCCGTAAATCGTCTGAGAGACGTCCTCCAGTGCTGTCAGATCAGGGGTCTGAGCGGAATAGAGTTGGGAATAATGATTGTAGAACGCTGTGTTTATGTCTTGTTGCGTGGTGAGGCGACGACCGTCCTCCGTGTCGATGAAGCGTATCAGCGCTCGTTGGCGTCGTTTACGTTCACGAAGGACGTGGAACATTGACGGGCGTTCGCTCGGTATCCGATCCTGCGTCCTCGAGCGGATGACTACCCCCTCTAGGTGGCGTCGCATATGAGCGAGGATCTGAGCCTTAGCACGGTGGACCGCCGTTTGTCGTTCCGGAGACGGCGCCATAGCATCGCAGTCGCGCAGGACCCGGAAGTAAAAGTCGAGTGTATGTCTTCGCCAAGTAGCGTGGTCGCGACCGTAGGTTATCAACGTTCGCCTCAGTGCCGGTTTGGCGCAGTCCAACCACCAGCGGATCGTTGTGGGATATGCACAGAGGCGATTTTCACACGAATGCCACGTATCCTCAACGGCTTGGCGGCAATCCGGGTACGACAGGTGAGCGATGTTTAATTTCCACGGGCTGCGGCTTCTCCACACTTGTTGCCGCCGCAGGGTGACTGCACAAATGTAAGCTGTGTGGTCCGAGAATGCTGCAGGCCACAGTTCCGCATCCTGTGTTCCAGCGGCGAGAGAGCGTGAGACATAAATCCGATCGATACGACTGGAAGAGTGACTCGTGAAGTGCGTGAATCCCGGTCGATGGCCGTGAAGATGTTCCCAAGTGTCCACCATCTGCAGTTCTCGAATTAGCGTCTCGAGTTCCGGGCACGGATTATGTCGTGGGAGTTGGTCTCTGGGCGCCAGTACGCAATTGTAGTCACCTCCAAACACCAGATGGTCGTGGCGGCCTTGGAAGAGCGGGGCGACGTCTTCCGCAAAGAATAGTGAACGTTCGCGACGTTTGTCCGTCCCGGAAGGTGCGTAGATGTTGATAAGGCGGACACCCAGTACTGTGAGTGCCATTCCTCTTGCCCCAGGCAGAAACAGGATATCGTCCGCCACTATCCCTTCCCGAAGAAGTACAGCGACACCGCTGCCTGTTGGGGAAGCTGGAGAGACGCAAGCATCGTAACCGTACATGCCTGGGAAGTCGTCGACGTACACTTCCTGGAGAAGGGCTATGTCGATGGAAGCAGAGTTCAACATATCCTGAAGCAAGGATAACTTAGCGCGCGTCCGTATAGTGTTGATGTTTGCAGTTGCAACGCGATAAGTTTGAGGTCTATCCATAGCATCCGTGTTGGCCATCAATACCCTTGTAAGGCTGCCTCGTCACTGTAAATGATGGCGGGAAAGGATCAACATTGGTGGGGTAAAGTTCCCCCCGTGTCGTCCGACACGATGGGTAAGGAGTGTTCCTCACAGTCGTCCGCCCAGTCGCCATGAAATACCATCGGCTGTTGGTGGCTGTTAGTGGCTGCTGCGGCACTCGGCGCTGAATCCATCGGCTCTGCTGGCTGGGAATCGGCAGCGGCTGTCTGCTTGTGATCCTGTTGTTCTGTGGGGTCGGAGGGGCTGGAGCCATCACCACGGCGATCTGTTGAGTTTGATGTTACAGCGGCCTCTGTACCGTCGGTACCGTCGTCGGAATTTCCACAGTCCATGTCAGACGATCGGTGCAAACAATCGTCCGATGGAGCACGCCGCCGTCTCTTGTGTTTTCGCGGGGAACGCTGTTTACGGACGTGTGTTTCAGAATCTGAATGTGGGTGATTTTCTTCAGCTGCTTCGGTGTCTGGAAGAAAAGCCGCTGTCGGCACAACCCGTGGGTCAATGTCCATCCTAGCATCCACGCCTTCTTGCAAGGTCGGTCGGTGATTATCTTCAGGTGGGGGCGTCGTTGTAGAGGCCGGATCCTGTACTGCAGAAGCCATCACGGTCTCGCTATCGGGGGCGGCTATCGGACTAACGTGGGCAGCATCAGAAAGGGTTGCTGCCCGTGTAACTTCTGCGTAATTGAGAGGAAGTGTCGTCACCGTAGAAGGAGTCATAGATTCACCTGTCGGGATTTGAGTAAGCCGTCGTCGGAGACAATCCGACCGGACGTGCCCTTCTTGGCCACAACCAGAGCAAGTGCGTGGCTGACCGTCATACATAATGATCGCCCTACATCCGCCGATGACAAGATATGACGGAACATGTTTGGTCAGTTCAATTTTTATCTGTCGCACCCCGTTAAGAACGGGGTACGTTGTAAAGGTGGTCCATTTTTCGGCCATATGGCTGATCACTCTGCCGTAGGGCTGGAAAGCCGCGGTGACTACGTCCGGTGGTACTTCGAAAGGGAGTTCGAAGACGCGTATCGTACGGAGGCCAAGCCCCGCGTGATCGATAGAGACCGCCCCAATATGGCCATCAGAGTGTTTGAATTTAAGATCGTTCGCATGTGCGCGCACGATTCTGTTGCACACCTCGTCACTTACTAGCTTGACGTAGACAACACTGCTCGTGATAGAGAGATGGATACCAATTATGTCTCGCGGTTCAATTTTAACGTCGTCACGTAGAAAACGTCACTTCAAAAGCTCGCGGTCGTGCATGATCGGGTTGAAAACTGATCTTGATGGTGGTTTGTCTGTATGAATGTGCAGACTAGTGATGGACTCTAAACTAGCGACAACGCAGTAGTAAACAACGACGGGCACTCGCGACCGCGCGGACGGGACGTAAACAAGACGTCCTCGCCGCAGCGCTGCGGAAAGCAGACTGATGCTTTGTAGACAGAAATGCTAACTATTACACTAGCACAGCACGATAGTCAACATTGCTGCACGAAGTACAGAACGTGAGTGCCCTCTCCAAAGTAGTGTAATAGCATTTCTGCTTAGCAAGCAAGAAAACACGGGTTCGAATGCCGGCTGTAGCACAAACTTTGATTCATTTCATCTGCATCGAACATTATCATAGACAATAAAAAGAGACTTAAATGTCTCAGAGAAACATTTAATTATAAGATCTATAAGATCACCAATGCTACAAGGACGACCCATTACGTCCAATGCTGGGGTGGTTGACAATATCTGAGAGCCCTAGCAGTAGTGACTATATGTAAGGGAAAAATGAATTCAAGTTTGTGTTGGGGGCGGGCACTCTGCTTAGGTTGTTCATGCAGCAATGTTGATCATAGTGCTGTGGTAGTGTAACGGTTAGCATTTCTGCCTAGCACGCAAGAAGATGCGGATTCGAGTCCGCCGGCACGGTAACTCAGCATGATCGGTCAGAGGGTTAGCTGCCCTTTGTAATAATAAAACTGAGTTAATGGGTCAACGACGAACTGAAAAGGGTGTCTTGCGACGTCTGCCCCGAGCAGATACAACGAACGAAAACGAACAAAATGAGATTATAAAAAAAAGGTCCTGGCTGCAGCATAAATTTGTAATTCATTTCGTCTGCTTCGAACATTATCGTAGATAATAAAAAGAGACTTAAATGTCTGAGGGAAACATTTAATTATACTTTTTATTTGTTTACATACTGGTACATATTCCTGTGCCACAGTACGTAGCACGTTACTACCGTAGCTGAAACCGAATCTCTCAGACCATTGATCAAGAAATGATAGGTTGCGCCATTTAGAGAGCGTGGACACATCTAACTTGGTGAGGGTGCCAGACTGATGAGTAATACACAAAATCACTACTATTGTAGACGAATTACCTCAGTTTGGTTTAAGAGGGGCGGTAAATAAGTAATGCAACACATTTTTTGCTCTGGAAGTTTCGGTTGAAAAAAGGCAGAATATGTTGTGGAACACCGTGGAAATTCTTGTTTGCGCCCTATAGTTTCATGAATTTCCGATAGGTGACGGCGCTGTAAGTAGCATTCAAGATGGCGCCTACAACAGAGGTTTTTGTCGTAAAAAGAAACTAAATGACAGCCGTCATTTAGTTCCTTTTTGCGACAAAACAAGAGCGTCGTAGATATTCATAGGCATTTGTAGAATTTCAGCGGACACCTCGCAGTGAAGAAAAGCAATAGTTGGACTAGGCGTCTGTTGTCATCACAAGAAGGTCACTCAAAACCGTCAGATCTCCGGCACGCCGGTGGGCAGCACGCGGCTGTCACTCCTGCAATGTCACAACCTGCGGACACTCTCATTCGAGGTGATCGACAGACTACAATCAAACACCTCGCTGCTCAACTGTTGATTGTGCTAACATACTCGTCCACCAGTTGGGGCACATAAAGGTCTGTTCCCGCTGAGTTCCTCGTCGCATGAGAGAAGACCATGAAGATCAACGAAAGACCATCTGTGTGGAATTGCTTGAGCGTTAAGGGGCTGATCGAGACCATTTTTTTTTTTTTGCCGAACATCGTCACCGGTGATGATAATGGGCTCATCACTTCGAACTGGGAACAAAACAGCAACGCCTTCAGTGGCGCTCTATCACCTCTCCTCCGAAGGAAAAGTTCAGAGGCGCACCCCCAGCCGTTAAAATCATGACTTCCTCGCCGCACGGGGTAGCTGCGCGGTCTGTAGCCCCCTGACGGAGTTCTACATCTACATCTACATCCATACTCCGCAAGCCACCTGACGGTGTGTGGCGGAGGGTACCTTGAGTACCTCTATCGGTTCTCCCTTCTATTCCAGTCTCGTATTGTTCGTGGAAAGAAGGATTGTCGGTATGCTTCTGTGTGGGCTCTAATCTCTCTGATTTTATCCTCATGGTCTCTTCGAGAGATATACGTAGGAGGGAGCAATATACTGCTTGACTCTTCGGTGAAGGTATGTTCTCGGAACCTTGACAAAAGCCCGTACCGAACTACTGAGCGTCTCTCCTGTAGAGTCTTCCACTGGAGTTTATCCATCATCTCCGTAACGCTTTTGCGATTACTAAATGATCCTGTAACGAAGCGCACTGCTCTTCGCTGCATCTTCTCTATATCTTCTATCAATCCTATCTGGTACGGATCCCACACTGCTGAGCAGTATTCAAGCAGAGGGCGAACAAGCGTACTGTAACCTACTTCCTTTGTTTTCGGATTGCATTTCCTTAGGATTCTTCCAATGAATCTCAGTCTGGCATCTGCTTTACCGACGATCAACATTATATGATCATTCCATTTTAAATCACTCCTAATGCGTACTCCCAGATAATTTATGGTATTAACTGCTTCCAGTTGCTGACCTGCTATTTTGTAGCTAAATGATAAAGGATCTATCTTTCTGTGTATTCGCAGCACATTACACTTGTCTACATTGAGATTCAATTGCTATTCCCTGCACCATGCGTCAATTCGCTGCAGATCCTCCTGCATTTCAGTACAATTTTCCATTGTTACAACCTCTCGATACACCACAGCATCATCTGCAAAAAGCCTCAGTGAACTTCCGGTGTGTATATTGTGAATAGCAACGGTCCTATGACACTCCCCTGCGGCACACCTGAAATCACTCTTACTTCGGAAGACTTCTCTCCATTGAGAATGACATGCTGCGTCCTGTTATCTAGGAACTCCTCAATCCAATCACACAATTGGTCTGATAGTCCATATGCTCTTACTTTGTTCATTAAACGACTGTGGGGAACTGTATCGAACGCCTTGCGGAAGTCAAGAAACACGGCATCTACCTGTGAACCCGTGTCTATGGCCCTCTGAGTCTCGTGGACGAATAGCGCGAGCTGGGTTTCACATGACCGTCTTTTTCGAAACCCATGCTGATTCCTACAGAGTAGATTTCTAGTCTCCAGAAAATTCATTATACTCGAACACAATACGTGTTCCAAAATTCTACAACTGATCGACGTTAGAGATATAGGTCTATAGTTCTGCACATCTGTTCGACGTCCCTTCTTGAAAACGGGGATGACCTGTGCCCTTTTCCAATCCTTTGGAACGCTACGCTCTTCTAGAGACCTACGGTACACCGCTGCAAGAAGGGAGGCAAGTTCCTTCGCGTACTCTGTGTAAAATTGAACTGGTATCCCATCAGGTCCAGAGGCCTTTCCTCTTTTGAGCGATTTTAATTGTATCTCTATCCCTCTGTCGTCTATTTCTATATCTACCATTTTGTCATCTGTGCGACAATCTAGAGAAGGAACTACAGTGCAATCTTCCTCTGCGAAAAAACTTTGGAAAAAGACATTTAGTATTTCGGCCTTTATTCTGTCATCCTCTGTTTCAGTTCCAATTTCGTCACAGAGTGTCTGGACATTTTGTTTTGATCCACCTACCGCTTTGACATAAGACCAAAATTTCTTAGGATTTTCTGCCAAGTCAGTACATAGAACTTTACTTTCGAATTCATTGAACGCCTCTCGCATAGCCCTCCTCACACTACATTTCGCTTCGCGTAATTTTTGTTTGTCTGCAAGGCTTTGGCTATGTTTATGTTTGCTGTGAAGTTCCCTTTGCGTCCGCAGCAGTTTTCTAACTCGGTTGTTGTACCACGGTGGCTCTTTTCCATCTCTTACGATCTAGCTTGGCACATACTCATCTAACGCATAATGTACGACGGTTTTGAACTTTGTCCACTGATCCTCAACACTATCTGTACTTGAGACAAAACTTTTTTGTTGAGCCAACAGGTACTCTGAAATCTGCTTTTTGTCACTTTTTCTAAACAGAAAAATCTTCCTACCCTTTTTAATATTCCTATTTACGGCTGAAATCATCGATGCCGTAACCGCTTTATGATCGCTGATTCCCTGTTCTGCGTTAACTTTTTCAAATAGTTCGGGTCTGTTTGTCACCAGAAGGTCTAATATGTTATCGCTCTAGGAGTTCGTGCGGATCCCCCGGTGGAGGTTCGAGTCCTCCCTCGGGCATATGTGTGTGTGTGTGTGTGTGTGTGTTTGTGTGTGTGTTGTCCTTAGCGTCAGTTAGTTTAAGTAGTGTGCCTAGGGACCGATAACCTCAGCAGTGTGGTCCCATAGGAACTTACCACAAATTTACAAAATTTGCATGTGTTCCACATCCACCGTACAGACCGGATCTCGCACCTTCCAACTTCCACCTGTTTGGCCCAATGAAGGATGCACTCCGTGGGTGATGTAGAGGTCATTGGTGCAGCAAGACGTTGGCTCCGACCTGAACCAGTAGAATGGTACCATAAGGACATTCAGACACTCCCAGCAAGGTGGCGTAAGTCTGTTGCATTGGATGGAGATTATATTGAAAAACAGGTCTTTGCAGCCAAAAGAGTAGTGAATAATATGGTATGTTGGCATGCTTAAGAAAACCAAGCTTTTTACAGAAAAAAGTGTTACATTATTTAGTGAACGCCCTTCGAGTGTGGTTCAGTGCTTGACGCACGCCAATAAGCAACACTGAGTGGAATGTCTTTCTTGGCTCCCAGTTTTTAAGAAAAACTGGATGGACAGGTTAACTGAAGCGTTACAATATTCTACAGACCGTGATTAATTTCATCACACTCCCTTTCACTCAATTATTATAAATTTTTTGTGATTCTGTAAAATAATGAAGTTGTCACCTTGTTCTAGGAGCAGAGAAGCTGGGCGAGAAGTGAAGATCCTGACGCAATTTTCGAACTATTTACTCCACGCTCGCAGCTACAAAATTTTCATAAATTGGTCGCGATGAATTATGGGCGTTTCATTAATCAGCATTACTGCCCGGTCGGACGCGGGAGGCTGGGTGGCAGCAGCGGCGGCGCCGGTGATGGTAAATGATTCAGTCATGCGCGGCTTTCAGTTTCGCTTCGTTTGGCCGCCGGAAACGATTGTGGCTAATGAACCGCAGTAGAACCGCCCCTCATTATGGCTATCCGCGTGCTCATAATGCATATCTGACACCGTGCAGCCCGTACAACACCCCTTAAAAAGATCGCTCAGCAGGTCCACCGTTCGGGCTATACGATGTGATAACTCTTGTAATCCGATTTATTTGGATTTTTTCTGCTATTGATCCAGTTGCAAACATCCAGACGTATTAATCCGGTTTGTCAGTTATTTGCATTCTGCCTTTAGGTTTGGAAACATTGCTGATTCTGTGTACGTTTCATAACCATCCATGAATTAACAATTTAGTTTTTAATGGAGTTTTACTGACGTAGTATTCTCTGCAGGGGTGTATTTTGTAGCAAACAAATAGTTGTAATTTGTTTCGCAACCTTGAAAAAATGATCATGTCCACTTTTTTTTCTTTGAAGTTAAGTTTACCAGAAATAACTGACCTTTATATCAGTATGCAATGCCGGCCGCTGTGGACGTACGGTTCTAGGAGCTTCAGTCTGCAACCGCGCTGCTGCTACGGTCGCGGGTTCCAATCCTACCTCGGGCATGGATGTGTGAGATGTCGTTAGGTTAGTTAGGTTTAAGTTGTTCTAAATTCTAGGGGACTGATGACCGCAGATGTTAAGTCCCATAGTGGTTAGAGCCATTTGAACCATTTTTTTCAGTATGCAACACTTGGTATAATAGGGGGCCATGTCCCATCAACAAAATTGCTCGTTAGAAGGGTATTGAGTTACATTAGGGGGCCATGTGAATATAAACAAGTATTGAGTGGATATGTTCCAATAAAAAAAGAAGACACTAGATCGTGTAAAGAAAATTCTACTAAACATACCTGACAGGAAGAAACCATTTTATAACAGTATTTACCAGAGGCCAGCGAGGATGGAAAAGATAAAATGAAGCATACCCGTCATTGTCTCTGCCGGCCGGAGTGGCCGTGCGGTTCTAGGCGCTACAGTCTGGAACCACGCGACCGCTGCAGTCGCAGGTTCGAATCCTGCCTCGGGCATGGATTTGTGTGATGTCCGTAGGTTAGTTAGGTTTAAGTAGTTCTAAGTTCTAGGGGACTGATGACCTCAGAAGTTAAGTCCCATAGTGCTCAGAGCCATGTTTTTCGTCATTGTCTGCTTTGCTGTATTTTGGATACGTTATGAATAAACCAGTACGGTCATTACACACTGTTTTATTGCTACAAGAACATGAATAATCCCAACTTGCATAACACAGTCCTTTCGCTACACAGAGAACGTTAGTGAGCCGTGCGCGGCTCGTGTTCGTGTCGTTTATTGCTTCACATCTTGTTTTTGCGGTACTACCGTCCCGTTTCTTATTCGATTTATTGGCGTCACTATGTTGCTGGCTTGCCTGCCCGTGAGTGGCAGCAGCGGCGCTTATCGATAAGAGCACTGTCGTTTTATCTTTGGAGCGACCGCTTATTTCTGGGGCGTCATGAGTCGGGAGTTCAGTTGGGTTGGAGCGTCAGGGAGGCCCGGACAGGCAGTACTCGCCATCCGCTGGCGGCAAACATGCACTGCCCGACGGAAGCGGACTTGAGCGGGGTCCACCGTTGGTTGGTCGTTCGGTCGATGGTCTCATCGGGCGACATGTATTTGGTCTTCCGATCGCTTCTGGGCCCCTTCAATTGATCATCTTGCGGGACTTTTGGTCGGTTCCTTCCTTGTGCAGAGATGTCAGGTGGCCAACGGCAGGTGTTTCCTCTGCATGGTTGGGTCCGAGCGAGTGTCTCCGGGACGTCGTCTGTCCGAAGGGAGCCACGACTTGCCTGACCGTTGCCGACACACATGAATTGAGTGGGGACGATCTTGGTTGGTCGTTCGGTCGGTCGTCTCATCGGACGACGTGTATTTGGTTGCCGACCGCTTCTTGGTTCTCCGTGTGTGTCGACTTGTGATTTGTTCTTGTTGTTTCACAGTGATTGGTTTTAGGATTGTCACAGTTCTGGTGCAAGTGTTTACGTGGAACTGTGTGTAGCTTCTGTGATTTGCACTGAGCGGTTATCAATGCTGCCTGCGTACTGGAGTGGGCAGTTGGTCGGTTGGGACAGAGCAGCGAGTGTGTGTTTCCTCGCCGTGTTGATGCTGTTCGGCATGGCGTGTACTTCGACAGCCTTGGTGTTGCTTTATATTTTTGAGTGGTTATTGTGCCTTGGCTGTATTTAAACGCCAATTTTGAAGACGTAGTGCTGCTGGTATCTTCGTCCTCGCTGATGTTTTCCGCTGTCGTGCCGTTGGTCGGGCGGACGGGGATTGATTAGGTTGTTGGTCACCCCTTCAGCCGTCCCTGGGTCGGGTTGCCGTCCAATTACTTAATCTTACTTTTGGCTGCCTGTCTCACCCAAACTTATGTTACAATTACCTCCTCAGGCCGACCCTTGGAACACTTCTGGGCACCACTGTTCTCTTGTTCTTAGATTGTGATTTTCTTTTGTCTCAAGTACTGTCCGAGGCCTTCAGCCGCCTATTAATTTAGTTTGTCTTAATTTTAAAATAAGGCCTTCAGCCGACTTAAATTAAGGTTTCAAGATTCAATTGTTTAAAACTTATTTTGAAAAAGGAGATTTTTGCTCTATTTCAAATCGTTGTTATTCAGGTCTTAAGCCTTGAGTTGTTCTATGTTCAGTATGTGGCCTTCAGCCGACTTTTTTACGTGTAATATTTTAAACTAAGGCCTTCAGCGGTGTGTATTCCTTAAGACAATTTTTAATACTTGTGTTCGGGCCTTCAGCGGTATTGTTTTTGAATGCTTTTAAGGGCATGTGCGATTAAGTGTTTTTAGGAAAATAAAGTTTGTGTGTTTTGTGCAACTAACAGTAACTGATCTTGGCCCCTATCAACAACCGTAAACTGATCTGCTCTGTCCTTTGAACCAAATTTCAGTTAGTTGCATCATCAACATCAACATGTTCGAAAAGATATCATTTACAGTACATTCAAGCTCGATTACTGACCATAGTCGATGGTTAAACTACTTTGTCGTGGTATATATAGTTTCATCCTGGACTAGTTGCTACATGGCAATTCGACGACAGCACACTTAAACCCATTGTTTAGTAAAACAGTGTTTGCCTCGTGAAAAACTAACTTTCTAGGACATGACCCCATTTCCAACTCATCGATTTAATTAGAGGTTCTACGACCGATTGCGAACAAGGAGGGTCCACTTTAGACAGTTTTTACATGCTCAGTATTGAAGCTGCATGTTGTGATCTGTTAGTGAAGTTATGTCCTAAAATCGACAAAATTTCATTTCATGAAACTTAAAGATATTGGTTCAAGGCTTGTTAACGTCCTATTTACGTGCTACTTACATGCAAAATGCTCTTAAGGGCAAAATCGCCGGTTGTGAAGAGCGTAGACGGGTACAATGAGTTCTTTGGGTGAACTGATACCGCTACGGTGCAATCTACTAACATGAAATGTATTGTTATTTCGTAGCATTTTCCCTAGATGAAATCATACGTCCTCAAAACGAGCAAGACGTGCTTCAGCTTCACAATAAAAACTTGGCACTCGTAATAAAAATATATAAGCATTAAAGATGGATTATAAAATAAGATTCAGAATGAACTATAATACAGAACAGAGAAATTGTAGGAAAAAAAAATTAATACCAGTCTTATAAAATGTCTTTAATACAGTCCTTATTTTAATGGATTTCGTAGCAACAATGCGATTGCACTGACAAATTCATCACTAATAACAGTGTTTATTGATTTCTTGATAAGCATAAGTTTATTTTAGAAAATGCATTTTATCTATCAGCATCACGGAACTACTTTGAAGGGGACAATATCGTTGTTTGAAAAAAGAAAAAAGAAATGTTAGGAGATAAAAAATCAGTCTAATTACTTTTCTCATACATCTTGTATAAGGAGTGATAAACCAAAGAGATACTGCTGGATAAGTTGAAGAATCTGGAAGAATTTCTTGTCAATTTATCTTAACACATGTTAGCCTTTATTATTCCGTTGCGCTATGAGAAAGTTCATTCGCTGCAACATAGTAATTATTAACATTCAAATCGCGTTATTGTTCATTTATGGGTCAAATTATGTACAAAGGGGAATGTTTTCAGGGAATGAGAACCAGACCCATAATATGCTATGTACTCAAAGTTTAAATTTTAGATTTCTTCAGGTATTTGAGTATGAAAATGGGTATTCCAAATGAGATTGATATCTAGAGTCTGATCCATTCTCTGTATGGAAATGTGATATGAAAGACCAGTGGCAAAATCGCCGAGTCTAATGCGTAACCGAACATGTAGTGCAATCATTCAACTGACGGACGTAAGTAAATAGTGGGTGCTAGTGCACGTGTTCTGTGCAAATGGTGCGGCAGAAAGCCTGAGTGCAGTATAAATAACGAGTTTAAGACGGCCGTCATTGTGAGCTTGCTATCCATATCCTTGACGCAGCTGCTCTCACCGAGTGGGGCTCGGATGTTTCATGGTAGGGATAATCCCCGCCGTACGTCTAAAGATCCGCCTCTCAGCCCTGTATTCTCCTGATGCGTGCGGAGAGGTAAGCATCCAGAAACTGGCAGCACGTGGCAGGCTACCTCAACCGAAAAGACATCATTAGATGTCGAGTGAGGCGAATTCGTGCAGAAATCCCAGGCAGTAACAAAACGTTATATCTCAGAACATGACATGTGTCTACCCCTCCAATACCAGTATGTTTTCAAATATCTATAATTTTCTCAATCTACGGCGACAAAATTGTCATAAATCTCTCGCTGCAGACTCCAGCTATTTTACTTCCGAGTAACTAAAATATGTAATGAACTTCACAGCAAACATAAACATAGCGAAAGCCTTGCAGACCAACAAAAATACCGCGAAGCGAAATGTAGTGTGAGGAGGGCTATGCGAGAGGCGTTCAGTGAATTCGAAAGTAAAGTTCTATGTATTGACTTGGCAGAAAATCCTAAGAAATTTTGGTCTTATGTCAAAGCGGTAGGTGGATCAAAACAAAATGTCCAGACACTGTGACCAAAATGGTACTGAAACGGAGGATGACAGACTAAATGCCGAAATAGTAAATGTCTTTTTCCAAAATGTTTCACAGAGGAAGACTGCACTGTAGTTCCTTCTCTAGAGTCCGCATCTCGTGGTCGTGCGGTAGCATTCTCACTTCCCACGCCCGGGTTCCCGGGTTCGATTCCCGGCGGGGTCACGGATTTTCTCTGCCTCGTGATGACTGGGTGTTGTGTGATGTCCTTAGGTTAGTTAGGTTTAAGTAGTTTTAAGTTCTAGGGGACTGATGACCATAGATATTAAGTCCCATAGTGCTCAGAGCCATTTGAACCTTCTCTAGACTGTCGTACAGATGACAAAATGGTAGCTATAAAAATAGATGACTGAGGGATAGAAAAACAATTAGAATCGCTCGAAAGAGGAAAGGCCGCTGGACCTGATGGGATACCAGTTCGATTTTACACAGAGTACACGAAGGAATTTGCCCCCCCCCCCCCCCCCGCCCTTCATCCAGCGGTGTACCGTAGGTCTCTAAAAGAGCGTAGCGTTCCAAAGAATTGGAAAAGGGCACAGGTCATCCACGGTTTCAAGAAAGGACGTCGAACAGATGTGCAGAACTATAGACCTATATATCTAACGTCGATAAGTTGTAGAATTTTGGAACACGTATTATGTTCGAGTATAATGACTTTTCTGGAGACTAGAACTCTACTCTGTAGGAATCAGCATGTTTTTCGAAAAAGACGATCGTGTGAAACCCAGCTCGCGCTATTCGTCCACGAGACTCAGAGATGCCGTGTTTCTTGACTTCCGCAAGACGTTCGATACAGTTCCCCACAGTCGTTTAATCAACAAAGTAAGAGCACATGGACTATGAGACCATTTGTGTGATTGGATTGAAGAGTACCTAGATAACAGAAAACAGAATGTCATTCTCAATGGAGAGAAGTCTTCCGAAGTACGAGTGATTTTAGGTGTACCGCAGGGGAGTGTCGTAGGACCGTTGCTATACACAATATACATAAATGACCTTGTGGATAACATCAGAATTTCACTAAGCCTTTTTGCGGATGATGCTGCAGTATATCGAGAGGTTGTAACAATGGTTAATTGTACTGAAATGCAGGAGGATCTGCAGCGAATTGACGCATGGTGCAGGGAATGGCAATTGAATGTCAATGTAGACAAGTGTAATGTGCTGCGAATACATAAAAAGAAAGATCCTTTAACATTTAGCTACAATATAGCAGGTCAACAACTGGAAGCAGTTAATTCCATAAATTATCTGGGAGTAGGCATTAGGAGTGATTTAGAATGGAATGATCATATAAAGTTGATCGTCGGTAAAGCAGATGCCAGACTGAGATTCATTGGAAGAATCCTAAGGAAACGCAATCCGAAAACAAAGGAAGTAGGTTACAGTACACTTGTTCGCCCACTGCTTGAATATTGCTCACCAGTTCAAATGGTTCAAATGGCTCTGAGCACTATGGGACTTAACATCTGAGGTCATCAGTCCCCTAAAACTTAGAACTACTAAAACCTAACTAACCTAAGGACATCACACACATCCATGCCCTAGGCAGGATTCGAACCGGCGACCGTAGGGGTCGCGCGGTTCCAGACTGAAGCACCTAGAACCCCTAGGCCACACCGGGCGGCTGCTCACCAGTGTGGGATCCGTACCAGATAGGGTTGATAGAAGTGATGGAGAAGAATCAACGGAGAGTAGCGCGCTTCGTTACAGGAACATTTAGTAATCGCGAAAGCGTTGCGGAAATGATAGATAAACTCCAGTGGAAGACTCTGCAGGAGAGACGCTCAGTAGCTCGGTACGGGCTTTTGTTGAAGTTTCGTGAACATGCCTTCACTGAGGAGTCAAGCACTATATTGCTTCCTCCTACGTATATCTCGCGAAAAGACCATGAGGTTAAAATCAGAGAGATTAGAGCCCACACAGAGGCATACCGACAATCTTTCTTTCCACCAACAATATTGCTCCCTGCTACGTATATCTCGCGAAGAGACTATGAGGATACAATCAGAGAGATTAGAGCCCACACAGAGGCAACCGACAATCTTTCTTTCCACCAACAATACGAGACTGGAATAGAAGGGAGAACCGTTAGAGGTACTTAAAGTACCCTCCGCTTGCGGAGTATAGATGTAGATGTAGATGTAGAAATGCTGTAACAATTATGACGGGAAGTAGATTCAGTAAATTACGGATGTGTGTGAGAGTCGAATGATTATAGGAGTCAAACTGTTATTTCGCTGGTTTTGTATCATTGTTCCCGCATTTGCAATTGACACCTGTGTATTCTACTAAAGTGCTATGTTCTAAAAAAAGACAAACCGTCTTGTGGGGAGGTATGGCAGAGAGAAGACGACATACATAAACAGTACACTGGAGAGCAAAACTTAAGGACGGAAGTAACTTTCGCATGGTGTGCCACTGCCAATTAGCGTAGTTGGATGAAACTTGGACCATCTGCAGTATAGTACAGTACAGTACAGAAGGTAACTGAAAGAGATACTTTACGAGATGAACAGAAACGACACTTTTGTTCGAATTGCACTCAACTCACCGCAATTTATGATGGTCCCCTGGACATTACAAAAGACGAGACCTGGTCTTAATAGCGTGTGTGATCACCATGGTCAGAATCGCATGCTCTGCAGCGTGCTCCCATGCTTGCCACAAGGCTGGAAAAGAGTTTCTGTGATGCGACACTAGATTCCTACATCAATACAGTTGACAACTTTTGGATAGTCGTTGGTGCATGTGGACACGCTCCAATACGTCTCCCCAACCCATATCTTACACGTGCTCTATGGGACATACAAGTATATTCCCAGAGTACAGTGTAGTTTCAAGAGCTCCACCAGCTGTGGTGCAAGATGCGGTCGCACCAGGATTGCGTGTGCATCTTGATGTTTTCTTACTACATTTATTCTATGTGATATACATTTTGCTTTTGGTGGTATCTTTTGTGTCTTAGATCTCGGCTGTAGTGTTCACTGAGTGAAGATTTCTAGAATTTTGAATCAAAACTCAGTTATGGGTTATCAGCTGTTGCAATGCATATTGAGCCGTGTACGGCTCGCGTTCATGCCCTTGGTTCTTTGGTATTTTTACATCGAGTGGCGTCTTGTTTCTTCCATACTTAGTGGCGTAACCAAGTTTCTGGCTCGCCTCCGTGAGTGGCAGCAGCAGCGCTTACCCATACTAGTACTGTCGTACTATCTTTGGCGGGACCGCTAGTATTTCCGGGTGGTGCTGTGTGTGCTAGTGAGTCGGTTGGGACGGAGGAGCAAGCAAGTTTCCGCGGCGCGGAGCGAGGCCGGGGCCGCTGGCGGTGTGAACGCGCTGTCGGATTGTGAGCCGCTAGCTGTGAGAGCGACAAGTTCGTTGCCCACCGAACCTGGGCGCTGAAGTTGAGTGATCAGTTAACCTGTTATGAAACCTCAACTATTGTGACATCTCTTCAGTCATTTGCGGGTGTTGCCCCCTTCGCCCTTCCGGCTAGCAGCATCGTTTGATGTGCTGGAGTCGGCGAAATCTTGCAGCCGTCTTCCTATGTTGTGACTAATTATTAAATTGACTGTTACTTATCAGTGAAGTGCACCTGCGATATTTTCTGCCCTGTAGCCGTTAACGCTCCAGTTACCTGCCCTGGTCGTTAGCGTAGTTTGTAGGCAGTGTGCCTTTTCCTTGTCCTGTTGTTGCTGTCCGGCAAGGCGTGTAGTTCGACAGCATTTTTAGTTGTTTGGTTCATATTTGCTTAGAGTGGTTATTGTTCCGTGACTGTTTTTAGACGCCAATTTCTGGAGGCATAGAGCTGTTCGTATTCTCGTCCTTAGCCGATATTCTCCATCGTCGTGCCGTTGGTCAGACAATTGGTTAAATTGTTGGTCGGTCCTTGGGCCGTCCCTAGTTTGAGTTGCCATCTGATTACCTAACTTCAACTCTTGCCTGCCTGTCTCACCTCACCTTAGGTTTGAGCTACCTTCCCAGGCTTGGAACACTTCTGAGCACCACTTGTTCTGTTTGTTTTAAATTGTGATTTTCATTTTAGTTGATTGTGTGAGGCCTTTGGCCGTGTATTAATTCAGTTTTTTTAAAAATTTCACATAATGGCCTTCAGCCGTGTTAAATTAAGGTTTCGAGCATTGATTTTTAGAAAATAATATTCTTAGAAATTGTTCTATCTGCAATTGTTTGTAACCCAGGCCCTAAGCCGTTGGTTGTTACATGTATCTGTGGCCTTCAGCCGAGGATTTGCGTGAAAACCTTAATAAGGCCTTCAGCTGTGTGTATTCTCTAAAGGAACATTTTTTATTAGAAGCAAGGGGTTTATTCTAAATTATTTATCTGACATGTTGTTCAGGCCTGCAGCCGTTCTTTCAAATTTGTTTGTGGTCTTCCGCCGGGCAATAAGTTAATCAGATTGTTGCCGTTCTGTTGTAAGTTTAAACAGAAATTTTCTTTCTAAAAATATTTTTTTATTAATGTGCCTTAATTATAGTTGTCCTTCAGGCGTGTAGTGTAGGCATTCAGCCATTAATTGTTTTCATTGCATGTTTTTTTTAAAGATTTTTTTAGCTTCTATTTTAAATGCTTTTGATTTTAAGCCAGGCCTTCAGCCGTTCTTGTGTTTGCTGTGTGGTTTTGGGCTTTCAGCCCAGAAAGCCTTCAGCCGTATTGTTTAGTTGTGATCTTTTAAGCCAATGTGTAAATAAGTGGTTCGTAGAAAAATAAAGTTGTGTGTTTGATTGTGCAACTCACCGTAACTGTTTATGTCCCCATTCACAACCTTAACCTTATCCTGTGCGCTCTCTGTCTACCTACCAACCAAGTTTCACATAGATTAAGTGTGATTTGTTTCCACTTTTATTTCAACTATAGCTATTGCCGTATCCCTCATGGAAGATTTTTGATAGTGTTATTTTGGATACTATCATTGAATGTAAACCAATAAGTTTTTCTTATACTTATTGTGCTCATTGTAAATAATCTACCTTGGAGTGTTTTGCTTAATATTTTAGTGATCATGTCCAGTACAGACGTGTCAATAAATGGTGTCAGTGTAAATTATTACTACGCCTTCACCCTCCCCCTTCCCCACGTCACCTGTGCTCCAAAGCCTGTATTACTGTTTAAATGTCCCACCGTACCAGTTACGGCAGAAAGAAAAATCAGTGGTTAGTGATTTTGTACACTGACTTGCCATCCATGAGCGCAAAAATTGCACCCTTGACACCAAAAATTGATCTGATTGGGAAGTGAGTGAAACTGAGCTTTGACAGATTCTTGTGCGTCATTCTATGCTTCAGGTGTATGCCAGAGTTCATCACAGTGGCTAGCCAGTAGAGTGTGCCAATCTCTTGTCAACCCATGACAAGGTGCTTAGGATCGGTAACAGATCTGGAGAACATGTCGCGTAGGACAACAATCGAACAGCCGCTGTACCGAGATGGGGCAGGACACAGCAGGCAGCACGCTTGAATTGATAAAAGTATGAAAAGACCGAAATGACCTCTTTAGGCCAGTGTGTAGATGTCATAAAACAAGGAGGAGGAATATAGACGGACACAAATAAATCTCAAATTATTTAAAGAATCGAAATTACATATATACAACAGCTTCAAATGGCTGATCACAAAAGAGTTATTGTGTTACATAGTTGACGTTAAGGAGATAAGATGTAAAAAGCTTAGAAAAAGGCTTGAACTTGTGCTTAAGTTTACTGGAAGTCGCTAACTGCTCTCATTATGAAACACTAGATGAATACAGCGCCGGTAATTGCGCTTCATTTTAAGCAAATGAATGAGTTCCGCGCATCTCACTGTTTATAACGTCATATGTTCTGAACTACACTACTGGCCATTAAAATTGCTACACCACGAAGATGATGTGCTACAGACGCGAAATTTAACCGACAGGAAGAAGATGCTGTGATATGCAAATGATTAGGTTTCCAGAACATTCATACAAGGTTGGCGCCGATGGCGACACCTACAACGTGCTGACATGGGGAAAGATTCCAACCAATTTCTCATACACAAACAGCAGTTGACCGGCGTTGCCTGATGAAACGTTGTTTTGATGCCTCGTGTAAGGAGGAGAAATTCGTACTATCACGTTTCCGATTTTGATAAAGGTCGGATTGTAGCCTATTGCGATTGCGGTTTATCGTATCGCAACATTACTGCTCGCGTTGGTCGAGGACCAATGACTGTTAGCAGAATATGGAATCGGTGGGTTCAGGAGGGTAATACGGAACGCCGTGCTGGATCCCAACGGCCTCGTATCACTAGCAGTCGAGATGACAGGCATCTTATCCGCACGGCTGTAACGGATCGTGCAGCCGCGTCACGATCCCTGAGGCAACAGATGGGGACGATTGCAAGACAACAACCATCTGCACGAACATTTCGACGATGTTTGCAGCAGCATGGACTATCAGCTCGGAGACCACGGCTGTGGTTACCCTTGACGCTGAATCACAGACAGGAGCGCCTGCGATGGGGTACTCAACGACGAACCTGGGTGCACGAATGGCAAAACGTCATTTTTTCGGATGAATCCAGGTTCTGTTTACAGCATCATGATGGTTGCATCCATGTTTGGCGACATCGCGGTGAACGCACATTGGAAGCGTGTATTCGTCATCGCCATACTGGCGTATCACCCGGCGTGATGGTATGGGGTGTCATTGGTTACACGTCTCGGTCACCTCTTGTTCGCATTGACGTCACTTTGAACAGTGGACGTTACATTTCAGACGTGTTGCGACCCGTGGCTCTACCCTCCAGTCGATCCCTGCGAAATCCTACATTTCAGCGGGATAATGCACGACCGCATGTTGCAGGTCCTGTACGGGCCTTTCTGCATACAGAAAATGTTCCACTGCTGCCCTGGCCGGCACATTCTCCAGATCTCTCACCAATTGAAAACGTCTGGTCAATGGTGGCCGAGCAACTGGCTCGTCACAATACGGCAGTCGCTATTCTTGATGAACTGTGGTATGGTGTTGAAGCTGCATGGGCAGCTGTACCTGTACACGCCATCCAAGCTCTGTTTGACTCAATGACCACGCGTATCAAGGCTGTTATTACGGCCAGAGGTGGTTGTTCTGGGTACTGATTTCTCAGGATCTATGCACCCAAATTGCGTGAAAATGTAATCACATGTCAGTTCTAGTATAATATATTTGTCCAATGAATACTCGATTATCATCTGCATTTCTTGTTGCTGTAGCAATTTTAATGGCCAGTAGTGTATGTACCGTGCTTTGATATAATTAAGCATTTACATTGTATGATGTGTGTCGATATTACGTCAAAGTGTGTGACGAATACAGTTAGTTGTAAAAAAGTGATAAATTAAACGCCATATCTTATGTTAAAGGTTTAATTCGCTCCATTTTAAGCAGAAGTTAATTTTTCACTAAATATTTATGACGTCATATCCCTGAGCCTTTGTTGTGCACTGATATAATTTTGCAAGTACTGTCAGTGCTATATGCAGATACGGTTTGCGAACTGTGCTGCCCTTAATGTCGGTAGTAAGGAAGTAATAAGTTAAAACTTCATACCAATGCTGAATCACTGCAGTTAAGCAATAAACTTCTTTCCTTTCATAGTTTTGTGGGGCGCGTCAGCGAGAAAAAATTTCGTTAAGGTTTGAAATTACGAGCAAAGTTTGTTGGAAGTCACTCAGTGCTCTCTTTCTCAAATATTGGACGAGTAAAATCCTGTAATTCGCTTGCCGTCACTTACTCGCCTCGAAGAGAAACACACAGTTTATAGCTCTAAAACCTTTCTTATTATCTTAAACTTTTAACTTAAGATTCTAAGTCTTCATGGTCCGTGACAACATTTTCAATTTTTAAATTCTGGCAACAATGACATGAAATACTGTAAATCAAATTTTTGTTGCCCCGTCGTTTGGTGGGCAACTCGGTTTCCTGATTCCGTGGTTGTTGCTAAGTAGTATAGGTTGCTGAAGAGCAGTGTATACACACTAATGAGGAAAAACATTCTGACCAGCTGCGTAACAGCATGCTGTTCCACATTTGGAAATCCATATAGCGGCGCTTTTGCGCAGCATGGTTTCGACAAGTCCTTGGTGGGTTCCCCTAGGTATGTAGCACGAGTTGTATATGTATAGGTCACCCGATTCCTATCAATTACGAGCCTGTTGTCTGTGGGTGCGGAGACGACGCTCAACAGCATCGTAGATGTGTTCGGTCAGGATTTAGATCAGGAGAATTTGATGGCCACGACATAACGTGAATTCACTATCACGCTCCTCAGACCAATGTAGCACAATTCTCCTCCGGAGAAGACGTCAAGCATGGAGGGATACAATTGGCTTGCAATAATGTTCACCTAGTCCACAGCTGTTCTGGTGCCTTTGATTACTACCATAGGTCCCATGGAAGCCCAAGTGAATATCCCCCACAGCATAATACTGCCGATACCGGCCTGCATCTTTGGTTCTGTTCTTGTCTGAAGCAACTGTTCGCCTGGATGATGGCGTATCCAGACACGACCATCGGCCTGATGCAACAAGAAACTCGATTTATCCGCCAGGGCGACCCCATTAGTTCGCGATCCAATGGTTCAAATGGCTCTGAGCACTATGGGACTCAACTTCTGAGGTCATTAGTCCCCTAGAACGTAGAACTAATTAAACCTAACTAACCTAAGGACATCACACACATCCATCCCCGAGGCAGGATTCGAACCTGCGACCGTAGCGGTCTCGCGGTTCCAGACTGCAGCGCCTAGAACCGCGCGGCCACTTCGGCCGGCCGTGGTCCAATCTCGATGTTCTCGTGACTACTGCAGTTGTCATTATCGATGTCATTGGGCCTGCAAGGTAACATGGAATGATCGTCTGCTGCGCAGCCCAATGTTCAATAATGTGCACAGAACTGATACTCGAGACACTAATGTCTTTGTAATCTGTCATAAGCATGCCACAGATCTGGTTTATAGAGTGGGAAAGTCTCTGACCTCCACATTCTGTGATGAAGTGTGTGCGTGTCCAACAACTTGTTACCCAATCGTGCTACCAGTTTGCTTATACACTCACATTAGGAATACGCTAACAATCGACCACGTTCGACGTCTTCTTGATGCTAGTTTTCAGGCGCATGGCCATAACAATCAGCCCTTTGACAAAGTCGCTTTTTGCCAGTAGATTTTCCCATTCGTTTCCTGTCCTTATCGCGTCACTGCCACCAGGCAGCGTTCAGTCTCGCGGTGGTCAACGGTTCGTGAAAAATGGCTCTGAGCACTATGGGACTTAACTTCTGACGTCATCAGTCCTTCAGAACACATAGAACTACTTAAAGCTAACTAACCTAAGGACAGCACACACATCGATCTCGGGGCAGGATTCGAACCTGAGACGGTAGCGTACGCGCGGTTCCAGACTGTAGCGCCTAGAACCGCTTGGCCACACCGGCCGGTCTTGGTTCTTGAGTGTGACTCAAGTGTACACTGTGTAGAAGAGAGGCTGTCGCTCTTTGCGATGACGAACCACTCGCATTCAGAAGTAGCAAGGATCAAATCTTCATATAGCTACATAGGTTTACGTAGTCAGTGTTTCCCCTGAATTGTTTAACATTAATGCTACGGTGGTTTCTTTGTAAAAGAATCAACGGCTTTCGTTTCCCGTCCTTGACTTGGTCCGTGTTTGTACTCGGTCTCTAATGTCCTCGTCATGGATGGCACGTTAAATCCTTCACCGCTGCCTCCGTTTGTGTATGTTAGCTGGATGACAGTGGGCGACCGCAACGAACAGTTCAGGTGGAGGAGCTCTTGCGACGAGAGGATATTCGGCGAATCGACTGCGCTACCCCGTGTGGGACGCGACGGATGACGTATTGCATGTGCATACACCAAGGATCATCGAGCAGATGTCACCGCGCTGGTCGTGAAATGGAAAGCCCTACTGCCAGAACCTCGTGAGTGTTAGCTGGATGTTTAGCGCTATGAAGTCACCACAGCATCTCATGTGCCCCTGCAGTCTGTTAACTATCACAATGTGCCTAAAACTGACCTCTTAAGACATGTCTGAATGCACGAAATGACTATAATAAATTGATATTCAGTAAGTCTTTCTCGCATCTAAATACGACTATCGCAAAATCAGCTTAATGTCTCATGTGTTGAAGCTGTTACAAGAATAATAAACAGAAGAATACAGAAGATAGTCATGGGGCTGTTAGATGTCGATCAGTTTGGCTTTGGGAAAGGTAATTGTACCAGAGAGGCTGTTCTGATGTTGTACTTGACAATGGAAGCAAGACTCAAGAAAATGCAGGACACGTTCATAAGACTTGTAAACCTAGAAAAAGCGCTTGAGAATGTAAAATTGTGCAGGATCTTTGAAAATCCTAGAAATGTAGCCACAAGCTATAGGGAAAGAAGAGAAACAAACACCAAGTACAAGAACCAAGTGATAGGGTAGTCAGCGAAGACCTGCTAACTGACAGAAAAAAAAGGAACAGACGGAAAAAGAACACCTCAAAATTTTATTGAGTTGAGGTCAGAGCTGCAGGAAACAAACTACACAAGTTTGTTGTCAAGTTACATACGAGTACACAAATTTCGTGCTGCACTGACACTAAAGGAATTTGTACAACAAGCATCTGGCCTCGATGTGCATATCGTCTAGTAAGATTATGCAATTTTATGGGTTATGCAGAGCATTAAACCGGCAACTAAAACGTTTGCAAACTCTCATAGAACATGGAGACAAGAATAACATACATAATAAAAGCATGAAACAGAGAATTCTGTCGCGCGGAGTGGCCGAGCGGTTTGAGACGCCATGTCACGAACAGCGTGGTCTCTCCCGTCTCTTCTTCCGGGCATGGGTGTGTGTGTGTATTGTTCTTAGCATAAGTTAGTCTAAGTTAATTTAAGTAGTGCGTAAGTCTAGGGACCGATTACCTCAGTAGTTTCGTCCCTTAGGAATTCACACTAATTTGAACACAAAATTCTAATGTAACACCTAAACTTGGCTAATTTAATAAACTAAGCAATAAACATCACAACGTTTCCGATTTCTGAATAACAGACTCACAATATTAAATTATAAGAACTATTGACACCCATGTAAAAACAATTCATAAACGTAATGGCAGTAATGGGTCTGCTCTACCGAAACATATTAACTACCCAGTGGAAATATATGAAAGAGAAGTTTCGAATCGTGCACAGGAAGATGGAAGTCACACGCCCTGTCACTGGCCCAGCAAACGAGGCTGTTAAAGGATTAGAAAACTGCGAGACAACCAGCGTGTATTTACGATGCACTATGGTGTTGTTCTTAATTACAACGTGACCTGGGAACAAATTACGATGATTTCACTCGGGGAAGTATCACCCGGAAACTGTAAGAAGGATAAAATGTCATGTTTGTAGCCCGGGAGTGTTATATTGCTCACAGTATTGTTCACATGAATGGGGAGCCTTCCGAAGCACAGGCGTTGCTGTCCGAAGGGTAGGAGGTTGTCAACCATTGTCAACTACAGCAGCAGATGACCACCATATCACGCAACAGGTGACCAGGGACACACGTCAAACATCGGATATCACTGCAAACACATTGAACACGACTGCAAGGCACAGAATCTCCCGCTCCACGGTGGCAAGACAACTGCGTGGGGTGGTCTCTTTGCCCGACGACCAGTATGTGGTGTTCAGTTGATACACGCACATAATCGACACTGTACGCGTTGGTACCAAGAACTAGCGACTGATTGAAGTAGAAGTGGTGTTAAGTGGTCTTCTCGGTTGAGAGCAGGTTCAGTCTGAGTAGTGATTCTGGAAGTGCCCTCATATGGCGAAATATGGGAATAATGCGTCCAGTAACATTGTCAAATGGTTCAAATGGCTCTGAGCACTATGTGACTTAACTTCTAAGGTCATCAGTCCCCTAGAACTTAGAACTATTTAAACCTAGATAACCTAAGGACATCACACACATCCATGCCCGAGGCAGGATTCGAACCTGCGACCGTAGCGGTCGCGTGGCTTCAGACTGTAGCGCCTAGAGCCGCTCGGCCACCCTGGCCGGCTAGTAACGTTGTCGAACATGATAATTCTGGAGGACCAAGTGTTATGTTGCCGGGGGGGGGGGGCATTATGTTGCAGGGGTATACTGACGTCCAAATCTTTGAATACGGCACACCCACCGATCAACGTTATTGTGACACTAGTAACGTTTGTAGTTTATTTTTTGAATTCAAGGAATGTGAAATGAGCTCTACATTTTCATTCGTTGACTCACACCTCACATTTTGTATTGGACATTTTTCAAACAGTAGTCTTCTATAAACGATGTGTTACACCACAGGGGTTCTGAGTGCGAGCACTTTGATCTTTGGTTGTCAGGAGCAATGTCTATGTAGTAGCATTCTTTAAGACGTAGTTGAGTGATTCGGGTGTAGGTCCCACTACTGAGCGGTCTGGAAATAGCTTGCAGAGCATGGAGAGAAAGACACAGAGGATGTCGAAACTCGGAAATATGATTTGCTAAAGATTAATTTGAGAAGTGTGAAGATATTCAGGTAATGTTGTCACTGCAGGACTTGCATGCGTGAAATTTTTGTGTGTTTAAAAAACGGAAGTTAGTTACTTTGATGGTAAAACGTGATTAAGCAAGATTATCAATTCACATGGACTGCACTCAGAAGCTACAAGTTTACTGCTGCTTTACCAGTTGTAGTGTAACGACGTAAGTTCTTTATAAATGGTTTTCTTTCGACATATGACCATGTGTAGACTTCGTCACCTACGTCAGTTACAACCCACTTCAAAATTATTTATATTCTTTTTAAATTGTCTCAGAATGGTTCTTGAACGAAACTGTAAAACATCATTTGAGTCTTATGCGCAGAATTACGTCACTCGGGCCAATTGGTTTGCGTGAACTTTTTCAATTTAGATTTCGTTTGTTTCTCCTCAGAAATTATATTGACACACGTTATCTTGATTTAATCGATATTAGAATCACACATTGAATAAACTTTTGAGATTCAAAGTTGCGATGAACGCTGTCAAAATTCAATAATCTTGTCAAATATATTATTAATCCATTCACATAATTCTTCATAAATAAATCCTCAGAACACGTATTTCAACTTTAGTAGCATCCACTAGTTTATTATCTTCCTACATACAAACGTGAACCTGAGCCTCGACGAGGCAAAACTAACATTTTCAATAAGATTAAACTTCCTATGAAATCATTGTTGTACAAAAAAATTACATATTTTCATTTATAAATTTTTAGAAGCACGACGCAACAACTCGGTTCCAGGATCTTCTGTTGCTCCTTGGCTGTCGACCCGCGACGTATAGTGGCCAGTAATTTTCTCTCTGGTCGCGGCAGCGAAGATGCTGTCTCCGTTCGTTGAGCCGCCCTCTTCGTACAAGAAACATAAAAAAAATACAAAACTTTAGGCAATTCACAACCATTACAAAATATTACAAAAATACATAAACAAAACTAAATTGAACTTATATTCACCTGCAAACTGGGCTGACACTGGTGGATGGGTGACGCTTCAATTTCGTCCCACTACGTACCCCACCCACAAGCTCAGTTTGTCAGGTTTTAATCGAAAATAAAACTTTTCCTATATACCATATTTAACTGGTAATACATTTTCCTCACATTTTACGTAATCTAGAGTCCTTGTTCTTAGAAAGATTTAATCTTTTTACTGCGATATTGTTGTGACTATTTGTCATTTACTCTTAGTTGTGCTATTATGGTAATTCATAACCGAATATATGGAGATTCCCGAATGAGATTTTCACTCTGCAGCGGAGTGTGCGCTGATATGAAACTTCCTGGCAGATTAAAACTGTGTGCCCGACCGAGACTCGAACTCGGGACCTTTGCCTTTCGCGGGCAAGTGCTCTACCAACTGAGCTACCGAAGCACGACTCACGTCCGGTACTCACAGCTTTACTTCTGCCAGTACCTCGTCTCCTACCTTCCAAACTTTACAGAAGCTCTCCTGCGAACCTTGCAGAACTAGCACTCCTGAAAGAAAGGATATTGCGGAGACATGGCTTAGCCACAGCCTGAGGGATGTTTCCAGAATGAGATTTTCACTCTGCAGCGGAGTGTGCGCTGATATGAAACTTCCTGGCAGATTAAAACTGTGTGCCCGACCGAGACTCGAACTCGGGACCTTTGCCTTTCGCGGGCAAGTGCTCTACCAACTGAGCTACCGAAGCACGACTCACGTCCGGTACTCACAGCTTTACTTCTGCCAGTACCTCGTCTCCTACCTTCCAAACTTTACAGAAGCTCTCCTGCGAACCTTGCAGAACTAGCACTCCTGAAAGAAAGGATATTGCGGAGACATGGCTTAGCCACAGCCTGGGGGATGTTTCCAGAATGAGATTTTCACTCTGCAGCGGAGTGTGCGCTGATATGAAACTTCCTGGCAGATTAAAACTGTGTGCCCGACCGAGACTCGAACTCGGGACCTTTGCCTTTCGCGGGCAAGTGCTCTACCAACTGAGCTACCGAAGCACGACTCACGTCCGGTACTCACAGCTTTACTTCTGCCAGTACCTCGTCTCCTACCTTCCAAACTTTACAGAAGCTCTCCTGCGAACCTTGCAGAACTAGCACTCCTGAAAGAAAGGATATTGCGGAGACATGGCTTAGCCACAGCCTGGGGGATGTTTCCAGAATGAGATTTTCACTCTGCAGCGGAGTGTGCGCTGATATGAAACTTCCTGGCAGATTAAAACTGTGTGCCCGACCGAGACTCGAACTCGGGACCTTTGCCTTTCGCGGGCAAGTGCTCTACCAACTGAGCTACCGAAGCACGACTCACGTCCGGTACTCACAGCTTTACTTCTGCCAGTACCTCGTCTCCTACCTTCCAAACTTTACAGAAGCTCTCCTGCGAACCTTGCAGAACTAGCACTCCTGAAAGAAAGGATATTGCGGAGACATGGCTTAGCCACAGCCTGGGGGATGTTTCCAGAATGAGATTTTCACTCTGCAGCGGAGTGTGCGCTGATATGAAACTTCCTGGCAGATTAAAACTGTGTGCCCGACCGAGACTCGAACTCGGGACCTTTGCCTTTCGCGGGCAAGTGCTCTACCAACTGAGCTACCGAAGCACGACTCACGTCCGGTACTCACAGCTTTACTTCTGCCAGTACCTCGTCTCCTACCTTCCAAACTTTACAGAAGCTCTCCTGCGAACCTTGCAGAACTAGCACTCCTGAAAGAAAGGATATTGCGGAGACATGGCTTAGCCACAGCCTGGGGGATGTTTCCAGAATGAGATTTTCACTCTGCAGCGGAGTGTGCGCTGATATGAAACTTCCTGGCAGATTAAAACTGTGTGCCCGACCGAGACTCGAACTCGGGACCTTTGCCTTTCGCGGGCAAGTGCTCTACCAACTGAGCTACCGAAGCACGACTCACGTCCGGTACTCACAGCTTTACTTCTGCCAGTACCTCGTCTCCTACCTTCCAAACTTTACAGAAGCTCTCCTGCGAACCTTGCAGAACTAGCACTCCTGAAAGAAAGGATATTGCGGAGACATGGCTTAGCCACAGCCTGGGGGATGTTTCCAGAATGAGATTTTCACTCTGCAGCGGAGTGTGCGCTGATATGAAACTTCCTGGCAGATTAAAACTGTGTGCCCGACCGAGACTCGAACTCGGGACCTTTGCCTTTCGCGGGCAAGTGCTCTACCAACTGAGCTACCGAAGCACGACTCACGTCCGGTACTCACAGCTTTACTTCTGCCAGTACCTCGTCTCCTACCTTCCAAACTTTACAGAAGCTCTCCTGCGAACCTTGCAGAACTAGCACTCCTGAAAGAAAGGATATTGCGGAGACATGGCTTAGCCACAGCCTGGGGGATGTTTCCAGAATGAGATTTTCACTCTGCAGCGGAGTGTGCGCTGATATGAAACTTCCTGGCAGATTAAAACTGTGTGCCCGACCGAGACTCGAACTCGGGACCTTTGCCTTTCGCGGGCAAGTGCTCTACCAACTGAGCTACCGAAGCACGACTCACGTCCGGTACTCACAGCTTTACTTCTGCCAGTACCTCGTCTCCTACCTTCCAAACTTTACAGAAGCTCTCCTGCGAACCTTGCAGAACTAGCACTCCTGAAAGAAAGGATATTGCGGAGACATGGCTTAGCCACAGCCTGGGGGATGTTTCCAGAATGAGATTTTCACTCTGCAGCGGAGTGTGCGCTGATATGGAGATTACTCATTTTCGTTTAATAGTTGCTAGTAAATACTAATTTAGTACGTTCTTTAACGTTGTTACATTAGGACAGAGCGTTCAAATTGTGATAAATTAGTTTCAGTTTTGTTCATTTACTAGAGTTATTCTTTCCAAAAATGTATATTACTAATAAGTTTCTCACAATAACTAATAGTACTATTTACTTTACTTCATTCTTTTCCCTAATGCCTTATTTATGCCTGAGGTCAAGAAGAAATCAAGCAAAACTTTCTTTAGAATCTCGCCACGGCTTTCTTTACCTTCGGACACCTTGTTGGGTAATGGCAATTTATTTAGGAGAAACAAGCGAGAGAGCCCCGTTTGGTGTGTTCTATATTAACACTATTACAAATCTCTATTAAAGGCACTCTGCTATGTTCTCGTGAGCCGTATAGCTCTGGACGCCCATGGTCCCTAAAATTATTAACCATCCCCTTTGGTTCCTACTATCCGAGTAAATATAAAATATACAAAATTCCTTTTGACCTAATAACAAATTTTCCTCCATATAAATCCCCTTTTGGTTGTCTTTCTCTTTTTGAAGTACCAGTAGATTATTGTAGAACACTTGTTTAAACTTTCTGTTATTTCTTTGAAAATAACACATAACTATCACGAAGAACTTCACATGAATAAACTATGAACGCTCTTCCGTATGTAACATATACTAAATATTAACTTATTTAGGAATGAAGGGTTTCATTTGATCAACACTATATAATCCTTTAATTACACCTGATGAAGGTTCCATAAGAAGTAACGCTTTGGGATGTACAATCTTATGTACAACATATGGACCTTCAAAGATAAAGAAGAATTTTCTACATTCCTTAGTGATCTTCGAACTTTTAGGATGAGATCGTACTAATACACGATCTCCTTTTCTCGTTCGGGTGGATAATTCGTAGAATAACATTTTTCTTTCCTTTACATAATACGGTAATCCACTAATTAGGACTCGGATTAGGTGACTTTCAATAATTGGTTCTTCAATTAATTTAGCACGGTTTAAATGCCATTCGAAATAATTCCTATAACCTCTCCACCGTTTAGAATAAGGAGGTAGGTCTAACAACTCTAAAGTTAAGCGTTGTTGTTTTCCTCTTGACCAATAATTTTGTTTAAACTGCTTAACAAAATCATCCCAGTCCCTAAATTCAGTTCTATGCAGTACTGCCCATTCCGTAGCTTCTGCTTCTAAACGTCCTATTACAAACTGAATCCGTTTTTCATTACTCCATTTAGGAGATAATGAAGTTTCAAAAGCTTTTATAAAGATTATAGGGTGAAGTTTGCCTCCTGGTTTGAATACAGGAAATCGACCTGCTACATTTGAATTTGTCGTTATATCATCCCAACATTCTGCGAGAGACAACATAGTTGGATTTTGTTTAGATTGCAGAGACGGAGTTGCATCGGATTGGCTTGCCGTGATTTCTTTATTCGTATTGTTGTCGTCCGAGCTAGCAAACTCGATGCGACTGTTGTCTCTGATTACTTTATTGCTTCTACTACCTGAAATGTTTTCATTATTATCTAATTCCGATAACCGTTTAGTAATTTCCTGTATTCGCATTTCTGTACTGGATACGCGATTAGCCAATATCGATTCTTCACCGTGTTAACGATGTGAACGCTCTGTACCTTCGTCAATGTTATCATCTTTGGAAGTCTCAAGGTTACCGCATATTTCGGTAATTAAATATTTCATGTTTTCTATTTCAGTATGATCTTTTTCTACTTGATGAGTTAATGTCTCTAATTCTACATTATCTATTGAAGAAATCTCTACAGGTTTGGTAGAGACCTCTTTAATAGATTCTAATAATTCTCTACGAACAGTTTCTGTTTGCATAGAAAATTCATCTCGTAACTTATCGTTATTTTTCTGTATTTCATTTTCAACTAAGATATTGACATTATCTAGTCTCTCGGTTAAGTCAGTAATATCATTTCGCATGCGAGCTTTTTCCTCACGTGATTCCTGGATATGTTCTTCTAACCTTTTACAATTACCAGCAATCTTATTACTAAGTCCTAATAGTTTTTCCTGCATTTCAACTTTAGAAGCCTCTATTTTATCACTTAATTCTCGACTGGTTTCATTAAGATGTTCCTGTAACCTGTCTGTCGATTTTGTTAGCTCCACTTTAAGTTCCTCTTTTAATCTAGCCGTAGATTCGTCGTTAGACTGTTTTAATCTAAGAATAGATTCTTCGTTAGACTGTTTTAATTCCTCTTTTAATCTAGCAGTAGATTCTTCGTTAGACTGTTTTAATTCCTGTTTTAGTTCCTCTTTTAATCTAGCAATGGATTCTTCGTTAGATTGTTTTAATTTAGCAATCGCCCTAAAAAGGGATCTCATGCTCCTATCGGACATAGATTGCTCTTCGTCTGACATTTCACTTCCCGACATTATTGTAAGATATTGACTAGTTACACACGCAGACTTGTAATCAACAATCCTGTAAAAGAACACTACCTATGTACAACACTCCACTACCAACTTGAAACAGACTCACCGGACACTAATGTTGTAATTTGTAGTTCTCGATGATCAGTGTTCTGCTATGGGCTGCAGATGTAACAGCCGTCGATGCAGCCGCTGAAATGCTGCGATCCCGCTTCCGCAACCGGCAGGACGCTGAGTCGAACACCGGAGACGTCACTGGCTGCAACCACGCCCGGCACCACCGTAGACAGGCGAAGCCCTCAGCAACACCTCTAATACTAGCCGGAGGAACGCCCCCCAGCTGACGTACTGGGCCTGTTAGTTTAGGGAGAAAAAAGGTTGTCGGGGTTTGCAGCGTTCAGCTGCTGCCCAACAGATGCGCCTTCTCGTGGAATAACTGCGTGACCGTACTGCTTGGCTGCGCTCCGTCAGATGCCCACGCCCGCGAAGTCGCCGCTGGCTGGTGAAGGCTCCACGAAAACTCGCGTTGACTTCCTTAGGACTCTTGATGTTTTGTTTCGCACCTGTGTGCCTTAGTTGCACACAAGTCCTGTTTATAAGGTCGCCACGGTGTAGTGTAACGACGTAAGTTCTTTATAAATGGTTTTCTTTCGACATATGACCATGTGTAGACTTCGTCACCTACGTCAGTTACAACCCACTTCAAAATTATTTATATTCTTTTTAAATTGTCTTGAACGAAACTGTAAAACATCATTTGAGTCTTATGCGCAGAATTACGTCACTCGGGCCAATTGGTTTGCGTGAACTTTTTCAATTTAGATTTCGTTTGTTTCTCCTCAGAAATTATATTGACACACGTTATCTTGATTTAATCGATATTAGAATCACACATTGAATAAACTTTTGAGATTCTAAGTTGCGATGAACGCTGTCAAAATTCAATAATCTTGTCAAATATATTATTAATCCATTCACATAATTCTTCATAAATAAATCCTCAGAACACGTATTTCAACTTTAGTAGCATCCACTAGTTTATTATCTTCCTACATACAAACGTGAACCTGAGCCTCGACGGGACAAAACTAACATTTTCAATAAGATTAAACTTCCTATGATATCATTGTTGTACAAAAAAATTACATATTTTCATTTATAAATTTTAGAAGCACGACGCAACAACTCGGTTCCAGGATCTTCTGTTGCTCCTTGGCTGTCGACCCGCGACGTATAGTGGCCAGTAATTTTCTCTCTGGTCGCGGCAGCGAAGATGCTGTCTCCGTTCGTTGCGCCGCCCTCTCCGTACATGAAACATAAAAAAAATACAAAACTTTAGGCAATTCACAACCATTACAAAATATTACAAAAATACATAAACAAAACTAAATTAAACTTATATTCACCTGCAAACTGGGATGACACTGGTGGATGGGTGACGCTTCAATTTCGTCCCACTACACAGTCTACTAATTTATTTTATGGCGGAGTGGTATCTTTTTATATAAGTGATTTTTGAAAAGATAACAATTGCTAGTTTTTGAATACTAATCTGTTTTTAATCATTGTAGTAGTTTTGTTATGTTCACAACATTTGGGCAGTACCGAGTTTTCAATGCCAAACGTAAGCCATATAAAAATTAGTTGGGGCCCGTTTAACTTCACAGTCAGAACATAGCAGGATCATTTAAAGTTAGCTTTGCATATTCAAATTATTGCCAGTTTCAATTTAGGTAAAGCCATTTACGATTTCATTTCTCACGCAGACTGACTTATTCTCTCATTTGCGTTTGTATCACTCAGTTACTGGAATTTATTTAGTTTGCGTTTATAAAATTAGAGGGCATTTTCACAGAACCTTTTGGTTATTTATTCCTCCAAACTCGATTTGTAATTTTATACAGAATTTTTATTCTGTTAGGTTTGAGTGTTGACTGCATTTCACGTATTGTGACGTCATGGGCTGTAGCACTACCCACTGCACTGCGTAATACAGAGTTTCACAGTACAGCTCATTTACTATAATGTTTTGCGTTTTCTAATTCTTTTGGTAGAAGATTATTCAAATACAGTTATACAGATTGAGACAGTTTTGGCGACTCTTCTCTCCAGGTAGCGTTTCCGTAAGCACACCACTTGCATTGTTCATTACAATATAGACACACACGATGATAGGAAACCATTTCAGTTCAGTACAGTTGTAGTTCACATTATTTAACATATTATTTACTAAACAGGAAAGTTACACACTATACTCCTTCCTCAAGTGATATTTCAGGTGTGCATTCAGCACTGACTTCATTTTTATGGATGACAATGCGCGGCCGACCGAACAACGCCGTTGGAGGACATCTTGGACCGAGAGGATATTCGGGGTATGGTTGCCCTGCCAGTTTCCCAAGTTTAAAGGAACGTGTGGAAAGCGTCGGAGAGACGGTCTGCAACACTTCCGCATGCACGAAAGACCATCCAACCATTGTCAAGTTTGCTGGAGGAGGAATGGACCGCCCTAGCGCAAGAATTCCTTTCTAGCCTTGTTGCCTCCATGCAAGTACGGTTACCAGAGCAAGACACTACTGTCTATGGTGATCACAGATCCTATTAAGAACCACGTCTCGCCTTTTGTAATGTCCACGAAACTTCCTCGTATTTATTGCCATTTCTGTCCTTCTCAATATATATTTCTTTCCGTTACTTTCTGTACACTACTGTAGCATTTCTTTCTATGGTTCAAATGGCTCTGAGCACTATGGGACTTAACGTCTGAGGTCATCAGTCCCCTAGAACTTAGAACTGCTTAAACCTAACTAACCTATGGACATCACACACATCCATGCCCGAGGCAGGACTCGAACCGGCGACCGTAGCGGTCGAGCGGTTCCAGACGGAAGCGCCTAGAACCGCTCGGCTACACCGGCCGGCATTTCTTTCTATGCACGGCGCAAGTTTCATCGAAGTATATGTTACTTGGCTGTGACACATCTTGCGGAAGTTACTTTCGTCCTTACGGTTGCGCACCAGCTTATAACAGAACCACAGATTATAGCAACTGATACACATAGCCCCCACGCTCTAACATTCTTGTAGGAGAGCTATGAGTATCAGTACTGAAAACAGAATCATAGTACAACGGCGCTAAACGACACGGAAAGTGATTATGATGCTTGGCAAGTCACATCAAAGCTAGCCGGAGACACTCTTGCGACGACGTTTTTCAGAACGCAGAAGTCACTGCGCTCCGTGGTGGTAAACGAGAAAGCTCCAACCGCTTTGTTTTGAAATGTCTCACACTGGTTTAAATTTTATTCGGTGTTCCACTCACGGTACAGTGAACGAAGAAGACAACTGCTAGCGCAGCTGCCATCGGTTTCCCTCTAACCTGGGTCTTTAGAGTATAGCATGCTCAGGCCAACATCCCCTGAGATGTATTATTCTGAGTACAAACTGACCAGTGCGGCCATTCGACGTGCGGCCGTGTACATTGGCCACTGGCAGCACCAAGACTCAACACTACAAAAGGAGGAAACACACCAAGGCTGCGAAACATACAGGGACTCCCGGTGAAACGACCTTGATTCGCTGTCAGGCCACTTGGAGCGCTGCGAGTTTATCAGTCTCTTATCTCGGTTTCTTATTGTGTGATCTAAAGCCTTCAATATTTGTTCTGGTGTAGTTCAAAAAAGAAATTGGTTTCACCACATTGTGGTCCTGATTACGACTTTGAGTGTGGACTGCAATTTTTGAATTGTTCTGTGATTATGTCGCACGTATTCTGCTTGACTTTTGTTTGCATTTGTAATATTGTGTGTAATAAAGGTTTTCACATATGTTACCGAGCGGTGTAGCGCAGTGGTTAGCACACTGGACTCCCATTCGGGAAGTTGGCGCTTCGAACTTTCGTCCTGCCATCCTGATTTAGGTTTTCCGTGATACCCCAAAATCGCTTAAGGCAAATGCCAGGATGGTTCCTTCGAAAGAGCATGGCCGCTTTCCTTCTCCATCCTTGTGCTCCGTCTCTAATGCTTTCGCTGTCGACGGGACGTTAAACACCAATCTCCTCCTCGCCCACATATGTTGTTGTTACGCATAATAAAGGAGCTGGTTTCATCACTTATTATTCTGTGGGCTCGTGTACATTTGTTCCTGTTTACGAATCCTTAAGTGCGTTATTGGTATTCTACTTTGTTTTAGTTTTCGTTAGTTGCAGCATTTAATGATAGCAGTTTTTGACAAATTGGTATGCAACTTTATTACATCTTCTGACAGAATGAGTATGTGTTTCTGATTTGAATGGTGTTCCATCGTGCCACCATTTAAATCAAGTAGCTTGTAGAACTAATGGCGATAACGGGAAATGCTGATTACTAATGTTTTCAGTATCCTCACGGTAAACTCAGCTTCTAAACCTCCGAGCTACACAATGGGTTATAAACATGACACTTCCCATCAAAAACATGTGCCCGGATCAATAAACACTGTGATACCTTTCACAGCTGGAGGCAACCTGCTAACCTTACGTCTTCTAAGGGCATCTCGTAGGCGTTAACCTGATCAGTTCCTTCCCCGCTGACCACAGGCTTCGGCGTGGAATCGGTAAACAGTGCATGACGAAATAACAAGTGCTATTCAAATTTACGTTACGAAATACTGGGATGCCACTCGATTTTATTTCAGCTTTTATTGAGTCATCAGTCTTCTGACTGGTTTGATGCGGTCCACCACGAATTCCTCTCTTGTGCCAACTTCTTCATTTCAGACTGGCACCTGCAACCCAGATCCTCAACTATTTGCTGGATATATCCCAATATCTGTCTTCCTCTACAGTTCTTGCTCTCGATAGCTCAATCTAGTACCACGGAGAACGTTCCCCGATGTATTAAAATATTTTCTATAATCCTATCCCTTCTTGTTGTCACCGTTTTCCATAAATTCTTTTCCTCTCCTGTTCTACGCAAAACCTCCTCATTCCTTATGTTATCGGTCCACATAATTTTCAGTCTTTATCTCTTGCACCACATCTCAAAAGCTTCGATTCCCTTCTGTTCGGGGTTTCCCGCAGTCCATTTTTCACTACCATACAATGCTGTGCTCCTAACGTACGTTCTTAGACATTTCTTCCTCAAATTAAGGCCTATATTTGATACTAGTAGACTTCTCTTGGCCAGGAACGCTGTTTTGCCAGCGATAGTCTCCTTTTGGTGTCCTTCTTTGCCGTCCGGTTTGGCCGAGCGGTTCTGGGCGCTACAGTCTGGAACCGTGCGACCGCTACGGTCGCAGGTTCGAATCCTGCCTCGGGCATGGATGTGTGTGATGTCCTTAGGTTAGTTAGGTTTAAGTAGTTCTAAGTTCTAGGGGACTGATGACCTTAGAAGTTAAGTCCCATAGTGCTCAGAGCCAGGTGAACCCATTTGACCTTCTTGCTACGTCCGCCATTGGCTATTGTGCTGCCTAGATAGTAGAATTCCTTAACTTCATCTACATCGAGACCACCAATCCTGATACTAAGTTTTTCTCTGTTTTCATTTCACTTCTTCTCATTAACTTCGTGTTTCTTCGATTTATCCTCAGTCCATATTCTGTACTCTTTAGACTGTTCATTCCATTCAGTAGAGCATGTCATTCTTCTTCATTTTCACTCAGGGTAGCAATGTCATCAGCGAATCGTATCACTGATGTCGCTTCACATTGATTTTTAGTCCCACTCCTGAACTTTTATTTTATTTCCATCATTGCTTCTTCGATACACAAAATGAACAGTAAGGGCGATAGACTACATGCCTGTCTTACACCCTTTTTAATCCAAGCGCTTCGTTCTTGGTCGTCCACTCATATTATTCCCTCTTGGCTCTTCTGCATATTGTATATTATCCGCCTCTCCCTATACCTTACTTCTATGTTTCTCAGAATTTCGGACATCTTGCACCATATTACATTATCGAATGGGTTTTCCACGTCGACAAAGCCTATGAACGTGTCTTGATTTTTCTGTAGTCTTACTTGCATTATCAACCGCAACAACAGAATTGCCTTTCGTAGAGCCAAACTGATTATCATCCAACACGTCCTCCAATTTCTTTTCCATTCTTTTGTGTATTATTCTTGTCAGCAACTTGGACGCATGAGCCATTAAGCTGATTGTGCGATATTTCTCGCACTTGTCAGCTATTGCAGTCTTCGGAATTGTGTGGATGATATTTGTCCTGAAGTCAGATGGAATGTCGCCAAACTCACACATTCTATACACCAACGTGAATAGTCGTTTTGTTGCCACTTCCATCAACGATTTTGGAAATTCCGATGGAATGTTATCTGTATCGACTGCTTTATTCGATCACAGTCCTCCAAAGCCGTTTTAAATTAAGAGTCTAATACTGGATCTCCTATCTCTTGTGAACCGACTCCTGGTTGTTCTTCTATCGCATCAGACAAATCTTCAGCCTCATAGACCCCTTCAGCGTACTCTTTCCACCTATCCGCTCTCTCCTCTGCATTTAGCAGTGGAATTCTCGTTGCACTCCTAACGTTACCCTCCTTGTTTTTAATGTCACCGAAAGTTGTTTTGACTTTCCTGCATGCTGAGTCAGTACTTCCAACAGTCATTTCTTTTTCAGTTCTTTCACGTTTTTTCGTGCAGCCGTTTCGTCTTTGCTTCCATGCAGTTCCTTTTTACATCATTCCTCAGTCACCTGCATTTCTGTTTTTCTAAATTTCCCTGAACATTTTTGTATTTCTTTCTTTCATCGATTAACTGAAATATTTCGTCTGTTACCCATGGTTTATCGCAGTTATTTTCTTTGTATCTGTGTTTTCCTTTCCAACTTCTGTGATTGCCCTTTTTAGAGACGTTAATTCCTCCTCGACGGTACTGTCTATTAAGCAATTCCTTATTGCTGTACCTATAGCCATAGAGAACTTCAAGCATATCTCATCATTCCTTAGTACTTCCGTACCCTACTTCTTTGCATATTGATCCTTCCTGACTAATCTCTCATCATCAGTACTAAATTGTGATCTGGGTCTATATCTGCCCGTGGGTACAGGTTACAATCTCTGTCTGACCATGCTTTAATCTAAATGACATCTTCCCGTATGATCCGGCCTTTTGCAGGTACACATCCTCCTCTTGTGATTCTTGAACAGGGTATTCGCTATTACTGGCTGTAATTACAGAACTCAATTAGTCGTTCTCCTCTCTCATTTCTTCTCCCAAGCCCATATTCTCCTGTAGTCTTGTCTTTTACTCCTTTCCATACAACTGCATTCCAGTCCCCCATGACTATTAAATTTTCATCTCCCTTTATGTACTATAGTATCCTTTCAGTATTATATACTTTCTGTAACTCTTCACCTTCAGCTTGCAACGTCAGTATGTATGCGTGAACTATCATTGTCGGTGTTGGTTTTCTGTCGATTCTGATAAGAAAAACCCTATCACTGAACCGTTCAAAGTAACACACTCTCTGACCTACATTCCTATTCATAACGAGACCTGCTTCCATTATACGATTTTCTACTGCTGTTATATTGTCCTATCTCATTCGACCAGAAATCCTTGTCTTCTTTCCATTTCGCTTCACTGACCCCTACTATATCTAGACTGAACCTTTGCATTTCCCTTTTTAGATTCTCTAGCTTCCCTACCACGTTCAAGCTTCTGACATTCCAAGCTCCGACTCGTGGAACGTTATCCCTTCGTTGATTATTCAATCTTTTTCTCATGGTCAGATCCCCCTTGGCAGTCCCCTCCCGGAGATCCGAAAGGGGGACTATTCCGTAATCTTTTGCCAATGGAGAGATCATCATGACAGTTTTTCAATTACAGACCGCGTGTCCTGAGGATAGATTTTACATTTCTTTAATGCAGTAGTTTCCATTGCCTTCTGCATCCTCATGCCGTTGATAATTGCTGATTCTTCCACCTTTAAGGGCAGTTTCCTACCCCAAGGACAAGAGAATGGCCTGAACCACTGTCCGCTCCTCTGCCCTCTTTGACAAAGCCGTTGGTGGAATGAGGGTGAATTCTTATGCTGGAAGTCTTCGGCCGCCAAAGCTTATTATTAATGAAAATTTTAACGGTGGCGGGTTTCGAACCCAGGACCGAGGACGCTTTGATTACTCATCAAAATCTCTACCCCCTTTTTTCCCCAAAGATGCTACCCCTTTTTTTATCTTGGCTTTCCTGAAATTACCTAAAACCACAAAAAGGAAAGCTAATGCTACCGTCACTTTTGCCCTAAATTGTGAGGAAGAAGCCCCAAAAGAAATGCTCCACCACTTAATTTACTTATTGCCTCCTTTATCATGAATGAATCCATCTCTGTCACAGTAGCACGTCCTCGCAAAGACTGGCGATCGCCTTCGACAACAGCGGGTAAGGAAATACCGCGTTGTGGTGAGACATCAGTAGATCATCGATGCATGTCTGCTCGGAAGTGTTTATGTAGAGCTGTTGAGGGGATCGAATCTGTATTATGGAAGAAGGGTCATAGGTCAGTTGCTCCTTGCATGGATGATCCAGATTGGAGGGGGGTTGTGAAAAGCGCTGCGAAGAAAGTTGGTGAAGCATTGTTGGTAATTTTGGTTCTTGACAATTGCACAATTTCTGTCATTAAGGTATTGCCAGAAATGAAGGGCCGAATTATTGTCACCACCACCACCAAACAGTTAGTGAACTGCGTGTCCACTAATCCAAGTCACTGAGTTGGTCTTTGTGCACGGAAAATAGTCCATGTCTGGAAAGAGAAGCATTAGTGGGGTGATGCTGTCAGAAGTCGTGAGTGTGATAAACGCCAGCATCTGGAGGACTAAAAGCCAAACATTACTCGATTCGCCGCACACAAGTCGATTGCCATCGTCGTCTTGCATGTCATTGCAGCACGTCCAGTGTTCGGAGTCGATGGTCACGGACCCCTGCTCGGATCCGACGTAATAAGTGCCTACTGTTACGGGCCACTGATCGCCGTGCCACGCTGCGGATCCTCAGTGCAGCCTGGTTAGCCCACGGCCTAAACGCTCGAGATCTGCGAACATTAAAGACATTGTCCGAAACAGTCCCAGTGCTGCCTGAACACCGTTGACCCTGCGCTGGAGCAGGGCCAGGTCTTCCGCATAGGTAAAAAGCTTCCGTCAAGAGTCATCCAGGAGTGTCATTGGTGGAGGCTGCAAGGTAACGGTTCCCTGGCGACAGCGTACAGGATCGCGGAAAGAGGGCATCCTTTCCGCACCGATCGTTGTGCCATGATGGGCGGTGTAAGACGACCATTATACACGATCCTAGATGTCGCTCCCCAGATTAGACGCATTATGACCTCCACGAAGCTGTCTGGGAATCCTGTAATCCGAATCACCGGTGTCAGGAGTGATCAATCCTGTCGAATGCCTGACTGAAATTATGGGAGGCCAGGACCCCTTCGATGCTCCACGACTGCGCAAGGGTGATCATGTCACGGTATTGATATAAGGCAGTCCTGATGATGTGCTTGCCTCCTAAAGAGGCCTGATCGTGGGACACGTCACATCGGGCGACCCTCCTGAGATGTGCTGCTAAAAGCTAGGTAGAGGTCTACATACCACGAGTCAGGAGCGACAGGGGGTGGTAGTCACTGACGTAGGTTTCACCGTTTGGTTTATGATCAGGAACGAGCAATCCTTCGAAGGGGACACCAAGTAGCGGCATACGTCCGTCCAGGCAGGCGTCTGTAACTGGCGGTAGGTCCTGTAAAACTATAATGGGAGGCCGTCTGATCCTGCCAGCTCATGAGGCGCGCCAGCCAGTATAGCTGTACTGACCTCCTACTCAATCACGCCCTCAAGTAATGCCATCTGCGCGTCCCGTGATAGTATGTCATACGTAAAGCGCATCTGGGTGTGATGGTGGCCAGCGAACAGTTGATTGTAAGCTTGGAGAGCACATCCGATAGCACGCTGAGTTGTGACCCAGCGACCGGCGGCTGAAAGTTACAGCATGGATCAACGCCCGTCGCTGACGCCCACGTTCCTCGATGATGTGATACATCGACGCCCTTCGTGGTCCATTCTATCCATAGTGCGCCCACGAAGAATCGTCCCATTAAGGCGCTGCCTTGTGAGTGCACTGATCCGCGCTTTTGCATAGTTCATTGCTTGCTGACGGGCAGGCGATTGCTGCATTGCGGAACAACCACGCAAAATACGGTAGTGAAATCTAGTGAGTCTCGCCTCCCTGCCGCGACCAGTCAAAGTCTTCCTAAGAACCGACTTGGAGCACAGCAGCCACCGAGAAAGTGCGGCCTGGTAAGCCCCTCGCTGACGGGCGCATGACGACCACGTTGCCTGCATGAGCTGTCCGCATTCAGAAGAATGTCGATGTGCTACGTTCGATTTCCTGGGGCTTCACCGATGCCATACCATCTGGCGGCGCAAGGCGACTGCATACATAGGCCGCATGGTAGGAAAAAGCAACGGGCCATATTTCAGCGGCCGTGTGACCCGAACAATGGTGCGCAAGGGGCACATACAGTCTATACGGCTGGAGAAGTAGCTGGTACAGTGTGTGAATCCCGGCCTGCCGCTACGTACATACTCCTACGTGCCCACTAGTCGAATGGTGGTGGAGAGCGCCGTGCATGGAACGTACTGTGGCAGTTCGTCTTTCAGCGACTTGGTGGAATTAAAATCCCCACCGAAGATTGGGGCATCTTTGTGTCCCATAAAAAAGGGCGCGACCGCATCTGCAAAGAAAGTGGACAGTTCGCGGCATCGTCGCGATCAGGAGGGCGCATAGATATTAACTTTTCTGACCTCATGCAGAGTGAGCGCATGCCTCTCGCGTCAGGGAAGAAAGCAATGTCTTCGGCAATTAGACTAGAAAGATTGCCAGGCCTCTGTGAGACGTGAGGAGTGTATCCGAAAGGACCGACGAAACCCTCTACATAGACCTTCTGGAGGAGGTGAGTGTCTATATCCACTGCATTCAGCGTATCTTGTAACATCGTCAGTATATGGCACGTTTGGTGTTGATGTTGAGAGTCGCCAGTCGGTGTTGATGGATCTTCGCGTCCGTCGAGAAGGTGGCGTCCTCTCCATCGGGACATGCCCTTCCGCAGCACCAGTCAGAAACACAGTGTCATCCTTGATGTCATCAGCCCAGGAGCTCGTCAGTACAGACGTGTTGTCCCGTGACAGGTCGTCCGCTGTGTACACAGGTTGAGATGGCACAGGAGGAGGGACGTCACCCAGAACGTTTATGGGAGGGTTCGGCGCCACCACGTCACTACGACATGAAGCTGTAGTAGGGTAAGGTGGTGGAATATTACCATCCGACATCTGCGTGTCAGAGGACTTCGCGTCATTGGACATGTTTTCGTCGTCTTGTGGACCCCATTCTTTGAAGATAATCATCCGAGGGAGCACGGTGCCGCTTCCGGCGCTTCCGTGGGTCCTTTCGTTTATGTACATGCTGTGTCGGAATGGGAGCAGTTGTCCATCGTCTCCTTGCCAGATGGAAGGCAGAAGCAGGTACAACGCCAGGTGTCAGGTCTATCTCCTTGTCGCGGTCAGCGGTGCTAGGCAGGCGAGTGTCTCCTTCCGACAGTGAGGGCCTCTGGTTGCAGTGATGTGGAAAGTGTCGGATTAGTCTCCACGACGATAGTCATTACCTGCAACGGGTGGAAGATCTGCAGTTGGTGTGGTGACCGCGGCATAGGTAAGAGAAAGAGCTGTGGACGGCGCAGTGGTGGCGGCGTCGTTGAGAGGATCTCTACAGTTTTGGCGGACACGCCCTTCCTGGCCGCAGCCAGCGCAGGTACGGGCTGTCCGTCATACATAACAATGGCCCTGCACCCTCCTGTAACCAAGACGGCACATGCTTTACCAATTCATTGTTCAATGGATGGACGCAGTTGAGTATAGGGTAGGTCACAAAGCTTTTCCACTTTTCGGCCAGATGACTGAGTACATTACCACGACGACGTCTGGCGAGACCTCGGAAGGGAGTTCGAAAGCTCTGTTCGTACGCAGGCCGAAACCATCGTGGTCAATCACTATATCACTATCATACCGTCGGAGTGTTTAAACTTGAGTTTTAGCGGGCGGTGGCTCACAATTTCTGTACACAGTTTTTCGGTGCGCATCTTGACAAATACAACGTTCCCAGTGATGGAAAAGTGAATGACAACGATATCCTGCGGATCCATATGAAGATCATCCAGTCTAAATTTCTCAATTTCGTAAGGCCTTGGTCGTGCATATTCTGCGTGGAATGCGATCTTGATAGTTGTCCAGCGGTAAGAGCGTGCCATGGCTCGCTCGTAATAGGAACTCAATAAACAAAACCGTGTCGAGAAGTAAACAACGCGATCTGGAGCTCCACAACAGGCGGGGTGCAGCGGGTGTGGGTTTGATGCAACAGCTGTCTACTCAATGAGCTACGACGGTTGGTGACCCCTAGTGCATTTTAGTTTATAGAACCAAAAATTATTTAATTATTCTGAGAGCCGGGCTACAAACATTAATCAGGGCAAAATTTTTTAGATACTAATTGTTTCTCAGAGCACTGCAAAAGTCGAAACAAAATTCTCCGACATCTCTCACAGTTCACACGAGATCACACGTAAATGTCTCCCGAGAAACTTTTAACGATTCTATTAGCTTTTACTGTAAATCGCACTCGATATACTGAGGTGCGAGTTGCCACCCCGGAAACGGATCGCAGACTCCAAGTGAGCCACCTTAACAGTTTGGCGCCTGCTCGCTTCGGTCGCGCCTGATATTTGTCCTCTATTGCCCATCAATGGCTATCCAAATTTACTGAAATTTGTATTTAGTTCTTACTTATGGATTAAAAGTTATTGAAAATATTATTAACAAGCTATCAGTGCAAGTACTAGTAGTATAACAAGGACGGTTAGAAAAGTTTATTAATATTTACACAGTAAATAGAAATGATTGACGTTATGCTCCTTTGCACAAAACACGCAGGTGGATCACTGCTGTCTGTGTTGGTTCTAGATCGATACAGCAACATTTACTTTGTCAAACGCCATGTCCTGCTGAATGGAATGAACAGGCCAATGAGTACAATATATGGACTGAGAGCAAATCGGCCGGCCGAAGTGGCCGAGCGGTTCTAGGCGCTACAGTCTGGAACCGCGCGATCGCTACGGTCGCAGGTTCGAATCCTGCCTCTGGCATGGATGTGTGTGATGTCCTTAGGTTAGTTAGGTTTAAGTAGTTCTAAGTTCTAGGGGACTGATGACCTTAGAAGTTAAGTCCCATAGTGCTCAGAGCCATTTGAACCATTTTTTGAGAGTAAATCGAAGAAATGCGAAATTAATGAGGAGCAGCAGAAATGAGATCAACGAGAAACTAAACGTCAAGATTTGTTGTCATGAAGTAAATGAAGTTAAGTTCTGCTACCTAGGCAGTAAAATGTCTCATGACGGACGCAGCAAGGAAAACACGATACTAGCACTGGGATAAAGAGCGTTCATAGCCAATAGAAGTCTATTAGTATCAAATATAGAACTTATTTTGAGGAAGAAATTTCTACGAAAGTACTATTGGAGCATAGCATTGTATGCTAATGAAACATGGTGTGGGGTGGTCCCTTAGGACACACCAAAATTACAATCTAAATCAGTTGTAATTGCCACATACTTCTTTATTACAAATACATTGCTCATAATACATTCACAGTAACTATAATGACAACAAAGCTTGTCTTATAGAACACCAAACTCTTAAGATATCTTCTACATATCGTTTTCTTTCAACCCCTTACATTAATTTAAACCGTGCCCATGGACCCATAATTAATTCAACGTGACTGCCAAATGAACCACAACTACTTCATCACTTACATGGAAACTCTTATCTATCTTTTCAGCTCATCCAAGTTCGGAATTCAACAGACAGTAATGTTTTAAGGCTTCTTTGGCCAACTCTTCGTAATTCAAACACAGTATTCATGGAAGTACGCTCGTAAAATATGACTACATAAATACCCCAGTTAAAAGTTCTGAGTTCAACAAACACCAAAATTTTAAGGTTTACTCGGCCAACTTTTCATTAACAATACAATGTTCATAAAATCCCGATTCATAAAATATGAGTAACATGACTAACTCACACCAAAGTTCTGAGCTCAACAGGCCCAAAAATGTTTAAAGTTTGCTCGGCCAACTTCAGATTAGTTAGAACAATACTACTTGCATATACCAGGTTCGTATGATTTCAGTACTTGACTATAACGAGAAGATCTTCCTAAGAAAAACTTAACAGGAGCCGCTTCCACTCTTCATGAGAATTAGTGATGGACGCTAGCACACCAAGAGATTTTAACCAATACAAGAAATCCACGGGATAGGAAAAGAAATAAAAAGGTACTCAACTTTGCATTGCGGTTGAGTTTCAGAAACGATAACTCTCCACCGAAAGGTAGGAATTACAATCCAGTGACAACATAACCCGAGACATGGGAGGGCGCAGGGCATTAAATATCACTTTGCCACCGTGGTAGTCCGATCCCAGTTTGGTCGCGTCAACCACTGCCAATTATCTGTAACACAAAACTCATCAGCGGCAGACAATATTCTGAGGCAGGAGATACACAATCCTAACTGTAGACCTAGCAGAACTAGTTACGAATATCTTGAAACGATATACCACAAATGAAACCAAGAGAATTAACCTCCGTGACTTACTTGGGCAGTCACGGATCTTAAAGTTTGGTTAGCCAATACCTTAAAACCATCACTAAAATAACTGCGTAAAAGTTACAATAGCAAGAATAATCTTGGCGCACAAGTAAAAGCCAGACTAAAATAATGACATAACATGTAGAATGGGAAAAATATCTCAGCGCAGCTTGGAACGAAGAACACAGACTTACGCACTACATAGTTACACTTGTAGCTACGAGTTTAGCCATGCTTCGTGTCTGTTTGGTGGGCGTCGTTACACTTTCTTAACTGCCGTCAAGTTATCAAGTGACAACACCAATTTCAGTGATAAGCTACTGGAACAATTCCAAATGGTGTTTAGTACACCGGAATATTTAGTTAATATGAACACCACCCACCAAAGCAAATGGACGACTCCAATTCATTCGGCCTGTGTAACTTGTAACCAACTCGACGGAACTTGTCCTTCCAACCTCGAGGAAATCCCTATCACGATGGCCAGAAGAATTGCATTGTAACGGTTAAACTCGCAATAGCAGCTGGCCACGCTCCTTCGTCATGCCGACTCGGCCTTTAGCCGTGATGCATACAAACACAGTCCCACGTCACTCCATCTCACACCGCGGTTGCCCGCACACCAGCCCCTACCAGAGCGCACGAACTGTAGTTAAAACCCCCGCCGCCAAAGATGTGAAAAGGATAAATAAGCATCGAAGTTGACTCAACGATCAAAAGACAATCGATGGAAACTGGCGCCAGCAATGCACCAGTTCACATCGCCTATAGGAAAACCGGAACAGAAGAGAATCTAAGCATCTGAGATGTGTGCTACAGACGAATGTTGGATATTGGGTGAAATGATAAGGTAAGCAATGAGCAGGTTTTCCGCAGAATCGGCTAGAAAAGGAATATATGGAAAACACAAAAAGGTACAGAATGGTAGGATATCTGTTAAGACATCAGGCAATAACTTCCGTGGTACTACAGGGAGTTGCTGAGGGTACAAACTGTAGAGGAAGGCAAAGATTGGAATACTTCCAGCAAATAATTGAGGAAATAGGTTTCAAGTGCTACTCTGAGATGGGAGGTTAGCACAGGAGAGGAATTCGTGGTGGATCGCATCAAATCAGTCGGAAGACTGTTGACACAATAATAAAAAAAAACTTGTTGTAAGACAATGAAACGCCTACAGCCGTCCTTATGTTCTTATTTATTGTGTAGCTACACAGTAAATGAAATCATAAGGACGGCTGTAGGAGTTTCATATTCTTAGAGTAGTGAACAACCGTGGATCCCATGGACTCCAGTCAAAAGGATGGATATACAAAAAGAATCGTGGTTTATAAATGAAGACAGAAAATTATAATTCTTGCTTTAGCAATATTGGAGCACGGTATTGTATGCTAGTGGCACATGGACTGCGGAAAAACCGGAAAAGAAGAAACTCGAAACATTTAAGATGTGGGGCTACAGAAGAATGTTGAAAATTAGGTGGACCGATAAGGTAAGGAATGCAGAAGTTCTCCGCAGAATCGGTGAGGGAAGGAATATATGGAAGATACTGAGAGGAAGAAGAGAAAGGATGGTAAGACATCAGTTAGGACATCAGGGAATAACTTCCATGGTACTAGAGGGAGCTTTAGGGAGTAAAAACTGTAGAGGAAGACACGGATTGGAATACATCCAGCAAATAATTGAGGACGCGCATTGCAATTGCTTCTCAAAGATGAAGAGGTTGGTAAAGGAGAGAAATTCGTGGTGGGCCGCATCAAAACAATCAGAAGACTGATGGCTCAAGAAAAAAAGTTTTTAAAATTTTCCTCTAACGTGGCTGAAGAGCACCAAGTTTTATCCGCTGACGGCACCGTTTTTACGCTCTGATGTTATCTGTTGTGTGACGTAATGTGTCCTCTACTCGCTGCCTTACAGCGACACGAAGGTTAAAATGTAACAGTACAATCTAATGGAATGCAAACGGAGCTATGGCATAAAAGCCACAAGTTCACACAAGGATTCACAAGCATGAACCCACAGAACACTACGTGCCGAAACCAGCGTCAATTTCATACGAAACAATAGCAAAGATACCGAATTATTTGCTCCACACAATATTATGGATGCATGCAAAAATAAAGCAAGATATGAGCACTGTAATCACAATGCAATTCAAGTAGTGCAATACGCACAAGAAGTCATAATCGGGAACACACTGGAATGAAACCAGCTTCTGTCTCATGTCATGTCAAATGGTTGCGGAGTTTAGACATGTGCTAACCCAAATTATCTCGACTTGATAATGGTCACACGGTCGCAACTTCAACGCTGGTTTTCACAAAAAAATACAAGGCGACCATGCCGTCTTTTACAAAATTTTACTTGACAATGAGCCCCAACCATGAGAAGATGTTCTTAGTTTTAGATTGAGGTTTCTCGAATATATTACTTTTCAATCTCACAAAATCGTTTCGATTTCCAAGCACGCACCCTACTTGTTGACTACAGCCCTCAGTCATAGATAATAAACGAAAAATAAGGTCATCCAAATCACGTAAGTCGTATTAAGAATACGGATTTTCACGCCATGTTTTCGCGTATTCAGAGTTCACTGCCGGGCCACTAGGAGCGCTGCTGTCGTTTTCTGCTTCCATATCATAATATGTTCCTTGCACTGCTCATTATGATTAGCAAAAAACATTTGAACGCTGCCCACCGCGACGCTGGATGATGCCTGGTGGCGTTGTGGGCACGTGATGTGGTAAGAAAAATATGTACGCGGAGCAGATACGGAAGGGGGCCTCCCTAGCAAAGATATGGTTACAATTGAGCATATCCATTGAGATAAGCGTCTTTGACAAAGGGCAGATTGTTATTACGAGGTATCTCGAAAACGACGAGGCTGGTCGAATGCTCAAGCGCTACTGTCGTCAGCACCTATGGGAAGAGGTAGAAGGACAATGAAACTACTACTAGGCGCTAAATGGTTATATGTCCACAACTCTTCACAGAAGGGGGGTTCGGAGGTTTGTTTTCTCCGTGATATGTGGCATCTCTGCCGAGAGAGCATAATGCTGGTACACGCACAAGTATTTCAGAGCACACCGTTCATCGTAGGTTGTTGACCATGAAGCTCCGCAGCAGACCACTCCTATGTGTTCACATAGGAACGGGCTCATCGGGATTCGAACGTTGATGAATGGGAACGTGTCGTCTCTTCGGGTGAAACACATTTTTGCTACACTAGGTCGACAGTCGTTTCCACGAACTCCGTCACGGAGATGCACGGCGGCTAGAAACGTGCAGCGCCCCACGGACGCAGGTTGGTGGGAGAAGTGTTTTGCTAGGGAGACATTCTCCTAAGCTTGCGTGGGACCTGTGTTAGGAATGGAAGACGTGCTAGCAGCTGCGAACCACTTGCGTGCCTTCGCACTTATGCCGGGATGGTTCCTTTCAAAGGGTACGGCCGACTTCCTTCCCCGTCCTTCCCTAATCCGATGAGACGGATGACCTCGCTGTCTGGTCTCCTTCCCCAAAACAACCCAACCCTTCGCGCTTGATGTCTTCCCCGGTGGCTATCTAATTTTTCAGCAGTCTATTTGTCCATGTCTCGGAGACAGAATTGTGTTACATTGGTTGGAGAAGCATTATAGTGATCTCACGTTTATGTCTCAGCCACCAGATTCGCCTGATGTAAATCTTAAGGAAGCCATTTGGGTCACTATCAGGTGCCATCACAGCGTACGGAAATCAGTGGCCCGTTTTTTACGCGAATTTCATCTGTGCGTAGACATCTAATGCTACATACCGCCACACACCTACCAGCAAACTGTCGGACCCCTGATATGCAGAATCAGTTATTTATTTCGTTCCAAAGACGGACGAACAATCTATTACGTAGGTGGTCATAATGTTTTGCTCATCAGTGTGTATTGTAGTGTTCTGTGAGACACGCTGAGACCGGGACTACAGCTGCAGCGCTCTCAAACCAGGTAGGCAGGTACGGCATGCGGCGCCCTATATGGTTCAAATGGCTCTGAGCACTATGGGACTTAACGTCTATGGTCATCAGTCCCCTAGAACTTAGAACTCCTTAAACCTAACTAACCTAAGGACATCACATAACACACAGTCATCACGAGGCAGAGAAAATCCCTGACCCCGCCGGGAATCGAACCCGGGAACCCGGGCGTGGGAAGCGAGAACGCTACCGCACGACCACGAGCTGCGGCGCCCTATAGCGGAGCGCCATGACACTCGTTTTAAACCATGATAAATGAGACCGCTTCAGCTATATGAGAAATCAATATTTCTGATATGTTCAGGAATACAGATTTATGAGTTATTCCAAACGATGAACAGTAGCTGACCCAAAATTCTTTGTCAAATTGTGATAAAACTGTATAATCGGTAAGAGGTCGGTAGTCCAATTTAAAATAGAGCGGAATGTAGGGAACATCATGCAGACTTTAAATTGGACTGCCGACCTTTTGATGATTAAACAGTTTCATGATAATGTGACAAAGAATGTTGGGTCATGTGCTGTTTATCATTTGGAATAAATTATAAATCTATATCCTGAAGATGTGGCTCTAAAGCCTCGAAACTAGTTGTATCAGAAATAAAGACTTATCATACAAGTGAAGCGGTCTCATTGACTGTGCTACAATTCTACAGGTGTGGGTGCCAACAACACGAAATGTGTTGCTCCAGTTGCAAAGTTGCGTCAAAGATAGAACAGAGGAAAGCCCTTTGTCGATCTCAACTTTCGAGGCGATACACGGCTCGCCAAGAGAAAAAAAGAAGAATGGAAGATCAAGAAGTGCTTGGATTAGGAAAAATAAACGACAAGAAGTGGTTGTAGTCTTTAGTCCCTATTGTTCAAACATTATATTGAAGGAACAATGGTGGAAATAAAAGAAAAGAGTATGATTATGATTCGTATCCAAAGAATATCAATGACTATATACGCTGATGACATTGCTATTCTAAGTGTATGAGAAGACGAATTACAGGACCCTTGGAAAGCAATGAATAATCTAATGGGCACTCACTAGTTTGTAAGAGTGCACCGAAGAACGATGAAAGTAATGAGGACCAGCAAAAATGAGATTACCGTTGACCTTAACATCAGACCTGAAGAGTACTTAGTAGGCGATGTAACGGAATTCTGCTAACAAGGGAGGAGAATAACACACGACGGGCGAAGCGAAGAGGACCTCCAAATTCAGCCTGTCACAGACATTTATGGCTAAAATAAGTGTGCTAGTATGAAAGACAGGCCTTAATTTGAGGAAGAGATTTGTGGAAATTTACGGTTGGAGTACACCACTGTTCGGTTGTGAATCATGGTCTGCGGGAATATCGGCAGTTGAGATGTGGTGCTGTAGAAGAAGATTGAAAATCAGCTGCACTGATAAGAAATCAGGTAGTGCCCCGAACGATAGGCCAGAGGAGACACATGAGTAAAACATTAACAAGGATGCCAGGACAAGTCACAAGAACCAAGGAATAACTTCCACAGTATTTGAGGGAGCTCTAGGACGTAAAAACTGCGGGAAGGCAGAGTTTGGATTACATCCAACAAATTACTAAGAAGGCTGGGTGTAAGCGCTACACTGAGATGAAGAGACTGACACAGCAGCGGACCGCATCAAACCTGTCATATGACCGACAGCTCAAAAAAGAGAGGAAGGGACGACGATAACACTAGAACTAAAATCGGACAGATAGAGAGATTTCAAGATTAATATACAAATGTACTCGTTTTTATGACTTACACAAATAGACAAAAATACACTATGTGATCAAAAGTATCTGGACACCTGGCTGAAAATGACTTACAAGTTCGTGGCATAATCGATAATGCTGGAATTCAATGTGGTGTTGACCCATCCTTAGCCTTGATGACAGCTTCCACTCTCGCAGTCAAACGTCCAATCAGGTGCCGGAAGGTTTTTCGGGGAATGGAAGACCATTCTTCACGGTGTGCTGCACTGAGGAGAGGTGTCAATGTCGGTCGGTGAGGCCTGGCACGAAGGCGGCTATCTAAAACATCCCAGAGGTGTTCTATAGGATTCAGATGCGGACTCTGTGCAGGTCAGTCCATTACAGGGATGTTACTGTCGTGTAAACTCTCCGCCACAGGCCGTGCATTACGAACAGGTGCTCGAACATGTTGAAAGATGCAGTTGCCATCCCCGAATTTCTCTTCAACAGTGGGAAGCAAGAAGGTGCTTAAAACAGCAATGTAGGCCTGTGCTGTGATAGTGCCGCGCAAAACAAGGGGTGCAAGCCCCCTCCATGAAAAACACTACCACACCACAACACCACCGCCAACGAATTTTTCTGTTGGCACTACACACGCTGGCAGATGACGTTCACCGAGCATTCGCCATACCCACATCCTGCCATCGGATCGCCACATTGAGTACCGTGACGCTGCTTACACCAAGAGAGGCGTCGTTTGCCATTTACCGAGGTGATGTGTGGCTTATTAGCAGCCGCTCGACCATGAAATCAAAGTTACCTCACCTCCCGCCTAACTGTCAATAGTACTTGCAGTGGATCCTGATGCAGTTTGAAGTTGTTGTGTGATGGTCGGGATGTATGTCTGCCTATTACACATTACGACCCTCTTCAACTGTCGGCGGTCTCTGTCAGTCAACAGACGAGCTCGGCTTGTACGCATTTGTGCTGTACGTGTCCCTTCACCTTTCCACTTCGCTATCACATCGGAAACAGTGGAATGTAAGCGTAAATGAAGAGTTAACTGCATTAGTGGGCTACCGATGATCACTAGTACTGTTATATACGACATTTATCAGTGTCGATTAATTATGCCAATGGAATGGGTCTCTGCATTATGATTTTACGTACGTTATGGGCCTGTTTCCGAAAAAAACAATTGCGTTACATGTGACATATGTTTAGAAATGACGTGGAGATTTATCCTAAGCTTTTAATTAAATAGCTGTTTTGTTTTACAGTATATCAATAGATGGAATGTGTTATGGAAAGTGGGCTCACATAAACGGTATTTAGCTGTAGGAGCATATTTAAATGGGGATCTAGGATTAAATGAATGTGCATGTGTATACTGTATACAGTGTGACTAAGCTAACAATGAAGAGTCACGCTGAAAATAAAAGTGAAAAATGCAAATAGGGAGATACAAATTGTTGGTCACAGTAAACTGTTTTGCGACGAAATTGAAAACGAATTGGAAGAGCACAGTCTCGTATTTGAAGATGTTCAGCTTGAGCATGTCAGAAGTATCAGAAGTAAGAAAATTTTCTTTCGAAGTTTCAGAACGAAAGAGGTTGTGCAATAGCTTTATTGTTGTAGAATCTATGACAGCAAAAAGTGGGCAGTAGGTGTCCATCCAAGAAGTATGGTGGAATCTAAGAGAAATTATAAAAACTCGAAGAAACACTTCAAGGCCTGGTCAAGGAGCCTGTGAACTAGTAAGTAGCCGTTGACAAAAGCTGAAGCAGAGTAGAAGAAATCTAGAACTACAGATCCGTCTGCGAAAAGGAAGTGTTTTTGAGACACTTCATGGAAACACCATAGCAACTCATTTTTAAAACACAGGATTGCTAAAGTGACTTTTGCGAGTCAGACCAAATGGAATAGACTGGTACATGTGTTTAAACTCAGGTATGTATACCCCCTTAGCTGAATCGTCAGTGCGTCTGACTCCACTCATCATTTCATCGTCATCGACTCCCAAAGAGGCCCTGTGTAGCGTCAAACGGAAAGACTTTCAACTCGGCTGCCGAACTTCCCCAGGTGGAGACTCCTGGCCAGCAGTACAACATAGTAAACAAATTAAGTGTAGTATGTTTATTTTTCTCAGATTTTCCATTCTTTGTATGAGAGAGCAAGAACAAAATTCTGCAGTTGCGGATGGGGGTTCTTTAAATTATTTTGTAACTTATTGTTTAGTTTACAATAAATAAAATCTCAAAAGTGATACAATTTACTCTCTCATGTGTGTGTGTTTATGTGTGTGTGTGTGTGTGTGTGTGTGTGTGTGTGTGTATGTGTGTGTGTGGAGGGGGTGCAGTTGGTTGAGGGTGGTACGAGTGATAGAGCACAACCAAGGTTTTACCATATTAAGCAATTTCAATTGAATATAGGTTATAGCAGTATTTCGGAGATAGGCTTGCACGGAGTAAACCAGAATAGTGCACTATATAAAAGTAGTTTTCAGACTGAAAACCACAGCAACAACAATGAAACTTCATAAATTTTGCTCACGTTGATTTCTTTTTTATGCCTAGAATCCTATTCCTGTTCTCTGTACCTAGTAATCATGGTTAGGGTTCTGAATGATAATACACTCATGCTCATAAATTAAGGATAATTGCAGAATGTGGTACCACACAACGTGGCACTGCACAAAACTGGCATAATAGCATAGGCACCTAGGGCACATACACAACACAGATCTGTAAGTATTGGTGATAAGTTGAGAAAACAGTCCCGAAACACATGTGCTACAAAACGCCACTGTTTCTTGCGCACGTACCCCGACATCAGTGTGGGATATGATCACCGTGCAGACTTACACAGGCCACACGAAGGTTTGGCATACTCTAGAACAGGTGGTGGAGCAGCTGCTGGGGTATAGCCTCCCATTCTTGCACCAGCGGCTGTCGGAGCTCTTGAAGTGTCGTAGGCGTTTGGAGACGTGCGGCGATACGTCGACCGAGAGTATCCCAGACGCGCTCGATGGGGCTTAGGTCTGGAGAACAGGCAGGCCACTCCATTCGCCTGATATCTTCTGTTTCAAGGTACTCCTCAACGATGGCAGCTCGGTGGGTCCGTGCGTTATCATCCATTAGGAGGAAGGTGGGACCACTGCACCCCTGAAAAGGTGGACATACTGGTGCAAAATGACGTCCCGATGCACCTGATCTGTTACAGTTCCTCTGTCAAAGACATGCAGGGGTGTACGTGCACCAATCATAATCATAATCATAATCAAACCACGACCTCAATACAGGTCCCTTTCAAGGAGATTAAGGGGTTGGTGTCTGGTTCCTGGTTCACGCCAGATGACAACCCGGCAAGAATCACTGTTCAGACTATACCTGGACTCGTCCGTGAACACTGTTCTAATGACCATGTACTGTGTTCTTGACACCAGGCTTTCGGGCTCTCCTGTGACTAGGAGTCAGCGGAATGCACCTTGAAGGACTCCGGGCGAATAAACCATGTCTGTTCAGTCGTCTGTAGACTGTATGTCTGGAGACAACTGTTCCAGTATATGTTAAAAAATGACGTAATTCCTCCAGCTGTATTAAGGTGTTGGTTTTATTGGGGACTAGTTTCGATGTTGTTATAACATCATCTTCAGGCCCATATTTTAACTTCATATCAGTTACTACCTGCCTTCCGCATGGAACACGCCTATCTCACCGCTGACTACTAGTGTTAGACACATACAGTAGCTGTCAACAAGTATAGGCCTGAAGATGATGTAACAACATCGAAACTAGTCGCCAATAAAACAAACACCTTAATACAGATGGAGGAATTTCGTCATTTTTAACATATATTATACTAGCTGAAGTCCCAAATCGTCCATTTCAATTATGGATATACGAAGAACTGTTCCAGTGGCTGCGATAAGATCCCGAGCAAGGCTGCCTGCAGTACTCTGTGGCCGTCTGCAGGCACTGATGATGAGACATCGGCCTTCTTGTGGTGTTGTACACTGTGGACGCTCGTACAGTATGATGGAATCTTTGCCATAATCTTGAGATCACACTTTGTGGCACACCGAGGGCCCGTCCTACGACCTGCTGTGTTTGACCAGCCTCCAGTCGGCCAAGTATTCTACCCCTCATAACGTCATCAATATGTGTTATTTGATCCATTTTCAACACACAGTCACCATTAGCACGTCTGAAAACGTCTGCACACTTACTGGCTGCACCGTACTCTGACAGGCACCAACACACCTCTGCGTATGTGGACTGCTGCCAGCGCCACGGTGCGACGACCGCACGTCATATGCACCGCATGGTCATATCCCGAGGTGATTTAAACCCGCAAACCGCCCACCAGAGCGTTGTTTCACCGTGGATCGGCATTGTCCTTAATTTATGATCATGAATGTATTATAATTAGATCGTTGCCTTTCAAATGAAATGGCATTTCCTATGGAATTGTTTGCAAGAAGTATTTCAGAAGTGAAATTAGAACGATGAGGTACACATCCAACTTATAGTCTTAGCGGTACTACATTTAGTATTCTTAAAAATTTAAATACCTTACTATGGTGTAGAGAGCGAAAAAGAGTTGATGTGTTGCTGAATGAAGTATGTGAAAGAGACGGAATACGGTGAACGATGAAGCGAGCCCGGGAGAGGAAGTTATTTCCGCCCCCCCACCCCCCCTCTCTCACTCCTCTCTCTCTCTGTGTGTGTGTGTGTGTGTGTGTGTGTGTGTGTGTGTGTGTGAGAGAGAGAGAGAGAGAGAGAGAGAGAGAGATAGAGAGAGAGAAAGGGGAGTGAGAGAGATGCCATTTGCTTGTTTTTTAATGGCCTCTCGCAAATTAGCGAGCTGGTGTTAATACCCGTTAATGGGGACTCCGTAATATCACGATCGATCGAAGCCCCGCAGACACCCGGCTGAAGCATCAGGTGGCGCGTCAGCTCTTAGTAGGTTCATTCAGAGCAATAAGAATCTGTTTTGTTCTGTGATAGCTTTTATGCAAATTAAATATTAAAAAAATTATGATGGTAATGGATGTGAATATATATACCCATGAATAATTGATTGCTCCTTTTTAAGTTGGCGTACTCTGATCTGAGAACATTAACTTCTCATTATGTCTTACACTTCATTTGCGTTGAATTGGTAACGCATCATAACAATTGAAAACATCATCAGTAGTTAATATTTCGCATATACAATCAGCGCAAGACTTTATTATTTATTACCAGTTGCAGTTACTAATTGACGTTATGTGAGTCTGTGATTTGTTTTCTTGTCTTTGGTCTCACGTATCATTAAATGTGAGAACTTGGGTCATGTGCGTAGATGCACCTTATGGCTTCCAGGCACGTCCAGATTGTTTTTTACTGAAAAAAAAATTACTTTCGGTTTTCAAAGTGTAGTAAATAAAGAATCTCCATTGTTTTACGGGTTACCGTCGTTAATTATTAAAAAATTTAATTCTGATCGCCTCAGGGATGCTTACACCATCTGTGTGTAGTGCTATAAGCTGATTTTCCTTATACCAATATGTAAACTGTGTTATTGTGTCTACATTCGCTTCCAACTTGCTTCCAGTTTTAATTAAATTTAATTTTGTCGGCCTGAGTTTCCTCCGTTTTAGCCAGTATCTTTTACTTTGAATGCTTAAACTTCTACATACTGAGAGGTTTCATTAAACGCGCTTCAAATTAAAGGACTAGAGTTGTTGCTGTTGTTTGTGTTTCAGACACTCACCATCTAGATTATAACGCCAACAAATAATTTCCTTGGACGAGTGAGCTTAATAACTATAATATCGTTTAGTCCTCCAACATCAAAACGAAGTCAGTAGACGTCACACGAAATAGTTATCAGTTGAAGACTGAATAAAGAGATAAACGTCTTAAAAGTGTGACCGTTTGACAACTAATAAAACAAAAAGCTGGGAAGGACTGACCATTCTGTCAACGTTGAAACCTGTGGGTGTATGTGTATTTGATCTCTCTCTCTCTCTCTCATTCGAACTCTCTCTCTCTCTTTCTTTCTCTCTCTCTCTCTCTCTCTGTCTCTTACACACACACTACTGCTGGCCATTAAAATTGCTACACCACGAAGATGACGTGCTACAGACGCGAAATGTAATCAAGAGGAAGACAATGCTGTGATTTGCAAATGATTAGCTTTTCAGAGCAGTCACACAAGGTTGGCGCGCCGGTGGCGACACCTGCAACGTGCTGACACGAGGAAAGTTTCCAACCGATTTCTCATGCACAAACAGCAGTTAACCGGCGTTGCATGGTGAAACGTTGTTGTGATGCCTCGTGTAAGGAGGAGAAATGCGTACCATCACGTTCCCGACTTTGATAGAGGTCGGATTGTAGCCTATCGCGATTGTCGTTTGTCGTATCACGACATTGCTCCTCGCGTAGGTCAAGATCCAATGACTGTAAGCAGAATATGGAATCGGTGGGTTCACGAGGGTAATACGGAACGTCGTGCTGGATCCCAACGGCCTCGTATCACTAGCAGTCGAGATGACAGGCATCTTATCTGCATGGCTGTAACGGATCGTGCAGCCACGTCTCGATCCCTGAGTCAACACATGGGGACGTTTGCAACCATCTGCACGAACAGCTCGACGACGTCTGCATCAGCATGGACTATCAGCTCGGAGACCATGGCTGCGGTTACCCTTGACGTTGCATCAGAGACAGGAGCACCGGTGATGGTGTACTCAACGACGAACCTGGGTGCACGAAAGGCAAAACGTCATTTTATGGATGAGTCCAGGTTCTGTTTACAGCATCATGATGGTCGCATCCGTGTTTGGCGACATCGCGGTGAACGCACATTGGAAGCGTGTATTCGTCATCGCCATACTGGCATATCACCCGGCGTGATGGTATGGGGTGCCATTGGTTTCACGTCTCGGCCACCTCTTGTTCGCATTGACGTCACTTTGAACAGTGGACGTTACATTTCAGATGTGTTACGACCCGTGGCTGTACCCTCCATTCGATCCCTGCGAAACCCTACATTTCAGCAGGATAATGCACGACTTCAAGTTGCAGGTCCTGTACGAGCCTTTCTGGATACAGAAAATGTTCGACTGCTGCCCTGGCCAGCACATTCTCCAGATCTCTCACCAATTGAAAACGTCTGGTCAATGGTGGCCGAGCAACTGGCTCGTCACAATACGCCAGTCACTACTGTTGATGAACTGTGGTATGGTGTTGAAGTTGCATTGTCAGCTGTACCTGTACACGCCATACAAGCTCTGTTTGACACAATGCCCAGGCGTATCAGGGCCGTTATTACGGCCAGAGGTGGTTGTTCTGGGGACTGATTTCTCAGGATCTAGGTACCCAAATTGCGTGAAAATGTAATCACATGTCAGTTATAGTATAATATATTTGTCCAATGAATACCCGTTTATCATCTGCATTTCTTCTTGTTGTAGCAATTTTAATATTATCACTCACACTGACACATAAACTCAATGTTTTAAGTTTATGTATTAATCAAAAGACATAGTACTAAAACTAGCTGAAATTTTTTTGCAAGTACTTATAGCTGACATAGCTGACTGTTGCTAAAAAAATTGAAAAGAACCATCACTTCTACCCCAGAATATTTCGAGGAATACTTCTGTCTCCTAACAAAATCTTACAATTGGGGGGCTTATTTCAATAGTGGTACAAGTCCACTACCTCCACTTTTCTGTCTATAATGCTTCTGAAATTAATGACCAAAACAATCAGAAAGAAAGGTTCATCTCTTGCAAGAAGCCATATGCTTGAATATTTCTGGTATCTCAACTAAAGACTTTTCAGCCCTCATTTAACTTTAGTACCCTGTATCTCAAAATGAACAAAAATGGACTTGTACCACTAATGAAATATACCCTTCAATTCATGCTACATTTGTCCGGTCCTCCTCTAAAATAAAGGGCCAGTCCTCAGACAGTTGTGAAGCTGCCCTCTTGTGAGCAAATGATTGTTTTTTTTTTGTGTTATCAGTTTGCTGAGTTTGCTGGCTGTCTTCCTTTACGGCTTTTACTCTCTTCAACTCACTCTAGTGAAATGGAAGTTACTTCCTGTGTAGTAACAAATGTCCTATGATCCTGTCACTTCTTCTTTTCAGTATTTTCCTCTATATTCCTCTCCTTGACGATTCTATAGAGGACATCGTCATTACATACCTTATCAGTCCATCTAAATTTCAGCATTCTTCTGTAGCACCACATTCCAAATGCTTCTGTTTTCTTCTGGTCCGGTTTCCGTACAATCAGTGTCTCACTATCACACAATGCAGTGTTACAAACGTACTTTCTCATAAATTTCTTCCTCAAATTAAGACCTATGTGCGATACTAGTAGATTTCGCTTGGCCAGGAATAACCTTTTTCACTGTATTCGTCTGTTTTTTATATTCTCCTTGCTCCGTCCATGATGGGTTATTTTGCTGCTTAGATAAGTGAATTCCTTAACTTTATCTACTTCATGATCAAAAATTATGATACTGAATTTCTCGCTATTCTCATTTACGCTACTTCTCATTACTTTCGTCTTTCTTTTATTTAGTCTCAGTCCACATTCTGTACGCAGTAGACTGTTCATTCCATTCAACAGATCCTGTAATTCTTCTTCGTTGTCACTGAAGAGAGCGACGTCATCAGCGAATCTTATTACTGATATCCCATCACCCTAAACCTTACTTTTATTTCCATCATTGCTTGTTGGATGTATAGACTGAACGGTAGGGGCGAAAGAAAATATCTTTGTGTTACACCCTTTTTAACTCGTGCACTTCAAAAATGGTTCAAATGGCTCTGAGCACTATGGGACTCAACATCTTAGGTCATAAGTCCCCTAGAACTTAGAACTACCTAAACCTAACTAACCTAAGGACATCACACACACCCATGCCCGAGGCAGGATTCGAACCTGCGACCGTAGCAGTCCCGCGGTTCCGGACTGCAGCGCCAGAACCGTAACTCGTGCACTTCGTTTTTGGTCTTCCACTCTTGTTGTTGCCTCTTGGTTCTTTCTTGTACATAGTGCTTATTACCCATCTTATTCAATAGCATACTCATATTTTTCTCAGGGCTCCGAACTTGCACCATTTTACATTGGTGAAAGCTTTCCCAGGTCGACAAATTCTATGAACTTGTCATGAGTTTTCCATTATCAAGTGAAACGTCAGAACTGCCTGTCTGGTGCCTGTATACCTTTCCTTAAGTCAACCTGATCGTCATCCAAAGGATCCTCAGTTTTCTGTTCCATTCTTCTGTGCATTATTCTTGTCAGTAATGCTGACGCATGAGCTATTAGGCTTATTGTACGATCCTGCAATCTTGGGAAATGTTTAAATGATGCATTTCCGAAAGTTGGTGGTATATCACCAGTCTCATGCACTATACACACCAACGGCAATAATCGTTTGTTTCCACATCACCTAATGATTTTAGAAATTCCTATGAAACGTTATCTATTTCTTCAGCGTTATTTGATTTTAAGTCTTCCAGAGCTCTTCTAAATTCTTATTCTAAAATTATATCTCCTACCTCTCCTCTGTCGACTCCTGTATCTTCTTTTATCATGTCATCAGATAAGTTCTCCTCGTCATAGATGCCCTCACTGTACTCTTTTCATCCCTCTTTTCTCTCCGGTACATTTTACAGTGGAATTCCCATTGCACTTTTAATGTTACCGCCCTAGCTTTTAATTTTACCTAAAGTTATTTTGACTTCTCTATATGCTGATCAGTCCTTTCAACAGTCAATTCTTTGACGATTCCTTCACATGTTTCATGTAGTCATTTCGCCTTAACTTTCCTGCACTTCCGGTTTGTTTCATTCTTAAGTGACTTGTATTTCTGTATTTCCGAATTTCCCTGAACATCTCTGTACTTCCTCCTTTTCGCGACCAACTGAGGTATATTTCTTCTCTTACCACGGTTTCATCACCTTCTTTATGCCTACGTTTTTCTCTCAAAATTCTGTGACTGCTCATTTTAGGGATGTCCATTCGTCTTTAACTGAGCAGCCTACTGAGATATTTCTAGAATGAAATTTTCACTCTACAGCGGAGTGTGCGCTGATATGAAACTTCCTGGCAGATTAAAACTGTGTGCCGGACCGAGTCTCGAACTCGGGACCTCTGCCTTTCACGGGAAAAGAGCACTTGCATTAAAACTGTGTGCCGGACCGAGTCTCGAACTCGGGGCCTTTGCCTTTCACGGGCAAAGAGCACTTGACCGCGAAAGGCAATGGTCCCGAGTTCGAGACTCGGTCAGGCACACAGTTTTAATCTGCCAGTAAGTTTCAGCCTACTGAGATATTAATTACTGCAGTATCTATAGCCTCAGAGAGCTTCAAGCGTATCTCTTTATTTCTTAGTACTTCCATATCCCATTTCTTCGTACGTTTGTTGTTCCTGGCTGGTCTGTTAAATTTCAGCCTGATCTTTATCATTACTAAACTGTGATCTATTAGTCTATATCTGCTCATGGGTACGCCTTACAATCCAGTATGTGATATCGGAATCTGCCTGGCCATGATGTAATCTATCTGAAATCTTCCTGTATCTCCCGGCGTTTTCGATGTACTCGTATATCTCCTCCTCTTTTGATTATTAATTAGAGAATTCGCTATTGCCACCTGAAATTTATTGCAAGTATCAGTTATTCTTTCTCCTCTGTCGTGTGTACTACCAAGTCCATATTCTCCCTAGCCTTTATTCTACTCCCTCCCCTACAACTGCATTCCAATCCCCTAGGACTATCAGATATTCATCTAATATCAATAATCAACTAAAATGTGACGTACCGTCTGCGGCACATCACAAGCACGGCACACTGGTAGGCCTTTCGCTATAGAACAAAAAGCATTAGGTGAGTACGTCAAATACGGACGTGTGTTGAAAGCGCCTCCTCCCGCCTCCGTGAACCGAAAGAGGTGCGACACCTTCAGGTGGGCGCTTCACTAACTGCAGCTGATTATCTTTATCTGTTCCCTATTTCGAGCTAATCCAAAACGTGTTGCCCTTCTTTGAATGTTTTCAATGTCCTTCATCAATCCTATCTGATGCTGATCCCATACTACGCAGAAATATTACACAAGAGGATGAACAAAGTGTAGGCAGTTTCTTTAGTAGATCTGTTGCATTTTCTGTTCTGCGGATAAATTGCAGTCTTCGGTTTGTTTTCTGCAGAACATTATCTCTGCAATTGTTGCAGTTCATGTTATTCGTAATTATAATCCTTAAGTATTAAGTCGAATTCACGGCCCTTTTTGTGTGATTTTCCTGTAACCGAAATTTAGCGGATCCTTTTATTAGTCAGGTGGATAATTACACAATTTCCATTATTTAAGGCCAGTTTGCACCTTTCTCACCATACACGTACGCTATGTGATCAGAAGTATCTGGAGACTTCGCTGAAAATGACCTACAAATTCGTGGCGCCCTCCATCGGTAATGCTGGAATTCAATATTGTGTTCCCACCCTTAGGCTTGATGACAGCTTCCAGTCTGGCAGTCATACGTTCAATCAGGTGCTGAAAGCTTTCTTGGGGAATGGCAGTCCATTCTTCACGGAGTGCTGCACTGAGGAGAGATATCTATGTCGTTCGGTGAGGCTTGGCACGAAATCGGCGTTCCAAAACATCCAAAAGGTGTTATGCAGGATTTAGGTCAGGATTCTGTGCAAGTCAGTCCATCACAGGGATGTTATTGACTCCGACACAGGCCATGCATTATGAACAGTTGCTTGATCGTGTTGAAAGATGCAATTTCCATCCCAGAATTGCTCTTCAACAGTGGGAACCCAAGAAGGCACTTAAAACATCAATGTAGGCCTGTGATGTGATAGTGCCACGCAAAACAACAGTAGGTGGAAACACCACCACACCATAACACCACCGCCTCCGAATTTTACTGTTGGCACTACACACGTTGGCAGATGACGTTCACCGGGCATTCGCCATACCCACTCCAAAAATGGTTCAAAGGGCTCTGAGCACAATGCGACTTAACTTCTGAGGTCATCAGTCGCCTAGAACTTAGAACTAATTAAACATAACTAACCTAAGGACATCACACACATCCATGCCCGAGGCAGGATTCGAACCTGCGACCGTAGCGGTCACGCGGTTCCAGACTGAAGCGCCTTTAACCGCACGGCCACACCGGCCGGCATACCCACTCCCTGCCATCGGATCGCCACATTGTGTACCGCTCCACAGAACGTTTTTCCAGCGTTCAGTTGTCCAGTGTTTACGCTACTTACGCCAAGCGAGGCGTCATTTGGCATTTACCGGCGTGATGTGTGGCTTATGAGCAGCCGCTTGATCATGAAATCCAAGTGTTCTCATCTCCCGCCTAACTGTCATAGTACTTGCAGTGGAACCTGATGCAGTTTGGAATTCGTGTGTGATTGTCTGGGTAGATGTCAGCCTACAATACATTACGACCTTCTTCAACTGTCGGGGATCTCTGTCAGTCAACAGACGAGGTCGGCCTGTACGCTTTAGTGCTGAACGTGTCCCTTCACGTTTCCACTTCACTACCACATCGGAAACAGTGGACCTAGGGATGTTTAGGAGTGTGGAAATCTCGCGTACAGTCCTATGACACAAGTGACACCCAATCACCTGACCACGTTCGAAGCCTGTGAGTTCCGCGGAGCGCCCCATTCTGCTCTCTCACGATGTCTAATGACTACTGAGGTCGCTGATATGGTTCACCTTGCAATAGGTGGCAGAACAATGCACCTAATATGAAAAATGTACGTGTTTGGGGGTGTCCGGATACATTTGATCACATAGTGTATCGTGTGTAAATCGATTTGCAATTGGTTTTGATCATCTAACGACTTTACTAGACGGTAAATGACAGCATCAATTATAAGTAATCTAAGAGGGCTGCTCAGATTGTCTCCTAAATCGTTTATGTAGACTAGAAATCAGTGGACCATTAACACTTCTTTGGGGAAGATACTACTTCACTGGACTCGATGACTTTCCGTTCGTTACTACGTACTGTAGCCTCCCTGAAAAAAAAAAAAAAAAAGAATCCAGTTGCACAGCTGAGACGCAGTTTGATAAAAAATCGCCTGTTGACGAACAATATCAAAAGCCTTCTGGAAATCTCTACTAGATGATGCATAATGTTCAAACACAGCATATATTCCTAAATTTTTCGGCGAGCGAGCGGTCGACTGCTATTTATGGAGCATAGTCTGGAAGGAACCTAACTGGTATGCAGTCTGAACCGGAAGCTTTTTTAAGTGTTTTCAGCTGATACGATACATTGAAGATCTCTTCTTCTAAGTTGTGAGATCTTATTATCTACGGCGTAAATAATGTTCGATTAACTTACGGGACTGCAGCCGGGTAACGTCATCGACAACCACCGGTATTCCGACAGCTGCACACCCTGCCATTTTCAAGGCAGAACTGCAGCATAAAGCGCTGCTCAATCGAATTTAAAATCTCGTTCTTCTCAGAAACTCCGGGAAGATAACAGGTACACATACACTGTAAACACTAGCACCATCACAAACGAAAGATGACGGACGTCAGAAGTTATCGATAGTGAAATTAATGATCAACGTGTCAGGTAGCGTAAAAACTGTTGCTATGTTTCTTGACAAGTGAGAGGACAGGATTTCATACAGAATCTAAACAAAAACCACCATCTATATGCCTGCTAGTTTAATTTCAACAGTTTCGTTGGTAACACTATTCCAATAGCTGGAAGCATATGATGGAATCTCCGTGTTATTGTATTCCATAGGATGACGGGTGCCAAAATAATATTCTGCAATGGCGGATTTGCTCGGCCGTTGTAAGCGTGTACGCCGTTTATGCTCAATACACTGGTCCTCCACAATCCTGATAGTCTGAACAATATATGACATGATACAAGAGCTAGGAACAAGGTACACGCGCGTCTTACGCAAACCAAGATTTTTTTTGTACGGAACCTAATAACACACTGCTCTTAGATGGCGCACGAAAAACACATTTCACATCATATTCCGCAAAATACGACCTATCCTGTTTGAAATGCTCATTGCGTAAGGCAAAATGGCCTTAGAATTTTGTGCCACCTCAGTACCATCATCACTCACCCGTTGCACAGTTCGTTGGTAGTGCAACGCATCTAATCTGCCTTTCCCTATAATGAATGTTGACTTCGAGATGGGCTAACTCAGGTGACAAACTCTAGTGGTCCAAAGTGACATGGGCGCCATGAAACCAGGTACGAAGTACCCCTTCGCATTGAGCAGGATGGTGACAACTGTCAGCGTGCATATACAAATAAGTGTGAGCGGGCTTCCTATAAACAGCGTGTCAACGTAACATCCACACTGCTCCTGACCAACACATCCATTACGACGCCATCTGTCTTCAAATGGTTCAAATGGCTCTGACCACTATGGGACTTAACTTCTGAGGTAATCAGTCCCATAGAACTTAGAACTACTTAAACCTAACTAACCTAAGGACATCACATACATCCATGACCGAGGCAGGATTCGAACCTGCGACCGTAGTTGTCGTGCGGTTCCAGTCTGTAGCGCCTAGAACCGCTCGGCCACTCCGGCCGGCTGCCATGTGTCTGTTCGTAGTACTAGTCATTGAATAAACGCTAAGTGGAAATCAATACACGTATACACGTCGAAATAGGTTCATTAATTCAGCACCAAACCTAACCTCAGAAACTGTAACGGATCAGACAGAGGAACACGTGTGAAGAGAGAAATCACATCAAAATTACTAGAATATGAGAGTCATTCAAACGCATTCCCTCAAATGATGCAAGAAATCGGCCGAGTTCTTAATATGGTGCTCCCACCGACCTAATATAGGTTTTTCGATCACCATATAAGATCAGGGTCCTTTTAGGTTCTGTAAAGGATGGTCTGTATAAGGTGCGTGTCTACCGTATTACTTGAAGTTGTTGGTTGTTATACATTGGTCAGACTATCAGGACTGTGGAGGACCGGTGTACTGAGCAAAAGTTGTATACACGCCTTCAAAGCCGAGCAAATCCGCCATTGCAGAACACTGTTTTGGTACCAGTCATCCTGTGGAATACAACGAAACGGAGATTATGGCACGCACTTTCAGCTATTGGGATTGTATTATTAAGGAAATTAAATAAGCAAGCGACCTCATAAATAGAGATTGTGGTTTTTGTTTAAATTCTACATCGAGTCCTGCTCTCTCAGTTGTCCAAAAAACAGAGGGACAGAGTTTATCATACCTCACGCGTTCATCGTTAATTTCACTATCCATAACTTCTGACGTCGACCATGTTTCGTTTGTGATGTTGCTAGTGTTTAAAGTTAGAGTGTGTGTACGCGATATCTCTACCGAGATTCTGTGAAAACTGATGTTTAAAATTCACTTACACAGCGCTTACTTGAATCCTGTTTTGCCTTCAAAATGGCAGGGTGTGCTCCTGTCGAAATATCTGCGGATGTCGACGACGTCACCGGGCTAAATTCTCGTAAGTCATTTGTACCTCTAAGTTACTCATGTTGGTAGTTCTTCTTGATTGGAATTATGGAGTATTTATCTCATCTTCTCTGGTGAAGGAATTTCGGAAAACTGTGTTTAGTAACTGCATTAGTGGTACTGTCATCAGTAACACGGCTATTGCTGCCGCACAGCGAAGATATTGATTGTCTTGCCACTAGTGTACTTTACATACGATCAGAATCTCTCTGGATTTTCTTCCAGAATTTGACACAGAGTTTCGCTGTCGAAACTATTAAAAGCATCTCGCACTGCTGTCCGAACTAAGTTTCGAACTTTAGCAAAACATCGCCAGTCTTGGGGATTTTGTGTTCTTTTAAATTTGGCCTGCTTTTTTTGTTGCCTCTGCATCAGCGTTCTGACATGTTTTGTGCACCAAGAGGGATCAGTCCTACTCCTTATTAACTAATTTGTATACGAGGGCTATTCGGAAAGTAAGGAACGATCGGTCGTGAAATGGAAACCACAGTGAATATCCGATGAAGTTTTGCACAGGTGTGTTGATCGGTGTCTCTAGTATGCCCGTCGATCGCGTTACGTCGTTCTTTTTAGTTCTGAGCACACAGGGAGCACATAAAGATACCTAGAACAACAGTGTCTCCCGCCAAGTACGAGGGCCTGGTGAGAAATTTCGCCCGACGCTCTGCAGCCAACACTACACAACTGTCGAGCGTTTTCTTCTTCAAGACAATTCTCTGCCGCATTCTGCAGGGGCAATGAAGATGCTCCTGCATCGTCTCCAATTGGCAATGTTTGATTACCCACAATACAGTTCGTAATTGTCTCCCTCTAAGTTTCATCTCTGCTCACACGAACCGCTGGCTATGAAGACGACGTTTTGGCACAAACAACAAGCTGTAGGCCTGTGTAGAGAATTGGCGGAAAGCACTGGCGGCTGCCTTCTATAACGAGGGTATTGGAAAGTTGGTACAACGCTACGACAAATGTCTAAGTCGGATCGGCGACTACGGAGATAGGTAGCTGGAAGTTGTAGCTAACTGTTGCAAATAAAACAGCTTTGATTTTCACTGTGGTTTCCATTTTGCGCTCTATCGTTCCTTACTTTCCGAATAGCCCTCGTGTGTTTCTCAATTTCCGTTTACTATTTCTTTGAATTTATACCACATCTCGTCTAACCTACATAGATTTGAGGCAGTGGAGACTGTCTCTTAGTAGCGTGTCAAGCGAATTTACGATGATTTTTAAATATATATATTTTGCGTTATTTTTAATTTATTTGTACTTTACAGTATTCACTGATCAACGACCTCGTGGTCACTGTATCCGTCATGATGCTCCCTATTTGCTCTTGATTATCTGTCGCTATGAGTTGTTGTTGTTGTGGTCTTCAGTCCTGAGACTGGTTTGATGCAGCTCTCCATGCTACTCTATCCTGTGCAAGCTTCTTCATCTCCCAGTACCTACTGCAACCTACATCCTTCTGAATCTGCTTAGTGTATTCATCTCTTGGTCTCCCCCTACGATTTTTACCCTCCACGCTGCCCTCCAATACTAAACTGGTGATCCCTTGATGCCTCAGAACATGTCCTACCAACCGATCCCTTCTTCTGGTCAAGTTGTGCCACAAACTTCTCTTCTCCCCAATCCTATTCAATGCTTCCTCATTAGTTATGTGATCTACCCATCTAATCTTCAGCATTCTTCTGTAGCACCACATTTCGAAAGCTTCTACTCTCTTCTTGTTCAAACTATTTACCGTCCATGTTTCACTTCCATACATGGCTACACTCCATACAAATACTTTCAGAAATGACTTCCTGACACTTAAATCTATACTCGATGTTAACAAATTTCTCTTCTTCAGAAACGCTTTCCTTGCCATTGCCAGTCTACATTTAATAACCTCTCTACTTCGACCATCATCAGTTATCGTACGTACTTCGGGGCAGGTGATGTCCGTACGAGTGTTATCGCGGTATAAGTTAATTAAAGGTCTCATGCTAGCCTACAATATTTAAAGCCACCCCAATAAAAATCATAAAATACGAGTACATAACTATAAAAATAAAAAAATGTACACTTATACCGTGATAACGGGCTGGCTAGTCCTTTCGCCGAATATCCTTTCTTTCGAACAGCTCCTCCAACTACGCTGTTCGCTGCAGTCGCGCATTGTCAACCAGGAAAATGAAGTAAGGACCGAATGTATCCCTGAAACGAAGCACGTGAGACACGAGTATGGTGTCACTATAATGTTGACCGCTGAGTGTACCGTGTTCAAAGATTTTGAGTTCTGTCTGCCATCGAGTATTGCAATGTACAGGAACTGAAATACACACGTAGCAATAACTACTGTGTGCTTATTAAACAAGAGCAGAACTCAATACAGTTTCTGGGGGCGAATGTCCATTCTGTTCGAATAGAAGGGAAATGTTAGTCCTGGACGACGCCTAGAAGGTGCTTAGTACGACGATGTCAATGAACATCGTAGACGTGACTGGAAGTCGTTGTAGAGGCATACGACCATTGTAATCACAAGAATAAAATTGACTTTAAAATAGATGGTTGGTCGCAAAACTAGGTAAAAAAATATTTTAAAAGGTGGGCAAGCAAACAGCCAGCGTTAAAACCGCAGTCTTCCATATTTCTCTTTCCTATGTCGGCTAACGTTCCGAAAACGTTAACGATGTTTTCACAAAAGCTAATATACAAATAATAAACTAGGACTAATTTTGTGCCACAACCTTGATGAGGGTACAGACAAATACAGTAACACAGGTGTTTACATAGTGCGGGTCTTGTGATAGTTTTTATACTGGCCAGACGGGTAGAAAATTTAAGACGAGGTTTATGGAGCACACATATACCAACAACAATAACGCCCTTGGTTGTCACCTTAGAGAACAAAATCAGCTATCAATCGAAATAGCCTAAGAATTTTGCATACGGAACAAAAAGGTAGGGCACTGGATATCCCTGAAGAGATTGAAATTTACACTAACCGCCTTTTAACCATAGATTTAATCATTAACGAACAGATTACCAGCGGTAGACAATGGTACTTTAGCATTTTTACGAGCTGTTGCTGAACAAATAGAGGTTAAAAGGATGCACAAAAAACTGACATTTTCATACATCTTTCGGTTCGTTTGTGGTCATCTGTACGCTTTATGGTTTAAGTTGTACTTTTTGCCGTATGACACAGATTTTAGTCTGATCTTTTACATAAATATGCTTAATGAAAAACCATGTCACTTTAAAGTTGTCTCTGTTCTCATGACGCCATAATTAAAGTTGGCCTTAAGTCTTATAAAAAAAATTTACTGTTCATGAAAAGTTGGGTAAATATTGTAACTGACAATATCATTCCTATTTGTAATGACGAGTCAGCCATGACGCCAGTTCCTCATTTGTACGCTTTATGGTTCATTCTGTACGTTTAATCTCATGGCACAGAATTTAATCTGATCGTTCTTTTTATTATATAAATTTTACATAAATACGCTTAATGAAAAACTTGTCACGTTAGTGTTGTCCCTATTCTCACAGTGCCACTAATTCAGGTTGGCCTTGACTTTTTTAAGAAAGGGGAAAGTAATTAACTGTTGTATATTATTTCCATTTGCAATGACGTATCAGCCGTGACAGCGCCAAGGTCATTCGCCACCTAGTGGCAACTAGTTCTCATAAGGGGAATGGCAGCCAGCCACTTCACTCGACTGTTAGCAGCACACATGTTTGGTGATATCTCATTTTCTTGTGTGCTATTGTAAAAACTATGCCACTTTTGACGATACTTGACATCTTTGTCGAAGTTGTATGTTCACTGCGTCTTAAACGTCTTGTTGTTTTTATATGGTGGTTTAGTATAGCGGTTCCACTTATACACGTGTGTTATTTTGCAAGATTGTGAAAAAAATATTTTTCACAAGTTCAGCTGAAGATGGGCTGAGCCCGAAACGCGTAATAAATAGCGAAAGGGTCCAGAAACATCCTGTGACAATAGTTCGCGACCAACCAGCCATTTGTAAGGCCATTTTCATTCTTGTGATGTCAATGAACGTCGTAGTGAGCGATAAATAGACAGGTGCCGAGAATAAGCAGCGCAAAACACTCCCTGCGTTGGCAAGAGGTATCCCGGTCTCTAGTTGTAATAGAGTTACTGTACGCTGGAGGTTGTCGTTGGAGATGTCCAAATCCGACACATCTCGCGGTTTTTTCTGAAATCCACTAACTTTGCCCCTTCAGAGACGCCATTTTGCTGCAGTGGAAGCACTCGGTCGTGGGTTCGAACGGAAGTGGCTGATATAGCACTTAATGGTGATATTTTGAGAAAATCCTTCACTACGTGGCTTGCAGTAAAGAGCACTCGATACAACGTTTCTAAGGGGATGCCATTTAATGATCACTGCGGATTTTATCACATCACTGTTCATTGCACATTTAAGATGTTGCACGAAATACTTGTGTATTTGGTGGTCTTCAGTCCTGACACTAGTTTGATGCAGCTCTCCATGCTACTCTATAGTCTGCAAGCTTCTTCATCTGCCAGTACCTACTGCAAACCTACATCCTTCTGAATCTGCTTAGTGTATTCATCTCTTGGTCTCCCTCTACGATTTTTACCCCCACGCTGCCATCCAATACTAAATTGGTGATCCCTTGATGCTTCAGAACATGTCCTACCAACAGATCCCTTCTTCTAGTCAAGTTGTGCCACAAACTACTCTTCTCCCCAATTCTATTCAGTACCTCCTCATTATTTATGTGATCTACCCATCTAATCTTCAGCATTCTTCTGTAGCACCACATTTCGAAAGCTTCTATTCTCTTCTTGTCCACACTATTTATCGTCCATGTTTCACTTCCATACATAGCTACACTCCATACAAATACTTTCATAAACGACTTCCTGACACTTAAATCTATACTCGATGTTAACAAATTTCTCTTCTTCAGAAACGCTTTCCTTGCCATTGCCAGTCTACATTTTATATCCTCTCTACTTCGACCATCATCAGTTATTTTGCTCCCCAAATACCAAAACTCCTTTACTACTTTAAGTATCTCATTTCCTAATCTAATTCCCTCAGCATCACCTGACTTAATTCGACTACATTCCATTATCCTCGTTTTGCTTTTGTTGATGTTCATCTTATAGCCTCCTTTCATGACACTGTCCATTCCGTTCAACTGCTCTTCCAAGTCCATTGCTGTCTCTGACAGAATTACAATGTCATCGTGACACTTTAGTAATTTACAACGCACATACGCTACTGCACTATAGACGGGCTCCCGACTATGCAATCATGAACAATATTTTTAATGAAACTTCGTGGCAGATTCACGCGCAAGTGATCCACCATGTGAGCTAGCCAAGCACGACTCACGCCCCGTTCGCAGGAGAGCTTCTGTAAAGTTTGGAAGGTATGAGACGAGGTACTGGCAGAAGTAAAGCTGTGAGGAGGTGGTGTGAGTCGTGCTTGGGTAGCTCAGATGGTAGAGCAGTTGCCCGTGAAAGGCAAAGGTCCCTTGGTCGAGACTCGGTCTTGTACACAGTTTTAATCTGCCAGGAAGCGTCATATCAGCGCACACTCCGCTGCAGCGTGGAAGTCTCATTCTGGAAATATTTTTAATGATTTTTCTCAACCACTGACGAGAGCTACTAACGCTACTGCTATACACAGTGGCCCTCGCTTCTTTACCGCTATTCAAGGCAATAATTGATGTAACTGAGGAGAGCCATCACCGATACGACTGTTCATTGATGCCCACACTAACAGACTGACGCTATTTATGATCGTTTTGGTGGTCCAGGTTGTCACGGCGTCGGGAGGAAAATTATTGGGTGGATGTACGGATCTACACGTCTTTAAATACGACACTCTCACCAGTCATCGTTATTCTGACACTGTAATCCTTTCCAGTGTGCCTCTTTTCAGGGGCAGACCCAGCCCGGACTCAATTTTTTGTTGATGAAATGTGTGATCACATCGACCTGCACAGATGGAGTAGCTTTTGGAACGAGAGGATATTCGATGAATGGGCTGGCCTGCGTGTTTCATCGGCTTAAATTCCATCGATTACGTGTTGGATTCGTTGGGAAGACGTACTGCAACTCGTCCACATGTACCAACGACCATGCAGCAGTTATCAACGACTCTGATGAAGGAATCGAACATCCTACCACAAGGACTCCTTACCAACCTTGTGCCCAGTATGGGAGCACGTTGCAGAGCAGGCTCTATCGCCCTTGGTGATCACACACCGTATTTAGAACCATGTCTCGCTGTTTGTAATGAGCAGGGGGCCATCATGATCTGGGATTGCTTCAGTGTAATTATTGTTTTTGAATAAAAGTGTCATTTCTGTTCGGATCTCCTGTACCATACTGTAGAGTTTCTTTGTATGTATAGTCCAATTTTCAGTCAGCTATGTTAGTTGCGGGATTACCAACTCTCCCCTATATGACTGTATTACCTGTATACAGCAATATTTTAAATCGTCCCTTAGGCACAGATGTCGTAAAACCTTCGTGTAAGAATCATTGCTATTGTCGACATACAGTCTCCCTTCTATTCGTGCAGCTATGGAAAGAAGACGGTTTGGCTCAAGGGAGTGCGAGGAACGGAGAAAGAGTGACATAGACTACGTACCTAGAAGGGTCGTGAAATACGGGATGTTTATTTGTTTCTCGCTCAGTATTGGGAATCCATGGATGAATTTGCCTCGTACCGATAAGCAGCTGTACTATAAATACCAGATGGAAGTAAAAATCACTCTCGAGAGTGGATTACAGTGAGGTTCATGTTTAAACACACTCGTTACACTATTTATACCTCTATTGAGTCTCGCAACACAACATTTCACTATGTTTCGAATGAGTCAGTTCAACGTATCGCTTAAGTTCGCAGAAATCTATAACAAAGGACTGTCAACACAAAATGTTCCGCTTTGAGAAGTCCTCTTCCCGTAATCGTAATCGTACACCAGCCTAAAATCGCTTAGGGCAACCGCGAGCAAGCAGAAGTGTCGCAACACGACGTGGCATGGACTCGACTAATGTCTGAAGTAGTGCTGGATGGAACTGACACCATGAATCCTGCAGGGCTGCCCATAAATCCGCAAGAGTACGAGGGGGTGGAGTTCTCTTTTGAACAGCACTTTCCAACGTATCCCAGATATGCTCAATGATTTTCATGTCTGGGGAGTTTGGTAGCCAGCGGAAGTTTTAAACTTAGAAGAGTGTTCCTGGGGCCACTCTTTAGCAATTCAGGACGTGTGGTGTCTCGCATTGTGCTGCTAGAACCGCCCTAGTCCGTCGACATGTACAATGGACATGAATGGATCCAGATGATCACACAGGATGATTACGTACTTGTCACCTATCAGACTCGTATCTAGACATATTAGGGGTCACAAGTAACTCCAACTGCATGCACCCCACACCATTACAAGGCTCCCACTAGCTTGAACAGTCCCCTGCTAACATGCAGGGTCCATGGATTCATTTGGTTGTCTCCATACAATTTGAAACGAGAGTAGTCCGGCGAGGCAAGATGTTTTTAGTAATCAACAATCCAAAGTCGGTGTTGACGGGTCCAGGCAAGACGTAAAGCTTTATGTCGTGCAGTCATCAAGTGTACAAGAGTGGGCTTTCGGCTCCCAAAGGCCCTGTCGATGATGTTCCGTTGTACGCTGTGACACTTGTTGATGGCCCAGCACTCAAACCTGCAGCAGTTTGCGGAAAGGTTGCACTTCTGCCATGTTGAACGATTCTCTTCAGTCGTCGTTGGTCCCATTCTTGCAGGACCTTTTTTCGGCCGCAGCAGTGTCGGAGACTTGATGCTTTACCAGATTACTGATATTCACGGTGTGTCCCATTCCTCGTGCACCGGCCATAACACCAAGTTCAAACTCAATTAAATCTTGATAACCTGCCATTGTAGCAGCAGAAACCTATCTAACAACTGCGCCAGACAATTGTTGTTACATGTAGGCGTGGCCGACCGTAGCGCCGTATTCTGCATGTTTACGTATCTCTGTGTTTGAATACGCATGATTGTACCAATTTCTTTGGCGCTTCAGTGTATAATGATCAGCCTTTACGTGTATCTTTATTTGCTTATAAAGTGATTTAACTTTCACTTTGTATTCTTACAGTGAAAATGAAAATTCCAGTTTTTCGTTTTTATATCTCCAGTGTCACCCACTCCAAGGAAATGCGATGTAGTCGTGCAGTTGAAATTCTGTAACGACTACATCTCCGTTAAAGCTTTCTTAAAATCATGGGCAGATATTCGCGATTTCCCTTAAGGAGACCTGGAAGGGAAAATCCATCGAAAAGCTGATTTTGTTTTTTTACTGCGTTAAGTTACATCCAACTCCTTCCTAAACCAGAATAGGCATGATTTTCGTATTTTCTGTGTATATTAACAAGAAAGAAGGTGTATTTTCTAAATAGCGACATGCCCCTTCTGTCTGCTGTTAATTATGCTACGTTTATCCCGGCTGCAGAGGACTTTCTGTGTCTTTATTCTATTTATCCTCGTATTCTTTGACTACTGGCGTCAACGAGGTGCTAAGCGATGTAGATAACAGCTGAATATCAATTCAACTTTCTGTTTTCGTTTTACATGGATTTCAGATAACTACGGGATTTAGGAAGATGGTTCAAATGGTTCAAATGGCTCTGAGCACTATGGGACTCAACTGCTGTGGTCATAAGTCCCCTAGAACTTAGAACTACTTAAACCTAACTAACCTAAGGACAGCACACAACACGCAGCCATCACGAGGCAGAGAAAATCCCTAACCCCGCCGGGAATCGAACCCGGGAACCCGGGCGTGGGAAGCGAGAACGCTACCGCACGACCACGAGATGCGGGCGATTTAGGAAGAACTCTTATTGTGTTTCTAGTTATATTTTATCCTGGTGGCAAGAAGGGCAACCGGCCACCCCTTAAAATTAACCTTGCCAAATCCTATCCTAACCATGATACCCTGCGAAACCGCGGAACAAGGCACCAGCAAAAGAAGAAAGAAGAAGTTATATTGTATCCACGCAGATTTAGGCCGAATAAGGAAGTTTAACGGCAGAAATTTAAGTTTGGATGTGACAGGTGGCCCCTGAAACTTCCTGACAGATTAAAACTGTGATCCGGACCGAGACTCGAACTCGGAATCTTTGCCTTTCGCGGGCAAGTGCTCGACCAACTGAGCTACCCAATCACGACTCACGCCCCGCCCTAACAGCTTTACTTCTGCCAATACCTCGTCTCCTACCTTCCAGACTTTACAGAAGCTCTCCTGCGAACCTTGCAGAACTAGCACTCCTGAAAGAAAGGATATTGCGGAGAGTTCGAGTCTCGGTCCGGCACACAGTTTTAATCTGTCAGGAAGTTTCATATTAGCGCACACACCTCTGCAGAATGAAAATCTCATTCTGGAAACATCCCCCAGGCTGTGGCTAAGCCATGTCTCCGCAATATCCTTTCTTTCAGGAGTGCTAGTTTTGCAAGGTTCGCAGGAGAACTTCTGTAAAGTTTGGAAGGTAGGAGACGAGGTACTGGCAGAAGTACAGCTGTGAGGACGGGACGTGAGTCGTGCTTGGGTAGCTCAGTTGGTAGAGCACTTGCCCGCGAAAGGCAAAGGTCCCGAGTTCGAGTCTCGGTCCGGCACACAGTTTTAATGTGTCAGGAAGTTTCATATCAGCGCACGCTCCGCTGCAGAGTGAAAATCTCATTCAAGTGACCCCTGTCACTGTCTTTGCCCAAAGGGCCCCGAGTCGCCGTGTAAGCATCAGAAGACTAGTGTAACAAGTGATGACCAGAGACACAACCATCCTCTACAAATGTCAGTAGCAGAAGTCATAAGACCTATTTATAGAGACTTAGGCACAAACTAGTTTTCTAAATGCACACAGGGGAGAATTCAGAACCTCAACAAATGATTCAATAACTGTGTGTGGAAATGATTGCCTAAAACAGCATTTTTGAGCCTAAAACTATTAAAAATAAATGTCATGGGTGCAGTGTTGTGTTTCAGTGATGTGTCAGACAGCGGCCTGAAATTCTTCGTTGATATGGGCGTAGACCCCAGAGTGTACATGACGAATGTGCTCCTCCAACTTGGCCAGCTATGGGTACAGGAGGCTGATAAAAGTGCCGTACAAATGACGAGAGGCCAGAATGCAAAAGAGGGTCTCGTAACACAAGCTGGAGAAAACAGAAAACTGCAACAATAACAGCTATAGACCTGGCGAATTGTAGCTCTGAATGTTAAGTTGAAAATATTGTATCAAAAATATGAAATGCATTTTTCCCAAAAGTATGTAATTTTCAGCTTTAGGTACAATTTTCTCTATAACTAATACATCTATGTCTATGAAATTTGTTACAGTAAATCACTTTCATTGAAATGTTCTAGAATTATCACAATAAAATAAAATGTTTGTCAAATGGTTTCAGGAATTACTGCAACCAATCGCCATTTTTTCTTCAATTTTTATTTATTCATGACTGGTTTCGAATCGCCTGGCGATTCATCATCAGATGATGCTATTTAGTTTGGAGTATTGTGGGGGTCGTGCATCTGTGGCAAATACAGAGACAAAAAAGTGAGCACTGTATGAGCAAAGAAAATATCTGCCTTCACAAAACTCTTTGGAGACAACAACAGCCATACTCTTTGGTTTGTTTATATTTTGTAAAGTGTGTGGGAGTCGCCATTGGTGGAAAAGAGCCTGTTCCACTTGATGTTTAACTATACTGGCAAGCACACATTACGTTTTCTAGAGAAGTGCCTGCCACAAGAATAAACTTGACTTTGAGTTCTGTCTTACGGCAGGTTTTGTCATGGGGGAAAAATGGTTCAAATGGCTCTGAGCACTATGCGACTTAACTTCTGAGGTCATCAGTCGCCTAGAACTTAGAACTAATTAAACCTAACTAACCTAAGGACATCACACACATCCATGCCCGAGGCAGGATTCGAACCTGCGACCGTAGCGGTCGCTTGGTTCCAGACTGTAGCGCCTAGAAGCGCACGGCCACTCCGGCCGGCGTCATGGGGGAAACCTCATCAGAGAGGTCGGCCGCATGAGCGTCTAGGGAAGGGATTCCAGTGGTGGTTTCCCGTTGCCTTCCACTGATGATGATAGTGAGAACAACAACACAACACCCAGTCCCTGAGCGCAGAAAATCTCAGACTCAGCTGGGAATCGAACTCGGGCCCCTTGGCGTGACAGACCGCCGCGCTGACCACTCAGCTATCGGGGTGGACACAAGAATAAAAACAGTGAGTAATAAGATCTAATTAATCTTACAATCTTAATATTCTTTCCATATACTGTGCTCACTTTTTTGTCTCTGTATTTGCCACAGATGCACGACCCCCACAATACTCCAAACTATATAGTATCACCTGATGAAGGATTGCCAGGCAATTCGAAACCGGTCATGAATAAATAAAAATTGTAGAAAAAACGGCGATTGGTTGCAGAAATTCCTGAAACCTTTAACAAGACAGTCGCAGTGTTCCAAATCCAGAATGGATAAAAGTTTTATTTTGTTTGACAAATATTTAGATATTATTTTTAACGGCAATTTTTAGCTCACATATCTCTCTGGAATTTATACTGTGATAACAATGCTACTGTGATATAAATAATACATTCTGAAGAAAATAAGACAACATATGCGTGTTTCAAATTTGGTTTGATTTTAACAAATTGTTTTTGTGAGAAGTGTACCATTGTTAGTATGGTCAACATAGGAAATTCACTCTCGACCATATCTCTTTAAAACAATCATCAAATGTTGTTCGCCCTGGTTATTTGGCAATGTCACATCACACAGGAGTGACTTTCGTCTTTAAGTTTTGCCCACCAGTGTAATAGTTCCAGCGCTGATCTGTATTCAGAAAGAATAACGGATTTAGGATCCAAGTGCTTCTCGGCGTGTAGAAGGACTCGAAGAACAGCTCTGGTCACTACTGTAGCGCGCTGACAAGTGACAAGTGGGCTGAAGCTCGGTGGCGAGGCTGACTCGCCGAGTACGGCGGCTGTGGGGCGGCCGCGCGCCGAACAGTGGGTCAGTCATTACAGCCGGCGGAGAGCGCCTGCAAACGCTACGCGGCTTCCCGCAGCACGCAATTCCGATGCAAATTCCTGCGGCGCTGCGCGACGCGATGTTCGTTATCGGGAAACGGTTAATCGAGCGGCCACAGACAAGTGTTTGTGTCGGCTGCTTGCAGCGGCGGTGGCGGGCCGCTGCGGATGTGCTGTCAGCCACAGCTACAGCCCGTGTACGGCGTCTGCCTTCAGCGTCACATTCCATACCGGCTGCGTGGCTACAAAAGGACTGACGACGAGGCACTATCACCGACTCGCGCTCCTCAATTTCCTTTACATACAGGGTGCAAATTATTTAAACCGACAAACACTGCGAGGATGCACGGGACACCGAAACAAACATTTTTCTCTCAAGTCATAATTACGTGAGGGCATTTTTTAATCTAGTAAATGGTGCAATCGCTCTCAGAACTCGTGCAACTGTGCATAACATGGGGACGAATCAGACTGTAATGATACTTGAATTACGTAACCATTACGGCAGCTCACCTGAACCTCTCGATACCAACAATATTCTACTGTGTTTCTGTAAAGTAGTTAACATATTTCTGAGACAACATTCAGATTTGATTTCATTTATGTAGAGGTACTTTGATACATCGATATGTTTATGTTGCAATGATATTATTCTTATGTGTATTCTTTTTTTTGTCACTATGATCTTTGTCGTACTTGTAATTCTGATTTTTGGGCGCGTAAGCGATTATTAGTTAGTTAGTTAGAGTGTTGGACCTTGAAAAAGTCAAGTCTTGGACGTCATGTTGGAAAGACGCATAACGTAGTCAGCTTATAAAATGAGAACTTTAACAGTGAGGAAGATGTTTTCAAGTACGTTTTGTATTCTGAAGTGATGTTTTGTGTGTTACATGATATTGCAACAAAAGCGATAAAAAGGAAGTGTAACTTAAATTCGGAGTGCTGATTACTTTTTTACATCACCATTGTCCTGCAAAAGTGTAATCTTCAAGAATGTTTTGTGAGACACATCTATAAAACTTTTGAATATAGCAGAATAAAACCTAGGCCTCTTTGCATCCGAGCTTGGAATCATCACCACCTAGATTTTCGGCGATTGAGCCATGATTTTACAACGAGACCATCGTGGGAAACACGAAAAGATGAGTGCCTAGTTTATTCATTATTACATGAAATGACTTTATTAACTGTGCTCTAATGACACCTGCCACATAATTAGTATGTTGTTGCCCGATAATGCAGTATTTAGCAGCGTGAGCAACACCACAATCATTAAATTTTGACCTTTGTTTTGGTAGGGCTGTTAGAAGACGAATGTAAGGAATGTGCTTCATCAGAAGTTGCGAGGTGCCGGGGTGGAGAAGAGTTTGTACCTCTTTAATTCTGACAAATTTTGCATGAGAACGAAACATGCACTCGACCCCCTCTTTACCTACCATCTAATTAATCAAGCGCACAACGGTAACGAAGGTAAATGATGGTGGACCCTGCTAGTTGGTAAAATAAGGAGTGTTCACTCACAATAATTAAATAAAAATCGCAATCTACTCAGTACGTTGTCCTCGATGGTGAGTGTTCATCGGAGGTGAGGGTATCATCTGGAGTGTCCCAGGGAAATGTGGTAGGTCCGCTGTTGTTTTCTATCTACATAAATGATCTTTTGAATAGGGTGGATAGCAATGTGCGGCTGTTTGCTGCTGATGCTGTGGTGTATGGGAAGGTGTCGTCGTTGAGTGACTGTAGGGGGATACAAGATGACTTGGTCAGGATTTGTGATTGGTGTAAAGAATGGCAGTAAATTAATGAAGATGATTAGGAAAAAGAATCCCGTAATGTTTGAATACTCCATTAGTAATGTAGCGCTTGACACAGTCACGTCGATTAAATATTTGGGCGTAACATTGCAGAGCGATATGAAGTGGGACAAGCATGTAATGGCAGTTGTGGGGAAGGCGGATAGTCGTCTTCAGTTCATTGGTAGAATTTTGGGAAGATGTGGTTCATCTGCAAATGGGACCACTTATAAAACACTAATACGACCTATTCTTGAGTACTGCTCGAGCGTTTGGGATCCCTGTCAGATCGGATTGAGGGAGGACATAGAAGCAATTCAGAGGCGGGCTGCTACATTTGTTACTGGTAGGTTTGATCATAACGCGAGTGTTACGGAAATGCTTCAGGAACTCGGGTGGGAGTCTCTGGAGGAAAGGAGGCGTTCTTTTCGTGAATCGCTAGTGAGGAAATTTAGATAACCAGCATTTGAAGCTGACTGCTGTACAATTTTACTGCCGCCAACTTATATTTCGCGGAAAGACCACAAACATAAGATAAGAGAGATTAGGGCTCGTACAGAGGCATATAGGCAGTCATTTTTCCCTCGTTCTGTTTGGTAGTGGAACAGGGAGAGAAGGTACTAGTTGTGGTACGAGGTACCCTCCGCCACGCACCATATGGTGGATTGCGGAGTATGGGTGTAGATGTAGATGTAGATAAACAAAGAGAACTTTATCATAATAAACAACAGGAAATGGGATTCTGCATATATCTACGAAATGATATGCGGATTAAATATTACAATGAGCTTTGTTATAAATCAGAACAAAAAGGCACACGATTATCGACACAAACTGTAGGTTAAAGGATAGAATATTCTGAACTAGTATGCGCATAAGAGTTAGCTCCTACCTCTGTGATGCAATAACCTGACGGTAATGACTGGAGGTCCTATTCAATCAAATATACTCTCTCGACTGTATTGCAGTATCGCGATTAGTAGTGAGAGCTCAAATGGGATCACAAGGAGAAACAAGCAAGGTGGACTCGTGTCAAAGTGAGCGCGCGTGTTGCTGAGGACTTCAGAATAAAATTGATTGGTCCTACAATGCCGGAGCCGCAAAATACTTTACAAATCCTGAATTTTATAGCAGGTCGCCAGTAGGCAGCTTTCTGCTGATGTATTCACCGACGTCTGGTGTACAGCAACTGTGTTTCAACCTCTGGCCTCGTAGGCTGCCCGAGAATTCTAAGTTCTGCCGAAAAAAGTGCGACTAAGTCGCAAGACCGTGCGACTCCGACGAAGATCCGATCCCGAATCCCCTGCGCCCGAGCAACGCAAGAGCGAAGCCAACATTGTTCAACTCCTACTTTCCTCGAAAACCGCGAATCAGCACTCAATGGTAATTCCAAAATTCCCCCACACTGTTTCAGCACATCATTCGCGCCAATAGTGACCGTTCCCTCCAATTTCAAGCAGGACATTATGACGTCAACTAGCCTCAGTTTAAGTTGACCAATCGTGCCTCTGCTATTCAGCTGAGGGCACTGAACTTGCCGTTTGACCGGCTAAGAAAACAACCTGCCTAGACAACCGGCCATCCGGCGCCAAACAGTCGCACCCAGCAGGGCACGGTCCACAAGTTTTCTCAGAATCAAGAGGACAATGCAGTCAGTCGGTGCCAGAAGTTTTCGTTCTGGCCGCACCGGTATGGTAAACACATAAACTGCGGCGACACTCAGACGTCTCGCAGGTCGTTTCGCCCTGCATACAATAGGCAAAACTCGACCGACGTCAGTCGTTCCACCAGGCGCTTAAACCCATTGTATGACCCCCTTTGAATTCGGGGAAGTGCAGCCCCTAACCAGAAATGCCATGTGCCACGTCCTCCGATGCTCGCCTCGCACAGGCTACACAGGGAAGTAACGCAACATGCATTGGAATCAAGGGAAAAGTATTATTGAGCTCTCAGTACAAATACTCTCATTACAATAACCTTATTCGGTCTGTTACCACCGTGAAATGACATAGAACATTAATAAAATTGATGAAAATGAGAAGCGACATGCAAAAGAGGGCATGGAACCTCTCAAAGTTATTAACCCTTTCACTAAGTGGAGTGGGCAAAACATGAAACCAGATGGTTATCCACTCAATGGTACATGGAACAGTGCCAGAATATCTGCATCCTCTGAACTGTTCACAGTTGAAGCAATGTTCGGGTGTGATGGGGTCTTTGGCATCGGCAATTTCCTCGTGTTGAGTGAGGTTAGTCCACATGCCACATTCACTCGCACTCATCAATTGCTATGAATGTGTGGGCATAGGTTGTTGGCGACTGTTTAACTGGGCAATATCTCCTACCTAGACCATTAAATGACAGGCATTATTTCAATTTCTTCACCATAGCATTGTCAGGTTTTCCTGGATGACATGCCGCTCGCTACAAGACAGCGCATGGAGTTCCAGCGTGAGTGGGTGCCTGCACGTTTCAAGCATTGTGTGAATCGATTCCTGAACTGACGGTTTCCAGAAAAGTGGATTGGCGGTGGTGGTTCTGTACTATGGCCTACGTGATGCCCTTACTTTGACGCTACTGGACTTTCTAGTGTGACAAGAAATGTATTTATAAAAATACCGTTGAATCAGAAGAGGATCTGGTTGTCGGATAATAGCAGGAGCAGTAGGAATTAAGGACACTCCTGTAGTCTTCGATTGTGTTATACAAAACCTGGCCCACGGATTTAACCTCTGTTTACAAGTAAATGGTGGCATTTTTGAACCTCTACTGCAATTGAAGTAATTTTGTTGTGTTAATGTAATTGTCTTTTGATAATAAAGAATTAAAACTTATTTGTGTTCATTTTTGACATCACAGGAGAACACAGTGGAAAATGTGTTTTTACTGTCCCATGCAACCTCCCAGTGTTGGTTAGGTTGATTCATTTTCATGCAGAGAAAACATCCTCAACTGGTTTAAAAAATCTTCACAGTAAAACGTATAATTGAATAAAAATATTTGTTTCAGTGTCCTGTGCAACCTCCCAGAGTTCGCCAGTTTAAATTGTTTTCACCTTGTAGAATTTGCATGTCAATGCCCAGGCATAAATTTCCTATAGCAGCACGACTCATTTCTCAGAAACAACCCGAAAAAATCGCCTTTGAAGTGTTCAGAACGCTGTTAGATATAAATCATTTGGATTATATAAGCAGAGCCGCCGATATATGAGTGTATAACATGGAAACCTCTTAATTCCAAATTCATTTCTCACTAGCAGCAATTATTTAACTTTTATTTGAATTCTACGTATTTTAAGATGTGTGTATAGACTGGAAAGATAGAAGGACAACAAGGGAGCAAAAAAGTTGCAGAGTAGGAAATGTCGAAATGGAAGAGATGAGCATTAGTTATGCTCACTGTCACCAAAGCTATTCAACATATATGGAGAAGAACTGACAGGCAAGGCCATGGAAGATCCAAGAGGCATTGTAATTGGCGAAGAAAGGATAAAGACTATAAAATACATGAATGATCAAGCAGAGATGGCGGAATAAGAAGAGGAGCTACAAAAGAATATTGAAAGAAGGAGCAAGGAGTATGGAATGAAAATAAATACAGGAAAGACAAAAGAGATCATAAGCAAGAAGGATGCTCTAGTCAACGTATTCCTTGACAGACAAACGATAGAACAAGCAAAATCCTTTCTGTACCTGGGAAGTTTTATAATATGGAATGGGAGCTGTATAGAAGAAATAAGGTGGAGGATATCAATAGGAAAGAGAGCATTTGGAAAGGTGAAACAGTTACTAACACCTAGAAAAATTCCAAGGGATCTGAGAAACGATTTGATGAATGTTTTGTCTGGAGTATAGTGTTATAAAGCTGTGAATCATGGACAGTTGAAAAGAAACAAGAAAAATATTTATAAAGTTGTGAAATGTGGCTACGAAGAAGAATGCTTATGGTGAAGTGGACTGCCAGACTTAAGACTGAAGAAGTTGTGGAGGAAAAAGGAGAAGAAAGAACAATGTTGGATGCGATCGGAAAGAGGAAAAAATCTTGGCTGTTGCATACACTGCATAGGAACCGACTGCAGCAAAAAATTATTGAGGGAAAAGTTGAAGGAATTAGAAGAATAATCTGGGTTACCACTATAAGCCAACATTATTTTAAGCTAGCATGCAAAAGGCAAATAGACTTTTGATTTACTGTTTATTTCTTTATGGAAATCTTATTTCTGTATTTATTTACTAACAAGAATTTAATTTTTTAACTTGTACTCTTCTTGTAACTGAAAGATGGAGTTTGTTATCTTTATTACAGGGTGTTACAAAAAGGTACGGCCAAACTTTCAGGAAACATTCCTCACACACAAATAAAGAAAAGATGTTATGTGGACATGTGTCCGGAAACGCTTAATTTCCATGTTAGAGCTCATTTAGTTTCGTCAATATGTACTGTACTTCCTCGATTCTCAGCCAGTTGGCCCAATTGAAGGAAGGTAATGTTGAATTCGGTGCTTGTGTTGACTTGCGACTCATTGCTCTACAGTACTAGCATCAAGCGCATCAGTATGTAGCATCAACAGGTTAGTGTTCATCACGAACGTGGTTTTGCAGTCAGTGCAACGTTTACAAATGCGGAGTTGGCAGATGCCCATTTGATGTGTGGATTAGCACGGGGCATTAGCCGTGGCGTGGTACGTTTGTATAGCGACAGATTTCCAGAACGAAGGTGTTCCGACAGGAAGACGTTCGAAGCAATTGATCGGCGTCTTAGGGAGCACGGAACATTCCAGCCTATGACTCGCGAGTGGGGAAGACCTAGAACGACGAGGACACCTGCAATGGACGAGGCAATTCTTCGTGCAGTTGACGATAACCCTAATGTCAGCGTCAGAGAAGTTGCTGCTGTACAAGGTAACGTTGACCACGTCACTGTATGGAGAACCAGTTGTTTCCGTACCATGTACAGCGTGTGCAGGCAGTATCAGCAGCTGATTGGCCTACAAGGGTACACTTCTGCGAATGGTTCATCCAACAATGTGTCAATCCTCATTTCAGTGCAAATGTTCTCTTTACGGATGAGGCATCATTCCAACGTGATCAAATTGTAAATTTTCACAATCAAAATGTGTGGGCTGACGAGAATCCGCACGCAGTTGTGCAATCACGTCATCAACACAGATTTTCTGTGAACCTTTGGGCAGGCATTGCTGGTGATGTCTTGATTGGGCCTCATGTTCTTCCACCTACGCTCAATGGAGCACTTTATCATGATTTCATACGGGATACTCTCCCTGTGCTACTAGAACATGTGCCTTTACAAGTACGACACAACATGTGGTTCATGCAGCATGGAGCTGCTGCACATTTCAGTCGAAGTGTTCGTACGCTTCTCAACAACAGATTCGGTGACCGATGGATTGGTAGAGGCGGACCAATTCCATGGCCTCCACGCTCTCCTGGCCTCAACCCTCTTGACTTTCATTTATGGGGGCATTTGAAAGCTCTTGTCTACGCAACCCCGGTACCAAATGTAGAGACTCTTCGTGCTCGTATTGGGGACGGCTGTGATACAATACGCCATTCTCCAGGGCTGCATCAGCGCATCAGGGATCCCGTGCGACGGAGGGTGGATGCATGTATCCTCGCTAACGGAGGACATTTTGAACATTTCTTGTAACAAAGTGTTTGAAGTCACGCTGGATCGTTCTGTTGCTGTGTGTTTCCATTCCATGATTAATGTGATTTGAAGAGAAGTAATAAAATGAGCTCTAACATGAAAAGTAAGGTTTCCGGACACATGTGTGTGAGGAATGTTTCCTGAAAGTTTGTGCGTACCTTTTTGTAACACCCTGTGTACTTATGTTTCAAAATACCACTATTATTACTTATTCTTTTGTGAAGGAGTTAAATTTCGTGCTGCATGTGTTTTAAAGTCCTTAATTTGTGGGAACAAGCAATGTCTGGCCTTAGCTCAATCTAGTCACTTTTTGTCAATACCTCACTAAATAACAAATATATTTCTATGTCCTTGAATTGAAACTTAATATTGTCGGCCCTCTCACATTTTAAATTTTGTGAAAATTATTTTCCTTATTGTCACTGTGTTCAGAAACGTTTGCATGATGAAAGTTACACAGTTCTGTAATGTTTAATAACTTTGACTATCGTTCTCATTCTATTAAATATTTTATCGCGGCTCGTGAATCGTGATCTCTCTGTCAGTATATATATACTGGGTGATCAAAAAGTCAGTATAAATATGAAAACTTAATAAACCAGACGCGTGAAAGATGTCTTGCACGCTTCGTTTGGTGATGATCGTGTGCTCAGCGGCCACTTTCCTCATGTTTGGCCTCCCAAGTCCCCAGACCTCAGTCCGTGCGATTATTGGCTTTGGGGTTACCTGAAGTCGCAAGTGTATCGTGATCGACCGACATCTCTAGGGATGCTGAAAGACAACATCCGACACCAATGCCTCACCATAACTCCAGACATGTTTTACAGTGCTGTTCACAACATTATTCCTCGACTACAGCTATTGTTGAGGAATGATGGTGGACATATTGAGCATTTCCTGTAAAGAACATTATCTTTGCTTTGTCTTACTTTGTTATGCTAATTATTGCTATTCTGATCAGATGAAGCGCCATCTGTCGGAAATTTTTTGAACGTTTGTATTTTTTTGGTTCTAATAAAACCCCATGTCATTCCAAGCATGTGTGCCAATTTGTACCTCTGTATCTACATTATTCCGTAATTTATTCAGTTTTCAAATTTATACCAGGGGATCAAAGAGTCAGTATAAATTTGAAAACTGAATTAAATATATTTAATATATTAATTAAAGTCCCGTGTTGTGTTTCTCTCCATGTGTTCGGCCCAGTCTCTGGAACTACTATACAGATTTGGTATACTTTTCACTAACAGCCAGACAGATTCATAAGGAAGGTCTGTGTGTATAATTTATAAATATATTGTGCAAACAGCATGAAATGTTATGAATTAAAGTACCTTGCTGCTTTCAGAACGATGACATTGCTATCTAGCGGTGAATAGCAGAACTCCTTGGTACCATGGGAGATAGGCACAAAGTGATCGGACTACATCACGAGTTCAGTGCAAGCTACCATTACCAGGATGGTGTTAGCTACTGTCGGCTTCTTAAATGACCTGTGATGCAGGATGTATCGCATATTAAGCTGATAAGGACAAATTGTTTCGCATGGAGTTAATGTCAAAATAGGCTCACAAAAAATTTAACGTATGCTGGACTGGCGCCGCAGTTGAGTGGCGAACAATTGGCTGTAGCTGTTGGTGAACTCCACTGTGGCTTGGTAGGCCGTGTTGTACTGGTGTTTCAGCAGGGACTGGTAAGTGCCCACCATTATAGCCCAATCGGTACTGCAGTCGGGTGTCTTAGGCAGCACAGTAGCTTCTATTATCACCAAGAGATATCACGCCACTTCAAATAAATATAGAACAGATTATATTCATGCCTCCTGGTAACTTTCGTGGTATGTACTGCTTAAATCTGCGAGGCTGCAAAATTTTGCCACCACGCATTCAATATCCTGTAAATTCTTTTCGATGTTTGTTGTATAATGCGTCGCTGTTTGTGATGAACATTTGGATTAGTAATCATTTCATTGTGTGATATTAGCTAGCACCACATACTAACAATTTCTGTAGTACTGCATGTCAATGAGTTAATCAGAGCTGAGCGACAGAAAGGACAACGTGGGCCATGCGTACCTCAGAAGCTGATACTGGCTAAAGAGGCTGGCAAGAGAGTTGTCATGTTCTACAGGGATGGGCATTTACCGCGCTGAGAGAGAGCAGAGCAAGGAGTTGCCGATTTACGCTGCTGGAGGCTGTAGAAACCTATAACGTGACAGTGCAGGTGGAGGATTGCAATATCGCGGGAAAAAAATTCAGAATAGAGTACGCAGCGAAAAAGTGTCAGGGGCAGAACAAGGCAAAAAGACATGCTTTTAGTGCGACGGAAGTTGCAGGGTCACAAACAATAGTCATGGGCTCAACTCCAAGGTATCTTCTCATGTGAAGCACCAGGACACATTCCCGCAGAAAACAGAGGTACGTGTTTGATTGGCAGAGTGCTAAGGATGTCGGAGAGAAATGGAGACTTCCAGAAAATCTTCTGAAAGGAGTCTGAGTTTCAGGTGATTGGCTGGTAGATTCACGCCCAACGTAGACATCGCACAGCCAGCAGGGAGCTAATGTATGGCGTGGAGAGCACTTCCCTGCGGGGGATCAATTGAAGGCACTTCTCTTTGGGGATCAATCAAAGACACTTCCCTTTGGGGATCGACCTAGAGACTGTGGGTGAGAGCCACAGTGGAGAATCTAGCAGTCAGATTTTGAGAACTGTTGCTTTCGACTCAAGGAGCAAATGAATTCGTTTTTTGTGAACAGATTTGTTATTCTGTTTGCTTGAATGATGATCTTTTACCTCTCTGCGGAGTCCGACAAGCATTGAAGTGCTTCTTTACAGAAAAATACTTCGCTCCAATTTTTGTTCCTGACTAATGATCAAACAAAGACCTTGACTAATATTCTGTCTTGTATTGAGGTAATTTCAGAGCTAGGAGTTCGCTAACGGCGTGTTGCATTCATTGCGTAGGCAGAGAATTGCAGGAACTCCACATACATCATATGCAAGGTGGCCAACGCCCCAATGAGCAGACCGTTGGTGCAGTATAACTGCTGTCTGTACTTTAATATGTGATACGCTCACTCCAGTTCAGCAGATAGGCAAACACGCACAGTAAATGTGCCGAGTTCCATTTCATTGTCCACTGAACTTTTTCTGAAAGTGCCAGTCAAGGGGGCGACAAGATCTAAAGAAGGTCCTATAAGAACTTATCACAAATTTTCAAATTTGAGTTACACATGAATAACACTACTTCGTCCCACTGAACCACGAGGCGGTGACAGAAAGGGCATCCTGCCACCCTTTACGTTACCCATGACAGATCCTGTAATAACCAAGCCGAACCTGCGCTGAAGTGGGACAAAGCCACAAGAAAATGATGGTGAAGGCCTCTTATGACTAATATGAACTTCTGCTAACATCTGTAAATCCTCCCGTCCTCCAGACGATGTAGCTCCTTGGAGAATGTGTCGGCAGAGCGCTCACGCTCTGAGTTCCAGACCTCTATGTGTGAGCCTCAAGCGCAACCTTTCGCTGATAAGCTTGTGGTTCGTACTACTTGCCACGCCTGCGCAGCCATTCTTCCTCCTTGATACGGGTCTGGCTTCGCCATGCCTGTTGCCACTGTCTGCCAGCATTTCCCTCTTCAAGACTGCTCGTGATATTTCACTTGCAAATGTTCCTTGGAGGCGAACTTAATTTTTATGCGATACGAACTTACCGCAACATGCATTTTGCATACTGCATGACACACATTATTCCTTATCTTTGGCACACTTATTCAAAATACACATCCCCCACCATCAACACATATTTTCAGTAAACTGTAAGCAGAAAGATCCTCGCATCGTACCAATCTTTCTCAGTCTAAGCACGGGTCCGTAGAAGGTGGTATAGGCACCGTGAATTACAGATGGTCGCTCTTTCACACCCGACAGTGCCATGGCTAAGTCAACACTTCCTTAAACTACCTAAGTAAATTAAATCGTAGAACTTACTGCTACCTATTCTGCGCAATTCTAAGTATTTTAACCCTTCTGGAAACTGTCCAATTCTAAAAGACAATGGACAAGTTAAAGAACCAGACCACTAACGGCTTGTTTACTTCATATCTTCTTAAGGCTACTTGCTATTTCATGAAACTCACAAGAACAATTACTCTACATTAATTCAACTGATTGATTACTGTATATTTAAACACAAATACAACAAATAAATAAAAAGGGAAACACTTGATATTCTCAGTAACATAGTAACCGAATTAATGTGTTCCTAAGTTAATATTTTGATACAGAACGTTTTATACCTCACAGTGCGCTAAACCTGGCTTTTGCCTTCGTTCATTGAGACCAGTAATCAAGTAACAGTCAAAGGGCTTACTGCAGTGGTAACACCAGTTCCCACAATTTCACTTAAGTTAAGGCTGTAGGGCTTGGCTAACACTTGGATGGGTCACCGTCCGGGTCTGCAGAGGGCCGTTGGCAAGTGGGGTGCACTCAGTCCTTGTTAGACCAGTTGAAGAGCTACTTGACTGAGAAGTAGTGGCACCTGTCACGAAATCTGATAATAGCTGGGGGAGCGATGTGCTAACCACATGCCCCTCCGTATCCGCATCCGGTGAGACTTAGGGGATGAGGATGTCACGTGGCCGGTCGGAACCGTTAGGTTCAAATCGCTCTGAGCACTATGGGACTTAACATCTGAGGTCAACAGTCCCCTAGAACTTAGAACTACTTAAACCTAACTAGCCTAAGGACATCACACACGTCCATGCCCGAGGCAGGATTCGAACTTGCGACAGTAGCGGTCGCGCGGTTCCCGACTGAAGAGCCTAGAACCGCTCGGCCACACCGGCCGGCGAACCATTGGGCCCTCAAGGCATGTTCGGGCAGTATTTTATTTTCTAAACTAAAAAGGTAAGCCATTCATTATGGCCTGAAGACCAAAGAGTTGCTAGACTACATTCCAGGCATTGGAAAACATTTGGAGGAATTAAGTACTTTAAATATTATGAGGGGCCTCCAATAAGTAATGCAACACATATTTTTACTAGAAAGCAGATTGGTTTTATTCAGAATTCCAATGCACCATATTATTTCCCACTCTTTTGGCTACAGAACCGTATTTTTCAACATAATCTCCGTTCAGTGCGACTACCTTACGCCACTTCACTGGGAGGACCTGCATGGCTACATAGTGACACTGTGCCGATCGATGTCGGGGCTAAAGCCTTGCTGCATCAGTAATCTCCCCATCATCCACTTACTGTTTCTGTCGGACTGCATTACTCGTTGGGCCAAACAGATGGAAGGCACGAGATGCGAAATGAGGAGAAAAAGTGCAATGAAGTTCAGTGAACTCTTCTCGGGTGTGCAGTGCAGACTTGTTTGAAGCCATGCATTGTCATGGAGAAGGAGAAGTTCATTTGCAGTTTTGTGGCGACGAACACGATGAAGTCGTTTCTTCAATTTCCTGCGTCTAGCACAGTACACTTCCTAGTTGATCATTGCACCATGAGGGAGAATATCAAAGAGAATAACTGCTTCAGCGTACCAAACGAACGTCATTGGGACTTTAACAGTTGAGAATGCGGCTTTGAACCTTTCTTTCGGAGGATAGGTGGTGTGATTTGGATTGACGTATTGTTTCCAATTCGAAATGACGAACCTATGTTTCATCGCCTGCGACAATGTTCACAAAAATTGTTTCGTTCAGCCTCGAAACAGACAAGCAATTTCTCACATATGGTCATTCGCTGCCCGTTATGGTCTTCTGTTAGGCAGCAAAGAACCCGGCGAGTGCGCACCTTTGTTTACCACAAATGGACGACGAATGGGCCAGCACTACCCACAGAGACGTTCAATTGAGCAGCGAGGTGTTCAATTGTGATCTGTCCGTCACCTCGAATGAGAGAGTCCGCACGTTTCGAAGCCGCAGGACTCACAGCTGTGTGCGGGCGGCCGGCACGCGAAAGCTCGGACAGGTTTGCGCGACCGTATAGCGATGACGACAGACGCCTCGCCCAACGACTCACCGTGCTTTTGTTCACTGCCAGTCTTCTTAGGCATCCTCCAAGTGCCTATGTATGCATGCGATGCTCTGGTTTTCCTTCAAAAGAAATTGAATGACAGCCCTCTGCTTGGAATGCACCTCCGTTACAGACGAAATTTTGAAAGCGATATATACCGCCGCCAACTGTCGGAACTTCACGAACTTATAGTAACCGAAGTGGGAATATTTCAAGGTCTCCCACAACAAATTCCACATATTTTTAACCGAAACTGGCAGAGTAGGAAACGTGTTGCATTACTTGTTGCACGCCCTCGTATTTTCCTGTAGAAATCGGTTAATGGCAGTTAATGGCAGAATATATTTAAATTAACGAACGGTGAAGATGGAGATCTGTTACATTTTGCAACTTTACAAAATATTGTGTCTTGCGAAAGTGTTGTGTAAATGACGGAGTACAAACTCTAATTTCTCATCAATCATAGGATTGAAGAAGTCAGAGAATTATTCAGTAGCCTGTGATTCCACTCCAAAATGAGAATCAACACTCCCAGCCAATTATTGGAAAATTAAAAACAAATAAACAAACTGAACAGCTTGCATTTTTAAGAAAAAACAGGTATGTCCTATGCTGAACGGGAATGGAAACCCGAACCTGAACTTTTGGTTTTTGCTAATTAGCCTTGACCTACTGGGACTGACAGTGGCGAAGAAGCGTACGTTATGTTCGAGATCACACACATTTTATCAATGGCTGTAACAAAATTAACCACCGTATAGTAGCAGCCATTGTCTGAAACGAAAGCCCAGTTGTGTCCAGAATACCAATCCCGTGAAAGCTCTTTGGAGTGAAGAGCGCTGCCTGCATACTGCATGCGATGCCGTAATTGCTGCCGGCGTAGCTCACCTGTCCAGGGGACGCATTCCGTGAGGTACGGGTCGGTCTGCGGTTAACCGCAGGTCCCGTGCGGCCTTGTTCGCACATCGATCAAGCACTGCGGTCGCAGCTCTCACGTGTTAATTTGTTGCCAGCTCTTGAAGAACTTGCTCGCTTTTAAAAGTCTGACGTTTAAACGTTTACGCTGTGTTCCACAGCCGTTAAGAATGTGTGTGATCTTGAAATCATCATAAAATTTTGTTGAAAATATTTTGTCAAAAATTAAAAATTTGTTGCCATGCACTGCTATTTAGAGGCGTGCTCAAAAAAGAAAGGCAATTGCGTTTTTTATTTGTAAAAACTTTTATTTATTCATTTACGCCGATATTATCCCATTCAAACAGCCCCACTAGATATGGTACACTTATGCTAGCGGCTTTTCCGATCGCCGAAACATTTCTAGAATTCGATCTTTCGTACACCTTTTAACTCTCCCACTGATGTGTTTTTAACCTCAAAATGGTTCAAATGGCTCTGAGCACTATGGGACGTAACATCTTAGGTCATCAGTCCCCTAGAACGTAGAACTACTTAAACCTAACTAACCCAAGGACATTACACACATCAATGCCCGAGGCAGGATTCGAACCTGCGACCGTAGCAGTCCCGCGGTTCCGGACTGCATTTTAACCACAGCTATGCTTGCAAAACTACGGCCTCCTATGGTGTTCTTTATTTTTCGGGACAGAAAAAGTGTCCTGGGGCCACTCAAGGAGAACATGGTGCTTTGTGAATCATTATAATACAGAAACTTCCTGGCAGATTAAAACTGTGTGCCCGACCGAGACTCGAACTCGGGACCTTTGCCTTTCGCGGGCAAGGAAGTTTCATATCAGCGCACACTTCGCTGCAGAGTGAAAAATCTCATTCTGGAAACATCCCCCAGGCTGTGTCTAAGCCATGTCTCCGCTATATCCTTTCTTTCAGGAGTGCTAGTTCTGCTAGGTTCGCAGGAGAGCTTCTGTAAAGTTTGGAAGGTAGGAGACGAGGTACTGGCAGAAGTAAGGCTGTGAGTACCGGACGTGAGTCGTGCTTCGGTAGCACAGATGGCAGAGCACTTGCCCGCGAAAGGCAAAGGTCCCGAGTTCGAGTCTCGGTCGGGCACACAGTTTTAATCTGCCATGAAGTTTCATATCAGCGCACACTCCGCTGCAGAGTGAAAATCTCATTCTGGAAACATCCCCCACGCTGTGGCTAAGCCATGTCTCCGCTATATTCTTTCTTTCAGGAGTGCTAGTTCTGCAAGGTTCGCAGGAGAGCTTCTGTAAAGTTTGGAAGGTAGGAGACGAGATACTGGCAGAAGTAAAGCTGTGAGTACCGGGCGTGAGTCGTGCTTCGGTAGCTCAGATGGTAGAGCACTTGCCCGCGAGAGGCAAAGGTTCCGAGTTCGAGTGTCGGTCGGGCACGCAGTTTTAATCTGCCAGGAAGTTTCATATCAGCGCACACTCCGATGCAGAGTGAAAATCTCATTCTGGAACCATTATAATACTGTTTTTACAAAAAATTCAAGAGGACGGAACAGCGTGTGGGCAGGTGCATTATCTATAAGAAGCAAAAAGGGCTATTTTTCAGATTGCTTCAGGCAAACGGCATTCCATATTGCCCAGATTTAGCAAAATCTCGTGCTGCACTGAACAACACATTTGACTGCACTTCTCAAGTTTTTCAGATCCTGACGACCCGGAATGCTTCTACTGAGACACGCATCAGCCTTAGCTTCGACGTCATAACCATAGTGTTTCATGACCTGTTATGATGAGCTTCACGGGTTATGCATCGCTGATAATTTCATCCAGCGGATCCTGAGCAGCTGTCATTCGTGAAGATCTCTGTTCGAAACTCAGCAATTTTGGAACAAATTTTGTTGTCACACATTTCATACACTAAATATCCGAAATATTAGTGGTATGAGCCATTTGATAGGGCAACATCATCAGCAACTTCGCTGATTGTGGTTCAGAGATCGTTCATAATCATTTCTTAAGTTTCTCCACGTTTTCTTCGGTTGACGATGTACTGGTGCGTCCAGGGCGCTCATCATCTTCAACATTTTAACGGCCTTCTTCGAAACGCTCACACCTCTCGCAAAGCTTTGTTTTACTCATAGGATACTCACCAAAAACAATATTTAAAATTTTTAAGTGCTTAGTTTATTCCTTTCTTATAGTAAAATTTAATACAAGTTCCCTGATTCATTTTTATACAAAATAAACAATCGCCGATACCGCCAAAACACATGTATATTTTACATCTAGCAACGGACTAAGTATTCGATATGGCTGATATTGTACAGATGTTTTTGAGATATTTTTACCAACACAACGAAAGCGTCGTACAACTATCCACCCAACATGCTATAGGTTCACTATAACATAGTTAAAACTGTCAACTAATCTGCTTGTTCTACTTACGCTGCGAAGAAAAATAAGCCAGTGGAGGATATATTGAGTTCAGTAAGAACAGGTTTGTTGTCAGAAGGCCATTGCACAATTCGCGAAGCCTTTAGTAATGATTATACAAAAAATATATCGCATGACGTCTCAGAAATCCTAAGACGTCCTCATAGTTTGTAACGACAATCAGCGACGTAAAACAAGTGATGACACAGCGAGGAAGTTAGACAACTGCAAAATTAGACGTGAAATGTTGAATGCTGCCTTCAAATGTTAGTTCATGACCAAAAACAAGGAATGTTGCCTCCATTTCAAAGTCATACCATAACAAAGATGGATGATGCAGATATGTGCTATGAGTTGAAAATCAAGTTGTTAAGCCAAACAATCCTATTGGAGGAACATCCACAATTGAGCATTATACCAGAGGTTGAAAATACCGCTACGGTTGTAAAGTTCTTTTATGCTCTGCGCTCGTAGGTAGCACGCCGCGCCATGTACACGTCCACCGCGGCGCTCAGGGGTCATAGTTACGACGCCTGAAGGTGGGTGTATGTGCCCGAAACAGGTCGAGCGATAATAAAAGAACTTTACACCTGCAGCGGTATTTTCAACCTCTGGCAAGTTATTAAGATTCAGTAATGGCACAGTGCTGACGGAATACGTATCAGGTTCGGTGCAGAATTTAAAAGTGGATTAGTGTGAATCTTAAGAACGATTAACATAAATTTTTTGAACTATGTATAATACGCAGCGAAGAATGTACTTGCCAAATTAATTTAGAAGAAAATATATAAAACCCTCTATACAAACTTCATCCTACAACATTCACCCGAATTTGCGAAGAATTCTAGATCATAATCATCTTCGTGGAATAAAATTACCTTCTCTTTAGCATAGGTACTATGGCTCTGTATCAAAAGTTAGCCTTAAAAACTGCGGCTGTATCCTGTCCGGTTTGTACAAAATATCAGTTTATGGTGTCGACCGGAGACTAATGCAGAAAAATAGAAAGTAATGCTCCTCAATAATCATAAAAATGTAGCAGCTCTTGACGACTAGGGGTGGTTTCACCTCATGCAGAAATGTCATTCAAATAGCTGGGTCTGATCTTGTTTTGGAGTATTATGCCCAACAACCAACGAAACTCATTGGCAGACAAAACAAATGGTAAGCTTCATTACGTTTTCACGGTGGCGGAAGTGGAAAGTATTACACGATATCAGTAAACTTTGTCAAGATATTCGTCAGACAACGGGTATAAATGGTTAAACCGTAATTACATTCAAAACTGATGTTGAGAGTGACGGCACGAGCACGAATACACTCTTATATTCGTTGTGGGATGCAATCAAACAGACTCTGAATGATGCCTTAAGGGATTTGTTGCCATGCCTGAAACACATGCTGTGTCAGTTCATGAAGATGCTATGAATCTTTGTGTCTTCCCGTCGCATCTCAGACACGCTCTATGGAGGACAAAATCAGGGTATCATGTAGGACAACCAACAATCTATAGACTCCTCAAGGAGTTTGTGTTGTGAACTGCAGTGGGAGGTGTTGCATTATGCTGTTGGAATTTGTAAATTAGTACCCTAGTCATGAAATGTGTGACAATAAGATTTGCCATTCTTATCGCATACTGGTGTGCGTTCTACCTCCTTTCATCACTCCTGGATATGACAATAGTCCTCAGTATTCAGTAGCTATCCTCTAGGTTTTGGGTTTCCAGAAAAACTGGTTCATGTGACCTGTCAGGAGGTCATCTACGGACACTTTGGCAGTCAGTGATGTCATTGCCAAAAACAAAAGCGAGGTTCAACACAGAATACCATACAATACCAGCCAGTGTTACTGTCTACGCCAGCACTACACTATGTAAGTCTGTGTCATTAGTGCTATTGTTTCACTGCTAAATTATGAATGTCATTTACAGTTCTCAACCCAGCTATCATTCAATTGTCTGCCTCAGTTCGTGGTGACAACATGCATGTAACCTCTACCCAGATTTCCGCAATTTTCATATGATTATCAGTGCCATTACAATAATCCTGTGATGTAGCCGTGATGTAGTCCTACTGCTAGGACCTCTGGCTACGCTTCATGCCACAGCGTTGTTCCCTCGTTGTGCAGTTATACCATTGAAGTCAGCTAATTGTGCGGTTGTCCATGTTATTGTCTATGCCCCTCACGCCAATGGTTCAGCCTTTCTCAAAGTGCGAGAGACGGAGATAAGCTGCCTACATGTCCAAGTCATCTGGGCACATTTTGTTGCTGACTCTACCAGAAAAGGTCTAGTAACGTTAGATATAACTCATCATGTACAAACATCTTATGTAGGAATGGCTTTCTTCTGTTCTGAAAATACTGTAAAAGAGATTGAAAGGAGATAGACAGCGACATTTCAAGCGCACTCTACATTGTTGCCAAATTTCTGATGACATCATCAATGATGTCACACAATGTTGACAGAATTCCTCCCTCCCCCAATCATTCTGATATAAGTCAGCAGTCCATATGTATAAAACGGTGGGTGAACTTCTTTCGGGGTAAATTAATTTTAAAGATGTAATAGAAATGAGTGTCTTGCGGGGCAGGTCCGGCCGCCTTGGGGCAGGTCTTATTACATTCGATGTCACATTGAGCGACCTGCGCGCCGGATGGGGATGAAATGATGATGAAGACAGCACAACACCCAGTCCCTGAGCTGAGATAATTCTCCGACGCAGCCGAAAATCGAACCCGGGTCCGTAGGACGGCAATCCGTCACGCTGACCACTCAGCTATCGTGTAGGTCATTGAAGATGTAAGGAAATATAGAATATGTGTGTGACGTTCAGTCTCTGATAATGATAGTATTCTGATTGAGGATGAATAAAAACAGAAATTAGAACACAAAAATTAATTATTCCTCCCACGAATTATAAAGCAATCTATTCTCAACTTTCTGTCTGCGAGTTTTAAAATATCCTCTAACGTCTCCTAACAACTATTCTGCAATGCTCCTGTACGCAACAGACAACTTACCTTGACTTGCAGCTGCAACAGCGTGATCAGCAACATGCTGAAATATTTGAAAAAGCAGTACTGCGATCCATGCAGAGTGCAGTGCGTGGACTAATTGCAACAATTACTGCCATACTTTTATACATAGAAATTGTTAAGGAGGGGTTTGGTCAACTAACCTTAAACAATATAATAAAAACGAAAGAAACCAATAAAAACTTCTATTTTACCATATTCAGGAAATTTATGATCTAAATGCTGACAAACTTACCACAGACTTTTAATTAATCCACAATGACTATACACAAATGACTATACACAACAAAAATACGAATCTGGACACAATAAAGATACGAATATTACTCCGAGAGTATCCATACATAAATCTGACTAAATCCCTCCTATGCGCAAGAATCCAACAACTACGTGCACCGAAAAGGCGAATTACCAAAAAATACCAAAGTCTCCTCCGACGCTATCCCCTCGACAACTCCCCGCAAGCTACTACTCGCGATAATAATATCTCAGACTCAAGAGTTTGTGCATACACACAGCAGAATCATAGACGTCCAACTTTCACGAGAAATTCAAAAAATGATTTCAAATTAAAGACAGTATTTTTTTTCTATGTTGTTACTGTGGAAGTAGGGCTATTGCCCTGTATATAAATAGGTGGGAAATCCAAAAATCCAAGATGGTGCATTGTTTTATTGGTGGAAGTAGGTCACTTGTACTAAATATAGAATCGAGGATGGCTACTGGCTGTTCGTCTGATGTCACTCTAGTTGTCGCCTGTACGAGAAACTGTAGAACCCAACAAGCTTTGCTCTGTTGGTGGAAGGAGGGTACCTGGTCTAAGTATAGAATTTAAGATGACCACTGGATTTTCCCCTGATGTCCTATACTACTTGACATGCTAAATTCAATTCAGTTCAGTTAAATACAGAACAGTCAATGTTGCAAGATTTAATTCGTGACTAGTTTCGGGTTATCTGAACACATTTTCAAATCATGTAGAAAGGCGTAACCGTGTTTTCTAAAATAGTTTATAAAACAATCAGGATCATACATCAGCATATAAAAAAATACTTGACGTCATTAAACATAAATGTATAATATTGATTCCGTTTGTATACTATTTCGGAAAATACTGTTTTGTCTGTCTGAATGATCTGTAAATATGTCCATGTATCTCAAAACTAGTCGTCAATTAAACGAAAGGTGAATCTTACAACTTTGGCTGTTTGTACAGCGAACTGGTTAAGACAAGTTGCTGAACTGTAATTAATGCAGCATGTTGGAACTCCATCAGCTGAGTTCAGTTCAAATCTAATTAATTAATATTGAATTAAATTCAGTTCAATTCAAAAACTGGGAGTCCACATTTCCCGAGTTTAGAAATATCGCTAGTTAGCCCAGCTGTGTAAAGTTTAAGCAATTGCCTCTCTAACACGACGTTAGAAGTTTTGTAACTAGTAGGCGCCAGCCCGTAGCCAGCTGGCGGGCAGCCCCGGGAAGCCTCCTTTGAATGCAGCCCTCGTCTAATCAACAGCGCCAGAGGTCCCCCCTGCATGAATCTCGTAATGTACTGTGAAATGGCTGCCTTTGTTGGCGGTGTTGGGGTCATCGCCAGATTTCCTGCTTACGCTTAACAAACGCGAGGGATTCTGGGCTTCTAGCCCACATCCCACGTCTTGCTGAGATAACAGCCCTTTCCCCTTTCCTTTCGCGCTTTCTGGTACGCTAATAAAAAGAGAGATTATGCGGGGAAAGAGATGTATTCACAAAGGACAGTCAAACTGGGAGGTCACTCACGCGTTTGCGTACTAAATGTAAATACGACTTTCCTATTCGATTTGGCGTTTTTAACTGTTCTTTTTATTTAATTTTCTTTTAGTATGACTTAACAGAAAACTTGGAGATTGCAAGGCGCTCATTAATTTTAATATTGGTTTTTAACACCTAAGTTCACTTTTTAGTTCAAGGTGAGTACTCGTTGCCGCTTTTAGATGTCCTCTGACTTGAGAATACGTTTGCCGAACATTTTAAGATGCGTTGTGTACTTTAGTATTTTTTACATATAAAAAGCAGCAATATGTAACGGGAAATCACCTTGAGTACCAGAAAAGTGCGTAACAGCAACAAATAACTGAACGCCTATCCGTTTATTTGTACACTGACTCTTTTCCACTCAGTCTACTAACGTCAGAGTTTTAGCCCGATTAAAGTAAAGGTCATACATAACTTCTTATAGATTTTTATGTTACGAAGCACTGTCTTCACCTATGTCAAGAATAAAACTTCATTCGGTTCTCTATAATATTCTACAGAGAATTTGTCTATCAAGAATCGTATACTTCTCCGATGTGAAACTAAAACTTGACGACTTAATGTATACATTTTTGCGTAATTGGTTATTAGTGTTACGTGTTTCGTTAGTGGGATAACAATACAAGGTGTATAAATTACTGGCAGTAGAAAAGTATTGTATATGAAAATTAGTGAAAATTAGGTAGTATACTACATTAACAGGTCTACATATACTAGTTTAATATAGTATTAAAATTTCTTTCATGTGGTCTGGAAGATTAGTTCGTAACAACCATGTATTTTTTCTGAACCAGAGTGTCATATATAACTGTATTTTTAATATGTGTTTCAACTGTTAACTTTAAACTGAGACCCTCTTCATCAGTTTTCACGAAAAAGTAATGTTCCAATTTTCTTATGTCTTGAGTTGCCTACTTACTTGAAAGACAAAGTGTAGTAAAGTACGGTTCAGTTAGGCCATCTCCAAAAAAATGGTTCAGATGGCTCTGAGCACTATGGGACTTAACTTCTGAGGTCATCAGTCCCCTAGAACTTAGAACTGCTTAAACCTAACTAACCTAAAGACATCACACACATCCATGCCCAAGTCAGGAATCGAACCTGCGACCGTAGCGATCGCGCGGTTCCAGACTGTAGCGTCTAGAACCGCTCTTCACTATGTTGTCCATTCTCGACATTATCACCACTTTTCATGAAGCTCTTGCATGAGATTAGTTATGCTACTTGATGTGCTGTCTGTCAACATCGTATCATCGATATTGGTTTATCCGTCAGGTCCCCCAAATTGCTTTTGAAGTGTGATATTCATGCTCATTTTCTTGAAGTTGTTGTCTTCGACACCGTGGTCAATCGCCGAAGCATGGTCAAAAAAATGAATGCCGTCTTTTTGAATCAATTGCTGACTGTAGCGGATGCTACTTCTTGTTTCAAGGCTGAAGGAATTCACGGAATTGCATTCAATATATTGATAGATTTTCCGAGTTCATATCCACATTCAGCACCGTCTATTCGAGACAAAATATGTCTAAGCACTTTACGCCTGAAAAACACTCTGAAGTTCTGAGTAATTCCCTGATACAGTGGTTGACATAGTGAAGTTGAATTTGGTGCCAAGAAGATACTTTCCACATTTTTTTAGTACAGCACCCCTAGAAAGTTGCATTATCCATATACGAAATCAGTTTATTCCTTTGCCTCTCCATTTCTCTACAAAATTCCACCAAATTCCATTATTGCCCTTATCATCCAACATCGTTTATTAACATACCCCGCAAAGCTCAGTTTCTCAAACCAATATCCTTAAAATTTCTAGCCTTCACAGCCTTACCATTAAGTCTTTTCAAATTCGCGTATCATATTAACACACAATATACAGTGAGTATTTCTTTTGAAATTTTCCCTCTTGAATAGTTTTTCATCTTCAAGGCCATTGTTTTACTGGAAGACCTCCGTCATAGTTAAAAATGTTTTCTTCTTCATAATCCTCACAAATTTCTGTTACCCTTGTCTGCCAAATTTACACAATGTTTTCACCCGCTGAAATGGATTCCCTACACACAGTTAGAAAAGAGATGCTGCAGATGCTTTAAGATTGTGAAGTTCGAACCCCTTGGCGATTGCAAGTGGTTTCTAGCGAATCTTAGATCCAATAATTGCCAGTTTATTCCTAAGAGCACGGTAGAATCATTCAAAAGTCAAACTGTCAACTTTTAAGACTGGTGGGTTGGTAAAAGCGCGTTTACTCGTAATGTTATCATTTCCAATCCACGATTTCAGGAAGCCCATTTTGCTTATTAAAATTTCACGTATCTGTGTTTTTTACAACAGAAAACCCCGTCGCCATATCGCTAACACTAAGTTTTTCCTTATCGTAGACGCTGATGATGTCGAACTTTTCATTCAACGTTAACCATTTCCGGTTTTGTGACATCTTAGCGCTGTAGTACATAAGCACTCTCACTTGAAGACAAAAACAATTGCACTTAAAAGACGTACATATGTATGACAATGATTGTTGTCATTTACATTACAAGCAATATTTTCTTTCATACTGTCCGTTATTTGGAAGTTTTAATTGTTATTGGGTACTACATTTCAGTGTCCGCGTCCGTTACGGAGAATATACACTATTTGCAAGAATTTTACTACAAGCGCTAGTGTTACTTTGCAGAGGAATTTTAAAATGTTTACTACCGGGAAGCGTCCGTTACAGAAACTTTTACTGTACTTAGCGAAGAAACGATGCGTCTTACATTATTGAATTCTTCTTGAATACCAAGTCGCTTGCAGCTGGGAGAGTACCAAATCTTCTGCTGTAGTCCACATGGGGTGCATAAAATACTTAGGAAGGCTTCCAATTACAAAACCAAGCTGTACTTAAGAATCGATTGCTGTTTGTAGATTATTCGAGCCAAAATAAAAGTCCTTTACAGACATCTTATAATAGCATACTTATTTGCAAAAACTGCTAAGATTTGCGTTTCGCCGGCCGGAGTGGCCGAGCGGTTAAAGGCGCTACAGTCTGGAACCGCACGACCGCTACGGTCGCAGGTTCGAATCCTGCCTCGGGCATGGCTGGGTGTGATGTCCTTAGGTTAGTTAGGTTTAAGTAGTTCTAAGTTCTAGGGGACTTATGACCACAGCAGTTGAGTCCCATAGTGCTCAGAGCCATTTGAACCATTTGCGTTTCCTTCGAATTTATTAAGAAAGTCTCCAGTGAATTTGTGCACTCAGCATGTGGCACTTGCAATGTGGAATATTTTTTCAGCGGTAGAGTATTAATGCAGAAATATTCGTTAATAAATTAAAATTCCACGAGACATATTCTAAACCAGGGATCTCCGAGCTACGGGTAACGGGTCAGACATGCGTGATATCCGGCCCGCCGTAATTTTTTTTATTACAGTCGAACCTTGCTTATCGAGCACCACCAATAACGAGTTATTCGAAAAGCGAGTAGGTGAAAACGTCAGAAAGTGACTCGCTTAAAGTTGTTTTGCATAAAGGTTCTTTTAAGTGTTATTTTTTTTAGTCTTTTATAACTGTTTCAAAACCACATTCTGGTCTAGATCGGTCTCTTTGCCTATTATAAACGAACCCTATGAATGTCATCGTTCTCCTGTAAACCACCGCTCTTTAAAGTAGAAGCTCCGACAACGCTGTATTCAGTCAGCTGTACTGCAGTAGGTGCCAACCGTACCACTGTCAGGTTTCCGTGACGATGTTTCAAATTCTCTGCAACGGCGTTACAAGATCTTTTCTTCTCCGGCGCGTGGTAACACTTTCCCTTGAATTATCTATTTGTAAAATTCAATTCTGAATTGTCGTTAATTAACACAAATTTGCGAAAGATGCCCATACGGCAGTAGCTACGCACGCTACGAATTTAATTAACGTTTATTCTATGTCTCTTTTACGAAAAAAAATTGAAGCACAGGCACAAAAAATATCTTTGGAAAAATTTCTTATAAAGTAGGATGTACTGCTGTATAAAAATAAAAAATACTATACTATATCACAAAATCTCTTTGAATACCTAGTTTTTCGGTATGGAAGGTATTGACTTATTCTATATGGATACGTACGGAAGAAAGTGTTTCACTTAACGAATGTTAATTACATGATCACCAAGCGAAGCAACACTGTACAGTGTAAAATTTGCAATGGAATTAAATCATAGCAAAATATGTACAATGGGCAGTTGTTTTTATTCTATGACCAATTAAGATATACGTTAACTGACTTACATAATGTACGTATTCATTTTAATTATAATTAAGTAGGAGAATTCCTAAAAATTTGACGTACCTAAGTGATTTATATAGACAATTCACATAATGAAATTAAGAATTGTAATTATCATTATGAGATTTATGGGGCTGTAACTTCCCACTTAATATACACTCCTGGAAATTGAAATAAGAACACCGTGAATTCATTGTCCCAGGAAGGGGAAACTTTATTGACACACTCCTGGGGTCAGATACATCACATGATCACACTGACAGAACCACAGGCACATAGACACAGGCAACAGAGCATGCACAATGTCGGCACTAGTACAGTGTATATCCACCTTTCGCAGCAATGCAGGCTGCTATTCTCCCATGGAGACGATCGTAGAGATGCTGGATGTAGTCCTGTGGAACGGCTTGCCATGCCATTACCACCTGGCGCCTCAGTTGGACCAGCGTTCGTGCTGGACGTGCAGACCGCGTGAGACGACGCTTCATCCAGTCCCAAACATGCTCAAAGGGGGACAGATCCGGAGATCTTGCTGGCCAGGGTAGTTGACTTACACCTTCTAGAGCACGTTGGGTGGCACGGGATACATGCGGACGTGCATTGTCCTGTTGGAACAGCAAGTTCCCTTGCCGGTCTAGGAATGGTAGAACGATGGGTTCGATGACGGTTTGGATGTACCGTGCACTATTCAGTGTCCCCTCGACGATCACCAGTGGTGAACGGCCAGTGTAGGAGATCGCTCCCCACACCATGATGCCGGGTGTTGGCCCTGTGTGCCTCGGTCGTATGCAGTCCTGATTGTGGCGCTCACCTGCACGGCGCCAAACACGCATACGACCATCATTGGCACCAAGGCAGAAGCGACTCTCATCGTTGAAGACGACACGTCTCCATTCGTCCCTCCATTCACGCCTGTCGCGACACCACTGGAGGCGGGCTGCACGATGTTGGGGCGTGAGCGGAAGACGGCCTAACGGTGTGCGGGACCGTAGCCCAGCTTCATGGAGACGGTTGCGAATGGTCCTCGCCGATACCCCAGGAGCAACAGTGTCCCTAATTTGCTGGGAAGTGGCGGTGCGATCCCCTACGGCACTGCGTAGGATCCTACCGTCTTGGCGTGCATCCGTGCGTCGCTGCGGTCCGGTGTCAGGTCGACGGTCACGTGCACCTTCCGCCGACCACTGGCGACAACATCGATGTACTGTGGAGACCTCACGCCCCACGTGTTGAGCAATTCGGCGGTACGTCCACCCGGCCTCCCGCATGCCCACTATACGCCCTCGCTCAAAGTCCGTCAACTGCACATACGGTTCACGTCCACGCTGTCGCGGCATGCTACCAGTGTTAAAGACTGCGATGGAGATCAATATGCCACGGCAAACTGGCTGACACTGACGGCGGCGGTGCACAAATGCTGCGCAGCTAGCGCCATTCGACGGCCAACACCGCGGTTCCTGGTGTGTCCGCTGTGCCGTGCGTGTGATCATTGCTTGTACAGCCCTCTCGCAGTGTCCGGAGCAAGTATGGTGGGTCTGACACACCGGTGTCAATGTGTTCTTATTTCCATTTCCAGGAGTGTAGTTTGCTGTTGTGGATCAATTTTACTAGTAGAAATTATAAGCACCAACATCTAATTCTCGTCAGTTCAAATGGTTCAATTGGCTCTGAGCACCATGGGACTTAACTGCTGTGGTCATCAGTCCCCTAGAACTTGGAACTACTTAAATCTAACTAACTTAAGGACATCACACACATCCATGCCCAAGGCAGGATTCGAACCGTAGCGGTCGCGCGGTTCCCAACTGCAGCGCCTAGAGCCGTCCGGCCACTCCGGCCGGCTCTCATCAGTTAGTTCAGTTCTGCAAATATTTTTTTGTTTGTTTCGTTTTGGAGAACGTTTCTTGACAGAAAAGGCAACGACCAATTATGCAACTGATCAAACTGTGTGAATGGACTCTTTCAAAATTCCAGAAATTCTGAATGTTTTAAATATTTATCTTCATAAAAGTCGCTAGATTGCAAATCAATCATTTCAACTTGAAGTTCAGGGGCAAAGTTTCTGTATCAGTGTTAACAGGATTTTGAAAAATCGTGATATCGTTTGCTACTGCATCAAAATCTGAAAGACGGCTCAAAATTTATTTTTAAAGCACTCAAACTTCGGTTGCCAAATGTCAGAGAAATGGAAATGGAGTTTCTGATTGCTGACTGAATGTGTGGCATGTATTAAAATTCGTGAAACATTTTTTGTTCAGTTAAGACTGAAATAAAACAATTTTTTACCGTAAGGATTTAATATGAATGTACAAATCAGGCAGTCGCTGGATTTCTCCTTGTAACTGTAAATTAAAGTCCTCCGTATGTTTAGTTAAATTTGTACAAAATAATAACTGCCATAGCCATTCATCGTTTCGTAACTCAGCCAGAAGATGATTCCTTTCATTCAAGAAAATTTCGATTGTTGTTCGGACCTCAAAAAATCTCGCAGAGCTTTCTCGTAGCTAAGCCAGATTATTGCTACATGATATGATGAGTCATGAGCGTGTGATCTTATAAAATTAACAGCTGACATGAACGGCCTTAGAACTACTGACATACCCAAGCATTTTCCGTACAAAGACCTATCGCAATTGATACGGCAGCAATGACACCTTTATTTTTGCCACACATGATTTTGCCATACTCAGTTGTAATACACCTTAATTTTTTCCATTGAAGATTGATTTTCCGAACAGCGTTTTTTACCCCTTTAAAAGCTACTTCTCATGTGACCGTGCTGGAAATGCTATGAAAGAACCACGCGTTACGATGCAGCACTGTCTTTTCAGCATGACCGAGGGAACGAGATGCCTGTCGTATGAGGCGTTAGTGGCGTGGGGCTGTCGAGATCCATCACTGAGTTGAGTATGGCCCTCCGGACCCATCAGTTCCACATTCGCACTACAGTCTTGTGATCCCGACCAATGCTATTACCATTAGCACGGAACGATAAACGGTTGTCTCGATGGGTCACGAACTTGCCAATTTTGGCACACGATGGACGTTTCTCCTTTCTACGTGAATCATAACACGATATTCTCAGAAACAAACACCATTCCAACGAGCTGCCTGAATGAGAAACCTGCTTTTTGAGAGTACGCTGAAACATTAATTGCGTGTATGTACCAATGTGACGTTTCTTGCCCTTGGACTCGCGGTTCAATGGCCAGCAGTGCGTATGTAAAACGATTGATATGAAAGCAAACAGGAAATTTCCACAATCTACATCTACATCCATACGTCCATCGCAGAGGGTACGTCGATTTGTAGCATTCACGTGTGGAGCGCGGAAAGAATGATTGTTTAAATGTCTTCGTTCGTCGTGTGGTTAATCTGATCTTGTCCTCACGATCCCTATAGGTAGCAGGTTGTAGTATATTCCTGGAATCATCATTAAAGCCGTTTCCTGAAATTTTGCAAGTAGGCTTTCTCAGGATAGTTTTCATCTCTCTTCAAGAATCTGTCAGTCCAGTTCTATCAACATCTCTCTGACACTCTGCTGCAGATCAAACAAACCCGTGCTTCTCTGTATTCGATCAATATCACCGGTCAGTCCTATCTGGTACGGGTCCCACACACTTGAGACAGTATGGATCGCATGAGTGTTTTGTAAACAATCTCTTTTGTAGACTGACTGCATTTTCCTAGCATTCTAGCAATGAACCGAAGTCTGCTGCCTGCTTTACTCACAGTGAGTTATTTATTGTTTCATGTTAAACACCTCCCGCCCGATAGTTTGTTCTTGTTGTCCCGACTTGGAATTACATGTTTTGTCTTAAATTTTAAATTCCTCAATTATTAGTTTGAGTACCGCGATCGACAGGGAGAATAAATTCAAGTGATACCGCAGGGTGTGATCTTGCTCAGTGAATACATCTGGTTTTAAAATTTTGAATATGAAATGTGATTTTTTTTGTAATTTGCCTTGGTTGATGGTGTAGCTTTGCTTAGTTGTATTGGGGGCACTTTGCAAAGGGTGTTACTGTGTATTTGCTAAATAAAAGTGATTCCATTGTGACAGGGTGCAACAGCAAGCAGTTTCGAATTATTTCAGAATAAAAAGGACTTGTTTGTGAAATTACTTAGTATCAATGACGTGTTTCACCATTTTGGGGCACCATCAGATTGTGTAAAAGTAGCTGGATATTTTACCCAGTCGGCATAAAGCCATATAAAATGGAAAATGGACCCAGTTAAGATACTGCTGCTTCCATTCTGCATTTCGTATAGCAGTATGACGGATGGGTAACATAGCCAGCTGCTTTTACACAACCTGATGGTGACCGAAAGGGTGAAACGCGTCACTGACTTTAAATAATTTCGCAACAAAGACCGTTTTTATTGAGAAGTGGTTTGTTAAATACATTTTATTTATATGTTTCAGAAGTACCAATGACTGTGCTACTCGTCCAGATCCTGTAAATTGGCGTGACCTTCACTTTTGGTGCCGGGTTTGAGTCCAGTCCACATTCCGATGATTGTGAAAGGCCGGTAACTGGGTATCTGCTGGTATTTATAATTTTATAGTACTCCTTCTGTATATTTTGTAATTAAGTGAGCGCAGTGCTGGTTTATTTTAATAAATTGTTGTTGCGTGTATGATGCTTATTTGACACCCTAGTCTTATTTCTCCCCAGGCACTTAGCTCACTGACCATTACTGCAATACCTCTAAACCTCGGTTGTACTTGTGAACCCACGTAATCTGTAGTCCACTTGTACCCGGCAACGGACTCCCCACGTTACGAGTCTTCGGTTGAACGGGCAGAGGCGGAGACAGGCGAATGTAGTCTCCGTGCATACGGAGGTAACGAGTTCGGAGATGACGTCATAGTACCTGCTGACAAGCTTAAATTGGGTGTAGTGTTCTCATTTATGATTTCTAATCGACATGTAAGCTGTTTCCATGATGTAATATGGCCCGTCATTTCTCCCCCCTGGTGGCATACGCAGTCGTTTCCACTCGGTTTAGGCCCTTTACTATGGTGACCTAGCTGTAGTTGAGGAATTTGCAGCGTCTAGTTTCTGTGTGTGTGTGTGTGTGTGTGTGTGTGTGTGTGTGTGTGTGTGTGTGTGTGTGTGTGTGTGAGCGCTCCTTGTAAAGTATTATCCAATTTCAGAAAAACCTTTGCCTACAGCTAGGTGCTAACAGAAAAATATTTTACATTGTTGTGGTAGTTCAAAGATGTACTGTTGGTCAAATACCGTAATAAACTTCTGTTATTTTCTTTTCAGTAACAAATTTATCTTTTTATTGTGTTCAGCAACGCAGGCAGGGAGGTCGAGCTTATTGTTTGAGAGGTATGGTCACTATCAGAATAATTATAGGGCACGAATCTCCCCTGCAAGTAGGAAACGAAATCCGCGTTGCTTTTGCAAGACATTATTTGTTACTTGTGAATTAATTTTACTTGCAAGACAGAATCTTCGTCTGTTAGTATCAACACCCAAACGATTCTCTTCCTCTTCTCACCAAAGTACTTCTGCATGTTGTAGATGTAGATGTAGATCCTGTCATTCAGCCCTCCGACCTCCGTGAAGCACTGAATGTTATTACATAACAGCCTCCCAAATGTTCGAACTTCAGGAGCATTCTGGAAACCTCTTCAACTGCTTTGGCTGTCTTCTGCACCGTTACATCTACATCAGCTTTAAAGTCACTATAACCCGCCGTGAAATTTGCGACGCACGAGAACGCTCTCCTGCACCTGACCTCGTTTCTCTGCGACAACCTGCCCCGCTGAACGCAAGTAGGGTTACGGTCAAACGCTTGCATAAGTTTTGCCGTGAGGCCCGTACTTCATCCCCTAGCGTCGCCGCCGCTCTGTACGTACCGCCAGGGCGCGTTCGTCGTCGCTTTGGAGAGACTGCCCTTATCTCGCTCGGCCACGCCTGGCCTGGTTGGCTTCCATGAATCACTTTAGCCGCAACAACAGCCACGCAGAAGGCATCAGGCATTTTTCACGATCTGACGACGTACGAGCGCTGTAAGAGAAAATGGAGCGCCGGGCAGGAAAAAAATTTCGAGCCTGTCACGCAGTCTAGCCGTGAAATGCCACCTAGCGTCAGGTGGCCGCGTGTAAGTGTGACGTATTTCACAGCAAAAGCGGCAGCCGGGAAGAGGACGGAGTACGGCCTGCTACGATTGAATAAGCATTCTCGTTAGACAACGACGCCGTAGGTTCGTTCGAGTAACGATCACACGGCACGATCACACGAATGCATTCGATCGCGATACAGTGGCTAATGACTGGCTGGGTGCTTTTCGAGTGCTGTTTGATTGCTGGTCTTGTCTAGTCTCTACCCCGACAACTCACAGTAAATTATCGTGGCGGAAAAAGAGACGCACCACAGATGAACTATCGGAATGCGACGGAAATCGATAGATGTGATGTACATGTACAGACAAGCGAATGATTACTATTTCAGGAAAATTGGATTTACTTAAGAGAAAGAGCTTCACAAATTGAGCCAGTGATTAACACGTTTGTCCACCTCTGGCCCTTTTCAAAGCGTTGTTTGACAGAGTTGCTGGATCTCCTCGTGAGTGACATCGTACCAAATTCCGTCCAATTAGTGCGTTAGATCACTAAATTCCGAGCTGGTTAGAGGCCCTACCGATAAAGCTCGAGACGCTCTCCGTTGGGAAGAGATCCGGCGACCTTGATGGCCAGGTTAGGGTTGGGCACGCACAAAGACAAGCGATAGAAACTCTCACTGCCTTTAAGCGGGCATTACTTTGGTGAAATGTCAGCCCAAGATGGCTTGCCATGAACGGAAACAAAACAGAATGCATAATACCTTCGACGTAATGTTGTGCTGTAAGGGTGCCACAGATGAGAATCAAAGAGTTCCTGCTATGAAATAAAATGGCACCCTTGACCTTCACTACTGGTTGCTACACCGTTTGGCGGCCATCAATGTCCGCGGTGTCTTCAGACTCGTTTTCGCTGGCCATCGGGTCTGATTTCGAAACTATTCAATGGGATTCCAGGGCGAAGACGTGTCTGGAGATGCCCCAAACAGCGTTCGACGATATTTTGATGATGGCTAAAGTAATCGAAATCTAGCTAGATGTGCGAAAACGTGGACTGATACGCGACTAATTGCTGTGCTCCTCCCTGATCACAACAGGTAATTAATTTTGGCGTATGATGAGTATAAACGCTTTTCTTGTTATTATCGACGTAAAGCAGTGTTAAGGACGTGGGCAATTAAACGCTACCATTCGACAGTCACTGCAATTGATGGGCTCTGGCATAGGGTTCTAGCAGCGCGGAATGACGTACCTGTCTCCGTCATGCGAATTCAGTTCCATTCGATGAACATGCAGGTTAGATCCGTTGTTGCTGCCAGAGGTGGCAGCTAGACAGCCTATTTATTTTTCTTTAACTAAGCTGAGATACGTGACTCCAGTAAAATGCCCTAAAATATTCCTCTTTTTACTCTATCATGCTTACTAACGCTCTCTGACAACAATTTCATTGAAATATTGAAGACTAGTGATACGTTGCACCAGCTCAGCGTCAGCATGAATAGCTGTTTGATGGGAGGACCGGGCCACAACAAGTGGAAGGGAACATTTTTTCAAACACATTCACAGCTAAATAATATATTTCAACAAACATTTCTTTTAAAAGGTCATTCTACGCATTACCTGTAATCAAATTATGTGCACCTTGACTGCAAATGTTTTGAAACGAGATACGATTCCAAATGTCAGAACAAGAATCTTTAAATAGGCACCATCACGGACAGATACAGCCCGTGGGTCCAAACGCCATAACAGAATCACCACAGGCACAGGCAGAAGGGCAGTTATAACACAGGTCTGAAACATAAAAATGGTTTCAAATTTATCAAGTGATTTTTATAGTGTTTTCAACGCTGATTTCGGGAAAAATAGTGAAAAAATTCCTTCATGTACAGTTATTTCACAAACTGCTTGTCTACTTTTAACTTTTTTCGATATTTCAGCACTCTAGTGAGTTTGAATTTTGGCCTTTCGGATGTCCATAAACTGTTATTTGGCTTTTTTTATACTAGATATACGTAAAATAAAGAGTAATTAGGAGAAACCAGCAGTATTTTCAAGTCAGTGCCTGTCTGTCGCGCTGCCCCTTCCCCCGCCATCGCCTGTTGTCCTTCAGTTCACAGTAGCGCTTCACTCTGTGCTGTTCACGTGTTGTTGTTTCTACTGCTCTAAAGTAGTGACTGTTTTCTTGTGTTGTGAAGTTGTTTTATGGACAATGGACAATGGCTGCCAGAGGATGTATAAACTCGCCAGATTGCTTCTGCCACATTTGTGGTAACTATACCATAAAAAGCAACAAATTAACATATCCGATTTTGTTGAAACAGTATATTTCGCCTATTTTGGTCATAAAGTTAGGCGATCAAGATAAGCTTTGGACCCCACACAAAGGGTTCAGTGTGTATTGAAGAACTGCCCCTTGACAAAAACCGTACAGGTAGGGGTTAAAAATGTTGAGAGGAAAAGCCTTGTGTATCCCAAAAAGATGTTACTTCCTCCACTTCACATTAAGTTGAGGCTGATGAAACAATTTGTTAAGCATTGCCAAAAGAAGGAGAGCGTTTCAGATATCTTTGTGGACAGTTTCCTGGTTTATCCGAGGCAAAGCTAAAGGAAGGAATTTTTGTCGAACCAGACATTAGAAAACTAATGACAGATCCCAACTTTGTGGACAAAATGGAAACAAAAGATAAGGCAGCATGGACAGCTTTTAAATTAATTGGGGACATGCTCGACAACTTTAAGAAGCTGGGCTGTAACATGAGCATTAAAGTTCATTTTCCCCACTCACATCTTGACTACTTCCCTGCAAACCTTGGCGATGTAAGTGAAGAGCAGGGCGAAAGATTCCACCAAGACATCAAAGAAATGGAAAGAAGACGTCAAGGAAGGTGGAACGTCAACATGATAGCGGACTACTGCTGGACGATAAAATGAGATGATCCTCAGCGAGTCCACAGCCGGAAAATCAATAAAAGAAGCTTCGACAGAAATCGAAAGCCTTATTATAAGAACTTACGAGCTTAATGAGAAGTTGAAGGGTACTGGAAATGTAGTTTAGAATATGATTTATAAATAAAATAAAATTTTATAAGGTTGGAAAAATCTGATAACTTGCTTAAATTTTGTTATTATACCAAAAAATACTCCCTTTTTTGTGAGAAAACCTGACGTGATAGGAAAACATGGATTGCATTTTTGAATTCAGCGCTGAAAAGTAGATAAACATCAGTTATAAAATTTCAAACAACTTTAAAAAAATCGTTTTGCAGACCTGTGTAATCAAATTACTACAAGAGACTAAAAACTAAGATTTGATTTAAAATATAACAGACCAATAAAGAAGCTTCCGTTTTTGCTTGGAACCAGAAAATTGAAACCGTTAAAAGTCTCCAAGTATGGCACAGTAGAAAAGTCACGCAAATTTTAAAATATATGACTTTACTGAGCTTGAGCTGACATAAATGGGCATAAATAATTTAAACCTTGAAATTTTTGAAACTCAATCTCTTTAAGAAATTCCAGTACGATTGCAAGAAGGTTCTAGTTTCAATGGTGTTGGTAATAATGAATGTAATACAAATAATTAAAAATGAGCTAGCTTAAGAATGAGATTTAATAGCTATACGGAATTCAGAAGCGCAATGGCCATTTATTCAGTACAAATTATACTGAAGTGATTAACCACAATTCAATGATAAATGCCGTGTAAGTCTTTTAGTGGCAAGCTACCATTGCGGATTGAACTATCTAAAGCAACAGGTATTAAACGGTCAGGACAATGCACCGTAATGACTAAAAATCTGATTCAAATACCACAGCAGCTGTAAAACTTCAGAAGGACATAAATTTTTCTAAGTTAACAAAACCGAATAAGGGGAAGCCACATAATTCTTATAATTAGCGATAACGTAAAGGTGACAAGGCTTTGCTTCCCAAAATGGTATAGACCAACATATTCTGACTGCTTTTATTAAGCGCAATGAAATATGAAAACAAAAACTGAGAAAGTTCGCTCAATAGCTTGGCCTCAATTTATATTCAAGCGTTGGCTATGAAATACAAAATATGCAAAGGCTACCACGCACATGCGAGGTGTTGCATTTAACAAACTGACAACTTCCGTACAGCGCAAATACGAGCGGACTCATTTGCCATTTCAACTTACAGAGCCTCCTATAATACAGTTGAACAACAGTCTTTTGCAGAAATTACAATCTAAAAACTGAGTCACGTGCCACCGCACTTCATAAGTATTGGAGTATCACCTTACACCGAGCGAGGTGGCGCAGTGGTTAGCACGCTGGACTCCCATTAGGGAGGACGACGGTTCAATCCCGCGTCCGGCCATCCTGATTTAGGTTTTCCGTGATTTCCCTAAATCGCTCGAGGCAAATACCGGGATGGTTCCTTTGAAAAGGGCACGACCGACTTCCATCCCCGTCATTCCCTAATCCGGTGAGACCGATGACCTCGCTGTCTGGTCTCCTCCCCCCATAAACAACCCGACAACCACCTTACACAAGCAACAGAAATGCTCACCAAAATAGCTGTAGTCTTGGCAGATGGTCAGTTGGATAAAAAAATGCCCATTCCCGACACAAGCAATTGATATCAGAATGCCTGAAATTCAGAGCAAAGCGTTCCACAGCAAGCCACACGGAACATCCTATTAAGGATGCAGGTGACTAAATCCACGGAGGCTGACCGCCCAAAGCCGATTCGCACAGCCACACGTAAACAACTAACCCTGCCTCGCCGCAATTGTACCCTTTATGGCGGGTCACATCCTGGTGCAAAGCAGATCCGTTACTCCACCACTACCCCACTCTCCAGTCCGAGACTGTCTGACCACACTCCCCATGCTTTCCGAACATGCCCTGTAGTACCACAGACGTGGTACTCGGCCAAAGATAACAACTATTATCGGCGAAAAAAATCGATAGAAGACAGCACGACTCGATGAAGACGCCTTTACTTGTGCAATGGATAAGGACAGGGGACTTGAACGAATGTAATGAATGTTTGAGTGTATGAAGGACCACGATTGCGCCCCGTAATTTTCTAGCCTCACTGATGGGTATACTTTGGAACTCCCATATAGGGTGATCACGTGCGATGAGAGTGTATCACATCATACTGGATGTCTAATGTCTATCTACAGCCGGCCGCTGTGGCCGAGCTGTTCTAGGCACTTCAGTCTGGAACCGCGCGACCGCTACGGTGGCAGGTTCTAATCCTGCCTCGGGCATGGATGTGTGTGATGTCCTCAGGTTAGTTAGGTTTAAGTAGTTCTAAGTTCTAGGGGACTGATGACCTCAGATGTTAAGTCCCATAGTGCTCAGAGCCATTCGAACCATTTAATGTCTATCTACAATACAGCATGTAATATAGTCTGGAGGAATATGAAGCCACAAACTCGCGCCAACACTGACTTACCTTTTTGGCTGTAAAAGCATACAAAACGAAATATTTTTGCTGACGGCAGTGCCTTTCATTTTGACTAATAATTCCATAGAAGGTAGAATTCAATGGACAATCTGTTTTCAAATCAAGTGCTGACTCAAGTATGTATATAAGGACACTTGTGAACAGTTCTAAAGGTCAGTGCAGACTTCAAAAGTGACTGGAAAATGTAAATAACACGAAGATGCTTTAGTGAATGTTCTGATTATTAATAAGGAACTCCATGAGCACTGACGAACAACAACTTTACATTTGTTCTGTGATGGGCTATGTTTCAGTATAACGAGTGCCATCCGCTAAACTTACAGATGGACAATTTAAATACAAATATCGTGCTGCGAGGACGGAATACGATCTTTCTCTTTGAAAGCGGAAGTTAACTCTCGACATGACAAAAGATACATCTATAGAGTTGGAAGCATTACAAAATTATAAAACACCAAGAGTATGCTACGACCACACCATAATCGTTGTACTTTACATAACAGGGATGCCCGTCGGAAAGGAACCTCATTCACAAGGGACCGTGACAATTCGACATCACTGATTTCGTTCAAATTTATGGTATATGCAGGACTTGGCCGGGAATAAAAGTGACAGAAGTCGGAGGTCCACATTGCCAAATCGTTAGAAGAAATTGCATTTTTACTGTGGATCATGAGAGGCATGAACCATTTATGCTAGCACAGTTACCATGCGGTACTTGGTGCAGCGAGAAGAGTACATAGCGATAGTGCAAGTTTTGAGAGTTCGGATGCCTATGGAGGAACTATTTTCTTTTCAGTTCTTAAGTTAATTACATTGCAAATAAACCGAAATAATATTCGGTACAACACGTAATATAATCGTAAAGAGCACGAAGCCTCAAATTCTCGCCGACATTGACTTATTTTTTGGCTGTAAAAGCACGCCAACAAAACATTTCTGGCAATGGCACTGCCTTTCGTTTCGATTAATAATTCCACTGAAGGCAGACTGAATTTAATGATTTGTTCTCTAATCAAACGCTGACTCAGGTATGAATAGAAGAACATAGGTGAACAATTCTAAAAAAGGCATGAAAAAGTCGCGTACACGAGAACTTCGTAAATAAAATTAGATACTTGATAGGAAGCATCAAGTATCTCGGCATCTTCCACACATTATAAACACCACATTTTTACAGTTATATGTTTGCTTTAAAGTTTGTGTAGAAATCAGACCTGCTTTACAGTCATAGAAGGTTTTATCACATCACAAATTTGGCAACAAACAACATATAACTATCATTTCGTCAAATATTGGTGAAGATAAATGGTGATCTACAATGGAATGGACACTGACGCAGTCTTTTCGGAATGTGATTTTTTTTTCTCACTTGGTAGGCCGATTTTACCTGCACGAGGAACCTACTGTTCGTAAGCAGCTGCCGAGGGCTGTTCCAGAGTCGATATGAAACTAACGGGATACGAAGTCTTGTACGCTTTAATTACAATTCCTTCTTGGAAAATTATTTGCAGGGTCCTTATGGACACTAAGTACAATCCTTTCTTGGAAGTTCTTTTGCAATCCCAAATCTTCTGTTGTCTTCCTTTTTAATGCCTTTTATGAATGTATTAATAAATACAATATATTCAGCACTATTTAGGTTTATTTTCTGTGTAAGTAACTTTAAAATTGACGACCCGCGACGAAAATGGTACGCTTTCTAAACGCATGGCAATCTGGAGTACGCCCACCTGTCATATTCGTTTCTGGCCAAGCCCCGCATTTACCATACATCTGGACAAAATCGATGATCGCGAGTAGGTGAGGTCCACAGCATCCACCAGCCCTTTCCAACATGCGTGCGGATCCAAAACAAAACAAAAAAGATGCCGAATTCCAGAGACAGAGAGTCGTCAGTAGAAAGCCGGAGAAAGAATACCTTGTCTCGCACTGAACGGGGCAAGCTACTTCTCAACTCTGCCATGCAGCCATCTCATTTGACTACCAATTACCATTCCAAAGTGTCCAGTACAAACATACTTTCGCCTTACGACAAAAGACTGCAGTGTGCTTAGAAATCGAGTGTTCGGTCTTGCCCACTCGTCTCGTGTAGGGTGCCTAAGGGATGCTGCGTTCTTGGAATGCTATACATCAATTCAAGCAAATAACATTAGTAGTTTTATTTCAATAAAGCAAATTGACAACACTTAACTTAGCAGTTTACAAGAAGCAGTCGCAAACGATGTGTGACATGCAAACAGTAACATTCTTGGCTATGCAAGTAAGTTTTACACACGTCACTGATAACTGATGTGCAAATGCAGGCCTGCAAATCTGCCTACACTGACCACTAATGAGCCGATCTGAGCGGCCGAGGCTGGCAGGAGTGGCTCTTATATTCATTTCTTGCAGAGGCGCTCCTGTCGTGGTGTGGTCCTAACCAGCCCACTATTGGTCGACGTCGTTTCACCACCTTCTCTGGTCTTGCGTTCTTCGTCTTCGTTCTGGCGCTTGTGGGTACGCCAGAACATCGAGAATCGGGTTACAGATTGTTTTTGCAATAGCTTAGCGTCTCGGAACTCACCTGCAATGAATAACCTAAAAGGCGACTTTTAATGAACAGCCAAATTTCGCTCCGTGAATACACCAAAATCACCTACAAAGTTCAGTTTACCTTCCATTGGGAAAGTGGGTGCACTCAATGAGTGTTATGTAATTTATTAATGATAGAGAGCAGCTATCAGTCGTCCTTCAGTTTTTGCAGGTTTTATTAACCAAATCCAGATTTCGGCTACTGCCTAGATATTATCAATGCACTATTCAAATAACTGTGACTGACGCCCGAACAACAGGGAACTAACATAAATCGAGTTTAAAAATTAGTGCATTGATAATGGCTAAGCACTAGCCGAAATCTAGATTTGCGTAATGAAACCTGCAAAAAAAGGACGACTGATTGCCGAGCTCTATCATTTACACAAAACCTACAATATTAATTACGTATCCATGTTGTTGTTGTCGTTGTGGTCTTCAGTCCTGAGACTGGTTTGATGCAGCTCTCCATGCTACCCTATCCTGTGCAAGCTTCTTCATCTCCCAGTACTTACTGCAACCTACATCCTTCTGAATCTGCTTAGTGTATTCATCTCTTGGTCTCCCTCTACGATTTTTACCCTCCCCCTTGCCCTCCAATGCTAAATTTGTGATCCCTTGTTGTCTCAGAACATGTCCTACTAACCGGTCCCTTCTTTTTGTCAAGTTGTGCCACAAACTCCTCTTCTCCCCAATTCTATTCAATACTTACTTTGCTGTAAACGCACAATAACCCTGCGTGCCTTACTTGTTCCCACCTCTCGTCATGTGAGGGTACGTACAACATTGTCATTTTGGTGGTCCACGTGGTTTGTGTGGGCATGCATAGTGTTGCATGGGTCTACTGACCTCCAGATATTTTAAGACTTACGATCACCAAAAAAATGGCTCTGAGCACTATGGGACTTAACATCTGATGTCATCAGTCCCCTAGAACTTGGAACTACTTAAACCTAACTGACCTAAGGACACCGTACACATCCATGCCCGAGGCAGGATTCGAACTTGAGACCGTAGCGGTCACGCGGTTCCAGGCTGAAGCGCCTAGAACCGCTCGGCCACACCGGTCGGCGTACGATCACCAGTCAGCGTAGTTGTGACACTGTACTCTGAGGTGACAAAAGTCATACGATACCTCCTAACGTCGTTTCGGACATCCTTTTGCAGCAGTTCGATGTGGCATGGACTCAGTACGTCGTTGGAAATTCCCTGCAGAGGTACTGAGCCACGCTGTCTCTATAGCAGTCCATAACTGCGACAGTGTTATCGGTGCACGATTTTGTGCACGAACAGACCTATCGATTATGTCCCATAACTGTTCAGAGGAATAAATCTCGGGCCATCTGTGTTCAGAACGCAGCAAAAATGATGAAATGTAAGTTCTCAGCTGCACAAGAAAACTTTTATTGTGTTCACTTTATCGGTTTCGACAGTGTAAACTGTCATCTTCAGAAATAAAATTGTCTCTCTTCTGAAGATGATAGTTTATAGTATCGAAGCCGGTAAAGTGAACCAAATAAAGAATTTCTTGTACAGCTAACGACTGACTTTTCATCTTTGTCGAAACGTTCTGTAGCTTCTGAACTACAGCTGTGAACAACATCATGTGTCCGGAATGTTCTTCGAACCAATCACGTACAGTTGTGGCCCAGTGACAAGGCACATTGTCATCCATGAAAATTCCTTTGTTGTTTGGGAACATGAAGGCCATGAACGGCTGCAGATAATCTAAAAGTATCCGGACATAACAATTTCCAGTCTCTGTGTTGTAACTGCGACCAGGACGGTCGCGGGGTAGCACTGACGGAAGGTGCGGCGGGACCCGCGGAAAGGCCCGCGAACAACAACACAACGGAAAAGGACGGACACGACCAACGTAGGACAGAACGAATACGACAAGACCGAACAACAGAGTCACAAGAAAACAAACTCGTACACGAACCAGGAAGAAAGCAGTCTAGCGCAAGCGGGGTGTAAACCGACGTAAGCGAGATCAGACAGACTGGATGAGCTTTTTTTTTTTCTTTATTGAATTTCGATTCAGGGGCAGGCTGGCAGCAGCTTAGTACGCTTCTCTACAGCCTACAGACTTTTTAAAAACGTAAGAAGAAAAGAAACAAGAAAAACAGGCGATAAAACGGTGACTTAAATTGTAAAACGGCGGAAAATTGTGGAAAGTTAAAACATAAAGCAAAGGGGTTGGCAATGTTAATAAAATACACAGGAATCAGACAAGTAACATAGTAGACACACAATTAAAAAAAAAACAAAAAAACATGGCGACAGTCTAGTTCTGTTCACAAGAGATTGCCATTCGCAACACATCCCTAAAGACACACAACACTGAACACTCACTGCAAAACACTCACTGTAAAACACTGCACAAATGTCGGCACAAAGATGACACTCACTAGCCAAGGGCAGATGGAGGGGGGGCTGGATGAGGGGGAAAACAAGGAGGGAGGAGAGGAAAAAACGAAAGGGGGGGGGACCAAAGGAGGGAGAGGACTCATAAGGGGGGAGAGGGGCAGGGCAGACGCGAGAGGGAATGGGAAAAGGCAGGGGAGGGAAATGCAAAAGGACTCGGGGGAAAGAAGGGGGGCAGAGAGAGGGTAGGTGGGGAAAAAAGGAAAATGGAAGGGGGGGAGAGGGAGCCTGGGAAAAGGACAGAGGAAAGGAGGGAGAATGAGGATCATAGTTGAGAGGAGGGATAAATGGAGGGAGAGAAGGCATCATCCAGGAGGGGGGAGTTGATGGAAGCCACCTTGGGAAAGGAGACGAAGGGTGTAGAGATGGAGGGTAGGGGGGACACAACAGTGAAGACGTAGCAGGGGGCGGGGACGGTAGAGGAGAGGAGCAACCAAGGGGTGAGGGGGTTCAAGGCGGCGGGAGGTGTAGAGTATGTGGATATGTTCGACGAATAGGAGCAGATGGGGGAAAGGAATGAGGTCATAGAGGATCCGCATGGGGGATGGGAGGCGTATACGGAAGGCAAGGCTGAGTGCATGACGCTCTAGGATCTGGAGGGACTTATAGAATTTGGGGGGGGGGGCAGATATCCAGGCAGGACTGGCATAACAGAGGATGGGACGGATTAAGGATTTGTAGGTGTGGAGGATGGTAGAGGGGTGCAACCCCCATGTCCGGCCAGAGAGGAGTTTGAGGAGTTGGAGGCGGTTGTGGGCTTTGGATTGGATGGAGCGGAGATGAGGGATGCAGGTGAGGTGACGGTCAATGGTGAGGCCAAGGTAGGTGAAGGTGGGGGTGAGGCGGACAGGACGTGCGCAGACAGTAAGGGAGAAATCCAGGAGCCAGAAGGAGCGAGTGATATGAACTACGATGATTGCCTGGGTCTTGGAATGATTGATTTCCAGGAGCCACTGGTTACACCATGCAGCAAAAAGGTCAAGGTGATTCTGGAGAAGGCGTTGGGACCGTTGGAGGGTAGGAGCGAGGGCGAGGAATGCGGTGTCATCAGCATATTGCAAGAGATGTAGTGGAGGGGGGGGGGGAGTTGGGGCATATCTGCAGTGTACAGGAGGTAGAGGAGAGGGGAGAGGACAGAGCCCTGGGGCACACCTGCAGAGGGGTAGAAGGTGTGGGAATTGGCATTATGGATGGTAACATAGGAGGGGCGGTGGGAGAGGAAGGAGGCCATCAGACGGATGTAGTTGATAGGAAGGGCGTAGGTTTGGAGTTTAAACAGGAGACCGGGATGCCAGACATGGTCGTAGGCCTTTTCGAGGTCAAGGGAGACAAAAATGGCGGAGCGACGGGAGTTAAGCTGGAGGGAGAGCAGATGAGTGAGGCAGAGGAGTTGGTCATCAGCAGAGAAGGAAGGTCGAAAGCCACATTGGGTGTTTGGGAGGAGGTGGTTTTGGCGGAGGTGGTGATGGATGCGCTGGGAAAGTATGGATTCCAAGAGCTTCCTGAACACCGATGTGAGACAGATAGGACGATAGGAAGAGGCATCAGATGGAGGCTTGTTGGGTTTGGAGAACATCAGGATACGGGAGGTTTTCTGCAGGTCGGGATAGAAGCCAGTGGCAAGGATGACAAGGTAGAGGGTGGCAAGGATTGAAAGGAAGGAGGGAGGGCAGTGTTTGAGGTGGCGGTAGGTAATGCAGTCGTGGCCGGGAGCAGTGTTGCGTTTAGTGCGGAGTGTGTGGCTGATGTCCTGTGTAGTGATGGGAGTGTTAAGTTCAGATGGTGGTGTGTGGCCCAAGTACTGGAAGATAGGAGCAAGGGGAGGAACAGAGGTATTCGTACGGTCCATGACGTCAGGGAGGAGGGAATAATCAAAGTGGGGATCATCGGGGATGGAAAAAACATCGGAGAGGTGAGAGGCAAAGTGGTTGGCCTTACTAAGGTTGCCAGGAAAGGGACGGTCATTGAGGATGAGAGGGCACTGGGGGGGTGGGGCGGTTCCCAGTAAGGCGGTGGAAAGCAGACCAATACTTGGAAGAGTTTATGGGGAGCGTGGTGTTGAGTTGTGTACATGTCTGGCGCCAGGCACGGCGTTTCTTCGCAGTAAGCAGGTTGCGGATGTGTAGTTGTAATTGCTGGTGGCGGGTAAGTGTATCCCGGTCACGAATGCGGAGAAAAGAGCGGTAGCGGCGGCGGGACTCTCGAAGGAGAAGGACGGCCCGTGGAGGCAGGGCGGGGCGGTGAGGGTGGATGGCTTTGGTGGGGATATGGGTGGCGACGGCGTCAGACCAGGTCTGGTGCAGGAAGGCAGCAGTGCAACAGATGTCATCAGGAGATAGGAGGGTAAGGTCGTGGCCGTCAACCTGGGTGTGAATGGAGTCCCGGTAGGCATCCCAGTTGGCACGGGAGTAATCATGGACAAGTTTAGGAGGGACGTCAGGGCGAGGAGCGTTGCGGGGATGGCCTGGATGACCGAGTGGCCGGCGCTTAAGTACGCTCTCGGTGGCTCCGCTATTGGCCGCTGGGACCACGTGTACCACTGTGGCGCCCCCACACTAAAAGCGGGCCAGGAAGCGCGCGCCGCCACAGCTTACAGTGCAACGATTTCTATGGGTCTTCGGCGTCCATGACGTCTGGCGCGGATTCAAATTCCACTTTTATGTAGAGGGTGTATAATGAACGTAGACTCAGTGACAATATAACTGGCCTTCAGGTATCAGAAGTGTTATTGTTGTATTTCAAGAAGTGACTTATTTTATGATTTGATTCAATCCACGTCAAAGTGCTCATGCATTAATCTTTGGTAAACAAACATGTCCAATCATTGCTACCTGCTATTGGCGGATTTATAACCTCAACAACTTCATAGTTACCAGTCATGTGAATACCACCTGAATGCTCGCTATTTGCTGCGTTCTTACCATTATCTTGAAAGATGCTGGTCGGGTGCGCCATCATCAAGTACAAAAGACATGAATCTGAAACACTTCGGCTCTGGTGTGCAGCCCTGGACGAAAGATGAGAGAAAAGCGGATTTGCATTTTTGGAAATTTGTGGTAATATCCTATGGGACCGAAATGCTGAGGTCATCGGTCCATAGGTTTACACGCTACTTAATCTAATTTAAACCAACTTACGGAAGGGCAATACACACACACACACATCCCCGAGGGAGGACTCGAACTTCCGACGCTGGGGTCAGGGGGGGGGGGGGGAGGAGCAGCGCGTACCGTGGCAAGGCGCCCTAGACCATTTCAAACTGCATGAGACGACCAAGAATGTGTACCAAATGCTCTGATTAGTCAGCGTCAATCAAAGCTCTAGTGTTAATATAAGTGATGCCTGTTTTTCCAGCGTGGCAAAGCTGTGCCTCTCTCATGGACAGTTTATAAGCCGACAAGTGATTTATGCGTGGCTTGATGTTTTGATGTTGTATGTTGTAGGAAAGGAGCCTGTGACAAAGCGACTGGCTTTCAATACATAACATTTATAATTAATTCAATATTTGATTATAAGATCATAATTACCTCAGGATTTGTGGTACAGCATGGAGCTTCTTGTTGCGATGGATGGCCATCAACTACCCAGGCACAAACTTATACTGCGCAAAGTACATCCATCACTGCCCACCATCACTGTCACAAATGTAACAAATAAAAACAAGTAAAACGCATTGCAATTTATATTGAAATGATTATTGATAATGAATACAGACCGTAGCAATGAACTGAAATTTGTAATAAGCGCTGGATTCGAACCCGAGTCGCCTGCTCACTTAGCAGATGCACTAACCATTGCTCCACTCTGTGCTGCGGCTGTTGTACCTCCATGGAGTACCCTAGTACTTCTCCCTCTTTGATAAAAACTCCAAGTCACGGTTCAGATCATCTTGATACAAGAAAGGGAACATCAAGATGGGCTGAGGTTTGAACTGGAGTTTGTAGTAGGGATGGACATGTATGTACTGGGGTAATCCGTGCAGCTGCGGTGATCGCCGTGCTAGGGTGACCCAGTGGCTAGAGTGTCTGCATAGTAAGCAGGAGAGCCAGATTCGTATCCTCGTATTGATGTAAATTTTAATCCACTGATTCAGACTATATTCACTATCTTATATGGAGACTCTGGAGCATATAATTTATCTGTTTAAAAATACTGTTTTAATAAACTCGTAAGATTCACTGCACACTCTACCATGGTAAGTGGGAAGTGCTAGAAGAACTTGCGTCCTGAGATTGCGTACAAAATAATGTCTGAACACACATGTGTAGAGAAAACAGAACACCTTGAACGACTGGGGATGGAGCGTATAAATTCGCATGAATGTACATTAGTATGTTCTGCAGAAACGATTAACATTTCCGTCAGCTCGGTTCAGCTTGCGTCCCGTTGCCTAGTAGGCACAGGATCCAACATAGACCCTGATAAATTGTTCTATGTGTCATGTCATCGACATGTGTAAGGTGCAATTTCGTCCTGTCATATAGCCATCCTTGATGAATTCACCTGGTTCCAAAGTTCATCTGTGGTAATTGGCCCTGGGTCACAGTGCCTACACTCCTCGGTACACCATATCCTACACATTTCCGATTGGCGAGTTGATGCACCACATTCGCTCATTCTAATAACCCAGCGTCCTCTTTCAAACTCACTCATGTGACGGTACGGTTCGCTCATACGCCTGCGAGCCATACTGCACGTCTACTCAAGTCACACTGATCCGTTACCTTCGGTGTATAGCAAGACGTTTTACCGGTAGGTCGTGTTGCGACGCGATACCTATATTGACCTTGAACCAGCAGGCTGACATGGTTCAAATGTTAATATTTTCTGCAGAAAGTGCTAACGTACTCATCCTGTGAATATAAACGTCCTATACCTAGTCGTTCAAGGTGTTCCGCTTTTCCTTAACGTGGGTGTAGATTATAACAATAATTGAATGTGGCTCAATGGATTGGTGCATGTGTTTCCATTGCACAGCACTTCGGCACCTCATGTGTCCCAAACCTTCTCGATTTAACCTGCTGCTCAAACCCGACCTACAGTTTAACATGGAATCCGAACCGTGTGTTATTTCTTTACCGATAGACCACCAGGCCTAGCATGCATATATATAGTTCATTTATAGGTTTTGATCATTGAGTTTACGAGTATCAAAATATTTCACGCTGATGGCTGTAACTTTTGATTTCACTTACTTAGAATCATAAACGTTCCCACCGTCAGGGGTCAAAGACCTTAGCATGTGACGTAAATTTCAACTGGATACCCACATCCGTTCTTGAGCAAAAGGTGTCTTAACAGACGCACAGCCGGCCGGAGTGGCCGTGCGGTTCTAGGCGCTGCAGTCTGGAGCCGAGCGACCGCTACGGTCGCAGGTTCGAATCCTCGGGCTTGGATGTGTGTGATGTCCTTAGGTTAGTTAGGTTTAATTAGTTCTAAGTTCTAGACGACTGATGACCTCAGAAGTTAAGTCGCATAGTGTTCAGAGCCATTTTAACTATTTTGAACAGACGCACAGACAGACAGACGAACAACGAAAGGAAAAAAATTATGTGATATAACTGCAAATTAAGAGTTCTCGGATTTTTTTCTTTGCTTGTAGTGTGAAACTTTGCTTCTTGTAAAATTTCGCTGTCTTAGGACAAAGGGAAGTATCATATAGGCTTTGATGGGTGAGTTTTCGAGTACTGGAATATGTGTCATAAATGATCGTATCTTTTGATTGCACTGACTTCGAAACTTACACTTTTTCCGTAGCGAAGAGACTGTAGGCCTTTGTATGTGACATAAATTTCAACGTAATACTTCTACCCGTTCTTGAGAACAAGCGATCTGAACAGTCAGACACACAGACGGATTACAAAATTATTCTATAAGGATTCCGTTTTTACCGATTGCTGTACGCAATCCTAAAAAGAGCATATGTAGGTAACGACACTTTAAATTTTTTATAACTGTACCTTTTGCGAAACATAATATTTTTCCGTGTTTTTTCTTTAACAAAACGTGTTTAGACGCCTGTTTCTCATCCTCGATATGCCTGATTTTAATTCCGAACCTATTACTTTTCAAAATGGTGTTTTACAGGCTGTCCTGCTTCTATATGTATTTTTTACTTGACAGAATGTGATGTATTTCGTCATATCTGTGCTTAATTTCGGTGATAATTATGTACAATGTTTTTCACATTTTTCGTTTCACTCCTGTTGGGTACCGCAAGTTCTCATGAACAAAACAGAATTCTGGAAAATTTGTATCTCTAGACTCTCCACAAACACGGAAAAGTGGCAAAATGGCTCTGAGCACTATGGGACTCAACTACTGTGGTTATAAGTCCCCTAGAACTTAGAACTACTTAAACCTAACTAACCTAAGGACATCACACACATCCATGCCCAAGGCAGGATTCGAACCTGCGACCGTAGCGGTCGTGCGGTTCCAGACTGTAGCGCCTTTAACCGCTCGGCCACTCAGGCCGGCGAAAAGTGGCAGTAGACGCTTTTAGCTTCAGTAAGGTAGGTACAGACATGCATAATTTACCAAGAGAGCCAATTTCATTCACTTACACGACACAAGTATCGCGAAAGAGAAAAAAAAATGCTGCTCGGAATCATTGCTTCACTGCGGCAGTGCTCTGTCGGTACTCTTCTCTGCTTCCTGACGAAGCGTACGTTATCAGCCTTTTTCCAACGCGGTAGTGAATTTTTATCCTCTCGACCGTTACACGCCACCGAAATCTGCGTACCCGGAAAGCCACATGCACGCTCAACGAAAAAAAGGGAGAAAGAGTGCGCTGTGGAATTTAGTGTTGAGCGTAGCGCAGTGAGGGAAGGGGCGTCGGCTTTCTCGTCAAATCCTCCGGGGGGCGGGACTCGCTTTAATCAGCACTGTTCCACATCGGCAGCCGTCCGCTCGCATACGCTAAACGTGTCGGTGGCTGCGCTGTTCGCATGCAGATTTTATGTTCCAATCAGATCCTTCAGGAGACGGGGCACACAAGTTCTATCCGATTGACTGGCAACATCAAAAACAAGTACCGGCCCAGAACGGAATTATTGTATTGGACATACAGGTTTTGATGCCCTGAGCTAACATAAAAGCATAACGTTCGGTAAAACGTTTGCAATGAGAGATACACTTGCCATTCCACCTTGCCCAGTATTTGGACGTTGGACATGGCGCGTCACCGCTAGGAATTTTATTATTGAGGCTTGGATGCCGGATCTAGTTTTCGTTGCTAGTGCCATCATTTAGTTTGACTCCGTCACAAAGAGTACGGATTAAAATGTGAAACGCGTTATGCAGAATGTCGCAACCCTTTTGCTGGTGTCACACGATTAGTTATCATGTCACTTGATTACTGTTAGTGCGAAGACACTGGCATTAGCAGCAACATAGGCTGTGGAGTGTAGGTGATCGTCGGTTTTGAAGGTGAAATGATAATTTAGCGGTGATGCCATTTATATAACTACTATTGAGTAAAATACGCCTAAAACAATTATCTTAAAAAGGTCAATAATAGGGGACAATGTAGTACCTTGAGAATTTCGTCCCAAAAAGTTTAATACATTTTCTTATTCTGTTTTGAAATGATAGTATTCACTTTACGGGTGCTGCAGTATTTTTCTGAAATTACAAAAATCACTCTGGATATGTAAAGTTTCTCCAAATATGAAGAACTGTTCCACGGTACAACATGGCCATACAGTTAGGAACAAATATTCTATTCAAAGTTAAAAGTGTTGCAATCGAGACAATTTTGTCAGTATAATGTTTAACAGTGCTTAAGCACAAGTCCGAGCGACACTCGACGAAACAGTTCTGTCAACAGAAACAAAAATATTGAGAGTCTAACTCGACTAACAAAGAGTCCAGAGCGGTATGAAATTATTGGACGTCCGAACTGCCTCTTTTCTTGAGAACACAAGCCTGACTTGAACATCGATCTCTGTTATCCAGGAACAACTCACGACTCAACAGCAAAACACAACTTCCACCGGGACCTCACTTCAACTTTGCAAATTTCACAGTTCTCCTGCAACTTCAAACTGTTCTTTCGTACCTCTTCACTAATAGGACAGATCTCCTGCAATTTCTTTGAAATTTGGAAGGCAGGTATTGCGTAGGCACGCAACAACACGAACACTTTAGAACGACATCAGCACCGTGACAGTACTGCTTTATTCCTTTTGCCTCCTCCGCGCCGTACCATTTGCTGTCTGAAAGTCAGTGGCAGCCAACCTTCACAAGAAATAAATGTTGACCTCAGAAAATTATCTGCATTTTAGTACAGAATGGATGTGAACGATATTTCAGTAAGATCAATTGGATTGCAAATGTATATATTAGTATAACACAGCATTATTACGTATTTATGGTTCATTTCACCACCACATAAAGTGTTATCTAAATAATATTTGACTGTACTGTGCGAATTATTGAAAACTTATTCCTTAAGTGAGTAACATACACTCCTGGAAATTGAAATAAGAACACCGTGAATTCATTGTCCCAGGAAGGGGAAACTTTATTGACACATTCCTGGGGTCAAATACATCACATGATCACACTGACAGAACCACAGGCACATAGAAACAGGCAACAGAGCATGCACAATGTCGGCACTAGTACAGTGTATATCCACCTTTCGCAGCAATGCAGGCTGCTATTCTCCCATGGAGACGATCGTAGAGATGCTGGATGTAGTCCTGTGGAACGGCTTGCCATGCCATTTCCACCTGGCGCCTCAGTTGGACCAGCGTTCGTGCTGGACGTGCAGACCGAGTGAGACGACGCTTCATCCAGTCCCAAACATGCTCAATGGGGGACAGATCCGGAGATCTTGCTGGCCAGGGTAGTTGACTTACACCTTCTAGAGCACGTTGGGTGGCACGGGATACATGCGGACGTCCATTGTCCTGTTGGAACAGCAAGTTCCCTTGCCGGTCTAGGAATGGTAGAACGATGGGTTCGATGACGGTTTGGATGTACCGTGCACTATTCAGTGTCCCCTCGACGATCACCAGTGGTGTACGGCCAGTGTAGGAGATTGCTCCCCACACCATGATGTCGGGTGTTGGCCCTGTGTACCTCGGTCGTATGCAGTCCTGATTGTGGCGCTCACCTGCACGGCGCCAAACACGCATACGACCATCATTGGCACCAAGGCAGAAGCGACTCTCATCGCTGAAGACGACACGTCTCCATTCGTCCCTCCATTCACGCCTGTCGCGACACCACTGGAGGCGGGCTGCACGATGTTGGGGCGTGAGCGGAATACGGCCTAACGGTGTGCGGGACCGTAGCCCAGCTTCATGGAGACGGTTGCGAATGGTCCTCGCCGATACCCCAGGAGCAACAGTGTCCCTAATTTGCTGGGAAGTGGCGGTGCGGTCCCCTACGGCACTGCGTAGGATCCTACGGTCTTGGCGTGCATCCGTGCGTCGCTGCGGTCCGGTCCCAGATCGACGGGCACGTGCACCTTCCGCCGACCACTGGCGACAACATCGATGTACTGTGGAGACCTCACGCCCCACGTGTTGAGCAATTCAGCGGTACGTCCACCCGGCCTCCCGCATGCCCTCGCTCAAAGTCCGTCAACTGCACATACGGTTCACGTCCACGCTGTCGCGGCATGCTACCAGTGTTAAAGACTGCGATGGAGCTCCGTATGCCACGGCAAACTGGCTGACACTGACGGCGGCGGTGCACAAATGCTGCGCAGCTAGCGCCATTTGACGGCCAACACCGCGGTTCCTGGTGTGTCCGCTGTGCCGTGCGTGTGATCATTGCTTGTACAGCCCTCTCGCAGTGTCCGGAGCAAGTATGGTGGGTCTGACACACCAGTGTCAATGTGTTCTTTTTTCCATTTCCAGGAGTGTATAATGTTAGCTGTCACTTTTAAAATCATTGTAAATTTTATTTTCTGGTGGAAAATGTTCTTCGAGATTATCATTTATTTCCTCGTAGAAATAAGATGAATCTGGCTCTAGTTTCATGATCAGGGATAGAGTCTCTCATCTAATAATTATCAGCAATATTTTCTCCTTAATGTGATAACTGATTGACATAAACACATGACGCATTTGGTTTCTTCAACCACTTAAACAGACCTTTACCGTAAGCTCATTTGCTGTTACACACATATCAAAAAAGGTTTTGCATCACCTCAGTTCCGAGAGTTCCGGAACCTGTACAAAAAATTGGAGTAGATATCAACAAAAACATAATTTCTGCCCTTTTCATTGCTCATGAAAGCCTCACGTTACATGTCGTACTATCTATAGCGAGACCTTCAGAGACGGTGGACCAGAGTGCTGTACACATCGGTACCTCTAATCCCCTGTAGCACGTCCTCTTGCACTGATGCATGCCTGTTTTCGTAGTGAAAAACTATCCACAAGTTCATCAAGGCACTGTTGGTCTAGATTGTCCCACTCCCCAACCTCCCCAACGGCGAATCGGCGTAGATCTCTCAGAGTGGTTGCTGGGTCACGTCGTCCGTAAATAGCAATTTGTCAATCTATCCCATGCCTGAACGATATGGTTCATGTCTGGAGAACATGGTGGCCTCTCTTGTCGAAAGATGTTGTTATCCTGAAGGAAGTCATTCACAAGAGGTGCACGATGGGGACGCGAATTGTCGTCCATGAACACGAATGCCTCGTCAATTTGCTGCCGATATGGTTGTACTAACGGTTGGAGGATGGCACGTATGTATGATACAGCCGTTACGGTGCCTTCCATAACCACTAGCTGCGTACGTCGGCCCCACATAATGCCAACCCAAAACAGCAGGAACCTCCACTTTGCTGCACTCGCTGGACAGTGTGTCTAAGACGTTCAGCCTGACCCGGTTGATTCCAAATACGTCTCTGACGACTGTCTGGTTGAAGGCATATGCGACACTCATCGCTTAAGAGAAAGTGATGCCAATCCTGAGAGGCCATTCGGCACGTTTTTGGGCCCATCTGTACCGCGCTGCATGGTGTCGGGGTTGCAAAGATGGACCTCGCCATGAACTTCGGTATTGAAGTTGCGCATCATGCAGCCTATTGCGCACAGTAACACGACGTCCTTTGACTGCATGAAAAGCATTATTCAACATGGTGGCGTTGCTGTCAGGGTTCCTCCGAGCTATAATCCGTAGTTAGCGGTCATCCACTGCAGTAGTAGCCCTTGGGCGATCTTAGAGAAGCATGTCATCGACAGTTCCTGTCTCTCTGTATCTCCTCCATGTCCGAACAACATGACTTTGGTTCACTCCGAGACGCCTGAACACTTCCCTTATTGAGATCCCATCCTGTCCAAAGTAACAATGCGGACGCGATCGGTCCATGGTATTGACCGTGTAGACATGGTTGAACTACAGACAACACGTGCCGTGTACCTCCTTCCTGGTGGAAGGACTGGACTGATCGGCTGCCGGATGTCTGTGAACCGGGGTAATGCAAAACTTTCTTTGATATGTGTGTGTGTGTGTGTGTATCCTACTGAAATTTCTTTGAAGTTTGAAAAAAAAAAAAGGTATACATTACTTGTATTTGAGAACAATTAACAGCTCCACAGTGAAGACGTTAGCGTACACTGAGTATGTAGTTACATACATACATACTGGCTGTTACATACCGCTGACACATTTATAATGTCACATCATACTGGTGATTTACTTATTGCTGTTGTGTGTAATAAAGTGTTTTTCTCCGTATCTTACATATTAATGAGCGAAAAGAATATTTATTTAGATAGATTAACAAAACGTGACTCTTTATGCCAGCTTACGTACATACATTCCAGTGAGTTAGAGCAACTTGTTATGATATTTTAAATATAAAATTCTTTTTTTTCTACAATGTAGCTCACATCTTTCAGTTACAAATTACAAATTAAATCGATATCTATAGTCTTTTACTAGAGAGGGAGAAACGTACAAAGTTTTTGGACTGAAGGCAACGGGCTGTACCTAATTGGCTGTGTTCAGAAGGCGCACTGAATATCGTAGGTTTGTGAATTCTGTCCAAACTTGTGCAGAGTACGGTAAGGTTTTTATTTTTTTATTTATTTAAACGTCACGTTCTGTAGGACCAAAATGAGGAGCCAATCTCCAAGGTCATGGAACGTGTCAGTACTTGAAAATAACATATAAGAGTAATAACACATAAAAATAAAATGTTTATGTACCTGAAAAAAGTCAAGCCATACGTTTAAGAAAACGCAGTTAACGATACAACCAGAATCAGCAAAATTTTTCAAGGTACTCCTCGACAGAATAGAAGGACTGACCCAAGAGGAAACTCTTCAGTTTCGATCTAAAAGCGCTTGGATTATTGCTAAGATTTTTGAATTCGAGCGGTAGCTTTTCTCTGCACAAGAGTTAAGGAAGTCCGATCCAAATGCAGGTTACATTTCTGCCGAGTATTAATTGAGTGAAAACTGCTTATTCTTGGGAATAAGCTAATATTGTTAACAAGAAATGACAGTAAGGAATATATTTATTGAGAAGCCAATGTCAAAATACCCATACTCGTGAACAGGGGTCGACAAGAGATTCGTGAGCTTACACCACTTATTGCCTGAACCGCCCGTTTCTGAGCCAAAAATATCCTTCTAGACTGGGAAGAGTTACCCCAATATATAATACCAAGCGACATAAGAGAATGAAAATAAGCAAAGTAGACTAATTTTCATGTTGAACGATTATTCACTTCAAATACCGTTCGAATAGCAAAAATGGCAGCACTAAGTCTTTGAATAAGATCCTGAGCGTGGGCTTTCCACGATAGCTTACTTTCTATATGAACACCTAGAAACTTAACTGTTTAGTTTCACTAATCGTATACCCATTCTGTGAAATTAAAACATCAGGTTTTGTTCGTTTGCGTGACAGAATCTGTAATAACTAACTGTTAGTGTGACTTATCTTTAGTTTACTATTTTTTTTCTTTATTATTATTTTAATACCTGTACAAATCAGGTAGGTTGGCAGCGGCACACTACGCCGCTCTTCAGCCATAGTGTTGACAATAGTATAAGAACGGAGATAGTAGCGGGACGGCGGACACTAAAAACACTAAACGACGTCACACTCACGAGACACAGAAGGCGATGATCTCCGGCGCGCGAATGTTCACTATGCGTGTGCGAGTCCAGGGACCTGCCAAGAGAGGAGGAGGAGGAAGGGGAGTGGGAGAGCAAGAGGGGAGAGCAGAGATGCGACGGGCAAAGGAGATAGAGGGGAGGAAGGGGGAGGGGAAGCCCGGGGGAAGAGGGGCGGAGGGAGGGGATGGGGGAAAAGGAAAGAGAAGGGTAGAGAAGAGAAGGGAGGGAGGGTGCCGAAAGGAAAGGACACCGGAAGTGGGGGGCGGGGCAGGATCAAAGTTGATAGGAGGGGTAGATGGAGGGGACGAGGGCATCATCAGGGAGGGGGAGCTGGCGGAAGCCACCTTGGGAGAGGGTAAGGAGAGTGGAGAGATGGAGACCGGGTGGGACGTGGGAATACAGGCGCGGCAGCCGGCGGGGATGGGAGAGGATCGGGGATACAAGCGGATGAGGAGGATCAAGTTTACGGGAGGTGTACAGGATCCGTATCCTTTCAAGGAAAAGGAGAAGGTGGGGGAAGGGGATGAGATCATACAGGATCCGCGTGGGGGAGTGGAGACGGATGCGATAGGCAAGGCGGAGAGCATGGCGTTCAAGGATTTGGAGGGATTTATAAAATGTAGCGGGGGCGGAGATCCAGGCTGGATGGTCATAACAAAGGATAGGGCGGATGAGGGATTTATAGGTGTGGAGGATTGTGGAGGGGTCCAGAACCCACGTGCGGCCGGAAAGGAGTTTGAGGAGATGGAGTCGGGAACGTGCCTTGGCTTGGATGGTCTGGAGATGGGGAGTCCAGGAGAGGCGACGGTCGAGGGTGACACCAAGGTACTTAAGGGTGGGAGTGAGGGCCTAGGACGGCCATAGACGGTGAGATACAATTCAAGGAGGCGGAAGGAAGGGGTGGTTTTGCCTACAATGATCGCCTGGATTTTGGAGGGATTATAGTTTACTTTTTTTTTTCCTTTATTGTGTTTCAATTCCCCATCGGGGCGGGCTGGCAGCAGCATAGCCGCTGCTCTTCAGCCGAAAGACAGTACAAAACAATAGAAGACATTGATAAACAGCAAAGGAGAGAATAAGGTGAACATAGATATAAAAAAGGGGGAACAGCATGGAAGACAAAACAAAACAATACGGGGTGACTGTAAAATGGAGATAACAAAAAAAAAAGAAACTGTTTAAATGTAGCACATATAAAATGCCACACACGCCGACGGTTAAAAGAACAGAAGGCACAGTATGACTGGAGCATAAAAGTAGCGACGGGTGGCATAGCACATAACGTAACACTGATGGCGAACCTCAAGGCAGGACACAATTAAAATCACATCTCTTGACGCACACGAGGAACAGCACTAAACACAACACTGATGTGGCACACTGATGATGAGCAATACAGAGGATCTGCCAGGCGCTAGGAGATGAGGGAGACCTGAAGGGGGAGGGAGTGGAAGAGATGGGGGAGGTGAGCAGGGGGCGCACGGGAGAGGGCTAAGTAGGGTGGGAAGGAGAGAGGCAGGTATGGGGTGCAGGGTCTCAGGGGAGGGGGGACGGAGGGAAATCCGCTCTGGGAGAAGGAGGAAAGAGGAAAAGGGGGCCCTGGGGAGGGGGGTGGGGGACAAGGCCAGGTTATAGTTGGAAGGAAGGGTAGATGTCACGGCGAAGTTCGTCATCTGGGAGGGGGAGGTGTTGGAAATTGCCCTGATGAAGGAGATGGAGGGTGTGGAGGTGGAGAGAGGGAGGGATACAGCGATAGAGGCGCGGCAACGGGCGGGGGGTGGAGAGGAAGGAGGAAACCAGAGGGTGGGGGGGATCAAGTCTGCGAACAATGTAAAGGATGCGGAGATGTTGGAGGAACAGGAGGAGGTGGGGGAAGGGGATCAGTTCATACAGGAGTCATGTGGGGGAAGGAAGGCGGATACGGAAGGCAAGGCGGAGCGCATGGCGTTCAAGGATTTGGAGGGCCTTGTAAAAGCGGGTGGGGGCGGAGATCCAGGCAACGCTGGCATAACAGAGGATAGTTTACTTTTTACAGGCCATGAACTTATGTCATGAACTGCACTTTTTGAAAGCGAGCCAATGTTGCACACAACATCCTTTACTACCAAACTAGTGTCATCAGCAAACAGAAATATTTTAGAGTTACGCGTAATACTAAAGTGTATATCATTTATACAGGGTAGTCCACTGATATATCTTAGGAAATAAGCGTCAAACGAAAAAAATACAGCGAACAAAACTTGTCTAGCTTGAAGGGGGAAACCAGATGGCGCTATTGTTGGCCCGCTAGATGGCGCTGCCATAGGTCAAACGGATATCAGTTGCGTCTTTTTAAATAGGAACCCCTATTTTTTATTACACATTCGTGTAGTACGTAAAGAAATATAAATGCTAAAGTTGGCTCACTTTTTTCGCTTTGTAATAGATAGCGCTGTAATAGTCACAAACATATGGCTCGCAATTTTAGACAAACAGTTGGTAACAGGTAGGTATTTTATATTAAAATACAAAACGTAGGTACGGTTGAACATTTCATTTTGGTTGTTCCAATGTGGTACATGTACCTTTGTGAACTTATCATTTTTGAGAACACATGCTGTTACGGCGTGATTACCTGACTTAGACCTGTTGTATTAACGCGCCTCCAGGAAACAGTTTATATGGTCATCGGTTAATGTAACTGATGTACTTCATTGTTCCATGCCATATTCAGTGCAAGTATACAGTTGTGGCCGAGCGGTTCTAGGCGCTTCAGTCTGGAACCGTGCTGCTGCTAGGCTAGTTAGGTTTAAGTAGTTCTAAGTCTAGGGGACTGATGACCTCAGATGTTTTGTCCCATAGTGCTTAGAGCCATTTGAACCATTTTGCAAGTGTACGAGTATTCTTTGCTATAAACAGAGTTGATCAAATTGATTTTGTAATATAGTTTCTGTCGAAGGTAAGGGACCCTTTCTAGATGAGAATGCATAGTCATTGCATTGGCTAACATTTGCAGCACAGTACTTTAATATTCTGCTGGTTACTCCATCATATCCATAAGAGTCCTTAGCCTACAGTGATTTAATTATTGACTCAATCTCCCCCTTGTCTGTATCACACAGAAGTATTTCAGACATCAACCTCAGAGCGGCACTTGCCATGAGAGTACATTATGAAATTACCCAAATATGATTTTGTTTAGTTCATCGAAGAAGCTTCTCCCTCCTTTACACCAGCAAACTTACTACTCGTCTGGAAGTGGAGTCGTAGGCGCACTGAATATTTCACCCAGTATTAGACGAAATGAAGGCTCTGCCTAAATCCAAATAAAACTGAGGTAAGCGAATTCCACCTGAACAATCATGAGGCAAGACGAGAGTTACAAGTAACATTCTACAATGAGTGATTGACGCACAACAGCTATCAAAAATAACTAGGAGTAACTCTTGACCGGTCACTAACCTATAAAAAACACCTAGAAATAACCAGCCAAAAGATAAAAAATCGAAATAACATATTAAGAAAGCTGACTGGAACCTCCTGGAGAGCTCAAGCTAACACCCTACGCACCGCAGCACAACCTGTTGTTTACTCGGTGGCAGAATACTGCGTCCCAGTCCGATACAAGAGCACACACACGAAGAAAGTAGATGTCCATCTTAGTACCACCATGAGGATTGTCGCAGGAACTCTGCAATCCACTTCCCTGGCTTCATGCCCTTTGCAATATAGCTCCTCCCTCCCTCAGAAGGCAACAACCAGCTATCCGAGAATGGAAGAAAATTAATGACCCCTCTGTCTCTGAAGATATACCTAGCCGAAAAATATTGACCCACCTACCAACTACCCGCCTAAAATCCAGGAAACCTATATGGGAAGACGAAGTCCTCAAATTCCCAGAAAGGTACTACATAGCAAGGAAATGGAGGCAATACTGTTCACTGAATAATCACTATCCTCTCATCACTGATTTTGATGCTTCGATACCGGTGGAAGGAATGCAAATGCCCAGAAGAACTTGGTGCAGACTTAATCCTGTGAGGACTAACCACGGCAGGTGTAAGGCCAACCTCCACAAACGGAAACTCACTGATGACCCACGATGATACTGTGGTGCAGAAGAACAAACAATCCCTCACCTGATCTTCGAATGTCCTGCGAGGAGGTGTAATCTCCCCACGGAAAATTACCCTCTACCACGCACCAGTTAATCATTGTCAATCAAACCATCCACATTTATTTACTTTGGAAAAGTATCTGATCTGATTTTCTAGTAATATATGCGCCGACAGCTCGTCGACGCCAAAGTATTTTCTAGTACGTTTATTCTTTGGAATAACAGAGATACATGTATGTATGCTCCAAGGTTGTTAGACTGGTAACTAGGACAGCTTCGGAAGTATCTGTTGAAAGATTGACGGGTTTCTAAAAGAGACATATTTGCTTTTCTTCTCGCTAAAGCGAGCTATTAACATTTGTGCCACTAGCGGGTTGTTTGAAGAGAAAGAAACTGTAACGGAAAATAATTAAGACTTGTAACCAACAGGGATCTGGACATGTAATGGAGATGGATTGAATATACAATTTCCTTCATGAATAAGGTTTGTGACCCCTTTTATTCTGGAGTGAATGAACGAATGAGTTCTTTGTCTGAATCATTGATGATCGCGTTGGCCCTGTAATTAGTGGGGAAGTTTCAGCTGTGTCGAAGAGAGCCTGCAATCACCGAGTCTTTGTTAAATCGTCCAAAAAGGCATCGTACACATCTGGAATTCGAAATCTTTCGTAAAAGGAACGAATTGTTCAAACGATTGATTTTACCAACTGAATGCAGCGCTTAACAATAAGAATAAACGTTAAGATCTCTTACAGCAAGCCAGCCGCTGAATACTAAGACGAAGGGCTCCACCAGAGATTCTATTTGGCTGATTTCACGTAATGAAATATTATATCAAAAACTGTACATAGATAAAGGAGAGAGAGAGAGAGAGAGAGAGAGAGAGCGAATGAAAATTAGAGAAAATACTAATAATCCTCCATTAGTCTAATTTTTCGCCTGTCTTATCACGGATCAGCCTAAAGACAAAACGGGAGGCCCTTACTTTACTGTATAGATTTATGTGTGAAAGTGAAGGGATCTTAAAGGCAACAGATACACGTCTATACAGACAAGACATTACACTAAGTTAGCGGCAAGCTGCATGCATTCATCATTCAGCATCTATTCTTCTTACAATAACACATTATAGAGGTTTGAAGGAGAATGGAGGGCTATCATGAATGCTACTCCACGTGCTGTTCAGTGGGTGACCTGCTTAGATGTGGACTTATGGACTGCAGTGGCTGTCTCCCTAATCTTTCGCGTATTGTTGTTTGCAATTAATCATTTAATAATATATTCCTAATTCGTTTATTATACTAATCAATAGTATGTGTGCAGTTTTACTCTGTAGATACCATACGCTAAATAAACAAAATTGCGTTGGCAGGAGCTGGTATGTCGCCCTTTCAATGTTTAAGTAATTTTAAGGAGTGTAAAGCTTGTAGCTTGCATGTGCAATCCCTTCAAAATAAGTTAATATTGGCTACTTCCTAGGGATTCTCGCCAGTAGTCTTATTTGGGCAGATTACTTTTCCGTTCTAGTTTTACCAGTGGCGCGTTCCTGTTTCTTAGGCCAGGAGCAGAGACGTGTTTTCTTCTGCTGCAGTATATATATGTATATATGGGGTGATTTTTCCACCTTACAAACTCTAGGGATTGATCGACAGGAGGATACGGAACAAAAAAGGTCTAATTAACTTATGTCCGGTAATGCATGGTTTTCATGCTAGAGACCATCGATTCAATCACTCAGTCATACTTTGTTTCAGAAACTGCGATGTACCATGCAGCCTCAGTTACACTATGCATGGTTTCCTCCTAGAAGGCGGTACTGTTCCTAATATTATCTTATATTGAGACTCTGAAGCATATAACTTATCTTTTTAAAAATACTATTATAATAAACTCGTTAGATTCGCTACATACACTACCATACATGTTGTAAGCTGGAAGTGCTAGAAGGACTTGCGTCCTGAGGTTCCACACAAAATAATGTATGTACACTCAAGATGAGAAAATACAGAACGCCTCGAACGACTAGAGATAGAACGTTCATATTCACATAAATGTACATTGGTATGTTCTGCAGAAATGATTAACATTTAAGTCACCTCGGTTCAGCTTCCATCCCGTTGCGTAGTAGTCACAGGGTCCATCATGGTCCCTGATAAATTGTTGCATATGTGACGCCAACGACGTGTATAAGGTGCAATGGCGTCCTGTCATATAGCCATCCTTGCTGAATTCACCTGGTTCCAATGTTCGTCTGTTGTGGTTGGCACTGGGTCATAGTGCTGCACCCGCCGTTACACCATATCCTACACTTTTCCGATTGGCGAATTGATGCACCACTTTCGCTCATGCTAATAACCCCGCACCCTCTTCCAAACTCACTCGTCTGACGGTACGGTCCGCACATACGTCTGCGAGGCATCCTGCACGTCTGCTCGAAGTCACACTGATCAGTTACCTTCGGTGTATAGTGACAACGAGAGTCGCAGGCACGTTTTACCGGTTGGTCGGGTGCGACGCGAGATTGACCTATAACCCGCAGGCTGACATTGTTCCAATGATAATAATTTCTGCAGAACGTACTAATGAACACGTCCTGTGAATATACGTGCCATCTCTAGTCGTTCGAGGTGTTCTGTTTTTCCTGAACGTGGGTGTAGGTAATAATAACTTAAGGTGGCTCAATGGGCTGGTGCATGTGTTCAATTGTACAGCACTTCGGCAACTCATGTGTCCCGAACGTTCCCAAATTATCTTGTCGCTCAAACATTACCTACAGTTTAACATAGAATCCGAACCATGTGTTATTTCGTTACCGATAGACCACCAGGCCTAGCATGTATATAGATAGTTCATTTATAGGTTTTGATCATTGAGTTTGCGAGTAACAAAATATTTAACACAAATGGCTGTAACTTTTGCTTATACTCACTTAGAAGCTTAAATGTTTTCCATCGTCAAGGGGTCAAAGACCTTAGTGTGTGACGTAAATTTCAATTCGATACCTACACCGTTTCTTGAGAAAAAGGTGTCTTAAGACGCACAGACAGACAGACAGACGAACAACAAATGGCAACAAGAAAAAAAAATTATGTCATGTAATTGCAAATTAACAGTTATCGGATTGTTATCTTTGGTTGTAGTGTGAAACAATGCTTCTTGTGAAATTACATTTTCTTAGGACAAAGGGAAGTACCCTATAGGTTTTGATGAGTGAGTTTGCGAGTACCGGAATATGTGACATAAATGGTCGTATCTTTCGATAGCACTGACTGCGAAACTTACACTTCTTCCGCAGCCAAGAGACTAAAGGCCTTAGTAACTGACTTAAATTTCAACATGAGATTTCTACCCGTACTTGAGAAAAAGTAGTCTGAACAGTCAGACATACAGACGGATTACAATGTTATTCTATAAGGAATTCCGTTTTTATGGACTGGTGTACGTAATCCTAAAAAGAGCATACGCAGGTAAAGGCATTTTAAATTTTTTATAACTATACCTTCTGTGAAACATAATATTTTGCCGTGTTTTTTCTTTACCAAAACGCGTTAGGCTTCTGTTTGTCATCCTCGATAAGCCTAATTTCGAGTTCCGAAACTGTTTTAAAAATGGTGTTCTATAGGCTGTCCTGCTTCTGTATGTATTTATGACTTAACGGAATGTGATGCATTTCGTTATATCTTACATATTTCTGTGTTGCATTTCAGTTGTAATTAAGTACAATGTTTTTCTCATTTTTCTCTCCACACCCGTTGGGTACCACGAGTTCTCTTGAACAAAACAGAGTTCTGGAAAATTTATATCTCTACACTCTCCGCAAACACGTAAAAGTGGCAGTAGGCGCTTGTAGCTTCAGTAAGGCAGGTATAGACATGCATCACTTACCAAGAGAGACAATTTCATTCATTCACACGACACAAGTATCGCGACGGAGAAAAAAAAAAACTGCTGCTCTGATTCATTGCTTCACTGCGGCGGTGCTCTGTCGGTACTCTTCTCTGCTTCCTGACGAAGCGTACGTCATCAGCCTTTTTCCAACGCGGTGGTCAATTTTTATCCTCTCGACCGTTACACGCCACCGAAATCTGCATACCCGGGAAGCCACATGCACGCTCACCGCAAAAAAAGGGAAAGAGTGCGCTGTGGATTTGAGTGTTGAGCGTAGCGCAGTGAGGGAAGGGGCGTCGGCTTTCTCGTCAAATCCTCCGGGGGGCGGGACTCGCTTTAATCAGCACTGTTCCACATCGGCAGCCGTCCGCTCGCATACGCTAAACGTGTCGGTGGCTGCGCTGTACGCATGCAGATTTTATGTTCCAATCAGATCCTTCAGGAGACAGGGCACACATGTTCTATCTGTTTAACTGGCAACATCAAAAACAAGTACCGTCTCACAACAGAATTATTGTATTGGACATACAGGTTTTGATGCCCTGAGCTGTTAACTGCATAACGTTTCGTAAAACGTTTGCAATGAAAGAGACACTTGTCATTCGACCGAGCCCAGTATTTGGACGTTTGACATGGCGCATCTCCGCTAATAATTTATGTTGAGGCTTGGACGCCGGAGCTAGTTTTCGTTGCTAGTGCCATCATTTAGTTTGATTCCGTCACAAAGAGTACCAAATAAAATGTGAAACGCAGTACGTAGAACGTCGCAACCCTTTTGCTGGTGTCACACGTTTAGTTATCATGTCAACTGATTACTGTTAGTGAGAAGCAGCAGAATAGGCTGTGGAGTGTAGGTGTTCGCAGGTTATGAAGGTGAAATGATTATTTAGCGGTGATATCACTTATATAACTACTATTGAGTAAAATTCTCCTAAAACAGTTATCTTAAAAAGGGCAATAATAGGGGACAGTGTTGTACATTGAGACTTTCATCCCAAAAAGTATATTTTTTTTATTCCGTTTTGAAATGATAGGATTCACTTTACGGGTGCTGCAGTACTTTTCTGAAATTACAAAAATCGCTCTGGAAGTGTAACGTTTCTCCAAATGTGAAAAACTGTTCCAACGTGGCTTGGTTCAAATGGCTCTGACCACTATGGGACTTAACTGATGAGGTCATCAGGCCCCTAGAACTTAGCACTACTTAAACCCATCTAACCTAAGGACATCACACTCATCCATGCCCGAGGGAGGATTCGAACCTGCGACCGTAGCGGTGCGCGGTTCCAGACTGTAGCGCCTAGAACCGCTCGGCCACCCCGGCCGACGTTCAAACGTGGTCAACAGGTAGGAACAAATATTCTATTCAAAGTTAAAAGCGTTGCAATGGAGAAATTTTGTCAGGTCAATGTTTAACAGTCTATCATTACATCATTACTCTACTGCACACAAATAATCAGAAGGCGAAATCAAATTAGGAAGAAATATTATCAGAATCAAGTTACAAGGTAAAATACGTTCAAGTAGGAGCTATTGGCAGCTAATGTAGATTTGCTTTTTTAAGAGAGGTATTTTTATTTCATGATACAGGTAATTTACACAAAAAGTAATGAGCATGTTATAGGAAAAAATAAGTAATAATTTACATAATGAAAATAATATACAGTGTAAGTACTACATCTTGTAATATCATTCGATTAATAATTTAATTTCGTCATTAATTTCAGATATACGTGAATGATAGATGCGACGAGGAGTGTTGTCATACTTTACTATGTGTTAACGTAGAAAATCCTGTGTGTTAACGCAGAAAATTATTTGTGGAGTTAATGGAAAAGGAAGGTCATTGTCGCCACATACGGGTGATTTACTGGCGAACTGTAATCAGTTCGTCTACTGGTGTGTTGTCACCGTTCCTGGTTGATTCCTATTTTCTTATCGCATGCGACCTCGGACCTTCCAGCAGTTCAGCTCTCACCAGAAATATTTATAGTACTCTCTCCGTTGGGTGAAGAACTTTTGAGTAAGAAGCTTTCATCGATACGTCCAAGCCGAATTACAGACAGTCCTCTGTAGCGCAATTTAGCGGTCAGCGGCCTTGGACGTGAATTAGAATAAGATATCTGCTACGTAAAGTAGAACCTTTACATCGTGTCAAAGCGGCGACAAATGCACTTGACTAGTACGCTTACGCAGTCGCACGACAGATGGCGTTGAACTGCGTACTGAATGTCACGGAATTACGTTGATACTATCGCTATTATTATTAGTTACTTGATATTTCCATTTCCCTTGTCGTTGATGGAATTAGAGGGGTCACCGACTTGCAACACTTAGACTGATGATTTTCAGCCTTTGGCTTGGGATCATAGGTCTTTGATAAACTAATCAAGAAGAAATGGAATATTGACCGGAGACAACGTTTCCAAGGCATGAAAATCGTAAAAAACGGAACACACTAAAAATTTCTGACGTGCTGTATCTAGTGAGGTGCGGTAACACTACCTTCATCACTAGTTGTTTGTCTGAGAAAATGGCATGATATCTGAACTTCATTAATATTGCTTTAGTCATAATTGTTAAAATAAATTTGCACCTGCAACATAGTTAAGTGTGAACGTAAAATCACATTTTTAATTCTAATGTAACAAGTCGAAATCGGTCGTGGGCTAACGTTCATGATTACAAAAACATTTCGTGAAACGTGTATAAATAATCCGCAATAGGAGCAGAAGAGTCACGTTATAAGGTGTGATCCTCGTTTTGCCTACAGCCATGTCAGGGAGGGCGGAGAATGTGTGTGTGAAATCTTATGGGACTTAACTGCTAAGGTCATCAGTCCGTAAGCTTACACATTTCTTAACCTAAATTATCCTAAGGACAAACACACACACCCATGCCCGAGGGAGGACTCGAACCTCCGATGGGACCAGGGGCGGAGAAGCGGACAGAGGCACAGATCAACCTCTTAGACTTGGGGCGAAGCTGCGCCAAAATGGCGGAAGAATAAGCATTTTTTTTTATTTAATCGTATGGCTAGGGCCCCCCGTTGGGCAGACCGTTCGCCGGGTGACGATCAGTTAATTTGACGCCACTTCGTTGATGAGGAGGATATGATGAAGATGAGGACAACACCCAGTTCCTGGGCGGAGAAAAGTCACCGACCCAGCCGGGATTCGAACCCGGGCCCAGAGAATTGACAGTCCTTCACGCTGACAATTTAGCTACCGGAGACGGACAAAGAATAAGCAATAGTCAACGGCATGAGGATGAAGAAGTCAATGACAACCACTGCATTAAAGAGTCATAATGTGTATTTCCAGGACATGTGGTCTGCAATTAAAATTATTGTCTTTCCGTTGGCGAAGTATTCCAGATTAGTCTCCCAATCGGATCCCTGGGGGGGGGGGGGGGTGACCGTGGAAAAGAGATGAAATAAGCAACGAATCGGAACATTTTACGTGTCGGAGCGTAGAATGTCAGGTTTCTGAATGTAGTGGGGAAACTTGAATATCTGATAAGCGGAATGTTAAGACTCATTCTACATATAGTGGGTGGCCGGTGAAGTGAAATGAGAAGCGTATACAGATTTCTAGTCAGATAAGTATGGGTTCTTATCAACGGCAGCAGAAAATGGTGTAACGAGAGTTTTAATCACTATGATTGGGAGAGTGCGACAGAGTGACTGTGTGACAACACAGTAAAAGGGTATTTTTCATCACATTTGACAGCAAACCGACGCCAACAACAATACTTCAAGTATACATGTCGACATAGCACGCAAAGGGTGATGAGATAGAGAAAAGGATATCAGGATATTGATTGGGTAATTCAGTACGTAAAGGTGACGATAATTTAACAAACACGGGGGACTGGAACTTGATTATAATGAGAGGAGCAGCAGAACGGTTTTTGGAAAAATATGGGCTTGGCTGTAGAAATGTGGGGGCAGCAGAAATAATTGAGTTCTGGAATAAACTTCAGATAGTGGTAGTCAAAACATTTTTCCAAAATCACAAGCGGAGGAGCTATACTAGGAAAGTCCCAGAGAAACGGGAATATTACGTTTGGATTACTTCATGGTCAGACAGATATTTCGCAATCAGATATTGGATTTTACGGTGTAGGCAGGACCTGATATCTCAGATCATAATTATGATTAAGAATAGTTTGAAGTTTAAGAGAATCGTCAGGAAGAATCAATGTATAAAGAAGTAAACTACATTAGGCAGTTCAGTTGAAGGGGAATGGAGAACGGATACTTGCAAGGAAGATGAGGCGAAATGGCTTCCGGAAAAATCCGAAAAATTCTTGAAGAAAATGGTCATCCTAAGGACTGATTCAGCAGAGGTTCTCTGTAGAATCGGTGAGCAAAAGAAAAAATGCGGAGAACAGTAGCACGAAGAAGAGACAGGTCCACAGGACTTGCATTAAGATATAAAAAAATCACTTCCTTGTTACAAGAGGGATGAGTAGAGGTTAAGAATTGTAGAGGAAGTTGTGGCGGTACAGCAGTAAATCAGAATAATTACTTGTGTTTTGGCTCGTTTCGTTTTTCTAGGGATTACCTGTTGCTTTCTTAATGAAGAATTGGAATTAATTGTCCCTGATACACTAAACCAAAATATAAAACTGTTGTGTTGGTTCATAGGCGATACAGGCATATAATGTTCCCCATCAATATCATTCGCTAATTATTCCTTAGTTGCACACAAAAAATGGCAGACTGATGAAAAATCTACGATCTATAGCTAATCTAATATGTCTCATGGCTCCTTATAGTGTTTAAAAACCCATTACATGCATTAAATAAACGCGGTAACACTGCAAAATCTTTTCAAGAGAATGAATTCACCGTCCCAAAATGTTCTATATACAGAAAAGTACTAATTGCTATAAGCATAACTCCGACCGACACTCGAAAAAGAAGTTCCATCAAAAGAACGAAAAATATTCAGAGTCTAACTCGACTAACAGAGAGTCCAAACCGGTGTGAAATTACTGGACGTCTGAACTGCCTCTTGTCTTGAGAACACGAGCCTGACCTGACCATCGACCTCAGTTATCCACTAACAACTCACGACCCACCCTCAAAACACTACTTCCACCAGTACCTCACTTCTACTATGCCAGTTTCACAGTTATCCTTCAACTTAAAACTGTTGATTCATACCGCACGTCTCCTGCAACTTGTTTGGAATCTGGAAAGTGGTACTGCGTAGGCACGTAACAACACGAACACTTTAGAACGACGTCAGCACTGTGACAATACTGCTTTATTCCTGTTACCTCCTCCGCGCCGTACCATTTGCCTGTCTGAAGGTCTGTGGAAGCCATAAGAAATAAAGCATTTTAGTTCAGTGCTAGTGTGAACGATATTTCTGTAAGATTAATTAGATAGAAAATGTATATATTAGTATAACACGCCATTATTACGTACTTATGGTTCATTTCACCGCCACCTGAAGTCTTATGTAAATAATCCTTGACTGTATAGTACGAATTATTGAAAACTTATTCTTCAAATGCGTAATATTATAATTTTAGTAACCAGTTTTAAAATACTTGTAAATTTTATTTTCTGGTAGAATATGTTCTTCGAGATTCTTATTTATTTCCTCGTTAAAATAAGATGAATCTGGCTATTGTATTGTGATCATGGACAGAGAATCTAATCTAATAATTATCAGCAATATTTTCTCCTAAATGTGATAACCAATTGATATAAATACATGACGCAGCTGGATTCGACTACCGCTTAAATAGACCTTTACCGTAAGCTCATTTGATGTTATACACACATAAAAAAGGTTTTGCATCACCTCGGTTTCGAGAGTTCCGGAACCTGTACAGAAAATTGGAATAGAGATCAACATAAACATCATTTCCACCCTTTTTATTGCTTATGAAAACCACAAGATGCATGTTGTACTATCTACAGTGAGACCTTCAGAGGTCGTGGTCCAGAGTACACACCGGTAAATTTAATACCCAGTAACAGGTCCTCTTGCACTGATGCATGCTGTATTCGTCGTGACATACTATCCAAAAGTTCATCAAGGCACTGTTGTTCCAGATTGTCCCACTCCACAACGGCGAATCAGCTTAGATCCCTCAGAGTGGTTGGTGGGTCACGTCGTCCACAGACAACCCGCTTCAATCTATCCGAGGAATGTTTGATAGGTTTCGTGTCTGGAGAACATGGTGGCCACTCTAGTCGAGCGATGTCGTTATCCTGAAGGAAGTCATTCACAAGATGCGCACGACTGAGGTGCGAATTGTCGTCTATGAAGACGAATGCCTCGCAAATATGTTGCCGATATGGTTGCACTATCGGTCGGAGAATGGCATTCACGTATCGTACCGCCATTACGGCGCCTTCCATGACAAGCAGCGGCGTACGTCGGCACCACATAATGCCCCCCCCCCCCCCCCAAAACAACAGGGAACCTGCACCTTACTGCACTCGCTGAACAGTGTGTCCAAGGCGTTCAGCCTTACGGGGTTGCCTCCAAGCACGTCTCTGACGATTGTCTGCTTGAAGGCATATGCGACACTCATAGGTGAAGAGAACATGATGCCAATCCTGAGCGGTCCATTCGGCATGTTGTTGGGCCCATCTGTACCGCGCTGCACGGTATCGTGGTTGCAAAGATGGACCTCGCCATGGACGTCGGCAGTGTAGTTGTGCATCTTGCAACCTATTGCACACGGTTTGAGTCGTAATACGACGTCCTTTGGCTGCAAGAAAAGCGTTATTCAACATGGTGGCGTGGCTTTCAGGGTTCCTCCGAGCCATAATCCGTAGGTAGCGGTCACCCACTGCAGTAGTAGCCCTTGGGCGACCTGAGAGAGGCGTGTCATCGACAGTTCCTGACTCTCTGTATCTCCTCCATGACCGAACAACATCGCTTTAGTTCACTCCGAGACTTCTGGACTCTTCCCTTGTTGTGAGCCCTTCCTATCCACAGTAACAATGCGGACGCGATCGAACCGCGGTATTGACTGTCTAGACATGGTTGAACTACAGACGACACCAGCCGAGTACCTCCTTCCTGATGGAATGACTGGAACTGATCGGCTGTCGGACCCTCTCCGTCTGCTGTGTGAAATAAAGTGGTTTTCTCCGTAAGTTACATATTAATGATCGAAAAGAACATTTTTTTTAGATAGATGAAGAAAAGGTTACTCTTTCTGCGAGCTTACGTTCATAGTTCCCAGAGAGTTAGAGCAGCGAGTTATAATGTTTTAAATAAAAAATTCTTTTTTCGTATCATCTAGCTCATATATTTGAATTACATAAATTAAATCAAAATCCATCGTCTTTTACTAGAGAGGGAGAAATGTACAAAGTTTTCGGACTTTAGGCAACTGGCTGTATCTAGTTATCTGCGTTCGGAAGGTGCACTGAATCTTTTTGGTTTGTGAATTCCGTCCTACCTTGTGTACAACACGGTAACGTTTTCATTTTTTGTTTATTTACATGTCAAGTTCCGTAACCAAATTGAGGAGCGTATCTCCATGGTCATGGAACGTGTCAGTAGATGAAATTACAATATAAAAGTAATAACACATAAAAATAAAATGTTTATGATCCCGAAAAAGTCAAGAAATAAGTTTACGTAAACGCAATCAACAAGACAACAAGAAGCAGCTTAATTTTTCAGGAAACTTCTCGACAGAATAGAAGGAGTGACCCAGGAGCAAACTCTTCAGTTTCGATTTGAAAGTGCTTGGATTATTGCTAAGATTTTTAAATTGGTGCAGTAGGTTACTGAAAATGGATGCAGCTGTATGCTACATACCTTTCTGCACAAAAGGTAAGGAAGTCTGATCCATATGAGGGTTTGATTCTGCTGAGGATTAACTGAGTGAAAACTGCTTATTCTTGGGAATAAGCTAATATTTTTAACAAGAAATGACAGTAAGGAATATATATGTTGAGAGGCCAATGTCAGAATACCCAGACTCGTGAACAAGTGTCGACAAGAGGTTCGTGAGCTTACACCACTTTTTGCTCGAACCGCCCGTTTATGAGATAAAACTATCCTTTTAGAATGGGAAGAGTTACCCCACAATGTAATACCATGCGACATAAGCGAATGAAAATAAGCAAAGTAGAATAATTTTCGTGTCGAGCGATCACTCACTCCAGATACCGTTCGAATAGTAAAAATGGCAGCTTTAAGTCTTTGAACACCATCCTGAACGTGGGTTTTCCACGACAGCTTACTATGAACACCTAGGAATTTGAACTGTTTAGTTTCACTAATCATATGCCCATTCTGTGAAATTAAACTTCAGGCTTTGTTGATTTGTGTGTCAGAAACTGTAAAAACTGAGTCTTACTGTGATATAGTATTAGTTTATTTTGTACCAGTCATGAACTTATGTCATGAACTGCTCTATTTGAAAGCGAGACAATGTTGCACACAACTTCCTTTACTACCAAGCTAGTGTTATCAGCAAACGGAAATATTTTAGAGTTACCCGTAATACTAGAGGGCATATCATTTATATAAATAAGGAACACGAGTGGCCCCAACACTGATTCCTTGGGGCACCTCCCACTTGACTGTACCAAACATCACAGCCATTCTCAACATTGTGAATAATGACCTTTGGAGTTTGTTACTAAAGTAGGGGGTGAACCAATTGTGAGCTACTCCCCATATTCCGGAATGGTCCAACGTCTGGAGCAATATTTTGCGTTCAACGCAATCAAACGCCTTAGTTAAATCAAAAAATATGCCTAGCGTTAGAAAACTTTTGTTTAACGCATCCAGTACCTCCCAGAGAAAAGAGAGTACAGCATTTTCAGTTATTAAACGATTTATAAAGCCGAACTGTGCATTTGATAAGATATCGTGTGATATAAAGTGATCAATTATCCTTACATACACAGCGTTTTCAATAACTTTAGGAAACACTGATGCCGTAGAAATATGTCTACAAATGTTCACATTATTCCTTTCTCCCTTTTTATAATGCCGCTTTACTACTGACTACTTTAATCGTTCACGAAACTAACCATTCCTAAAGGAAAAATTGCAAATATGTATCACGGAAAGTATTTCAGACATCAATCTCGGAAAGGCATTTGCCAAGAGGGTACATTCTGAAATTACCCAAATATGATTTTGGAAAGTTCATCGATGAAGCTTCTCCCTCCTTTACACCAGCAACCTTACATCTCGTCTGTAAGTCGATTCGAAGGCGCACTGAATTTTCACCCAGAAAAATGGGCACTAGTTTCAACAACCCACTTAAATGCACATTCGGACACCGTAACGTCCATTTCCACTCAGTATTCCGTAAATTACCGAAAAAGTACAGAAAAAGTCTTATCTGAAACACCTGGTGTACGCAGGCTGAACCGGAACTCTAACGATAAACATTTAAAGGTCGTTGAGTGACAACTTCGGAGTATTTTGCTATAAGGGGCCCACAATGTTCCGCCGTTCGTTACACAGTAATGATGGAATTACGTTTTATTCAGTTTGCTATAGAAGTCATCCATGTTTCTGTGAAAAAAAACCTTCACAACAGTCAAGATTCCTTTAATATGAAACAACCAATACGAACATTACAAAGCACAGAACACGGAATGTTACAACAACCCTCAGGCGAAACACCATACTGTGATGTGGTTGCCTTCCCAGCGGGGACAGCTCAGCATCGCGTCACTATGTGTTCACTGAACCCATACACGAGGTGCATATCGGCCGATTCTTCATCAGTAAACCCATCGACACAGCCGTGTGTCACTGTTATCGTACAGTTAACACCGCCTGTAAAACAAAACTAAGCCAGCTTCGAGCAGTACTTAATGCAAGCGTGAAGGCAAAGAGTAAAGTGCGTTCTACTGTTATCAACAACAGGTTCCGTGAGCAAATGGAAACAAAACACAGAGTACACACCGTCGACATTTGCACTGTTCTGAATTATTTTCCTTGTAGTACTGAAACAAAGCTAACTGGGACAGCAAAGCAAACGGACCGCGACAACTCTTTAACGAGTGACGAGAGACCGTGTGTACCTTATATGAAAATATACGCCGAGAAAACCTGAGAGGTCACCCCACTACACAGTTCTTATCACGGATCCCTGACTGGCTGACCGTTCCTCATAGAAAGTGTCTGTGCTCCGATGGGGAGACGTGCACTTATCTTACATCTGCTTTCAACCAATAATGCTCCTAAACTGACACAGCACGTTTTAAAAACATGACAGGACACTCCTCAGGTTGTCATTGTGAGTCTGTTTACTCTCGTGGCCCAACGAATACAACAGTTTTGTTACGGTCCTATCGCATTCAAATATAAACTTAGAGAAATATTAATTTCAAACTGCTACTCTGTGATGGGAGATGGGTGGCAAGTGGGGAAAAATTCTTTTATTAATAATTCCTTTTATTAATAATTTTTTGAATAATGTGGTTGACGTAATCGGCACAGAATGTCCGAGCGGCCAGTCAGCTTCGACATCTGGGAAATGCAAGTGGTGTACAGCATAAGCGAATAGCCAGCATGTACGGTTTTCCTAGTATTATTTCTGGACGTTGTGTTTATCCGCCGACTTCCCACCTCGCGGCGAGGCGTTACGCAGCTGTGCGTCGCGTCGTACGCTGCGAGAGAGCGCGTTGTTTGCGGAAGGACGAGCGGCCGCGGGCGAGCAGTGGGCGAGCGACCCGCCCCAGCCACGCGCATCTCGCGGCGAGTCGGCTTGCGTACTCTCAGCGGCACCCACCAACCTGCGACCCACTCGTAAGGAAGAAAAGGAGAAGCTCCGACTGTGCGTCTAACTACAAGGACACCTGCACTGTTTCGTGGCTCCCGGCTGACCGCCGTAATTCGAAGCTGGCGACGCCATGCAGGTAACGTTTTAATTTGCTGAAGGCGACACCTGTCAGATGCAGTCGTGTTTCTGAGATCACGTCATCTGTACCACTCGGTTAGTGTTATCATTCCACTCCAGCTACCACAGAACGTGGAAAAATTTGTGCCCACACATATAGCGCGGTTACGAAGTTACAATATTTAATCAAAAGAATCGGGACATCCCCATGTAATGCGCAATTGTCAACTAAAAGTCACGAGAGGCGGACCCGCCGATATATAAGGAAGCGTGGAGTTGTGTGTTGTGTGACTGCAGGATGGGACAGTCACGAGAGTGATTTCGAACGTGGACTAGTCATTGAGTAACAAATTCACCTGCGACATTTCAACCCTTCTGAAGCTGACCAAGAGGACTGCTGATGATGTGATTGTGAAGTGGAAATGTGAAGGATCAATCACAGCTAAAGCAAGACCAGGCAGACCCCATATACTGACGGACAGGGACACTAGAGAATTGCGGAGGATGGTTGTAACAAATCGCATGAAATCAGCAGAAGGAGTCATTTGTGAGTCTCAAACAGCTTTCAGCAATCCAGCTAGCAGAGTTACTTTGCGTGGAGGGTAAAAAAGAGTGAGGTACAACGGTATAGCAGCTCTGCATAAGCCACACAATGCTGTATGCAATGATGAGCGACGCTTCAGGTAGTGTAAAGTAATTTTGGCAACAGCCGTTGCCGGCCGCTGTGGCCGAGCCGTTCTAGGAGCTTCAGTCCGGAACCGCGCTGCTGCTACGGTCACAGGTTCGAATCCTGCCTCGGGCATGGATGTGTGTGATGTCCGTAGGTTAGTTAGGTTTAAGTAGTTCTAAGTTCTAGGGGACTGATGACCTCAAATATTAAGTCCCATAGTGCTCAGAGCCATTTGAACCATTTTGAAACGCATACTTTCCGAGATACACAAGTGCTTTTAGGAAGGACTTCGCTACGCTTGGTTGCCGATATTAGCACAGAAGTTGCATTGGCGCTACGTCGAATGTGTTGGCAGGGTATTACGATGTCTCACTACAGTACCCTACCTACCCTTAGGTGAAGTCAGATGTGTGGTTCGAGTCATGTTTTCTGATTTATTTTTCGTCGTGTTTGTGTTCCTTATTGTACATTACTTTGAATCCTGGGTACGTATGTTGGTGTTTTATCTTCTTCCAAACGCGGATTCACTTATATGTTTACTGTTATTGCGCTGTTTTTACGTAGAAATTATGTAGTACATTTACATTGTCCCCTTCCTACTACTCGACAAGTGAAATGGCTAATATTACTTTCTACTGTGGTTTAGCAAATGGACGTAGCATGCTAGCCTGTGCCCTCTACGCTGGAAAATATCCAGGGCGCTGAGTGCACTCTGGTAATCTCTTCGGCAGACTTTTCCAGCGTCTGAGAGACACAGGTAGACACAGGTACCCTTGCACCTCGGAAGACTGATATGGAAGACCCCGGGTAGTCTGCAAGCCTGACTTGGAAGAGTGTGTGCTATGTTCGGTGGAAGAAACACCGGGGACCAGTGAGCGACAATTAGCAGCAGCATAAGGCGTGGTTTCCATCTCTTATCGGGAGGGGGATGGGGGAGAGGCTGGAGGTGGTAGATCATGAACGGTTTCTGTACCCATGTCATCTACAGCGCGTTCAGACTCTAAGGCCACAGGATCACCATGGTAGACGGCGGTTATGTCAATGGCTGTCGGAGAAGTGTGCCACAGATCCACCGTTCACATCCAAGATTTTATTTATTGATGATGCAGGGTTCACAAGATATGGTACTGTGAATTTCCATAACCAGCATGTAAGGGCAGATGTAAATCCCCAAGCAATTCTGGAAAAAGAGGGCATCAATACCGATTCTCAGTCAACGTATGGGTGGGCGTACTTGACAATAGATTAATAGAGCTATACGTGCTACCACAAAGCTTAAATGGGGCACATTATGTGGACTTTATCGTTTATGAATTGCCTACCTTGTTGGAGGCTGAGCAATTGCAGCAAAGAATACAAATGTGGGCTCATGCATGATGGCGCACCAGCACACATTCATCACAATGTGCGCGAACATCTGGTGCAGATGTTTCAGGATCGCTGGATTGGACAGTTGGTCCCTACACCTTGGCCTGCCGTTCCTCAGACTTCAATCCCCTAAACTTTTGGTTATGGGGATTACGCCAGACGAATCAACGTTGTGCGGAAACTACAGGGTCGCATCTACAATGTACAACAACAACGAGGTATACTTCATAGGATGCATCATTCCTTACGCCGGAGGGAAAGAGGGGTACATTGTCTTGAATGAAGGGCCCGTTTCCGGCCGCTGTGACCGAGCGGTTCTAGACACTTCAGTCCGGAACCGCGCTGCTGCTACGGTCGCAGGTTCGAATCCTTCCTCGGGCATGGGCGTGTGTGATCTCCTTAGGTTAGTTAGGTTTAAGTAGTTATAAGTCTAGGGGACTGATGACCTCAGGTGTTAAGTTCCATAGTACTTAGAGCCATTTGAACCAATTTTGAAGGGCACGTTGAATACCTCCTGTAAACACGTGTTTATTGCAGTAAATATACATTTCCAGACCCATGTTTATTGGACACACAGAACACGTGTTGGCTTTCTGCTTATATTGTCCATCAGTGCAAACATGCTGTCTCCTCAGTCTAGTAACTCCAGATGTAAGTTTGCAAAAAAAAATTAAATCATCTCAGTGACTCTCATTCCAATGTAACATTGTAATACGGAGCGCAGTGTCTGACAAACAACATCCATTAATCCTTCATTACGAGCCCCTGAAATTGGCGTTTCTTTTGTCATCAGTCTTCTGGCTGGTCTGATGCAGCCCACCATAAGTTTCTCCTCTGTGCCAACGTTTTCATCTCAGAGTAGCACTTGCAACCCACGTCTTCAATTATATGCTGGATGTATTCCAGTCTCCTCTATATCTTTGCCCTGTACAGCTCCCTAAAGAACCATAGAAGTTGCTCTGTAATGTCTTAATGGGCTTCCTACCACCCTACCTCTTTTTGTTGGGTATCCACATATTCTTACCTCACCGATTCTCCGAAGACCCACCTCATTCCTTGCGTTATGAGTGCACCTAAATTTCAAAATTCTTCTGTAGTACCACATTTCCAATACTTCTAGTCCATTCTGTTCCGGTTTTCCCACCGTACTTGTTTCACAAATCGAAACGTAGATTTTCAAAAATTTCGTCCTAAATTAAGACCTATGTTTAATACCAGCAGACTTCTCTTAGATTTTCCAGTAGTAGTCAAATTTTTATGTCCTGCTTGCTCCGTCAGTCATGGGTTATTTTGCTGCTTAGGTAGCAGAATTTCATAACTTATCTACTTCGTAATCTCCAGTCCTGATTTTAAGTTTTTCGTTGTTCTCATTTTGCTACTCTTACTACTTTCATCTTTCTTTGATTTACTCTCAACCCATATTCTATAGACTGTTCATTCCATTCAGCAAATCCTGTAATTCTTCTTCACTTTTTCTGAGGACAGCAATGTCACCAGCGTCACCTTGAATTTTAATTCCACTCTTGAACTATTCTCTTATTTGCACCATTGCTCTTCGATGAATACATTGAATAATAGGGGGAAAAGACCACATCCCTGTCTGACACACTAAGGTGAATAGTCGTTTTGTTGCCACTTATCACAATGATTTTAGATATTCTGATTGAACGTTCATTATCCCTTCTCCTTTATTTGATCTTAAATTTTAAAATGCTCTTTTAAATTCTGACTGCAATTCAGGATCCTTTTTCTATTCTATATCGACTCTTGTTTCTTCTTCTATCACTCCATCGGACAAATCTTCGGCCTCTTAGAGGCCTTCAATGTACCATTGCCATGTATCTGATTATTTCCCTGCTTTGAAAAATGCAATTCCCATTGCGCTCCTATGTTACCACCCTTGCTTTTAATTTCACCGTAGGATATTTTGACCTTTATGTATGCTGAGTCAGTACTTCGACAGCAATAATTTCGTTTTCGTCTTCTTCACATTTTTCACGAAGCCTTTTTGCCTTAGCTTCCCTGCACTTCCTATTTATTTTATACCTAAGTGAATTGTGTTTTTGTATTCCTGAATTTCCCAGAAGATTTTTGCATTTCCTTCTTCCGTGATCAATGAAATATTTCTTCTGTTACCCATTGTTTCTTGTCAGTCACAGTCTTTGTACCAGTGTTTTTCTTTCTAGCTTGTGTGACTGCTATTTTTAGAGATGCCCATTCCTCTTTTACCGATCTTCCTAGTGAGCTATTTCTTATCTCACCATTTACAGCCTCAGAGAACATCTATGTCTGCTTCGGAGTTAAATGATTTCCGATGTACCTTGAGCGAATATGGATCCTGCAGCGATAGTACATGTTTCAACAACATCGTGCCCACTTATGGCGACACTTTGTTACGACCTAATACAAATATTTATGAGGGATAATTTGTAATGATTCAGAAAGACGTTGGATGATGACATTAGAACCCAGCAAGGGTACACAAACAAACAAGATTTAGGTTTACAGCCAGCAATAGAAACCTCAAATTCGCATTTCAGCGTTCATCAGTAAGTGGAAACTATTTTGTATCTAAAGAGATACTCTAGAATTTACAACACGACGAAGTGAAAAAGTTAAGTAAGACTCTATAATCATGTTCCATTCAATTAAGTATTAGTAACGTATCAAGCTCCCTTTTTACTACGCAAATGCAGAGCAGCTCAAAAAAAAAAAAAAAAAAAAAAAAAAAGAAATGGCTCTGAGCACTATGGGACTCAACTGCTGTGGTCATAATTCCCCTACAACTTAGAACTACTTAAACCTAACTAACCTAAGGACAGCGCACAACACCCAGTGATCACGAGGCAGATAAAATCCCTGACCCCGCCGGGAATCGAACCCGGGAACCCGGGCGTGGAAAGCGAGAACGCTACCGCACGACCACGAGATGCGGGCAGAGCAGCTCATTGCCTACGCTCGAAATGATGGCTAACTAGCAATATCAGTTTAACGTCAGTACAAAATAAGTTACGTCACCACGGCAGATCAACTGAAATGGTCTCGCTAGTTTTCTTGTTCATTGCAGAACCGTCATGGCAGACAAACGCAGTCGCCTCCCTAAAAGCGACTCTACCTTACAAGCATTCAGACGACCGGGAACAGTACACAGACTCCAAAGTAATTCCGTAATAGCGAATTATTTTTCAAACAACGACGACCAAATGAGCAGCAAGCTGTGAACAATTCCCATTGGTCGAAATCAAACTGAATCGGCAAAGACGCAAAACTGCGTCAGTGACTAAGCAAAGAGGTTGCTGCGGTGCTCCTACCGACTAATCTAATCTGATTGTAGGAGACTTCTGTAAAGTATGGCAAAGAGTAACATCGCGATCTACTACAGAAAAAATATAGGGCCTCCATAACTAAAATTCCAGTTTCAAAGTGTTGTAGAAAGGGAACCACTGCTGAGAATAAGGTCAAATTTGAACAGCATATTATTGATACAGGGAAACGGCACAAAAATAATGTAAATTTACTAATTGATGAAGCTGTAACCGGCGTAACGTAAATCGAGACGGCTACCATTGACAAATGAATCGTAATACAACGGGTGTGGTTTAGGTGCACAACACACTGTTCAAGTTCGTCAGTCAACAGTTGCGGCACTGATAGGTAAGCACATCTCCCACGCAACGTCATACCACATCAAATGCGAAAAAACAGTTTTTAGCTGTCACGAGGCCAAGAACTGCATTAAAAACTTAAATTGCTTTTTAATTGTTGTGGGGCCAAAAATTGTATAACAAGCAAAGTGACATCGTTGTCTAATCGCGAGCCTGGCGCAAGAAGTTTTCAATATGCTGCTCACCGTTTTCTGCCAAGGTTCAAATCGAGGATCAGCATGTTCCTCAACGTATCAGAGCTACCTTGGGGTCATATTCAGGACGCGTTGCACAACATACGTCTTCAATTCAGGTTGTTCGTATTTGGGGCACTGAAGACAACGTCTTTCAGATGAACCTACAGTCGTCAGGTGACCCGGACGACCGGGCTGTAGGGAAATGACGGCTGATAATTCTAGCACTTCCGAAATGCCTCTGCACCAGCCACTTCACTGACTGTACGCTGTGCGGAGGAGCGCCACCTTCCAGAGCGAAAGTTTGTCTTGCTGGCAGGTCAGCAGGCAGCAACTCCGGAACGCGGGTGATTCTGAATGGATAACGATACACGATGTGACTGTTCTGGCGTAACCGTAAGCGCCGGAACGAAGACGAAGAACGCGAGAGAAGAGAAGGTGGTGAAACGATGTCGGCCAATAGGCAACCCTTGCGGGCTGGATGAAGGACTGATAGCGGAGAGGTGCGGGAAGAGCAGTGGACGTGGCGTACAACCTGGTCTGCAAGTTCCCGGCCTACTCTGCATTTAAATTATACGGCACCTCGAAGACCGCCTGTACGGATTGGAGGCAATAATACCCCGGCTTGTAAGTCACGCCTCCTTCACACCTGAGAAGAATGAAGTGTTGTTTTTTACTGGTGCTTGTTATCGTAAGGCCACGGTTATGCTAATATGGAATTAGACGCCGGCCGCGGTGGCCGTGCGATTCTAGGCGCTACAGTCTGCAACCACGCTACTGCTACGGTCGTAGGTTCGAATCCTGCCTCGGTCATGGATGTGTGTGATGTCCTTAGGTTAGTTAGATTTAAGTAGTTCTAAGTTCTAGGGGAGTGATGACCTCAGATATTAAGTCCTCATAGTGCTCAGAGCCATTTGAACCATTTTGAAATTACGCGCCTCCTGGTAATAGTGTATATGGTGATCGGTTTGTGTAACTGATTTACTTTATTGTTCCATGCCATATTCCGTGCAAGTGCACAGGCATTCTTTGCTATAAACAGAGTTGATCAAATTGAAATTGTAACATAGTTTCTGTCGAAGGCAAGGGATTCTTTGTAGATGACTATGCCCTAGTCACTGCATTGACAGGCGCTGGTATGTCATCCTTTTAATGTTTAAGTAATTTTAAGGAGTCTAAAGCTTGTAAATTGCATATGTAATCCCTCTGAAAGAAGTTAGTGTTGGCTACATCCTAGGGATTCTCGTCAGTAGCCTTAGTTTGTCAGATTGCTGTTTCCTTCTAAGGTGTGTTGACAGGGCAATTTTGCCAGTGGACGGCGCGTGCCTATTACCTAGGCCCGAAGCAGAGACGTGTTTTCCTTCTCCTGCAGCGGCAGTTCCGTTGTCACACGACGTCTCGGGTGGCCTACAATCAGCTCCTCTCTACCAGCCGCATCGTGTTTCCTCAATTTAAGTTCCGTCATCAGGCCACGAGTGGCCTACCTTTGACCATCTGACCGCCGTGTTATACTCAGTGGAGGATGCGAACAGGAGGGGCGTGGGATCAGCACAATTCTCTCCCGGTCGTTATGATGTTATTCTTGATCGAAGTCGGTACTATTCGGTCGAGTAGCTTAATTGGCATCACGAGGCTGAGTGCATCCCCAAAAATTGCAACAGCACATGCGGCCTGGATGGTCACCCATCCCAGCTCCGACGACGCCCGACAGCGCTTAACTTCGGTGATCTTACGGGAACCGGTGTATCCACTGCGTCAAGGCCGTTGCCCTGTCCGGAACAGAAAAGGTCTAATTAACTTATGTCCGGAAATGCATGGTTTCCATTCTAGACACCATCTATTCAATTATACTTTGTTACAGAAATTGCTATGTATCATGCAAACGCAGTTACACTATGCATGGTTTCCTCCTAGTGGGTGGTACTGTCCGTCATATTATCTTATATGGAGCTCTGGAACATATAATTTATCTGTTTAAGAATACTATTATAATAAACTCGTTAGATTCACTAATCACTCTACCATACTTATAGGGGAGTGCTAGAAGAACTTGTGTCCTGATGTTCCACATAATGTATGTACGCTTATGCTCAGAGAAAACAGAACACCTTGAACGACTAGGGATGGAACGTACATATTCGCATGAATTTACATTAGTATATTCTGCAGAACTGATTAACATTTTTTCAGTCACGTCTATTGAGCTTGTGCCAATTTGCCTAGTAGTCATGGGGTCCATCATGGACCCTGATAAATTGTTCCATGTGTGATGTCAACGACGTGCATGAGGTGCAATGGCGTCCTGTTATATAGCCATCCATGCTGAATTCACCTGGTTCCAAAGTTTACTTGTGGTGGTTAGCACTGGGTCACAGTGCTGCACCCGTCGTTACACCATATCCTACACATTTTCGATTGGCGAATTGATGCACCACATTCGCTCATGCTAATAACCCCGCAACCTCTTTCAAACTCAATCATCTGACGGTACGGTTCGCTGTACGCATGGGAGTCATCCTACACGTCTGCTCAAGTCACACTGATCCGTTACCTTCGGTGTATAGCTACGACAGTCGCAGGCACGTTTTACCCGCAGGTCGTGTTGCGACGCGATACCGATCTTGACCTAGAACCCGCTTTCTGACATGGTTCAAATATTAATAATTTCTGCAGAACACACTAACGTACACGTCCTGCGAATATATACGTCCTGTCTCTAGTCGTTCAAGGTATTCTCTTTTTCATGAACGTGGGTGTGGATAATAATCATAATTTAATCTTGCTCAATGGTCTGGTGCATGTGTTTGCATCGGACACCACTTCGGCACCACATGTGTCCCGAACCTTCCCCAGTTATCCTGCTGCTCAAACCCGACCTACAGTTTGAAATGGAATCCGAACCATGTGTACTTTCTTTTCATCTGTATACCCACACCCTTTCTTGAGCAAAAGGTGTCTTAACAGACGCGCAGACAGACAGACGAACAACGAATGGAAAAAAATTATGTTATATAACTGCAAATTAACAGTTCTCGGATTTATTTCTTTGTTTCTATTGTGAAACTTTTCTTCTTGTGAAATTTCGCCGTCTTAGGACAAAGGGAAGTATCATTTAGGCTTTGATGAGTGAGTTTTCGAGTACTGGAATATGTGTCATAAATGAACGAATCTTTTGATTGCATTGACTTCGAACCTTACAGTTTTTCCGTCCCCAAGAGACTGTAGGCCTTCGTATGTGACATAAATTTCAACGTAATACTTATTGTAGTGTGAAACAATGCTTCTTGTGAAATTACATTTTCTTTGGACAAAGGGAAGTAGGCTATAGGTTTTGATGAGTGAGTTTGCGAGTACCGGAATATGTGACATAAATGGTCGTATCATTTGATAGCACTGACTGCGAAACTTACACTTTTTCCGCAGCCAAGAGACTGTAGGCCTTAGCAAGTGACATAAATTTTAACGTGATATTTCTACCCGTTCTTGAGAACAAGCGATCTGAACAGTCAGACATACAGACGGATTACAAAGTTATTAATAAGTATTCCGTTTTTACCGACTGGTGTACGTAATCCTAAAAAACTTTTTATATCTGTACCTCCTCCGAAACATAATATTTCTCCATGTTTTTTCTTTACCAAAACGTGTTTAGACGCCTATCTGTCATCTTTGATAGGCCTAATTTTAATTCCAAAACTATTAATTTTCAAAATGGAGTTTTACAATCTGTCCTGCTTCTATATGTATTGTTGACTTAACAGAATGTGCTGTATTTCCTCATTTCTTACATCTTTCTGTGTTGAATTTGGGATGTAATTATGTACAATGTTTCTCACATTTTTCGCTTCACTCCCGTGGGGTACCGCGAGTTCTCATGAACAAAACAAAATTCTGGGAAATTTGTATCTCTGCACTCTCCGAAAACACGTAAAAGTGCCAGTAGGCGCTTGTAGCTTCAGTAAGGTAGGTACAGACATTCATCACTCAACAGAACAGCCAATTTCATTCACTCACACGACACAAGTATAGCGAGGGAGAAAAAAAATGCTGTTCGGATTCATTGCTTCACTGCTGCGGTGTTCTGTCTGTACTCTTCTCTGCGTACGTTATCAGCCTTTTTCCAACCCGGTAGTGAATTTTTATCCTCTGTAACCGTTACACGCCACCGAAATCTGCATACCAGCAAAACCACATGCGCACCCACAGAAAAAAAAGGGAGAAAGAGTGTGCTGTGGAATTTAGAGTTGAGCATAGCGCAGTGAGGGAAGGGGCGTCGGCTTTCTCGTCAAATCCTCCGGGTGATGGGGGGGGGGGGGGGGGGGACTCGCTTTAATCAGCACTGTTACCCATCAGCATCCGTCCGCTCGCATACGCTAAACGTGTCGGTGGCTGCGCTGTTCGCATGGAGATTTTATGTTCCAATCAGATCCTTCAGGAGACGGGGCACACAAGTTCTATCTGTTTGACTGGCAACATCAAAAACACGTACCGTCTCACAACGGAATTATTGTATTGGACATACTGGTTTTGATGCCCTGAGGTGTTAACTGACATGAAAGCATAACGTTCGGTAAAACGTTTGCAATGTGAGAGACACTTGTCATTCCACCGAGCCCAGTATTCGGATGTTTGACACGGCGCGTCACCGCTAGCAATTTGCATTGAGGCTTGGACGCCGGAGCTAGTTTTCCTTGCTAGTACCATCATTAAGTTTGACTCCGTCACAAAGAGTACGCATTAAAATGTGAGAAGCATTATGCATAACGTCGCAACCCATTTGCTAGAGTCGCACGTTTAGTTATCATGTGAAGTGATAACTATTAGTGAAAAGGCATTGGAATTAGCAGCAAAATAGGCTCTGGAGTGTAAGTGGTCTCAGGTTATGAAGGTGAAATTATAATTTAGCGATGATGCCATTTATATAACTACTATTGAGTAATATTTTCCTAAAACAGTTAATTTAAAAAGGGCAGTAATAGGGGACTGTTGTACCTTGAGACTTTCGTCCCAAAAAGTTTAAAACATTTTCTTATTCTGTTTTCAAATGATAGGGTTCACATCGTGGGTGCTGCAGTATTTTTCTGATATTACAAAAATCACTCTGGAAATGTAAGGTTTCTCCAGATGTGAAAAACTGTTCGATGGTACGTGGTTATACAACTAGGAACAAATATTCTATTCAAAGTTAAAAGTGTTGCAATCGAGACAATTGTTTCAGTGTAATTTTAAACAGTCTATCATCACGACATTATTCTATTGCACACCAATAATTAGAAGGCGAAATCAAATTAAGAAGAAATATTATCAACCTCCAGTTACAAGTTAAAACACTTTGAAGTGGAAGCTATTGAAAGTTAACGTAGATATGCATTTTCAAGACATTTATTTTAATTTCATGTTACAGGTAATTTACACAAAAGTAATGCGCATGTTATACGAAAAAATAAATAATAATTTACATAATGAAAATAATATACAGTTTCAGTGCTACATCTTGTAATATTATTCCCTTAATAAATTATTTTAAGCATTGATTTCGGAAAACCGTGAATAATACGTGGAATGAGGAGTGTTATCACACTTTCCCATGTGTTAACGTAGAGAATCACGTGTGTTAACGCAGAAAATTATTTGTAGTGTTAACACAAAAAGGCAGGTCATTATCGCCGCATACGGGTGCTTTATTGGCGAACTGTAATCAGTTCGTCTATGAAGTGATGTCACCGTTCCTGGTTGATTCCTATTTTCTTATCGTATGCGACCTCGGACCTCCCAGCAGTTGCCGCCCCTACCAGCAATATTTATAAAACTCTCTGATTAGGGTGAAGAACTTTTGAGTAAGAAGTTTTCATCGATACGTTCAAAACGAATTACAGACCGCTCTCTGTAACGTTATTTAGCGTTCAGTGGCCTTGCCCGTGAATTAGAGTAAAATATCTGCTACGTAAAGTAGAGCTGTTTTACCGCGTCAAAACGGCGAGAAATGCGCTTGACTAGTACGCTTACGCAATCGCACAACAGATGGCGTTGAACTGAGTCCTGAATGTCACGGAATTAGGTTGATTCTATTGCTATTATTATTAGTTACTTGATATTTCTATTCCCCTTGTTGTGGTGGTGGGGGGGGGGGGGGAATTGGAGTGGACAGCGACTTGCAGCATCTAGACCGATGAGTTTCAGCCTTTGGTTGAGAATCATAGGTATTTGATGAACTAATCAAAGGAAATGGGATATTGACCGGATACAACACTTCCAAGGCATGAAAATCATAAAACACGAAACATACAAACAACTGATGACGTGTTGCATCTAGTGAAGCGCGGAAAAAACTGTTGCTAGTGAATTCCTACTGTCGCGCAGCACTACCTTATCCACTACTTGTTTGTCTGAGAAAATGGCAAGATCTTTGCAGTTCATTAACATTGCGTTAGTCATAATTGTTAAAATAAATTAGCGCCTGCACGATACTAACGTTTTAACGTAAAACACATTTTTACTACTAAAGTCCCCCCTCCCCCTCCCATGAACCATGGACCTTGCCGTTGGTGGGGAGGCTTGCGTGCCTCAGCGATACAGATAGCGGTACTGTAGGTACAACCACAACGGAGGGGTATCTGTTGAGAGGCCAGACAAACGTGTGGTTCCTGAAGAGGGGCAGCAGCCTTTTCAGTAGTTGGAAGGGCAACAGTCTGGATTATTGACTGATCTGGCCTTGTAACAATAACCAAAACGGCCTTGCTGTTCTGGTACTGCGAACGGCTGAAAGCAAGGGGAAACTACGGCCGTAATTTTTCCCGAGGGCATGCAGCTTTACTGTATGATTAAATGATGATGGCGTCCTCTTGGGTAAAATATTCCGGATGTAAAATAGTCCCCCATTCGGATCTCCGGGCGGGGACTACTCAAGAGGATGTCGTTATCAGGAGAAAGAAAACTGGCGTTCTACGGATCGGAGCGTGGAATGTCAGATCCCTTAATCGGGCAGGTAGGTTAGAAAATTTAAAAAGGGAAATGGATAGGTTAAAGTTGGATATAGTGGGAATTAGTGAATTTCGGTGGCAGGAGGAACAAGACTTCCCGTCAGGTGACTACAGGGTTATAAACACAAAGTCAAATAGGGGTAATGCAGGAGTAGGTTTAATAATGAAAAGGAAAATACGAGTGCGGGTAAGCTACTACAAACAGCATAGTGAACGCATTATTGTGGCCAAGATAGATACGAAGCCCACACCTACTACAGTAGTACAAGTTTATATGCCAACTAGCTCTGCAGATGAAGAAATTGATGAAATGTATGATGAAATAAAAGAAATTATTCAGACAGTGAAGGGAGACGAAAATTTAATAGTCATGGGTGACTGGAATTCGAGTGTAGGAAAAGGGAGAGAAGGAAACGTAGTAGGTGAATATGGATTGGAGCTAAGAAATGAAAGAGGGAGCCGCCTGGTAGAATTTTGCACAGAGCACAACTTAATCATAGCTAACACTTGGTTTAAGAATCATGATAGAAGGTTGTATACATGGAAGAACCCTGGAGATACTAAAAGGTGTCAGATAGATTATATAATGGTAAGACAGAGATTTAGGAACCAGGTTTTAAATTGTAAGACATTTCCAGGGGCAGATGTGGACTCTGACCACAATCTATTGGTTATGACCTGTAGATTAAAATTGAAGAAACTGCAAAAAGGTGGGAATTTAAGGAGATGGGACCTGGATAAACTGAAAGAACCAGAGGTTGTACAGAGTTACATGGAGAGCGTAAGGGAACAAATCCCAGGAATGGGGGAAAGAAATACAGTAGAAGAAGAATGGGTACCTTTGAGGGATGAAGTAGTGAAGGCAGCAGAGGATCAAGTAGGTAAAAAGACAAGGGCTAGTAGAAATCCTTGGGTAACAGAAGAAATATTGAATTTAATTGATGCAAGGAGAAAATATAAAAATGCAGTAAGTGAAGCAGGCAAAAAGGAATACAAACGTCTCAAAAATGAGATCGACAGGAAGTGCAAAATGGCTAATCAGGGATGGCTAGAGGACAAATGTAAGGATGTAGAGGCTTATCTCACTAGGGGTAAGATAGATACTGCATACAGGAAAATTAAAGAGACCTTTGGAGATAAGAGAACCACTTGTATGAATATCAAGAGCTCAGATGGAAACCAAGTTCTAAGCAAAGAAGGGAAAGCAGAAAGGTGGAAGGAGTATATAGAGGGTCTATACAAGGGCGATGACCTTGAGGACAATATTATGGAAATGGAAGAGGATGTAGATGAAGATGAAATGGGAGATACGATACTACGTGAAGAGATTGACAGAGCACTGAAATACCTGAGTCGAAACAAGGCCCCCGGAGTAGACAACATTCCATTGCAACTACTGACGGCCTTGGGAGAGCCAGTCCCGACAAAACTCTACCATCTGGTGAGCAAGATGTATGAAACAGGCGAAATACCCTCAGACTTCAAGAAGAATATAATAATTCCAATCCCAAAGAAAGCAGGTGTTGACAGATGTGAAAATTACCGAACAATCAGTTTAATAAGCCACAGCTGCAAAATACTAACACGAATTCTTTACAGACGAATGGAAAAACTGGTAGAAGCCGACCTCGGGGAAGATCAGTTTGGATTCCGTAGAAATACTGGAACACGTGAGGCAATACTGACCTTACGACTTATCTTAGAAGAAAGATTAAGGAAAGGCAAACCTACGTTTCTAGCATTTGTAGACTTAGAGAAAGCTTTTGACAATGTTGACTGGAATACTCTCTTTCAAATTCTAAAGGTGGCAGGGGTAAAATACAGGGAGCGAAAGGCTATTTACAATTTGTACAGAAACCAGATGGCAGTTATAAGAGTCGAGGGACATGAAAGGGAAGCAGTGGTTAAGAAGGGAGTAAGACAGGGTTGTAGCCTCTCCCCGATGTTATTCAATCTGTATATTGAGCAAGCAGTAAAGGAAACAAAAGAAAAATTCGGAGTAGCTATTAAAATCCATGGAGAAGAAATAAAAACGTTGAGGTTCGCCGATGACATTGTAAATCTGTCAGAGACAACAAAGGACTTGGAAAAGCAGTTGAACGGAATGGATGGTGTCTTGAAGGGAGGATATAAGATGAACATCAACAAAAGCAAAACGAGGATAATGGAATGTAGAGTAATTAAATCGGGTGATGTTGAGGGTATTAGATTAGGAAATGAGACACTTAAAGTAGTAAAGGAGTTTTGCTATTTGGGGAGCAAAATAACTGATGATGATCGAAGTAGAGAGGATATAAAATGTAGACTGGCAATGGCAAGGAAAGCGTTTTTGAAGAAGAGAAATTTGTTAACATCGAGTATAGATTTAAGTGTCAGGAAGTCATTTCTGAAAGTATTTGTATGGAGTGTAGCCATGTATGGAAGTGAAACATGGACGGTAAATAGTTTGGACAAGAAGAGAATAGAAGCTTTTGAAATGTTGTGCTACGGAAGAATGCTGAAGATTAGATGGGTAGATCACATAACTAATGAGGAAGTATTGAATAGGATTGGGGAGAAGAGAAGTTTGTGGCACAACTTGACCAGAAGAAGGGATCGGTTGGTAGGACATGTTCTGAGGCATCAAGGGATCACCAATTTAGTATTGGAGGGCAGCGTGGAGGGTAAAAATCGTAGGGGGAGACCAAGAGATGAATACACTAACAGATCCAGAAGGATGTAGGTTGCAGTAGGTACTGGGAGATGAAGAAGCTTGCACAGGATAGAGTAGCATGGAGAGCTGCATCAAACCAGTCTCAGGACTGAAGACCATAACAACAACAACTACTACTAATGTAACAAGTTGTACTCGGTCTTGGGGTAACGTTCATAACTACAAACAAAATCGTTTTGTGTAACGTGTTCGAGTCCAGAAAGTTACTAAAATTAATGAAAGTAGTCGGCAGTAGCATCCGAAGAGTCACTTTATAAGGTGTCATCCTCGTTTTGCCTACAGCCATTTCAGAGAGGGCGGAGAAGCGGAGAGAGGCTCAGGTCAACCTCTTCGACTTGCGGTCGAAACTGCACCAAAATGGTCGAAGAGTAAGCAATGATCAACGGCCTGAGGATGCGGAAGGCAATGTCAACCACCGCATTAAAGAGTCATAATGTGTATTTCCAGGACATGTGGTCTGCAATTAAAACAGAGCCATGATTGTCTCTCCGTTGGTGAAGTATTCGAGATTAGTCCCCCATTCGGATCCCCCGGGGGAGATGACCGTGGAAAAGAGATGAAATAAGCAGCGAATCGGAACATTTTACGTGTCGGAGCGTAGAATGTCAGGTTTATGAATGAAGTGAGGAAACTTGATAATCTGGTAAGCGAAACGTTAAGACTCAATCTACATATAGTGGATGGTCAGTGAAGTGAAATGAGAAAAAGGTAAAGATCTATAGTCAGATAAGAAAGCGGTCATATCAACGGCAGCAGAAAATGGTGTAACGAGAGTTTTAATCACTATCATTGGGAGAGTGCGGCAGAGTGAATGTGTGACAACACAGTAATAGGGTATTTTTCATCACATTTGACAGCAAACCGACGCCAGCAACGATACTTCAAGTACACATGTCGAAGTAGCAAGCAAAGGATGATGAGATAGAAAAAGTGTATGAGGATGTTGAATAGGTAATTCAGTACGTAAAGAGAGACGATAATTTAATAAACACGGGGGACTGGAAAGCGATTGTAATGAGAGGTTGTAGAAATGTGGGAGGAGTAGAAATAATTGAGTTCTGGAATAAACTTCAGCTGGAAATAGTTAATATATTGTTCAAAAATAAGAAGCGGAGGAGCTATATTGGGAACGTCCCAGAGAAACGGGAATATTCCAGTTGGATTACTTCATGCTCAGGAAGATATTTCGCTATCAGACATTGGATTGTACGGTGTAGGCAGGACCTGATGTCTCAGATCACAATTATGATGAAGAATAGTTTGATGTATAAGATAATCGTCAGGAAGAATCAATGTATAAAGTAGTGGCAGTTTAGTTGAAGGGGAATGGAGAAGGGACACTTGGTAAAAGACGAGATACTTCAAACGTTCAACGAAAGAAGGAATTACAAACCTGTTCAGACTAGAATACAGCAATACAAATCATTATGGAATGAAAGTGCAAGGAAGCTGAGGCGAAATGACTTCCGCAAAAATCCGAAGAAATCTTAATGAAAATGGTGGCCATAAGGACTGATTCAGCAGAGGTTCTCTGTAGAATCGGTGAGGAAAAGAACAAAATGGAGAACAGTAGCAAGTAGAAGAGACAGGTCGACTGGACGTGCATTAAGATATAAAAAATCTCTTCCATGATACTAGAGGGAAGTGTAGAGGTAAAGAACTCTAGACAAAGAAGTGGCGGTACAGCAATTATTCAGAATAACTACTTGTCTTTAGGCTCGTATCGTTCTTATAGGGATGTCCTGTTGCTTTCTTAATGAAGAATTAGAATATTACACATAGCAAATGGCAGACTGATGAAAAATCTACTCGCTATAGGTAATCATTTCTAATGTTTCTCAAGGCTCCTTATAATGTATAGAAACTTACTACATGTATTAAATAAATCCGGTATCATTGCAAAATCTTTCAAGGGCATGAATTCACCGTCCCGAAAAGTTCCATATCCAGACTAGTACTAACTGGCATATGCACAAGTCCGACCGACACTCGACGATACAGTTCTGTCAACAGAAACAAAAATATTGAGAGTCTAACTCGACTAACAGACAGTCCAAACCGGTATGAAATTATTGGACGTCCGAACTGCCTCTTTTCTTGAGAACACAAGCCTCACTTGAACATCGCAAAACACAACTTCCACCAGGACCTCACTTCAACTTAGCAAATTTCACAGTTCTCCTGCAACTTTAAACTGTTCATTCATACCTCATCACTAATAGGACAGATCTCCTGCAATTTCTTTGAAATTTGGAAAGCAGGTATTGCGTAGGCACGTAACAACACGAACACTTTAGAACGACGTCAGCACCGTGACAGTACTGCTTTATTCCTTTTACCTCCTCCGCGCCGTACCATTTGCTGTCTGAAAGTCAGTGGCAGCCATCCTTCACAAGAAATAAATGTTGACCTCAGAAAGTTATCTGCATTTTAGTACTGAATGGGTGTGAACGACATTTCAGTAAGATTAATTGGATTGCAAATGTAAATATTAGTATAACACAGCATTATTACGTATTTATGGTTAATTTCACCGCCACATAAAGTGTTATCTAAATAAATTTTGACTGTACAGTGCGAATTATTGAAAACTTATTCCTTAAGTGAGTAACATTATAATGTTAGCTGTCACTTTTAAAATCCTTGTAAATTTTATTTTCTGGTAGAAAATGTTCTTCGAGATTATCATTTATTTCCTCGTGGAAATAAGATGAATCTGAAGAGATCAACAAAAACATAATTTCTGCCCTTTTCATTGCTCATGAAAACCTCACGTTACATGTTGTACTATCTATAGCGAGACCTTCAGAGGTGGTGGACCAGAGTGCTGTACACACCGGTACCTCTAATACCCAGTAGCACGTCCTCTTGCATTGATGCATGCCTGTTTTCGTAGTGAAAAACTATCCACAAGTTCATCAAGGCACTGTTGATCTAGATTGTCGCACTCCTCAACGGCGAATCGGCGTAGATCTCTCAGAGTGGTTGGTGGGTCACGTCGTCCGTAAATAGCACTTTTCAATCTATCCCATGCCTGAACGATAGGGTTCATGTCAGGAGAACATGGTGGCCTCTCTTGTCGAGCGATGTTGTTATCCTGAAGGAAGTCATTCACAAGAGGTGCACGATGGGGACGCGAATTGTCGTCCATGAACACGAATGCCTCGTCAATTTGCTGCCGATATGGTTGTACTAACGGTTGGAGGATGGCATGTACGTATCATACAGCCGTTACGGCGCCTTCCATAACCACTAGCTGCGTACGTCGGCCCCACATAATGCCAACCCTAAACAGCTGCACTCGCTGGACAGTGTGTCTAAGACGTTCAGCCTGATCCGGTTGATTCCAAATATGTCTCTGACGACTGTCTGGTTGAAGGCGTATGCGACACTCATCGCTTAAGAGAAAGTGATGCCAATCCTGAGAGGCCATTCGGCACGTTTTTGGGCCCATCTGTACCGCGCTGCATGGTGTCGGGGTTGCAAAGATGGACCTCGCCATGAATTTCGGTATTGAAGTTGCGCATCATGCAGCCTATTGCCCACAGTAACACGACGTCCTTTGACTGCAAGAAAAGCATTATTCAACATGGTGGCGTTGCTGTCGGGGTTCCTCCGAGCTATAATCCGTAGTTAGCGGTCATCCACTGCAGTAGTAGCCCTTGGGCGATCTGAGAGATGCATGTCATCGACAGTTCCTGTGTTTGTGTATCCTAATGAAATTTCTTTGAAGTTTGAAAAAAAAAGGTATACATTACTTGTATTTGAGAACAATTAACAGTTCCACAGTGAAGAAATCAGCGTACACTGAGTATGTAGTTACATATATACATACTGGCTGTAACATACCGCTGACAGATTTATAATGTCACATCATACTGGTGATTTACTCTTTGCTGTTGTGTGTAATAAAGTGTTGTTCTCCGTAACTTACATATTAATGAGCGAAAAGAATATTTGAAATGGCTCTGACCACTATGGGACTTAACATCTATGGTCATCAGTCCCCTAGAACTTGGAACTACTTAAACCTAACTAACCTAAGGACAGCACACAACACCCAGCCATCACGAGGCAGAGAAAATCTGGGAGGAGGGGAGAGGAATGGGGAGGAGAGGGAGGTGGCGGGTGGCAGATCCCTGCGGCGTAGTGGAGGCACCGGGAGAAGCTGCCGGTTCAGTGGTGGTGATGGTGGCTCGGCGCGACGTGATGCGTGCGGGAGATGCAGATGACAAAGAGACGGGGTGGGTGAGAGAGGGGAAGCCGACCACCTGGGGGGGGCGGGGCGGCAGCAGAGGCGGCAACAGAAGCGTACATGAGGGCGGGGGTAGTAGTGGGACCTGTTGAGGGTGTGGAGGCTGGAGGAATGGTGTAGAGATGTGGGTATACAGCAGGGGATGTGATAGGGGTATTGGTAAGTGGGGGATGGGGAGGGAAGGTGTGAGGAGGGAGACCAGGGGCGGCACTCCAAGAAGTGACTGTGGGAGAGGGGGAGGGGAAGGTGTAGATGACAGTGGAGGTGGGAGTACTCATTGCAGACGAACGGCGACTGACAGACGGACGGGCAGCAGGCGGCGGCGGTCGGCGACGAACAGACGGACGGACAGCAGACAGCAGCGGCGGCGGCGGCGGCGGCGGCGGCGGCGGCGGCGATGGACAGCGAGCAAGCAGGCGGACGGACGGACGGACGAACAGCTACAGCAGCAAGGGACAGACAGACAGACAGACAGACAGACACAATCTTCGAAGACGGAGATTCCACCCTGAGAGTAGCCCAAGCTTTGCACTCTGACGCTTTCGAAGAAGGGGATCCAACCCTCTAGATGACTAACTGTTACTGTGACTTAGCTTTAGTTTACTTTTTACAAGCCATGAACTTATGTAAAGAACTGCACTTTTTGAAAGCGAGCCAATGTTGCACACAACATCCTTTACTACCAAACTAGTGTTATCAGCAAACATAAATATTTTAGAGTAACCCTTAATACTAGAGGGTATATCATTTATACAGGGTAGTCCACTGATCGTGACCAGGCCAAATATCTCACGAAATAAGCGTCAAACGAAAAAAATACAGAGAACAAAACTTGTCTAGCTTGAAGGGGGAAACCAGATGGCGCTATGGTTGGCCCGCTAGATGGCGCTGCCATAGGTCAAACGGATATCAGTCGCGTCTTTTTAAATAGGAACCCCTATTTTTTATTACACATTCGTGTAGCGCAATTTTAGAAAAACAGTTGGTAACAGGTAGGTATTTTATATTAAAATATAAAACGTAGGTACGGTTGAACATTTCATTTCGGTTGTTCCGATGTGGTACATGTAGCTTTGTGAACTTATCATTTCTGAGAACACATGCTGTTACGGCGTGATTACCTGAATTAGACCTGTTGTATTAACGCGCCTCCAGGAAACAGTTTATATAGTCATCGGTTAATATAACTGATGTACTTCATTGTTCCATGCCATATTCAGTGCAAGTATACAGATGTGGCCGAGCGGTTCTAGGCGCTTCAGTCTGGAACCGTGCTGCTGCTAGGTTAGTTAGGTTTAAGTAGTTCTAAGTCTAGGGGACTGATGACCTCAGATGTTTTGTCCCATAGTGCTTAGAGCCATTTGAACCATTTTGCAAGTGTACGAGTATTCTTTGCTATAAACAGAGTTGATCAAATTTAGTTTTTAATACACTCCTGGAAATGGAAAAAAGAACACATTGACACCGGTGTGTCAGACCCACCATACTTGCTCCGGACACTGCGAGAGGGCTGTACAAGCAATGATCACACGCACGGCACAGCGGACACACCAGGAACCGCAGTGTTGGCCGTCGAATGGCGCTAGCTGCGCAGCATTTGTGCACCGCCGCCGTCAGTGTCAGCCAGTTTGCCGTGGCATACGGAGCTCCATCGCAGTCTTTAACACTGGTAGCATGCCGCGACAGCGTGGACGGGAACCGTATGTGCAGTTGACGGACTTTGAGCGAGGGCGTATAGTGGGCATGCGGGAGGCCGGGTGGACGTACCGCCGAATTGCTCAACACGTGGGGCGTGAGGTCTCCACAGTACATCGATGTTGTCGCCAGTGGTCGGCGGAAGGTGCACGTGCCCGTCGACCTGGGACCGGACCGCAGCGACGCACGGATGCACGCCAAGACCGTAGGATCCTACGCAGTGCCGTAGGGGACCGCACCGCCACTTCCCAGCAAATTAGGACACTGTTGCTCCTGGGGTATCGGCGAGGACCATTCGCAACCGTCTCCATGAAGCTGGGCTACGGTCCCGCACACCGTTAGGCCGTCTTCCGCTCACGCCCCAACATCGTGCAGCCCGCCTCCAGTGGTGTCGCGACAGGCGTGAATGGAGGGACGAATGGAGACGTGTCGTCTTCAGCGATGAGAGTCGCTTCTGCCTTGGTGCCAATGATGGTCGTATGCGTGTTTGGCGCCGTGCAGGTGAGCGCCACAATCAGGACTGCATACGACCGAGGCACACAGGGCCAACACCCGGCATCTTGGTGTGGGGAGCGATCTCCTACACTGGCCGTACACCACTGGTGATCGTCGAGGGGACACTGAATAGTGCACGGTACATCCAAACCGTCATCGAACCCATCGTTCTACCATTCCTAGACCGGCAAGGGAACTTGCTGTTCCAACAGGACAATGCACGTCCGCATGTATCCCGTGCCACCCAACGTGCTCTAGAAGGCGTAAGTCAACTACCCTGGCCAGCAAGATCTCCGGATCTGTCCCTCATTGAGCATGTTTGGGACTGGATGAAGCGTCGTCTCACGCGGTCTGCACGCCCAGCACGAACGCTGGTCCAACTGAGGCGCCAGGTGGAAATGGCATGGCAAGCCGTTCCACAGGACTACATCCAGCATCTCTACGATCGTCTCCATGGGAGAATAGCAGCCTGCATTGCTGCGAAAGGTGGATATACACTGTACTAGTGCCGACATTGTGCATGCTCTGTTGCCTGTGTCTATGTGCCTGTGGTTCTGTCAGTGTGATCATGTGATGTATCTGACCCCAGGAATGTGTCAATAAAGTTTCCCCTTCCTGGGACAATGAATTCACGGTGTTCTTATTTCAATTTCCAGGAGTGTATATAGTTTCTGTCGAAGGTAAGGGACCCTTTCTAGATGAGAATGCATAGTCATTGCATTGGCTAACATGTGCAGCACAGTTCTTTAATATTCTGCTGGTTACTCCATCATATCCATAAGAGTCCTTAGTGTACAGTGATTTAATTATTGGCTCAATCTCCCCCTTGTCTGTATCACACAGGAGTATTTCAGTCATCAACCTCAGAGCGGCATTTGCCATGAGAGTACATTATGAAATTACCCAAATATGATTTTGTACAGTTCATCGAAGAAGCTACTCCCTCCTTTACACCAGAAAACTTACTACTCGTCTGCAAGTGGAGTCGAAGGCGCACTGAATATTTCACCCAGTATTATACGAAATGGAGGCTCTGCCTGAGGTAAGCGTATTCCACCTGAACAATCATGAGGCAAGACGAGAGTTACAAGTAACATTCTACAATGAGTGATTGACGCACAACAGCCATCCAAAATATCTAGCAATAACTCTTGACCGGTCACTAACCTATAAAAAACACCTAGAAATAACCAGTCAAAAGATAAAAAATCGAAATAACATATTAAGAAAGTTGACTAGAACCTCCTGGGGAGCTCAAGCTAACTCCCTACGCACCGCAGCACAACCTGTTGTTTACTCGGTGGCAGAATACTGCGTCCCAGTCTGATACAAGAGCACACACACGAAGAAAGTAGATGTCCAGCTTAGTACCACCATGAGGATTGTCGCAGGAACTCTGCAATCAACTTCACTTCCCTGGCTTCATGCCCTTTGCAATATAGCTCCTCCCTCCCTCAGAAGGCAACAAGCAGCTATCCGAGAATGGAAGAAAATTAATGACCGCTCTGTCTCATGAACCATCTACCAACTACACGCCTAAAATCCAGGAAACCTATATGGGAAGACGAAGTCCTCAAATTCCCAGAAAGGTACTACATAGCAAGGAAATGGAGGCAATACTGTTCACTGAATAATCACTATCCTCTCATCACTGATTTTGATGCTTCGATACTGGTGGAAGGAATGCAAATGCCCAGAAGATCTTGGTGCAGACTTAATCCTGTGAGGACTAACCACGGCAGGCGTAAGGCAAACCTCCACAAATGGAAACTCACTGATGACCCACGATGATACTGTGGTGCAGAAGAACAAACAATTCCTCACCTGATCTTCGAATGTCCTGCGAGGAGGTTTGAAGGAGAATGGAGGGCTATCATGAATGCTACTCCACATGCTGTTCAGTGGGTGACCTGCTTAGATGTGGACTTATGGACTGCAGTGGCTGTCTCCCTAATCTTTCGCGTATTGTTGTTTGCAATTAATCATTTAATAATATATTCCTAATTCGTTTATTATACTAATTAATAGTATGTGTGCAATTTTACTCTGTAGATACCATACGCTAAATAAACAAAATTGCGTTGGCAGGAGCTGGTATGTCGCCCTTTCAATGTTTAAGTAATTTTAAGGAGTGTAAAGCTTGTAGCTTGCATGTGCAATCCCTTCAAAATAAGTTAATATTGGCTACTTCCTAGGGATTCTCGCCAGTAGTCTTATTTGGGCAGATTACTTTTCCGTTCTAGTTTTACCAGTGGCGCGTTCCTGTTTCTTAGGCCAGGAGCAGAGACGTGTTTTCTTCTGCTGCAGTATATATATGTATATATGGGGTGATTTTTCCACCTTACAAACTCTAGGGATTGATCGACAGGAGGATACGGAACAAAAAAGGTCTAATTAACTTATGTCCGGAAATGCATGGTTTTCATGCTAGAGACCATCGATTCAATCACTCAGTCATACTTTGTTTCAGAAACTGCGATGTACCATGCAGCCTCAGTTACACTATGCATGGTTTCCTCCTAGAAGGCGGTACTGTTCCTCATATTATCTTATATTGAGACTCTGAAGCATATAACTTATCTTTTTAAAAATACTATTATAATAAACTCGTTAGATTCGCTACATACACTACCATACATGTTGTAAGCTGGAAGTGCTAGAAGGACTTGCGTCCTGAGGTTCCACACAAAATAATGTATGTACACTCAAGATGAGAAAATACAGAACGCCTCGAACGACTAGAGATAGAACGTTCATATTCACATAAATGTACATTGGTATGTTCTGCAGAAATGATTAACATTTAAGTCACCTCGGTTCAGCTTCCATCCCGTTGCGTAGTAGTCACAGGGTCCATCATGGTCCCTGATAAATTGTTGCATATGTGACGCCAACGACGTGTATAAGGTGCAATGGCGTCCTGTCATATAGCCATCCTTGCTGAATTCACCTGGTTCGAAAGTTCGTCTGTTGTGGTTGGCACTGGGTCACAGTGCTGCACCCGTCCTTACACCATATCCTACACATTTCCGATTGGCGATTTGATGCACCACTTTTGCTCATGCTAATAACCCCACACCCTCTTCCGAACTCACTCGTCTGACGGTACGGTCCGCACATACGCCTGCGAGGCATTTAGCGCGTCTGCTCGAAGTCACACTGATCAGTTACCTTCGGTGTATAGCGACAACGAGAGAAGCAGGCACATGTTACCGGTTGGTCGGGTGCGACACGAGATTGACCTATAACCCGCCGGCTGACATTGTTCAAATGATAATAATTTCTGCAGAACGTTCTAATGAACACGTCCTGTGAATATACGTCCCATCTCTAGTCGTTCAAGGTGTTCTGTTGTGGGTGTAGATAATAATAATTTAAGGTGGCTCAATGGGCTGGTGCATGTGCACTTTGGCAACTCATGTGTCCCGAACGTTCCCCAATTATCTTGTCGCTCAAACATGACCTACAGTTTAACATAGAATCCGCACCATGTGTTATTTCGTTACCGATAGACCGCCAGGCCTAGCATGTATATAGATAGTTCATTTATAGATTTTGATCATTGAGTTTCCGAGTAACAAAATATATAACACAAATTAAATGTTTTCCATCGTCAAGGGGTCAAAGACCTTAGTGTGTGACGTAAATTTCAATTCGATACCTATACCGTGTCTTGAGAAAAAGGTGTCTTAAGACGCACAGACAGACAGACAGATGAACAACGAATGGAAAAAAAAGAAAAAAATTCATGTAATTGTAAATTAACAGTTATCGGATTGTTTTCTTAGATTGTAGTGTGAAACAATGCTTCTTGTGAAATTACATTTTCTTTGGACAAAGGGAAGTAGGCTATAGGTTTTGATGAGTGAGTTTGCGAGTACCGGAATATGTGACATAAATGGTCGTATCATTTGATAGCACTGACTGCGAAACTTACACTTTTTCCGCAGCCAAGAGACTGTAGGCCTTAGCAAGTGACATAAATTTTAACGTGATTTTCTACCCGTTCTTGAGAAAAAGTGGTCTGAACAGTCAGACATACAGACGGATTACAATGTTATTCTATAAGGAATTCTGTTTTTATGGACTGGTGTACGTAATCCTAAAAAGAGCATACGTAGGTAAAGGCCTTTTAAATTTTCTATAACTATACCTTCTGTGAAACATAATATTTTGCCGTGTTTTTTCTTTACCAAAACGCGTTAGGCTTCTGTTTGCATCCTCGATAAGCCTAAATTTGAGTTCCGAAATTGTTTTAAAAATGGTGTTCTATAGGCTGTCCTGCTTCTGTATGTATTTATGACTTAACAGAATGTGATGCATTTCGTCATATCTTACATCTTTCTATGTTTAATTTCAGTTGTAATTAAGTAGAATGTTTTTCTCATTTTTCTCTCCACTCCCGTTGGGTACCGCGAGTTCTCTTGAACAAAACAGAATTCTGGAAAATTGGTATCTCTACACTCTCCGCAAACACGTAAAAGTGGCAGTAGGTGCTTTTAGCTTCAGTAAGGCAGGTATAGACATGCATCACTTACCAAGAGAGCCAATTTCATTCGCTCACACGACACAAGTATCGCGACGGAGAAAAAAAAACTGCTGCTCTGATTCATTGCTTCACTGCGGCGGTGCTCTGTCGGTACTCTTCTCTGCTTCCTGACGATGCGTACGTCATCAGCCTTTTTCCAACGCGGTAGTGAATTTTTATCCTCTCGACCGTTACACGCCACCTAAATCTGCATACCCGGGAAGCCACATGCACGCTCACCGCAAAAAAAGGGAAAGAGTGCGCTGTGGAATTGAGTGTTGAGCGTAGCGCAGTGAGGGAAGGGGCGTCGGCTTTGTCGTCAAATCCTCCGGGGGGGCGGGACTCGCTTTAATCAGCACTGTTCCACACCGGCAGCCGTCCGCTCGCATACGCTAAACGTGTCGGTGGCTGCGCTGTTCGCATGAAGATTTTATGTTCCAATCAGATCCTTCAGGAGACAGGGCACACATGTTCTACCCGTTTAACTGGCAACATCAAAAACAAGTACCGTCTCACAACAGAATTATTGTATTGGACATACAGGTTTTGATGCCCTGAGCTGTTAACTGCATAACGTTTCGTAAAACGTTTGCAATGAAAGAGACACTTGTCATTCGACCGAGCCCAGTATTTGGACGTTTGACATGGCGCATCTCCGCTAATAATTTATGTTGAGGCTTGGACGCCGGAGCTAGTTTTCGTTGCTAGTGCCATCATTTAGTTTGATTCCGTCACAAAGAGTACCAAATAAAATGTGAAACGCAGTACGTAGAACGTCGCAACCCTTTTGCTGGTGTCACACGTTTAGTTATCATGTCAACTGATTACTGTTAGTGAGAAGCAGCAGAATAGGCTGTGGAGTGTAGGTGTTCGCAGGTTATGAAGGTGAAATGATTATTTAGCGGTGATATCATTTATATAACTACTATTGAGTAAAATTCTCCTAAAACAGTTATCTTAAAAAGGGCAATAATAGGGGACAGTGTTGTACATTGAGACTTTCATCCCAAAAAGTATATTTTTTTTATTCCGTTTTGAAATGATACGATTCACTTTACGGGTGCTGCAGTATTTTTCTGAAATTACAAAAATCGCTCTGGATGTGTAACGTTTCTCCAAATGTGAAAAACTGTTCCAACGTGGCTTGGTTCAAATGGCTCTGACTACTATGGGACTTAACTGCTGAGGTCATCAGGCCCCTAGAACATAGCACTACTTAAACCCATCTAACCTAAGGACATCACACTCATCCATGCCCGAGGCAGGATTCGAACCTGCGACCGTAGCGGTAGCGCGGTTCCAGTCTGTAGCGCCTAGAACCGCTCGGCCACCCCGGCCGGCGTTCAAACGTGGTCAACAGCTAGGAACAAATATTCTATTCAAAGTTAAAAGCGTTGCAATAGAGAAATTTTGTCAGGTCAATGTTTAACAGTCTATCATTACATCATTACTCTACTGCACACAAATAATCAGAAGGCGAAATCAAATTAGGATGAAATATTATCAAAATCAAGTTTCAAGTCAAAATACGTTCAAGTAGGAGCTATTGGCAGCTAATGTAGATTTGCTTTTTAAAGAGATGTATTTTTATTTCAAGGTACAGGTAATTTACACAAAAAGTAATGACATGTTATAGGAAAAAATAAGTAATAATTTACATAATGAAAATAATATACAGTGTAAGTACTACATCTTGTAATATCATTCGATTATTAATTTAATTTCGTCCTTAATTTCAGATATACGTGAATGATAGATGCGAAGAGGAGTGTTGTCATACTTTACTATTTGTTAACGTAGAAAATCCTGTGTGTTAACGCAGAAAATTGTTTGTGGAGTTAATGGAAAAGGAAGGTCATTGTCGCCACATACGGGTGATTTACTGGCGAACTGTAATCAGTTCGTCTACTGATGTGCTGTCACTGTTCCTGGTTGATTCCTATTTTCTTATCGCATGCGACCTCGGACCTTCCGGCAGTACAGCTCTCACCAGAAATATTTATAGTACTCTCTCCGTTGGGTGAAGAACTTTTGAGTAAGAAGCTTTCAGCGATACGTCCAAGCCGAATTACAGACAGTCCTCTGTAACATAACTTAGCGTTCAGCGGCCTTAGACGTGAATTAGAATAAGATATCTGCTACGTAAAGTAGAGCCTTTACATCGTGTCAAGGCGGCGACAGATTCATTTGACTAGTACACTTACGCAGTCGCACGACAGATGGCGTTGAACTGCGTACTGAAAGTCACGGAATTACGTTGATACTATCGCTATTATTATTAGTTACTTGATATTTCCATTTCCCTTGTCGTGGATGGGATTGGAGGGGACACCGACTTGCTGCACTTAGCCTGATGATTTTCAGCCTTTGACTTGGTATCATAGGTCTTTGATAAACTAATCAAGAGGAAATGGGATATTGACCGGAGACAACGTTTCCAGGGCATGAAAATCGTAAAAAAGCGGAACACACTAAAAATTGCTGACGTGCTGTATCTAGTGAGGTGCGGTAAAAATGGTTGCTAGTGAATTCCTGCTGTCTGAGCAACACTACCTTCACCACTAGTTGTTTGTCTGAGAAAATGGCATGATATCTGAACTTCATTAATATTGCTTTAGTCATAATTGTTAAAATAAATTTGCACCTGCACCATACTTACGTTTGAACGTAAAATCACATTTTTAATTTTAATGTAACAAGTCGAAATCGACCATGGGCGGGCTAACGTTCATGATTACAAATACATTTTGTGAAACGTGTACGAGCCCAGTCAGTTAATAATTTTTGAATGAAAATAATCCGCAATAGGAGCCGAAGAGTCACGTTATAAGGTGTGATCCTCGTTTTGCGTACAGCCATGTCAGAGAGGGCGTAGAATGTGTGTGTGAAATCTTATGGGGCTTAACTGCTAAGGTCATCAGTCCGTAAGCTTACATACTACTTAACCTAAATTATCCTAAGGACAAACACACACACCCATGCCCGAGAGCGGACTCGAACCTCCGACGGGACCAGGGGCGGAGAAGCGGACAGAGGCACAGGTCAACCTCTTCGACTTGGGGCGAAGCTGCACCAAATTGGCGGAAGAATAAGCAGTTTTTTTTATATTTAATCTTATGGCTAGGGCCCCCCGTTGGGCAGACCGTTCGCTGGGTGACGATCAGTTAATTTGACGCCACTTCGTTGATGAGGATGATAGGATGAAGATGAGGACAACACCCAGTTCTTGGGCGGAGAAAATTCACCGACCCAGCCGGGATTCGAACCCGGGCCCAGAGAATTGACAGTCCTTCACGCTGACAATTTAGCTACCGGGGACGGACAAAGAAAAAGCAATAATCAAAGGCATGAGGATGCAGAAGTCAATGACAACCACTGCATTAAAGAGTCATAATGTGTATTTCCAGGACATGTAGTCTGCAATTAAAATAAAGCTATTATTGTCTCTCCGTTGGCGAAGTATTTCAGATTAGTCTCCCATTCGGATCCCTGTGGGGGGGGGGGGGGGGGGTGACCGTGGAAAAGAGATGAAATAAGCAACGAATCGGAACATTTTACGTCCCGGAGCATAGAATGTCAGGTTTCTGAATGTAGTTGGGAAACTTGAATATCTGATAAGCCAATCTACATATAGTGGGTGGCCGGTGAAGTGAAATGAGAAGAATATACAGATTTCTAGTCAGATAAGTATGGGCTCATATCAACGGCAGCAGAAAATGGTGTAACGAGAGTTTTAATCACTATGATTGGGAGAGTGCGGCAGAGTGAGTGTGTGAAAGTACAGTGATAGGGTATTTTTCAACACATTGGACAGCAAACCGACGCCAACAACGATACTTCAAGTATACATGTCGACGAAGCATGCAAAGGGTGATGAGATAGAGAAAAAGATATCAGGATATTGACTGGGTAATTCAGTACGTAAAGGAGATGATAATTTAACAAACACTGGGGACTGGAACGTGATTATAATGAGAGGAGCAGCAGAATGGTTTATGGAAAAATATGGGCTTGGCTGTAGAAATGTGGGGGCAGCAGAAATAATTGAGTTCTGGAATAAACTTCAGATAGTGGTAGTCAAAACCTTTTTCCCAAAATCACAAGCGGAGGAGCTATACTTGGAAAGTCCCAGAGAAACGGGAATATTACGTTTGGATTACTTCATGGTCAGAGAGATATTTCGCAATCAGATATTGGATTCTACGGTGTAGGCAGGACCTGATATCTCAGATCATAATTATGATGAAGAATAGTTTGAAGTTTAAGAGAATCGTCAGGAAGAATCAATGTATAAAGAAGTAAACTACATTAGGCAGTTCAGTAGAAGGGGAATGGAGAACGGATACTTGCAAGGAAGATGAGGCGAAATGGCTTCTGGAAAAATCCGAAAAATTCTTGAAGGAAATGGTCATCCTAAGGACTGATTCAGCAGAGGTTCTCTGTAGAATCGGTGAGCAAAAGAAGAAATGTGGAGAACAGTAGCAAAAAGAAGAGACAGGTCCACAGGACTTGCATTAAGATATAAAAAAATCACTTCCTTGTTACAAGAGGGATGAGTAGAGGTTAAGAATTGTAGAGGAAGTTGTAGCGGTACAGCAGTAAATCAGAATAATTACTTGTCTTTTGGTTCGTTTCGTTTTTCTAGGGATTTCCTGTTGCTTTCTTAATGAAGAATTGGAATTAATTGTCCCTGATACACTAAACCAAAATACAAAACTGTTGTGTTGGTTCATAGGTGATACAGGCATATAATGTTCCCCATCAATATCATTCACTAATTATTCCTTAATTGCACACAAAAAATGGCAGACTGATGAAAAATCTACTATCTATAGCTAATCTAATATGTCTCATGGCTCCTTATAGTGGTTAGAAACTCATTACATGTATTAAATAAACGCGGTAACACTGCAAAATCTTTTCAAGAGAATGAATTCACCGTCCCAAAACGTTCTATAGATAGAAAAGTACTAACTGCTATGAGCACAAGTCCGACCGACACTCGAAAAAAAAGTTCTATCAAAAGAACCAAAAATATTCAGAGTCTAACTCGACTAACAGAGAGTCCAAACCGGTGTGAAATTACTGGACGTCTGAACTGCCTCTTGCCTTGAGAACACGAGCCTGACCTGACCATCGACCTCAGTTATCCACTAACAACTCACGACCCACCCTCAAAACACTACTTCCACCAGTACCTCACTTTAACTATGCCAGTTTCACAGTTATCCTTCAACTTAAAACTGTTGATTCATACCGCATGTCTCCTGCAACTTGTTTGGAATCTGGGAAGTGGTACTGCGTAGGCACGCAACAACACGAACACTTTAGAACGACGTCAGCACTGTGACAATACAGCTTTATTCCTGTTACCTCCTCCGCGCCGTACCATTTGCCTGTCTGGAAGTCTGTGGAAGCCATAAGAAATAAAGCATCTTAGTTCAGTGCTGGTGTGAACGATATTTCAGGAAGATTAATTAGGTAGAAAATGTATATATTAGTATAACACGCCATTATTACGTACTTATGGTTCATTTCACCGCCACCTGAAGTCTTATCTAAATAATCCTTGAGTGTATAGTACGAATTATTGAAAACTTATTCTTCAAATGCGTAATATTATAATGTTAGTAACCAGTTTTAAAATACTTGTAAATTTTATTTTCTGATAGAATATGTTCTTCGAGATTCTTATTTATTTCCTCGTTAAAATAAGATGAATCTGGCTATTGAATCGTGATCGTGGACAGAGAATCTAATCTAATAATTATCAGCAATACTTTCTCCTAAATGTGATAACCGATTGATATAAATACATGACGCAGCTGGATTCGACTACCGCTTAAATAGACCTTTACCGTAAACTCATTTGATGTTATACACACATAAAAAAGGTTTTGCATCACCTCGGTTTCGAGAGTTCCGGAACCTGTACAGAAAATTGGAATATAGATCAACATAAACATCATTTCCACCCTTTTTATTGCTCATGTAAATCACAAGTTGCATGTTGTACTATCTACAGTGAGACCTTCAGAGGTAGTGGTCCAGGGTACACACCGGTAAATTTAATACCAAGAAACAGGTCCTCTTGCACTGATGCATGCCTGTATTCGTCGTGACATACTATCCAAAAGTTCATCAAGGCACTGTTGTTCCAGATTGTCCCACTCCACAACGGCGAATCAGCTTAGATCCCTCACAGTGGTTGGTGGGTCACGTCGTCCATAGACAACCCGTTTCAATCTATCCGAGGAATGTTTGATAGGTTTCGTGTCTGGAGAACATGGTGGCCACTCTAGTCGAGCGATGTCGTTATCCTGAAGGAAGTCATTCACTAGATGCGCACGACTGGGGTGCGAATTGTCGTCTATGAGGACGAATGCCTCGCTAATATGTTGCCGATATGGTTGCACTATCGGTCGGAGAATGGCATTCACGTATCGTACCGCCGTTACGGCGCCTTCCATGACAAGCAGCGGCGTACTTCGGCACCACATAATGCCCCCCCCCCCCCCCCAAAACAGCCCGGAACCTGCACCTTACTGCACTCGCTGAACAGTGTGTCCAAGGCGTTCAGCCTTACGGGGTTGCCTCCAAGCAAGTCTCTGACGATTGTCTGGTTGAAGGCATATGCTACACTCATAGGTGAAGAGAACATGATGCCAATCCTGAGCGGTCCATTCGGCATGTTGTTGGGCCCATCTGTACCGCGCTGCACGGTATCGTGGTTGCAAAGATGGACCTCGCCATGGACGTCGGCAGTGTAGTTGTGCATCTTGCAACCTATTGCACACGGTTTGAGTCGTAATACGACGTCCTTTGGCTGCAAGAAAAGCGTTATTCAACCTGGTGGCGTTGCTGTCAGTGTTCCTCCGAGCCATAATCCGTAGGTAGCGGTCACCCACTGCAGTAGTAGCCCTTGGGCGACCTGAGAGAGGCGTGTCATCGACAGTTCCTGACTCTCTGTATCTCCTCCATGACCGAACAACATCGCTTTAGTTCACTCCGAGACTTCTGGACTCTTCCCTTGTTGTGAGCCCTTCCTATCCACAGTAACAATGCGGACGCGATCGAACCGCGGTATTGACTGTCTAGACATGGTTGAACTACAGACGACACCAGCCGAGTACCTCCTTCCTGATGGAATGACTGGAACTGATCGGCTGTCGGACCCTCTCCGTCTGCTGTGTGAAATAAAGTGGTTTTCTCCGTAAGTTACAAATTAATGAGCGGAAAGAACATTTGTTTTTTTAGATAGGTGAACAAAAGGTTACTCTTTCTGCGAGCTTACGTTCCCAGAGAGTTAGAGCAACGAGTTATAATGTTTTAAATAAAAAATTCTTTTTTCGTATCATCTAGCTCATATATTTGAATTACATAAATTAAATCAAAATCTATCGTCTTTTACTAGAGAGGGAGAAATGTACAAAGTTTTCGGACCTTAGGCAACTGGCTGTATCTAGTTATCTGCGTTCGGAAGGTGCACTGAATCTTTTTGGTTTGTGAATTCCGTCCTACCTCGTATACAACACGGTAACGTTTTCATTTTTTGTTTATTTACACGTCAAGTTCCGTAACCAAATTGAGGAGCGTATCTCCATGGTCATAGAACGTGTCAGTAGATGAAATTACAATATAAAAGTAATAACACATAAAAATAAAATGTTTATGATCCCGAAAAAGTCAAGAAATAAGTTTACGTAAACGCAATCAACAAGACAACAAGAAGCAGCTTAATTTTTCAGGAAACTTCTCGGCAGAATAGAAGGAGTGACCTAGGAGCAAACTCTTCAGTTTCGATTTGAAAGTGCTTGGATTATTGCTAAGATTTTTAAATTGGTGCAGTAGGTTACTGAAAATGGATGCAGCTGTATGCTACATACCTTTCTGCACAAAAGGTAAGGAGGTCTGATCCATATGAGGGTTTGATTCTGCCGAGGATTAACTGAGTGAAAACTGCTTATTCTTGGGAATAAGCTAATATTTTTAACAAGAAATGACAGTAAGGAATATATGTGTTGAGAGGCCAATGTCAAAATACCCAGAATCGTTAACAAGTGTCGACAAGAGGTTCGTGAGCTTACACCACTTTTTGCTCGAACCGCCCGTTTATGAGATAAAACTATCCTTTTAGAATGGGAAGAGTTACCCCACAATGTAATACCATGCGACATAAGCGAATGAAAATAAGCAAAGTAGAATAATTTCCGTGTCGAGCGATCACTCACTCCAGATACCGTTCGAATAGTAAAAATGGCAGCTTTAAGTCTTTGAACACCATCCTGAACGTGGGTTTTCCACGACAGCTTACTATCTATATGAACACCTAGGAATTTGAACTGTTTAGTTTCACTAATCATATGCCCATTCTGTGAAATTAAACTTCAGGCTTTGTTGATTTGTGTGTCAGAAACTGTAAAAACTGAGTCTTACTGTGATATAGTATTAGTTTATTTTGTACCAGTCATGAACTTATGTCATGAACTGCTCCATTTGAAAGCGAGACAATGTTGCACACAACTTCCTTTACTACCAAGCTAGTGTTATCAGCAAACGGAAATATTTTAGAGTTACCCGTAATACTAGAGGGCATATCATTTATATAAATAAGGAACACGAGTGGCCCCAACACTGATTCCTTGGGGCACCTCCCACTTGACTGTACCAAACATCACAGCCATTCTCAACATTGTGAATAATGACCTTTGGAGTTTGTTACTAAAGTAGGGGGTGAACCAATTGTGAGCTACTCCCCATATTCCGGAATCGTCCAACGGCTGGAGCAATATTTTGCGTTCAACACAATCAAACGCCTTAGTTAAATAAAAAAATATGCCTAGCGTTCGAAACCTTTTGTTTAACGCATCCAGTGCCTCCCAGAGAAAAGATAGTACAGCATTTTCAGTTATTAAACGATTTCTAAAGCCAAACTGTGCATTTGATAAGACATCGTGTAATATAAAGTGATCAATTATCCTTACATACACAGCGTTTTCAATAACTTTAGGAAACACTGATGCCGTAGAAATATGTCTAAAAATGTCCACATTATTCCTTTCTCCCTTTTTATAATGCGGCTTTACTACTGACTACTTTAATCGTTCACGAAACTGACCATTCCTAAAGGAAAAATTACAAATATGGCTAAATACAGGGCAAACATGTGCAGCACAGTACTTTAACATTCTGCTAGGCACTCCATCATATCCATGAGAGTCCTTAGTCTTCAGTGATTTAATTATTGACTCAATCTCCCCCTTGTCTGTATCACGGAGGAGTATTTCAGACATCAATCTCGGAAAGGCATTTGCCAAGGGGGTACGTTCTGAAATTACCCAAATATGGTTTTGGAAAGTTCATCGATGAAGCTTCTCCCTCCTTTACACCAGCAACCTTACATCTCGTCTGTAAGTCGATTCGAAGGCGCACTGAATTTTCACCCAGAAAAATGGGCACTAGTTTCAACAACCCACTTAAATGCACATTCGGACACCGTAATGTCCATGCCCTCTCAGTATTCCGTAAATTACCGAAAAAATACAGAAAAAGTCTTATGTGAAACACCTGGTGTACACAGGCTGAACCAGAACTCTAACGATAAACATTTAAAGGTCGTTGAGTGACAACTTCGGAGTATTTTGCTATAAGGGGCCCACAATGTTCCGCCGTTCGTTACACAGTAATGATGGAATTACGTTTTATTCAGTTTGCTATAGAAGTCATCCATGTTTCTGTGAAAAAAAAAACCTTCACAACAGTCAAGATTCCTTTAATATGAAACAACCAATACGAACATTACAAAGCACAGAACACGGAATGTTACAACAACCCTCAGGCGAAACACCATACTGTGATGTGGTTGCCTTCCCAGCGGGGACAGCTCAGCATTGCATCACTATGTGTTCACTGAACCAATAATGCTCCTAAACTGACACAGCACGTTTTAAAAACATGACAGGACACTCCTCAGGTTGTCATTGCGAGTCTGTTTACTCTCGTGGCCCAACGAATACAACAGTTTTGTTACGGTCCTATCGCGTTCAAATATAAACGTAGAGAAATATTAATTTCAAACTGCTACTCTGTGATGGGAGATGGGTGGCAAGTGGGGAAAAATTCTTTTATTAATAATTCCTTTTATTAATAATTTTTGGAATAATGTGGTTGACGTAATCGGCACAGAATGTCCGAGCAGCCAGTCAGCTTCGACATCTGGGAAATGCAAGTGGTGTACAGCATAAGCGAATAGCCAGCATGTACGGTTTTTCTATTTTTATTTCTGGACGTTGTGACCATCCGCCGACTTCCCACCTCGCGGCGAGGCGTTACGCAGCTGTGCGTTGCGACGTACGCTGCGAGAGAGCGCGTTGTTTGCGGAAGGACGAGCGGCCGTGGGCGAGCAGTGGGCGAGCGACCCGCCCCAGCCACGCGCATCTCGCGGCGAGTCGGCTTGCGTACTCTGAGCGGCACCCACCAACCTGCGACCCACTCATAAGGAAGAAAAGGAGAAGCTCCGACTGTGCGTCTAACTACAAGGACACCTGCACTGTTTCGTGGCAACAGCCGTTGCCGGCCGCTGTGGCCGAGCGGTTCTAGGCGCTTCAGTCCGGAACCGCGCTGCTGCTACTGTCGCAGGTTCGAATCCTGCCTCGGGCATGGATGTGTGTAATGTCCGTAGGTTAGTTAGGTTTAAGTAGTTCTAAGTTCTAGGGGACTGATGACCTCAAATATTAAGTCCCATAGTGCTCAGAGCCATATGAACCATTTTGAAACGCATACTTTCCGAGATAAACAAGTGCTTTTAGGAAGGACTTCGCTACGCTTGGTTGCCGATATTAGCACAGAAGTTGCATTGGCGCTACGTCGAATGTGTTGGCAGGGTATTACGATGTCTCACTACAGTACCCAACCTACCCTTAGGTGAAGTCAGATGTGTGGTTCGAGTCATGTTTTCTGCTTTATTTTTCGTCGTGTTTGTATTCCTTATTGTACAGTACTTTTAATCCTGGGTACGTATGTTGGTGTTTTATCTTCTTCCAAACGCGGATTCACTTATATGTTTACTGTTATTGCGCTGTTTTTACGTAGAAATTATGTAGTACATTTACATTGTCCCCTTCCTACTACTCGACAAGTGAAATGGCTAATATTACTTTCTACTGTGGTTTAGCAAATGGACGTAGCCTGCAAGCCTGTGCCCTCTATGCTGGAAAATATCCAGGGCGCTGAGTGCCCTCTGGTAATCTCTTCGGCAGACTTTTCCAGCGTCTGAGAGACACAGGTAGACACAGGTACCCTTGCACCTCGGAAGACTGATATGGAAGACCCCGGGTAGTCTGCAAGCCTGACTTGGAAGAGTGTGTGCTATGTTCGGTGGAAGAAACACCTGGGACCAGTGAGCGACAATTAGCAGCAGCAGAAGGCGTGGTTTCCCTCTCTTATCGGGAGGGGGTGGGGGAGAGGCTGGAGGTGGTAGATCATGAACGGCTTCTGTACCCATGTCATCTACAGCGCGTTCAGACTCGAAGGCCAGAGGATCACCATGGTAGGCGGCGGTTATGTCAAAGGCTGTCTGAGAAGTGTGCCACAGATCCACCGTTCACATCCAAGATTTTATTTATTGATGATGCAGGGTTCACAAGATATGGTACTGTGAATTTCCATAACCAGCATGTAAGGGCAGATGTAAATCCCCAAGCAATTCTGGAAAAAGAGGGCATCAATACCGATTCTCAGTCAACGTATGTGTGGGCGTACTTGGCAATAGATTAAGAGAGCTATACGTGCTAACACAAAGCTTAAATGGGGCACATTATGTGGACTTTATCGTTTATGAATTGCCTACCTTGTTGGTGGCTGAGCAATTGCAGCAAAGAATACAAATGTGGGCTCAAGCATGATGGCGCACCAGCACACATTCATCACAATGTGCGCGAACATCTGGTGCAGATGTTACAGGATCGCTGGATTGGACAGGTGGTCCCTACACCTTGGCCTGCCGTTCTTCAGACTTCAATCCCCTAAACTTTTGGTTATAGGGATTACGCCAGACCAATCAACGTTGTGCGGAAACTACAGGGTCGCATCTTCAATGTACAACAACAACAAGGTATACTTCATAGGATGCATCATTCCTTACGCCGGAGGGAAAGAGGGGTGCATTGTCTTGAACGAAGGGCCCGTTTCCGGCCGCTCTTCGATGAATACATTGAATAATAGGGGGAAAAGACCACATCCCTGTCTGACACACTAAGGTGAATAGTCGTTTTGTTGCCACTTATCACAATGATTTTAGATATTCTGATTGAACGTTCATTATCCCTTCTCCTTTATTTGGTCATAAATTTTAAAATGCTCTTTTAAATTCTGACTGCAATTCAGGATCCTTTTACTATTCTATATCGACTCTTGTTTCTTCTTCTATCACTCCATCGGACAAATCTTCGGCCTCCTAGAGGCCTTCAATGTACCATTGCCATCTATCTGATTATTTCCCTGCTTTGAAAAATGCAATTCCCATTGCGCTCCTATGTTACCACTCTTGCTTTTAATTTCACCGAAGGATATTTTGACTTTTATGTATGCTGAGTCAGTACTTCGACAGCAATAATTACGTTTTTGTCTTCTTCACATTTTTCACGAAGCCTTTTTGCCTTAGCTTCCCTGCACTTCCTATTTATTTTATACCTAAGTGAATTGTGTTTTTGTATTCCTGAATTTCCCAGAAGATTTTTGCATTTCCTTCTTCCGTGATCAATGAAATATTTCTTCTGTTACCCATTGTTTCTTGTCAGTCACAGTCTTTGTACCAGTGTTTTTCTTTCTAGCTTGTGTGACTGTTATTTTTACAGATGCCCATTCGTCTTTTACCGATCTTCCTAGTGAGCTATTTCTTATCTCACTATTTACAGCCTCAGAGAACTTCAAGGGTATCTCTTTATTCCCTAGTACTACCGTATCCCACTTCTTTGCCCAATGACTCTTCATTATTAGTCTCTTAAACTTCAGCCTACTCTCATCTATGTCTGCTTCGGAGTTAAATGATTTCCGATGTCCTTTGAGCGAATATGGATCCTGCAGCGATAGTTCATGTTTCAACAACATCGTGCCCACTTATGGCGATACATTGTTATGACCTAATACAAATATTTATGAGGGATAATTTGTAATGATTCAGAAAGACGTTGGATGATGACATTAGAACCCAGCAAGGGTACACAAACAAACAAGATTTAGGTTTACAGCCAGCAATAGAAACCTCAAATTCGCATTTCAGCGTTCATCAGTAAGTGGAAACTATTTTGTATCTAAAGAGATACTCTTGAATTTACAACACGACGAAGTGAAAAAGTTAAGTAAGACTCTATAATCATGTTCCATTCAATTAAGTATTAGTAACGTATCAGCTCCCTTTTTACTACGCAAATGCAGAGCAGCTCATTTCCTACGCTCGGATTGATGGCTAACTAGCAATATCAGTTTAACGTCAGTACACAATAAGTTACGTCACCACGGCAGATCAACTGAAATGGTCTCGCTAGTTTTCTTGTTCATTGCAGAACCCTCATGGCAGACAAACGCAGTCGCCTCCCTATGAGCGGCTCTACCTTACAAGCATTCAGACGACCGGGAACAGTACACAGACTCCAAAGTAATTCCGTAATAGCGAATTATTTTTCAAACAACGACGACCAAATGAGCAGCAAGCTGTGAACAATTCCCATTGGTCGAAATCAAACTGAATCGGCAAAGACGTAAAACTGCGTCGGTGACTAAGCAAAGAGGTTGCTGCGGTACTCCTACCGACTAATCTAATCTGATTGTAGGAGACTTCAGTAAAGAATGGCAAATACACTCCTGGAAATAGAAAAAAGAACACATTGACACCGGTGTGTCAGACCCACCATACTTGCTCCGGACACTGCGAGAGGGCTGTACAAGCAATGATCACACGCACGGCACAGCGGACACACCAGGAACCGCGGTGTTGGCCGTCGAATGGCGCTATCTGCGCAGCATTTGTGCACCGCCGCCGTCAGTGTCAGCCAGTTTGCCGTGGCATACGGAGCTCCATCCGTACTGGTAGCATGCCGCGACAGCGTGGACGTGAACCGTATGTGCTGTTGACGGACTTTGAGCGAGGGCGTATAGTGGGCATGCGGGATGCCGGGTGGACGTACCGCCGAATTGCTCAACACGTGGGGCGTGAGGTCTCCACAGTACATCGATGTTGTCGCCAGTGGTCGGCGGAAGGTGCACGTGCCCGTCGACCTGGGACCGGACCGCAGCGACGCACGGATGCACGCCAAGACCGTAGGATCCTACGCAGTGCCGTAGGGGACCGCACCGCCACTTCCCAGCAAATTAGGGACACTGTTGCTCCTGGGGTATCGGCGAGGACCATTCGCAACCGTCTCCATGAAGCTGGGCTACGGTCCCGCACACCGTTAGGCGGTCTTCCGCTCACGCCCCAACTTCGTGCAGCCCGCCTCCAGTGGTGTCGCGACAGGCGTGAATGGAGGGACGAATGGAGACGTGTCGTCTTCAGCGATGAGAGTCGCTTCTGCCTTGGTGCCAATGATGGTCGTATGCGTGTTTGGCGCCGTGCAGGTGAGCGCCACAATCAGGACTGCATACGTCCGAGGCACACAGGGCCAACACCCGGCATCGTGGTGTGGGGAGCGATCTCCTACACTGGCCGTACACCACTGGTGATCGTCGAGGGGACACTGAATAGTGCACGGTACATCCAAACCGTCATCGAACCCATCGTTCTACCATTCCTAGACCGGCAAGGGAACTTGCTGTTCCAACAGGACAATGCACGTCCGCATGTATCCCGTGCCACCCAACGTGCTCTAGAAGGTGTAAGTCAACTACCCTGGCCAGCAAGATCTCCGGATCTGTCCCCCATTGAGCATGTTTGGGACTGGATGAAGCGTCGTCTCACGCGGTCTGCACGTCCAGCACGAACGCTGGTTCAACTGAGGCGCCAGGTGGAAATGGCATGGCAAGCCGTTCCACAGGACTACATCCAGCATCTCTACGACCGTCTCCATGGGAGAATAGCAGCCTGCATTGCTGCGAAAGGTGGATATACAATGTACTAGTGCCGACATTGTGCGTGCTCTGTTGCCTGTGTCTATGTGCCTGTGGTTCTGTCAGTGTGATCATGTGATGTATCTGACCCCAGGAATGTGTCAATAAAGTTTCCCCTTCCTGGGACAATGAATTCACGGTGTTCTTATTTCAATTTCCAGGAGTGTAGTAACATCGCGATCTACTACAGAAAAAATATCGGGCGTCCATAACTAAAATTCCAGTTTCAAAGTGTTGTAGAAAGGGAACCACTGCTGAGAATAAGGTCAAATTTGAACAGCATATTATTGATACAGGGAAACGGCACAAAAATAATGTAAATTTACTAATTGATGAAGCTGTAACCGACGTAACGTAAATCGAGACGGCTACCATTGACAAATGAATCGTAATACAACGGGTGTGGTTTAGGTGCACAACACACTGTTCAAGTTCGTCAGTCAACAGTTGCGGCACTGATAGGTAAGCACATCTCCCACGCAACGTCATACCACATCAAATGCGACAAAACAGTTTTTAGCTGTCACGAGGCCAAGAACTGCATTAAAAACTTAAATTGCTTTTTAATTGTTGTGGGGCCAAAAACTGTATAACAAGCAAAGTGACATCGTTTTCTTATCGCGAGCCTGGCGCAAGAAGTTTTCAATATGCTGCTCACCGTTTTCTGCCAAGGTTCAAATCGAGGATCAGCATGTTCCTCAACGTATCAGAGCTACCTTGGGGTCATATTCAGGACGCGTTGCACAACATACGTCTTCAAATCAGGTTGTTCGTATTTGGGGCACTGAAGACAACGTCTTTCAGATGAACCTACAGTCGTCAGGTGACCCGGACGACCGGGCTGTAGGGAAATGACGGCTGATAATTCTAGCACTTCCGAAATGCCTCTGCACCAGCCACTTCACTGACTGTACGTTGTGCGGAGGAGCGCCACCTTCCAGAGCGAAAGTTTGTCTTGCTGGCAGGTCAGCAGGCAGCAACTCCGGAACGCGGGTGATTCTGAATGGATAACGATACACGATGTGACTGTTCTGGCGTAACCGTAAGCGCCGGAACGAAGACGAAGAACGCGAGAGAAGAGAAGGTGGTGAAACGATGTCGGCCAATAGGCAACTCTTGCAGGCTGGATTAAGGACTGATAGCGGAGAGTTGCGGGAAGAGCAGTGGACGTGGCGTACAACCTGGTCTGCAAGTTCCCGGCCTACTCTGCATTTAAATTATACGGCACCTCAAAGACCGCCTGTACGGTTTGGAGGCAATAATACCCCGGCTTGTAAGTCACACCTCCTTCACACGTGAGAAGAATGAAGTGTTGTTTTTTACTGGTGCTTGTTATCGTAAGGCCACGGTTATGCTAATATGGAATTAGACGCCGGCCGCTGTGGCCGTGCGGTTCTAGGCGCTACAGTCTGCAACCTCGCTACTGCTACGCTCGTAGGTTCGAATCCTGCCTCGGGCATGGATGCGTGTGATGTCCTTAGGTTAGTTAGATTTAAGTAGTTCTAAGTTCTAGGGGAGTGATGACCTCAGATATTAAGTCCTCATAGTGCTCAGAGCCATTTGAACCATTTTGAAATTACGCGCCTCCTGGTAATAGTGTATATGGTGATCGGTTTGTGTAACTGATTTACTTTATTGTTCCATGCCATATTCCGTGCAAGTGTGGAGGCATTCTTTGCTATAAACAGAGTTGATCAAATTGAAATTGTAACATAGTTTCTGTCGTAGGCAAGGGACTCTTTGTAGATGACTATGCCCTAGTCACTGCATTGACAGGCGCTGGTATGTCATCCTTTTAATGTTTGAGTAATTTTAAGGAGTCTAAAGCTTGTAAATTACACATGTAATCCCTCTGACAGAAGTTAGTGTTGGCTACATCCTAGGGATTCTCGTCAGTAGCCTTAGTTTGTCAGATTGCTGTTTCCTTCTAAGGTGTGTTGACAGGGTAATTTTGCCAGTGGACGGCGCGTGCCTGTTTCCTAGGCCCGAAGCAGAGACGTGTTTTCCTTCTCCTGCAGCGGCAGTTCCGTTGTCACACGACGTATCAGGTGGCTTACAATCAGCTCTTCTCTACCAGCCGCATCGTGTTTCCTCAATTTAAGTAAAGTTGCCTATGTGCGTGTGATGTAACAAACGACCATGATCTGGAAATGTAACTTACTTTTTGATTCGAAATGTAACTTACTTTTTGATTCGCCCTCATATATATGTAGGCGATGATGTTTTCCTCTTACGAACTCCAGGGATTGAACGACGAGAGGAAACGGAAAAAAAAGCATTCCGTCTTCAGGCCACGAGTGGCCTACCGGGACCATCTGACCGCCGTGTTATACTCAGTGGAGGATGCGAACAGGAGGGGCGTGGGGTCAGCACAATGCTCTCCCGGTCGTTATGATGTTATTCTTGATCGAAGTCGGTACTATTCGGTCGAGTAGCTTAATTGGCATCACGAGGCTGAGTGCATCCCCAAAAATTGCAACAGCACATGGCGGCCTGGATGGTCACCCATCCCAGCTCCGACGACGCCCGACAGCGCTTAACTTCGGTGATCTTACGGGAACCGGTGGATCCACTGCATCAAGGCCGTTGCCCTGTCCGGAACAGAAAAGGTCTAATTAACTTATGTCCGGAAATGCATGGTTTCCATTCTAGACACCATCTATTCAATCATACTTTGTTACAGAAATTGCTATGTATCATGCAAACTCAGTTACACTATGCATGGTTTCCTCCTAGTGGGTGGTACTGTCCCTCATATTATCTTATATGGAGGCTCTGGAACATATAATTTATCTGTTTAAGAATACTATTATAATAAACTCGTTAGATTCACTAGACACTCTACCATACTTATAGGGGAGTGCTAGAAGAACTTGTGTCCTGATGTTCCACATAATGTATGTACGCTTATGCTCAAGAAAACAGAACACCTTGAACGACTAGGGATGGAACGTACATATTCGCATGAATTTACATTAGTATATTCTGCAGAACTGATTAACATTTCAGTCACCTCTGTTGAGCTTGTGCCCCTTTGCCTAGTAGTCATGGGGTCCATCATGGACCCTGATAAATTGTTCCATGTGTGATGTCAACGACGTGCATGAGGTGCAATGTCGTCCTGTTATATATCCATCCATGCTGAATTCACCTGGTTCCAAAGTTTATTTGTGGTGGTTAGCAGTGGGTCACAGTGCTGCACCCGTCGTTACACCATATCCTACACATTTTCGATTGGCGAATTGATGCACCACATTCGCTCATGCTAATAACCCCGCAACCTCTTTCAAACTCAATCATCTGACGGTACGGTTCGCTATACGCATGGGAGTCATCCTACACGTCTGCTCAAGTCACACTGATCCGTTACCTTCGGTGTATAGCTACGACAGTCACAGGCACGTTTTACCCGCAGGTCGTGTTGCGACGCGATACCGATCTTGACCTAGAACCTGCTTTCTGACATGGTTCAAATATTAATAATTTCTGCAGAACACACTAACGTACACGTCCTGCGAATATATACGTCCTGTCTCTAGTCGTTCAAGGTGTTCTCTTTTTCATGAACATGGGTGTGGATAATAATCATAATTTAATCTTGCCAAATGGTCTGGTGCATGTGTTTGCATCGGACACCACTTCGGCACCACATGTGTCCCGAACCTTCCCCAGTTATCCTGCTGCTCAAACCCGACCTACAGTTTGAAATGGAATCCGAACCATGTGTGCTTTCTTTTCAACTGTATACCCACACCCTTTCTTGAGCAAAAGGTGTCTTAACAGACGCGTAGACAGACAGACGAACAACGAATGGAAAAAAATTATGTTATATAACTGCAAATTAACAGTTCTCGGATTTATTTCTTTGTTTCTAGTGTGAAACTTTTCTACTTGTGAAATTTCGCCGTCTTAGGACAAAGGGAAGTATCATTTAGGCTTTGATGAGTGAGTTTTCGAGTACTGGAATATGTGTCATAAATGAACGAATCTTTTGATTGCATTGACTTCGAACCTTACAGTTTTTCCGTACCCAAGAGACTGTAGGCCTTCCTATGTGACATAAAATTCAACGTAATACTTATTGTAGTGTGAAACAATGCTTCTTGTGAAATTACATTTTCTTTGGACAAAGGGAAGTAGGCTATAGGTTTTGATGAGTGAGTTTGCGAGTACCGGAATATGTGACATAAATGGTCGTATCATTTGATAGCACTGACTGCGAAACTTACACTTTTTCCGCAGCCAAGAGACTGTAGGCCTTAGCAAGTGACATAAATTTTAACGTGATATTTCTACCTGTTCTTGAGAACAAGCGATCTGAACAGTCAGACATACAGACGGATTACAAAGTTATTAATAAGTATTCCGTTTTTACCGACTGGTGTACGTAATCCTAAAAAACTTTTTATAACTGTACCTTCTCCGAAACATAATATTTCTCCATGTTTTTTCTTTACCAAAACGTGTTTAGACGCCTATCTGTCATCTTTGATAGGCCTAATTTTAATTCCAAAACTATTAATTTTCAAAATGGAGTTTTACAATCTGTCCTGCTTCTATATGTATTGTTGACTTAACAGAATGTGCTGTATTTCCTCATGTCTTACATCTTTCTGTGTTGTGATAGAGAAACAATTAAAATCGCTCAAAAGAGGAAAGGCCTCTGGACCTGATGGGATACCAGTTCAATTTTACACAGAGTACGCGAAGGAACTTGCCCCCCTTCTTGCAGCGGTGTACTGTAGGTCTCTAGAAGAGCGTAGCGTTCCAAAGGATTGGAAAAGGGCACAGGTCATCCCCGTTTTCAAGAAGGGACGTCGAACAGATGTGCAGAACTATAGACCTATATCTCTAACGTCGATCAGTTGTAGAATTTTGGAACACGTATTGTGTTCGAGTATAATGACTTTTCTGGAGACTAGAAATCTACTCTGTAGAAATCAGCATGGGTTTCGAAAAAGACGGTCATGTGATACCCAGCTCGCGCTATTCGTCCACGAGACTCAGAGGGCCATAGACACGGGTTCCCAGGTAGATGCCGTGTTTCTTGACTTCCGCAAGGCGTTCGATACAGTTCCCCACAGTCGTTTATTGAACAAAGTAAGAGCATATGGACTATCAGACCAATTGTGTGATTGGATTGAGGAGTTCCTAGATAACAGGACGCAGCATGTTATTCTCAATGGAGAGAAGTCTTCCGAAGTAAGAGTAATTTCAGGTGTGCCGCAGGGGAGTGTCATAGGACCGTTGCTATTCACAATATACATAAATGACCTGGTGGATGACATCGGAAGTTCACTGAGGCTTTTTGCAGATGATGCTGTGGTGTATCGAGAGGTTGTAACAATGGAAAATTGTACTGAAATGCAGGAGGATCTGCAGCGAATTGACGCATGGTGCAGGGAATGGCAACTGAATCTCAATATAGACAAGTGTAATGTGCTGCGAATACACAGAAAGATAGATCCTTTATCATTTAGCTACAAAATAGCAGGTCAGCAATTGGAAGCAGTTAATACCATAAATTATCTGGGAGTACGCATTAGGAGTGATTTAAAATGGAATGATCATATAATGTTGATTGTCGGTAAAGCAGATGCCAGACTGAGATTCATTGGAAGAATCCTAAGGAAATGCAATCAGAAAACAAAGGAAGTAGGTTACAGTACGCTTGTTCGCCCACTGCTTGAATACTGCTCAGCAGTGTGGGATCCGTACCAGATAGGGTTGATACAAGACATAGAGAAGATCCAACGGAGAGCAGCGCGCTTCGTTACAGGATCATTTAGTAATCGCGAAAGCGTTACGGAGATGATAGATAAACTCCAGTGGAAGACTCTGCAGGAGTGACGCTCAGTAGCTCGGTACGGGCTTTTGTCAAAGTTTCGAGAACATACCTTCGCCGAAGAGTCAAGCAGTATATTGCTCCCTCCTACGTATATCTCGCGAAGAGACCATGAGGATAAAATCAGAGAGATTAGAGCCCACACAGAGGCATACCGACAATCCTTCTTTCCACGAACAATACGAGACTGGAATAGAAGGGAGAACCGATAGAGGTACTGAAGGTACCCTCCGCCACACACCGTCAGGTGGCTTGCGGAGTATGGATGTAGATGTAGATGTAGATGTAGATGTAGAATTTGGGATGTAATTATGTACAATGTTTCTCACATTTTTTGCTTCACTCCCGTGGGGTACCGCGAGTTCTCATGAACAAAACTAAATTCTGGGAAATTTGTATCTCTGCACTCTCCGAAAACACGTAAAAGTGCCAGTAGGCGCTTGTAGCTTCAGTAAGGTAGATACAGACATGCATCACTCAACAGAACAGCCAATTTCATTCACTCACACGACACAAGTATAGCGAGGGAGAAAAAAAATGCTGCTCGGATTCATTGCTTCACTGCTGCGGTGTTCTGTCTGTACTCTTCTCTGCGTACGTTATCAGCCTTTTTCCCACCCGGTAGTGAATTTTTATCCTATAGACCGTTACACCGAAATCTGCGTACCAGCAAAACCACATGCGCACCCACAGAAAAAAAAGGGAGAAGGAGTGTGCTGTGGAATTTAGAGTTGAACGTAGCTCTGAGGGAAGGGGCGTCGGCTTTCTCGTCAAATCCTCCAGGGGTAGGGGGGGGGGGGGGACTCGCGTAAATCAGCACTGTTACCCATCAGCATCCGTCCGCTCGCATACGCTAAACGTGTCGGTGGCTGCGCTGTTCGCATGCCGATTTTATGTTCCAATCAGATCCTTCAGGAGACGGGGCACACAAGTTCTATCTGTTTGACTGGCAACATCAAAAACACGTACCGTCTCACAACGGAATTATTGTATTGGACATACTGGTTTTGATGCCCTGAGGTGTTAACTGACATGAAAGCATAACGTTCGGTAAAACGCTTGCAATGTGAGAGACACTTGTCATTCCACCGAGCCCAGTATTTGGACGTTTGACACGGCGCGTCACCGCTAGAAATTTGCATTGAGGCTTGGACGCCGGAGCTAGTTTTCCTTGCTAGTACCATCATTAAGTTTGACTCTGTCACAAAGAGTACGCATTAAAATGTGAAAAGCATTATGCATAACGTCGCAACCCATTTGCTAGAGTCGCACGTTTAGTTATCAAGTGAAGTGATAACTATTAGTTAAAAGGCATTGGAATTAGCAGCAAAATAGGCTCTGGAGTGTAAGTGGTCTCAGGTTATGAAGGTGAAATTATAATTTAGCGATGATGCCATTTATATAACTACTATTGAGTAATATTTTCCTGAAACAGTTAATTTAAAAAGGGCAGTAATAGGGGACTGTTGTACCTTGAGACTTTCGTCCCAAAAAGTTTAAAACATTTTCTTATTCTGTTTTTAAATGATAGGGTTCACATCGTGGGTGCTGCAGTATTTTTCTGATATTACAAAAATCACTCTGGAAATGTAAGGTTTCTCCAGATGTGAAAAACTGTTCCACGGTACAACGTGGTCATACAACTAGGAACAAATATTCTATTCAAAGTTAAAAGTGTTGCAATCGAGACAATTGTTTCAGTGTAATTTTAAACAGTCTATCATCACGACATTATTCTATTGCACACCAATAATTATAAGGCGAAATCAAATTAAGAAGAAATATTATCAACCTCCAGTTACAAGTTAAAACACTTTGAAGTGGAAGCTATTGAAAGCTAACGTAGATATGCATTTTCAAGACATTCATTTTAATTTCATGTTACAGGTAATTTACACAAAAGTAATGCGCATGTTATACGAAAAAATAAATAATAATTTACATAATGAAAATAATATACAGTGTCAGTGCTACATCTTGTAGTATTATTCCCTTAATAAATTATTTTAATCATTGATTTCGGAAAAACGTGAATAATACGTGGAATGAGGAGTGTTATCACACTTTCCCATGTGTTAACGTAGAAAATCACGTGTGTTAACGTAGAAAATTATTTGTAGTGTTAACACAAAAAGGCAGGTCATTATCGCCGCATACGGGCGCTTTATTGGCGAACTGTAATCAGTTCGTCTATGAAGTGATGTCACCGTTCCTGGTTGATTCCTATTTTCTTACCGTATGCGACCTCGGACCTCCAAGCAGTTGCCACCCCTACCAGCAATATTTATAATACTCTCTGATTAGGGTGAAGAACTTTTGAGTAAGAAGTTTTCATCGATACGTTCAAAACGAATTACAGACCGCTCTCTGTAACGTTATTTAGCGTTCAGTGGCCTTGCCCGTGAATTAGAGTAAAATATCTGCTACGTAAAGTAGAGCTGTTTTACCGCGTCAAAACGGCGAGAAATGCGCTTGACTAGTACGCTTACGCAATCGCACAACAGATGGCGTTGAACTGAGTCTTGAATGTCACGGAATTACGTTGATTCTATTGCTATTATTATTAGTTACTCGATATTTCTCTTCCCCGTGCTGTGGAGGGACGGGGGGGATTGGAATGGACAGCGACTTGCAGCATCTAGACTGATGAGTTTCAGTCTTTGGTTGAGAATCATAGGTATTTGATGAACTAATCAAAGGAAATGGGATATTGACCGGATACAACACTTCCAAGGCATGAAAATCATAAAACACGAAACATACAGACAACTGATGACGTGTTGCATCTAGTGAAGCGCGGAAAAAAACTGTTGCTAGTGAATTCCTACTGTCGCGCAGCACTACCTTATCCACTACTTGTTTGTCTGAGAAAATGGCAAGATCTTTGCAGTTCATTAACATTGCGTTAGTCATAATTGTTAAAATAAATTAGCGCCTGCACGATACTGACGTTTTAACGTAAAACACATTTTTACTACTAATGTAACAAGTTGTACTCGGTCTTGGGGTAACGTTCATAACTACAAACAAAATCGTTTTGTGTAACGTGTTCGAGTCCAGAAAGTTACTAAAATTAATGAAAGTAGTCGGCAGTAGCATCCGAAGAGTCACTTTGAAACGTCCCCTTTGAAAAATTTATTCACGACTGTGCTTATACTGACACACAATAATTTTAGCGCAACGCAATCTGACTATCAAAGATCCCTGCAAAAGAATGGCCCTGAGTAACATTAAACTATACCTTTCAGAAATCACTTACCTCACAAAAATCTTAAATACTCAAACTACTGCAATACAGCGAGCGCCACTACTGCCAGCTAAATAAAAGATTCAAACTACGGAAGGCACTAACTACTGATAGGGATAGTTAGCAAATGAAAGATATTAATAGAGAACAATCAATGTATTTACCTTAATAGTCATAGTATATATAGCAGTTCATGACAAATTACAAAACTCCGCCATCTCTCTCCCCACATCCGCCACTGCTGGACGCTCACCTCCAACTGCGCAACGCTACGCGCTGTTCACATCCAGCTGCCGCTGCCCAACACTACAATGGCAGACAACAATGCAAAACTAGCCATAGACTGCACACAGCACAGCCAGTGATTTTCATACAGAGCGCTACGTGGCATTACCAAATATAAAATCTAAACAGCCAACTTACAACTTTATAAGGTGTCATCCTCGTTTTGCCTGCAGCCATTTCAGAGAGGGCGGAGAAGCGGAGAGAGGCTCAGGTCAACCTCTTCGACTTGCGGTCGAAACTGCACCAAAATGGTCGAAGAGTAAGCAATGATCAACGGCCTGAGGATGCGGAAGGCAATGGCAACCACCGCATTAAAGAGTCATAATGTGTATTTCCAGGACATGTGGTCTGCAATTAAAACAGAGCCATGATTGTCTCTCCGTTGGTGAAGTATTCGAGATTAGTCCCCCATTCGGATCCCCCGGGGGAGATGACCGTGGAAAAGAGATGAAATAAGCAGCGAATCGGAACATTTTACGTGTCGGAGCGTAGAATGTCAGGTTTATGAATGTAGTGAGGAAACTTGATAATCTGGTAAGCGAAACGTTAAGACTCAATCTACATATAGTGGATGGTCAGTGAAGTGAAATGAGAAAAAGATAAAGATCTATAGTCAGATAAGTAAGCGGTCATATCAACGGTAGCAGAAAATGGTGTAACGAGAGTTTTAATCACTATCATTGGGAGAGTGCGGCAGAGTGACTGTGTGACAACACAGTAATAGGGTATTTTTCATCACATTTGACAGCAAACCGACGCCAGCAACGATACTTCAAGTACACATGTCGAAGTAGCAAGCAAAGAATGATGAGATAGAAAAAGTGTATGAGGATGTTGAATAAGTAATTCAGTACGTAAAGAGAGACGATAATTTAATAAACACGGGGGACTGGAACGCGATTGTAATGAGAGGTTATAGAAATGTGGGAGGAGCAGAAATAATTGAGTTCTGGAATAAACTTCAGCTGGAAATAGTTAATATATTGTTCAAGAATAACAAGCGGAGGAGCTATATTGGGAACGTCCCAGAGAAACGGGAATATTCCAGTTGGATTACTTCATGCTCAGGAAGATATTTCGCTGTCAGACATTGGATTGTACGGTGTAGGCAGGACCTGATGTCTCAGATCACAATTATGATGAAGAATAGTTTGATGTATAAGATAATCGTCAGGAAGAATCAATGTATAAAGTAGTGGCAGTTTAGTTGAAGGGGAATGGAGAAGGGACACTTGGTAAAAGACGAGATACTTCACACGTTCAACGAAAGAAGGAATTACAAACCTGTTCAGACTAGAATACAGCAATACAAATCATTATGGAATGAAAGTGCAAGGAAGCTGAGGCGAAATGACTTCCGCAAAAATCCGAAGAAATCTTAATGAAAATGGTGGCCATAAGGACTGATTGAGCAGAGGTTCTCTGTAGAATCGGTGAGGAAAAGAAGAAAATGGAGAACAGTAGCAAGTAGAAGAGACAGGTCGACTGGACGTGCATTAAGATATAAAAAATCTCTTGCATGATACTAGAGGGAAGTGTAGAGGTTAAGAACTCTAGACAAAGAAGTGGCGGTACAGCAATAATTCAGAATAACTACTTGTCTTTAGGCTCGTATCGTTCTTATAGGGATTTCCTGTTGCTTTCTTAATGAAGAATTGGAATATTACACATAACAAATGGCAGACTGATGAAAAATCTACTCGCTATAGGTAATCATTTCTAATGTTTCTCAAGGCTCCTAATAATGTATAGAAACTCACTACATGTATTAAATAAATCCGGTATCATTGCAAAATCTTTCAAGGGCATGAATTCACCGTCCCGAAAAGTTCCATATCCAGACTAGTACTAACTGGCATATGCACAAGTCCGACAGACACTCGACGAAACAGTTCTGTCAACAGAAACAAAAATATTGAGAGTCTAACTCGACTAACAGACAGTCCAAACCGGTATGAAATTATTGGACGTCCGAACTGCCTCTTTTCTTGAGAACACAAGCCTCACTTGAACATCGCAAAACACAACTTCCACCAGGACCTCACTTCAACTTAGCAAATTTCACCGTTCTCCTGCAACTTTAAACTGTTCATTCATACCTCATCACTAATAGGACAGATCTCCTGCAATTTCTTTGAAATTTAGAAAGCAGGTATTGCGTAGGCACGCAACAACACGAACACTTTAGAACGACATCAGCACCGTGACAGTACTGCTTTATTCCTTTTACCTCCTCCGCGCCGTACCATTTGCTGTCTGAAAGTCAGTGGCAGCCATCCTTCACAAGAAATAAATGTTGACCTCAGAAAGTTATCTGCATTTTAGAACAGAATGGGTGTGAACGACATTTCAGTAAGATTAATTGGATTGCAAATGTAAATATAGGTATAACACAGCATTATTACGTATTTATGGTTCGTTTCACCGCCACATAAAGTGTTATCTAAATAAACTTTGACTGTACAGTGCGAATTATTGAAAACTTATTCCTTAAGTGAGTAACATTATAATGTTAGCTGTCACTTTTAAAATCCTTGTAAATTTTTCTGGTAGAAAATGTTCTTCGAGATTATCATTTATTTCCTCGTGGAAATAAGATGAATCTGAAGAGATCAACAAAAACATAATTTCTGCCCTTTTCATTGCTCATGAAAGCCTCACGTTACATGTTGTACTATCTATTGCGAGACCTTCAGAGGTGGTGGACCAGAGTGCTGTACACATACCCAGTAGCACGTCCTCTTGCATTGATGCATGCCTGTTTTCGTAGTGAAAAACTATCCACAAGTTCATCAAGTTACTGTTGGTCTAGATTGTCCCACTCCTCAACGGCGAATCGGCGTAGATCTCTCAGAGTGGTTGGTGGGTCACGTCGTCCGTAAATAGCACTTTTCAATCTATCCCATGCCTGAACGATAGGGTTCATGTCTGGAGAACATGGTGGCCTTTCTTGTCGAGTGATGTTGTTATCCTGAAGGAAGTCATTCACAAGAGGTGCACGATGGGGACGCGAATTGTCGTCCATGAACACGAATGCCTCGTCAATTTGCTGCCGATATGGTTGTACTAACGGTTGGAGGATGGCATGTACGTATCATACAGCCGTTACGGCGCCTTCCATAACCACTAGCTGCGTACGTCGGCCCCACATAATGCCAACCCAAAACAGCTGCACTCGCTGGACAGTGTGTCTAAGACGTTCAGCCTGACCCGGTTGATTCCAAATATGTCTCTGACAACTGTCTGGTTGAAGGTGTATGCGACACTCATCGCTTAAGAGAAAGTGATGCCAATCCTGAGAGGCCATTCGGCACGTTTTTGGGCCCATCTGTACCGCGCTGCATGGTATCGGGGTTGCAAAGATGGACCTCGCCATGAATTTCGGTATTGAAGTTGCGCGTCATGCAGCGTATTTCGCACAGTAACACGACGTCCTTTGACTGCAAGAAAAGCATTATTCAACATGGTGGCGTTGCTGTTGTCAGGGTTCCTCCGAGCTATAATCCGTAGTTAGCGGTCATCCACTGCAGTAGTAGCCCTTGGGCGATCTGAGAGAAACATGTCATCGACAGTTCCTGTGTTTGTGTATCCTACTGAAATTTCTTTGATGTTTGAAAAAAAAAAGGTATACATTACTTGTATTTGAGAACAATTAACAGTTCCACAGTGAAGAAATCAGCGTACACTGAGTATGTAGTTACATATATACATACTGGCTGTTACATACCGCTGACAGATTTATAATGTCACATCATACTGGTGATTTACTCTTTGCTGTTGTGTGTAATAAAGTGTTGTTCTCCGTAACTTGGATATTAATGAGCGAAAATAATATTTAAAATGGCTCTGAGCACTATGGGACTTAACATCTATGGTCATCAGTCCCCTAGAACTTAGAACTACTTAAACCTAACTAACCTAAGGACAGCACATAACACCCAGCCATCACGAGGCAGAGAAAATCTCTGACCCCGCCGGGAATCGAAACCGGGAACCCGGGCGTAGGAAGCGAGAACGCTACCGCACGACCACGAGATGCAGGCTAACAATATTTATTTGGATAGGTTAACAAAACGTGACTCTTTATGTCAGCTTACGTGCATACTTTCCAGTGAGTTATAGCAACTTGTTATGATATTTTAAATATAAAATTCTTTTTTTCTACCATGTAGCTCACATACTTAAATTACATAAATTAAATCGATATCTATAGTCTCATACTAGAGAGGGAGCGACGTCCAAAGATTTTGGACTGAAGGCAACAGGCTGTACCTGATTGGCTGTGTTCAGAAGGCGCACTGAATATCGTAGGTTTGTGAATTATGTCCTACCTTGTGCAGAGTACGGTAAGGTTTTTATTATTTTTTTTATTTATTTAAACGTCACGTTCTGTAGGACCAAAATGAGGAGCCAATCTCCAAGGTCATGGAACGTGTCAGTACATGAAAATAACATATACAAGTAATAACACATAAAAATAAAATGTTTATGTACCCGAAAAAAGTCAAGCCATACGTTTAAGCAAACGCAGTCAACGATACAACCAGAATCAGCAAAATTTTTCAAGGTACTCCTCGACAGAATAGGAGGACTGACCCAAGAGCAAACTCTTCAGTTTCGATTTGAAAGCGCTTGGATTATTACTAAGATTTTTGAATTCGAGCGGTAGCTTTTTTCTGCACAAGACTTAAGGAAGTCCGATCCAAATGCAGGTTACATTTCTGCCGAGTATTAACTGAGTGAAAACTGCTTATTCTTGGGAATAAGCTAATATTGTTAACAAGAAATGACAGTAAGGAATATATTTATTGAGAAGCCAATGTCAAAATACCCAGACTCGTGAACAGGGGTCGACAAGAGATTCGTGAGCTTACACCACTTATTGCCTGAACCGCCCGTTTCTGAGCCAAAAATATCCTTCTAGCCTCGGAAGAGTTACCCCAATATATATACCATGCGACATAAGAGAATGAAAATAAGCAAAGTAGACTAATTTTCGTGTTGAACGATCATTCACTTCAAATACCGTTCGAATAGCAAAAATGGCAGCACTAAGTCTTTGAATAAGACCCTGAGCGTGGGCTTTCTACGATAGCTTACTATCTATATGAACACCTAGAAATTTGACTGTTTAGTTTCACTAATCGTATACCCATTCTGTGAAATTAAAACATCAGGTTTTGTTCGTTTGCGTGACAGAATCTGTAATAACTAACTGTTTTTTTTCTTTATTGTATTTCAATTCCCCATCGCGGCGGGCTGGCAGCAGCATATGCGCTGCTCTTCAGCCGAAAGACATAGAACATACAATAGAAGACATTTAAAAATAACAAAGGAGAGAATATGTTGAACATAGATATAAAAAAGGGGGATCATCATGGAAGGCAACAGACAAGAAAAACGGGGTGACTGTAAAATGGAGATAAAAAAACTGTTAAAACTGTTTAAAAGTAGCACACACAAAAAGCCACACACTGCGACAATTAAAAGAACACAAGGCACAGTATGACCGGAGCATGAAAGGTATCGACGGATGGTGTAGCACATAAGAAACACTGATGGCGAACCTCAAGGCAGTACACAATTAAAATCACACCTCTTGACGCACAGGAGAAACAGCACTAAACACAACACTGATGTGGCACACTGACGATGATCAAGACCAAGGATCTGCCAGGCGCAAGGAGATGAGGGAAATTAGAAGAAGGGAGGGAGCGGAAGAGATGGGGGAGATGAGTGGGGGGTGCTCTGAAGAGGACCAGGTAGGGAGGGACGTGGGAAGGAAAGAGGCAAGTATGGGGTGCAGGGTCTCAGAGGGAGGGGGGGAGGAGGAAAATCCGTTCTGGGAGAAGGAGGGAAGAGGAAAAAAGGGAGCCCTTGGGAGGGGGGGGTGAAGAAGGCCAGGTTATAGTTGGAAGGCAGGGTAGATGTCACGGCGAAGTTCATCATCCAGGAGGGGGAGGCGTTGGAAATTGCCCTGATGAAGGAGATGGAGGGTGTGGTGGTGGAGAGAGGGAGGGATATAGCGATAGAGGCGTGGCAACGGTCGTGGGGTCGAGAGGAAGGAGGAAACCAGAGGGTGGGGGGGAACAAGCCTGTGGACAATGTAAAGGATGCGAAGATGTTGGAGGAACAGGAGGAGGTGGGGGAAGGGGATCAGTTCATACAGGAGCCGTGTGGGGGAAGGAAGGCGGATATGGAAGGCAAGGTGGAGCGCATGGTGTTCAAAGATTTGGAGGGCCTTGTAAAAGCGGGTGGGGGCGGAGATCCAGGCAATGCTGGCATTACAGAGGATAGGACGGATGAGGGATTTGTAGGTGTGGAGGATGGTAGAAGGATACAATCCCCATGTCCGGCCAGACAGGAGTTTCAGAAGGCGGGGGCGGGAATGAGCTTTCTGCTGAATGGTCTGGAGATGAGGGGTCCAGGTGAGATGTCGGTCAAGGGTGAGGCCAAGGTATTTCAGGGTGGGGGTGAGCTGGATAGGATGACCATAAAGGGTGAGGTAGAAACCATGGAGGCGAAAGGAGCGAGTGGTGCGGCCTATGATGATTACCTGGGTTTTGGAGGGATTGAGACGGAGGAACCACTGGTTACCCCAAGTGGTGAACTGGTTAAGGTGGGTTTGGAGGATACATTGAGACCATTGAAGGGTAGGATAGAGAGCTAGGAGGGCAGTGTCATCAGCATACTGGAGAAGGTGGACTGGTGGGGGTGGCTTGGGCATATCAGCTGTATACAACAGATAAAGGAGAGGGGAGAGGACAGAACCCTGGGGGTTTGGAGTTTAAAGAGGAGACCGGGATGCCATACACGGTCATAGGCATTTTGGAGGTCAAGGGAAACAAAAATGGCGGAGCGACGGGAGTTGAGCTGGAGGGACAGAAGGTGAACAAGGTTGAGGAGTTGGTCTTCAGCAGAGAAGGAGGGTCGGAAGCCACACTGGGTAAGGGGGAGGAGGTGGTGTTGAGCAAGGTGCTGATGGATACGGTGGGAGAGGATGGATTCAAGGACCTTATTGAAGATGGAAGTGAGGCAGATGGGACGATAGGAAGAGGTGGCAGAATGGGATTTGTTGGGTTTGAGGAATAAGAGGATGCGGGAGGTCTTCCACAGGTCAGGGTAGAAGCCAGTAGAGAGGATGACATTATAGAGATGGGCGAGGACAGTCAGGAAGGAATAGGGGCTTTCTCGAAGGTGACGGTAGGTGGCACAGTCGTGACCAGGGGCTGTGTTGCATTTGGACAGGAGGATAAGTTTAATGTCTTGTGCTGTGATGGGAGTGTTTATGTTGGAGGGGGGCAACTGCCCCAAGTACTGGAGACTAGGAGCAAGTGGAGCGACCAAGGTATCGGCACGTTCCATGACGGTGGGGAAAAGAGAATAATCAAAGTGGGGATCTTCGGGGATGGAGAAGGCCTCGGAAAGTTGGGAAGCGAAGTGGTTGGCCTTACTGAGGTAGTCAGGAAGGGGGCGATCGTTATGGAGAAGGGGGTAGTGGGGAGTGGAAGGGAACCAGTAAGGCGATGGAAGACGGACCAGTACTTGGAGGAGTTGATAGGGAGGGTGGTGTTGAGTCGTGTGCAGGTCTGGCGCCAGTCTCGGCGTTTTGTTGCTGTAATAAGGTTCTGTACATGTCGCTGTATTTGCCGGTGGCGTTGGAGTGTATCCCGGTCACGAGTGCACAGGAAGGAGCGATAGAGGCGGCGGGATTCACAGAGGAGGAGGACAGCCCGTGGAGGGAGAGTGGGTCAGTGTGGGTGGATGGTTTTAGTAGGAACATGGGCCTCCACGGCGTCAGTAGTTACCTTCTGAAGGAAGGACGAGGCGTGGGTGATGTCGTCAGGATGGCGATAGGTAAGAGGGTGGCTTTCGACCTGGGTGGAGATGGAGTCCCGGTAGGCATCCCAGTTGGCACGGTGATAGTCATGGACGACCTTGGGAGGGAGCACAGGGTGCGGAGCCGGAGGGGGGCGGTGAGCAGACGTTATGGTGAGATGGACAGGGAGGTGGTTGCTACCTGTGGGGTCAAGGACGGCGACAGCGATATGCCCAAGGAGGTTGGCGGAGGCAATGACAATATCGGGGGTGGTGTCACTTTCGGGTTGGGTGTGCTGGGGTAGGGGAACAACGTCACCTTGGATTGTGGAGAGGAACTGATGCCACCGCCGAAGAACAGCAGGAGTGCGGCTATGGATGTTGAGGTCGGCGGCAATCTCATAGGTGGAGAAGGCGTGGTCAATGTGCGAGATGAAGTCATAAGGAAGAGGAGCAGTGGAGCGGACATAGATGGTGGCACAGGTAATGGTGAGGGATGGGAAGAAGACGCTAAGGATAAGGTGTTCAGTGGGGTCATTGAGGAGATGTTGTGGCCGGACGGGGATAAGCTTAAGGTAGCCAATCGCGACTCCACCCTGCACACGAGGACCAGGAGCGTCAGTGCGGTAGAGGATATAGGGAGTGGTGTGGATAGAATGGTGGGGATGGAGAAAGGTTTCGTTCAAGAGGAAGGTGTCGACTTGGTGGTGGTACAGGGTGTGCATGAGGAGGTATTTGTTGGAGCGGAAGGAGCGAATGCTCTGGAAGAGGATGCGATACTCGAGCCGCGCCATGGCGGGAAGGAGGGGGGGAAGAGAGGGAAGGGAAGAGACTTAAACTAGGGTGTCGAGGTGGGTGAAGGTGAAGTGGGCTTGGTTGTGGGAGTAGGTGGCAAGGGTGTTCAGGTGGAAAATGGAGCGAGCGGCAAGGAAGATTTGTTGGAACGTGTGTGGGCGCTGAAAAGGGTGAATGTTTTGGAGGACAACGGTAAGGAACCGGATGATGTTCTCGGCTGTGGTGGGTGGATGGAGGGAATTGTTGGGATGGACAGGGGGATCGACGGGATGAACTGGGACTGTAAGCTCAGGGGTGGCTGGAGGGGGTTTGGCTTTACATTTGTGGGAGTAGGTGGGATGGGGACCATTGCAGGTATTACAGGAAGGAGTAACAGCGAGGTTGGGGCAGTTCTTAAGAAAGTGGGAGGCCTTGCAATGGGGACAGGTGGGGTGGTTTTTGCAGTTGGGAGTCAGGTGGTCATTGTACATCAGGCACCGCTGGCAACGGTAGGATTGGGGAGGGGATTTGGAGGATTCGACAGGGTGGCGACGGTGGTATATCAGGGCACCCTGGGTGAGGAGATGGTCAATGGAAGGGGCGGACTCAGAGAACACCCGCATGAGGTAGGTGGGACCAGAGGCATTGTGGATACGGTGGGCAGAGCGGATTTCCAAGTCCGGGTGCGAGTTCAGTTCGGTCAACACTTCATCCTCTGTGATCACCGGGCTGAGCTTGGTGATCACAGCGGTGTAGGTGGGGTGGGGGGGTGGCGACGGGGAGGATGGGGCTGACGAGGAGTGGAAGCAGAAAGGAAGGGTGTCAGAGAGGCATGGGGGCCAAACATAACTCGTGGGAGTTTTCGCAGGAGGTCTGTGTGAAAGGATGGGGACGGGGACTTGATAAGGACTGAGTCCCTGCGGGGAATGAGTTGGGAAATGGGAGCACCAGGTAAGTACTTTCGTATCTCCATGGTGAGGGTACGAGTGTCGAGGAACTTAGGATCGGGAGTTGACAGGACAAAGGTGTGGAGGGTGGGGGCCGAGGTATGGGTGGCAGGAGGAGGGCTGGTGTCCATGGAGACGGCAGGGGGAGGGGGAGGTGGTGTTGACTTTTTGTGGGAAGTGGCGGGAGCAGGGTCGGAAATGACGCGCTTTTGCAGTTTTTTGGAGACTGGAGGCTGGGAGGAGCGGAAAGAAACGGGGAGGAGAGGGAGGTGGCGGGTGGCAGATCCCTGCGGCGTAGTGGAGGCACCGGGAGAAGCTGCCGGTTCAGTGGTGGTGATGGTGGCTCGGCGCGACATGATGAGTGCGGGAGATGCAGATGACAAAGTGACGAGGTGGGTGAGAGAGGGGAAGCCGACCACCTGGGGGGGCGGCAGCCGAGGCGGCAACAGAAGCGTACATGAGGGCGGGGGTAGTAGTGGGAGCTGTTGAGGGTGTGGAGGCTGGAGGAATGGTGTAGAGATGTGGGTATACAGCAGGGGATGAGATAGGGGGATTGGTAAGTGGGGGAAGGGGAGGGGAGGTGTGAGGAGGGAGACCAGGGGCAGCACTCCAAGAAGTGACTGTGGGAGAGGGGGAGGGGGAGGTGTAGATGACAGTGGAGGTGGGAGTACTCATTGCAGACGAACGGCGACTGACAGACGGACGGGCAGCAGGCGGCGGCGGTCGGCGATGAACTGACGGACGGACAGCAGACAGCAGTGGCGGCGGCGGCGGCGATGGACAGCGAGCAAGCAGGCGGACGGACGGACGGATGGACGAACAGCTACAGCAGCAAGCGGCAGGCGGACAGACAGACAGACAGACAGACACAATCTTCGAAGGCGGAGATTCCTCCCTGAGAGTAGCCCAAGCTTTGCACTCTGACACTTTCGAAGGAGGGGATCCAACCCTCTAGATGACCAACTGTTACTGTGACTTAGCTTTAGTTTACTTTTTTTTTTATTTATTGTTATTTGTATACCTGTACAAAGCAGGCAGGCTGGCAGCGGCACACTACGCCGCTCTTCAGCCATAGTGTTCACAAAAGCATAAGAACGAAGAATGATAATGAACATAGTGATGGATAAAAAGAGAGAGGTCACAGAGACACAAAAAACACGGAGTCGTTCACACGTGACGATAACAACACGGAAAACACGGTGACACGGCGCACAGAACACTGATGAATCCGACGGCACAAGTGAACGTAGTAGCAGGACGGCGGACACCAAAAACACGTCATACACACGAGACACAGAAGGCGATGATCTCCGGCGCGCGAAAGTTCACAATGCGTGTGCGAGTCTGGGGACCTGCCAAGAGATGAGGAGGAGGAGGAGGAGGGGGGGTGGGAGAGCGAGAGGGGAGAGCAGAGACGCCACGGGCAGGGGAGAGAAGGAGGAGAGAGGAAGGGGGAGGGGAAGCCCGGGGGAGAGGGGTGGAGGGAGGAGACGGGGCAAAAGGAAAGAGAAGGGAAGGGAAGAGAAGGGAGGGAGGGTGCCTAAGGGAAAGGACACCGGAAGTGGGGGGGCAGGGTCAAAGTTGATAGGAGGAGTAGATGTAGGGGACGAGGACATCATCAGGGAGGGGGAGCTGGCGGAAGCCACCTTAGGAGAGGGTAAGGAGGGTGGAGAGATGGAGACCGGGTGGGACGTGGGAATACAGGCGCGGCAGCGGGCGGGGGTGGGAGAGGATCGGGGACACGAGCGGGTGAGGAGGATCAAGTTTACGGGAGGTGTACAGGATCCGTATCCTTTCAAGGAAAAGGAGGAGGTGGGGGAAGGGGATGAGATCATACAGGATCCGCGTGGGGGAGGGGAGACAGATGCGATAGGCAAGGCGGAGAGCATGGCGTTCAAGGATTTGGAGGGATTTATAGAAGGTAGGGGGGCGGAGATCCAGGCTGGATGGGCGTAACAAAGGAGAGGGCGAATGAGGGATTTATAGGTGTGGAGGATTGTGGAGGGGTCCAGACCCCATGTGCGGCCGGAAAGGAGCTTGAGGAGACGGAGTCGGGAACGTGCCTTTGCTTGGATCGTCTGGAGATAGGGAGTCCAGGAGACGGTCGAGGGTGACGCCAAGGTACTTAAGGGTGGGAGTGAGGGCGATAGGACGGCCATAGACGGTGAGATAGAAATCAAGGAGGCGGAAGGAAGGGGTGGTTTTGCCCACAATGATCGCCTGGGTTTTGGAGGGATTGACCTTGAGCAACCACTGGTTGCACCAAGCGGTGAACCGGTCAAGATGGGATTGGAGAAGGCGTTGGGAGCGTTGCAGGGTGGGGGCAAGGGCGAGGAAGGCGGTGTCATCGGCAAACTGGAGGAGGTGGACGGGAGGCGACGGCGGCGGCATGTCCGCCGTGTACAAAAGGTACAGAAGGGGGGAGAGGACGGAGCCTCGGGGCACACCGGCGGAGGGGAAAAAGGTGTAGGAATCTGGGTTATGGATGGTGACATAGGAAGGACGGCGGGAGAGAAAGGAACCGATCAGACGGACTTAGTTTACTTTTTACAAGCCATGAACTTATGTAATGAACTGCACTTTTTGAAAGCGAGCCAATGTTGCACACAACATCCTTTACTACCAAACTAGTGTTATCAGCAAACAGAAATATTTTAGAGTTACCCTTAATACTAGAGGGTATATCATTTATACAGGGTAGTCCACTGATCGTGACCAGGCCAAATATCTCACGAAATAAGCGTCAAACGAAAAAAATACAGAGAACAAAACTTGTCTAGCTTGAAGGGGGAAACCAGATGGCGCTATGGTTGGCCCGCTAGATGGCGCTGCCATAGGTCAAACGGATATCAGTCGCGTCTTTTTAAATAGGAACCCCTATTTTTTATTACACATTCGTGTAGTACGTAAAGAAATATAAATGCTAGAGTTGGCTCACTTTTTTCGATTTGTAATAGATAGCGCTGTAATAGTCACAAACATATGGCTCGCAATTTTAGACAAACAGTTGGTAACAGGTAGGTATTTTATATTAAAATATAAAACGTAGGTACGGTTGAACATTTCATTTCGGTTGTTCCGATGTGGTACATGTAGTTTTGTGAACTTATCATTTCTGAGAACACATGCTGTTACGGCGTGATTACCTGAATTAGACCTGTTGTATTAACGCGCCTCCAGGAAAGAGTTTATATCGTCATCGGTTAATGTAACTGATGTACTTCATTGTTCCATGCCATATTCAGTGCAAGTATACAGATGTGGCGGAGCGGTTCTAGGCGCTTCAGTCTGGAACCGTGCTGCTGCTAGGTTAGTTAGGTTTAAGTAGTTCTAAGTCTAGGGGACTGATGACCTCAGATGTTTTGTCCCATAGTGCTTAGAGCCATTTGAACCATTTTGCAAGTGTACGGGTATTCTTTGCTATAAACAGGGTTGATCAAATTGATTTTGTAATATAGTTTCTGTCGAAGGTAAGGGACCCTTTCTAGATGAGAATGCATAGTCATTGCATTGGCTAACATGTGCAGCACAGTTCTTTAATATTCTGCTGGTTACTCCATCATATCCATAAGAGTCCTTAGTGTACAGTGATTTAATTATTGGCTCAATCTCCCCCTTGTCTGTATCACACAGGAGTATTTCAGTCATCAACCTCAGAGCGGCACTTGCCATGAGAGTACATTATGAAATTACCCAAATATGATTTTGTACAGTTCATCGAAGAAGCTACTCCCTCCTTTACACCAGCAAACTTACTACTCGTCTGCAAGTGGAGTCGAAGGCGCACTGAATATTTTACCCAGTATTATACGAAATGGAGGCTCTGTCTAAATCCAAATAAAACTGAGGTAAGCGTATTCCACCTGAACAATCATGAGGCAAGACGAGAGTTACAAGTAACATTCTACAATGAGTGATTGACGCACAACAGCCATCCAAAATATCTAGGAATGACTCTTGACCGGTCACTAACCTATAAAAAACACCTAGAAATAACCAGTCAAAAGATAAAATATCGAAATAACATATTAAGAAAGTTGACTACAACCTCCTGGGGAGCTCAAGGTAACTCCCTACGCACCGCAGCACAACCTGTTGTTCACTCGGTGGCAGAATACTGCGTCCCAGTCTGATACAAGAGCACACACACGAAGAAAGTAGATGTCCAGCTTAGTACCACCATGAGGATTGTCGCAGGAACTCTGCAATCAACTTCACTTCCCTGGCTTCATGCCCTTTGCAATATAGCTCCTCCCTCCCTCAGAAGGCAACAAGCAGCTATCCGAGAGTGGAAGAAAATAATGACCCCTCTGTCTCTTGAACCATCTACCAACTACCCGCCTAAAATACAGGAAACCTATATGGGAAGACGAAGTCCTCAAATTCCCAGAAAGGTGCTACATAGCAAGGAAATGGAGGCAATACTGTTCACTGAATAATCACTATCCTCTCATCACTGATTTTGATGCTTCGATATCGGTGGAAGGAATGCAAATGCCCAGAAGATCTTGGTGCTGACTAACCACGGCAGGCGTAAGGCCAACCTCCACAAATGGAAACTCACTGATGACCCACGATGATACTGTGGTGCAGAAGAACAAACAATCCCTCACCTGATCTTCGAATGTCCTGCGAGGAGGTTTGAAGGAGAATGGAGAGCTATCATGAATGCTACTCCACGTGCTGTTCAGTGGGTGACCTGCTAAGATGTGGACTTATAATAGCTGCAGTGGCTGTCTCCCTAATCTTTCGCGTATTGTTGTTTGCAATTAATCATTTAATAATATATTCCTAATTCGTTTATTATACTAATTAATAGTATGTGTGCAATTTTACTCTGTAGATACCATACGCTAAATAAACAAAATTGCGTTGGCAGGAGCTGGTATGTCGCCCTTTCAATGTTTAAGTAATTTTAAGGAGTGTAAAGCTTGTAGCTTGCATGTGCAATCCCTTCAAAATAAGTTAATATTGACTAATTCCTAGGGATTCTCGCCAGTAGTCTTATTTGGGCAGATTACTTTTCCGTTCTAGTTTTACCAGTTCCTGTTTCTTAGGCCAGGAGCAGAGACGTGTTTTCATTCTGCTGCAGTATATATATGTATGTATGGGGTGATTTTTACACCTTACAAACTCTAGGGATTGATCGACAGGAGGATACGGAACAAGAAAGGTCTAATTAACTTATGTCCGGAAATGCATGGTTTTCATGCTAGAGACCATCGATTCAATCACTCAGTCATACTTTGTTACAGAAACTGTGATGTACCATGGAGCCTCAGTTACACTATGCATGGTTTCCACTTAGAAGGTGGTACTGTTCCTCATATTATCTTATATTGAGACTCTGAAACGTATAACTTATCTTTTTAAAAATACTATTTTAATAAACTCGTTAGATTCGCTACATACACTACCATACATGGCGTAAGCTGGAAGTGCTAGAAGGACTTTCGTCCTGAGGTTCCACACAAAATAATGTATGTACACTCAAGATGAGAAAATACAGAACGCCTCGAACGACTAGAGATAGAACGTTCATATTCACATAAATGTACATTGGTATGTTCTGCAGAAATGATTAACATTTAAGTCACCTCGGTTCAGCTTCCATCCCGTTGCGTAGTAGTCACAGGGTCCATCATGGTCCCTGATAAATTGTTGCATATGTGACGCCAACGACGTGTATAAGGTGCAATGGCGTCCTGTCATATAGCCATCCTTGCTGAATTCACCTGGTTCCAAAGTTCGTCTGTTGTGGTTGGCACTGGGTCACAGTGCTGCACCCGTCCTTACACCATATCCTACACATTTCCGATTGGCGACTTGATGCACCACATTCGCTCATGCTAATAACCCCGCACCCTCTTCCGAACTCCCTCGTCTGACGGTACGGTCCGCACATACGCCTGCGAGGCATCCTGCGCGTCTGCTCGAAGTCACACTGATCAGTTACCTTCGGTGTATAGCGACAACGAGAGTCGCAGGCACGTTTTACCGGTTGGTCGGGTGCGACGCGAGATTGACCTATAACCCGCAGGCTGACATTGTTCAAATTATAATAATTTCTGCAGAACGTTCTAATGAACACGTCCTGTGAATATACGTCCCATCTCTAGTCGTTCAAGGTGTTCTGTTTTTCCTGAACGTGGGTTTAGATAATAATAATTTAAGGTGGCTCAATGGGCTTGTGCATGTGCACTTCGGCAACTCATGTGTCCCGCACGTTCCCCAATTATCTTGTCGCTCAAACATTACTTACAGTTTAACATAGAATCCGAACCATGTGTTATTTCGTTACCGATAGACCACCAGGCCTAGCATGTATATAGATAGTTCATTTATAGGTTTTGATCATTGAGTTTGCGAGTAACAAAATATATAACACAAATTTTCTTATACTCACTTAGAAGCTTAAATGTTTTCCATCGTCAAGGGGTCAAAGACCTTAGTGTGTGACATAAATTTCAATTCGATACCTATACCGTGTCTTGAGAAAAAGGTGTCTTAAGACGCACAGACAGACAGACAGATGAACAACGAATGGAAAAAAAAGAAACAAAAAATCATGTTATTGTAAATTAACAGTTATCGGATTGTTTTCTTGGATTGTAGTGTGAAACATTGCTTCTTGTGAAATTACATTTTCTTTGGACAAAGGGAAGTAGGCTATATAGGTTTTGATGAGTGAGTTTGCGAGTACCGGAATATGTGACATAAATGGTCGCATCTTTTGATAGCACTGACTGCGAAACTTACACTTTTTCCGCAGCCAAGAGACTGTAGGCCTTAGCAAGTGACATAAATTTTAACGTGATATTTCTACCCGTTCTTGAGAAAAAGTGGTCTAAACAGTCAGACATACAGACGGATTACAATGTTATTCTATAAGGAATTCTGTTTTTATGGACTGGTGTACGTAATCCTAAAAAGAGCATACGTAGGTAAAGGCATTTTAAATTTTTTACAACTATACCTTCTGTGAAACATAATTTTTTTCCGTGTTTTTTCTTTACCAAAACGCGTTAGGCTTCTGTTTGTCATCCTCGATAAACCTAATTTTGAGTTCCGAAACTGTTTTAAAAATGGTGTTCTATAGGCTGTCCTGCTTCTGTATGTATTTATGACTTAACAGAATGTGACGCATTTCGTCATATCTTACATCTTTCTGTGTTTAATTTCAGTTGTAATTAAGTACAATGTTTTTCTCATTTTTCTCTCCACTCCCGTGGGGTACCGCGAGTTCTCTTGAACAAAACAGAATTCTGGAAAATTGGTATCTCTACACTCTCCGCAAACACGTAAAAGTGGCAGTAGGTGCTTGTAGCTTCAGTAAGGAAGGTATAGACATGCATCACTTACCAAGAGAGCCAATTTCATTCGATCACACGACACAAGTATCGCGACGGAGAAAAAAAAACTGCTGCTCTGATTCATTGCTTCACTGCGGCGGTGCTCTGTCGGTACTGTTCTCTGCTTCCTGACGAAGCGTACGTCATCAGCCTTTTTCCAACGCGGTAGTCAATTTTTATCCTCTCGACCGTTACACGCCACCGTAAAATGCATACCCGGGAAGCCACATGCACGCTCACCGCAAAAAAGGGAAAGAGTGCGCTGTGGAATTGAGTGTTGAGCGTAGCGCAGTGAGGGAAGGGGCGTCGGCTTTCTCGTCAAATCCTCCGGGGGGCGGGACTCGCTTTAATCAGCACTGTTCCACATCGGCAGCCGTCCGCTCGCATACGCTAAACGTGTCGGTGGCTGCGCTGTTCGGATGCAGATTTTATGTTCCAATCAGATCCTTCAGGAGACGGGGCACACAAGTTCTATCCGTTTGACTGGCAACATCAAAAACAAGTACCGTCTCACAACAGAATTATTGTATTGGACATACAGGTTTTGATGCCCTGATCTGTTAACTGCATAACGTTTCGTAAAACGTTTGCAATGAGAGAGACACTTGTCATTCCACCGAGCCCAGTATTTGGACGTTTGACATGGCGCATCTCCGCTAATAATTTATGTTGAGGCTTGGACGCCGGAGCTAGTTTTCGTTGCTAGTGCCATCATTTAGTTTGATTCCGTCACAAAGAGTACCAAATAAAATGTGAAACGCAGTACGTAGAACGTCGCAACCGTTTTGCTGGTGTCACACGTTTAGTTATCATGTCAACTGATTACTGTTAGTGAGAAGCAGCAGAATAGGCTGTGGAGTGTAGGTGTTCGCAGGTTATGAAGGTGAAATGATTATTTAGCGGTGATATCATTTATATAACTACTATTGAGTAAAATTCTCCTAAAACAATCTTAAAAAGGGCAATAATAGGGGACAGTGTTGTACATTGAGACTTTCATCCCAAAAAGTATATTTTTTTATTACGTTTTGAAATGATACGATTCACTTTACGGGTGCTGCAGTATTTTTCTGAAATTACAAAAATCGCTCTGGATGTGTAACGTTTCTCCAAATGTGAAAAACTGTTCCAACGTGGCTTGGTTCAAATGGCTCTGACTACTATGGGACTTAACTGCTGAGGTCATCAGGCCCCTAGAACATAGCACTACTTAAACCCATCTAACCTAAGGACATCACACTCATCCATGCCCGAGGCAGGATTCGAACCTGCGACCGTAGCGGTAGCGCGGTTCCAGTCTGTAGCGCCTAGAACCGCTCGGCCACCCCGGCCGGCGTTCAAACGTGGTCAACAGCTAGGAACAAATATTCTATTCAAAGTTAAAAGCGTTGCAATAGAGAAATTTTGTCAGGTCAATGTTTAACAGTCTATCATTACATCATTACTCTACTGCACACAAATAATCAGAAGGCGAAATCAAATTAGGATGAAATATTATCAAAATCAAGTTTCAAGTCAAAATACGTTCAAGTAGGAGCTATTGGCAGCTAATGTAGATTTGCTTTTTAAAGAGATGTATTTTTATTTCAAGGTACAGGTAATTTACACAAAAAGTAATGACATGTTATAGGAAAAAATAAGTAATAATTTACATAATGAAAATAATATACAGTGTAAGTACTACATCTTGTAATATCATTCGATTATTAATTTAATTTCGTCCTTAATTTCAGATATACGTGAATGATAGATGCGAAGAGGAGTGTTGTCATACTTTACTATTTGTTAACGTAGAAAATCCTGTGTGTTAACGCAGAAAATTGTTTGTGGAGTTAATGGAAAAGGAAGGTCATTGTCGCCACATACGGGTGATTTACTGGCGAACTGTAATCAGTTCGTCTACTGATGTGCTGTCACCGTTCCTGGTTGATTCCTATTTTCTTATCGCATGCGACCTCGGACCTTCCGGCAGTACAGCTCTCACCAGAAATATTTATAGTACTCTCTCCGTTGGGTGAAGAACTTTTGAGTAAGAAGCTTTCAGCGATACGTCCAAGCCGAATTACAGACAGTCCTCTGTAACATAATTTAGCGTTCAGCGGCCTTGGACGTGAATTAGAATAAGATATCTGCTACGTAAAGTAGAGCCTTTACATCGTGTCAAAGCGGCGACAGATTCATTTGACTAGTACACTTACGCAGTCGCACGACAGATGGCGTTGAACTGCGTACTGAATGTCACGGAATTACGTTGATACTATCGCTATTATTATTAGTTACTTGATATTTCCATTTCCCTTGTCGTGGATGGGATTGGAGGGGACACCGACTTGCTGCACTTAGCCTGATGATTTTCAGCCTTTGACTTGGTATCATAGGTCTTTGATAAACTAATCAAGAGGAAATGGGATATTGACCGGAGACAACGTTTCCAGGGCATGAAAATCGTAAAAAAGCGGAACACACTAAAAATTGCTGACGTGCTGTATCTAGTGAGGTGCGGTAAAAATGGTTGCTAGTGAATTCCTGCTGTCGCGCAACACTACCTTCACCACTAGTTGTTTGTCTGAGAAAATGGCATGATATGTGAACTTCATTAATATTGCTTTAGTCATAATTGTTAAAATAAATTTGCACCTGCAACATACTTACGTTAGAAACGTAAAATCACATTTTTTAATTCTGATGTAACAAGTCGAAATCGACCATGGGCGGGCTAACGTTCATGATTACAAAAACATTTTGTGAAACGTGTACGAGCCCAGTCAGTTAATAATTTTTGAATGAAAATAATCCGCAATAGGAGCCGAAGAGTCACGTTATAAGGTGTGATCCTCGTTTTGCCTACAGCCATGTCAGAGAGGGCGTAGAATGTGTGTGTGAAATCTTATGGGGCTTAACTGCTAAGGTCATCAGTCCGTAAGCTTACATACTACTTAACCTAAATTATCCTAAGGACAAACACACACACCCATGCCCGAGAGAGGACTCGAACCTCCGACGGGACCAGGGGCGGAGAAGCGGACAGAGGCACAGGTCAACCTCTTCGACTTGGGGCGAAGCTGCACCAAATTGGCGGAAGAATAAGCAGTTTCTTTTTATATTTAATCTTATGGCTAGGGCCCCCGTTGGGCAGATCGTTCGCTGGGTGACGATCAGTTAATTTGACGCCACTTCGTTGATGAGGATGATAGGATGAAGATGAGGACAACACCCAGTTCCTGGGCGGAGAAAATTCACCGACCCAGCCGGGATTCGAACCCAGGCCCAGAGAATTGACAGTCCTTCACGCTGACAATTTAGCTACCGGGTACGGACAAAGAAAAAGCAATAATCAAAGGCATGAGGATGCAGAAGTCAATGACAACCACTGCATTAAAGAGTCATAATGTGTATTTCCAGGACATGTGGTCAGCAATTAAAATAAAGCCATTATTGTCTCTCCGTTGGCGAAGTATTTCAGATTAGTCTCCCATTCGGATCCCTGTGGGGGGGGGGGGGGTGACCGTGGAAAAGAGATGAAATAAGCAACGAATCGGAACATTTTACGTGTCGGAGCATAGAATGTCAGGTTTCTGAATGTAATTGGGAAACTTGAATATCTGATAAGCGGAATGTTAAAACTCAATCTACACTATGATTGGGAGAGTGCGTCAGAGTGACTGTGTGAAAGTACAGTGATAGGGTATTTTTCAACACATTGGACAGCAAACCGACGCCAACAACGATACTTCAAGTATACATGTCGACGTAGCATGCAAAGTGTGATGAGATAGAGAAAAAGATATCAGGATATTAACTGTTAATTTAGTACGTAAAGGAGATGATAATTTAACAAACACTGGGGACTGGAACGTGATTATAATGAGAGGATCAGCAGAATGGTTTATGGAAAAATATGGGCTTGGCTGTAGAAATGGGGGGGCAGCAGAAATAATTGAGTTCTGGAATAAACTTCAGATAGTGGTAGTCAAAACATTTTTCCAAAATCACAAGCGGAGGAGCTATACTTGGAAAGTCCCAGAGAAACGGGAATATTACGTTTGGATTACTTCATGGTCAGACAGATATTTCGCAATCAGATATTGGATTCTACGGTGTAGGCAGGACCTGATATCTCAGATCATAATTATGATGAAGAATAGTTTGAAGTTTAAGAGAATCGTCAGGAAGAATCAATGTATAAAGAAGTAAACTACATTAGGCAGTTCAGTAGAAGGGGAATGGAGAACGGATACTTGCAAGGAAATGAGGCGAAATGGCATCTGGAAAAATCCGAAAAATTCTTGAAGGAAATGGTCATCCTAAGGACCGATTCAGCAGAGGTTCTCTGTAGAATCGGTGAGCAAAAGCAGAAATGTGGAGAACAGTAGCAAAAAGAAGAGACAGGTCCACAGGACTTGCATTAAGATATAAAAAAATCACTTCCTTGTTACAAGAGGGATGAGTAGAGGTTAAGAATTGTAGAGGAAGTTGTAGCGGTACAGCAGTAAATCAGAATAATTACTTGTCTTTTGGCTCGTTTCGTTTTTCTAGGGATTTCCTGTTGCTTTCTTAATGAAGAATTGGAATTAATTGTCCCTGATACACTAAACCAAAATACAAAACTGTTGTGTTGGTTCATAGGTGATACAGGCGTATAATGTTCCCCATCAATATCATTCACTAATTATTCCTTAATTGCACACAAAAAATGGCAGACTGATGAAAAATCTACTATCTATAGCTAATCTAATATGTCTCATGGCTCCTTATAGTGGTTAGAAACTCATTACATGTATTAAATAAACGCGGTAACACTGCAAAATCTTTTCAAGAGAATGAATTCACCGTCCCAAAATGTTCTATAGATAGAAAAGTACTAACTGCTATGAGCACAAGTCCGACCGACACTCGAAAAAAAAGTTCTATCAAAAGAACCAAAAATATTCAGAGTCTAACTCGACTAACAGAGAGTCCAAACCGGTGTGAAATTACTGGACGTCTGAACTGCCTCTTGTCTTGAGAACACGAGCCTGACCTGACCATCGACCTCAGTTATCCACTAACAACTCACGACCCACCCTCAAAACACACTTCCACCAGTACCTCACTTCTACTATGCCAATTTCAGTTATCCTTCAACTTAAAACTGTTGATTCATACCGCATGTCTCCTGCAACTTCTTTGGAATCTGGGAAGTGGTACTGCGTAGGCACGCAACAACACGAACACATTAGAACGACGTCAGCACTGTGACAATACTGCTTTATTCCTGTTACCTCCTCCGCGCCGTACCATTTGCCTGTCTGGAAGTCTGTGGAAGCCATAAGAAATAAAGCATCTTAGTTCAGTGCTGGTGTGAACGATATTTCAGTAAGATTAATTAGATAGAAAATGTATATATTAGTATAACACGCCATTATTACGTACTTATGGTTCATTTCACCGCCACCTGAAGTCTTATCTAAATAATCCTTGACTGTATAGTACGAATTATTGAAAACTTATTCTTCAAATGCGTAATATTATAATGTTAGTAACAAGTTTTAAAATACTTGTAAATTTTATTTTCTGATAGAATATGTTCTTCAAGATTCTTATTTATTTCCTCGTTAAAATAAGATGAATCTGGCTATTGTATCGTGATCGTGGACAGAGAATCTAATCTAATAATTATCAGCAATAGTCTCTCCTAAATGTGATAACCGATTGATATAAATTCATGACGCAGCTGGATTCGACTACCGCTTAAATAGACCTTTACCGTAAACTCATTTGATATTATACACACATAAAAAAGGTTTTGCATCACCTCGGTTTCGAGAGTTCCGGAACCTGTACAGAAAATTGGAATATAGATCAACATAAACATCATTTCCACCCTTTTTATTGCTCATGAAAACCACAAGTTGCATGTTGTACTATCTACAGTGAGACCTTCAGAGGTAGTGGTCCAGGGTACACACCGGTAAATTTAATACCCAGTAACAGGTCCTCTTGCACTGATGCATGCCTGTATTCGTCGTGACATACTATCCAAAAGTTCATCAAGGCACTGTTGTTCCAGATTGTCCCACTCCACAACGGCGAATCAGCTTAGATCCCTCAGAGTGGTTGGTGGGTCACGTCGTCCATAGACAGCCCGTTTCAATCTATCCGAGGAATGTTTGATAGGTTTCGTGTCTGGAGAACATGGTGGCCACTCTAGTCGAGCGATGTCGTTATCCTGAAGGAAGTCATTCACTAGATGCACACGACTGGGGTGCGAATTGTCGTCTATGAAGACGAATTCCTCGCTAATATGTTGCCGATATGGTTGCACTATCGGTCGGAGAATGGCATTCACGTATCGTACCGCCGTTACGGCGCCTTCCATGACAAGCAGCGGCGTACTTCGGCACCACATAATGCCCCCCCCCCCCCCCCCCCAAAAACAGCACGGAACCTGCACCTTACTGCACTCGCTGAACAGTGTGTCCAAGGCGTTCAGCCTTACGGGGTTGCCTCCAAGCACGTCTCTGACGATTGTCTGGTTGAAGGCATATGCGACACTCATAGGTGAAGAGAACATGATGCCAATCCTGAGCGGTCCATTCGGCATGTTGTTGGGCCCATCTGTACCGCGCTGCACGGTATCGTGGTTGCAAAGAAGGACCTCGCCATGGACGTCGGCAGTGTAGTTGTGCATCTTGCAACCTATTGCACACGGTTTGAGTCGTAATACGACGTCCTTTGGCTGCAAGAAAAGCGTTATTCAACATGGTGGCGTTGCTGTCAGGGTTCCTCCGAGCCATAATCCGTAGGTAGCGGTCACCCACTGCAGTAGTAGCCCTTGGGCGACCTGAGAGAGGCGTGTCATCGACAGTTCCTGACTCTCTGTATCTCCCCCATGACCGAACAACATCGCTTTAGTTCACTCCGAGACTTCTGGACTCTTCCCTTGTTGTGAGCCCTTCCTATCCACAGTAACAATGCGGACGCGATCGAACCGCGGTATTGACTGTCTAGACATGGTTGAACTACAGACGACACCAGCCGAGTACCTCCTTCCTGATGGAATGACTGGAACTGATCGGCTGTCGGACCCTCTCCGTCTGCTGTGTGAAATAAAGTGGTTTTCTCCGTAAGTTACAAATTAATGAGCGGAAAGAACATTTGTTTTTTTAGATAGGTGAACCAAAGGTTACTCTTTCTGCGAGCTTACGTTCCCAGGGAGTTAGAGCAACGAGTTATAATGTTTTAAATAAAAAATTCTTTTTTCGTATCATCTAGCTCATATATTTGAATTACATAAATTAAATCAAAATCTATCGTCTTTTACTAGAGAGGGAGAAATGTACGAAGTTTTCGGACTTTAGGCAACTGGCTGTATCTAGTTATCTGCGTTCGGAAGGTGCACTGAATCTTTTTGGTTTGTGAATTCCGTGCTACCTTGTGTACAACACGGTAACGTTTTCATTTTTTGTTTATTTACACGTCAAGTTCCGTAACCAAATTAGGGAGCGTATCTCCATGGTCATGGAACGTGTCAGTAGATGAAATTACAATATAAAAGTAATAACACATAAAAATAAAATGTTTATGATCCCGAAAAAGTCAAGAAATAAGTTTACGTAAACGCAATCAACAAGACAACAAGAAGCAGCTTAATTTTTCAGGAAACTTCTCGACAGAATAGAAGGAGTGACCCAGGAGCAAACTCTTCAGTTTCGATTTGAAAGTGCTTGGATTATTGCTAAGATTTTTAAATTGGTGCAGTAGGTTACTGAAAATGGATGCAGCTGTATGCTACATACCTTTCTGCACAAAAGATAAGGAAGTCTGATCCATATGAGGGTTTGATTCTGCCGGGGATTAACTGAGTGAAAACTGCTTATTCTTGGGAATAAGCTAATATTTTTAACAAGAAATGACAGTAAGGAATATATATGTTGAGAGGCCAATGTCAAAATAGCCAGACTCGTGAACAAGTGTCGACAAGAGGTTCGTGAGCTTACACCACTTTTTGCTCGAACCGCCCGTTTATGAGATAAAACTATCCTTTTAGAATGGGAAGAGTTACCCCACAATATAATACCATGTGACATAAGCGAATGAAAATAAGCAAAGTAGAATAATTTTCGTGTCGAGCGATCACTCACTCCAGATACAGTTCGAATAGTAAAAATGGCAGCTTTAAGTCTTTGAACACCATCCTGAACGTGGGTTTTCCACGACAGCTTACTATCTATATGAACACCTAGGAATTTGAACTGTTTAGTTTCACTAATCATATGCCCATTCTGTGAAATTAAACTTCAGGCTTTGCTGATTTGTGTGTCAGAAACTGTAAAAACTGAGTCTTACTGTGATATAGTATTAGTTTATTTTGTACCAGTCATGAACTTATGTCATGAACTGCTCCATTTGAAAGCGAGACAATGTTGCACACAACTTCCTTTACTACCAAGGTAGTGTTATCAGCAAACGGAAATATTTAAGAGTTACCCGTAATACTAGAGGGCATATCATTTATATAAATAAGGAACACGAGTGGCCCCAACACTGATTCCTTGGGGCACCTCCCACTTGACTGTACCAAACATCACAGCCATTGTCAACATTGTGAATAATGACCTTTGGAGTTTGTTACTAAAGTAGGGGGTGAACCAATTGTGAGCTACTCCCCATATTCCGGAATGGTCCAACGTCTGGAGCAATATTTTGCGTTCAACACAATCAAACGCCTCAGTTAAATAAAAAAAATATGCCTAGCGTTCGAAACCTTTTGTTTAACGCATCCAGTACCTCCCAGAGAAAAGATAGTACAGCATTTTCAGTTATTAAACGATTTCTAAAGCCAAACTGTGCATTTGATAAGATATCGTGTAATATAAAGTGATCAATTATCCTTACATACACAGCGTTTTCAATAACTTTAGGAAACACTGATGCCGTAGAAATATGTCTAAAAATGTCCACATTATTCCTTTCTCCCTTTTTATAATGCGGCTTTACTACTGACTACTTTAATCGTTCACGAAACTGACCATTCCTAAAGGAAAAATTACAAATATGGCTAAATGCAGGGCAAACATGTGCAGCACAGTACTTTAACATTCTGCTAGGCACTCCATCATATCCATGAGAGTCCTTAGTCTTCAGTGATTTAATTATTGACTCAATCTCCCCCTTGTCTGTATCACGGAGGAGTATTTCAGACATCAATCTCGGAAAGGCATTTGGCAAGAGGGTACATTCTGAAATTACCCAAATATGATTTTGGAAAGTTCATCGATGAAGCTTCTCCCTCCTTTACACCAGCAACCTTACATCTCGTCTGTAAGTCGATTCGAAGGCGCACTGAATTTTCACCCAGAAAAATGGGCACTAGTTTCAACAACCCACTTAAATGCACATTCGGACACCGTAATGTCCATGCCCACTCAGTATTCCGTAAATTACCGAAAAAATACAGAAAAAGTCTTATGTGAAACACCTGGTGTACACAGGCTGAACCAGAACTCTAACGATAAACATTTAAAGGTCGTTGAGTGACAACTTCGGAGTATTTTGCTATAAGGGGCCCACAATGTTCCGCCGTTCGTTACACAGTAATGATGGAATTACGTTTTATTCCGTTTGCTATAGAAGTCATCCATGTTTCTGTGAAAAAAAAAACCCCTTCACAACCGTCAAGATTCCTTTAATATGAAACAACCAATACGAACATTACAAAGCACAGAACACGGAATGTTACAACAACCCTCAGGCGAAACACCATACTGTGATGTGGTTGCCTTCCCAGCGGGGACAGCTCAGCATTGCGTCACTATGAGTTCACTGAACCCATACACGAGGTGCATATCGGCCGATTCTTCATCAGTGAACCCATCGACACAGCCGTGTGTCACTGTTATCGTACAGTTAACACCGCCTGTAAAACAAAACTAAGCCAGCTTCGAGCAGTACTTAATGCAAGCGTGAAGGCAAAGAGTAAAGTGCGTTCTACTGTTATCAACAACAGGTTCCGTGAGCAAATGGAAACAAAACACAGAGTACACACCGTCGACATTTGCACTGTTCTGAATTATTTTCCTTGTAGTACTGAAACAAAGCTAACTGGGACAGCAAAGCAAACGGATCGCGACAACTCTTTAACGAGTGACGAGAGACCGTGTGTCCCTTATATGAAAATATACGCCGAGAAAACCTGAGTGGTCTCCCCACTACACAGTTCTTATCACGGATCCCTGACTGGCTGACCGTTCCTCATAGAAAGTGTCTGTGCTCCGATGGGGAGACGTGCACTTATCTTACATCTGCTTTCAACCAATAATGCTCCTAAACTGACACAGCACGTTTTAAAAACATGACAGGACACTCCTCAGGTTGTCATTGTGAGTCTGTTTACTCTCGTGGCCCAACGAAAACAACAGTTTTGTTACGGTCCTATCGCATTGAAATATAAACTTAGAGAAATATTAATTTCAAACTGCTACTCTGTGATGGGAGATGGGTGGTAAGTGGGGAAAAATTCTTTTATTAATAATTCCTTTTATTAATAATTTTTTGAATAATGTGGTTGACGTAATCGGCACAGAATGTCCGAGCAGCCAGTCAGCTTCGACATCTGGGAAATGCAAGTGGTGTACAGCATAAGCGAATAGCCAGCATGTATGGTTTTTCTATTATTATTTCTGGACGTTGTGTTTATCCGCCGACTTCCCACCTCGCGGCGAGGCGTTACGCGGCTATGCGTTGCGACGTACGCTGCGTGAGAGCGCGTTGTTTGCGGAAGGACGAGCGGCCGTGGGCGAGCAGTGGGCGAGCGACCCGCCCCAGCCACGCGCATCTCGCGGCGAGTCGGCTTGCGTACTCTCAGCGGCACCCACCAACCTGCGACCCACTCATAAGGAAGAAAAGGAGAAGCTCCGACTGTGCGTCTAACTACAAGGACACCTGCACTGTTTCGTGGCTCCCGGCTGACCGCCGTAATTCGAAGCTGGCGACGCCATGCAGGTAACGTTTTAATTTGCTGAAGGCGACACCTGTCAGATGCAGTCGTGTTTCTTAGATCACGTCATCTGTACCACTGGGTTAGTGTTATCATTCCACTCCAGCTACCACAGAACGTGGAAAAATTTGTGCCCACACATATAGCGCGGTTACGAAGTTACAATATTTAATCAAAAGAATCGGGACATCCCCATGTAATGCGCAATTGTCGACTAAAAGTCACGAGAGGCGGACCCGCCGATATATAAGGAAGCGTGGAGTTGTGTGTTGTGTGACTGCAGGATGGGACAGTCACGAGAGTGATTTCGAACTAGGACTAGTCATTGAGTAACAAATCCACCAGCGACATTTCAACCCTTCTGAAGCTGACCAAGAGGACTGCTGATGATGTGATTGTGAAGTGGAAATGTGAAGGATCAATCACAGCTAAAGCAAGTCCAGGCAGACCCTATATACTGACGGACAGGGACACTAGAGATTTGCGGAGGATGGTTGTAATAAATCGCATGAAATAAGCAGAAGGAGTCATTTGTGAGTCCCAAAGTGCTATCAGCAATCCAGCTAGCAGAGTTACTTTGCATGGAGGGTAAAAAAGAGTGAGGTACAACGGTATAGCAGCTCTGCATAAGCCACACAATTCTGTAGGCAATGATGAGTGACGCTTCAGGTAGTGTAAAGTAATTTGGGCAACTGCCGTTGCCGGCCGCTGTGGCCGAGCGGTTCTCGGCGCTTCAGTCCGGAACCGCGCTGCTGCTACGGTCGCAGGTTCGAATCCTGCCTCGGGCATGGATGTGTGTGATGTCCGTAGGTTAGTTAGGTTTAAGTAGTTCTAAGTTCTAGGGGACTGATGACCTCAAATATTAAGTCCCATAGTGCTCAGAGCCATATGAACCATTTTGAAACGCATACTTTCCGAGATAAACAAATGCTTTTAGGAAGGACTTCGCTATGCTTGGTTGCCGATATTAGCACAGAAGTTGCATTGGCGCTACGTCGAATGTGTTGGCAGGGTATTACGATGTCTCACTACAGTACCCTACCTACCCTTAGGTGAAGTCAGATGTGTGGTTCGAGTCATGTTTTCTGCTTTATTTTTCGTCGTGTTTGTGTTCCTTATTGTACAGAACTTTTAATCCTGGGTACGTATGTTGGTGTTTTATCTTCTTCCAAACGCGGATTCACTTATATGTTTACTGTTATTGCGCTGTTTGTACGTAGAAATTATGTAGTACATTTACATTGTCCCCTTCCTACTACTCGACAAGTGAAATGGATAATATTACTTTCTACTGTGGTTTAGCAAATGGACGTAGCCTGCAAGCTCGTGCCCTCTATGCTGGAAAATATCCAGGGCGCTGAGTGCCCTCTGGTAATCTCTTCGGCAGACTTTTCCAGCGTCTGAGAGACACAGGTAGACACAGGTACGCTTGCACCTCGGAAGACTGATATGGAAGACCCCGGGTAGTCTGCAAGCCTGACTTGGAGGAGTGTGTGCTATGTTCGGTGGAAGAAACACCTGGGACCAGTGAGCGACAATTAGCAGCAGCAGAAGGCGTGGTTTCCCTCTCTTATCGGGAGGGGGTGGGGGAGAGGCTGGGGGTGGTAGATCATGAACGGCTTCTGTACCCATGTCATCTACAACGCGTTCAGACTCTAAGGCCACAGGATCACCATGGTAGACGGCGGTTATGTCAATGGCTGTCGGAGAAGTGTGCCACAGATCCACCGTTCACATCCAAGATTTTATTTATTGATGATGCAGGGTTCACATGATATGGTACTGTGAATTTCCATAACCAGCATGTAAGGGCAGATGTAAATCCCCAAGCAATTCTGGAAAAAGAGGGCATCAATACCGATTCTCAGTCAACGTATGGGTGGACGTACTTGGCAATAGATTAATAGAGCTATGCGTGCTACCACAAAGCTTAAATGGGGCACATTATGTGGACTTTATCGTTTATGAATTGCCTACCTTGTTGGAGGCTGAGCAATTGCAGCAAAGAATACAAATGTGGGCTCATACATGATGGCGCACCAGCACACATTCATCACAATGTGCGCGAACATCTGGTGCAGATGTTTCAGGATCGCTGGATTGGACAGGTGGTCCCTAAACTTTGGTCTGCCGTTCCTCAGACTTCAATCCCCTTAACTTTTGGTTATGGGGATTACGCCAGACGAATCAACGTTGTGCGGAAACTACAGGGTCGCATCTTCAACGTACAACAACAACAAGGTATACTTCATAGGATGCATCATTCCTTACGCCGGAGGAAAAGAGGGGTGGATTGTCTTGAATGAAGGGCCCGTTTGCGGCCGCTGTGGCCGAGCGGTTCTAGACACTTCAGTCCGGAACCGCGCTGCTGCTACGGTCGCAGGTTCGAATCCTGCCTCGGGCATAGGCGTGTGTGATCTCCTTAGGTTAGTTAGGTTTAAGTAGTTGTAAGTCTAGTGGGCTGATGACCTCAGGTGTTAAGTTCCATAGTACTTAGAGCCATTTGAACCATTTTTGAAGGGCACGTTGAATACCTCCTGTAAACACGTGTTTAGCGCAGTAAATATGCATTTCCAGACCCATGTTTATTGGACACACAGAACACGTGTTGGCTTTCTTCTTATATTGTCCATCTGTGCAAACATGCTGTCTCCTCAGTCTAGTAACTCCAGATGTAAGTTTGCAAAAAAAATTAAATCATCTCAGTGAGTCTCATTCCAATGTAACATTGTAATACGGAGCGCAGTGTCTGAGAAACAACATCCATTAATCCTTCATTACGATCCCCTGAAATTGGCGTTTCTTTTGTCATCGGTCTTCTGGCTGGTCTGATGCAGCCCACCATAAGTTTCTCTTCTGTGCCAACGCTTTCATCTCAGAGTAGCACTTGCAACCCACGTCTTCAATTATATGCTGGATGTATTCCAGTCTCCTCTATATCTATGCCCTGTGCAGATCCCTAAAGAACCATAGAAGTTGCTCTGTAATGTCTTAATGGGCTTCCTACCACCCTACCTCTTTTTGTTGGGTATCCACATATTCCTTTCCTCACCGATTCTCCGAAGACCCACCTCATTCCTTGCGTTATGAGTGCACCTAAATTTCAAAATTCTTCTGTAGTACCACATTTCCAATACTTCCAGTCCATTCTGTTCCGGTTTTCCCACCGTACTTGTTTTACAAATGCAAACGCAGATTTTCAAAAATTTCGTCCTAAATTAAGACCTATGTTTAATACCAGCAGACTTCTCTTGGTTTTTCATGTGATAGTCAAATTTTTATGTCCTGCTTGCTCCGTCAGTCATGGGCTATTTTGCTGCTTAGGTAGCAGAATTTCATAACTTATCTACTTCGTAATCTCCCGTCGTGATTTTAAGTTTCTCGTTGTTCTCCTTTTGTTACTCTCATTACTTTCATCTTTCTTTGATTTACTCTCAACCCATATTCTCTACTCATTAGACTGTTCATTCCATTCAGCAAATCCTGTAATTCTTCTTCACTTTTTCTGAGGACAGCAATGTCACCAGCGTCACCTTGAATTTTAATTCCACTCTTGAACTATTCTCTTATTTGCACCATTGCTCTTCGATGAATACATTGAATAATAGGGGGAAAAGACCACATCCCTGTCTGACACACTAAGGTGAATAGTCGTTTTGTTGCCACTTATCACAATGATTTTAGATATTCTGATTGAACGTTCATTATCCCTTCTCCTTAATTTGGTCTTAAATTTTAAAATGCTCTTTTAAATTCTGACTGCAATTCAGGATCCTTTTTCTATTCTATATCGACTCTTGTTTCTTCTTCTATCACTCCATCGGACAAATCTTCGCCCTCCTAGAAGCCTTCAATGTACCATTGCCATCTATCTGATTATTTCCCTGCTTTGAAAAATGCAATTCCCATTGCGCTCCTATGTTACCACCCTTGCTTTTAATTTCACCGAAGGATATTTTGACTTTTATGTATGCTGAGTCAGTACTTCGACAGCAATAATTTCCTTTTCGTCTTCTTCACATTTTTCACGAAGCCTTTTTGCCTTAGCTTCCCTGCACTTCCTATTTATTTTATACCTAAGTGAATTGTGTTTTTGTATTCCTGAATTTCCCAGAAGATTTTTGCATTTCCTTCTTCCGTGATCAATGAAATATTTCTTCTGTTACCCATTGTTTCTTGTCAATCACAGTCTTTGTACCAGTGTTTTTCTTTCTAGCTTCTGTGACTGTTATTTTCACAGATGCCCATTCGTCTTTTACCGATCTTCCTAGTGAGCTATTTCTTATCTCAGTATTGATAGCCTCAGAGAAGTTCAAGGGTATCTCTTTATTGCCTAGTACTACCGTATCCCACTTCTTTGCCCAATGACTCTTCATTATTAGTCTCTTAAACTTCAGCCTACTCTCATCTATGTCTGCTTCGGAGGTAAATGATTTCCGATGTACCTTGAGCGAATATGGATCCTGAAGCGATAGTACATGTTTCAACAACATCGTGCCCACTTATGGCGACACTTTGTTACGACCTAATACAAATATTTATGAGGGATAATTTGTAATGATTCAGAAAGACGTTGGATGATGACATTATAACCCAACAAGGGTACACAAACGAACAAGATTTAGGTTTACAGCCAGCAATAGAAACCTCAAATTCGCATTTCAGCGTTCATCAGTAAGTGGAAACTATTTTGTATCTAAAGAGATACTCTTGAATTTACAACACGACGAAGTGAAAAAGTTAAGTAAGACTCTATAATCATGTTCCATTGAATAAAGTATTAGTAACGTATCAGCTCCCTTTTTACTACGCAAATGCAGAGCAGCTCATTTCCTACGCTCGGAATGATGGCTAACTAGCAATATCAGTTTAACGTCAGTACACAATAAGTTACGTCACCACGGCAGATCAACTGAAATGGTCTCGCTAGTTTTCTTGTTCATTGCAGAACCCTCATGGCAGACAAACGCAGTCGCCTCCCTAAGAGCGACTCTACCTTACAAGCATTCAGACGACCGGGAACAGTACACAGACTCCAAAGTAATTCCGTAATAGCGAATTATTTTTCAAACAACGACGACCAAATGAGCAGCAAGCTGTGAACAATTCCCATTGGTCGAAATCAAACTGAATCGGCAAAGACGTAAAACTGCGTCGGTGACTAAGCAAAGAGGTTGCTGCGGTGCTCCTACTGACTAATCTAATCTGATTGTAGGAGACTTCTGTAAAGTATGGCAAAGAGTAACATCGCGATCTACTACAGAAAAAATATAGAGCGTCCATAACTAAAATTCCAGTTTCAAAGTGTTGTAGAAAGGGAACCACTGCTGAGAATAAGATCAAATTTGAACAGCATATTATTGATACAGGGAAACGGCACAAAAATAACGTAAATTTACTAATTGATGAAGCTGTAACCGGCGTAACGTAAATCGAGACGGCTACCATTGACAAATGAATCGTAATACAACGGGTGTGGTTTAGGTGCATAACACACTGTTCAAGTTCGTCAGTCAACAGTTGCGGCACTGATAGGTAAGCACATCTCCCACGCAACGTCATACCACATCAAATGCGAAAAAACAGTTTTTAGCTGTCACGAGGCCAAGAACTGCATTAAAAACTTAAATTGCTTTTTAATTGTTGTGGGGCCAAAAACTGTATAACAAGCAAAGTGACATCGTTGTCTAATCGCGAGCCTGGCGCAAGAAGTTTTCAATATGCTGCTCACCGTTTTCTGCCAAGGTTCAAATCGAGGATCAGCATGTTCCTCAACAGACCAGAGCTTCCTTGGGGTCATATTCAGGACGCGTTGCACAACATACGTCTTCAATTCAGGTTGTTCGTATTTGGGGCACTGAAGACAACGTCTTTCAGATGAACCTACAGTCGTCAGGTGACCCGGACGACCGGGCTGTAGGGAAATGACGGCTGATAATTCTAGCACTTCCGAAATGCCTCTGCACCAGCCACTTCACTGACTGTACGTTGTGCGGAGGAGCGCCACCTTCCAGATCGAAAGTTTGTCATGCTGGCAGGTCAGCAGGCATCAACTCCGGAACGCGGGTGATTCTGAATGGATAACGATACACGATGTGACTGTTCTGGCGTAACCGTAAGCGCCGGAACGAAGACGAAGAACGCGAGAGAAGAGAAGGTGGTGAAACGATGTCGGCCAATAGGCAACCCTTGCGGGCTGGATGAAGGACTGATAGCGGAGAGGTGCGGGAAGAGCAGTGGACGTGGCGTACAACCTGGTCTGCAAGTTCCCGGCCTACTCTGCATTTAAATTATACGGCACCTCGAAGACCGCCTGTACGGTTTGGAGGCAATAATACCCCGGCTTGTAAGTCACGCCTCCTTCACACCTGAGAAGAATGAAGTGTTTTTTTTTTACTGGTGCTTGTTATCGTAAGGCCACGGTTATGCTAATATGGAATTAGACGCCGGCCGCGGTGGCCGTGCGATTCTAGGCGCTACAGTCTGCAACCACGCTACTGCTACGGTCGTAGGTTCGAATCCTGCCTCGGGCATGGATGTGTGTGATGTCCTTAGGTTAGTTAGATTTAAGTAGTTCTAAGTTCTAGGGGAGTGATGACCTCAGATATTAAGTCCTCATAGTGCTCAGAGCCATTTGAACCATTTTGAAATTACGCGCCTCCTGGTAATAGTGTATATGGTGATTATTGTTCCATGCCATATTCCGTGCAAGTGTACAGGCATTCTTTGCTATAAACAGAGTTGATCAAATTGAAATTGTAACATAGTTTCTGTCGAAGGCAAGGGACTCTTTGTAGATGACTATGCCCTAGTCACTGCATTGACAGGCGCTGGTATGTCATCCTTTTAATGTTTAAGTAATTTTAAGGAGTCTAAAGCTTGTAAATTGCATATGTAATCCCTCTGAAATAAATTAGTGTTGGCTACATCCTAGGAATTCTCGTCAGTAGCCTTAGTTTGTCAGATTGGTGTTTCCTTCTAAGGTGTGTTGACAGGGTAATTTTGCCAGTGGACGGCGCGTGCCTATTTCCTAGGCCCGAAGCAGAGACGTGTTTTCCTTCTCCTGCAGCGGCAGTTCCGTTGTCACACGACGTCTCGGGTGGCCTACAATCAGCTCCTCTCTACCAGCCGCATCGTGTTTCCTCAATTTAAGTAAAGTTGCCTATGTGCGTGTGATATAATAAAAGACCATGACCTGGAAATGTAACTTACTTTTTGATTCGAAATGTAACTTACTTTTTGATTCGCCCTCATATATATGTAGGCGATGATGTTTGCCTCTTACGAACTCTAGGGACTGAACGACGAGAGGAAACGGAAAAAAAAGCATTCCGTCTTCAGGCCACGAGTGGCCTACCGGGACCATCTGACTGCCGTGTTATACTCAGTGGAGGATGCGAACAGGAGGGGCGTGGGATCAGCACAATTCTCTCCCGGTCGTTATGATGTTATTCTTGATCGAAGTCGGTACTATTCGGTCGAGTAGCTTAATTGGCATCACGAGGCTGAGTGCATCCACAAAAATTGCAACATCACATGGCGGCCTGGATGGTCACCCATCCCAGCTCCGACGACGCCCGACAGCGCTTAACTTCGGTGATCTTACGGGAACCGGTGTATCTACTGCGTCAAGGCCGTTGCCCTGTCCGGAACAGAAAAGCTCTAATTAACTTATGTCCGGAAATGCATGGTTTCCATTCTAGACACCATCTATTCAATCATACTTTGTTACAGAAATTGCTATGTATCATGCAAACTCAGTTACACTAAGCATGGTTTCCTCCTAGTGGGTGGTACTGTCCCTCATATTATCTTATATGGAGGCTCTGGAACATATAATTTATCTGTTTAAGAATACTATTATAATAAACTCGTTAGATTCACTAGACACTCTACCATACTTATAGGGGAGTGCTAGAAGAACTTGTGCTGATGTTCCACATAATGTATGTACGCTTATGCTCAGAGGAAACAGAACACCTTGAACGACTAGGGATAGAACGTACATATTCGCATGAATTTACATTAGTATGTTCTGCAGAACTACCCGTTCTTGAGAACAAGCGATCTGAACAGTCAGACATACAGACGGATTACAAAGTTACTAATAAGGATACCGTTTTTACCGATTGGTGTACGTAATCCTAAAAAGAACATATGTAGGTACAGGCATGTTAAACATTTTACAACTGTACCTTCTCCGAAACAATATTTCTCCATGTTTTTTCTTTACCAAAACGTGTTTAGACGCCTATCTGTCATCTTTGATAGGCCTAATTTTAATTCCAAAACTTTTAATTTTCAAAATGGAATTTTACAATCTGTCCTGCTTCTATATGTATTGTTGACTTAACAGAATGTGCTGTATTTCCTCATGTCTTACATCTTTCTGTGTTGAATTTGGGATGTAATTATGTACAATGTTTCTCACATTTTTCGCTTCACTCCCGTGGGGTACCGCGAGTTCTCATGAACAAAACAGAATTCTGGGAAATTTGTATCTCTGCACTCTCCGAAAACACGTAAAAGTGCCAGTAGGCGCTTGTAGCTTCAGTAAGGTAGGTACAGACATGCATCACTCAACAGCCAATTTCATTCACTCACACGACACAAGTATAGCGAGGGAGAAAAAAATTGCTGCTCGGATTCATTGCTTCGCTGCTGCTCTGTTTTGTCTGTACTCTTCTCTGCGTACGTTATCAGCCTTTTTCCAACCCGGTAGTGAATTTTTATCCTATCGACCGTTACACCGAAATCTGCGTACCAGCAAAACCATATGCGCACCCACAGAAAAAGAAAGGGAGAAAGAGTGTGCTGTGGAATTTAGAGTTGAGCGTAGTGCAGTGAGGGAAGGGGCGTCGGCTTTCTCGTCAAATCCTCCGGGGGAAGGGGGGGGGGGACTCGCTTTAATCAGCACTGTTACCCATCAGCATCCGTCCGCTCGCATACGCTAAACGTGTCGGTGGCTGCGCTGTTCGCATGCCGATTTTATGTTCCAATCAGATCCTTCAGGAGACGGGGCACACAAGTTCTATCTGTTTGACTGGCAACATCAAAAACACGTACCGTCTCACAACGGAATTATTGTATTGGACATACAGGTTTTGATGCCCTGAGGTGTTAACTGACATGAAAGCATAACGTTCGGTAAAAAGTTTGCAATGTGAGAGACACTTGTCATTCCACCGAACCCAGTATTTGGACGTTTAACACGGCGCGTCACCGCTAGCAATTTGCATTGAGGCTTGGACGCCGGAGCTAGTTTTCCTTGCTAGTACCATCATTAAGTTTGACTCCGTCACAAAGAGTACGCATTAAAATGTGAAAAGCATTATGCATAACGTCGCAACCCATTTGCTAGAGTCGCACGTTTAGTTATCATGTGAAGTGATAACTATTAGTGAAAAGGCATTGGAATTAACAGCAAAATAGGCTCTGGAGTGTAAGTGGTCTCAGGTTATGAAGGTGAAATTATAGTTTAGCGATGATGCCATTTATATAACTACTATTGAGTAATATTTTCCTAAAACAGTTATCTTAAAAAGGACAGCAATAGGGGACTGTTGTACCTTGAGACTTTCGTCCCAAAAAGTCTAAAACATTTTCTTATTCTGTTTTCAAATGATAGGGTTCACATCGTGGGTGCTGCAGTATTTTTCTGATATTACAAAAATCACTCTGGAAATGTAAGGTTTCTCCAAATGTGAAAAACTGTTCCACGGTACAACGTGGTCATACAACTAGGAACAAATATTCTATTCAAAGTTAAAAGCGTTGCAATCGAGACAATTGTTTCACTGTAATTTTTAACAGTCTGTCATCACGACATTACTCTATTGCACACCTATAATTAGAAGGCGAAATCAAATTAAGAAGAAATATTATCAAACTCCAGTTACAAGTTAAAACACTTTGAAGTGGAAACTATTGAAAGCTAACGTAGATATGCATTTTCAAGACATTCATTTTAATTTCATGTTACAGGTAATTTACACAAAAGTAATGCGCATGTTATACGAAAAAATAAATAATAATTTACATAATGAAAATAATATACAGTGTCAGTGCTACATCTTGTAATATTATTCCCTTAATAAATTATTTTAATCATTGATTTTGGAAAAACGTGTATAATACGTGGAATGAGGAGTGTTATCACACTTTCCCATGTGTTAACGTAGAAAATCACGTGGGTTAACGCAGAAAATTATTTGTAGTGTTAACACAAAAAGGCAGGTCATTATCGCCGCATACGGGTGCTTTATTGGCGAACTGTAATCAGTTCGTCTATGAAGTGATGTCACCGTTCCTGGTTGATTCCTATTTTCTTATCGTATGCGACCTCGTACCTCCCAGCAGTTGCCGCCCCTACCAGCAATATTTATAAAACTCTCTGATTAGGGTGAAGAACTTTTGAGTAAAAAGTTTTCATCGATACGTTCAAAACGAATTACAGACCGCTCTCTGTAACGTTATTTAGCGTTCAGTGGCCTTGCCCGTGAATTAGAGTAAAATATCTGCTACGTAAAGTAGAGCTGTTTTACCGCTTCAAAACGGCGAGAAATGCGCTTGACTAGTACGCTTACGCAATCGCACAACAGATGGCGTTGTACTGAGTCCTGAAAGTCACGGAATTACGTTGATTCTATTGCTATTATTAATAGTTACTTGATATTTCTCTTCCCCTTGCTGTGGTGGGGAGGGGGGGATTGGAATGGACAGTGACTTGCAGCATCTAGACAGATGAGTTTCAGCCTTTGGTTGAGAATCATAGGTATTTGATGAGCTACTCAAAGGAAATGGGATATTGACCGGATACAACACTTCCAAGGCATGAAAATCATAAAACACGAAACATACAGACAACTGATGACGTGTTGCATCTAGTGAAGCGCGGAAAAAACTGTTTCTAGTGAATTCCTACTGTCGCGCAGCATTACCTTATCCACTACTTGTTTGTCTGAGAAAATGGCAAGATCTTTGCAGTTCATTAACATTGCGTTAGTCATAACTGTTAAAATAAATTAGCGCCTGCACGATACTAACGTTTTAACGTAAAACATATTTTTACTACTAATGTAACAAGTTGTACTCGGTCTTGGGGTAACGTTCATAGCTACAAACAAAATCGTTTTGTGTAACGTGTTCGAGTCCAGAAAGTTACTAAAATTAATGAAAGTAGTCGGCAGTAGCATCCGAAGAGTCACTTTATAAGGTGTCATCCTCGTTTTGCCTACAGCCATTTCAGAGAGGGCGGAGAAGCGGAGAGAGGCTCAGGTCAACCTCTTCGACTTGCGGTCGAAACTGCACCAAAATGGTCGAAGAGTAAGCAATGATCAACGGCCTGAGGATGCGGAAGGCAATGGCAACCACCGCATTAACGAGTCATAATGTGTATTTCCAGGACATGTGGTCTGCAATTAAAACAGAGCCATGATTGTCTCTCCGTTGGTGAAGTATTCGAGATTAGTCCCCCATTCGGATCCCCCGGGGGAGATGACCGTGGAAAAGAGATGAAATAAGCAGCGAATCGGAACATTTTACGTGTCGGAGCGTAGAATGTCAGGTTTATGAATGTAGTGAGGAAACTTGATAATCTGGTAAGTGAAACGTTAAGACTCAATCTACATATAGTGGATGGTCAGTGAAGTGAAATGAGAAAAAGATAAAGATCTATAGTCAGATAAGTAAGCGGTCATATCAACGGCAGCAGAAAATGGTGTAACGAGAGTTTTAATCACTATCATTGGGAGAGTGCGGCAGAGTGACTGTGTGACAACACAGTAATAGGGTATTTTTCATCACATTTGACAGCAAACCGACACCAGCAACGATACTTCAAGTACACATGTCGAAGTAGCAAGCAAAGGATGATGAGATAGAAAAAGTGTATGAGGATGTTGAATAGGTAATTCAGTACGTAAAGAGAGACGTTAATTTAATAAACACGGGGGACTGGAACGCGATTGTAATGAGAGGTTGTAGAAATGTGGGAGGAGCAGAAATAATTGAGTTCTGGAATAAACTTCAGCTGGAAATAGTTAATATATTGTTCAAAAATAAGAAGCTGAGGAGCTATATTGGGAACGTCCCAGAGAAACGGGATATTCCAGTTGGATTACTTCATGCTCAGGAAGATATTTCGCTATCAGACATTGGATTGGACGGTGTAGGCAGGACCTGATGTCTCAGATCATAATTATGATGAAGAATAGTTTGATGTATAAGATAATCGTCAGGAAAAATCAATGTATAAAGTAGTGGCAGTTTAGTTGAAGGGGAATGGAGAAGGGACACTTGGTAAAAGACGAGATACTTCAAACGTTCAACGAAAGAAGGAATTACAAACCTGTTCAGACTAGAATACAGCAATACAAATCATTATGGAATGAAAGTGCAAGGAAGCAGAGGCGAAATCACTTCCGCAAAAATCCGAAGAAATCTTAATGAAAATGGTGGCCATAGGGACTGATTCAGCAGAGGTTCTCTGTAGAATCGGTGAGGAAAAGAACAAAATGGAGAACAGTAGCAAGTAGAAGAGACAGGTCGACTGGACGTGCATTAAGATATAAAAAACCTCTTCCATGATACTAGAGGGAAGTGTAGAGGTTAAGAACTCTAGACAAAGAAATGGCGGTACAGCAATAATTCAGAATAACTACTTGTCTTTAGGCTCGTATCGTTCTTATAGGGATTTCCTGTTGCTTTCTTAATGAAGAATTGGAATGTTCAAATGGTTCAAATGGCGCTGAGCACTATGGGACTCAACTTCTGAGGTCATTAGTCCCCTAGAACTTTGAACTAGTTAAACCTAACTAACCTAAGGACATCACAAACATCCATGCCCGAGGCAGGATTCGAACCTGCGATCGTAGCGGTCTTGCGGTTCCAGACTGCAGTGCCTGTAACCGCACGGCCACTTTGGCCGGCAATTGGAATGTTACACATAACAAATGGCAGACTGATGAAAAATCTACTCGCTATAGGTAATCATTTCTAATGTTTCTCAAGGCTCCTTATAATGTATAGAAACTCACTACATGTATTAAATAAATCCGGTATCATTGCAAAATCTTTCAAGGGCATGAATTCACCGTCCCGAAAAGTTCCATATCCAGACTAGTACTAACTGGCATATGCACAAGTCCGACCGACACTCGACGAAACAGTTCTGTCAACAGAAACAAAAATATTGAGAGTCTAACTCGACTAACAGACAGTCCAAACCGGTATGAAATTATTGGACGTCCGAACTGCCTCTTTTCTTGAGAACACAAGCCTCACTTGAACATCGCAAAACACAACTTCCACCAGGACCTCACTTCAACTTAGCAAATTTCACAGTTCTCCTGCAACTTTAAACTGTTCATTCATACCTCATCACTAATAGGACAGATCTCCTGCAATTTCTTTGAAATTTGGAAAGCAGGTATTGCGTAGGCACGCAACAACACGAACACTTTAGAACGACGTCAGCACCGTGACAGTACTGCTTTATCTGCATTTTAGTACAGAATGGGTGTGAACGACATTTCAGTAAGATTAATTGGATTGCAAATGTAAATATTAGTATAACACAGCATTATTACGTATTTATGGTTATTTCACCGCCACATAAAGTGTTATCTAAATAAACTTTGACTGTACAGTGCGAATTATTGAAAACTTATTCCTTAAGTGAGTAACATTATAATGTTATCTGTCACTTTTAAAATCCTTGTAAATTTTATTTTCTGGTAGAAAATGTTCTTCGAGATTATCATTTATTTCCTCGTGGAAATAAGATGAATCTGAAGAGATCAACAAAAACATAATTTCTGCCCTTTTCATTGCTTATGAAAGCCTCACGTTACATGTTGTACTATCTATAGACCTTCAGAGGTGGTGGACCAGAGCGCTGTACACACCGGTACCTCTAATACCCAGTAGCACGTCCTCTTGCATTGATGCATGCCTGTTTTCGTAGTGAAAAACTATCCACAAGGTCATCAAGGCACTGTTGGTCTAGATTGTCCCACTCATCAACGGCGAATCGGCGTAGAGCTCTCAGAGTGGTTGGTGGGTCACTTCGTCCGTAAATAGCACTTTTCAATCTATCCCATGCCTGAACGATATGGTGAATGTCTGGAGAACATGGTAACCTCTCTTGTCAAGCGATCCTGAAGGAAGTCATTCACAAGAGGTGCACGATTGGGACGCGAATTGTCGTCCATGTACACGGATGCCTCGTCAATTTGCTGCCGATATGGTTGTATTAACGGTTGGAGGATGGCATGTATGTATCATACAGCCGTTACGGCGCCTTCCATAACCCCTAGCTGCGTACGTCGGCCCCACATAATGCCAACCCAAAACAGCTGCACTCGCTGGACAGTGTGTCTAAGACGTTCAGCCTGATCCGGTTGATTCCAAATATGTCTCTGACGACTGTCTGGTTGAAGGCGTATGCGACACTCATCGCTTAAGAGAAAGTGATGCCAATCCTGAGAGGCCATTCGGCACGTTTTTGGGCCCATCTGTACCGCGCTGCATGGTGTCGGGGTTGCAAAGATGGATCTCGCCATGAATTTCGGTATTGAAGTTGCGCATCATGCAGCCTATTGCCCACAGTAACACGACGTCCTTTGACTGCAAGAAAAGCATTATTCAACATGGTGGCGTTGCTGTCAGGGTCCCTCCGAGCTATAATCCGTAGTCAGCGGTCATCCACTGCAGTAGTAGCCCTTGGGCGATCTGAGAGAAACATGTGATCGACAGTTCCTGTGTTTGTGTATCCTACTGAAAATTCTTTGAAGTTTGAAAAAAAAAGGTATACATTACTTGTATTTGAGAACAATTAACAGTTCCACAGTGAAGAAATCAACGTACACTGAGTATGTAGTTACATACATACATACTGGCTGTTACATACCGCTGACAGATTTATAATGTCACATCATACTGGTGATTTACTCTTTGCTGTTGTGTGTAATAAAGTGTTGTTCTCCGTAACTTACATATTAATGAGCGAAAAGAATATTTAAAATGGCTCTGACCACTATGGTCATCAGTCCCCTAGAACTTAGAACTACTTAAACCTAACTAACCTAAGGACAGCACACAACACCCAGCCATCACGAGGCAGAGAAAATCTCTGACCCCGCCGGGAATCGAAACCGGGAACCCGGGCGTAGGAAGCGAGAACGCTACCGCACGACCACGAGATGCAGGCTAACAACATTTATTTAGATAGGTTAACAAAACGTGACTCTTTATGCCAGCTTACGTACATACTTTCCAGTGAGTTATAGCAACTTGTTATGATATTTTAAATATAAAATTCTTTTTTTCTACCATGTAGCTCACATACTTCAATTACATAAATTAAATCGATATCTATAGTCTTTTACTAGAGAGGGAGCGACGTCCAAAGATTTTGGACTGAAGGCAACAGGCTGTACCTAATTGGCTGTGTTCAGAAGGCGCACTGAATATCGTAGGTTTGTGAATTCTGTCCTACCTTGTGCACAGTACGGTAAGGTTTTTATTTTTTTTTTTATTTATTTAACCGTCACGTTCTGTAGGACCAAAATGAGGAGCCAATCTCCAAGGTCATGGAACGTGTCAGTACATGAAAATAACATATACAAGTAATAACACATAAAAATAAAATGTTTATGTACCCGAAAAACGTCAAGCCATACGTTTAAGCAAACGCAGTCAACGATACAACCAGAATCAGCAAAATTTTTCAAGGTACTCCTCGACAGAATAGAAGGACTGGCCCAAGAGGAAACTCTTCAGTTTCGATTTGAAAGCGCTTGGATTATTACTAAGATTTTTGAATTCGAGCGGTAGCTTTTTTCTGCACAAGAGTTAAGGAAGTCCGATCCAAATGCAGGTTACATTTCTGCCGAGTATTAACTGAGTGAAAACTGCTTATTCTTGGGAATAAGCTAATATTATTAACAAGAAATGACAGTAAGGAATATATTTATTGAGAAGCCAATGTCAAAATACCCAGACTCGTGAACAGGGGTCGACAAGAGATTCGTGAGCTTACACCACTTATTGCCTGAACCGCCCGTTTCTGAGCCAAAAATATCCTTCTAGCCTCGGGAGAGTTACCCCAATATAAAATACCATGCGACATAAGAGAATGAAAATAAGCAAAGTAGACTAATTTTCGTGTTAAACGATCATCCACTTCAAATACCGTTCGAATAGCAAAAATGGCAGCACTAAGTCTTTGAATAAGACCCTGAGCGTGGGCTTTCCACGATAGCTTACTATATATATGAACACCTAGAAATTTGACTGTTTAGTTTCACTAATCGTATACCCATTCTGTGAAATTAAAACATCAGGTTTTGTTCGTTTGCGTGACAGAATCTGTAATAACTAACTGTTTTTTTTCTTTATTGTATTTCAATTCCCCATCGCGGCGGGCTGGCAGCAGCATATGCGCTGCTCTTCAGCCGAAAGACATAGAACAAACAATAGAAGACATTTAAAAATAACAAAGGAGAGAATATGGTGAACATAGATATAAAAAAGGGGGATCATCATGGAAGGCAATAGACAAAAAAACGGGATGACTGTAAAATGGAGATAAAAAACTATTAAAACTGTTTAAAAGTAGCACACACAAAAAGCCACACACTGCGACAATTAAAAGAACACAAGGCAAGGTATGACTGCAGCATGAAAGGTATCAACTGATGGTGTAGCACATAACAAACACTGATGGCGAACCTCAAGGCAGTACACAATTAAAATCACACCTCTTGACGCACAGGAGAAACAGCACTAAACACAACACTGATGTGGCACACTGACGATGATCAAGACCGAGGATCTGCCAGGCGCAAGGAGATGAGGGCAACTGGAAGAAGGGAGGGAGGGGAAGAGATGGGGGAGATGAGCGGGGGGTGCTCTGAAGAGGACCAGGTAGGGAGGGACGTGGGAAGGAAACAGGCAAGTATGGAGTGCTGGGTCTCAAGGGGAGGGGTGGGGGAGGAGGAAAATCCGCTCTGGGAGAAGGAGGGAAGAGGAAAAAAGGGAGCCCTTGGGAGGGGGGGAGGGAACAAGGCCAGGTTATAGTTGGAAGGCAGGGTAGATGTCACGGCGAAGATCATCATCCGGGAGGCGGAGGCGTTGGAAATTGCCCTGATGAAGGAGATGGAGGGTGTGGAGGTGGAGAGAGGAAGGGATATAGCGATAGAGGCGTGGCAACGGGCGTGGGGTGGAGAGGAAGGAGGAAACCAGAGGAAGGGGGGGATCAAGCCTGCGGACAATGTAAAGGATGCGGAGATGTTGGAGGAACAGGAGGAGGTGGGGGAAGGGGATCAGTTCATACAGGAGCCGTGTGGGGGAAGGAAGGCGGATACGGAAGGCAAGGTGGAGTGCATGGCGTTCAAGGATTTGGAGGGCCTTGTAAAAGCGGGTGGGGGCGGAGATCCAGGCAATGCTGGCATCACAGAGGATAGGACGGATGAGGTATTTGTAGGTGTGGAGGATGGTAGAAGAATGCAATCCCCATGTCCGGCCAGACAGGAGTTTCAGAAGGCGGAGGCGGGAATGAGCTTTCTGCTGGATGGTCTGGAGATGAGGGGTCCAGGTGAGATGTCGGTCAAGGGTGAGGCCAAGGTATTTCAGGGTGGGGGTGAGCTGGATAGGATGACCATAAATGGTGAGGTAGAAACCATGGAGGCGTAAGGAGCGAGTGGTGCGGCCTATGATGATTGCCTGGGTTTTGGAGGGATTGAGACGGAGGAACCACTGGTTACACCAAGTGGTGAACTGGTTAAGGTGGGTTTGGAGGATACGTTGAGACCATTGAAGGGTAGGATAGAGAGCTAGGAGAGCAGTGTCATCAGCATACTGGAGAAGGTGGACTGGTGGGGGTGGCTTGGGCATATCAGCTGTGTACAACAGATAAAGGAGAGGGGAGAGGACAGAACCCTGGGGGTTTGGAGTTTAAAGAGGAGACCGGGATGCCATACACAGTCATAGGCATTTTGGAGGTCAAGGGAAACAAAAATGGTGGAGCGACGGGATTGTGCTGGAGGGACAGAAGGTGAACAAGGTTGAGGAGTTGGTCTTCAGCAGAGAAGGAGGGTCGGAAGCCACACTGGGTAAGGGGGAGGAGGTGGTGTTGATCAAGGTGCTGATGGATACGGCGGGAGAGGATGGATTCAAGGACCTTATTGAAGACGGAGGTGAGGCAGATGGGACGATAGGATGAGGTGGCAGAATGGGGTTTGTTGGGTTTGAGGAATAAGAGGATGCGGGAGGTCTTCCACAGGTCAGGGTAGAAGCCAGTAGAGAGGATGACATTATAGAGATGGGCGAGGACAGTCAGGAAGGAATAGGGGCTTTCTCGAAGGTGACGGGTAGGTGACACAGTCATGACCAGTGGCTGTGTTGCATTTGGACCGGAGGATAAGTTTAATGTCTTGTGCTGTGATGGGAGTGTTTATGTTGGAGGGGGGCAACTGCCCCAAGAGTGTATCCCGGTCACGAGTGCACAGGAAGGAGCGATAGAGGCGGCGAGATTCACAGAGGAGGAGGACAGCCCATGGAGGGAGAGTGGGACAGTGTGGGTGGATGGTTTTAGTAGGAACATGGGCCTCCACGGCGTCAGTAATTACCTTCTGAAGGAAGGACGAGGCGTGGGTGATGTCGTCAGGATGGCGATAGGTAAGAGGGTGGCTTTCGACCTGGGTGGAGATGGAGTCCCGGTAGGCATCCCAGTTGGCACGGTGATAGTCATGGACGACCTTGGGAGGGAGCGCAGGGTGCGGAGCCGGAGGGGGGCGGTGAGCAGACGTTATGGTGAGAAGCACAGGGAGGTGATTGCTACCTGTGGGGTCAAGGACGGCGACAGCGATATGCCCAAGGAGGTTGGCGGATGCAATGACAACATCGGGGGTGGTGTCACTTTTGGATCGGGTGTGCTGGGGAAGGGGAACAACGTCACCTTGGATTGTGGAGAGGAACTGATGCCACCGCCAAAGGGCAGCAGGAGTGCGGCTATGGATGTTGAGGTTGGCGGCAATCTCATAGGTGGAGAAGGCGCGATCAATGTGAGAGATGAAGTCATAAGGAAGAGGAGCAGTGGAGCGGACATAGATGGTGGCACAGGTAATGGTGAGGGATGGGAAGAAGACGCTAAGGATAAGGTGTTCAATGGGGTCATTGAGGAGAGGTTGTGGCCGGACGGGGATATGCTTAAGGTGGCCAATCGCGACTCCACCCTGCGCACGAGGACCAGGAGCGTCAGTGCAGTGGAGGATATAGGGAGAGGGGTGGATAGAATGGTGGGGCTGGAGAAAGGTTTCGTTCAAGAGGAAGGTGTCGACTTGGTGGTGGTACAAGGTGTGCATGAGGAGGTATTTGTTGGAGCTGAAGGAGCGAATGTTCTGGAAGAGGATGCGATACTCGTGCCGCGCCATGGCGTGAAGGAGGGGGGGAAGAGAGGGAAGGGAAGAGACTTAAACTAGGGTGTCGAGGCAGGTGAAGGTGAAGTGGGCTTGGTTGTGGGAGTAGGTGGCAAGGGTGTTCAGGTGGAAAATGGAGCGAGCGGCAAGGAAGATTTGTTGGAACGTGTGTGGGCGCTGAAAAGGGTGAATGTTTTGGAGAACAACGGTAAGGAACCGGATGATGTTCTCGGCTGTGGCGGGTGGATGGAGGGAATTGTTGGGATGGACAGGGGGATCGACGGGACGAACTGGGACTGTAAGCTCGGGGGTGGCTGGAGGGGGTTTGGCTTTACATTTTTGGGAGTAGGTGGGATGGGGACCATTGCAGGTATTACAGGAAAGAGTAGCAGCGAGGTTGGGGCAGTTCTTAAGAAAGTGGGAGGCCTTGCAATGGCGTTAGGTGGGGGGGGGGGGTTGCAGTTGGGAGTCAGGTGTTCATTGTACATCAGGCACCGCTGGCAACGGTAGGATTTGGGAGGGGATTTGGAGGATTCGACAGGGTGGCGATGGTGGTATATCAGGGCACCCTGGGTGAGGAGATGGTCAATGGAAGAGGCGGACTCAGAGAACACCCGCATGAGGTAGGTGGGACCAGAGGCATTGTGGATACGGTGGGCAGAGCAGATTACCAAGTCCGGGTGCGAGTTCAGTTCTGCCAACACTTCATCCTCTGTGATCACCGGGCTGAGCTTGGTGAGCACAACGGTGTAGGTGGGGTGGGGGGGGTGGCGACGGGGAGGCTGGGGCTGACGAGGAGTGGAAGCAGAAAGGAAGGGTGTCAGAGAGGCATGGGGGCCAAACATAACTCGTGGGAGTTTTTGCAGGAGGTCTGTGTGAAAGGATGGGGACGGGGACTTGATAAGGACTGAGTCCCTGCGGGGAATGAGTTGGGAAATGGGAGCTCCAGGTAAGTACTTTCGTATCTCCATGGTGAGGGTACGAGTGTCGAGGAACTTAGGATCGGGAGTTGACAGGACAAAGGTGTGGAGGGTGGGGGCCGATGTATGGGTGGCAGGACCCCCTGAAAGCCATTTGATACCTGCAACTGGTATTGGTTTCCAGGACAGTCACTTGATAATATAGAAAGTTTGTTTAACAAAAAAGGATGTACACAATTACAGTAAATGAATTAATAATCTCTCGGCAGTTGTTCACCTGTAAATAAAAATGTATTTAGACTGCCAGTCACCATTAAATGAGAAAAACTGGGCACCATCCTATTCCAATCTATACTCCTGGAAATGGAAAAAAGAACACATTGACACCGGTGTGTCAGACCCACCATACTTGCTCCGGACACTGCGAGAGGGCTGTACAAGCAATGATCACACGCACGGCACAGCGGACACACCAGGAACCGCGGTGTTGGCCGTCGAATGGCGCTAGCTGCGCAGCATTTGTGCACTGCCGCCGTCAGTGTCAGCCAGTTTGCCGTGGCATACGGAGCTCCATCGCAGTCTTTAACACTGGTAGCATGCCGCGACAGCGTGGACGTGAACCGTATGTGCAGTTGACGGACTTTGAGCGAGGGCGTATAGTGGGCATGCGGGAGGCCGGGTGGACGTACCGCCGAATTGCTCAACACGTGGGGCGTGAGGTCTCCACAGTACATCGATGTTGTCGCCAGTGGTCGGCGGAAGGTGCACGTGCCCGTCGACCTGGGACCGGACCGCAGCGACGCACGGATGCACGCCAAGACCATAGGATCCTACGCAGTGCCGTAGGGGACTGCACCGCCACTTCCCAGCAAATTAGGGACACTGTTGCTCCTGGGGTATCGGCGAGGACCATTCGCAACCGTCTCCATGAAGCTGGGCTACGGTCCCGCACACCGTTAGGCCGTCTTCCGCTCACGCCCCAACATCGTGCAGCCCGCCTCCAGTGGTGTCGCGACAGGCGTGAATGGAGGGACGAATGGAGACGTGTCGTCTTCAGCGATGAGAGTCGCTTCTGCCTTGGTGCCAATGATGGTCGTATGCGTGTTTGGCGCCATGCAGGTGAGCGCCACAATCAGGACTGCATACGACCGAGGCACACAGGGCCAACACCCGGCACCATGGTGTGGGGAGCGATCTCCTACACTGGCCGTACACCACTGGTGATAGTCGAGGGGACACTAATAGTGCACGGTACATCCAAACCGTCATCGAACCCATCGTTCTATCATTCCTAGACCGGCAAGGGAACTTGCTGTTCCAACAGGACAATGCACGTCCGCATGTATCCCGTGCCACCCAACGTGCTCTAGAAGGTGTAAGTCAACTACCCTGGCCAGCAAGATCTCCGGATCAGTCCCCCATTGAGCATGTTTGGGACTGGATGAAGCGTCGTCTCACGCGGTCTGCACGTCCAGCACGAACGCTGGTCCAACTGAGGCGCCAGGTGGAAATGGCATTGCAAGCCGTTCCACAGGACTACATCCAGCATCTCTACGATCGTCTCCATGGGAGAATAGCAGCCTGCATTGCTGCGAAAGGTGGATATACACTGTACTAGTGCCGACATTGTGCATGCTCTGTTGCTTGTGTCTATGTGCCTGTGGTTCTGTCAGTGTGATAATGTGATGTATCTGACCCCAGGAATGTGTCAATAAAGTTTCCCCTTCCTGGGACAATGAATTCACGGTGTTCTTATTTCAATTTCCAGGAGTGTATATAGATGGTTCATTTATAGGTTTTGATCATTGAGTTTGCGAGTAACAAAGTATATAACACAAATTTTCTTATACTCACTTAGAAGCTTAAATGTTTTCCATCGTCAAGGGGTCAAAGACCTTAGTGTGTGACGTAAATTTCAATTCGATACTTATACCGTGTCTTGATAAAAGGTGTCTTAAGACGCACAGACAGACAGACAGATGAACAACGAATGGAAAAAAAGAAAAAAATTCATGTAATTGTAAATTAACAGTTATCGGATTGTTTTCTTTGATTGTAGTGTGAAACAATGCTTCTTGTGAAATTACATTTTCTTTGGACAAAGGGAAGTGGGCTATAGGTTTTGATGAGTGAGTTTGCGAGTACCGGAATATGTGACATAAATGGTCGTATCATTTGATAGCACTGAGTGCGAAACTTACACTTTTTCCGCAGCCAAGAGACTGTAGGCCTTAGCAAGTGACATAAATTTTAACGTGATATTTCTACCCGTTCTTGAGAAAAAGTGGTCTGAACAGTCAGACATACAGACGGATTACAATGTTACTCTATAAGGAATTCTGTTTTTATGGACTGGTGTACGTAATCCTAAAAAGAGCATACGTAGGTAAAGGCATTTTAAATTTTTTAACTATATCTTCTGTGAAACATAATTTTTTTCCGTGTTTTTTCTTTACCAAAACGTGTTAGGCTTCTGTTTGGCATCCTCGATAAGCCTAAATTTGAGTTCCGAAACTGTTTTAAAAATGGTGTTCTATAGGCTGTCCTGTTTCTGTATGAATTTATGACTTAACAGAATGTGATGCATTTCGTCATATCTTACATCTTTCTGTGTTTAATTTCAGTTGTAATTAAGTACAATGTTTTTCTCATTTTTCTCTCCACACCCGTTAGGTACCGCGAGTTCTCTTGAACAAAACAGAATTCTGGAAAATTTGTATCTCTACACTCTCCGCAAACACGTAAAAGTGGCAGTAGGTGCTTGTAGCTTCAGTAAGGCAGGTATAGACATGCATCACTTACCAAGAGAGCCAATTTCATTCACTCACACGACACAAGTATCGCGACGGGAAAAAAAAAAAACTGCTGCTCTGATTCATTGCTTCACTGCGGCGGTGCTCTGTCGGTACTCTTCTCTGCTTCCTGACGAAGCGTACGTCATCAGCCTTTTTCCAACGCGGTAGTCAATTTTTATCCTCTCGACCGTTACACGCCACCTAAATCTGCATACCCGGGAAGCCACATGCGCGCTCACCGCAAAAAAAAGGGAAAGAGTGCGCTGTGGATTTGAGTGTTGAGCGTAGCGCAGTGAGGGAAGGGGCGTCGGCTTTCTCGTCAAATCCTCCGGGGGGCGGGACTCGCTTTAATCAGCACTGTTCCACATCGGCAGCCGTCCGCTCGCATACGCTAAACCTGTCGGTGGCTGCGCTGTTCGCATCCAGATTTTATGTTCCAATCAGATCCTTCAGGAGACAGGGCACACATGTTCTATCTGTTTAACTGGCAACATCAAAAACAAGTACCGTCTCACAACAGAATTATTGTATTGGACATACAGGTTTTGATGCCCTGAGCTGTTAACTGCATAACGTTTCGTAAAACGTTTGCAATGAAAGAGACACTTGTCATTCGACCGAGCCCAGTATTTGGACGTTTGACATGGCGCATCTCCGCTAATAATTTATGTTGAGGCTTGGACGCCGGAGCTAGTTTTCGTTGCTAGTGCCATCATTTAGTTTGATTCCGTCACAAAGAGTACCAAATAAAATGTGAAACGCAGTACGTAGAACGTCGCAACCCTTTTGCTGGTGTCACACGTTTAGTATCGTGTCAACTGATTACTGTTAGTGAGAAACAGCAGAATAGGCTGTGGAGTGTAGGTGTTCGCAGGTTATGAAGGTGAAATGATTATTTAGCGGTGATATCATTTATATAACTACTGTTGAGTAAAATTCTCCTAAAACAGTTATCTTAAAAAGGGCAATAATAGGGGACAGTGCTGTACATTGAGACTTTCATCCCAAAAAGTATATTTTTTTTATTCCGTTTTGAAATGATAGGATTCACTTTACGGGTGCTGCAGTATTTTTCTGAAATTACAAAAATTGCTCTGGAAGTGTAACGTTTCTCCAAATGTGAAAAACTGTTCCAACGTGGCTTGGTTCAAATGGGTCTGACTACTATGGGACTTAACTGCTGAGGTCATCAGGCCCCTAGAACTTAGCACTACTTAAACCCATCTAACCTAAGGACATCACACTCATCCATGCCCGAGGCAGGATTCGAACCTGCGACCGTAGCGGTAGCGCGGTTCCAGACTGTAGCGCCTAGAACCGCTCGGCCACCCCGGCCGGCGTTCAAACGTGGTCAACAGCTAGGAACAAATATTCTATTCAAAGTTAAAAGCGTTGCAATAGAGAAATTTTGTCAGGTCAATGTTTAACAGTCTATCATTACATCATTACTCTACTGCACACAAGTAATCAGAAGGCGAAATCAAATTAGGATGAAATATTATCAAAATCAAGTTACAAGTTAAAATACGTTCAAGTAGGAGCTATTGGCAGCTAATGTAGATTTGCTTTTTAAAGAGAGGTATTTTTATTTCATGGTGCAGGTAATTTGCACAAAAAGTAATGAGCATGTTATAGGAAAAAATAAATAATAATTTACATAATGAAAATAATATACAGTGTAAGTACTACATCTTGTAATATCATTCGATTATTAATTTAATTTCGTCCTAAATTTCAGATATACGTGAATGATAGATGCGAAGAGGAGTGTTGTCATACTTTACTATTTGTTAACGTAGAAAATCCTGTGTGTTAACGCAGAAAATTGTTTGTGGAGTTAATGGAAAAGGAAGGTCATTGTCGCCACATACGGGTGATTTACTGGCGAACTGTAATCAGTTCGTCTACTGATGTGCTGTCACCGTTCCTGGTTGATTCCTATTTTCTTATCGCATGCGACCTCGGACCTTCCAGCAGTTCAGCTCTCACCAGAAATATTTATAGTACTCTCTCCGTTGGGTGAAGAACTTTTGAGTAAGAAGCTTTCATCGATACGTCCAAGCCGAATTACAGACAGTCCTCTGTAACATAATTTAGCGTTCAGCGGTCTTGGACGTGAATTAGAATAAGATATCTGCTACATAAAGTAGAGCCTTTACATCGTGTCAAAGCGGCGACAGATTCATTTGACTAGTACACTTACGCAGTCGCACGACAGATGGCGTTGAACTGCGTACCGAATGTCACGGAATTACGTTGATACTATCGCTATTATTATTAGTTACTTGATATTTCCATTTCCCTTGTCGTGGATGGGATTGGAGGGGACACCGACTTGCTGCACTTAGCCTGATGATTTTCAGCCTTTGACTTGGTATCATAGGTCTTTGATAAACTAATCAAGAGGAAATGGGATATTGACCGGAGACAACGTTTCCAGGGCATGAAAATCGTAAAAAAGCGGAACACACTAAAAATTGCTGACGTGCTGTATCTAGTGAGGTGCGGTAAAATTGGTTGCTAGTGAATTCCTGCTGTCGCGCAACACTACCTTCACCACTAGTTGTTTGTCTGAGAAAATGGCATGATATCTGAACTTCATTAATATTGCTTTAGTCATAATTGTTAAAATAAATTTGCACCTGCAACATACTTACGTTTGAACGTAAAATCACATTTTTAATTCTAATGTAACAAGTCGAAATCGACCATGGGCGGGCTAACGTTCATGATTACAAAAACATTTTGTGAAACGTGTACGAGCCCAGTCAGTTAATAATTTTTGAATGAAAATAATCCGCAATAGGAGCTGAAGAGTCACGTTATAAGGTGTGATCCTCGTTTTGCGTACAGCCATGTCAGAGAGGGCGTAGAATGTGTGTGTGAAATCTTATGGGGCTTAACTGCTAAGGTCATCAGTCCGTAAGCTTACATACTACTTAACCTAAATTATCCTAGGGACAAACACACACACCCATGCCCGAGAGAGGACTCGAACCTCCGACGGGACCAGGGGCGGAGAAGCGGACAGAGGCACAGGTCAACCTCTTCGACTTGGGGCGAAGCTGCACCAAATTGGCGGAAGAATAAGCAGTTTTTTTTATATTTAATCTTATGGCTAGGGCCCCCCGTTGGGCAGACCGTTCGCTGGGTGGCGATCAGTTAATTTGACGCCACTTCGTTGATGAGGATGATAGGATGAAGATGAGGACAACACCCAGTTCCTGGGCGGAGAAAATTCACCGACCCAGCCGGGATTCGAACCCGGGCCCAGAGAATTGACAGTCCTTCACGCTGACAATTTAGCTACCGGGGACGGACAAAGAAAAAGCAATAATCAAAGGCATGAGGATGCAGAAGTCAATGACAACCACTGCATTAAAGAGTCATAATGTGTATTTCCAGGACATGTGGTCTGCAATTAAAATAAAGCCATTATTGTCTCTCCGTTGGCGAAGTATTCCAGATTAGTCTCCCATTCGGATCCCTGAGGGGGGGGGGGGTGACCGTGGAAAAGAGATGAAATAAGCAACGAATCGGAACATTTTACGTGTGGGAGCATAGAATGTCAGGTTTCTGAATGTAGTTGGGAAACTTGAATATCTGATAAGCGGAATGTTAAAACTCAATCTGCATATAGTGGGTGGCCGGTGAAGTGAAATGAGAAGAATATACAGATTTCTAGTCAGATAAGTATGGGGTCATATCAACGGCAGCAGAAAATGGTGTAACGAGAGTTTTAATCACTATGATTGGGAGAGTGCGGCAGAGTGACTGTGTGAAAGTACAGTGATAGGGTATTTTTCAACACATTGGACAGCAAACCGACGCCAACAACGATACTTCAAGTATACATGTCGACGTAGCATGCAAAGTGTGATGAGATAGCGAAAAAGATATCAGGTTATTGACTGGGTAATTCAGTACGTAAAGGAGATGATAATTTAACAAACACTGGGGACTGGAACGTGATTATAAAGAGAGGAGCAGCAGAATGGTTTATGGAAAAATATGGGCTTGGCTATAGAAATGTGGGGGCAGCAGAAATAATTGAGTTCTGGAATAAACTTCAGATAGTGGTAGTCAAAACATTTTTCTAAAATCACAAGCGGAGGAGCTATACTTGGAAAGTCCCAGAGAAACGGGAATATTACGTTTGGATTACTTCATGGTCAGACAGATATTTCGCAATCAGATATTGGATTCTACGGTGTAGGCAGGACCTGATATCTCAGATCATAATTATGATGAAGAATAGTTTGAAGTTTAAGAGAATCGTCAGGAAGAATCAATGGATAAAGAAGTAAACTACATTAGGCAGTTCAGTAGAAGGGGAATGGAGAACGGATACTTGCAAGGAAGATGAGGCGAAATGGCTTCTGGAAAAATCCGAAATATTCTTGAAGGAAATGGTCATCCTAAGGACTGATTCAGCAGAGGTTCTCTGTAGAATCGGTGAGCAAAAGAAGAAATGTGGAGAACAGTAGCAAAAAGAAGAGACAGGTCCACAGGACTTGCATTAAGATATAAAAAAATCACTTCCTTGTTACAAGAGGGATGAGTAGATGTTAAGAATTGTAGAGCAAGTTGTAGCGGTACAGCAGTATATCAGAATAATTACTTGTCTTTTGGCTTGTTTCGTTTTTCTAGGGATTTCCTGTTGCTTTCTTAATGAAGAATTGGAATTAATTGTCCCTGATACACTAAACCAAAATACAAAACTGTTGTGTTGGTTCATAGGTGATACAGGCATATAATGTTCCCCGTCAATATCATTCACTAATTATTCCTTAATTGCACACAAAAAAGGCAGACTGATGAAAAATCTACTATCTATAGCTAATCTAATATGTCTCATGGCTCCTTATAGTGGTTAGAAACTCATTACATGTATTAAATAAACGCGGTAACACTGCAAAATCTTTTCAAGAGAATGAATTCACCGTCCCAAAATGTTCTATAGATAGAAAAGTACTAATGCTGTAAGCAAAAGTCCGACCGACACTCGAAAAAATAGTTCTATCAAAAGAACCAAAAATATTCAGAGTATAACTCGACTAACAGAGAGTCCAAGCCGGTGTGAAATTACTGGACGTCTGAACTGCCTCTTCTCTTGAGAACACGAGCCTGACCTGACCATCGACCTCAGTTATCCACTAACAACTCACGACCCACCCTCAAAACACACTTCCACCAGTACCTCACTTCTACTATGCCAGTTTCACAGTTATCCTTCAACTTAAAACTGTTGATTCATACCGCATGTCTCCTGCAACTTGTTTGGAATCTGGAAAGTGGTACTACGTAGGCCCGCAGCAACATGAACACTTTAGAACGACGTCAGCACTGTGACAATACTGCTTTATTCCTGTTACCTCCTCCGCGCCGTACCATTTGCCTGTCTGGAAGTCTGTGGAAGCCATAAGAAATAAAGCATCTTAGTTCAGTGCTGGTGTGAACGATATTTCAGCAAGATTAATTAGATAGAAAATGTATGTATTAGTATAACAAACCATTATTACCCACTTATGGTTCATTTCACCGCCACCTGAAGTCTTATCTAAATAATCCTTGACTGTATAGTACGAATTATTGAAAACTTATTCTTCAAATGCGTAATATTATAATGTTAGTAACAAGTTTTAAAATACTTGTAAATTTTATTTTCTGATAGAATATGTTCTTCGAGATTCTTATTTATTTCCTCGTTAAAATAAGATGAATCTGGCTATTGTATCGTGATCGTGGACAGAGAATCTAATCTAATAATTATCAGCAATATTTTCTCCTAAATGTGATAACCGATTGATATAAATACATGACGCAGCTGGATTCGACTTCCGCTTAAATAGACCTTTACCGTAAACTCATTTGATGTTATACACACTTAAAAAAGGTTTTGCATCATGAAAACCACAAGTTGCATGTTGTACTATTTACAGTGAGACCTTCAGAGGTAGTGGTCCAGGGTACACACCGGTAAATTTAATACCCAGTAACAGGTCCTCTTGCACTGATGCATGCCTGTATTCGTCGTGACATACTATCCAAAAGTTCATCAAGGCACTGTTGTTCCAGATTGTCCCACTCCACAACGGCGAATCAGCTTAGATCCCTCAGAGTGGTTGGTGGGTCACGTCGTCCATAGACAACCCGTTTCAATCTATCCGAGGAATGTTTGATAGGTTTCGTGTCTGGAGAACATGGTGGCCACTTTAGTCGAGCGATGTCGTTATCCTGAAGGAAGTCATTCACAAGATGCGCACGACTGGGGTGCGAATTGTCGTCTATGAAGACGAATGCCTCGCTAATATGTTGCCGATATGGTTGCACTATCGGTCGGAGAATGGCATTCACGTGTCGTACCGCCGTTACGGCGCCTTCCATGACAAGCAGCGGCGTACTTCGGCACCACATAATGCCCCCCTCTCCCCCAAAACAGCGCGGAACCTGCACCTTACTGCACTCGCTGAACAGTGTGTCCAAGGCGTTCAGCCTTACGGGGTTGCCTCCAAGCACGTCTCTGACGATTGTCTGGTTGAAGGCATATGCGACACTCATAGGTGAAGAGAACATGATGCCAATCCTGAGCGGTCCATTCGGCATGTTGTTGGGCCCATCTGTACCGCGCTGCACGGTATCGTGGTTACAAAGATGGACCTCGCCATGGACGTCGGCAGTGTAGTTGTGCATCTTGCAACCTGTTGCACACGGTTTGAGATGTCCTTTGGCTGCAAGAAAAGCGTTATTCAACATGGTGGCGTTGCTGTCAGGGTTCCTCCGAGCCATAATCCGTAGGTAGCGGTCACCCACTGCAGTAGTAGCCCTTGGGCAACCTGAGGAGTCGTGTTATCGACAGTTCCTGACTCTCTGTATCTCCTCCATGACCGAACAACATCGCTTTAGTTCACTCCGAGACTTCTGGACTCTTCCCTTGTTGTGAGCCCTTCCTATCCACAGTAACAATGCGGACGCGATCGAACCGCGGTATTGACTGTCTAGACATGGTTGAACTACAAACGACACCAGCCGAGTACCTCCTTCCTGATGGAATGACTGGAACTGATCGGCTGTCGGACCCTCTCCGTCTGCTGTGTGAAATAAAGTGGTTTTCTCCGTAAGTTACAAATTAATGAGCGGAAAGAACATTTGTTTTTTTAGATAGGTGAACAAAAGGTTACTCTTTCTGCGAGCTTACGTTCCCAGAGAGTTAGAGCAACGAGTTATAATGTTTTAAATAAAAAAATACTTTTTTTCGTATCATCTAGCTCATATATTTGAATTACATAAATTAAATCAAAATCTATCGTCTTTTACTAGAGAGGGAGAAATGTACAAAGTTTTCGGACTTTAGGCAACTGGCTGTATCTAGTTATCTGCGTTCGGAAGGTGCACTGAATCTTTTTGGTTTGTGAATTCCGTCCTACCTTGTGTACAACACGGTAACGTTTTCATTTTTTGTTTATTTACACGTCAAGTTCCGTAACCAAATTAAGGAGCGTATCTCCATGGTCATGGAACGTGTCAGTAGATGAAATTACAATATAAAAGTAATAACACATAAAAATAAAATGTTATTGATCCCGAAAAAGTCAAGAAATAAGTTTACGTAAACGCAATCAAGAAGACAACAAGAAGCAGCTTAATTTTTCAGGAAACTTCTCGACAGAATAGAAAGAGTGACCTAGGAGCAAACTCTTCAGTTTCGATTTGAAAGTGCTTGGATTATTGCTAAGATTTTTAAATTGGTGCAGTAGGTTACTGAAAATGGATGCAGCTGTATGCTACATACCTTTCTGCACAAAAGGTAAGGAAGTCTGATCCATATGAGGGTTTGATTCTGCCGAGGATTAACTGAGTGAAAACTGCTTATTCTTGGGAATAAGCTAATATTTTTAACAAGAAATGACAATAAGGAATATATATGTTGAGAGGCCAATGTCAAAATACCCAGACTCGAAACAAGTGTCGACAAGAGGTTCGTGAGCTTACACCACTTTTTGCTCGAACCGCCCGTTTAAGAGATAAAACTATCCTTTTAGAATGGGAAGAGTTACCCCACAATGTAATACCATGCGACATAAGCGAATGAAAATAAGCAAAGTAGAATAATTTTCGTGTCGAGCGATCACTCACTCCAGATACTGTTCGAATAGTAAAAATGGCAGCTTTAAGTCTTTGAACACCATCCTGAACGTGGGTTTTCCACGACAGCTTACTATCTATATGAACACCTAGGAATTTGAACTGTTTAGTTTCACTAATCATATGCCCATTCTGTGAAATTAAACTTCAGGCTTTGTTGATTTGTGTGTCAGAAACTGTAAAAACTGAGTCTTACTGTGATATAGTACTAGTTTATTTTGTACCAGTCATGAACTTATGTCATGAACTGCTCCATTTGAAAGCGAGACAATGTTGCACACAACTTCCTTTACTACCAAGCTAGTGTAATCAGCAAACGGAAATATTTTAGAGTTACCCGTAATACTAGAGGGGATATCATTTATATAAATAAGGAACACGAGTGGCCCCAACACTGATTCCTTGGGGCACCTCCCACTTGACTGTACCAAACATCACAGCCATTGTCAACATTGTGAATAATGACCTTTGGAGTTTGTTACTAAAGTAGGGGGTGAACCAATTGTGAGCTACTCCCCATATTCCGGAATGGTCCAACGTCTGGAGCAATATTTTGCGTTCAACACAATCAAACGCCTTAGTTAAATAAAAAAATATGCCTAGCGTTCGAAACCTTTTGTTTAACGCATCCAGTACCTCCCAGAGAAAAGATAGTACCGCATTTTCAGTTATTAAACGATTTCTAAAGCCAAACTGTGCATTTGATAAGATATCGTGTAATATAAAGTGATCAATTATCCTTACATACACAGCGTTTTCAATAACTTTAGGAAACACTGATGCCGTAGAAATATGTCTAAAAATGTCCACATTATTCCTTTCTCCCTTTTTATAATGCGGCTTTACTACTGACTACTTTAATCGTTCACGATACTGACCATTCCTAAAGGAAAAATTACAAATATGGCTAAATACAGGGCAAACATATGCAGCACAGTACTTTAACATTCTGCTAGGCACTCCATCATATCCATGAGAGTCCTTAGTCTTCAGTGATTTAATTATTGACTCAATCTCCCCCTTGTCTGTATCACGGAGGAGTATTTCAGACATCAATCTCGGAAAGGCATTTGGCAAGAGGGTACATTCTGAAATTACCCAAATATGATTTTGGAAAGTTCATCGATGAAGCTTCTCCCTCCTTTACACCAGCAACCTTACATCTCGTCTGTAAGTCGATTCGAAGGCGGACTGAATTTTCACCCAGAAAAATGGGCACTAGTTTCAACAACCCACTTAAATGCACATTCGGACACCGTAATGTCCATGCCCACTCAGTATTCCGTAAATTACCGAAAAAATACAGAAAAAGTCTTATGTGAAACACCTGGTGTACACAGGCTGAACCAGAACTCTAACGATAAACATTTAAAGGTCGTTGAGTGACAACTTCGGAGTATTTTGCTATAAGGGGCCCACAATGTTCCGCCGTTCGTTACACAGTAATGATGGAATTACGTTTTATTCAGTTTGCTATAGAAGTCATCCATGTTTCTGTGAAAAAAAAAAACCTTCACAACAGTCAAGATTCCTTTAATATGAAACAACCAATACGAACATTACAAAGCACAGAACACGGAATGTTACAACAACCCTCAGGCGAAACACCATACTGTGATGTGGTTGCCTTCCCAGGGGGGACAGCTCAGCATTGCGTCACTGTGTGTTCACTGAACCCATACACGAGGCGCATATCGGCCGATTCTTCATCAGTAAACCCATCGACACAGCCGTGTGTCGCTGTTATCGTACAGTTAACACCGCCTGTAAAACAAAACTAAGCCAGCTTCGAGCAGTACTTAATGCAAGCGTGAAGGCAAAGAGTAAAGTGCGTTCTACTGTTATCAACAACAGGTTCCGTGAGCAAATGGAAACAAAATACAGAGTACACACCGTCGACATTTGCACTGTTCTGAATTATTTTCCTTGTAGTACTGAAACAAAGCTAACTGGGACAGCAAAGCAAACGGACCGCGACAACTCTTTAACGAGTGACGAGAGACCGTGTGTCCCTTATATGAAAATATACGCCGAGAAAACCTGAGAGGTCACCCCACTACACAGTTCTTATCACGGATCCCTGACTGGCTGACCGTTCCTCATAGAAAGTGTTTGTGCTCCGATGGGGAGACGTGCACTTATCTTACATCTGCTTTCAACCAATAATGCTCCTAAACTGACACAGCACGTTTTAAAAACATGACAGGACACTCCTCAGGTTGTCATTGTGAGTCTGTTTACTCTCGTGGCCCAACGAATACAACAGTTTTGTTACGGTCCTATCGCATTCAAATATAAACTTAGAGAAATATTAATTTCAAACTGCTACTCTGTGATGGGCGATGGGTGGCAAGTGGGGAAAAATTCTTTTATTAATAATTCCTTTTATTAATAATTTTTTGAATAATGTGGTTGACGTAATCGGCACAGAATGTCCGAGCAGCCAGTCAGCTTCGACATCTGTGAAATGCAAGTGGTGTACAGCATAAGCGAATAGCCAGCATGTACGGTTTTCCTATTATTATTTCTGGACGTTGTGTTTATCCGCCGACTTCCCACCTCGGGCGAGGCGTTACGCAGCTGTGCGTTGCGACGTACGCTGCGAGAGCGCGTTGTTTGCGGAAGGACGAGCGGCCGTGGGCGAGCAGTGGGCGAGCGACCCGCCCCAGCCACGCGCATCTCGCGGCGAGTCGGCTTGCGTACTCTGAGCGGCACCCACCAACCTGCGACCCACTCATAAGGAAGAAAAGGAGAAGCTCCGACTGTGCGTCTGACTACAAGGACACCTGAACTGTTTCGTGGCTCCCGCCTGACCGCCGTGATTCGAAGCTGGCGACGCCATGCAGGTAACGTTTTAATTTGCTGAAGGCGACACCTGTCAGATGCAGTCGTGTTTCTTAGATCACGTCATCTGTACCACTCGGTTAGTGTTATCATTCCACTCCAGCTACCACAGAACGTGGAAAAATTTGTGCCCACACATATAGCGCGGGTACGAAGTTACAATATTTAATCAAAAGAATCGGGACATCCCCATGTAATGCGCAATTGTCGACTAAAAGTCACGAGAGGCGGACCCGCCGATATATAAGGAAGCGTGGAGTTGTGTGTTGTGTGACTGCAGGATGGGACAATCACGAGAGTGATTTCGAACGTGGACTAGTCATTGAGTAACAAATCCACCAGCGACATTTCAACCCTTCTGAAGCTGACCAAGAGGACTGCTGATGATGTGATTGTGAAGTGGAAATGTGAAGGATCAATCACAGCTAAAGCAAGACCAGGCAGACCCCAAATACTGATGGACAGGGACACTAGAGAATTGCGGAGGATGGTTGTAATAAATCGCATGAAATAAGCAGAAGGAGTCATTTGTGGGTCCCAAAGTGCTATCAGCAATCCAGCTAGCAGAGTTACTTTGCGTGAAGGGTAAAAAAGAGTGAGGTACAACTATATAGCAGCTCTGCATAAGCCACACAATTCTGTAGGCAATGATGAGTGACGCTTCAGGTAGTGTAAAGAAATTTGGGCAACAGCCGTTGCCGGCCGCTGTGGCCGAGCGGTTCTAGGCGCTTCAGTCCGGAACCGCGCTGCTGCTACGGTCGCAGGTTCGAATCCTGCCTCGGGCATGGATGTGTGTGATGTCCGTAGGTTAGTTAGGTTTAAGTAGTTCTAAGTTCTAGGGTCCTGATGACCTCAGCAGTTAAGTCCCATAGTAGTCAGAGCCATTTGAACCAAGCCACGTTGGAACAGTTTTTCACATTTGGAGAAACGTTACACTTCCAGAGCGATTTTTGTAATTTCAGAAAAATACTGCAGCACCCGTAAAGTGAATCCTATCATTTCAAAACGGAATAAAAAAAATACTTTTTGGGATGAAAGTCTCAATGTACAACACTGTCCCCTATTATTGCCCTTTTTAAGATAACTGTTTTAGGAGAATTTTACTCAATACTGGTTATATAAAGTATATCACCGCTAAATAATCATTTCACCTTCATAACCTGCGAACACCTACTCTCCACAGCCTATTCTGCTGCCTCTCACTAACAGTAATCAGTTAGCATGATAACTAAACGTGTGACACCAGCAAAACGGTTGCGACGTTCTACGTACTGCGTTTCACATTTTATTTGGTACTCTTTGTGACGGAATCAAACTAAATGATGGCACTAGCAACGAAAAGTAGCTCCGGCGTCCAAGCCTCAACATAAATTATTAGCGGAGATGCGCCATGTCAAACGTCCAAATACTGGGCTCGGTGGAATGACAAGTGTCTCTTTCATTGCAAACGTTTTACGAAACGTTATGCAGTTAACAGCTCAGGGCATCAAAACCTGTATGTCCAATACAATAATTCTGTTGTGAGACGGTACTTGTTTTTGATGTTGCCAGTTAAACGGATAGAACATGTGTGCCCTGTCTCCTGAAGGGTCTGATTGGAACATAAAATCTGCATGCGAACAGCGCAGCCACCGACACGTTTAGCGTATGCGAGCGGACGTCTACCGATGTGGAACAGTGCTGATTAAAGCGAGTCCCGCCCCCCGGAGGATTTGACGAGAAAGCCGACGCCCCTTCCCTCACTGCGCTACGCTCAGCACTCAATTCCACAGCGCACTCTTTCCCTTTTTTTTTGCGGTGAGCGTGCATGAGGCTTCCCGGGTATGCAGATTTACCCGGTTTCGATTCCCGGCGGGGTCAGAGATTTTCTCTGCCTCGTGATGGCTGGGTGTTGTGTGCTGTCCTTAGGTTAGTTAGGTTTAAGTAGTTCTAAGTTCTAGGGGACTGATGACCATAGATGTTAAGTCCCATAGTGCTCAGAGCCATTTTAAATATTCTTTTCGCTCATTAATATGTAAGTTACGGAGAAAAACACTTTATTACACACAACAGCAAAGAGTAAATCACCAGTATGATGTGACATTATAAATCTGTCAGCGGTATGTAACAGCCAGTATGTATGTATGTAACTACATACTCAGTGTACGCTGATTTCATCACTGTGGAACTGTTAATTGTTCTCGAATACAAGTAATGTATACCTTTTTTTATTTCAAACTTCAAAGAAATTTCAGTAGGATACACACACACACACACACAGGAACTGTCGATGACATGTTTCTCTCCGATCGCCCAAGGGCTACTACTGCAGTGGATGACCGCTAACTACGGATTATAGCTCGGAGGAACCCTGACAGCAACGCCACCATGTTGAATAATGCTTTTCTTGCAGTCAAAGGACGTCGTGTTACTGTGGGCAATAGGCTGCATGATGCGCAACTTCAATACCGAAATTCATGGCGAGGTCCATCTTTGCAACCCCGACACCATGCAGCGCGGTACAGATGGGCCCAAAAACGTGCCGAATGGCCTCTCAGGATTGGCATCACTTTCTCTTAAGCGATGAGTGTCGCATACGCCTTCAACCAGACAGTCGTCAGAGACATATTTGGAATCAACCGGGTCAGGCTGAACGTCTTAGACACACTGTCCAGCGAGTGCAGCTGTTTTGAGTTGGCATTATGTGGGGCCGACGTACGCAGCTAGTGGTTATGGAAGGCGCCGTAACGGCTGTATGATACGTACATTCCATCCTCCAACCGTTAGTACAACCATATCGGCAGCAAATTGACGAGCCATTCGTGTTCATGGACGACAATTCGCGTCCCCATCGTGCACCTCTTGTGAATGACTTCCTTCAGGATAACAACATCGCTCGACAAGAGAGGCCACCATGTTCTCCAGACATGAACCCTATCGTTCAGGCATGGGATAGATTGAAAAGTGCTATTTACGGACGACGTGACCCACCAACCACTCTGAGAGATCCACGCCGATTCGCCGTTGAGGAGTGGGACAATCTAGACCAACAGTGCCTTGATGAACTTGTGGATAGTTTTTCACTACGAAAACAGGCATGCATCAATGCAAGAGGACGTGCTACTTGGTATTAGAGGTACCGGTGTGTACAGCACTCTGGTCCACCACCACTGAAGGTCTCGCTATAGATAGTACAACATGTAACGTGAGGCTTTCATGAGCAATGAAAAGGGCAGAAATTATGTTTTTGTTGATCTCTTCAGATTCATCTTATTTCCACGAGGAAATAAATGATAATCTCGAAGAACATTTTCTACCAGAAAATAAAATTTACAAGGATTTTAAAAGTGACAGCTAACATTATAATGTTACTCACTTAAGGAATAAGTTTTCAATAATTCGCACTGTACAGTCAAAGTTTATTTAGATAACACTTTATGTGGCGGTGAAATGAACCATAAATACGTAATAATGCTGCGTTATACTAATATTTACATTTGCAATCCAATTAACCTTACTGAAATGTCGTTCACACCCATTCTGTACTAAAATGCAGATAACTTTCTGAGGTCAACATTTAATTCTTGTGAAGGATGGCTGCCACTGACTTTCAGACAGCAAATGGTACGGCGCGGAGGAGATAAAATTAATAAAGCAGTACTGTCACGGTGCTGACGTCGTTCTAAAGTGTTCGTGTTGTTGCGTGCCTACGCAATACCTGCTTTCCAAATTTCAAAGAAATTGCAGGAGATCTGTCCTATTAGTGATGAGGTATGAATGAACAGTTTAAAGTTGCAGGAGAACTGTGAAATTTGCTAAGTTGAAGTGAGGTCCTGGTGGAAGTTGTGTTTTGCGATGTTCAAGTAAGGCTTGTGTTCTCAAGAAAAGAGGCAGTTCGGACGTCCAATAATTTCATACCGCTTTGGACTCTCTGTTAGTCGAGTTAGACTCTCAATATTTTTGTTTCTGTTGACAGAACTGTTTCGTCGAGTGTCGGTCGGACTTGTGCTTATGCCAGTTAGTACTAGTCTGGATATGGAACTTTTCGGGACGGTGAATTCATGCCCTTGAAAGATTTTGCAATGATACCGGATTTATTTAATACATGTAGTAAGTTTCTATACATTATAAGGAGCCTTGAGAAACATTAGAAATGATTACCTATAGCGAGTAGATTTTTCATCAGTCTGCCATTTGTTATGTGTAATATTCCAATTCTTCATTAAGAAAGCAACAGGAAATCCCTATAAGAACGATACGAGCTTAAAGACAAGTAGTTATTCTGAATTATTGCTGTACCGCCACTTCTTTGTCTAGAGTTCTTAACCTCTACACTTCCCTCTAGTATCATGGAAGAGATTTTTTATATCTTAATGCACGTCCAGTCGACCTGTCTCTTCTACTTGCTACTGTTCTCCATTTTGTTCTTTTCCTCACCGATTCTACAGAGAACCTCTGCTGAATCAGTCCTTATGGCCACCATTTTCATTAAGATTTCTTCGGATTTTTGGTCATTTCGCCTCAGCTTCCTTGCACTTTCATTCCATAATGATTTGTATTGCTGTATTCTAGTCTGAACAGGTTTGTAATTCCTTCTTTCGTTGAACGTTTGAAGCATCTCGTCTTTTACCAAGTGTCCCTTCTCCATTCCCCTTCAACTAAACTGCCACTACTTTATACATTGATTCTTCCTGACGATTATCTTATACATCAAAGTATTCTTCATCATAATTGTGATCTGAGACATCAGCTCCTGCCTACACCGTAGAATCCAATGTCTGATAGCGAAATATCTTCCTGAGCATGAAGTAATCCAACTGGAATACTCCCGTTTCTCTGGGACGTTCCCAATATAGCTCCTCCGCTTGTTATTTTTGAACAATATATATATAACAATATATATAACAGTATATTAAACGGTTAGAACATGTGTTCCCTGTCTCCTGAAGGATCTGATTGGAACATAAAATCTGCATGCGAACAGCGCAGCCACCGACACGTTTAGCGTATGCGAGCGGACGGCTGCCGATGTGGAACAGTGCTGATTAAAGCGAGTCCCGCCCACCGGAGGATTTGACGAGAAAGCCGACGCCCCTTCCCTCACTGCGCTACGCTTAACACTCAATTCCACAGCGCACTCTTTCCCTCTTTTTGCGGTGAGCGTGCATGTGGCTTCCCGGGTATGCAGATTTAGGTGGCGTGTAACGGTCGAGAGGATAAAAATTGACTACCGCGTTGGAAAAAGGCTGATGACGTACGCTTCGTCAGGAAGCAGAGAAGAGTACCGACAGAGCTCCGCCGCAGTGAAGCAATGAATCAGAGCAGCAGTTTTTTTTTCTCCGTCGAGATACTTGTGTCGTGTGAGTGAATGAAATTGGCTCTCTTGGTAAGTGATGCATGTCTATACCTGCCTTACTGAAGCTACAAGCACCTACTGCCACTTTTACGTGTTTGCGGAGAGTGTAGAGATACCAATTTTCCAGAATTCTGTTTTGTTCAAGAGAACTCGCGGTACCCAACGGGAGTGGAGAGAAAAATGAGAAAAACATTGTACTTGATTCCAACTGAAATTAAACACAGAAAGATGTAAGATAAGACGAAATGCATCACATTCTGTTAAGTCATAAATACATACAGAAACAGGACAGCCTATAGAACACCATTTTTAAAACAGTTTCGGAACTCAAATTTAGGCTTATCGAGGATGACAAACAGAAGCCTAACGCGTTTTGGTAATGAAAAAACACGGAAAAAAATTATGTTTCACAGAAGGTATAGTTTTAAAAAATTTAAAATACCTTTACCTACGTATGCTCTTTTTAGGATTACGTACACCAGTCGGTAAAAACGGAATACTTATTAATAACTTTGTAATCCGTCTGTATGTCTGATTGTTCAGATCGCTTGTTCTCAAGAACGGGTAGAAATATCACGTTAAAATTTATGTCACTTGCTAAGGCCGACAGTCTCTTGTCTGCGGAAAAAGTGTAAGTTTCGCAGTCAGTGCTATCAAATGATACGACCATTTATGTCACATATTCCGGTACTCGCAAACTCACTCATCAAAACCTATAGCCTACTTCCCTTTGTCCAAAGAAAATGTAATTTCACAAGAAGCATTGTTTCACACTACAATAAGTATTACGTTGAAATTTATGTCACATACGAAGGCCTACAGTCTCTTGGGTACGGAAAAACTGTAAGGTTCGAAGTCAATGCAATCAAAAGATTCGTTCATTTATGACACATATTCCAGTACTCGAAAACTCACTCATCAAAGCCTAAATGATACTTCCCTTTGTCCTAAGACGGCGAAATTTCACAAGAAGAAAAGTTTCACACTAGAAACAAAGAAATAAATCCGAGAACTGTTAATTTGCAGTTATATAACATAATTTTTTTCCATTCGTTGTTCGTCTGTCTGTCTGCGCGTCTGTTAAGACACCTTTTGCTCACGAAAGGGTGTGGGTATACAGTTGAAAAGAAAGCACACATGGTTCGGATTCCATTTCAAACTGTAGGTCGGGTTTGAGCAGCAGGATAACTGGGGAAGGTTCGGGACACATGTGGTGCCGAAGTGGTGTCCGATGCAAACACATGCACCAGACCATTGAGCAAGATTAAATTATGATTATTATCCACACCCACGTTCATGAAAAAGAGAACACCTTGAACGACTAGAGACAGGACGTATATATTCGCAGGACGTGTACGTTAGTGTGTTCTGCAGAAATTATTAATATTTGAACCATGTCAGAAAGCGGGTTCTAGGTAAAGATCGGTATCGCGTCGCAACACTACCTACGGGTAAAACGTGCCTGCGACTGTCGTAGCTATACACCGAAGGTAACGGATCAGTGTGACTTGAGCAGACGTGTAGGATGACTCCCATGCGTACAGCGAACCGTACCGTCAGATGATTGAGTTTGAAAGAGGGTGCGAGGTTATTAGCATGAGCGAATGTGGTGCATCAATTCGCCAATCGAAAATGTGTAGGATATGGTGTAACGAGGGGTGCAGCACTGTGACCCAGTGCTAACCACCACAAATAAACTTTGGAACCACGTGAATTCAGCATGGATGGCTATATAACAGGACGCCATTGCACCTCAGGCACGTTGACATCACACATGGAACAATTTATCAGGGTCCATGGTGGACCCCATGACTACTAGGCAAAGGGGCACAAGCTCAGCAGAGCTGACTGAAATATTAATCAGTTCTGCAGAATATACTAATGTAAATTCATGCGAATATGTACGTTCCATCCCTAGTCGTTCAAGGTGTTCTGTTTTCTTTGAGCATAAGCGTACATACATTATGTGGAACATCAGGACACAAGTTCTTCTAGCACTCCCCTATAAGTATGGTAGAGTGTCTAGTGAATCTAACGAGTTTATTATAATAGTATTCTTAAACAGATAAATTATATGTTCCAGAGCTCCATATAAGATAATATGACGGACAGTACCACCCACTAGGAGGAAACCATGCATAGTGTAACTGAGTTTGCATGATACATAGCAATTTCTGTAACAAAGTATGATTGAATAGATGGTGTCTAGAATGGAAACCATGCATTTCCGGACATAAGTTAATTAGACCTTTTCTGTTCCGGACAGGGCAACGGCCTTGCAGCAGTGGATACACCGGTTCCCGTAAGATCACCGAAGTTAAGCGCTGTCGGGCGTCGTCGGCGCTTGGGTGGGTGACCATCCAGGCCGCCATGTGCTGTTGCAATTTTTTGGGATGTACTTAGCCTCGTGATGCCAATTAAGCTACTCGACCGAATAGTACCGACTTCGATCAAGAATAACATCATAACGACCGGGAGAGCATTGTGCTGACCCCACGCCCCTCCTGTTCGCATCCTCCACTGAGTATAACACGGCGGTCAGATGGTCCCGGTAGACCACTCGTGGCCTGAAGACGGAATGCTTTTTTTTCCGTTTCCTCTCGTCGTTCAATCCCTAGAGTTCGTAAGAGGAAAACATCATCCCCTACATAATATGAGGGCGAATCAAAAAGTAAGTTACATTTCGAATCAAAAAGTAAGTTACATTTCCAGGTCATGGTCGTTTATTATATCACACGCACATAGGCAACTTTACTTAAATTGAGGAAACACGATGCGGCTGGTAGAGAGGAGCTGATTGTAGGCCACCCGAGACGTCGTGTGACAACGGAACTGCCGCTGCAGGAGAAGGAAAACACGTCTCCGCTTCGGGCCTAGGAAACAGGCACGCGCCGTCCACTGGCAAAATTACCCTGTCAACACACCTTAGAAGGAAACAGCAATCTGACAAACTAAGGCTACTGACGAGAATCCCTAGGATGTAGCCAACACTAACTTCTTTAGGAGGGATTACATGTGCAATTTACAAGCATTAGACTCCTTAAAATTACTTAAACATTAAAAGGATGCCAATGCAGTGACTAGGGCATAGTCATCTACAAAGAGTCCCTTGCCTTCGACAGAAACTATGTTACAATTTCAATTTGATCAACTCTGTTTATAGCAAAGAATGCCTGTACACTTGCACGGAATATGGCATGGAACAATAAAGTAAATCAGTTACACAAACCGATGACCATATACACTATTACCAGGAGGCGCGTAATTTCAAAATGGTTCAAATGGCTCTGAGCACTATGGGACTTAATATCTGAGGTCATCACTCCCCTAGAACTTAGAACTACTTACATCTAACTAACCTAAGGACATCACACACATCCATGCCCGAGGCGGGATTCGAACCTACGACCGTAGCAGTAGCGTGGTTGCAGACTGTAGCGCCTTGAATCGCACGGCCACCGCGGCCGGCGTCTAATTCCATATTAGCGTAACCGTGGCCTTGCGAGGTGCCGGGGCTAGCAGTGTTTTTAACACTCAATTCTTAGAGAATTTACATATGTACATGATGCTCTAAGCCCCCCCCTTTTCTAACTCCAACTTTTCCTGTTGCACAAGGATAAAAAAAATACGCGAACTGACTCTAATCAACCCTGCCAGTGGAGTAGAAGAGAGTTTGGCACCTGCAATAATTTTATTTGTTAAATAAGTTAATTAAACGAAGGTTTCATTAACATAGTGAGGAATGATGGGGTTGCTCTATCTATTAACAGAATGAAAGTTCTGTCCAAAATAACAATATGATTTATTAAGACTAAACACAAAATAATAAACAACAACACATGAAACATTAACAATATCAAATTGGCTCTAATTGGATACTTAAACAAACGCTGTGAAATTGAAGTTGTCCCTAAACTAGATTGTGAGGATTATGACGAAGTGGTATGTGCAGCCAATTCCTAGCAACTCAATTCTTAGAGAAAACACATAGCCAACCCACCATTAATTGCTGCTACCCAAGACAGAACAATATTAGGAAAAAAAAAGACGAACAGGCGCACTCTGCTGAGCTCTGATTGTCACCTAGGAAAATCCCTATCTGCCGGTGCTGCGGACATACATTACCAAACCGACTTCTTGACTCCCAGAACACGATCTGCCGTACCGGAGCCGTTGGCTGGTTGCTTCGACGTCCTCGACCGAAAGGCGAGAGACGACTACCCACAAGAGCACCCGTACAAAAACCGAACACAGAACATTCCCGCCCCCACGACAGTGGCCGTGGTTAAACGTTCCAATCAGCAACTCGAAAACCGGCGGAAATTCCACTCCATTGCCGGAACGCTACCATTCCACCAATGGAGAATCTTGGCGCCAATTTCTGCGCCGATCTTGCTACGTCACGGAGCTATGCCCTGAGCAAGCCAATCACAGTTACTATTTTGCAGAAAGTGCGGGAATTTTCCCGCCACAGCTGCCTGGGTACACAAGTCATTCCCACGCCTCGCTGGTAGCCCGCCAGAAAGTGTTTTCGCTAAGTTTCTGCGAAGTAACGGAACCTCTAGCCCAGCCACTACTTCAAGCTCTGCGGGCGTGCCTCTTGACAATGTCGGTGTCTGCAAAGCATTCACTCGACTTCCTCACACCCGTCGGCTTAAAGCTTTCCAGATCAGCAGAGCCCGCCTGTCACCGGACCACCCGGGTGACGAGAGACGCTGCGTGGGAAGTCCGCGCGTGAAGGAATAGCAACTTTCCACCGCATGCAATTATAGAGGAGAATCGTAAGATAGAAATATGAGAGGGGGCTCATGCCACCTCTCATAGCCCCTACGCCATTTTAGATTGTAATTGGTGAGCGGTTGGCTCACTTAGGAGCAAGGTAGTGAGTCAATCGCCCAAGAACAATCTCGCAAACTGGCTGCACATGCCGCACTCTATAAAGAAAATAACTGCAACTGAAAAATGCAGCTCATAGAGGGAGGATTATTTATGATGTAGTCAACTTCACCTTCTTAATATGGAACACTAACACTCACATCACACATCCATACCCAGGGAGCCCCTTCCAAACACCGATTCACACAGACATTCACTCTCTAAATATGGCCCGGGCATGTGAGCCAAATATGGAGCAATTTATTCTTTACAATCAGAGTTGGAGTGCTCCGCAATTAAATGCCCAAGATGTTACAACAATTTTAATCATTAAACTAACCTGAACTCACTCACACATGATACTATTTAAGTTGACAATCTCTTTGTGAGCTTTCAGAATCTAATTACGACCTCCGATTCATTCTGTCTCCCTGCAGCAAGAATAACCTTTACAAAATGTTCCCTGAACTGATGGTCCATTCACAATGACAGAGGTGGTATCTGCTTCAGTTTATGGGGACTTCGGCACACTGTTTCCATACACTCAACAATAAATACAAGATAAAAAAAATGGTGTGGAGAACAATACAGTAATTTGTAATGAGAATTACAGTGTAAATCAAACACATACAAGGTATCACATACATTACAAAAACAACACTAGAGAAAGAAATAAAAAAAACAAAGTTCATGGGACATTAAGTTGTGCGTGCACATTGCACACTGTTCACGACCGTGCTGAGAATGTGGCACTAAATCACATTGTTAGAAATGTTCGAAGCACTTCACAAATTCATTAGTTTCTCTGAGGGGGTTGGTATGTTGAGTCACATGCATTGATGCACGTGGTTCCATGTCTTGAGCATTGGAGGGCGGCTTTTGGGATGGGGCCACAGTACTGACATCACATAGGGCTAAACGTCGGGTGTTGTTGCTACGTTGTTGCAACAGCAATAGGGAGTGCTGGAGCGTCTGCAGTACGCTGTTGAGATTGTAGTCAGACCCACGCATATGATCACGGCAGTACGGTAGGAAGACACAGTGATAGGCCCTCCTCACGTCGATTAATTGTCTCTGATGTCTACTTGTTGGGATACATCACTAGTCTAGGTCTCTTCTCTCGCTGGGCAGTACTTTACGTTTCCCAATATTGCAGTTCGACGAGGGATGATGGCACGTGGAGTGACTCCACAAGTGTGTGAGGTCATCCATACAGGATCGAACTAGGAGCGACGATTGCTAAAAACTGCTCTCTAATAGAGAGGAGAAGTTAGAAATGAGACCATACATTTGTTAGTGTGGCACGATACTGCTTTGTGTAAGCAGATCGGCCAATGCTAGTGAGTTGTAAAAACCCAAACAGGTGAGTATATAGCGTCCCTTTCTGTCCTGAGGCACATGAGACGCCAGTTATGACACCATATATGATCTTCTTCGTGTACTCACGACTACGTTGTCTGCCGCAGGGAATCCCTCCAAACGGCTGCCTCGTGTGGGTCGCGTGTCAGTGTCAACGGCCAGCCTCACTTTCGCTTGTGGCCCGGCGAGGATCCTCCCTAATCCCTCAGGTACACGGCCCGGTGACTGTCAGCTTGTAGGACCGGACGCCCTCGCGCCCCTCACGTCAGGTAGCGCGTCGACGCTCTCCTCCTGCAGGTAGCCGATGACCTCCGGCTGGCCTCTGCGTTGCCACTATCCCAGTCCTCTGCACAATTCTTACAAAAATCATATGCCTAACTTTTCCCCATGACCTTCTATGTTATAATAAATTTACATACCGATACATTGATGGTCTGTCATTTCAGACACTGTAATTTTAATTTTATAGTTATTTATCTGTAGCTATCATAACAAAAAATGGAAATAATTTATCTTGATATTTGTGTAGAGACCGATCTCAGTATTGTACATGGTGTGTGATAACTGATGCTATGTAATGGATGAACAACTAAATGTGCGGGCCCACACTAATATTACTATTAATTATATAGATCGACAGTAGACATGCTCAAGAATTAACTACCATTTGCCAACGATCTACATTCTATGTCTTTTAATTAAATTATGTTGTTATTCAGGTCTAAGTTTTACTGTGCTATAAAGAACATGCAACTATACTACTTTCGCTCGCCGGTCGTCCCTCCATCTCGAGTCTGTGATTTGATGACCTGAAAAATAGCATCCCAACAGGCGCGCGCCACACTTGTGGTAGAAAACCCCCACAATATTAATCTAGTTATTGTTAAATCCTACAGTTTAACTTATCCTAGTATAACTTACTTTCCCTTTTATTTATTTATTTATTTATTTATTTATTTATTTATTTTATTTATTTATTTTTTTTGTTTACCTTATACACTACTCTTACATAATTCCTGTTACGCTGAGATATCTCGCTGCTCGCCGCTATTGACGACTGTGATGTGCGCGCCGTACGACACGGCCTCCGAGTTCTCACTACGCCTCACTGAAACTCCAGAGACTGGGTTAGCCATGGCTATACAAGACAATAAATTTATAGTTGAACTTAATTTTGTATGTGATGCAGTCTTAGCAATGAAAGCGCACCTTTCCAGAGGCAATGTAATTTGACCCAGCCAAGTCTGGTTCCTGTTGTTATTCAGGTCTAAGTTTTACTGTGCTATAAAGAACATGCAACTATACTACTTTCGCTCGCCGGTCGTCCCTCCATCTCGAGTCTGTGATTTGATGACCTGAAAAATAGCATCCCAACAGGCGCGCGCCACACTTGTGGTAGAAAACCCCCACAATATTAATCTAGTTATTGTTAAATCCTACAGTTTAACTTATCCTAGTATAACTTACTTTCCCTTTTATTTATTTATTTATTTATTTATTTATTTATTTATTTTATTTATTTATTTTTTTTGTTTACCTTATACACTACTCTTACATAATTCCTGTTACGCTGAGATATCTCGCTGCTCGCCGCTATTGACGACTGTGATGTGCGCGCCGTACGACACGGCCTCCGAGTTCTCACTACGCCTCACTGAAACTCCAGAGACTGGGTTAGCCATGGCTATACAAGACAATAAATTTATAGTTGAACTTAATTTTGTATGTGATGCAGTCTTAGCAATGAAAGCGCACCTTTCCAGAGGCAATGTAATTTGACCCAGCCAAGTCTGGTTCCTGTTGAGGATTCAGTCGCCCATCACACGCCAGCTACACAGTATGTCACGAATATCCTAGTATGAGTCACTGGTTATTCATCTGTGACAGTCGCAAGCAGCATGCTAAATCCCCATCCAGCACATTGGCATGGTAGGCTTTATGCCCGCATTTCTACCGTCTGGGCCCTAGGGCACCATTGGAGTCAAACGCTCACAGGTTCACCCCGACTTGCAAGACAACGATGCTGGCGCAGCTCTGCAAAAACTAAACTGCCAATATTCATCCTCGAAATCTCGCAATATACCACAATCTTGCAGTGCACTGACGCGTGCCTGCAAGCATTGGTATGAACGTCTCACGAACTGGCTGTGGCCGCTATGGAGCGTATCACGACTTCTCAGAACGCTTCTAAGAGCACGTTCTTGTATGCGCCCGTTTGTGCGACATCTCGTCACTCATCACTATCCCTTAACATGGACACCAGATGGGAAAGGACAAAAACATTGCTCATGGAAAGGTAGTGCCTCTTATCGCATTGACAGTGGAGCTTGCGAACATAAACAGAAAAAAAATTAGCAGCAGTAAATTCTTATGCGAGAAAACGCAGCGTGTTAATACTTTAACAATCTTAATCTATTAATGCAACGATTATTGTTCCCCGAAGAAAGGTTCATATCTTTGCCTATTCTACTCTGTACACCACTTACACTACTACTATAGCAAGGTTCACGTATTTGCCCATTCTACTACGTACACCACTTACACTACTCTATTCCACGAACTCCTTTATGTGAGAGATGTGGTGGAGTCCTATGGACTTCTTTCCTTTCAGCGTCTCTAATTCATAAGCATTGTGGTGAGCTGCTCTCCTTATACGGTACGGCCCGTTGTAAATAGAATAGAATTTTTGGCATTTCATTTTTTGTTTGTTCGAAAGTCGGAAAGACTTAACGAGCACCTTTTGTCCAATGTGGAAGTGTCGTAGACGAGCTCCCCTGTCGGCACGTCTCTTCCTGACCTCTGCTGCAGCACGTATCCTCTTGAGAGCCAAATCCACTATGGCTTGGTGCTGCGTTCGCGCACTTGGTGGGAAGTTTACGACATCGGTTATCAAGTCCTTAGGAATCCGGTTTTTCAGTACTGTAATGGGTGCCAATTTTGTTATCCCATGGGGTGCCTCATTGATCACCTCCTGGAAGTCTTTAAGGAAAACGTCCCATGTCGTGTGCTGTTTGTTACAGTACAACCGGCACAAGTTTCCGAGTTCTTTAATAACCCGTTCTGCAGCATTCGAGCTCGGATGGTGCGAAGATATAAAAATGGGATCAATTTTACACCGACGCAACGTCTCCTTCCAAGTTTTTGACTTAAACTGTGGCCCGTTATCAGAAATAATTTTACTCACATGACCAACCTGTTGTAGGAAATCCCGGATTAGGGCTCGAGATACAGTTCGTCCTGTCGCCCTCTTCAGTGGCGTAAAGGTAACGTATTTGGACGTTAGTTCAACAAACACTAATACGTAAGTATATCCTCTTCTTGTTCTTGGCAAAGGTCCCATCAAATCTGTTGCTGCTAATTGTCTTAATTTGGTCGGTACGATTGGGTATAATGGTGCCTGCATGCTCACAGTGGTGTGCTTAGCCTTTTGGCAGTCTTTACACACCGACAGTACCCTCCGAATTCGACGCTCCATGTTTCGAAAGTAACACATGGTCCTTAGCTTGAGATTGCACTTGCGTGGTCCGAAGTGTCCATAGCTGAGGTGAGTATGCCATATAACCTTGTTTATTAGGTGTTCAGGGATGCATACCCCCCATTCAGTGTCATTGGCATAATTTCGGTGGAAAATTATGCCTTTCCGCAAGAGGTAGAACTGCCTGATGGTGGCGTGTCTTCTGTCTATCCATTTCTGTTTCAATAACACTAGGGCAGGGTCCTTGTCTTGCTCCTTCTTGATGTCATGCATACTACAGGTAATAAAATTTTCAAAGGCTACTTTCTGCATATAGAAAAGGCAGTAGTGATTTTCCTCCAGATCTTCTTCCATGTTGTGCTCAAATCCGATCGGTGACCGTGATAAGGCGTCTGCAATAATGTTCTGACTGCCGGGGATATATTCTATCGAAAAGTTGTACTGCTGCAGATATGATGCCCACCTAATGAGCCGCCTGTGATTAAGCTTTGCAGTCATCAAGAACTCGAGTGCCTTGTGGTCTGTGTAGACCCTCGTCTTGCGACCAAACAGAAGGTATCTGAATTTTTCAAACGCCCATACAATAGCCAGCGCCTCTAACTCGGTTACTGAGTAATTCCTCTCACTCTTGGCTAGTACTCTGCTACCAAACGCAATTGTCTTCCACACCCTGTTTCCTTCATGTACATAGTCTTGGAACACCATGACACCCAGACCTGAGTATGAACTGTCCGTTACTATGCAAAGCTCTTCTGCTAAGTTAGGGTGTGATAGGATGGGTGCTTGTAATAATGCGAATTTTAATGCTTTCCATTCGGATTCGGCCGCCTCATCCCATTCCCAAGGAATCTTCTTTCCTGTAAGTTGATGCAACCTAGGACTGCTCTGAGTTTTGACATGTATAAAGCGGTTGTAAAAATTTATGATCCCCAAGAACCCCCTTAACTGCTTCTTTGTCGTAGGAATGGGAAACTTTTCAATCGCTTCGATCTTTTCGGGATTTGGCGCAATGCCCTCACCCGTGATGATATGTCCCAGAAATTTGACAGAGGACGTCCCAAAATTCGATTTTTCGATATTGATAGTCACTCCGTATTCCTTGAATGTCGCAAGGAGTTCACCGAGGACCGCATTGTGCTCTCCCCAAGATTTCTCCGCGATCAGCAAATCGTCCACATAGCTGGTGACATGACGTTTCAAATTATCGCTTAGTATGCCGTCCAGCCCCCGAATGAATGCGGCAGATGAAACGTTCAAACCAAATGGTAGACGACGAAACCGGTAACATCTTCCAAATGCTAAAAAGGCTGTGTACTGTCTGCAATTTGGATGGAGCTCGATCTGCCAGAAACTCGATTTTAGATCAACTGATGAGAAGATTGATATTCCATGGAAGTTTTGTAAGAGTTCCTCTAATCGTTCCGGTCTGTCTGTTTCGGGTTCTATTATGGTATTAATTTGTCGCGAGTCCAAGACTAAACGAATACTACCATCTGCCTTCTCGACTACTCTTAACGGGTTATTATAGGCTGAAGCCGTAGGTTCTATTATTCCTTCACTCAACATTCGCGTAATTTCGGCTGCTACTTTCTGTCGATATGCCAAGGGGATTGGATAGGGTGGCACACGAAACTGATTGTGCGGACGTACACGAAATTCATATTGGAAGTTCTTTATTGATCCTGTCTTGGGAATGAAGACCTCCGCATGTTCTACTAGTAATTTATGAAGTTCTTTGCGGTGGTCGCACCTTATATTCTTTATTGCTTCCACTTTTTCTCCTATTTTCTCCTTTATTTCCCCCATTATTCTGACTTCATTCTCATCTGTGTCCGCTCCCCTACCCGCAACGTCGACCTGTTCTTCCTTTCTGTCTTTCAGACACGCATAGTTTATCCGTACACAGTTAGACGGTAGTTGAGCTGGGATCAGCTGATCGTCGAATTTAATGTGGACGGGATTCCCTTTCCTCAAAACCACTTCACCTCGTCCTAGATCAACTATCGCTTCATGTTCATTTAGGAAGTCCGTTCCTATTATCATGTCGATCGCCAGATTTGGCACAATCCAGAAGTTAGACTCTATTTTGTGTCCTTGGCAGGAGAATTCCAGTCTTGTTTGTTGGGTGACCTCCGTACATTTTCCCGCTAATGCCCCTTTTATTTTGGTTTTCTTAACCGATAGGACAGGCCAGTCCATCTCCTGAGAGCACATCTTGTATGCTGCCTCAGATATTGCTGTTATGTAGCTTCCACTATCTATTATCGCATTCATACTCTTTTCAGCTATTGCTACTGTGATAAGAGGCTGCCGATCTTGTCGAGGAGTTGCTTTATGTTCCTCGAGCAGGATTTCTGATAAATCTTCGTAATGTATCATCCGTAGTTGGCCAGGTCCGAGATTACGTGCGACATTCCGGCGGCCTGTGTTCGCACTAGTCTGGCGTCAATCCCTTGTTAAGCTCCCCCTCCTCTGACGTGCATTAGGATTTGCGGGTCTAGTTTCAATCTCCTGGTTCCACTGTTGTCCTTGGTTTCGCTCTCTCCAATTACGGTCGCTTTGCCGTTCGTTATTCCTCCTATCTCAGATTCCTTGTCTAGATTGACCCTGCTCCCTGACGTTCTGGTTTCCGTGTCTTTGGTTTCCATAACCTTGAATAGCGTAACCTTGACTTCCGTAACCCTGGTTTCCTAACTGACCAGTGCGATTATGCGATCTGTTGTCGTCTTCCCTTCCTGGCCCGTGGTATTTGTTACTTTGCCCCTTCTTCCTGTCCTTTGCGTCTTGTTTATCAAAGACTACTTCGAGTTCGCGCAATAGACTCTTGAATGCTTCTATGTCAGATCCACACTTGCCGACAAGTGTCTGTTGGTACCTAACTGGCAATTTGGAAAAGCAAAATTTAATGATTTCTCCGTTGCTATATGGACTATCTAAAAATTGATTCTTCTTGAGTAACTCATCAAGAAATTTGGTTGCGCTCCTATACCCGGACACTTCCAGTTCAGGACAAAATATTATTTCATCTTTAATCCTGTCCTGCGTTTCCTTTGACCAGTAGGTCCGCAGGAATGCACCAACAAATTCCTGATAAGTCCGACACGTCACTGCTACACCCCGCATCTTTTCCGCGGCTTGGCCTTCGATGTGTCCACACATGAATTCTAATTTTGCCTGGGTTGGCCATGATGCCGGTAATGAATTTGTAAACTGCATCACCCAGCTCTTCGGATGCATCGACCCTCCATTTTCTTTGAACTTCTGGAATTTTAGTATCGACAGGAAATGATTCTGATCAAAATCCTGTCTGATCCTCGCACTGGTGTTGTCACTCGTTTCCGATACTTGCACGTCTGCTGAGTGTCCTGTTCTATCTTGGTGATAACTGTGATGTGCTACCTCTGTATCACAGTGGAAGTGGCACTCAGAATTCACAAGTGGGCTACAATTATTGGAGCTATTACTCGCTGTTTCTGCGTGTGCATTGTTAGTTCCGCACTCGGTCATTGGGCTAGAGCACGGCGGGCTTTTCCTCGGAGACACAATTCTGTGTACTCCATCATTGGTATCCGAACGCGCAGTGCTCGTGTGCCCGTTTTGCTCTAGTTTTGCTATCCGACTCTCTACTTCTTCCATTCGTTTCGTGTTGTTCGCAACCGCGATATTACCCTGAATTTTTAAGAACGCTAGGGATTTTGAGTGGGATTGTGTTGTACGTCGCAAGCGCCCTGCGAGTTTAGAAGTTGCTTCCGCGACTTTCATTGCCCCTATTGCTGCCGTTTTAGCCAGGCCTGCTACTTTTTGTGCAGCCATTGACATTTGTTTTACCTCTCCACATTCTTTCTTTATTGTTAGTAATTCCCCACGAATTTCCCCTATATGCGAAATTATTGCCTCAGTGTCCTTCTTACGCTGTTCGTCAGCTTCTTCCTTCTCCTTCTTACGTTGTTTCTCCTCTTCTTCCTTCTCCTTCTTACGTTGTTTCTCCTCTTCTTCCTTCTCCCTCTTACGCTGTTCGTCAGCTTCTTCCTTCTCCCTCTTACGTTGTTCGTCAGCTTCTTCTTTCATTGATCGTAGGAAGCTCAGTATTGGGTTAATGTCATCATTTTGATCCTCGTCACCCATGGGTGATGTAACTCTGGACACCTGGGCGCTAGAGCTCTGACGTGGCCGAGCTGGCCCCTGTCTGCTCTCGTTCGTTTGATTATAAACTTCTGCTACCGTCTCGACCTGTGTGACTGTCTCTGTTTCATCCTCTACTTCACTATCATAATCACGGCCGCAACGCTGCTCTGAGATCGCGTCCAAATCACCTTCCTCATCAAAGACCCTGGCGTCCTGTCCTGCTAAAAATGTGCCCATCTCATCTCCGAACCTATTCCCGTTAAACTGCCCCTTATCCATTATGCTATCCTCTTTTGTTTTAGCTTCGCTCGATAATAGTCGTGCCTTACTTCTCGTTATCATTCATGAAAAACAAATTTATCTAAAATGCACAATAAAATTAATCTACTCCATATATTTTTACACATAGACACAAAATTTCAACAACGCTGTTCCAACGCTGTAATTACAAGCACAATTTGAAGTGGTACAGAAACCGCACACAAATCCGACAAAGTGCGATGTGGTACGGACACCACACCAACGAAACACAAAAAAACAATGAACAAAAAAAAACAAAACAAAAAAAATATATACACTGAAAACAAAAACTGTAATCATGCGCCGCTACTTAAAACTAAACGCGGAACTACCGGAAAAAAAACTTGGGTATTAATCAATAAAAAAAAGAGTGAAAAAAAATTGAATGTTCCTACTAAGAATCCTGTTTGCTTATCAGAGATTCACAGGGAAGATCCGAGGCCAAGGGTCGCCATATTATGCGAGGTGCCGGGGCTAGCAGTGTTTTTAACACTCAATTCTTAGAGAATTTACATATGTACATGATGCTCTAAGCCCCCCCTTTTCTAACTCCAACTTTTCCTGTTGCACAAGGATAAAAAAAATACGCGAACTGACTCTAATCAACCCTGCCAGTGGAGTAGAAGAGAGTTTGGCACCTGCAATAATTTTATTTGTTAAATAAGTTAATTAAACGAAGGTTTCATTAACATAGTGAGGAATGATGGGGTTGCTCTATCTATTAACAGAATGAAAGTTCTGTCCAAAATAACAATATGATTTATTAAGACTAAACACAAAATAATAAACAACAACACATGAAACATTAACAATATCAAATTGGCTCTAATTGGATACTTAAACAAACGCTGTGAAATTGAAGTTGTCCCTAAACTAGATTGTGAGGATTATGACGAAGTGGTATGTGCAGCCAATTCCTAGCAACTCAATTCTTAGAGAAAACACATAGCCAACCCACCATTAATTGCTGCTACCCAAGACAGAACAATATTAGGAAAAAAAAAGACGAACAGGCGCACTCTGCTGAGCTCTGATTGTCACCTAGGAAAATCCCTATCTGCCGGTGCTGCGGACATACATTACCAAACCGACTTCTTGACTCCCAGAACACGATCTGCCGTACCGGAGCCGTTGGCTGGTTGCTTCGACGTCCTCGACCGAAAGGCGAGAGACGACTACCCACAAGAGCACCCGTACAAAAACCGAACACAGAACATTCCCGCCCCCACGACAGTGGCCGTGGTTAAACGTTCCAATCAGCAACTCGAAAACCGGCGGAAATTCCACTCCATTGCCGGAACGCTACCATTCCACCAATGGAGAATCTTGGCGCCAATTTCTGCGCCGATCTTGCTACGTCACGGAGCTATGCCCTGAGCAAGCCAATCACAGTTACTATTTTGCAGAAAGTGCGGGAATTTTCCCGCCACAGCTGCCTGGGTACACAAGTCATTCCCACGCCTCGCTGGTAGCCCGCCAGAAAGTGTTTTCGCTAAGTTTCTGCGAAGTAACGGAACCTCTAGCCCAGCCACTACTTCAAGCTCTGCGGGCGTGCCTCTTGACAATGTCGGTGTCTGCAAAGCATTCACTCGACTTCCTCACACCCGTCGGCTTAAAGCTTTCCAGATCAGCAGAGCCCGCCTGTCACCGGACCACCCGGGTGACGAGAGACGCTGCGTGGGAAGTCCGCGCGTGAAGGAATAGCAACTTTCCACCGCATGCAATTATAGAGGAGAATCGTAAGATAGAAATATGAGAGGGGGCTCATGCCACCTCTCAGCCTTACGATAACAAGCACCAGTAAAAAACAACACTTCATTCTTCTCAGGTGTGAAGGAGGCGTGACTTACAAGCCGGGGTATTATTGCCTCCAATCCGTACAGGCGGTCTTCGAGGTGCCGTATAATTTAAATGCAGAGTAGGCCGGGAACTTGCAGATCAGGTTGTACGCCACGTCCACTACTCTTCCCGCACCTCTCCGCTATCAGTCCTTCATCCAGCCCGCAAGGGTTGCCTATTGGCCAACATAGTTTCACCACCTCCTCTTCTCTCGCGTTCTTCGTCTTCGTTCCGGCGCTTACGGTTACGCCAGAACAGTCACATCGTGTATCGATATCCATTCAGAATCACCCGCGTTCCGGAGTTGCTGCCTGCTGACCTGCCAGCAAGACAAACTTTCGCTCTGGAAGGTGGCGCTCCTCCGCACAACGTACAGTCAGTGAAGTGGCTGGTGCAGAGGCATTTCGGAAGTGCTAGAATTATCAGCCGTCATTTCCCTACAGCCCGGTCGTCCGGGTCACCTGACGACTGTAGGTTCATCTGAAAGACGTTGTCTTCAGTGCCCCAAATACGGACAACCTGAATTGAAGACTTATGTTGTGCAACGCGTCCTGAATATGACCCCAAGGAAGCTCTGGTCTGTTGAGGAACATGCTGATCCTCGATTTGAACCTTGGCAGAAAACGGTGAGCAGCATATTGAAAACTTCTTGCGCCAGGCTCGCGATTAGACAACGATGTCACTTTGCTTGTTATACAATTTTTGGCCCCACAACAATTAAAAAGCAATTTAAGTTTTTAATGCAGTTCTTGGCCTCGTGACAGCTAAAAACTGTTTTTTCGCATTTGATGTGGTATGACGTTGCGTGGGAGATGTGCTTACCTATCAGTGCCGCAACTGTTGACTGACGAACTTGAACAGTGTGTTGTGCACCTAAACCACACCCGTTGTATTACGATTCATTTGTCAATGGTAGCCGTCTCGATTTACGTTACGCCGGTTACAGCTTCATCAATTAGTAAATTTACGTTATTTTTGTGCCGTTTCCCTGTATCAATAATATGCTGTTCAAATTTGACCTTATTCTCAGCAGTGGTTCCCTTTCTACAACACTTTGAAACTGGAATTTTAGTTATGGACGCCCTATATTTTTTCTGTAGTAGATCGCGATGTTACTCTTTGCCATACTTTACAGAAGTCTCCTACAATCAGATTAGATTAGTCAGTAGGAGCACCGCAGCAACCTCTTTGCTTAGTCACCGACGCAGTTTTACGTCTTTGCCGATTCAGTTTGATTTCGACCAATGGGAATTGTTCACAGCTTGCTGCTCATTTGGTCGTCGTTGTTTGAAAAATAATTCGTTATTACGGAATTACTTTGGAGTCTGTGTACTGTTCCCGGTCGTCTGAATGCTTGTAAGGTAGAGTCGCTCTTAGGGAGGCGTCTGCGTTTGTCTGCCATGAGGGTTCTGCAATGAACAAGAAAACTAGCGAGACCATTTCAGTTGATCTGCCGTGGTGACGTAACTTATTGTGTACTGACGTTAAACTGATATTGCTAGTTAGCCATCAATCCGAGCGTAGGAAATGAGCTGCTCTGCATTTGCGTAGTAAAAAGGGAGCTGATACGTTACTAATACTTAATTGAATGGAACATGATTATAGAGTCTTACTTAACTTTTTCACTTCGTCGTGTTGTAAATTCAAGAATATCTCTTTAGATACAAAATAGTTTCCACTTACTGATGAACGCTGAAATGCGAATTTGAGGTTTCTATTGCTGGCTGTAAACCTAAATCTTGTTCGTTTTTGTACCCTTTTTGGGTTATAATGTCATCATCCAACGTCTTTCTGAATCATTACAAATTATCCCTCGTAAATCTTTGTATTAGGTCGTAACAAAGTGTCGCCATAAGTGGGCACATTGTTGTTGAAACGTGTACTATCGCTTCAGGATCCATATTCGCTCAAGGTACATCGGAAATCATTTAACTCCGAAGCAGACATAGATGAGAGTAGGCTGAAGTTTAAGAGACTAATAATGAAGAGTCATTGGGCAAAGAAGTAGGATACGGTAGTACTAGGGAATAAAGAGATACCCTTGAAGTTCTCTGAGGCTATAAATACTGAGATAAGAAATAGCTCACTAGGGAGATCGGTAGAAGACGAATGGGCAACTGTAAAAATAACAGTCACAGAAGCTAGAAAGAAAAACACTGGTACAAAGACTGTGACTCACAAGAAACAATGGGCAACAGAAGAAATATTTCATTGATCACGGAAGAAGGAAATGCAAAAATCTTCTGGGAAATTCAGGAATACAAAAACACAATTCACTTAGGTATAAAATAAATAGGAAGTGCAGGGAAGCTAAGGCAAAAAGGCTGCGTGAAAAATGTGAAGAAGACGAAAACGAAATTATTGCTGTCGAAGTACTGACTCAGCATACATAAAAGTCAAAATATCCTTCGGTGAAATTAAAAGCAAGGGTGGTAACATAGGAGCGCAATGGGAATTGCATTTTTCAAAGCAGGGAAATAATCAGATAGATGGCAATGGTACATTGAAGGCCTCTAGGAGGGCGAAGATTTGTCCGATGGAGTGATAGAAGAAGAAACAAGAGTCGATATAGAATAGAAAAAGGATCCTGAATTGCAGTGAGAATTTAAAAGAGCATTTTAAAATTTAAGACCAAATAAAGGAGAAGGGATAATGAACGTTCAATCAGAATATCTAAAATCATTGTGATAAGTGGCAACAAAACGACTATTCACGTTAGTGTGTCAGACAGGGATGTGGTCTTCTCCCCCTATTATTCAAGGCATTCATCTAAGAGCAATGGTGCAAATAAGAGAATAGTTCAAGAGTGGAATTAAAATTCAAGGTGACGCTGGTGACATTGCTGTCCTCAGAAAAAGTGAAGAAGAATTACAGGATTTGCTAAATGAAATGAACAGTCTAATGAGTAGAGAATATGGGTTGAGAGTAAATCAAAGAAAGATGAAAGTAATGAAAGTAGCAAAATGAGAACAACGAGAGACTTAAAATCACGACTGGAGATTACGAAGTAGATAAGTTATGAAATTCTGCTACCTAAGCAGCAAAATAACCCATGACTAACGGAGCAAGCAGGACATAAAAATTTGACTATCACATGAAAAACCAAGAGAAGTCTGCTGGTATTAAACATAGGTCTTAATTTAGGACGAAATTTTTGAAAATCTACGTTTGGATTTGTGAAACAAGTACGGTGGGAAAACCGGAACAGAATGGACTGGAAGTATTGGAAATGTGGTACTACAGAAGAATTTTGAAATTTAGGTGCACTCATAACGCAAGGAATGAGGTGGGTCTTCGGAGAATCGGTGAGGAAAGGAATATGTGGATACCCAACAAAAAGAGGTAGGGTGGTAGGAAGCCCATTAAGACATTACAGAGCAATTTCTATGGTTCTTTAGGGATCTGTACAGGGCAAAGATATAGAGGAGACTGGAATACATCCAGCACATAATTGAAGACGTGGGTTGCAAGTGCTACTCTGAGATGAAAACGTTGGCACAGAAGAGAAACTTATGGTGGGCTGCATCAGACCAGCCAGAAGACTGATGACAAAAGAAACGCCAATTTCAGGGGATCGTAATGAAGGATTAATGGATGTTGTTTGTCAGACACTGCGCTCCGTATTACAATGTTACATTGGAATGAGACTCACTGAGATGATTTAATTTTTTTTGCAAACTTACATCTGGAGTTACTAGACTGAGGAGACAGCATGTTTGCACAGATGGACAATATAAGCAGAAAGCCAACACGTGTTCTGTGTGTCCAATAAACATGGGTCTGGAAATGCATATTTACCGCACTAAACACGTGTTTACAGGAGGTATTCAACGTGCCCTTCAAAAATGGTTCAAATGGCTCTAAGTACTATGGAACTTAACACCTGAGGTCATCAGTCCACTAGACTTACAACTACTTAAACCTAACTAACCTAAGGAGATCACACACGCCTATGCCCGAGGAAGGATTCGAACCTGCGACCGTAGCAGCAGCGCGGTTCCGGACTGAAGTGTCTCGAACCGCTCGGCCACAGCGGCCGGAAACGGGCCCTTCATTCAAGACAATGCACCCCTCTTTCCCTCCGGCGTAAGGAATGATGCATCCTATGAAGTATACCTTGTTGTTGTTGTACATTGAAGATGCGACCCTGTACTTTCCGCGCAACGTTGATTAGTCTGGCGTAATCCCCATAACCAAAAGTTTAGGGGATTGAAGTCTGAGGAACGGCAGGCCAAGGTGTAGGGACCACCTGTCCAATCCAGCGATACTGAAACATCTGCGCCAGATGTTCGCGCACATTGTGATGAATGTGTGCTGGTGCGCCATCATGCATGAGCCCACATTTGTATTCTTTGCTGCAATTGCTCAGCCTCCAACAAGGTAGGCAATTCATAAACGATAAAGTCCACATAATGTGCCTCATTTAAGCTTTGTGCTAGCACGTATAGCTCTATTAATCTATTGCCAAGTACGTCCACCCATACGTTGACTGAGAATCGGTATTGATGCCCTCTTTTTCCAGAATTGCTTGGGGATTTACATCTGCCCTTACATGCTGGTTATAGAAATTCACAGTGCCATATCTTGTGAACCCTGCATCATCAATAAATAAAATCTTGGATGTGAACGGTGGATCTGTGGCACACTTCTCCGACAGCCTTTGACATAACCGCCGTCTACCATAGTGATCCTGTGGCCTTAGATTCTGAACGCGCTGTAGATGACATGGGTACAGAAGCCGTTCATGATCTACCACCCCCAGCCTCTCCCCCACCCCCTCCCGATAAGAGAGGGAAACCACGCCTTCTGCTGCTGCTAATTGTCGCTCACTGGTCCCAGGTGTTTCTTCCACCGAACATAGCACACACTCCTCCAAGTCAGGCTTGCAGACTACCCGGGGTCTTCCATATCAGTCTTCCGAGGTGCAAGGGTACCTGTGTCTACCTGTGTCTCTCAGACGCTGGAAAAGTCTGCCGAAGAGATTACCAGAGGGCACTCAGCGCCCTGGATATTTTCCAGCTTAGAGGGCACGAGCTTGCAGGCTACGTCCATTTGCTAAACCACAGTAGAAAGTAATATTATCCATTTCACTTGTCGAGTAGTAGGAAGGGGACAATGTAAATGTACTACATAATTTCTACGTACAAACAGCGCAATAACAGTAAGCATATAAATGAATCCGCGTTTGGAAGAAGATAAAACACCAACATACGTACCCAGGATTAAAAGTACTGTACAATAAGGAACCCAAACACGACGAAAAATAAAGCAGAAAACATGACTCGAACCACACATCTGACTTCACCTAAGGGTAGGTAGGGTACTGTAGTGAGACATCGTAATACCCTGCCAACACATTCGACGTAGCGCCAATGCAACTTCCTAAAAAGGAAAAAATAAGTAATAATTTACATAATGAAAATAATATACAGTGTAAGTACTACATCTTGTAATATCATTCGATTATTAATTTAATTTCGTCCTTAATTTAAGATATACGTGAATGATAGATGCGAAGAGGAGTGTTGTCATACTTTACTATTTGTTAACGTAGAAAATCCTGTGTGTTAACGCAGAAAATTGTTTGTGGAGTTAATGGAAAAGGAAGGTCATTGTCGCCACATACGGGTGATTTACTGGCGAACTGTAATCAGTTCGTCTACTGATGTGCTGTCACCGTTCCTGGTTGATTCCTATTTTCTTATCGCATGCGACCTCGGACCTTCCAGCAGTTCAGCTCTCACCAGAAATATTTATAGTACTCTCTCCGTTGGGTGAAGAACTTTTGAGTAAGAAGCTTTCAGCGATACGTCCAAGCCGAATTACAGACAGTCCTCTGTAACATAACTTAGCGTTCAGCGGCCTTAGACGTGAATTAGAATAAGATATCTGCTACGTAAAGTAGAGCCTTTACATCATGTCAAGGCGGCGACAGATTCATTTGACTAGTACACTTACGCAGTCGCACGACAGATGGCGTTGAACTGCGTACTGAAAGTCACGGAATTACGTTGATACTATCGCTATTATTATTAGTTACTTGATATTTCCATTTCCCTTGTCGTGGATGGGATTGGAGGGGACACCGACTTGCTGCACTTAGCCTGATGATTTTCAGCCTTTGACTTGGTATCATAGGTCTTTGATAAACTAATCAAGAGGAAATGGGATATTGACCGGAGACAACGTTTCCAGGGCATGAAAATCGTAAAAAAGCGGAGCACACTAAAAATTGCTGACGTGCTGTATCTAGTAAGGAGCGGTAAAAATGGTTGCTAGTGAATTCCTGCTGTCGCGCAACACTACCTTCACCACTAGTTGTTTGTCTGAGAAAATGGCATGATATCTGAACTTCATTAATATTGCTTTAGTCATAATTGTTAAAATAAATTTGCACCTGCAACATACTTACGTTTGAACGTAAAATCACATTTTTAATTTTAATGTAACAAGTCGAAGTCGACCATGGGCGGGCTAACGTTCATGATTACAAATACATATTGTGAAACGTGTACGAGACCCGTCAGTTAATAATTTTTGAATGAAAATAATCCGCAATAGGAGCCGAAGAGTCACGTTATAAGGTGTGATCCTCGTTTTGCCTACAGCCATGTCAGAGAGGGCGTAGAATGTGTGTGTGAAATCTTATGGGGCTTAACTGCTAAGGTCATCAGTCCGTAAGCTTACATACTACTTAACCTAAATTATCCTAAGGACAAACACACACACCCATGCCCGAGAGAGGACTCGAACCTCCGACGGGACCAGGGGCGGAGAAGCGGACAGAGGCACAGGTCAACCTCTTCGACTTGGGGCGAAGCTGCACCAAATTGGCGGAAGAATAAGCAGTTTTTTTTATATTTAATCTTATGGCTAGGGCCCCCCGTTGGGCAGACCGTTCGCTGGGTGACGATCAGTTAATTTGACGCCACTTCGTTGATGAGGATGATAGGATGAAGATGAGGACAACACCCAGTTCTTGGGCGGAGAAAATTCACCGACCCAGCCGGGATTCGAACCCGGGCCCAGAGAATTGACAGTCCTTCACGCTGACAATTTAGCTACCGGGGACGGACAAAGAAAAAGCAATAATCAAAGGCATGAGGATGCAGAAGTCAATGACAACCACTGCATTAAAGAGTCATAATGTGTATTTCCAGGACATGTGGTCTGCAATTAAAATAAAGCCATTATTGTCTCTCCGTTGGCGAAGTATTTCAGATTAGTCTCCCATTCGGATCCCTTGGGGGGGGGGGGGTGACCGTGGAAAAGAGATGAAATAAGCAACGAATCGGAACATTTTACGTCCCGGAGCATAGAATGTCAGGTTTCTGAATGTAGTTGGGAAACTTGAATATCTGATAAGCGGAATGTTAAAACTCAATCTACATATAGTGGGTGGCCGGTGAAGTGAAATGAGAAGAATATACAGATTTCTAGTCAGATAAGTATGGGGTCATATCAACGGCAGCAGAAAATGGTGTAACGAGAGTTTTAATCACTATGATTGGGAGAGTGCGGCAGAGTGACTGTGTGAAAGTACAGTGATAGGGTATTTTTCAACACATTGGACAGCAAACCGACGCCAACAACAATACTTCAAGTATACATGTCGACGAAGCATGCAAAGGGTGATGAGATAGAGAAAAAGATATCAGGATATTGACTGGGTAATTCAGTACGTAAAGGAGATGATAATTTAACAAACACTGGGGACTGGAACGTGATTATAATGAGAGGAGCAGCAGAATGGTTTATGGAAAAATATGGGCTTGGCTGTAGAAATGTGGGGGCAGCAGAAATAATTGAGTTCTGGAATAAACTTCAGATAGTGGTAGTCAAAACCTTTTTCCCAAAATCACAAGCGGAGGAGCTATACTTGGAAAGTCCCAGAGAAACGGGAATATTACGTTTGGATTACTTCATGGTCAGACAGATATTTCGCAATCAGATATTGGATTCTACGGTGTAGGCAGGACCTGATATCTCAGATCATAATTATGATGAAGAATAGTTTGAAGTTTAAGAGAATCGTCAGGAAGAATCAATGTATAAAGAAGTAAACTACATTAGGCAGTTCAGTAGAAGGGGAATGGAGAACGGATACTTGCAAGGAAGATGAGGCGAAATGGCTTCTGGAAAAATCCGAAAAATTCTTGAAGGAAATGGTCATCCTAAGGACTGATTCAGCAGAGGTTCTCTGTAGAATCGGTGAGCAAAAGAAGAAATGTGGAGAACAGTAGCAAAAAGAAGAGACAGGTCCACAGGACTTGCATTAAGATATAAAAAAATCACTTCCTTGTTACAAAAGGGATGAGTAGAGGTTAAGAATTGTAGAGGAAGTTGTAGCGGTACAGCAGTAAATCAGAATAATTACTTGTCGTTTGGCTCGTTTCGTTTTTCTAGGGATTTCCTGTTGCTTTCTTAATGAAGAATTGGAATTAATTGTCCCTGATACACTAAACCAAAATACAAAACTGTTGTGTTGGTTCATAGGTGATACGGGCATATAATGTTCCCCATCAATATCATTCACTAATTATTCCTTAATTGCACACAAAAAATGGCAGACTGATGAAAAATCTACTATCTATAGCTAATCTAATATGTCTCATGGCTCCTTATAGTGGTTAGAAACTCATTACATGTATTAAATAAACGCGGTAACACTGCAAAATCTTTTCAAGAGAATGAATTCACCGTCCCAAAATGTTCTATAGATAGAAAAGTACTAACTGCTATGAGCACAAGTCCGACCGACACTCGAAAAAAAGTTCTATCAAAAGAACCAAAAATATTCAGAGTCTAATTCGACTAACAGAGAGTCCAAACCGGTGTGAAATTACTGGACGTCTGAACTGCCTCTTGTCTTGAGAACACGAGCCTGACCTGACCATCGACCTCAGTTATCCACTAACAACTCACGACCCACCCTCAAAACACTACTTCCACCAGTACCTCACTTTAACTATGCCAGTTTCACAGTTATCCTTCAACTTAAAACTGTTGATTCATACCGCATGTCTCCTGCAACTTGTTTGGAATCTGGAAAGTGGTACTGCGTAGGCACGCAACAACACGAACACTTTAGAACGACGTCAGCACTGTGACAATACAGCTTTATTCCTGTTACCTCCTCCGCGCCGTACCATTTGCCTGTCTGGAAGTCTGTGGAAGCCATAAGAAATAAAGCATCTTAGTTCAGTGCTGGTGTGAACGATATTTCAGTAAGATTAATTAGGTAGAAAATGTATATATTAGTATAACACGCCATTATTACGTACTTATGGTTCATTTCACCGCCACCTGAAGTCTTATCTAAATAATCCTTGACTGTATAGTACGAATTATTGAAAACTTATTCTTCAAATGCGTAATATTATAATGTTAGTAACCAGTTTTAAAATACTTGTAAATTTTATTTTCTGATAGAATATGTTCTTCGAGATTCTTATTTATTTCCTCGTTAAAATAAGATGAATCTGGCTATTGAATCGTGAACGTGGACAGAGAATCTAATCTAATAATTATCAGCAATATTTTCTCCTAAATGTGATAACCGATTGATATAAATACATGACGCAGCTGGATTCGACTACCGCTTAAATAGACCTTTACCGTAAACTCATTTGATGTTATACACACATAAAAAAGGTTTTGCATCACCTCGGTTTCGAGAGTTCCGGAACCTGTACAGAAAATTGGAATATAGATCAACATAAACATCATTTCCACCCTTTTTATTGCTCATGAAAATCACAAGTTGCATGTTGTACTATCTACAGTGAGACCTTCAGAGGTAGTGGTCCAGGGTACACACCGGTAAATTTAATACCAAGTAACAGGTCCTCTTGCACTGATGCATGCCTGTATTCGTCGTGACATACTATCCAAAAGTTCATCAAGGCACTGTTGTTCCAGATTGTCCCACTCCACAACGGCGAATCAGCTTAGATCCCTCAGAGTGGTTGGTGGGTCACGTCGTCCATAGACAACCCGTTTCAATCTATCCGAGGAATGTTTGATAGGTTTCGTGTCTGGAGAACATGGTGGCCACTTTAGTCGAGCGATGTCGTTATCCTGAAGGAAGTCATTCACTAGATGCGCACGACTGGGGTGCGAATTGTCGTCTATGAGGACGAATGCCTCGCTAATATGTTGTCGATATGGTTGCACTATCGGTCGGAGAATGGCATTCACGTATCGTACCGCCGTTACGGCGCCTTCCATGACAAGCAGCGGCGTACTTCGGCACCACATAATGCCCCCCCCCCCAAAACAGCCCGGAACCTGCACCTTACTGCACTCGCTGAACAGTGTGTCCAAGGCGTTCAGCCTTACGGGGTTGCCTCCAAGCACGTCTCTGACGATTGTCTGGTTGAAGGCATATGCGACACTCATAGGTGAAGAGAACATGATGCCAATCCTGAGCGGTCCATTCGGCATGTTGTTGGGCCCATCTGTACCGCGCTGCACGGTATCGTGGTTGCAAAGATGGACCTCGTCATGGACGTCGGCAGTGTAGTTGTGCATCTTGCAACCTATTGCACACGGTTTGAGTCGTAATACGACGTCCTTTGGCTGCAAGAAAAGCGTTATTCAACCTGGTGGCGTTGCTGTCAGTGTTCCTCCGAGCCATAATCCGTAGGTAGCGGTCACCCACTGCAGTAGTAGCCCTTGGGCGACCTGAGAGAGGCGTGTCATCGACAGTTCCTGACTCTCTGCATCTCCTCCATGACCGAACAACATCGCTTTAGTTCACTCCGAGACTTCTGGACTCTTCCCTTGTTGTGAGCCCTTCCTATCCACAGTAACAATGCGGACGCGATCGAACCGCGATATTGACTGTCTAGACATGGTTGAACTACAGACGACACCAGCCGAGTACCTCCTTCCTGATGGAATGACTGGAACTGATCGGCTGTCGGACCCTCTCCGTCTGCTGTGTGAAATAAAGTGGTTTTCTCCGTAAGTTACAAATTAATGAGCGGAAAGAACATTTGTTTTTTTAGATAGGTGAACAAAAGGTTACTCTTTCTGCGAGCTTACGTTCCCAGAGAGTTAGAGCAACGAGTTATAATGTTTTAAATAAAAAATTCTTTTTTCGTATCATCTAGCTCATATATTTGAATTACATAAATTAAATCAAAATCTATCGTCTTTTACTAGAGAGGGAGAAATGTACAAAGTTTTCGGACCTTAGGCAACTGGCTGTATCTAGTTATCTGCGTTCGGAAGGTGCACTGAATCTTTTTGGTTTGTGAATTCCGTCCTACCTCGTATACAACACGGTAACGTATTCATTTTTTGTTTATTTACACGTCAAGTTCCGTAACCAAATTGAGGAGCGTATCTCCATGGTCATGGAACGTGTCAGTAGATGAAATTACAATATAAAAGTAATAACACATAAAAATAAAATGTTTATGATCCCGAAAAAGTCAAGAAATAAGTTTACGTAAACGCAATCAACAAGACAACAAGAAGCAGCTTAATTTTTCAGGTAACTTCTCGACAGAATAGAAGGAGTGACCTAGGAGCAAACTCTTCAGTTTCGATTTGAAAGTGCTTGGATTATTGCTAAGATTTTTAAATTGGTGCAGTAGGTTACTGAAAATGGATGCAGCTGTATGCTACATACCTTTCTGCACAAAAGGTAAGGAAGTCTGATCCATATGAGGGTTTGATTCTGCCGAGTATTAACTGAGTGAAAACTGCTTATTCTTGGGAATAAACTAATATTTTTAACAAGAAATGACAGTAAGGAATATATATGTTGAGAGGCCAGTGTCAAAATACCCAGACTCGAAACAAGTGTCGACAAGAGGTTCGTGAGCTTACACCACTTTTTGCTCGAACCGCCCGTTTATGAGATAAAACTATCCTTTTAGAATGGGAAGAGTTACCCCACAATGTAATACCATGCGACATAAGCGAATGAAAATAAGCAAAGTAGAATAATTTTCGTGTCGAGCGATCACTAACTCCAGATACCGTTCGAATAGTAAAAATGGCAGCTTTAAGTCTTTGAACAACATACTGAACGTGGGTTTTCCACGACAGCTTACTATCTATATGAACATCTAGAAATTTGAACTGTTTAGTTTCACTAATCATATGCCCATTCTGTGAAATTAAACTTCAGGCTTTGTTGATTTGTGTGTCAGAAACTGTAAAAACTGAGTCTTACTGTGATATAGTATTAGTTTATTTTGTACCAGTCATGAACTTATGTCATGAACTGCTCCATTTGAAAGCGAGACAATGTTGCACACAACTTCCTTTACTACCAAGCTAGTGTTATCAGCAAACGGAAATATTTTAGAGTTACCCGTAATACTAGAGGGCATATCATTTATATAAATAAGGAACACGAGTGGCCCCAACACTGATTCCTTGGGGCACCTCCCACTTGACTGTACCAAACATCACAGCCATTGTCAACATTGTGAATAATGACCTTTGGAGTTTGTTACTAAAGTAGGGGGTGAACCAATTGTGAGCTACTCCCCATATTCCGGAATGGTCCAACGTCTGGAGCAATATTTTGCGTTCAACACAATCAAACGCCTTAGTTAAATAAAAAAATATGCCTAGCGTTCGAAACCTTTTGTTTAACGCATCCAGTGCCTCCCAGAGAAAAGATAGTACAGCATTTTCAGTTATTAAACGATTTCTAAAGCCAAACTGTGCATTTGATAAGACATCGTGTAATATAAAGTGATCAATTATCCTTACATACACAGCGTTTTCAATAACTTTAGGAAACACTGATGCCGTAGAAATATGTCTAAAAATGTCCACATTATTCCTTTCTCCCTTTTTATAATGCGGCTTTACTACTGACTACTTTAATCGTTCACGAAACTGACCATTCCTAAAGGAAAAATTACAAATATGGCTAAATACAGGGCAAACATGTGCAGCACAGTACTTTAACATTCTGCTAGGCACTCCATCATATCCATGAGAGTCCTTAGTCTTCAGTGATTTAATTATTGACTCAATCTCCCCCTTGTCTGTATCACGGAGGAGTATTTCAGACATCAATCTCGGAAAGGCATTTGCCAAGGGGGTACATTGTGAAATTACCCAAATATGGTTTTGGAAAGTTCATCGATGAAGCTTCTCCCTCCTTTACACCAGCAACCTTACATCTCGTCTGTAAGTCGATTCGAAGGCGCACTGAATTTTCACCCAGAAAAATGGGCACTAGTTTCAACAACCCACTTAAATGCACATTCGGACACCGTAATGTCCATGCCCACTCAGTATTCCGTAAATTACCGAAAAAATACAGAAGAAGTCTTATGTGAAACACCTGGTGTACACAGGCTGAACCAGAACTCTAACGATAAACATTTAAAGGTCGTTGAGTGACAACTTCGGAGTATTTTGCAATAAGGGGCCCACAATGTTCCGCCGTTCGTTACACAGTAATGATGGAATTACGTTTTATTCAGTTTGCTATAGAAGTCATCCATGTTTCTGTGAAAAAAAAACCTTCACAACAGTCAAGATTCCTTTAATACGAAACAACCAATACGAACATTACAAAGCACAGAACACGGAATGTTACAACAACCCTCAGGCGAAACACCATACTGTGATGTGGTTGCCTTCCCAGCGGGGACAGCTCAGCATTGCATCACTATGTGTTCACTGAACCAATAATGCTCCTAAACTGACACAGCACGTTTTAAAAACATGACAGGACACTCCTCAGGTTGTCATTGCGAGTCTGTTTACTCTCGTGGCCCAACGAATACAACAGTTTTGTTACGGTCCTATCGCATTCAAATATAAACTTAGAGAAATATTAATTTCAAACTGCTACTCTGTGATGGGAGATGGGTGGCAAGTGGGGAAAAATTCTTTTATTAATAATTCCTTTTATTAATAATTTTTTGAATAATGTGGTTGACGTAATCGGCACAGAATGTCCGAGCAGCCAGTCAGCTTCGACATCTGGGAAATGCAAGTGGTGTACAGCATAAGCGAATAGCCAGCATGTATGGTTTTTCTATTATTATTTCTGGACGTTGTGACCATCCGCCGACTTCCCACCTCGCGGCGAGGCGTTACGCAGCTGTGCGTTGCGACGTACGCTGCGAGAGAGCGCGTTGTTTGCGGAAGGACGAGCGGCCGTGGGCGAGCAGTGGGCGAGCGACCCGCCCCAGCCACGCGCATCTCGCGGCGAGTCGGCTTGCGTACTCTGAGCGGCACCCACCAACCTGCGACCCACTCATAAGGAAGAAAAGGAGAAGCTCCGACTGTGCGTCTAACTACAAGGACACCTGCACTGTTTCGTGGCAACAGCCGTTGCCGGCCGCTGTGGCCGAGCGGTTCTAGGCGCTTCAGTCCGGAACCGCGCTGCTGCTACTGTCGCAGGTTCGAATCCTGCCTCGGGCATGGATGTGTGTGATGTCCGTAGGTTAGTTAGGTTTAAGTAGTTCTAAGTTCTAGGGGACTGATGACCTCAAATATTAAGTCCCATAGTGCTCAGAGCCATATGAACCATTTTGAAACGCATACTTTCCGAGATAAACAAGTGCTTTTAGGAAGGACTTCGCTACGCTTGGTTGCCGATATTAGCACAGAAGTTGCATTGGCGCTACGTCGAATGTGTTGGCAGGGTATTACGATGTCTCACTACAGTACCCAACCTACCCTTAGGTGAAGTCAGATGTGTGGTTCGAGTCATGTTTTCTGCTTTATTTTTCGTCGTGTTTGTATTCCTTATTGTACAGTACTTTGAATCCTGGGTACGTATGTTGGTGTTTTATCTTCTTCCAAACGCGGATTCACTTATATGTTTACTGTTATTGCGCTGTTAATACGAAGAAATTATGTAGTTCATTTACATTGTCCCCTTCCTACTACTCGACAAGTGCAATGGCTAATATTACTTTCTACTGTGGTTTAGCAAATGGACGTAGCCTGCAAGCTCGTGCCCTCTAAGCTGGAAAATATCCAGGGCGCTGAGTGCCCTCTGGTAATCTCTTGGGCAGACTTTTCCAGCGTCTGAGAGACACAGGTAGACACAGGTACCCTTGCACCTCGGAAGACTGATATGGAAGACCCCGGGTAGTCTGCAAGCCTGACTTGGAAGAGTGTGTGCTATGTTCGGTGGAAGAAACACCTGGGACCAGTGAGCGACAATTAGCAGCAGCAGAAGGCGTGGTTTCCCTCTCTTATCGGGAGGGGGTGGGGGAGAGGCTGGGGGTGGTAGATCATGAACGGCTTCTGTACCCATGTCATCTACAGCGCGTTCAGACTCGAAGGCCACAGGATCACCATGGTAGGCGGCGGTTATGTCAAAGGCTGTCTGAGAAGTGTGCCACAGATCCACCGTTCACATCCAAGATTTTATTTATTGATGATGCAGGGTTCACAAGATATGGTACTGTGAATTTCCATAACCAGCATGTAAGGGCAGATGTAAATCCCCAAGCAATTCTGGAAAAAGAGGGCATCAATACCGATTCTCAGTCAACGTATGTGTGGGCGTACTTGGCAATAGATTAAGAGAGCTATACGTGCTACCACAAAGCTTAAATGGGGCACATTATGTGGACTTTATCGTTTATGAATTGCCTACCTTGTTGGTGGCTGAGCAATTGCAGCAAAGAATACAAATGTGGGCTCAAGCATGATGGCGCACCAGCACACATTCATCACAATGTGCGCGAACATCTGGTGCAGATGTTTCAGGATCGCTGGATTGGACAGGTGGTCCCTACACCTTGGCCTGCCGTTCTTCAGACTTCAATCCCCTAAACTTTTGGTTATGGGGATTACGCCAGACCAATCAACGTTGTGCGGAAACTACAGGGTCGCATCTTCAATGTACAACAACAACAAGGTATAATTCATAGGATGCATCATTCCTTACGCCGGAGGGAAAGAGGGGTGCATTGTCTTGAACGAAGGGCCCGTTTCCGGCCGCTCTTCGATGAATACATTGAATAATAGGGGGAAAAGACCACATCCCTGTCTGACACACTAAGGTGAATAGTCGTTTTGTTGCCACTTATCACAATGATTTTAGATATTCTGATTGAACGTTCATTATCCCTTCTCCTTTATTTGGTCTTAAATTTTAAAATGCTCTTTTAAATTCTGACTGCAATTCAGGATCCTTTTTCTATTCAATTTCGACTCTTGTTTCTTCTTCTATCACTCCATCGGACAAATCTTCGCCCTCCTAGAGGCCTTCAATGTACCATTGCCATCTATCTGATTATTTCCCTGCTTTGAAAAATGCAATTCCCATTGCGCTCCTATGTTACCACCCTTGCTTTTAATTTCACCGAAGGATATTTTGACTTTTATGTATGCTGAGTCAGTACTTCGACAGCAATAATTTCGTTATCGTCTTCTTCACATTTTTCACGAAGCCTTTTTGCCTTAGCTTCCCTGCACTTCCTATTTATTTTATACCTAAGTGAATTGTGTTTTTGTATTCCTGAATTTCCCAGAAGATTTTTGCATTTCCTTCTTCCGTGATCAATGAAATATTTCTTCTGTTACCCATTGTTTCTTGTCAGTCACAGTCTTTGTACCAGTGTTTTTCTTTCTAGCTTCTGTGACTGCTATTTTTAGAGATGCCCATTCCTCTTTTACCGATCTTCCTAGTGAGCTATTTCTTATCTCACTATTTACAGCCTCAGAGAACTTCAAGGGTATCTCTTTATTCCCTAGTACTACCGTATCCCACTTCTTTGCCCAATGACTCTTCATTATTAGTCTCTTAAACTTCAGCCTACTCTCATCTATGTCTGCTTCGGAGTTAAATGATTTCCGATGTACTTTGTGCGAATATGGATCCTGCAGCGATAGTACATGTTTCAACAACATCGTGCCCACTTATGGCGACACATTGTTATGACCTAATACAAATATTTATGAGGGATAATTTGTAATGATTCAGAAAGACGTTGGATGATGACATTAGAACCCAGCAAGGGTACACAAACAAACAAGATTTAGGTTTACAGCCAGCAATAGAAACCTCAAATTCGCATTTCAGCGTTCATCAGTAAGTGGAAACTATTTCGTATCTAAAGAGATACTCTTGAATTTACAACACGACGAAGTGAAAAAGTTAAGTAAGACTCTATAATCATGTTCCATTCAATTAAGTATTAGTAACGTATCAGCTCCCTTTTTACTACGCAAATGCAGAGCAGCTCATTTCCTACGCTCGGATTGATGGCTAACTAGCAATATCAGTTTAACGTCAGTACACAATAAGTTACGTCACCACGGCAGATCAACTGAAATGGTCTCGCTAGTTTTCTTGTTCATTGCAGAACCCTCATGGCAGACAAACGCAGTCGCCTCCCTATGAGCGACTCTACCTTACAAGCATTCAGACGACCGGGAACAGTACACAGACTCCAAAGTAATTCCGTAATAGCGAATTATTTTTCAAACAACGACGACCAAATGAGCAGCAAGCTGTGAACAATTCCCATTGGTCGAAATCAAACTGAATCGGCAAAGACGTAAAACTGCGTCGGTGACTAAGCAAAGAGGTTGCTGCGGTACTCCTACCGACTAATCTAATCTGATTGTAGGAGACTTCAGTAAAGAATGGCAAATACACTCCTGGAAATAGAAAAAAGAACACATTGACACTGGTGTGTCAGACCCACCATACTTGCTCCGGACACTGCGAGAGGGCTGTACAAGCAATGATCACACGCACGGCACAGCGGACACACCAGGAACCGCGGTGTTGGCCGTCGAATGGCGCTATCTGCGCAGCATTTGTGCACCGCCGCCGTCAGTGTCAGCTAGTTTGCCGTGACATACGGAGCTCCATCCGTACTGGTAGCATGCCGCGACAGCGTGGACGTGAACCGTATGTGCAGTTGACGGACTTTGAGCGAGGGCGTATAGTGGGCATGCGGGAGGCCGGGTGGACGTACCGCCGAATTGCTCAACACGTGGGGCGTGAGGTCTCCACAGTACATCGATGTTGTCGCCAGTGGTCGGCGGAAGGTGCACGTGCCCGTCGACCTGGGACCGGACCGCAGCGACGCACGGATGCACGCCAAGACCGTAGGATCCTACGCAGTGCCGTAGGGGACCGCACCGCCACTTCCCAGCAAATTAGGGACACTGTTGCTCCTGGGGTATCGGCGAGGACCATTCGCAACCGTCTCCATGAAGCTGGGCTACGGTCCCGCACACCGTTAGGCGGTCTTCCGCTCACGCCCCAACATCGTGCAGCCCGCCTCCAGTGGTGTCCGGACAGGCGTGAATGGAGGGACGAATGGAGATGTGTCGTCTTCAGCGATGAGAGTCGCTTCTGCCTTGGTGCCAATGATGGTCGTATGCGTGTTTGGCGCCGTGCAGGTGAGCGCCACAATCAGGACTGCGTACGACCGAGGCACACAGGGCCAACACCCGGCATCATGGTGTGGGGAGCGATCTCCTACACTGGCCGTACACCACTGGTGATCGTCGAGGGGACACTGAATAGTGCACGGTACATCCAAACCGTCATCGAACCCATCGTTCTACCATTCCTAGACCGGCAAGGGAACTTGCTGTTCCAACAGGACAATGCACGTCCGCATGTATCCCGTGCCACCCAACGTGCTCTAGAAGGTGTAAGTCAACTACCCTGGCCAGCAAGATCTCCGGATCTGTCCCCCATTGAGCATGTTTGGGACTGGATGAAGCGTCGTCTCACGCGGTCTGCACGTCCAGCACGAACGCTGGTCCAACTGAGGCGCCAGGTGGAAATGGCATGGCAAGCCGTTCCACAGGACTACATCCAGCATCTCTACGATCGTCTCCATGGGAGAATAGCAGCCTGCATTGCTGCGAAAGGTGGATATACAATGTACTAGTGCCGACATTGTGCGTGCTCTGTTGCCTGTGTCTATGTGCCTGTGGTTCTGTCAGTGTGATCATGTGATGTATCTGACCCCAGGAATGTGTCAATAAAGTTTCCCCTTCCTGGGACAATGAATTCACGGTGTTCTTATTTCAATTTGCAGGAGTGTAGTAACATCGCGATCTACTGCAGAAAAAATATCGGGCGTCCATAACTAAAATTCCAGTTTCAAAGTGTTGTAGAAAGGGAACCACTGCTGAGAATAAGGTCAAATTTGAACAGCATATTATTGATACAGGGAAACGGCACAAAAATAACATAAATTTATTAATTGATGAAGCTGTAACCGGCGTAACGTAAATCGAGACGGCTACCATTGACAAATGAATCGTAATACAACGGGTGTGGTTTAGGTGCACAACACACTGTTCAAGTTCGTCAGTCAACAGTTGCGGCACTGATAGGTAAGCACATCTCCCACGCAACGTCATACCACATCAAATGCGAAAAAACAGTTTTTAGCTGTCACGAGGCCAAGAACTGCATTAAAAACTTAAATTGCTTTTTAATTGTTGTGGGGCCAAAAATTGTATAACAAGCAAAGTGACATCGTTTTCTAATCGCGAGCCTGGCGCAAGAAGTTTTCAATATGCTGCTCACCGTTTTCTGCCAAGGTTCAAATCGAGGATCAGCATGTTCCTCAACGTATCAGAGCTACCTTGGGGTCATATTCAGGACGCGTTGCACAACATACGTCTTCAATTCAGGTTGTTCGTATTTGGGGCACTGAAGACAACGTCTTTCAGATGAACCTACAGTCGTCAGGTGACCCGGACGACCGGGCTGTAGGGAAATGACGGCTGATAATTCTAGCACTTCCGAAATGCCTCTGCACCAGCCACTTCACTGACTGTACGTTGTGCGGAGGAGCGCCACCTTCCAGAGCGAAAGTTTGTCTTGCTGGCAGGTCAGCAGGCAGCAACTCCGGAACGCGGGTGATTCTGAATGGATAACGGTACACGATGTGACTGTTCTGGCATAACCGTAAGCGCCGGAACGAAGACGAAGAACGCGAGAGAAGAGAAGGTGGTGAAACGATGTCGGCCAATAGGCAACCCTTGCGGGCTGGATGAAGGACTGATAGCTGAGAGGTGCGGGAAGAGTAGTGTACGTGGCGTACAACCTGGTCTGCAAGTTCCCTGCCTACTCTGCATTTAAATTATACGGCACCTCGAAGACCGCCTGTACGGTTTGGAGGCAATAATACCCCGGCTTGTAAGTCACGCCTCCTTCACACCTGAGAAGAATGAAGTGTTGTTTTTTACTTGTGCTTGTTATCGTAAGGCCACGGTTATGCTAATATGGAATTGGACGCCGGCCGCTGTGGCCGTGCGGTTCTAGGCGCTACAGTCTGCAACCACGCTACTGCTACGGTCGTAGGTTCGAATCCTGCCTCGGGCATGGATGTGTGTGATGTCCTTAGGTTAGTTAGATTTAAGTAGTTCTAAGTTCTAGGGGAGTGATGACCTCAGATATTAAGTCCTCATAGTGCTCAGAGCCATTTGAACCATTTTGAAATTACGCGCCTCCTGGTAATAGTGTATATGGTGATCGGTTTGTGTAACTGATTTACTTTATTGTTCCATGCCATATTCCGTGCAAGTGTGCAGGCATTCTTTGCTATAAACAGAGTTGATCAAATTGAAATTGTAACATAGTTTCTGTCGTAGGCAAGGGACTCTTTGTAGATGACGATGCCCTAGTCACTGCATTGACAGGCGCTGGTATGTCATCCTTTTAATGTTTAAGTAACTTTAAGGAGTCTAAAGCTTGTAAATTACACATGTAATCCCTCTTAAAGAAGTTAGTGTTGGCTACATCCTAGGGATTCTCGTCAGTAGCCTTAGTTTGTCAGATTGCTGTTTCCTTCTAAGGTGTGTTGACAGGGTAATTTTGCCAGTGGACGGCGCGTGCCTGTTTCCTAGGCCCGAAGCAGAGACGTGTTTTCCTTCTCCTGCAGCGGCAGTTCCGTTGTCACACGACGTCTCGGGTGGCTTACAATCAGCTCCTCTCTACCAGCCGCATCGTGTTTCCTCAATTTAAGTAAAGTTGCCTATGTGCGTGTGATGTAACAAACGACCATGATCTGGAAATGTAACTTACTTTTTGATTCGAAATGTAACTTACTTTTTGATTCGCCCTCATATATATGTAGGCGATGATGTTTTCCTCTTACGAACTCTAGGGATTGAACGACAAGAGGAAACGAAAAAAAAAGCATTCCGTCTTCAGGCCACGAGTGGCCTACCGGGACCATCTGACCGCCGTGTTATACTCAGTGGAGGATGCGAACAGGAGGGGCGTGGGGTCAGCACAATGCTCTCCCGGTCGTTATGATGTTATTCTTGATCGAAGTCGGTACTAATCGGTCGAGTAGCTTAATTGGCATCACGAGGCTGAGTGCATCCCCAAAAATTGCAACAGCACATGGCGGCCTGGATGGTCACCCATCCCAGCTCCGACGACGCCCGACAGCGCTTAACTTCGGTGATCTTACGGGAACCGGTGGATCCACTGCGTCAAGGCCGTTGCCCTGTCCGGAACAGAAAAGGTCTAATTAACTTATGTCCGGAAATGCATGGTTTCCATTCTAGACACCATCTATTCAATCATACTTTGTTACAGAAATTGCTATGTATCATGCAAACTCAGTTACACTATGCATGGTTTCCTCCTAGTGGGTGGTACTGTCCCTTATATTATCTTATATGGAGGCTCTGGAACATATAATTTATCTGTTTAAGAATACTATTATAATAAACTCGTTAGATTCACTAGACACTCTACCATACTTATAGGGGAGTGCTAGAAGAACTTGTGTCCTGATGTTCCACATAATGTATGTACGCTTATGCTCAAGAAAACAGAACACCTTGAACGACTAGGGATGGAACGTACATATTCGCATGAATTTACATTAGTATATTCTGCAGAACTGATTAACATTTCAGTCTCCTCTGTTGAGCTTGTGCCCCTTTGCCTAGTAGTCATGGGGTCCATCATGGACCCTGATAAATTGTTCCATGTGAGATGTCAACGACGTGCATGAGGTGCAATGGCGTCCTGTTATATAGCCACCCATGCTGAATTCACCTGGTTCCAAAGTTTATTTGTGGTGGTTAGCACTGGGTCACAGTGCTGCACCCGTCGTTACACCATATCCTACACATTTTCGATTGGCGAATTGATGCACCACATTCGCTCATGCTAATAACCCCGCACCCTCTTTCAAACTCAATCATCTGACGGTACGGTTCGCTATACGCATGGGAGTCATCCTACACGTCTGCTCAAGTCACACTGATCCGTTACCTTCGGTGTATAGCTACGACAGTCACAGGCACGTTATACCCGCAGGTCGTGTTGCGACGCGATACCGATCTTGACCTAGAACCTGCTTTCTGACATGGTTCAGATATTAATAATTTCTGCAGAACACACTAACGTACACGTCCTGCGAATATATACGTCCTGTCTCTAGTCGTTCAAGGTGTTCTCTTTTTCATGAACATGGGTGTGGATAATAATCATAATTTAATCTTGCCAAATGGTCTGGTGCATGTGTTTGCATCGGACACCACTTCGGCACCACATGTGTCCCGAACCTTCCCCAGTTATCCTGCTGCTCAAACCCGACCTACAGTTTGAAATGGAATCCGAACCATGTGTGCTTTCTTTTCAACTATATACCCACACCCTTTCTTGAGCAAAAGGTGTCTTAACAGACGCGCAGACAGACAGACGAACAACGAATGGAAAAAAATTATGTTATATAACTGCAAATTAACAGTTCTCGGATTTATTTCTTTGTTTCTAGTGTGAAACTTTTCTTCTTGTGAAATTTCGCCGTCTTAGGACAAAGGGAAGTATCAATTAGGCTTCGATGAGTGAGTTTTCGAGTACTGGAATATGTGTCATAAATGAACGAATCTTTTGATTGCATTGACTTCGAACCTTACAGTTTTTCCGTACCCAAGAGTCTGTAGGCCTTCGTATGTGACATAAATTTCAACGTAATACTTATTGTAGTGTGAAACAATGCTTCTTGTGAAATTACATTTTCTTTGGACAAAGGGAAGTAGGCTATAGGTTTTGATGAGTGAGTTTGCGAGTACCGGAATATGTGACATAAATGGTCGTATCATTTGATAGCACTGACTGCGAAACTTACACTTTTTCCGCAGCCAAGAGACTGTCGGCCTTAGCAAGTGACATAAATTTTAACGTGATATTTCTACCCGTTCTTGAGAACAAGCGATCTGAACAGTCAGACATACAGACGGATTACAAAGTTATTAATAAGTATTCCGTTTTTACCGACTGGTGTACGTAATCCTAAAAAACTTTTTATAACTGTACCTTCTCCGAAACATAATATTTCTCCATGTTTTTTCTTTACCAAAACGTGTTTAGACGCCTATCTGTCATCTTTGATAGGCCTAATTTTAATTCCAAAACTATTAATTTTCAAAATGGAGTTTTACAATCTGTCCTGCTTCTATACGTATTGTTGACTTAACAGAATGTGCTGTATTACCTCATGTCTTACATCTTTCTGTGTTGAATTTGGGATGTAATTATGTACAATGTTTCTCACATTTTTCGCTTCACTCCCGTGGGGTACCGCGAGTTCTCATGAACAAAACAGAATTCTGGGAAATTTGTATCTCTGCACTCTCCGAAAACACGTAAAAGTGCCAGTAGGCGCTTGTAGCTTCAGTAAGGTAGGTACAGACATGCATCACTCAACAGAACAGCCAATTTCATTCACGCACACGACACAAGTATAGCGAGGGAGAAAAAAAATGCTGTTTGGATTCATTGCTTCACTGCTGCGGTGTTCTGTCTGTACTCTTCTCTGCGTACGTTATCAGCCTTTTTCCAACCCGGTAGTGAATTTTTATCCTATCGACCGTTACACCGAAATCTGCGTACCAGCAAAACCACATGCGCACCCACAGAAAAAAAAGGGAGAAAGAGTGTGCTGTGGAATTTAGAGTTGAGCGTAGCGCAGTGAGGGAAGGGGCGTCGGCTTTCTCGTCAAATCCTCCGGGGAAGGGGGGGGGGGGACTCGCTTTAATCAGCACTGTTACCCATCAGCATCCGTCCGCTCGCATACGCTAAACGTGTCGGTGGCTGCGCTGTTCGCATGCCGATTTTATGTTCCAATCAGATCCTTCAGGAGACGGGGCACACAAGTTCTATCTGTTTGACTGGCAACATCAAAAACACGTACCGTCTCACAACGGAATTATTGTATTGGACATACTGGTTTTGATGCCCTGAGGTGTTAACTGACATGAAAGCATAACGTTCGGTAAAACGTTTGCAATGTGAGAGACACTTGTCATTCCACCGAGCCCAGTATATGGACGTTTGACACGGCGCGTCACCGCTAGCAATTTGCATTGAGACTTGGACGCCAGAGCTAGTTTTCCTTGCTAGTACCATCATTAAGTTTGACTCCGTCACAAAGAGTACGCATTAAAATGTGAAAAGCATTATGCATAACGTCGCAACCCATTTGCTAGAGTCGCACTTTTAGTTATCATTTGAAGTGATAACTATTAGTGAAAAAGCATTGGAATTAGCAGAAAAATAGGCTCTGGAGTGTAAGTGGTCTCAGGTTATGAAGGTGAAATTATAATTTAGCGATGATGCCATTTATATAACTACTATTGAGTAATATTTTCCTAAAACAGTTAATTTAAAAAGGGCAGTAATAGGGGACTGTTGTACCTTGAGACTTTCGTCCCAAAAAGTTTAAAACATTTTCTTATTCTGTTTTCAAATGATAGGGTTCACATCGTGGGTGCTGCAGTATTTTTATGATATTACAAAAATCACTCTGGAAATGTAAGGTTTCTCCAGATGTGAAAAACTGTTCCACGGTACTACGTGGTCATACAACTAGGAACAAATATTCTATTCAAAGTTAAAAGTGTTGCAATCGAGACAATTGTTTCAGTGTAATTTTAAACAGTCTATCATCACGACATTACTCTATTGAACACCAATAATTAGAAGACGAAATCAAATTAAGAAGAAATATTATCAAACTCCAGTTACAAGTTAAAACACTTTGAAGTGGAAGCTATTGAAAGTTAACGTAGATATGCATTTTCAAGACATTCATTTTAATTTCATGTTACAGGTAATTTACACAAAAGTAATGCGCAAGTTATACGAAAAAATAAATAATAATTTACATAATGAAAATAATATACAGTGTCAGTGCTACATCTTGTAATATTATTCCCTTAATAAATTATTTTAATCATTGATTTCGGAAAAACGTGAATAATACGTGGAATGAGGAGTGTTATCACACTTTCCCATGTGTTAACGTAGAAAATCACGTGTGTTAACGCAGAAAATTATTAGTAGTGTTAACACAAAAAGGCAGGTCATTATCGCCGCATACGGGTGCTTTATTGGCGAACTGTAATCAGTTCGTCTATGAAGTGATGTCACCGTTCCTGGTTGATTCCTATTTTCTTATCGTATGCGACCTCGGACCTCCCAGCAGTTGCCGCCCCTACCAGCAATATTTTTAATACTCTCTGATTAGGGTGAAGAACTTTTGAGTAAGAAGTTTTCATCGATACGTTCAAAACGAATTACAGACCGCTCTCTGTAACGTTATTTAGCGTTCAGTGGCCTTGCCCGTGAATTAGAGTAAAATATCTGCTACGTAAAGTAGAGCTGTTTTACCGCGTTAAAACGTCGAGAAATGCGCTTGACTAGTACGCAAACGCAATCGCACAACAGATGGTGTTGAACTGAGTACTGAATGTCACGGAATTACGTTGATTCTATTGCTATTATTATTAGTTACTTGATATTTCTATTCCCCTTGTTGTGGAGGGGGGTGGGCGGGGGGATTGGAGTGGACAGCGACTTGCAGCATCTAGACTGATGAGTTTCAGCCTTTGGTTGAGAATCATAGGTATTTGATGAACTAATCAAAGGAAATGGGATATTGACCGGATACAACACTTCCAAGGCATGAAAATCATAAAACACGAAACATACAGACAACTGATGACGTGTTGCATCTAGTGAAGCGCGGAAAAAACTGCTGCTAGTGAATTCCTACTGTCGCGCAGCACTACCTTATCCACTACTTGTTTGTATGAGAAAATGGCAGTTCATTAACATTGCGTTAGTCATAATTGTTAAAATAAATTAGCGCCTGCACGATACTAACGTTTGAACGTAAAACACATTTTTACTACTAATGTAACAAGTTGTAATCGGTCTTGGGGTAACATTCATAACTACAAACAAAAACGTTTTGTGTAACGTGTTCGAGTCCAGAAAGTTACTAAAATTAATGAAAGTAGTCGGCAGTAGCATCCGAAGAGTCACGTTATAAGGTGTCATCCTCGTTTTGGCTACAGCCATTTCAGAGAGGGCGGAGAAGCGGAGAGAAGCTCAGGTCAACCTCTTCGACTTGCGGTCGAAACTGCACCAAAATGGTCGAAGAGTAAGCAATGATCAATGGCCTGAGGATGCGGAAGGCAATGGCAACCACCGCATTAAAGAGTCATAATGTGTATTTCCAGGACATGTGGTCTGCAATTAAAACAGAGCCATGATTGTCTCTCCGTTGGTGAAGTATTCGAGATTAGTCCCCCGGGGGAGGTGACCGTGGAAAAGAGATGAAATAAGCAGCGAATCGGAACATTTTACATGTCGGAGCGTAGAATGTCAGGTTTATGAATGTAGTGAGGAAACTTGATAATCTGGTAAGCGAAACGTTAAGACTCAATCTACATATAGTGGATGGTCAGTGAAGTGAAATGAGAAAAAGATAAAGATCTATAGACTGATAAGTAAGCGGTCATATCAACACCAGCAGAAAATGGTGTAACGAGAGTTTTAATCACTATCATTGGGAGAGTGCGGCAGAGTGACTGTGTGAAAACACATTAATAGGGTATTTTTCATCACATTTGACAGCAAACCGACGCCAGCAACGATACTTCAAGTACACATGTCGAAGTAGCAAGCAAAGGATGATGAGATAGAAAAAGTGTATGAGGATGTTGAATAGGTAATTCAGTACGTAAAGAGAGACGATAATTTAATAAACACGGGGGACTGGAACGCGATTGTAATGAGCGGTTGTAGAAATGTTTGAGGAGCAGAAATAATTGAGTACTGGAATAAACTTCAGCTGGAAATAGTTAATATATTGTTCAAAAATAACAAGCGGAGGAGCTATATTGGGAACGTCCCAGAGAAACGGGAATATTCCAGTTGGATTACTTCATGCTCAGGAAGATATTTCGCTATCAGACATTGGATTGTACGGTGTAGGCAGGACCTGATGTCTCAGATCACAATTATGATGAAGAATAGTTTGATGTATAAGATAATCGTCAGGAAGAATCAATGTATAAAGTAGTGGCAGTTTAGTTGAAGGGGAATGGAGAAGGGACACTTGGTAAAAGACGAGATACTTCAAACGTTCAACGAAAGAAGGAATTACAAACCTCTTCAGACTAGAATACAGCAATACAAATCATTATGGAATGAAAGTGCAAGGAAGCTGAGGAGAAATGACTTCCGCAAAAATCCGAAGAAATCTTAATGAAAATGGTGGCCATAAGGACTGATTCAGCAGAGGTTCTCTGTAGAATCGGTGAGGAAAAGAACAAAATGGAGAACAGTAGCAAGTAGAAGAGACAGGTCGACTGGACGTGCATTAAGATATAAAAAATCTCTTCCATGATACTAGAGGGAAGTGTAGAGGTTAAGAACTCTAGACAAAGAAGTGGCGGTACAGCAATAATTCAGAATAACTACTTGTCTTTAGGCTCGTATCGTTCTTATAGGGATTTCCTGTTGCTTTCTTAATGAGGATTTGGAATATTACACATAACAAATGGCAGACTGATGAAAAATCTACTCGCTATAGGTAATCATTTCTAATGTTTCTCAAGGCTCCTTATAATGTATAGAAACTTACTACATGTATTAAATAAATCCGGTATCATTGCAAAATCTTTCAAGGGCATGAATTCACCGTCCCGAAAAGTTCCATATCCAGATTAGTACTAACTGGCATATGCACAAGTCCGACCGACACTCGACGAAACAGTTCTGTCAACAGAAACAAAAATATTGAGAGTCTAACTCGACTAACAGAGAGTCCAAAGCGGTATGAAATTATTGGACGTCCGAACGGCCTCTTTTCTTGAGAACACAAGCCTTACTTGAACATCGCAAAACACAACTTCCACCAGGCCTCACTTCAACTTAGCAAATTTCACAGTTCTCCTGCAACTTTAAACTGTTCATTCATACCTCATCACTAATAGGACAGATCTCCTGCAATTTCTTTGAAATTTGGAAAGCAGGTATTGCGTAGGCACGCAACAACACGAACACTTTAGAACGACGTCAGCACCGTGACAGTACTGCTTTATTCCTTTTACCTCCTCCGCGCCGTACCATTTGCTGTCTGAAAGTCAGTGGCAGCCATCCTTCACAAGAAATAAATGTTGACCTCAGAAAGTTATCTGCATTTTAGTACAGAATGGGTGTGAACGACATTTCAGTAAGATTAATTGGATTGCAAATGTAAATATTAGTATAACACAGCATTATTACGTATTTATGGTTCATTTCACCGCCACATAAAGTGTTATCTAAATAAACTTTGACTGTACAGTGCGAATTATTGAAAACATATTCCTTAAGTGAGTAACATTATAATGTTAGCTGTCACTTTTAAAATCCTTGTAAATTTTATTTTCTGGTAGAAAATGTTCTTCGAGATTATCATTTATTTCCTCGTGGAAATAAGATGAATCTGAAGAGATCAACAAAAACATAATTTCTGCCCTTTTCATTGCTCATGAAAGCCTCACGTTACATGTTGTACTATCTATAGCGAGACCTTCAGAGGTGGTGGACCAGAGTGCTGTACACACCGGTACCCCTAATACCCAGTAGCACGTCCTCTTGCATTGATGCATGCCTGTTTTCGTAGTGAAAAACTATCCACAAGTTCATCAAGGCACTGTTGGTCTAGATTGTCCCACTCCTCAACGGCGAATCGGAGTAGATCTCTCAGAGTGGTTGGTGGGTCACGTCGTCCGTAAATAGCACTTTTCAATCTATCCCATGCCTGAACGATAGGGTTCATGTCTGGAGAACATGGTGGCCTCTCTTGTCGAGCGATGTTGTTATCCTGAAGGAAGTCATTCACAAGAGGTGCACGATGGGGACGCGAATTGTCGTCCATGAACACGAATGGCTCGTCAATTTGCTGCCGATATGGTTGTACTAACGGTTGGAGGATGGCATGTACGTATCATACAGCCGTTACGGTGCCTTCCATAACCACTAGCTGCGTACGTCGGCCCCACATAATGTCAACCCAAAACAGCTGCACTCGCTGGACAGTGTATCTAAGACGTTCAGCCTGACCCGGTTGATTCCAAATATGTCTCTGACGACTGTCTGGTTCAAGGCGTATGCGACACTCATCGCTTAAGAGAAAGTGATGCCAATCCTGAGAGGCCATTCGGCACGTTTTTGATCCCATCTGTACCGCGCTGCATGGTGTTGGGATTGCAAAGATGGACCTCTCTATGAATTTCGGTATTGAAGTTGCGCATCATGCAGCCTATTGCCCACAGTAACACGACGTCCTTTGACTGCAAGAAAAGCATTATTCAACATGGTGGCGTTGCTGTCAGGGTTCCTCCGAGCTATAATCCGTAGTTAGCGGTCATCCACTGCAGTAGTAGCCCTTGGGCGATCTGAGAGAAACATGTCATCGACAGTTCCTGTGTGTGTGTGTGTATCCTACTGAAATTTCTTTGAAGTTTGAAAAAAAAAGGTATACATTACTTGTATTTGAGAACAATTAACAGTTCCACAGTGAAGAAATCAGCGTACACTGAGTATGTAGTTACATACATACATACTGGCTGTTACATACCGCTGACAGATTTATAATGTCACATCATACTGGTGATTTACTCTTTGCTGTTGTGTGTAATAAAGTGTTGTTCTCCGTAACTTACATATTAATGAGCGAAAAGAATATTTAAAATGGCTCTGAGCACTATGGGACTTAACATCTATGGTCATCAGTCCCCTAGAACTTAGAACTACTTAAACCTAACTAACCTAAGGACAGCACACAACACCCAGCCATCACGAGGCAGAGAAAATCTCTGACCCCGCCGGGAATCGAAACCGGGAACCCGGGCGTAGGAAGCGAGAACGCTACCGCACGACCACGAGATGCAGGCTAAGAATATTTATTTAGATAGGTTAACAAACGTGACTCTTTATGCCAGCTTACGTACATACTTTCCAGTGAGTAATAGCAACTTGTTATGATATTTTAAATATAAAATTCTTTTTATCTACCATATAGCTCACATACTTCAATTACATAAATTGAATCGATATCTATAGTCTTTTACTAGAGAGGGAGCGACGTCCAAAGATTTTGGACTGAAGGCAACAGGCTGTACCTAATTGGCTGTGTTCAGAAGGCGCACTGAATATCGTAGGTTTGTGAATTCTGTCCTACCTTGTGCAGAGTACGGTAAGGTTTTTATTTTTTTTTATTTATTTAAACGTCACGTTCTGTAGGACCAAAATGAGGAGCCAATCTCCAAGGTCATGGAACGTGTCACTACATGAAAATAACATACACAAGTAATAACACATAAAAATAAAATGTTTATGTACCCGAAAAAAGTCAAGCCATACGTTTAAGCAAACGCAGTCAACGATACAACCAGAATCAGCAAAAATTTTCAAGGTACTCCTCGACAGAATAGAAGGACTGATCCAAGAAGAAACTCTTCAGTTTCGATTTGAAAGCGCTTGGATTGTTACTAAGATTTTTGAATTCGAGCGGTAGCTTTTTTCTGCACAAGAGTTAAGGAATTCCGATCCAAATGCAGGTTACATTTCTGCCGAGTATTAACTGAGTGAAAACTGCTTATTCCTGGGAATAAGCTAATATTGTTAACAAGAAATGACAGTAAGGAATATATTTATTGAGAAGCCAATGTCAAAATACCCAGACTCGTGAACAGGGGTCGACAAGAGATTCGTGAGCTTACACCACTTATTGCCTGAACCGCCCGTTTCTGAGCCAAAAATATCCTTCTAGCCTCGGAAGAGTTACCCCAATATATAATACCATGCGACATAAGAGAATGAAAATAAGCAAAGTAGACTAATTTTCGTGTTGAACGATCATTCACTTCAAATACCGTTCGAATAGCAAAAATGGCAGCACTAAGTCTTTGAATAAGACCCTGAGCGTGGGCTTTCCACGATAGCTTACTATCAATATGAACGCCTAGAAATTTAACTGTTTAGTTTCACTAATCGTATACCCATTCTGTGAATTTAAAACATCAGGTTTTGTTCGTTTGCGTGACAGAATCTGTAATAACTAACTGTTTTTTTTTCTTTATTGTATTTCAATTCTCCATCGCGGCGGGCTGGCAGCAGCATATGCGCTGCTCTTCAGCCGAAAGACATAGAACATACAATAGAAGACATTTAAAAATAACAAAGGAGAGAATATGGTGAACATAGATATAAAAAAGGGGGATCATCATGGAAGGCAATAGACAAAAAAACGGGGTGACTGTAAAATGAAGATAAAAAACTGTTAAAACTGTTTAAAAGTAGCACACACAAAAAGCCACACACTGCGACAATTAAAAGAACACAAGGCACAGTATGACTGCAGCATGAAAGGTATCGACGGATGGTGTAGCACATAACGAACACTGATGGCGAACCTCAAGGCAGTACACAATTAAAATCACACCTCTTGACGCACAGGAGAAATAGCACTAAACACAACACTGATGTGGCACACTGACGATGATCAAGACCGAGGATCTGCCAGGCGCAAGGAGATGAGGGAAACTGGAAGAAAGGAAGGACGTGGGAAGGCCAGAGGCAAGTATGGGGTGCAGGGTCTCAGGGGGAGGGGGGGAGGAGGAAAATCCGCTCTGGGAGAAGGAGGGAAGAGGAAAAGAGGGAGCCCTTGGGAGGGGGTGGGGAACAAGGCCAGGTTATAGTTGGAAGGCAGGGTAGATGTCACGGCGAAGTTCATCATCCGGGAGGGGGAGGCGTTGGAAATTGCCCTGATGAAGGAGATGGAGGGTGTGGAGGTGGAGAGAGGGAGGGATATAGCGATAGAGGCGTGGCAATGGGCGTGGGGTGGTGAGGAAGGAGGAAACCAGAGGGTGGGGGGGATCAACCCTGTGGACAATGTAAAGGATGCGGAGATGTTGGAGGAACAGGAGGAGGTGGGGGAAGGGGATCAGTTCATACAGGAGCCGTGTGGGGGAAGGAAGGCGGATACGGAAGTCAAGGTGGAGCGCATGGCGTTCAAGGATTTGGAGGGCCTTGTAAAAGCGGGTAGGGGCGGAGATCCAGGCAATGCTGGCATCACAGAGGATAGGACGGATGAGGGATTTGTAGGTGTGGAGGATGGTAGAAGGATGCAATCCCCATGTCCGGCCAGACAGGAGTTTCAGAAGGCAGAAGCGGGAATGAGCTTTCTGCTGGATGGTCTGTAGATGAGGGGTCCAGGTGAGATGTCGGTCAAGGGTGAGGCCAAGGTATTTCAGGGTGGGGGTGAGCTGGATAGGATGACCATAAAGGGTGAGGTAGAAACCATGGAGGCGAAAGGAGCGAGTGGTGCGGCCTATGATGATTGCCTGGGTTTTGGAGGGATTGAGATGGAGGAACCACTGGTTACACCAAGTGGTGAACTGGTTAAGGTGGGTTTGGAGGATACGTTGAGACCATTGAAGGGTAGGATAGAGAGCTAGGAGGGCAGTGTCATCAGCATACTGGAGAAGGTGGACTGGTGGGGGTGGCTTGGGCATATCAGCTGTGTACAACAGATAAAGGAGAGGGGAGAGGACAGAACCCTGGGGGTTTGGTGTTTAAAGAGGAGACCGGGATGCCATACACGGTCATAGGCATTTTGGAGGTCAAGGGAAACAAAAATGGCGGAGCGACGGGAGTTGAGCTGGAGGGACAGAAGGTGAACAAGGTTGAGGAGTTGGTCTGCAGCAGGGAAGGAGGGTCGGAAGCCACACTGGGTAAGGGGGAGGAGGTGGTGTTGAGCAACGTGTTGATGGATACGGCGGGAGAGGATGGATTCAAGGACCTTACTGAAGATGGAGGTGAGGCAGATGGGACGATAGGAAGAGGTGGCAGAATGGGGTTGTCGGGTTTGAGGAATAAGAGGATGCGGGAGGTCTTCCACAGGTCAGGGTAGAAGCCAGTAGAGAGGATGACATTATAGAGATGGGCGAGGACAGTCAGGAAGGAATAGGGGCTTTCTCGAAGGTGACGGTAGGTGACACAGTCGTGACCAGGAGCCGTGTTGCATTTGGACCAGAGGATAAGTTTAATGTCTTGTGCTGTGATGGGAGTGTTTATGTTGGAAGGGGGCAACTGCCCCAAGTACTGGAGACTAGGAGCAAGTGGAGCAACCGAGGTATCGGCACGTTCCATGACGGTGGGGAAAAGAGAATAATCAAAGTGGGGATCTTCGGGGATGGAGAAGACCTCGGTAAGGTGGGAAGCGAAGTGGTTGGCCATACTGAGGTTGTCAGGAAGGGGGAGATCGTTATGGAGAAGGGGGTAGTGGGGAGTGGAAAGGGAACCAGTAAGGCGATGGAAGGCGGACCAGTACTTGGAGGAGTTGATAGGGAGGGTGGTGTTGAGTCGTGTGCAGGCCTGGCGCCAGTCTCGGCGTTTTGTTGCTGTAATAAGGTTCCATACGTGTCGCTGTATTTGCCGGTGGTGTTGGAGTGTATCCCGGTCACGAGTGCACAGGAAGGAGCGATAGAGGCGGCGGGATTCACAGAGGAGGAGGACAGCCCGCGGAGGGAGAGTGGGACAGTGTGGCTAGATGGTTTTAGTAGGAACATGGGCCTCCACGGCGTCAGTAATTACCTTCTGAAGGAAGGACGAGGCGTGGGTGATGTCGTCAGGATGGCGATAGGTAAGAGGGTGGCATTCGACCTGGGTGGAGATGGAGTCCCGGTAGGCACGGTGATAGTCATGGACGACCTTGGGAGGGAGCGCAGGGTGTGGAGCCGGAGGGGGGCGGTGAGCAGACGTTATGGTGAGAAGGACAGGGAGGTGGTTGCTACCTGTGGGGTCAAGGACAGCGACAGCGATACGCCCAAGGAGGTTGGCGGAGGCAATGACAACATCGGGGGTGGTGTCACTTTCGGGTCGGGTGTGCTGGGGAAGGGGAACAACGTCACCTTGGATTGTGGAGAGGAACTGATGCCACCGCCGAAGGGCAGCAGGAGTGCGGCTATGGATGCTGAGGTCGGCGGCAATCTCATAGGTGGAGAAGGCGCGGTCAATGTGCGAGATGAAGTCATAAGGAAGAGGAGCAGTGGAGCGGACATAGATGGTGGCACAGGTAATGGTGAGGGATGGGAAGAAGACGCTAAGGATAAGGTGTTCAGTGGGGTCATTGAGGAGAGGTTGTGGCTGGACGGGGATATGCTTAAGGTGGCCAATCGTGACTCCACCCTGCGCACGAGGACCAGGAGCATCAGTGCGGTGGAGGATATAGGGAGAGGTGCGGATAGAATGGTGTGGCTGGAGAAAGGTTTCGTTCAAGAGGAAGGTGTCGACTTGGTGGTGGTACAGGGTGTGCATGAGGAGGTATTTGTTGGAGCGGAAGGAGCGAATGTTGTGGAAGAGGATGCGATACTCGTTCCGCGCCATGGTGGGAAGGAGGGGGGGAAGAGAGGGAAGGGAAGAGACTTAAACTAGGGTGTCGAGGCGGGTGAAGGTGAAGTGGGCTTGGTTGTGGGAGTAGGTGGCAAAGGTGTTCAGGTGGAAAATGGAGCGAGCGGCAAGGAAGATTTGTTGGAACGTGTGTGGGCGCTGAAAAGGGTGAATGTTTTGGAGGACAACGGTAAGGAACCAGATGATGTCCTCGGCTGTGGCGTGTGGATGGAGGGAATTGTTGGGAAGGACAGGGGGATCGACGGGACGAACTGGGACTGTAAGCTCAGGGGTGGCTGGAGAGGGTTTGGCTTTACATTTGTGGGAGTAGGTGGGAATGGGACCATTGCAGGTATTACAGGAAGGAGTAGCAGCGAGGTTGGGGCAGTTCTTAAGAAAGTGGGAGGCCTTGCAATGGGGACAGGTGGGGGGGTTTTTGCAGTTGGGAGTCAGGTGGTCATTGTACATCAGGCACCGCTGGCAACGGTAGGATTGGGGAGGGGATTTGGAGGATTCGACAGTGTGGCGACGGTGGTATATCAGGGCACCCTGGGTGAGGAGATGGTCAATGGAAGGGGCGGACTCAGAGAACACCCGCATGAGGTAGGTGGGACCAGAGGCATTGTGGATACGGTGAGCAGAGCGGATTTCCAAGTCCGGGTGCGAGTTCAGTTCTGCCAACACTTCATCCTCTGTGATCACCGGGCTGAGCTTGGTGATCACAGTGGTGTAGGTGGGGTGGGGGTGTGGCGATGGGGAGGCTGGGGCTGACGAGGAGTGGAAGCAGAAAGGAAGGGTGTCAGAGAGGCATGGGGGCGAAACATAACTCGTGGGAGTTTTCGCAGGAGGTCTGTGTGAAAGGATGGGGATGGGGACTTGATAAGGACTGAGTCCCTGCGGGGAATGAGTTGGGAAATGGGAGCACCAGGTAAGTACTTTCGTATCTCCATGGTAAGGGTACGAGTGTCGAGGAACTTAGGGTCGGGAGTTGACAGGACAAAGGTGTGGAGGGTGGGGGCCGAGGTATGGGTGGCAGGAGGAGGGGTGGTGTCCATGGAGACGGCAGGGGGAGGGGGAGGTGGTGTTGACTTTTTGTGGGAAGTGGCGGGAGCAGGGTCGGAAATGACGCGCTTTTGCGGTTTTTTGGAGACTGGAGGCTGGGAGGAGGGGAGAGGAACGGGGAGGAGAGGGAGGTGGTGGGTGGCAGATCCCTGCGGCGTAGTGGAGGCACCGGGAGAAGCTGCCGGTTCAGTGGTGGTGATGGTGGCTCGGCGCGACGTGATGCGTGCGGGAGATGCAGATGACAAAGTGACGGGGTGGGTGAGAGAGGGGAAGCCGACCACCTGGGCGAGCGGCAGCAGAGGCGGCAACAGAAGCGTACATGAGGGCGGGTGTAGTAATGGGAGCTGTTGAGGGTGTGGAGGCTGGAGGAATGGTGTAGAGATGTGGGTATACAGCAGGGGATGAGATAGGGGGATTGGTAAGTGGGGGAAGGGGAGGGGAGGTGTGAGGAGGGAGACCAGGGACGGCACTCCAAGAAGTGACTGTGGGAGAGGGGGAGGGGGAGGTGTAGATGACAGTGGAGGTGGGAGTACTCATTGCAGACGAACGGCGACTGACAGACGGACGGGCAGCAGGCGGCGGCGGCGGTCGGCGACGAACAGACGGACGGACAGCAGACAGCAGCAGCGGCGGCGGCGGCGATGGACAGCGAGCAAGCAGGCGGACGGACGGACGGACGGACGAACAGCTACAGCAGCAAGCGGCAGGCGGACAGACAGAGAGACAGACAGACAGACACAATCTTCGAAGACGGAGATTCCACCCTGAGAGTAGCCCAAGCTTTGCTCTCTGACGCTTTCGAAGGAGGGGATCCAACCCTCTAGATGACTAACTGTTACTGTGACTTAGCTTTAGTTTACTTTTTTTTTTCTTTATTGTTATTTGAACACCCCATACAGGGTCGGCTGGCAGCGGAAAAGTTTAGTCCGCTCTTCAGCTGTAAGCATGACAATAAAAAAGAATGTGAGACATATAAGTAACAGAGTGGCGGTTAAAAAAACAGTAGATACAATAATTAAAAAACATGAAGCCGTTCACAATCGACGAAACAAACAAGAAAACTGTCGGCACTGTGCACAAACACTGACGAGTTAGACGGCACATGTGAACGAAGGAGCGTGGACGGCGAAAAACACAGATGCACAAACACGACGGCACAGACACTAAACTGAGGGCGATGATCTCCGGCGCGCGAATGTTCACTTTGCGTGTGCGAGTCCGGGGACCTGCCAAGGGAGGAGGAGGAGGAGGAGGAGGAGGAGGAGGAGGAGGAGTGGGAGAGTGAGAGGGGAGAGCAGAGACGCCACGGGCAGGGGAGAGAGGGAGGAGAGAGGAAGGGGGAGGGGAAGCCCGGGGGAAGAGGGGTGGAGGGAGGGGACGGGGGAAAGGAAAGAGAAAGGAAGGGAAGAGAAGGGAGGGAGGGTGCCTAAGGGAAAGGACATAGGAAGTGGGGGGGGGGCAGGGTCAAAGTTGATAAGAGGGGTAGATGGAGGGGACGAGGACATCATCAGGGAGGGGGAGCTGGCGGAAGCCACCTTGGGAGAGGGTAAGGAGTGTGGAGAGATGGAGACCGGGTGGGACGTGGGAATACAGGCGCGGCAGCGGGCGGGGGCGGGAGAGAATCGGGGACACGAGCGGGTGAGGAGGATGAAGTTTACGGGAGGTGTACAGGATCCGTATCCTTTCAAGGAAAAGGAGGAGGTGGGGGAAGGGGATGAGATCATACAGGATCCGCGTGGGGGAGGGGAGACGGATGCGATAGGCAAGGCGGAGAGCATGGCGTTCAAGGATTTGGAGGGATTTATAGAAGGTAGGGGGGGCGGAGATCCAGGCTGGATGGGCGTAACAAAGGATAGGGTGGATGAGGGATTTATAGGTGTGGAGGATTGTGGAGGGGCCCAGACCCCACGTGCGGCCGGAAAGGAGCTTGAGGAGACGGAGTCGGGAGCGTGCCTTGGCTTGGATCGTCTGGAGATGGGGAGTCCAGGAGAGGCGACGGTCGAGGGTGACGCCAAGGTACTTAAGGGTGGGAGTGAGGGCGATAGGACGGCCATAGACGGTGAGATAGAAATCAAGGAGGCGGAAGGAAGGGGTGGTTTTGCCTACAATGATCGCCTGGGTTTTGGAGGGATTGACCTTGAGCAACCACTGGTTGCACCAAGCGGTGAACCGGTCAAGATGGGATTGGAGAAGGCGTTGGGAGCGTTGCAGGGTGGGGGCAAGGGCGAGGAAGGCGGTGTCATCGGCAAACTGGAGGAGGTGGACGGGGGGCGACGGCGGCGGCATGTCCGCCGTGTACAAAAGGTACAGAAGGGGGGAGAGGACGGAGCCTTGGGGCACACCGGCGGAGGGGAAAAAGGTGTAGTAATCTGTGTTATGGATGGTGACATAGGAAGGACGGTGGGAGAGAAAGGAACCGATCAGACGGACGTAGTTAATGGGAAGGGCAAAGGTTTGGAGCTTGAAGAGGAGACCGGAATGCCAGACGCGGTCATAAGCGCGTTCGAGGTCAAGGGAGAGGAAGATTGCGGAGCGACGGGAATTAAGCTGTTCAGAAAGGAGATGAGTGAGGTGAAGGAGAAGATCGTCGGAAGAGAAGGACGGCCGAAAGCCACACCGGGTGACGGGAAGGAGGCGGTGCTGGCGGAGATGCTGGTGGATGTGGCGGGTGAGGATAGATTCCAGGACCTTGCTGAAGACCGAGGTAAGGCTGATGGGACGGTAGGAGGAGAAGCCGGACGGCGGTTTGCCAGGTTTAAGGAACATGAGGATACAGGAGGTTTTCCACAGGTCGGGGTAGTAACCGGTGGACAGGACTACATTGTAGAGCCTGGCCAGGGTGGAGAGGAAAGAGACAGGAGCTTCACGAAGGTGACGGTAGGTGGCACGATCGTGACCAGGAGCGGTGTTGCGTTTTGTGCGGAGCGTAGCAATGAGATCCTGTGTAGTGATAGGGGCATTGATTTCCGTGTGTGTAATGTTGTCCAAGTACTGGAAACCAGGAGCGAGGGGAGGGACAGAGGTGTCAGTTCGATCGCGGATATCTGGGAAGAGGGAGTAATCGAACTGGGGATCATCGGGGATGGAAAAAACATCGGAGAGGTAGGAGTCAAAGCGGTTGGCCTTACTAAGGGCGTCAGGGAAGGGGTGATCATCGTGGAGAAGAGGATAGTAGGGGGAGGGTTTAGTTCCGGTAAGGCGATGGAAGGCCGACCAGAACTTGGACGAGTTGATTGGTAGGGTAGCATTTAAACGGGTGCATGTCTGTCGCCAGTCCCGGCGTTTCTTAGCCGCGAGCAAATTACGAACGTGTCGCTGGAGTTGGCGTCGTAGTGTGTCCGGGTCACGCGTGCGGAGGAAGGCACAGTAGAGACGACGGGATTCACGGAGGAGGAGAACGGCCTGTGGGGGTAAGGTAGGACGGTGGGGGTGGATGGCGACAGTTGGGACGTGGGCCTCCACGGCCTCGGACAAGGTCTGCTGGAGAAAGGAGGCGGCATGGGTGACATCGTCAGGGTGGTGGTAGGTGAGAGGGTGGCTATCGACCTGGGTGGAAAGGGCATCCCAGTAGGCATTCCAGTCGGCTCGGGAATAGTCGTGGACATACTTAGGGGGAGGATTAGTACGAGGGTCGGGGCGAGGGCGACGACCGTCTGAAATGGTGAGGAGGACAGGGAGATGGTCGCTACCAATAGGCTCCAGGACATCCACCGTTATGCGGCCAAGGAGGTTGGGGGAGGATAGGATAACATCAGGAGTGGAGTTGGATTTGGGACAGGTGTGCTGGGGGATGGGAATGAGGTCGCCTTGAAGGGAGGAGAGGAACCAATGCCACCGCCGTAACTGGGCGGCGGAACGACTATGGATGTTGAGGTCGGCGGCGATCACGTAGGAGGAGAAGGTATGGTCAATGTGGGAGAGGAAGTCGAAGGGAAGAGGAGCGTTGGGGCGAACATAGATGGTGGCGCAGGTAATGGTAAGGCCGGGGAAGAAGACACTAAGGATCAGGTGTTCGGTGGGGTCGGGAAGGAGAGGTTGGAGCCGAACGGGGATCTGGCGGTGGTGCCCAATGGCAACTCCGCCACGCGCAATCGGGAGGGGATTATCGGAGCGGTGGAGGAGGTAGGGCGAAGTGTGGACTGTGTGGTGGGGTTGCAGGAAGGTTTTATTGAGGAGGAAGGCATCCATGCGGTGGGTGGCAAGGGTGTGCAGGAAGAGGTTTTTGTTGGTGGGAAGGGAGCATATGTTGTTGAAAAGGATACGTTGCTGTCGCGCCATGACAGGGATTTAAACGAGGGTGTCAAGACGGGAGAAGGTGAAATGGGCCTGGTTGTTGGAGTAGGTGGCGTACATTTTGAGGTGGAATACGGATCGGGCGGCGAGGGAGATCTGTTGGAGGGTGTGTGGGCGCTGAAAAGGATGTACATTCTGCAGGACAATGGTGAGGAATCGGATGATGTCCTCAGCGGTAGGGAGTGGGCGAAGGGAGTTGCCGGGAGGGGTGGGGGCGTCCAGAGGGCGGACAGGAACGGTGAGTTCAGGAGTGGTAGGAGGGGGTTGGGCCTTACACTTCTGGGAGTAGGTGGGATGAGGGAGGTTACAGGTATTACAGGAGGGGGGGGGACTGGAGATTGGGGCACTGCCGTAAAAAGTGGGCTTGCCTACAGTGCGGGCAGGTGGGGGCCTCGCGGCACTCTGATGTCGGGTGTGCATTATATCGCAAGCACCTTTGGCAGCGGAGGGATTGAGGAGGGGAACGGGCGGGTCAACTTTATAACGCTGGTTAAAAGAGGAGGGCACCCTCCATCAGGAGACGGTCTATGGAGGGGGCGTGCTCAGAGAAAACGCACATAAGGCGGGTGGGGCCGGCAGCGTTATGGATCCGGCGAACCGCACGCACCTCCAGATGGGGATGGGCTTGAAGCTCCGCCAACACCTCCGCCTCCGTGATCACTGGACTGAGCCGAGTGATCACGGCGGTGAGGGTCGGCGGGCGACGCGGAGGTTGGGGTTGGCGGGAGGGAGGTGGCGATGGAGCAGGGGTGAGAGAGGCATGAGGGCCAAAGCGGGTGATAGGGATGCGGGAAAGGAGGTCCGTGTGGAGGGTAGGGCTGGGGGAGGAGATGAGGACCGAATCACAGCGAGGAGTGAGGAGAGAGATGGGGGCACCAGGACAATGCTGGCGAAGGAAGAGGGTGAGGTTCCGGGCTTCAAGGAGGGAGGGATCGGGACGGGAGAGGAGGTAGCGGTAGGAGGATGGTGCAGAGGAGGAGGAGGAGGGGGCAGGGACGGGCAGGGAGACATCCATGGCATCAGGGGTGGGGGAAGGGGGACGAGGCGGAGCCTTTTTCGGAGCAGACGAGACAGGAGTGCCACTGGGGCGCTTGACGGCGGCGGAGGAGGTGTGGGGGACGGGAACAACTGGAATGTGGCGGGGAGTGGCAGGTCCCGGGGCAGGAGTCGGCGCCGGAGATGGGGACAGTGAAGGCGAAGGTGACGGCGACGATGAAGATGACGGTGGCAGTGGCGGCGGTGATGGCGAAGGTGACGGGGAGAGCGGGGCGTGGACAGTGGCCCGAAGGGCCACCACCCGAGCCGGAGCTGCAGTGACAGGCTAGGGGAGTGGGGGGAAAGGCTCAGAACGAGACGAGCGAGAGGAACAAGCGGGAGAGGGGGCGACAAAGATAGAGGGAGAAGGGAGAGTGAGGAGAGGTGGGATGAAAGGAGGGGGGGGGACTGGGCACACCAAGTTATAGTGGTGGAGGCGGCGGAAGGGGATGTATAGACGATGGCGGTGGTGGTAGTAGTGACGGTGGTGGTGGGGGCGGACATGACGACAGGAAGAAAAAACGCACAGCACGAAAAGGAAAGGACACAAACGGGGAACAGGCGAAGACGCAGACGGACGAAGACCAGGGTCGGACGACCAGGGCGGACGGCGACGGCGGCGGCGGCGGCGGCGAGCACCGGCGGCGGCGAGCACCGGCTGGCGGCGGCGGCGGCGGCGAACAGACGGACGGACAGCAGGCGGTGGCGAAACAGACGGACGGACAGCAGGCGGCAGCGGCAGGCGGCGGCGAGCACCGGCAGGCGGCGAGCACCAGCAGGCGGCAGGCGGCGAGCAGGCGGCGGCGGCGGCGGCGGTGAGCACCGGCAGGCGGCGACGGCGAGGACCGTCAGGCGGTGACCAAACGGCGGCGGCGGCGAGGACCGGCAGGCGGCGACCAAACGTCGGCGGCGGCGGCGGCGGCGGCGGCGGCGGCGGCGGCGGCGAGCAGTAGTGACGGCGAGCAGACGGCAAGGCAAGGGTGGGGATCTTCCACGTCGAAGGTGCACCCTGAGAGTAGCCCAGGCAGTGAAACTCTTCGACGAAGAAGTGAGGGAATACAACCCTCGAATTAGTTTACTTTTTACAAGCCATGAACTTATGTAATGAACTGCACTTTTTGAAAGCGAGCCAATGTTGCGCACAACATCCTTTACTACCAAACTAGTGTTATCAGCAAACAGAAATATTTTAGAGTTACCCTTAATACTAGAGGGTATATCATTTATACAGGGTAGTCCACTGATCGTGACCAGGCCAAATATCTCACGAAATAAGCGTCAAACGAAAAAAATTCAGAGAACAAAACTTGTCTAGCTTGAAGGGGGAAACCAGATGGCGCTATGGTTGGCCCGCTAGATGGCGCTGCCATAGGTCAAACGGATATCAGTCGCGTCTTTTTAAATAGGAACCCCTATTTTTTATTACACATTCGTGTAGTACGTAAAGAAATGTAAATGCTAGAGTTGGCTCACTTTTTTCGATTTGTAATAGATAGCGCTGTAATAGTCACAAACACATGGCTCGCAATTTTAGACAAACAGTTGGTAACAGGTAGGTATTTTATAATAAAATATAAAACGTAGGTACGGTTGAACATTTCATTTCGGTTGTTCCGATGTGGTACATGTAGCTTTGTGAACTTATCATTTCTGAGAACACATGCTGTTACGGCGTGATTACCTGAATTAGACCTGTTGTATTAACGCGCCTCCAGGAAACAGTTTATATGGTCATCGATTAATGTAACTGATGTACTTCATTGTTCCATGCCATATTCAGTGCAAGTATACAGTTGTGGCCGAGCGGTTCTAGGCGCTTCAGTCTGGAACCGTGCTGCTGCTAGGTTAGTTAGGTTTAAGTAGTTCTAAGTCTAGGGGACTGATCACCTCAGATGTTTTGTCCCATAGTGCTTAGAGCCATTTGAACCATTTTGCAAGTGTACGAGTATTCTTTGCTATAAACAGAGTTGATCAAATTGATTTTGTAATATAGTTTCTGTCGAAGGTAAGGGACCCTTTCTAGATGAGAATGCATAGTCATTGCATTGGCTAACATGTGCAGCACAGTTCTTTAATATTCTGCTGGTTACTCCATCATATCCATAAGAGTCCTTAGTGTACAGTGATTTAATTATTGGCTCAATCTCCCCCTTGTCTGTATCACACAGGAGTATTTCAGTCATCAACCTCAGAGCGGCACTTGCCATGAGAGTACATTATGAAATTACCCAAATATGATTTTGTACAGTTCATCGAAGAAGCTACTCCCTCCTTTACACCAGCAAACTTACTACTCGTCTGCAAGTAGTCGAAGGCGCACTGAATATTTCACCCAGTATTATACGAAATGGAGGCTCTGCCTAAATCCAAATAAAACTGAGGTAAGCGTATTCCACCTGAACAATCATGAGGCAAGACGAGAGTTACAAGTAACATTCTACAATGAGAGATTGACGCACAACAGCCATCCAAAATATCTAGGAATAACTCTTGACCGGTCACTAACCTATAAAAAACACCTAGAAATAACCAGTCAAAAGATAAAAAATCGAAATAACATATTAAGAAAGTTGACTAGAACCTCCTGGGGAGCTCAAGCTAACTCCCTACGCACCGCAGCACAACCTGTTGTTTACTCGGTGGCAGAATACTGCGTCCCAGTCTGATACAAGAGCACACACACGAAGAAAGTAGATGTCCAGCTTAGTACCACCATGAGGATTGTCGCAGGAACTCTGCAATCAACTTCACTTCCCTGGCTTCATGCCCTTTGCAATATAGCTCCTCCCTCCCTCAGAAGGCAACAAGCAGCTATCCGAGAATGGAAGAAAATTAATGACCCCTCTGTCTCTTGAACCATCTACCAACTACCCGCCTATAATCCAGGAAACCTATATGGGAAGACGAAGTCCTCAAATTCCCAGAAAGGTACTACATAGCAAGGAAATGGAGGCAATACTGATCACTGAATAATCACTATCCTCTCATCACTGATTTTGATGCTTCGATACCGGTGGAAGGAATGCAAATGCCCAGAAGAACTTGGTGGAGACTTAATCCTGTGAGGACTAACCACGGCAGGCGTAAGGCCAACCTCCACAAATGGAAACTCACTGATGACCCACGATGATACTGTGGTGCAGAAGAACAAACAATCCCTCACCTGATCTTCGAATGTCCTGCGAGGAGGTTTGAAGGAGAATGGAGGGCTATCATGAATGCTACTCCACGTGCTGTTCAGTGGGTGACCTGCTTAGATGTGGACTTATAATAGCTGCAGTAGCTGTCTCTCTAATCTTTCGCGTATTGTTGTTTGCAATTAATCATTTAATAATATATTCCTAATTCGTTTATTATATTAATTAATAGTATGTGTGCAATTTTACTCTGTAGATACCATACGCTAAATAAACAAAATTGCGTTGGCGGGAGCTGGTATGTCGCCCTTTCAATGTTTAAGTAATTTTAAGGAGTGTAAAGCTTGTAGCTTGCATGTGCAATCCCTTCAAAATAAGTTAATATTGGCTACTTCCTAGGGATTCTCGCCAGTAGTCTTATTTGGGCAGATTACTTTTCCGTTCTAGTTTTACCAGTGGACGGCGCGTTCCTGTTTCTTAGGCCAGGAGCAGAGACGTGTTTTCTTCTGCTGCAGTATATATATGTATATATGGGGTGATTTTTCCACCTTACAAACTCTAGGGATTGATCGACAGGAGGATGCGGAACAAAAAAGGTCTAATTAACTTATGTCCGGAAATGCATGGTTTTCATGCTAGAGACCATCGATTCAATCACTCAGTCATACTTTGTTACAGAAACTGCGATGTACCATGCAGCCTGAGTTACACTACGCATGGTTTCCTCCTAGAAGGCGGTACTGTTCTTAATATTATCTTATATTGAGACTCTGAAGCATATAACTTATCTTTTTAAAAATACTATTATAATAAACTCGTTAGATTCGCTACATACACTACCATACATGTTGTAAGCTGGAAGTGCTAAAAGGACTTGCGTCCTGAGGTTCCACACAAAATAATGTATGTACACTCAAGATGAGAAAATACAGAACGCCTCGAACGAATAGAGATAGAACGTTCATATTCACATAAATGTACATTGGTATGTTCTGCAGAAATGATTAACATTTAAGTCACCTCGGTTCAGCTTCCATCCCGTTGCGTAGTAGTCACAGGGTCCATCATGGTCCCTGATAAATTGTTGCATATGTGACGCCAACGACGTGTATGAGGTGCAATGGCGTCCTGTCATATGGCCATCCTTGCTGAATTCACCTGGTTCGAAAGTTCGTCTGTTGTGGTTGGCACTGGGTCACAGTGCTGCACCCGTCCTTACACCATATCCTACACATTTCCGATTGGCGACTTGATGCACCACATTCGCTCATGCTAATAACCCCGCACCCTCTTCCGAACTCCCTCGTCTGACGGTACGACCCCACATACGCCTGCGAGGCATTTAGCGCGTCTGCTCGAAGTCACACTGATCAGTTACCTTCGGTGTACAGCGACAACGAGAGTCGCAGGCACGTTTTACCGGCTGGTCGGGTGCGACGCGAGATTGACCTATAACCCGCAGGCTGACATTGTTCAAATGATAATAATTTCTGCAGAACGTTCTAATGAACACGTCCTGTGAATATACGTCCCATCTCTAGTCGTTCAAGGTGTTCTGTTTTTCCTGAACGTGGGTGTAGATAATAATAATTTAAGGTGGCTCAATGGCTGGTGCATGTGCACTTCGGCAACTCATGTGTCCCGAACGTTCCCCAATTATCTTGTCGCTCAAACATGACCTACAGTTTAACATAGAATCCGAACCATGTGTTATTTCGTTACCGATAGACCACCAGGCCTAGCATGTATATAGATAGTTCATTTATAGGTTTTGATCAATTAGTTTGCGAGTAACAAAATATATAACACTAATTTTCTTATACTCACTTAGAAGCTTAAATGTTTCCACTGTCAAGGGGTCAAAGACCTTAGTGTGTGACGTAAATTTCAATTCGATACCTATACCGTGTCTTGAGAAAAAGGTGTCTTAAGACGCACAGACAGACAGACAGATGAACAACGAATGGAAAAAAAAGAAAAAAAATCATGTAATTGTAAATTAACAGTTATCGGATTGTTTTCTTTGATTCTAGTGTGAAACAATGCTTCTTGTGAAATTACATTTTCTTTGGACAAAGGGAAGTAGTCTATAGGTTTTGATGAGTGAGTTTGCGAGTACCGGAATATGTGACATAAATGGTCGTACCATTTGATAGCACTGACTGCGAAACTTACACTTTTTCCGCAGCCAAGAGACTGTAGGCCTTAGCAAGTGACATAAATTTTAACGTGATATTTCTACCCGTTCTTGAGAAAAAGTGGTCTGAACAGTCAGACATACAGACGGATTACAATGTTATTATATAAGGAATTCCGTTTTTATGGACTGGTGTACGTAATCCTAAAAAGAGCATACGTAGGTAAAGGCATTTTAAATTTTTTATGACTATACCTTCTGTGAAACATAATATTTTTCCGTGTTTTTTCTTTACCAAAACGCGTTAGGCGTCTGTTTGTCATCCTCGATAGGCCTAATTTTGAGTTACGAAACTGTTTTAAAAATGGTGTTCTATAGGCTGTCCTGCTTCTGTATGTATTTATGACTTAACAGAATGTGATGCATTTCGTCATATCTTACATCTTTCTGTGTTTAATTTCAGTTGTAATTAAGTACAATGTTTTTCTCATTTTTCTCTCCACTCCCGTTGGGTACCGCGAGTTCTCTTGAACAAAACAGAATTCTGGAAAATTTGTATCTCTACACTCTCCGCAAACACGTAAAAGTGGCAGTAGGTGCTTGTAGCTTCAGTAAGGCAGGTATAGACATGCATCACTTACCAAGAGAGCCAATTTCATTCACTCACACGACACAAGTACCGCGACGGAGAAAAAAAGAACTGCTGCTCTGATTCATTGCTTCACTGCGGCGGTCCTCTGTCGGTACTCTTCTCTGCTTCCTGACGAAGCGTACGTCATCAGCCTTTTTCCAACGCGGTAGTCAATTTTTATCCTCTCGACCGTTACACGCCACCTAAATCTGCATACCCGGGAAGCCACATGCACGCTCACCGCAAAAAAAGGGAAAGAGTGCGCTGTGGAATTGAGTGTTGAGCGTAGCGCAGTGAGGGAAGGGGCGTCGGCTTTCCCGTCAAATCCTCCGGGGGGCGGGACTCGCTTTAATCAGCACTGTTCCACATCGGCAGCCGTCCGCTCGCATACGCTAAACGTGTCGGTGGCAGCGCTGTTCGCATGCAGATTTTATGTTCCAATCAGATCCTTCAGGAGACAGGGCATACATGTTCTATCCGTTTAACTGGCAACATCAAAAACAAGTACTGTCTCACAACAGAATTATTGTATTGGCCATACAGGTTTTGATGCCCTGAGCTGTTAACTGCATAACGTTTCGTAAAACGTTTGCAATGTGAGAGACACTTGTCATTCCACCGAGCCCAGTATTTGGACGTTTGACATGGCGCATCTCCGCTAATAATTTATGTTGAGGCTTGGACGCCGGAGTTAGTTTTAGTTGCTAGTGCCATCATTTAGTTTGATTCCGTCACAAAGAGTACCAAACAAAATGTGTAACGCAATACGTAGAACGTCGCAACCCTTTTGCTGGTGTCACACGTTTAGTTATCATGTCAACTGATTACTGTTAGTGAGAGGCAGCAGAATAGGCTGTGGAGTGTAGGTGTTCGCAGGTTATGAAGGTGAAATGATTATTTAGCGGTGGCATCATTTATATAACTACTATTGAGTAAAATTCTCCTAAAACAGTTATCTTAAAAAGGGCAACAATAGGGGACAGTGTTGTACATTGAGACTTTCATCCAAAAAAGTATATTCTTTTTATTCCGTTTTGAAATGATAGGATTCACTTTACGGGTGCTGCAGTATTTTTCTGAAATTACAAAAATCGCTCTGGAAGTGTAACGTTTCTCCAAATGTGAAAAACGGTTCCAACGTGGCTTGGTTCAAATGGCTCTGACTACTATGGGACTTAACTGCTGAGGTCATCAGGCCCCTAGAAGTTAGCACTACTTAAACCCATCTAACCTTAGGACATCACACTCATCCATGCCCGAGGCAGGATTCGAACCTGCGACCGTAGCGGTAGCGCAGTTCCAGACTGTAGCGCCTAGAACCGTTCGGCCACCCCGGCCGGCGTTCAAACGTGGTCAACAGCTAGGAACAAATATTCTATTCAAAGTTAAAAGCGTTGCAATAGAGAAATTTTGTCAGGTCAATGTTTAACAGTCTATCATTACATCATTACTCTACTGCACACAAATAATCAGAAGGCGAAATCAAATTAGGATGAAATATTATCAAAATCAAGTTACACGTTAAAATACGTTCAAGTAGGAGCTATTGGCAGCTAATGTAGATTTGCTTTTTAAAGAGAGGTATTTTTATTTCATGGTACAGGTAATTAACACAAAAAGTAATGAGCATGTTATAGGAAAAAATAAGTAATAATTTACATAATGAAAATAATATACAGTGTAAGTACTACATCTTGTAATATCATTCGATTATTAATTTAATTTCGTCCTTAATTTCAGATATACGTGAATGATAGATGCGGAGAGGAGTGTTGTCATACTTTACTATTTGTTAACGTAGAAAATCCTGTGTGTTAACGCAGAAAATTGTTTGTGTAGTTAATGGAAAAGGAAGGTCATTGTCGCCACATACGGGTGATTTACTGGCGAACTGTAATCAGTTCGTCTACTGATGTGCTGTCACCGTTCCTGGTTGATTCCTATTTTCTTATCGCATGCGACCTCGGACCTTCCAGCAGTTCAGCTCTCACCAGAAATATTTATAGTACTCTCTCCGTTGGGTGAAGAACTTTTGAGTAAGAAGCTTTCAGCGATACGTCCAAGCCGAATTACAGACAGTCCTCTGTAACATAATTTAGCGTTCAGCGGCCTTGGATGTGAATTAGAATAAGATATCTGCTACGTAATGTAGAGCCTTTACATCGTGTCAAAGCGGCGACAGATTTATTTGACTAGTACACTTACGCAGTCGCACGACAGATGGCGTTGAACTGCGTACTGAATGTCACGGAATTACGTTGATACTATCGCTATTATTATTAGTTACTTGATATTTCCATTCCCCTTGTCGTGGATGGGATTGGAGGGGACACCGACTTGCTGCACTTAGCCTGATGATTTTCAGCCTTTGACTTGGTATCATAGGTCTTTGATAAACTAATCAAGAGGAAATGGGATATTGACCGGAGACAACGTTTCCAGGGCATGAAAATCGTAAAAAAGCGGAACACACTAAAAATTGCTGACGTGCTGTATCTAGTGAGGTGCGGTAAAAATGGTTGCTAGTGAATTCCTGCTGTTGCGCAACACTACCTTCACCACAAGTTGTTTGTCTGAGAAAATGGCATGATATCTGAACTTCATTAATATTGCTTTAGTCATAATTGTTAAAATAAATTTGCACCTGCACCATACTTACGTTTGAACGTAAAATCACATTTTTAATTCTAATGTAACAAGTCGAAATCGACCATGGGCGGGCTAACGTTCATGATTACAAAAACATTTTGTGAAACGTGTACGAGCCCAGTCAGTTAATAATTTTTGAATGAAAATAATCCGCAATAGGAGCCGAAGAGTCACGTTATAAGGTGTGATCCTCGTTTTGCCTACAGCCATGTCAGAGAGGGCGTAGAATGTGTGTGTGAAATCTTATGGGTCATCAGTCCGTAAGCTTACATACTACTTAAACTAAATTATCCTAAGGACAAACACACACACCCATGCCCGAGAGAGGACTCGAACCTCCGACGGGACCAGGGGCGGAGAAGCGGACAGAGGCACAGGTCAACCTCTTCGACTTGGGGCGAAGCTGCACCAAATTGGCGGAAGAATAAGCAGTTTTTTTTTATATTTAATCTTATGGCTAGGGCCCCCCGTTGGGCAGATCGTTCGCTGGGTGACGATCAGTTAATTTGACGCCACTTCGTTGATGAGGATGATAGGATGAAGATGAGGACAACGTCCAGTTCCTGGGCGGAGAAAATTCACCGACCCAGCCGGGATTCGAACCCGGGCCCAGAGAATTGACAGTCCTTCACGCTGACAAGTTAGCTACCGGGGACGGACAAAGAAAAAGCAATAATCAAAGGCATGAGGATGCAGAAGTCAATGACAACCACTGCATTAAAGAGTCATAATGTGTATTTCCAGGACATGTGGTCTGCAATTAAAATAAAGCCATTATTGTCTCTCCGTTGGCGAAGTATTCCAGATTAGTCTCCCAATCGGATCCCTGTGGGGCGGGGGGGGGGGGGGGGTGACCGTGGAAAAGAGATGAAATAAGCAACGAATCGGAACATTTTACGTGTGGGAGCATAGAATGTCAGTTTTCTGAATGTAGTTGGGAAACTTGAATATCTGATAAGCGGAATGTTAAAACTCAATCTACATATAGTGGGTGGCCGGTGAAGTGAAATGAGAAGAATATACAGATTTCTAGTCAGATAAGTATGGGGTCATATCAACGGCAGCAGAAAATGGTGTAACGAGAGTTTTAATCACTATGATTGGGAGAGTGCGGCAGAGTGACTGTGTGAAAGTACAGTGAGAGGGTATTTTTCAACACATTGGACAGCAAACCGACGCCAACAACGATACTTCAAGTATACATGTCGACGTAGCATGCAAAGGGTTATGAGATAGAGAAAAAGATATCAGGATATTGACTGGGTAATTCAGTACGTAAAGGAGATGATAATTTAACAAACACTGGGGACTGGAACGTGATTATAATGAGAGGAGCAGCAGAATGGTTTATGGAAAAATATGGGCTTGGCTGTAGAAATGTGGGGGCAGCAGAAATAATTGAGTTCTGGAATAAACTTCAGATAGTGGTAGTCAAAACATTTTTCCAAAATCACAAGCGGAGGAGCTATACTTGTAAGTCCTAGAGAAACGGGAATATTACGTTTGGATTACTTCATGGTCAGACAGATATTTCGCAATCAGATATTGTATTCTACGGTGTAGGCAGGACCTGATATCTCAGATCATAATTATGATGAAGAATAGTTTGAAGTATAAGAGAATCGTCAGGAAGAATCAATGTATAAAGAAGTAAACTACATTAGGCAGTTCAGTAGAAGGGGAATGGAGAACGGATACTTGCAAGGAAGATGAGGCGAAATGGCTTCTGGAAAAATCCGAAAAATTCTTGAAGGAAATGGTCATCCTAAGGACTGATTCAGCATAGGTTCTCTGTAGAATCGGTGAGCAAAAGTAGAAATGTGGAGAACAGTAGCAAAAAGAAGAGTCAGGTCCACAGGACTTGCATTAAGATATAAAGAAATCACTTCCTTGTTACAAGAGGGATGAGTAGAGGTTAAGAATTGTAGAGGAAGTTGTAGCGGTACAGCAGTAAATCAGAATAATTACTTGTCTTTTGGCTCGTTTTTCTAGGGATTTCCTGTTGCTTTCTTAATGAAGAATTGGAATTAATTGTCCCTGATACACTAAACCAAAATACAAAACTGTTGTGTTGGTTCATAGGTGATACAGGCATATAATGTTCCCCATCAATATCATTCACTAATTATTCCTAAATTGCACACAAAAAATGGCAGACTGATGAAAAATCTACTATCTATAGCTAATCTAATATGTCTCATGGCTCCTTATAGTGGTTAGAAACGCGGTAACACTGCAAAATCTTTTCAAGAGAATGAATTCACTGTCCCAAAATGTTCTATAGATAGAAAAGTACTAACTGCTATGAGCACAAGTCCGACCGACACTCGAAAAAGAAATTCTATCAAAAGAACCAAAAATATTCAGAGTCTAACTCGACTAACAGAGAGTCCAAGCCGGTGTGAAATTACTGGACGTCTGAACTGCCTCTTGTCTTGAGAACACGAGCCTGACCTGACCATCGACCTCAGTTATCCACTAACAACTCACGACCCACCCTCAAAACACACTTCCACCAGTACCTCACTTCTACTATGCCAGTTTCACAGTTATCCTTCAACTTAAAACTGTTGATTCATACCGCATGTTTCCTGCAACTTGTTTGGAATCTGGGAAGTGGTACTGCGTAGGCACGCAACAACACGAACACTTTAGAACGACGTCAGCACTGTGACAATACTGCTTTATTCCTGTTACCTCCTCCGCGCCGTACCATTTGCCGGTCTGGAAGTCTGTGGAAGCCATAAGAAATAAAGCATCTTAGTTCAGTGCTGGTGTGAACGATATTTCAGTAAGATTAATTAGATAGAAAATGTATATATTAGTATAACACGCCATTATTACGTACTTACGGTTCATTTCAACGCCACCTGAAGTCTTATCTAAATAATCCTTGACTGTATAGTACGAATTATTGAAAACTTATTCTTCAAATGCGTAATATTATAATGTTAGTAACCAGTTTTAAAATACTTGTAAATTTTATTTTCTGGTAGAATATGTTCTTCGAGATTCTTATTTATTTCCTCGTTAAAATAAGGTGAATCTGGCTATTGTATCGTGATCGTGGACAGAGAATCTAATCTAATAATTATCAGCAATATTTTCTCCTAAATGTACAAAGTTTTCGGACCTTAGGCAACTGGCTGTATCTAGTTATCTGCGTTCGGAAGGTGCACTGAATCTTTTTGGTTTGTGAATTCCGTCCTACCTTGTGTACAACACGGTAACGTTTTCATTTTTTGTTTATTTACACGTCAAGTTCCGTAACCAAATTGAGGAGCGTATCTCCATGGTCATGGAACGTGTCAGTAGATGAAATTACAATATAAAAGTAATAACACATAAAAATAAAATGTTTATGATCCCGAAAAAGTCAAGAAATAAGTTTACGTAAACGCAATCAACAAGACAACAAGAAGCAGCTTAATTTTTCAGGTAACTTCTCGACAGAATAGAAGGAGTGACCCAGGAGCAAACTCTTCAGTTTCGATTTGAAAGTGCTTGGATTATTGCTAAGATTTTTAAATTGGTGCAGTAGGTTACTGAAAATGGATGCAGCTGTATGCTACATGCCTTTCTGCACAAAAGGTAAGGAAGTCTGATCCATATGAGGGTTTGATTCTGCCGAGGATTAACTGAGTGAAAACTGCTTATTCTTGGGAATAAGCTAATATTTTTAACAAGAAATGACAGTAAGGAATATATATGTTGAGAGGCCAATGTCAAAATACCCAGACTCGTGAACAAGTGTCGACAAGAGGTTCGTGAGCTTACACCACTTTTTGCTCGAACCGCCCGTTTATGAGATAAAACTATCCTTTTAGAATGGGAAGAGTTACCCCACAATGTAATACCATGCGACATAAGCGAATGAAAATAAGCAAAGTAGAATAATTTTCGTGTCGAGCGATCACTCACTCCAGATACCGTTCGAATAGTAAAAATGGCAGCTTTAAGTCTTTGAACACCATCCTGAACGTGGGTTTTCCACGACAGCTTACTATCTATATGAACACCTAGGAATTTGAACTGTTTAGTTTCACTAATCATATGCCCATTCTGTGAAATTAAACTTCAGGCTTTGTTGATTTGTGTGTCAGAAACTGTAAAAACTGAGTCTTACTGTGATATAGTATTAGTTTATTTTGTACCAGTCATGAACTTATGTCATGAACTGCTCCATTTGAAAGCGAGACAATGTTGCACACAACTTCCTTTACTACCAAGCTAGTGTTATCAGCAAACGGAAATATTTTAGAGATACGCATAATACTAGAGGGCATATCATTTATATAAATAAGGAACACGAGTGGCCCCAACACTGATTCCTTGGGGCACCTCCCACTTGACTGTACCAAACATCACAGCCATTCTCAAGATTATGAATAATGACCTTTCGAGTTTGTTACTAAAGTAGGGGGTGAACCAATTGTGAGCTACTCCCCATATTCCGGAATGGTCCAACGTCTGGAGCAATATTGGGCGTTCAACACAATCAAACGCCTTAGTTAAATAAAAAATATGCCTAGCGTTCGAAACGCATCCAGAACCTCTCAGAGAAAAGATAGTACAGCATTTTCAGTTATTAAACGTGTAAGTAGGCTGTTTATGTTTTCTTTATGTAAGTTTGCTGTTTATGTTTTCTTATTGGCAACGTTACGTAGCGCTCTCTGTATGAAAATCACTGGCTGTGCTGTGTGCAGTATGTGGCTAGTTTGCATTGTTGCCTGCCATTGTTGTCATGAACTGCTATAGCTGGATGTGAACAGCAGATTGCGTTGGGCAGTTGGAGGTGAGCCGCCAGCAGTGGTGGACGTGGGGAGAGAGATGGCGGAGTTTTGATAATCTGTAAGACTGAATGTCAATTATGAATATTAAGGTAAATACATTGTTTGTTCTCTATTAATATCTTTCATTTGCTAACTATCCCTATCAGTAGTTAGTACCTTCAGTGGTTTGAATCTTTTATTTAGCTGGCAGTAGTGGCGCTCGCTGTTTTGCAGTAGCTTGAGTAGCGAAGATTTTTGTGAGGTAAGTGATTTGTAAAAGGTATAGGTTAAAGTTAGTCAGGCCCATTGTTTTGTAGGGGTTATTGAAAGTCAGATTGCGTTGCGCTAAATAATATTGTGTGTCAGGTTAAGCACAGGCTTGTATAATTGTTCTAAGTGGACGTTTCATATGTAAAATTGTTCAAAGGGGACGTTTCATATGTCGACCCTTAGCCTAGGATACCTCACTGGAATCTTCTGATTTTTTTCTTGTAGTTTGTGTAATTAGTGTAGATTTTGTTTATTGCTAGTGCGTAATTGTAGAGAGAATCTCCTTGGTAGTTGCAGTCTTTCATTGTTGTACTGTAAAACAGTTGTGGCATGCATGTAGATTTGCACCAAGTATTTCGCAGCTGCAATTAACTAGATATTATTTTCAGTGCTATGTTAATGTGTTCTCTTATTTTTGCTATTCAAATTGTGCTTTTCTGTGTTATCGTGTGAAATATTGTGACAATAATGGCGTGTGAAAAACGGAACACTCGGCTCCAAAGTAAACTAAGAAATGACAGTGAAGACGAAAGCAGTGTGTTGGCCCCACCATGTAATGAGTTAACTAATGTTCAAAGTAGTAATTTGGTAACTGTGCACAGGGAAATGGAGCGGGCGTCAAACAATGGCGTAAGCAGTGAAACAGGTAGTGAACAGGGAAGCATTATCAATCGATCGGTCGGCAACAGCTCGCCTCAGGAATCCGAAATGACAGAACACAATACTGCAAATACTGTAGACTTCGGTTTTGGGTCCTCACCGGTTTCTCAAATGAGTCAAGACACATTTTCTGCTTGTCAAAATGTGAATGTTGCTGGTGCAAATGCACTACCGAAAAGCGTAGAGGAACAGATTCCAGACACTAATGCATTGTTATTACAATTAATGCAACAAATGGGACAAAATCTTCTAAAGTTAGACACAATGGAACAGAATCTTCAAAAGTTAGACACAATGGAACAAAATCAGAGACAAACACAGCAAAAGCTTCAAAAGTTAGACACAATGGAACAAAAGCTTCAAAAGTTAGACTCAGTGGAACATATGCTTGAACAAACACGTGAAGATTTAACTACTGAGTTACATAAAATAGAATCGAAATGTCAGAAAGTCTGTAATGACGTAAAAACACAAATTTGTGAGCATTTCCAACCTATTTTTTCGCGTCATGAGAATGTATTACAGAATCACGAAGCAGCCATAAAAGAACTGCAAACCATTGTTCATGAAAATCATGAGACCTTGTGGACTAAAATTGACTCAGTTGCATCTACCGATTCGGTTACGCAACTGGCAAAAACTCAGGAAAACTTAAAGAACACAGTAGATTCGATTTCAACACAAATGGACACTCTGAAACTTGGTTCAGAAAAACACACTGAGGAAATGTGTTCACTATCGGAGAAAGTAGCTGAACTTTCGGATCAGGTCACTAACTTATCTACAAAGGTAGATGATGATCTGAATGACACAAGACCCGTAGCCTTCACTGACACAGAAGACTATGAACAAATAAGAAAATTCAAACAAAATCAAAATCAAATTAATACACAGTATAAAAGAGAAATCCGGGAAGTACAAGATCAGTTGACGCAGGTGATACAAGAATTACGTATTTCAGAGGACACTCGCGCCCCAATACTGGAAGAGGGACATAGAAATACGGAAAAGCCACAATATAATAACACAGAGCATTTCGGTAATTATGAAAGAAATTGGCAAGGTGCACCGAATTTTGAGATGGAACCGCCGACACGACGTAACAATGACCGATATGTGACTCGCCGACATGATGATTTTGACTATAAGCTGTTCATTACTACACGTAAATTCAAAACATTTAAGAATTCTGGCAACGACATTCATCCACAAGCATGGCTCCATCAATTCTCTCATTGTTTTCCTCCCAACTGGTCATTAGAACACAGATTAGAATTTATGTGTGGCTACTTGGAGAATGAACCAGCTGTAAGAATGCGATCGGTCATTCACGATTGCCACAGTGAAGGAGAATTTTACCATGCCTTCCTCTCAGCATATTGGTCTCAAGCTACACAAGACCGCGTAAAACATAGCATCATGATGATGAAACACTTTGAACAATCTGAATTTTCCAGTCTTGTGAAATATTTTGAAGACATGTTGCACAAGAATCAGTACCTGTCAAACCCATACAGCCCCTCAGAACTCATCCGCATTTGCTTAATCAAACTGCCTGAACATTTACGACATATTATTTTGGCAGGACGTTGCAAAGACGACATTGAAGCTTTTCAGGGACTGTTACAAGAACTGGAAATTGACACAGACAGTCGTGGGATGCGAAAACAGGAAATCAATCACTACAGGTCACATCCGTCACAATTCCGTGACGACAGAAATAATAACTGGACACGACAAGTCTATTCTTACAACGCAAATCGTGACCAAAACAGACACCACCCGTATGACAACCGTTGGCAGAGTAGTAATAATTACAGGGAAAGATCACCTCTCCGCAGTAATGACTATCACAGAGACAATCAGAGAAACAGACAATATGGGAACCAAAATAACTATTATCAAGGGAGACAGAATAACTTTAGACGCAACGGTCCAGCGCGTAGTTACGATTCAAGGAGAAATTCTCCACCACGTGACCGACAAGAAAGAAACTATGGAATCTACCGACATGACGACAGACGATATGATCGTAACGACAGACCTGAATTGCATCAGAACTGGCGAGATTTAAACAGAGCAGAGCACTCTCGTCACGATGAATTTGTAGAAGTTAGGTCTCCAAATCCCAATAACGACGCGCGCCAACAAAGAGACAATAGGCGATGACTCACACCACTGGCAGCCACAAGACGTACTTATGAAACTGACGACGCAGCTGCCGTAGCTAGTAATTACGTAAAAATGGAAGACATTAGGGACATCTTACTCCAGGAACACGACGTAAAACATAACAACATTGCATATCCTGTGATTCATATTACTGTTAATGACGTAAAATTTACGGCAGTACTTGACTCTGGCAGTCCCATTTCAGTAATTAGCGAAACAGCTTTTAGCAAATGCAACAAAGCGAACGATTGCCCCACACTTCCGTTACGTAAGATTAAATTACAAGGTGCAATCTTTGGAAAAAGTGTAGATGTACGCCAACAAACCAACTTAGAATTCTTTTGTCAAAGCCACAGCTTCTCTATGAACTTCCTTATTGTTCCATTATTGTCGACGGAAATTATACTGGGAGTAGACTTTTTGAATGAATATAAAGCAATCTTAAGTTTTCACGATGCTGAAATAAGTTTAGAGAAAGAAGGTAAGTCAATAGCTTTGAAATTTGAAGACTGGCTCTCAAACCATGATGAGGAAATTAATCGGCTTTACCTTCTGTTAGATAACAGTTCGGAATTTTCTACGGAACTAGACACTAACAATCACTCTGCAAGTACTGACAGGGATGACATCGACGGCATATTTGAAATTAATGAGTTAATTCAGAGTAAAATTCAAACAATTGAGAATTGTAATGACACTGATAGGCAGGACCTTTTTGAGATTTTACAAGCACATTCCACAGTTTTTACTCACAAAACAGGTACAATCAAGGGATTTCAATACCAATTTCGTGTTCGTGAGCATACTAAATTTTGTGTAAGACCATACGTAATTCCAGCACATTATAGGGACCGTGTTAGAACAGAAATACAATCTATGCTTGACGAGGGCATTATTGAGCCTGCAGTAAGCTCATACAACAATCCGTTACATGTTGTTGAGAAGAAAAATGGATCGATCAGACTTGTCTTAGATTCGAGACAAATCAATACTATCATTATTCCTGAAACAGACAGGCCGCAGACGATGGAAGAACTTCTTCAAAATTTTAATGGTGTAAAAGTGTTATCTTCCATTGATCTCAGATCAAGCTTTTATCAGATCGAACTACATCCAGAATGTAGAAAATACACAGCTTTCCTTTGTTTCGGCGTTTGTTATCAGTTTCGGAAACTTCCTTTTGGTTTGAACATTTCTTCAGCAGCATTCATTCGCGGGTTAAATTCCATATTACCTGAGTTCTTAAAACGTCACATCACCTTATATGTGGACGATATTCTAATAGCAGAAGCCTCATGGGAACAACATAACCGCATCCTCAACAGTTTGTTACGTATTTTGCAGAATCTGGAATTACAGTTAACTTGGAAAAGTCTGAATTCGGTAGGTCAAAGGTGAAGTTTTTAGGACATATTATTTCTTCTGTAGGCATTCAGCCGGATCCTGAAAAGTTAGAAGCAATCAGAGCCATTCCAGTTCCATCCACAAAAAGACAAGTCCGCAGTTTTCTAGGTCTCGTAAATTTTTACCGTCGTTTTCTGAATATGCAAATTCTAGTTACACCAAAACTTTGTTCTCTCACTGGAAAAAATACTATTTGGAACTGGGACGAACAAGCACAGTTGGAATTCAATTCTTTGAAAGAAGCGTTACTTCACGCGCCAATACTAGCTCATCCAGATCTGTCACAAGATTTCTGCCTTAGCACTGATTCTTCCAAAGTTGGTCTTGGTGCCCATTTATTTCAAGAAGCCATAGAAGATGACATTACTGTTCAGAAAACCATTGCTTTTTCTAGCCGAGTGCTAACAAAATCTGAAAAAAATTATTCCGTTACTGAATTAGAAGCTTTAGCTATCGTTTGGGCATTTAACAAATTCCGTTTCTTTCTTTCTGGTAAGCACGTAAAAGTATACAGTGATCACCGTGCATTACAATTTCTTATGTCTTCAAAATTAAATCATGATAGGTTAAAACGTTGGGCATTGTTTCTGCAAGAATTCCGCTTCACAATAGTCTACATTCCCGGCAAGGAGAACATTGTTGCGGACGCACTGTCACGCGCACCGGCTGGGCTTGAGAAAAGTAACACAGAAGGCAACCTCGAGAAAAATTTCAGTATTCTTTACATTCAGAAAGTCGCCTTTGAAAACTTCATCACCACATCTTTAAAGGACATTGCTCATGAACAAGATAAAGATCCGATTTGGAAAGACATCAAAGGTAAATGGCATGAAAAGACACACACTCAGATTCGGCATTATTACCTGGTTAGAAACAACATACTCTTCAAACGCTGCACTGTTGATGACAAGCTATGGGTACTTTGCATTCCAGACGATTTTGTTAATAAGCTCATTTGGTACATTCATTTCAGCTATGCACATTTTGGCCCACGAAAATGTTTTCATATTCTTCGAACGACTTGTTATTTTAACAATATGGAAAAGCGAATTCGAAGAGTCTTGTCTATTTGTAAACTTTGTCAAAAGGCGAAACCGTCTACTATCTCACATCGTGCTCCGCTGTTTCCTATCATTCCTTCTAAATTAAAAGAATTTGCTGCTGTTGATCTCTTGGGACCGCTTGTCAGAACATCTAATGGATTTGCATACGTTCTAGTCGCTGTTGAACTTACTTCAAAATTTGTTTCTTTCACTCCGTTACGTAAAGCCACTGGACGGTCTGTATCCAACGCCTTTGTTAAAAATTTCTTACGTGAAGTTGGACACGTTAGTAAAGTCATTTCAGATAACGGACCGCAATTCAGATCTGCTTTTTGGTCACGCATGCTTCGAAATCATAAAATCAAACCTGTTTTTATTTCATTGTATTCACCACATTGTAACCCGTCTGAACGGATTATGAAAGAAATCAATAAGCTTTGCAGACTTTATTGTCACAGAAAGCATCAGCATTGGGACAGATATTTACACTTATTTCAAAATGTGCTGAATGAAATGCCTCATGATTCCACTGCTTTACCACCTACTCTTGTACTGAAGAATGTAGAACCACCGAACAGAATCAGAGAGCTTGTACCTTTCCCGAATACACGTAAACTGCGACACAGAGACATAATTGATTTGGCTCTTAAAAATATAAAATCTGCAGCAGAGAAAAGGAGAAAACTACACGGTAAAGCAAATGCAAAGAAATTATATATTGGTCAGAAAGTTCTCATTAAAGCTCATTCATTGTCACATAAGAAGAAACACTTGAGTCACAAATTCTTTCTAGTTTACAATGGACCTTACAGAATCCGACGTATACCACATGATAATTGCGTTGAAGTTGAAACTCTGCGTACTAGGAAGAGTAAAGGTTTACACCACATTTCTCATGTCAAACCATTTATTGACAGATAATTTGCTTTTTAACTTAGTCTTTGCAATTTTCACTTCACGCTACTTGTACAATTTGTCAGACTTAAGAAACTGTTAACATGCAACATTTTGGTTTGCTTACGAGTGGATTCTGGATTTGAGGTGCTTTCTGTGAAATGCCAGATGACACAGTCGTTGGTTTGTGTGACAGCTACACGATTATATCACGACGTTACTAATGAGTGACAATTTACAATGTTGCTTTTGCGGTGTATCTGTTTGATATCTGCACAGTTTTTCTGAATTCTTCTGTAAAGTAAAACATGTTTTAGTGGTGACTTTTGTGCTATTGCTACAAGGAGACAGCCTTTTCCGTAGGACAACAATACGTTACAGCACAGTACTTTCCTCATCACTGCAATAAGCGTAATAAGTATGATATCTATACGCAAAGCATTTCACTTTTGTGTATCATGAGGTAAGTACATTGACTTCTGCAGAACTTAGCTTTCGGAGGACAATAACTACGACACTTCCCAGAGATTATCTTAGAGCAAGACGCACATTTAGCGCTACAGGACACGTATTTGAGTGATTAATTTTGTACTTAAAACATTTATTTTTAAAGAGATTTTTGAATTACAAAGGAAGTTTTTCGTGACACATTTCATTTCATTGCTGTAAGCTGTAATACCTGAGGATACAATTACAATAAACCTCAGGGGGGTACACGCCTACTTTGTGTACCATGTGTTTGGCAAGCACAAGGAGCCCTAGCTAATATGGTATTTGCTTATACAATTTAACACATCGGTACCATATTTCTCTAACACATAAATTACACAGCTATCTGATCATTTAACAGAGAAACAAACATCTTTTTACTACGTCAGTGACACATGTTTACGCAATTACAGAGTTGGATTACTTCACACTTAAGAAATTGTACTTTGTCTGCACTTTGTGAACTGTTCATAATTTTTTTGAAACCATTGTGATACTATGAGAACTTTGAATGATGTATTTGGTAAGGGAGTATGATTTTAAAGTACGTTGGAGGCAGGTGACACTTTTGACATGAGCAGAGAATTTTGTTAGGTTTTGAAATCATTGGAGGAAGCTACGACGTTTTTGACATTTGACTGAGGTGTTATGATGTTATTTTTACGACGACGATGTGTATTATGCTGTTGAGGTATGTTTATGTCAATAAAATTCTTGACCTGTGAAATGTTTTTATATGAGACTGTCACTGTAGCGGAAACTGCTGTCGTAAATATTTCCGTAAGAAAGTTAAGTGACCACCTGCACATAATGCGACGTGGGCACCCAGGTGTGTCAGACACCTGGAGAACAAGCCTTTTCAGACGCTCAGGTAGAAAAGAAAGCCATTAGGGTGTGCCAGAGGCACAGGTGGAAGAGAAGGACAAAGAGAGGCCTACAACTCTGTTAATGACATTCCTTTGTAGAGGGCATCGCTAATGCGACACGCTCGTTACTTGAAAACATATGATTTTTGTAATGCGTTGTGGGCACACAGCTGTGTCAAACACCTGGAGAACAAGCCATTAGGGCGTGCCTTTCATCGCTAATGCGACACCCTCGTTACTTAAAAAAACATATGATTACTCGCACTTTGTGCTAATTATTGAAATGCTTATGAATTGACAAGAAATAGTTTTACATCTGCACACCTGATTATGACAAGTGTCTTTCTACGAGAGTTGAGAGCCATTAACTTATGAAATGAAATGTCATATGACTACTGAATGATATTTTTATGCTTTGGTTTGCGTAATTGCTTATTTCATTTGATATCTGGTTTCCAGCTGTGTTGCAGCATTGCTTTTATAAAATGAGATGCATTTGCTAATGTGAACTCTTTCTGTCAACAGATCTATTAAATTATAATTTTGTAATCCACATTCTTTAAGAAAGGAGCACTTGGAAAGGAAAGAATAATAAGAAGAAACTAGCAACAGTAACACATAATTTTCTTTTCTAGTACATGGTAATATTTTTTTTTTACAATCAGTTGTTATGGTGCACCACTTTAATTACATAGACATTAAGATGTGAATATGCATTTCCCTTGTCTGCATTGTTGTTTTTCCTGTAATATTTTTTCTGCTTGAGCTATGTCATGTTTAGGTATAAGTTGCTGCTGTTTGTCAGGCATAGTGTTACTGAATTTGACTTTGTGTCACTCTTCTAAGCTAGTTTTTCTTGTTTCCTGCATTGCCTTATATTAGTTGTAATATTGCACTTGCTTTGCTAATTTATGCTGCTAGCTTTGCCAATTTGCATTTTTTGTCATTTCTGTTTGTGTTGATTTGTTGTGATGCTGCATTGCCTCGTCCCTTGGTATATATATCTGAGCTCAGTAGATTTAAGTTAGCTTAAGAGGGGGTAGACTATATAAGAAACTGACTATGGAGAATAGGTAAAGAATGCATTGCGAAGAAAGATTTGGGCCCAAATGAGTATGGTACAATCAGAAACAATTATTTTGAAAGAAATATGAATAGAATACAGGAACGAGGTATAGGTAGGATTTTCTTGGAAATAAATGATGAGGTAAGCAATGTGTGAACATATAAATACAGAAAGCATGCTTAGATAGAATTTTTTGGTGGAAACAAAGGATGAAATACGAGGAAAGATATACGGAATGAAGTTGTGGGGTGGACTGCAGTACCAAATGTTACACTGAAAACAAACCCTGTCCTTTCCTTTTGTGTTATTCCGCTATATGTTTGTGTACCCTTGTGTATGTGTGTTTTTCCTGTCTTTATGTGTTTAGCTGATGAGAGCTATGCTGTAGAATTTTTTTAATACTCTGTTATTTTCTTTGTAAAGATGTTTAGACATTATTTATTCTGTTTTGTTTTAATGCTCATGTGTGAAGTTGACGTTTCAAAAGTGATTCTGATCTTTTATTTTTGTACTCATGTCATAATTCTTGTAACACTGATGTATATGTTTATTTCTATTGTTTTGTAAAGCCTGCACTACAAATATTATCTGTATTGTTATGTTTTTAATGATGTTTTTTGTACCTTTGTTATTGTTTTCTTATGTTATATAATTGTAATTGACGCCAGTTAATCAAATTAAGTAACTTGTAAGCATTCATTTCACTGCACACATTTCTGTTGGTCATAGTATATGGACAATATGTGAGAAATAGGGACTGATAGTGTTTGCACGTGTGTTAATAATTCAGCAAGGGACTGGATAACAGCATTGCTGGTTTTAAGGACAATTCCAAAAACTTTGTGAGTGCACAAGTGGTGGTTATGGACTTGCTATCTTCTCTGCAAGACTCTTCGATGGTGATTGTGCACCTGCACAGTCGCAGCAGATGGCTGCTGGCCATCTCTACAAGGACTACAGTGGGTTTGCATCTCTGATGACCCACCAATACCATCATCTCTACAAGGACTACAGTGGGTCTGCACCTCTGGTGGCCCGCCAATACCATACTCTCTACCAGGACTACAGTGGGTCTACTCTTTGTTGACCTATCTACCAATCTTCTTCAAAACGTCAAATGACTCTGCTGTGGGTTTGCTCTGTTGTGGCCCCTTTCCTGTCAGCATGTCAAGAGTCAGCACTGTCTTTCTGTTGGAAGGACAACACTACTTCTTCAAGACTGCATGGAAATCCACTACTTCTATGTGCAATTTCTTTTAACTAATGAGACTTTGCGAAAAAAAAAACTGTAATTACTATTATGATGAATGATCAGGACTGTCTTTATGGACTGTGAGAAAATTTTAGCTTTTGACCAACATTGTATCAATAAGTGTGTGCATTGGATATCTTTGTTAGTGTAATTATGAAAAATTTTATCAAATCATTATTGGCCACTGGCCAAAAACATTTGTAAAATTTTTTGTGGGGAGCATGGGGGCTATGTAAGTAGGCTGTTTATGTTTTCTTTATGTAAGTTTGCTGTTTATGTTTTCTTATTGGCAACGTTACGTAGCGCTCTCTGTATGAAAATCACTGGCTGTGCTGTGTGCAGTATGTGGCTAGTTTGCATTGTTGCCTGCCATTGTTGTCATGAACTGCTATAGCTGGATGTGAACAGCAGATTGCGTTGGGCAGTTGGAGGTGAGCCGCCAGCAGTGGTGGACGTGGGGAGAGAGATGGCGGAGTTTTGATAATCTGTAAGACTGAATGTCAATTATGAATATTAAGGTAAATACATTGTTTGTTCTCTATTAATATCTTTCATTTGCTAACTATCCCTATCAGTAGTTAGTACCTTCAGTGGTTTGAATCTTTTATTTAGCTGGCAGTAGTGGCGCTCGCTGTTTTGCAGTAGCTTGAGTAGCGAAGATTTTTGTGAGGTAAGTGATTTGTAAAAGGTATAGGTTAAAGTTAGTCAGGGCCATTGTTTTGTAGGGGTTATTGAAAGTCAGATTGCGTTGCGCTAAATAATATTGTGTGTCAGGTTAAGCACAGGCTTGTATAATTGTTCTAAGTGGACGTTTCATATGTAAAATTGTTCAAAGGGGACGTTTCAAACGATTTCTAAAGCCAAACTGTGCATTTGATAAGATATCGTGTAATATAAAGTGATCAATTATCCTTACATACACAGCGTTTTCAATAACTTTAGGAAACACTGATGCCGTAGAAATATGTCTAAAAATGTCCACATTATTCCTTTCTCCCTTTTTATAATGCGGCTTTACTACTGACTACTTTAATCGTTCACGAAACTGACCATTCCTAAAGGAAAAATTACAAATATGGCTAAATACAGGGCAAACATGTGCAGCACAGTACTTTAACATTCTGCTAGGCACTCCATCATATCCATGAGAGTCCTTAGTCTTCAGTGATTTAATTATTGACTCAATCTCCCCCTTGTCTGTATCACGGAGGAGTATTTCAGACATCAATCTCGGAAAGGCATTTGGCAAGAGGGTACATTCTGAAATTACCCAAATATGATTTTGGAAAGTTCATCGATGAAGCTTCTCCCTCCTTTACACCAGCAACCTTACATCTCGTCTGTAAGTCGATTCGAAGGCGCACTGAATTTTCACCCAGAAAAATGGGCACTAGTTTCAACAACCCACTTAAATGCACATTCGGACACCGTAATGTCCATGCCCACTCAGTATTCCGTAAATTACCGAAAAAATACAGAAAAAGTCTTATGTGAAACACCTGGTGTACACAGGCTGAACCAGAACTCTAACGATAAACATTTAAAGGTCGTTGAGTGACAACTTCGGAGTATTTTGCTATAAGGGGCCCACAATGTTCCGCCGTTCGTTACACAGTAATGATGGAATTACGTTTTATTCAGTTTGCTATAGAAGTCATCCATGTTTCTGTGAAAAAAAACCTTCACAACAGTCAAGATTCCTTTAATACGAAACAACCAATACGAACATTACAAAGCACAGAACACGGAATGTTACAACAACCCTCAGGCGAAACACCATACTGTGATGTGGTTGCCTTCCCAGCGGGGACAGCTCAGCATCGCGTCACTATGTGTTCACTGAACCCATACACGAGGTGCATATCGGCCGATTCTTCATCAGTAAACCCATCGACACAGCCGTGTGTCACTGCTATCGTACAGTTAACACCGCCTGTAAAACAAAACTAAGCCAGCTTCGAGCAGTACTTAATGCAAGCGTGAAGGCAAAGAGTAAAGTGCGTTCTACTGTTATCAACAACAGGTTCCGTGAGCTAATGGAAACAAAACACAGAGTACACACCGTCGACATTTGCACTGTTCTGAATTATTTTCCTTGTAGTACTGAAACAAAGCTAACTGGGACAGCAAAGCAAACGGACCGCGACAACTCTTTAACGAGTGACGAGAGACCGTGTGTCCCTTATATGAAAATATACGCCGAGAAAACCTGAGAGGTCACCCCACTACACAGTTCTTATCACGGATCCCTGACTGGCTGACCGTTCCTCATAGAAAGTGTCTGTGCTCCGATGGGGAGACGTGCACTTATCTTACATCTGCTTTCAACCAATAATGCTCCTAAACTGACACAGCACGTTTTAAAAACATGACAGGACACTCCTCAGGTTGTCATTGTGAGTCTGTTTACTCTCGTGGCCCAACGAAAACAACAGTTTTGTTACGGTCCTATCGCATTGAAATATAAACTTAGAGAAATATTAATTTCAAACTGCTACTCTGTGATGGGAGATGGGTGGTAAGTGGGGAAAAATTCTTTTATTAATAATTCCTTTTATTAATAATTTTTTGAATAATGTGGTTGACGTAATCGGCACAGAATGTCCGAGCAGCCAGTCAGCTTCGACATCTGGGAAATGCAAGTGGTGTACAGCATAAGCGAATAGCCAGCATGTATGGTTTTTCTATTATTATTTCTGGACGTTGTGTTTATCCGCCGACTTCCCACCTCGCGGCGAGGCGTTACGCGGCTATGCGTTGCGACGTACGCTGCGTGAGAGCGCGTTGTTTGCGGAAGGACGAGCGGCCGTGGGCGAGCAGTGGGCGAGCGACCCGCCCCAGCCACGCGCATCTCGCGGCGAGTCGGCTTGCGTACTCTCAGCGGCACCCACCAACCTGCGACCCACTCATAAGGAAGAAAAGGAGAAGCTCCGACTGTGCGTCTAACTACAAGGACACCTGCACTGTTTCGTGGCTCCCGGCTGACCGCCGTAATTCGAAGCTGGCGACGCCATGCAGGTAACGTTTTAATTTGCTGAAGGCGACACCTGTCAGATGCAGTCGTGTTTCTTAGATCACGTCATCTGTACCACTCGGTTAGTGTTATCATTCCACTCCAGCTACCACAGAACGTGGAAAAATTTGTGCCCACACATATAGCGCGGTTACGAAGTTACAATATTTAATCAAATGAATCGGGACATCCCCATGTAATGCGCAATTGTCGACTAAAAGTCACGAGAGGCGGACCCGCCGATATATAAGGAAGCGTGGAGTTGTGTGTTGTGTGACTGCAGGATGGGACAGTCACGAGAGTGATTTCGAACGTGGACTAGTCATTGAGTAACAAATCCACCAGCGACATTTCAACCCTTCTGAAGCTGACCGAGAGGACTGCTGATGATGTGATTGTGAAGTGGAAATGTGAAGGATCAATCACAGCTAAAGCAAGACCAGGCAGACCCCATATACTGACGGACAGGGACACTAGAGAATTGCGGAGGATGGTTGTAATAAATCGCATGAAATAAGCAGAAGGAGTCATTTGTGAGTCCCAAAGTGCTATCAGCAATCCAGCTAGCAGAGTTACTTTGCGTGGAGGGTAAAAAAGAGTGAGGTACAACTATATAGCAGCTCTGCATAAGCCACACAATTCTGTAGGCAATGATGAGTGACGCTTCAGGTAGTGTAAAGAAATTTGGGCAACAACCGTTGCCGGCCGCTGTGGCCGAGTGGTTCTAGGCGCTTCAGTCCGGAACCGCGCTGCTGCTACGGTCGCAGGTTCGAATCCTGCCTCGGGCATGGATGTGTGTGATGTCCGTAGGTTAGTTAGGTTTAAGTAGTTCTAAGTTCTAGGGGACTGATGACCTCAAATATTAAGTCCCATAGTGCTCAGAGCCATATGAACCATTTTGAAACGCATACTTTCCGAGATAAACAAGTGCTTTTAGGAAGGACTTCGCTACGCTGCATTGGCGCTACGTCGAATGTGTTGGCAGGGTATTACGATGTCTCACTACAGTACCCTACCTACCCTTAGGTGAAGTCAGATGTGTGGTTCGAGTCATGTTTTCTGCTTTATTTTTCGTCGTGTTTGTGTTCCTTATTGTACAGTACTTTTAATCCTGGGTATGTATGTTGGTGTTTTATCTTCTTCCAAACGCGGATTCACTTATATGTTTACTGTTATTGCGCTGTTTGTACGTAGAAATTATGTAGTACATTTACATTGTCCCCTTCCTACTACTCGACAAGTGAAATGGATAATATTACTTTCTACTGTGGTTTAGCAAATGGACGTAGCCTGCAAGCCTGTGCCCTCTATGCTGGAAAATATCCAGGGCGCTGAGTGCCCTCTGGTAATCTCTTCGGCAGACTTTTCCAGCGTCTGAGAGACACAGGCAGACACAGGTACTCTTGCACTTCGGAAGACTGATATGGAAGACCCCGGGTAGTCTGCAAGCCTGACTTGGAAGAGTGTGTGCTATGTTCGGTGGAAGAAACACCTGGGACAAGTGAGCGACAATTAGCAGCTGCAGAAGGCGTGGTTTCCCTCTCTTATCGGGAGGGGGGTGGGGGAGTGGCTGGGGGTGGTAGATCATGAACGGCTTCTGTACCCATGTCATCTACAGCGCGTTCAGACTCGAAGGCCACAGGATCACCATGGTAGGCGGCGGTTATGTCAAAGGCTGTCTGAGAAGTGTGCCACAGATCCACCGTTCACATCCAAGATTTTATTTATTGATGATGCAGGGTTCACAAGATATGGTACTGTGAATTTCCATAACCAGCATGTAAGGGCAGATGTAAATCCCCAAGCAATTCTGGAAAAAGAGGGCATCAATACCGATTCTCAGTCAACGTATGGGTGGGCGTACTTGGCAATAGATTAAGAGAGCTATACGTGCTACCACAAAGCTTAAATGGGGCACATTATGTGGACTTTATCGTTTATGAATTGCCTACCATGTTGGAGGCTGAGCAATTGCAGCAAAGAATACAAATGTGGGCTCATGCATGATGGCGCACCAGCACACATTCATCACAATGTGCGCGAACATCTGGTGCAGATGTTTCAGGATCGCTGGATTGGACAGGTGGTCCCTACACCTTGGCCTGCCGTTCTTCAGACTTCAAACCCCTAAACTTTTGGTTATGGGGATTACGCCAGACCAATCAACGTTGTGCGGAAACTACAGGGTCGCATCTTCAATGTACAACAACAACAAGGTATAATTCATAGGATGCATCATTTCTTACGCCGGAGGGAAAGAGGGGTGCATTGTCTTGAACGAAGGGCCCGTTTCCGGCCGCTCTTCGATGAATACATTGAATAATAGGGGGAAAAGACCACATCCCTGTCTGACACACTAAGGTGAATAGTCGTTTTGTTGCCACTTATCACAATGATTTTAGATATTCTGATTGAACGTTCATTATCCCTTCTCCTTTATTTGGTCTTAAATTTTAAAATGCTCTTTTAAATTGTGACTGCAATTCAGGATCCTTTTTCTATTCTATATCGACTCTTGTTTCTTCTTCTATCACTCCATCGGACAAATCTTCGCCCTCCTAGAGGCCTTCAATGTACCATTGCCATCTATCTGATTATTTCCCTGCTTTGAAAAATGCAATTCCCATTGCGCTCCTATGTTACCACCCTTGCTTTTAATTTCACCGAAGGATATTTTGACTTTTATGTATGCTGAGTCAGTACTTCGACAGCAATAATTTCGTTTTCGTCTTCTTCACATTTTTCACGAAGCCTTTTTGCCTTAGCTTCCCTGCACTTCCTATTTATTTTATACCTAAGTGAATTGTGTTTTTGTATTCCTGAATTTCCCAGAAGATTTTTGCATTTCCTTCTTCCGTGATCAATGAAATATTTCTTCTGTTACCCATTGTTTCTTGTCAGTCACAGTCTTTGTACAAGTGTTTTTCTTTCTAGCTTCTGTGACTGCTATTTTTAGAGATGCCCATTCGCCTTTTACCGATCTTCCTAGTGAGCTATTTCTTATCTCACTATTTACAGCCTCAGAGAACTTCAAGGGTATCTCTTTATTCCCTAGTACTACCGTATCCCACTTCTTTGCCCAATGACTCTTCATTATTAGTCTCTTAAACTTCAGCCTACTCTCATCTATGTCTGCTTCGGAGTTAAATGATTTCCGATGTACCTTGAGCAAATATGGATCCTGCAGCGATAGTACATGTTTCAACAACATTCGTGCCCACTTATGGCGACACATTGTTACGACCTAATACAAATATTTATGAGGGATAATTTGTAATGATTCAGAAAGACGTTGGATGATGACATTAGAACCCAGCAAGGGTACACAAACAAACAAGATTTAGGTTTACAGCCAGCAATAGAAACCTCAAATTCGCATTTCATCGTTCATCAGTAAGTGGAAACTATTTTGTATCTAAAGAGATACTCTTGAATTTACAACACGACGAAGTGAAAAAGTTAAGTAAGACTCTATAATCATGCTCCATTCAATTAAGTATTAGTAACGTATCAGCTCCCTTTTTACTACGCAAATGCAGAGCAGCTCATTTCCTACGCTCGGAATGATGGCTAACTAGCAATATCAGTTTAACGTCAGTACACAATAAGTTACGTCACCACGGCAGATCAACTGAAATGGTCTCGCTAGTTTTCTTGTTCATTGCAGAACCCTCATGGCAGACAAACGCAGTCGCCTCGCTAAAAGCGACTCTACCTTACAAGCATTCAGACGACCGGGAACAGTACACAGACTCCAAAGTAATTCCGTAATAGCGAATTATTTTTCAAACAACGACGACCAAATGAGCAGCAAGCTGTGAACAATTCCCATTGGTCGAAATCAAACTGAATCGGCAAAGACGTAAAACTGCGTCGGTGACTAAGCAAAGAGGTTGCTGCGGTACTCCTATCGACTAATCTAATCTGATTGTAGGAGACTTGAGTAAAGTATGGCAAATAGTAACATCGCGATCTACTACAGAAAAAATATAGGGCGTCCATAACTAAAATTCCAGTTTCAAAGTGTTGTAGAAAGGGAACCACTGCTGAGAATAAGGTCAAATTTGAACAGCATATTATTGATACAGGGAAACGGCACAAAAATAACGTAAATTTACTAATTGATGACGCTGTAACCGGCGTAACGTAAATCGAGACGGCTACCATTGACAAATGAATCGTAATACAACGGGTGTGGTTTAGGTGCACAACACACTGTTCAAGTTCGTCAGTCAACAGTTGCGGCACTGATAGGTAAGCACATCTCCCACGCAACGTCATACCACATCAAATGCGAAAAAACAGTTTTTAGCTGTCACGAGGCCAAGAACTGCATTAAAAACTTAAATTGCTTTTTAATTGTTGTGGGGTCAAAAATTGTATAACAAGCAAAGTGACATCGTTGTCTAATCGCGAGCCTGGCGCAAGAAGTTTTCAATATGCTGCTCACCGTTTTCTGCCAAGGTTCAAATCGAGGATCAGCATGTTCCTCAACAGACCAGAGCTTCCTTGGGGCCATATTCAGGACGCGTTGCACAACATACGTCTTCAATTCAGGTTGTTCGTATTTGGGGCACTGAAGACAACGTCTTTCAGATGAACCTACAGTCGTCAGGTGACCCGGACGACCGGGCTGTAGGGAAATGACGGCTGATAATTCTAGCACTTCCGAAATGCCTCTGCACCAGCCACTTCACTGACTGTACGTTGTGCGGAGGAGCGCCACCTTCCAGAGCGAAAGTTTGTCTTGCTGGCAGGTCAGCAGGCAGCAACTCCGGAACGCGGGTGATTCTGAATGAATAACGATACACGATGTGACTGTTCTGGCGTAACCGTAAGCGCCGGAACGAAGACGAAGAACGCGAGAGAAGAGAAGGTGGTGAAACGATGTCGGCCAATAGGCAACCCTTGCGGGCTGGATTAAGGACTGATAGCGGAGAGTTGCGGGAAGAGCAGTGGACGTGGCGTACAACCTGGTCTGCAAGTTCCCGGCCTACTCTGCATTTAAATTATACGGCACCTCGAAGACCGCCTGTACGGTTTGCAGGCAATAATACCCCGGCTTGTAAGTCACGCCTCCTTCACACCTGAGAAGAATGAAGTGTTGTTTTTTACTTGTGCTTGTTATCGTAAGGCCACGGTTATGCTAATATGGAATTAGACGCCGGCCGCGGTGGCCGTGCGGTTCTAGGCGCTACAGTCTGCAACCACGCTACTGCTACGGTCGTAGGTTCGAATCCTGCCTCGGGCATGGATGTGTGTGATGTCCTTAGGTTAGTTAGGTTTAAGTAGTTCTAAGTTCTAGGGGAGTGATGACCTCAGACATTAAGTCCCATAGTGCTCAGAGCCATTTGAACCATTTTGAAATTACGCGCCTCCTGGTAATAGTGTATATGGTCATCGGTTTGTGTAACTGATTTACTTTATTGTTCCATGCCATATTCCGTGCAAGTGTGCAGGCATTCGTTGGAGAGTTGGTCAAATTGAAATTGTAACATAGTTTCTGTCGAAGGAAAGGGACTCTTTGTAGATGACTATGCCCTAGTCACTGCATTGACAGGCGCTGGAATGTCATCCTTTTAATGTTTGAGTAATTTTAAGGAGTCTAAAGCTTGTAAATTGCATATGTAATCCCTCTGAAATAAGTTAGTGTTGGCTACATCCTAGGGCTTCTCGTCAGTAGCCTTAGTTTGTCAGATTGCTGTTTCCTTCTAAGGTGTGTTGACAGGGTAATTTTGCCAGTGGACGGCGCGTGCCTGTTTCCTAGGCCCGAAGCAGAGACGTGTTTTCGTTCTCCTGCAACGGCAGTTCCGTTGTCACACGACGTATCGGGTGGCCTACAATCAGCTCCACTTTACCAGCCGCATCGTGTTTCCTCAATTTAAGTAAAGTTGCCTATGTGCGTGTGATGTAATAAACGACCATGACCTGGAAATGTAACTTACTTTTTGATTCGAAATGTAACTTACTTTTTGATTCGCCCTCATATTATGTAGGGGATGATGTTTTCCTCTTACGAACTCTAGGGATTGAACGACGAGAGGATACGGAAAAAAAAAGCATTCCGTCTTCAGGCCACGAGTGGCCTACCGGGACAATCTGACCGCCGTGTTATACTCAGTGGAGGATGCGAACAGGAGGGGCGTGGGATCAGCACAATGCTCTCCCGGTCGTTATGATGTTATTCTTGATCGAAGTCGGTACTATTCGGTAGAGTAGCTTAATTGGCATCACGAGGCTGAGTGCATCCCCAAAAATTGCAACAGCACATGGCGGCCTGGACGGTCACCCACCCAAGCGCCGACGACGCCAGACAGCGCTTAACTTCGGTGATCTTACGGGAACCGGTGTATCCACTGCGGCAAGGCCGTTGCCCTGTCCGGAACAGAAAAGGTCTAATTAACTTATGTCCGGAAATGCATGGTTTCCATTCTAGACAACACCTATTCAATCATACTTTGTTACAGAAATTGCTATGTATCATGCAAACTCAGTTACACTATGCATGGTTTCCTCCTAGTGGGTGGTACTGTCCGTCATATTATCTTATATGGAGCTCTGGAACATATAATTTATCTGTTTAAGAATACTATTATAATAAACTCGTTAGATTCACTAGACACTCTACCATACTTATAGGGTAGTGCTAGAAGAACTTGCGTTCTGATGTTCCACATAATGTATGTACGCCTATGCTCAGAGAGTAGTAGTGGAATAGTTTCCACTTTGAAGTGGAAACTATTGAAAGCTAACGTAGATATGCGTTTTCAAGACATTCATTTTAATTTCATGTTACAGGTAATTTACACAAAAGTAATGCGCATGTTATACGAAAAAATAAATAATAATTTACATAATGAAAATAATATACAGTTTCAGTGCTACATCTTGTAATATTATTCCCTTAATAAATTATTTTAATCATTGATTTCGGAGAAACGTGAATAATACGTGGAATGAGGAGTGTTATCACACTTTCCCATGTGTTAACGTAGAAAATCCTGTGTGTTGACGCAGAAAATTGTTTGTAGTGTTAACACAAAAAGGCAGGTCATTATCGCCGCATACGGGTGCTTTATTGGCGAACTGTAATCAGTTCGTCTATGAAGTGATGTCACCGTTCCTGGTTGATTCCTATTTTCTTATCGCATGCGACCTCGGACCTCCCAGCAGTTGCCGCCCCTACCAGCAATATTTATAATGCTCTCTGATTAGGGTGAAGAACCTTTGAGTAAGAAGTTTTCATCGATACGTTCAAAACAAATTACAGACCGCTCTCTGTAACGTTATTTAGCGTTCAGTGGCCTTGCCCGTGAATTAGAGTAAAATATCTGCTACGTAAAGTAGAGCTGTTTTACCGCTTCAAAACGGCGAGAAGTGCGCTTGACTAGTACGCTTACGCAATCGCACAACAGATGGTGTTGAACTGAGTCCTGAATGTCAGGGAATTACGTTGATTCTATTGCTATTATTATTAGTTACTTGATATTTCTATTCCCCTTGCTGTGGAGGGGAGGGGGGGATTGGAATGGACAGAGACTTGCAGCATCTAGACTGATGAGTTTCAGCCTTTGGTTGAGAATCATAGGTATTTGATGAACTAATCAAAGGAAATGGGATATTGACCGGATACAACACTTCCAAGGCATGAAAATCATAAAACACGAAACATACAGACAACTGATGACGTGTTGCATCTAGTGAAGCGCGGAAAAAACTGTTGCTAGTGAATTCCTACTGTCGCGCAGCACTACCTTATCCACTACTTGTTTGTCTGAGAAAATGGCAAGATCTTTGCAGTTCATTAACATTGCGTTAGTCATAATTGTTAAAATAAATTAGCGCCTGCACGATACTAACGTTTGAACGTAAAAAACATTTTTACTACTAATGTAACAAGTTGTAATCGGTCTTGGGGTAACGTTCATAACTACAAACAAAAACGTTTTGTGTAACGTGTTCGAGTCCAGAAAGTTACTAAAATTAATGAAAGTAGTCGGCAGTAGCATCCGAAGAGTCACGTTATAAGGTGTCATCCTCGTTTTGGCTACAGCCATTTCAGAGAGGGCGGAGAAGCGGAGAGAGGCTCAGGTCAACCTCTTCGACTTGCGGTCGAAACTGCACCAAAATGGTCGAAGAGTAAGCAATGATCAACGGCCTGAGGATGCGGAAGGCAATGGCAACCACCGCATTAAAGAGTCATAATGTGTATTTCCAGGACATGTGGTCTGCAATTAAAACAGAGCCATGATTGTCTCTCCGTTGGTGAAGTATTCGAGATTAGTCCCCCATTCGGATCCCCCGGGGGAGGTGACCGTGGAAAAGAGATGAAATAAGCAGCGAATCGGAACATTTTACGTGTCGGAGCGTAGAATGTCAGGTTTATGAATGTAGTGAGGAAACTTGATAATCTGGTAAGCGAAACGTTAAGACTCAATCTACATATAGTGGATGGTCAGTGAAGTGAAATGAGAAAAAGATAAAGATCTATAGACTGATAAGTAAGCGGTCATATCAACGGCAGCAGAAAATGGTGTAACGAGAGTTTTAATCACTATCATTGGGAGAGTGCGGCAGAGTGACTATGTGACAACACAGTAATAGGGTATTTTTCATCACATTTGACAGCAAACCGACGCCAGCAACGATACTTCAAGTACACATGTCGAAGTAGCAAGCAATGGATGATGAGATAGAAAAAGTGTATGAGGATATTGACTAGGTAATTCATTACGTAAAGAGAGACGATAATTTAATAAACACGGGGGACTGGAACGCGATTGTAATGAGAGGAACAGCTTGGTTGTAGAAATGTGGGAGGAGCAGAAATAATTGAGTTCTGGAATAAACTTCAGCTGGAAATAGTTAATATATTGTTCAAAAATAACAAGCGGAGGAGCTATATTGGGAACGTCCCAGAGAAACGGGAATATTCCAGTTGGATTACTTCATGCTCAGGAAGATATTTCGCTATCATACATTGGATTGTACGGTGTAGGCAGGACCTGATGTCTCAGATCACAATTATGATGAAGAATAGTTTGATGTATAAGATAATCGTCAGGAAGAATCAATGTATAAAGTAGTGGCAGTTTAGTTGAAGGGGAATGGAGAAGGGACACTTGGTAAAAGACGAGATACTTCAAACGTTCAACGAAAGAAGGAATTACAAACCTCTTCAGGCTAGAATACAGCAATACAAATCATTATGGAATGAAAGTGCAAGGAAGCTGAGGCGAAATGACTTCCGCAAAAATCCGAAGAAATCTTAATGAAAATGGTGGCCATAAGGACTGATTCAGCAGAGGTTCTCTGTAGAATCGGTGAGGAAAAGAAAAAAATGGAGAACAGTAGCAAGTAGAAGAGACAGGTCGACTGGACGTGCATTAAGATATAAAAAATGTCTTCCATGGTACTAGAGGGAAGTGTAGAGGTTAAGAACTCTAGACAAAGAAGTGGCGGTACAGCAATAATTCAGAATAACTACTTGTCTTTAGGCTCGTATCGTTCTTATAGGGATTTCCTGTTGCTTTCTTAATGAAGAATTGGAATGTTACACATAACAAATGGCAGACTGATGAAAAATCTACTCGCTATAGGTAATCATTTCTAATGTTTCTCAAGGCTCCTTATAATGTATAGAAACTCACTACATGTATTAAATAAATCCGGTATCATTGCAAAATCTTTCAAGGGCATGAATTCACCGTCCCGAAAAGTTCCATATCCAGACTAGTACTAACTGGCATATGCACAAGTCCGACCGACACTCGACGAAACAGTTCTGTCAACAGAAACAAAAATATTTAGAGTCTAACTCGACTAACAGACAGTCCAAACCGGTATGAAATTATTGGACGTCCGAACTGCCTCTTTTCTTGAGAACACAAGCCTCACTTGAACACAACTTCCACCAGGACCTCACTTCAAATTAGCAAATTTCACAGTTCTCCTGCAACTTTAAACTGTTCATTCATACCTCATCACTAATAGGACAGATCTCCTGCAATTTCTTTGAAATTTGGAAAGCAGCTATTGCGTAGGCACGCAACAACACGAACACTTTAGAACGACGTCAGCACCGTGACAGTACTGCTTTATTCCTTTTGCCTCCTCCGCGCCGTACCATTTACTGTCTGAAAGTCAGTGGCAGCCATCCTTCACAAGAATTAAATGTTGACCTCAGAAAGTTATCTGCATTAGAGTGGTTGGTGGGTCACGTCGTCCGTAAATAGCACTTTTCAATCTATCCCATGCCTGAACGATAGGATTCATGTCTGGAGAACGTGGTGGCCTCTCTTGTCGAGCGATATTGTTATCCTGAAGGAAGTCATTCACAAGAGGTGCACGATAGGGACGCGAATTGTCGTCCATGAACACGAATGCCTCGTCAATTTGCTGCCGATATGGTTGTACTAACGGTTGGAGGATGGCATGTACGTATCATACAGCCGTTACGGCGCCTTCCATAACCACTAGCTGCGTACGTCGGCCCCACATAATGCCAACCCAAAACAGCTGCACTCGCTGGACAGTGTGTGTAAGACGTTGAGCCTGACCCGGTTGATTCCAAATATGTCTCTGACGACTGTCTGGTTGAAGGCGTATGCGACACTCATCGCTTAAGAGAAAGTGATGCCAATCATGAGAGGCCATTCAGCACGTTTTTGGGCCCATCTGTACCGCGCTGCATTGTGTCGGGGTTGCAAAGATGGACCTCGCCATGAATTTCGGTATTGAAGTTGCGCATCATGCAGCCTATTGCCCACAGTAACACGACGTCCTTTGACTGCAAGAAAAGCATTATTCAACATGGTGGCGTTGCTGTCAGGGTTCCTCAGAGCTATAATCCGTAGTTAGCGGTCATCCACTGCAGTAGTAGCCCTTGGGCGATCTGAGAGAAACATGTCATCGACAGTTCCTGTGTGTGTGTGTGTATCCTGCTGAAATTTCTTTGAAGTTTGAAAAAAGAAAGGTATACATTACTTGTATTTGAGAACAATTAACAGTTCCACAGTGAAGAAATCAGCGTACACTGCGTGTGTAGTTACATACATACATACTGGCTGTTACATACCGCTGACAGATTTATAATGTCACATCATACTGGTGATTTACTCTTTGCTGTTGTGTGTAATAAAGTGTTTTTCTCCGTAACTTACATATTAATGAGCGAAAATAATATTTAAAATGGCTCTGACCACTATGGGACTTAACATCTATGGTCATCAGTCCCCTAGAACTTAGAACTACTTAAACCTAACTAACCTAAGGACAGCACACAACACCCAGCCATCACGAGGCAGAGAAAATCTCTGACCCCGCCGGGAATTGAAACCGGGAACCCGGGCGTAGGAAGCGAGAACGCTACCGCACGACCACGAGATGCGGGCTAAGAATATTTATTTAGATAGATTAACAAAACGTGACTCTTTATGCCAGCTTACGTAAATACTTTCCAGTGAGTTATAGCAACTTGTTATGATATTTTAAATATAAAATTCTTTTTATCTACCATATAGCTCACATACTTCAATTACATAAATTAAATCGATATCTATAGTCTTTTACTAGAGAGGGAGCGACGTCCAAAGATTTTGGACTTAAGGCAACAGGCTGTACCTAATTGGCTGTGTTCAGAAGGCGCACTGAATATCGTAGGTTTGTGAATTCTGTCCTACCTTGTGCAGAGTACGGTAAGGTTTTTATTTTTTTTTATTTATTTAAACGTCACGTTCTGTAGGACCAAAATGAGGAGCCAATCTCCAAGGTCATGGAACGTGTCAGTACATGAAAATAACATATACAAGTAATAACACATAAAAATAAAATGTTTATGTACCCGAAAAAAGTCAAGCCATACGTTTAAGCAAACGCAGTCAACGATACAACCAGAATCAGCAAAATTTTTCAAGGTACTCCTCGACAGAATAGAAGGACTGACCCAAGAGGAAACTCTTCAGTTTCGATTTGAAAGCGCTTGGATTGTTACTAAGATTTTTGAATTCGAGCGGTAGCTTTTTTCTGCACAAGAGTTAAGGAAGTCCGATCCAAATGCAGGTTACATTTCTGCCGAGTATTAACTGAATGAAAACTGCTTATTCTTGGGAATAAGCTAATATTGTTAACAAGAAATGACATTAAGGAATATATTTATTGAGAAGCCAATGTCAAAATACCCAGACTCGTGAACAGGGGTCGACAAGAGATTCGTGAGCTTACACCACTTATTGCCTGAACCGCCCGTTTCTGAGCCAAAAATATCCTTCTAGCCTCGGAAGAGTTACCCCAATATATAATACCATGCGACATAAGAGAATGAAAATAAGCAAAGTAGACTAATTTTCGTGTTGAACGATCATTCACTTCAAATACCGTTCGAATAGCAAAAATGGCAGCACTAAGTCTTTGAATAAGACCCTGAGCGTGGGCTTTCCACGATAGCTTACTATCTATATGAACACCTAGAAATTTTACTGTTTAGTATCACTAATCGTATACCCATTCTGTGAATTTAAAACATCAGGTTTTGTTCGTTTGCGTGACAGAATCTGTAATAACTAACTGTTTTTTTTTTCTTTATTGTATTTCAATTCCCCATCGCGGCGGGCTGGCAGCTGCGTATGCGCTGCTCTTCAGCCGAAAGACATAGAACATACAATAGAAGACATTTAAAAAGAACAAAGGAGAGAATATGGTGAACATAGATATAAAAAAGGGGGATCATCATGGAAGGCAACAGACAAAAAAAACGGGGTAACTGTAAAATGGAGATAAAAAACTGTTAAAACTGTTTAAAAGTAGCACACACAAAAAGCCACACACTGCGACAATTAAAAGAACACAAGGCACAGTATGACTGGAGCATGAAAGGTATCGACAGATGGTGTAGCACATAAGAAACACTGATGGCGAACCTCAAGGCAGTACACAATTAAAATCACACCTCTTGAGACACAGGAGAAACAGCACTAAACACAACACTGATGTGGCACACTGACGATGATCAAGACCGAGGATCTGCCAGGCGCAAGGAGACGAGGGAAACTGGAAGAAGGGAGGGAGGGGAAGAGATGGGGGAGATGAGCGGGGGGTGCTCTGAAGAGGACCAGGTAGGGAGGGACGTGGGAAGGAAAGAGGCAAGTATGGGGTGCAGGGTCTCAGGGGAAGGGGGGGGCAGGAGGAAAATCCGCTCTGGGAGAAGGAGGGAAGAGGAAAAAAGGGAGCCCTGGGAAGGGGGGGGGGGAAGAAGGCCAGGCTATAGTTGGAAGGAAGGGTAGATGTCACGGCGAAGTTCATCATCTGGGAGGGGGAGGCGTTGGAAATTGCCCTGATGAAGGAGATGGAGGGTGTGGAGAGAGGGAGGGATATAGCGATAGAGGCGTGGCAATGGGCGTGGGGTGGAGAGGAAGGAGGAAACCAGAGGGTGAGGGGGATCAACCCTGCGGACAATGTAAAGGATGCGGAGATGTTGGAGGAACAGGAGGAGGTGGGGGAAGGGGATCAGTTCATACAGGAGCCGTGTGGGGGAAGGAAGGCGGATATGGAAGGCAAGGCGGAGCGCATGGCGTTCAAGGATTTGGAGGGCCTTGTAAAAGCGGGTGGGGGCGGAGATCCAGGCAATGCTGGCATCACAGAGGATAGGACGGATGAGGGATTTGTAGGTGTGGAGGATGGTAGAAGGATGCAACCCCAAGTCCAGCCAGACAGGAGTTTCAGAAGGTGGAGGCGGGAATGGGCTTTCTGCTGGATGGTCTGGAGATGAGGGGTCCAGGTGAGATGTCGGTCAAGGGTGAGGCCAAGGTATTTCAGGGTGGGGGTGAGCTGGATAGGACGACCACAAAGGGTGAGGTAGAAATCATGGAGGCGAAAGGAGCGAGTGGTGCGGCCTATGATGATTGCCTGGGTTTTGGAGGGATTGAGACGGAGGAACCACTGGTTACACCAAGTGGTGAACTGGTTAAGGTGGGTTTAGAGGATACGTTGAGACCGTTGAAGGGTAGGATAGAGAGCTAGGAAGGCAGTGTCATCAGCATACTGGAGAAGGTGGACTGGTGGGGGTGGCTTGGGCATATCAGCTGTGTACAACAGATAAAGGAGAGGGGAGAGGACAGAACCCTGGGGGACGCCAGCTGTGGGATAAAAGATACGGGAGTTGGTGTTGTGGAAGGTGACATAGGAAGGACGGTGCGAGAGGAAGGAAGTGACCAGGTGGACAAAATTGATAGGCAAGGCGTGGGTTTGGAGTTTAAAGAGGAGACCGGGATGCCATACACGGTCATAGGCATTTTGGAGGTCCAGGGAAATAAAAATGGCAGAGCGACGGGAGTTGAGCTGGAGGGACAGAAGGTGAACAAGGTTGAGGAGTTGGTCTTCAGCAGAGAAGGAGGGTCAGACGCCACACTGGGTAAGGGGGAGGAGGTGGTGTTGAGCAAGGTGCTGATGGATACGGTGGGAGAGGATGGATTCAAGGACCTTACTGAAGACGGAGGTGAGGCAGATGGGACGATAGGAAGAGGTGGCAGAACGGGGTTTGTTGGGTTTGAGTAATAAGAGGATGCGGGAGGTCTTCCACAGGTCAGGTTAGAAGCCAGTAGAGAGGATGACATTATAGAGATGGGCGAGGACAGTCAGGAAGGAATAGGGGCTTTCTCGAAGGTGATGGTAGGTGACACAGTCGTGACCAGGGGCCGTGTTGCGTTTGGACCGGAGGATAAGTTTAATGTCTTGTGCTGTGATGGGAGTGTTTATGTTGGAGGGAGGCAACTGCCCCAAGTACTGGAGACTAGGAGCAAGTGGAGCGACTGAGGTATCGGCACGTTCTATGACGGTGGGGAAAAGAGAATAATCAAAGTGGGGATCTTCGGGGATGGAGAAGACCTCAGAAAGGTGGGAAGCGAAGTGGTTGGCCTTGCTGAGGTTGTCAGGAAGGGGGAGATCGTTATGGAGAAGGGGGTAGTGGGGAGTGGAAAGGGAACCAGTAAGGCGATGGAAGGTGGACCAGTACTTGGAGGAGTTGATAGGGAGGGTGGTGTTGAGTCGTGTGCAGGTCTGGCGCCAGTCTCGGCGTTTTGTTGCTGTAATAAGGTTCCGTACGTGTCGCTGTATTTGCCGGTGGCGTTGGAGTGTATCCCGGTCACGAGTGCACAGGAAGGAGCGATAGAGGCGGCGGGATTCACAGAGGAGGAGGACAGCCCGCGGAGGGAGAGTGGGACAGTGTGGGTGGATGGTTTTAGTAGGAACATGGGCCTCCACGGCGTCAGTAATTACCTTCTGAAGGAAGGACGAGGCGTGGGTGATGTCGTCAGGATGGCGATAGGTAAGAGGGTGGCTTTCGACCTGGGTGGAGATGGAGTCCCGGTAGGCATCCCAGTTGGCACGGTGATAGTCATGGACGACCTTGGGCGGGAGCGCAGGGTGCGGAGCCGGAGGGGGGCGATCAGCAGACGTTATGGTGCGAAGGACAGGGAGGTGATTGCTACCTGTGGGGTCAAGGACGGCACCAGCGATATGCCCAAGGAGGTTGGCGGAGGCAGTGACAACATCGGGGGTGGTGTCACTTTCGGGTCGGGTGTGCTGGGGAAGGGGAACAACGTCACCTTGAATTGTGGAGAGGAACTGATGCCACCGCCGAAGGGCAGCAGGAGTGCGGCTATGGATGTTGAGGTCGGTGGCAATCTCATAGGCGGAGAAGGCGTGGTCAATGTGTGAGATGGTCATAAGGAAGAGGAGCAGTGGAGCGGACATAGATGGTGGCACAGGTAATGGTGAGGGACGGGAAGAAGACGCTAAGGATAAGGTATTCAGTGGGGTCATTGAGGAGAGGTTGTGGCCGGACAGGGATATGCTTAAGGTGGCCAAGCGCGACTCCACCCTGCGCACGAGGACCAGGAGCGTCAGTGCGGTGGAGGATATAGGGAGAGGTGTGGATAGAATGGTGGGGCTGGAGAAAGGTTTCGTTCAAGAGGAAGGTGTCGACTTGGTGGTGGTACAAGGTGTGCATGAGGAGGTATTTGTTGGAGCGGAAGGAGCGAATGTTCTGGAAGAGGATGTGATACTCGTGCCGCGCCATGGTGGGAAGGAGGGGGGGAAGAGAGGGAAGGGAAGAGACTTATACTAGGGTGTCGAGGCGGGTGATGGTGAAGTGGGCTTGGTTGTGGAATTAGGTGGCAAAGGTGTTCAGGTGTAACGGAGCGAGCGGCAAGAGAGATTTGTTGGAACGTGTGTGGGCGCTGAAAAGGGTGAATGTTTTGTAGGGCAACGGTAAGGAACCAGATGATGTCCTCGGCCGTGGCGGGTGGACAGAGAGAATTGTTGGGATGGACAGGGGGATCGACGGGACGAACTGGGACTGTAAGCTCAGGGGTGGCTGGAGGGGGTTTGGCTTTACATTTGTGGGAGTAGGTGGGATGGGGACCATTGCAGGTATTACAGGAAGGAGTAGCAGCGAGGTTGGGGCAGTTCCTTAGAAAGTGGGAGGCCTTGCAATGGGGACAGGTGGGGGGTTTTTTGCAGTTGGGAGCCAGGTGGTCATTGTACATCAGGCACCGCTGGCAACGGTAGGATTGGGGAGGGGATTTGGAGGATTCGACAGGGTGGCGACGGTGGTATATCAGGGCACCCTGGGTGAGGAGATGGTCAGTGGAATTGGTGGACTCAGAGAACACCCGCATGAGGTAGGTGGGACCAGAGGCATTGTGGATACGGCGGGCAGAGCGGATTTCCAAGTCCGGGTGCGAGTTCAGTTCTGCCAACACTTCATCCTCTGTGATCACCGTGCTGAGCTTGGTGATCACAGCGGTGTAGGTGGGGGGGCGACGGGGAGGCTGGAGCTGACGAGGAGTGGAAGCAGGAAGGAAGGGTGTCAGAGAGGCGTGGGGGCCAAACATAACTCATGGGAGTTTCCCCAGGAGGTCTGTGTGAAAGGATGGGGATGGGGACTTGATAAGGACTGAGTCCCTGCGGGGAATGAGTTGGGAAATGGGAGCACCAGGTAAGTACTTTTGTATCTCCATGGTGAGGGTACGAGTGTCGAGGAACTTAGGATCGGGAGTTGACAGGACAAAGGTGTGGATGGTGGGGGCCGAGGTATGGGTGGCAGGAGGAGGGGTGGTGTCCATGGAGTCAGCAGGGGGAGGGGGAGGTGGTGTTGACTGTTTGTGGGAAGTGGCGGGAGCAGGGTCGGAAATGACGCGCTTTTGCGGTTTTTTGGAGACTGGAGGCTGGGAGGAGGGGAGGGGAATGGTGAGGAGAGGGAGGTGGGGGGTGTCAGATTCCTGCGGCTTAGTGGAGGCAACGGGAAAGCTGCCGGTTCAGTGGTGGTGATGGTGGCTCGGCGCGACGTGATGCGTGCGGGAGAGGCAGATGACAAAGTGATGGGGCGGGTGAGAGAGGGGAAGCCGACCACCTGGGGGGGGCGGCAGCAGAGGCAGCAACAGAAGCGTACATGAGGGCGGGGGTAGTAGAGGGAGCTGTTGAGGGTGTGGAGGCTGGAGGAAGAGTGTAGAGGTGTGGGTATACAGCAGGGGAGGAGATAGGGGGATTGGTAAGTGGGGGAAGGGGAGGGAAGGTGTGAGGAGGGAGGCCAGGGGTGGCACTCCAAGAAGTGACTGTGGGAGAGGGGGAGGGGGAGGTGTAGATGACAGTGGAGGTGGGAGTACTCATTGCAGACGAACGGCGACTGACAGACGGACGGGCAGCAGGTGGCGGCGGTCGGCGACGAACAGACGGACGGACAGCAGACAGCAGCGGCGGCGGCGGCGGCGGCGGCGATGGACAGTGAGCAAGCAGGCGGACGGACGGACGGACGAACAGCAACAGCAGCAAGCGGCAGGCGGACAGACAGACAGACAGACACAATCTTCGAAGACAGAGATTCCACCCTGAGAGTAGCCCAGGCTTTGCAATCTGACGCTTTCGAAGGAGGGGATCCAACCCTCTAGATGACTAACTGTTACGGTGACTTAGCTTTAGTTTACTTTTTTTTTACTTTATTGTTATTTTAACACCTGAACAAAACAGGTAGGATGGCAATGGCATGCTACGCCGCTCTTCAGCCAGAGAGTTGACAATCACAGTACAAAAAATGGAGAATGAAAATGAACATAGTGACGGGCAAAAAACAGTGGTCACAGTTACACAAAAAACACGCAGCCGTTCACACTCGACGAGAAAGACACTGAAAACACGGTGACACGGCGCACAGAACACTGATGTATCCGGTGGCACAAGTGAATGGAGAAGCGTAACGGCGGACACTAAAAACACGAAACGACGTCACACGCACGAGACACAGACGGCGATGATCTCCGGCGCGCGTAAGTCCACGTAGCGTGTGCGAGTCCGGGGACCTGCCAAGAGGGGAAGCAGGGTGAGGGTGGGTGGAGAAAGTGGAGAGGGGAGAACAGAGATGCGAATGACTGAGGAGAGGGGAGGAGGAGTAGATGGACAGGGGAGGGGAGGCCTGGCGGAGAAGTGGGGAGTTTGGGGGGAGGGATGGAGGGTGCCCAAAGGAACAGATACAGGAAGAGGGAGGGAGGATCAATGTTGGTAGGAGGGGTAGATGGAGGGGAGGAGGACATCATCAGGGAGGGGGAGCTGGTGGAAGCCACCGTGGGAGAGGGTAAGGAGGGTGGAGAGATGGAGACCGGGTGGGACGTGGGAATACAGGCACGGCAGCAGGTGGGGGTGGGAGAGGAGCGGGGAGACGAGCAGGTGAGGAGGATCGAGTTTGCGGGAGGTGTACAGGATCCGTATCCTTTCAAGGAAAAGGAGGAGGTGGGGGAAGGGGATGAGATCGTACAGGATCCGCATGGGGGAGGGGAGACGGATGCGATAGGCGAGGCAGAGAGCATGACGTTCAAGGATTTGGAGGGATTTATAAAAGGAAGGGGGGGGGCGGAGATCCAAGCCGGATGGGCATAACAAAGGATAGGGCGGATGAGGGACTTATAGGTGTGGAGGATGGTGGAGGGGTCCAGACCCCACATACGGCTGGAGAGGAGCTTGAGGAGACTGAGTCGGGAGCGTGCCTTGGCTTGGATTGTCCGGAGGTGGGGAGTCCAGGAGAGGCGACGGTCGAGGGTGATTAATTTACTTTTTTTTCCTTTATTGAAAAGATTGTATGACAAAGATCAGGAGAACAAATAATAATAAAAAACAGGCGTAAAATCGGGGACTTAGAGAGGAACAAGGCGAAAAGAAATCGTGGAACTTAAAACAAACAACAGAGGGATGATGATGCTAATAAAAATACATACGGAACAGTCAGGGAAAACAATAGACAATTAAAAAAAAACACGGCGACAGTCTGGATTCTGTTCGCAAAAGACATAAAATTCACACCCAGCGACAGCATGGTTTCTGTTCGCAACACGAGAAAGACAAACAACCCTGAATAGTCACTGGAACACTGCACGAAAAAGTTGGCAAATGTGACACCACAGTCGAGAGCAGGTGGGGGGAATTAATTTACTTTTTACAAGCCATGAACTTATGTCATGAACTGCACTTTTTGAAAGCGAGCCAATGTTGCACACAACATCCTTTACTACCAAACTAGTGTCATCAGCAAACAGAAATATTTTAGAGTTACCCTTAATACTAGAGGGTATATCATTTATACAGGGTAGTCCACTGATCGTGACCGGGCCAAATATCTCACGAAATAAGCGTCAAACGAAAAAAATACAGAGAACAAAACTTGTCTAGCTTGAAGGGGGAAACCAGATGGCGCTATGGTTGGCCCGCTAGATGGCGCTGCCATAGGTCAAACGGATATCAGTTGCGTCTTTTTAAATAGGAACCCCTATTTTTTATTACACATTCGTGTAGTACGTAAAGAAATATAAATGCTTGAGTTGGCTCACTTTTTTCGATTTGTAATAGATAGCGCTGTAATAGTCACAAACATATGGCTCGCAATTTTAGACGAACAGTTGGTAACAGGTAGGTATTTTATATTAAAATATAAGACGTAGGTACGGTTGAACATTTCATTTCGGCCTACCGTCCCATCAGCCTTACCTCGGTCTTCAGCAAGGTCCTGGAATCTATCCTCACCCGCCGCATCCACCAGCATCTCCGCCAGCACCGCCTCCTCCCCGTTACCCAGTGTGGCTTTCGGCCGTCCTTCTCTTCCGACGATCTTCTCCTTCACCTCACTTATCTCCTTTCCGAACAGCTCAATTCCCGTCGCTCCGCAATCTTCCTCTCTCTTGACCTCGAACGCGCATATGACCGCGTATGGCATTCCGGTCTCCTCTTCAAGCTCCAAACCTTCGCCCTTCCCATTAACTACGTTCGTCTGATCGGTTCCTTTCTCTCCCGCCGTCCTTCCCATGTCACTATCCATAACACCGATTCCTACACCTTTTTCCCCTCCGCCGGTGTGCCCCAAGGCTCCGTCCTCTCCCCCCTTCTGTACTTGTTGTACACGGCGGACATTCCGCCGCCGTCACCCCCCGTCCACCTTCTCCAGTTTGCCGATGACACCGCCTTCCTTGCCCTTTCCCCCACCCTGCGACGCTCCCAACACCTTCTCCAATCCCATCTTGACCGGTTCACCGCTTGGTGCAACCAGTGGTTGCTCAAGGTCAATCCTTCCAAAACCCAGGCGATCATTGTAGGCAAAACCACTCCCTCCTTCCGCCTCCTTGATTTCTATCTCACCGTTTATGGCCGTCCCATCGCTCTCACCCCCACCCTTAAGTACCTTGGCGTCACCCTCGACCGTCGCCTCTCCTGGACTCCCCATCTCCAGACAATCCAAGCCAAGGCACGTTCCCGACTCCGTCTCCTCAAGCTCCTTTCCGGCCGAACGTGGGGTCTGGACCCCTCCACCATCCTCCACACCTATAAGTCCCTCATCCGCCCTATCCTCTGTTACGCCCATCCCGCCTGGATCTCCGCCCCCCCTTCCTTTTATAAATCCCTCCAAATCCTTGAACGCCATGCTCTCCGCCTTGCCTATCGCATCCGTCTCCCTTCCCCCACGCGGATCCTGTATGACCTTATCCCCTTCCCCCACCTCCTCCTCTTCCTCGAAAGGATACGAATCCTATACACATCCCGTAAACTCGATCCTCCTCACCCGCTCGTCTCCCCGATCCTCTCCCACCCCCGCCCGCTGCCGCGCCTGTACTCCCATGTCCCACCTGGTCTCCATCTCTCCACCCTCCATACCCTCTCCCAAGGTGGCTTCCGCCAGCTCCCCCTCCCTGATGATGTCCTCCTCCCCTGCATCTACCCCTCCTATCAACTTTGATCCTTCCCCCCCCCCTCCTGTGTCCTTTCCTTTCGGCACCCTCCCTCCCCCCCTTTCCCTTCCCTTCTCTTTCCTTTCCCCCTCCCTCCTACCCTCTCCTCCGGGCTTCCCCTCCCCCTTCCCCTCCCCCTTCCTCCCTCCCCCTCTCTCCTTTGCCCGTGGCATCTCTGCTCTCCCCTCTCCCATCTCCCCTTCCTCCTCCTCCGCCCCCCCTCTTGGCAGGTCCCCGGACTCGTACACGCTCAGTGAACATTCGCGCGCCGGAGACCATCGCCACCAGTGTTTAGTGTGTGTGCATCGTTCTATGTTTCGTACAGTCCCGACTCAACTGTTCACATGTGCCGTCGCCGTTCTCCGTGTTTTGTGCGCCATGTTTCCAAGTGTTAGTGTTTTTTCGTCCAACGTGAACGGCTTCTTGTCTCTTGTTTTTTTGTATCTCCATGTTTTTGCCCGCCGTCTTTTTTGTATATCACCTCTCTATCATGTTTATTGTTCAACTAAAGGCTGAAGAGCAGCGAACCATGCTGCTGCCAGCCCACCTGTATAGGTGTTTAAATTACAATAAAGGAAAAAAAAAAAATTTCATTTCGGTTGTTCCGATGTGGTACATGTAGCTTTGTGAACTTATCATTTCTGAGAACACATGCTGTTACGGCGTGATTACCTGAATTAGACCTGTTGTATTAACGCGCCTCCAGGAAACAGTTTATATGGTCATCGATTAATGTAACTGATGTACTTCATTGTTCCATGCCATATTCAGTGCAAGTATACAGATGTGGCCGAGCGGTTCTAGGCGCTTCAGTCTGGAACCGTGCTGCTGCTAGGTTAGTTAGGTTTAAGTAGTTCTAAGTCTAGGGGACTGATGACCTCAGATGTTTTGTCCCATAGTGCTTAGAGCCATTTGAACCATTTTGCAAGTGTACGAGTATTCTTTGCTATAAACAGAGTTGATCCAATTGATTTTGTAATATAGTTTCTGTCGAAGGTAAGGGACCCTTTCTAGATGAGAATGCATAGTCATTGCATTGGCTAACATATGCAGCACAGTACTTTAATATTCTGCTGGTTACTCCATCATATCTATAAGAGTCCTTAGTCTATAGTGATTTAATTATTGACTCTATCTCCCCTCTTGTCTGTATCACACAGGAGTATTTCAGACATCAACCTCAGAGCGGCACTTGCCATGAGAGTACATTATGAAATTACCCAAATATGATTTTGTACAGTTCGTCGAAGAAGCTACTCCCTATTTTACACCAGCAAACTTACTACTCGTCTGCAAGTGGAGTCGAAGGCGCACTGAATATTTCACCCATTATTATACGAAATGGAGGCTCTGCCTAAATCCAAATAAAACTGAGGTAAGCGTATTCCATCTGAACAATCATGAGGCAAGACGAGAGTTACAAGTAACATTCTACAATGAGTGATTGACGCACAACAGCCATCCAAAATATCTAGGAATAACTCTTGACCGGTCACTAACCTATAAAAAACACCTAGAAATAACCAGTCAAAAGATAAAAAATCGAAATAACATATTAAGAAAGTTGACTAGAACCTCCTGGGGAGCTCAAGCTAACTCCCTACGCACCGCAGCACAACCTGTTGTTTACTCGGTGGCAGAATACTGCGTCCCAGTCTGATACAAGAGCACACACACGAAGCTGCAGTGGCTGTCTCCGTAATCTTTCGCGTATTGTTATTTGCAATTAATCATTTAATAATATATTCCTAATTCGTTTATTATATTAATTAATAGTATGTGTGCAGTTTTACTCTGTAGATACCATACGCTAAATAAACAAAATTGCGTTGGCAGGAGCTGGTATGTCACCCTTTCAATGTTTAAGTAATTTTAAGGAGTGTAAAGCTTGTTGCTTGCATGTGCAATCCCTTCAAAATAAGTTAATATTGGCTACTTCCTAGGGATTCTCGCCAGTAGCCTTATTTGGGCGGATTACTTTTCCGTTCTAGTTTTACCAGTGGACTGCGCGTTCCTGTTTCTTAGGCCAGGAGCAGAGACGTGTTTTCTTCTGCTGCAGTATATATATGTATATATGGGTGATTTTTCCACCTTACAAACTCTAGGGATTGATCGACAGGAGGATACGGAACAAAAAAGGTCTAATTAACTTATGTCCGGAAATGCATGGTTTTCATGCTAGAGACCATCGATTCAATCACTCAGTCATACTTTGTTACAGAAACTGCGATGTACCATGCAGCCTCAGTTACACTATGCATGGTTTCCTCCTAGAAGTTGGTACTGTTCCTAATATTATCTTATATTGAGACTCTGAAACATATAACCTATCTTTTTAAAAATACTATTATAATAAACTCCTTACATGCGCTACATACACTACCATACATGTTGTAAGCTGGAAGTGCTAGAAGGACTTGCGTCCTGAGGTTCCACACAAAATAATGTATGTACACTCAAGTTGAGAAAATACAGAACGCCTTGAACGATTAGAGATAGAACGTTCATATTCACATAAATGTACATTGTTATGTTCTGCAGAAATGATTAACATTTAAGTCACCTCGGTTCAGCTTCCATCCCGTTGCGTAGTAGTCACAGGCTCCATCATGGTCCCTGATAAATTGTTGCATATGTGACGCCAACGACGTGTATAAGGTGCAATGGCGTCCTGTCATATAGCCATCCTTGCTGAATTCACCTGGTTCGAAAGTTCGTCTGTTGTGGTTGGCACTGGGTCATAGTCCTTACACCATATCCTACACATTTCCGATTGGCGTATTGATGCACCACTTTCGCTCATGCTAATAACCCCGCACCCTCTTCCAAACTCACTCGTCTGACGGTACGGTTCGCACATACGTCTACGAGGCATCCTGCACGTCTGCTCGAAGTCACACTGATCAGTTACCTTCGGTGTATAGTGACAACGAGAGTCGCAGGCACGTTTTACCGGTTGGTCGGGTGCGACGCGAGATTGACCTATAACCCGCAGGCTGACATTGTTCAAATGATAATAATTTCTGCAGAACGTACTAAATAACACGTCCTGTGAATATACGTCCCATCTCTAGTCGTTCAAGGTGTTCTGTTTTTCCTGAACGTGAGTGTAGACAATAATAATATAAGGTGGCTCAATGGGCTGGTGCATGTGTTTCAATTGGACAGCACTTCGGTAACTCATGTGTCCCGAACGTTCCCCAATTATCTTGTCGCTCAAACATGACCCACAGTTTAACATAGAATCCGAACCATGTATTATTTCGTTACCGATAGACCACCAGGCCTAGCATGTATGTGTATAGTTCCTTTATAGGTTTTGATCATTGAGTTTGCGAGTAACAAATTATTTATCACAAATGGCTGTAACGTTTGCTTATACTCACTTAGAAGCTTAAATGTTTTCCACCGTCAAGGGGTCAAAGACCTTACTGTGAGACGTAAATTTCAATTCGACACCTACACAGTTTCTTGAGAAAAAGGTGTCTTAAGACGCACAGACAGACAGACAGACGAACAACGAATGGCAAAAAAAAAAAAAAGAAAAAATCATGTAATTGTAAATTAACAGTTATCGGATTGTTTTCTTTGATTGTAGTGTGAAACAATGCTTCTTGTGAAATTACATTTTCTTAGGACAAAGGGAAGTATCCTATAGGTTTTGATGAGTGAGTTTGCTAGTACCGGAATATGTGACATAAATGGTCGTATCTTTTGATAGCACTGACTGCGAAACTTACACTTTTTCCGCAGCCAAGAGACTGTAGGCCTTAGCAAGTGACATAAATTTCAACGTGATATTTCTACCCGTTCTTGAGAAAAAGTGGTCTGAACAGTCAGACATACAGACGGATATTTTATAAGGAATTCTGTTTTTATGGGCTGGTGTACGTAATCCTAAAAAGAGCATACGTAGGTAAAGGCATTTTAAATTTTTTATAACTATACCTTCTGCGAAATATAATATTTTCCCGTGTTTTTTCTTTACCAAAACGCGTTAGGCTCCTGTTTGTCTTCCTCGATAAGGCAAATTTTGAGTTCCGAAACAGTTTTAATAATGGTGTTCTATAGGCTGTCCTGCTTCTGTATGTATTTATGACTTAACGGAAAGTGATGCATTTTGTCATATCTTACATATTTCTGTGTTGCATTTGAGTTGTAATTATGTACAATGTTTTTATCATTATTCTCTCTACTCCCGTTGGGTACCGCGAGTTCTCATGAACAAAACAGAATTCTGGAAAATTTGTGTCTCTACGCTCTCCGCAAACACGGAAAAGTGGCAGTAGACTCTTGTAGCTTCAGTAAGGCAGGTATAGACATGCATCACATACCAAGAGAGCCAATTTTATTCACTCACATGACACAAGTATCACAACAGAGAAAAAAAAACTGCTGCTCTGATTCATTGCTTCACTGCGGCGGAGCTCTGTCGGTACTCTTCTCTGCTTCCTGACGAAGCGTACGTCATCAGCCTTTTTCCCACGCGGTAGTGAATTTTAATCGTCTCGACCGTTACACGCCACCGTAATCTGCATACCCGGGAAGCCACATGCATGCTCAACGAAAAAAGGGGTAAAAGAGTGCGCTGTGGAATTTAGTGTTGAGCGTAGCGCAGTGAGGGAAGGGGCGTCGGCTTTCTCGTCAAATCCTCCGTCGGCAGGGGGGGGGGGGGACTCGCTTTAATCAGCTCTGTTCCCCTTCAGCATCCGTCCGCTCGCATACGCTAAACGTGTCGGTGGCAGCGCTGTTCGCATGGAGATTTTATGTTCCAATCAGATCCTTCAGGAGCCGGGGCACACAAGTTCTATCCGTTTGACTGGCACCATCAAAAACACGTACCGTCTCACAACAGAATTATTGTATTGGACATACAGGTTTTGATGCCCTGAGCTGTTAACTGCATAACGTTTCGTAAAACGTTTGCAATGAGAGAGACACTTGTCATTCCACCGAGCCCAGTATTTGGACGTTTGACATGGCGCATCTCTGCTAGCAATTTGCGTTGAGGTTTGGACGCCGGAGCTAGTTTTCGTTGCTAGTGCCATTATTTAGTTTGATTCCGTCACAAAGAGTACCAAATAAAATGGGAAAGGCAGTACGTAGAACGTCGCAACCCTTTTGCTGGTGTCACACGTTTAGTTATCATGTCAACTGATTACTGTTAGTGCGAAGCAACAGAATAGGCTGTGGTCACAGGTTATGATGGTGAAATGATTATTTAGCGGTGATATCATTTATATAACTACTATTGAGTAAAATTCTCCTAAAACAATTATTTTAAAACGGCCAATAATGGGGGACAGTGTTGTACCTGAAGACTTTCATCCCAAAAAGTCTATTACATTTTCTTATTTCGTTTTGAAATGATAGGATTCACTTTACTGGTGCTGCAGTATTTTTCTGAAATTACAAAAATCACTCCGGAAATGTAAGGTTTCTCCAAATGTGAAAAACTGTTCCAACGTGACTTGGTTCAAATGGCTCTGACCATTATGGGACTTAACTGCTGAGGTCATCAGGCCCCTAGAACTTAGAACTACTTAAACCTAACTAACCTATGAACATCACACTGATCCATGCCCAAGGCAGGATTCGAACCTGAGACCGTAGCGGTCGCGCGGTTCCAGACTGTAGCGCCTAGGACCGCTCGGCCACCCCGGCTGGCTTTCCAACGTGGTCAACAGCTAGGAACAAATATTCTATTCAAAGTTAAAAGTATTGCAATGGAGAAATTTTGTCAAGTCGATGTTTAACAGTCTATCATTACATCATTACTCTACTGCACACAAATAATCAGAAGGCGAAATCAAATTAAGAAGAAATATTATCAAAATCCAGGTATCAGTTAAAATACATTGAAGTAGGAGCTATTGGCAGCTAATGTAGATTTGCTTTTTCAAGAGTAATGAGCATGTTATAGGAAAAAATAAGAAATAATTTACATAATGAAAATAATATACAGCGTATGTACTACATCTTGTAATATCATTCGATTAATAATTTAATTTCGTCATTAATTTCAATTATACGTGAATGATAGATGCGATGAGGACTGTTGTCATACTTTACTATGTGTTAACCTAGAAAATCGTGTGTTAATGCAGAAAATTATTTGTAGAGTTAATGGAAAAGGAAGGTCATTGTCGCCACATACGGGTGATTTACTGGCGAACTGTAATCAGTTCGTCTACTGGTGTGTTGTCACCGTTCCTGGTTGATTCCTATTTTCTTATCGTATGCGACCTCGGACCTTCGTGCGGAACAGCTCTCACCAGCAATATTTATAGTACTCTCTCCCTTGTGTGAAGAACTTTTGAGTAAGATGCTTTCATCGATACGTTCAAACCGAATTACCGACAGTCCTCTGTAGCGCAATTTAGCGTTCAGCGGCCTTGTACGTGAATTAGAATAAGATATCTGCTACGTAAAGTAGAGCCTTTACATCGCGTCAAAGCGGCGACAAATGCACTTGACTATTACGCTTACGCAGTCGCACGACAGATGGCGTTGAACTGCGTACTGAAGTCACGGAACTACGTTGATACTATTCCTATTATTATTAGTTACTTGATATTTCCATTTCAATTACCGTGGAGGGGATTGGAGGAGACAGCGACTTGCAGCACCTAGACTGGTGATTTTCAGCCTTTGGCTTGGAATCATAGGTCTTTGATAAACGTATCAAGAGGAATTGGGATACTGACCGGAGACAACGTTTCCAAGGCATGGAAATCGTAAAACACGGAACATACTAAAAGTTGCTGACGTGTTGTATCTAGTGAGGCGCAGAAAAAAATGTTGCTAGCGAATTCCTGCTGTCGCGCAACACTACCTTCTCCACTACTTGTTTGTGTCAGAAAATGGCATGACACCTGCACTTCATTAATATTGAATTAGTCATAATTGTTAAAATAAATTAGCACCTGCACCATATTTAAGTGTGAACGTAAAATCACATTTTTAATTCTGATGTAACAAGTCGAAATCGGTCGTGGGCTAACGTTCATGATTACAAAAACATTTCGTGAAACGTGTATAAATAATCCGCAATAGGAGCCGAAGTGTCTCGTTATAAGGTGTGATCCTCGTTTTGCCTACAGCCATGTCAGGGAGGGCGGAGAATGTGTGTGTGAAATCTTATGGGACTTAACTGCTAAGGTCATCAGTCCGTAAGCTTACACACTTCTTAACCTAAATTATCCTAAGGACAAACAGACACACCCATGCCCGAGGGAGGACTCGAACCTCCGATGGGACCAGGGGCGGAGAAGCGGACAGAGGCACAGGTCAACCTCTTAGACTTGGGGCGAAGCTGCACCAAAATGGCGGAAGAATAAGCAGTTTTTTTTTATATTTAGTCGTATGGCTAGGGCCCCCCGTTGGGCAGACCGTTCGCCGGGTGACGATCAGTTAATTTGACGCCACTTCGTTAATGAGGATGATAGGATGAAGATGAGGACAACGTCCAGTCCCTGGGCGGAGAAAATTCTCTGACCCAGCCGGGAATAGAACCCGGGCCCAGAGAATTGACAATCCGTCACGCTGACAATTTAGCTACTGGGAGCCGACAAAGAATAAGCAATGATCAACGGCATGAGGATGCAGAAGGCATTAAAGAGTCATATTGTGTATTTTCAGACAGGTGGTCTGCAATTAAAATATTGCCATTATTGTCTCTCCTTTGGCGAAGTATTCCAGATTAGTCTCCCATTCGGATCCCCATGGGGAGGTGACCATTGAAAAGAGGTGAAATAAGCAGCGAATCGGAACATTTTACGTGTCGGAGCGTGGAATGTCATGTTTCTGAATGTAGTGGGCGAATTTGAATATCTGGTAAGCGGTATGATAAGACTCAATCTACACATAACGGATGGTCAGTGAAATGAAATGAGAAGAAAATAAAGATTTCTAGTCATATACGTATGGGGTCATATCAACAGCAGGAGAAAATGGTGCACCGAGAGTTTTAATCTGATTGGGAGAGTGCAGCTGAGTGACTGTGTGACTGTACAGTGATAGAGTATTTTTCATCACATTTGACAGCAAACCGACACCAATAACGATACTTCAAGTACACATGTGGACGTAGCAAGCAAAGGATGATGAGAAAGAAAAAGTATATGAGGATATTCAACGAGTAATTCAGTACGTAAAGGGAGATGATAAATTAATAATCATCGGGACTTGAACGCGATTGTAGGAAGAGGAACAGCTGAAAGGTTTATGGAAAAATTTGGGCTACTCTGTAGAAATGTGAGAGGAGCAGAAATAATTGAGTTCTGGAATAAAATTTAGCTAGTAATAGTATATTGTTCAAAAATCACAACTGTACGAGCTATACTTGGAAGGTCCCAGAGAAACGGGAATATTACGGTTGGATTACTTCATGGTCAGGCAGGTAATTCGCAATAAGATTTTGCATTGTACGGCATAGGCAGGACCTGATATCTCAGCTCACAATTATGATAAAGAATAGTTTAAGGTTTAAAAGAATAGTCAGGAAGAATTAATGTATAAGAAAGTAGAATGCTGAAGTACATAATGCAGTTCAGTTAAAGGGGAATGGAGAAGAGACATCTGGTAAGAGACGAGATACTTCAAATGATCAACAAAGAAGGAATTACAAACCTATTCAGACAAGAATACAACAATACAAATCATTCTATAATGAAAATGCAAGGAAGGTGAGGCGAAATGGCTTCCGGAAAAGTCCGAAGAAATCTTGAACAAAATTGTCGTTCTAAGGACTGATTCAGCAGAGGTTCTCTGTAGAATCGGTGAAGAAAAACAAAACAAAAAAATTGAGTACAGTAGTGAGAAGAAGAGACAGGTCGACAGGACGTGCATTAATATGTAAAAAATCACTTCATTCATACTAGAGGGATGTGTAGAGGTTAACAACTCTGGAGGAAGAAGTGGCGGTACAGCAGTAAATCATAATAATTACTTGTCTTTTGCCTCGTATCGTTGTTGTAGGGATTACCTGTTGCTTTCTTAATAAAGAATTGGAATTAATTGTCCCTGACACGCTAAACCGGAATATTAAACTGTTATGTTGGTTCATACGTGCTACAGGCATATAATGTTCCCCATCAATACCATTCACTAATTATTCATTAATTGCACACAACAAATAGCAGACTGATCAAAAATATTCGGAGTCTAACTCGATTAACAGAGAGTCCAAACCGGTGCGAATTTATTGGACGTCCGAACTGCCTCTTCTCTTGAGAACAAAAGCCTGACCTGACCATCGACCTCAGTTACCCAGGAACAAATCATGACCCATCCTCACAACAGTACTTCCGCCAGCACCTTACTTCTACTGTGCCTATTTCGCAGTTCTCCTGCAACTTCTTTGAAATTTGGAAAGTACGTATTCCGTAGGCACGCAACAACACAAACACTTTAGAACGATATCAGCACTGTGACAATACTGCTTTATACCTGTTACCTCCTCCGCGCCGTACCATTTGCCTGTCTGAAAGTCTGTGGCAGCCATCCTCCACAAGAAATAAATGTTGACCTCAGAAAGTTATCTGCATTTTAGTATAGAGCTAGTGTGAACCATATTTCAGTAAGATTATTGGATTACAAATGTGTATATTAGTATAATACAGCACCATTACGTATTCAGGGTTCATTTGTCCGCCATCTGTTGTCTTATCCAAATAATCCTTGACTGTATAGAGCGAATTATTGAAAACCTATTCATCAAATGCATAATATTATAATGTTAGTTGGAGGGCTTCGTATTGGGGTCGTGGCCGTTATTAAACAAGAATACAATATATTAATGTGACCGTGATGGCTAACTACCACCAACTACTGAATCAAAAGCGATTTTGTAAATAACATGTATTTATTGTAAATTATCTCACCATAGAAATTAGATAATCTTGAACAAATCATGAATGAAAACAAATTAAACAAATTGTACACTGTTCTTAGATATACTACACTGGTTAGATTGGCTCTCAGCTCTTAATGTTAAGTTGATGTGAAGTTAGATTTATTATGCCCCTGGATAAGCAAATGGTAAATGCGATCTGACTGCGTTCCTATAATCTCAATGTTAAGTTGATGCAACGTTAGATTTAATTATGCCCCTGGATAAGCAAATGGTAAATGCGATCTGGCTGCGTTCCTATAATCTCTTTTGTGTCTGAAATAATACGTACTTCGGACACCACCACCAAGAAACAAACCAAACAACATCAAAAAGACAAATAACCAATAACGAATCGTAAGCAGAACTGCACGGATGCTCAGTGGATGGCAAGACCACGATCCAACAACTATTTCTGAACTTTACTGCCGCTGCTGAAAGTTTTACAATACCGTCTAGCAGCGTGCTGACTCCGTCTATACTGCAGCTGCAAAGTCGCTGAAATAAGACCAGTCTCTCAAATATCTTGAGCAGAATAAACTACTCAGAAACTGCTAATACCACAAGCCCTATATTTCCTCTAAATGGTATACAACGCTTTCAAGACTGGCTCAACAACCTTTAAGGTGCAGCCTAGTGCGTCTTGTACTAACGTGCAATCCAGTATGATAGCTCTGGGCACTGGTTGACTACGTTCAATGGTGACTGCCAGCCTATAAGGCGGAATCAACTGCAGTTATACTAGTAGTCAATGCAATGCCTATCGTGGGTGCTGATGTCCTGCTGTAGCTGCAGACTCCAGATCATACACAGCACAGTATTCAGAATCTAAGTCCCTATCTCCGAGCTTGCCGCCAAACTCTAATCAACCAATCCCGACGCTGCAAAGGCCTCGCACATCTCCCTCGCCGAGTGATACAATTTCTCCACCTATCCAAAAGTTTACAGTACCCGTGGTCTAGGTTTGCCGGCACGGTAGCTCAGCGTGTTCGGTCAGAGAGCCGGTTGGCCTCTGTAATAAAAAAAAACTGAGTGAAAGGATCAACAAAACGAACTTGACTGGATGTCATGTGACGTCCGCAACGACCAAACACAACGATTAAAAAAAAAAAAAAAAAAAAAAAAAAAAAAAAAAAAAAAAAAAAAAAAAGGGGTAGCGTCTTTGATTCATAATCAAAACGTCTTCGGTCCCGGGTTCGATCCCCGCCACTGCATAAATTTTGATAAATAATCAGCACTGGCTGCTGAAGACTTCTGGCATAAGAAGTCAGCCTCATTCTGCCAACGGCCTTGTCAAAGAGGGCGGAGGAGTGGATAGAGGTTCAGGGCACTCTCTTGTCCTAGGGGTGGGAAATTGCCCCTAAAGGCGGAAGAATCAGCAATGATCAACGACATGAGGATGCAGAAGTCAATGGAAACCACTGCATTAAAGACACGTAACGTGTATCCACAGGACATGTGGCCTGTATTTGAAGAAGTGTCATGATGATCTCTCCATTGGCAAAAGATTCCGGAATAGTCCCCCATTCGGATCTCTGGGGGGGGGGGGGACTGCCAAGGGGGAGGTTACCATGAGAAAAAGATTGAATAATCAACGAAAGGATAACGTTCTACGAGTCGGGGCGTGGAATTTCAGAAGCTTGAACGTGGTAGGGAAACTAGAAAATCTGAAAAGGGAAATGCAAAGGCTCAATCTAGATATAGTAGGGGTCAGTGAAGTGAAGTGGAAGGAAGACAAGGATTTCTGGTCAGATGAGTATCGGGTAATATCAACAGCAGCAGAAAATGGTATAACAGGTGTAGGATTCGTTATGAATAGGAAGGTAGGGCAGAGGGTGTGTTACTGTGAACAGTTCAGTGACCGGGTTGTTCTAATCAGAATCGACAGCAGACCAACACCGACAACGATAGTTCAGGTATACATGCCGACGTCGCAAGCTGAAGATGAACAGATAGAGAAAGTGTATGAGGATATTGAAAGGGTAATGCAGTGTGTAAAGGGGGACGAAAATCTAATAGTCATGGGCGACTGGAATGCAGTTGTAGGGCAAGGAGTAGAAGAAAAGGTTATAGGAGAATATGGGCTTGGGACGAGGAATGAAAGAGGAGAAAGACTAATTGAGTTCTGTAACAAGTTTCAGCTGGTAATAGCGAATACCCTGTTCAAGAATCACAAGAGGAGGAGGTATACTTGGAAAAGGCCGGGAGATACGGGAACATTTCAATTAGATTACATCATGGTCAGATAGAGATCCGAAATCAGATACTGGATTTTAAGGTGTACCCAGGAGCAGATATAGACTAAGATCACAATATAGTAGTGATGAAGAGTAGGTTGAAGTTCAAGACATTAGTCAGGAAGAATCAATACGCAAAGAAGTGGAATACGGAAGTACTAAGGAATGACGAGATACGTTTGAAGATACAGCAATAAGGAATAGCACTGTAGGCAGTACAGTTGAAGAGGAATGGACATCTCTAAAATGGGCCATCACAGAAGTTGGGAAGGAAAACATAGGTACAAAGAAGGTAGCTGCGAAGAAACCATGGGTAACACAAACAATACTTCAGTTGATTGATGAAAGGAGGAAGTACAAACATGTTGCGGGGAAATCAGGAATACAGAAATACAAGTCGCTGAGGAATGAAATAAATAGGAAGTGCAGGGAAACTAAGACGAAATGGCTGCAGGATAAATGTGAAGACATCGAAGAAGATATGATTGTCGGAAGGACAGACTCTGCATAGAGGAAAGTCAAAACAACCTTTGGTGACATTAAAAGCAACGGTGGTAACATTAAGAGTGCAACGGGAATTCCACTGTTAAATGCAGAGGAGAGAGCAGATAGGTGTAAAGAATACATTGAAAGCCACTATGAGGGTGAAGATTTGTCTGATGTGATAGAAGAAGAAACATGAGTCGATTTAGAAGAGATAGGGGATCCAGTATTAGAATCGGAATTTAAAAGAGCTTTGGAGGACTTACGGTCAAATAAGGCAGAAGGGATAGATAACGTTCCATCAGAATTTCTAAAATCATTGGGGGAAGTGGGAACAAAACAACTATACACTTGGTGTGTAGAATATATGAGTCTGGCGATATACCATGTGACTTTCGGAAAAGGATCATCCACACAATTCCGAAGACGGCAAGAGCTGACAAGTGCGAGAATTATCACACTATCAGCTTAACAGCTCATGCATCGAAGCTGCTTACAAGAATAATATACAGAAGAATGGAAAAGAAAATTGAAAATGCGCTAGGTGACGATCAGTTTGGCTTTAGGAAAAGTAAAGGCACGAGAGAGGCAATTCTGACGTTACGGCTAATAATGGAAGCAAGGCTAAAGAAAAATCAAGACACTTTCATAAGATTTGTCGACCTGGAAAAAGCGTTCGACAATATAAAATGGTGCAAGCTGTTCGAGATTCTGAAAAAAGTAGGGGTAAGCTATACGGAGAGACGGGTCATATACAATATGTACAACAACCAAGAAGGAATAATAAGAGTGGACGGTCAAGAACGAAGTGCTCGTGTTAAGAAGGTTGTAAGACAAGGCTGTAGCCTTTCGCCCCTACTCTTCAATCTGTACATCGAGGAAGCAAGGATGGAAATAAAAGAAAGGTTCAGGAGTGGAATTAAAATACAAGGTGAAAAGATATCAATGATACGATTCGCTGATAACACTGCTATCCTGAGTGAAAGTGAAGAAGAATTAAATGACCTGCTGAACGGAATGAACAGTCTAATGAGTACACAGTATGGTTTGAGAGTAAATCGGAGAAAGACGAAGGTAATGAGAAGTAATAGAAATGAGAACAGCGAGAAACTTAACATCAGGATTGATGGTCACGAAGTCAATGAAGTTAAGGAATTCTGCTACCTAGGCAGTAAAATAACCAATGACGGTCGGAGCAAGGAGGACATCAAAAGCAGACTCGCTGTGGCAAAAAAGGCATTTCTGGCCGAGAGAAGTTTACTAATATCAAATACCGGCCTTAATTTGAGGAAGAAATTTCTGAGGATGTACGTCTGGAGTACAGCATTGTATGGTAGTGAAACATGGACTGTGGGAAAACCGGAACAGAAGAGAATCGAAGCGTTTGAGATGTGGTGCTATAGACGAATGTTGAAAATTAGGTGGACTGATAAGGTAAGGAATGAGGAGGTTCTACGCAGAATCGGAGAGGAAAGGAATATGTGGAAAACACTGATAAGGAGAAGGGACAGGATGATAGGACATCTCCTAAGACATGAGGGAATGACTTGCATGGTACTAGAGGGAGCTGTAGAGGGCAAAAACTGTAGAGGAAGACAGAGATTGGAATACGTCAAGCAAATAATTGAGGACGTAGATTGCAAGTGCTACTCTGAGATGAAGAGGTTAGCACAGGAAAGGAATTCGTGGCGGGCCGCATCAAACCAGTCAGTAGACTGATGACCAAAAAAAATAAATCCAAAAATTTCTCTGTTCAAACAGCGGGCGTTGACCCTCAGCATTTCCCGCACTTTCTTATGAACTGACCATTTGCTGCTAAAACAGCGCGCGACCGGGCGGCGCCAGCGCGTACGTTGGACGCTCTCTGTCTGCTCTCTCACCTGGCACCCGGCAGCGTTCCGTTTGTGCAGGTTAGGTGCCCCATCCCCTGTGACCCCCGGCCCCTGCACAGTGCTCTTCTGTCTCTCGCCGGCCTTCGCCTCCCCGGCTGCGCCCGACCACTCCTCGCCTCCACTGGCAAATTTACTTTGCTTACACCTACAGCATGCAACTAAATATTATTATTACCAAAGCCTGTATTATTTCAGACATGTGTTTAATCACCACGTATCTCTCTTTCTAATCCACCTAATAAGACTAATTAACCATTAAATGGGTTTATTTACTCCAAATATGCAGAATAATCTGCGAAATGAATGTCACAAATGTAAGCCACCTTTCATAACCCCTTTCTTCCTGGAAATTTTATACAAGCAGGATGATTCTCATAATGTCATCATGTGCAGTGTAAAATTCTCATTTTCCCAAGCAAAGAACAATTAAGAGCCCATCTCATTCCTAATCTCATTCATTCCTCCATTCAATCATTAGTAATGTATTAGATTTTAATATTTGGCATTTAATGTCGCTTCTCTTTCTTTCACAATACCGAGTTACGACTTGCATCAAACAGTGTCACATGCTCTTACAAAATGTTCAAGAAAAAGCAAGCAAACAATATTTACGAATTTTAATTCCTTATGAAACGGCAGATCTTAGCATTTGACTTAAGGTCCTCTCACTCTTCATTTATTTTTCGCTACTTAAGTAAATTTTTTTTAGAGTGGCCACCTACATTTAATTATTTTAAACAAATAATTACATTCTCATTTGAGTTAACTTTAAGAAAACGTTTTATTGTTCTAATGTATGTTGAAATTCAAACATACAATATTTTTTTTAATATGTTCTGAACAGACCCAGTACCTGTATCATGTGCAGACATGTGAAATACAAGATAAATTTCAATTTAATATTTCGTGGCCGCTCTTCTATCACGAAACACACATATCATTAAAACATATCATTGAATCACGCAAAAATAAACATGTAAAACATACATAGACACTGCATAATGAAATATTAAGACACAAAACATAATAGAAAAATACATCTATAATAATATGAAAGCAAAAGATAAAATACAAAATTCAATAAGACATAAACATGTTATTTCATGGATAAATTATTGTCGTTTTTATAATGTCCATTGCTGATCCTGAAAAAGTTTTAGAGTACACATCAGTTAAATTTAGTTACAGAAAGACGTTGATATTCACCGACCTAACCAGGTTGTTTTCACTGGCACTATCACAACACTTTACACTTGTAGATTAATGTATATGTGGCGCTGTTGAAAGGTACTGATGGGCCCCCGGACCCACGGCTCGATGGTGGTTCAGCAACAATGGTAATCATTCAGGAATCTCCTCCGATGTACAATAGGCCTCTTCAATTAGCTGCAGGACTGCCAGAACTATGACTGGTACAAGATTTAATTAGTAGCGCACAGATGTTGTGCTGTGTACTGACAGGGCGTTAGGAACCTATACTCTTCTTCTGCGACTAAGGAATTGTGTCACTGTTTCCTATTTCATTCTTCATGTTCTTCCAATCTCAAATGTGTACATAGTCTTCTTTCACCAAGTTATGTTTCATCAGCTATTGTTTTTGGATAGGGAAATTTTGTGACAGTTAGGATCAGGAGATGTTAATATGCTTATGTATACAGCTGCAATACCATAGTGTAGAAGGCTTATGGATGCATCCACACGAGCTGTGTTTACTGTTGCCTCTCAGTCATGTTCGTCCACTACAACCTCGTTGTCTGCAGCGAGAGAATGGGCAGTCAGCCGTGAGCCGCCTCCTCTCCGCTGGGCCATTCAAGCTTTGGACTCCCCACTATGACGGACAGCTGTTGTGTCGCCCGCCGCTTGTTGTGATGGCAGGCCGCCGCACGGATCCTAGTTCTCGCCACACCGGCCCTTTCACGGTCAGCTGGAGCGCCCAGTTGGAAGGGGTGCCTTCCATGTGCCCTCAGCCCACCAGCTGCCTACCTACTTCGGCCACGGAATGCGACAGTGATTTCTTCTCGCTGTCGTCCCACTGCGGCCGGTACTCCACTTATGCCAAACACCCTCCCTCTTCTGCGTGCCAGTCCTCTGAGACCAAACATCCACGTCCATCTGTTTACAACAATTTCCATCCTTTTTAGTTTTATACAAAGTAAAACATTACATTTTATAGGATCCTTTACAAAGTTTACTCTCTCTACTCTAGACATAAATTACATATTTTACATACATTTACTCTTGTCAATAATATTAATATCTGCCAATTTTATCAATTTAACTCATTTAAACAAAATAACATAATTCTCGTTTTTTCGTTTTGCTGTAGGGAAAGAAAACATTTCGTTAGAATATTTACCACCACCAATTCTTACTACAATGTTTCACTTTCTACTATAGATACTATATAAATGACTTGTAGTTTCTGCTTCAATACTTCATCAATATAAGGTTTGTAGGATGTGGTGGGGAATTTTTGGCCAACTAGGACTAAAGAAAAAGGAAGGGAAGTTATCTTTCGTTTCGTCCTTGCTGTCAACGTTGGACACCCCACATTTCCTATGAAAAAAAAAAAATCTTTCCTCGATTAGTTATAGTTATCAATTACCGACGTCTCTGCTTTTCTCCCTGATACCTTTCCTTTGCTTATTTTCTTCATGCCCAATCTTCCTTAGTATTTAAGCTTTTTTTGTGCAGTATAAAATTTTAATAACGCTGATTCCTGAAAAACTGCATTAAATTTTTAGTATTCACGTTTACAGTTGTTACTTATTTGTAATCAAGTTCTCCAGCCTTGCGCATCCTTGAGAATGTTTGTCTTGTGATTATCTCGATAACCTACTCTTTCAACCTTGTCGGCGTTCACACGAGCACACGTTGAACATACCAGACAAATACAAATAAACCACTGGGCGCAACAACCCACATAGCTACAGTAAAGCCTCCAATTCGGTGCATCCAGACATTCCGTACTAGACAGATCACCGCACGTCTCTGTGGACGCAACAACACACTCAAAATAACCTCGAAAATGGTGCGTTTCTTCGCCCCTGCTTGAAACTGACCACCTACGTCGCTAAGGACGGTAACATAAATCAAACGAACATTCTCGAACTGGTGCGTCATTACACAGCGGTAAGACAGGCCACCTAATATCGTCTCTACAGACGCAAATCAAACCCACAACTACGGTGAGACGCAATGCACACCAACCACAATTAACAAAAAAATGGTTCAAATGGCTCTGAGCACTATGGAAGTCAACTTCTGAGGTCATTAGTCCCCTAGAACTTAGAACTAGTTAAACCTAACTAACCAGAAATTAGAAGGAAAGAGAAGAAGAGGAAGACCTCGAATTAGGTGGATGGAGAATATCCGGGAAGATGCAGCTAGGATGGGCATCAACTCTGATTGGACAACAATTTCCCTGGATAGAAATAATTGGAAGAGGCTCGTAGAGCAGGTGTATGGTCGATAAGGCCTTAGCCACGTGTAAAGTAAAGTAAAAGTAAAGTAAAGTAAGTATGCTGAGTCAGTACTTCGACAGCAATAATTTCGTTTTCGTCTTCTTCACATTTTTCACGAAGCCTTTTTGCCTTAGCTTCCCTGCACTTCCTATTTATTTTATACCTAAGTGAATTGTGTTTTTGTATTCCTGAATTTCCCAGAAGATTTTTGCATTTCCTTCTTCCGTGATCAATGAAATATTTCTTCTGTTACCCATTGTTTCTTGTCAGTCACAGTCTTTGTACCAGTGTTTTCTTTCTAGCTTCTGTGACTGTTATTTTTACAGATGCCCGTTCGTCTTTTACCGATCTTCTTAGTGAGCTATTTCTTATCTCACTATTTACAGCCTCAGAGAACTTCAAGGGTATCTCTTTATTCCCTAGTACTACCGTATCCCACTTCTTTGCCCAATGACTCTTCATTATTAGTCTCTTAAACTTCAGCCTACTCTCAACTATGTCTGCTTCGGAGTTAAATGATTTCCGATGTACCTTGAGCGAATATGGATCCTGCAGCGATAGTACATGTTTCAACAACATCGTGCCCACTTATGGCGACACATTGTTACGACCTAATACAAATATTTATGAGGGATAATTTGTAATGATCCAGAAAGACGTTGGATGATGACATTAGAACCCAGCAAGGGTACACAAACAAACAAGATTTAGGTTTACAGCCAGCAATAGAAACCTCAAATTCGAATTTCAGCGTTCATCAGTAAGTGGAAACTATTTTGTATCCAAAGAGATACTCTTGAATTTACAACACGACGAAGTGAAGAAGTTAAGTAAGACTCTATAATCATGTTCCATTCAATTAAGTATTAGTAACGTATCAGCTCCCTTTTTACTACGCAAATGCAGAGCAGCTCATTTCCTACGCTCGGAATGATGGCTAACTAGCAATATCAGTTTAACGTCAGTACAGAATAAGTAACGTCAGCACGGCAGATCAACTGAAATGGTCTCGCTAGTTTTCTTGTTCATTGCAGAACCCTCATGGCAGACAAACGCAGTCGCCTCCCTAAGAGCGACTCTACCTTACAAGCATTCAGACGACCGGGAACAGTACACAGACTCCAAAGTAATTCCGTAATAGCGAATTATTTTTCAAACAACGACGACCAAATGAGCAGCAAGCTGTGAACAATTCCCATTGGTCGAAATCAAACTGGATCGGCAAAGACGTAAAACTGCGTCGGTGACTAAGCAAAGAGGTTGCTGCGGTGCTCCTACTGACTAATCTAATCTGATTGTAGGAGACTTCTGTAAAGTATGGCAAAGAGCAACATCGCGATCTACTACAGAAAAAATATAGGGCGTCCATAACTAAAATTCCAGGTTCAAAGTGTTGTAGAAAGGGAACCACTGCAGAGAATAAGGTCAAATTTGAACAGCATATTATTGATATAGGGAAACGGCACAAAAATAACGTAAATTTACTAATTGATGAAGCTGTAACCGGCGTAACGTAAATCGAGACGGCTACCATTAACAAATGAATCGTAATACAACGGGTGTGGTTTAGGTGCACAACACACTGTTCAAGTTCGTCAGTCAACAGTTGCGGCACTGATAGGTAAGCACAACTCCCACGCAACGTCATACCACATCAAATGCGAAAAAACAGTTTTGAGCTGTCACGAGGCCAAGACCTGCATTAAAAACTTAAATTGCTTTTTCATTGTTGTGGGGCCAAAAATTGTATAACAAGCAAAGTGACATCGTTGTCTAATCGCGAGCCTGGCGCAAGAAGTTTTCAATATGCTGCTCACCGTTTTCTGCCAAGGTTCAAATCGAGGATCAGCATGTTCCTCAACGTATCAGAGCTTCCTTGGGGTCATATTCAGGACGCGTTGCACAACATACGTCTTCAATTCAGGTTGTTCGTATTTGGGGCACTGAAGACAACGTCTTTCAGATGAACCTACAGTCGTCAGGTGACCCGGCGACCGGGCTGTAGGGAAATGACGGCTGATAATTCTAGCACTTCCGAAATGCCTCTGCACCAGCCACTTCACTGACTGTACGTTGTGCGGAGGAGCGCCACCTTCCAGAGCGAAAGTTTGTCTTGCTGGCAGGTCAGCAGGCAGCAACTCCGGAACGCGGGTGATTCTGAATGGATAACGATACACGATGTGACTGTTCTGGCGTAACCGTAAGCGCCGGAACGAAGACGAAGAACGCGAGAGAAGAGAAGGTGGTGAAACGATGTCGGCCAATAGGCAACCCTTGCGGGCTGGATGAAGGACTGATAGCGGAGAGGTGCGGGAAGAGCAGTGGACGTGGCGTACAACCTGGTCTGCAAGTTCCCGGCCTACTCTGCAATGTAACTGATTTACTTTATTGTTCCATGCCATATTCCGTGCAAGTGTACAGGCATTCTTTGCTATAAACAGAGTTGATCAAATTGAAATTGTAACATAGTTTCTGTCGAAGGCAAGGGACTCTTTGTAGATGACTATGCCCTAGTCACTGCATTGACAGGCGCTGGTATGTCATCCTTTTAATGTTTGAGTAATTTTAAGGAGTCTAAAGCTTGTAAATTGCACATTTAATCCCTCTGAAAGAAGTTAGTGTTGGCTACATCCTTGGGATTCTCGTCAGTAGCCTTAGTTTGTCAGATTGCTGTTTCCTTCTAAGGTGTGTTGACAGGGTAATTTTGCCAGTGGACGGCGCGTGCCTATTTCCTAGGCCCGAAGCAGAGACGTGTTTTCCTTCTTCTGCAGCGGCAGTTCCGTTGTCACACGACGTCTCGGGTGGCCTACAATCAGCTCCTCTCTACCAGCCGCATCGTGTTTCCTCAATTTAAGTAAAGTTGCCTATGTGCGTGTGATATAATAAACGACCATGACCTGGAAATGTAACTTACTTTTTGATTCGAAATGTAACTTACTTTTTGATTCGCCCTCATATATATGTAGGCGATGATGTTTTCCTCTTACGAAGTCTAGGGATTGAACGACGAGAGGATACGGAAAAAAAAGCATTCTGTCTTCAGGCCACGAGTGGCCTACCGGGACCATCTGACCGCCGTGTTATACTCAGTGGAGGATGCGAACAGGAGGGGCGTGGGATCAGCACAATGCTCTCCCGGTCGTTATGATGTTATTCTTGATCGAAGTCGGTACTATTCAGTCGAGTAGCTTAATTGGCATCACGAGGCTGAGTGCATCCCCAAAAATTGCAAAAGCACATGGCGGCCTGGATGGTCACCCATCCCAGCTCCGACGACGCCCGACAGCGCTTAACTTCGGTGATCTTACGGGAACCGGTGTATCCACTGCATCAAGGCCGTTGCCCTGTCCGGAACAGAAAAGGTCTAATTAACTTATGTCCGGAAATGCATGGTTTCCATTCTAGACACCATCTATTCAATCATACTTCGTTACAGAAATTGCTATGTATCATGCAAACTCAGTTACACTATGCATGGTTTCCTCCTAGTGGGTGGTACTGTCCCTCATATTATCTTATATGGAGGCTCTGGAACATATAATTTATCTGTTTAAGAATACTATTATAATAAACTCGTTAGATTCACTAGACACTCTACCATACTTATAGGGGAGTGCTAGAAGAACTTTTGTCCTGATGTTCCACATAATGTATGTACGCTTATGCTCAGAGAAAACAGAACACCTTGAACGACTAGGGATGGAACGTACATATTCGCATGAATTTACATTAGTATATTCTGCAGAACTGATTAACATTTCAGTCACCTGTGTTGAGCTTGTGCCCCTTTGCCTAGTAGTCATGGGGTCCATCATGGACCCTGATAAATTGTTCCATGTGTGATGTCAACGACGTGCATGAGGTGCAATGGCGTCCTGTTATATAGCCATCCATGCTGAATTCACCTGGTTCCAAAGTTTATTTGTGGTGGTTAGCACTGGGCCACAGTGCTGCACCCTCGTTACACCATATCCTACACATTTTCGATTGGCGAATTGATGCACCACATTCGCTCATGCTAATAACCCCGCACCCTCTTTCAAACTCAATCATCTGACGGTACGGTTCGCTATACGCATGGGAGTCATCCTACACGTCTGCTCAAGTCACACTGATCCGTTACCTTCGGTGTATAGCTACGACAGTCGCAGGCACGTTTTACCCGCAGGTCGTGTTGCAACGCGATACCGATCTTGACCTAGAACCCGCTTTCTGACACGGTTCAAATATTAATAATTTCTGCAGAACACACTAACGTACACGCCCTGCGAATATATACGTCCCGTATCTAGTCGTTCAAGGTACTCTCTTTTTCATGAACGTGGGTGTGGATAATAATCATAATTTAATCTTGCTCAATGGTCTGGTGCATGTGTTTGCATCGGACACCACTTCGGCACCACATGTGTCCCGAACCTTCCCCAGTTATCCTGCTGCTCAAACCCGACCTACAGTTTGAAATGGAATCCGAACCATGTGTGCTTTCTATTCAACTGTATACTCACACCCTTTCTTGAGCAAAATGTGTCTTGACAGACGCGCAGACAGACAGACGAACAAGACGAACAACGAATGGAAAAAAAATTATGTTATATAACTGCAAATTAACAGTTCTCGGATTTATTTCTTTGTTTCTAGTGTGAAACTTTTCTTCTTGCGAAATTTCGCCGTCTTAGGACAAAGGGAAGTATCATTTAGGCTTTGATGAGTGAGTTTTCGAGTACTGGAATATGTGTCATAAATGAACGAATCTTTTGATTGCATTGACTTCGAACCTTACAGTTTTTCCGTCCCCAAGAGACTGTAGGCCTTCGTATGTCACATAAAATTCAACGTAATACTTATTGTAGTGTGAAACAATGCTTCTTGTGAAATTACATTTTCTTTGGACAAAGGGAAGTAGGCTATAGGTTTTGATGAGTGAGTTTGCGAGTACCGGAATATGTGACATAAATGGTCGTATCATTTGATAGCACTGACTGCGAAACTTACACTTTTTCCGCAGCCAAGAGACTGTAGGCCTTAGCAAGTGACATAAATTTTAACGTGATATTTCTACCCGTTCTTGAGAAAAAGTGGTCTGAACAGTCAGACATACAGACGGATTACAAAGTTATTAATAAGTATTCCGTTTTTACCGACTGGTGTACGTAATGCTAAAAAACTTTTTATGACTGTACCTTCTCCGAAACATAATATTTCTCCATGTTTTTTCTTTACCAAAACGTGTTTAGACGCCTATCTGACATCTTTGATAGGCCTAATTTTAATTCCAAAACTATTAATTTTCAAAATGGAGTTTTACAATCTGTCCTGCTTCTATATGTATTGTTGACTTAACAGAATGTGCTGTATTTCCTCATGTCTTACATCTTTCTGTGTTGAATTTGGGATGTAATTATGTACAATGTTTCTCACATTTTTCGCTTCACTCCCGTGGGGTACCGCGAGTTCTCATGAACAAAACAGAATTCTGGGAAATTTGTATCTCTGCACTCTCCGAAAACACGTAAAAGTGCCAGTAGGCGCTTGTAGCTTCAGTAAGGTAGGTACAGACATGCATCACTCAACAGAACAGCCAATTTCATTCACTCACACGACACAAGTATAGCGAGGGAGAAAAAAAATGCTGCTGGGATTCATTGCTTCACTGCTGCGGTGTTCTGTCTGTACTCTTCTCTGCGTACGTTATCAGCCTTTTTCCAACCCGGTAGTGAATTTTTATCCTATCGACCGTTACACGCCACCGAAATCTGCGTACCAGCAAAACCACATGCGCACCCACAGAAAAAGAAAGGGAGAAAGAGTGTGCTGTGGAATTTAGAGTTGAGCGTAGCGCAGTGAGGAAAGGGGCGTCGGCTTTCTCGTCAAATCCTCCGGGGGAAGGGGGGGGGGGACTCGCTTTAATCAGCACTGTTACCCATCAGCATCCGTCCGCTCGCATACGCTAAACGTGTCGGTGGCTGCGCTGTTCGCATGCCGATTTTATGTTCCAATCAGATCCTTCAGGAGACGGGGCACACAAGTTCTATCTGTTTGACTGGCAACATCAAAAACACGTACCGTCTCACAACGGAATTATTGTATTGGACATACTGGTTTTGATGCCCTGAGGTGTTAACTGACATGAAAGCATAACGTTCGGTAAAACGTTTGCAATGTGAGAGACACTTGTCATTCCACGGAGCCCAGTATTTGGACGTTTGACACGGCGCGTCACCGCTAGCAATTTGCATTGAGGCTTGGACGCCGGAGCTAGTTTTCCTTGCTAGTACCATCATTAAGTTTGACTCCGTCACAAAGAGTACGCATTAAAATGTGAAAAGCATTATGCATAACGTCGCAACCCATTTGCTAGAGTCGCACGTTTAGTTATCATGTGAAGTGATAACTATTAGTGAAAAGGCATTGGAATTAGCAGCAAAATAGGCTCTGGAGTGTAAGTGGTCTCAGGTTATGAAGGTGAAATTATAATTTAGCGATGATGCCATTTATATAACTACTATTGAGTAATGTTTTCCTAAAACAGTTAATTTAAAAAGGGCAGTAATAGGGGACTGTTGTACCTTGAGACTTTCGTCCCAAAAAGTTTAAAACATTTTCTTATTCTGTTTTCAAATGATAGGGTTCACATCGTGGGTGCTGCAGTATTTTTCTGATATTACAAAAATCACTATGTAAGGTTTCTCCAGATGTGAAAAACTGTTCCACGGTACAACGTGGCCATACAACTTGGAACAAATATTCTATTCAAAGTTAAAAGTGTTGCAATCGAGACAATTGTTTCAGTGTAATTTTTAACAGTCTATCATCACGACATTACTCTATTGAACACCAATAATTAGAAGGCGAAAACAAATTAAGAAGAAATATTATCAAACTCCAGTTACAAGTTAAAACACTTTGAAGTGGAAGCTATTGAAAGTTAACGTAGATATGCATTTTCAAGACATTTATTTTAATTTTATGTTACAGGTAATTTACACAAAAGTAATGCGCATGTTATACGAAAAAATAAATAATAATTTACATAATGAAAATAATATACTGTGTCAGTGCTACATCTTGTAATATTATTCCCTTAATAAATTATTTTAAGCATTGATTTCGGAAAAACGTGAATAATACGTGGAATGAGGAGTGTTATCACACTTTCCCATGTGTTAACGTAGAAAATCACGTGTGTTAACGCAGAAAATTATTTGTAGTGTTAACACAAAAAGGCAGGTCATTATCGCCGCATACGGGTGCTTTATTGGCGAACTGTAATCAGTTCGTCTATGAAGTGATGTCACCGTTCCTGGTTGATTCCTATTTTCTTATCGTATGCGACCTCGGACCTCCCAGCAGTTGCCGCCTCTACCAGCAATATTTATAATGCTCTCTGATTAGGGTGAAGAACCTTTGAGTAAGAAGTTTTCATCGATACGTTCAAAACGAATTACAGACCGCTCTCTGTAACGTTATTTAGCGTTCAGTGGCCTTGCCCGTGAATTAGAGTAAAATATCTGCTACGTAAAGTACAGCTGTTTTACCGGGTCAAAACGGCGAGAAACGCGCTTGACTAGTACGCTTACGCAATCGCACAACAGATGGTGTTGAACTGAGTACTGAATGTCACGGAATTACGTTGATTCTATTGCTATTATTATTAGTTACTTGATATTTCTATTCCCCTTGTTGTGGGGGGGGGATTGGAGTGGACAGCGACTTGCAGCATCTAGACCGATGAGTTTCAGCCTTTGGTTGAGAATCATAGGTATTTGATGAACTAATCAAAGGAAATGGGATATTGACCGGATACAACACTTCCAAGGCGTGAAAATCATAAAACACGAAACATACAGACTACTGATGACGTGTTGCATCTAGTGAAGCGCGGAAAAAACTGTTGCTAGTGAATTCCTACTGTCACGCAGCACTACCTTATCCACTACCTGTTTGTCTGAGAAAATGGCAAGATCTTTGCAGTTCATTAACATTGCGTTAGTTATAATTGTTAAAATAAATTAGCGCCTGCACGATACTAACGTTTAAACGTAAAACACATTTTTACTACTAAAGTCCCCCCCCCATGAACCATGGACCTTGCCGTTGGTGGGGAGGCTTGCGTGCCTCAGCGATACAGATAGCGGTACTGTAGGTACAACCACAACGGAGGGGTATCTGTTGAGAGGCCAGACAAACGTGTGGTTCCTGAAGAGGGGCAGCAGCCTTTTCAGTAGTTGCAAGGGCAACAGTCTGGATGATTGACTGATCTGGCCTTGTAACAATAACCAAAACGGCCTTGCTGTTCTGGTACTGCGAACGGCTGAAAGCAAGGGGAAACTACGGCCGTAATTTTTCCCGAGGGCATGCAGCTTTACTGTATGATTAAATAATGATGGCGTCCTCTTCGGTAAAATATTCCGGAGGTAAAATAGTCCCCCATTCGGATCTCCGGGCGGGGACTACTCAGGAGGACATCGTTATCAGGAGAAAGAAAACTGACGTTCTACGAATCGGAGCGTGGAATGTCAGATCCCTTAATCGGGCAGGTAGGTTAGAAAATTTAAAAAGGGAAATGGATAGGTTAAAGTTAGATATAGTGGGAATTAGTGAAGTTCGGTGGCAGGAGGAACAAGACTTCTGGTCGGGTGACTACAGGGTTATAAACACAAAATCAAATAGGGGTAATGCAGGACTAGGTTTAATAATGAATAGGAAAATAGGAATGCGGGTAAGCTACTACAAACAACATAGTGAACGCATTATTGTGGCCAAGATAGACACGAAGCCCACACCTACTACAGTAGTACAAGTTTATATGCCAACTAGCTCTGCAGATGACGAAGAAATTGATGAAATGTATGATGAAATAAAAGAAATTATTCAGACAGTGAAGGGAGACGAAAATTTAATAGTCATGGGTGACTGGAATTCGAGTGTAGGAAAAGGGAGAGAAGGAAACGTAGTAGGTGAATATGGATTGGAGCTAAGAAATGAAAGAGGGAGCCGCCTGGTAGAATTTTGCACAGAGCACAACTTAATCATAGCTAACACTTGGTTTAAGGATTATGATAGAAGGTTGTATACATGGAAGAACCCTGGAGATACTAAAAGGTATCAGATAGATTATATAATGGTAAGACAGAGATTTAGGAACCAGGTTTTAAATTGTAAGACATTTCCAGGGGCAGATGTGGACTCTGACCACAATGTATTGGTTATGACCTGTAGATTAAAACTGAAGAAACTGCAAAAAGGTGGGAATTTAAGGAGATGGGACCTGGATAAACTGAAAGAACCAGAGGTTGTACAGAGTTACAGGGGGAGCGTAAGGGAACAAATCCCAGGAATGGAGGAAAGAAATACAGTAGAAGAAGAATGGGTAGCTTTGAGGGATGAAGTAGTGAAGGCAGCAGAGGATCAAGTAGGTAAAAAGACGAGGGCTAGTAGAAATCCTTGGGTAACAGAAGAAATATTGAATTTAATTGATGCAAGGAGAAAATATAAAAATGCAGTAAGTGAAGCAGGCAAAAAGGAATACAAACGTCTCAAAAATGAGATCGACAGGAAGTCCAAAATGGCTAAGCAGGGATGGCTAGAGGACAAATGTAAGGATGTAGAGGCTTATCTCACTAGGGGTAAGATAGATACTGCCTACAGGAAAATTAAAGAGACCTTTGGAGATAAGAGAACCACTTGTATGAATATCAAGAGCTCAGATGGAAACCCAGTTCTAAGCAAAGAAGGGAAAGCAGAAAGGTGGAAGGAGTATATAGAGGGTCTATACAAGGGCGATGAACTTGAGGACAATATTATGGAAATGGAAGAGGATGTAGATGAAGATGAAATGGGAGATACGATACTACGTGAAGAGTTTGACTGAGCACTGAAAGACCTGAGTCGAAACAAGGCCCCCGGAGTAGACAACATTCCATTGCAACTACTGACGGCCTTGGGAGAGCCAGTCCTGACAAAACTCTACCATCTGGTGAGCAAGATGTATGAAACAGGCGAAATACCCTCAGACTTCAAGAAGAATATAATAATTCCAATCCCAAAGAAAGCAGGTGTTGACAGATGTGAAAATTACCGAACAATCAGTTTAATAAGCCACAGCTGCAAAATACTAACACGAATTCTTTACAGACGAATGGAAAAACTGGTAGAAGCCGACCTCGGGGAAGATCAGTTTGGATTCCGTAGAAATACTGGAACACGTGAGGCAATACTGACCTTACGACTTATCTTAGAAGAAAGATTAAGGAAAGGCAAACCTACGTTTCTAGCATTTGTAGACTTAGAGAAAGCTTTTGACAATGTTGACTGGAATACTCTCTTTCAAATTCTAAAGGTGGCAGGGGTAAAATACAGGGAGCGAAAGGCTATTTACAATTTGTACAGAAACCAGATGGCAGTTATAAGAGTCGAGGGACATGAAAGGGAAGCAGTGGTTAAGAAGGGAGTAAGACAGGGTTGTAGCCTCTTCCCGATGTTATTCAGTCTGTATATTGAGCAAGCAGTAAAGGAAACAAAAGAAAAATTCGGAGTAGGTATTAAAATCCATGGAGAAGAAATAAAAACGTTGAGGTTCGCCGATGACATTCTAAATCTGTCAAAGACAACAAAGGACTTGGAAAAGCAGTTGAACGGAATGGATGGTGTCTTGAAGGGAGGATATAAGATGAACATCAACAAAAGCAAAACGAGGATAATGGAATGTAGTCTAATTAAGTCGGGTGATGTTGAGGGTATTAGATTAGGAAATGAGACACTTAAAGTAGTAAAGGAGTTTTGCTATTTGGGGAGCAAAATAACTGATGATGGTCGAAGTAGAGAGGATATAAAATGTAGACTGGCAATGGCAAGGAAGCGTTTTTGAAGAAGAGAAATTTGTTAACATCGAGTATAGATTTAAGTGTCAGGAAGTCATTTCTGAAAGTATTTGTATGGAGTGTAGCCATGTATGGAAGTGAAACATGGACGGTAAATAGTTTGGACAAGAAGAGAATAGAAGCTTTTGAAATGTTGTGCTACGGAAGAATGCTGAAGATTAGATGGGTAGATCACATAACTAATGAGGAAGTATTGAATAGGATTGGGGAGAAGAGAAGTTTGTGGCACAACTTGACCAGAAGAAGGGATCGGTTGGTAGGACATGTTCTGAGGCATCAAGGGATCACCAATTTAGTATTGGAGGGCAGCGTGGAGGGTAAAAATCGTAGGGGGAGACCAAGAGATGAATACACTAAGCAGATTCAGAAGGATGTAGGTTGCAGTAGGTACTGGGAGATGAAGAAGGTTGCACTGGATAGAGTAGCATGGAGAGCTGCATCAAACCAGTCTCAGGACTGAAGGCCATAACAACAACAACAACTACTAATGTAACAAGTTGTAATCGGTCTTGGGGTAACGTTCATAACTACAAACAAAATCGTTTTGTGTAACGTGTTCGAGTCCAGAAAGTTACTAAAATTAAAGTAGTCGGCAGTAGCATCCGAAGAGTCACTTTATAAGGTGTCATCCTCGTTTTGCCTACAGCCATTTCAGAGAGGGCGGAGAAGCGGAGAGAGGCTCACGTCAACCTCTTCGACTTGCGGTCGAAACTGCACCAAAATGGTCGAAGAGTAAGCGATGATCAACGGCCTGAGGATGCGGAAGGCAATGTCAACCACCGCATTAAAGAGTCATAATGTGTATTTCCAGGACATGTGGTCTGCAATTAAAACAGAGCCATGATTGTCTCTCCGTTGGTGAAGTATTCGAGATTAGTTCCCCATTCGGATCCCCCGGGGGAGATGACCGTGGAAAAGAGATGAAATAAGCAGCGAATCGGAACATTTTACGTGTCGGAGCGTAGAATGTCAGGTTTATGAATGTAGTGAGGAAACTTGATAATCTGGTAAGCGAAACGTTAAGACTCAATCTACATATAGTGGATGGTCAGTGAAGTGAAATGAGAAAAAGATAAAGATCTATAGTCAGATAAGTAAGCGGTCATATCAACGGCAGCAGAAAATGGTGTAACGAGAGTTTTAATCACTATCATTGGGAGAGTGCGGCAGAGTGACTGTGTGACAACACAGTAATGGGGTATTTTTCATCGTATTTGACAGCAAACCGACGCCAGCAACGATACTTCAAGTACACATGTCGAAGTAGCAAGCAAAGGTTAATGAGATAGAAAAAGTGTATGAGGATGTTGAATAGGTAATTCAGTACGTAAAGAGAGACGATAATTTAATAAACACGGGGGACTGGAACGCGATTGTAATGAGAGGTTGTGGAAATGTGAGAGGAGCAGAAATAATTGAGTTCTGGAATAAACTTCAGCTGGAAATAGTTAATATATTGTTCAAAAATAAGAAGCGGAGGAGCTATATTGGGAACGTCCCAGAGAAACGGGAATATTCCAGTTGGATTACTTCATGCTCAGGAAGATATTTCGCTATCAGACATTGGATTGTACGGTGTAGGCAGGACCTGATGTCTCAGATCACAATTATGATGAAGAATAGTTTGATGTATAAGATAATCGTCAGGAAGAATCAATGTATAAAGTAGTGGCAGTTTAGTTGAAGGGGAATGGAGAAGGGACCCTTGGTAAAACACGAGATACTTCAAACGTTCAACGAAAGAAGGAATTACAAACCTGTTCAGACTAGAATACAGCAATACAAATCATTATGGAATGAAAGTGCAAGGAAGCTGAGGCGAAATGACTTCCGCAAAAATCCGAAGAAATCTTAATGAAAATGGTGGCCATAAGGACTGATTCAGCAGAGGTTCTCTGTATAATCGGTGAGGAAAAGAAAAAGATGGAGAACAGTAGCAAGTAGAAGAGACAGGTCGACAGGACGTGCATTAAGATATAAAAAATCTCTTCCATGATACTAGAGGGAAGTGTAGAGGTTAAGAACTCTAGACAAAGAAGTGGCGGTACAGCAATAATTCAGAATAACTACTTGTCTTTAGGCTCGTATCGTTCTTATAGGGATTTCCTGTTGCTTTCTTAATGAAGAATTGGAATATTACACATAACAAATGGCAGACTGATGAAAAATCTACTCGCTATATGTAATCATTTCTAATGATTCTCAAGGCTCCTTATAATGTATAGAAACTCACTACATGTATTAAATAAATCCGGTATCATTGCAAAATCTTTCAAGGGCATGAATTCACCGTCCCGAAAAGTTCCATATCCAGACTAGTACTAACTGGCATATGCACAAGTCCGACCGACACTCGACGAAACAGTACTGTCAACAGAAACAAAAATATTGAGAGTCTAACTCGACTAACAGACAGTGCAAACCGGTATGAAATTATTGGACGTCCGAACTGCCTCTTTTCTTGAGAACACAAGCCTCACTTGAACATCGCAAAACACAACTTCCACCAGGACCTCACTTCAACTTAGCAAATTTCACAGTTCTCCTGCAACTTTAAACTGTTCATTCATACCTCATCACTAATAGGACAGATCTCCTGCAATTTCTTTGAAATTTGGAAAGCAGGTATTGCGTAGGCACGCAACAACACGAACACTTTAGAACGACGTCAGCACCGTGACAGTACTGCTTTATTCCTTTTACCTCCTCCGCGCCGTACCATTTGCTGTCTGAAAGTCAGTGGCAGCCATCCTTCACAAGAAATAAATGTTGACCTCAGAAAGTTATCTCCATTTTAGTACAGAATGGGTGTGAACGACATTTCAGTAAGGTTAATTGGATTGCAAATGTAAATATTAGTATAACACAGCATTATTACGTATTGATGGTTCATTTCACCGCCACATAAAGTGTTATCTAAATAAACTTTGACTGTAGAGTGGGAATTATTAAAAACTTATTCCTTAAGTGAGTAACATTACAATGTTATCTGTCACTTTTAAAATCCTTGTAAATTTTGTTTTCTGGTAGAAAATGTTCTTCGAGATTATCATTTATTTCCTCGTGGAAATAAGATGAATCTGAAGAGATCAACAAAAACATAATTTCTGCCCTTTTCATTGCTCATGAAGGCCTCACGTTACATGTTGTACTATCTATAGACCTTCAGAGGTGGTGGACCAGAGTGCTGTACACACCGGTACCTCTAATACCCAGTAGCACGTCCTCTTGCATTGATGCATGCCTGTTTTCGTAGTGAAAAACTATCCACAAGGTCATCAAGGCACTGTTGGTCTAGATTGTCCCACTCCTCAACGGCGAATCGGCGTAGATCTCTCAGAGTGGTTGGTGTGTCACGTCGTCCGTAAATAGCACTTTTCAATCTATCCCATGCCTGAACGATATGGTGAATGTCTGGAGAACATGGTAGCCTCTCTTGTCAAGCGATCCTGAAGGAAGTCATTCACAAGAGGTGCACGATGGGGACGCGAATTGTCGTCCATGTACACGGATGCCTCGTCAATTTGCAAAATTTTTCAAGGTACTCCTCGACAGAATAGAAGGACTGACCCAAGAGGAAACTCTTCAGTTTCGATTTGAAAGCGCTTGGATTATTACTAAGATTTTTGAATTCGAGCGGTAGCTTTTTTCTGCACAAGAGTTAAGGAAGTCCGATCCAAATGCAGGTTACATTTCTGCCGAGTATTAACTGAGTGAAAACTGCTTATTCTTGGGAATAAGCTAATATTGTTAACGAGAAATGACAGTAAGGAATATATTTATTGAGAAGCCAATGTCAAAATACCCAGACTCGTGAACAGGGGTCGACAAGAGATTCGTGAGCTTACACCACTTATTGCCTGAACCGCCCGTTTCTGAGCCAAAAATATCCTTCTAGCCTGGGAAGAGTTACCCCAATATATAATACCATGCGACATAAGAGAATGAAAATAAGCAAAGTAGACTAATTTTCGTGTTGAACGATCATTCACTTCAAATACCGTTCGAATAGCAAAAATGGCAGCTCTATGTCTTTGAATAAGACCCTGAGCGTGGGCTTTCCACGATAGCTTACTATCAATATGAACGCCTAGAAATTTAACTGTTTAGTTTCACTAATCGTATACCCATTCTGTGAAATTAAAACATCAGGTTTTGTTCGTTTGCGTGACAGAATCTGTAATAACTAACTGTTTTTTTTTTTCTTTATTGTATTTCAATTCCCCATCGCGGCGGACTGGCAGCAGCATATGCGCTGCTCTTCAGCCGAAAGACATAGAACATACAATAGAAGACATTTAAAAATAACAAAGGAGAGAATATGGTGAACATAGATATAAAAAAGGAGGATCATCATGGAAGGCAATAGACAAAAAAACGGGGTGACTGTACAATGGAGATAAAAAACTGTTAAAACTGTTTAAAAGTAGCACACATAAAAGGCCACACACTGCGACAATTAAAAGAACACAAGGCACAGTATGACTGGAGCATGAAAGGTATCGACGGATGGTGTAGCACATAACAAACACTGATGGCGAACTTCAAGGCAGTACACAATTAAAATCACACCTCTTGACGCACAGGAGAAACAGCACTAAACGCAACACTGATGTGGCACACTGACGATGATCAAGAAAAATGGCTCTGAGCACTATGGGACTCAACTGCTGTGGTCATAAGTCCCCTAGAACTTAGAACTACTTAAACCTAACTAACCTAAGGACAGCACACAACACCCAGCCATCACGAGGCAGAGAAAATCCCTGACCCCGCCGGGAATCGAACCCGGGAACCCGGGCGTGGGAAGCGGGAACGCTACCGCACGACCACGAGATGCGGGCGATGATCAAGACCAAGGATCTGCCAGGCGCAAGGAGATGAGGGAAACTGGAAGAAGGGAGGGAGCGGAAGAGATGCGTGAGACGAGCAGGGGGTGCTCTGAAGAGGACCAGGTAGGGAGGGACGTTGGAAGGAAAGAGGCAAGTATGGGGTGCAGGGTCTCAGGGGGAGGGGGGAGGAGGGAAATCCGCTCTGGGAGAAGGAGGGAAGAGGAAAAAAAGGGAGCCCTTAGGAGGGGGGGGGGAAACAAGGCCAGGTTATAGTTGGAAGGCAGGGTAGATGTCACGGCGAAGTTCATCATCTGGGAGGGGGAGGCGTTGGAAATTGCCCTGATGAAGGAGATGGAGGGTGTGGAGGTGAAGAGAGGGAGGGATATAGCGATAGAGGCGTGGAAACGGGCGTGGGGTGGAGACGAAGGAGGAAACCAGAGGGTGGGGGATATCAAGCCTGCAGACAATGTAAAGGATGCGGAGATGTTGGAGGAACAGGAGGAGGTTGGGGAAGGGGATCAGTTCATACAGGAGCCGTGTGGGGGAAGGAAGGCGGATACGGAAGGCAAGGTGGAGCGCATGGCGTTCAAGGATTTGGAGGGCCTTGTAAAAGCGGGTGGGGGCAGAGATCCAGGCAATGCTGGCATCACAGAGGATAGGACAGATGATGGATTTGTAGGTATGGAGGATGGTAGAAGGATGCAATCCCCATGTCCGGCCAGACAGGAGTTTCAGAAGGTGGAGGCGGGAATGAGCTTTCTGCTGGATGGTCTGGAGATGAGGGGTCCAGGTGAGATGTCGGTCAAGGGTGAGGCCAAGGTATTTCAGGGTGGGGGTGAGCTGGATAGGATGACCATAAAGGGTGAGGTAGAAACCATGGAGGCGAAAGGAGCGAGTGGTGCGGCCTATGATGATTGCCTGGGTTTTGGAGGGATTGAGACGGAGGAACCACTGGTTACACCAAGTGGTGAACTGGTTAAGGTGGGTTTGGAGGATACGTTGAGACCATTGAAGGGTAGGATAGAGAGCTAGGAGGGCAGTGTCATCAGCATACTGGAGAAGGTGGACTGGTGGGGGTGGCTTGGGCATATCAGTTGTGTACAACAGATAAAGGAGAGGGGAGAGGACAGAACCCTGGGGGTTTGGAGTTTAAAGAGGAGACCGGGATGCCATACACGGTCATAGGCATTTTGGAGGTCAAGGGAAACAAAAATGGCGGAGCGACGGGAGTTGAGCTGGAGGGACAGAAGGTGAACAAGGTTGAGGAGTTGGTCTTCAGCAGAGAAGGAGGGTCGGAAGCCACACTGGGTAAGGGGGAGGAGGTGGTGTTGAGCAAGGTGCTGATGGATACGGCGGGAGAGGATGGATTCAAGGACCTTATTGAAGACGGAGGTGAGGCAGATGTGACGATAGGAAGAGGTGGCAGAATGGGTTTTGTGGGGTTTGAGGAATAACAGGATGCGGGAGGTCTTCCACAGGTCAGGGTAGAAGCCAGTAGAGAGGATGACATTATAGAGACGGGCGAGGACAGTCAGGAAGGAATAGGGGCTTTCTCGAAGGTGACGGTAGGTGACACAGTCGTGACCAGGGGCGTGTTGCATTTGGACCAGAGGATAAGTTTAATGTCTTGTGCTGTGATGGGAGTGTTTATGTTGGAGGGGGACAACTGCCCCCATTACTGGAGACTAGGAGCAAGTGGAGCGACCGAGGTATCGGCACGTTCCATGACGGTGGGGAAAAGAGAATAATCAAAGTGGGGATCTTCGGGGATGGAGAAGACCTCGGAAAGGTGGGAAGCGAAGTGGTTGGCCTTACTGAGGTCGTCAGGAAGGGGGCGATCGTTATGGAGAAGGGGGTAGTGGGGAGTGGAAAGGGAACCAGTAAGGCGATGGAAGGCGGACCAGTACTTGGAGGAGTTGATAGGGAGGGTGGTGTTGAGTCGCGTGCAGGTCTGGCGCCAGTCTCGGCGTTTTGTTGCTGTAATAAGGTTCCGTATGTGTCGCTGTATTTGCCGGTGGCGTTGGAGTGTATCCCGGTCACGAGTGCACAGGAAGGAGCGATAGAGGCGGTGGGATTCACAGAGGAGGAGGACAGCCCGTGGAGGGAGAGTGGGACAGTGTGGGAGGATGGTTTTAGTAGGAACATGGGCCTCCACGGCGTCAGTAATTACCTTCTGAAGGAAGGATGAGGCGTGGGTGATGTCGTCAGGATGGCGATAGGTAAGAGGGTGGCTTTCGACCTGGGTGGATATGGAGTCCCGGTAGGCATCCCAGTTGGCACGGTGATAGTCATGGACGACCTTGGGAGGGAGCGCAGGGTGCGGAGCCGGAGGGGGGCGGTGAGCAGACGTTATGGTGAGAAGGACAGGGAGGTGGTTGCTACCTGTGAGGTCAAGGACGGCGACAGCGATACGCCCAAGGAGGTTGGCGGAGGCAATGACAAAATCGGGGGTGGTGTCACTTTCGGGTCGGGTATGCTGGGGAAGGGGAACAATGTCACCTTGAATTGTGGAGAGGAACTGATGCCACCGCCGAAGGGCAGCAGGAGTGCGGCTATGGATGTTGAGGTCGGTGGCAGTCTCATAGGTGGAGAAGGCGCGATCAATGTGAGAGATGAAGTCATAAGGAAGAGGAGCAGTGGAGCGGACATAGATGGCGGCACAGGTAATGGTGAGGGATGGGAAGAAGACGCTAAGGATAAGGTGTTCAGTGGGGTCATTGAGGAGAGGTTGAGGCCGGACGGGGATATGCTTAAGGTGGCCAATCGCGATTCCACCCTGCGCACGAGGCCCAGGAGCGTCAGTGCGGTGGAGGATATAGGGAGAGGTGCGGATAGAATGGTGGGGCTGGAGAAAGGTTTCGTTCAAGAGGAAGGTGTCGACTTGGTGGTGGTACAGGGTGTGCATGAGGAGGTATTTGTTGGAGCGGAAGGAGCGAATGTTCTGGAAGAGGATGCGATACTCGTGCCGCGCCATGGCGGGTAAGGAGGGGGGGAAGAGAGGGAAGGGAAGAGACTTAAACTAGGGTGTCGAGGCGGGTGAAGGTGAAGTGGGCTTGGTTGTGAGAGTAGTTGGCAAAGGTGTTCAGGTGGAAAATGGAGCGAGCGGCAAGGAAGATTTGTTGGAACGTGTGTGGGCGCTGAAAAGGGAGAATGTTTTGGAGGACAACGGTAAGGAGCCGATTGATGTTGTCGGCTGTGGCGGGTGGATGGAGGGAATTGTTGGGATGGACAGGGGGATCGACAGGACGAACTGGGACTGTAAGCTCAGGGGTGGCTGGAGGGGGTTTGGCTTTACATTTGTGGGAGTAGGTGGGATGGGGACCATTGCAGGTATTACAGGGGTGGCTGGAGGGGGTTTGGCTTTACATTTGTGAGAGTAGGTGGGATGGGGACCATTGCAGGTATTACAGGAAGGAGTAGCAGCGAAGTTGGGGCAGTTCTTAAGGAAGTGGGAGGCCTTGCAATGGGGACAGGTGGGGGGGTTTTAGCAGTTGGGAGCCAGGTGGTCATTGTACATCAGGCACCGCTGGCAACGGTAGGATTGGGGAGGGGATTTGGAGGATTCGACAGGGTGGCGACGGTGGTATATCAGTGCAACCTGGGTGAGGAGATGGTCAATGGAAGGGGCGGACTCAGAGAACACCCGCATGAGGTAGGTGGGAACAGAGGCATTGTGGATATGGTGGGCAGAGCGGATTTCCAAGTCTGGGTGCGAGTTCAGTTCTGCCAACACTTCATCCTCTGTGATCACCGGGCTGAGCTTGGTGATCACAACGGTGTAGGTGGGGTGGGGGGGGGTGGCGACGGGGAGGCTGGGGCTGACGAGGAGTGGAAGCAGAAAGGAAGGGTGTCAGAGAGGCATGGGGGCCAAACATAACTCGTGGGAGTTTTCGCAGGAGGTCTGTGTGAAGGGATGGGGACGGGGACTTGATAAGGACTGAGTCCCTGCGGGGAATGAGTTGGCAAATGGGAGCACCAGGTAAGTACTTTCGTATCTCCATGGTGAGGGTACAAGTGTCGAGGAACTTAGGATCGGGAGTTGACAGGACAAAGGTGTGGAGGGTGGGGGCCGAGGTATGGGTGGCAGGAGGAGGGGTGGTGTCCATGGAGACGGCAGGGGGAGGGGGAGGTGGTGTTGACTTTTTGTGGGAAGTGGCGGGAGCAGGGTCGGAAATGACGCGCTTTTGCGGTTTTTTGGAGACTGGAGTCTGGGAGGAGTGGAGAGGAACGGAGAGGAGAGGGAGGTGGCGGGTGGCAGATCCCTGCGGCGTAGTAGTGGCGCCGGGAGGAGCTGCCGGTTCAGTGGTGGTGATGGTGGCTCGGCGCGACGTGATGCGTGCGGGAGATGCAGATGACAAAGTGACGGGGTGGGTGAGAGAGAGGAAGCCGACCACCTGGGGGGGCGGCAGCAGAGGCGGCAACAGAAGCGTACATGAGGGCGGGGGTAGTAGTGGGAGCTGTTGAGGGTGTGGAGGCTGGAGGAATGGTGTAGAGATGTGGGTATACAGCAGGGGATGAGATAGGGGGATTGGTAAGTAGGGGAAGGGGAGGGGAGGTGTGAGGAGGGAGACCAGGGGCGGCACTCCAAGAAGTGACTGTGGGAGGTGTAGATGACAGTGGAGGTGGGAGTACTCATTGCAGACGAACGGCGACTGACAGACGGACGGGCAGCAGGCGGCGGCGGTCGGCGACGAACAGACGGACGGAGAGCAGACAGCAGCGGCGGCGGCGGTGGCGATGGACAGCGAGCAAACAGGCGGACGGACGGATGAACAGCTACAGCAGCTAGCGGCAGGCGGACGGACAGACAGACAGACAGACAGACACAATCTTCGAAGACGGAGATTCCACCCTGAGAGTAGCCCAATCTTTGCACTCTGACGCTTTCAAAGGAGGGGATCCAACCCTCTAGATGACTAACTGTTACTGTGACTTAGCTTTAGTTTACTTTTTACAAGCCATGAACTTATGTAATGAACTGCACTTTTTGAAAGCGAGCCAATGTTGCACACAACATCCTTTACTACCAAACTAGTGTTATCAGCAAACAGAAATATTTTAGAGTTACCCTTAATACTAGAGGGTATATCATTTATACAGGGTAGTCCACTGATAGTGACCAGGCCAAATATCTCACGAAATAAGCGTCAAATGAAAAAAATACAGAGAACAAAACTTGTCTAGCTTGAAGGGGGAAACCAGATGGCGCTATGGTTGGCCCGCTAGATAGCGCTGCCATAGGTCAAACGGATATCAGTCGCGTCTTTTTAAATAGGAACCCCTATTTTTTATTACACATTCGCGTAGTACGTAAAGAAATATAAATGCTAGAGTTGGCTCACTTTTTTCGATTTGTAATAGATAGCGCTGTAATAGTCACAAACATATGGCTCGCAATTTTAGACAAACAGTTGGTAACAGGTAGGTATTTTATATTAAAATATAAAACGTAGGTACGGTTGAACATTTCATTTCGGTTGTTCCGATGTGGTACATGTAGCTTTGTGAACTTATCATTTCTGAGAACACATGCTGTTGCGGCGTGATTACCTGAATTAGACCTGTTGTATTAACGCGCCTCCAGGAAACAGTTTATATGGTCATCGGTTAATGTAACTGATGTACTTCATTGTTCCATGCCATATTCAGTGCAAGTATACAGATGTGGCCGAGCGGTTCTAGGCGCTTTAGTCTGGAGCCGTGCTGCTGCTAGGTTAGTTAGGTTTAAGTAGTTCTAAGTCTAGGGGACTGATGACCTCAGATGTTTTGTCCCATAGTGCTTAGAGCCATTTGAACCATTTTGCAAGTGTACGAGTATTCTTTGCTATAAACAGAGTTGATCAAATTGATTTTGTAATATAGTTTCTGTCGAAGGTGAGGGACCCTTTCTAGATGAGAATGCATAGTCATTGCATTGGCTAACATGTGCAGCATAGTTCTTTAATATTCTGCTGGTTACTCCATCATATCCATAAGAGTCCTTAGTGTACAGTGATTTAATTATTGGCTCAATCTCCCCCTTGTCTGTATCACACAGGAGTATTTCAGTCATCAACCTCAGAGCGGCACTTGCCATGAGAGTACATTATGAAATTACCCAAATATGATTTTGTACAGTTCATCGAAGAAGCTACTCCCTCCTTTACACCAGCAAACTTACTACTCGTCTGCAAGTGGAGTCGAAGGCGCACTGAATATTTCACCCAGTATTATACGAAATGGTGGCTCTGCCTAAATCCAAATAAAACTGAGGTAAGCGTATTCCACCTGAAGAATCATGAGGCAAGACGAGAGTTACAGGTAACATTCTACAATGAGTGATTTACGCACAACAGCCATCCAAAATATCTAGGAATAACTCTTGACCGGTCACTAACCTATAAAAAACACCTAGAAATAACCAGTCAGAAGATAAAAAATCGAAATAACATATTAAGAAAGTTGACTAGAACCTCCTGGGGAGCTCAAGCTAACTCCCTACGCACCGCAGCACAACCTGTTGTTTACTCGGTGGCAGAATACTGCGTCCCAGTCTGATACATGGGCACACACACGAAAAAAGTAGATGTCCAGCTTAGTACCACCATGAGGATTGTCGCAGGAACTCTGCAATCAACTTCACTTCCCTGGCTTCATGCCCTTTGCAATATAGCTCCTCCCTCCCTCAGAAGGCAACAAGCAGCTATCCGAGAATGGAAGAAAATTAATGACCCCTCTGTCTCTTGAACCATCTACCAACTACCCGCCTAAAATCCAGGAAACCTATATGGGAAGACGAAGTCCTCAAATTCCCAGAAAGGTACTACATAGCAAGGAAATGGAGGCAATACTGTTCACTGAATAATCACTATCCTCTCATCACTGATTTTGATGCTTCGATACCGGTGGAAGGAATGCAAATGCCCAGAAGGTCTTGGTGCAGACTTAATCCTGTGAGGACTAACCACGGCAGGCGTAAGGCCAACCTCCACAAATGGAAACTCACTGATGACCCACGATGATACTGTGGTGCAGAAGAACAAACAATCCCTCACCTGATCTTAGAATGTCCTGCGAGGAGGTTTGAAGGAGAATGGAGGGCTATCATGAATGCTATTCCACGTGCTGTTCAGTGGGTGACCTGCTTAGATGTGGACCTATAATAGCTGCAGTGGCTGTCTCCCTAATCTATCGCGTATTGTTGTTTGCAATTAATCATTTAATAATATATTCCTAATTCGTTTATTATACTAATTAATAGTATGTGTGCAATTTTACTCTATAGATACCATACGCTAAATAAACAAAATTGCGTTGGCAGGAGCTGGTATGTCACCCTTTCAATGTTTAAGTAATTTTAAGGAGTGTAAAGCTTGTAGCTTGCATGTGCAATCCCTTCAAAATAAGTTAATATTGGCTACTTCCTAGGGATTCTCGCCAGTAGTCTTATTTGGGCAGATTACTGTTCCGTTCTAGTTTTACCAGTGGACGGCGCGTTCCTGTTTCTTAGGCCAGGAGCAGAGACGTGTTTTCTTCTGCTGCAATATATATATGTATATATGGGGTGATTTTTCCACCTTACAAACTCTAGGGATTGATGGACAGGAGGATACGGAACAAGAAAGGTCTAATTAACTTATGTCCGGAAATGAATGGTTTTCATGCTAGAGACCATCTATTCAATCACTCAGTCATACTTTGTTTCAGAAACTGCGATGTACCATGCAGCCTCAGTTACACTATGCATGGTTTCCTCCTAGAAGGCGGTACTGTTCCTAATACTGTCTTATATTGAGACTCTGAAGCATATAACTTATCTTTTTAAAAATACTATTATAATAAACTCGTTAGATTCGCTACATACACTAGCATACATGTTGTAATCTGGAAGTGCTAGAAGGACTTGCGTCCTGAGGTTCCACACAAAATAATGTATGTACACTCAAGATGAGAAAATACAGAACGCCTCGAACGACTAGATATAGAACGTTCATATTCACATAAATGTACATTGGTATGTTCTGCAGAAATGATTAACATTTAAGTCACCTCGGTTCAGCTCGCGTCCCGTTGCGTAGTAGTCACAGGGTCCATCATGGTCCCTGATAAATTGTTGCATGTGTGACGACAACGACGTGTATAAGGAGCAATGGCGTCCTGTCATATGGCCATCCTTGCTGAATTCTCCTGGTTCGAAAGTTCGTCTGTTGTGGTTGGCACTGGGTCACAGTGCTGCACCCGTCCTTACACCATATCCTACACATTTCCGATTGGCGAATTGATGCACCACTTTCGCTCATGCTAATAACCCCGCACCCTCTTCCGAACTCACTCGTCTGACGGTACGGTCCGCACATACGTCTGCGAGGCATCCTGCACGTCTGCTCGACTCACACTGATCAGTTACCTTCGGTGTATAGCGACAACGAGAGTCGCAGGCACGTTTTACCGGTTGGTCGTGTGCGACGCGAGATTGACCTATACCCGCAGGCTGACATTGTTCAAATGATAATAATTTCTGCAGAACGTTCTAATGAACACGTCCTGTGAATATACGTCCCATCTCTAGTCGTTCAAGGTGTTCTGTTTTTCCTGAACGTGGGTGTAGATAATAATAATTTAAGGTGGCTCAATGGGCTGGTGCATGTGCACTTCGGCAACTCATGTGTCCCGAACGTTCCCCAATTATCTTATCGCTCAAACATGACCTACAGTTTAACATAGAATCCGAACCATGGTTTATTTCGTTACCGATAGACCACCAGGCCTAGCATGTATATAGATAGTTCATTTATAGGTTTTGATCATTGAGTTTGCGAGTAACAAAATACACTCCTGGAAATGGAAAAACGGACACATTGACACCGGTGTGTCAGACCCACCATACTTGCTCCGGACACAGCGAGAGGGCTGTACAAGCAATGATCACACGCACGGCACAGCGGACACACCAGGAACCGCGGTGTTGGCCGTCGAAAGGCGCTAGCTGCGCAGCATTTGTGCACCGCCGCCGTCAGTGTCAGCCAGTTTGCCGTGGCATACGGAGCTCCATCGCAGTCTTTAACACTGGTAGCATGCCGCGACAGCGTGGACGTGAACCGTATGTGCAGTTGACGGACTTTGAGCGACGGCGTACAGTGGGCATGCAGGAGGCCGGGTGGACGTTCCGCCGAATTGCTCAACACGTGGGGCGTGAGGTCTCCACAGTACATCGATGTTGTCGCCAGTGGTCGGCGGACGGTGCACGTGCCCGTCGACCTGGGACCGGACCGCAGCGACGCACGGATGCACGCCAAGACCGTAGGATCCTACGCAGAGCCGTAGGGGACCGCACCGCCACTTCCCAGCAAATTAGGGACACTGTTGCTCCTGGGGTATCGGCGAGGACCATTCGCAACCGTCTCCATGAAGCTGGGCTACGGTCCCGCACACCGTTAGGCCGTCTTCCGCTCACGCCCCAACATCGTGTAGCCCGCCTCCAGTGGTGTCGCGACAGGCGTGAATGGAGGGACGAATGGAGACGTGTCGTCTTCAGCGATGAGAGTCGCTTCTGCCTTGGTGCCAATGATGGTCGTATGCGTGTTTGGCGCCGTGCAGGTGAGCGCCACAATCAGGACTGCATACGACCGAGGCACACAGGGCCAACACCCGGCATCATGGTGTGGGGAGCGATCTCCTACACTGGCCATACACCACTGGTGATCGTCGAGGGGACACTGAATAGTGCACGGTACATCAAACCGTCATCGAAACCATCGTTCTACCATTCCTAGACCGGCAAGGGAACTTGCTGTTCCAACAGGACAATGCACGTCCGCATGTATCCCGTGCCACCCAACGTGCTCTAGAAGGTGTAAGTCAACTACCCTGGCCAGCAAGATCTCCGGATCTGTCCCCCATTGAGCATGTTTGGGACTGGATGAAGCGTCGTCTCACGCGGTCTGCACGTCCAGCACGAACGCTGGTCCAACTGAGGCGCCAGGTGGAAATGGCATGGCAAGCCGTTCCACAGGACTACATCCAGCATGTCTACGTTCGTCTCCATGGAAGAATAGCAGCCTGCATTGCTGCGAAAGGTGGATATACACTGCACTAGTGCCGACATTGTGCATGCTCTGTTGCCTGTGTCTATGTGCCTGTGGTTCTGTCAGTGTGATCATGTGATATATCTGACCCCAGGAATGTGTCAATAAAGTTTCCCCTTCCTGGGACAATGAATTCAAGGTGTTCTTATTTCAATTTCCAGGAGTGTATATAACACAAATTTTCTTATACTCACTTAGAAGCTTAAATGTTTTCCATCGTCAAGGGGTCAAAGACCTTAGTGTGTGACGTAAATTTCAATTCGATACCTATACCGTGTCTTGAGAAAAAGGTGTTTTAAGACGCACAGACAGACAGACAGATGAACAACGAATGGAAAAAGAAAGAAAAAAATCATGTAATTGTAAATTAACAGTTATCGGATTGTTTTCTTTGATTGTAGTGTGAAACAATGCTTCTTGTGAAATTACATTTTCTTTGGACAAAGGGAAGTAGGCTATAGGTTTTGATGAGTGAGTTTGCGAGTACCGGAATATGTGACATAAATGGTCGTATCATTTGATAGCACTGACTGCGAAACTTACACTTTTTCCGCAGCCAAGAGACTGTAGGCCTTAGCAAGTGACATAAATTTTAACGTGATATTTCTACCCGTTCTTGAGAAAAAGTGGTCTGAACAGTCAGACATACAGACGGATTACAATGTTATTCTATAAGGAATTCTGTTTTTATGGACTGGTGTACGTAATCCTAAATAGAGCATACGTAGGTAAAGGCATTTTAAATTTTTTATAACTATACCTTCTGTGAAACATAATTTTTTTCCGTGTTTTTTCTTTACCAAAACGCGTTAGGCTTCTGTTTGTCATCCTCGATAAGCCTAAATTTGAGTTCCGAAACTGTTTTAAAAATGGTGTTCTATACGCTGTCCTGCTTCTGTATGTATTTATGACTTAACAGAATGTGATGCATTTCGTCATATCTTACATCTTTCTGTGTTTAATTTCAGTTGTAATTAAGTACAATGTTTTTCTCATTTTTCTCTCCACTCCCGTTGGGTACCGCGAGTTCTCTTGAACAAAACAGAATTCTGGAAAATTGGTATCTCTACACTCTCTGCAAACACGTAAAAGTGGCAGTAGGTGCTTGTAGCTTCAGTAAGGCAGGTATAGACATGCATCACTTACCAAGAGAGCCAATTTCATTCACTCACACGACACAAGTATCGCGACGGAGAAAAAAAAAAACTGCTGCTCTGATTCATTGCTTCACTGCGGCGGTGCTCTGTCGGTACTCTTCTCTGCTTCCCGACGAAGCGTACGTCATCAGCCTTTTTCCAACGCGGTAGTCAATTTTTATCCTCTCTACCGTTACACGCCACCTAAATCTGCATACCCGGGAAGCCACATGCACGCTCACCGCAAAAAAAGGGAAAGAGTGCGCTGTGGAATTGAGTGTTGAGCGTAGCGCAGTGAGGGAAGGGGCGTCGGCTTTCTCGTCAAATCCTCCGGGGGGCGGGACTCGCTTTAATCAGCACTGTTCCACATCGGCAGCCGTCCGCTCGCATACGCTAAACGTGTCGGTGGCTGCGCTGTTCGCATGCAGATTTTATGTTCCAATCAGATCCTTCAGGAGACAGGGCACACATGTTCTATCCGTTTAACTGGCAACATCAAAAACAAGTACCGTCTCACAACAGAATTATTGTATTGGACATACAGGTTTTGATGCCCTGAGCTGTTAACTGCATAACGTTTCGTAAAACGTTTGCAATGAAAGAGACACTTGTCATTCCACCGAGCCCAGTATTTGGACGTTTGACATGGCGCATCTCCGCTAATAATTTATGTTGAGGCTTGGACGCCGGAGCTAGTTTTCGTTGCTAGTGCCATCATTTAGTTTGATTCCGTCACAAAGAGTACCAAATAAAATGTGAAACGCAGTACGTAGAACGTCGCAACCCTTTTGCTGGTGTCACACGTTTAGTTATCATGTCAACTGATTACTGTTAGTGAGAAGCAGCAGAATAGGCTGTGGAGTGTAGGTGTTCGCAGGTTATGAAGGTGAAATGATTATTTAGCGGTGATATCATTTATATAACTACTATTGAGTAAAATTCTCCTAAAACAATTATCTTAAAAAGGGTAATAATAGGGGACAGTGTTGTACATTGAGACTTTCATCCCAAAAAGTATTTTTTTTTATTCCGTTTTGAAATGATAGAATTCACTTTACTGGTGCTGCAGTGTTTTTCTGAAATTACAAAAATCGCTCTGGAAGTGTAACGTTTCTCCAAATGTGAAAAACTGTTCCAACGTGGCTTGGTTCAAATGACTCTGACTACTATGGGACTTAACTGCTGAGGTCATCAGGCCCCTAGAACTTAGCACTACTTAAACCCATCTAACCTAAGGACATCACACTCATCCATGCCCGAGGCAGGATTCGAACCTGCGACCGTAGCGGTAGCGCGGTTCCAGACTGTAGCGCCTAGAACCGCTCGGCCACCCCGGCCGGCGTTCAAACGTTGTCAACAGCTAGGAACAAATATTCTATTCAAAGTTAAAAGCGTTGCAATAGAGAAATTTTGTCAGGTCAATGTTTAGCAGTCTATCATTACGTCATTACTCTACTGCACACAAATAATCAGAAGGCGAAATCAAATTAGGATGAAATATTATCAAAATCAAGTTACAAGTTAAAATACGTTCAAGTAGGAGCTATTGGCAGCTAATGTAAATTTACTTTTTAAAGAGAGGTGTTTTTATTTCATGGTACAGGTAATTTACACAAAAAGTAATGAGCATGTTATAGGAAAAAATAAGTAATAATTTACATAATGAAAATAATATACAGTGTAAGTACTACATCTTGTAATATCATTCGATTATTAATTTAATTTCGTCCTTAATTTCAGATATACGTGAATGATAGATGCGAAGAGGAGTGTTGTCATACTTTACTATTTGTTAACGTAGAAAATCCTGTGTGTTAACGCAGAAAATTGTTTGTGGAGTTAATGGAAAAAGGAAGGTCATTGTCGCCACATACGGGTGATTTACTGGCGAACTGTAATCAGTTCGTCTACTGATGTGCTGTCACCGTTCCTGGTTGATTCCTATTTTCTTATCGCATGCGACCTCGGACCTTCCAGCAGTTCAGCTCTCACCAGAAATATTTATAGTACTCTCTCCGTTGGGTGAAGAACTTTTGAGTAAGAAGCTTTCATCGATACGTCCAAGCCGAATTACAGACAGTCCTCTGTAACATAATTTAGCGTTCAGCGGTCTTGGACGTCAATCAGAATAAGATATCTGCTACGTAAAGTAGAGCCTTTACATCGTGTCAAAGCGGCGACAGATTCATTTGACTAGTACACTTACGCAGTCGCACGACAGATGGCGTTGAACTGCGTACTGAATGTCACGGAATTACGTTGATACTATCGCTATTATTATTAGTTACTTGATATTTCCATTTCCCTTGTCGTGGATGGGATTGGAGGGGACACCGACTTGCTGCACTTAGCCTGATGATTTTCAGCCTTTGACTTGGTATCATAGGTCTTTGATAAACTAATCAAGAGGAAATGGGATATTGACCGGAGACAACTTTTCCAGGGCATGAAAATCGTAAAAAAGCCGAACACACTAAAAATTGCAGACGTGCTGTATCTAGTGAGGTGCGGTAAAAATGGTTGCTAGTGAATTCCTGCTGTCGCGCAACTCTACCTTCATCACTAGTTGTTTGTCTGAGAAAATGGCATGATATCTGAACTTCATTAATATTGCTTTAGTCATAATTGTTAAAATAAATTTGCACCTGCAACATACTTACGTTTGAACGTAAAATCACATTTTTAATTCTAATGTAACAAGTCGAAATCGACCATGGGCGGGCTAACGTTCATGATTACAAAAACATTTTGTGAAACGTGTACGAGCCCAGTCAGTTAATAATTTTTGAATGAAAATAATCCGCAATAGGAGCCGAAGAGTCACGTTATAAGGTGTGATCTTCGTTTTGCCTACAGCCATGTCAGAGAAGGCGTAGAATGTGTGTGTGACACCTTATGGGGCTTAACTGCTAAGGTCATCAGTCCGTAAGCTTACATACTACTTAACCTAAATTATCCTAAGGACAAACACACACACCCATGCCCGAGAGAGGACTCGAACCTCCGACGGGACCAGGGGCGTAGAAGCGGACAGAGGCACAGGTCAACCTCTTCGACTTGGGGCGAAGCTGCACCAAATTGGCGGAAGATTAAGCAGTTTTTTTATATTTAATCTTATGGCTAGGGCCCCCCGTTGGGCAGAACGTTCGCTGGGTGACGATCAGTTAATTTGACGCCACTTCGTTGATGAGGATGATAGGATGAAGATGAGGACAACACCCAGTTCCTGGGCGGAGAAAATTCACCAACCCAGCCGGGATTCGAACCCGGGCCCGGAGAATTGACAGTCCTTCACGCTGACAATTTAGCTACCGGGGACGGACAAAGAATAAGCAATAATCAACGGCATGATGATGCAGAAGTCAATGACAACCACCGCATTAAAGAGTCATAATGTGTATTTCCAGGACATGTAGTCAGCAATTAAAATAAAGCCATTATTGTCTCTCCGTTGGCGAAGTATTCCAGATTAGTCTCCCATTCGGATCCCTAGGGGGGGGGGGGGGGGTGACCGTGGAAAAGAGATGAAATAAGCAACGAATCGGAACATTTTACGTGTGGGAGCATAGAATGTCAGGTTTCTGAATGTAGTTGGGAAACTTGAATATCTGATAAGCGGAATGTTAAAACTCAATCTACATATAGTGGGTGGCCGGAGAAGTGAAATGAGAAGAATATACAGATTTCTAGTCAGATAAGTATGGGGTCATATCAACGGCAGCAGAAAATGGTGTAACGAGAGTTTTAATCACTATGATTGGGAGAGTGCGGCAGAGTGACTGTGTGAAAGTACAGTGATAGGGTATTTTTCAACACATTGGACAGCAAACCGACGCCAACAACGATACTTCAAGTATACATGTCGACGTAGCATGCAAAGGGTGATGAGATAGAGAAAAAGATATCAGGATATTGATTGGCTAATTCAGTACGTAATTTAACAAACACTGGGGACTGGAACGTGATTATAATGAGAGGAGCAGCTTGGCTGTAGAAATGTGGGGGCAGCAGAAATAATTGAGTTCTGGAATAAACTTCAGATAGTGGTAGTCAAAACATTTTTCGAAAATCACAAGCGGAGGAGCTATACTTGAAAAGTCCCAGAGAAACGGGAATATTACGTTTGGATTACTTCATGGTCAGACAGATATTTCGCAATCAGATATTGGATTCTACGGTGTAGGCAGGACCTGATATCTCAGATCATAATCATGATGAAGAATAGTTTGAAGTTTAAGAGAATCGTCAGGAAGAATCAATGTATAAAGAAGTAAACTACATTAGGCAGTTCAGTAGAAGGGGAATGGAGAACGGATACTTGCAAGGAAGATGAGGCGAAGTGGCTTCTGGAAAAATCCGAAAAATTCTTCAAGAAAATGGTCATCCTAAGGACTGATTCAGCAGAGGTTCTCTGTAGAATCGGTGAGCAAAAGAAGAAATGTGGAGAACAGTAGCAAAAAGAAGAGACAGGTCCACAGGACTTGCATTAAGATATAAAAAAATCACTTCCTTGTTACAAGAGGGATGAGTAGAGGTTAAGAATTGTAGAGGAAGTTGTAGCGGTACAGCAGTAAATCAGAATAATTACATGTCTTTTGGCTCGTTTCGTTTTTCTAGGGATTTCCTGTTGCTTTCTTAATGAAGAATTGGAATTTATTGTCCCTGATACACTAAACCGAAATACAAAACTGTTGTGTTGGTTCATAGGTGATACAGGCATATAATGTTCCCCATCAATATCATTCACTAATTATTCCTTAATTGCACACAAAAAATGGCAGACTGATGAAAAATCTACTATCTATAGCTAATCTAATATGTTCATGGCTCCTTATAGTGGTTAGAAACTCATTACATGTATTAAATAAACGCGGTAACACTGCAAAATCTTTTCAAGAGTATGAATTCACCGTCCCAAAATGTTCTATAGATAGAAAAGTACTAACTGCTGTAAGCAAAAGTCCGACCGACACTCGAAAAAAAAGTTCTATCAAAAGAACCAAAAATATTCAGAGTCTAACTCGACTAACAGAGAGTCCAAACCCGTGTGAAATTACTGGACGTCTGAACTGCCTCTTGTCTTGAGAACACGAGCCTGACCTGACCATCGACCTCAGTTATCCACTAACAACTCACGACCCACCCTCAAAACACACTTCCACCAGTACCTCACTTCTACTATAAGAAATAAAGCATCTTAGTTCAGTGCTGGTGTGAACGATATTTCAGTAAGATTAATTAGATAGAAAATGTACATATTAGTATAACACGCCATTATTACGTACTTATGGTTCATTTCACCGCCACCTGAAGTCTTATCTAAATAATCCTTGACTGTATAGTACGAATTATTGAAAACTTATTCTTCAAATGCGTAATATTATAATGTTAGTAACCAGTTTTAAAATACTTGTAAATTTTATTTTCTGATAGAATATGTTCTTCGAGATTCTTATTTATTTCCTCGTTAAAATAAGATAAATCTGGCTATTGTATCGTGATCGTGGACAGAGAATCTAATCTAATAATTATCAGCAATATTTTCTCCTAAATGTGATAACCGATTGATATAAATACATGACGCAGCTGTATTCGACTACCGCTTAAATAGACCTTTCCCGTAAACTCATTTGATGTTATACACACATAAAAAAGGTTTTGCATCACCTCGGTTTCGAGAGTTCCGGAACCTGTACAGAAAATTGGAATATAGATCAAGATAAACATCATTTCCACCCTTTTTATTGCTCATGAAAACCACAAGTTGCATGTTGTACTATCTACAGTGAGACCTTCAGAGTTAGTGGTCCAGGGTACACACCGGTAAATTTAATACCCAGTAACAGGTCCTCTTGCACTGATGCATGCCTGTATTCGTCGTGACATACTATCCAAAAGTTCATCAAGGCACTGTTGTTCCAGATTGTCCCACTCCACAACAGCGAATCAGCTTAGATCCCTCACAGTGGTTGGTGGGTCACGTCGTCCATAGACAACTCGTTTCAATCTATCCGAGGAATGTTTGATAGGTTTCGTGTCTGGAGAACATGGTGGCCACTCTAGTCGAGCGATGTCGTTATCCTGGAGGAAGTCATTCACTAGATGCGCACGACTGGGGTGCGAATTGTCGTCTATGAAGACGAATGCCTCGCTAATATGTTGCCGATATGGTTGCACTATCGGTCGGAGAATGGCATTCACGTATCGTACCGCCGTTACGGCGCCTTCCATGACAAGCAGCGGCGTACTTCGGCACCACATAATGCCCCCCACCCCCCAAAACAGCAGGGAACCTGCACCTAACTGCACTCGCTGAACAGTGTGTCCAAGGCGTTCAGCCTTACGGGGTTGCCTCCAAGCACGTCTCTGACGATTGTCTGGTTGAAGGCATATGCGACACTCATAGGTGAAGAGAAGATGATGCCAATCCTGAGCGGTCCATTCGGCATGTTGTTGGGCCCATCTGTACCGCGCTGCACGGTATCGTGGTTGCAAAGATGGACCTCGCCATGGACGTCGGCAGTGTAGTTGAGCATCTTGCAACCTATTGCACACGGTTTGAGTCGTAATACGACGTCCTTTGGCTGCAAGAAAAGCGTTATTCAACATGGTGGCGTTGCTGTCAGGGTTCCTCCGAGCCATAATCCGTAAGTAGCGGTCACCCACTGCAGTAGTAGCCCTTGGGCGACCTGAGAGAGGCGTGTCATCGACAGTTCCTGACTCTCTGTATCTCCTCCATGACCGAACAACATCGCTTTAGTTCACTCCGAAACTTCTGGACTCTTCCCTTGTTGTGAGCCCTTCCTATCCACAGTAACAATGCGCACGCGATCGAACCGCGGTATTGACTGTCTAGACATGGTTGAACTACAGACGACACCAGCCGAGTACCTCCTTCCTGATGGAATGACTGGAACTGATCGGCTGTCGGACCCTCTCCGTCTGCTGTGTGAAATAAAGTGGTTTTCTCCGTAAGTTACAAATTAATGAGCGGAAAGAACATTTGTTTTTTTAGATAGGTGAACAAAAGGTTACTCTTTCTGCGAGCTTACGTTCCCAGAGAGTTAGAGCAACGAGTTATAATGTTTTAAATAAAAAATTCTTTTTTCGTATCATCTAGCTCATATATTTGAATTACATAAATTAAATCAAAATCTATCGTCTTTTACTAGAGAGGGAGGAATGTACAAAGTTTTCGGTATTTAGGCAACTGGCTGTATCTAGTTATCTGCGTTCGGAAGGTGCACTGAATCTTTTTGGTTTGTGAATTCCGTCCTACCTTGTGTACAACACGGTAACGTTTTCATTTTTTGTTTATTTAGACGTCAAGTTCCGTAACCAAATTGAGGAGCGTATCTCCATGGGCATGGAACGTGTCAGTAGATTAAATTACAATATAAAAGTAATAACACATAAAAATAAAATGTTATTGATCCCGAAAAAGTCAAGAAATAAGTTTACGTAAACGCAATCAACAAGACAACAAGAAGCAGCTTAATTTTTCAGGAAACTTCTCGACAGAATAGAAGGAGTGACCCAGGATCAAACTCTTCAGTTTCGATTTGAAAGTGCTTGGATTATTGCTAAGATTTTTAAATTGGTGCAGTAGGTTACTGAAAATGAATGCAGCTGTATGCTACATACCTTTCTGCACAAAAGGTAAGGAAGTCTCATCCATATGAGGGTTTGATTCTGCCTAGGCTTAACTGAGTGAAAACTGCTTATTCTTGGGAATAAGCTAATATTTTTAACAAGAAATGACAGTAAGGAATATATATGTTGAGAGGCCAATGTCAAAATATCCAGACTCGTGAACAAGTGTGGACAAGAGGTTCGTGAGCTTACACCACTTTTTGCTCGAACCGCCCGTTTATGAGATAAAACTATCCTTTTAGAATGGGAAGAGTTACCCCACAATGTAATACCATGCGTCATAAGCGAATGAAAATAAGCAAAGTAGAATAATTTTCGTGTCGAGCGATCACTCACTCCAGATACCGTTCGAATAGTAAAAATGGCAGCTTTAAGTCTTTGAACACCACCCTGAACGTGGGTTTTCCACGACAGCTTACTATCTATATGAACACCTAGGAATTTGAACAGTTTAGTTTCACTAATCATATGCCCATTCTGTGTAATTAAACTTCAGGCTTTGTTGATTTGTGTGTCAGAAACTGTAAAAACTGAGTCTTACTGTGATATAGTATTAGTTTATTTTGTACCAGTCATGAACTTATGTCATGAACTGCTCCATTTGAAAGCGAGACAATGTTGCAGTCAACTTCCTTTACTACCAAGCTAGTGTTATCAGCAAACGGAAATACACTCCTGGAAATGGAAAAAAGAACACATTGACACCGGTGTGTCAGACCCACCATACTTGCTCCGGACAATGCGAGAGGGCTGTACAAGCAATGATCACACGCACGGCACAGCGGACACACCAGGAACCGCGGTGTTAGCCGTCGAATGGCGCTAGCTGCGCAGCATTTGTGCACCGCCACCGTCAGTGTCAGCCAGTTTGCCGTGGCATACGGAGCTCCATCGCAGTCTATAATACTGGTAGCATGCCGCGACAGCGTGGACGTGAACCGTATGTGCAGTTGACGGACTTTGAGCGAGGGCGTATAGTGGGCATGCGGGAGGCCGGGTGGACGTACCGCCGAATTGCTCAACACGTGGGGCGTGAGGTCTCCAAAGTACATCGATGTAGTCGCCAGTGGTCGGCGGAAGGTGCACGTGCCCGTCGACCTGGGACCGGACCGCAGCGACGCACGGATGCACGCCAAGACCGTAGGATCCTACGCAGTGCCGTTGGGGACCGCACCGCCACTTCCCAGCAAATTAGGGACACTGTTGCTCCTGGGGTATCGGCGAGGAGCATTCGCAACCGTCTCCATGAAGCTGGGCTACGGTCCCGCACACCGTTAGGCCGTCTTCCGCTCACGCCCCAACATCGTGCAGCCCGCCTCCAGTGGTGTCGCGACAGGCGTGAATGGAGGGACGAATGGAGACGTGTCGTCTTCAGCGATGAGAGTCGCTTCTGCCTTGGTGCCAATGATGGTCGTATGCGTGTTTGGCGCCGTGCAGGTGAGCGCCACAATCAGGACTGCACACGACCAAGGCACACAGGGCCAACACCCGGCATCATGGTGTGGGGAGCGATCTCCTACACTGGCCGTACACCACTGGTGATCGTCGAGGGGACACTGAATAGTGCACGGTACATCCAAACCGTCATCGAACCCATCATTCTACCATTCCTAGACCAGCAAGGGAACTTGCTGTTCCAACAGGACAATGCACGTCCGCATGTATCCCGTGCCACCCAACGTGCTCTAGAAGGTGTAAGTCAACTACCCTGGCCAGCAAGATCTCCGGATCTGCCACCCATTGAGCATGTTTGGGACTGGATGAAGCGTCGTCTCACGCGGTCTGCACGTCCAGCACGAACGCTGGTCCAACTGAGGCGCCAGGTGGAAATGGCATGGCAAGCCGTTCCACAGGACTACATCTGAAACGTCCCCTTAGAACAATTTATACACGACTGTGCTGATAAACCTCTTACACTATTTGCATTTCAAACAGCTGAGCAAAACCGAACGTACTCAAACATTCACTAAAGTGACACACAATGTTTTTAGCGCAACGCAATCTGACTATCAAAGATCCCTGCAAAAGAATGGCCCTTAGTAACATTAAACTACACCTTTCAGAAATCACTTACCTCACAAAAATCTTCATTACTGGAACTACTGCAATACAGCGAGCACCACTACTGCCAGCTAAATAAAAGATTGAAACTACGGATGGCACTAACTACTGATAGGGATAGTTAGCAAATGAAAGATATTAATAGATAACAAACAATGTATTTACCTTAACAGTCATAATATATAAAGCAGTTCATGACAAATTTCAAAACTCCGCCATCTCTCTCCCCACATCCACCACTGCTGGGGGCTCACCTCCAACTGCGCAACGCTACGCGCTGTTCACATCCAGCTGCCGCTGCCTAGCACTACAATGGCAGACAACAATGCAAACTAGCCACAGGCTGCACACAGCACAGCCAGTGATTTTCATACACAGCGCTACGTAACGTTGCCAATAAGAAAATATAAACAGCCTACTTACATAAAGAAAACATAAACAGCCTACTTACATAGCCCCCATGCTCCCCACAAAAAATTTTACAAATGGTGTTGGGCACTGGCCAATACATATTTGAAAAATTTTTTCACAATTACAGTAACAATGATATAAAATGCACACACTTATTGATACAATGTTGGTCAAAAGTTAAAATTTTCTCACAGTCCATAAAGACAGTCCTGATCATTCATCATAATAGTAATTACAGTTTTTTTTCACAAAGTCTCATTAGTAAAAGAAATTGCACACAGAAGTAGTGGATTTCCATGCAGTCTTGAAGAAGTAGTGGTGTCCTTCCAACGGAAAGACAGTGCTGACTCTTGACATGCTGACAGGTAATGGGCCACAATGGAGCAAACCCACAGCAGAGTCATTCGAAGTTCTGACGAATATTGGTAGGTAGGTCATCACAGAGCTGACCCACTGCAGTCCTGGTAGAGAGTTTTGGTGGGCCACCAGAGGTGCAGACCCACTGCAGTCATTGTAGAAATAATGATATTGGTGAGTCAGCAAAGGTGTAGACCCACTGTAGTCCTTGTAGAGATGGCCAGCAGTCATCTGCTGCGACTGTGCAGGTGCACAATCACCATCGAAGAGCCTTGCAGAGAATATAGCAAGTCCATAACCACCACTTGTGCACTCACAAAGTTTTTTGGAAGTGTCCTGAGAACCAGCAATGGTGTTATCCAGTCCCTTGCTGAATTAGTAACACACGTGCAAACACTAACAGTCCCAACTTCTCACATATTGTCCATATACTATGACCAACAGAATGTGTGCAGTGAAATGTAACGTACAAGTTACTTAATTAGATGAACTGGTGTCAATTACAATATTATAACATGAGAATACAATTACAAAGGTACAAAATACGTCATTAAAGAACATAACAATACAGATAACATTTGTAGAATATGGGCTTTACAAAAGAATCGAAATAACATATACATCAGTGTTACAGGAATTATGACATAAGTAAATACATAAAAGATCAGAAGAACGTTTGAAACATCACCTTCACATGTGAGCAACCAAACAGTATAAATAATGTCTAAACATCTTTACAAAGTAAATAACAGAGTATTAGAAAATGTCTACAACATAGCTCTCATCAGCTAAACACATAAAGACAGGAAAAACACAAATACACAAGGGTACACAACATATAGTGGGATGACACAATAGTTAGTTTCTTATATAGTCTACCCCCTCTTAAGCTAACTTAAATCTACTGAGCTCAGATATATATACCAAGGGACGAGGCAATGCAGCATCACATAACAAATTATCACAAACAGCAATGACAAAAAATGCAAATTGGCAAAGCTAACAGCATAAATTAGCAAAGCAAGTGCAATATTACAACTAATATAAGCCAATGTGCAGCAACAAGAAAAGCTTAACAGAGTAATACAAAGTTCAATTCAATAACACTATGCCTGGCAAACAGCAGCAACTTATACCTAAACATGACATAGCTCAAGCAGAAAAAACATTACACTAAAGACAATAATGCAGATAAGGGAAATGTATATTCACATCTTAATGTCTATGTAATTAAAGTGGTGCACCACAAAAACTTATTGTAAAAAAAATATTACCATGTACTTGAAAAGAAAATTATGTGTTACTGTTACTAGTTCCTTTTTATTGTTGTTTCCTTTCCAAGTGCTCCTTTTTTAAAGAATGTGGATCATAAAATAATTATTTAATAGATCTGTTGACAGAAAGTGTTCACATTAGCAAATGCATTTCATTTTATAAAAGCAATGCTGCAACACAGCTGGAAACCAGATATCAAATGAAATAAGCAACTATGAAAAGCAAAGCATAAAAATATCATTGAGTAGTCATGTGACATTTCATAAGTTAGTAGAAATTCTCTCAACTCTCATAGAAAGACGCTTGTCATAATCAGGTGTGCAGATGTAAAAATATTTCTTGTCATTTTATTAGGCATTTCAGTAAATATCATAAATTAAGAGCTCCACAGTGTTATCATATGTTTTTAATTTCGACCAAGTCGTTTTTGCGATGCTTTCTACAAACGAATGTCATTAGCGGGCGTATAGGCCTCCTTTTTTTTTCTACCTGTGCTTCCGGAAAGGCACACCCTAATGGCTTGTTCTCCAGGTGTCTGACACAGCTGTGTGCCGACGACGCACGTGCAGGTGGTCACTTAACTTTCTTATGGAAATATTTACGACATTTTTCCGCTACAGAGACAGTCTCATATACAAAATTTCACGGGTCGAGAATTTGCGTTGCAAATGTGTAGACACCAAATCTTATGAATATAACAGTGTCCAAAAAATTTTCGCCGGCATTGTGATACATTCACGCATCTACACACGCATTTCATAACTCTTAAAGTACGATTCTTGGTTTCCAACATTCTTTTTCACAAGTCAAGAGTCCCTAAACACTACTCATTATTCCTTACCTTATTCGTCAACACTTCTTCAATATTTCATCGTAACATACGTAGCATAATCAAATAACTCATATAGCATTAGCTTATTGATCATAAACATACCTCAGCAGCATAATACACATCGTCGTCGTAATAATAACATCATAACACCTCAGTCAAATCTCAAAAACGTCGTAGCTTTCTGCAATTGTTTCAAAACCTAAAGAAAATTCTCTGCTCATTTCAGTAGTGTCATCTACCTCAAACGTACTTTAAGAATCATGCCCTCATACCAAATACATCATTCAAAGCTCTCATTGTATCACAATGGTTCCGAAAAAATATGAAGAGTTCACAAAGTACAGACAAAATACAATTTCATAAGTGTGAAGTTACCCAACTGTGTAATTGCATAAACATCTGTCACTGACGTAGTAAAAAAGTTTGTCTCTCTCAGTTAAATGATCAGATAGCTGTGTAATTTATGTGTTAGGGAAATATGGTACCGATGTGTAAAGTTGTATAAGCAAATACCATATTAGCTAGGGCTCCTTGTGCTTGCCAAACACATGGTACACAAAGCAGGCGTGTACCCCCCTGAGGATTAATGTAATTATACCCTCAGGTGTTACAGATTACAGCAATGGAATGAAATGTATCACGGAAAACTTTCTTTGTAATTCAAAAATCTTTAAAAATAAATGTTTTAAGTACAAAATTAATCACTCAAATACATGTCCTGTAGCACTAAATGTGCGTCTTGCTGTAAGATAATCTCTGTGGGAGTGTCGTAGTTATCGTCCTACGAAAGCTAAGTTCAGCAGAAGCCAATGTACTTACCTCATGATAAACAAAAGTGAAATGCTTTGCGTATAGATTTCTTAGTTATTATGCTTATTGTTGTGATGAAGAAATTACTGTGCTGTAACGTATTATTGTGCTACGGAAAAAGCTGTCTCATTGTAGCTATACCACAAAAGTTACTACTAAAACATGTTTTGCTTTCCAGAAGAATTCAGAAAAACCGTGCAGATATAAAACAAATACTCCACAAAAGCAACAATGTAAATTGTGTCACACATTAGTAACGTCGTGATATAATCGTGTAGCTGTCACATTAACTAACCACTGTGTCATCTGTTCGCAATAACAATGCATTCGTAATTTCTGTTTAAATAAGTTCTCTTGGTTCTTGACTGGATATTTAACTTTAAACATTGTTGCATGGTAACAGTTTCTAAAGCATACTAGTAACGTGAAGTGAAAAATTTTATAGCAAAGACTAAATTAAAAAACAGTTTATCTCTCAATACACGGTTTTACATGTGAGATGTGGTGTAACCCTTTGCTCTTCTCAGTACACAGAGTTTCAACTTGAATGCAATTATCATGCGGTATTCGTCCGTAAAGAATACTGGAATTTTGCTCAAGGTTAGCGTCAATGTTATTTGTCCCTGAGCCAGCGGGCGCAGGTGGCTGCCTGTGGTGCGAGTCATTGTCTGTCTCTTTGTTGCCGCGCGTCGTTACTGGGATTAGGAGGCCGAACTTCCACAAATTCGCCTTGCCAAGAGGGCCCAGCTCTGTTAGAAACCCGCCAGTTCTGATGTAGTTCAGGTCTGTCGTTATGATCATATCATCTGTTGTCATGTCGGTAGATTCCATAGTTTCTTTCTTGTTGGTCACGTGGTGGAGAATTTCTCCCTGAGTCGTAACTGCGCACTGGACCGTTGCGTCTAAAGTTATTCTGTCTCCCTTGATAATAATTGTTTTGGTTCCCATATTGTCTGTTTCTCTGATTGTCTCTGTGATAGTCATTACCGCGGAAAGGTGATTTTTCCCTGTAACTGTTACTCTGCCAGTGGTTGTCATATGGGTGGTGTCTGTTTTGGTCACGATTTACGTTGTAAGAATAGGTTTGTCGTGGCCATTTATTGTTTCTGTCGTCACGGAATTGTGACGGATGTAACCTGTAGTGATTGTTTTCCTGTTTTCGCATCCCGCGACTGTCTGTGTCAATTTCTAATTCTTGTAAGAGTCCCTGAAAAGCTTCAATGTCGTCTTTGCAACGTCCTGCCAAAATAATATGCCGTAAATGTTCAGGCAGTTTGATTAAGCAAATGCGGATGAGTTCTGAGGGGCTGTATGGGATTGACAGGTACTGGTTCTTGTGCAACATGTCTTCAAAATATTTGACAAGACTGGAAAATTCAGATTGTTCAAAGTGTTTCATCATCATGATGCTATGTTTTACTCGGTCTTGTGTAGCTTGTGACCAATATGCTGAGAGGAAGGCATGGTAAAATTCTCCTTCACTGTGGCAATCGTGAATGACTGATCACATTCTTACAGCTGGTTCATTCTCTAAGTAGCCACACATAAATTCTAACCTGTGCTCCAATGACCAGTTAGGAGGAAAACAATGAGAGAATTGATGGAGCCACGCTTGTGGATGAATGTCGTTGGCAGATTTCTTAAATGTTTTGAATTTACATGTAGTAATGAACAGCTTGTAGTCAAAGTCATCGTGTCGGCGAGAAGCATATAGGTCATTCTTACGTCGTGTCGGCGGTTCCATCTCAAAGTTCGGTCCACCTTGCCAATTCCTTTCATAATTACCGAAATGCCCTGTGTTATTATTTTGTGGCTTTTCCGTATTTCTAAGTTCCTCTTCCCGTGTTGGGGCGCGAGTGTCCTCTGAAATATGTAATTCTTGTATCACCTGCGTCAACTGATCTTGTACTTCCCGGATTTCTCTTTTGTACTGTGTATTGATTTGATTTTGATTTTGTTTGAATTTTCTTATTTGTTCATACTCTTCTGTGTCAGTGAAGGCAACGGTTCTTGTGTCATTCAGATCATCATCTACCTTTGTAGATAAGTTAGTGACCTGATCCGAAAGTTCGGCTACTTTCTCCGATAGTGTACTTATTTCCTCCATGTGTCTTTCTGAACCAATTTTCAGGGTATCTACTATGTCCTTTAAATTTTCCTGAGTTTTTGCAAGTTGCGTAACCGAATCGGTAGATGCAACTAAGTCAATTTTAGCTTGCAAGGTCTCATGATTTTCATGAACAATAGTTTGCAGTTCTTTTATGGCTTCTTCGTGATTCAGTAATGCATTTTCATGCCGCGAAAAAATAGGTTGAAAATGCTCACAAATTTGTGTTTTTACGTCATTACAGACTTATTGACATTTCGATTCGATGTTATGTAACTCAGTAGTTAAATCTTCACGTGTTTGTTCAAGTGTGGTGTCTAACTTTAGAAGATTTTGTTCCATTGTGTCTAACTTTTTAAGATTTTGTTCCACTGTGTCCAACTGTTGCTGTGTTTGTCTCTGGTGTTGTTCCATTGTGTCTAACTTTTGAAGATTTTGTTCCACTGTGTCCAACTGTTGCTGTGTTTGTCTCTGGTGTTGTTCCATTGTGTCTAACTTTTGAAGATTTTGTCCCATTGTGTCTAACCGTTGCTGTGTTTGTTCCATTTTTTGCATTAATTGCAATAATAATGTATTAGTGTCTGGAATCTGTTTCTCTATACTTTTTGGCAGTGCGTTTACACCGGCAGCATTCACATTTTGACAAGCAGAAAATGTGTCTTGATCATTTGAGAAACCGGTGAGGACCCAAAACCTAAGTCTACAGCATTTGCAATATTGTGTTCTGTCATTTCGGATTCCTGAGGCGAGCTGTTGCCGACCGATCGATCGATAATGTTTCCCTGTTCACTACCTGTTTGACTGTCTACACCATTATTTGCCGCCCGCTCCATATCCCTATGCACAGTTACCAAATTACTACTTCGAATGTCTGTTAATTCACTACCCAGTGGTGCTGATAAGCTACGCTCGTCGTCACTATTATTTCTCAGTTTACTTTGGAGCCGAGTGTTACGTTTTTCACACGCCATTAGTGTCACAATATTTCACACGATAACACAGAAAAGCACAATTTGAATAGCAAAAATAATAGAACACATTAACATAGAACTGAAAATAATATCTAGTTAATTGCAGCTGCTAAATACTTGGTGCAAATCTACATGCATGCCACAACTGTTTTACTGTGCAACAATGAAAAACCACAACTACCAAGGAAATTCTCTCTATAATTACGCGCCAGCAATAAACAAAAGCTACACTAAATACACAAACTACAAGAAAAAATCAGAAGATTCCAGTGAGGTATCCTAGGCTAAGGGTCGACATATGAAACGTCCCCTTAGAACAATTTATACACGACTGTGCTGATAAACCTCTTACACTATTTGCATTTCAAACAGCTGAGCAAAACCGAACGTACTCAAACATTCACTAAAGTGACACACGATGTTTTTAGCGCAACGCAATCTGACTATCAAAGATCCCTGCAATAGAATGGCCCTGAGTAACATTAAACTACACCTTTCAGAAATCACTTACCTCACAAAAATCTTCATTACTCGAACTACTGCAATACAGCGAGCACCACTACTGCCAGCTAAATAAAAGATTCAAACTACGGAAGGAACTAACTACTGATAGGGATAGTTAGCAAATGAAAGATATTAATAGAGAACAAACAATGTATTTACCTTAACAGTCATAATATATAAAGCAGTTCATGACAAATTTCAAAACTCCGCCATCTCTCTCCCCACATCCACCACTGCTGGGGGCTCACCTCCAACTGCGCAACGCTACGCGCTGTTCACATCCAGCTGCCGCTGCCTAGCACTACAATGGCAGACAACAATGCAAACTAGCCACAGGCTGCACACAGCACAGCCAGTGATTTTCATACAGAGCGCTACGTAACGTTGCCAATAAGAAAATATAAACAGCCTACTTACATAAAGAAAACATAAACAGCCTACTTACACATCCAGCATCTCTACGATCGTCTCCATGGGAGAATAGCAGCCTGCATTGCTGCGAAAGGTGGATATACACTGTACTAGTGCCGACATTGTGCATGCTCTGTTGCCTGGTCTATGTGCCTGTGGTTCTGTCAGTGTGATCATGTGATGTATCTGACCCCAGGAATGTGTCAATAAAGTTTCCCCTTCCTGGGACAATGAATTCACGGTGTTCTTATTTCAATTTCCAGGAGTGTATTTTAGAGTTACCCGTAATACTAGAGGGCATATCATTTATATAAATAAGGAACACGAGTGGCCCCAACACTGATTCCTTGGGGCACCTCCCACTTGACTGTACGAAACATCACAGCCATTCTCAACATTGTGAATAATGACCTTTGGAGTTTGTTACTAAAGTAGGGGGTGAACCAATTGTGAGCTACTCCCCATATTCCGGAATGGTCCAACGTCTGGAGCAATATTTTGCGTTCAACACAATCAAACGAATTAGTTAAATAAAAAAAAATATGCCTAGCGTTCGAAACCTTTTGTTTAACGCATCCAGTACCTCCCAGAGAAAAGATAGTACAGTATTTTCAGTTATTAAACGATTTCTAAAGCCAAACTGTGCATTTGATAAGATATCGTGTAATATAAAGTGATCAATTACCCTTACATACACAGCGTTTTCAATAACTTTAGGAAACACTGATGCCGTAGAAATATGTCTAAAAATGTCCACATTATTCCTTTCTCCCTTTTTATAATGCGGCTTTACTACTGAATACTTTAATCGTTCACGAAACTGACCATTCCTAAAGGAAAAATTACAAATATGGCTAAATACAGGGCAAACATGTGCAGCACAGTACTTTAACATTCTGCTAGGCACTCCATCATATCCATGAGAGTCCTTAGTCGTCAGTGATTTAATTATTGACTCAATCTCCCCCTTGTCTGTATCACGGAGGAGTATTTCAGACATCAATCTCGGAAAGGCATTTGCCAAGAGGGTACATTCTGAAATTACCCAAATATGATTTTGGAAAGTTCATCGATGAAGCTTCTCCCTCCTTTACACCAGCAACCTTACATCTCGTCTGTAAGTCGATTCGAAGGTGCACTGAATTTTCACCCAGAAAAATGGGCACTAGTTTCAACAACCCACTTAAATGCACATTCGGACACCGTAATGTCCATGCCCACTCAGTATTCCGTAAATTACCGAAAAAATACAGAAAAAGTCTTATGTGAAACACCTGGTGTACACAGGCTGAACCAGAACTCTAACGATAAACATTTAAAGGTCGTTGAGTGACAACTTCGGAGTATTTTGCTATAAGGGCCCACAATGTTCCGCCGTTCGTTACACAGTAATGATGGAATTACGTTTTATTCAGTTTGCTATAGAAGTCATCCATGTTTCTGTGAAAAAAAAAACCTTCACAGCAGTCAAGATTCCTTTAATATGAAACAACCAATACGAACATTACAAAGCACAGAACACGGAATGTTACAACAACCCTCAGGCGAAACACCATACTGTGATGTGGTTGCCTTCCCAGCGGCGACAGCTCAGCATTGCGTCACTACGTGTTCACTGAACCCATACACGAGGTGCATATCGGCCGATTCTTCATCAGTAAACCCATCGACACAGCCGTGTGTCACTGTTATCGCACAGTTAACACCGCCTGTAAAACAAAACTAAGCCAGCTTCGAGCAGTACTTAATGCAAGCGTGAAGGCAAAGAGTAAAGTGCGTTCTACTGTTATCAACAACAGGTTCCGTGAGCAAATGGAAACAAAACACACCGTCGACATTTGCACTGTTCTGGTTTATTTTCCTTGTAGTACTGAAACAAAGCTAACTGGGACAGCAAAGCAAACGGACCGCGACAACTCTTTAACGAGTGACGAGAGACCGTGTGTCCCTTATATGAAAATATACGCCGAGAAAACCTGAGAGGTCACCCCACTACACAGTTCTTATCACGGATCCCTGACTGGCTGACCGTTCCTCATAGAAAGTGTCTGTGCTCCGATGGGGAGACGTGCACTTATCTTACATCTGCTTTCAACCAATAATGCTCCTAAACTGACACAGCACGTTTTAAAAACATGACAGGACACTCCTCAGGTTGTCATTGTGAGTCTGTTTACTCTCGTGGCCCAACGAATACAACAGTTTTGTTACGGTCCTATCGCATTCAAATATAAACTTAGAGAAATATTAATTTCAAACTGCTACTCTGTGATGGGAGATGGGTGGCAAGTGGGGAAAAATTCTTTTATTAATAATTCCTTTTATTAATAATTTTTTGAATAATGTGGTTGACCTAATCGGCACAGAATGTCCGAGCAGCCAGTCAGCTTCGACATCTGGGAAATGCAAGTGGTGTACAACATAAGCGAATAGCCAGCATGTATGGTTTTTCTATTATTATTTCTGGACGTTGTGTCCATCCGCCGAGGCGTTACGCAGCTGTGCGTTGCGACGTACGCTGCGAGAGAGCGCGTTGTTTGCGGAAGGACGAGCGGCCGTGGGCGAGCAGTGGGCGAGCGAGCCGCCCCAGCCACGCGCATCTCGCGGCGAGTCGGCTTGCGTACTCTCAGCGGCACCCACCAACCTGCGACCCACTCATAAGGAAGAAAAGGAGAAGCTCCGACTGTGCGTCTAACTACAAGGACACCTGCACTGTTTCGTGGCTCCAGGCTGACCGCCGTAATTCGAAGCTGGCGACGCCATGCAGGTAACGTTTTAATTTGCTGAAGGCGACACCTGTCAGATGCAGTCGTGTTTCTTAGATCACGTCATCTGTACCACTCGGTTAGTGTTATCATTCCACTCCAGCTACCACAGAACGTGGAAAAATTTGTGCCCACACATATAGCGCGGTTACGAAGTTACAATATTTAATCAAAAGAATCGGGACATCCCCATGTAATGCGCAATTGTCGACTAAAAGTCACGAGAGGCGGACCCGCCGATATATAAGGAAGCGTGGAGTTGTGTGTTGTGTGACTGCAGGAGAGTGATTTCGAACGTGGACTAGTCATTGAGTAACAAATCCACCAGCGACATTTCAACCCTTCTGAAGCTGACCAAGAGACTGCTGATGATGTGATTGTGAAGTGGAAATGTGAAGGATCAATCACAGCTAAAGCAAGACCAGGCAGACCCCATATACTGACGGACAGGGACACTAGAGAATTGCGGAGGAAGGTTGTAATAAATCGCATGAAATAAGCAGAAGGAGTCATTTGTGAGTCCCAAAGTGCTATCAGCAATCCAGCTAGCAGAGTTACTTTGCGTGGAGGGTAAAAAAGAGTGAGGTACAACGGTATAGCAGCTCTGCATAAGCCACACAATTCTGTAGGCAATGATGAGTGACGCTTCAGGTAGTGTAAAGTAATTTGGGCAACAGCCGTTGCCGGGCGCTGTGGCCGAGCGGTTCTAGGCGCTTCAGTCCGGAACCGCGCTGCTGCTACGGTCGCAGGTTCGAATCCTGCCTCAGGCATGGATGTGTGTGATGTCCGTAGGTTAGTTAGGTTTAAGTAGTTCTAAGTTCTAGGGGACTGATGACCTCAAATATTAAGTCCCATAGTGCTCAGAGCCATATGAACCATTTTGAAACGCATACTTTCCGAGATAAACAAGTGCTTTTAGGAAGGACTTCGCTACGCTTGGTTGCCGATATTAGCACAGAAGTTGCATTGGCGCTACGTCGAATGTGTTGGCAGGGTATTACGATGTCTCACCACAGTACCCTACCTACCCTTAGGTGAAGTCAGATGTGTGGTTCGAGTCATGTTTTCTGCTTTATTTTTCGTCGTGTTTGTGTTCCTTATTGTACAGTACTTTTAATCCTGGGTACGTATGTTGGTGTTTTATCTTCTTCCAAACGCGGATTCACTTATATGTTTACTGTTATTGCGCTGTTTGTACGTAGAAATTATGTAGTACATTTACATTGTCCCCTTCCTACTACTCGACAAGTGAAATGGATAATATTACTTTCTACTGTGGTTTAGCAAATGGACGTAGCCTGCAAGCCTGTGCCCTCTATGCTGGAAAATATCCAGGGCGCTGAGTGCCCTCTGGTAATCTCTTCGGCAGACTTTTCCAGCGTCTGAGAGACACAGGTAGACACAGGTACCCTTGCACCTCGGAAGACTGATATGGAAGACCCCGGGTAGTCTGCAAGCCTGACTTGGAGGAGTGTGTGCTATGTTCGGTGGAAGAAACACCTGGGACCAGTGAGCGACAATTAGCAGCAGCAGAAGGCGTGGTTTCCCTCTCTTATCGGGAGGGGGTGGGGGAGAGGCTGGGGATGGTAGATCATGAACGGCTTCTGTATCCATGTCATCTACAGCGCGTTCAGACTCTAAGGCCACAGGATCACCATGGTAGACGGCGGTTATGTCAATGGCTGTCGGAGAAGTGTGCCACAGATCCACCGTCCACATCCAAGATTTTATTTATTGATGATGCAGGGTTCACAAGATATGGTACTGTGAATTTCCATAACCAGCATGTAAGGGCAGATGTAAATCCCCAAGCAATTCTGGGAAAAGAGGGCATCAATACCGATTCTCAGTCAACGTATGGGTGGACGTACTTGGCAATAGATTAATAGAGCTATACGTGCTACCACAAAGCTTAAATGGGGCACATTATGTGGACTTTATCGTTTATGAATTGCCTACCTTGTTGGAGGCTGAGCAATTGCAGCAAAGAATACAAATGTGGGCTCATGCATGATGGCGCACCAGCTCACATTCATCACAATGTGCGCGAACATCTGGTGCAGATGTTTCAGGATCGCTGGATTGGACAGGTGGTCCCTACACCTTAGCCTGCCGTTCCTCAAACTTCAATCCCCTAAACTTTTGGTTATGGCGATTACGCCAGACGAATCAACGTTGTGCGGAAACTACAGGGTCGCATCTTCAATGTACAACAACAACAAGGTATACTTCATAGGATGCATCATTCCTTACGCCGGAGGGAAAGAGGGGTGCATTGTCTTGAATGAAGGGCCCGTTTCCGGCCGATGTGGCCGAGCGGTTCTAGACACTTCAGTCCGGAACCGCGCTGCTGCTACGGTCGCAGGTTCGAATCCTTCCTCGGGCATAGGCGTGTGTGATCTCCTTAGGTTAGTTAGGTTTAAGTAGTTGTAAGGCTAGGGGACTGATGACCTCAGGTGTTAAGTTCCATAGTACTTAGAGCCATTTGAACCATTTTTGAAGGGCACGTTGAATACCTCCTGTAAACACGTGTTTAGCGCAGTAAATATGCATTTCCAGACCCATGTTTATTGGACACACAGAACACGTGTTGGCTTTCTGCTTATATTGTCCATCTGTGCAAACATGCTGTCTCCTCAGTCTAGTAACTCCAGATGTAAGTTTGCAAAAAAAATTAAATTAAATCATCTCAGTGAGTCTCATTCCAATGTAACATTGTAATACGGAGCGCAGTGTCTGACAAACAACATCCATTAATCCTTCATTACGATCCCCTGAAATTGGCGTTTCTTTTGTCATCAGTCTTCTGGCTGGTCTGATGCAGCCCACCATAAGTTTCTCTTCTGTGCCAACGTTTTCATCTCAGAGTAGCACTTGCAACCCACGTCTTCAATTATATGCTGGATGTATTCCAGTCTCCTCTATATCTTTGCCCTGTACAGATCCCTAAAGAACCATAGAAGTTGCTCTGTAATGTCTTAATGGGCTTCCTACCACCCTACCTCTTTTTGTTGGGTATCCACATATTCCTTTCTCACCGATTCTCCGAAGACCCACCTCATTCCTTGCGTTATGAGTGCACCTAAATTTCAAAATTCTTCTGTAGTACCACATTTCCAATACTTCCAGTCCATTCTGTTCCGGTTTTCCCACCGTACTTGTTTCACAAATCCAAACGTAGATTTTCAAAAATTTCGTCCTAAATTAAGACCTATGTTTAATACCAGCAGACTTCTCTTGGTTTTTATGTGATAGTCAAATTTTTATGACTTCCGCAAAAATCCGAAGAAATCTTAATGAAAATGGTGGCCATAAAGACTGATTCAGCAGAGGTTCTCTGTAGAATCGGTGAGGAAAAGAACAAAATGGAGAACAGTAGCAAGTAGAAGAGACAGGTCGACTGGACGTGCATTAAGATATAAAAAATCTCTTCCATGATACTAGAGGGAAGTGTAGAGGTTAAGAACTCTAGACAAAGAAGTGGCGGTACAACAATAATTCAGAATAACTACTTGTCTTTAGGCTCGTATCGTTCTTATAGGGATTTCCTGTTGCTTTCTTAATGAAGAATTGGAATATTACACATAACAAATGGCAGACTGATGAAAAATCTACTCGCTATAGGTAATCATTTCTAATGTTTCTCAAGGCTCCTTATAATGTATAGAAACTCACTACATGTATTAAATAAATCCGGTATCATTGCAAAATCTTTCAAGGGCATGAATTCACCGTCCCGAAAAGTTCCATATCCAGACTAGTACTAACTGGCATATGCACAAGTCCGACCGACACTCGACGAAACAGTTCTGTCAACAGAAACAAAAATATTGAGAGTCTAACTCGACTAACAGAGAGTCCAAAGCGGTATGAAATTATTGGACGTCCGAACTGCCTCTTTTCTTGAGAACACAAGCCTCACTTGAACATCGCAAAACACAACTTCCACCAGGACCTCACTCCAACTTAGCAAATTTCACAGTTCTCCTGCAACTTTAAACTGTTCATTCATACCTCATCACTAATAGGACAGATCTCCTGCAATTTCTTTGAAATTTGGAAGGCAGGTATTGCGTAGGCACGCAACAACACGAACACTTTAGAACGACGTCAGCACCGTGACAGTACTGCTTTATTCCTTTTACCTCCTCCGCGCCGTACCATTTGCTGTCTGAACGTCAGTGGCAGCCATCCTTCACAAGAAATAAATGTTGACCTCAGAAAGTTATCTGCATTTTAGTACAGAATGGGTGTGAACGACATTTCAGTAAGATTAATTGGATTGCAAATGTAAATATTAGTATAACACAGCATTATTACGTATTTATGGTTCATTTAACCGCCACATAAAGTGTTATCTAAATAAACTTTGACTGTACAGTGCGAATTATTGAAAATTATTCCTTAAGTGAGTAACATTATAATGTTATCTGTCACTTTTAAAATCCTTGTAAATTTTATTTTCTGGTAGAAAATGTTCTTCGAGATTATCATTTATTTCCTCGTGGAAATAAGATGAATCTGAAGAGATCAACAAAAACATAATTTCTGCCCTTTTCATTGCTCATGAAAGCCTCACGTTACATGTTGTACTATCTATAGCGAGACCTTCAGAGGTGGTGGACCAGAGTGCTGTACACACCGGTACCTCTAATACCCAGTAGCACGTCCTCTTGCATTGATGCATGCCTGTTTTCGTAGTGAAAAACTATCCACAAGGTCATCAAGGCACTGTTGGTCTAGATTGTCCCACTCCTCAACGGCGAATCGGCGTAGATCTGTCAGAGAGGTTGATGCGTCACGTCGTCCGTAAATAACACTTTTCAATCTATCCCATGCCTGAACGATATGGTGAATGTATGGAGAACATGGTAGCCTCTCTTGTCAAGCGATCCTGAAGGAAGTCATTCACAAGAGGTGCACGATGGGGACGCGAATTGTCGTCCATGTACACGGATGCCTCGTCAATTTGCTGCCGATATGGTTGTATTAACGGTTGGAGGATGGCATGTATGTATCATACAGCCGTTATGGCGCCTTCCATAACCACTAGCTGCGTACGTCGGCCCCACATAATGCCAACCCAAAACAGCTGCACTCGCTGGACAGTGTGTCTAAGACGTTCAGCCTGACCCGGTTGATTCCAAATATGTCTCTGACGACTGTCTGGTTGAAGGCGTATGCGACACTCATCGCTTAAGAGAAAGTGATGCCAATCCTGAGAGGCCATTCGGCACGTTTTTGGGCCCATCTGTACCGCGCTGCATGGTGTCGGGGTTGCAAAGATGGACCTCGCCATGAATTTCGGTATTGAAGTTGCGCATCATGCAGCCTATTGCCCACAGTAACACGACGTCCTTTGACTGCAAGAAAAGCATTATTCAACATGGTGGCGTTGCTGTCGGGGTTCCTCCGAGCTATAATCCGTAGTTAGCGGTCATCCACTGCAGTAGTAGCCCTTGGGCGATCTGAGAGAAACATGTCATCGACAGTTCCTGTGTTTGTGTATCCTACTGAAATTTCTTTGAAGTTTGAAAAAAAAAAGGTATACATTACTTGTATTTGAGAACAATTAACAGTTCCACAGTGAAGAAATCAGCGTACACTGAGTATGTAGTTACATACATACATACTGGCTGTTACATACCGCTGACAGATTTATAATGTCACATCATACTGGTGATTTACTCTTTGCTGTTGTGTTTAATAAAGTGTTGTTCTCCGTAACTTACATATTAATGAGCGAAAAGTATATTTAAAATGGCTGTGAGCACTATGGGACTTAACATCTATGGTCATCAGTCCCCTAGAACTTAGAACTACTTAAACCTAACTAACCTAAGGACAGCACACAACACCCAGCCATCACGAGGCAGAGAAAATCTCTGACCCCGCCGGGAATCGAAACCGGGAACCCGGGCGTAGGAAGCGAGAACGCTACCGCACGACCACGAGATGCAGGCTAACAATATTTATTTAGATAGGTTAACAAAACGTGACTCTTTATGCCAGCTTACGTACATACTTTCCAGTGAGTTATAGCAACTTGTTATGATATTTTAAATATAAAATTCTTTTTTTTCTACCATGTAGCTCACATACTTCAATTACATAAATTAAATCGATATCTATAATCTTTTACTAGAGAGGGAGAGATGTCCAAAGATTTTGGACTGAAGGCAACAGGCTGTACCTAATTGGCTGTGTTCAGAAGGCGCACTGAATATCGTAGGTTTGTGAATTCTGTCCTACCTTGTGCAGAGTACGGTAAGGTTTTTATTTATTTTTTTATTTATTTAAACGTCACGTTCTGTAGGACCAAAATGAGGAGCCAATCTCCAAGGTCATGGAACGTGTCAGTACATGAAAATAACATATACAAGTAATAACACATAAAAATAAAATGTTTATGTACCCGAAAAAAGTCAAGCCATACGTTTAAGCAAACGCAGTCAACGATACAACCAGAATCAGCAAAATTTTTCAAGGTACTCCTCGACAGAATAGAAGGACTGACCCAAGAGGAAACTCTTAAGTTTCGATTTGAAAGCGCTTGGATTATTACTAAGATTTTTGAATTCGAGCGGTAGCTTTTTTCTGCACAAGAGTTAAGGAAGTCCGATCCAAATGCAGGTCACATTTCTGCCGAGTATTAACTGAGTGAAAACTGCTTATTCTTGGGAATAAGCTAATATTATTAACAAGAAATGACAGTAAGGAATATATTTATTGAGAAGCCAATGTCAAAATACCCAGACTCGTGAACAGGGGTGACAAGGGATTCGTGAGCTTACACCACTTATTGCCTGAACCGCCCGTTTCTGAGCCAAAAATATCCTTCTAGCCTCGGAAGAGCTACCCCAATATATAATACCATGCGACATAAGAGAATGAAAATAAGCAAAGTAGACTAATTTTCGTGTTGAACGATCATTCACTTCAAATACCGTTCGAATAGCAAAAATGGCAGCACTAAGTCTTTGAATAAGACCCTGAGCGTGGGCGTTCCACGATAGCTTACTATATATATGAACACCTAGAAATTTAACTGTTTAGTTTCACTAATCGTATACCCATTCTGTGAAATTAAAACATCAGGTTTTGTTCGTTTGCGTGATAGAATCTGTAATAACTAACTGTTATTTTTTTTCTTTATTGTACACTCCTGGAAATTGAAATAAGAACACCGTGAATTCATTGTCCCAGGAAGGGGAAACTTTATTGACACATTCCCGGGGTCAGATACATCACATGATCACACTGACAGAACCACAGGCACATAGACACAGGCAACAGAGCATGCACAATGTCGGCACGAGTACAGTGTATATCCACCTTTCGCAGCAATGCAGGCTGCTATTCTCCCATGGAGACGATCGTAGAGATGCTGGATGTAGTCCTGTGGAACGGCTTGCCATGCCATTTCCTCCTGGCGCCTCAGTTGCACCAGCGTTCGTGATGGACGTGCAGACCGCGTGAGACGACGCTTCATCCAGTCCCAAACATGCTCAATGGGGGACAGATCCGGAGATCTTGCTGGCCAGGGTAGTTGACTTACACCTTCTAGAGCACGTTGGGTGGCACGGGATACATGCGGACGTGCATTGTCCTGTTGGAACAGCAAGTTCCCTTGCCGGTCTAGGAATGGTAGAACGATGGGTTCGATGACGGTTTGGATGTACCGTGCACTATTCAGTGTCCCCTCGACGATCACCAGTGGTGTACGGCCAGTGTAGGAGATCGCTCCCCACACCATGATGCCGGGTGTTGGCCCTGTGTGCCTCGGTCGTATGCAGTCCTGATTGTGGCGCTCACCTGCACGGCGCCAAACACGCATACGACCATCATTGGCACCAAGGCAGAAGCGACTCTCATCGCTGAAGACGACACGTCTCCATTCGTCCCTCCATTCACGCCTGTCGCGACACCACTGGATGCGGGCAGCACGATGTTGGGACGTGAGCGGAAGACGGCCTAACGGTGTGCGGGACCGTAGCCCAGCTTCATGGAGACGGCTGCGAATGGTCCTCGCCGATACCCCAGGAGCAACAGTGTCCCTAATTTGCTGGGAAGTGGCGGTGCGGTCCCCTACGGCACTGCGTAGGATCCTACGGTCTTGGCGTGCATCCGTGCGTCGCTGCGGTCCGGTCCCAGGTCGACGGGCACGTGCACCTTCCGCCGACCACTGATGACAACAGTGGATACCTCACGCCCCACGTGGATACCTCACGCCCCACGTGTTGTGCAATTCGGCAGTACGTCCACCCGGCCTCCCGCATGCCCACTATACGCCCTCGCTCAAAGTCCGTCAACTGCACATACGGTTCACGTCCACGCTGTCGCGGCATGCTACCAGTGTTAAAGACTGCGATGGAGCTCCGTATGCCACGGCAAACTGGCTGACACTGACAGCGGCGGTGCACAAATGCTGCGCAGCTAGCGCCATTCGACGGCCAACACCCCGGTTCCTGGTGTGTCCGCTGTGCCGTGCGTGTGATCATAGCTTGTACAGCCCTCTCGCAGTGTACGGAGCAAGTATGGTGGGTCTGACACACCGGTGTCAATGTGTTCTTTTTTCCATTTCCAGGAGTGTATTTCAATTCCCCATCGCGGCGGGCTGGCAGCAGCATATGCGCTGCTCTTCAGCCGAAAGACATAGAACATACAATAGAAGACATTTAAAAATAACAAAGGAGAGAATATGGTGAACATAGATATAAAAAAGGGGGATCATCATGGAATGCAATAGACAAAAAAACGGGGTGACTGTAAAATGGAGGTAAAAAACTGTTAAAACTGTTTAAAAGTAACACACACAAAAAGCCACACACTGCGACAGTTAAAAGAACACAAGGCACAGTATGACTGGAGCATGAAAGGTATCAACTGATGGTGTAGCACATAACAAACACTGATGGCGAACCTCAAGGCAGTACACAATTAAAATCACACCTCTTGACGCACAGGAGAAACAGCACTAAACACAACACTGATGTAGCACACTAACGATGATCAAGACCGAGGATCTGCCAGGCACAAGGAGATGAGGGAAACTGGAAGAAGGGAGGGAGCGGAAGAGATGGGGGAGATGAGCGGGGGGTGCTCTGAAGAGGACCAGGTAGGGAGGGACGTGGGAAGGAAAGAGGCAAGTATGGGGTGCAGGGTCTCAGGGGGAGGGGGGGAGGAGGAAAATCCGCTCTGGGAGAAGGAGGGAAGAGGAAAAAAGGGAGCCCTTGGGAGGGGGGGGGGACAAGGCCAGGTTATAGTTGGAAGGCAAGGTAGATGACACGGCGAAGTTCATCATCCGGGAGGCGGAGGCGTTGGAAATTGCCCTGATGAAGGAGATGGAGGGTGTATAGGTGGAGAGAGGGAGGGATACAGCGATAGAGGCGTGGCAACAGGGGTGGGGTGGAGAGGAAGGAGGAAACCAGATGGTGGGGGGGATCAAGCCTGAGGATAATGTAAAGGATGCGGAGATGTTGGAGGAGGTGGGGGAAGGGGATCAGTTCATACAGGAGCCGTATGGGGGAAGGAAGGCGGATACGGAAGGCAAGGTGGAGCGCATGGCGTTCAAGGATTTGGAGGGCCTTGTAAAAGCGAGTGGGGGCGGAGATCCAGGCAATGCTGGCATCACAGAGGATAGGACGGATGAGGGATTTGTAGGTGTGGAGGATGGTAGAAGGATGCAATCCCCATGTCCGGCCAGACAGGAGTTTCAGAAGGCGGAGGCGGGAATGAGCTTTCTGCTGGATGGTCTGGAGATGAGGGGTCCAGGTGAGATGTCGGTCAAGGGTGAGGCCAAGGTATTTCAGGGTGGGGGTGAGCTGGATAGGATGACCATAAAGGGTGAGGTAGAAACCATGGAGGCGAAAGGAGCGAGTGGTGCGGCCTATGAAGATTGCCTGGGTTTTGGAGGGATTGAGACGGAGTAACCACTTGTTACACCAAGTGGTGAACTGGTTAAGGTGAGTTTGGAGGATACGTTGAGACCATTGAAGGGTAGGATAGAGAGCTAGGAGGGCAGTGTCATCAGCATACTGGAGAAGGTGGACTGGTGGGGGTGGCTTGGGCATATCAGCTGTGTACAACAGATAAAGGAGGGGGGAGAGGACAGAACCCTGGGGGTTTGGAGTTTAAAGAGGAGACCGGGATGCCATACATGGTCATAGGCATTTTGGAGGTCAAGGGAAACAAAAATGGCGGAGCGATGGGAGTTGAGCTGGAGGGACAGAAGGTGAACAAGGTTGAGTTGGTCTTCAGCAGAGAAGGAGGGTCAGAAGCCACACTGGGTAAGGGGGAGGAGGTGGTGTTGATCAAGGTGCTTATGGATACGGCGGGAGAGGATGGATTCAAGGCCCTTATTGAAGACGGAGGTGAGGCAGATGGGACGATAGGAAGAGGTGGCAGAATGGGGTTTGTTGGGTTTGAGGAATAAGAGGATGCGGGAGGTCTTCCACAGGTCAGGGTAGAAGCCAGTAGAGAGGATGACATTATAGAGATGGGCGAGGACAGTCAGGAAGGAATAGGCACTTTCTCGAAGGTGACGGTAGGTGACACAGTCGTGACCAGTGGCCGTGTTGCATTTGGACCGGAGGATAAGTTTAATGTCTTGTGCTGTGATGGGAGTGTTTATGTTGGAGGGGGGCAACTGCCCCAAGTACTGAAGACTAGGAGCAAGTGGAGCGACCGAGGTATCGGCACGTTCCATGATGGTGGGGAAAAGAGAATAATCAAAGTGGGGATCTTCGGGGATGGAGAAGACCTCGGAAAGGTGGGAAGCGAAGTGGTTGGCCTTACTGAGGTTGTCAGGAAGGGGGCAATCGTTATAGAGAAGGGGGTAGTGGGGAGTGGAAAGGGAACCAGTAAGGCGATGGAAGGCGGACCAGTACTTGGAGGAGTTGATAGGGAGGGTAGTGTTGAGTTGTGTGCAGGTCTGGCGCCAGTCTCGGCGTTTTGTTGCTGTAATAAGGTTCCGTACGTGTCGCTGTATTTGCCGGTTGCGTTGGAGTGTATCCCGGTCACGAGTGCACAGGAAGGAGCGATAGAGGCGGCGGGATTCACAGAGGCGGAGGACAGCCCCCGGAGGGAGAGTGGGACAGTGTGGGTGGATGGTTTTAGTAGGAACATGGGCCTCCACGGCGTCAGTAATTACCTTCTGAAGGAAGGACGAGGCGTGGGGTGATGTCGTCAGGATGGCGATAGGTAAGAGGGTGGCTTTCGACCTGGGTGGAGATGGAGTCCCGGTAGGCATCCCAGTTGGCACTGTGATAGTCATGGACGACCTTGGGAGGGAGTGCAGGGTGCGGAGCCGGAGGGGGGCGGTGAGCAGACGTTATGGTGAGAAGGACCGGGAGGTGATTGCTACCTGTGGGGTCAAGGACGGCGACAGCGATATGCCCAAGGAGGTTGGCGGATGCAATGACAACATCGGGGGTGGTGTCACTTTTGGGTGGGTGTGCTGGGGAAGGGGAACAACGTCACCTTGGATTGTGGAGAGGAACTGATGCCACCGCCAAAGGGCAGCAGGAATGCGGCTATGGATGTTGAGGTCGGCGGCAATCTCATAGGTGGAGAAGGCGCGGTCAATGTGCGAGATGAAGTCATAAGGAAGAGGAGCAGTGGAGCGGACATAGATGGTGGCACAGGTAATGGTGAGGGATGGGAAGAAGACGCTAAGGATAAGGTGTTCAGTGGGGTCATTGAGGAGAGGTTGTGGTCGGACGGGGATATGCTTAAGGTGGCCAATCGCGACTCCACCCTGCGCACGAGGACCAGGAGCGTCAGTGCGGTGGAGGATATAGGGAGAGGTGCGGATAGAATGGTGGGGCTGGAGAAAGGTTTCGTTCAAGAGGAAGGTGTCGACTTGGTGGTGGTACAGGGTGTGCATGAGGAGGTATTTGTTGGAGCGAAAGGAGCGAATGTTCTGGAAGAGGATGCGATACTCGTGCCGCGCCATGGCGGGAAGGAGGGGGGGAAGAGAGGGAAGGGAAGAGACTTAAACTAGGGTGTCGAGGCGGGTGAAGGTGAAGTGGGCTTGGTTGTGGGAGTAGGTGGCAAGGGTGTTCAGGTGGAAAATGGAGCGAGCGGCAAGGAAGATTTGTTGGAACGTGTGTGGGCGCTGAAAAGGGTGAATGTTTTGGAGGACAACGGTAAGGAACCGGATGATGTTCTCGGCTGTGGCGGGTGGATGGAGGGAATTGTTGGGATGGACAGGGGGATCGACGGGACGAGCTGGGACTGTAAGCTCAGGGGTGGCTGGAGGTGGTTTGTCTTTACATTTGTGGGAGCAGGTGGGATGGGGACCATTGCAGGTATTACAGGAAGGAGTAGCAGCGAGGTTGGGGCAGTTCTTAAGAAAGTGGGAGGCCTTGCAATGGGGACAGGTTTGGGGGGGGGGGGTTTCTGCAGTTTGGAGTCAGGTGGTCATTGTACATCAGGCACCGCTGGCAACGGTAGGATTTGGGACGGGATTTGGAGGATTCTACAAGGTGGCGACGGTGGTATATCAGGGCACCCTGGGTGAGGAGATGGTCAATTGAAGGGGCGGACTCAGAGAACACCCGCATGAGGTAGGTGGGACCAGAGGCATTGTGGATACGGTGGGCAGAGCGGATTACCAAGTCTGGGTGCGAGTTCAGTTCTGCCAACACTTCATCCTCTGTGATCACCGGGCTGAGCTTGGTGATCACAGCGGTGTAGGTGGGGTGGGAGGGTGGCGACGGGGAGGCTGGAGCTGACGAGGAGTGGAACCAGAAAGGAAGGGTGTCAGAGAGGCATGGGGGCCAAACATAACTCGTGGGAGTTTTCGCAGGAGGTCTGTGTGAAAGGATGGGGACGGGGACTTGATAAGGACTGAGTCCCTGCGGGGAATGAGTTGGGAAATGGGAGCACCAGGTAAGTACTTTCGTATCTCCATGGTGAGGGTACGAGTGTCGAGGAACTTAGGATCGGGAGTTGACAGGACAAATGTGTGGAGGGTGGGGGCCGAGGTATGGGTGGCAGGAGTAGGGGTGGTGTCCATGGAGACGGCAGGGGGAAGGGGAGGTGGTGTTGACTTTTTGTGGGAAGTGGCGGGAGCAGGGTCGGAAATGACGCGATTTTGCGGTTTTTTGGAGACTGGAGGCTGGGAGGAGGGGAGAGGAACGGGGAGGAGAGGGAGGTGGCGGGTTGCAGATCCCTGCGGCGTAGTGGAGGCACCGGGAGAAGCTGCCGGTTCAGTGGTGGTGATGGTGGCTCGGCGCGACGTGATGCGTGCGGGAGATGCAGATGACAAAGTGACAGGGTGGGTGAGAGAGGGGAAGCCGACCACCTGGGGGGGGCGACAGCAGAGGCGGCAACAGAAGCGTACATGAGGGCGGGGGTAGTAGTGGGAGCTGTTGAGGGTGTGGAGGCTGGAGGAATGGTGTAGAGATGTGGGTATACAGCAGGGGATGAGATAGGGGGATTGGTAAGTGTGGGAAGGGGAGGGGAGGTGTGAGGAGGGAGACCAGGTCAGCACTCCAAGAAGTGACTGTGGGAGAGGGGGAGGGGGAGGTGTAGATGACAGTGGAGGTGTGAGTACTCATTGCAGACGAACGGCGACTGACAGACGGACGGGCAGCAGGCGGCGGCGATCGGCGACGAACAGACGGACGGACAGCAGACAGCAGCGGCGGCGGCGGCGGCGATGGACAGCGAGCAAGCAGGCGGACGGACGGACGAACGGACGAACAGCTACAGCAGCAAGCGGCAGGCGGACAGACAGACAGACAGACAGACAGACACAATCTTCGAAGACGGAGATTCCACCCTGAGAGTAGCCCAAGCTTTGCACTCTGACGCTTTCGAAGGAGGGGATCCAACCCTCTAGATGACTAACTGTTACTGTGACTTAGCTTTAGTTTACTTTTTACAAGCCATGAACTTACGTAATGAACTGCACTTTTTGAAAGCGAGCCAATGTTGCACACAACATCCTTTTCTACCAAACTAGTGTTATCAGCAAACAGAAATATTTTAGAGTTACCCTTAATACTAGAGTGTATATCATTTATACAGGGTAGTCCACTGATCGTGACCAGGCCAAATATCTCACGAAATAAGCGTCACACGAAAAAAATACAGAGAACAAAACTTGTCTAGCTTGAAGGGGGAAACCAGAAGGTGCTATGGTTGGCCCGCTATATGGCGCTGCCATAGGTCAAACGGATATCAGTCGCGTCTTTTTAAATAGGAACCCCTAGTTTTTATTACACATTCGTGTAGTACGTAAAGAAATATAAATGCTAGAGTTGGCTCACTTTTTTCGATTTGTAATAGATAGCGCTGTAATAGTCACAAACATATGGCTCGCAATTTTAGACAAACAGTTGGTAACAGGTAGGTATTTTATATTAAAATATAAAACGTAGGTACGGTTGAACATTTCATTTCGGTTGTTCCGATGTGGTACATGTAGCTTTGTGAACTTATCATTTCTGAGAACACATGCTGTTACGGCGTGATTACCTGAATTAGACCTGTTGTATTAACGCGCCTCCAGGAAACAGTTTATATGGTCATCGGTTAATGTAACTGATGTACTTCATTGTTCCATGCCATATTCAGTGCAAGTATACAGATGTGGCCGAGCGGTTCTAGGCGCTTCAGTCTGGAACCGTGCTGCTGCTAGGTTAGTTAGGTTTAAGTAGTTCTAAGTCTAGGGGACTGATGACCTCAGATGTTTTGTCCCATAGTGCTTAGAGCCATTTGAACCATTTTGCAAGTGTACGAGTATTCTTTGCTATAAACAGAGTTGATCAAATTGATTTTGTAATATAGTTTCTGTCGAAGGTAAGGGACCCTTTCTAGATGAGAATGCATAGTCATTGCATTGGCTAACATGTGCAGCACAGTTCTTTAATATTCTGCTGGTTACTCCATCATATCCATAAGAGTCCTTAGTGTACAGTGATTTAATTATTGGCTCAATCTCCCCCTTGTCTGTATCACACAGGAGTATTTCAGTCATCAACCTCAGAGCGGCACTTGCCATGAGAATACATTATGAAATTACCCAAATATGATTTTGTACAGTTCATCGAAGAAGTTACTCCCTCCTTTACACCAGCAAACTTACTACTCGTCTGCAAGTGGAGTCGAAGGCGCACTGAATATTTCACCCAGTATTATACGAAATGGAGGCTCTGCCTAAATCCAAATAAAACTGAGGTAAGCGTATTCCACCTGAACAATCATGAGGCAAGACGAGAGTTACAAGTAACATTCTACAATGAGTGATTGACGCACAACAGCCATCCAAAATATCTAGGAATAACTCTTGACCGGTCACTAACCTATAAAAAACACATAGAAATAACCAGTCAAATGATAAAAAATCGAAATAACATATTAAGAAAGTTGACTAGAACCTCCTGGGGAGCTCAAGGTAACTCCCTACGCACCGCAGCACAACCTGTTGTTTACTCGGTGGCAGAATACTGCGTCCCAGTCTGATACAAGAGCACACACACGAAGAAAGTAGATGTCCAGCTTAGTACCACCATGAGGATTGTCGCAGGAACTCTGCAATCAACTTCCCTTCCCTGGCTTCATGCCCTTTGCAATATAGCTCCTCCTTCCCTCAGAAGGCAACAAGCAGCTATCCGAGAATGGAAGAAAATTAATGACCCCTCTGTCTCTTGAACCATCTACCAACTATCCGCCTAAAATCCAGGAAACCTATATGGGAAGACGAAGTCCTCAAATTCCCAGAAAGGTACTACATAGCAAGGAAATGGAGGCAATACTGTTCACTGAATAATCACTATCCTCTCATCACTGATTTTGATGCTTCGATACCGGTGGAAGGAATGCAAATGCCCAGAAGATCTTGGTGCAGACTTAATCCTGTGAGGACTAACCACGGCAGGCGTAAGGCCAACCTCCACAAATGGAAACTCACTGATGACCCACGATGATACTGTGGTGCAGAAGAACAAACAATCCCTCACCTGATCTTCGAATGTCCTGCGAGGAGGTTTGAAGGAGAATGGAGGGCTATCATGAATGCTACTCCACGTGCTGTTCAGTGGGTGACCTGCTTAGATGTGGACTTATAATAGCTGCAGTGGCTGTCTCCCTAATCTTTCGCGTATTGTTGTTTGCAATTAATCATTTAATAATATATTCCTAATTCGTTTATTATACTAATTAATAGTATGTGTGCAATTTTACTGTGTAGATACCATACGCTAAATAAACAAAATTGCGTTGGCAGGAGGTGGTATGTCGCCCTTTCAATGTTTAAGTAATTTTAAGGAGTGTAAAGCTTGTAGCTTGCATGTGCAATCCCTTCAAAATAAGTTAATATTGGCTACTTCCTAGGGACTCTCGCCAGTAGTCTTATTTGGGCAGATTACTTTTCCGTTCTAGTTTTACCAGTGGACGGCGCGTTCCTGTTTCTTAGGCCAGGAGCAGAGACGTGTTTTCTTCTGCTGCAGTATATATATGTATATATGGGGTGATTTTTCCTCCTTACAAACTCTAGGGATTGATCGACAGGAGGATACGGAACGAAAAAGGTCTAATTAACTTATGTCCGGAAATGCATGGTTTTCATGCTAGAGAACATCGATTCAATCACTCAGTCATACTTTGTTTCAGAAACTGCGATGTACCATGCAGCCTCAGTTACACTATGCATGGTTTCCTCCTAGAAGGCAGTACTGTTCCTAATATTATCTTATATTGAGACTCTGAAGCATATAACTTATCTTTTTAAAAATACTATTATAATAAACTCGTTAGATTCGCTACATACACTACCATACATGTTGTAAGCTGGAAGTGCTAGAAGGACTTGCGTCCTGAGGTTCCACACAAAATAATGTATGTACACTCAAGATGAGAAAATACAGAACGCCTCGAACGACTAGAGATAGAACGTTCACATTCACATAAATGTACATTGGTATGTTCTGCAGAAATGATTAACATTTAAGTCACCTCGGTTCAGCTTCCATCCCGTTGCGTAGTAGTCACAGGGTCCATCATGGTCCCTGATAAATTGTTTCATATGTGACGCCAACGACGTGTATAAGGTGCAATGGCGTCCTGTCATATAGTCATCCTTGCTGAATTCTCCTGGTTCGAAAGTTCGTCTGTTGTGGTTGGCACTGGGTCACAGTGCTGCACCCGTCCTTACACCATATCCTACACATTTCCGATTGGCGACTTGATGCACCACATTCGCTCATGCTAATAACCCCGCACTCTCTTCCGAACTCACTCGTCTGACGGTACGGTCCGCACATACGCCTGTGAGGCATTTAGCGCGTCTGCTCGAAGTCACACTGATCAGTTACCTTCGGTGTATAGCGACAACGAGAGTCGCAGGCACGTTTTACCGGTTGGTCGGGTGCGACGCGCGATTGACCTATAACCCGCAGACTGACATTGTTCAAATGATAATAATTTCTGCAGAACGTTCTAATGAACACGTCCTGTGAATATACGTCCCATCTCTAGTCGTTCAAGGTGTTCTGTTTTTCCTGAACGTGGGTGTAGATAATAATAATTTAAGGTGGCTCAATGGGCTGGTGCATGTGCACTTCGGCAACTCATGTGTCCCGAACGTTCCCCAATTATCTTGTCGCTCAAACATGACCTACAGTTTAACATAGAATCCGAACCATGTGTTATTTCGTTACCGATAGACCACCAGGCCTAGCATGTATATAGATAGTTTATTTATAGGTTTTGATCATTGAGTTTGCGAGTAACAAAATATATAACACAAATTTTCTTATACTCACTTAGAAGCTTAAATGTTTTCCATCGTCAAGGGGTCAAAGACCTTAGTGTGTGACGTAAATTTCAATTCGATACCTATACCGTGTCTTGAGAAAAAGGTGTCTTAAGACGCACAGACAGACAGACAGATGAACAACGAATGGAAAAAAAAGAAAAAAATTCATGTAATTGTAAATTAACAGTTATCGGATTGTTTTCTTTGATTGTAGTGTGAAACAATGCTTCTTGTGAAATTACATTTTCTTTGGACAAAGGGAAGTAGGCTATAGGTTTTGATGAGTGAGTTTGCGAGTACCGGAATATGTGACATAAATGGTCGTATCATTTGATAGCACTGACTGCGAAACTTACACTTTTTCCGCAGCCAAGAGACTGTAGGCCTTAGCAAGTGACATAAATTTTAACGTGATATTTCTACCCGTTCTTGAGAAAAAGTGGTCTGAACAGTCAGACATACAGACGGATTACAATGTTATTCTATAAGGAATTCTGTTTTTATGGACTGGTGTACGTAATCCTAAAAAGAGCATACGTAGGTAAAGGCATTTTAAATTTTTTTAACTATACCTTCTGTGAAACATAATTTTTTTCCGTGTTTTTTCTTTACCAAAACGCCTTAGGCTTCTGTTTGGCATCCTCGATAAGCCTAAATTTGAGTTCCGAAACTGTTTTAAAAATGGTGTTCTATAGGCTGTCCTGTTTCTGTATGCATTTATGACTTAACAGAATGTGATGCATTTCGTTATATCTTACATCTTTCTGTGTTTAATTTCAGTTGTAATTAAGTACAATGTTTTTCTCATTTTTCTCTCCACTCCTTTTGGGTACCGCGAATTCTCTTGAACAAAACAGAATTCTGGAAAATTGGTATCTCTACACTCTCCGCAAACACGTAAAAGTGGCAGTAGGTGCTTGTAGCTTCAGTAAGGCAGGTATAGACATGCATCACTTACTAAGAGAGCCAATTTCATTCACTCACACGACACAAGTATCGCGACGGAGAAAAAAAAACTGCTGCTCTGATTCATTGCTTCACTGCGGCGGTGCTCTGTCGGTACTCTTCTCTGCTTCGTGACGAAGCGTACGTCATCAGCCTTTTTCCAACGCGGTAGTCAATTTTTATCCTCTCGACCGTTACACGCCACCTAAATCTGCATACCCGGGAAGCCACATGCACGCGCACCGAAAAACAAAAGGGGGAAAGAGTGCGCTGTGGAATTTAGTGTTGAGCGTAGCGCAGTGAGGGAAGGGGCGTCGGCTTTCTCGTCAAATCCTCCGGGGGGCGGGACTCGCTTTAATCAGCACTGTTCCACATCGGCAGCCGTCCGCTCGCATACGCGAAACGTGTCGGTGGCTGCGCTGTTCGCATGCAGATGTTATGTTCCAATCAGATCCTTCAGGAGACAGGGCACACATGTTCTATCCGTTTAACTGGCAACATCAAAAACAAGTACCGTCTCACAACAGAATTATTGTATTGGACATACAGGTTTTGATGCCCTGAGCTGTTAACTGCATAACGTTTCGTAAAACGTTTGCAATGAAAGAGACAATTGTCATTCCACCGAGCCCAGTATTTGGACGTTTGACATGGCGCATCTCCGCTAATAATTTATGTTGAGGCTTGGACGCCGGAGCTAGTTTTCGTTGCTAGTGCCATCATTTAGTTTGATTCCGTCACAAAGAGTACCAAATAAAATGTGAAACGCAGTACGTAGAACGTCGCAACCCTTTTGCTGGTGTCACACGTTTAGTTATCATGTCAACTGATTACTGTTAGTGAGAAGCAGCAGAATAGGCTGTGGAGTGTAGGTGTTCGCAGGTTATGAAGGTGAAATGATTATTTAGCGGTGATATCATTTATATAACTACTATTGAGTAAAATTCTCCTAAAACAGTTATCTTAAAAAGGGCAATAATAGGGGACAGTGTTGTACATTGAGACTTTCATCCCAAAAAGTATATTTTTTTATTCCGTTTTGAAATGATAGGATTCACTTTACGGGTGTTGCAGTATTTTTCTGAAATTACAAAAATCGCTCTGGAAGTGTAACGTTTCTCCAAATGTGAAAAACTGTTCCAACGTGGCTTGGTTCAAATGGCTCTGACTACTATGGGACTTAACTGCTGAGGTCATCAGGCCCCTAGAACTTAGCACTACTTAAACCCATCTAACCTAAGGACATCACACTCATCCATGCCCGAGGCAGGATTCGAACCTGCGACCGTAGCGGTAGCGCGGTTCCAGACTGTAGCGCCTAGAACCGCTCGGCCACCCCGGCCGGCGTTCAAACGTGGTCAACAGCTAGGAACAAATATTCTATTCAAAGTTAAAAGCGTTGCAATAGAGAAATTTTGTCAGGTCAATGTTTAATAGTCTATCATTACATCATTACTCTACTGCACACAAATAATCAGAAGGCGAAATCAAATTAGGATGAAATATTATCAAAATCAAGTTACAAGTTAAAATACGTTCAAGTAGGAGCTATTGGCAGCTAATGTAGATTTGCTTTTTAAAGAGAGGTATTTTTATTTCATGGTACAGGTAATTTACACAAAAAGTAATGAGCATGTTATAGGAAAAAATAAGTAATAATTTACATAATGAAAATAATATACAGTGTAAGTACTACATCTTGTAATATCATTCGATTATTAATTTAATTTCGTCCTTAATTTCAGATATACGTGAATGATAGATGCGAAGAGGAGTGTTGTCATACTTTACTATTTGTTAACGTAGAAAATCCTGTGTGTTAACGCAAAAAATTGTTTGTGGAGTTAATGGAAAAGGAAGGTCATTGTCGCCACATACGGGTGATTACTGGCGAACTGTAATCAGTTCGTCTACTGATGTGCTGTCACCGTTCCTGGTTGATTCCTATTTTCTTATCGCATGCGACCTCGGACCTTCCAGCAGTTCAGCTCTCACCAGAAATATTTATAGTACTCTCTCCGTTGGGTGAAGAACTTTTGAGTAAGAAGCTTTCATCGATACGTCCAAGCCGAATTACAGACAGTCCTCTGTAACATAATTTAGCGTTCAGCGGTCTTGGACGTCAATCAGAATAAGATATCTGCTACGTAAAGTAGAGCCTTTACATCGTGTCAAAGCGGCGACAGATTCATTTGACTAGTACACTTACGCAGTCGCACGACAGATGGCGTTGAACTGCGTACTGAATGTCACGGAATTACGTTGATACTATCGCTATTATTATTAGTTACTTGATATTTCCATTTCCCTTGTCGTGGATGGGATTGGAGGGGACACCGACTTGCTGCACTTAGCCTGATGATTTTCAGCCTTTGACTTGGTATCATAGGTCTTTGATCAACTAATCAAGAAAAAATGGGATATTGACCGGAGACAATGTTTCCAGGGTATGAAAATCGTAAAAAAGCGGAACACACTAAAAATTGCTGACGTGCTGTATCTAGTGAGGTGCGGTAAAAATGGTTGCTAGTGAATTCCTGCTGTCGCGCAACACTACCTTCACCACTAGTTGTTTGTCTGAGAAAATTTCATGATATCTGAACTTCATTAATATTGCTTTAGTCATAATTGTTAAAATAAATTTGCACCTGCAACATACTTACGTTTGAACGTAAAATCACATTTTTAATTCTAATGTAACAAGTCGAAATCGACCATGGGCGGGCTAACGTTCATGATTACAAAAACATTTTGTGAAACGTGTACGAGCCCAGTCAGTTAATAATTTTTGAATGAAAATAATCCGCAATAGGAGCCGAAGAGTCACGTTATAAGGTGTGATCCTCGTTTTGCCTACAGCCATGTCAGAGAGGGCGTAGAATGTGTGTGTGAAATCTTATGGGACTTAACTGCTAAGGTCATCAGTCCGTAAGCTTACATACTACTTAACCTAAATTATCCTAAGGACAAACACGCACACCCATGTCCGAGAGAGTACTCGAACCTCCGACGGGACCAGGGGCGGAGAAGCGGACAGAGACACAGGTCAACCTCTTCGACTTGGGGCGAAACTGCACCAAATTGGCGGAAGATTAAGCAGTTTTTTTTATATTTAATCTTATGGCTAGGGCCCCCGTTGGGCAGACCGTTCGCTGGGTGACGATCAGTTAATTTGACGCCACTTCGTTGATGAGGATGATAGAATGAAGATGAGGACAACACCCAGTTCCTGGGCGGAGAAAATTCACCGACCCAGCCGGGATTCGAACCCGGGCCCAGAGAATTGACAGTCCTTCACGCTGACAATTTAGCTACCGGGGACGGACAAAGAAAAAGCAATAATCAAAGGCATGAGGATGCAGAAGTCAATGACAACCACTGCATTAAAGAGTCATAATGTGTATTTCCAGGACATGTGGTCTGCAATTAAAATAAAGCCATTATTGTCTCTCCGTTGGCGAAGTATTCCAGATTAGTCTCCCATTCGGATCCCTGTGGGGGGGGGGGGGCGGTGGGGGTGACCGTGGAAAAGAGATGAAATAAGCAACGAATCGGAACATTTTACGTGTGGAAGCATAGAATATCAGGTTTCTGAATGTAGTTGGGAAACTTGAATATCTGATAAGCGGAATGTTAAAACTCAATCTACATATAGTGGGTGGCCGGTGAAGTGAAATGAGAAGAATATACAGATTACTGGTCAGATAAGTATGGGGTCATATCAACGGCAGCAGAAAATGGTGTAACGAGAGTTTTAATCACTATGATTGGGAGAGTGCGGCAGAGTGACTGTGTGAAAGTACAGTGATAGGGTATTTTTCAACACATTGGACAGCAAACCGACGCCAACAACGATACTTCAAGTATACATGTCGACGTAGCATGCAAAGGGTGATGAGATAGAGAAAAAGATATCAGGATATTGATTGGCTAATTCAGTACGTAATTTAACAAACACTGGGGACTGGAACGTGATTATAATGAGAGGAGCAGCTTGGCTATAGAAATGTGGGGGCAGCAGAAATAATTGAGTTCTGGAATAAACTTCAGATAGTGGTAGTCAAAACATTTTTCGAAAATCACAAGCGGAGGAGCTATACTTGGAAAGTCCCAGAGAAACGGGAATATTACGTTTGGATTACTTCATGGTCAGACAGATATTTCGCAATCAGATATTGGATTCTACGGTGTAGGCAGGACCTGATATCTCAGATCATAATTATGATGAAGAATAGTTTGAAGTTTAAGAGAATCGTAAGGAAGAATCAATGTATAAAGAAGTAAACTACATTAGGCAGTTCAGTAGAAGGGGAATGGAGAACGGATACTTGCAAGGAAGATGAGGCGAAATGGCTTCTGGAAAAATCCGAAAAATTCTTGAAGGAAATGGTCATCCTAAGGACTGATTCAGCAGAGGCTCTCTGTAGAATCGGTGACCAAAAGAAGAAATGTGGAGAACAGTAGCAAAAAGAAGAGACAGGTCCACAGGACTTGCATTAAGATATAAAAAAATCACTTCCTTGTTACAAGAGGGATGAGTAGAGGTTAAGAATTGTAGAGGAAGTTGTAGCGGTACAGCAGTAAATCAGAATAATTACTTGTCTTTTGGCTCGTTTCGTTTTTCTAGGGATTTCCTGTTGCTTTCTTAATGAAGAATTGGAATTAATTGTCCCTGATACACTAAACCGAAATACAAAACTGTTGTGTTGGTTCATAGGTGATACAGGCATATAATGTTCCCCATCAATATCATTCACTAATTATTCCTTAATTGCACACAAAAAATGGCAGACTGATGAAAAATCTACTATCTATAGCTAATCTAATATGTCTCATGGCTCCTTATAGTGGTTAGAAACTCATTACATGTATTAAATAAACGCGGTAACACTGCAAAATCTTTTCAAGAGAATGAATTCACCGTCCCAAAATGTTCTATAGATAGAAAAGTACTAACTGCTGTAAGCAAAAGTCCGACCGACACTCGAAAAAAAAGTTCTATCAAAAGAACCAAAAATATTCAGAGTCTAACTCGACTAACAGAGAGTCCAAACCGGTGTGAAATTACTGGACGTCTGAACTGCCTCTTCTCTTGAGAACACGAGCCTGACCTGACCATCGACCTCAGTTATCCACTAACAACTCACGACCCACCCTCAAAACACACTTCCACCAGTACCTCACTTCTACTATGCCAGTTTCACAGTTATCCTTCAACTTAAAACTGTTGATTCATACCGCATGTCTCCTGCAACTTGTTTGGAATCTGGAAAGTGGTACTACGTAGGCACGCAGCAACATGAACACTTTAGAACGACGTCAGCACTGTGACAATACTGCTTTATTCCTGTTACCTCCTCCGCGCCGTACCATTTGCGTGTCTGGAAGTCTGTGGAAGCCATAAGAAATAAAGCATCTTAGTTCAGTGCTGGTGTGAACGATATTTCAGTAAGATTAATTAGATAGAAAATGTATATATTAGTATAACACGCCATTATTACGTACTTATGGTTCATTTCACCTCCACCTGAAGTCTTATCTAAATAATCCTTGACTGTATAGTACGAATTATTGAAAATTTATTCTTCAAATGCGTAATATTATTATGTTAGTAACAAGTTTTAAAATACTTGTAAATTTTATTTTCTGATAGAATATGTTCTTCGAAATTCTTATTTATTTCCTCGTTAAAATCAGATGAATCTGGCTATTGTATCGTGATCGTGGACAGAGAATCTAATCTAATAATTATCAGCAATATTTTTCCTAAATGTGATAACCGATTGATATAAATACATGACGCAGCTGGATTCGACTACCGCTTAAATAGACTTTTACCGTAAACTCATTTGATGTTATACACACATAAAAAAGGTTTTGCATCACCTCGGTTTCGAGAGTTCCGGAATCTGTACAGAAAATTGGAATATAGATCAACATAAACATCATTTCCACCCTTTTTATTGCTCATGAAAACCACAAGTTGCATGTTGTACTATCTACAGTGAGACCTTCAGAGGTAGTGGTCCAGGGTACATACCGGTAAATTTAATACCCAGTAACAGGTCCTCTTGCACTGATGCATGCCTGTATTCGTCGTGACATACTATCCAAAAGTTCATCAAGGCACTGTTGTTCCAGATTGTCCCACTCCACAACGGCGAATCAGCTTAGATCCCTCAGAGTGGTTGGTGGGTCACGTCGTCCATAGACAACCCGTTTCAATATATCCGAGGAATGTTTGATAGGTTTCGTGTCTGGAGAACATGGTGGCCACTCTAGTCGAGCGATGTCGTTATCCTGAAGGAAGTCATTCACTAGATGCGCACGACTGGGGTGCGAATTGTCGTCTATGAAGACGAATGCCTCGCTAATATGTTGCCGATATGGTTGCACTATCGGTCGGAGAATGGCATTCACGTATCGTACCGCCGTTACGGCGCCTTCCATGACAAGCAGCGGCGTACTTCGGCACCACATAATGCCCCCCCCCCCCAAAACAGCACGGAACCTGCACCTTACTGCACTCGCTGAACAGTGTGTCCAAGGCGTTCAGCCTTACGGGGTTGCCTCCAAGCACGTCTCTGGCGATTGTCTGGTTGAAGGCATATGCGACACTCATAGGTGAAGAGAACATGATGCCAATCCTGAGCGGTCCATTCGGCATGTTGTTGGGCCCATCTGTACCGCGCTGCACGGTATCGTGGTTGCAAATATGGACCACGCCATGGACGTCGGCAGTGTAGTTGTGCATCTTGCAACCTATTGCACACGGTTTGAGTCGTAATACGACGTCCTTTGGCTGCAAGAAAAGCGTTATTCAACATGGTGGCGTTGCTGTCAGGGTTCCTCCGAGCCATAATCCGTAGGTAGCGGTCACCCACTGCAGTAGTAGCCCTTGGGCGACCTGAGGAGGCGTGTTATCGACAGTTCCTGACTCTCTGTATCTCCTCCATGACCGAACAACATCGCTTTAGTTCACTCCGAGACTTCTGGACTCTTCCCTTGTTGTGAGCCCTTCCTATCTACAGTAACAATGCGGACGCGATCGAACCGCGGTATTGACCGTCTAGACATGGTTGAACTACAGACGACACCAGCCGAGTACCTCCTTCCTGATGGAATGACTGGAACTGATCGGCTGTCGGACCCTCTCCGTCTGCTGTGTGAAATAAAGTGGTTTTCTCCGTAAGTTACAAATTAATGAGCGGAAAGAACATTTGTTTTTTTAGATAGGTGAACAAAAGGTTACTCTTTCTGCGAGCTTACGTTCCCAGAGAGTTAGAGCAACGAGTTATAATGTTTTAAATAAAAAATTCTTTTTTCGTATCATCTAGCTCATATATTTGAATTACATAAATTAAATCAAAATCTATCGTCTTTTACTAGAGAGGGAGAAATGTACAAAGTTTTCGGACTTAGGCAACTGGCTGTATCTAGTTATCTGCGTTCGGAAGGTGCACTGAATCTTTTTGGTTTGTGAAGTCCGTCCTACCTTGTGTACAACACGGTATCGTTTTCATTTTTTGTTTATTTACACGTCAAGTTCCGTAACCAAATTGAGGAGCGTATCTCCATGGGCATGGAACGTGTCAGTAGATGAAATTACAATATAAAAGTAATAACACATAAAAATAAAATGTTTATGATCCCGGAAAAGTCAAGAAATAAGTTTACGTAAACGCAATCAACAAGACAACAAGAAGCAGCTTAATTTTTCAGGAAACTTCTCGAGAGAATAGAAGGAGTGACCTAGGAGCAAACTCTTCAGTTTCGATTTGAAAGTGCTTGGATTATTGCTAAGATTTTTAAATTGGTGCAGTAGGTTACTGAAAATGGATGCAGCTGTATGCTACATACCTTTCTGCACAAAAGGTAAGGAAGTCTGATCCATATGACGGTTTGATTCGGCCGAGGATTAACTAAGTGAAAACTGCTTATTCTTGGGAATAAGCTAATATTTTTAACAAGAAATGACAGTAAGGAATATATATGTTGAGAGGCCAATGTCAAAATATCCAGACTCGTGAACAAGTGTGGACAAGAGGTTCGTGAGCTTACACCACTTTTTGCTCGAACCGCCCGTTTATGAGATAAAACTATCCTTTTAGAATGGGAAGAGTTACCCCACAATGTAATACCATGCGACATAAGCGAATGAAAATAAGCAAAGTAGAATAATTTTCGTGTCGAGCGATCACTCACTCCAGATACCGTTCGAATAGTAAAAATGGCAGCTTTAAGTCTTTGAACACCATCCTGAACGTGGGTTTTCCACGACAGCTTACTATCTATATGAACACCTAGGAATTTGAACTGTTTAGTTTCACTAATCATATGCCCATTCTGTGAAATTAAACTTCAGGCTTTGTTGATTTGTGTGTCAGAAACTGTAAAAACTGAGTCTTACTGTGATATAGTATTAGTTTATTTTGTACCAGTCATGAACTTATGTCATGAACTGCTCCATTTGAAAGCGAGACAATGTTGCAGTCAACTTCCTTTACTACCAAGCTAGTTTTATCAGCAAACGGAAATATTTTAGAGTTACCCGTAATACTAGAGGGCATATCATTTATATAAATAAGGAACATGAGTGGCCGCAACACTGATTCCTTGGGGCACCTCCCACTTAACTGTACCAAACATCACAGCCATTCTCAACATTGTGAATAATGACCTTTGGAGTTTGTTACTAAAGTAGGGGGTGAACCAATTGTGAGGTACTCCCCATATTCCGGAATGGTCCAACGTCTGGAGCAATATTTTGCGTTCAAAACAATCAAACGCCTTAGTTAAATAAAAAAATATGCCTAGCGTTCGAAACCTTTTGTTTAACGCATCCAGTACCTCCCAGAGAAAAGATAGTACAGCATTTTCAGTTATTAAACGATTTCTAAAGCCAAACTGTGCATTTGATAAGATATCGTGTAATATGAAGTGATCAATTATCCTTACATACACAGCGTTTTTAATAACTTTAGGAAACACTGTTGCCGTAGAAATATGTCTAAAAATGTCCACATTATTCCTTTCTCCCTTTTTATAATGCGGCTTTACTACTGAATACTTTAATCGTTCACGAAACTGACCATTCCTAAAGGAAAAATTACAAATATGGCTAAATACAGGGCAAACATGTGCAGCACAGTACTTTAACATTCTGCTAGGCACTCCATCATATCCATGAGAGTCCTTAGTCTTCAGTGATTTAATTATTGACTCAATCTCCCCCTTGTCTGTATCACGGAGGAGTATTTCAGACATCAATCTCGGAAAGGCATTTGCCAAGAGTGTACATTCTGAAATTACCCAAATATGATTTTGGAAAGTTCATCGATGAAGCTTCTCCCTCCTTTACACCAGCAACCTTACATCTCGTCTGTAAGTCGATTCGAAGGCGGACTGAATTTTCACCCAGAAAAATGGGCACTAGTTTCAACAACCCACTTAAATGCACATTCGGACACCGTAATGTCCATGCCCACTCAGTATTCCGTAAATTACCGAAAAAATACAGAAAAAGTCTTATGTGAAACACCTGGTGTACACAGGCTGAACCAGAACTCTAGCGATAAACATTTAAAGGTCGTTGAGTGACAACTTCGGAGTATTTTGCTATAAGGGGCCCACAATGTTCCGCCGTTCGTTACACAGTAATGATGGAATTACGTTTTATTCAGTTTGCTATAGAAGTCATCCATGTTTCTGTGAAAAAAAACCTTCACAACAGTCAAGATTCCTTTAATATGAAACAACCAATACGAACATTACAAAGCACAGAACACGGAATGTTACAACAACCCTCAGGCGAAACACCGTACTGTGATGTGGTTGCCTTCCCAGCAGGGACAGCTCAGCATTGCGTCACTATGTGTTCACTGAACCCATACACGAGGTGCATATCGGCCGATTCTTCATCAGTAAACCCATCGACACAGCCGTGTGTCACTGTTATGGTACAGTTAACACCGCCTGTAAAACAAAACTAAGCCAGCTTCGAGCAGTACTTAATGCAAGCGTGAAGGCAAAGAGTAAAGTGCGTTCTACTGTTATCAACAACAGGTTCCGTGAGCAAATGGAAACAAAACACAGAGTACACACCGTCGACATTTGCACTGTTCTGAATTATTTTCCTTGTAGTACTGAAACAAAGCTAACTGGGACAGCAAAGCAAACGGACCGCGACAACTCTTTAACGAGTGACGAGAGACCGTGTGTCCCTTATATGAAAATATACGCCGAGAAAACCTGAGAGGTCACCCCACTACAAAGTTCTTATCACGGATCCCTGACTGGCTGACCGTTCCTCATAGAAAGTGTCTGTGCTCCGATGGGGAGACGTGCACTTATCTTACATCTGCTTCCAACCAATAATGCTCCTAAACTGACACAGCACGTTTTAAAAACATGACAGGACACTCCTCAGGTTGTCATTGTGAGTCTGTTTACTCTCGTGGCCCAACGAATACAACAGTTTTGTTACGGTCCTATCGCATTGAAATATAAACTTAGAGAAATATTAATTTCAAACTGCTACTCTGTGATGGGAGATGGGTGGCAAGTGGGGAAAAATTCTTTTATTAATAATTCCTTTTATTAATAATTTTTTGAATAATGTGGTTGACGTAATCGGCACAGAATGTCCGAGCAGCCAGTCAGCTTCAATATCTGGGAAATGCAAGTGGTGTACAGCATAAGCGAATAGCCAGCGTGTATGGTTTTTCTATTATTATTTCTGGACGTTGTGTCCATCCGCCGACTTCCCACCTCGCGGCGAGGCGTTACGCAGCTGTGCGTTGCGACGTACGCTGCGAGAGAGCGCGTTGTTTGCAGAAGGACGAGCGGCCGCGGGCGAGCAGTGGGCGAGCGACCCGCCCCAGCCACGCGCATTTCGCGGCGAGTCGGCTTGCGTACTCTCAGCGGCACCCACCAACCTGCGACCCAGTCGTAAGGAAGAAAAGGAGAAGCTCCGACTGTGCGTCTAACTACAAGGACACCTGCACTGTTTCGTGGCTCCCGGCTGACCGCCGTAATTCGAAGCTGGCGACGCCATGCAGGTAACGTTTTAATTTGCTGAAGGTGACACCTGTCAGATGCAGTCGTGTTTCTTAGATCACGTCATCTGTACCACTCGGTTAAGGTTATCATTCCACTCCAGCTACTACAGAACGTGGAAAAATTTGTGCCCACACATATAGCGCGGTTACGAAGTTACAATATTTAATCAAAAGAATCGGGACATCCCCATGTAATGCGCAATTGTCGACTAAAAGTCACGGGAGGCGGACCCGCCGATATATAAGGAAGCGTGGAGTCGTGTGTTGTGTGACTGCAGGATGGGACAGTCACGAGAGTGATTTCGAACGTGGACTAGTCATTGAGTAACAAATCCACCAGCGACATTTCAACCCTTCTGAAGCTGACCAAGAGGACTGCTGATGATGTGATTATGAAGTGGAAATGTGAAGGATCAATTACAGCTAAAGCAAGACCAGGCAGACCCCATATACTGACGGACAGGGACACTAGAGAATTGCGGAGGATGGTTGTAATAAATCGCATGAAATAAGCAGAAGGAGTCATTTGTGAGTCCCAAAGTGCTATCAGCAATCCAGCTAGCAGAGTTACTTTCCGTGGAGGGTAAAAAAGAGTGAGGTACAACGGTATAGCAGCTCTGCATAAGCCACACAATTCTGTAGGCAATGATGAGTGACGCTTCAGGTAGTGTAAAGTAATTTGGGCAACAGCCGTTGCCGGCCGCTGTGGCCGAGCGGTTCTAGGCGCTTCAGTCCAGAACTGCGCTGCTGCTACGGTCGCAGGTTCGAATCCTGCCTCGGGCATGGATGTGTGTGATGTCCGTAGGTTAGTTAGGTTTAAGTAGTTCTAAGTTCTAGGGGACTGATGACCTCAAATAAAGTCCCATAGTGCTCAGAGCCATATGAACCATTTTGAAACGCATACTTTCCGAGATAAACAAGTGCTTTTAGGAAGGACTTCGCTACGCTTGGTTGCCGATATTAGCACAGAAGTTGCATTGGCGCTACGTCGAATGTGTTGGCAGGGTATTACGATGTCTCCCCACAGTACCCTACCTACCCTTAGGTGAAATCAGATGTGTGGTTCGAGTCATGATTTCTGCTTTATTTTTCGTCGTGTTTGTGTTCCTTATTGTACACAATCCTGGGTACGTATGTCGGTGTTTTATCTTCTTCCAAACGCGGATTCACTTATATGTTTACTGTTATTGCGCTGTTTGTACGTGGAAATTATGTAGTACATTTACATTGTCCCCTTCCTACTACTCGACAAGTGAAATCAAGTGAAATGGATAATATTACTTTCTACTGTGGTTTAGCAAATGGACGTAGCCTGCAAGCTCGTGCCCTCTATGCTGGAAAATATCCAGGGCGCTGAGTGCCCTCTGGTAATCTCTTCGGCAGACTTTTCCAGCGTCTGAGAGACACAGGTAGACACAGGTACCCTTGCACCTCGGAAGACTGATATGGAAGACCCCGGGTAGTCTGCAAGCCTGACTTGGAGGAGTGTGTGCTATGTTCGGTGGAAGAAACACCTGGGACCAGTGAGCGACAATTAGCAGCAGCAGAAGGGGGTGGTTTCCCTCTCTTATCGGGAGGGGGGTGGGGGAGAGGCTGGAGGTGGTAGATCATGAACGGCTTCTGTACCCATGTCATCTACAGCGCGTCCAGACTCTAAGGTCACAGGATCACCATGGTAGGCGGCGGTTATGGCAAAGGCTGTCGGAGAAGTGTGCCACAGATCCACCGTTCACATCCAAGATTTTATTTATTGATGATGCAGGGTTCACAAGATATGGTACTGTGTATTTCTATAACCAGCATGTAAGGGCAGATGTAAATCCCCAAGCAATTCTGGAAAAAGAGGGCATCAATACCGATTCTCAGTCAACGTTTGGGTGGGCGTACTTGGCAATAGATTAAGAGAGCTATACGTGCTACCACAAAGTTTAAATGGGGCACATTATGTGGACTTTATCGTTTATGAATTGCCTACCTTGTTGGAGGCTGAGCAATTGCAGCAAAGAATACAAATGTGGGCTCATGCATGATGGCGCACCAGCACATATTCATCACAATGTGCGCGAACATCTGATGCAGATGTTTCAGGATCGATGGATTGGACAGGTGGTTCCTACACCTTGGCCTGCCGTTCTTCAGACTTCAATCCCCTAAACTTTTGGTTATGGGGATTACGCCAGACCAATCAACGTTGTGCGGAAACTACAGGGTCGCATCTTCAATGTACAACAACAACAAGGTATACTTCATAGGATGCATCATTCCTTACGCCGGAGGGAAAGAGGGGTGCATTGTCTTGAACGAAGGGCCCGTTTCCGGCGGCTCTTCGATGAATACATTGAATAATAGGGGGAAAAGACCACATCCCTGTCTGACACACTAAGGTGAATAGTCGTTTTGTTGCCACTTATCACAATGATTTTAGATATTCTGATTGAACGTTCATTATATCTTCTCCTTTATTTGGTCTTAAATTTTAAAATGCTCTTTTAAATTCTGACTGCAATTCAGGATCGTTTGTCTATTCTATATAGACTCTTGTTTCTTCTTCTATCACTCCATCGGACAAATCTTCGCCCTCCTAGAGGCCTTCAATGTACCATTGCCATCTATCTGATTATTTCCCTGCTTTGAAAAATGCAATTCCCATTGCGCTCCTATGTTACCACCCTTGCTTTTAATTTCACCGAAGGATATTTTGACTTTTATGTATGCTGAGTCAGTACTTCGACAGCAATAATTTCGTTTTCGTCTTCTTCATATTTTTCACGAAGCCTTTTTGCCTTAGCTTCCCTGCACTTCCTATTTATTTTATACCTAAGTGAATTGTGTTTTTGTATTCCTGAATTTCCCAGAAGATTTTTGCATTTCCTTCTTCCGTGAGCAATGAAATATTTCTTCTGTTACCCATTGTTTCTTGTCAGTCACAGTCTTTGTACCAGTGTTTTTCTTTCTAGCTTGTGTGACTGCTATTTTTAGAGATGCCCATTCCTCTTTTACCGATCTTCCTAGTGAGCTATTTCTTATCTCACTATTTACAGCCTCAGAGAACTTCAAGGGTATCTCTTTATTCTCTAGTACTACCGTATCCCACTTCTTTGTTCAATGACTCTTCATTATTAGTCTCTTAAACTTCAGCCTACTCTCATCTATGTTTGCTTCGGAGTTAAATGATTTCCGATGTACCTTGAGCGAATATGGATCCTGCAGCGATAGTACATGTTTCAACAACATCGTGCCCACTTATGGCGACACTTTGTTACGACCTAATACAAATATTTATGAGGGATAATTTGTAATGATTCAGAAAGACGTTGGATGATGACATTATAACCCAACAAGGGTACACAAACAAACAAGATTTAGGTTTACAGCCAGCAATAGAAACCTCAAATTCGCATTTCAGCGTTCATCAGTAAGTGGAAACTATTTTGTATCTAAAGAGATACTCTTGAATTTACAACACGACGAAGTGAAAAAGTTAAGTAAGACTCTATAATCATGTTCCATTCAATTAAGTATTAGTAACGTATCAGCTCCCTTTTGACTACGCAAATGCAGAGCAGCTCATTTCCTACGCTCGGAATGATGGCTAACTAGCAATATCAGTTTAACGTCAGTACACAATAAGTAACGTCACCACGGCAGATCAACTGAAATGGTCTCGCTAGTTTTCTTGTTCATAGCAGAACCCTCATGGCAGACAAACGCAGTCGCCTCCCTAGGAGCGACTCTATCTTACAAGCATTCAGACGACCGGGAACAATACACAGACTCCAAAGTAATTCCGTAATAGCGAATTATTTTTCAAACAACGACGACCAAATGAGCAGCAAGCTGTGAACAATTCCCATTGGTCGAAATCAAACTGAATCGGCAAAGACGTAAAACTGCGTCGGTGACTAAGCAAAAGGGTTGCTGCGGTACTCCTACCGACTAATTTAATCTGATTGTAGGAGACTTCTGTAAAGTATGGCAAATAGTAACATCGCGATCTACTACAGAAAAAATATAGGGCGTCCATAACTAAAATTCCAGTTTCAAAGTGTTGTAGAAAGGGAACCACTGCTGAGAATAAGGTCAAATTTGAACAGCATATTATTGATACAGGGAAACGGCACAAAAATAATGTAAATTTACTAATTGATGACGCTGTAGCCGGCGTAACGTAAATCGAGACGGCTACCATTGACAAATGAATCGTAATACAACGGGTGTGGTTTAGGTGCACAACACACTGTTCAAGTTCGTCAGTCAACGGTTGCGGCACTGATAGGTAAGCACATCTCCCACGCAACGTCATACCACATCAAATGCGAAAAAACAGTTTTTAGCTGTCACGAGGCCAAGAACTGCATTAAAAACTTAAATTGCTTTTTAATTGTTGTGGGGCCAAAAATTGTATAACAAGCAAAGTGACATCGTTGTCTAATCGCGAGCCTGGCGCAAGAAGTTTTCAATATGCTGCTCACCGTTTTCTGCCAAGGTTCAAATCGAGGATCAGCATGTTCCTCAACGTATCAGAGCTTCCTTGGGGTCATATTCAGGACGCGTTGCACAACATACGTCTTCAATTCAGGTTGTTCGTATTTGGGGCACTGAAGACAACGTCTTTCAGATGAACCTACAGTCGTCAGGTGACCCGGACGACCGGGCTGTAGGGAAATGACGGCTGATAATTCTAGCACTTCCGAAATGCCTCTGCACCAGCCACTTCGCTGACTGTACGTTGTGCGGAGGAGCGCCACCTTCCAGAGCGGAAGTTTGTCTTGCTGGCAGGTCAGCAGGCAGCAACTCCGGAACGCGGGTGATTCTGAATGGATAACGATACACGATGTGACTGTTCTGGCGTAACCGTAAGCGCCGGAACGAAGACAAAGAACGCGAGAGAAGAGAAGGTGGTGAAACGATGTCGGCCAATAGGCAACCCTTGCGGGCTGGATGAAGGACTGATAGCGGAGAGGTGCGGGAAGAGCAGTGGACGTGGCGTACAACCTGGTCAGCAAGTTCCCGGCACCTCAAAGACCGCCTGTACGGTTTGGAGGCAATAATACCCCGGCTTGTAAGTCACGCCTCCTTCACACCTGAGAAGAATGAAGTGTTGTTTTTTACTTGTGCTTGTTATCGTAAGGCCACGGTTATGCTAATATGGAATTAGACGCCGGCCGCGGTGGCCGTGCGGTTCTAGGCGCTACAGTCTGCAACCACGCTACTGCTACGGTCGTAGGTTCGAATCCTGCCTCGGGCATGGATGTGTGTGATGTCCTTAGGTTAGTTAGGTTTAAGTAGTTGTAAGTTCTAGGGGAGTGATGACCTCAGACATTAAGTCCCATAGTGCTCAGAGCCATTTGAACCATTTTGTAACTACGCGCCTCCTGGTAATAGTGTATATGGTCATCGGTTTGTGTAACTGGTTTACTTTATTGTTCCATGCCATATTCCGTGCAAGTGTGCAGGCATTCTTTGCTATATTCAGAGTTGATCAAATTGAAATTGTAACATAGTTTCTGTCGAAGGCAAGGGACTCTTTGTAGATGACTATGCCCTAGTCACTGCATTGACAGGCGCTGGTATGTCATCCTTTTAATGTTTAAGTAATTTTAAGGAGTCTAAAGCTTGTAAATTGCACATGTAATCCCTCTGAAAGAAGTTAGTGTTGGCTACATCCTAGGGATTCTCGTCAGTAGCCTTAGTTTGTCAGATTGCTGTTTCCTTCTAAGGTGTGTTGACAGGGTAATTTTGCCAGTGGACGGCGCGTGCCTATTTCCTAGGCCCGAAGCAGAGACGTGTTTTCCTTCTCCTGCAGCGGCAGTTCCGTTGTCACACGACGTCTCGGGTGGCCTACAATCAGCTCCTCTCTACCAGCCGCATCGTGTTTCCTCAATCTAAGTAAAGTTGCCTATGTGCGTGTGATGTAATAAACGACCATGACCTGGAAATGTAACTTACTTTTTGAGTCGAAATGTAACTTACTTTTTGATTCGCCCTCATATATATGTAGGGGATGATGTTTTCCTCTTATGAACTCTAGGGATTGAACGACGAGAGGAAACGGAAAGAAAAGCATTCCGTCTTCAGGCCACGAGTGGCCTACCGGGACCATCTGACCGCCGTGTTATACTCAGTGGAGGATGCGAACAGGAGGGGCGTGGGATCAGCACAATTCTCTCCCGGTCGTTATGATGTTATTCTTGATCGAAGTCGGTACTATTCGGTCGAGTAGCTTAATTGGCATCACGAGGCTGAGTGCATCCCCAAAAATTGCAACAGCACATGGCGGCCTGGATGGTCACCCATCCCAGCTCCGACGACGCCCGACAGCGCTTAACTTCGGTGATCTTACGGGAACCGGTGTATCCACTGCGTCAAGGCCGTTGCCCTGTCCGGAACAGAAAAGGTCTAATTAACTTATGTCCGGAAATGCATGGTTTCCATTCTAGACACCATCTATTCAATCATACTTTGTTACAGAAATTGCTATGTATCATGCAAACTCAGTTACACTATGCATGGTTTCCTCCTAGTGGGTGGTACTGTCCGTCATATTATCTTATATGGAGCTCTGGAACATATAATTTATCTGTTTAAGAATACTATTATAATAAACTCGTTAGATTCACTAGACACTCTACCATACTTATAGGGGAGTGCTAGAAGTACTTGCGTTTCCTGACAACCTCAGTAAGGCCAACCACTTTGCCTCCCACCTCTCTGATGTTTTTTCCATCCCAGATGATCCCCACTTTGATTATTCCCTCTTCCCTGATGTCATGGACCGTACAAATACCTCTGTTCCTCCCCTTGCTCCTAGCTTCCAGTACTTGGGCCACACCCCACCATCTGCACTTAACACTCCCATCACTACACAGGACATCAGCCTCACACTCCGCACTAAACGCAACACTGCTCCCGGCCACGACTGCGTTACCTACCGCCACCTCAAACACTGCCCTCCCTCCTTCCTTTCCCTCCTTGCCGCCCTCTACAATGTCATCCTTGCCACTGGCTTCTATCCCGACCTGTGGAAAACCTCCCGTATCCTAATGTTCTCCAAACCCAATAAGCCTCCATCTGATGCCTCTTCCTATCGTCCTATCTGTCTCACGTCGGTGTTCAGCAAGCTCTTGGAATCCATCCTTTCCCGGCGCATCCATCTCCACCTCCACCAAAACCACCTCCTCCCAAACACCCAATGTGGCTTTCGACCTTCCTTCTCTGCTGATGACCAACTCCTCCGCCTCACTCATCTCCTCTCCCTCCAGCTTAACTCCCGTCGCTCCGCCATTTTTGTCTCACTTTACCTTGAAAAGGCCTACGACCGTGTCTGGCATCCCGGTCTCCTGTTTAAACTCCAAACCTACGCCCTTCCTATCAACTACATCCGTCTGGTGGCCTCCTTCCTCTCCCGCCGCCCCTCCTACGTTACCATCCATCATGCCAATTCCCACACCTTCTACCCCTCTGCCGGTGTGCCCCAGGGCTCTGTCCTCTCCCCTCTCCTCTATCTCCTGTACACGGCAGATATGCCCCAACCCCCCCCCCCTCCAGTGCACCTCTTGCAATATGCTGATGACACCGCATTCCTCGCCCTCGCTCCTACCCTCCAACGGTCCCAACGCCTTCTCCAGAATCACCTTGACCTTTTTGCTGCATGGCGTAACCAATGGCTCCTGAAACTCACTCCTTCCTAGACCCAGGCAATCATCGTAGGTCGTACCACTCGCTCCTTCCGGCTCCTGGATTTCTCCCTTACTGTCTGCGCACGTCCTGTCCGTCTCACCCCCACCCTCACCTACCTTGGCCTCACCATTGACCATCACCTCACCTGGATCCCTCATCTCCGATCCATCCAATCCAAAGCCCACAACCGCCTCCGCCTCCTCAAACTCCTCTCTGGCCGGACATGGGGGTTGCACCCCTCTACCATCCTCCACACCTACAAATCCTTAATCCGTCCCATCCTCTGTTATGCCAGTCCTGCCTGGATATCTGCCCCCCCCAAATTCTATCAGTCCCTCCAGATCCTTGAGCGTCATGCACTCCGCCTCGCCTTCCGTATCCGCCTCCCGTCCCCCATGCGGATCCTCTATGATCTCATTCCTTTCCCCCATCTGCTCCTCTTCCTCGAACATATCCGCATCCTCTACACCTCCCGCCGTCTTGAACCCCCTCACCCCCTGGTTGCTCCTCTCCTCTCCCATCCTCGCCCCCTGCCACGTCTTCACCGTTGTGTCCCCCCTACCCTCCATCTCTACACCCTCCATCTCCTTTCCCAAGGTGGCTTCCGTCAACTCCCCCTCCCGGATGATGCCCTCTCTCCCTCCATTTATCCTTCCTATCAACTCTGATCCTCCCTCCCCCTCCTTTCCTCTGTCCTTTCCCTGGGCTCCCTCTTCCCCCCCCTTCCGTCCTGTTTCCTCCCCACTACACCTCTCCCTACCTCCCTTCCCCCCCCAGTCCTTTTGTATTCCCCTCCTCCGCCTACCCCCCTCGCGTCTGCCCCCCACCCCTCTTATGGGTCCTCATCCTCCATCAGCTCCTTTTCCGGTTCCCCCCCCCTTCGCTTTTACTCTCCTTTCCCCCCTTTTTGTTTTCCCATCTCCTGTCCAGTTTCCCCCCACCTGCTCTCGAGTGTGGTGTCACCTTTGCCGACTTTTTCGTGCTGTGTTCTAGTGACTATTCAGTGTTGTTTGTCTTCCACGTGTTGCGAACAGAAACCATGCTGTCGTTGGGTGTGAATTTTATGTACTTTGCGAACAGAATCCAGACTGTCGCCGTGTTTTTTTAATTGTCTATTGTTTTCCCTGTCTGCTCCGTATGTATTTTTATTCGCTTCATCATCCCTCTGTTGCTTGTTTTAATTTCCCCGTTTTCTTTTCACCTTGTTACTCACTAAGTCCCCGATTTTATCGCCTGTTTTTTATTATTATTTATTCTCCTGCTCTTTGTCAGAAAATCTGTAGGCTGCAGAGCGGCGTCCTAAGCTGCTGCCAGCCCGCCCCCTTCGGGGGGAATTGAAATTCAATAAAGGAAAAAAAAAAAAAAAAAAAAAGGAACTTGCGTTTTGATGTTCCACATAATGTATGTACGCCTATGCTCAGAGAAAACAGAACACCTTGAACGACTAGGGATGGAACGTACATATTCGCATGAATTTACATTAGTATGTTCTGCAGAACTACCCATTCTTGAGAACAAGCGATCTGAACAGTCAGACATACAGACGGATTACAAAGTTACTAATAAGGATACCGTTTTTACCAATTGGTGTACGTAATCCAAAAAAGAACATATGTAGGTACAGACATGTTAAAGTTTTTATAACTGTACGTTCTCCGAAACAATATTTCTCCATGTTTTTTCTTTACCAAAACGTGTTTAGACGCCTATCTGTCATCTTCGATAGGCCTAATTTTAATTCCAAAACTATTAATTTTCAAAATGGAGTTTTACAATCTGTCCTGCTTCTATATGTATTGTTGACTTAACAGAATGTGCTGTATTTCGAAGTGTCTTATATCTTTCTGTGTTGAATTTGGGATGTAATTATGTACAATGTTTCTCACATTTTTCGCTTCACTCCCATGGGGTACCGCGAGTTCTCATGAACAAAACAGAATTCTGGGAAATTTGTATCTCTGCACTCTCCGAAAACACGTAAAAGTGCCAGTAGGCGCTTGTAGCTTCAGTAAGGTAGGTACAGACATGCGTCACTCAACAGAACAACCAATTTCATTCACTCACACGACACAAGTATAGCGAGAGAGAAAAAAATGCTGCTCGGATTCATTGCTTCACTGCTGCGGTGTTCTGTCTGTACTCTTCTCTGCGTACGTTATCAGCCTTTTTCCAACCCGGTAGTGAATTTTTATCCTCTCGACCGTTACACGCCACCGAAATCTGCGTACCAGCAAAACCACATGCGCACCCACAGAAAAAAAAGGTAGAAAGAGTGTGCTGTGGAATTTAGTGTTGAGCGTAGCGCAGTGAGGGAAGGGGCGTCGGCTTTCTCGTCAAATCCTCCGGGGGAATGGAGGGGGGGACTCGCGTAAATCAGCACTGTTACCCATCAGCATCCGTCCGCTCGCATACGCTAAACGTGTCGGTGGCTGCGCTGTTCGCATGCCGATTTTATGTTCCAATCAGATCCTTCAGGAGACGGGGCACACAAGTTCTATCCGTTTGACTGGCAACATCAAAAACACGTACCGTCTCACAACGGAATTATTATATTGGACATACTGGTTTTGATGCCCTGAGGTGTTAACTGACTTGAAAGCATAACGTTCGGTAAAACGTTTGCAATGTGAGAGACACTTGTCATTCCACCGAGCCCAGTATTTGGACGTTTGACACGGCCCGTCACCGCTAGCAATTTGCATTGAGGCTTGGACGTCGGAGCTAGTTTTCCTTGCTAGTACCATCATTTTGACTCCGTCACAAAGAGTACGCATTAAAATGTGAAACGCATTATGCATAACGTCGCAACCCATTTGCTAGAGTCGCACGTTTAGTTATCATGTGAAGTGATAACTGTTAGTGAAAAGGCATTGGAATTAGCAGCAAAATAGGCTCTGGAGTGTAAGTGGTCTCAGGTTATGAAGGTGAAATTATAATTTAGCGATGATGCCATTTATATAACTACTATTGAGTAATATTTTCCTAAAACAGTTATCTTAAAAAGGACAGTAATAGGGGACTGTTGTACCTTGAGACTTTCGTCCCAAAAAGTTTAAAACATTTTCTTATTCTGTTTTCAAATGATAGGGTTCACATCGTGGGTGCTGCAGTATTTTTCTGGAAATGTAAGGTTTCTCCAAATGTGAAACTCTGTTCCACGGTACAACGTGGTCATACAACTAGGAACAAATATTCTATTCAAAGTTAAAAGCGTTGCAATCTAGACAATTGTTTCAGTGTAATTTTTAACAGTCTATCATCACGACATTTCTCTATTGCACACCAATAATTAGAAGGCGAAATCAAATTAAGAAGAAATATTATCAAATCCCAGTTACAAGTGAAAACACTTTGAAGTGGAAACTATTGAAAGCTAACGTAGATATGCATTTTCAAGACATTCATTTTAATTTCATATTACAGGTAATTTACACAAAAGTAATGCGCATGTTATACGAAAAAATAAATAATAATTTACATAATGAAAATAATATACAGTTTCAGTGCTACATCTTGTAATATTATTCCCTTAATAAATTATTTTAATCATTGATTTCGGAAAAACGTGAATAATACGTGGAATGAGGAGTGTTATCACACTTTCCCATGTGTTAATGTAGAAAATCCTGTGTGTTGACGCAGAAAATTGGTTGTAGTGTTAACACAAAAAGGAAGGTCATTATCGCCGCATACGGGTGCTTTATTGGCGAACTGTAATCAGTTCGTCTATAAAGTGATGTGACCGTTCCTGGTTGATTCCTATTTTCTTATCGTATGCGACCTCGGACCTCCCAGGAGTTGCCGCCCCTACCAGCAATATTTATAATGCTCTCTTATTAGGGTGAAGAACCTTTGAGTAAGAAGTTTTCATCGATACGTTCAAAACGAATTAGAGACCGCTCTCTGTAACGTTATTTAGCGTTCAGTGGCCTTGCCCGTGAATTAGAGTAAAATATCTGCTACGTAAAGTAGAGCTGTTTTACCGCGTCAAAACGGCGAGAAATGCGCTTGACTAGTACGCTTACGCAATCGCACAACAGATGGCGTTGAACTGAGTACTGAATGTCACGGAATTACGTTGATTCTATTGCTATTATTATTAGTTACTTGATATTTCTCTTCCCCTTGCTGTGGAGGGGGGGATTGGAATGGACAGCGACTTGCAGCATCTAGACTGATGAGTTTCAGCCCTTGGTTGAGAATCATAGGTATTTGATGAGCTACTCAAAGGAAATGCGGTATTGACCGGATACAACACTTCCAAGGCATGAAAATCATAAAACACGAAACATACAGACAACTGATGACGTGTTGCATCTAGTGAAGCGCGGAAAAAACTGTTGCTAGTGAATTCCTACTGTCGCGCAGCACTACCTTATCCACTACTTGTTTGTCTGAGAAAATGGCAAGATCTTCGCAGTTCATTAACATTGCGTTAGTCATAATTGTTAAAATAAATTAGCGCCTGCACGATACTAACGTTTTAACGTAAAACACATTTTTACTACTAATGCAACAAGTTGTAATCGGTCTTGGGGTAACGTTCATAACTACAAACAAAAACGTTTTGTGTAACGTGTTCGAGTCCAGAAAGTTACTAAAATTAATGAAAGTAGTCGGCAGTAGCATCCGAAGAGTCACGTTATAAGGTGTCATCCTCGTTTTGGCTACAGCCATTTCAGAGATGGCGGAGAAGCGGAGAGAGGCACAGGTCAACCTCTTCGACTTGGGGTCGAAACTGCACCAAAATGGTCCAAGAGTAAGCAATGATCAACGGCCTGAGGATGCGGAAGGCAATGCCAACCACCGCGTTAAAGAGTCATAATGTGTATTTCCAGGACATGTGGTCTGCAATTAAAACAGAGCCATGATTGTCTCTCCGTTGGTGAAGTATTCGAGATTAGTCCCCCATTAGGATCCCCCGGGGGAGGTGACCGTGGAAAAGAGATGAAATAAGCAGCGAATCGGAACATTTTACGTGTCGGAGCGTAGAATGTCAGGTTTATGAATGTAGTGAGGAAACTTGATAATCTGGTAAGCGAAACGTTAAGACTCAATCTACATATAGTGGATGGTCAGTGAAGTGAAATGAGAAAAAGATAAAGATCTATAGTCAGATAAGTAAGCGGTCATATCAACGGCAGCAGAAAATGGTGTAACGAGAGTTTTAATCACTATCATTGGGAGAGTGCGGCAGAGTGACTGTGTGACAACACAGTAATAGGGTATTTTTCATCACATTTGACAGCAAACCGACGCCAGCAACGATACTTCAGGTACACATGTCGAAGTAGCAAGCAAAGGATGATGAGATAGAAAAAGTGTATGAGGATGTTGAATAGGTAATTCAGTACGTAAAGAGAGACGATAATTTAATAAACACGGGGACTGGAACGCGATTGTAATGAGAGGTTGTAGAAATGTGGGAGGAGCAGAAATAATTGAGTTCTGGAATAAACTTCAGCTGGAAATAGTTAATATATTGTTCAAAAATAACAAGCGGAGGAGCTATATTGGGAACGTCCCAGAGAAACGGGAATATTCCAGTTGGTTTACTTCATGCTCAGGAAGATATTTCGCTATCAGACATTGGATTGTACGGTGTAGGCAGGACCTGATGTCTCAGATCACAATTATGATGAAGAATAGTTTGATGTATAAGATAATCGTCAGGAAGAATCAATGTATAAAGTAGTGGCAGTTTAGTTGAAGGGGAATAGAGAAGGGACACTTGGTAAAAGACGAGATACTTCAAACGTTCAACGAAAGTAGGAATTACAAACCTGTTCAGACTAGAATACAGCAATACAAATCATTATGGAATGAAAGTGCAAGGAAGCTGAGGCGAAATGACTTCCGCAAAAATCCGAAGAAATCTTAATGAAAATGGTGGCCATAAGGACTGATTCAGCAGAGGTTCTCTGTAGAATCGGTGAGGAAAAGAAAAAAATGGAGAACAGTAGCAAGTAGAAGAGACAGGTCGACTGGACGTGCATTAAGATATAAAAAATCTCTTCCATGATACTAGAGGGAAGTGTAGATGTTAAGAACTCTAGACAAAGAAGTGGCGGTACAGCAATAATTCAGAATAACTACTTGTCTTTAGGCTCGTATCGTTCTTATAGGGATTTACTGTTGCTTTCTTAATGAAGAATTGGAATATTACATATAACAAATGGCAGACTGATGAAAAATCTACTCGCTATAGGTAATCATTTCTAATGTTTCTCAAGGCTCCTTATAATGTATAGAAACTCACTACATGTATTAAATAAATCCGGTATCATTGCAAAATCTTTCAAGGGCATGAATTCACCGTCCCGAAAAGTTCCATATCCAGACTAGTACTAACTGGCATATACACAAGTCTGACCGACACTCGACGAAACAGTTCTGTCAACAGAAACAAAAATATTGAGAGTCTAACTCCACTAACAGACAGTCCAAACCGGTATGAAATTATTGGACGTCCGAACTGCCTCTTTTCTTGAGAACACAAGCCTCACTTGAACATCGCAAAACACAACTTCCACCTGGACCTCACTTCAAATTAGCAAATTTCACAGTTCTCCTGCAACTTTAAACTGTTCATTCATACCTCATCACTAATAGGACAGATCTCCTGCAATTTCTTTGAAATTTGGAAGGCAGGTATTGCGTAGGCACGCAACAACACGAACACTTTAGAACGACGTCAGCACCGTGACAGTACTGCTTTATTCCTTTTACCTACTCCGCGCCGTACCATTTGTTGTCTGAAAGTCAGTGGCAGCCATCCTTCACAAGAATTAAATGTTGACCTCAGAAAGTTATCTGCATTTTAGTACAGAATGGGTGTGAACGACATTTCAGTAAGATTAATTGGATTGCAAATGTAAATATTAGTATAACACAGCATTATTACGTATTTATGGTTCATTTCACCGCCACATAAAGTGTTATCTAAATAAACTTTGACTGTACAGTGCGAATTATTGAAAACTTATTCCTTAAGTGAGTAACATTATAGTATTAGCTGTCACTTTTAAAATCCTTGTAAATTTTATTTTCTGGTAGAAAATGTTCTTCGAGATTATCATTTATTTCCTCGTGGAAATAAGATGAATCTTAAGAGATCAACAAAAACATAATTTCTGCCCTTTTCATTGCTCATGAAAGCCTCACGTTACATGTTGTACTATCTATAGCGAGACCTTCAGAGGTGGTGGACCAGAGTGCTGTACACACCAGCACCTCTAATACCCAGTAGCACGTCCTCTTGCATTGATGCATGCCTGTTTTCGTAGTGAAAAACTATCCACAAGTTCATCAAGGCATTGGTCTAGATTGTCCCACTCCTCAACGGCGAATCGGCGTAGACCTCTCAGAGTGGTTGGTGGGTCACGTCGTCCGTAAATAGCACTTTTCAATCTATCCCATGCCTGAACGATAGCGTTCATGTCTGGAGAACATGGTGGCCTCTCTTGTCGAGCGATGTTGTTATCCAGAAGGAAGTCATTCACAAGAGGTGCACGATGGGGACGCAAATTGTCGTCCATGAACACGAATGCCTCGTCAATTTGCTGCCGATATGGTTGTACTAACGGTTGGAGGATGGCATGTACGTATCATACAGCCGTTACGGCGCCTTCCATAACCACTAGCTGCGTACGTCGGCCCCACATAATGCCAACCCAAAACAGCTGCACTCGCTGGACAGTGTGTCTAAGACGTTCAGCCTGACCCGGTTGATTCCAAATATGTCTCTGACGACTGTCTGGTTGAAGGCGTATGCGACACTCATCGCTTAAGAGAAAGTGATGCCAATCCTGAGAGGCAATTCGGCACGTTTTTGGGCCCATCTGTACCGCGCTGCATGGTGTCGGGGTTGCAAAGATGGACCTCGCCATGAATTTCGGTATTGAAGTTGCGCATCATGCAGCCTATTGCCCACAGTAACACGACGTCCTTTGACTGCAAGAAAAGCATTATTCAACATGGTGGCGTTGCTGTCAGGGTTCCTCCGAGCTATAATCCGTAGTTAGCGGTCATCCACTGCAGTAGTAGCCCTTGGGCGATCTGAGAGAAACATGTCATCGACAGTTCCTGTGTGTGTGTGTGTATCCTACTGAAATTTCTTTGAAGTTTGAAAAAAAAAAAAGGTATACATTACTTGTATTTGAGAACAATTAACAGTTCCACAGTGAAGAAATCAGCGTACACTGAGTATGTAGTTAGATACATACATACTGGCTGTTACATACCGCTGACAGATTTATAATGTCACATCATACTGGTGATTTACTCTTTGCTGTTGTGTGTAATAAAGTGTTTTTCTCCGTAACTTACATATTAATGAGCGAAAAGAATATTTAAAATGGCTCTGACCACTATGGGACTTAACATCTATGGTCATCAGTCCCCTAGAACTTAGAACTACTTAAACCTAACTAACCTAAGGACAGCACACAACACCCAGCCATCACGAGGCAGAGAAAATCTCTGACCCCGCCGGGAATCGAAACCGGGAACCCGGGCGTAGGAAGCGAGAACGCTACCGCACGACCACGAGATGCGGGCTAAGAATATTTATTTAGATAGATTAACAAAACGTGACTCTTTATGCCAGCTTACGTACATACTTTCCAGTGAGTTTTATCTACCATATAGCTCACATACTTCAATTACATAAATTAAATTTTACTAGAGAGGGAGCGACGTCCAAAGATTTTGGACTGAAGGCAACAGGCTGTACCTAATTGGCTGTGTTCAGAAGGCGCACTGAATATCGTAGGTTTGTGAATTCTGTCCTACCTTGTGCAGAGTACGGTAAGGTTTTTATTTTTTTTTATTTATTTAAACGTCACGTTCTGTAGGACCAAAATGAGGAGCCAATCTCCACAGTCATGGGATGTGTCAGTACATGAAAATAACATATACAAGTAATAACGCATAAAAATAAAATGTTTATGTACCCGAAAAAAGTCAAGCCATACGTTTAAGCAAACGCAGTCAACGATACAACCAGAATCAGCAAAATTTTTCAAGGTACTCCTCGACAGAATAGAAGGACTGACCCAAGAGGAAACTCTTCAGTTTCGATTTGAAAGCGCTTGGATTATTACTAAGATTTTTGAATTCGAGCGGTAGCTTTTTTCTGCACAAGAGTTAAGGAAGTCCGATCCAAATGCAGGTTACGTTTCTGCCGAGTATTAACTGAGTGAAAACTGCTTATTCTTGGGAATAAGCTAATATTGTTAACAAGAAATGACAGTAAGGAATATATTTATTGAGAAGCCAATGTCAAAATACCCAGACTCGTGAACAGGGGTCGACAAGAGATTCGTGAGCTTACACCACTTATTGCCTGAACCGCCCGTTTCTGAGCCAAAAATATCCTTCTAGACTGGGAAGAGTTACCCCAATATATAATACCATGTGGCATAAGAGAATGAAAATAAGCAAAGTAGACTAATTTTCGTGTTGAACGATCATTCACTTCAAATACAGTTCGAATAGCAAAAATGGCAGCACTAAGTCTTTGAATAAGACCCTGAGCGTGGGCTTTCCACGATAGCTTACTATCTATATGAACACCTAGAAATTTGACTGTTTAGTATCACTAATCGTATACCCATTCTGTGAAATTAAAACATCAGGTTTTATTCGTTTGCGTGACAGAATCTGTAATAACTAACTGTTTTTTTTTCTTTATTGTATTTCAATTCCCCATCGCGGCGGGCTGGCAGCAGCATATGCGCTGCTCTTCAGCCGAAAGACATAGAACATACAATAGAAGACATTTAAAAATAACAAAGGAGAGAATATGTTGAACATAGATATAAAGAAGGGGGATCATTATGGAAGGCAACAGACAAAAAAACGGGGTGACTGTAAAATGGAGATAAAAAACTGTTAAAACTGTTTAAAAGTCGCACACACAAAAAGCCACGCACTGCGACAATTAAAAGAACACAAGGCACAGTATGACTGGAGCATGAAAGGTATCGACGGATGGTGTAGCACATAAGAAACACTGATGGCGAACCTCAAGGCAGTACACAATTAAAATCACACCTCTTGACACACAGGAGAAACAGCACTAAACACAACACTGATGTGGCACACTGACGATGATCAAGACCGAGGATCTGCCAGGCGCAAGGAGATGAGGGAAACTGGAAGAAGGGAGGGAGCAGAAGAGATGGGGGAGATGAGCGGGGGATGCTCTGAAGAGGACCAGGTAGGGAGGGACGTGGGAAGAAAAGAGGCAAGTATGGGGTGCAGGGTCTCAGGGGGAGGGGGGGAGGAGGAAAATCCGCTCTGGGAGAAGGAGGGAAGAGGAAAAAAGGGAGCCCTTGGGAAGGGGGGGGGGGGAAGAAGGCCAGGTTATAGTTGGAAGGAAGGGTAGATGTCACGGCGAAGTTCATCATCCGGGAGGGGGAGGCGTTGGAAATTGCCCTGATGAAGGAGATGGAGGGTGTGGAGGTGGAGAGAGGGAGGGATATAGCGATAGAAGCGTGGCAATGGGCGTGGGGTGGAGAGGAAGGAGGAAACCAGAGGGTGGGGGGGATCAAGCCTGCAGACAATGTAAAGCATGTGGAGATGTTGGAGGAACAGGAGGAGGTGGGGGAAGGGGATCAGTTCATACAGGAGCCGTGTGGGGGAAGGAAGGCGGATATGGAAGGCAAGGCAGAGCGCATGGCGTTCAAGGATTTGGAGGGCCTTGTAAAAGCGGGTGGGGGCAGAGATCCAGGCAATGCTGGCATCACAGAGGATAGGACGGATGAGGGATTTGTAGGTGTGGAGGATGGTAGAAGGATGCAATCCCCAAGTCCAGCCAGACAGGAGTTTCAGAAGGCGGAGGCGGGAATGGGCTTTCTGCTGGATGGTCTGGAGATGAGGGGTCCAGGTGAGATGTCGGTCAAGGGTGAGGCCAAGGTATTTCAGGGTGGGGGTGAGCTGGATAGGACGACCATAAAGGGTGAGGTAGAAATCATGGAGGCGAAAGGAGCGAGTGGTGCGGCCTATGATGATTGCCTTGGTTTTGGAGGGATTGAGACGGAGGAACCACTGGTTACACCAAGTGGTGAACTGGTTAAGGTGGGTTTGGAGGATACGTTGAGACCGTTGAAGGGTAGGATAGAGAGCTAGGAAGGCAGTGTCATCAGCATACTGGAGAAGGTGGACTGGTGGGGGTGGCTTGGGCATATCAGCTGTGTACAACAGATAAAGGAGAGGGGAGAAGACAGAACCCTGGGGGACGCCAGCTGTGGGATAAAAGATACGGCAGTTGGTGTTGTGGAAGGTGACATAGGAAGGACGGTGCAAGAGGAAGGAAGCGACCAGGTGGACAAAATTGATAGGCAAGGCGTGGGTTTGGAGTTTAAAGAGAAGACCGGGATGCCATACACGGTCATAGGCATTTTGGAGGTCAAGGGAAACAAAAATGGCAGAGCGACGGGAGATGAGCTGGAGGGACAGAAGGTGAACAAGGTTGAGGAGTTGGTCTTCAGCAGAGAAGGAGGGTCAGAAGCCACACTGGGTAAGGGGGAGGAGGTGGTGTTGAGCAAGGTGCTGATGGATACGGTGGGAGAGGATGTATTCAAGGAGCTTACTGAAGACGGAGGTGAGGCAGATGGGATGATAGGAAGAGGTGGCAGAACGGGGTTTGTTGGGTTTGAGCAATAAGAGGATGCGGGAGGTCTTTCACAGGTCAGGGTAGAAGCCAGTAGAGAGGATGACATTATAGAGATGGGCGAGGACAGTCAGGAAGGAATAGGGGCTTTCTCGAAGGTGACGGTAGGTGACACAGTCGTGACCAGTGTCCGTGTTGCATTTGGACCGGAGGATAAGTTTAATGTCTTGTGCTGTGATGGGAGTGTTTATGTTGGAGCGGGGCAACTGCCCCAAGTACTGGAGACTAGGAGCAAGTGGAGCGACCGAGGTATCGGCACGTTCCATGACGGTGGGGAAAAGAGAATAATCAAAGTGGGGATCTTCGGGGATGGAGAAGACCTCGGAAAGGTGGGAAGCGAAGTGGTTGGCCTTGCTGAGGTTGTCAGGAAGGGGGCGATCGTTATGGAGAAGGGGGTAGTGGGGAGTGGAAGGGAACCAGTAAGGCGATGGAAGGCAGACCAGTAGTTGGAGGAGTTGATAGGGAGGGTGGTGTTGAGTCGTGTGCAGGTCTGGCGCCAGTCTCGGCGTTTCGTTGCTGTAATAAGGTTCTGTACATGTCGCTGTATTTGCCGGTGGCGTTGGAGTGTATCCCAGTCACGAGTGCGCAGGAAGGAGCGATAGAGGCGGCGGGATTCACGGAGGAGGAGGACAGCCCCCGGAGGGAGAGTGGGACAGTGTGGGTGGATGGTTTTAGTAGGAACATGGGCCTCCAAGGCGTCAGTAATTACCTTCTGAAGGAAGGACGAGGCGTGGGTGATGTCGTCAGGATGGCGATAGGTAAGAGGGTGGCTTCCGACCTGGGTGGAGATGGAGTCCCGGTAGGCATCCCAGTTGGCACGGTGATAGTCATGGACGACCTTGGGAGGGAGCGCAGGGTGCGGAGCCGGAGGGGGGCGTTGAGCAGACGTTATGGTGCGAAGGACAGGGAGGTGATTGCTACCTGTGGGGTCAAGGACGGCGACAGCGACATGCCCAAGGAGGTTGGCGGAAGCAATGACAACATCAGTGGTGGTGTCACTTTCAGGTCGGGTGTGCTGGGGAAGGGGAACAACGTCACCTTGGATTGTGGAGAGGAACTGATGCCACCGCCGAAGGGCAGCAGAAGTGCGGCTATGGATGTTGAGGTCGGCGGGAATCTCATAGGTGGAGAAGGCGTGGTCAATGTGCGAGATGAAGTCATAAGGAAGAGGAGCAGTGGAGCGGACATAGATGGTGGCACAGGTAATGGTGAGGGATGGGAAGAAGACGCTAAGGATAAGGTGTTCAGTGGGGTCACTGAGGACAGGTTATGGCCGGACGGGGATATGCTTAAGGTGGCCAATCGCGACTCCACCCTGCGCACGAGGACCAGGAGCGTCAGTGCAGTGGAGGATATAGGGAGAAGTGCGGATAGAATGGTGGGGCTGGAGAAAGGTTTCGTTCAAGAGGAAGGTGTCGACTTGGTGGTGGTTCAAGGTGTGCATGAGGAGGTATTTGTTGGAGCGGAAGGAGCGAATGTTCTGGAAGAGGATGTGATACTCGTGCCGCGTAATGGCTGGAAGGAGGGGGGGGGGGAAGAGAGGGAAGGGAAGAGACTTATACTAGGGTGTCGAGGTGGGTGAAGGTGAAGTGGGCTTGGTTGTGGGAGTAGGTGGCAAAGGTGTTCAGGTGGAAAACGAAGTGAGCGGCAAGGGAGATTTGTTTTAACGTGTGTGGGCGCTGAAAAGGGTGAATGTTTTGGAGGACAACGGTAAGGAACCAGATGATGTCCTCGGCCGTGGTGGGTGGACAGAGGGAATTGTTGGGATGGACAGGGGGATCGACGGGACGAACTGAGACTGTAAGCTCAGGGGTGGCTGGAGGGGGTTTGTCTTTACATTTGTGGGAGTAGGTGGGATGGGGACCATTGCAGGTATTACAGGAAGGAGTAGCAGCGAGGTTGGGGCAGTTCTTAAGAAAGTGGGAGGCCTTGCAATGGGGACAGGTGGGGGGGTTTTTGCAGTTGGGAGCCAGGTGGTCATTGTACATCAGGCACCGCTGGCAACGGTAGGTTTGGGGAGGGGATTTGGAGGATTCGACAGTGTGGCGACGGTGGTATATCAGGGCACCCTGGGGTAGGTGATGGTCAATGGAAGGGGCGGACTCAGAGAACACCCGCATGAGGTAGGTGGGACCAGAGGCATTGTGGATACGGTGGGAAGAGCAGATTTCCAAGTCCGGGTGCGAGTTCAGTTCTGCCAACACTTCATCCTCTGTGATCACCGGGCTGAGCTTGGTGATCACAGCGGTGTAGGTGGGGGGGCGACGGGGAGGCTGGGGCTGACGAGGAGTGGAAGCAGGAAGGAAGGGTGTCAGAGAGGCGTGGGGGCCAAACATAACTCGTGGGAGTTTCCGCAGGAGGTCTGTATGAAAGGATGCGGACGGGGACTTGATAAGGACTGAGTCCCTGCGGGGAATGAGTTGGGAAACGGGAGCACCAGGTAAGTACTTTCGTATCTCCATGGTGAGGGTACGAGTGTCGAGGAACTTAGGATCGGGAGTTGACAGGACAAAGGTGTGGATGGTGGGGGCCGAGGTATGGGTGGCAGGTGGAGGGGAGGTGTCCATGGAGACGGCAGGGGGAGGGGGAGGTGGTGTTGACTTTTTGTGGGAAGTGGCGGGAGCAGGGTCGGAAATGACGCGCTTTTGCGGTTTTTTGGAGACCGGAGGCTGGGAGGAGGGGAGAGGAATGGGGAGGAGAGGGAGGTGGCGGGTGGCAGATCCCTGCGGCGTAGTGGAGGCACCGGGAGAAGCTGCCGGTTCAGTGGTGGTGATGGTGGCTCGGCGCGACGTGATGCGTGCGGGAGATGCAGATGACAAAGTGACGGGGTGGGTGAGAGCAGCGAGCAGCGAGCAAGGAGGCGGACGGACGGACGGACGAACAGCTACAGCAGCAAGAGGCAGGCGGACAGACAGACAGACAGACACAATCTTCGAAGACGGAGATTCCACCCTGAGAGTAGCCCAGGCTTTGCAATCTGACGCTTTCGAAGGAGGGGATCCAACCCTCTAGATGACTAACTGTTACTGTGACTTAGCTTTAGTTTACTTTTTTTTTACTCTATTGTTATTTTGACACCTGAACAAAACAGGTAGGCTGGCAGCAGCATGCTACGCCGCTCTTCAGCCAGAGAGTTGACAATCACAGTACAAAAAATGGAGAGTGAAAATGAACATAGTGACGGGCAAAAAACAGTGGTCACAGTCACACAAAAAACACGGAGCCGTTCACACTCGACGAGAAAGACACTGAAAACACGGTGACACGGCGCACAGAACACTTATGAATCCGATGGCACAAGTGAACGGAGAAGCGTGACGGCGGACACGAAAAACACGAATCGACGTCACACACACAAGACACAGACGGCGATGATCTCCGGCGCGCGAAAGTCCACGTAGCGTGTGCGAGTCCAGGGACCTGCCAAGAGGGGAAGCAGGGTGAGGGTGGGTGGAGAAGGTGGAGAGGGGAGAACAGAGATGCCAATGGCTGAGGAGAGGGGAGGAGGAGTAGAAGGACAGGGGAGGTGAGGCCTGGGGGAGAATTGGGGAGGAGGGGGGGAGGGATGGAGGGTGCCCGAAGGAACAGATACAGGAAGAGGGAGGGAGGATCAAAGGTGGTAGGAGGGGTAGATGGAGGGGAGGAGGACATCATCAGGGAGGGGGAGCTGGCGGAAGCCACCGTGGGAGAGGGTAAGGATGGTGGAGAGATGGAGACCGGGTGGGACGTGGGAATACAGGCGCGGCAGCAGGCGGGGGTGGAAGAGGGGCGGGGAGACGAGCAGGTGAGGAGGATCGAGTTTGCGAGAGGTGTACAGGATCCGTATCCTTTCAAGGAAAAGGAGGAGGAGGGGGAAGGGGATGAGATCGTACAGGATCCGCATGGGGGAGGGGAGACGGATGTGATAGGCGAGGCGGAGAGCATGACGTTCAAGGATTTGGAGGGATTGATAAAAGGTAGGGGGGGGGGCGGAGAGCCAAGCCGGATGGGCATAACAAAGGATAGGGCGGATGAGGGACTTATAGGTGTGGAGGATGGTGGAGGGGTCCAGACCCCATGTACGGCCGGAGAGGAGCTTGAGGAGACTGAGTCGGGAGCGTGCCTTGGCTTGGATTGTCCGGAGGTGGGGAGTCTAGGAGAGGCGATGGTCGAGGGTGATTAATTTACTTTTTACAAGCTATGAACTTATGTCATGAACTGCACTTTTTGAAAGCTAGCCAATGTTGCACACAACATCCTTTACTACCAAACTAGTGTCATCAGCAAACAGAAATATTTTAGAGTTACCCTTAATACTAGAGGGTATATCATTTATACAGGGTAGTCCACTGATCGTGACCGGGCCAAATATCTCACGAAATAAGCGTCAAACGAAAAAAATACACAGAACAAAACTTGTCTAGCTTGAAGTGGGAAACCGGATGGCGCTATGGTTGGCCCGCTAGATGGCGCTGCCATAGGTCAAACGGATATCAGTTGCGTCTTTTTAAATAGGAAACCCTATTTTTTATTACACATTCGTGTAGTACGTAAAGAAATATAAATGCTAGAGTTGGCTCACTTTTTTCGATTTGTAATAGATAGCGCTGTAATAGTCACAAGCATATGGCTCGCAATTTAGACGAACAGTTGGTAACAGGTAGGTATTTTATATTAAAATATAAGACGTAGGTACGGTTAAACATTTCATTTCGGTTGTTCCGATGTGGTACACGTAGCTTTGTGAACTTATCATTTCTGAGAACACATGCTGTTACGGCGTGATTACCTGAATTAGACCTGTTGTATTAACGCGCCTCCAGGAAACAGTTTATATGGTCATCGGTTATGTAACTGATGTACTTCATTGTTCCATGCCATATTCAGTGCAAGTATACAGATGTGGCCTAGCGGTTCTAGGCGCTTCAGTCTGGAACCGTGCTGCTGCTAGGTTAGTTAGGTTTAAGTAGTTCTAAGTCTAGGGGACTGATGACCTCAGATGTTTTGTCCCATAGTGCTGAGAGCCATTTGAACCATTTTGCAAGTGTACGAGTATTCTTTGCTATAAACAAAGTTGATCAAATTGATTTTGTAATATAGTTTCTGTCGAAGGTAAGGGACCCTTTCTAGATGAGAATGCATAGTCATTGCATTGGCTAACATGTGCAGCACAGTTCTTTAATATTCTGCTGGTTACTCCATCATATGCATAAGAGTCCTTAGTGTACAGTGATTTAATTATTGGCTCAATCTCCCCCTTGTCTGTATCACACAGGAGTATTTCAGTCATCAACCTCAGAGCGGCACTTGTCATGAGAGTACATTATGAAATTACCCAAATATGATTTTGTACAGTTCATCGAAGAAGCTACTCCCTCCTTTACACCAGCAAACTTACTACTCGTCTGCAAGTGGAGTCGAAGGCGCACTGAATATTTCACCCAGTATTATACGAAATGGAGGCTCTGCCTAAATCCAAATAAAACTGAGGTAAGCGTATTCCACCTGAACAATCATGAGGCAAGACGAGAGTTACAAGTAACATTCTACAATGAGTGATTGACGCGCAACAGCCATCCAAAATATCTAGGAATAACTCTTGACCGGTCACTAACCTATAAAAAACACCTAGAAATAACCAGACAAAAGATAAAAAATCGAAATAACATATTAAGAAAGTTGACTAGAACCTCCTGGGGAGCTCAAGCTAACTCCCTACGCACCGCAGCACAACCTGTTGTTTACTCGGTGGCAGAATACTGCGTCCCAGTCTGATACAAGAGCACACACACGAATCTGCAGTGGCTGTCTCCATAATCTTTCGCGTATTGTTGTTTGCAATTAATCATTTAATAATATATTCCTAATTCGTTTATTATATTAATTAATAGTATGTGTGCAATTTTACTCTGTAGATACCATACGCTAATTAAACAAAATTGCGTTGGCAGGAGCTGGTATGTCACCCTTTCAATGTTTAAGTAATTTTAAGGAGTGTAAAGCTTGTAGCTTCATTGCAATCCCTTCAAAATAAGTTAATATTGTTAATATTGGCTACTTCCTAGGGATTCTCGCCAGTAGCCTTATTTGGGCAGATTACTTTTCCGTTCTAGTTTTACCAGTGGACGGCGCGCTCCTGTTTCTTAGGCCAGGAGCAGAGACGTGTTTTCTTCTGCTGCAGTATATATATGTATATATGGGGTGATTTTTCCACCTTACAAACTCTAGGGATTGATCGACAGGAGTATACGGAACAAAAAAGGTCTAATTAACTTATGTCCGGAAATGCATGGTTTTCATGCTAGAGACCATCTATTCAATCACTCAGTCATACTTTGTTACAGAAACTGCGATGTACCATGCAGCCTCAGTTACACTATGCATGGTTTCCTCCTAGAAGGCGGTACTGTTCCTAATATTATCTTATATTGAGACTCTGAAACTTATAACTTATCTTTTTAAAAATACCATTATAATAAACTCGTTACATTCGCTACATACACTACCATACAAGTTGTAAGCTAGGAGTGCTAGAAGGACTTGCGTACTGAGGTTCCACACAAAATAATGTATGTACACTCAAGTTGAGAAAATACAGAACGCCCTGAACGACTAGAGATAGAACGTTCATATTCACATAAATCTACATTGGTATGTTCTGCAAAAATGATTAACATTTAAGTCACCTCGGTTCAGCTTCCATCCCGTTGCGTAGTAGTCACAGGGTCCATCATGGTCCCTGATAAATTGTTGCATATGTGACGCAAACGACGTGTATAAGGCGCAATGGCGTCCTGTCATATAGCCATCCTTGCTGAATTCTCCTGGTTCCAAAGTTCGTCTGTTGTGGTTGGCACTGGGTCATAGTGCTGCACCCGTCCTTACACCATATCCTACACATTTCCGACTGGCGAATTGATGCACCACTTTCGCTCATGCTAATAACCCCGCACCCTCTTCCAAAATCACTCGTCTGACGGTACGGTTCGCACATACGTCTGCGAGGCATTTAGCACGTCTGCTCGAAATCACACTGATCAGTTACCTTCGGTGTATAGTGACAACGAGAGTCGCAGGCACGTTTTACCGGTTGGTCGGGTGCGACACGAGATTGACCTATAACCCGCAGGCTGAGATTGTTCAAATGATAATAATTTCTGCAGAACGTACTAATGAACACGTCCTGTGAATATACGTCCCATCTCTAGTCGTTCAAGGTGTTCTGTTTTTTCTGAACGTGAGTGTAGACAATAATAATATAAGGTGGCTCAATGGGCTGGTGCATGTGTTTCAATTGGACAGCACTTCGGCAACTCATGTGTCCCGAACGTTCCCCAATTATCTTGTCGCTCAAACATGACCCACAGTTTAACATAGAATCCGAACCATGTATTATTTCGTTACCGATAGACCACCAGGCCTAGCATGTATGTGTATAGTTCATTTATAGGTTTTGATCATTGAGTTTGCGAGTAACAAATTATTTATCACAAATGGCTGTAACTTTTGCTTATACTCACTTAGAAGCTTAAATGTTTTCCACCGTCAAGGGGTCAAAGACCTTAGTGTGAGACGTAAATTTCAATTCGACACCTACACAGTTTCTTGAGAAAAAGGTGTCTTAAGACGCACAGACAGACAGACAGACGAACAACGAATGGCAAAAAAAAAAAAAAAAAAAAAAAGTCATGTAATTGCAAATTAACAGTTATCGGATTGTTTTCTTTGATTGTAGTGTGAAACAATACTTCTTGTGAAATTACATTTTCTTAGGACAAAGGGAAGTACCCTATAGGTTTTGATGAGTGAGCTTGCGAGTACCGGAATATGTGACATAAATGGTCGTATCTTTTGATAGCACTGACTGCGAAACTTACACTTTTTCCGCAGCCAAGAGACTGTAGGCCTTAGCAAGTGACATAAATTTCAACGTGATATTTCTACCCATTCTTGAGAAAAAGTGGTCTGAACAGTCAGACATACAGACGGATTACAATGTTATTTTATAAGGAATTCTGTTTTTATGGACTGGTGTACGTAATCCTAAAAAGAGCATACGTAGGTAAAGGCATTTTAAATTTTTTATAACTATACCTTCCGCGAAACATAATATTTTTCCGTGTTTTTTCTTTACCAAAATGCGTTAGGCTCCTGTTTGTCTTCCTCGATAAGCCTAATTTTGAGTTCCGAAACAGTTTTAATAATGGTGTTCTATAGGCTGTCCTGCTTCTGTATGTATTTATGACTTAACGGAAAGTGATGCATTTTGTCATATCTTACATATTTCTGTGTTGCATTTGGGTTGTAATTATGTACAATGTTTTTATCATTATTCTCTCTACTCCCGTTGGGTACCGCGAGTTCTCATGAACAAAACAGAATTCTGGAAAATTTGTGTCTCTACGCTCTCCGCAAACACGGAAAAGTGGCAGTAGACTCTTGTAGCTTCAGTAAGGCAGGTATAGACATGCATCACATACCAAGAGAGCCAATTTTATTCACTCACATGACACAAGTATCACAACGGAGAAAAAAAAACTGCTGCTCTGATTCATTGCTTCACTGCGGCGGAGCTCTGTCGGTACTCTTCTCTGCTTCCTGACGAAGCGTACGTCATCAGCCTTTTTCCCACGCGGTAGTGAATTTTTATCGTCTCGACCGTTACACGCCACCGTAATCTGCATACCCGGGAAGCCACATGCACGCTCACCGAAAAAATGGGTAAAAGAGTGCGCTGTGGAATTGAGTGTTGAGCGTAGCGCAGTGAGGGAAGGGGCGTCGGCTTTCTCGTCAAATCCTCCGTGGGCAGGAGGGGGGGGGGGGGAGGACTCGCTTTAATCAGCACTGTTCCCCATCAGCATCCGTCCGCTCGCATACGCTAAACGTGTCAGTGGCTGCGCTGTTCGCATGGAGATTTTATGTTCCAATCAGATCCTTCAGGAGGCGGGGCACACAAATTCTATCCGTTTGACTGGCAACATCAGAAACACGTACCGTCTCACAACGGAATTATTGTATTGGACATACAGGTTTTGATGCCCTGAGCTGTTAACTGCATAACGTTTCGTAAAACGTTTGCAATGAAAGAGAGACTTGACATTCCACCGAGTCCAGTATTTGGACGTTTGACACGGCGCGTCTCTGCTAGCAATTTGCATTGAGGCTTGGACGCCGGAGCTAGTTTTCGTTGCTAGTGCCATCATTTAGTTTGATTCCGTCACAAAGAGTACCAAATAAAATGGGAAAGGCAGTACGTAGAACGTCGCAACCCTTTTGCTGGTGTCACACGTTTAGTTATCATGTCAACTGATTACTGTTAGTTCGAAGCAACAGAATAGGCTGTGGTCACAGGTTATGATGGTGAAATGATAATTTAGCGGCGATATCATTTATATAACTACTATTGAGTAAAATTCTCCTAAAACAATTATTTTAAAACGGCCAATAATGGCGGACAGTGTTGTACCTGGAGACTTTCATCCCAAAAAGTCTAATACATTTTCTTATTTCGTTTTGAAATGATAGGATTCACTTTACTGGTGCTGCAGTATTTTTCTGAAATTACAAAAATCACTCCGGAAATGTAAAGTTTCTCCAAATGTGAAAAACTGTTCCAACGTGACTTGGTTCAAATGGCTCTGACCATTATGGGACTTAACTGCTGAGGTCATCAGGCCCCTAGAACTTAGAACTACTTAAACCTAACTAACCTATGGACATCACACTGATCCATGCCCGAGGCAGGATTCGAACAGGAGACAGTAGCGGTCGCGCGGTTCCAGACTGTAGCGCCTAGGACCGCTCGGCCACCCCGGCTGGCTTTCCAACGTGGTCAACAGCTAGGAACAAATATTCTATTCAAAGTTAAATGTATTGCAATGGAGAAACTTTGTCAGGTCAATGTTTAACAGTCTATCATTACATCATTACTGTACTGCACACAAATAATCAGAAGGCGAAATCAAATTAAGAAGAAATATTATCAAAATCCAGGTATCAGTTAAAATACATTGAAGTAGGAGCTATTGGCAGCTAATGTAGATTTGCTTTTTCAAGAGTAATGAGCATGTTATAGGAAAAAATAAGAAATAATTTACACAATGAAAATAATATACAGCGTATGTACTACATCTTGTAATATCATTCGATTAATAATTTAATTTCGTCATTAATTTCAATTATACGTGAATGATAGATGCGATGAGGACTGTTGTCATACTTTACTATGTGTTACCGTAGAAAATCGTGTGTTAACGCAGAAAATTATTTGTAGAGTTAATGGAAAAGGAAGGTCATTGTCGCCACATACGGGTGGTTTACTGGCGAACTGTAATCAGTTCGTCTACTGGTGTGATGTCACCGTTCCTGGTTGATTCCTATTTTCTTATCGTATGCGACCTCGGACCTTCGAGCAGAACAGCTCTCACCAGCAATATTTATAGTACTCTCTCCCTTGTGTGAAGAACTTTTGAGTAAGATGCTTTCATCGATACGTTCAAGCCGAATTACCGACAGTCCTCTGTAGCGCAATTTAGCGTTCAGCGGCCTTGTACGTGAATTAGAATAAGATATCTGCTACGTAAAGTAGAGCCTTTACATCGCGTCAAAGCGGCGACAAATGCACTTGACTATTACGCTTGCGCAGTCGCACGACAGATGGCGTTGAACTGCGTACTGAAGTCACGGAATTACGTTGATACTATTCCTATTATTATTAGTTACTTGATATTTCCATTTCAATTACCGTGGAGGGGATTGGAGGGGACAGCGACTTGCAGCACCTAGACTGGTGATTTTCAGCCTTTGGCTTGGAATCATAGGTATCAAGAGGAATTGGGATACTGACCGGAGACAACGTTTCCAAGGCATGGAAATCGTAAAACACGGAACATACTAAAAGTTGCTGACGTGCTGTATCTAGTGAGGCGCAGAAAAAATTGTTGCTAGTGAATTCCTGCTGTCGCGCAACACTACCTTCTCCACTACTTGTTTGTCTCAGAAAATGGCATGACACCTGCACTTCATTAACATTGAATTAGTCATAATTGTTAAAATAAATTAGCACCTGCATCATAGTTAAGTGTGAACGTAAAATCACATTTTTAATTCTGATGTAACAAGTCGAAATCGGTCGTGGGCTAACGTTCATGATTACAAAAACATTTCGTGAAACGTGTATAAATAATCCGCAATAGGAGCCGAAGTGTCTCGTTATAAGGTGTGATCCTCGTTTTGCCTACAGCCATGTCAGGGAGGGCGGAGAATGTGTGTGTGAAATCTTATGGGACTTAACTGCTAAGGTCATCAGTCCGTAAGCTTACACACTTCTTAACCTAAATTATCCTAAGGACAAACACACACACCCATGCCCGAGGGAGGACTCGAACCTCCGATGGGACCAGGGGCAGAGAAGCGGACAGAGGCACAGGTCAACCTCTTCGACTTGGGGCGAAGCTGCACCAAAATGGCGGAAGAATAAGCAGTTTTTTTTATATTTAATCGTATGGCTAGGGCCCCCCGTTGGGCAGACCGTTCGCCGGGTGACGATCAGTTAATTTGACGCCACTTCGTTAATGAGGATGATAGGATGAAGATGAGGACAACGTCCAGTCCCTGGGCGGAGAAAATTCTCTGACCCAGCCGGGAATAGAACCCGGGCCCAGAGAATTGACAATCCGTCACCCTGACAATTTAGCTACTGGGAGCCGACAAAGAATAAGCAATGATCAACGGCATGAGGATGCAGAAGGCAATGGCAACCACCGCATTAAAGAGTCATAATGTGTATTTGCAGACAGGTGGTCTGCAATTAAAATATTGCCATTATTGTCTCTCCGTTGGCGAAGTATTCCAGATTAGTCTCCCATTCGGATCCCCATGGGGAGGTGACCATTGAAAAGAGGTGAAATAAGCAGCGAATCGGAACATTTTACGTGTCGGCGCGTGGAATGTCATGTTTCTGAATGTAGTGGGTGAATTTGAATATCTGGTAAGCGGTATGATAAGACTCAATCTACCCATAACGGATGGTCAGTGAAGTGAAATGAGAAGAAAATAAAGATTTCTAGTCATATACGTATGGGGTCATATCAACAGCAGGAGAAAATGGTGCACCGAGAGTTTTAATCTGATTGGGAGAGTGCAGCTGAGTGACTGTGTGACTGTACAGTGATAGAGTATTTTTCATCACATTTGACAGCAAACCGACGCCAATAACGATACTTCAAGTACACATGTGGACGTAGCAAGCAAAGGATGATGAGAAAGAAAAAGTATATGAGGATATTCAACGAGTAATTCAGTACGTAAAGGGAGATGATAAATTAATAATCATCGGGACTTGAACGCGATTGTAGGAAGAGGAACAGCTGAAAGGTTCATGGAAAAATATGGGCTACTCTGTAGAAATGTGAGAGGAGCAGAAATAATTGAGTTCTGGAATAAACTTTAGCTAGTAATAGTATATTGTTCAAAAATCACAACTGTACGAGCTATACTTGGAAGGTCCCAGAGAAACGGGAATATTACGGTTGGATTACTTCATGGTCAGGCAGGTAATTCGCAATAAGATATTGCATTGTACGGCATAGGCAGGACCTGATATCTCAGCTCACAATTATGATAAAGAATAGTTTAAGGTTTAAGAGAATAGTCAGGAAGAATTAATGTATAAGAAAGTAGAATGCTGAAGTACATAATGCAGTTCAGTTAAAGGGGAATGGAGAAGAGACATCTGGTAAGAGACGAGATACTTCAAATGATCAACAAAGAAGGAATTACAAACCTATTCAGACAAGAATACAACAATACAAATCATTCTATAATGAAAATGCAAGGAAGGTGAGGCGAAATGGCTTCCGGAAAAGTCCGAAGAAATCTTGAACAAAATTGTCGTTCTAAGGACTGATTCAGCAGAGGTTCTCTGTAGAATCGGTGAAGAAAAACAAAAAAAAAAAAAATTGAGTACAGTAGTGAGAAGAAGAGACAGGTCGACAGGACGTGCATTAATATGTAAAAAATCACTTCCTTCATACTAGAGGGATGTGTAGAGGTTAACAAATCTGGAGGAAGAAGTGGCGGTACAGCAGTAAATCATAATAATTACTTGTCTTTTGCCTCGTATAGTTGTTGTAGGGATTACCTGTTGCTTTCTTAATAAAGAATTGGAATTAATTGTCCCTGACACGCTAAACCGGAATATTAAACTGTTATTTTGGATCATACGTGCTACAGGCATATAATGTTCCCCATCAATACCATTCACTAATTATTCATTAATTGCACACAACAAATAGCTGACTGATCAAAAATATTCGGAGTCTAACTCGATTAACAGAGAGTCCAAACCGGTGCGAATTTATTGGACGTCCGAACTGCCTCTTCTCTTGAGAACAAAAGCCTGACCTGACCATCGACCTCAGTTACCCAGGAACAAATCATGACCCATCCTCACAACAGTACTTCCGCCAGCACCTTACTTCTACTTTGCCTATTTCGCAGTTCTCCTGCAACTTCTTTGAAATTTGGAAAGTACGTATTCCGTAGGCACGCAACAACACAAACACTTTAGAACGATATCAGCACTGTGACAATACTGCTTTATACCTGTTACCTCCTCCGCGCCGTACCATTTGCCTGTCTGAAAGTCTGTGGCAGCCATCCTCCACAAGAAATAAATGTTGACCTCAGAAAGTTATCTGCATTTTAGTATAGAGCTAGTGTGAACCATATTTCAGTAAGATTATTGGATTACAAATGTGTATATTAGTATAATACAGCACCATTACGTATTCATGGTTCATTTGTCCGCCATCTATTGTCTTATCCAAATAATCCTTGACTGTATAGTACGAATTATTGAAAACCTATTCATCAAATGCATAATATTATAATGTTAGTTGGAGGGCTTCGTATTGGGGTCGTGGCCGTTATTAAACAAGAATACAATATATTAATGTGACCGTGATGGCTAACTACCACCAACTACTGAATCAAAAGCGATTTTGTAAATAACTTGTATTTATTGTAAATTATCTCACCATAGAAATTAGATAATCTTGAACAAATCATGAATGGAAACAAATTAAACAAATTGTACACTGTTCTTAGATATACTACACTGGTAAGATTGGCTCTCAGCTCTTAATGTTAAGTTGATGTGAAGTTAGATTTAATTATGCCCCTGGATAAGCAAATGGTAAATGCGATCTGACTGCGTTCCTATAATCTCTTTTGTGTCTGAAATAATACGTACTTCGGACACCACCACCAAGAAACAAACCAAACAACATGCAAAAAGAAAAATAACCAATAACGAATCGTAAGCAGAACTGCACGGATGCTCAGTGGATGGCAAGACCACGATCCAACAACTATTTCTGAACTTTACTGCCGCTGCTGCAAGTTTTACAATACCGTCTAGCAGCGTGCTGACTCCGTCGATACTGCTGGGGCGACGACTGCAGCTACAAAGTCGCTGAATTAAGATCAGTCTCTCAAATATCTTGAGCAGAATAAACTACTCAGAAACTGCTAATACCACAAGCCCTATATTTCCTCTAAATGGTATACAACGCTTTCAAGAGTGGCTCAACAACCTTTAAGGTGCAGCCTAGTGCGTCTTGTACTAACGTGCAATCCAGTATGATAGCTCTGGGCACTGGTTGACTACGTTCAATGGTGACTGCCAGCCAATAAGGCGGAATCAACTGCAGTTATACTAGTAGTCAATGCAATGCCTATCGTGGGCGCTGATGTCCTGCTGTAGCTGCAGACTCCAGATCATACACAGCACAGTATTCAGAATCTAAATCCCTATCTCAGAGCTACCGAACTTTGCGACCGTCCGCTTTCACGGCACCAGACGCTCCCCCTCCTGTCGGTCTCTGCACGATGCTCTTGCGACAGTCTTGCCGCCAAATTCTAATTAGCCAATCCCGACGCTGCAAAGGCCTCGCACATCTCCCTCGCCGAGTGATACAATTTCTCCACCTATCCAAAAATTTCTCTGTTCAAACAGCGGGCGTTGACCCTCAGCATCTCCCGCACTTTCTTATGAACTGCCCAATCAGAGCTCAGCCCATTTGCTGCTAAAATAGCGCGCGACCGGGCAGCGCCAGCGCGTACTTTGGACGCTCTCTGTCTGCTCGACATTTCCCCTCTCTCTCTCACCTGGCACCCGGTGGTGTTCCTTTTGATGCTTGCTGGTCAGTGGCCGCATCCCCTGGGACCCCCGGCCCCTGCACAATGCTCTTCCGGCGCTCGCCGGCCTTCGCCTCCCCGGCTGTGCCCCACCACTCCTCGCCTCCACTGGCAAATTTACTTTGCTTACACCTACAGCATGCAACTAAATATTATCATTACCAAAGCCCGTATTTTTTCAGACATGTGTTTAATCATCACGTATCTCTCTTTCTAATCCACCTAATAAGTCTAATTAACCATTATATGGGTTTATTTACTCCAAATATGCAGAATAATCTGCGAAATGAATGTCACAAATGAAAGCCACCTTTCATAGTTACCAGTTTTAAAATCCTTGTAAATTTTATTTTCTGGTAGGAAATTTTTTTACAGATTCTCGTTTATTCCCTCGTGGAAATAAGATGAATCTGGCTCTTGTTTCACGGACAGAGATTCTAATCTAAAATTATCAGCAATATTTTATCCTTATTATGATAACTGATTGATATAAACACATGACGCAGCAGGATTCCACAAGCACTTAACCAGACCTTTATCATAAGTTCATTTGCTGTTATACACACATCAAAAAAGGCTTTGCATCACCTCGGTCCCGAGATTTCCGGAACCTGTACAGAAAACTGGAACAGAAATCAACATAAACATCATTTCTGCCCTTTTCATTCTTCATGAAAACCACACGTTGCGTGTTGTGCTATTGGCAGCGAGATCTTCAGAGCTGGTGGTCCAGATTGCTGTACACTCCGGTACCTCTATTCCCAGCAGAACGTCCTGTTGCACTAATGCCTGCCTGTATTCGTCGTGGTATACTATCCCAAGTTCATCAAGACACTGTTGGCCCAGATTGTCCCACTCGTCAATGACGATTTGGGCATATTTCTCAGAGTGGTTGGTGGGTCACGTAGTCCATAAACAGCCCTTTTAAATCTATTCCAGGCATGTTCGATAGGGTTCGTGTCTGGAGAACATGCAGGCCACTCTAGTCGAGCGATGTCGTTATCCTGAAGGAAGTCATTCACAAGTTGTGCTCGATGGGGGCGCGAATTGTCGTCCATGAAGACGAATTTCTCGCCAATATGCCGCCAATATGGTTGCACTGTCAGTCGGAGGATGGTATTCACGATCGTACAGCCGTTATGGCTCCTTCCATGACCACCAGCGGCGTACGTCGGCACCACATAAAGCCACCCCAAAACAACAGGCAACCGTCACCTTACTGCAATCGCTGGATAGCGTGTCCATGGCGTTCAGCCTGACCGGGTTGCCTGCAAATACGTCTTTGACGACTGTCTGGTTGAAGGCATATGCGACACTCATCGCTGAGGAGAACGTGGATGCCAGTCCTGAGCGATCCACTCAGAAAGTTGTTGCGACCATCTGCAGCGCGCAACATGCTGTCGTGGTTGGAACGATGGACCTCGCCATGGTTGTCGGGATTGACGTTGCGCATCATGCAGCCTATTGCGCACAGTTTGAGTCGTAACACGAGGTCCTGTGGCTGTAGGAAAAGCATTATTCAACATGGTGGTGTTACTGTCAGGGTTCCTCCGAGCCATAATCCGTAGGTAGCGGTCATCCACTGCAGTAGTAGCCTTTGGGCGACCTGAGAGAGGCATGTCATCGACAGTTCCTGTCTCTCTGTATCTCCTCTATGTCCGAACAACAAGGCTTCGGTTCACTCCGAGACGCCTGAACACTTCGCTTGTTAAGAGCCCATCCTGGCCAAAGTAACAATGCGGACGCGATCGTTTCGCGGTATTGACCGTTTAGGCATGGTTGAACTACAGACAACACGAGCCGTGTACCTCCTTCTTGGTGGAAGGACTGGACTGATCGGCTGCCGGACCCCATATGACTTAATAGGCACTGCTCATGCATGGTTGTTTACATCTTTAGGCGGGTTTAGTGACATCTCTGAGCAGTCAGTGTGTGTGATACAATATCCACAGGCAATGTGTATCTTCAGGAGTTCTGTAAACCGGGGTAATGCAAAACTTTCTTTGATGTTTGTGTATATTCTACTGAAATTTGTTTGAAGCTCGAAAAAAAAAGGTATACATTTCTTGTAGTTGAGAACAATTAACAGTTCCACAGTGAAAACATCAGCGTACACTGAGTATTTATTTATAATGGACTGGATGTTACATACCGCTGACAGATTTATAATGTTATTATCATGCTGGTGATTTACTCTTTGCTGTTGTGTGTAATAAAGTGTTTTTCTCTGTAACTTACATATTAATGAGCGAAATAATATTTATTTAGATAGGTTAACAAAACGTTACTCTTTATGCCAGCTTACGTACATACTTTCCAATGAGTTAGAGCAACATGTTAGGATATTTTAAATAGAAAATCCTTTTTTTCTGTCATGTAGCTCATATATTTCAATTACATAAATTAAATCAAACTCTATCGTCTTTTACTAGAGAGGGAGAAACTTCCAAAGTTTTCGGACTGAAGGCAACAGGCTATACCTCGTTGCCTGTGTTCGGAAGGTGCACTGAATCTCGTTGGTTTGTGAACACAGTCCTACCTTGTACACAGCACGGTAAGGATTAGATTTCTTATTTTTTTTTACACATCAAGTTCCGTAGGATCAAATTGAGGAGCCAATCTCCAAGATCATGGAACGTGCCAGTAGATGAAATTACAATATAAAAGTAACAACACATAAAAATAAAATTTTTATGAATATGGAAAAGTCAAGTCTAAAAGTCTAACTAAACGCAATCAAGTATACAAGAATCAGCTTAATTTTTCAGGAAACTCCTCGACAGAATATGAGGACTGACTCATGAGGAAACTCTTCAGTTTCGATTTGAAAACGCTTGGATTATTGCTAAGATTTTTGAATTCGAGCGGTAGCTTCTTGAAAATGTATGCAGCGGTATAATACACACCTTTCTGCACAAGAGTTAAGGATATCGGACCCAAATGCAGGTTTGGTTTTTGCCGAGTACTAACTGAGTGAAAGCTGCTTATTTTTGGGAATAAGCTAATAATGTTTAAAAACAATGACAGTAAGGAGTATGTATATTGAGAGGCCAATGTGAAAATACCCGGACTCCTGACCAGAGGTCGACAAGAGGTTCGTGAGCTTACACCACTTATTGGCTGAACCTCCCGTTTCTAATGCCAAAATATCGTTTTAGAATGGGAAGAGGCACCCAAAAATATAATAGCATGTGACATAAGCGAATGAAAATAAGCAAAATAGACAAATTTTCGTGTCGAACGATCACTCACTTCAGATACCGTTCGAATACTAAAAATGGCAACATTAAGTCTGAAAAAGATCCTGAACGTAGGATTTCCACGACACCTTACTATCTATATGAACACCTGTAAATTTGACCTGCTTTGTTTCACTAATCATATGCCTATTCTGTGAAGTTAATCTGCAGTTTTTGTTGAATTGTGTGTTAGAAACTGTAAAAACTGAGTCTTACTGTGATTATGTGTTAATTTCCTACAAGCGATGAACTGATGTCATGAACTGCACTATCTGAAAACGAGCCAATGTTGCACACAACATCCTTTACTACCAACTAGTGTCAGCAGCAAACAGAAATATTTTAGATCAGGCTGTTCCAACCAAGCTCCAGGGAGCCGGAGCGCTCCGGAGCGCTCACTGCTGCAGCTCGGAGCCTGCATGGAGGGGGAAAGCGAACTGACTGCCCCCTGGCCGCATGCAGCCGCAACTGACGCAATAATCCGTGTTCAATGACAGCTATGACTAGCCACGGGAGCCCTGTACCTCTATTGGAGGATACCTTTCTATTCATTGAGAGGGGTGGTCGTCCGCAGTGTCTTGTATGTCATAAAGTATTTAATTCTGCGAAGAGATACAATATACAACGACATTATACACGTCTTCACGCAGCGCACTACAATCAGGTAGCAGGCGTTGCACGCAGAGAACTGGTAGCCAGGCTTAAGAACGACATACCAGGAGACCTAAGTTTAAAAACGGGTTCGTAATACAGAGGGTATCAAAATATGCAACATAGTTCGTGTTCTGTAATGCGTTTATAATTTTGAGGTGAATGAGAGCGGAGAAAACACTACTGAATCTGCAATTCGAGCAAGCTACAGGGTCGCTCACATCATTGCGACGAGTGGCAAGCCGTTTTCGGTGGGACCACTCGTAAAATCGTGCATGGTAGCAGTTGCAGAATGTTTGTTTCCGAGGGAGGTGCAGGCAATTGAAGGGGTTTACATGTCGAAGCAAACAATGTCTCGTCGAATCCTGGACATGACAGCGGATTTAGAGACACAGCTCAGGAAAAACGCGGAGAGCTTTGTTGCATTTTCGCTAGGGCTTGACGAAAGCACCGACACATCGGACTGTGCTCACCTTGCAGTCTTTGTGCGTGGTGTCGACATGGAGCTGCAAGTAACTGAAGAACTCTTGGATGTAGTACCACTCGATTACACTGCAACAGGCGCGACATTTTTGAAGCTGTTTGTGATCAGTGGACAATATGAATTTGCCGTGGGATAAGCTCCATTCTGTAGCGACAGACGTTGCACCTCAAATGATCGGGCGTCACCAAGGTTTTGCTTCTGGTTTGAAAAATAAACTCAGGGACTAATTCTGGAAAGACATTTTCACTCTTCATTGTTTCATTCACCAAGAGGCAATGTGTGGTGAAATAGTAGAGCTAGGTGGCGTAATGAAAGATGTCGTGAAGTGTGTGAATTTAGTGCTACGTCACATTATGAATCAATTGGTACTTGCATTGTTTAATTCATAAATTTCGGGCGTATTAATAGTATTTGAGAGTTGTAGCATCACGTTTTAGTACTCGAATAGTGTTAAATCGCGTAGTCTCCTTCCGCCGCCGAGCAGTGTGTCAGCAGTGCACAAGTGGCAGCATTACTGCATTTAGTAGGCAATCTTGTATTTTAATAACCGCTTCAATTTTGTGTCGTTTTGTTTGCGCTCTCTGTAGATTAGTTCAGACGTTCTTTGCACAGTTTTTAGCATGGATAGGGACTGCAACTGCTGTGTTCGGATGCAGGCTGAGTTGGCATCCCTTCGCTCCCAGCTTCAGGCAGTGTTGGCTTCGGTCACACAGCTTGAGGCTGTTGCCAATGGGCATCACTGTGGGGGTCCGGATGGGGGTTTGTCGGGGACGGCCAGCTCGTCCCACGCATCCCCCGATCGGACTACGACTGTGGTTGCCCGGGATACTGCCCGCATTGAGGCTGATCCCTCACCTGTGGTAGAGTGGGAGGTCGTCTCAAGGTGTGGCAGGGGGCGAAAGACATTCCGGAGGGCTGAACGGAAGGCCTCTCCAGTTTGTCTGACGAACCGGTTTCAGGCTCTGTCTCAGGCTGATACTGATCTTCAGCCTGACATGGCTGCTTGTCCTGTTCCAGAGGTTGCCCCTCAGTCTGCAAGATCCGGGCAGTCGCAGAGGGTGGGCTTACTGGTAGTTGGGAGCTCCAACGTCAGGCGCGTAATGGGGCCCCTTAGGGATATGGCAGCAAGGGAGGGGAAGAAAACCAAAGTGCACTCCGTGTGCATACCGGGGGGAGTCATTCCAGATGTGGAAAGGGTCCTTCCGGATGCCATGAAGGGTACAGGGTGCACCCATCTGCAGGTGGTCGCTCATGTCGGCACCAATGATGTGTGTCGCTATGGATCGGAGGAAATCCTCTCTGGCTTCCGGCGGCTATCTGATTTGGTGAAGACTGCCAGTCTCGCTAGCGGGATGAAAGCAGAGCTCACCATCTGCAGCATCGTCGACAGGACTGACTGCGGACCTTTGGTACAGAGCCGAGTGGAGGGTCTGAATCAGAGGTTGAGACGGTTCTGCGACCATGTGGGCTGCAGATTCCTCGACTTGCGCCATAGGGTGGTGGGGTTTCGGGTTCCGCTGGATAGGTCAGGAGTCCACTACACGCAACAAGCGGCTACACGGGTAGCAGGGGTTGTGTGGCGTGGGCTGGGCGGTTTTTTAGGTTAGATGGCCTCGGGCAAGTGCAGAAAGGGCAACAGCCTCAACGGGTGCGGGGCAAAGTCAGGACATGCGGGGACCAAGCAGCAATCGGTATTGTAATTGTAAACTGTCGAAGCTGCGTTGGTAAAGTACCGGAACTTCAAGCGCTGATAGAAAGCACCGAAGCTGAAATCGTTATAGGTACAGAAAGCTGGCTGAAGCCAGAGATAAATTCTGCCGAAATTTTTACAAAGGCACAGACGGTGTTTAGAAAGGATAGATTGCATGCAACCGGTGGCGGAGTGTTCGTCGCTGTTAGTAGTAGTTTATCCTGTAGTGAAGTAGAAGTGGATAGTTCCTGTGAATTATTATGGGTGGAGGTTACACTCAACAACCGAGCAAGGTTAATAATTGGCTCCTTTTACCGACCCCCCGACTCAGCAGCATTAGTGGCAGAACAACTGAGAGAAAATTTGGAATACATTTCACATAAATTTTCTCAGCATGTTATGGTCTTAGGTGGAGATTTCAATTTACCAGATATAGACTGGGACACTCAGATGTTTAGGACGGGTGGTAGGGACAGAGCATCGAGTGACATTATACTGAGTGCACTATCCGAAAATTACCTCGAGCAATTAAACAGAGAACCGACTCGTGGAGATAACATCTTGGACCTACTGATAACAAACAGACCCGAACTTTTCGACTCTGTAAGTGCAGAACAGGGAATCAGTGATCATAAGGCCGTTGCAGCATCCCTGAATATGGAAGTTAATAGGAATATAAAAAAAGGGAGGAAGGTTTATCTGTTTAGCAAGAGTAATAGAAGGCAGATTTCAGACTACCTAACAGATCAAAACGAAAATTTCTGTTCCGACACTGACAATGTTGAGTGTTTATGGAAAAAGTTCAAGGCAATCGTTAAATGCGTTTTAGACAGGTACGTGCCGAGCAAAACTGTGAGGGACGGGAAAAACCCACCGTGGTACAACAACAAAGTTAGGAAACTACTGCGAAAGCAAAGAGAGCTTCACTCCAAGTTTAAACGCAGCCAAAACCTCTCAGACAAACAGAAGCTAAACGATGTCAAAGTTAGCGTAAGGAGGGCTATGCGTGAAGCGTTCAGTGATTTCGAAAGTAAAATACTAGGTACCGACTTGACAGAAAATCCTAGGAAGTTCTGGTCTTACGTTAAATCAGTAAGTGGCTCGAAACATCATGTCCAGACACTCTGGGATGATGATGGCATTGAAACAGAGGATGACAAGCGTAAAGCTGAAATACTAAACACCTTTTTCCAAAGCTGTTTCACAGAGGAAGACCGCACTGCAGTTCCTTCTCTAAATCCTCGCACCAACGAAAAAATGGCTGACATTGAAATAAGTGTCCAAGGAATAGAAAAGCAACTGGAATCACTCAACAGAGGAAAGTCCACTGGACCTGACGGGATACCAATTCGATTCTACACAGAGTACGCGAAAGAACTTGCCCCCCTTCTAACAGCCGTGTACCGCAAGTCTCTAGAGGAACAGAAGGTTCCAAATGATTGGAAAAGAGCACAGGTAGTCCCAGTCTTCAAGAAGGGTCGTCGAGCAGATGCGCAAAACTATAGACCTATCTCTCTGACGTCGATCTGTTGTAGAATTTTAGAACATGTCTTTTGCTCGAGTATCATGTCGTTTTTGGAAACTCAGAATCTACTATGTAGGAATCAACATGGATTCCGGAAACAGCGATCGTGTGAAACCCAACTCGCATTATTTGTTCATGAAACCCAGAAAATATTAGATACAGGCTCCCAGGTAGATGCCATTTTCCTTGACTTCCGGAAGGCGTTCGATACAGTTCCGCACTGTCGTCTGATAAACAAAGTAAGAGCCTACGGAATATCAGACCAGCTGTGTAGCTGGATTGAAGAGTTTTTAGCAAACAGAACACAGCATGTTGTTCTCAATGGAGAGACATCTACAGACGTTAAAGTAACCTCTGGCGTGCCACAGGGGAGTGTTATGGGACCATTGCTTTTCACAATATATATAAATGACCTAGTAGATAGTGTCGGAAGTTCCATGCGGCTTTTCGCGGATGATGCTGTAGTATACAGAGAAGTTGCAGCATTAGAAAATTGTAGCGAAATGCAGGAAGATCTGCAGCGGATAGGCACTTGGTGCAGGGAGTGGCAACTGACCCTTAACATAGACAAATGTAATGTATTGCGAATACATAGAAAGAAGGATCCTTTATTGTATGATTATATGATAGCGGAACAAACACTGGTAGCAGTTACTTCTGTAAAATATCTGGGAGTATGCGTGCGGAACGATTTGAAGTGGAATGATCATATAAAATTAATTGTTGGTAAGGCGGGTACCAGGTTGAGATTCATTGGGAGAGTCCTTAGAAAATGTAGTCCATCAACGAAGGAGGTGGCTTACAAAACACTCGTTCGACCTATACTTGAGTATTGCTCATCAGTGTGGGATCCGTACCAGATCGGGTTGACGGAGGAGATAGAGAAGATCCAAAGAAGAGCAGCGCGTTTCGTCACAGGGTTATTTGGTAACCGTGATAGCGTTACGGAGATGTTTAACAAACTCAAGTGGCAGACTCTGCAAGAGAGGCGCTCTGCATCGCGGTGTAGCTTGCTCGCCAGGTTTCGAGAGGGTGCGTTTCTGGATGAGGTATCGAATATATTGCTTCCCCCTACTTATACCTCCCGAGGAGATCACGAATGTAAAATTAGAGAGATTAGAGCGCGCACAGAGGCTTTCAGACAGTCGTTCTTCCCGCGAACCATACGCGACTGGAACAGGAAAGGGAGATAATGACAGTGGCACGTAAAGTGCCCTCCGCCACACACCGTTGGGTGGCTTGCGGAGTATAAATGTAGATGTAGATGTAGATGTAGATGAAAGGATTCCTGAAAGATATGGAAGCGGGATATACCTTACCACAGTACAGTTCGTTGGCTGAGTCGGGAAAAAGTTCTTGATGTTTTCTTTGCCATTCGTGAGGAAATATCTCTTTTTCTCGAAATGAAAGGGGAAGAAATGCGTTGTCTGAAAGATATAAAATAGATATAAGACCTGGCGTTCCTAGCTGACATAACTATGCATCTGAATAATTTAAATTTGTCATTGCAGGGCAAAGGGCAGCTAATCGTTGACATGCACGACCAGATCAAAGTGTTCATGGAACAGTTACGTTTATTTGAGAGGCAGATGAGTAATGGACATTTGTTCTTCAATCGTCTTGCTTCTTTAAAACTACCTGAAGGTACTACTTTCGGCGATTACCAAGCAAAGTTAAAGCAGCTCATCACGTCGTTTGAAACACGATTCCGAGACCTCACTAGTTTGCAAATAGAACTTAAGGTGTTCAGCACTCCTTTTTCAGTTTCCCCCAATGAGTTGTTACTGTCACTTCAATTGGAGATTATTGATTTGCAAAATTCAACTTTGTTGAAAGAGAGGTACTACAACACGTTGGATTTGTCACGATAGTATCGTTCTTTACAGGAAAAAACATTTCCCAGGCTTCACAACAATGCCGCTCAGATCATGTGCATGTTTGGATTTACATATTTTTGTGAGCAGCTTTTCTCAGCAATGAAAAGAGTAAAAAGTAAGCAACGATCGTTTCTTCAGGATGCAACAATGAAGGCCATCCTCCGCATTAACGCTGCGAACACTCTGACGCCTGATAATTCCGATCTTGTAATGAAAAGAAAATGTCAAGCTACAGAGGCCCGATAAATTTAGTATGCAATTTATTGTTAAACAGTTGTCTCTTGTTTATTTCCTGAATGTCGTATTTCCTGGTGTAGCATGACACCACGTCTTAGCAGCTAAGAGTATGAGGTTGTCGATCTTGTAAGACGCAGCTGGCACATCAAAACGCTTGCCTTGCCACCTGCCTCAGCCAGCCGTGCCACGTGCCGGCGTGCCGGCCCACTTGAATGGCCACAGCTAGCGACATGGCTCCCTGGAGTAGAGATGGGCAAAACTGTTCTTTTCAGAGATTGGATCAGAACTGTTCACTCCCTGAAATGAATTAGCTCTTTTTCATGACTCACCACTCATTTACAATAGAAAATAAATGGAAGGCACATTGCCCTTTAAACTTGGTTTATTCCAGTACTATACCTGTATTTTGATCTTATTTGATCCTATTTTGAAGTAACACAGATAATGAGTAAGAATTTTGTATTGTTTATTGAAATTTCCACGATATGACAAAGTTTTTGATTTTTGATTTATTTTGCACTATCGTGGTTTTTTGGGTGATCGGAAAATGTTGTAACTTGAGATTTACATTAACAATTTATTTGGCTATAATGTATTAAAATTTCATTAACCTTATATAAATACATCGCAAGCCATATATTTTTAAAGAGAACGTTTCCTTCCGAAGACGACTAAAATCGCAAAATCCGTACCAGAATAAGAAAAAAAATTATAAATTTGACTGTAAAACGAAAGTGCTGCATATAGCCTTACGCAGAATAAAACAAGGAAAATATTGGTGTATCACATTTTGCGATACGTTTATCGGTTTGCTCGTAATTAAAGTGTAACTTCGAGTGTCCATAATAAAAATCCTATAGTAAGAGGAGTCATCATGAACCTAATCTAATCAGTTTAAACAAATAAAAATAAAATAAAAACAATTGATGTATACATAACATAATAATGTAATATACATAGCGGTATTACTACAAAGAACAATATCCAGTAGGGACGAACTCCGATGCAGAGGCGCTGAGTCGAGCAGGTCGAGCCGCGAGCTGTATTACTGCGTGAGCTGAGACCACAGAGACCAGAGTGACACCTGAGTCACTTTGCTCAATGCTCTGGCTAGAGTCGAGACGGTGGGGTGAGCGTTGAGCGGGCGAGTTCCGAGGGTGGGGGGAGCGGTGAACTCACCCGCTCTGAGACAAATCGTCCGTTCCCTTGCGAGCAGGTTGTTGCAAGTAGTTCCTATGTTATCCGCTAGGTGGCTCTCTGTCCTGTTGCTCGCATCAACTGCCCAGAGGGCAGGACGTGCGACTGAAACGATCACCGACAGAGTGCGATGCCAAGTTAAGCCGCGCCAGACACTCACTGCACGCGGCAGAGGACGCACAGAGACGGCACGTCATATGTGAAACACAAAATCCAATGGGGCACTGCACAATGCAGGCAGCCAAGGTAGAAGCAGGGCAGAGGCCGGCGCTGGCTGTGTTGTGTGGCGTCACTGTGCTCTGACCAGCAGAGGCGCTGCTGATATGCTCCGTCTCTCTCTCTCTCTCTCTCTCTCTCCCTCTCTCTCTGCCATGGGAAACGTTTGGAGCTACCATTCTTTTTTTCTGAATCACTGATTGTTCACTCCTTTGAAAGATTCAACTCTATGAATTAGTTCAAGAGGGGATCCCCCATCTCTACCCTGGAGCAGGGAGCGCTCCGTGGCTCACAACGGAGCCGACGAGCTGGAACAGCCTGTTTTAGATGGTTCAAATGGCTCTGAGCACTATGGGACTTAACATCTGAGGTCATCAGTTCCCTAGAACTTAGAACTACGCAAACCTAACTAACCTAAGAACAACACACACACTCATGCCCGAGGGAGGATTCAGACCTGCGACCGTAGCGGTCGCGCGGTTCCAGACTGAAGCGCGTAGAACCACTCGGCCACTCCGGCTGGCAGAAATATTTTAGAGTTACCCTTAATACTACAGGGCATATCATTTATATAGATAAGGAACAGGAGTCGCCCCAACACTAATATCTGGGGCACCCCCCACTTGATTGTACCCCACAACACAGCCATTCTCAACACTGTGAATAATGACCTTTTGCTGTCTGTTAATAAAGTAAGGGGTGAACCTGTTGTGAGCTACTCCCCATATTCCATAATGGTACAACTTCTGGAGCAATATTTTGTGATCAACACAATCAAACGCTTTAGTTAAATTTAAAAAAATATGCCTAACGTTCGAGATCTTTTGTTTAACCCATTGAGTACCTCCCAGAGAAAAGAGAATGTAGCATTTTCCTTTATTAAACGACTTCTAAAGCTGGACTGTGCATTTGATAAAATATCGTATGATGTAAAATGATCAATTATCCTTACATACACAGCATTTTCAATAACTTTAGCAAACACTGATGGCATAGAAATACGTCTAAAATTGTATACATATCCCTTTCTTCCTTTTTATAAAGCGGCTTTACTACTGAGTACTTAATCGTTCAGGAAACTGACCATTCCTAAAGGAAGAATTGCAAATATGGCTAATTACAGGGCTAACATGTGCAGCACAGTACTTTAATATTCTGCTGAGCACTGCATCATATCCATGAGAGTCCTTAGTCTTCAGTGATTTAATTATTGAATCAATCTCCCCCTTGTCCGTACCACACAGGAGTATTTCATACATCAATCACGGAAAGGTATTTGCCAGGAGAGTACATTCTGAAATTACCCTAATATGATTTTGAACAGTTCATCGAAGAACCTTTTCCGTCCTTTACACCAGCAACCTTACATCTCGTCAGAGGGTCGATTCCAGGGGGCATTGAATATTTCACCCAGAAAAATGGGCACTCGTTGGTACATCCCACTTAAATGCACATGCCGACACTGTAACGTCCATGTCCACTTAATATTCTGTAAATTACAGAAAAAATACAGAAAAAAATCTTATCTGAAACGCCCAGTGTTTGCAGGCTGAACCAGAACTCAACATTTAAAAGTTGTTGTGGGACGTCTGCTGAGTATTTTGCTATAAGGGATCACAATTTCCGGCCGTTCGTTACAGAGTAATAATGTAATTATGGTTTATTCGGCTTGCAATGGCAGTCAGCCTTGTTTCTGTGAAAGAAACCTTCACAACAGTCAAGATACCGTCAATATGAAACAACCAAAACGAACACCACACGGCGAACACGGGACGTTGCAACAACCCTCAGACGAAACACCATATTGTGATGCGGTTGCCATCGCTGCGGGAACAGCTCAGCATAGCGTCACTATGTGTTCACTGAACCCATACACGAGGTGCATATTGTCGGATTCTTCATCAGTAAACCCATCCACACAGCCGTGTGTCACTGTTAACTGCCCTAAAATCAAAACTAAGACAGATCCGAGCAGTACTTAATACAAGCGTGAAGGCGAAGAGGAAAATGGGTTCTACTGTTATCAACAGCAGGTTCCGTGAGCAAATGGAAACAAAACACAGAGAACACACCGTCGACATCTGCACTGTTATGAAGTATTTTCTTTGTTGTACAGATACAAAGTTAACTGGGACAACAAACCAAACGGACGGCGACAACTCTGTAAAGAGCGACGAGAGACCGTGTGTCCCTTGTATGAAAATACTCAGGCGGTATTACTAACAACTTCCAAAAGTTTACAAGTGGAGTTCTGATTCACTCTTATATACCAGGACGAATCAAAAAGTAAGTTACATCAAGTCGAAGCGAGAGTACGTTGTGTGTCGGCTTCGTGGCCTATGTGTTGCAGGTGACAGTAACTGCTGACATGTCCGATGGGCCAAGTGGTGTGGTAACCCGTCGTGTTGTGTGTGCAGAGCGGGCTCGGCTCAACGGCGGGTCAACTGGATGTTCACTCCAAATTGGAGGTGCGTGCAACGATCAGATTTTTATCGGCTAAACGGCTCGATAGCGCGGATGTTTATCGTGAAATCACCGCTGTATGTGATGAGCGTGCGGTCTCTCGCCCAGGTGTTGTAGAGCGGTGTAAGCAATTTGAGGCCGGATGCACGAATGTCTCTGACGAATATCTCGAAGACAGGCTAGCAAAATATCGTGACGGCGGTCTCGCAGCGTCGAGTGCCATTGCAAATGTTGATCGTGTGGACGTGATCATTAGAGAGGATCGGCCCATAATACTGCACAAAATTGACAGCATGCTCAACATTTAGTATGTCAGTGTGATTTCCATTGTTCACCAGCAACTTGGATATCGTAAACTGTGTGCCGAATGGATCCCAGGGCTGCTAACTGATATTCACAATAGACAACGTTTCCAGTCGTAGCTGGTATTTTTGGAACGGTCTTCTGTGGAGGGCAATGAATTTCTGCTGTGAATCATTATAGGGGACGATAGGTGAATCCACAACTTCACCCCCGAAACAACGAGAACACCAATAGCGTGCCGTGGGTGCTTCACGTTTGGTGCACATGGAACTCCGCTGGCGCCACTAAATGTTTGTGGTGTCGATATCGCTCCTGATATGTCAGGAGCTAGGGTGTTTGGTTGAGGCGTGTGGTGTTGCTTTATGCGGATCCTGGTACTGATAGTTAGCTGGAGGACACTTGGCTGGCAAGTTTTTGGTTTCGGGGTACTCCTGCTGTCCGTACAAGCCTCGAGAAGCTTCGAGTGGCTAAATCGGTCTGAGGCAATCCTTGATGGCTGGATTAAGCGGCGAGTTGCGGAAAGACCAGTGGACGTCGCGTACAACCTGGTCTCCAAGTTCCCGGCCTACTCTGCAAACTTAAGAGGTTCACTCTAAAAGAAATGCACTCTATTTTTGTATAAATACAGTTTTCATTCTGCATGTGTGAAAGTTTTACATTGTGTAGATACATCCTTCTCGCTTGTTTTCAAACTTAGTTCAACGTGTTCCCGCGAGTGGCACCGTCACAGCATGTCTTCAAGGTGGCTGCTACACTTTACGTTCGTCAGAAGCAACGTGCTGTCATAGAGATGTATGGAGATGCTACTGTCGATCGTAGTACAGTTAGTTGGCGGGCAAGCAGGTTATGTGATGAAAGCGGGCACGGCAATATTGAGGATTGTCCTCGCAACGGCAGGCCTCGTACTGCACACACTCCAGACAATGTGCACAGAGTTAACGAATTGGTGACTGCTGACAGACGCATCACAGTGCACGAATTGTCACGCTACGCTGGTATAGGGGAAGGACGTGTATGCAGAATACTGAATGTGTTGGGGTTAAAAAAGGTTTGTGCCAGGTGGGTTCCCTGGATGTTGACAGTGGCTCGCAAAGAAACAAGAAAAACGGTATGCAGTGATCTTTTGGAAGAGTACGAGAATGGTGGAGATGAATTTCTTGGAAGAACTGTGACAGGTGATGAAACCTGGCTCCACCATTTTTCACCATAGACGAAGTGGAAATCAATGGAGTGGCATTATGCAAACTCACCAAAGAAAAAAAAAATTCACAACCACACCTTCTGCTTGAAAAGTTATGGCTACGGTGTTTTTCGATTCCGAAGGACTCTTGCTTGTGGACATCATGTCAAGTGGAGCCACCATAAATTCTGATGCATATGTAACGACACTGAAGAAACTTCAAGCTCGACTGAGTCGTGTTCGACCACATCGGCAAAAGCAGGATGTTTGCTGTTGCACGACAATACAGGGCCACATGTCAGTCAAATAACTATGGAAGCGATCACAAAACTCAGATGGACAACACTGAAAGACACACCTTACAGTCCTGACCTGGCTCCATGTGACTATCATCCCTTTGGGAAACTGAAAGACTCTCTTTGTGGAACAAGGTTTGAAGATGATGACTCCCTTGTGCACGCTGCCAAACAGTGGCTCCAACAGGTTGGCCCAGAATTTTACCGTGCGAGTATACAGGAGCTGGTTCCATGATGACGTAAGACAGTTGAGAGGGATGGAAATTATGTGGAGAAACGAAAATATTGTTCCTAAAGGATGTATCTACACACTGTAAAACGTTCAAACATGTACAATAAAAGATGGATTAAAAAAATAGAGTGCATTTCTTTTGGAGTGACCCTCGTAAATTATACGCCACCTCGAAGACCGCCTGTACGGATTTTAGGCGATAATACCCCGGCTTGTAAGTCACGCCTCCTTCACACCTGAGAAGAATGAAGTGTTGTTTTTTACTGGTGCTTGTTATCTTTAGGCCACGTCCATGTTAATACGGAATTAGACCTGTTGTATTAACGCGCCTCCAGGCAATAGTGTATATGCTCATCGGTTAGTGTAATTGATGTATTGTTCCATGCCATATTCTGTGCAGGTGTATGGGCATTCTTTGCTATAAACAGAGTTGATCAAATTGAAATTGTTACATAGTTTCTGTCGAAGGCAAGGGATCCTATATAGATGACTAAGCCCTAGTCACTGCATTGACAGGCGCTGGTATGTCACCCTTTTAATGTTTAAGTAATTTCAAGGAGTGTAAAGCTTGTAGCTTGAATGTAATCCCTCCGAAATAAGATAGGATTGGCTACATCCTAGGCATTCCCGTCAGTAACCTTATTTGGGCAGATTACTGTCCCCTTCTAAGGTGTGTTGGCAGGGTAGTTTTGCCAGTGGACGGCGACTTTCTGTTTCTTGGGCCTATAGCAGAGACGTATTTTCCTTCTGCTGCAGCGGCAGTTCCGTTGTCGCACGACGCCTACGTTGGCGTGTAGTCTGGTACCTCTATCAGCCGCAATCTGTTCTCTCAAGTTAAATAAAGTTGATCGTTTGATGCGTACCGCGGCGGAGTGTCGCCAGTTAATGTGGAACTGCTAATCTATCCGATCTGTGAATTCAGTATGCTCATTAGCTTTGAAATGTGTTCTGCAAGCCCGAGGATTCTCGTCACTATACCTGCTCTTTAACTACTCGCTTAAACCTTGCATCCTTACTGCTACATCTGGAGCGTGTTAATTTTTAATGCCTTTTAGTTATGAATATGATCTGTTAAATTCTTCCTTTTATCCAGAGACATTAGCTAACTCCACTCATTGTGAATCTTGTGTGCTTGTTGCGTATAGGCTGTAATAGCCACCTGTTGTATTTGTCAGCTTATATCGTATTTTGGGGGTTGTATATTTATTTAAGGGTCATTGTCAATGTTTCTGCTGGTGTGTGCCAACTGGGAGTCATATTTAAATTGCATTCATTCCCTGCTTATCTTGTATTTGGCGACTGCATATTCCTGGTGTCAAGTTCTGATGTTAATGGTATAAATTGTTAAAATTGGTTATGAATGAGCTGCCCCTGTTAAAGTTCTTTAAATTATTGTGAGCGTTGTTACTATTTTAGCAAGGTTCTTTAAATTGTAATGATAATAACTGTTATTAAGAAAAGAGTGTATTACATGAATCAAAAGGTGACGAAATATGTGGATCCACCTTGCATGTGTTTCTCCTTAAAATTATCTCAACACTTACTGCGAGATTTCAGATGGTATGAGTGCACACCATATCGTGCCAATAAAAGAGGCCAATGTCCGACCTTCAGGAGGAAAGGTGATGGCGACAATGTTCTATGGTACGGAAGGTGTGGTGCACGTAGAATTTGTGCCGAAAGACACGACAATCAACTCTGCTTCATATTGTCAGGCGTTGCACTGAATGCGTATGGCAATTAAAGAAAAGCGGCACAGAAAACTGAGCGCCGGTGTGATTTTGTTGCACGACAAAAGCAACTCCGTATTCGGCCCGCCAAACGTCAGAACTGCTGCACCTACAACGTCATGTGATTATCACATCTTCGACAAGATGGAAGAGGAACACGGTGGACGACGATTCCAACACGATGTAGGGGTGAAGCAGTTGAAACCACATGGTTACGTAGCGCTGGACGTGATTTCTATGCATCCGAAATCGAAAAGTTGGTTACCTGTTACGAAAAATATTTTCAGTCTCCTGGGGACTATGTGGAAAAGTGAACTTACATTGTGTGTTGTCACATCTGTGTTGCCAATGTGCATGTGATTTATTAAACGGCCATGACTTGGATGTGTAACTTACCTTTTGATTCGCCCTCATATATTTACAGTATATAGGGGTGATTTTTTCCACCTTAAGAACTCTAGGGATTGACCAACGAGAGGATACGAAACAAAAAATGTCTAATTAACTTCTCTCCGGAAATGCATGGTTTCCATAGTAGAGACCATCTATTCAATCATACTTTTGTTACTTAAATTGCTATGTACCATGCAGGCTGTTACACTATGCATGGTTTCTTCCTAGAGGGTGGTACTGTTCCTCATATTGTCTTTTATGGAGACTCTGGAACATATAACTGTTTAAGAGTTGGGTTAGGTTGTTGTGGGGGAGGAGACCAGACAGCGAGGTCAACGGTCTCATCGGATTAGGGAAGGACGGGGAAGGAAGTGGGCCGTGCCCTTTCAAAGGAACCATCCCGGCATTTGCTTGGAGCGATTTAGGGAAATCACGGAAAACCTAAATCAGGATGGCCGGACGCGGGATTGAACCGTCGTCTCCCGAATGCGAGTCCAGTGTGCTAACCACCGCGCCACCTCGGTCGGTTAACTGTTTAAGAATACTATTATAATGAATTCTTTATATTCACTACATACAATACCATGGTAAGTGGAAAGTGCCAGTAGGACTTGTGTCCTGATGTTCCGCGCAAAATAATGTACGTACACTCATGTTCAGAAAAAACAGAACACCTTGAACGACTAGAGTGGAATGTAGATATTCGCATGAATGTACATTAGTATGTTCTGCAGAAATGATTAACATTTCAGTCACCTCGGTTCAGCTTGTGTCCCGTTGCCTAGTAGTCACAGGGTCCATCATGGACCCTGACAAATTGTTCCATGTGCGATGTAAACGCCCTGTATGGCGTCCTGTCATATAGCCATCCTTGCTGAATTCAAAAATGGTTCAAATGGCTCTGAGCACTATGGGACTCAACTGCTGAGGTCATTAGTCCCCTAGAACTTAGAACTAGTTAAACCTAACTAACCTAAGGACATCACAAACATGCATGCCCGAGGCAGCATTCGAACCTGCGACCGTAGCGGTCTCGCGGTTCCAGACTGCAGCGCCAGAACCACGCGGCCACTTCGGCCGGCTCTGTTGAATTCACCTGGTTCCAAAGTTTATCTGTGGTAACTGGCCCTGGGTCACAGTGCTGCACCCCTCGTTACACCATATCCTACACATTATCGATTGGCGAATTGATGCACCACATTCGCTCATGCTAATAATCTCGCGCCCTCTTCCAAACTCACTCATTTGACGGTACGGTTCGCTCATACTCTTGCGAGGCATACTGCATGTCTGATCAAGTCACATTGATCCGTTACCTTCAGTGTATAGCGACACGTTTTACCGGTAGGTCGTGTTGCAACGCGATCACGATATTGACCTTGAGCCCGCAGGTTGACATGGTTCAAATGTTAATTATTTCTGAAGAACAGACTAACGTACATGCCCTGTGAATATAAACGTCCTATCTCTAGTCGTTCAAGGTGTTCTCTTTTTACTGAATGTGGGTGTAGATAAGAATAATAATTTAATGTGGCTCAATGGCCTGATGAATGTGTTTCCATTGGACACCATTTCGGCAACTCATGTGTCCCTAACGTTCTCGAATTATCCTGTCGCTCAAACCCGACCAACAGTTTAGCATGGAATCCGAACCATGAGTTATTTCGTTACCGATTGACCACCGGGCCTTGCATGTATACAGACAGTCCATTTATAGCTTTTGATCACTGAGTTTGCGACTATCAAAATATTTAACGCAAATGACTGTAACGTTGGTTTCACTCAATTAGAAGCTTAAATGTTCTCCTCCGTCAAGGGGTCAAAGACCTTAGTATGTGACGTAAATTTCAACTCGATACCTTCACCTTTTCTTGAGAAAAAAGTGTCCTAACAGACGAACAGATAGACAAACATCGAATGGCAAAAAAAGTTATATAATTGCAAATTAACAGTTCTCGGATTTTTTTCTTTGCTTGTAGTGTGAAGCTTTGCCTCTTGTGAAATTTCGTTGTCTTAGGACAAAGGGTAGTATCCTATGGTTTTTGATGAGTGAGTTTGCGAGTACCGGAATATGTGGTATAAATGGTCGTATCATTTGATTGTATTGACTTCAAAACATACATTTTTTCCGCAGACAAGAGACTGTAGGCCTTAGTATGTGACATAAATTTCAACGTGATACTTCTACCCGTTCTTGAGAAAAAGCGGTCTGAAAAGTCAGACATGCAGACGGATTACAAAGTTATTCTGTAAAGATTCCGATTTAATGACTGGTGTACGTAATCCTAAAAAGAGCGTATGTAGGTAAAGGCATTTTAAATTTTTTATAGTTGTACCTTCTGCGAAACATAATATTTTTCCGTGTTTTTTCTTTACCAAAACGTGTTCAGACGCCAGTCTGTCGTCCTCGATAGGCCTAATTTTAATTCGGAAACTGTATTAATTTTAAAAATGGTGTTTTACGTGCTGACCTGCTTCTATATGTATTTTTGACTTAACAGAATGTGATGTATTTCGTCATATCTTACATCTTTCTGTGTTGCATTTGGGTTGTAATTATGTACAATGTTTTTCACATTTTTCACTTCACTCCCGTTGCGTACCACGAGTTCTCATGAACAAAACAGAATTCTGGAAAATTTGAATCTCCACACTCTCCGCTACCTCGGAAAAGTGGCAGTAGGCGCTTGTAGCTTCAGTAAGGTAGGCACAGACATGCATCACTTGCCAAGAGAGCCAATTTCATTCACTCACACGACACAAGTGTCGCGAAAGAGAAAAAAAAATGCTGCTCGGATTCATTGCTTCACTGCGGCGGTGTTATGCCGGCACTCTTCTCTGCTCCCTGACGAAGCGTACGTTATCAGCCTTTTTCCAACGCGGTAGTGAATTTTTATCCTCTCGACCGTTACATGCAACCGAAATCTGCATACCCGGGAAGCCACATGCACGCGCACCGAAAAACAAAAGGGGGAAAGAGTGCGCTGTGGAATTTAGTGTTGAGCGTAGCGCAGCGATGGGAGGGGCGTCGGCTTTCTCGTCAAATCCCAAATCCTCCGGGGGTGGGGGGGGGGAGGGGGGGGTTGGTAGTACTCGCTTTAATCAGCACTGTTCCACATCGGCAGCCGTCCGCTCGCTGCGCTGTTCGCATGCAGATTTTATGTTCCAATCAGATCCTTGAAGAGAGAGGGCACACAACTTCTATCCGTTTGACTGGCAACATCATAAACACGTACCGTCTCACAACGGAATTATTATATTGGACATGCAGTTTTTGATGCCCTGAGCTGTTAACTGACATTAAAGCATAACTTTCGGTAAAACGTTTGAAATGAGAGAGACACTTGTCATTCCACCGAACCCAGTATTTGGACGTTTGACACGGCGCGTCACCGCTGGTAATTTACATTGAGGCTTGGACGCCGGAGGTAGTTTTGTTGCTAATGCCATCGTTTAGTTTGACTCCGTCACAAAGAGTACGGATTAAAATGTGAAACGCGCTATGCAGAATGTCGCAACCCTTTTGCTGGTGTCACACGATTAGTTATCATGTGAACTGATTACAGTTAGTGTGAAGACATTGCCATTATCAGCAACATAGGTTGTGGAGTGTAAGTGGTAGCAGGTTATGAAGGTGAAATTATAATTTAGCGGTGATGCCATTTATATAACTACTATTGAGTAAAATTCTCCTAAAACAATTATCTTAAAGTTCAAGTGGCTCTGAGCACTATGGGACTTAACATCTGAGGTCATGAGTCCCCTGGACTTAGAACTACGTAAACCTAACTAACCTAAGGACATCACACACGTCCATGCCCGAGGCAGGATTCGAACCTGCGACCGCCGCGGCAGCGCGGTTCCGGACAGAAGCGCCTAGAACCGCTCGGCCACCGCGGCCGGCCCTATTATTTTAAAAAGGGCAATTATAAGGGACAATGTTGTACCTTGTGAATTTCGTCCCAAAAAGTTTAATACATTTTCTTATTCCGTTTTGAAATGATAGTAGTCACTTTAAAGGTGCTGCAGTATTTTTCTGAAATTACAAAAATCACGTCGGAAATGTAAGGTTTCCCCAAATGAGACAAACTGTTCCAAGGTACAACATGGCCATACACCTAGGAACAAATATTCTATTCAATGTTAAAAGTGTTTCTATCGAGAGAATTTTGTCAGTCTAATGATCAACAGTCTATCATTACGTCATTACTCTATTGCACACCAATATTTAGAAGGCGAAATCAAATTATGAAGAAATATTAACAAAATCCAGTTACAAGTTAAAACGATTTGAAGTAGAAGCTATTGCCAGTTAATGTAGATTTGCATTGTCGAGACATTCATTTATATTTCATGTTAGAGGTAATTTACACAAAAAGTAATCAGCATGTTATAGGAAAAAATAATTAATAATTTACATAATGAAAATAATATACAGCGTACGCACTACATCTTGTAATATCATTCCATTAATAATTTAATTTTGTCATTGATCTCGGATAAATGTGAATGATTCATGCAATGAGGACTGTCATCGCACTTTCCTATGTGTTAACGTAGAAGATCCTGTGTATGAACGCAGAAAATTATTTTTAGTGTTAATAGAAAAGGAAGGTCATTGTCGCCACATACGGGTGGTTTGCTGGCGAACTGTAATCAGTTCGTCTACTGCTGTGCTGTCACCGTTCCTGGTTGATTCCTATTTTCTGATCGTATGCGACCTCGGACCTTCCAGCAGAACAGCTCTCACCAGCAATATTTATAGTACTCTCTCCCTTGGGTGAAGAACTTTTGAGTAAGAAGCTTTCATCGATACGTTCAAGACGAATTACAGACAGTTCTCTGTAACGTAATTTAGCGTTCAGCGGCCTTAGACGTGAATTAGAATAAAATGTCTGCTACGTAAAGTAGAGCCTTTACATCGCGTCGAAGCGGCGACAGATTCATTTGACTAGTACACTTACGCAATCGCACAACAGATGGCGTTGAACTGGGTACTGAATGTCACTGAATTACTTTAATACTATTCCTATTATTATTATTAGTTACTTGATATTTCTGTTCCCCTTGTTATGGAGGGGGGATTGGAGGGGACAGTGACTTGCATCACCTAGACTGATGATTTTCAGCGTTTGGTTGAGAATCATAGGTATTTGATAAAGTAAACAAAGGAAATGGGATATTGAACGGAGACAACATTTCCAAGGCATGAGAATTGTAAAACACGATACATACTAATAACTGATGACGTGTTGCATCAAGTGAAGTGCGGAAAAAATTTTTGCTAGTGAATGCCTAATGTCGCGCAACACTACCTTCCACTGCTTGTTTATCTGAGAAAATGGCAAGATATTTGCACTACATTAATATTGCGTTAGTCATAATTCTTAAACTAAATTAGCATCTGCACCATACGTTTGAACGCACAACCCGTTTTTAACTCTAATGCAAAAAGTTGTAATCGGTCTTGGGGTAACGTTCATAATTGCAAACTAAAACGTTTTGTGTAACGTGTTCGAGTCCAGACAGTTACTAAAATTTGAATGAAAATAGTCGGCAGTAGCATCCGAAGAGTCACGTTATAAGGTGTCATCCTCGTTTTGGCTACATCCATGTCAGAGAGAGCGGAGAAGCGTACAGATGCTCAGGTCAGCCTCTTCGACTTGGGGTCGAAACTACACCAAAATGGCGGAAGAATAAGCAATGATCAACGGCATGAGGATGCAGAAGGCAATGACAACCACCGCTTTAAATAGTCATAATGTGTATTTCCAGGACTTGTGGTCTGCAATAAGAAAGAGCCATGGTTGTCTCTCCGTTGGCGAAGATTTCGAGATTAGTCCCCCACTCAGATCCCCAAGAGGGATGTGACCGTGTAAAAGAGATGAAATGAGCAACGAATGGGTAACATTTTACGTGTCGGAGCGTAGAATGTTAGGTTTCTGAACGTGGTGGAGAAACTTGAATATCTGGTAAAGGGAATGCTAAGACTCAATCTACATATAGTGGGTGGTCAGTGAAGTGAAATGAGAAGAAGATAAAGATTTCTAGTCAGATAAGTATGGGGTCATATCAACGGCAGCAGAAAATGGTGTAACGAGACTTTTAATCATTATGATTGGGAGAGTGCGGCAGAGTGACTGTGTGACAATACAGTAATAGGGTATTTTTCATCACATTTGACGGCAAACTGACGCCAACAACGATACTTCAATTATACATGTCGACGTAGCAAGCAAAGGATGATGAGATAGAAAAAGTATATGAGGATATTGAACGGGTAATTCAGTACGTAAAGGAGATGATAATTTAACAAACACGGGGGACTGAAACGCGGTTGTAATGAGAGGAACAGCAGAAAGGTTTATGGAAAAATATGGTCTTGGCTGTAGAAATGTGGGGGCAGCAGAAATAATTGAGTTCTGAAATAAACTTCAGCTAGCATTAGTTAATATAGTGTTTAAAAATCACAAACGGAGAGCTATACTTGGAAAGTCCCAGAGAAACGGGAATATTCCGGTTGTATTAGTTCATAGTCAGGCAGATATTTCGCCATCAGATATTGGATTGTACGGTGTAGGCAGGACCTGATGTCTCAGATCACAATTACGGTGAAGAACAGTTTGAAGTTTAAGAGAATCGTCAGGAAGAATCAATGTATAAAGAAGTGGATTGTTAAAGTACATTCAGAAGTTTAGTTGAAGGGGGATGGAGAAGGGACACTTGGTAAAAGACGAGATACTTCAAATGTTCAACGAAAGAAGGAATTACAAACCTGTTCACACAAGAATACAGCAATACAAATCATTCTGGAATGAAAGGGCAAGGAAGCTGAGGCGAAATGGTTTCAGGAAAAGTCTGAAGAAATCTTGAAGAAAATAGTCGTCCTAAGGAGAAAAGTAGCGAGAAGAAGAGAAAGGTCGACAGGACATGCATTAAGATATAAAAAATCACTTCCTTCGTACTAGAGGGAAATTTAGAGGTTAAGAACTGTAGAGGAAGGTGTGGCGGTACAGCAGTAAATCAGTATAATTACTTGTCTTTTGGCTGGCGTCGTTGTTGTAGGGATGACCAGTTTTGCTTTCTTAATGAAGAATTGGAATTAATTGTCCCTGATACACTAAACCACAATATAAAACTGTTATGTTTCTTGATAGGTGCAACAGGCATATAAAATTCCCCATCAATGCCAATCACTAATTATTCATTAATTGCAAGCAACAAATAGCAGACTGATGGAAAGTCTACTCGCTATAGCTAATGAGTTCTAATATGTCTCAAGGCGTCTTATAGTGGTGAGAAACTCACAACACGTATTAAATAAATCCGGTAAGACTGCAAAATTATTTCAGGAGTATGAATTCACCGTCCCAAAAAGTTCTGTATCGAGACTAGTAGTAACTGCCATAAGCACAAGTCCGACCGACACTCGATGAACGGTTCTGTTAACAGAAACAAAAATATTGAGAGTCTACCTCGACTAACAGAGTGTCCAAACCTGTGTGAAATTATTGGACGTCCGAACTGCCACTTCTCTTGAGAACACAAGCCTGACCTGAACATCGACCTCAGTTATCCAGGAACCATTCACGATCCATCCTCACAACACTACTTCCGCAGTACATCACTTCTACTACACCAATTTCACAGTTGTCCTACAACTTTAAACTGTTCATTGATACCTCATCACTAACAGTAGAGTTCTCCTGCAACTTCTTTGAAATTTGGAAAGTAGGTACTGCGTAGGCTCGCAACAACACAAACACCTTAGAACGACATCAGCACTGTGATAATAATGTCTTATTCCTGTTACCTCCTCCGCGCCGTCCTATTTGCCTGTCTGAAAGTCTGTGGCAGCCATCCTTCACAGGAAATAAATTTTGACCTCAGAATGTTACTTACATTTTAGTACTGAGCTAGTGCGAACGATATTTCAGTAAGATTAATTGGATTGAAAATATATATATTAGTATAACACAGCATTATTACGTATTTATGGCCGGCCGTTGTGGCCGAGTGGTTCTAGGGACTTCAGTCTGAAACCGCGCGACCGCTACGGTCGCAGGTTCGAACCTTGCCTCGGGCATGGATGTGTGTGCTGTCCTTAGGTTAGTTAGGTTTAAGTAGTTCTAAGTTCTAGAGAACTGAGGACCTCAGATGTTAGGTCCGATAGTGCTCAGAGCCATTTGAACCATTTTGTACGTAATTATGGTTCATTTCACCGCCACATAAATTCTTATCCAAATAATCTGTGACTGTATGGCACGAATTATTGAAAAGGTATTCTTCAAGTGCGTAACGTTATAATGTTAGCTACCAGTTTTAAAATCCTTGTAAATTTTATTTTCTTCTAGAAAATGTTCTTCGAGATTCTCATTTGTTTCTTCGTGGAAATAAGATGAATCTGGCTCTTGTTTCATGATGACGGACAGAGATTCTAATCTAATAATTATCAGCAATATTTTCTCTTTTATGTGATAACTGATTGATATAAACACATGGGCTATTTCTTATCTCAGTATCTACAGCCTCAGAGAACTTCAAGTGTATCTGCTTATTCCCAATTACTTCCGTGTCCAACTTCTTTGTGCCGTGAATTTGGGTCTTGAAGCGATAGTACTCGTTTCAAGAAGATCGTGCCCACACATGGTCACATTTTGTTGCTACCTAATACAAATAATTATGAGGGATAATTTGTAATGACTCAGAAAGACTTTGGATGATGACATTAGAACCCAGCAAGGCTACTCAAACAAACAAGATTTAGGTTTACAGCCAGCAATACAAACCTCAAATTCGCATCTCAGCATTCATCATTAAGTACAAACTATTTTGTATCTATGAGATATTCTTCAATTTACGATACGACGAAGTGTAAATGTTAAGTAAGACTCTATAATCACCTTGCATTCAATTACTAACGTATCAGCTCCCTTTTTACTAAGCATACGCAGGGCAGCTCATTTCCTACGCTCGGATTGATTGCTAACTAGCAATATCAGTTTAACGTCAGTACACAATAAGTAACTTCACCATCTCAGATAAACTGAAATGGTCTCTCCCATTTACTGGTTCATTGCAGAATCTGCACGGCAGACGCAGTCTCCTTTCTACATACGACTCTACCTTAGAAGCATCCAAACGACCGGGAACAGCACACAGACTCCAAAGTAATTCCGTAATAGCGAATTAGCTTTCAAACAACGACGACTATATGAGCAGCAACCTGGGAATAATCCCCATTGGTCGAAATCAAACTGACTCGAGAAAGACGCAAACGTGCGTCGGTGAATAAGCAAACAGGTTCCTACAGTGCTCTTACCGACTAATCTAAACTGATTATAGGAGAATCCTGTAAAGTATGGCAAAGAGAAACATCGCGATCTACTACAGAAGAGAACCGTGTCTGAGAATAAGGTCAAAATTGAACAACATATTATTGACACTGAGGGAAACGGTACAAAGAAACGAATATCTACGAGTAGATGAAGCTGTAACCGGCGTAACGTAAATCGAGAGTGCTACCATTGACAAATGAACTGTAATACAACGGCTGTGGTTTAGTTGTACATCACACTGTTCAAGTTCGTCAGTCAACAGTTGCGGCACTGTTAGGTAAGCACATCTCCCACGGCATACCACATCGCATGCGAAAAAAAAGTTTTTAGCTTTCCCGAGGCAAGAAACGCATAAAAAATTAAATCGTATTTTAATAGTCCTGGGGCCAAAACTGCGTAACAAACAAAGTGACATCGTTTTCTAATCGTGAGCCTGACGCAATAAGTTTTCAATATGCCGCTCACTGTTTTCTGCCACAGGTTGAAATCAGCATGTTCCACAATAGATCAGTGTGTCTCTGGGGTCATATCCAAGACGCGTTGCATAACATATGCCTTCAATTCAGGTCGTTTGTAATTGGGGTACTGAAGACAACATCTTTCAGATAAACCCACAGTCGTCAGGTGATCCGGAGGACCGAGCTGTAGGGAAATGAGGGCTGATAATTCTAGCATTTCCGAAATGCTTCTGCACCAGCCACTTTACTGGCTGTACATTGTGCGGTGGAGCGCCATCTTGCAGAGCGAAAGTTTGTCTTGCTGGAAAGTCAGCAGTCAGCAGCTCCTAAATATGGGTGATTTTGAATGGAATACGATAGAGTATGTGGGCGTTCTGGTGTAGCCATAAGCACCGGAACGAAGATGAAGAACGGGAGAGAAGGCGGTGAAACGACGTCGGCCAATGGTGGATTAAGACCGCACCACGGCAGGAGCGCCCTCTAGCCGAGGAGAATATAGGCGCCTCGGCCAGGAGAGGGCGATGTCAACGGGAGCAGACCGTGCAGCGCGCGCGCATGCGGGGGTCGATCGCCAGTCGGCGGGGTCTGCTCCGCCGCAGGCCCCATCGGCCACTCCACTTATGACGACTTCGGCACCTGCAGATGAACATCGGAGGGAGACGTCACAGGCTATGCAATTGGTTTGTGAGAGTTCAGCGTTTCACTCGGGCGGAGCTGTGCAACCGCCTGACGCCTTGGCGACGAGAGAACACCACGCCGAACTGAAACCAACAGCCGCTTCTACCGGTAAACAAGAGCGTTCGTGGAAAACTGCAACCTTCTCGAACGAAGAAAACTGGTACCCTCCGCGCGGTATCGTCCTTCACGACGAACCTGACGCGGAATATGACAGGCAACACCGTTGGGATTCGGCGAGAACGTCGAACTGATCTACATCTACATCTACATCTATACTCCGCGAGCCACCTTACGGTGTGTGGCGGAGGGTACTTATTGTACCACTATCTGATCCCCCCTTCCCTGTTCCATTCACGAATTGTGCGTGGGAAGAACGACTGCTTGTAAGTCTCCGTATTTGCTCTAATTTCTCGGATCTTTTCGTTGTGATCATTACGCGAGATATATGTGGGCGGTAGTAATATGTTGCCCATCTCTTCCCGGAATGTGCTCTCTCGTAATTTCGATAATAAACCTCTCCGTATTGCGTAACGCCTTTCTTGAAGTGTCCGCCACTGGAGCTTGTTCAGCATCTCCGTAACGCTCTCGCGCTGACTAAATGTCCCCATGACGAATCGTGCTGCTTTTCGCTGGATCATGTCTATCTCTTCTATTAATCCAACCTGGTAAGGGTCCCATACTGATGAGCAATACTCAAGAATCGGACGAACAAGCGTTTTGTAAGCTACTTCTTTCGTCGATGAGTCACATTTTCTTAGAATTCTTCCTATGAATCTCAACCTGGCGCCTGCTTTTCCCACTATTTGTTTTATGTGATCATTCCACTTCAGATCGCTCCGGATAGTAACTCCTAAGTATTTTACGGTCGTTACCGCTTCCAATGATTTACCACCTATGGCATAATCGTACTGGAATGGATTTCTGGCCCTATGTATGCGCATTATATTACATTTATCTACGTTTAGGGAAAGCTGCCAGCTGTCGCACCATGCATTAATCCTCTGCAGGTCTTCCTGGAGTACGTACGAGTCTTCTGATGTTGCTACTTTCTTGTAGACAACCGTGTCATCTGCAAATAGCCTCACGGAGCTACCGATGTTGTCAACTAAGTCATTTATGTATATTGTAAACAATAAAGGTCCTATCACGCTTCCTTGCGGTACTCCCGAAATTACCTCTACATCTGCAGATTTTGAACCGTTAAGAATGACATGTTGAGTTCTTTCTTCTAGGAAATACTGAATCCAATCACAAACCTGGTCCGATATTCCGTAAGCTCGTATTTTTTTCATTAAACGTAAGTGCGGAACCGTATCAAATGCCTTCCTGAAGTCCAGGAATACGGCATCAATCTGCTCGCCAGTGTCTACGGCACTGTGAATTTCTTGGGCAAATAGGGCGAGCTGATGGACCAAGAAACACTGGGAAGAGACACCAGCTTTGCAGAAACGGATGGTTTCGTCCTAGTGCGACACAAACGGCTCTATCGGAGAAACTCGAAAGAAAAGGCGAACCCTCAGAAACGACGAGCCAAGACGACTGAGACTACCAGTAGTTTCACACCTATGGCCCCCGGATATGACAACAAGGACGACTCCACGCAGATACGAAACCTCGAACTAGGAACTTCGGAACAACAAGCAGCTCCTGCATCAACGCAGCAAAACAAAACCGTGTTCCACCAGTGTCGATTTATTATGCTGCCCAGTATGTGGACCTGAATAATACGCTACAACAACAACTATCCGGAACCCAGAAGGCCATCTTCCAGAAGGGCCGGATTAAATACCATTTCGAGTCCTTTCAGTGTCAAAGAAAGGCTCTGAAATTTTTTGAGACTTACGACTTGCCATACTTCACACATCAAATCACTGTAGAAGAAGGGACTTAAGGCGGTGATCAAACGACTGCCTGCAGGGGTCACAGAAAGTGAACTCCAGGAGGCATTAAGTGGAAAAGGATTCCCCTACGCCAGGGTACATCAATATAAAAGGAGAGAGTGAGGTCAAGTCAGTGGTGAATTAGTTAGGCTGCCCACGTACTGCGTCAGCCTTCATAAGGCAAAGGACAACCATAAAATCTACGACATCCGGTACCTTCTCTACACGAAGGTGCACATTGAAGACTATCGGTCCAAGGATGAGGTGAAACAGTCCAAAACTGTCAACGCTTCAAGCATACACAAATTCTTGCACGATGCGAGCCCGCTGCGTGAAGTGCACTGGAGACCATCGAAACAAAGACTGCAGCCTGCCCTTCACTTAAAAAGGAAAATGTGCTAATTGTGACAAAGACCACTGCGCCTCATGACGCGGTACCGAAAAATACCTGGCACTCCTCCGGAAGTATAAAGTCCAGCTTCAACAGCACTCCTAGAAACCGACGGCGAAGATCGTTCAACAATCGACAACGCCAGCGACGACCAGCAAGATGGACTGTGAGGCACCAGAACAACAGTCATCCGGACAGCCCTAAATGTCAGTTACCCTACAGAAGACTCCAAGACGAAGGATTTCACGGTCCTATGCAGACACACTGTCGCCTAGGAGCGACCAGCCTGCAACATCTGCGTCCACTACAGCCACTTTAGGCACCTTGACGCTAGCCATATTGGACATCGCAACCCTACTTGTACAACTTCAAGAAAAACTGACATGAAGCCTCACGCTGGTGGAGGGAATAATCAACGCGTTTACCGTTCCTTAAGGAGTGGATAACGGCCGCAGAACGAGACACCTCCGACTCTGCATTTGGAACGCCAATAGCTGAAGGCGTAAACAAACTTAACTGAACGAATTTGTTAGTCGACACGGGTTGGACTTAGTTCTGATATCAGAAATACACCCGACGGAGATGGCTAGTTTCAAATTACGCAACATGCATGGTTATAGGGCGGACGGGGTTGGACAACGGGGTGGTGAAACTGCAGTGTTCGTCAAAAACTCCATACGACATCATCAGGAAGATATACCGCCCCTGGACGCACTGGAGCCACAGCGGTTATAATCTTCACGGTAATAGGAAACATAAAGCTCGTGGCGGCGTATCTTAGCCTCAAGAACAGTTGGTGGCCAGAGATCATCATGCTGTCTTCTATCGATTCAATAAGGTCTTACTGGGAGGAGACCTCAACTGGGCCTTGGCATTCAAGGAGGGCCAACAGAAAGGGACAGCAACTCTACGATGTAGAGAACGATCTTCAAGCCACAATACATGTGCCACGAGAGCCGACTCGCATCCCTGTTCGCCATCCAGGAGGCTGACGTTCCCTATATAGCGACTGTTAAAAATGTCGCTCCAAATTTACAGCTCAAGACCATCCAGAACCTGTCATCTGATCACCTACCAGTTCTCGGACTTCTCGAGGGCGGCGGCGTCCCAATACCTCATCCTAGCTCTAGAGCTGTTCACTGAGATCTCTTTGCGACATACCTGAGCAATACCGTCCATCCAACCCTAGCAGTCTCTTTAATTCCAGAAATTGACATCGCTGAGGCAACTTTGACAGCTAAAATCCAACGGGCAACAAGACGTGCAGAGACAGATAGCTTTCATCATGAGCATCAATTTGAAAAATTTCCTCCTCATCTCACCGATATCAAGCATCGCCGGAATAGTCACAGAAAACGATGGCAACGTTATAGAAATCCAGAAGATTTCTTCTTAGTATTCCCGATGAAGTTAAAAAACTATCAGGAAGACGAAAAACTCTGCGCCTGGCAAGGAATCTGTGACCAACGCCGATCTTAAGCATATTCCGAGAAAGGCCATCGTTCTCTAAACTCGAATTAGCAACAGCCGCTTACTCAACGGCCACTTCCCTGCAGACTGGAAGACGTTGAAGACGATTCCTGTTCCCAAAAGAGGAAAAAAACCCAACGTTGGGAAACAGCTACCGCCCGATTAGTCTGTTGCCCACACTCGGCAAAATTCTGGAACGTGTGCTACTCTGATTTTTTGCATGTCGCCCATCGCTTGCGACACCATTGTAAATTCAAAGTTAAGTACTGTCAATCTGCTTTATTGAAATAAAACTATTACTGTTATTTTCTTGTTGTGTAGCACTCCGATAACGCAGCATCCTTTAGGCACCCTACACAAGACGAGTGGACGGGACCCCACAGTGGGTGTACGGCGAATTTGGGACCTCAGAAAGAAATGACATTACGGACGTCTTACGAGGAGACCACACAATAATCAGATTTTTCTAACTTTTTCTATTTATGATACATCAAGTTCAGAACTCAAATATTAGTTGTCAGAGTATTACGACGCATCTCTCCAAAATTCTCTAAAAATTTACTTGATGTTTTCCCGAGTGCCTTTAATGTCATAAAGTAAGGTCACTGTTTCTACAGGCATCGTGGCACTGTGATATGACGTTCAGTTGCCATGAAGGGCCTGGGTGAAAATGGTTGATGTATACGAGAATTTCCATGAAGCGTAAAATACATAATGATGGGAAAAAAGATAATAGCGTTTGAGATTGGTAGTCGCTGGTACCAGTCTTGTTCCGTTCATTGCTTTTTCGTGTTCCTTTCCGGTTCAGTTTGAATACCAATGTTACTTAAATATAAAACCCGGGTAAGATATCGTAATCAAAACTTACCTAATAGTTGTTTTTATGAGAATGCGCGTCTGATTTCTAACTACTTAGGGCACTAAAAATCCAGATTTCATTGCAAATATGAATTCTTAACTACCTATATAGCGGCTGAAAGCAAGGGCAAACTACAGCCGCAATTTTTCCCGAGGGCATGCAGCTTTACTGTATGGTTAAATGACGATTGCGTCCTCTTGGGTAAAATATTCAGGAGGTAAAATAGTCCCCCATTCGGATCTCTGGGCGGGGACTACTCAAGAGGACAACGTTATCAGGAGAAAGAAAACTGGCGTTCTACAGATCGGAGCGTGGAATGTCAGATCCCTTAATCGAACAGGTAGGTTAGAAAATTTACAAAGGGAAATGGATAGGTTAAAGTTAGATATAGTGAGAATTAGTGACGTTCGGTGGCAGGAGGAACAAGACTTTTGGTCAGGCGAATACAGGATCATAAATACAAAATCAAATAGAGGTAATGCAGGAGTAGATTTAATAATGGTTGGTTGGTTAGTTGTTTTGGGGGAAGAGACCAAACTGCGAGGTCATCGGTCTCATCGGATTAGGGAAGGACGGGGAAGGAAGTCGGCCGTGCCCTTTCAAAGGTACCATCCCGACATTTGCCTGGAGCGATTTAGGGAAATGACGGAAAACCTAAATCAGGAGGGCCGGACGCGGGATTGAACCGTCGTCCTCCCGAATGCGAGTCCGGTGTGCTAACCACTGCGCCACCACGCTCGGATTTAATAATGAATAGGAAAATAGGAGTGCGGGTAAGATAATACAAACATCATAGTGAACGCATTATTGTGGCCAAGATAGACACGAAGCCCACGCCTACTACAGTAGTACAAGATTATATGACAACTAGCTCTACAGATGACGAAGAAATTGAAGAAATGTATGATGAAATCAAAGCAATTATTCAGACAGTGAAGGGAGACGAAAATTTAATAGTGATGGGTGACTGGAATTCGGTAGTAGGAAAAGGGAGAGGAGGATACGTAGTAGGTGAATATGGATTGGGGCTAAGAAATGAAAGAGGAAGTCGCCTGGTAGAATTTTGCACAGAGCACAACTTAATCATAGCTAACACTTGGTTCAAGAATCATAAAAGAAGGCTGTGTACATGGAAGAATCCTGGAGATACTGACAGGTTACATATAGATTATTTAATGGTAAGACAGAGATTTAGGAACCAGGTTTTAAATTGTAAGACCTTTCCAGTGGCAGATGTGGACTCTGACCACAATCTATGGGTTATGAACTGTAGATTAAAACTGAAGAAACTGCAAAAAGGTGGGAATTTGTGGATATGGGACCTGGATAAACTGAATAAACCAGAGGTTGTAGAGAGCTTCAGGGGGAGCATTAGGGAACGATTGACAAGAATTGGGGAAAGAAATACGGTAGAAGAAGAATGGGTAGCTTTGAGAGATGAAATAGTGAAGGTAGCAGAGGATCAAGTAGGTAAAAAGACAAGGGCCAGTAGAACTCCTTGGGTAACAGAAGAAATATTGAATTTAATTGATGAAAGGAGAGAATATAAAAATGCAGTAAATGAAGCAGGCAAAAAGGAATACAAACGTCTCAAAAATGAGATCGGCAGGAAGTGCAAAATGGCTAAGCAGGGATGGCTAGAGGACAAATGTAAGGATGTAGAGGCTTATCTCTCTAGGAGTAAGATAGATACTGCCTACAGGAAAATTAAAGAGACATTTGGAGAAAAGAGAACCACTTGTATGAATGTCAAGAGCTCAGATGGAAACCCAGTTCTAGGCAAAGAAGGGAAAGCAGAAAGGTGAAAGGAGTATATAGAGGGTCTATACAATGGCGATATACTTGACGACAATATTATGGAAATGGAAGAGGATGTAGATGAAGATGAAATGGGAGATATGATACTGCGTGAAGAGTTTGACAGAGCGCTGAAAGGTCTGAGTCGAAACAAGGCCCCGGGAGTAGACAACATTCCATTAGAACTACTGACAGCCTTCGGAGAGCCAGTCCTGACAAAACTCTACCATCTGGTGAGCAAGATGTATGAGACAGGCGAAATTCCCTCAGACTTCAAGAAGAATATAATAATTCCAATCCCAAAGAAAGTAGGTGTTGACAGATGTGGAATTTACCGAACTATCAGTTTAATAAGCCACAGCTGCAAAATACTAAAGAGAATTCTTTACAGACGAATGGAAAAACTGGTATAAGCCGACCTCGGGGAAGATCAGTTCGGATTCCATAGAAATGTTGGAACACGTGAGGCAATACTGACCCTACGACTTATATTAGAAAATAGATTAAGGAAAGGTAAACCTACGTTTCTAGGATTTGTAGACTTAGAGAAAAACCTTTGAAAATGTTGACTGGAATACTCTCTTTCAAACTCTGAAGGTGGCAGGGGCAAAATACAGGAAGTGGAAGGCTATTTACAATTTCTACAGAAAGCAGATGGCCGTTATAAGAGTCGAGGGACAGCAGTGGTTGGGAAGGGAGTGAGACAGGGTTGTAGCCTCTCCCCGATGTTATTCAATCTTTATATTAAGCGAGCAGTAAAGGAAACAAAAGAAAAGTTCGGAGTAGGTGTTAAAATATCTGAAGAAGAAATAAAAACTTTGAGGTTCGCCGATGACATTGTAATTCTGTCAGAGACAGCAAAGGACTTGGAAGAGCAGTTGAACGGAATGGACAGTGTCTTTAAAGGAGGATATAAGATGAACATCAACACAAGCGAAACGAGGATAATGGAATGTGGTCGAATTAAGTCGGGTGATGCTGGGGGAATTAGATTAGGAAATGAGACACTTAAAGTAGTAAAGGAGTTTTGCTATTTGGGGAGCAAAATAACTAATGATGGTCGAAATAGAGAGGATATAAAATGTAGACTGGCAATGGCAAGGAAAGCGTTTCTGAAGAAGAGAAATTTGTTAATATCGAATATAGATTTAAGTGTCAGGAAGTCATTTCTGAAAGTGTTTGTATGGAGTGTAGCCCTGTATGGAAGTGAAACATGGACGATAAATAGTTTGGACAAGAAGAGAATAGAAGCTTTCGATATGTGGTGCTACAGAAGAATGCTGAAGATTAGATGGGTAGATCACATAACTAATGAGGAGGTAGTGAATAGAATTGGGGAGAAGAGAAGTTTGTGGCACAACTTGACTAGAAGAACGGATAGGTTCGTAGGACATGTTCTGAGGCATCAAGGGATCACCAATTTAGTATTGGAGGGCAGAGTGGAGGGTAAAAATCGTAGAGGGAGACCAAGTGATGAATACACTAAGCAGATTCAGAAGGATGTAGGTTGCAGTAGGTACTGGGAGATGAAGAAGCTTGCACAGGATAGAGTAGCATGGAGAGCTGCATCAAACCAGTGTCAGGACTGAAGACCACAAAAACAACAACAATTACCTATATTTTACAACAATTTTGTTTATAAAGAATGTTAAAATCAAGAAAACATTACAAAAATTAATCTTTTTGTATTCTGCACTTCGCGGAAATGCTCGTGGAACATGCAGCTCTGTTTAAGAAATTACTATAGCCAAGAATCGAATCCGACTCACCCACATGGCAGGCGAATATTCTTCTAAAGAACCACGCTGCCTCTCGAAAAGTTGACCTTGGTTTAGGATATTAAAGACTTTCGGAAACTTCAATGTCAATTTTTTAAGGAAATTATGGGAAGTGCTTTGAGTGAATGAAATTTGAGTGTTGAACATCACTTACCATATACTCGTATGTTAAAAATTACAAAAATACGATTGCCGTAGGGACTCCTTGTCAGTGGTTTTCAGTTTACATCCTCGGGGTCGCTTCATTTTGAGCGAACCTTGTGCAATACGCGCACAATTGAAGCGGTTCACCGTAGTGAGCCACGAAATTGGAGTTTTCTAAGAGCAAGTATCGAAGATTGCTAATAGCACACTGTCATACTGGAAGTTGCCTTGAGCAGTCCTGTCTACAGGACACAGCTCTAATCACAGACACATTTGTGCACTCCAGACACAGTCTTCCAGGGAACCAGGTATATACAGTTCGTCCCACCGTTACTACGTTTGATGCCACTCTCTCGGTGTAGAAAGCCGCCAGTTGCCACTCAGCTCCGCAGGCGCACGTTCCCGGACCAGAGCGCACTGCTGCTCCCCAGCACACTCCGAACAGTAAGATAACAACGACTGTTCCATCATCAACCTAGCACACGGGGTGCTAGAACAAGTTGTCAGCAGTCTGACTTCACTCGTCTCCCAGATTCACGTTGAAAGACTCCGCCGGTCCGCTGCTCCCCAAAGTACTCCAGGACACAAAAGCACCACATGGGGCCTATGCTCCATGCATGTGAGGCTGCTGCATCTAATGGTAACTCGTTCCCCCGGATGCCGTTCCATGGCGCCGCACATGATATGTTGACAGAATGCTGCTGCCCAAGACCCTAACACTGGCTTCAAGTTTCTGCTGATCTGACTCATTTGAAGACCTCTGCTGTAAACAAGAATAAAGGACAGGTTGGTCGTTTAGAGAAAACTCTGAAAAAACTTTCAGTAATTTCTCACAAAGAAGATTGTATGGTATGTCAACTAGGGACCTAGAAACGACGGAGAGGCTCCGTCCCCGCCGCAGCCGCAGTGGTTGACAACCCCACGACGACTACCGCAGTCCACTTCAACCCTTCCGCCATCCCACATCGATCCACTCTTTCAGGAATATTGTGCGGTTCGGCCCCCGGTGGACCCGCCCAGGGAACGTCTCACAACAAACGAGTGTAACCCGTATGTTTGCGTGGTACATCAATGATGGTGTACGTGTACGTGGATAACTTGTTTGCGCAGCAATCGCCGACATAGTGTAGCTGAGGCGGAATGAAGGGAACCAGCCCGCATTCGCCGAGGTAGATGAAAAACGGCCTAAAAACCATCCACAGACTGGGCGGCTCACCGGACCTCGACTCAAGTCCGCCGCCGGGTGTATTTGTGCCAGGGACCAGGCGCTTCTCCCCAAATCGGAAGGCCGTGAGTTAGACCGCGTGGCTAACTGGGCGGGCACAAGGAAGACACTTCAAATACATTCTCAGCGGTTTTTTTTATCCAGATAAGTCACTGTTTTCAAATATTTTTGGAGTAATGACATATTTTTAAAACGTTAATTCTTTCCAAAATTTGTTCTTTAAAATACGTCAGCAGTTACTTTACATTATTTACTTAGAAATTAAGTGCACTTAGCATTAGTTACCACTGCTATATACTTGCTGGGCGAGTTAACGAAACATTACTCTGAAACCTCTCAAAATACAGATTTGAAAGTTCTGCATTGCTTCAGTGTATGACATTAAGATTTACATTACCAAAATTTCAAATAATCCATGATTCAACACTGCGTTAAGGATGGCGTTTAAAATTTCTGCCATCACACTGTCACGTAAATTCATATAAACAAATGTTTCCTTGTTTAAAGGATTATTCACATTTACTTGACTACCAAAAACTTAAGAGGCACATCTGCGACCAGGAACATATTTAGGTTCTTTATCTGAGTCGTAGATATCCTCATCTCCTTTACATTTCTACAAATCTGACATGGACGTAGCCCTCGTTGGTGAAGCGGTAGAGAGCTGGTTGAGGAGAGGTAAGGTGTTGGGTCAGCAAAATTGTATATAGTTAAACAGTAGTTTATTATCAGAAACAATTGAAGTCTTTACGATAAATAAAATACACAGTAGTGGGAGCACTGTAGCCTAGTATATAAGGCAGATAAACCCAAGGCTCTCAACACCAATAAATACAATCTTTAAAATCAATGGGTGCAAGGCGATAATTTCAGAAAAGCAAAGATGGCCAAACGTTGGGCAGCCTAAATATACCGCCTTCCTTTTGTTATCAAAATAATTCAAGGTATTACGCAGCTGCAGCAAGAATTCTAAATTCCCTTACGGCATTGCTCGTTAACAGACAAATACAGGTGAAGAACTTCAACTGATCAAACAATTAACTACACTCAGCAACTGCACGAACGGCTTAAGGCTCAATGACAATTGCTTTACCACAATGAAGCCTTTTCAAGAAATTAAATTTTACGTACAAATTTAATTAAGGAACAGGGCGCCTCGCTCCTAAAGAAAATCTTTTTACGGCGCCAGTCTTAACTGAACAAAATTTCGCTACTCTCTAACTTTAATACCATTTAAGACAGACTCAGGATAACAGAATAAATGGCTGGTGGCGAAGCAAAGAAATTTTACAATGATAGTACGTGCTGTAGGGTTTACAGGAGATCTGGTTAAAAATACAAGGTGCCCATTAGCAATCATGTTAAAGAATCTTAAGCTTACATCCAAACACGCATCCACAGGCAGTCGCGTTAACAAGCTTGTAAACACTGTGAGGCTCACATGGAGGGTGCTGCAAACGGCAGAACCAAACTTGTACTAAAGCTGCCCCTAGACGGCATTGCTTCAGTTCACTTGAGCGGCATTTGGAAGGCATCAGTTGTGTAAAATCACGAGGGTAATTAATTATAAACATGAAGGCTCCCTGGACAGTACCACATACAAGTGAAATTCAGGACGCCAAAGTATGGCAAACACTTAGTTAGGCAAGCAAAGCAACGTCAATAGCTCATCAAATATACAGAAAAAATTAGCTAAGCCCAGAGGACAGAAAAGGCAAACAAAAAAATCATACTATTATTATTACACAGGTGCCTAGAGTTAGGACGCAAAGTCAGGCTCCTGTCGGGAACGACAGGGAAGAGAAGCGTGTGAGAACAAGTCAGCCAATCACATGCTGACTATACCTCCCTCCAGGAAAACAACGGGCCAGCAGCGGCCCCTATGTGAAGTGGACATAAGCGCCGTGACCGAGTGGTGACGGCCAGTTCAATAGCAGCTTCAAGATTAGCGACTTCGATAGTAGCTTCAACGCTAGTCACTTCGCTTGTACTCTGTCTGTAGCACATACTTGGGATTGGCTATACTAAAGAAGATTGATAATTTTGTATGTCGTCCTTTGCTTGCGACACATCTGTGTAATTGCCAAAGTGAAGTATTGTATATTTGATTGTTTGTCTAACAAACCAAATATGCAGGCTTCCTAGACACTACAAGATTGACCACGAGGCTGGACGAAACAGCTAGTTCCGCAAACAGCTAATGACAAGCAATGCGGATTTACTATCATCAACTGGCCAGCTGTCTTACATAGATAGCTATCTTTCATGCAGATGTATGAGGAATTCATATGGTCGAAAACGATCTGGTAAAAACCACAAAACCATATAAAGCATACATTATAGCCTGATGTGTGTGGCGTTGTCGACACCTCGTACCCAGCGAACTTGAGCACTATCTTTGGATATCTGTGGAACTAGCGCTCTGTCACGAAGAACGGTGGAGGCGAGAATGAGGGAGAAGTCTGTGAGGAGAACTGGAGAGGAAGGCAGCGGTTCTTATTTTTGGATTGGCGTGACCAGATATCCTTGTGTGTGCATGTTCCAGCAACGGGCCCCGTGTGCTGACGCTTTTGTTCTAGAGCTCTGCGGCAGTTATTGCGGCGTGCCAACCGTTTGATGAGTAGTTTGAACACACTTTTGCCCGGCTCCTTTGACATGCTGGTCGAAGATAGAGCTCAACATCTGCGCTACCGTTTTAATGTTGATCACTCTTTGACATTTCTATGATACTATTTCCTGCCAGTGGCTCTTGTGTGCACCGGGACAATAATTATTGCCTGCCCAATACTCTACTCTCTGCCATCCGTTTTGCAGCCCTGCTTTGGTATTGGCTATTTCTGAAGTTTCGTCACGTGCGCTCAGCTCTCTGCCTCATAGATAAACTACTGGATCTATTATAGTTAATTCCCCTTAAACTGAAAATACAAATACTGCAGGGAGATCAGTTTAGGTTAAGTCTTTTAATGATATTTGTGTTTCATTGATTCCAAGGCTCTTGCAACCTGCCTGTGTTTTTTAACTGTTTAGCTTTCGTTTATCAAGGGGAAAGCTCCCCTTGGTAGTAGTAACAACCATTGTGCGAAGGGATTAATGATTTGTGATTCTTGTCAAGTTTTAGTTAATGGCTGGTTGAGTAATCCTGTTACTCAAATTCTATAGCCGAGCTCTTATTACTGTTGAGGTAACCTCCAGTAAGTGCGTTGCACCCTGAAGAAAGAACTTGCATTGTTTGGCTGTTTGGCATACTTGATTAACTTTAATAGGAAATTTTTGGAGAGTAATGTTTAAGTTCTGGTACTGTTAATTTTCTCGTGCCGGCTTCTGCTCTATCCTTGAGTACAGTGTTTTGACGTGTGCCAATGAACTATTGTTTTATCCCTGCTTTATTTAATAGAGGTTTCATGAATGTTGTAGTTGAAATAGTGTTAACTTCACACTTTGGCTCTACGGATCAGATGCCTGAGGTCTACATCGATTGCTGTCCACGGGCTTGCACCCTGCAATGGGTCAGTTCCTCATAATTTATTGTGGCCTAACGAACATTTTTGAGTAAGTTGTTTTGTTTTGCTTCAAATATTGGAAGCTTATATATTGCACTATTTAATGAGGAAAGATTTAATGCCTGAAATTAGTAAATTGCTTCTTGTAATACTTTTGGAACATAGTGCTCAATTTGGATTCTCGTTGTACGTTAACCTCTTCTAATTTTTCTCTGTTCTAATAGAAGAAAAATTAATTCTTGCAGCTGGTAGTTGTTTATTATCAAAAGAAAGAAACTTATGAAAATTTGTAATATATTGGCTTACTATATTGCATTAATAAATTTCTGAACATATTTTAAAGAAACAAACGATGGTCAAGTTGTTACGCGGCCTTCCATTAGAACCTGCTGATTATGTCGACTCATTAACAGATTAATTAATGTCCTTGTTAAAGTCGTATCAAAATGTTTGCAAAACGTGGTTGCGTTCTAGTGTATCTTGTATTAATTGAACATTGTTTGTTGTTTGGTTAATTATTTTTCTTATATGCTTTCCTTGCTGTAAAATTTTTGTCGTGTTTAGAATCTGTTTGCAGCTGATTTTTGTTTCAGGTACCCCCTGTAACATGGAAGCTCGTACTGTGATTGGTGTGGGAACATTGTAGGAAACGCAGTTAAGATATGAGTTGAAAGTTCGCTGTCAAAGTGAGGAAGGTGACTTCAGTGGGTTGTGTGCACGCATCTGTGCAGCATTGTCGCTTCCTGTACATATCACAGCAGAGCTTATGTGGCAGGTCAGTGACGCACTTGCTAGTGCCCCCGTTCTTTAGTGGATTTAAATCCTTCTCTAATCCTTCACGCGCGCAAATTTATCGCATGTAGGTACAGATCGTGCATTTGTCTGAGTGGAGGATCTGGGATCTGTAATGTCTGATGTTCCGACCAGAGCTATTGTTAATGAATTGCTGCTTGGGGTAATGACTGCACAAAGAAAGTTGAACACCTTAGAATTGGATCGCAGATCCCAGGATGGCGAGGGAAGCAGTGTGATAGATGAGTGCAAAGGGGAAAGATCATAGTTCTGTAAAACTGAATATGCCGCGTGAGGCACCTTGTTTTGCCGAACTTCCGAATCCATTCCTTATCGTCATTAAGGCGATCGATTAACCTCCTATAGGTACTGTTAGTCAGTTAGTGAAATTTTTGTGATTCTCTGTTAATCTGGAGAAACAAATCACTACTTTAAGACTGCTTGGGATTTCTTTTTTCAGATCAGTTATCACTTGTGTAAAGGCTCTTTAATTGAAATGTCAGCGGCAGAGCGGTTCTAGGCGCTACAGTCTGGAACTGCGCGACCGCTACGGTCGCAGGTTAGAATCCTGCCTCGGGCATGGATGTGTGTAATGTCCTTAGGGTAGTTAAGTTTAAGTAGTTCTAAGTTCTAGGGTACTGATGACCTCAGAAGTTAAGTCCCATAGTGCTCAGAGCCATTTGAACCATTTTCTGAAATGTCAGCAGTGTTGTGGCCCACAACGGTGATTTGTATGAGCAACGCTCAATATTCCTTAGGCAAAGACTTTCGGCCTGGGTCCAGAACTATCGGCCACTATTTTGTTCACGTGCAGCAGTTGGCGAACCCCTTACTGATTTCATGTGGGAAGTGTGTACTGCAGTCCTTGTTTTCGATGTGCAGCTTTCAGAAGAGGAGATAGTCGCAACTATTGTACAGGGAATTAATAAAAACGATCTTTCGCCCGCTGTGTTTTCAGAAAAGTCTACCGCATTTTGCGACTTAGAGCGCCTAGTGTCTGACGTCATTGGCATGGCTCAAGCAGACGCCAAGTGTTAGCAGGCTGGGGGAGTTGGGCGTCTTCCGAATGATAGCACTATCATCGTTAATGATGTCACTCGCGGGGCATTTTGCCCGCTCATGAGAACGATAACGTAAATCGGCACAAAACAGCTGACGCCAGATGTTAAATAGAGGTCATGGTACTTCCTCTATAAGTGCCTGTAATCATCTGAGTGTGAGTAGTTCGAATTCTCACCCTTATTCTTGTGCAAGCATCAGTCATGAGCCACTGTGTGGCCTTTTAGTCCCTAGAAGCTTGGTGTCTCTGAGTTACGACTGCTATTTGACAGCTCACTATTTGTAAATTTGCTAAGTTACTATCCTTGTTGACCAGGTTCTGCCCTGTTAGTAGGTGTCTTCACTGTCGAGTTGGTGATTTTACGTGTCCCATTCAGGTCATGGTCATTAAAGGTTTGAGTGTTGATTATCTTCTTGGGTACGGCTTAATTAGTAAGACCGAGCTTGTCTTGGGATATGAGCAATGACGCTTTTATTTCAGGTTTGTGCCATCCGTGAGTTTCCCCTTTTGTCTGTGTGCTCTTAAGTCTGGGGTCCATTTGGCGTATGCAGAGTACGTGGAGTTTGATTTGGGGCATCTGTTAGTGGAGGAAGCCCAGCAAGTGTCAGCTGTGCTGCTATAATTCCCTCATGTCCTTACAGACAAATTGGGAATGACAAATCGATTATTGTATTCAATTAACAGATCGGGTGCCTGCTAGGCAGTCGCTCTATCGCCTGACATTTTCGAAAATGAAGTCGCTGCGTCGGGAGGTAGAGATTTTGCTTGTGAGAAAACCTACTGCGGGAGTTACGCCTATCATTGATGACCGTGATTTGAATAAAGAGGTCTTTTGGAAACGATCCGATTGTCCGATCTGCTGCGTTGTTTTACATGGATTACTGGAGCGAAGTATCCTGACCCCCAACCAAGCCTATTATCAAATTTCTCTGGTGGAGGAATCAAAGGCTGTGACTGCATTTGTTTCACATTGGAGTTTGTACGAATTTAATTGTGTCCATTTCGGATTGTCGACTCCAGCAGCGGTTCTGTCCCACTTTCTCGATTCTGTTGTGGACGATGCCAAATTCCAGTTTGTTTACAATTATTTGGATGACGTTGTCAGTTACAGTAAGACTTTTCCCAAACATCTGGACCGCCTCCGTCAGGTGTTGGCAACGTTGAGGTAATCGAGGTTAGCGGTTAAGCCTTCAAAATTAACTTAGTGCCGTCCGAGATTTTCTTTTTGGGACTGGGGGAGACGGTTGGTGTGGGAAAGGGAGGTGGGTTGGAGGGGAGGGGGGGGGGGGCTGGCGCCGTTGGTATAGAGCTCTGCGGCAGTTACTGCGGCGAGCCAGCCGTTTCATGAGTTGTTTGAGTGGATATTTGCCTCGGTTTCTTTCCATGCTTGATTGAAGACAGAGCTTGGGATTTACCGGTACTTTTTTAATGGTGAGCGTTCATTCATTCTGGCTGGTGCCTATCGTGTGTGCTGCACCACTTTACTGATTATTGCCTGCCTGGTGCTCACCTCTCTGCCGTCCGTTTTGCAGCCCTGTTTTTATGATGTTTATTTCTGAACTTTCGTCAAGTATGTTCAACCCTCTCCCTCGTATGCAATATCTTGAACTCTCTTGATCTGAAAAGACAAATACTGTGGGGTGATCAGTTTAGGTCAAATCTTTTAGTGTTATCGGAGTTTAATACCCTTAAATGGTCTTATTACCCATGTGTGTGTGTGTTTTTTTTAACTGTTCAGCTTTCGTTTATCAAGAAGGAAGCTCCCCTTGGGAGTTGTAGCAACCGTTGTGCAGAAGGATTAGTGATTTGCAATTGTATAGTTTTGGTTAATAGTTGCCTCAGTAATCCTTTGGATGTACCGAATTACTCAAATTCTCTAATCGAGGTAAGTGGCAGTAGGTGCGTTGCACCTTGACAAATGACCTTGCATCGTTTGGTTGTTAGGCACGCTTTATTAACGTTAATATGAAATTTTTGGAGATTAATGTTAGTGTCTTGATGATGTCAGATTTCTCGTGCCGGCTTCTACTCTATCCTTGAGTACAATGTTTTGATATGGTCCAATGAACTGTTGTTTTATTTCTCATTAATTTAAGAGAAGTTTTATGTATGTTGCAGGTAAGCGAGCGTTAACCTCACACCTTGTCTCTGCGTATCGGGCGCCCGAGATCTACCTCGAATTTAATGTGCCGTCCACGTTGGATCGGTTCACCATAATTTATTGTAGTCTAAGGGACATCTTCGAGTAAGCTGTTTTGCTTGAAATTTTTCAAGCATAAATCTTTTCTTATTAAACTGTACGGCACTGGTTTAGTAAGAAAAGGTTTAATGCTGAAATTCGTAAACTGCTTCTTGTAATACTTTTGGAGCGTAATGCAGAATTTGGATTCTCACTGTGGATTAACTTTCTGTAATTTTGCGCTGTTTTAACTGAAAAGAATAATTAGTGCAGCTGGTAAATGTTTTATATAAAAAGAAAGGAACTTATGAAAAGCTGTAATATAATTGTTTCCTACACTGTAGTAATAAATTTGTGAAGATGTCTTAAAGAAACAAAAGATGTTCAAGTTGTTACCCCAGCACTTTCATTAAGACCTCTTCATTGTGTTCACTCATTAATGAACTTGTTAAGGCCACATCATAGCCCTTTCTGGTTTCGCTCTTGAATTCAATAAACGAAGTATTAAATAATGGCTAATCTGTCCAGTAACACACATACACACAAAAGCAGAGATAAACGCTAATCTAATAAAATATAAAAGACCGGTATTAGAAAGAAGATTGGCAAGCACCGAATACGTAATACGCCAAACAAGCAGCTTACAGAAAAATTTTACAGCAAGCTTGTGTTTGCGTATACAGTCAAGCCACACTACCGACTAAAGCGATAAGTTGGAATCAAAATGTAAATTATAACCCACATTCGCCACAAATCGCAAATAGAGTCTACAAAATATGCTAAACAAAGGCAGGTAGAAAAATACGAACGAGCGCCTTCGCTCACAACAGAATATCGGAGCAGTAACACACATACACACAAAAGCAGAGATAAACGCTAATCTAATAAAATATAAAAGACCGGTAGTTGAAAGAAGATTGGCAAGCACCGACTAGGTAATACGCCAGACTAGTAGCTTACAGAAAAATTTTACAGTAAGCTTGTGTTTGCGTATACAGTCAAGCCACACTACCGACTAAAGCGATAAGTTGGAATCAAAATGTAAATTATAACCCACATTCGCCACAAATCGCAAATAGAGTCTACAAAATATGCTAAACAAAGGCAGGTAGAAAAATACGAACGAGCGCCTTCGCTCACAAAAGAATATCGGAGCAACAACGATAAAAACTAGCTAGCTCTGAAACGGCCAATCGCCTTGCTGCAGTGGTAACACTGGTCACTGTCAGGTTACCGAAAGTAGGCGCTGTCGTGCTGGCTAGCACTTGGGTTACCGTCCAAGTATACACAGCACTGGCAGCGACCGGGAGAGTGGTATGCCGACCACACGCCCCTCCATATCCGTATCCAGTGACGTCCATAAGATGAGGATGTCATTGCGGACGGTCAGGGCCGTTGGGCCTTTCGAGGCCTGTTCAGAATTTAGTTTCAGCTCTGAAAGGAACCAGGCTGTACCGCGTACATGTCACTTTAGAACAAAATAACTGTCCTTAACAGAAAAGGGCGTTCACAATATAGGAACGCAACAGTTCCCCGAACCGACTCGTTTCCTGCAGTGTTTGAGTAGCTGACAGTTAATATCCAACCAGCGTGACGGCGGCAGTAACATTCCACAGGATAGACCTCCACCGCCGCCTTCAGGTATGTTCGACCCAATGTATCGCTCACATGTCCTAGGAGAAACGGACCTCCAACTCTACACACTGCTGCAAGTTCCCTTTCAATTCTGCTTGCCGCACGCGCCCCTATATCCCCACATGCTGCTGCTCACCCCCCCCCCCCCCCCCCTTTTCGTGCCGGTGTCCTCCCATTTCCTAGCAGTGGGGTGGAGACGTACACAGGGCAGATACTACCGATAACTCAGCGCCAAGGATGTCGCATGTGCACAGCACATTAACTATAACTAGAAAAAATAGTTTTGGCACTTACCAGTATTTACATGCTCATATCCTGATAAAGATGCCATTAGTGTGGAGATGAAATTAGACGTAGAGCTTCCATTTCTCAATTTATGATAAATCCATCAACTGATATTCATGAAACACACCACATACGATGTTCTTCACCCACTACCTCCGCTTGTCATGTAGTATTGCTTAGCAATATTAGAGCAGAAGTCTTCATTTGTGCTGCCACGATCGCCCGCTCGTCGATCCGCTGTGTTTCTGCTCTAAACCGTTACGTTTTCCCACACGTCCTCTGGCTTGATGGGATGAGACCACTAGCCTAGGCACCAGCTGCTGAATGAGGCAGGACTTCAACTGTGCAGCGTAATCTTGGCATACTGTGAAGGATCGTGTGAAGCTCCGACGTAAATTGAAAATGCTGTTAGTTGCAATGACAGTGTGTGTACCATGATGAATAATTACCATGTGGGGATGTTACAGGACGCACTTCACTGATATTAACAAATTACACTGCGCTTCTAGTGCAAAAGCTAACGGCCTTGCCGCAGTGGTAACACCGGTTCCCGTCAGACCACCGCAGTTAAGCGCTGTCGGGCTGGGCTAGCACTTGGATGGGTGACCATCCGGTCTGCCGAGCGCTGTTGGCAAACGGGGTGCAGTCAGCCCTTGTGAGGCAAACTGAGGAGCTACTTGATTGAGGAGTAGCGGCTCCGATCTCGGAAACTGACATATGGCCGGGAGATTGGTGTGCTGACCACGTGCCCCTCCATACACGCATCCAGTGTCGCCTGTGGTCTGAGGATGACACGGCGGCCGGTTGCTGTCTTTGCACTTCCATGGCCTGTTCGGGAGGAGTTTTCTAGTGCGAAAACTTCAGTACAGTACTACACGGTTGAGCCAAATCATTGTGACCGCCTGCTTAATGGCATGTTGACATCCCTTTGGAATGCAAAACAGAAGCGATTGTGCATATTTTGGGCATGATAAGACCTTTGTAGATTTTCGGAGGTATGTGGTACTACAGACAGTCTTGGGAGAGCCAGTCCTGACAAAACTCTACCATCCGGTGAGCAAGATGTATGAGACAGGCGACATTCCCTCAGACTTCAAGAAGAATATAATACACTCCTGGAAATGGAAAAAAGAACACATTGACACCGGTGTGTCAGACCCACCATACTTGCTCCGGACACTGCGAGAGGGCTGTACAAGCAATGATCACACGCACGGCACAGCGGACACACCAGGAACCGCGGTGTTGGCCGTCGAATGGCGCTAGCTGCGCAGCATTTGTGCACCGCCGCCGTCAGTGTCAGCCAGTTTGCCGTGGCATACGGAGCTCCATCGCAGTCTTTAACACTGGTAGCATGCCGCGACAGCGTGGACGTGAACCGTATGTTCAGTTGACGGACTTTGAGCGAGGGCGTATAGTGGGCATGCGGGAGGCCGGGTGGACGTACCGCCGAATTGCTCAACACGTGGGGCGTGAGGTCTCCACAGTACATCGATGTTGTCGCCAGTGGTCAGCGGAAGGTGCACGTGCCCGTCGACCTGGGACCGGACCGCAGCGACGCACGGATGCACGCCAAGACCGTAGGATCCTACGCAGTGCCGTAGGGGACCGCACCGCCACTTCCCAGCAAATTAGGGACACTGTTGCTCCTGGGCTATCGGCGAGGATCATTCGCAACCGTCTCCATGAAGCTGGGCTACGGTCCCGCACACCGTTAGGCCGTCTTCCGCTCACGCCCCAACATCGTGCAGCCCGCCACCCCGCCTCCAGTGGTGTCGCGACAGGCGTGAATGGAGGGACGAATGGAGACGTGTCGTCTTCAGCGATGAGAGTCGCTTCTGCCTTGGTGCCAATGATGGTCGTATGCGTGTTTGGCGCCGTGCAGGTGAGCGCCACAATCAGGACTGCATACGACCGAGGCACACAGGGCCAACACCCGGCATCATGGTGTGGGGAGCGATCTCCTGCACTGGCCGTACACCACTGGTGATCGTCGAGGGGACACTGAATAGTGCACGGTACATCCAAACCGTCATCGAATCCATCGTTCTACCATTCCTAGACCGGCAAGGGAACTTGCTGTTCCAACAGGACAATGCACGTCCGCATGTATCCCGTGCCACCCAACGTGCTCTAGAAGGTGTAAGTCAACTACCCTGGCCAGCAAGATCTCCGGATCTGTCCCCCATTGAGCATGTTTGGGACTGGATGAAGCGTCGTCTCACGCGGTCTGCACGTCCAGCACGAACGCTGGTCCAACTGAGGCGCCAGGTGGAAATGGCATGGCAAGCCGTTCCACAGGACTACATCCAGCATCTCTACGATCGTCTCCATGGGAGAATAGCAGCCTGCATTGCTGCGAAAGGTGGATATACACTGTGCTAGTGCCGACATTGTGCATGCTCTGTTGCCTGTGTCTATGTGCCTGTGGTTCTGTCAGTGTGATCATGTGATGTATCTGACCCCAGGAATGTGTCAATAAAGTTCCCCCTTTCTGGGACAATGAATACACGGTGTTCTTATTTCAATTTCCAGGAGTGTAATTCCAATTCCAAAGAAAGCAGGTGTTGACAGATGTGAAAATTACCGAACTATCAGTTTAATAAGCCACAGCTGCAAAATACTAACGCGAATTCTTTACAGACGAATGGAAAAACTGGTATAAGCCGACCTCGGGGAAGATCAGTTTGGATTCCATAGAAATGTTATAACACGTGAGGCAATACTGACCCTACAACTTATCTTAGAAAATAGATTAAGGAAAGGCAAACCTACGTTTCTAGGATTTGTAGACTTAGAGAAAGCTTTTGACAATGTTGACTGGAATACTCTCTTTCAAATTCTGAAGGTGGCAGGGGCAAAATACAGGGAGCGGAAAGCTATTTACAATTTCTACAAAAAGCAGATGGCCGTTATAAGAGTCGAGGGACAGCAGTGATTGGGAAGGGTTGTAGCCTCTCCCGGATGTTATTCAATCTTTATATTGAGCAAGCAGTGAAGGGAACAAAAGAAAAGTTCGGAGTAGGTATTAAAATCCATGGAGAAGTAATAAAAACGTTAAGGTTCACCGATGACATTGTAATTCTGTCAGAGACAGCAAAAGACTTGGAAGAGCAGTTGAACGGAATGGACAGTGTCATGAAAGGAGGATATAAGATGAACATCAACACAAGCGAAACGAGGATAATGGAATGTAGTCGAATTAAGTCGGGTGATGCTGAGGGATTTAGATTAGGAAATGAGGCACTTAAAGTAGTAAAGGAGTTTTGCTATTTGGGGAGGAAAATAACTGATGATGGTCGAAGTAGAGAGGATATAAAACACAGACTGGCAATGGCAAGGAAAGCGTTTCTGAATAAGAGAAATTTGTTAATATCGAATATAGATTTAAGTGTCAGGAAGTCATTTCTGAAAGTATTTGTATGGAGTGTGGCCATGTATGGAAGTGAAACATGGACGATAAATAGTTTGGACAAGAAGAGAATAGAAGCTTTCGAAATGTGGTGCTACAGAAGAATGCTGAAGATTAGATGGGTAGATCACATAACTAATGAGGAGGTATTGAATAGAATTGGGGAGAAGAGGAGTTTAAGGCACAACTTGACTAGTAGAAGGGATCGGTTTGTAGGGCATATTCTGAGGCATCAAGGGATCACCAATTTAGTATTGGAGGGCAGTGTGGAGGGTAAAAATCGTAGAGGGAGACCAAGAGATGAATACACTAAGCAGATTCAGAAGGATGTAGGCTGCAGTAGGTACTGGCAGATGAAGAAGCTTGCACAGGATAGAGTAGGTAGCATGGAGAGCTGCATCAAACCAGTCTCAGGACTGAAGACCACAACAACAACAACAACATGGTACAATATGTCTACGTACATGTCACGCAGTTGCTGTCAATTACGAGCCGGTAGCTTGTGGCCGAGGAGCTGTTTTGCGATAGTGTATAGGATGTGTTCCACCGGGTTCAGATGAGGCTGATTTGCGAATATGGTGGACAATACAATAACTTGAGTTCGCTGTTACGCTCCTCAAACCACCGTAACACGATCCTGGACTTGTGATATGGGGAGCAGTCTTGCTAGAAGATGTCATCGACGTCACCCACGCTGAACAATGCAGGTAGTCTGCAATAGTGTTCAAGTGGAAAGTCCTTTGAAAGCCGAGATGAAAGTCCGCTACAGCATAATACTGCCCTCCTCCCCCCCCCCCCCCAGACTGCGTCCGTGATGTGGTGTGTGTTCCGAGAAGCTGTTCTCCTGGATGGCAATGTATCCAGACACCTGGTGTGAGGAGAAAGGTGATTCATCGAACCAGGCGACATGTTACCATTGATTCGCTATCCAATTTTATTGTCCTCATTTCCACTGCAACAGCAATTCACGAAGTCATTAGATCCACATGGAAACACGTAGGAGTTCTTAGCTGTGAAGCCTCGTGTTCAAGAATGAGCACTGGACGTAGTGCCCCAAAGCACTTATGCCTGCACCAGCCTTCCACTGTGTCGTCATATCTCCCACAGATCACCGCCTATCCTGCTTTACAAAGCGGGAAGGCCTCTGACCTGCACACATATCCAATATACTCGTTCCAAGCCCTGGGCCAGAGCAATCTGCCCTTTGTGAAAGTCGCTTATGTGCATAGATTTTCCAATTTGTGGTCCGTATCGTCTCTAGAATGACCCCCATTCGTCTCTGCTTCACCTGTACATTCGTCATATAAATACGCTATGTGCCCACAACGCCAAATGTGCCATTCAGTATCGTGGGTGGTGGCCACAATCGCTTATCTGATCACTGAGTATTGTATCGACTTAAATTGTATTATATTTAAGTAAAGCTGCTCGGGAGAAGACTGTCAGGCTTATGGAACGTGATTTCTGCCGTCGAAAGCACTAGTTATAAAAAAATAAACATTGGTGCATTCCTTTGAAAAATCAAGGGAGCCAGTGGAAAAGGCTGTGGCAAGTGATACGAGGAGACAGATTCGTGGATGCCCTTTTTTTCTCAATAGACATAGTCCCATAATGGATATTTCATAAAGCTGCTATAAGAACCACTCTAACCTCACTGAAAGCAGAAGCAAATTTGACACAAGGATTCAAGTATCCCCAGACACTATGCGTGAACTATGTGGTAGTTTTGTTATGTTATGTTAACCGGGGACTTAGAAACGACGGAGAATCTCCGTTCTCGCCGCAGCCGCAGTGGTCCACAACCCCACGACGAGTCTCGCGGTAGCGTTCTCGCGTCCCGAGCACGGGGTCCCGGGTTCGATTCCCGGCGGGGTCAGTGATTTTCACCTGCCTCGAGATGACTGGGTGTTTGTGCTGTCCTCATCATTTCATCATCATCCAGGAAAGTGGCGCAATTGGACTGAGCAAAGATTGGGTAATTGTACGGGCGCTGATAACCAGGCTGTTGAGCGCCCCACAAACCAAACATCATCACAACCCCACGACGACTACCGCAGTCCACTTCACCCCTTCGCCACCCCACACCGAACCCAGCGTTATTGTGCGGTTCGGCCTCCGGTGGACTCCCAGGGAACGTCTCACACCAGACGAGTGAAAGCCCTATGTTTGCGTGGTAGAGTAATGGTGGTGTACGCGTACGTAGAGAACTTGTTTGCGCAGCAATCGCCGACATAGTGTAGCTGAGGCGGAATAAGGGGAACCAGCCCGCATTTGCCGAAGCAGATGGGAAACCGCCTAAAAACCATCCACAGACTGGCCGGCTCACCGGACCTCGACACAAAGCCGCCGGGCGGGTTGGTGCCGGGGACCGGCGCTCCTTCCCAATCCGGAAAGCCGTGCGTTAGACCGCACGGCCAACCGGGAGGGCATGCGGTAGTCCAGACATATTGAGTTCGATGTGGAGAATCCTCAAAGTGGCTTGATATAATTGTTGATTTTAATTTACGGCGCAAATGGATATCCATAATCTACGAGTTTAGAACTGTTAACACCTTTCGTATTAAAGAATTGCTTGTACATGTCTGTCAGCATTTTTCAACGAATAAGATTCAATGGTGAATGAAAATGAAGTAGTGAGCTATGAAAAAAAGTGACGCTTTCAAAAAGATTCGAGGCTCCGTCATTTTATCTAGCATTTTGCCTGTTAACTTGTTTTCTCAATACCTATTCTCTTAAAGGCAGTGTCTGTAGTTGAACCTATACATGTGTCGTATAAAAGGGGTCGAAGAAAAATAAGTTTTACGTCAGTAATGTAGTCCTATCATCTTGATAGGTGTAGCGGCAGAGCCTGCCACTGGAGACCCACCGTATCACATTTATCGGATGTGCTAACATTAATTATCGTTGAATCACTGTACTCATTTTTTCAAGAATGTACGAATGCTCTTAACGGACGAATGCCGACTTCGCTGGAACCCGCCTGTAACAAATTATGCAACAGCAAAAAATCATGTGACTATTCACACTGGGAGTAGGTGGATTTAAAATAATTACAAAAGTTCTAAACAGATATCACATTTAGTTACTTTAAGCCAGCGAACATTGTAATTTAAACACAACTTGCACAGCATGTCTACTCGCTACGACGGACCGCCAGAGGAAGAGAAATAAGAGTAAATGAGCTCGTGCTCTTACACAAAAATAAGAGAAAATTCTTCCCGAATCTATTCTGTTTCAGCAACAGGCCATTTCAGTATCGCTGATCATCGATAAATTTTCACTAAGATGTCACAGAATACAACAGTTATTACTATTACATTTCATTAAACAATTTTAAGGAAAGAATATATGCACAGGAGACTGGGTCTTTACAAACATTAACGAAAATATATTCTTCCTCCATACAGTAAATATATAGTATATATGTTGTGAAAAGCAATGGTCCTACAACACTCCCCTGGTGCACGCCCGAAGTTATTTTTACGTCTGAAGACATCTCTCGGTTCAGAATGACATTTTGTGTTTTGTTTGCTAGTAACACTTGAGTACAGTCAGACACTTGGTCTGATATTCCACAAACCCATATTTTGTTCATTAGGTGGTAATGCGAAACTGTATCTAATGAATGGCCTTCGGAAGTCAAGGAACACGGCATCTGCTTGGTCACCTGTAGCTACTGCTTTCTGTGTCTCGTGGACGAACAGAGCCAGCTAGATTTCACATGATCGTTGTTTACGGAATCCTAGATGGTTCCTGTAGAGGAGAACTTCGGTCTCCAGAAGTGTCATTACGTTCGAGCTTAAAACATTTTCCAAAATTCTACAACAAATCGATGTAGCCATACAGGCCTACAGTTTTGTGCATCTGTTCGACAGCCCTTCTTAAAAATGGGAATGAACTGTAAATTTTTCCAGTCATTGGGAATGCTTCACTCCACGAGAAACCTACGGCACGCTGCTACTAGAAATGGGGGAAAGTATTTCGCAAATTCTGTGTAGAATCGAACTGGTATCCCGTCGGATCCAGTGCTTTTCGTCCCGTTGCCTTTTAGTTCGACATCTGTCATTTTGTCGTTAGTGCTACGATTTAAAGGAGGAACTACAGTGTGATCGTTCTCTTTGAAATATTTTTGGGAAAATATGTTTAATATTTCGGCCTTTCCTGGGTCATTCTCTGTGTCAGAGTGTCTGGACAGATGGCTTAGATCCATTTATTGATTTAATAGACCAAGACTTTTTAGGATTTTCTTTTAAGTTGGTACCAAGAATTTTACTTTTGCATTTGTTGATCGCTTCATGCATGGCTCCCGTATGCTAATTTTGGCTTCGTTTGATTTCTGTTTATTTGTGTGAATGACATGCTGTGTTCTCAGACTGAAATTTTCACTCTTCGGCGGAGTGTGCGCCGATATGAAACTTCATGGCAGATTAATATTGTGTGACGGACCGAGACTCGAACTAGGGACCTTTCCCTATAGCATGCAATTGCTGTACGATCTGAGCTGCCCAAGCACGACTGACGACCCGTCCTCGCAGTTTTAATTCCACCAGTGCCTCTTCTCCTACCTTTCAAACTTCAAAGAAGCTCTCCTGCGGAACTTGCAGAGCTAGGACTCTTGGAAGAAAGGATATTACGGAGACTTGGCTTTCCGCATCCGGGTGCATGTTTCCAGAATGAAATTTTCACTCTGCAGCGGTGGAAGATTAAAACTGTATGCCGGACCGAGACTCGAGGGTCTCGAGTTCGAGTATCGGTGTGGCACACAGTTTTAATCTGCCAGGCGGTTTCATGCTGTGTTCGGTTTCGCTGGAACCGTCCAAGCCGATCATAAAGCTAGTCTGATATTCCGTACGCTCTTATTTTGTTCATTAGGCAATAAGCAGAATTTTGTCAAATGTCTACCAGTGGTCAATGAATATGGCATCAATCTAGATGCCGGAAAGTACTTCCCTCTGAGTCTCATCTACTAATGGGCCGAGCTGGGTTTCACAATGTCATCATTTTCCTACGGAAAATATTTTCGTCTTCAGTTACCTCACAACACGAAGGCATAGAACCCGTTCGAAAATTCTACAACAGACTGACGTCAGCAACATAGGCCTGTAGTTCTGTGAGCCTGTTCAACGATCCCTTCTTGAAAACGGGAATGATTTGCGCATTTTTCTAGTCGCATCCAGCGGCCATATGTAGACTGTTGCAAGTATTCCATCAGTTCCACTCACCTTCCCTGTGACCTTCGATTTTAGTTCATTTTCTGTTCTTCGTGATTATAACACTTTTTATCCAAAATTTAATGTTGTGGAGTGTATTTGATTTTGCATCCTTCACTCTAAAATTCGTGACGCCCAAGACATATCACATTGTTTAAGCCAAAAGTCTTACGGATTACTAATTCCGTTTCTTTGCATTTGTGCCTCGAAGAATTTTTATCCACCATTTTCTGCTAGTGCCTTGAATCGTTGAAGGAAAAATATCCTTACTCTTTGTGGAAGCCGATAAAATAGAAAGAATAAGTCTCTCTCGTGGATGCTTTCAGAATAGCAAAGAGGAACGAATGTAACCCTGTGAAAAAGAACAGATGCGTTCTTTCCGCCACGGTATAGAAACTGCTTTCGTCTGTGGGTCTGAACGTGCGGGAGAAGAGAACAGAAACAAACGAGAACAAGACTGCAGTTTGCTTTCAGCACTTCTTTTTCTCCTTCATGGCTCCACTACCCCTTCGATCGCTTGGCAGCAGGTTAGTACGAAGCGGAATATTGTTATTTATTATACATAATGACATCGGTAAGCAACAACCCAGTCTCGAGGCACAGTCTCTTCATCTGCTAGACTGCAACCCGGAGGTTATGGTTATAACTTTAAACGAGGAGAACTTTAAAGCACCTGCGTTTCCTGTCAAAGTTTACATCAGTTCTGTTCAAAGAAAGGGGTGTACGACCTGAAAGTATGCACTGCTGGATAAATTTTCTTTCCAGGTCTCCGTATACTGTAGTCCGCAACTCTTTGCATCGAAATAAGTTGTCTCTGCTATATCTCACTGCACATATTAGTAAACTGATTGTAAAAGGATTTTTAGGACATAATGGAAATTTATGTGTTAATGTCAGGTTCAGAATTACGACTGAAAGGCAAGTATTTTTTATTTTGTTTATTCCTCTCCTTTATTGTCCAGTATCGCTTCTTCGTCATTTACCTTAGGTATATTAGTCTGTTAATCCACTCAATTAAGTTACTGTTGATCTTAGTAACAATAGGGATACCGATAATTTAGTGGAACAAAGATTGCTTTTGTTATAAGATGTTTTATCTTAGCACAAAGAGGAGACAAAATCAAAAGTTAGTCAACCTGTAGAGATGAGTATATATACAAAAGCAAGTTCATTTAAATAAGAGTTCCACGTTTTGGACAATGCCCTATTGTGCATATTATATGTACTAAGAAAATTTTTTTATCTGTTAATTCCGGAACTAACGTAAACTCCAGAAGGAATCTTACACTACAGCGGATTGAGTAACTTCCTGAAACTTACTGGTAGATTAAAACTCGGTGCTGTACCGACACTCGAACGTGGAACTTCACTTTTAGCGAGCAGTCCACCTACAGAGACTTTATATGTTTATTTTTTGTTTTGTTTTAAGACATAAGAAATAGTTCATATGTTTATTTAACTGTTCTTACAAGGAGTCTTTCGATCTGTACCTAAAATACGTAAAACATAAAATACATAAATACTATCACAACTGGAAAGTGTCTTTTGTAAAGCTTACATCAAATTACCTCGATGTCACACACTTACTTGCTAACAAACAAAATTGTTTTTTCATATTACACATATTTTACAATAATAGTGATGCGTATGTTATATTCAAAACTGAGGAATACTGTACACAATGTGAATAATATACACTGTAAGTACTACATCTCGTAACATCGTTCCCTTCATACTTTAATTTCTTCATGAATTTCTGATAATTCGTGACTGTTACTTGAAATGAGGACCTTTATAATACTTCCCTATTTATTAACGAAGAAAATTATTACTCGTGATAATATAAATGGAAGGTCGTCGTCGCCACATACGGGTGGTTTACTTGCGAACTGTATCAGTTCGTCTACAAAGTGCAGTCACCGTTCCTGGTTGATTCCTATTTTCTTATCGTATGTGACCTTGGACCGTCCAACAGTTTCCTTTCTCTCCATAAACATTTATAGTAGTCTCTGACTTGGGAGAAGAACTTACGAGTACGAAAATTCCGTCGACACGCAGAAACTGAATTGCAAACAGTTCTCTGTAACTTTATTTAGCGTGCAGCTGCCTTGGACGTGAAGTAGAATAACATATCTGTTACGTAAACTAGTGCCTTTTCAACGCATTGGAAAGATGACCGATGTACTTGACTAGTGAGCTTACACTGTCGCATAACAGATAGCGCTGAACTGAGTGCTAAGTGTCACGGGGTTAGCTTGATGTTATTATTATTATTGTTATTATTACTTAACTGGTATTCCATTCCCCATGTTGTGGAGAGGGGATTGGGGGCAGGTACCGATGATCTTCAGCCTTTGATTTAGATTAAAATCACATTTCTTTGTTAAATGAATTGTTAAACGAAAAAAAAAAAGAATACAGCATATTGACTTGGCATAAGTTTTAAAAGCATGAAAATTTAAAAACGTGAAACATGCTAAAAATTTATGACATGTTACACCTAGTGAACCCTAGGAAAAACTGTCTATTTTTTGTTTTCATGGTTTTGATTTTAATAATTATGGTTTACTGTTTATTTGCTAGCTTCAGTCTTCTTTATTTTTGTATTTTTTTAGGCTAGTTAATCTGTTGAAATTTCTACTGTCATTAGAAATTACCTTATGCGTTACTTGTTTGTCTGAGAAAATGGTAAGACGCTTACACTTCATTAATTTTGGGTTAGTCATAATTCTTAAACGAAATTAGCACCTGCATCACACTATCTTACGTGTCAACTTAAGACCACTTTTTTAGTGTTAATGTAACAAAATATATGTGTGCTTCCATGGTTTAAAGGAAACAGTGTGGCTTTAGCGGGCGGTCGGAGTGGACGCGTCGCACTACCAACTGCGGGACGTACGACTTGGCCAGCGCGCGGGCTTCGCGCACTGCGGCCATGGCAAATGAGTTCAGGAAATCGACATTACATTTCAACTTGTGCCCTCTACCAGACAGGGACTCTGTTTCCATCACGCTCGCGGTAACGTCGACGTGGTCAAAGTCGAACATGCGGGATTAGGCGTTACAACTATTCGAGTGTGCGAACAGCCATTCCAAGTACCTGCAGAGGATGTCATAGCGGCTTTGCGCTCATACAGCGCTGTTTATGAATGAGATTTTCAATCTGCAGCGGAGTGTGCGCCGGTATAAAACCTCCTGTCGGATTATACCTGTGTGCCGGAACGACACTCGAACTCGGGACCTTTGCATTTCACAGGCAATTGCTCTACCAAGTGAGCTACTTGCCGAGACGGTAGCTCAGTGTGTTCGGCCAGAGAGTTTAGCTACCATCTGTAATAAAAAGCTGAGAGCATGGATCAACGAACAACCTGAACGAGTGACACGAGACGTCCGCCCCGAACATATACAACGAACAAAATAGACTACTGGCCATTAAAATTGCTTCACCAAGAAGAAATGCAGATCATAAACGGGTATTCATTGGACAAATATTTTGTACTAGAACTGACATGTTATTACATTTTCACGCAATTTGGGTGCATAGATCCTGAGAAATCAGTACCCAAAACAACCGCCTTTGGCCTTGATACGCCTGGGCAGTGAGTCAAACAGAGCTTGGATGACGTGTACAGGTACAGCTGCCCATGCAGCTTCAACACGATACCACAGTTCATCAAGAGTAGTGACTGGCGTATTGTGACACCCAGTTGCTCGGCCACCATTGACCACACGTTTTCAGTTGATGAGAGATCTGGAGAATGTGCTGGCCAGGGCAGCAGTCGAACATTTTCGGTATCCAGAAAAGCTCGTACAGGACCTGCAACATGCTGTCGTGCATTATCCTGCTGAAATTTATGGTTCAAATGGCTCTGAGCACTATGGGACTCAACATCTTAGGTCATAAGTCCCCTAGAACTTACAACTACTTAAACCTAACTAACCTAAGGACATCACACACACCCATGCCCGAGGCAGGATTCGAACCTGCGACCGTAGCAGTCTCGCGGTTCCGGACTGCAGCGCCAGAACCGCTAGACCACCGCGGCCGGCGAAATTTAGGGTTTCGCAGGGGTCGAATGAAGGGTAGAGCCACGGGTCGTAACACATCTGAAATGTAACGTCCACTGTTCAAAGTGCCGTCAATGCGAAGAAGAGGTGACAGAGACGTGTAACCAATGGCACCTCATACGATCACGCCGGGTGATACGCCAGTATGGCGATGACGAATACACGCTTCCAATGTGCGTTCAGCACGATTTCGCCAAACACGGATGGGAACATCATGATGCTGTAAACAGAACTTGGATTTATCTGCAAAAATGACGTTTTGCCATTCGTGCACCTAGGTTCATCGTTGAGTACACCATCGCAGGCGCTCCTGTCTGTGATGCAGCGTCAATGGTAACTGTAGCCATGGTCTCAGATCTGATAGTCCATGCTGCTACAAACGTCGTCGAACTGTTTGTGCAGATGGTTGTTGTCTTGCAAACGTCCCCATCTGTTGACTCAAGGATCGAGACGTGGCTGCACGATTCGTTACAGCCACGCGGATGTCTGTCATCTCGACTGCTAGTGATACGAGGCCGTTAGGTTCCAGCACGGCGTTCCGTATTACCCTCCTCAAACCAGCGAATCCATATTTTGCTAACAGCCATTGGATCTCGACCAATGCGAGTAGCAATTTCGCGATACGATAAATCGGAATCGCGATAGGCTGCAATCCGACCTTTATCAAAGTCGAAAACGTGAAGGTACGCATTTCTCCTCCTTACACGAGGCATCACAACAACGTTTCACCAGGCAATGACGGTCAACTGCTGTTTGTGTATGAGAAATCGGTTGAAAACTTTCCTCGTGTCAGCGCGTTGTAGGTGTCGCCGCCGGCGCCAACCTTGTATGTTTTAATCTGCCAGGAAGTTTCAGCGCTGTTCCTGATCATTACAGAAACGTTTAAATCGCTCAAAAGAGCTGGACCTGATGGGATACCAGTTCGATTTTACACAGAGTACGCGAAGGAACTTGCCCCCCTTCTTGCAGTGGTGTACCGTATGTCTCTAGAAGAGCGTAGCGTTCCAAAGGATTGGAAAAGGACACAGGTCATCCCAGTTTTCAAGAAGGGACATCGAACAGATGTGCAGAACTATAGACCTATATCTATAACGTCGATCATTTGTAGAATTTTGGAACACGTATTATGTTCGAGTATAATGACTTTTCTGGAGACTAGAAATCTACTCTGTAGGAATCAGTATGGGTTTCGAAAAAGACGTTCGTGTGAAACCCAGCTCGTGCTATTCGTCCACTAGACTCAGAGGGCCATAGACACGGGTTCCCAGGTAGAGGCCGTGTTTCTTGACTTCCGCAAGGCGTTCGATACAGTTCCCCACAGTCGTTTAATGAACAAAGTAAGAGCATATGGACTCTCAGACCAATTGTGTGAATGGATTGACGAGTTCCTTGATAACAGAACGCAGCATGTCAATCTCAATGGACAGAAGTCTTCCGAAGTGAGATTGATTTCAGGTGTGCCGCAGGGGAGTGTCATAGGACCGTTGCTATTCACAATATACGTAAATGACCTTGTGGATGACATCAGAAGTTCACTGAGACTTTTTGCAGATGATGCTGTGGTGTATCGAGAGGTTGTAACAATGGAAAATTGTACTGAAATGCAGGAGGATCTGCAGCGAATTGACGCATGGTGCAGGGAATGGCAATTGAATCTCAATGTAGACATGTGTAATGTGCTGCGAATACATAGAAAGATAGATCCCCTATCATTTAGCTACAAAATAGCAGGTCAGCAACTGGAAGCAGTTAATTCCATAAATTATCTGGGAGTACGTATTAGGAGTGATTTAAAATGGAATGATCATATAAAGTTGATCGACGGTAAAGCAGATACCAGACTGAGATTCATTGGAACAATCCTAAGGAAATGCAATCCGAAAACAAAGGAAGTAGGTTACAGTACGCTTGTTCGCTCACTGCTTGAATACTGCTCAGCAGTGTGGGATCCGTACCAGATAGGGTTGAAAGAAGAGATAGAGAAGATCCAACGGAGAGCAGCGCGCTTCGTTACAGGATCATTTAGTAATCGCGAAAGCGTTACGGAGATGATAGATAAACTCCAATGGAAGACTCTGCAGGAGAGACGCTCAGTAGTTCGGTACGGGCTTTTGTCAAAGTTCCGAGAACATACCTTCACCGAAGAGTCAAGCAGTATATTGCTCCCCCCTACGTATATCTCGCGAAGAGACCATGAGGATAAAATCAGAGAGATTAGAGCCCACATAGAGGCATACCGAAAATCCTTCTTTCCACGAACAATACGAGACTGGAATAGAGGGGAGAACCGATAGAGGTCCTCAAGGTACCATCCGCCAGACACCGTCAGGTGGCTTGCGGATTATGAAAAAAAAACCTAATCATTTGCATATCACAGCATCTTCTTCCTGTCGGTTAAATTTCGCGTCTGTAGCACGTTACCTTCATGGTGCAGCAATTTTAATTGACAGTAGTGTAGAACAAAATGAGATCAACAAAGAATTAAAAGAAAAAAAAAAGAGCTACCCGAGCACGTCTCACGACGCGCCCTCACAGCTTCAGTTCTGAAAGGAAATTTCGTATCAGCGCACACTTCGCTGCAGAGTGAAAATCTCATTCTGGAAAAATTCCCGAGGCTGTGGCTAAGCCATGTTTCCGCAATATCCTTTCTTTCAGGAGTGCTGGTTTTGCAATTATAGTAGAAGAGCTTCTGTGCAGTTTAGAAGGTAGGAGACGAGGTCCAGGCAGAACTGAAACTGAGAGGGCGGGTCGTGAGTCGTGGTTGGGTATCTCAGTTGGTAGAGCACTTGTCCGCGAAAGGCAAAGGTCCAGAGTTCCGGCACACAATTTTAATCCGCCAGGAAGTTTCAGCGCTGTTCATGATCATAAGGCAGAACGCTAGGCCCACTTCCGCACACCCCTGTTCTTAAAGGGCGCGTCAAATCACAACTGATCTGCGCTGCCACGTTCCATCTTATCTGACCCTCAGCGGCTATCGGGCCGTGATTCAGCCGTGCGTGGCTCGTGTTCGTGCCATATCTCATTTGGCATACTGTTTTTACTGTACTACACCTCGTTATGTTAATTTCAATTACTGATGTCACTGAGTTGACGCCTTGCCTGCCCGTGACCGGCAGCAGCGGCGCTTATGGATATAAGCCCTCGGGTATATCTTTGCTGACTGCTATTTCTTCCCGGCTGTCATGTGCTCGGAGTGAGTTCGGATCTGGCAGTGAGTTGGGAGGCGCTAGCAGTGCAATTCGGACATGGCAGTGTTTGATTTAGGACGCGGCGTGGCTGCAGTGAGGTCCGGAGAGACACGATTCGCCCGACGGTTGCCGATACTTATCACTTGAGTGCGGACCACCTTGGTTGGTCGTCGGTCGGTAGTCTTGTCGAACAACGTGTATGTTGGCCGCCGATCGCTTATGAGTTTCCTGCTGCCGACTCGTGATTCGTCCTCGTTATTGCACAGTCGCTGCCGTTAGTATTGTCTAGTCCTTCGTGCAAGTGTTCGCGAAACTGTGTGTAGCTTGTGATGTCGACTGCTCAGTTATTTTAGTGTTGTCTCCGTGCTGACGGGTGGCAGTCGGTCGGGTGGTGTGGATCAGCCAGGAAATCTCCGCGTGGCGCAGTGGGCCGGGCCCGCTGGCGGTCTCTACGCAGTGTCGGAGTGTGTGGGAGCTATTCTGATTGCTATGAGGTTCGTGGCTCACCGACCCAGGACATCAAAGTTGAGTGGTGATTTAATTACCGATGTCAGTCTGTTCACATTGAGCCGTTGGTTTTCATGGTTGGCTGTTGGGAGGGTATCCCCGTGAGCAGCAGCGAGTGTTAGAGTTGGCGAAAGTTTGGCCACCATCCGGTGGAGTTTAACTGTATTTTGGTTATTTGAAGTCTAAGTGCACCAGCGGAATTTTCTGCTTTGTGGCCTTTGGCGTGCTGCTTACCTGGCCTGGCCGCTGACGTAACATTCAGGCAGAGTGCTTTCTTCACCGTGTTGTCGCTGTCCAACACGTGTGTTTAGTTTTGACAGCTTATGCATACTTGGTTGTGGGCGGCTATGCCTTTTACGTTTTGGCTTTGGAGTTTCTTGTGTACTGGTCGGGTGGAAAGCATGTCGTCTTGTCGGTGCTTCCGTTGACTGTCTCTTGGTTGGGTTGCCGGCGGATCGGGCATAGTTGGGCCGACTGCCTGTCTCCCCTAAGCGATCGTTAATATTTCAAGTGCAGTCCGACCCCCGAAAACTTCTGAGCACCGCTGACTGTACTGCCTTTTCTTATTGGTGTTTGATTGCGTATTTTAATGGCTCATAGCCGATGGTTTGAATTTGTATGCTTTTAGTTGGGTTTTAAATAATGGGTCTTCAGCCGTTATAAAATTGAAAGTTCCTTACTTGTCAGGTCTTGCATTGTTTGGGCCTTCAGCCTCATTTAATATATTTTTTTGGATAAAGCTTTGGACCTTCTGCCTTTTGAAAATTCATTTTGGTTGTGGTTTTCAATCACGGGCTTTCAGCCGTCTTAAAATTAAAATTCGTTACTTGTTAAGTCTTAGATTTTTTGGGCCTTCAGCCTCATTAAAAAAAAATCAAGGATAAAGCCTTGGGCTTTCTGCCTTGTAAAAATTTATTGTAGTAGTGTTTTGAATCATGTGCCTTCAGCCGTTTTAAAAGTAAAATTCCTTATTGTTAAGTCTTAGATTTTGTGGGTTCAAAAAATGGTTCAGTAGGCTCTGATCACTATGGGACTTAACTTCTGAGGTCATCAGTCCTCTACAACTTAGAACTACTTAAACATAACTGACCTAAGGACATCACACACATCCATGCCCGAGGTAGGATTCGAACCTGCGACCTTAGCGGTCGCGCGGTTCCAGACTGTAGTGCCTAGAACCGCTTGGCCGCGATTGTTTGGGTTTTCAGCCTCATTTGAAATATTATTTAACGATAAAACCTTGCGCTTTCTGCCTTTTGAAAATTTATTGTAGTTGTGTTTTAAATCATGGGCCTTCAGAGGTTTTAAAAATTAAAGTGGTTGTGCCCTCAAGCCATTAGATTGTGTGACATATTCAGTCGATAGTTAAGCTCGGAAATATGCGCTGTAATGTTTGAGCAACTAAATAAAGTTATATGTGTTCGAGTGTAACTGACTGCCGCTCATCTTTGGCCCCTTTCCACAATTCCAACTACCTGTTCTGTCCTGCAGATTTAACCAGGCGTTTCAGTGATCATGTACGACGGACAGCCGTGTTCTTGGTATGGTTGTGGGAAAGAGGGACGTATCAGATCTGAATGTCTGCAGCGACGGATAACGCAACTACCAACTGGAGGCGTGGTACTTCTCTCGTCGTCTATCGTCCTTCCGATCACATATGCGACGGCGCTTAAGTTGCCACCGTTCGCCTGGCCCCTCTCGGAATCAAGTAAAGAGATGACTGATAGTGTTCCGATCCTTCCAGAACCGGTTGCGGACGAGGTGGCTGACGATGTGACCTCATTTACGGTGGTTGCTCGGGCTGCGCCCGAGGCCGACGCTGATGTCGGACGTGATTCCTTCGTCGACTCTCTGTTTGTCCCGCCAACGGCGACCTTTCTGCCTGTCGTCAGTGCTTCTGTGGAACGGCGGCCCTCAGTGGCTCTCGCATCGAGGGAACGGAATGTTTGTGCTTCTGAAGCCCCTACCGAAGAAGGAACGATACCAGCCGATCTGGTAGAGTCGGCAGCCGTCGTACATATGCATACCAGGGCGACGGGGTCGCGTTGGACGTGGAGCGAAGACTTTGAAGAAACAGCAGATCCCGTACTGGAGTCTCCAACGTTAGGGGGGGGGGGAGGGGGAGGACCTGCTGATGTCAACTTCTGCGCCGTGCGAGGGGCGCCGGCAGCTCTTGTAGCCGGTTCCCCTGCATCTTCGCAACAGCGGCCTGGAGCCACCCCCCCCCCCCCCCCCCACCCCAATCATGTTAGGGCACAGCTCCACCCATACAGTATCACGACACTGAATTTCAACGGCGTCCATGCGTGGGTCAAGATACATATTCTGAAAGAAATGATATGGGCTTCGGAACTAGACACGGCACTGTTACAGGAGATGCATTTAGCAGCACTGCCCCCGGTAGCAGGGTACGACATGTATGCCTCTCATGGCTATCACCTTCCCCGTGGAGTGGCGATCTATGTACGCGAAGGCATCCTGATAGACGACATCATGCAGGCCGCTGTGGCCGAGCGGTTCTAGGCGCTTCAGTCTGGAACCACGCTGCTGTTACGGTCGCAGGTTCGAATCCTGCCTCGGGCATGGATGTGTGTGTTGTCCTTAGGTTAGTTACGTTTACGTAGTTCTAAGTCTAGCGGACTGATGACCTCAGATGTTAAGTACTATAGTGCTTGCAGCCATTTGAACCACTTTTGAACGACAGCATTCATCTCCCGTCTGCCAGGGTTACGGCTGTTACGGTTCACTCCACGCGTGTCATTTATGTCTATGCGTCTTCTGGTAGTGGACTTCGGTGTGATAGAGGAGGAAATTGCCCCACTGTTCTTAAGTCAACATGGGCATCTCCTCTTTGGAGAGGACTTTAACTGTGTACTCAGGTAGAAAGATCAATATCCGAATTTTACACCATGCCTGGAGCTGCATCTCATTGTTCGTGATCTAGCCCTATGGGATACCTGGGAGGTACGGCGCGCAGACGATCTGGGATTCACGTTTCACACGAGCATTTCGGCTAGGATGAGTCGAACACCATGGAAACTCAATACTCGGGATGTGCATGATCCTGATTCTCGCCAACGTATCACTGAGACGTGAACAAGATGCGAACAGGGTCTCCGAGCCTACACATCCGTCATTGACTGATGGCTGAAATATGCCAAATCGATGCTCTGGCGTACATTCATCACTTACAGCACGGAGGTGGTCACTTGGCACAGGCACACTAAAGACTTCGTCTTCAGTGCTCTCTGTGACCTTGATGGCCAGCGACCGTCCTCGGAAGTACACACTGAACGCAGCGTAAGGCGAAGTTACGAGCGATTACTCGCCGAAAACTACAGAGGGCTGTGGTGCATGCCCACAGACCTGATGTGGTGTGGCGGGAGAATCCCTCCGAGCATAATATTGTGTACGATCACAGACACCGCAAACAAAACTTAGCGAACTCGTAGATCCTTGTGCGCAGCGGGTCACCTATCAAGCGGGCATTGTCGATAGCTTTGTCGAACGTTATCGCCGAGTCTAGCTTGACGATGATGGGACCGTCCTGGACTACAATCCATCACCGCTCACCCTCACGTTAATGGAACCTTTCGCCTCGGAGGGGTGACTGTGCAAGTCACCAGTCATCGACGGACTCCTTACTGAATTTTATCGTACGTTTTGTGGTCTCATGTCAATACGATGGACGGAGATGTATAATGAACTGACGACGTCTGCAGCTCTGATTCCGCCAGCTTTTGTCGCTGGCATTATTGTTCCCTTTCATAAACAGACGCCTGGAATTACTATGGGTCACTACCGCCCTATCACCTTATTAAATAATGATCACAAGATTATTGCGCGGTTATTGACGGCGTGCTGCAGACCCCTGTTACCAAGTGCCCTCTCCACCGCACAGATTATACCAGATGGAATAGTTAACGTCCAGAAAGCAACTGGAGACTGTCGTGACGTGATTGCTCTATCAGAGGTGTGCATACTTCGTGCGGCGATTGTTGCAGCAGATTTTCCTATACTCAGAACAGATGGGCTTTCTTGCCCTGTGCATCAGCGATCCTCGACGGCTCTTTAGAAGCGCTTGTGTTGGTCTAGGACAATGAGCTTGTGCGGGTCCGATACCGATTTAACAGTCGATCCGACAACGCTGCCTCTGTCCATGAATCTTTATGCAGTGGCGCTGGAGCCACTTATAAACCTGCTGACGACGCAGTTGTCTGGACACTTCTTACACTGTACACCTTCTGGTATCGTGCATACGCAGATGATCTGCTGCTGGTTCGCTCTCGGGAGGATGTCGCACGGATTCTCGACACCATCACGACTCATGGGAGAGCGGCTGGAAATGTGATGAATGTCCGCAAATCCACCATGCTATCTATTGGTCGCGAGCTACCCCCGCAAGATCTGGGGCCCCTGCCTTGTGTCCAACATCTCCACTATCTTGGGATCACCTTTACGTCGTCGACGCGCAGTACAGCGGCGGTCAGTTTTCGTCACGTTTTGAGAACTATCCGTATGATGAACAGTCACAGCTCCCTTCGCCGCCTCGATCCTTTTCTACATCTACATCTACATCTACATCTACATCTACATTTATACTCCGCAAGCCACCCAACGGTGTGTGGCGGAGGGCACTTTACGTGCCACTGTCATTACCTCCCTTTTCTGTTCCAGTCGCGTATGGTTCGCGGGAAGAACGACTGTCTGAAAGCCTCCGTGCGCGCTCGAATCTCTCTACTTTTACATTCGTGATCTCCTCGGGAGGTATAAGTAGGGGAAGCAATATTCGATACCTCATCCAGAAACGCACCCTCTCGAAACCTGGCGAGCAAGCTACACCGCGATGCAGAGCGCCTCTCTTGCAGAGTCTGCCTCTTGAGTTTTCTAAACATCTCCGTAACGCTATCACGGTTACCAAATAACCCTGCGACGAAACGCGCCGCTCTTCTTCTTCTCTATCTCTTCCGTCAACCCGATCTGGTACGGATCCCACACTGATGAGCAATACTCAAGTATAGGTCGAACGAGTGTTTTGTAAGCCACCTCCTTTGTTGATGGTCTACATTTTCTAAGGACTCTCCCAATGAATCTCAACTTGGTACCCGCCTTACCAATAATTAATTTTATATGATCATTCCACTTCAAATCGTTCCGTACGCATATTCCCAGATATTTTACAGAAGTAACTGCTACCAGTGTTTGTTCCGCTATCATGTAATCATACAATAAAGGATCCTTCTTTCTATGAATTCGCAATACATTACATTTGTCTATGTTAAGGGTCAGTTGCCACTCCCTGCACCAAGTGCCTATCCGCTGTAGATCTTCCTGCATTTCGCTACAATTTTCTAATGCTGCAACTTCTCTGTATACTACAGCATCATCCGCGAAAAGCCGCATGGAACTTCCGACACTATCTACTAGGTCATTTATATATATTGTGAAAATTAATGGTCCCATAACACTCCCTGTGGCACGCCAGAGGTTATTTTAACGTCTGTAGACGTCTCTCCACTGATAACGACATGCTGTGTTCTGTTTGCTAAAAATTCTTCAATCCAGTCACACAGCTGGTCTGATATTCCGTGGGCTCTTACTTTGTTTATCAGGCGACAGTGCGGAACTTTATCGAACGCCTTCCGGAAGTCAAGGAAAATAGCATCTACCTGGGAGCCTGTATCTAATATTTTCTGGGTCTCATGAACAAATAAAGCAAGTTGGGTCTCACACGATCGCTGTTTCCGGAATCCATGTTGATTCCTACAGAGTAGATTCTGGGTTTCCAAAAACGACATGATACTCGAGCAAAAAACATGTTCTAAAATTCTACAACAGATCGATGTCAGAGATATAGATCTATAGTTTTGCGCATCTGCTCGACGACCCTTCTTGAAGACTGGGACTACCTGTGCTCTTTTCCAATCATTTGGAACCTTCCGCTCCTCTAGAGACTAGCGGTACACGACTGTTAGAAGGGGGCAAGTTCTTTCGCGTACTCTGTGTAGAATCGAATTGGTATCCCGTCAGGTCCAGTGGACTTTCCTCTGTTGAGTGATTCCAGTTGCTTTTCTATTCCTTGGACACTTATTTAGATGTCAGCCATTTTTTTGTTTGTGCGAGGATTTAGAGAAGGAACTGCAGTGCGGTCTTCCTCTGTGAAACAGCTTTGGAAAAAGGTGTTTAGTATTTCAGCTTTACGCGTGTCATCCTCTGTTTCAATGCCATCATCATCCCGGAGTGTCTGGATATGCTGTTTCGAGCCACTTACTGATTTAACGTAAGACCAGAACTTCCTAGGATTTTCTGTCAAGTCGGTACATAGAATTTTACTTTAGAATTCACTGAACGCTTCACGCATAGCCCTCCTTACGCTAACTTTGACATCGTTAAGCTTCTGTTTGTATGAGAGGTTTTGGCTGCGTTTAAACTTGCAGTGAAGCTCTCTGTGCTTTCCCAGTAGTTTCCTAACTTTGTTGTTGAACCACGGTGGGTTTTTCCCATCCCTCACAGTTTTACTCGGCACGTACCTGACTAAAACGCATTTTACGATTGCCTTGAACTTTTTCCATAAACACTCAACATTGTCAGTGTCGGAACAGAAATTTTCGTTTTGATCTGTTAGGTAGTCTGAAATCTGCCGTCTATTACTCTTGCTAAACAGATAAACCTTCCTCCCTTTTTTTACATTCCTATTAACTTCCATATTCAGAGATGCTGCAACGGCCTTATGATCACTGATTCCCTGTTCTGCACTTACAGAGTCGAAAAGTTCAGGTCTGTTTGTTATCAGTAGGTCCAAGATGTTATCTCCACGAGTCGGTTCTCTGTTTAATTGCTCGAGGTAATTTTCGGATAGTGCACTCAGTATAATGTCACTCGATGCTCTGTCCCTACCACCCGTGCTAAACATCTGAGTGTTCCAGTCTATATCTGGTAAATTGAAATCTCCACCTAAGACTATAAGATGCTGCGAAAATTTATGTGAAATGTATTCCAAATTTTCTCTTAGTTGTTCTGCCACTAATGCTGCTGAGTCGGGAGGTCGGTAAAAGGAGCCAATTATTAACCTAGCTCGGTTGTTGAGTGTAACCTCCACCCATAATAATTCACAGGAACTATCCACTTCTACTTCACTACAGGATAAACTACTACTAACAGCGACAAACACGCCACCACCGGTCGCATGCAATCTATCCTTTCTAAACACCACCTGTGCCTTTGTAAAAATTTCGGCAGAATTGATCTCTGGCTTCAGCCAGCTTTCTGTACCTATAACGATTTCAGCTTCGGTGCTTTCTATCAGCGCTTGAAGTTCCGGTACTTTACCAATGCAGCTTCGACAGTTTACAATTACAATACCGATTGCTGCTTGATCCCCGCATGTCCTGACTTTGCACCGCACCCTTTGAGGCTGTTGCCCTGTCTGTACTTGCCCGAGGCCATCTAACCCAAAAAAACCGCCCAGTCCACGCCACACAACCCCTGCTACCCGTGTAGCCGCTTGCTGCGTGTAGTGGACTCCTGACCTATCCAGCGGAACCCGAAACCCAACCACCCTATGGCGCAAATCGAGGAATCTGCGGCCCACACGGTTGCAGAACCGTCTTAATCTCTGATTCAGACCCTCTACTCGGCTCTGTACCAAAGGTCCGCTGTCAGTCCTGTCGACGATGCTGCAGATGGTGAGCTCTGCTTTCATCCCGCTAGCGAGACTGGCAGTCTTCACCAAATCAGATAGCCGCCGGAAGCCAGAGAGGATTACCTCCGATCCAAAGCGACACACATCATTGGTGCCGACATGAGCGACCACCTGCAGATGGGTGCAACCTGTACCCTTCATGGCATCTGGAAGGACCCTTTCCACATCTGGAATGACTCCCCCCAGTATGCACACGGAGTGCACATCGGTTTTCTTCCCCTCTCTTGCTGCCGTATCCCTAAGGGGCCCCATTGCGCGCCTGACGTTGGAGCTCCCAACTACCAGTAAGCCCACCCTCTGCGACCGCCCGGATCTTGCAGACTGAGGGGCAACCTCTGGAACAGGACAAGCAGCCATGTCCGGCCGAAGATCAGTATCAGCCTGAGACAGCACCTGAAACCGGTTCGTCAGACAAACTGGAGAGGCCTTCCGTTCAGCCCTCCGGAATGTCTTTCGCCCCCTGCCACACCTAGAGACGACGTCCCACTCTACCACAGGTGAGGGGTCAACCTCAATGTGGGCAGTATCCCGGGCAGCCACAGTCGTAGCCCGATCGGGGGATGTGTGGGACGAGCTGGCCGTCCCCGACAAACCCCCATCCGGACCCCCACAGTGATGCCCATTGGCAACAGCCTCAAGCTGTGTGACCGAAGCCAACACTGCCTGAAGCTGGGAGCGAAGGAATGCCAACTCAGCCTGCATCCGAACACAGCAGTTGCAGTCCCTATCCATGCTAAAAACTGTTGTGCAACGAACGTCTGAACTAATCTACAGAGAGCACAAACTAATCGACACAACATGTAAACGGTTATTAAAATACAAGATTGCCTAGTATATGCAGCAATGCTGCTACTTGCGCACTGCTGACACACTGCTCGGCGGCGGAAGGAGACTTCGCGATTTTACACTATTCAGGTACTAAAACGCGATGCTACAACTCTCAAATACTATAATACGACAGAAATTTATGAATTAAACAATACAAGTACCAAAAACATGCAAAGAAATTAAGAATTAAACTATGTAACAAATATCTGAGCTAGGAGTATACGACTTTCTGCTGGCAGCTGCTCATCTAACGGCGGCAGGGAGCGCACTGGCTGTGACCAATCGACAATGGCCGTTCAAAACAAAAACAGAAGACAGACGACTACGCGAATTTACACTATTCAGGTACTAAAACGCGATGCTAAAACTCTCAAACACTATAATACGCCCGAAATTTATGAATTTTTCAGCGTGTTGTTTCCTGCATGCCTATGTAGCATCCAGAATGGTTCATATTGCGCAGTCTCTACCACTGCGGATCATAATACGACGTTGTATTCAAGCAGCATTCAGATGTTGTCTGACGGCTCGGTCCATCTTCAAATTACGCTGTGACACGCTCACCCCCCGCGTGCACGAGGGATTGGTCTTACGAACGTCCCCTATCGTGCGGCAGCACTTCACATGGTCACAATGCACAAACAATGACGCAGTGTCGAGGCCACCATTGCTCATGCGTCCCTGCGCCAGTATCCCTCTCCCCCGCGTGCAGGAGGGCTTGGTCTTACGAACGTCCCTTATCATGCGGCAGCACTTCACATGGTCACAATGCACAAACAATGACGCAGTGTTGAGGCCACCATTGCTCATGCGTCCGTGCGCCAGTATCCCTCTCCCCCGCGTGCTGGAGGGCTTGGTCTTACGAACGTCCACTATCGTGCGGCAGCACTTCACATGGTCACAATGCACAAACAATGACGCAGTGTCGAGGCCACCATTGCTCATGCGTCCGCGCCAGTATCCCTCTCCCCCGCGTGCAGGAGGGCTTGGTCTTACGAACGTCCCCTATCGTGCGGCAGCACTTCACATGGTCACAATGCACAAACAGTGACGCGGTGTCGAGGCCACCATTGCTCATGCGCCCGTACGCTAGTATCCCTCTCCCCGCCAGTCCCGGTCGGTAGCGCCAGGCCCTCGTTTACACACACCGCGACCTTCATTGTGGAACTCAGTTATTCTCGATAAGAATTCCCACGAACGCGCCTGCCGCGGCGATGGACTTCCTGCGTAATGTCGCCTGTAACGTCATCGAACGCAAGTTCCCATTGTTGATGTGGACTGTGATTTGGCTGCACGTTCGTCACAGCTTCTTTCCGATGCATATCAGACCGACTTGGTATTACGTTGCCTGTGGGAAGTATCCAACTAATCAGCGACTCCATACCATAGGACTGGCGAACTCTCCCCTCTGTCGAAGCTGATCATCGCCGATTCAGCTGCGTAGCCGTTGGGGATGTCTGGTTGTTAGGGTAACAAATGGTCGCGTGTTTTCTCCGAGTGGCACCGCATGTTATTCACCCTGAATCCTTTCTTTACCCAGCAGTGGAATATTTTCCTGCAACAAAGTCTCGCGCGGTTATCTGGGTAACGAGCTGGACTCGACATACCTATATGGAGATGCTCATCACTCGCGCCTTGATTTTTGGCAATACTTGCAGACTGCACGTGCGGAGGCAGCGCGTAGTTCACGTTATAGCGCGTATTTTGCCAATTTTCTTAACAGCGTTTTTACCACGCCTCCACTAAGTTAGCGTGTTCCCGGCGTGGCAGGTGCCCGTTCGATTCGGACTGAAACATGACACCCCTACACCTTGGATTCGGCCTGCATGCTATCTTTAATCACCTGTCGAGATTTCCGGGGAACCGGATGCGTGGACTAGCTTTTGTTTGTTTTTCCCTTGTATATACACTACTGGCCATTAAAATTGCTGCACCAAGAAGAAATGCAGATGATAAATGAGTATTCAAATGGTTCAAATGGCTCTGAGCACTATGGGACTTAACATGTGAGGTCATCAGTCCCCTAGAACTTAGAACGACTTAAACCTAACTAACCTAAGGACGTCACACACATCCATGCCCGAGGCAGGACTCGAACCTGCGACCGTAGCGTTCACGCGGTTCCAGACTGAAGCGCCTAGAACCGCTGAGAAATCAGTATTCAGAACAACCGCCATTGGCAGTAATAACGGCCTTGATACGCCTGGGCATTGAGTCAAATAGAGCTTGGATGGCGTGTACAGGTACAGCTGCCCATGCAGCTTCAACACGATACCACAGTTCATCAAGAGTAGTGACTGGCGTATTGTGACAAGCCAGTTGCTCGGCCACCATTGGCCAGACGCCTTCAATTGGTGAGAGATCTGGAGAATGTGCTAGCCAGGGCAGCAGTCGAACATTTTCTGTATCCAGAAAGGCCCGTACAGGACCCGCAACATGTGATACTGCATTATCCTGCTGAAATGTAGGGTTTCGCAGGGATAGAATGAAGAGCCACAGGTCGTAACACATCTGAAATGTAACGTCCACTGTTCAAAGTGCCGTCATTGCGAACAAGAGGTGACCGAGACGTGTAACCAATGGCACCCCATACCATCATGCCGGGTGATAGGCCAGTATGGTGATGACGAATACACGCTTCCAGTGAGCGTTCAAAGCGATGACGCCAAACACTGATACGACCATCATGATGCTGTAAACAGAACCTGGATTCATCGGAAAAAATGACGTTTTGCCGTTCGTGTACCCAGGTTCGTTGCACCATCGCAGGTCCTCCTGTCTGTGATGCAGCGTCAAGGGCAACCACAGCCATGCTCTCCTACCTGATAGTCCATGCTGCTGCAAACGTCGTCGAACTGTTCGTGCAGATGGTTGTTGTCTTGCACATGTCCCCATCTGTAGACTCAGGGATCGAGACGTGACTGCACGATCCTTTACAGCCATGCGGATAAGATGCCTTTCATCTCGACTGCTAGTGATATGAGGCCATTGGGATCCAGCATGACATTCCGTATTACCCTCCTGAACCGACAGATTAAATATTCTGCTAACAGTCATTGGATCTCGACCAACGCGAGCAGCAATGTCGCGATATGATAAACCACAATCGCGATAGGCTACAATCCGACCTTTATCAAAGTCGGAAACGTGATGGTACGCATTTCTCTTCCTCACACGAAGCATCACAACAACGTTTCACCAGGCAACGCCGGTCAACTGCTGTTTGTGAATGAGAAATCGGTTGGAATCTTTCCTTATGTCAGCACGTTGTAGGTGTCGCCACCGGGGTCAACCTTGTGTGATTTCTCTGAAAAGCTAATCATTTGCATATCACAGCGTCTTCTTCCTCTCGGTTAAATTTCGCGTCTGTAGCACTTCATCTTGGTGGTGTAGCAATTTTTTATGGCCAGTAGTGTATGTGCACGTCCACCGCTCGTGGTCTCGCGGTAGCGTTCTCGCTTCGCCTAGCACGGGGTCCCGGGTTCGATCCCCGACGGGGTCAGGGATTTTCACCTGCCCCGAGATGACTGGGTGCTGTTGTATCGTTTTCGTCATTATCATTCCATCCCCATTACGATCGGAGGAAGACAACGGCAAAATACCTCTATTAGGACCTTGCCTAGTACGGCGGCACGTGTCTCCCGATCATTCCCCTACGTTCTGTTAAGAAGGATGGGACTTCATTTCCATATATATGGACAGAAAAAAATGAAATAAATAAATACGTGTAATTAATATGAGCAGTGTGAAGGCGCAGCACGGCAGCGGGAGGGGAAGGCTTCGAGATTCCACTCGTGCCCACCTTGTCTCCTCCAAGCTCTCGCTGACTGTGGCCCTAACAAAACGAAAATACAAAATAAAAAATAAATAAAAATTAAAAGTTTAATTAAAAGAAGGGATGGTTTCCTTATTTCAAGCACTGAACAATTATTAAAAAAGTTAAAAAAGGATAAATGTTTGTGAAACAAAAAGTCGTAGAGCTTTGGACTGCAGATCGAGAGGTCCCAAGTTCAATGGCGGGTGCCCCTTCGTAAGTGTAAAAAACAAGGGAAGCGTCTGGGATTAGCAAACGAAACTTTTCTCGCCCCGGGTGCTAGCCCAGACGCTCTTTCAGTTTTGGACAAAAGTCATCGGTAATGGCAGCCGAAGAGTTACGGTATAAGGAGTCGTCCACGTCCTGCCACCAGCCATGTCAACCTCTTACCTTGGGGTGGGAAACTGCCCCAAAACGGTGGAAGAATCGGCAATGATCAACGGCATGAGGACGCAGATGACAATGAGAACTATCGCATTAAAGAGACTTATGTGTGTTCATAGGACATATGGCCTCTAATTGAAAGTATTATGATGATCTCTCCATTGGCGAAATTTTCCTGATTAGTTCTCCATTCGGATCTCCAGGAGGTGCGGTAGGTGACAATGAGAAAATGATGAAATAACAAACGTGTGGTTAGCATTCCTCGAGCCGAAGCGTGGAATGTCAGATATCTGAATGTGGTGGTGAATCTAGGAAATCTGGCCGGGGAAATGCAAAGGCTCATTCTACATATATTGAGTGTTCAGTGAAGTGAAATGGATAGGAGAAAAGGATTTCTGGTCAGACAAATGAGGGGTCATATGAACAGCAGCAGAAAATGATCTAAAGGGAGTACGATTCGCTACGAATGGGAAAATGCGGCAGAGGGTGAGTTTGTGACAGTAGAGTCATAGGGTAGTTTTCGTCTTATTCGATAGTAAACCAACGCCAACAACAATACTTCATCGCAAGCAGAAGATGAGGAGGTAGAGTATATTAGGATACTGATTGGGTAAACCAGTGCGTAAAGGGAAATGATACTGTATTAGTCACACGAGGGTGGGACGCGGTAGTAATGAAAGAAATAGCAGAAAGGGTTATGGAAAATACGGAGTTGACTGTAGAAACGTGGAAAGAAAAGAACTGAGTTCATGAATATACTTCAGCCAGTAACAGCGAATACATCGTCAAAAATCATAAGAAGAGGAGCTGTACTTCGAAAGTCTCCGAGATATGCGAAGGTTCTGGTTGGGTTACATCATGGTCAGTCAGGTATTTTGTAATCAAATATTGTATTGCAGGGTTTGGTTCAAATGGCTCTGAGCACTATGGGACTTAACTTCTGAGGTCATCAGTCCCCTAGAACTTAGAACCACTTAAACCTAACTAACCTAAGGACATCACACACATCCATGCCCGAGGCAGGATTCGAACCTGCGACCGTAGCGGTAGGAAGTAGAAATGTGGAAAGAAGTGGAAGACTGGAGTACAGTGGAAAGATGACGTGCGTGAGGTTGTAGATGCTGCGATGATAAATACCACATTACGTAGACCAGTTGAAGAGTAATGGACGCATCAAAAAAGCGTAGTCACCAAAGCTGGGCAAACAAACGCAGGTACAAGGAAGGTAACTACGAAGAAATATTTGTTAACACACGAGGTACTTCAAAAAAATGGTTCAAATGGCTCTGAGCACTATGGGACTTAACTTCTCAGGTCATCAGACCCCTAGAGCTTAGAACTACTTAAACCCAACTAACCTAAGGACATCACACGCATCCATGCCCGAGGCAGGATTCGAACCTGCGACCGTAGCGGTCACGCCGTTCCTAACTGTAACGCCTAGAACCGTTCGGCCACTCCGGCCAGCACGAGGTACTTCAGTTGATCGACGAAAGAAGATAGTATAAAACTGTTCAGAGAAGAATACAGCAATACAAGTCATCCTGGAATGAGATAAACAGAAAGTGCATGGTAGTTAAGGCGAAATGGCTGCAGCGTCGTAATGACTGATTCGGTGAAGGTTCTCTGCAGAATTGGCTAGGAAAAGAAAAGATGCAGAAAAGTGACAAAAACAAGGAACATTACGATGGACATGTATTAATACACCAAATAATTGCTTACACCGTACTAAATGGAGGTATAGAGGTTAAAACTGTAGAGGAAGGTGTGACGGCACAATAACAAATAAGAATAACTACTTGTCTCCTGGCTCGTATCGTTGTAGTAGGGATTACCTGTTGGTTTCTTAGTAAGAAGTTCAAATTAATTCTCACTGATACACTAAATATTAAACTGTTACATTGGTTCATAGGTGCTGCATACATATAATGTTACAGAACGGCGAGTTTAGAGTTCAGTATTATTCATTCTTTATTCATAAACTGCACACGTTAACTGGCAGACTGGTCAAAAATCTACTCGCTGTAAATAATCAGATGTAATACGATTCTAGGCTCCTTATTGCGGTTAGAATCTCACTATAAGTATTCAATAAATCTCGTAACAGCCGGCTGGAGTGGCCGAGCGGTTCTAGGTGCTACGGTCGCAGGTTCGAATCCCGCCTCGGGCATGGATGTGTGTGATGTCCTTAGGTTAGTTAGGTTTAAGTAGTTCTAAGTTCTAGGGGACTGATGACCTCAGAAGTTAACTCCTATAGTGCTCAGAGCCATTTGAGCCAAATCGCGTAACACCGTAAAATTACGTAAAGTGCATGAGATCACTGCCCTGGAAATGTTTCATATCCAGACTAGTGCTAAATGTGATAAACACAAGACCATCATACATTCGGCAGTATATTTGTAAGTCTCGATAGAAATAAATATATTCAGAGTCCAGCCCAATTAACTGAGTTCGCCGAGCGGTCCTAGGCGCTTCAGTCCGGAACCGCGCGACTGCTGCGGTCGCAGGTTCGAATCCTGCCTAGGGCATGGATGAGTGTGATGTCCTTAGGTTAGTTAGGTTGCAGTAGTTCTAAGTTCTAGGGGACTGATGACCTCAGACGTTAAGTTCCATAGTGCTCAGAGCCATTTGAACAATTTGAACTGAGTTCGTGTCTATTTAATATTGAATTATTGTTAAGTACAAAATGCCTCTTTTCGTGTGAACACAAGTCTGACTGAACCATCGACAACATCACAGTGTCAACTGCTGAAAAGTGGCTGGCTCACCCAAGTTTTTTGTAAGTAGACAGCCAGTCACATTAACCGTGTGCTGTTCTTTCAGCTCTTTTGTGTTTTGTTTTCCCTCTGTTTTAATTTCTTGAATAGCTATCTTGCCTCCTCATTGATTTTAGTACAGGTGAGAGTGCCTGTGCGATAGAGTGATTGTGCGGTCATTTCGAGTGCATGAGTGTACGAGTGTTTTCGTTCTTATCCACATTCGTTTGTTTTAATAAATGTTAGGGCGCTGATAACCTAGCCGTTGGGCGCCAATAAGATCCCAAACCACACAACTGCTGAAAAATATTCGGAGTCCACACTGAACCACCGCGAAGGTCATTCAAAGTTTTAGCGCCTGCTATCCCAAAAAGCCCACAAAATCGTACGGCTAAATGGCCACCCTGAGAATCATAGATCGTGCTTCTGTTATTGCGTGCAGGTGATTGACCCAGAGCACATGCGGTGGCTCCCTTCCATAAGATAGGTTCCCCTAACCCTGAAACTTCCGCGAATTTACATCATACAGTGAGTTAGAGAAATCTGAATTAATAATAATTTTATTGCAGCCAAATAGCCATAAAAATTCAATGTACAGTGATAATAATAAGATAAATTAGAAATTTCACATATTGTGATTTGCATAGTTCGTGTCCTTTTGGTACAGAGCTCTGTATGGTAACGTTTGCGAATTTGGTGACACAGTTTACACTCACACATTTCGTTTGGTTAATGATATGACGTGTTGTTGCAAATAAGGTGGTGGAAACCATGGACTACCAATACGGTGATCACGTGTCTCATTTCGTAGTTTTCCTTTGTCCATGTTCGGTCAATCATGGCACCTGTAGTGTAAAATTCTGGAGGTATGTCTCCCCTTTTTTCCTTCAATGTTTTAAGTGGACTTTCGAAGGCGCTGCTGTTGGGTAGCATCAGGATTGTCCGAAGGTCTCAATGAGGAAGGGTTCCCTTGCCAGCAGGTATACAAGTCTCGATCGTGTTGTTTTGGACACTCTTATTGCTTTCTTTATATAGGTCGCCTTCACTCTTTCTAGTGTTGTTAGGTTGTTCACTGCAAGATGTGTTCCAATAATTTCTATGCCGTACGTCAGTATTGGGAAGATTTTGGCTCTGAATAGTGCCATTGCTGTCTCCAGGCTAAGGGATCTGATGTATTGTATTTCATGTATTGCCATTATAGCTTGCATTGCTTTATCTGTTACATGTTTTGTGAAACATTTTGCAGTTGTTTGTATTGTGACCACTAGGTACTTGTAGTCCGGTACAATCTTCAGTTTTCTCTCTCGTATGAAGATCTCAGCTGATGCAGGTGTTCTTCCTCCATTTCTGAGTACCATCACTTCTATTTTCGTCACATTTATTTCGAAGCCGTGTTCGACCACCAATCTTCCATATCGTTTATCGCTTCTTGTAACTTTGCAATATTCTTTGCACCTATTACAATATCGTCTGCATATGCATATGAGACTACACCCTCCCTTTGGGCTATTCTTACAATTTCTTCCGCTGCAAGGATAAATAACAGAGGACTCAGTGGGTCTCCCTGTAGTACTCCGTTTGATTGGAGTATCGGCTCCGTTAGGGAGAGATTGTCTGATATTCTTACTTCGTTCCATTGCAGTATTGCTCTTATAATTCGTGTCCAGATGTTGTTTTTTTCGCATGGTTTCCTGTAGTTTTTTCGTCATTAATTTTCTGTTTATAAGATCAAAGGCTTTTGTAAAATCTATGAATACTACATAGAACTTTCCTCTGTCTTCAAGGGCTTCCCATACGCTCTTTAGCAGGGAGTCATATTGCTGTCAGAGTTGACCTTCCTTTTCTGAATCCCATTTGGCTTTCGGGGAGGTGTCGTCGATTGTTTGCTTTATTCTTTCTGTTATTATTTTTGTGAACACTTCGAAAGATAAGTTTTCTAGGGCTATGCCTCTGTATTTGCTAGGGTCCTTGGGGTCTCCTTTCCCTTTATAAAGCACTTTTACTGTTGACTGACTCCACTGTTCCGGAATGGAGGCTGTTTCTATACACTTATCGTAGAGTTTTGTCCACATTGGCGTTAGTATTTGGGCAGTGTCTTTCAGATATTCGCTATAAAGTCTGTCAGGGCTTGCAGCGTTTTTACTCTTGGTGCTGTTAATGGCATCTTTGATCTCTTCCGTGGTCAATGAGATCCAATCCACAGTTGTTTGCAGCATTGTACCCTCTCTGCCCTCCGGTCTCCCTCTTAGTCCTTCCTTATTCAGTACGTTGTCGAAGTGCGTCTCCCATATTTTCATGTCTATGTAATGTGTTTCCGCTCGTTTTCTGGGGCGTAGCACAATATATGGATCTTTTGAGGTTTCCTCCACTAGTTTCTTTCCTTCTTTTGCCCCTTTTCCTTTACAGTTTTCTTATAGATGCTTTTCCCAGGGTTTCCTCTAGTTTTTTGGTCATTAATTTTCTGTTTATAAAGTCAAAGGCTTTTGTAAAATCTATGAATACTACATAGAACTTTTCTCTGTCTTCAAGGGCTTCCCATACACTCTTTAGCAGGAATTCTATTGCTGTCAGAGCTGATCTTCCCTTTCTGAATTACAACTTTTGATACAGTAATGTGATCTTAACGATGGAGGTGTCACTGAAGGAGACTGAAATGCTGATTAAAATGATGTAATGGGTTAGGTGGTTTGCGCACAGTCTTAATTAGAATTTTTTTACATTTCAAATGGTATTGATATTCAGTTTATGTTGACTGTGCCTCGAGCGTTTACAATATATTCAAATGTTTATATCTTTAACGGAATTTAAATTACTGTCGAAGCTATGAAAGGATCAGTTAATTAAAATCGGCAATGAAACATAGAAACGTTATGATGAAGTGATATTTATGAGGTGTCTCCATATTTACCAATGCATACTGTTATCTCATCTGTGTACCTGTCTTGCGTAAGTAATTACGTTCACTTCATTCAAACATGTGGTTCTACCGGATTTCACTGGCTAATTAAGTTTGTGAATACACATATAGGTAGTTGAAGCCAAAAGTTTAGATGAGCGTTTTTATACTGTAGGTCGCTGTCCTTTGTACTTAAAGCATTGCAATTAATGTTAAAAATATCTTGAAAGTTCGTTACAGAGCGACTCTTGGCTCAGTAAGTAATTAAATATTTCATTTGCGTAATCGAGTTAAATATTAGGTGAATCACCTCACTTTGGTCTCGAAGTTGGTATATACCTACCACGCTCCGTTGAAAGTTGTACTGTTTTCGTTAGACGTGCGCAGACGCGTATAAAGGTAAGCAGCCCATTGTGTGAGCTGCAATGGCAGACTCGAAGTGACATCCGGAATAGCACGTGTTTGGCAGGACGACGTGCGCTGAGTGGCTTCAGCCGTGGTGTAGCTGTACACCTTGTAAGAGGTCCATGTCTAACAAATTTATTGCTAGCGCACTCGAGCAGATGTAATTTCGATGGATTGCTCACGCGCTGCCTGCGATATGTAAGGTATAAGAGAATCGCAGACCAGAGAGCAGTGTCGGCTGCAGTAAGAGCAGTGTCGGCAGTAGCAGTAGTAGTGTTAGTAGCTCGCAGTCGGGCGGTTGGGCCGGCCGTGGAGAGCGATGGCGGTGCCTGAGCGATGTAGTATAAGGTGAAATAAAAAATTACTATTCATAGCATTTGTAACAACTGATTTTGTACTATTGTTATATCAAGTTCCATGTAAATGTTTTTAAAAAAATCTTTTAATAATAATGTTTCTCATAAAATTAACTTTTGACAATCATTCATCTGAATTTAAAGATTTTGCTAATTTCTCCTATCCGTGGTCATCCCGATTATCGTAAAGAAAAATCAATTTTTTCTTTTTATACATGACAAATCCAGCGGCCAGTATTGCACTGGGCTGTGCCAAAAAAATTTCTTATAGGAGCAGATATATACGCTTTATCCGGCGACATAATTGAGGTAAGAATTTTCAGTTTATTGAGAATGACTATTCAGGGCCATGACGGAGCATTGTTGACAAGCAGATTTACCAGTTTATATTCACAGACAGTTAATTGTTGAAAGGTTATATGTGAGCCACAATTTTATCGAGAGGTTAGGTACACAATTTTATTGCGAAGTTACGGAAATAAACTGTTGGGAGGTTACTCTAAATGTGAATGTTATAATTAAACTGTTGGGAACGTCAGAAATGCTGCGTCATGGCCCTGAAAAGTCATTCTCAATAAACTGGAAATTCTTACCTCAATTATGTCGCCGGATGACGTGTATATATCTGCTCCTATAAGAAATTTTTTGGCGCAGCCCAGTGCAATGGTGGCCGCTAGATTTGTCATGTATAAAAAGAAACAACTGATTTTTCTTTACGATAATTGGGATGACCACGGATAAGAGAAATTAGTAAAATCTTTAAATTCAGATGTTGATTGTCAAAAGTTAATTTTATAAGAAACATTATTATTAAAAGATTTTTTAAAAAACATTTACATGGAATTTGATGTAACAATAGTACAAAATCAGTTGTTACAAGTTACATATGCTCGCGGCTATGAACAGTAATTCTCGATTTCACCTTATACTACATCGCTCAGGCGCCGCCATCGCTCTCCACGACCGGTCCAACCGCCCGACTGCGAGCTAATACACCTACTGATGCCGACACTGCTCTCTAGTCTGCGATTCTATTGTAGCTTACACACTGCAGGCAGCGCGTGAGCAATCCATCGAAATTACATCTGCGCGAGTGCGTTAGCATTAAATTCCTTAGTCATAGACCTCTTACAACCTCCTTGGTTTCTTGTCAAACATCAGAGGCGCGCTGGCCAGCACCCGCCGTTTGGTGCCCATACCAGCTGCCGTGCCCAGCCAAAACAAAACCTCTTCTATTTATTGTCAACCGTGTTAGAAAGACAGAGACTGGAATACATCCAAAAAATAATTGAGAATGTTAAGTGTTAGTGCTATACTGAGATGAAGAGATTGGCACAAGAAATCATGAAATAATGGTGGGCTGCATCAAACCAATCGGAACCCTAATGACTCACAAAAAATGTCGTCATTGCAACATGCAGCTGTTTATCATCTGGACTACATCTGTACCCTGATACCATATTGTCACCAGGTAGATGTCTATTCTCTTAACACATTAGGAACTTCTCTTTCCTTTTTTTTTACTTTTTTAAACTGAACTAATTTTTTTTAGTCTCCACATATACCACGGTAGGCGTCCTTCTCTTGCCAGTTTTTCCTTCTTCGGCTGTCGGTTCTTTACCGTTTCACCTGTATTATACAGGCGCAAATGACGACCCGCTCTCAGAGCTTTATTCTGCCAACGCGTCCTGCTTTGCAAATTTCACAGCTGGAAGGAAGATAGATAACGATTTAAACGTCCCGTCGACATCGAGTCTATTAGAGACGGAGCACAAGCTCGGATTGTGTATAGAACAGGGAAAGTAATCACCCATGCCTTTTCAAAGGAACCATCATAGCATTTGCCTGGAGCGATTTAGGCAAATAACGGAAAACCTAAATCTGGATGGCTGGAAGCTGGTCTGAACCGTCGTCCTCCCGTCGTCCATTGTGCTAACCACTGCGCCAATTCTTGTGCAGCCTTAAAGTGTGTATTCACACCTCATCACTGACAACGAGTTTTAAGATTGTAGGCAAACTTCTGTGAAATTTTGAAGGTACGTATTGCATGAATACATAACAATGTAGAAACTTTAGAACGACATCGGAACCGCGATAGTACTACTTCTTTCCTGTTACCTTATTCGTGATATACCAATTTTGTGTCTGAAAGTCTGTGCCCGTCGTCCGCCATCAAGAATAAAATGTTGATTTCAGAAAGCTGGAATGTTATTAGTTATTTTTATCACAGGTCTTTTGTGAACAATATTTCAGTAATATGAACTGCATATGTACGCTTTAGTATAACAGAGCATTATCATAAAATTATAGATCATTTAACCGCCACTTACTGTTTTATTTAAAAAAATTCTTGATTTTACTGTACGATTTATTGAAATCGTACTGCGTAGACTTGTAATTCTAGCCGTAAATTTTAAACACCTTGAACAATTAATTGTAAATTTTTTTCGTTGTGAAAAAACGTTATTCGGGATTCTGGTTTATTTTTTAACAGATATAAGATAAATCTGTCTCTTATTCCATGATCGTGGATAAAGATTGAAATATAACAATTATTACTAATGTTTTTCTTAATATGATAACTGACAGATGCTGGTACATGCGCGACGCAGCTGGCTACCTCAATCGTTTAAACAGACCTTTATCGTGCTTTCAACTGCTCTTATACATTCTCCAGTCACATTAATGTGACCGCCAGTAATAAACCTGAAATATCACTTTTTGCTGCGTACAGAGTCAATGAGGGTCTAGGGGGTACCGAAAGCGATGTAGTGCCATGCCGACTCAAGCACAGTGGACAGCTGCACTAGGTTTTGCAGTTGAGGGTCCATTGCGTTAGCAGCCCGATCGAGATGGTCCCGTAGACTTGTAAGTAGGCTGTTTAGGTTCTTATATTGGTAACGCCGCCGCCACGTAGCGCTCTCTGAATGAAAATCACTGGCTGTGCTGTGTGCAGTCTGTGGCTAGTTTGCATTGTTGTCTGCCATTGTAGTGTTGGGTAGCGGCAGCTGGATGTGAACAGCGCGTAGCGTTGCGCAGTTGGAGGTGAGCCGCCAGCAGTGGTGGATGTGGGGAGAGAGATGGCGGAGTTTTGAAATTTGTAAAAATGGATGTCATGAGCTGCTGTATATATTATGACTTTTGATGACTATTAAGGTAAATACATTGTTTGTTCTTAAAAAAAATAAAAAAACGAAGGAGCACAAAAAGACACTTCCCTTCACAGGACTTGCATACATAATTTTCTTTTCAAGTACTTGGTAATTTCTTTTGTAGAATAATTTGTGGTGCACCACTTTAATTACATAGACATTAAGACGTGAATATACATTTCCCTTGTCTGCATTATTGTCTTTAATGTAATATTTTTTCTGCTTGAGCTTTGTCATGTTTAGGTATAAGTTACTGCTGTTTGCCAGGGATAGTGTTACTGAATTTGACTTTGTGTTACTCTGCTAAGCCAGTTTATTACTGATTTATTTTTCTTGTTGCTGCACATTGGCTCATATTAGTTGTAATGTTGCATTGCTTGGTAATTCAGATTTACTGTAGCTTGCTTTGAAATTTTCCATTTTTTTGCCATTGCTGTTTGTGTTAATTGTTTTGTGCTGCTGCATTGCCTCGTCCCTTAGTTTAGCATCTGAGCTCAGTAGATTTAAGTTAGCTTAAGAGGGGGTAGCCTATAAGAGAATGAGTTGCGACTCAAGCACAGTGGACAGCTGCACTAGGTTTTGCAGTTGAGGGTCCATTGCGTTAGCAGCCCGATCGAGATGGTCCCGTAGACTTGTAAGTAGGCTGTTTAGGATCTTATATTGGTAACGCCGCCGCCACATAGCGCTCTCTGTATGAAAATCACTGGCTGTGCTGTGTGCAGTCTGTGGCTAGTTTGCATTGTTGTCTGCCATCGTAGTGTTGGGCAGCGGCAGCTGGATGTGAACAGCGCGTAGCGTTGCGCAGTTGGAGGTGAGCCGCCAGCAGTGGTGGATGTGGGGAGAGAGATGGCGGAGTTTTGAAATTTGTAAAAATGGATGTCATGAGCTGCTGTATATATTATGACTTTTGATGACTATTAAGGTAAATACATTGTTTGTTCTCTACAAAAATCTTTCATTTGCTAACTATCCCTATCAGTAGTTAGTGCCTTCAGTAGTTTGAATCTTTTATTTAGCTGGCAGTAGTGGCGCTCGCTGTATTGCAGTAGTTCGAGTAAGGAAGATTTTTGGTGAGGTACGTGATTTGTGAAACGTATATGTTAATGTTAGTCAGGGCCATTCTTTTGTAGGGATTTTTGAAAGTCAGATTGCGTTGCGCTAAAAAAATTGTGTGTCAGTTTAAGCACAGTCGTGTATAATTGTTCTAAGGGGACGTTTCAGACTCTCGATTACGTGTAAATGCGGGCAGTTTGCTGGCCAGCAGAGTGCTGTAAACTGACTCTGGTGCTCTCCAGACCACTTAGCTACACTCTGAAATACACTACTGGCCATTAAAATTGCCACACCAAGAAGAAATGTAGAAGATAAACGGGTATTCATTGGACAAATATACTAGAACTGACATGTGATTACATTTTCACGCAGTTTGGGTGCATAGATCCTGAGAAATCAGTACCCAGAACAACCACCTCTGGCCATAATAACGGCCTTGATACGCGTGGGCATTGAGTCAAACAGAGCTTGGATGGCGTGTACAGTTACAGCTGCCCATGCAGCTTCAACACGATACCACAGTTCATCAATACTAGTGAGTGGCGTATTGTGACGAGCCAGTTGCTCGGCCACCATTGACCAGACGTTTTCAATTGGTGAGAGATCTGGAGAGTGTGCTGTTCAGGGCAGCAGTCGAACATTTTCTGTATCCAGAAAGGTCCGTACAGGTCCTGGAACATGCGGTCGTACATTATCCTGCTGAAATGTAGGGTTTCGCAGGGATCGAATGAAGGGTAGAGCCACGGGTCGTAACAATCTGAAATGTAACGTCCATTGTTCAGAATGCCGTCAATGCGAACAAAGGGTGACCGAGACGTGTAACCAATGGCACCCCATACCGTCACGCCAGGTGAAACGCTAGTATGGCGATGACGTATAGACGCTTCCTATGTGAGTTCACCGCGATGTCGCCAAACACGGGTGCGACCATCATGATGCTGTAAACAAAACCTGGATTCATCCGAAAAAATGCCGTTTTGCCATTCGTGCACCCAGGTTCGTCGTTGAGTACACCATCGCAGGCGCTCCTGACTGTGGTGCAGCGTCAAGGGTAACCACAGCCACGGTCTCCGAGCTGATAGTCCATGCTACTGCAAACGTCGTCGAACTGTTCGTGCAGATGGTTGTTATCTTGCAAACGTCCCCATCTGTTGACACAGGGATCGGGACGTGGCTGCACGATCCGTTACAGCCATGCGGATAAGATGCCTGTCATCTCGACTGATAGTGATACGAGGCCGCTGGGATCCAACACGGCGTTCCGTATTACCCTCCTGAACCCACCGATTTCATATTCTGCTAACAACCATTGGATCTCGACCAACGCGAGCAGCAATGTCGCGATACGATAAACCGCAATCGCGATAGGCTACAAGCCGACCTTTGTCAAATTCGGAAACGTGATGGTACGCATTTCTCCTCCTTACACGAGGCATCACAACAACGTTTCACCATTCAACGCCGATCAACTGCTGTTTGTGTATGAGAAATCGGTTGGAAACTTTCCTCATGTCAGCACGTTGTAGGTGTCGCCACCGGCGCCAGCCTTGTGTGAATACTATGAAAATCTAATCATTTGCATATCACAGCATGTGATATGCAAATGATTAAATGGCCAGTAGAGTACGTATTGCAAATGGAGATTAAGTGTACGGCTAATTGTCTTCTTTTACTATCCTTAGGTTACAACGACAAAAGCATTTCAAAGAACATTTTACAGCAAGAACTCCAGAAACAGCTGTATCCTGAACTAATATTATCATGGCACTACTGGTTTACTGATTTACAGCCGCATCATCTGGTGCGTATCTAAACAACAAATAATAAACAATGATAATGATTGAACCCGTATTCATCAATGTAATACCGCAGCCATAATCACATAATTGTGAGAACATATAAAAACAAAAGTGTACAAACATTAATTAAACAACCTTCGTAATTAAAACTCTGGTATCCTTAGGGCGGATAGTCAACGAATAAAAAGTTAGGCGACTTTACGACTTCATTTTCCATGTAAGAAGGAAGGAAAGAAGATTGAGTTCAACGTCCCGTCGACGTCGAGGTCATTAGAGACTGAGCGCAAGCTCGTATTGTATCGAGGATGGAGGAGGAAATCGGCCGTGCCCTTTCAAAGGAACGATCCCGGCATTGGCCTAGTGCAATTTAGGGAAATCATGGAAAACCACCGGCCGTTGTGGCCGAGCGGTTCTAGGCGCTTCAGTTCGGAACCTCGCTGCTGCTTCGGTCGCAGGTTCGAATCCTGCCTCGAGCACGGATGTGTGTGATGTCCTTAGGTTAGTTAGGTTTAAGTAGTTCTAAGTGTAGAGGACTGATGACCTCAGATGTTAAGTTCCATAGTGCTTAAGAGCCATTTGAACCATGGAAAATCTTTGTCCTCCTGAATGCGACATGTAACTAGGGTGCACCTATAACCAAAGAGTGAAAGTGAGACGCTAAACCAAAAAGGAACACATCGTCGAGGTGAGAAGCAGACGGCTTACCAGTTAACCAACTAGTCAGCTGGCAGTCTCACCTAGGCGAGTCACAGCAGCCACCGGACGCTCTGCACTATCAGGGTGACCCGGTGTAGCAAACTGAATAGCGCGTGATCCGCCAACGCAGGGAGCGTCACCGCGTCGCGCGACGGGAGAAACCAAAACTGCTTCCTCTATACTCTAAGCGGACTCTGAAATTTTGACTAAATAAGGGTAACGAAGAGAACAGGTATCCCGTTTGGAAATTCTAGAAGATACACAAAGACGCAAGAGCAAATTACGTGGCTCATACAGTGGTAGTAACCGAATACACAGTAAGGAAAGATATAAAAATATGCATAAGAGTAAACAAGGAAGATAAAAAATCTGTAATAAAACAGTTTGAAGCGATGACAATTCTCTAGGAATACCTAAAAAATAAAAACCCCTTGCTGTAGGTCGATCTTGTTGTTCGACGTGAGTTGCAGATACAGTTTTGTCCTAGGCATAATCGTCATCTAAAATATTGATGAGACTCTTTCCTCCCTATGTAAAAGTCTCAGATTTGTAGGCATACTGACTGCAGAGTTACCAAGCCTTCGAAACTGGTTATTCAAAGCAGACCTTGAATTTCTCAAATTTGCGTGATCTCTGTACTTGGTATTATTTTGATGTACAGGCGCTAAATCACTATCATTGTTTATTTCTTGCCGCTTAGATACGCACCCAATGATGTGACTATAAGCCGTGGAACTGGTAGTGCTCTAATAAAGTTGGTTTAAGATAGAACTGTTTGCGGAGTTCTTGATACAAAATGTACACTCCTGGAAATTGAAATAAGAACACCGTGAATTCATTGTCCCAGGAAGGGGAAACTTTATTGACACATTCCTGGGGTCAGATACATCACATGATCACACTGACAGAACCACAGGCACATAGACACAGGCAACAGAGCATGCACAATGTCGGCACTAGTACAGTGTATATCCACCTTTCGCAGCAATGCAGGCTGCTGTTCTCCCATGGAGACGATCATAGAGATGCTGGATGTAGTCCTGTGGAACGGCTTGCCATGCCATTTCCACCTGGCGCCTCAGTTGGACCAGCGTTCGTGCTGGACGTGCAGACCGCGTGAGACGACGCTTCATCCAGTCCCAAACATGCTCAGTGGGGGACAGATCCGGAGATCTTGCTGGCCAGGGTAGTTGACTTACACCTTCTAGAGCACGTTGGGTGGCACGGGATACATGCGGACGTGCATTGTCCTGTTGGAACAGCAAGTTCCCTTGCCGGTCTAGGAATGGTAGAACGATGGGTTCGATGACGGTTTGGATGTACCGTGCACTATTCAGTGTCCCCTCGACGATCACCAGTGGTGTACGGCCAGTGTAGGAGATCGCTCCCCACACCATGATGCCGGGTGTTGGCCCTGTGTGCCTCGGTCGTATGAAGTCCTGATTGTGGCGCTCACCTGCACGGCGCCAAACACGCATACGACCATCATTGGCACCAAGGCAGAAGCGACTCTCATCGCTGAAGACGACACGTCTCCATTCGTCCCTCCATTCACGCCTGTCGCGACACCACTGGAGGCGGGCTGCACGATGTTGGGGCGTGAGCGGAAGACGGCCTAACGGTGTGCGGGACCGTAGCCCAGCTTCATGGAGACGGTTGCGAATGGTCCTCGCCGATACCCCAGGAGCAAGTGTCCCTAATTTGCTGGGAAGTGGCGGTGCGGTCCCCTACGGCACTGCGTTTTGTGTGATGTCCTTAGGTTAGTTAGGTTTAAGTAGTTCTAAGTTCTAGGGGACTGATGACCATAGATGTTAAGTCCCATAGTGCTCAGAGCCATTTTTTTGAGCCTCTTGCATTCAAAGACAGTAACGGTGACCACTAGCTGTTGGAAACTAATAACCACATTTTGAAGTATTTTTGTAACTGTCGCCACATAATAATAAGATAAAACCGGTACACATTATTTTCTAGACAACAATCTGCGCTTTCAGCTCATACTCCTTTTGCTAATGACCCGCTGGCTGCTCCCTGTTGCCAACAGTCACAAGGAGAGTGCTGTTCTTGCGAGTTGTTGACTTACTGGGGAACAATGCTTACAGTTTCATCGAAAGGGACCCATTCGGTCCCGTAACCATCCTTGTCCAACTAGAGGTTGTTCTCCATCTCTAATCACAGCGTCGTCGACAGGACTATAAAAATCTCTTCTCATTTCTTGCCTGTCTGTCTGTTCTGTACAAATTTTGCAATTGATTTCAAACAAACTTCCCGATCAGATGGAGACTTGGAACTTTCAGCATAGCTCAGAACTATATAACAATGCAATATTAACTCGCTTTCCTTGTCTAGTTTGTAGCAGAAGGTACTTTTTGTACCACTGCTGTTACGTTCTTTTCCTGTTCCAGTGCCGAATGTTCCGTAGTAAGAGCGATTGATGTGAAGCCTCCGTGTTAGATCGAATCCCTCTAATTTTCACCTTCATGGTCTCTTCGCGAGATATTCGTAGGAGGTAGCAATATATTTGTTACTCAGCTGAAGAGAAACTGAAATAAACTTTAAATTTAACACTTGTTTGTGTCGTAATCCCATCAAAATGTTTCAGATCGATAGACAAATTTCACACACACACAAGACATGAAATAGAAAATAATCATTTAAAGAAAAAATCTGTTTAATGTAACACGTTTTTAAAACGGACGAAAAAGTACGAAGTGATTTCCTCTAGTTCAATACAGATTCCTAACCCAAGACAGATATTTCTAAAATTTTGTGCTTGTGAAGTTTTAACAGCTAATACAGTAACTGTAAAATTTAAAATGGAATTGTGGGCACACACAATAGATAACAGATGCATACATAGATCAGGTAAATTACTGAAAATTTTATTGCACTGTAAATGATGTGAGCTGTTGTGTGATTTTTCTCGACAACAGCTACTCTCTACACACTCTACTGTTATCTACTGCATGCTCTCCATGTTTTTCGTTTTAAATTTTACAAATGTTATCATAACTAGTAAAAATTCACCGGCACAAATTTTCTAGACCACCCGCGTGAAATTAGGAATCTGTACGGGGCTAACAGAAATCAATATATATTATAAAAGTGAGTGTACAATGCGAGTGCAACTAAAGCTCAGAAACGAATCCCGGTACGATCAATGGAGATATGTGGTCCGGTAGCTCTCTGTCCCCCTTCCATGAAGAAAGTTCCTGTTTTTACCCGAAGGGAATGCTTTTGAAGATATAAGGAATGTGAATATTCGCCCTCTAGAAATTTCTAGAACATTCCAGAACACTCGAGGGTGTTCGAGAACATTCCACGACATTCGAGAGTATTAGAAAGCATTCCACAACATCCCAGAATGTTCCAGAATGTTCGACAATGATCCAGAATGTTCTGGGGTGCTCGGGAATATTCTGGAACATTCGGGATGATTCCACAATGTTCGGGAACATCCCGGAACGTCCCAGATCATTGTAGATCATTTGAGAACACTCTAGGATATTGTGGAATGTTTTGGAACATTGTGGACAGTTAGAAGCCTTTTTGATATGTTCTGGAATTCGCCACATTGATAGGGGTATATAAAGCAAGACCAGTCGTGGGTTCGAACGTCTGCTTCTAATCAGTGACGGAGGGAGGAACCGAGAAAGTAGTGCAGCAAGCGAATGAAAAGAAACAGCGAAGTGTAAGCAATCAAAGTGACATAGTGACGGAATATAAATCGAAAATGAATTTTGAAAAGTGTGTAAAGTGCACTTAGTGTATTTGTTATTAAAAAGTTGATTTAATTCATATTTTCGACAGTGCCAACACGTAAAAAGTAGTAGTAGTAATCCATACGTACTATGTGTGTGTGTGTGTGTGTGTGTGTGTGTGTGTGTGCGTGTGTTGTTTTACGCATCTCTTCCCAAACCACTGGATTGATTTCAACGTAACTTGGTACACACATACCTTAAGGTCAGATGACAATCACTGTGCGGGTAAGAACCACCAACCTCTGAAAGGGGAGGGAGGAGGGGGGGGGGAAGAGAAGCGTTGCCCTTGACGCAGACTTTATTCGTCCAATATTTACGAATGAGATACTTAGCGACTTACATAATTTCAAACCCTTACAAAAATTTCTTCGCGCTGAGAACACCTACAAAACAATGAAAGAAGAAATGTTCATCGCTTACTACTTTTCCACTGTTCATGCAGTAAAGGTACAGCATCAGGCATGGAGTTATAATTTATTAATTCTTTACTACTACCTGTACGCAAGACACATTTTACATGCAGTACGCACATATACCATGGAATGTATGTAGAAAATTATGTCATTGTAAAACACGTAATTCAGGAGATATGAGGTCATAAACAATGAGATCCGTGAAAAAATATCGCTTGATGTATGACGCTTAAATTTATTACTGTTTTGTTACTCATTGTTTTCACAATATATTTTGCAGATAGTGTCCACAAATGCTGCTGACTGTACATAAAATATTATATCGGTGTACGAAACAGAGTTCAGGAGATTTGACGTCATAAACAGTAAGATGTGTGAAAAACTGTCACATTACGCATGACTTTTAAATTTATTACTTTGTTGCTACTCACTTCATTCGTAGCATATTTTGCCGAATGGCGGTGAATGCTCCTATAAAATATGTCATTGTACAGCATATAGTTCAGGAGGTACGAAATGACAAACATTAAGGACAAGGCCAGATACTGCGTGGTTAGGACACAGTTCCAAATAAATACCTGAGTAACGCCGGGTTTCTCCGTTAGTAATTTTATACTTTTAATCCGATTTAAAAACGTGTTAGATTAAAAAGTTTGTATTTAAATAATTTTTGATCCACTAACACAGTGTATCTGACGTATCCTCCCTCCTCAGCAGTAGTGAAAGTTTCGTGAGAAGAGCAGCATCACGCACAGGAAACAATAAACCTACACGCCCACCACGCGAGACCCCCAAAAACGGTCAAAACGGAAATAACTCTAGGAAAGAGCGGGGGAATCATCTTTATCGTTGCCGCAGGAGTTACAGCAAAGAACTACATCCTTAGCAGAGCGGGCAAAGTAACAAGTTTCTGACTCTCTAACCCGAGACAAGAGAGAGGAAAAGTTCTGCCGTGCGTCAGATGTTTTCTTGTTGACTGCGAAACTTCCGAGTTTCTGCGCTGTGCAGAGACAGGCGTAGCTCAGAACCTGAAAATAAAGGCTGCGACGCCGAAATAGCGTCGCCTGAAAGGAATCAACTGCTACGTCTCGAATGGATATTAAGCAATTTACGAATTTCTGCTATTGTTGTCTTTTCTCGAAAATAATTCATAGCTGCGGCGACTGTTTGAAACAAACAATGACCCACCACTGACAGGTGTTAAACTGCTTTGTCACTTACACTGCTGCGCAGACGCAACGAACATGTCCGGTGCCAGGCGGGAAGTCAGTCTCAATGAAAGGATATTCAATAAAGTCCATAAATATACCATATGTTACTGAGAGTATGACTCTGTTTAAACGCACAACTAAGAAGTACTGAAATGTTCTCATATGGTAACTCGCTGGTGATAATTGTTGCAGCTTGTAAGACCTATAATGTCACGTGCTACGACGTACGCCACATAGCACTTTGTTCACGTGGGCGGGAGAGTGACGTCATGTGAGTTTTGAATGCGGGTGCGGTTCGGCCGCTGGCGCTTGCTGACGTCACTCTTCTAGTCGCCCCATTTCTTCAGACGTCGAAGCCACATACTGTTGAGCTTGACAGCTCTTCCTTCATATGTAACTAATTGGCATGCGTAGTTTGAACGAAATGACAGTGAACAAAACCAAATTATGACGATGTTAAAAAAAATGCATTTTACTGTTTAAATGAAGTCGTATTTGCTCTTCCTCTAAATAAGCCTTTGCTTTACCATTATCGTAAATTTTGTATTTAAAATCGCAAATAAATACTAACGAAATACAAAAAGAAACGTCGATCTGAACGTAATAGGTTTTATTATTATTGATGAAAAGCAGGTCCAGTTGCGAATAATAAATTTATTACACCAGGCCATTTTCGAGTGGATCTGAAATTACCGTAGTTAATGCGTAATGTGATTGATAGAGAAATATTTTTTGTAGCGAGTTTCGAAGCTTACAAGGGAGAATTCCAATCCGACATGTCGAAACGTGTCCGGAAATGTTTCCCACAGGAAGAATATACTGAAAGAAATACGCTGTGAAAATTTTCGCTGGTAAGGCAAATTGCAAGCATTTATTTTTAATGTTGAACTTACTCTGTTTTGCGGCACGAAGAACCACTTACAACAGTGACTTGTACAGCCCTTCCTGCCTAGCACGCAATTTAGCGAATAAGCAGACACAGCCCTGAGAAGATGTAATTGTTCCACAAGTGACTAGCAGAGGAAAGTGAATCAAGGCAGAGTGTGATGTTTCATTACAGACTAATTTTATTAATCGGAAGCTTAATTTCTTGACAGGAAAAAATCATAACAATACCTACAGCACAATTCTTATGATAATTTCTGAATAACGTTTATTTTACTAACAATGAAACAGTTCCTTATTTATTCTCTGTAGGAGTCACAAAAATTCGAATGGTCTGTTGGATGACGAAAACAAACAAGGCACACCCGACATAAGAAAAATTCATTCATTCACAGTAATAATTAGTTTTATTTAGACAGAATTAGAATGGAGAAAGAAATGGTCGTGGCCGTTGTCCTGCATATTGCACTGTGTATCAGGCATATATGATAACATTCCTAAAACGTGATCATGTAGGCACCCTTGGGCATTCAAGCCCTGTTCGGACAGAGATCAGCTTAACTTTGACGATGCCTGCAGACAACGCACAAATGGCTGGAGTTTTGGCCATATTGTTCCGCTGATGAACCTTAAATACCAAAGAGCTAATGTTAGTTATGTTTTACGATAATTTTCTTAAAAATGCCTTACATTATCGAAAAATTTCTTTATAGAGGGGCTGAATAACACCCTTAGTTCTGAGCAGAATCTGAATTATACACTCCTGGAAATTGAAATAAGAACACCGTGAATTCATTGTCCCAGGAAGGGGAAACTTTATTGACACATTCCTGGGGTCAGATACATCACACTGACAGAACCACAGGCACATAGACACAGGCAACAGAGCATGCACAATGTCGGCACTAGTACAGTGTATATTCACCTTTCGCAGCAATGCAGGCTGCTATTCTCCCATGGAGACGATCGTAGAGATGCTGGATGTAGTCCTGTGGAACGGCTTGCCATGCCATTTCCACCTGGCGCCTCAGTTGGACCAGCGTTCGTGCTGGACGTGCAGACCGCGTGAGACGACGCTTCATCCAGTCCCAAACATGCTCAATGGGGGACAGATCCGGAGATCTTGCTGGCCAGGGTAGTTGACTAACACCTTCTAGAGCACGTTGGGTGGCACGGGATACATGCGGACGTGCATTGTCCTGTTGGAACAGCAAGTTCCCTTGCCGGTCTAGGAATGGTAGAACGATGGGTTCGATGACGGTTTGGATGTACCGTGCACTATTCAGTGTCCCCTCGACGATCACCAGTGGTGTACGGCCAGTGTAGGAGATCGCTCCGCACACCATGATGCCGGGTGTTGGCCCTGTGTGCCTCGGTCGTATGCAGTCCTGATTGTGGCGCTCACCTGCACGGCGCCAAACACGCATACGACCATCATTGGCACCAAGGCAGAAGCGACTCTCATCGCTGAAGACGACACGTCTCCATTCGTCCCTCCATTCACGCCTGTCGCGACACCACTGGAGGCGGGCTGCACGATGTTGGGGCGTGAGCGGAAGACGGCCTAACGGTGTGCGGGACCGTAGCCCAGCTTCATGGAGACGGTTGCGAATGGTCCTCGCCGATGCCCCAGGAGCAACAGTGTCCCTAATTTGCTGGGAAGTGGCGGTGCGGTCCCCTACTGCACTGCGTAGGATCCTATGGTCTTGGCGTGCATCCGTGCGTCGCTGCGGTCCGGTCCCAGGTCGACGGGCACGTGCACCTTCCGCCGACCACTGGCGACAACATCGATGTACTGTGGAGACCTCACGCCCCACGTGTTGAGCAATTCGGCGGTACGTCCACCCGGCCTCCCGCATGCCCACTATACGCCCTCGCTCAAAGTCCGTCAACTGCACATACGGTTCACGTCCACGCTGTCGCGGCATGCTACCAGTGTTAAAGACTGCGATGGAGCTCCGTATGCCACGGCAAACTGGCTGACACTGACGGCGGCGGTGCACAAATGCTGCGCACCTAGCGCTATTCGACGGCCAACACCGCGGTTCCTGGTGTGTCCGCTGTGCCGTGCGTGTAATCATTGCTTGTACAGCCCTCTCGCAGTGTCCGGAGCAAGTATGGTGGGTCTGACACACCGGTGTCAATGTGTTCTTTTTTCCATTTCCAGGAGTGTATTAACTATGTCGTCCTCTTCCTCTAAAAGACAGAGGTGTTTTGTCCAGGCCAAGAGTCCAACAAAAGTGATGTGTTCACATCGAGGTAGTAGAATCTATCTCCTCTGGTTCAAAGAATATGTAAGCTAGCCAGTATCGATTTTGTCTCGCGCTGGCTGGGTATATAGCGCATGTCCGAGGCAAGCAGGGGCTCCTTTGGTTGCCCCCCCCCCCGTTTCGTTTTTCCTCTCCTCCCTCCTTGTTTTCCCCCTCATCTGTTCCAGGTCCCCCCCCCCCCCCCAATCTGCCCTTGGATACGGTGTGTCATCTTTGTGGCGACATTTTAGTGCAGTGTCTACAGTGGGTGTTCAGTGTTGTGTGTCTTTTCCGAAGTGTTGCGAACGGACATCATACTGTCGCTGGGTGTGATTTTTATCTCTTGCGAACAGAAACCAGACTGTCGCCATGTTTTTTAATTGTCTGTCTACTATGTTACCTGTCTGCTTCCTGTGTATTTTATTAGCATTGCCAACCCTTTGCTTTATGTTATAACTTTCCACAATTTTCCGCTGTTTTACGATTTAAGTCACCGTTTCATCGGCTGCTTTTATTGTTTCTTATCTTCTTCTTACGTTTTAAAAAGTCTGTAGGCTCCAGAGCAGCGTACTAAGCTGCTGCCAGCCCACTCCCTTCGTGGGGAATAGAAATTCAATTAAGGAAAAAAAAAAAAAACAAGCAGGGGGCTGACGTAACTGAGAGACCAGGAGGTGCAACTGTTGTGCGCTGCGGCTGGAGCACAGTGTGAGAGAGAGGCGAGTGACGGCTGCACTGCCTTGATGTTAACACCGGAGGTTGATATGCTCTCCGGCCCTCAGACGCTGGTTATGGGGCTCCGTTTCCATCTGCTGGAGTTTCAGTCTTACCGATGATCTTTCTAGTGACCATCATTCCAACGACAACTGTGGTTATCGCGTAAATTAAAGAATTGCGCAGGCTCGTTCGTCGTATAAAAACTTTCTCAGTTCAGATTCAGATTTTGATACTGGTGCTCCTCATTACTTGTCGTTAATTAATATTAGACTAAGCCGGGACATGCCTGGGTAGAAATGTTTCTAATAGCAGATTTCTGTGTGTTCTAGAAGGCTTTCTTGTTCTGGTTTCAATGTTTATGTACCTTGGACCGGAGGAGTACGCGGGTCGTGTGGGTCAGCAAGAAGGGCATGTGTCCAGAGCAGGACTGTAAAATTCTAAATTTTATTTTCTTCCTGTAATTTATCACTCTTATTGAGCTATAATTGTCTGAGTAGCTTATTGAGAAGGATGTAGGTTGCAGTAAGTACTGGGAGATGAAGAAGCTTGCACAGGATAGGGTAGCATGGAGAGCTGCATCAAACCAGTCTCAGGACTGAAGACCACAACAACAACAGCTTATGCTTAAATGCGTGGTTATTAAGCTTGCAGAAATTTTGCTTTGATCAAGGTTTGCTAAGATAATGTTGAACGTTCAATAATTTTATTAATTGGGTAAATATTTTCTTTAAATGCAATTCTGCTTGTGTCTTTTTAACGTTGAGTTTTTTAGTATATTTTATTTAAGGGAAAGGTAAACTTTAGCCTGGTTGTGAGGCGAGTTTCTTTCTGACTTCACTTCGAAAGCCTTTGCTTAAATTTTTGGTGATACTGAAATGGTTTAAAGAGAATTTGATAGTGATCATATTTACTTCAAAATTTGTTTGCTAAATGATTAAGAGTGTAATGAACGTAAATTGTACAGTATATTTTTTGAGTACCAAGGAATGTGAACATGTGCTGAGGAACTACACTATAATAATATTTATTATATGTGCAAACTTGGGCCTAGTCCTTCCTTAATCAAAAGTGAGAGCCTGTTCTAAAGATTTTAAGTCATCGCTAAAAAAGCAGTGACTACTAGGTCTACAACTTAGCTTCCACCGTTTTTTCTCGAAACTGTTGCAAGTTTATTGTGAACAACTTACAAAAAATTTATGATTCATAGTATTTCCCGTCGCTGGCCACTACATTCTCCCATTTTTCGGATGGCATATGAATTCCGTGCCGGAGGAACTGCGCGTCTTTTGTGGGGATTCATGAATCGATTCAATTTTGGACTTGTTCATTTGATCGGAAGTCCTGGTCGGGCAGACTGTATATTATATGCCAGTGATCGAAAGATGTGGTAGTCAGAGAGCAACGTATGAAGAATACGGCGGGAGGGATAGGACTTCTCATTTCAACGTTTCCATGTATATTTTGGCGGGTTTGGCGACATGGGTCTAGCACTGACCTGCTGCAAAATTACCTTTACGTGCTTATCGCTGTATTGTGGCCGTTTGTGTTTCAGTGTTGGTCTCGAAGGTATCAATTGCTTTCGATGATGATGTCCTGTGACTGTCTTAGTCTGTTTCAGTAGCTACGAAAATGTTCTGTCTTCCACCGCCATGCCGGTCTTTGACATCAAAATCACCGTTCTTAAGGCGTTGAGAACATTCTCTGCACGTTCTTCCACTAATAGTTCCCTCACCATTGGTCTTACCCAGCATTTTAAGAGCCACAGCTGCAGATTTCTTGATGTTAAAGCAGAAAATTCTAGGCGTTGCGGTCTGGAACCGCGAGACCGCTACGGTCGCAGGTTCGAATCCTGCCTCGGGCATGGATGTGTGTGATGTCCTTAGGTTAGTTAGGTTTAACTAGTTCTAAGTTCTAGGGGACTAACGACCTCAGAAGTTGAGTCCCATAGTGTTCAGAGCTATTTGAACAATTTTTTTAAAACTTCCCGCAAATGGCGCGAAATTGGTACGTAAATTGACGTACCTAATCGAGAATAACCTTATAATGTAATCACAAATCGACTAATATTTTTATGGCATTTTGTTTACAGATGCCTAAGCTTATTGTATTTACACCTATGACCAACCACCTGAACTCCACTTGCCGCTACTGCCGTCTATTGCAAAACGGCGGAAGCAAAGTTGTAGACCTAATAATTTTCTGCAGCTAGTAAGAAGACGTTTCGGATGTAATAGAGAAAATTTTTCTTATTTTTCCAGAGTTTACTACGTATACTGCAAAATTTTTGCAACTAAAAAGTCATTTTTAAAAATTTCTGGACCTAATTTGCTTTAAGGCTCCTGAAGACAGACATAAAGCTGCGGAAACAGTAATCCGCTGATACTTATAACTTGCATTGTTGCATACGAAAATGTGATAGCATACACCAACTACACAAGTGACACTGCCTATTTTTCCCTCGAAATAATAACATGTGGTTTGCACGAAACATGATTGATTAGCTTTATACACAGAATTTTAGGGGAGAACAAGGAGCTACGAATTTGTCTACTCCTCCACACGATTACATAAGGTAAACTTCGCAATTTTGCGACTTCCTCTTCTATACAAATTTCTAAATCTGTTTCTAATTAATGTTTTCTACTTTGCAAAGATAAAATGTAAAGAACGTGGTGTGCAATCGAAATCACCTGCTTTTCTTGAACACCTACATATCGTTGGTTGGTTCATTACCGGTGGTTCATTTGTTGGATTTTCAGTGGAATGATGTACCCATTTCGCCGGCCGCTGTGGCCGGGCTGTTCTAGGTGGTTCAGTCCGGAACCGCGCTGCTGATACGGTCGCAGGTTCGAATCCTGCCCGGGCATGGAAGTGTGTGATGTCCTTAGGTTAGTTAGGTTTAAGTAGTTCTACGTCTATGTAACTGATGACCTCAGATGTTAAGTACCATAGTGCTTAGAGCCATTTGAACCATTTCATGTCGACATTTTGTTACAAAATTGTAGAAACATTAGAAGAAAGAGGAAATAACTCGGACGATTCCGTAAATTTTGAAAGCTGATTGTTGTGCTAATTAAAATTCAGAGCAAAAATACAGCTCCTTCGTAGCCCAAAGGAAACATAGAGAACAATACCTTTCGGTGGCAAAGAAAATGCTCTAAATTTTTTTGTTAAATGGAGGAGGGAGAAAACATTTAAATTTAAGCTGTACGCAAAGCCGATTTTGCTTCGTAAAATATGAACGTGGGGATTTATACGCAGTACGGATTATACACCAAAAAGAAACACGCAGAAGTGTGAAGACAAACTATTCGAAAGATGTGATGTTAGCTTACTGTACGCTGGCCACCGACTACATCTGACACAAAGACTTCTCGTCTCACTTCGCGCCAGATCACCTGTTACCCTCCCACCTAACCCTTTTCGTTGTGGAGAGACTTCCCTCCAGCTTTTACATTTTACCCAATGCTACAGTCTCTAAGCATGAATCAGTTTTACAAACAATAATTTAGTTATTTATTACACTAAAGAGCTAAAGAAACTGTTATACCTGCCTAATGTCTTGTAGGGCCCATGCAAGCACGCAGAAGTGCCGCAACACAACGTGGCCTGGCCTCGCCTGATGTCGTAAGTAGTGCTGGAGGGAAATGACACCATGAATCCTGCAGGGCTGTATATAAATCATTAAGAGTACAAGGGTGTGGGAATCTCTTCTGAACAGCACGTTATAAGTCATCCCAGAAATGTTCAATAATGTTCATGTCTAATGGGTTTGGTGGGCAGCGGGAGTGTTTAAACTCAGATGAGTGTTCCTGGAGCCACTCTGTAGCAATCCTGGGCGTGTGGGGTGTGGCATTGCCCTGCTAGAATTGCTCAAATCCGTCGGAATGCGCAAGAGACATGAATGGACGCAGGTGATCCGACAGGATGCTTACGTTCGTGTCATCTGTCTGAGTCGTATCTAGACCTGTCAGCGGACCCATTTCACTCCTACTGCACACGTCCCACTCCATTACAGAGCCTCCACCAGCATGAACAGTCAACTGCTGACATGCAGGGTCCATGGACTCATGAGGTGGTCTCCACACCCTTGCACGTCCGTCAGCTTGATACAATTTGAAACAAGACTCGTCCGACCAGGCAACATGTTTCCAATCATCAACAGTCCAAAGTCGGTGTTGGTGGGCCCAGGCGAACGTAAAGTTTTATGTCGTGCATAGGGTGCACAAGTGGACCTTCGGCTCCGAAAGCCCATATCGATAATGTTTCGTTGAATGGTTCGCACGCTGACACTTGTTGATGGCCCAGCATTGAAATCTGCAGCAATTTGCGGAGGGGTTGCACTTCTGACACGTTGAACGATTCTCCTCAGTCGTTGTTGGTCCCGTTCTTGCAGGATCTTTTTCCGGTCGGAGCGATGTCTTGATGTTTTACCAGATTCCTGATACTCACGGCACACTTGTGAAAATCCCCACTTCATCGCTATCTCGGTAAAAACCCCACTTCATCGCTACCTCGGAGATGCTGTGTCCTATCGCTTGTGCGCCGATTATAACACCATGTTCAAGCTTACTTAAAACTTGATAACGTGCTATTTTAGCAGTAGCGAACGACTAACAACTGCACCAGACACTTGTTGTCTTATATAGGTGTTGCTGACCGCAGCGCCATATTCTGCCTGTTTATGTATCTCTGTATTTGAATATGCATGCCTTTACCAGTTTCTTTGGCGTTAGTTTTGAAAAAGGACATTTACAAATTAACTGTGGTTGCATGTACACTCCTGGAAATGGAAAAAAAGAACACATTGACACCGGTGTGTCAGACCTACCATACTTGCTCCGGACACTGCGAGAGGGCATTTTTAGTTCCTCATTACAATCTGCCATCACATCTTCGCTTATTTTTGTGATAAAAAATGCACATCAGAATTGGCTGCATTATTAATACGTAGCAAGTACTCATTCACAGTCATAGAAATTAAATATAACTTGACTGTGAACCATTTTATACAATCGATGCCATCGTATAATTTAAAATTTCAGTATTCATGCCTGCAGGTGCTGTGGAAGTAATAGACTATATCGAATGCACATTTACTTGTTCAGATATGAATCACAATTTTAACTATGACTGCATGTGCCTACTGGTCATTCATTCACTTAGTGTTTGCGTACATTACCTTTTGCTTGTTTCTCAAGTTGATGAACCTTACACATTCATTCTTCTTACTAAGTATTATGCTATCAACCACTTTAAACTACGTAAAAGCACAGAATCGATTCTGTACATAACCAATATAATCTGCCTTTACTCATCTTTACTTGGGTGTAGCAGTATCGAGGACGAGGAGATTCCCCGTATCACGAGTGGGGGGAGATTTGGCATCTGATGATGTTTTGGCACGTGAGTAAGACAGTTGACGCCATGCAAGCCTATAGGACAGGTCACGGGTGCACGTGTATATGAACCTGTGTTAATTAGAGCGAGATTTCTTTCATAGTTTTTGAAAGAGTATTTAATAGGACGCAGCCGTACAGAACCGAAGAAGAATGGCTAAGTGTGAAGGAGCTGTAAAATATGAGGGATTGATGCATAGTAATTAGGCAATGTACTTGTATATAAAGAGCAGTAAAAGCCAGTGTTATTTAAACTCGGATTATCTTAAAGAAAACTCCATCGTTCTTATTTTGTTACCTTGAGGGGCACTAATGGACAGAAATAGAAGTTTTGATAGGGCATGTGTCAGTAGGTGCGTGATTAGGAAATTTAATGATTTGACGGTTGTACGATGGGCGTATGTCTGTCTTCCTTTGCTGCATGAATTTTCAGTTCGATGCCTATTATTTTCGACAACATAGTAACCCCAACAGCTTATTATTAAACTTGGAGTGGATTCTTAGATGTCTCGCCACGAGGCATGATAGAACTGCTTCAGTCTTCGAAAATGATTTTGGAAAGAGATGAAAGAAGCCAAATCATTTGTTGTTCCCTTTGACATAATTGAATAGTTTCAATCTTCTGATAACACGAGGATCTGCAAGAGTGACGTGTGAATAAAATGTTCATAAATCATCAGGTATGACCACGGCAACAATTAAAATAGTATTAACTACAAATGACTCAACGGGAAAGAGTATAACTGTTGGACGACTGCTACAATTTAAAATCACTAGAAGCAACTGCTCAGGAAAGAACAAAGGAGATGAAGAACGTACAGCAGCAACCAGTAGTAGAAGACGAACAATTACGTGTCGCATGTGCTGTAGGCTAACAATATCACTACTGAAGACTAGGAAATTGTTAGTACTGCAGACGGCTACTAAAGAGTGTCAAAATTTGCGTGTAAAGGAACCTGGTATTGTAGGAGCCTCAAAATTTCTTGGTATTTTTAGGAAAATTTCACTATGTGATCATAAGTATCCAGACACCTGGCTCAAAATGACTTACAAGTTCGTGGCGCCCTCCATCGGCAATGCTAGAGTTCAGTATGGTGTTGGCACACCCTTAACCTGATGAAAGCTTCCACTCTCTGTGGAATACGTTCAGTCAGGTGCTAGAAGGTTTCCTGGGGAATAGTAGCCCATTCCCCATGGAGTGCTGCACCGAGGAGAGGTATCGATGTCGGCCGGTGAGGCCTGGCACGATGTCGGCGTTCCATAACATCCCAGAGGTGTTCTATAGGATTCAGGTCAGGACTCTGTGCAGGCCAGTTCATTACAGGGATGTTATTGTTGTGTAACCACTCCACCACAGGCCGTGCATTATGAACAGGTGCTCGATCGTGTTGAAACATGCAGTCGCCATCCCCGAATTGCTCTTCAACAGTGGGAAGCAAGAAGGTGCTTAAAACATCGATGTAGGCCTGTGCTGTGACAGTGTCACGCGAAACAACAAGGGGTGCCAGCCACCTCCATGAAAAACACGAACACACCATAACACCACCGTCTCCGAATTTTACTGTTAGCACTACACACGCAGGCAGATGACGTTCACCGCCCATTCGCCATACCCACACCCTGACATCGTATCGCCACATTGTGTACCGTGATTCGTCACTCCACACAACGTTTTTCCACTGTTCAGTAGTCCTATGTTTACACTCCTTACACCAAGCGAGGCGTCGTTTGGCATTTACCGGCGTGATGCTTGTCTTACAAGCAGCCGGTCGACCACGAAATACAAGTTTTCTCACCTCTCGCCTTACTGTCATAGTACTTGCAGTGGATCCTGATGCAGTTTGGAATTACTGTGTGATGGAGTGGATAAGTGGAAGCCTATTATACACTACGACCCTCTTCAACTGCCGGCGGCCGGCCGGGGTTGCCGAGCGATTCTAGGCGCTACAGTCTGGAACCGCGCGACCGCTACGGTGGCAGATTCAAATCCTGCCTCGGGCATGGATGTGTGTGATGTCCTTAGGTTAGTTAGGTTTAAGTAGTTCTAAGTTCTAGGGGACTGATGACCTCAGAAGTTAAGTCCCATGGTGCTCAGAGCTATTTGAACCATTTTTGAACTGCCTGCGGTCTCTGTCAGTCAACAGACGAGGTCTGCCTGTACGCTTTTTTGCCGTACGTGTCTCTTCACGTTTCCACTTCACTACCACATCGGAAACAGTGGACCTATAGATGTTTAGGAGTGTGGAAATCTCGCTTACAGACGTATGACACAAGTGACACCCACTCACCTGACCACGTTCGAAGTCTGTGAGTTCCGCGGAGCGCCCCGTTCTGCTCTCTCACTATGTCTAATGATTGCGGAGGTCGCTGATATGGAGAACCTGTCAGCAGAATGTACCTAATATGAAAAACGCATGTTTTTTGGGGCGTCCGGATACACTGGATCACATAGTTTACTTGTTAGTCTAAAACAGTGAAAATAAAACCGGTATTACCGGTAAATGCAAATAAAGAGGAAAGTGTGTCAGATGAAGAAGAGTTATAAAGTGGCTGATTCGACGCAGGTCCAATTACACATAGCATTATGGAAGAGGGTGTCGGAAACCCCACCCCACCCAAAACGTTGCAACGAGAAAACGTAGAGGCAAGCGCAATTAATGTCTCCGGCAACTTTAGGGAACTGTGCAAATTTCAGCCAAATGATGGTGAAATTTAGGTTAGCAATGAAACAAGCATTATATAGGCAAGCAGCAGAAATAAAATTGTCAAGCAAGTACTTGCCAGAAAAGTCAAAGAAAATTGGAAGAAAAATTAGATAGGGAAGAAAGTCGTATAAAGTAGATGAGCCGGCCGAAGTGACCGTGCGGTTCTAGGTTCTACAGTCTGGAACCGCGAGACCGCTACGGTCGCAGGTTCGAATCCTGCCTCGGGCATGGATGTGTGTGATGTCTTTAGGTTACTTAGGTTTAAGTAGTTCTAAGTTCTAGGGCACTGATGACCTCAGATGTTAAGTCCCATAGTGCTCAGAGCCATTTTTTGGAAAGCAGATGAAAGAACAAATTAAAACAGGAATTAGGCTGTCAAACAAAATGCAGGAGAAAACAGTAGAAGAATTTAAGACGTAAGTTAAATCGGAAATCCTAGCAATGAAAGAAAGCCAGGGAAAACGAAGGCTGAGTTTTGAAGAAATGCTTAAGGCACTGAAAACGGGAATAGATGAAATAAGAAACATGCAAAAAACGGAAAATAAGGAAAAACAGGATCATCAGCATGAAACGGTGTTGCAGCGAGTACCTAAAGCCGAGCAAAATTTAGACATCTTATGACAATTTATACAGGAAGTGCAACAAACGGTGGAAAAGTACGCGCGCCAAGCAGTAGAGAATAATAAATTACATCTTCAAGCGGTTTCTGTTGGAGAAAAGAGAGAGTAACTGCTAATAACGACAAGTTTGTAGTACTAGTACGCAGCTGCAAAACCAAAAAGTTCCACCTGAAAGTGTACACCTCATTGGAAAGATCAAAGAAAGTTAATTTCTAGATCTCTGAGATGACGAACGAAAGATGCAGGGTTTAGTAGTGCAGAGAATCCTGCGCAAAGTGTGCAGCCACCAAAAAGGGACGATAACAATAACAGTGAAAGTGACTGCAGAACAAGTACGTGTAATATGTACACTAATCGATCGTGAGATAGTTAGTTAGTTACGTGTTCCACTGATCAAAAGCACGGAAAACCGTTATGATGTGGAATGTGTCAAATACACAAGAAATGCGCACAGGAAACAATTTTTTTTACATTGTAGTGTTATACCGAAATAAAAGTTTAATAATGAATAGGAAAATAGGAACGCGGGTAAGCTACTATAAAAAGCATAGTGAACGCATTATTGTGGCCAAGATAGATACGATGCCCACACCTACTACAGTAGTACAAGTTTATATGCCAACTAGCTCTGCAGATGACGAAGAAATTGAAGAAATGTATGATGAAATAAAAGAAATTATTCAGATAGTGAAGGGAGACGAAAATGTGATATTCATGGGTGACTGGAATTCGAGTGTAGGAAAAGGGAGAGAAGGAAACGTAGTAGGTGAATATGGATTGGGACTAAGAAATGAAAGAGGAAGCCGCCTGGTAGAATTTTGCTCAGAGCACAACTTAATCATAGCTAACACTTGGTTTAAGAATCATGATAGAAGGTTGTATACATGGAAGAACCCTGGAGATACTAAAAGGTATCAGATAGATTATATAATGGTAAGACAGAGATTTAGGAACCAGGTTTTAAATTGTAAGACATTTCCAGGGGCAGATGTGGACTCTGACCACAATCTATTAGTTATGACCTGTAGATTAAAACTGAAGAAACTGCAAAAAGGTGGGAATTTAAGGAGATGGGACCTGGATAAACTGAAAGAACCAGAGGTTGTACAGAGTTTCAGGCAGAGCATAAGGGAACAATTGACAGGAATGGGAGAAAGAAATACAGTAGAAGAAGAGTGGGTAGCTTTGAGGGATGAAGTAGTGAAGGCAGCAGAGGATCAAGTAGGTAAAAAGACGAGGGCTAGTAGAAATCCTTGGGTAACAGAAGAAATATTTAATTTAATTGATGAAAGGAGAAAATATAAAAATGCAGTAAATGAAGCAGGCAAAAAGGAATACAAACGTCTCAAAAATGAGATCGACAGGAAGTGCAAAATGGCTAAGCAGGAATGGATAGAGGACAAATGTAAGGATGTAGAGGCTTATCTCACTAGGGGTAAGATAGATACTGCCTACAGGAAAATTAAAGAGACCTTTGGAGATAAGAGAACCACTTGTATGAACATCAAGAGCTCAGATGGAAACCCAGTTCTAAGCAAAGAAGGGAAAGCACAAAAGGTGGAAGAAGTATATAGAGGGTCTATAAAAGGGCGATGTTCTTGAGGACAATATTATGGAAATGGAAGAGGATGTAGATGAAGATGAAATGGGAGATACGATACTGCGTGAAGAGTTTGACAGAGCACTGAAAGACCTGAGTCGAAACAAGGCCCCCGGAGCAGACAACATTCCATTGGAACTACTGACGGCCTTGGGAGAGCCAGTCCTGACAAAACTCTACCATCTGGTGAGCAAGATGTATGAAACAGGCGAAATACCCTCAGACTTCAAGAAGAATATAATAATTCCAATCCCAAAGAAAGCAGGTGTTGACAGATGTGAGAATTACCGAACAATCAGCTTAATAAGCCACAGCTGCAAAATACTAACACGAATTCTTTACAGACGAATGGAAAAACTAGTAGAAGCCGACCTCGGGGAAGATCAGTTTGGATTCCGTAGAAATACTGGAACACGTGAGGCAATACTGACCTTACGACTTATCTTAGAAGAAAGATTAAGGAAAGGCAAACCTACGTTTCTAGCATTTGTAGATTTAGAGAAAGCTTTTGACAGTGTTGACTGGAATACTCTCTTTCAAATTCTAAAGGTGGCAGGGGTAAAATACAGGGAGCGAAAGGCTATTTACAATTTGTACAGAAAGCAGATGGCAGTTATAAGAGTAGAGGGACATGAAAGGGAAGCAGTGGTTGGGAAGGGAGTAAGACAGGGTTGTAGCCTCTCCCTGATGTTATTCAATCTGTATATTGAGCAAGCAGTAAAGGAAGCAAAAGAAAAATTCGGAGTAGGTATTAAAATCCATGGAGAAGAAATAAAAGCTTTGAGGTTCGCCGATGACATTGTAATTCTGTCAGAGACAGCAAAGGACTTGGAAGAGCAATTGAACGGAATGGATGGTGTCTTGAAGGGAGGATATAAGATGAACATTAACAAAAGCAAAACGAGGGTAATGGAATGTAGTCGAATTAAGTCGGGTGATGTTGAGGGTATTAGATTAGGAAATGAGACACTTAAAGTAGTAAAGGAGTTTTGCTATTTGGGGAGCAAAATAACTGATGATGGTCGAAGTAGAGAGGATATAAAATGTAGACTGGCAGTGGCAAGGAAAGCGTTTCTGAAGAAGAGAAATTTGTTAATATCGAATATAGATTTAAGTGTCAGGAAGCCATTTCTGAAAGTGTTTGTATGGAGTGTAGCCCTGTATGGAAGTGAAACATGGACGATAAATAGTTTGGACAAGAAGAGAATTTAAGCTTTCGAAATGTGGTGCTACAGAAGAATGCTGAAGATTAGATGGGTAGATCGCATAACTAATGAGGAGGTACTGAATAGGATTGGGGAGAAGAGGAGTTTGTGGTACAACTTGACCAGAAGAAGGGATCGTTTGGTAGGACATGTTCTGAGGCATCAAGGGATCACCAATTTAGTATTGGAGGGCATCGTGGAGGGTAAAAATCGTAGGGGGATACCAAGAGATGAATACACTAAGCAGATTCAGAAGAATGTAGGTTGCAGTAGGTACTGGGAGATGAAGAAGCTTGCACAGGATAGAGTAGCATGGAGAGCTGCATCAAACCAGTCTCAAGACTGAAGACCACAACAACAACAACAACCGAAATATTTCTATTATCTATCCCATTACCGTAAATGGCACAAAATACATGTATTATATCTCCAGATTTATTTTCTTATATTCAAGAATTTATCTATGGTATAGAAGGAGTTGTCAAGGAGGTATGATTTCAGTTTGTTTTTGAAACTATTGCTGCTGTCTGCCAGACATTTTATTTAATCTGGTAATTTATCAAAAAGTTTTATAGCAGCATATTTTACCCCTTTCTGTGCCAAAGATTGGTTAAGTAAAGGATAGTGTAGGTCTCTCTTTTTTCTGGTATTGTAATCATGAATGCCGCTGTTGATTTTAAACTGGTCCATGTTGTTGAGAAAAAATTTCATTACTGAGTAAATGTACTGTGAAGCAGCTGTAAGAATTCCTAAACTTTTAAACAGATGCCTACAAGATGTGCGACTATGAAATCTACAAATTATTGTAACTACTTTTTTTGAGCATTGAATACCTTTTCCCAGAGTTTTGAGTTGCCCCAGAATACTATTCCATTCGACATCAGAGTGGAAGTATGCAAAGTATGTTAGCTTGCTAATTTCTACATCCTCAAAATTGGCAATTATTCTGATTGCAAAAGTTGCTGAACCTAGTCGCATTAGGAGATCCAAAATATGACTTTTACAATTAAGATTCTCATCTATATGTACACCCAAACACTTAGTATGCTCTGCCCTAGCTACTGACTTCTTTTGATGTGCTACGTTTATTGAAGGACTTATACTTTTTGCAGAAGAAAATTGGATGTTTTGCGTTGTTTCAAAGTTCAGAGGAAGCCCATTCGCAGAAAACCAATTAATAACTTTTCCAAAGACCGTATTTGTATCATTTTCTATCAGACTTTCTTTTACTGGATTAATAATTATGCTTGTAACATCAGCATTAGTGTCAGTTCAGCATCTTGTTTCACATAAGAAGGGAGGTCATTCATATACAGGGTGAGTCACCTAACATTACCGCTGGATATATTTCGTAAACCGCATCAAATACTGACTAATCGATTCCACAGACCGAACGTGAGGAGAGGGGTTAGTGTAATTGGTTAATACAAACCATAAAAAAAATGCACGGAAGTATGTTTTTTAACACAAACCTACGTTTTTTTAAATGGAACCCCGTTAGTTTTGTTAGCACATCTGAACATATAAACAAATACGTAATCAGTGCCGTTTGTTGCACTGTAAAATGTTTATTACATCCGTAGATATTGAAACCTAAAGTTGACGCTTGAGTACCACTCCTCCGCTGTTCGATCGTGTGTATCGGAGAGCACCGAATTACGTAGGGGTCCAAAGGGAACGGTGATGGACCTTCGGTACCGAAGAGACTGGAACAGCGCATTACGTCCACATGCTAACACCTTTTTATTGGTCTTTCACTGACGCACATGTACATTACCATGAGGGGTGAGGTACACGTACACACGTGGTTTCCGTTTTCAATTACGGTGTGGAATAGAGTGTGTCCCATGTCAACCCAATAGAGGTTCAATGTGGTGGCCATCATTTGCTGCACACAATTGCAATCTCTTTCGTTATGAATGTCGTATATGCCGCAGTACATCTGGTGTAATGTCGCCGCAGGCTGTCACAATACGTTGTTTCATATCCTCTGGGGTTGTAGGCACATCACGGTACACATTCTCCTTTAATGTACCCAACAGAAAGAAGTCCAGAGGTGTAAGATCAGGAGTACGGGCTGGCCAATTTATGCGTCCTCCACGTCCTATGAAACGCCCGTCGAACATCCTGTCAAGGGTCAGCCTAGTGTTAATTGCGGAATCTACAGGTGCACCATCATGCTGATACCACATACGTCGACGCGTTTCCAGTGGGACATTTTCGAGCAACGTTGGCAGATCATTCTGTAGAAACGCGATGTATGTTGCAGCTGTTTGGGCCCCTGCAATTAAGTGAGGACCAATGAGGTGGTCGCCAATGATGCGGCATCATACATTTACAGTCCACGGTCGCTGTCGCTCTACCTGTTTGAGCCAGCGAGGATTGTCCACGGACCAGTAATACATGTTCCGTAGATTCACTGCCCCATGGTTTGTGAAACCCGCTTCATCGGTAAACAGGTAGAACTGCAACGCATTCTCTATTAATGCCCATTGACAGAATTGCACTCGATGATTAAAGTCATCACCATGTAATTGCTGATGTGGCGACACATGAAACGGGTGAAAGCGGTGACGATGCAGTATGCGCATGACACTACTTTGACTCAGTCCACCGGCTCTCCCAATGTCCCGTGTACTCATGTTTGGGTTCATGGCAACAGCAGCTAACACACCAACTGCACCCGCTTCTCCTGTGACGGGCCTGTTACGGACACGTTTGCGTGCTACGACCATACCTGTTGCATACAGTAGGCGGTAGATGTTTTGCAATATGCGGCACGTTGGATGCTCTCTGTCCGGGTACCGTTCTTCATACACCCTGCAGGCTTCAGCTGCATTTCGTCGACACTCGCCATAGATGAGTATCATCTCCGCCTCTTCAGAGTTCGAATACACCATGGTCACAGTTCCTACAAAACTACACTATCACAGACTTCTGGTAACACGGTGTACTACAGTTGGTCTGCGTGCAGAGACGAATGCAGAATAAAGGCCGGTTCCCACTAGGGCTGCCGCGCGTCAAAACCGCGCGTCAGCGGCGTGGTTGCCATGGAAACGGCGTCAGCGGCACGGCGCGGCGGGCTCTGCGTCGCGGTTTGCCCATGTCGAACCGCTTCCGCTGCCGCGTGACGCGCTCCAGGTGCGCGCCGCCAATCACAGAACGCGCTGAGCATTACGTCAGGTACGGCACCCCGGGCCACACGAACTTCCACCGAAGCGCTGGCGCGGACGCGGCGGCAGCTATGAAAAACATATCATCCGATTCCAAGGAAACTATTCGGTAGAAAAATTTGATTCTTGGGCATGTTATAGCCTGATATCTTCTCTCGATAAAGGACCGTATTTCTTTTCGTTATTCGTCGTGGTTACTTGCTGTATCGGATTTACGTAAACCTTTACACGAAATTTTAATGAGTGTGCAGAGGTGAAAACGCATTGCGTGGACTTTGCGTACAGTTCATTTTAGGTTATACATTATTGCGTATGAAATTTAGTCAACATATCGAAATTGTTTTTAAAGCTGAGAGCAGATCGATAGCTATCACCGTTCTCGAGATATTGAATGATATGTCGGCGGACGGGCTGTGCCGTGACCGCAGGCGACTCGCTCGCGACGCGACCGATACTTCGTCCTGCTCGTCGTAAACCATGTGGTTGTATCAACCGCAAATTTCGTAAACGTTTCAATAAATCGAAACGTGTTTTTTTGCAAACGATAACTTGTTAAAAGTCATGTATTTCGTCGCATGATAAATATCCTAAATCTGTTTATCTACCGAGATATGAAAGTAACTACAGTTTTTCAGAAGGGATAGATGAATTTTTTTAAACGGCATTAGTAGCATGTCGAATGAGAAGTTAAACCGAAACTAATTTGCTGGTATGTCATGTTGTTGTTGTTGTGGTCTTCAGTCCTGAGACTGGTTTGATGCAGCTCTCCATGCTATTCTATCCTGTGCAAGCTTCTTCATCTCCCAGTATCTACTGCAACCTACATCCTTCTGAATCTGCTTAGTGTATTCATCTCTTGGTCTCCCTCTACAATTTTTACCCTCCACACTGCCCTCCAATGCTAAATTTGTGATCCCTTGATGCCTCAAAACATGTCCTACCAACCGATCCCTTCTTCTAGTTAAGTTGTGCCATAAACTTCTCTTCTCCCCAATCCTATTCAATACCTCCTCATTAGTTACGTGATCTACCCACCTTATCTTCAGCATTCTTCTGTAGCACCACATTTCGAAAGCTTCTATTCTCTTCTTGTCCAAACTAGTTATCGTCCATGTTTCACTTCCATACATGGCTACACTCCATACAAATACTTTCAGAAACGACTTCCTGACACTTAAGTCTATACTCGATGTTAACAAATTTCTCTTTTTCAGAAACACTTTCCTTGCCATTGCCAGTCTACATTTTATATCCTCTCTACTTCGACCATCATCGGTTATTTTACTCCCTAAATAGCAAAACTCCTTTACTACTTTAAGTGTCTCATTTCCTAATCTAATTCCCTCAGCATCACCTGACTTAATTTGACTACATTCCATTATCCTCGTTTTACTTTTGTTGATGTTCATCTTATATCCTCCTTTCAAGACACTGTCCATTCCGTTCAACTGCTCTTCCAAGTCCTTTGCTGTCTCTGACAGAATTACAATGTCATGGGCGAACCTCAAAGTTTTTACTTCTTCTCCATGAATTTTAATACCTACTCCGAATTCTTCTTTTGTTTCCTTTACTGCTTGCTCAATATACAGATTGAATAACATCGGGGAGAGGCTACAACCCTGTCTTACTCCTTTCACAACCACTGCTTCCCTTTCATGTCCCTCTACTCTTATAACTGCCATCTGGTTTCTGTACAAATTGTAAATAGCCTTTCGCTCCCTGTATTTTACCCCTGCCACCTTCAGAATTTGAAAGAGAGTATTCCAGTTAACATTGTTAAAAGCTTTCTCTAAGTCTACAAATGCTAGAAACGTAGGTTTGCCTTTTCTTAATCTTTCTCCTAAGATAAGTCGTAAGGTCAGTATTGCCTCACGTGTTCCAACATTTCTACGGAATCCAAACTGATCTTCCCCGAGGTCGGCTTCTACCAGTTTTTCCATTCGTCTGTAAGGAATTCGCGTTAATATTTTGCAGCTGTGACTTATTAAACTGATAGTTCGGTCATAAGATGTAATTTACTAAATATGTAGAGCTATTGATTATTTCCTTTCTTTTTTCTTTATCCAGTGTACTTTACTGATTCAAGACGCGTTTCGCCTTTTACTTTTAAGGCATCTTCGGTGGAATCTAGAATGATTCAGTTTTGTTTTGATATGTGATACTTGCAGATTATAAAACAGTTCACATCTTTTTTTACGTGAATGACTGACTACTTACAGCGAATCGAGTTTTTGGCGGACAAATACGTTTCCCCTCACCTGGTCACATGCTGGAGGTTGAACTAAAACTTAGATTATGGAACATAAGCACATTTTCATGTTTTCTTTTTTCTTCTGTCACTCTAGCAGTAGACGTTTTACTGAAAACTGTGATTTGAAGTCGTAACTACAGTGTGTTCGCCTCATGTCCCTTCCTGTCTGGTTTGTTTATGTACATGTTGCCAAACTGCAGAATTATATGCTGAAAACTAATGTTTGTTTATTTTTGTTCTCCTTATATCTGTATGTGTGTGTGGCTAGCCGGTGATAGTTATAGAAAGTTGAAAGTGAATCCAGTAGTTGTCAGACAGTGGTTGAAAGATTTGGTGTTCAGCTGATTTCAGTTTCGGTTTAAATGTTTTGTGGAGGAGTGCATGGAAGAGTAAACTCACTGCTTACATTAATAGATAAAATAGTAGAATAGTATTTCAACAGATGATTATTATTAGAATAGTATCACCCAACCCCTTTGTCCTCACTCTTTGACGCCCCATAATACGTCCTGTCAACTAACCCCTATTGTTGTCAAAGTTGTGCCGTAATTTCCTCTTCCTCCTCTATTCAATTCCGTACCTCTTCTTTAGTCACACGATCCTCGTATCTAATGTTCAGCATTCTTATGAATCACCACGTTTTGAAAGCGTCTATAGTCTTTTTGACAGAACTGTTCATCGTCCACGTTTCACTTACATACAAGGCTGCACTCCACACAAATACCTTTGTAAAATAGTATCCAACCATTAGAATTTATATTCGGCGTGAACAAATTTTCTTTTTCAGCACGATTTTCTTGCTATTGACAGTCTTCAGTCAGGTTTGCGTCTGCACCAGGAAATGCCTTTCAATTTAAAATCTGGTTTCGAAAACTGTTCCAAATATATATTATTCTTTCGTGATTCTTAAGCAAGGTGCTGGCGGTAATTACATTATGCTCTGTGGGAAATTCTATCAGGTGGCTTCCACTTTCATCCCTTCCACCTAGCCTTTGTGTTCTTACTGTTTTCGTGTACCTGCTACCGTACTACATTTTAAATTTTTGTCTCGCTTAACTATCTGAATAATATCTCTTGTTGTACATTGTTTCAATGTGTTAGGAGATAGTGAACAATCATGAACGGTAGTCATGAAATCTGTTTATGGTGAAATGAGAAAACATGAATAATGAAATATGTGAAAGAATACATTGTACAGAAAATGAAAAATTGGTATATCTTCACCCAACTTCGTCTTTCCTTCATGTAGGTGTAAGATATAGTTAATCAAACGCACCGCGCGTTTCAGTGGATCCTGCCCCGTACCTCAGTGGCTGTCCGTCATTGGCTACCGCTAACGTCTGCCGCTTCCAGATGGGAACGCCAATTCCGCGAGCCACCGCGTCAACGCGGAAAACGCTTGCCGCTGCCGTTTCCGCACGCCGCGCTGCCGCGCTCTAGTGGGAACCGGCCTTAACAGCAGCAGCAAGCACTACATGCGGACACTGCGACAGCTAGACCAAACCACAACAGTGCACTACAGCCACACTCGTAAACACGGTCGTCATCGTAAACATGTCCCTGCAGATGCTGCTCGCCGACGGTGGCCCGTGTTTGTTACAACACGCAACTGAACGTCGGAGGTTTCAAGCGTCAACTTTAGATTACAATATCTCCGGATGTAATTAACATTTTACAATGCAACAAAGGGCACTGATTACGTATTTGTTTATATGTTCAGATGTGCTAACAAAACTAACGGGGTTCCATTTAAAAAATACGTAGGTTTGCGTTAAAAAACATACTTCCGTGCATTTTTTTATGGTTTGTATTAACCAATTACACTAGCCCCTCTCCTCACGTTCAGTCTGTGGAATCGGTTCATCAGTATTTGATGTGGTTTACGAAATATATCCAGCGGTAACGTTAGGTGACTCACCCTGTATATCAAGAAGACCTCATGTAATTTCACCCCAGTTAGATGAAGTGGCAAACTCCTTTGAATCACTTGAAGCATATAAAGATACTTTTTTCTTCCTGTTCTGTAGATATGACTTAAACCACTCATATGCTGTTCCATTTATACCATAGAATTGTAATTTCTCTAACATAATGTCATGGTTCACACAATCAAATGCTTTAGATAATTCACAGACTATTCCTACTGGTGACATTTTACTATTTAAACACTCTATTATGTGGACAGTGAAATTGTATATTGCTGTCTCAGTGGAACAGCATTTCTGAAATCCAAACTGTGATTCACTAAGTATCCTATTAGTGTTGAGATGGCTAACCACTCTTGAGTACATTACTTTCTCAAAGATTTTTGAAAATGCTGTAAGCAAGGATACTGGCCTTTAATATTATTGACATCTGTGGTTTCCACATTTTTGTAGAGAGGCCTGACAATGGCATATTTTAACCTGTCTGGAAAAATACCCTGAGTCAGTGATGCATTACATATGTGACTCAAAACAACAGCTGTAATTGCTCCACATTGTTTTAATAACTTGTTAGAGATGTAATCTACTCCAACAGAACATTTATTTTTCAAAGATTTAATAATTTTCCTTATTTGACAAGGGGTTGTTAGATGAAACTTAATCTGACAAAAATTTTTCAAAACTGTATCTTCCATGTACTGCCTGGCTTTTTCTTTTGAACTATTCTCACCAATTTTTTTCTCCTACACTTAAGAAGTGATTGTTAAATACATTGGCTACCTGTGTACTGTTGGTTAAGATGGTCTCATTCCCTTTAATAATAAAACTGCCTACCCCAGTGGTTACTTTTCCTGTCTCCCTTCTAACAATATTCCATATTGATTTCATTTTATTGCTGGAGTTGTTAATTTCTTTTCTAACATACATATTTCTTGACTTCCTTACAACTTTTCGCAGTTTGTTAAAATAATTTTTATAGTGTAAAACTACTTCTAGATCTTTACTAGTTCTCGCTGTCTCATACAGTTTTCTGTTTCTTTCTGAAGGCACTTTAATACCTGTAGTAATCCAAGGTTTCTTTGAAAAGTTTGTGGTGTTACATTTAGTAATTTTCTTTGGAAAACAATGTTCAAAAAGGTATATAAATTTATCAAGAAATATGCTGCATTTATCATTAGCATTTGGCTCATTACGTACATCTTCCCACTTTACATTTCCTAAGCTTTCTCTGAAGTGATCTATAGATACTGGGTTGAGTACCCTCACACTTTTACTTAATGGTTTCTGAAGTGTACACCCTGTTAGGTTTTGTAAGTAAATCAGTTGTGCATCATGGTCAGATAATCCATTTACCACAGGGAAAGCATGTGTTTGTTCTACATCCTCTTTCTGTACAAATACGTTATCTATTAGAATACTACTATCCTGAGCTATACGTGTAGGGAAATTGATCACTGATTCTAAGTTATATGTTGTTAACAACACTTCTAGTGCACTTTTCCTATCAGAATTGCTTAAAAAGTTAACATTGAAATCACTACAGATTAATAACTTCTTCTTTTTGTCTGACAGATAGCATAATATGGAGCCAAACTTTTTTATGAATCGCTCCCAATCTCCTAGTGGACCTGTACACTGTTGCTAATATCAACACAACATCATCTAGCTGAAGTTCACATGAACAAACCTCAAAGTGCTGATCAACACAAAATTTGATTACTTTAACAGTTCTGTATTTATACCCTTGTTTTATAGAAATGGGAACTCCTCCTTTATCCATACTAGATCTAGAAGTGTAAGTGCTGATCAACACAAAATTTGCTTACTTCAACAGTTCTGTATTTATACCCTTTGTTTTATGAAAATGGCAGCTCCTCCTTTATCCATAGTAGATCTACAAGTGTAAGATGCTAAATTATACCCATTTATACTGACATTTTCCATCCCCACAGTTACATGGTGCTCAGACAGACAAAGTATATCAATCTCATTCTTACTTTTAGAACATCTAAACACATTAACAGCTCCTCTACTTTAGTTTTTGTTCCCCTGATATTTTGGTGAAGTAAGTTGATGCCACCCTTAGCTTTATCCTTATTTGCTGTGCATGAAATTTTTTTCTTATATTCTCCTTGGTTGTTGTCTGTCTGAAATTTGGCTTTAACCTAAAAACCTGTCTGCCTGGTCCCCATAACCACAGGGATCTCCCCTTGTGTGACTGTGGCCCCCCTTACAGTATCTGCCAATAGAGAAGCTAACTTATCTTTCCCCTTCCTATTAAGGTGCAGGCCATTTGTAGTGTAACGCCACCTACCAATAGCATCAACTGGAACAACACTCATGTGAGACTTTGCCGGTGTCTGGAGCATCTCGTTCAGTTCAGTGTTAACACGCCTTACAGCAGTGTTTACCCAGGGCCGATCATGGCACTGAAAGACCTCCACAAACCCCACATTCGTGTGCCCAGTTTCTGCTCCTATTTTATCCAGGTCACTCCTAATACTATATCTTAGATTCATAGCCAGGCTGTTTGCTGCTCCACCAACTACAATTACCTGATCTTCCTTCTCAAAGTCCTTATATAGCTTACCTAAGTTTTCTGTCACCTGGCTAAGTTGGTTCCACAAAACTTGTGACCTGGTACTCTGTCCCTAATTTCTCCTGAAGCTGTTGGCTTACACCCCTCCCATGACTGCTACCTATAAGCAGAATTTTTCTTTGCCTGTTCTGGTTTGATGCCGACCTGTCTTTTTTATTTAAGCTAGTATTCTGCTTCTACTTACATTCATCTACATCTGAATGAGGCCCTTCCTCCACTACTTCAGATAGCAAGCCAAACTGATTTGCTAACTTAATTTCAGAAGTTTTTATCAACTGTTTCCCTTTTTCGCCCTTTGCTTGCTACCATTTCCCAGCGCCCAGAGTCCTTTTCCTTCCTTAGCTTACATAATTCCAAATTCGCGATTTCTAATTAAGCTTTAAGGGCACAAATCTTTGCCTCTTGTTACGCGATTTTTGTGTCCTTTCTACATAACCTACACTGCCATGGAAGAGCCTCGTTATTTACCCTCGTTTCCTCTCGGCTGCACTCAAACATACTTATAAACTTGCTGAACCTAGTCGCGTAGCTATTTATAGGCAAGGAAAATAATGGGAGAACACAGGAGAATGATGTTCACTCAGCAAAAGCGCGTAAGGAAACTGCTGGACATGCAAAGGAAGGTTTTCGATACTAGCTTAAAGCAGAAAAGAATCTGTCGCAAAGTGAATGGGAATCATGAATGCAGTGGATATAAGTTTTGACAAGCGAAGTGAACACGGTAGGGAGAGGAGAAGGCCGAGAATGGACGCGAAGGAATCAGCTAATGAGAGCACTTGACACTTTCACTAGTTTAGGGGTATGAAATATATAGGTCATGTCTCAATGAAGAAAGTGATAATTCTTCCAGGTATTACAATTAAAATTAGGTTGGCTAACAGTAAGATAATTGGTCCAGTCTCACCGGCCGGTGTGGCCGATCGGTTCTAGGCACTTCAGTCTGGAACCGCGCGACCGCTACAGTCCGAATCCTGCCTCAGGCATGGATGTGTGTGATGTCCTTAGGTTAGTTAGGTTTAAGTTGTTCTAAGTTCTAGGGGGCTAATGACCTCAGATGTTAAGTCCGACAGTGCTCAGAGCCATTTGAACCATTTGATCCAGTCTCGAAGTCAGATGTTTGAAATAGCAAGTAACGTTTCCATTGAAGTACTGTAGAAAGGAATGAAAAATTCAGTTCAGTTGTTAGTGAAAGTAAAAAATAAAAGGTACTGGGCGGTTGGCCTCTGGGCATGATGTGAATTAGTGTGTGCCTGCATGATTTGGTTTAGCGACGAAGCCCACTTTCATTGGGATGGGTTCGTCAATAAGGAAATTTGGCGCATTTTGGGGACTGAGAATCCGCATCTCGTTCGTCAATAAGCAAATTTAGCGCATCTGGGGACTGAGGATCCGCATCTCATTCGTCAATAAGCAAATTTAGCGCATTTGGGGGATCCGCATCTCTTCACCCTCAACAGGTGACTGTGTGGTCAGTCGAGTCACGGAATAATCGGTGTGTGATATTCCTTGAAGCACGGTGACTACCGATAGGTACATAAAGGTTTTGGAAGATGATTTAATCCCCATTATCCAATATGAGCTCGACTCCATCGAAGCAGAAGATGTTTAATGCCCTGGAGGAGCACTTTGGGGACCGCATTCTGGCTCTGGGATACCCTGAGGCCAATGGCATGGGCCTCGATTGGCCGATATCTTCTCCGGATCTGAACACACTCGAGTCCTTTCTGTGGAGCTATATTAAAGGCAAGATGTACAGCAATAACTTTAAAACCATAGCTGAACTGAAAACAGCCATTCAATTCAGCGGGTCATGCAGAATTTCGATATTCGCCATCGCCACATCATCGCCAATGATGCGAGGCATATCGAACATCTCATAACCTAATTTTGAATAATTTGCCTTAGCAACAGACTTCTGTTCATAGTCTATATTTACCAACGGTGTTATGCCATTTATTGTACAGAATTGCATAAACTGTGTTTTCTCGCTATTTGCCGGCCGCTATGGCCGAGTGGTTCTAGGCACTTCTGTCCGGAACCGCGCGACTGCTACGGTCGCAGGTTCGAATCCTGCCTTGGGCATGGATGTGTGTGATGTCCTTAGGTTAATTAGGTTTAAGTAGTTCAAAGTTTTAGGGGACTGATGACCTCAGATGTTAAGTCCCATAGTGCTCAGAGCCATTTGAACCATTTTTCTCGCTATTTACTGAGAGTCCATTTGCAGAGAACCACCTAATAATGTTCTGAAAGACTTTATTTGCAATTTTTTCATCTGATTCTTGTTTGTTGGGACTGATTACTATATTTGTATCATCAGCAAAAAGAACTAGCTTTGCATCTTACATGAATATAGAGTGGCAAACAGTTGGTATATGTTAAGAACAATAAGGGACACAAGACTGAACCCTGTGGGACACCATTCTTGATAGCTCCCCAGTAATGAGGAAAATGTTGTTAAATGTTACAGCAAAAGAAGATACGTACACGAAGGACAAAAACAGAAAGAATAATAGTAAATCAAACATTATGTTTATTTGTAATATCCGTAACTATCAGTAAGGAAGAGTGTAAAAATGTATTTGGTTTACTTACGTTTGCATTGAAGCAATGGATTGCTTTAAGATGCTTCAAATATATGTATACAAACTGTGGGATAAAGATGCAGTGAATATATCATATTGTCGGGAAAAAATTACATATTTGTGTTTGTCTCGGAACAATACTAAGGAGTGCTAACTGTTCATTTATGTAGTTGTGCTATAAATCAGCGTGCTGTGGACGTATTTTGTTACACAGCAACTTGTACGGACCATCATGTCAGAGTGCAGTGATTTGGCTTAGGAATGAGTAGGTGTGGCACTTGCGATACGTACACAGTATGCCATGTAGCAGGTGTTAGCAGCCGTAATGAAACTGCTAGCAAATGCTGGTAACAAGCACGGCGTGCTGCTTCTGTTTCATGTTGCAAGCAGACTACATGGGAGGCCTACATTTAACTGGTACCGTGAAACGGCCAGGCAGTGCGCGGTTGGGCAGACCACCGCTAGCGACCGGGCTTTCAGCCGATCGGTGGAAGGGCCACTTGATTACGAGGCTTGACGTTTTCATTGGGCGTGTCCAACCACCTCCGTCGCGACCAGCTGGAAATACCAGGTGGCGAGCCAGTCAACGGTACCCCATGCAGGCATTGTAGTTATGAGTATTGCATCGCTGTACCACAGTACTGTGCAGAGAGGACGAGTTAGCAGTGTGTCGCAGTTGTTAAGTCTTGCGTGTGCACGGCCCCTTATGCTAATCAGTGCTGTCGTCTCACGCCTTAAACTGTCCAATGTAAACTACGTGCTCTTAGAATTCACGAAATACGTGTGTTTACATATTGTTTTTCAGCAGACTGAATTAATAACCATTACATTGTTTGCTTCCCCGTTGTTTCATCAAATTAACAAGTTCTTACACTAAATAACGTTAATACCTTAGGGTAAAACACAAAAACACAGTTTTCTGCAAAACTAAATCGTTATAATATGAATATTTTATAAATATATTTTATAAACTGTACAAGTTTCTGATTTAAAGAATCTTTAGCAATGATTTAATGTGCGATTTTTCCTTTCAGTTTTGTGCTAAATGTTTAAGGGATTGCTTCAGGTAAGAAAATGCCAACACGACAGTAAAATTAAAAAAAAATTTCGATTAGCTTAAATAATTCATGATATGTCAAAACAACATTTCTAACATTTCTGTCAGTGGCGATGAATGAAATAACTAAGTGTGCTTTGAATTGTTAATTCTTCATGAATATAAATTTGAATCACGAGGGCTTCCTCGACATTGTACTTTGTGTTTTTAACATTTATACTTACATTAGATTTTTGATTTATTTTTTTAGTTGTTTTTCTAAATTTTGGGGATTGTCATTAACTATGGCGATTTTCTATTTTTATATTCGAAAATTCTTGTTTTTGTCCAATTATATAAAAATTTAGTTGGAGGATGTAAGGTTACAGAGATGGCTCCTGTAAATAAATTATAGAATCTTCCCTCAACTGCGCTCTAGTGTAGCAGCATCCATGGTGACAGGAAGCCGCAGAGTACGAGCGGAGCGAGGATTGGCGCCTGCAGATCTTTTGGCACGCGGGTGAGGCAGCAGAACCTTAACAAGGCTGGAGGTCAGGTCGGTGGGTAGCTAGCTGTGCGTGATCGCGTGCGACAATGCATTATGTATTTATATTTTCAATCGTCAATCTTCTTCTTACTGGTGTTATGCGACCCGCCACGAATTCCCCACCTGTGGCAACCTCTACACCTCAGAATAACATGCACAACCTACTTTATATTCTCAGTTATTTGCTGGATGTATCTCAGTCTGCCTCTTCCTCTACAGTTTTTACCCTCTACAGCTCCCCCTATTGCCATGGACGTCATACACTGATTTCTTGACAGAAGTCCTACCACCGTGCCCCTTCTTCTTGTCGGTATTCTACGTATGTATTCCATTCCTTCCCGATTCTGGGGAGAACCTCCTCATTCCTTGTCTTATCAGCACATCGAATTTTCGACATTCTTCTGTAGCACCACTTCTCAAATGCTTCGATTCTCTTCTTGTCCTGTTTTCCCACAGTCCATTTCACAACCATACAATGCTGTGCTCCAAACGTACAGTGTCAGAACTTTCTTCCTCAAATTAAGTCCAATCTTCGGTACTAGAAAACTTATCTTGGCCAGGTATCCCTTTTTCTCTGTGCTAGTGTGCTTTTTTTGTCGTCTGTGCTCCATCCGTCATGGGTTATTTTGCTGCCTAGGCAGCAGAATTCCTCAACCTCGTCTACTTCGTGATCCTCAATCATGATGTTAAGTTTCTCGCTTTTCTTATTTCTGTAACTTCTCATTTCTTTCGTCTTTCTTCGGTTTACTCTCACTTCATATGCTGTATTCACTAGACTGCAATTCTTCTTCAATTTCGCTTCGGATATAGCAATGTCATCAGCGAAACTTATCATTGATATCCTTTCACCTTGAATTTTAATTCCACTCTTGAACGTTTCTTTTATTTCCGTCATTGTTTCTTTGACGTATAGATCGAACATTAGTGGCGAGAGACTACATCCTTGTCTTAGATCCTTTTCAATCCGAGCAATTTGTTCTTTGTCCTCCACCCTTATTGTTCGTTCTTGTACATTTTATGTATTGCCCGTCATTCCCTACAGCTTACCCCTATTTGTCTGAGAATTTCGAGCATTTTGCAACTTTGACATTGTCGAACGCTTTTTCCAGGTCGGCAAATCATACGAAAGTATCTTGATTTTGCTTTAGTATTGCTTCTATTATCAGTCGCAACGTCAGAACTGCGTCTCTGGTGTCTTTACCTTTCCTAAAGCCAGACTGATCGCCATCTAATACATCATCAATTTTCTGCTACATCTTCTGTATATTGTTCTTGTCAGCAACTTGGGTGTATGGGGTGTTAAGATGACTATACGATAATTCTCGCACTCGTTGGCCTTTTCAGTCTTCGAAATTGTGTGGATGATGTTCTTCCGACATTCAGATGATATATCGCCAAACTCACACACTCTACACGCCTATGTGAACAATAGCTTTTTGCCACTTCCCCCAACGATTTTAGAAATTCCTATCCCCTCTGCCTCATTTGATTTTAAATCTTCCAGTGCTCTTTTAAATTCTGATTCTAAAATTGGATCCCTTATCTCTTCTATATCGATTCCTGTTCTTTCTTCTGTCATATGAGACAAGTCTTCCCCCTCATAGAGACCCTAAATGTACTCTTTCCACCTATCCGCTCTCTCCTGTGCTTTTAACAGAGGAATTCCATCGCACTCTTAATGCTACCACTTATGCTGTTAATTTCATCTAAGGTAATTTTGACTTTTGGTATATGCTGAATCAGTGCTTCCGCGGAAATCATTTCTTTTTCGATTTCTTCACATTTTTCACACAACCATTTTACCTTGGTTTCCCTGCACTTCAGGCTTATTTCATTCCTAAAAGAATTTTATTTCAATATTCCTTAATTTCCCTGCACATTTATGTACTTCCTTAGTTTGTTGATCAACTGAGGTATTTCTTCTGTAACCCAGCGTTTCTTCGCAATTACCTTCTTTTTACCCATATTTTTCTTTCCAGCTTCTTTGATTGCCCTTTCGTAGAGATGTCCAGTCTTCTTCAACTCAACTGCCTACCGAGATATTCCTTATGGCTGTATCTATAGCCTCAGAGAACTTCAAGCGTATCTCTTCATTCCTTGGTACTTCCGTATCCTACTTCTTTACACATCGATTCTTTCTTTTAAACTTTAGCCTATTCTTCATCACTACTAAATTTTGAACTGAGTTTGTATCTGGTGCTGTGTACGCCTTACAATCCAATATCTGAATTCGGAATCTCTGCCTGACCATGTTGTAATAAAACTGAAATCTTCCTCTTGTGACTTTCGAGCAAAGTATTCGCTATTACCATCCGAAATTTATTGCAAGAACTCCATTAGGCCCCCTTCTCGTTCGTAGTACCAAATCCATATTATCCTGTTACCTTTTCTTCTATTCCTTTCCGTACATCTGCATTCCAGTCCCCCATGACTATCAGATTTTCATCTCCCTTTACGTACTGAATTCCCTGTTCAGTATCCTCATATACTTTCTCTGTCTCCTCATCTTTGGCTTGATACATCGACATGCATACCTGGACTATCGTTGTCGATTTTGGTTTGCTGTCGATTCTGATGAGATCAACCCTTTCACTGAGCTGTTCTAAGCACTACCTTCTCATTCATAACGAATATTACTCCCGTTGCACCATTTCTTGCTGTTGTTGATATTGCCCTATGCTCATCTGACCAGAAATCCTTGTATTCTTTCCATTTCACTTGTCTGATGCCCATTATATACAGACTGTGCCTTTACATTTATCTTTTCGTATTTTCTAGCTTCCGACCACGTTCAAACTTCTGACATTCCATGCCCCGACTCGTAGAACGTTATCCTTTCTTTGGTTATTCAATCTTTTCCTCGTGGTCACCTCCCCCACGGAAGCCCCTGCCACAGATCTGGATGGGCGAATATTTTGCCAATGGAGAGATCATCATGACACTTTTTCAGTTATAGGCCACATGTCCTGTGGATACACATTATGTGATTTGCATTGCCTACTGCAACCTCACACCGTTGATCATTGGTGATTCTTCCATCGTTAGGGGCAGTTTCCCAAGCCGGCCGCTGTGGACGAGTGGTTATAGGCGCTTCAGTCCGGAACCGCGCTGCTCTTACGGTCGCCGGTTCGAATCCTGCCTCGAGCATGGATGTGTGTGATGTCCTTAGGTTAGTTAGGCTTAAGTAGTTCTAAGTCTAGGGGACTGTTGACTTCAGATGTTAAGTCCCATAGTGCTTAGAGCCATTTGAATCATTTGACAGTTTGCCAGTCAAAGAGGAAGAGAGTGCTCTGAGCCTCTGTCCGATGCTCCGACCCCTTGACGCGACCGTTGGCAGAATGTAGTTGACTTATCAAGATGTTTTCGTTTGCCACTGCTGATGATTTTTATTCAAAATTTTAGCAGTGGGAGCGTTCAAATCCGGGACTAAGAACATTTTGATTACTAATCAGTGACGCCACCCGCTACACGGCTGCACTGCTTGGAGATCGAAATTAATTTCTTATTTTATGAAAGGGTATATGACAGGAAGCGCCCATAAGTATCGAATAGCAATGACCTGAAGGAGCCATGAAGGACAAGTGATGGAGATTATAGCGTTCATGATGGTTGGCAATGTAGTACCATTTGTTGTACGTAAAGAAGAACAAAAAACAGTGTTTATTTAAACTGCGTTTATCTTCAAGAAAACTTTACCATTCATATGTGGTTATTTACTAGGGACTAATGGTTAAAAATAGTACAAATTTTGAGATGGCACGTGTCTATAGGCAGGATTGTTTATTATACCATCAATGGAACATAACCTCAGATCGAACTAAAATCGAAAGTAAAGAACACTGTATTAACCAGTCAATAATGTTAGGTATCTTTGTCTATTGTAGAAGATGATGTATTATCGTCTTGCCTCTTAAAATTTTGTTTGGTGAGGTGAACCATTATTGAAAATCTGGAAACGTCAGGTAATGATGCTTTTTTATTGTATCAACCACCTGGAGCAACACTTGCAATAATGCTGCCCTTACATCACGGAGAACAGCATTATCAAAATTCAGTGTGTTTTACTTGAAATATAGCGACTCAATAGGGGAAAACTGAGAATATAATAAGTAAACACATTGTTTTGTATTTCATCACAAATACTTTCAAATGTAAGAAAACAAAAATACATTATTGGTTTCAGTGTGATATATCTAAGGAAGAAAGCAAATTATTGGTAAAATGGCTGTGCCTGCATGTGCGTGCGCCTGTGTGTGTGAGTGTGTGTGTGCGTGTGTGAGCATGTGCCAACTCCCACCTCACTCAGCCACTGTAGCAGCAACACTGGTAGATGGCAAGTGACGTGTTATGCCACCGGGTCAATACAAAGGACTGAACAGCAATAAGCTTGTAAACCGTGAGCATGAAGCCCCATAGCCTTACTACTACTTCGTCTACTTTGTGGTTCCTAATTTTTATGTTTATCGCTAAGCTCGTTCCTGTTCCTCCTCAGTACTTTTGTGTTCCTGCAGCTGACTCTCAATTCACAGTCTGCGTTCATTAGACTGTGCACTACAGTCAACATGTGCTGTATTTCTTCTTCCCCTTCACTGAATATAGCAACGTTATCAGCGAATATCATTTGACCAGGAATTTTAATCCTTCATTTATTTAGAAGATACGGTCCTATGAAATCAGATGAATCTTTCTGAAACACTCATTACATGTCCACGTGTCCTTTATTTTCTATTAGAGGAACATTTCAAACATATAGATTCGTAGATTTCTGTTTCAGTTTTAGATCTATATTAGAAATAAACATACGAGTACAGTGCGCTACCAGCAAGATGCAAGAGCATTCCTGCTGTTCGCACAGGATGTGTACCAGTTAGTCACATTGACATCTGCCTCATGACTACACGGCATGCAGTCCCGCAGTTAAACTAATCTGTCTTTAGCACTTTATTCATGCTCTTCAACTGTAAGGGCAGTTGTTGAAAGAAAAAAAAATCGGCAACCAGTTGCGCAAAAAAATTTTATTTCTTGGTTTCAGGCACCTTAGTACGCTTCTTCAGAAGATTAGAATTATTGCTTAGCGAGAGTCAAAAATAAACAGGTATGTTGTGAACATAGTTCCGCGTAGTCAGCGCGTACACAGCTTTCCCACTAGAGCGCGCCCCGCTAATCACAACAGCGCAGGCGCAGCGGTCGTCTGTCTCCGCACTACAAGATGGCACTGCCATAGAGACGGACCAAATTCTGCTTCCGCCTATCCGCGTATTAATATGTAACGCAGCCAATGGCATTGCTGCTTACATAGAACCTTTTTTCCTCGCAGATCACACTCACGCAGTGATACATGAACGCGTGAAGTATTATAACGAGCGTACAGACCTCCGATTAGTCAGTCTGCATTTGTCTGCAACAGTCTGTACAAGTTCTACATTTGTCTGTACCAGTCTATAGTCAAGTTTCAGTCTGCGTCTAATAAGATTACCATATTCCTGTACATAGCCATGAGGATAAATGTATAGACACTTTTGTCAAGTATCAGAGATATATGTGAGAATAAGATTAATGTACCAATACCACAGGAACTTCAGATTGTCAATTGTAAATAGCATCCAGAACCAAGTTAAGTAATTTTTATGCTTCTTATTATTTTAATAAATGTGTGTGAAAATTAATCAAGTTCTGTTTAAAGTTGGTCACAGTCAATCTGCTACTCTAAGCGTGCCAGTGGCATTTCTATCGTCTGACCTAATGGCAGAAGATAAGCACGTCACAGTGAGACCACGAGACATATTGCTGACACTCGCCTACTTCATTAGAGCGACAAGTCAAATAATCTGATGGTGTGTGTACTGAAGGTCTTACAGTACGCTCACCACAAAGTGTAGCCGCAACTGCGTTGAAATAAAACAAATAGCTACAACGAAAGCAAACAATAAGTACAAAGGTCGTGCTAGGATTGGAGCTAATCAACTAATCCAGTCATTAGCTGATTAGTTTCTGTCTTTGCATGATGTCTGCACTTGTTCAGTTTTGTTATATCGCATTTGTTTAATGGTAACTTCAGTTGCGACTATAGTAATATTTTGCATACAACTGTCCTTTTTTATTACATACACTAATAATGCGATAGCTCTGATCTTCTGAAGAAGCGCACTATGAGCAACTGATTGCAGAGGTTTTTCAGCACCTATATGCTGTTTACTGTTTATCTGCAAAAGCAGGCTTACACATTGTTAAACATTCGTCAAATATCCTTGGCCGACTACGGTCCTCTACATCTTGGAGCGTGTAGGGCTGTTTGCGTCCACTTTATTTTTTAACAGCCTCAATGATAAAACACCTTATGGACTGAGATCTGAGGAACGAGGACAGCCATCTGTCCTGTCATCAAACATTTCAGGTAACACTGCTAGGTACTGCATATACAGTGAATGACAGACGCGACAACTAGCAGTATGCAGAATCCACTGTTTCTTCTTCACATCCCGGTAGGCGTTACCCAGGCATTATTACTATTTCTAACAGTGCCTTTTCTGACCAAATTTTTTTATCAGTGCTAAAAGACTAACCTGTTTTTCACTTGGACTGTTGCTGTGAAAAGTCGTCTGTGTTCGCTACTAATACCAGAATTTAGCTGAATAATTTTCCACCTCAAGATGATGATACAAGTCATTGAGGCACATAATGGTACAATACCTAACTCTATAACTGTGTTTCATTAGAGTCGCAGACCTCATGAAGCCATACTTTATGGAGTACAAATTTATTAGCCTTGTATTGCTGAAACTTAAGCAAGAGAATATCATGGCCTCACTGTATACCATCAAAAATGTTGAGATCGTAGGAATATGAATACCATCTAGTGATCAGAGTGAGATTTTCACTCTGCAGCGGAGTGTGCGCTGATATGAAACTTCCTGGCAGATTAAAACTGTGTGCCGGACCGAAACTCGAACTCGGGACATTTGCCTTTCGCGGGCAAGTGCTCTACCAACTGAGTTACCCATGCACGACTCACGCCCCGTCCTCACAGCTTTACTTCCGCCAGTACCTCGCCTCCTACCATCCAAACTTTACTGAAGTTCTCCTGCGAACTTTGCAGAACTAGCACTCCTGAAAGAAAGGATATTGCGGAGACATGTCTTAGCCACAGCCTGGGGGATGTTTCCAGAATGCTTGGGTAGCTCAGTTGGTAGAGCACTTGCCCGCGAAAGGCAACGGTCCCGAGTTCGAGTCCTGGTCCGGCCCACAGTTTTAATCTGCTAGTACGTTTCACCCTCTCGTGATATTTCGTTAGTTAAGACTTGTAATATTTGATGAGAAAATTTATTAATGGCGTTCTTATTTGAGCAAAACATGTGGAATTCGAATGTTATTTATTAAATTATTTTACTTAATGATGACACTGCTCTTAAATAAATTACTTTCCGTAAAATTTTTGAAATTAAGGAAACTGGTTGACAATAACTTCATATTTTCTCTTCGCATTTGGAATAAAGAAAGGATATGACTTATTAAGTGCACCAATTTCTGAGAAGTTCAGGAGACACAATGTGCTTTTTGTGCTGAGAATTTTATATTTTTTTCAATTTCAGAAAGCAGTCAGCCTGTTTAATTGTGCTACTATCAGTCGCAATGACTGATCGTCTTAGTTCTCATATCTCTAACTTCCACATAGGAATCTTTTCTAAATTAGGATTACAGTCGAAGATAGCAGATTGCCAGTGGATTACAGTCACAGCAATCCTGGTTTTGTTTCATTAATATTAAACGATGTTCTTCGAAAGCCTATAACTTTGTCAATTACGGTTTGAATAATAAAACACTGCACCAGTTACGTTTCTTCATGCATAGCACGGCGGGTCTAGTAATTTATATCCATTTTTAAGTTCTATAGGAGATTACATTAATATTATGTGTAATGTATGTTTATCTTGTCCTTCATCCGTATCCTTACTGTTTTAAGGGCTTTTGCCTCTGACTGCGTTCCAAGTTAACATTTCACGTAAAGCAAATAACGAGAGTTTTTGTTTGAGTGTGTGTGAATTGCTGCATACTAAAGGCAGCTTCATACCTCAAAATTATAAAAACATGACTGCTGGGCGAGAGAAACAGACAAAATATATGTAGGCACCACATATAACATTAATGAAAACTCCCACAGAAATGGAAATAAATTCCCGGAATGCGTTGTGCTTTACATTAAAAATATAATTCCCGCAGTGTTCTATTATTTAAATCTACACAATTTTAGCTTCCAATAGCCTCGATACCAGTAAGTCGCACTGCATGCCATGAAATCATGATTTTTCTTTTACAAACCAAGTTATTATTCTACTGCAGGGTATGAAGATTGTAACGAGTCTGAATATCATATATGTGTCTATGAATAGTAGGGTGGTAGTTGTAATGCCGCCGAGCCAGTAAATTGTTGGTGAAGTATCTTAAGATGATGGAATGACTTAGCAACGTATTCAGTTATAGAACGTTGTTTTAATATAAAATATTTTCAAACAGCTCGAAAGAGTTATCAGCACTTCAAAGTGACTTCAAAAAGCTGGAATTATCTAAAATGCATGTGCTTCTACTCGTATTACACGCGACCTGCTTCATGTACTGGTAACAAGAAAGTGGTACACATTTGCTTCGAAGATATGTGGCTGGACAGAACATGGAATATTCGCCTCCAGTAGTGTGGTGTTGGTTTTTGTGAAGGGAGAGATATACTGGTCGTAGAGCTCTGAAGTTCCAAGAACTGTTCTGTTCCGTGTGGGACTCCCATAAACTATGAACACACTGAGTGAGAAACGTTGTTACGTACATGGAAATGCTGCATTGTTTTATACGTCTGCGAAATATAACTGCGAATGTTGAGAGTAGAAAATAGGTGTTTGACGTGAAGATAGTGACTGACGAACAAATTCAAATAAATGTTTGTGCAGTCTTACGTAAAAGAGGAGAAAAGAGCAGTGAGGACTATAGCATCAAAAGATAATTGATGCAATGTCTGTGATACGACTACAATGGGAAGATACATTAATGCTGAAAACAGGACAGAAATGTATATGACAACGAGAGGGGACTGACATGGGTCCTCTTTTTATTTTATTTACTTTTTATTTTCGCTTTAGGTAACATTTACCAAACAGCCAGCAATAGTTACAACAGTACAAAATTAACATTAAAATTTCACAGTGGAAGAACAAATTGAGTTTTTATGCACAAACATAAATTCTTAATTTAAAATAAATTCACAAAGCTACTGCGCATTTTTTGTAAACATACTGGTTCCATTAGAGTACTTGGGCCATATTACGTTTTACTTTATAGTTCAAATGTGTATATCAGCCTCTTTTTTCTCGCTATCAAATTGTATTTATTTGCAGCGAATCGGTAGAGTAAGGGGGTGACACTTTTAGGTACGGGTAATCCCCTTGAAACCAGTTCCCTGTACATGTCAGTGTTATCTGGTTCAAATCTGCCACGTCAGACTGATCCTCATAGCAATGTGGAGAGTCTAGAATTTTTAATCTGTGTAAATATGGGGGGTAACATCCATGTTCCAGCAACGTTCCAGTGATGGAAGTTACATGGCATTTACTAAGCTGCACACAATCAAAACATGGTCGAGTAAAGATGTCTGGTTGTATCTAAGCTAGGTGTCTGCTCTTGTATTGCTAATATACACGATGTTCTTGGTTCCAGTCGCGGTAAGCAGCTTTACTTATCGTGGAGATACGACATCAATATGAGGGATTGGCATCAGATGGAATTCTTCCTGAGTAATGTTCCTCGTTTCTAGGTGGTCGACTATTTCGCTATGTAACATTACATGATCTTCTTTTATCCATAACAAGTGCTTTCGTTGTGGCCTCCATTACATCGAAAATACATATGTTCGTCTGCTTGTGGAATTACGGATTTTGTAATTTCTGTACAGCACTTTGGGAGACCGTATCAATATGGGCTTAAATGTCTGTATGACATAATAGCCTCCCTTATGGACAATAACTCCGCTGTGTTGATAGAAGTTTCAGCTGGAAGTGCAAGCATTTTTCAGTTGCTATCGGAGGAGCTGAAAAAGGCATATCCCATTCCCTCTTCTGTTTTTGAGCCATCGGTGTATATACAAGGATTCACGTACTGTAGCGAATAGCGTAGTGTCTTACCAGTAGTCCTGTAAGACTACTGGTAACATATTTATCCATTTCTCGTAGCTTCTGACTAGCAGATAAGTTCGGTTTAATGCTTTTCATGTTTATTGCTTTAGCCCCCAGTATTTAGTGAGTGCCTTTATGAAGCTACAGATATAGAAAACTGACTGAAGAGAAATGTATCTGATAACAGCTGTTTTAGTCTCTTTTGTGGAATTTCGGAAGCTTCTACTAACAGTGCGTTGGTGTAAGTTGGTTCCATGGATCCAAGATTTAGGTGGATCATCCTGTAACGGTAATCCATCGAGGACAGTGGGCCAGCATCCGAACATGAAGTACTCGATTAATGATAATGGAAACCAGCAGCTATATTGTAATCCGTAGTCGGTAATTCAGAACGTGCTACCAGCACAAGCTGCCATTAACGTAAGAACTACACTGCCAATGGGCAGACGTCTGACCATTGGCGAGCTTGTAACTGCTACGAAGTACGAAATACGGTTGATTTCGTCCCTGCTGCACTCGACTGCACATGCTGACCAACATGCTTAATAAGCTGTACTGTTTCCATTTGAAGACAGTTACACCTGGCGCCTAAAGATAACGCTTTTTGGCATCGAAACTGACACCACCATGTTTTGAATAAACGACGTTGGATTGCAATACAGCTGTTGGTTTCAATTATGATATTGAAGTAGATTCCGGAACGTTGCCGTGTATGATGTTTTCATAGCCGAATACGCAGCGGATCAAGATATTATACAGAGTCTAAAGCAAGTTATCATCGGTTCCGCTCCCCACCAGACCTAGCAACGGTTTTTAATATATTTGTTGTTTTCCACCTTGTTTGTTAGGTACTAAATATTGAGATTCCACGTCAGGTTACACACGAAGTAGAATCCAAGTAATTTAGAGTGTGAATATGGGAATTTGTACGGAACAGGCCGTATTTCTGTTGAGAAGCGGTTATGCCTTTTCATTGTGTATATCATAACGAAGGACTTTTCTGGCGACAGAATAAGTCCATTACCTAACTCCCATTTGGCTAGCAATTCACATGCTTTGGTTAGCTATTATTTTGTCACCAAATAACGTGGTGATTGTGGTGTATGTTTTAAACGTCGTCCGCATACCGAAGGTCAGGATGCTAGGTTCTAGGTCTGCAACATACACGGCGTGCAGTAAGGGATCTAATACAGCACCCTGCAGAAGGCTTTGTGTCACTAAGTGTCGGTATGTGCCACTCTGTGTTATCCTGACCTCGTCTGTATACTGTACGACAGCTGTGCAAACCATATGTAATCTGTAAAAGTCTCTCTGTTGGGTGTAGCAGCTTCAATTTTTTAGTTAACCCACGTATCATGAGATTATCATAAACCCTAGAAAAATCTATAAATAAAGCCGTCAAGTAATCTTTAGTCAGAAACCTTATTTCGATATTAACGTTACGGATATGATATTTTCTGAATTAGTTCCACCGTTGTGAAGGCTGTATTGTTTTCGTGGTAGCAGTTCTTGATTTCCCAGCGTAACTTCATAAGACTTTCAAAGATCTTAGTCATACATGATGACAGAGCAATCAGCGTATGCGTTGTTGCTTGATCAGGATCATTCCCATGTTTTAATACGGGCGCTAATGTTTGAGTAGTCGAAACTCCTGGAAAGGTACCTTCTACATCTACATAGATACTCCGCACGCCACCGAAAGGTGCGTGCCTGGGGGGGGGGGGGGGAGGTGGGGGGAGGGGGGGCAACCTGTATTAGCCATTTCCTTTCCTGTTCCACTCTCAGTAGACCAAGGGAAAAACGACTATCTATATGCCCCTCCGTATGAGCTCTAATTTCTCGTACCTTACCATCATTATCCATACGCGCATTGTATGTTGGCGGCAGTAAAATCTTTCGGCGGTCTGCTTCACGCGCCGGTTCTGTAAATTTTTTTAATACTGTTTCTCTAAAAGAACGTCGCCTTCCCTCCAGGGATTCCCATTTGAGTTTGAGCCCGCCTCTGAATTGCTTCGATGTCTTCCTTCAGTTCGAACTGGTGTAGATCCCAAACACTCGAGTGGTACTGAAGAATAGGTCGCACCAGCGTCCTATAAGCGGTTTCCCTTAAAGGTAAGCCACTCTTTCCTAAAATTCTCTCAATGAACTGAAGTCGACCATTCGCCTTCCCGACCACAGTTCTCATATGCTCGTTCCATCTCATATCGCTTCGCAACGTTACACCCAGATATTTAAATGACTTGACCGTGTCAAGCAGGACTCTAGTAACACTGTATCCAAACATTATGAGTTTGATCTTCATACTCAGCCGCATTAACACGTTTAAGGGCAGCTGCCATTATCACACCAACTGTAAATTTTGTCTAAGTAGCCTTGTATCTTCCTACAGTCAGTCACTCAAATACGACACCTTATAGTACACCACGTCATCATCAGCAAACAACCGAATATTGGTGACCTTCCTGTCCGCCAAATCATTTATTTATATAGAGAACAAGAGCGGTCCTATCGCACTTCCCTGGGCACTTCTGACGGTACCTTTGCCTCTGATGAACACTCTCCGTCGAGGATAACATACTGTGTTCTATTATTTAAGAAGTCTTCGAGCCAGTCACATATCTTTGAACTTATTCCGTATGCTCGTACCTTCGTTAACAGCCTCCAATGGAGTACCATGTCAAACAGTTTCCTGAAATCTAGAAATATGAAATCTGCCTGTTGCCCTTCATCCATTGTTCGCAGTATGTCACGTGAGAAAAGGGCAAGCTGAGTGTCGCACAAGCGATGCTTTCTTAAAGAGTACGATTCGTAGACATAAGCTTCCTAGTTTCAAGAATTTTATTACATTCGAACTGTGAATACGTTTAAAGATTCTGCAGCAAACTCAAGTTAGTGATATTGGTCTGTAATTTTACGGGACCGTTCTTTTACCTTTTTATGTACTGCAGTCACCTGCGCTTTTTTCCAGTCTTTTGGGACTTTGTGCTGGGCGATATATCCATGACAGATTCAAGCTAAGTAAGGGGCCAGTGCCGTAGAGTACTCTTTGTAAAATCAAACTGCGACTCCATCCGGACCTGGTGATTTATTTGCTTTCAGATCTTTTAGTTGATTCTCTACGCTAGCAATGTTTATTACTATGTCGTCCATACAGTAATCTGTTCGATGTTCAAATGTACTATTTTCCTGTGTGAACGGTTTCTTGAACGTGAAATGTAAAACTTTGGCTCTCGTTTTGCTGTCTTGAACTGCCACACCACACTGATCAACAAAGAACTGAATGGAATCATTAGACCCGGTAGGCGATTTTGCGTAAGACGAGAATTTTCTCAGGTTCTCTACCAGATCTTTTGCTAAAGTGTGACGGTGGTGGTAGTTGTATACTTCGGGCATAGGTCTTTTCAAAGGCGCATTAATCTCCACTACCCTTCGCTTTTCGTCATTTGTATGTTACAATTTGAACCGAGAGTGCAACAAACTCTACTTCCTCAGCATCCTTAGAATTTTATTATTAAAGCATGGTGGGTCTTTTCCATCCTTTATTCACTTACTAGGCATATAACTCTACAGACCACGATTTACAATCTGCTTAAACTTCGTCCATAATTCCTCTACATCCATCTTACTGGACCTACGTATGCCAGTTCACTGTCTAAGTAAGATGTTAGTAACTGCTTATGTGCTTTCTGTAGCAGAAACACTCTCCTAGCCTTCTTCATTTATTAACTTTCGTAACCATAGTTGCTATAATGACATCATGACCGATAATTCCCGTTTCTATACTGACATTCTCGATAAGGTCCGACCTGTTTGTAGCTACAAGTCTAAGACATTTCCATACCTTAAAGCAGTTTTCAAAAAACGTGTTCAAAAGTATTTCACATGACAGTCTATCGGTACTCCCCCCCCCCCCCCCCCCGGCAATGAGTCCATAGACATTGCAGTCTATACTCGATCGGTTAAAGTCGCTTCCCACTAGTATTGCATGATCTGAGTATTCACGTGCTCGTCGTATTCACGCGATATTCCCCATAGACTTTTCTTGAATAACTCTAGAGCTCACAGCAGAATCGGGAGGCCGTAAAAGCATCCTACAATTTGGTTTGACCTACACTTGCTATAAGCGACCGGATGACTTCAGTGTCACACTCAACTTCGATCTCAACAGAGATAATATTTTTATCAGCCCTCCTAAGTCTCTAATCTGTCTTTCCGATACACATTCCACGACTCGCTAAATATTTCAGAGCCTTCCACTTCGGGTTTCAGCCAGCTCTCGGTACCAAGAATAATTTGAGCGTCACAACTTTCCTGAAGCGCAGTAAATTATCGAACATTATTACGAATATCTCGACATCTTAGTGATGAAATTTTGACAGTACAAGTTTCTTTATTCTGAACCCCGTTTGACTTTCCTTACTGCATATCGTCTGGCGACCGCTCATCAGAGCACCTGAAACAACTGCCTAGCGTAAAAATCATGCGCACTATACAAGTCCTCCGCAACCCAAGTAGTTGCTTCCTTTATGGGTTGGGTTGGGTTGTTTGGCGGAAGAGACCAAATTGGGAGGTCATTGGTCTCATCGGATTAGAGAATGACGGGAAGGAAGTCAGCCCTGCCCTTTCAAAGAAACCAACCCGGCATTTACCTGGAGTGATTTAGGGAAATCACGGAAAACCTAAATCAGGATGGGTGGACGCGGGATTGAACCGTCGTCCTCCCGAATGCGAGTCCAGTGTGCTAGCCACTGCGCCACCTCGCTCGGTGCTTCCTTTATGCAATGCACCCCTGACCTATCAACGGGAGTCCTGCAAATCCCCACACGCTAATGTAGGTCTAGAAATGTGCAGCCAAGGCCATCACTAAGTCGATGAAGCCTTTGATTGAGACCCTACACTCGGCTCCACACCAAAAGATCCCAATCAACTCGGGGAATAAAGCTGGAAATTGCGAGCTCTGCTCACATCCCTTACACGAGGCCAGCAGTCTTCGCCATCTCCGCTGTACAAACTGAGGATCGCCTCAGAACCCATGCGACAGGCGCCGTTGGTGACGGCGTGAGCCACAGCTTGCAGACGACTGTACCGTGCGGGCTTGATGGCCACAGACAAAGCCGATTCCACATCTTGGATGCAGCCCCCCGGTAGACATACCGAGTGCATATTGGCTTTCTGTCCAGCCGTGAACGCTATCTGCCTAAGAGGCTCCATAACGCGCTCGACATTCGAGCTCCCAATAACTACTAAACTCCTCCTCCCCTACCCCACGCCCACCGGTGTGCCCAGTCGGATCCTGCTGAAGGACCGGCCACCTCACAGGGTGAATGGGCGAGGCCAGTTGACTAGTCTCTCCACATTGACCCTCCGCCTCGAGCGACACTTTGGTGCGAGGGCGGATCAACCGCGTCTGGTGCACTGGGAGGCGGCTCGGAAGCAGCATCTGAGGTTTCCCATGCTACGCGCCAGTTCCTCCACCACCGCCACACCCCGAAGCAGCAGCCCGAAGGTGAATGACCGTAGCCAAAAGCACATTCAGATGTTTCCGAACAGCAGCCAGCTCCTCCGGCGTCCACACACAGCATGCACGCATCCTAGCCATCCTGGTAAGATTAAGAGAAGAAGAAGGAAACTATAAAAGCAGACAGAATTCTAAATATGCAGTTTGCTACCCTCCTGATGGTGTCACCAATGGACGCTGATTCGTTAATGAGGTACGTAGCTGGCTGTCCAGTGAGAAACTATTGCGGTATAGACTGAACGTATTTACACTTGCAATGACGAGAAATTAAAACTGTTAAACAGAAAAACACGCACGAAATTTAATAAATATATGTAGTGCTAGCCGGCCTTTTGTGACCGAGCGGTTCTAGGCGCTTCAGTGTGGAACCGCGCGACCGCTACGGCCGCAGGTTCGAATCCTGCCTCGGGCATGGATGTGTGTGATGTCCTTAGGTTAGTTAGGTTTAAGTAGTTCTAAGTTCTAGGGGACTGATGACCTCAGATGTTAAGTCCCATAGTGCTCAGAGCCATTTTAACCAAATATACTACTAATAAAAACACTGAAAAAGATAAACACTTCACTTGACGCTTTGTATTCGTGTATCAGTCGAAACCTAGAGCCTGACTGACTGGCTTACTAAACGAACGACGGTTGCTTTGAAAACAAAAGAAATAAGCAAATATCGTTGAAAATGCTCGCGGAAACGCGTTAAGCACTGTCGGACAAATTTATAATCATAGAATAATGGATATCGTCGTATCCAGGTGATGCGTTCGCTGAGTGTTTCAGAGCTTTGAGTAATTTGTAGAAAGAAAGCGGTCTGGCGGTCTGGTTAAATTACTACGAATATTGTCAATGATACCAGACGATTTGAATTCAGTCGGCTCAGAACATTACTATGGAAGGAACTACAGTGTCTGCAAACTCGTCTGTCCCCCAGGTCTGCAACTGCTTTGGAGTGCCCGGTTTCATGTTGTGCCAGGAAATCACTGTCCATATCTGACCGACGGGTGTGGTTTCTGAGAATTTTTCGAAAATTTCTTCCGGTGTTATTTCTTACAGGTCTATAGAAAGCGTTTCACGGCTGCATTGCCGGCCGTTGTGGCCGAGCGGTTCTAGGCGCTTCAGTCCGGAACCACGCTGCCGCTACGGTTGCAGGTTCGAATCCTGCCTTGGGCATGTATGTGTGTGATGTCCTTAGGTTTAAGTAGTTCTAAGTCTAGGGGACTAATGACCTCAGATGTTAAGTCCCATAGTGCTCAGAGCCATTTGAACCATTTGAACGGCTGCATTCGCCCTTTTGTAAGCGGTGTATTTCGCCAATGTTTTACATTGCTTAAGTTGACCACACTCTTGCCTCCTCTTCGCTATCCAATGCGAATGCTCTTGATTCCACGAGAAACTGGCTGTCGTCTGGTGTGTGTAAACAACATTTTCTGTGGGACAAAAGTGATGCTGCTGCGTTTATATGACCACTGAAGGTTGCATATCTTGTTTATGGGGCAGCACATTAAGTAACTTTGCATCCACTATTTCGCTATACTTAAACCAATCAGCCTTAACATTACAGTTGTTAGGTGGATTATAGACTGAACGAGTTCTGGGTGAGATTTGAAATAATAACAGCACCATTATCAGGTCCAATAGAGTATGCAACTTTTTTCCATTCGAAAGTCGAAGAGATATTCGCCGCACAGAAGGTCAAATAAATTGCTGAGGTTCGTATTCCAGGTACTGTCACCAACGTTCTGAATCTATAATATAATATGACGATAATAAACTTGTCTAGAATCCCGAGAGCCCCGTCGCCTAATATAGCGTTTATTTCACAGAGCCATATTCTGTCATGCGCACTGAAGTCCGCGCAAAATATAAGGGCGATTAAAAAATTTCCCTTCGGGGGCCACACTAACAACATGCCTTCATGTCGATGCTTACAGTGTCGTAATCGCGCTGGGTTGCATACACACTGCAGCAACTCACTTAAATGAAGACATTACTATCGCCCCTTATACGAATGATATTGCAGGGTCTGTGTTGTTAAGAGGAACGATGCAATGTTCAGACTGATTCATCGAGCCAAGCACTCGGGAAAATTCACGCATGCTCGAACAAATTTTGTAAATTGCTATGTACAGTCGTGGGCAAAACGAGCGAGACCCCTCGCCTTTTCGTTGTGCTGATCCGCTCAGCTTTAAAGTCTGCAACACAGCATAACAGCCAAGGCGAGGAAGTGCTGCCAACATACTACGCACAGGCGTGAAATCGACAAACTATCCGAACTTTGTCAGACTGTTTTCAATCATGTGTATGACTATATTAATGCTCATTAATTTGTTAAACACAACACGGAAATATAAGATGTAAATGAAAGAAGAAACGCTAATTAGTTTGAACTGTACTAATCAGGCGTTCCCTTAGCCGTTCGCACCGCGGCTTTTTATGTAAGAACGCTGTGCGAGAACAGGAAGGCCCCAGTTCTCTCCAGATCCTGATTAGCACACCACCTGTGCCGGGAGTCGCGTCGCGTCGGTATCGTTGATATAAACAGCCTCGGATGCAGTAATAAGCTACTCGGGATACACGTAACCATGAAATCGTTTTCGAGTGAAGTGTTAATAATGGGATGAGGTTAATGATCTATCTTTAGTTTGCGTATGTCGTATTTTCACGTGCCGCCGCAGGACAGACATTCTGCCATTATTAGTGTGGTGTTTGATGAACATTATCATCAAATTATGGCGAGCATTCGCGTCTGCTGTTGCGGGCTACGCCCACAACACAGCAGTTGTCGAGGTGCTGTCTGCAGTTCAACCTGCTGCGTCACATCAGTAATACTGGTACGCCGTGCCGGCAACTCCATACGTCGTGCAGAAGGAACTAAGTTAAGTGAAAAGCTGTTAAAACTTTTACTAACCTGCACTAAAAGACTGTCGATGATGGAACCGCAAAAAGAAACAGAAGTTAAACCTAAATCAGGACCTATGTCTGTTGAAGGAACTGTATATCCAGACAACGGTTCAAGTGTAAATATGCATGAGAATAGTAATGTTAAAGTGAAATCCGAACTAGTGTCTCCTGACAGTAGTGTAAAGAAGGGCAACGATTCAATAGTAGAGACCCCTGTGGTAAAGCAGAAATCAGAAAGTGTTAAGTTATTGGATGATAGCTTCTCTGATGAATTAAAAATGTAACAGTCATCAGAGATGGTAGAGTTTAAAAAGGAGAAGTTAGATATGACTGATCAATCAGAAGTTTCATTTAGTTTTGATGATTCTGGTGTTGGAGCTAGTTTTTCGTCACCTGAGTGTGATAAAAAGCCAGCTAGTGAGCAACCCAAATATACTGGGGCTATTGACTTAAATGTAATATTACAAGCAATAGCTGCCAGTAATGCAAAAATGTCAGCCAGTAATGCTAGAATGACAGCTGAGTTAAAATCTGATATAATTGAGGTAAATAACAGGATTGTGGGCAGCCAAAGCAATTTTCATAAACTGTTTGAGGCAATGGACAATAAATTAGAATCCAATAAAGCTGAATTAGAAACTTCCTTCAAGACTGACTGAAATAAGTTGAAAGAGGATCTGGACAGTTTAAATTATAAAATTGATTACAACCCTGAGGATATTAAGAAAAAGGTTGCTCAACAGTTATCTGAGATGTATAAAACAGTAAAATCCGAAGTTGTTGAAGTTCACAAAGACTTCCAAATGGAAGATGCGAAGCTGGAGCACAAGTTAACAGGAAAGATCGAGGCGGAATCTGAACTGTGCTCGGATAGGTTTAAACATGTTAATATAAAAGTAAACATACGTCAAGCAGAAGTAGACGCAATCAAAACTTATACTACTGATATTGTGCAAAGAGTACATAATGTTGAAATGAGAGTAGAAAATATTAGTACTAACATTGCTAACATTGAGAGTAAAGTAGCTTCAGTAACTTCTGGTAATGGTAGCATGCAACAAGTAGCTGCAAACGCCGCTTTTATCGGGTGTCGGCAGTTCTTGCGGTTCGATCCAGATAAAAATATCCACCCGCTAGATTTCTGAAACGATTTTGAAGATGTGATTCCACCAACTTGGTCTTAACGAGAGAAAATCTCATTTATTAGAAGCCATTTAGCGGGTGACGCCATGCGTTGGTCAGCTGATGTTATGTTGAAGTGTGAAACATTAGCGGAATTTAAAACAGCTTTCATTAATGAGTATTGGTCTAGCAATAAGCAAAATGAAGTGTTGAGAGTATTTTGGAGTGGAAAACGCTTCAATGCAGGCAAGGAATCTATTAAAGAGTTCGCCAGGTCATGGATCTCACGTTTGTCCCATTTGGCCGAAAAGTTAAAACCTGAAATGATAATACTAGGTCTTGAAGCCAAACTGCCATGGTATTGGCAAACTAGAATTATATCTGCCCCTAGAGACAATCTGGATCGTTTCACTGAATATTTGGAACTTGTAGAGCGTGTGGCTGCCAATGAGGAGCAAGCACGTAATAACAGAAATGGTAATAACACTAGTAGTAATTTTAAGAACGAGCAGAATGGCAATGTAAACATCAGAACAGTAGGTGTTCGCCATCCTAAGAGAGGTAGGAATTGGAGAAATAATTATCAGAACCAACAATGGCATCCAAATGATAGTAATTTTAAACCTAACAAAAATGTGCAAGTAAACAACAGTGTTGAAAGCAATGCTGTGCCAGTTAACTATACTGCAAATAAAGGTAGCAGTAGTAGGCTGAGGTTGGAAAACTAGTTCCCACTATGAGGATACTGGCACTCACCAGGCGGTTGCTTTTCCTAAACCATTTATTACAGTAATTAGTATGACAGATCAGAATACTCAAACTGACGATTCGGATGATGGGTCGGTAGCATCCAATGATACTGCAGAAATATTAAACCACTCACAGTATTTGATAGATACCGTGTTAGAGACGCTTTCTAAGTGGGAAGATAAAGAGAAGGCGCAGCAGTGTAACTGTAGGGAAGAGCTACAAAATACTGAATTGTCAGGTGAAGAAGCAGAAGAAATTCATGCTTATATTTACGATGAGGATGATGTGCTCTTATCTAAAGTGCCTGTGCAGGATGTTGATACTGTACTAATGGATTTAGGACAGGAGGTAAGTGAGAATGTAGAGGATAGCCTGTTGGGGGTCGATGAACCCAGTAGCTGTGACCAATTGTCACTGGAGAAGGTACCCGACGATAATAGTGAAAGTGGTTTAGCTGTTAACTAGTGTTATGCCCGGTCTGGAGGCGAAGAATCGCTCAGACTACAGCAATTTGGGTCATATTCAGCAAACTAAATGTAATGAAGTCGTGCGGCGTTTCGATTTAAAATTAATAGACCGACTGGAAAAGGCAGCTGAAAATATAATTCAGGAAACCCCTACACACTTTGACCTAAATGTAATGAAGACAGATGTCGATCACTTTAGTTGCAGACAAATCCAAAACGAACTATTGGATGCGTTTGAGGAACCACCTTTACAACCTAGAATAAGCCACCCTATAATAATAGTGAATATGTTGGGTATCAATGTACGTTGTCTCTTAGACAGTGGAAGTGAGGTTAGTGCGATATCTCAGTCCTTCTTTGATGCATTACCTAGTAAAAACAAGCTTACCGTAATGAGGGTATCAGGACTAAGAATAATTGGTGCTACTGGCAAGGTGTCAAAAACCGTAAAGCAAGAAGCTTTACTACTCTTTGATATTAATGGTAATTTAATTGATCATCCATGCTTAATTGTAAACAATCTCAGTATTGAGGTTTTAATTGGAATTGATTTCTTGTCGAAATATCAGAGTGTTGTTGCTTTGAAAGAAGCCAGTTAAAATTGGTCTTGCCGATAACCGGAGTAATTACGGTACCTTTTATTGATAAACATGTAGTAACTAATGATGAAACTTGGGAGCTGCCTATACGAGTTCTGAAAAATAGGAGATATTGGGACGAAGGTGTTAATCTTCGTAAAAGTAAGCTAAACACAGAAGAAGAAGAAGAAGAAGAAGCAATTATTTTGGACAAGATAGAAGCTAAATTGCATGAAATCGATAAAATTTCAGCTAATCAGAAGGAAGAACTGCGACAGGTTTTAAAAAGGCATCATAAGGTATTTTCAAATTGACCTGGCGTGGTCAAAAGTTATGAATGTCAATTAAAGGTGAAACCTGGCCAAGTGTTTTTCAGGAAGCCATACCAAATATATGTAGCTAGGAAGGAGGCGGTTCGAAAGGAGATACAGAGAACGCTAGAGTGGGGTGTGATTGAAAAAGCGGCCAGTGAGTACAATAATCCTCTCGTTGTTGTATCAAAAAGAGACGGGAGTGTCAGATTGGTCTTGGACGCTCGTTGGTTGAATGAATTAGTGGTTAGGGAAAGTGACAGAACATGGACGAGTTATTGCAAAAGTTCCGGGGAGTAAAATTCTTAACTTCTATGGACATCACGTGTGGATATTGGAATTTGCCACTGGCGGAAAGTTCAAGGAAGCACACAGCATTCTTGTACGAAGGAGTTTGTTACCAATACCATGTGGTATCTTTCGGACTTAATATCTCTGTTTGTGCCTTCATACGTGTGATGTGCCATGTTTTAAGACCAGCCTTAGTTAATAAAATCACAGTCTACGTAAATGATCTGATAATAGCAACTCCTACTTGGGAAGAACACATAGTTTTATTAGAGGAAGTGTTAGAGGCTATTGAGAGAGGTGGCATGAAACTAAAGATTGAAAAGACAGAGTGCGTTAAAGAGGAAATAGGTTTCTTGGGATATATGATAAGTGGAAAAGGTATTCTGCCTGACCCAGGCAGGCTAGCAGTCATTGAAAAATTTGAGGCTCCCAGAAACAAGAAGCAGTTGAGATCGATGTTCGGTCTTTTCGGCTTCTATAGGCGTTTTGTTAGTGATCAGGCATTTAATGCACCCTGTCTTCACCTCCTGCTGAAAGAGAATACCCCTTGGGTTTGGACAGCAGAATGCCAACAGGCGTTCGAGGTGCTTAAACAATCTTTAATTAATAGTCCTATTTTACATCATCCTGATTTTGAAAAACCATTCTGTATGTCTGTTGATGCTAGTGTCTATGGTATAGCTGTGGAGATATTCCAAGTAGAAATAGGGAACGAACAAGAAGTGCACAAGACTATAGCTTCCGCAAGTCGATCTTTACAGGCAGCAGAGAGAAATTATGGCATCTCAGAACCGGAAGCATTGGCAATTGTATTTGGGGTACAGAAATGTGAGCAGAATCTATTAGGTCACAAGATAATTGTTTACAGTGACCATAAGGTGTTGACCTTTTTACGACCTGTAAATTGAGGAATGCTCGTTTGGTAAGATGGTCAGTGTATCTCCAGCAGTTTGACCTTGAGGTTAGATATATTCAAGAGAAAGATAATCTGGTAGCTGATGCGTTATCTAGAAGTGCGGAGCTCTGTGACGACGCGGGAATTACAGCAACAGACCTAAGTGAAGTTCGAATGTTTGCGTTGCACGAAGTGAAGGAAGAAAGTGCATTAAAGAGGGTGATTAAGAACTTGAGACGTGAGCAGAATGCAGATGACCAGCTGAAATTAGTAAAGAGCTATTTGGGAGATGCGAACTATCATAAGGTTTCGCAATACTACTGTCTGCATAAAGGTATTCTGTTTAGGAGGAAAAAGGTAGGTGTTTTTGAGTGGAAGCTGTGCTTTCCCTCAGAATATGTAGACTTACTAATCGACTATGTACACCTGAGGTATGGGCACTATGGTGCAAAGAAGTGTATTGCAAAATTAAAAGAGCAAGTTGTGTTTGACAACATGTACCGCCGTGTTGCCAAGCGTCTAGCATCTTGTGTAGTGTGCCAGAAAGTCTGTGCTGCTAACACCAGAATGCAAGGGGATATGCATTGAGTAGAGCCAACTGAAACCCTAGAATTACTGGCTTGTGATTTGTTTGGCCCTCTTCCTGCTTCGAGAGGTGGGTGCACCCATGATTTTGTTGTTGTGGATGGATTTAGTAAATATGTTAAGCTATACCCAATTAAAATAGCAAATGCAAAAACGTTGGTAGAAAAGTTGGAAAAAGATTTCTTCATGAACTTTGGCGTTCCGAAGAATTTGCTGTCAGACAATGGGCCTCAATTTACTTCTGATAGATTTAAAGAATGTCTGGATAAGGCCAGAGTGAAACATCTGAAAATATCTGCGTATTTCCCCCAAGGAAATATGAGTGAACGTATTATGAGAGAATTGAATAGGCTTTGCAGGACTTATTGTGCTCGGAAACAGTCAAGTTGGGCAGAGCACATGAAGTATTTTAAGAATGTAATTAACAACTTAAGGCATGATGCAACTGGTTTTGCGTCTTGCGAATTGATGTTTGGCCAAGAACCACACAATGTGATTGCAGATATGGTAGAATTCCCTATTCTAACGCAAATATCCACAGACGAAAAGAAGTTAAGAGCTAGGGCAAATATAAGGAAAAGAACATTAGAAAGAAAGAAGCGTCATGACGCAAAAGCTGTACCCAGCAGTTTTGAAATAGGTCAGTTAGTCCTTGTCATAACCAAGGAAAAATCAAAGAAAATAAATGCAGAAACAAATAAATTCATGTTCGTATACCAAGGACCTTTCAGGATCATAGGTAAACCACATGCCAATGCATATAGGGTAGAGTACCCTAAGAGTAAAAATCTATTCGGTCTCAGGAACGTGATCGACCTAAAGAAGTTCATAGGTAGTGAATGAATTCTGTATTGAGGAGGTTGTTCTGTAACCTCTACACAGTGTGGCAACTGTGCCGTCCCAGCTGTGTGAGATCTTCTTTCCCATTTCAGGTCTCATTCTATCTTCATCTTTCCTATCCACCGAAGTTTCGACTCCTTCTTTGCAATACAAAAATTTTCCGTCATGGCTATCAAGCCATGAGTTCTGTAACCATTCTATCCACCGATTAGTGAAGAAAATACCTAATGTGACAAACCTAACAGTGACATAAACAAGAGAGAAGTATGATGTAATTAAGATACAAAGGTATTTGAGTAACAAGTATGTATAGAACCCTGGTAATATTATAAGTACAAAGTTGTTGTTTTATTGGAAATGGTCCACCAGCGGTGATTTAAAAAGATATACAAATTCGTGTACAAGCAGGATCTGAAGTGGCAGTGAAACCTATTGTATGCTGTAGAGCTAACTAATTAATAGTAAAAGAGATTGCTTAGTGTTATGAAAAATATGCAGATAAGTTGTAAGAATGAACTCACCTTGTGTAGCAAGGAATGGCAGTGTAATAGAATTGAACAGTGTTTGTGGTTGAAACGTGAAGGACACGTTCTTGAAATATTTATAAGGTTGGAGCTGGCCGTTATTTGGTGTAGTGTGTGACAGGATACACCTACACGTATTGAGGTTATGAGTTGGAGGCGTGAATGCGACCATAGGTACCCTTATGTTAGATGAGACAGAGCAGCTCATGGTGTCCTATAGGTTTAAGGAATTTAGCATTACGCTCGGCCATAATTACTTAATGTACTTTAGTGGTAGGTCGAGAGAGACTACCTGTGGTTTCAGCATCCAATCGAGTGGAAATGGATTGCAACGTGAGCAAACTGATCAGCTGCAATACACTATAGATATGAAATAAATGTGCTATCCTATGCGTTAAATGTTAATAGAGTGAGTGTTAAATAAGTACATACACAAGCAACGTAATTGAGTAACATAATGGCAGATGTGAAACATATTTATAGCTCAGCATAAATACACTTCGATGAAGTAGGTACATAATTGCAGATGTGGAACTGACACAGCAGCAGAGGACCAATAAGTGGATTTAGTAGTAAACTAAACGTAGTGTGTTTTGAACACTCAGAACTGTATTATTACCACCAGTTACTCGCATGTACAAAGAGGCTGAGAAGACAACTGCTAATCAAATATACTCATACTCTCTCTAAGAATAAGGTAATTGAAGATGAGACAGTAAATAAAATACAGATTTGTCAGGAATGTACCGAGCATTGGTTCAGTGTTCCGGCCCAGAAATAATAAATTGAGATTAAATAGGATTGATGATTGTATGCTTTGAGCATAAATTTTCTCTAGTACGTGACTAACGGCGTTTTGAACCATTAGTTTACCGATTTTATGACAGTTAAGTAACCGCGAGAGTAAAATTGAAAAAATTCTGTTAACTTTGTTCCAGTAACATATTGAAAGATAAAATGAATATATCCCCATTTCATTGTGACCCACCCTTAGATATTAAGTGAACAGCGTCTGAGGCACTCTTTTTGTTTGTTCTACAGGACAAACCACATAATGACAGCCTCGTAGCTGTGGGAAAGCGTGGAGTGACTTGGACACAACTCACAGTGACCCATCCCCTTTCCCCATGTAATTTAGAGTGAACGTGAAGGACGTACACCATAGCAACTTCCCCTGCTCTACCCTTGTGAATGGAAGTGTAGAACGCCAGCCAAAGCGGCTACAACCACGTGTGTAAAAATGAAATTGTCATGATTTGTGAAATTTTCTTTCAGGTTTAGAAAAGACTGCTAAGATATAATTATCTGTTTATGTATAATGAATAACTGTGTTATTTTCTTTGAATTTGTGTATGTAAAAATATTTACAGACAATTTAATGGATTTAAGATTTTCATAATTTTACATATTTTTATGTGTTTGTCTGTCTAAGGCAATATGTATGCCAAAGTGTTTCATTGATTTTGCTTAAATTTTGAGTGATAATGTTGCTTATAAGGCAGTGAACATGCCAGCAATTTAAATAATTGAAGTAGGTAATAAGTTTTCTTTTAATATTTCTATATGTTTACATTTCAATTTTAATTTTTCATAGGGAGTTAAGCTGTACTCTTGCTTCCCTTTTTGTAATTTTTTTTTCATTTACATTCAAAAAAATTAAGTAGAGGGTGATGTAGGGAAGCAGCCTACTCACACCTTATAAAATTCACATAAGTCTTTCCATTGTGTGCCAGCCAGTCCACTGTAACTAGCTTTGACGTCATAAATGTTGCACAATACATTAAAAATCAAGTAAATAACCTGAAACGTTTCTAGCATGTCAGGAGTAATACTAAATCAATATGTGTTCAGTATCAGTTCAGTAACTTTAACCATTTTCAAAATTTGGACGTTTTTCTGTAAAAATCATTGGCGCAACAGAAAAGAGCTAGAATTTTAAAAATTTATATTTAGATTCCTTTTGCATAATATATTTGGAGGAAACAGTATTCTGGATCTCACAAATTAAAATTTTAGTTGTAATTCATGATTTTGTGGTTTTTCTCTTAAAAATTAAGGAAGCAAGATAGATTAAGTAGGCGAATAAATAAAGCTAGGATGTTTAAATTTAAGTAGAAGGGAGATCCGCTATAATCATAAAAATGTGAGAAGTTTCAACTGAATAACTATAAAACTATAGCGATAGCGTATCTCCAAAGGGCAAGTTCAGAGCTCGTCTACTGCGTGTAGTGTAATTAAATTAATTATCTCGCCCAAAATATTTGACTTAGCCACATCAGACTTTTATTATGATTACTTACCTGTGTGCTGATTGCACATTTACTTTGAGAGCTTCATCGGCCATCAGCAAAGGAAGCAATGATTTATTCGATAACTTAAAGTGGTGCATTACTAGCCCAGCGGCTAGTCGGCAGAGCAGATTTGATCAGGCGTTCCCCTAGCCGTCCGCACCGCGGCTTTTTATGTAAGAATGCTGCGGAAGAAGAGGAAGGCCCCAGTTCTCTCCAGACCCCGATTAGCGAACCACCTGTGCCGGGAGTCGTGTCGCGTCGGTATCGTTGATATAAACAGCCTCGGATGCAGTAATAAGTTACTCGGGGTACGTGTAACCGTGAAATCGTTTTCGAGTGAAGTGTTAATTTTGGGATGAGGTTAATGATCTATCTTTAGTTTGCGTATGTCGTATTTTCACGTGCCGCTACAGGACAGACATTCTACCATTATTAGCGTGGCGTTTGATGAACATTATCATCAAATTATGGCGAGCATTCACTTAAACATTTAATTTGAACAGTTATAGTGGCATCAGCGCATTAGACTCTGAACAGCTCTGGTAGTTGGATTGTGCGGATACTTTTTGGTCTGTGACTTTCAGAATATAGTGAACATTTTAGAGAGAATGGTTTTTGATTATGAATCCCAGAAAATCTCCTAAGTCCTCAGAGCTATAAGCTGTAGCTATAAATGTATTTCTCAGATGAAGAGGGCACTTGGAATTCTAATTACAGGCTTCAAGTTTTGCTAATCACTTTCTGGTTGCCAATATTGTAGTTGAAGAGCCAGTGTTGAGAATGGCAAACAGCATAAATACAAAACATTTATTCTATATTTCCACCTGTCGCCCCACAGTTTGTGTAATTAGTGTAGCTCTTGTTTATTGCTAGCAGGTAATCATAGAGAGAATTTCCTTTGTAGTTGCAGTTTCTCATTGTTGTACTGAAAAACAGTTGTGGCATGCATGTAGATTTGCAACAAGTATTTCGCAGCTGCACTTGCAATTAACTAGATATTATTTTCAGTGCTGTGTTAATGTGTTTTCTTATTTTGCTCTTCAAATTGTGCTTTTCTGTGTTATCTTGTGAAATATTGTGACAATAATGGCGTGTGAAGAACGTAACACTAGGCTCCAAAGTAAACTGAGAAATAATAGTGACGATGAGCGTAGCTTATCAGCACCACTGTGTAATGAATTAACAGACATTCAAAGTGGTAATTTGGTAATTGTGCATAGGGAAATGGAGCAGGCGGCAAATAATGGCGTAGACAGTGAAACAATTAGTGAACAGGGAAGCATTATCGATCGATCGGTCGGCAACAGCTCGCTCAGGAATCCGAAATCACAGGACACGCATTTGAGTGATTAATTTTGTACTTAAAACATTTATTTTTAAAGATTTTTGAATTACAAAGAAAGTTTTCCGTGATACATTTCATTCCATTGCTGTAACACCTGAGGGTATAATTACATTAATCCTCTGGGGGGTACTCGTGTACTTTGTGTACCATGTGTTTGACAAGCACAGGGAGCCTTAGCTAATATGGTATTTGCTTATACAACTTTACACATCGGTACCATATTCCTCTAACACAGAATTGCACGGCTATCTGATTATTTTACAGAGAAACAAACATTTTTTTTACTACGTCAGTGACACATGTTTATGCAATTACACAGTTGGATAACTTCACACTTATGAAACTATATTGTATGTACTTTGTGAACTCTTCATATTTTTTCAGAACCATTGTGATACTATGAGAGCTTTGAATGATGTATTTGATATGGGATCATGATTTTTAAAGTACGTTTGAGGTAGATGACACTATTGAAATGAGCAGAGAATTTTTTTTAGGCTTTGAAGTAATTGGAGGAAGCTACAACGATTTTGAGATTTGGCTGAGTTTTTATGATGTTATTATTATGATGACAATGTGTATTATGCTGTTGAGGTATGTTTATTATGATACGTATTTATTATGATGAAATATTGAAGAAGGGTCTACGAATATGTATATGTGTGATAAAGAGAAGTGGTTAGGGACTCTGGTTTGTGAAAAAGGATGTTGGAAAGCGAGAATCGTACTTTAAGAGTTATGAAATGTGTATATGCGTGAATGTATCACAATGCCGGCGAAAATTTTTTGGTATCTCTTATATTTATAGGATTTTGTTTGTACACATTTGTAACGCAAATTTTCGACCTGTGAATTTTTTTATATGAGACTGTCACTGCTGTTGGAAATATTTCGGTAAGAAAGTTAAGTGACCTCCACATAATGCGTCGTGGTCTCCCAGCTGTGCCACCTGCCTGGAGAAAAAGCCATTAGGTGGAGAAAAAAAGAGGCCATTAACCTCGCTATTGACATTTCTTTGTAGAAACCATTACAGATACGACACGCTCATTACTTGGAAACATATCGTACTTTGTGCAACCACTGAAATGCTCATGAATTGATAGGAAATGTTCTTACATCTGCACACCTGATTATGACAAGTGTCTTACTACGAAAGTTGAGAGAATTTCTACTAACTTATGAAATGCCATGTCATAATTCCTGTAACACTGATGTACATGTTTATTTCTATTCTTTTATAAAGCCTGTTTTACTACAAATGTTATCTTTATTGTTATGTTCTTTAAGGTGTACTTTGTACCTTTGTAATTGTATTCTTATGTTGTAAATTTATAATTTTATAGACACCAGTTCTTCAAATTAATTTACTGCACACGTTTCTGTTGGTCATAATATACACACAGTATGTGAGAGGTTGGGACTGTTAGTGCTTGCACGTGAGTTGATAATTCAGCAAGGGACTGGTTAACAGCATTGCTGGTTCTAAGGACAATTCCAAAAACTTTGTGAATGCACAAGTGGTGGTTTATGGACTTGCTATATTGTCCGCAAGACTCTTCGATGGTGATTGTGCACCTGCACAGTCGCAACAGATGGCTGCTGGCCATCTCTACAAGGACTACAGTGGGACTGCATCTTTGATGGCCCACTAATACCATTATTTCTACAAGGACTACAGTGGGTCTGCACCTTTGATGGCCCACAAATACCATTATTTCTACAAGGACTGCAGTGGGTCTGCACCTCTGGTGGCCCACCAATACCATAATCTCTACCAGGACTACAGTGGGTCTGCTCTGTGATGACCTACCTACGAATATTCTTCAAAACTTCGACTGACACTGCTGTGGGTTTGCTCTGTTGTGGCCCATTACCTGTCTGCATGGCAAGAGTCAGCACTGTCTTTCCGTTGGAAGGACAACACTACTTATTAAAGACTGGTTGGAAATCCACTACTTCCGTGTGCATTTTCCTTTACTGGTCAGACTTTGAGAAAAAAAAAAACACTGCAATTTTACTGTGATGAATGATCAGGACTGTATTTATGGACTGTGAGAAAATTTTAGCTTTTGACCAACATTGTATCAATAAGTGTGTGCCTTTGATTTCTTTGGTATCGTAATTATGAAAAATTTTATCAAATCACTAATGGCCACTGCCCAAAACAATTTGTAAAAATTTTTACGGGGAGCATGGGGGCTATGTAAGTAGGCTGTTTAGGTTTTCTTATTGGTAACGCCACGTAGCGCTCTGTATGAAAATCACTGGCTGTGCTGTGTGCAGTCTGTGGCTAGTTTGCATTGTTGTCTGCCATTGTAGTGTTGGGCAGTTGGCTGTTAACAGCACATAGCGTTGCGCAGTTGGAGGTGAGCCGCCAGCAGTGGTGGATGTGGGGAAGTGAGATGGCGGATTGTTGAGAGTGGATGATCGGGACGTGTGTCCATCAGAAACAGTACATTTGTAAGAATGGATGTCATGAACTACTATATATATTATGTCTTTTGAACGCTCTTACGGTAAATACATTGTTTGTTCTCTATCAAAATCTTTCATTTGCCAATTATGCCTATCAGTAGTTAGTGCCTTCAGTAGTTTGAATCTTTTATTTAGCTGGCAGTAGTGGCGCTTGCTGTATTACAGTAGTTCGAGTATCGAAGATTTTGTGAGGTAAGTGATTTGTGAAAGGTTTAGGTTAATGTTAGTCAGGGCCATTCTTTAGTAGGGATTATTGAAAGTCAGATTGCGTTGCGCTAAAAATATTGTGTGTCAGTTTAGTGTTGATCAGAATAGGTAAAGAGCGAAATGTCTGAGTACGTTCAGTTTCGCTCAGCTGTTTGAAAATCAAATAATGTAAGAGATTTATCAGCACATTAATTCACTAATTTTTCCAAGGGGACGTTTTACGTTCAATTTTGCTCAGCTATTTGAAAATCAAATAATGTAAGAGATTTATCAGCACAGTAATTCACTAATTTTTCTAAGGGGACGTTTCAGCAGGGTGCGATATGAGACAAACGACACATAGGCATGAAAAGCTAAACCATCGTTCAAATTCAGTCAGAGCTAACAGAAAATTCAGGTTTCACTTCACTTACAGGACCCAGGAAACAATAATTTTATTGGGAAAACGAGAGCTGCAAACGATAGAACGACTGAAGAGAGAATACTGATCAAATATTTGGCAAATATTTGGCAGGTGGCAACTACAGTGAATAAGAGACTGGATGACGAAGGGTTACGAACTGATAACAGCTTGTCTGATGCGCGGGAACCGCGCAATGTGTGATCTTGTCTGTAAAGAAACAGATCCTGTCAGATCCGTTTCATAATGTCTATCGCTTGGTATCTCCAGTCTAATTATAAATACGTAACTACGTCGAATTTCACTCTTTTACTGTTAGTAAGACCTTCTAGAGGGACAATGAATTAGATAAGGGAGTTTAGGCGCGTCTGAATTCCTGTGGTATGCTCCTCCCAAGTGTATTTATTATCGTGTGGTAATCCCAAGAATTTAACACCGTCAGACTCTGTAGTCCGCTTGTCGTTGTATTTAAGTTTTGAACTGCATGTACGTTATGAACTGCATATACGGTGTCTTCTCAAAGTTAATGACAAAGAATTGGTTAGGAACAATTTAATAATTTAATAATGACCATGAAAATTTATTTAATCAATATTTTCAAAACCATACTTTATTTTCTATTTACTGAATTGTTTGTATCTTCTGCAAACAAAGACTGATGAGGTCTCCTCGCTAGACAATGCGGTGCAAGCCTCTTCATCTGTGCATAACTACTGCAATCAACATCTACTTGCATCTCCGTACACTAGGTGCTTCAGTCCGGAATCATGCGACTGCTACGGTCGCAGGTTCGAATCCTGCCTCGGGCATGGATGTGTGTGATGTCCTTAGGTTAGTTAGGTTTAAGTAGTCCTAAGTTCTAGGGGACTGATGACCTCCGATGTTACGTCCCATGGTGCTGAGAACCATTTTGAACCATCTCCGTACTAAAGTGAAGCCTTGAAATCCCCCTAAAGTATTTACACCCCCTCCCCCTCACACACAAACACACACACACACACACACAAACACACACACACACACACACACACACACACACACACACACACACACACACACACGCACGCACGCACGCACTAACCTCCATTGTGTTCTACTAACTGAGCACTTCTTTCAGTTAAGTGCAGTTGTAAATTTATGTCCTCCGTGATACGATACAGAATCTCTTAATCATACCATCGGCCCATCCAGTTGGCAGCACATTTCAGTAACACACAGATTCATAGCTCTCTCTATCATTTAACACCCACGTTTCACTTCCATTCAAAGTTTCACTTCCTAACAATGAACTTATATTTAATAAAATATCTCTTTTTCAAAAAATCTTTTTTAGTCTGTTACATATGTATAATTTAGATCCCTTTTCTTTCTGCCACTGTCAGATATTTTGCTCCCCAAAATTGAAAACATGTCTACTACTTTCAGTGTCTCAGGTCCAAATCTAATTCTCTTGGCATTATCTAATTTAATTCGCTTATATTCCAGTACGTTGGTTTTTCTTTTGGTGATTATTATCTTATAACCAACACAAACAATGTAATTTTAATTCTTTGCCTCTTGACTTCCATTTCCCTCCCAATTTTCTCTACATCTTGTGTGTTATCATATACAAGGTGAATCTGAACTCCAGCGACAAGTGGTGGTAATTTGGATCAAAACAACAAAAAACAGGTCTAGTAAAGGTGGGCTCTAAGGCTTTAAGTCTCCATTGCATGTATTTTTTTTAGGAAACCAGTTTCAGTGGAAAAAATATGTCTGGGGTGTAGAGTCTGACACGCGAAAGACTATGAAGCAAGTTGAACATAGAAATTTTGATTTAATTTTGATTTATTCAATATTTCAGCTTCGTTCCCCCACGGAAAAAACCTAAAACATAGATTACACGTTCGTCGTTCATTTATGGAGACACAGAAACATATTTGTATTATCATTAAGCATCATTTTACATACCTTTAAAATCTAGCTAGATGTTATCTAAGTAGCTGAAATCATTTACTCTATCATCTGCTTTCGTGTGTGTTTGCGTAAATTCGAGCTTTAGCAAAAATTATATATTTTGAACTGTCTCCACCAATATGATGATGCTAAACACATTATAGCTCCATGCAACCAGACTACGTTTGGTGCTAGACGGCAATGACATCCATACATGAGTTGTTTCCTTAAAAGTACACATAAACCGAGCGAGAGGGCGCAGCGATTAGCACACTGGACTCGCATTTGGGAGGACGACGGTTTAATCCCGAGTCCGGCCATCCTGATTTAGGTTTTCCGTGATTTCCCTAAATCACTCCAGGCAGACGCCAGGATAGTTCCTTTGTAAGGGCACGGCCGATTTCCTTCCCCGTCCTTCCCCAATCTGATGAGACCTATGACCTCGCTGTTTGGTCTCCTCCCCCAAACAACCCAACCCAACCCAAAAGTACACATAAGGTTGCAGTTTGTTGCCAAATGGCAACATCATGCAATACAGGGTTAAGTACCATGAGCACTTGTTTGTCTTCGATACTGTGAAACACGTCTTTTTTACTGCAAGCTTATTGCTTCCCTTATTTTGGAAGGAGATAATGTGGAACAAAACAGGAAAAATTTTCTGGTTCTAAAGTGCATGCCGTAAGAGCTATGAGCACTTGTTCAGTAGAAGAGAAGTGTTTCGCAGCACAGCGAGATGAACAAATGCTCATAGCTCGTGAGGTTTGCGCTTTAAGGACCACACTTGCTGGACAATTTTTCTTCTTTTGAGCAACACTACCACCTCTCTAAATATCTTAACCCTTTCTGCGTCTGCGATTCCAGATGGCATCATTAAGTATTGCTGGCTTTTTTGAGCTTCCGAATGCTTCAATGATACCGTTTGGCATCGTTTCGCGCTAGTTTCAAGTTTGACCATCAGATTGCAGTGGCGTTTGGTTTCGTGACTCGCTGTTTGTTTGAAGTGCAGAAAAAAGAAGCGTCATGAGTTGTGCTACTGCATTTGTGAGTGCACAACGATTGTTGTGTTAGTTTTATTGTGTGTATACTGAAATTCATGGTTATGGAACCAACTTTACCTAGTTCCTCAAGGGCAAGGGAAAGAAATACGGTAAGTTTACAATACAGTTATGCATACAGTTTTTGAGTAATTATTACATAATTACTAATGACGCCATTTGGGGTCGCGGATGCATTAGTATGTATGACGTATGCAAAAATGAATTTATATCATAAGAGTGAATTGTGTTAGTTCTTATATAATATTTCGTAGTTTTCATTCTTGCATCATAGTTCCTTTATAGGTTAAGCGTGGAAAACATGAAGCTCTACAGGATGATGAAATTCTTCATCTTCTTCTGTGTGGCGATGACTCTGAAATATCAGATGACGAAACTGTTTGGATGATGAAAGTGACTATGATCCATCAGTACAGCAAGTATTGCCTCTGCAGACAGAACCTGAACTGGACAGTTTAGAAGAATCTCTTACTGATGATGAAACTCCCCTATTTGTACGCCTTGAATCTTTGGGAGCAGGAAATGCAAATTGCCTGAGCTATACGTGGATATGCAAGGATCTGCAGGCTATGGATCTTCAGTGTGCTGTGTAGTTTTCGGATCCACCAAGTGAAGAACATTCTCCCCTCCAATATTTTGAAAGTTTTATTGATGAGTCTATAATTCAAAATTTAGTTACTCAGACAAATCTATACCCTACTCAAGTGTTATGGCAAAGTATAAACACTAGTGCCAATGAAATAAGACAGTCCATTGGCATTTATTTACTAAGTGGTGTTGTGAGTGTGCCAAGTTACAAGATGTATTGGGAAAATGAGACAAGGTATAATCAGATAGCTGACATGATGCCACTCCGTCGATTATACAAGTTGAGGAGGTATTTGCATGTGAACAACAATAAAAATATGTTACCTAGGGATGACCCTTACCTGACAACTTGTTCAAGGTCAGGTCATTTTTAGATCAACTAAAGAATAATTTTCTAAAAACCAAAGTTGAAGAATACAACAGTATTGATGAACTTATTATTCCTCTAAAATCATACACATCTCTACGCCAGTATATAAAATCAAAGCCACACAAATGGGGCATAGAAGTATTTGCTTGACCTGGTGTAAGTGACTACATTTATGATTTTGAAGTGTATGTTGGGATGGGAACAAACACTGCAAGTAATCCTGAGTTAGGAATGTGTGGAAATGTAGTGATTTGGCTGATTGAGAACTAGCCTAGGCACACCAGTTTCAAACTCTTTATGGAAAATTGGTTTACTTCCCTCAAGCTAGCAGTAAAGCTTAGAAATGAAGAAATATGTGTTGTGGGGACCATAAAAAAAAACAGATTAGGAGGATGCCGTCTGAAAAGTGATGCAGAGGTGAAAAAAGAAAGCAGAGGAACCTGTGGTTAGCGTGTAGATGAAAAAAACAAAATTATAGTTTTGAAATGGTATGACAATAAAGCTGTACACCTGATTTCTACCTATAAAGTCAAGGAACTGTTGAAAATGTGGAACGTTGGAGTAAAAGAAAAAAACATATCGTATATAGACATTCCACGTGACAATATTGTGCAGGCAGGAATATAATATGTACATGGGAGCAGTGGACGTCCATAATATGTTGGTCCAAATATACGGAATAAACATAAAAAGAAGAGGTACTACGTGAGAGTTGTTTTCCATTTCATAGACGTTTGGCTGCTTTACAGGCGGCATTGGGCCCAGAAAAATGAGAAATATACACCACTGCTGAAGTTTTGAGCAGAAATAGCAAGTGACTTGCTCAAGAAAGACCTGCAAGAAAGAGGGGCCATCCAGCCACAGACTCTCCTAGTCTACCTACTCCCAAAAGAAAGCCTAAGGCAGTTCACACAGTCGCTGATGTGCGCTTTGACCAAATAGGACACAGATCAGAGCATTTAGAATCAAAATCAAGATGCAGACTTTGTATAAAGGCATAGTCAAGAGTTAAATGCTCCAAGTACAGTGTTGCATTGTGTTTTAACAAACAAAACAACCGTTTCAGGAATTTTCATTGTAAATAAATCAGTAAAAAATCAATTTTGTAGCATGATTTTGTGTTAAAAATAAATGAAAGGTTCAAACAAACATGCTGTTTTATTCCTTAACAAAAGAATAAAGTGTATTAACACTTACTAATAAAATAGATAAGAAATTAGTTTATACATTTATACTGACAACTTTACACCTAAATAATACTAACGGTGAATTTCTGTGACAATGATGCCATTTGGAATCATTATTTTGTTTATTAACCAATAGCTTCAAAAGAAATTTTGCAATGGATATGGCATATGTGCAACATATACAGTAAATACTCGCCATAAAAAAATTTCCCCAATTTTTTTTTTTCTAAATGTGACGCACAAAGTGTTAAGCAACGAATTCTCAGTAGAAGAGGTAGATTTCACTGTGGTGAAGATGAAAAAGTGCTCATAATTTTTATGATATATATTTTAGAGCCCATGTTTACCAGACACATTTTGTCTGTACTGCCACCTCTGAAAGTTTGTCTTCGCAGTTCTGGTTCGCCCTGCAAACTGGGCGTAACTGTCAAGCTGTCTGAAAGGATGAGCGTGTAACGGGCGCGAGGCCGGTGCAAAGAGGCAAGCGAGTTATGTAAATTGAAGGTGGAGGGGGGGGGGGAGAAGGGAATGAAAAGGGAAGGAACTCATGACGTCAGCTGAATCGAGAGTTTATCCATAGTCATCGTCGCCGAGTGAAGATGTGTGCTGGACCGGGATTCGAACGAGAACCTCTTGATTACTGGGAAGTTGCATTAACCACTGCGCCACCCTGACGAAGTGTCTGTCGCAACTGTGCGGTACGCTCCACGGTCGATCCACATTCTCATCTACCGCCACCTGTCCGTAGTCCCCATCCATGTCCTTCATGCTAGCTACTTTGAGATCCCCGCCGAAAGTCGAACTTAATTGTGCGTTCACACTGAAGGTGGTGAAATAAAAGCTCATCGACGCGACACAGTTGTGTGAATTAGTGGCGTCTGCTCCTTCTGGAATGCACGCAAGAACAGACACCACCCATTCGTACAAAATAGGCGAGTGGATCCTACACTAAATCACTGTAATTCCTACCTAACTGCCAGAGTTCTCGTCCATAACGGCGGAAGCGATTGATCGAACAAAGATAACGAAATGTTGCTATGTACATAAATACACCTAATAGTCCTATGCAAAATCCAGACATACCTTTCAATTCGGAATTTTGTACCGGAATTACGAATAATATGGCCCCCAGTATACGTGAAATACTTAAAGAATTACGTAGGAACTTCGGAAAGTGTGTTACACATGTCGTCCCACGCTAATATGATCACGTAACCAGGGTGGTGCATTGTCGGAAGAAAGTACATGTTCCAAGTTTCCTGCAGACACATTTCCGCTGCGTGCGAGTGAAATGGTGCAGCAATTGGAAACGTACTCCAAAGGTGAATACGCGAGACTGTACGATTCTTGTGGGCAATACGTCTGCATTGAACACGCGTTCACCGTGAAATTCTAGTTTTGTGTGGACCAAATGCAATGTCACGTCCAGTCGTAGTGAAGTGGTAGCAGCAATCTGACCAAGGCCGCAGAGAGAAATTATTTTTGATTTCCTCTGACATGAGGTGTTATCATATCTACCCCGATCTTTGCGGTGATCTACCACTGGCAGATGACACATAAATGACCTTGTGGATAACATCGGAAGTTCACTGAGGCTTTTTGCGGATGATGCTGTAGTATATCGAGAGGTTGTAACAATGGAAAATTGTACTGAAATGCAGGAGGATCTGCAACGAATTGACGCATGGTGCAGGGAATGGCAATTGAATCTCAATGTAGACAAGTGTAATGTGCTTCGAATACATAGAAAGATAGATCCTTCATCATTTAGCTACAAAATAGCAGGTCAGCAACTGGAAGCAGTTAATTCCATAAATTATCTGGGAGTACGCATTAGGAGTGATTTAAAATGGAATGCTCATATAAAGTTGATCGTTGGTAAAACAGATGCCAGACTGAGATTCATTGGAAGAATCCTAAGAAAATGCAATCCGGAAACAAAGGAAGTAGGTTACAGTACGCTTGTTCGCCCACTGCTTGAATACTGCTCAGTAGTGTGGGATCCGTACCAGATAGGATTGATTGAAGAGATAGAGAAGATCCAACGGAGAGCAGCGCGCTTCGTTACAGGATCATTTAGTAATCGCGAAAGCGTTACGGAGATGACAGATAAACTCTAGTGGAAGACTCTACAGGAGAGACGTTCAGTAGCTCGGTACGGGCTTTTGTTGAAGTTTCGAAAACATACCTTCACCGAGGAGTCAAGCAGTATATTGCTCCCTCCTACGTTTATCTCTCGAAGAGACCGTGACGATAAAATCAGAGAGATTAGAGCCCACACAGAGGCATACCGACAATCTTTCTTTCCAAGAACAATACGAGACTGGAATAGAAGGGAGAACCGATAGAGGTACTCAAATTACCCTCCGCCACACACCGTCAGGTGGCTTGCGGAGTATGGATGTAGGTGTATATGTAGATGGTTAACACCATTAAATTACACATTTGATGGAGGTTGTCTATCTCCTCTGGTTCGCAGTTCTATCAGATTTTCGCCTCCTTCACTGCTAGGTCTATCTCTTTACATTTTTGAGTTTGTCCCTACCCTCACAAGACTTTCAGCTACACTCATTCGAAAATAGACTGAGTCGAGTACTTTGTTATCCTGAATTTTTTTATACTAAGCAGTGTTTTCGATATTCTAACCAACTGTAGACTAAAGCAAAATCAATACAATGCATTAGCATCCTAAGAGTCCACTTTCTGGAGCTTATAAAGATTCTATATAGCCCAATCAGCTGATAAAAAATGTCTACTCCACCCATTGTTTGGTTATATAGCTTAACAACTTCGTTATTCCTCATTTTTACGTATGATCTCTATGATTTATCCCATCGATCAACAGGGTCTTCCTGATCTATCCCAACAAAATTTGAACCCAATAGCACAGTTCTGTTATCAAGCCACTTTGTCAGCACTACATTATAATCTCTACTGACAACATGGTAAGAAAATCCTCTTTCTTTCTGATATCACTGTCATTTACTTAAATAGAAGAAAAAAAACCTTTTCACTGTAACTGTTCCAGCAGCAAAAATTTTTCTTTTCTTTAATACTTGAAGAAGATGATAAGACGAGAAGTAATTGTTATAATAAAGATAGTCTCCTTCTCTTTTTATTCTGTCACGCAAATGCAGAACGACAGATGGACTTAAAACAAATATTTTCTTGTTCTGTTTACCACTCCCAGTAATACTCACCTGACAAATTAGAAAATCATAAGCAACACCAGTTCTACAAGAAAAAAAAATTAATTTCCGAAGGACACGGCTTGCCTTTCACATACTGCTTGACCGAAGCTGACTTGTGAATGGAACCATCTGTTCGTCAATCCATAGTAATTCTTCAATGGAGAGTTCTAGACATCTTCTTCCGATGACATTGTGCAAAGGACAACATTTATACAATTTATCTGTTGTCTGCAGGGCGTCACAAATTGTTGACAATATGCAGAGCATTGCGCGACTATTTAAAGTCTATCTCTAGTCATAATATCCATAAATAAACCTATTCCAATAAACGTGCCCGAATACATTCTCAATATGGAAATTTTAAGTTCCCTATCGCTATTTGAAGACCAATAAGGGCTTTTATTTCATCTGGGTTAGTAGTCTGAAATTTGTATTACTGGAATGTAGTGTATATATACTTGTGTTTCTCGAAAAAATTGCCCATTCTTCAGTTATGTATTTCAGAAAGTAATTGATAGGGTCTTCTTGAATTTCATGGTCAATAAAGTAGTGATTGCCGAAGTGTGGAGACGGAGATGACCAAGGTTGATTTCTTTACTTTAGTTCTTATTTCCTTGTTAGTTAGATATATTGTGGTTCACTATCACGTATGGTGTCTATGTGTATAAGTAGCTCATTTAGCTCTTCCTCATCTTCAAGATCATTATCGTGAAATAAAGCTACCTGCTGTGTATAACCGTGAATTTCATTTGTGTCACCAAGACATTTTTTTCTTTTTCCGTATTATATCTTTGGAGCCTCTCCCCGATGTTATTCAATCTGTATATTGAGCAAGCAGTGAAGGAAATAAAAGAAAAATTCGGAGTAGGTATTAAAATCCACGGAGAAGAAATAAAAACTTTGAGTATCGCCGATGACATTGTAATTCTGTCAGAGAGAGCAAAGGACTAGGGAGAGCAGTTGAACGGAATGGATAGTGTCTTGAAAGGAGGATATAAGATGGGCATCAACAAAAGCAAAACGAGGATAATTGAATGTAGTCGAATTAAGTCGAGTGATGCTGAGGGAATTAGATTAGGGAATGAGACACTTAAAATAGTAAAGGAGTTTTGCTATTTGGGGAGCAAAATAACTGATGATGGTCGAAGTAGAGAGGATATAAAATGTAGACTGGCAATGGCAAGGAAAGTATTTCTGAAGAAGAGAAATTTGTTAACATCGAGTATAGATTTAAGTGCCAGGAAGTCGTTTCTGAAAGTATTTGTATGGAGTGTAGCCATGTATGGAATGGAAACATGGACGATAAATAGTTTGGACAAGAAGAGAATAGAAGCTTTCGAAATGTGGTGCTGCAGAAGAATGCTGAAGATAAGATGGGTAGATCACATAACTAATGAGGAAGTATTGAATAGGATTGGGGAGAAGAGAAGTTTGTGCCAGAACGTGACTAGAAGAAGGGATCGGTTGGTAGGACATGTTCTGAGGCATCAAGGGATTACCAATTTAGTATTGGAGGGCAGCGTGGAGGGTAAAAATCGTAGAGGGAGACCAAGAGATGAATACACTAAGCAGATTCAGAAGGATGTAGGTTGCAGTAGGTACTGGGAGATGAAGAAGCTTGCACAGGATAGAGTAGCATAGAGACCATCTTTGGAGCTTGGCAAACAGCAGTTGGAATGTTTTCAAGATTATTTTCACTGTCTTAAATATCGATATCAGAAACATCTCCTTTTTCTAAGAAGCCAGTAAGTGCAGAATCTCCTTGATGTGATCTGGATTTGTTTCATCATAGAGCTTTTTATGGTCTATAACCAAAACCGAATAATAGGAATTACCACATTTGTTACAGATATCATAAAATGTTACTGGATTATGCCCGTAAAATAATCTATTAGTAATATTTTATGCTCTGAAGCAAAAGAGAAATGAGACATTACTTGAAAGAACTTTATAAGTGAGTAGTGGGTAGAAAACAGCCATTATATCAAAGCCTTTCTGCAGCTTACCGAGTAAAAAATATACCACTAATTCCCGATGTCCAGAATTTTGGACAACGACAATCAGTGTCATAATAACTTAATTATATTCATAGTATCTCGTTTCTTACGTTAAAATCAACCCAAACAGATCGTCCTTTCTCAATACATATTTTTTGAGTGCAGAAACCTTGTTTATTGCAGTAATTGATATGTAGGTGTGACTTACTTGGAGCCTTTCGGAATGGGTCCGCCACCTTAACTGTTTTCCAATGTAGTATATTATTTCAGCAACAGAGGGCAGCAAGGAGCACAAAACTAAACGGTACAGATTTCCAGTAAACAGACCACTCGGTTTCAACGGTGAACGAAATCATTTACTGCTAAAAAATGTGTAAAAAAGTATAAGTGTCCAATCTACTTGACGCCAGGTCTGAGAGAGTTAATATGTATGGATTTAACGTCAGCGCGTGCGATCAGCCATTCCGTACAGCCAAAATGCAGATCCGTAAAGCCGAAAACTTCACCAAGTTACCCACCGCTGGGAAAAATTTATCGCATAGAAGAGTAAACATGTTGAGAAGAACACCATTACCATATTCAAATCGACAGATTTTTTTTTTTTGAGGTGTTAATTAAAATTTATGTCTGCCCTGGTAAGACATCGTTTAGAATGTTATGACCGACTTCATCATTTGTTAAAACAAGAGGGGGCACGACGCTTTGTTGGGGTGATGAATCACAGTATATGATGAATCACAGTATATGATGTGCCATTTTGATGGGTGAGCGTGCACGTGGCAGAAGGCACGTGAAGCTGAGTGTGCTGTGTGAAACTCGATGGGATTGATCCGGTAGTGTGGGGTTAAAACCATTCACCAGATGGAAATATGAATGCAGAGGTCGGCGGAATCTGATTAGACAGACAGTATCATGCACCTCACAATGTGACAATGGTGGTCATGGTGCGTTCTCTCTATCGAAATTATGATAGCGCAAGGCACGGAACATTGCATAATAACTCGTAAAACATTTGGATGGATTTGGTGGAATATTCTTCAGGACTGATTGATAATCGAACGTCATTGTAATGAACCGGAGTTTCTGCATGTTGCATGAAATTGCACGGAAACACGGTACGAGTAGCAACTACTAACATTGAGTACGAACGAAAATGGAACAAATGATGTCTGCACTTGTTGGAGAGTCTGTCTCAAATACTGAACACTGTGACAGTGACTGGAAGAAAGCCCTGCATGCTATTCGTTACACTAAAAATGTAAAAACGAACTGTAAACGGATGTTCTGGGATGTATGACGAAATTTTGTATGACAATGTCTGGAAGGTAGTAGCCAAGATCCCATCGGTTTGCCCTTTGTTTCTTTTTGATTTCTAAACCTGCTTGAGTGTGTAAGATGTACGAGAAATAATTTACATCTACGGAATCGGAAGTAATCAGACACGTGTACCGCACAGTAATATTATCGGTCCTCTGTTGCTTCTAAGGCACATTAATGATTATTCACTTACACTGTCAGAAATTCCATCATCTGAAAAAAATTCCAAATTTTCCAACTATGGAAATAGAAGCTAGTTTTAGTCCTCTTTCTGAAAAGGCACGTAATGAATCGTTAGGAAACATCAATAGATGGTTCAACGCAAATTGATCATTAAATTTTTACAAGACTGAGTATGAACAATTCAGGGCTTCTCATACAACTCTACAAATTATAAAATACAGTCTACTCGAACAGTGTAATACACATAGCATTAAATTTTTAATTCTGCGGATAGAGTTCAACCGTAATTGATAAACCCATACGCCACAATTGATGATGCGCCTTCATTCAGATAGATTGTTGTGTTAATTATTAATGCTAAACGTGGGTTAGAAATGAAGAAAACGAGTTTATTCCACATATTTCCATTCACCGCTGTCACGAAATACTTTTTTGGGAAATTCATATTTGCACGGAAGGTAGTTTTAGAGCACGCAAGTATGGTATAAGAATGCCCGCCCGGCTAACAGCGCGGTCTTCCTGAGCAGGAAGGCCCGCGGCTTAGTGACGAGGTCCGATGTGCCGGTCAGCCTGTGGATTGTTTTTAAGGCGGTTTTCGATCTGCCTCGACGAATACGAGCTGGTTCCCCTTATTCCGCCTCATTTACACTATGTCGGCGATTGCTGTGCAAACACTGTCACCACATAATTACTCTACCACGGAAACATTTGGGGCTACACTCGTCTGGTATGAGACGTTCCCGGGGGAGGGGGGCATGGAGGGGGGCAGGGAGGGGGGCAGGGGGGCGGTACACTGAGGGGTCGAATCGCACAATAACCCTGGGTTCGGTGTGGGGCGGCGGTGGTGTGAGTGGACTGCTGTAGCCTGTCGTGGGGTTGTGAACCATTAAGGGCTATGACGGGGACGAAGCCTCTCCATCGTTTCTAGGTCCCCGGTTCAATACACAATACACAATGGTATAAGAGTTGCCTATCTTTAGTTCCACAACATCCGGCAAAAACCTCATCAAGTATCATGATTGTCTTACAGCCGTTTCATAAAACACATATTCATTAATGTTGTTTGCTGTTATTAGTATCTACATATTTACTTATATTTTATACTTATTCATGTCATTAACCTGATCTTATTAGGCGATTAGACCCTCTCTTACATTTGATGAGGGTTTCAGGCATACCGTATTTACAACGTAGTTTCCTAAAAAATAACGATTTTAATATGACAAATAGTATTAAAATGCCAGAACGAAATTTTCACTCTGCAGCGGAGTGTGCGCTGATGTGAAACTTTCTGGCAGAAGTAAAGCTGTGAGTACCGGACGTGAGTCGTGCTTCGGTAGCTCAGATGGTAGAGCACTTGCCCGCGAAAGGCAAAGGTCCCGAGTTCCAGTCTCGGTCGGGCACATAGTTTTAATCTGCCAGGAAGTTTCAGTATTAAAATGATTTGATCGTCTGAAGTGACAACGTGAGTAAATAATGCTAACTATAAATTGATAAAGTTAATGCTGGTAGTAACTGTACTACTGCAGCTGCTGCCACAAATAATGATAACAGTTGTAACAATAATAATGGTGACAATAATAATAACAATAATAACAAAAATGTTTGTGGCAGACGTAAAGATAATTTATAGGTGTAGTAGATGTTTTCTGATATAGCGAGTTCTGGCTGAACGATGACGTGGGACAGAAAGGATTCTGTTCTGATGAGAATGGGTGTTTCCGTCTTATTGTTCGAATAAGAGCGTTGAGTTCGAGAAGAGATATCAGGGACTGTGTGTACGTTGATAAGACAGTAGAGAAGACAGAGCGCATGGAAATCTCTGCGCTTGTCAGCACGCAGCCAGGATATCTGTGCATACGCTGGTGAAAAATGAACAAAGATTCTAACATTACAGATAATGAACACAGACATTCATAACCAATTGAAGGCACCCTGAGCCTTCCTGAGAACGTTTTTGTAGGATAATATCGTTGCAATCAATAACTGAAAGTACAAGTTTCTTTTTCAGGTCAAGAGAGAGTAGATTTTTTTTATTTTCTTAGGGTATGGAGAGATGTTGATGCCTTCTTGCACACTCCAATTGCGTGCTGCGTCCAGTTTAGATTTTCATCTGTTATTATTCCTTTACTCTTTGCTGAAGGGAAGAAGTTGCTATCTGTTTCATTTGGGGTTAAAGATGGTAGGGATTCCAGATATTTTAATTTAATGAGTCTAGGATGACCAATCAGTGCAGTTTGGGTTTTGGATGGGTTGTACTTTAACCCCATATCCTGCTGCCATTTTAATAGTGCACACAGGTCAGTATTGAGATTTTCAGTAGCTGTCTACAGGTCTATTAGCTTTGCACTCAGATACAACTTAAGGTTATCAGCGTATATGTGGTATTTTGCAGCAGGACAAAACTGTTGACACACCATTTATGGGGAGTGAAAAGATTATAGGACCCTATACTGAACCCTGCGGGATGCCTGATACTATCTGCCTCCATTGTAGCTTAATGGTGCTGGACATAACGCAGTGCTGGCGAGGCGTCAGGTATGAGCGACACCACAGCACTGCACTTGGAGAGACGTAGGCTGCTAAATTTGGAAAGTAAAATGCGGAAGTAGACAATCTGAATGGCTTTGCTGAAGAAGCACGTTGTAATTGCCTCTTGTGCACCCATGGCAAGCTTCAGGTCATCTGTTACCTTTATTACGGCAGATATTGTACTGCGACATTTACGGTATTCGTCTAGTAGGTTGTTTGTTGTTAGATAGTTTGTTGTCTGGTCGTGAACTAGATGTTCTAAGGTATTGGACAGTGCAGGAAGAATGGAAATAGGTCGGTAACCAGAGAGTGGAGTAGGAACATCCTCTTTAGTAGTGACTTAACCAGTCCCTTTTTCCAGGTCTTGGGGAAAGAGGAAGATATTTGTTGTAGTGGGCAGTAGTGGGTCAATAATAAGCTTCATCATCTGGACTATGATGCCATCATGTCAGGTAGATGCTGTTCTATTGCACATAATGGATATTTTGATAGCAAGTAACACGATTTAGACAGAATTTTTCGTGGCTGCAGTCGTTTACCCCCAAGTACCAATGAACGAGTCTTTGTTTCGTTTGAGATTCAGTTGTGGTTTAGGCAATGCGGTTCAGTACTTCAACTGGAACAGCGGGATCCTTCTATTGGATTGAAAAAGTATCTTCAGAAAACAGATCAAAATTAATATTTTGGACTATTACCTAATTAATAATAGTGGTGTTATACAACAACATTTCCTAATTTTTATCAGTGTTGCTATATTACACTAAAAAAGTACATCCTTCTTTCTACACGCCAAAACTCATCTCGTCTAGATCTATATAATGTGACTAATTTAATATAAACACAATAAGGAAAGAACGTCAGAGTCCCGATGGTTGCCCCTATTGTACAAAGACCTTACTGGATCCCAATGCACAGATGACAGACGTATTCCATTGCTTACGCTGTCGTCGAATAACGAATTTTGGTTCGCCAGAGGGCAGCCCGTTATTCATCTCACATAGGAAGTAGACTGTTCAATTAGTCAATGGAATTTTTTATTATTTTAGTAGGTTATTTTGAGCATTTTATACGACTGTCACGCTATACTTCTGCTATGGTATTAAGTAAGAGTGAGAAAATTCACGATTTAAGTCCAAATTTTCACTTTTGTTCAAGCCTAATGTGATGAATAGTGCGCACAATAATCAAACTAATCTGGACGCTGGAGGCGATTAGTCCATACTGCTGTAATTGTACCGGTAAGTATATAAAAACTGTAGCTTATGTTACGTACATATGTTGTAACTAGTTCTCATTCCCGAAGCTTTCAAAACATCTCACAAATACGCAAAGAGACAAAAATGCTTCGTATGTGCATATTTCATTCTTCTGTGTATTTAAGACCATGAGACGCCTTGCAGCAAAATGAGCTTTGTGGGAACTAGTGCGCAGTGAGGCGCTTTTTAATGAAAGAAAAAAACTTAATCAAAAGCTTTCCCGTCCCCGCTGGGAGAAACAATGCGGAAACTGAGTGGAGAGAGATGTGCAGTGTAATTTAAAAGCAGACCGCGGTTTTATTTCACCACTTTGCTTCTTTCTACGTATCGTAAAAGAACACTTGCAATATTGAGGCGGCAGAGGAAAAATTATTACGTTCTGTTTACTGTTTTCTTCATATCACGCAAATGGCATTCGTACAGGGGAGGTAAGATAATGCTATTCATAATATGCCCGACAAAGATATGTAGTACGTATTTCATTTATTTTTAGAGCGAATATATGTTGTACGATGCGTGGGTGCGAGATTGCTTTCTTTGTTTCCTATTCTCTACATGCGAAAACTAGATGAACTCTGTGTTTGTAGGAAATACAAGTAACAAAACTATCACTACCAGACTTTCGTGCGGCGCACATAATGTATTGCTACGCTAAATCCTTTGAAATCGGACGATGGCGACGTTCATTTACGCAGCTAGTCCCTAGCGCGGAGCCTTATGCCTATATTTCTCAAAGTATGTCGATATATCCAGCATTGACACATTGTTACATGAAAATCAAAAACAGTAAAGAAAAAAAAATTGCGGAGTGTGACTATAAGTATGCTGTGAGATACAGTCATCTCAGCAGCGTAAGAGTTGACACTTGATAGCCCTACAACCGGACATCTCTCTTCGATTGTGGATCGAACGTCATCTGACGCCCATAATTCGCATGAGGCTGCGACACTGATATTACCTGCACATTTATTTCGAAAAAAACTATAGTTTCTGTAAGTTATGATCGGCATGATGTCAACGTGGCCGATGTGAATCATATAATATTGGTATTCATAACGTACAAGGAAGCACAAGAAGTAATGTACAGGAAACTGGTTGCAACAGGTTCTTCCCTACCTACATGTGTTGCTTCCTTACTGTTCTCTTCTATGTAAATCAGTGCAACTTGACGGCGCAATATTTAAAAGAAGCTGGTATACAGATGTAATCGTATGAAGACAACTCAGTTAGAATAATGCGTTGTATATTTGCACAAATATATTATTTGTCACTGTATTTGATGACTCAGATTATTGTGCCTTCGTATAGCCTCGAAATTAAAAAGCTAATTTGTTCTGTCGTTTTACTTTAACAAAAATTTTTGTGTTAAATCTGTAGATTTATAGCTATTCCTCACTATATGAAGAACAGTGCCAAAAGCGAAAATAGAGAGAAAAAGTAGTCCAATTGAGCAATACACACATGTTTGCTGTGGACAGAAACTGTCACGTAGTAGAATCCATGGGGATGTGCAAGAATAACAGTTTCAGCAAGAAAGAGGAAAAGATCCAAAGTAACAGCTGCCCGAATTCGCACCTTGCAGAGAACTTTTTCTTTTTCCTTTACGTCTTCCGTGAGAGCAAGGCGGCAATTGTAGAACTTCGTTATTTTCTGCCTAATATTGCAGGAATCTGGGAGAAAACTTGTTTCTACCGTCGGAGGACGGAAGTCGGAAAACCACTCTAACAACGACCAAGGAACGGCCTGCAGATAATGCCTCACAGTGGATACATGCAAGGCGTGCTAAAAATAATTTTATAAAGATTGGGGGCGAATTCCTTGCACAAAAATATGGAAAAATTCAAAACAAACACATCATAGAAAATCATTCTTTTTATGTTTTTAATGAAACCTTGTTTTAAATTGTTCGTAACTCAACTACTCGTAGCAGATGACCAAAGTTTCTCCCCTTGATTCTTCACAGGCATGCACTGTTTGCATTTGCGTCTGTCGTACCTGGTTAATGTCGAATAATTTCAGGGGCTACCATGACATGTCCATAAATAGTCGACACAATAAAATGTCGGCTACATGAAGAATTTGCTTTACATAGCATACTGTGCAACACATTTACCAAACCGAATATTACTCTACTTGTCCTACCTGCAGGCAATGTTCGTAAATAAATCTGACTATATCGTAATCTGATTTGAAGTTAATCTTTGGAAAAAAAAAAAAAACAACTTTGAAGGTGCAGGTTCAAAGTCGCGAAAGGAAATTAATGGCTGTGTACCGATTTATTAATTAAACGCAGCAGACAGAACTATAATGCATCACACACTATAAGGTAAACTAAGTTCTCTATCAGGCCTATCTGTTACCAAAAATATTACCAATTACTTCTCTTCGTTGCTATCACGTACACAGGCACAATCCAGTTCATTTCAACATCATTTATTAATACGTGAATGATACAAACACAATGTCTTTCTCAAATCTGGTTATTAGCTTGACCGAAAGAGACAAAATGGGATTTTTTTATCTGCGATAAACATTTTTTATTAATTGGTTGTTATCGCGAGCTGAAAAGAATAGCAACAAGGAACTCTAAATTACTGCGCTTAGAGCTCCTTCAGATTTTTGTTTGAATGTAATCAGAGATAAAAAAACTGTGAACCGTACGCGTTCGTAACTTCATACATTATAGTAGCTTCACCTACCTATCCACGGACTATGGTAGATATCAGCCAATGCATTTCTAATCATGTGGCTGAAATATACTGGAGTCCCATCATGCATAAACCACTGCGTCATCGTATTTACATGGTTACGTCCGTCGGAAGGTTTGCAAATGTGTTCTGAAGAACTTTTGTGAAGAACTTCTTGCAGAAAGCGCCTGTAAAAAGTGCTGAAAGAAAAGGAACTATCAAACACTGATCTACAATTCCAGTACACAAAGTGACCAGAAACTACTGCTGGTGTCTTGCCTGATGAGAAGTACTCATATCAATAACTTCACTGAGGTTTGTACCATTCATTAGGCATTTACCCGCTCCATTCACGTGCGGAAAATGGGACGAATAACTACTTAAACGCCACAGTGCATTCTGTAATTAATCTAATCTTATCCTCACGATCCGTATGGGAGCGATATGAAGGGGGTTGTAGTACATTTCAAGATTCATCATTTAATACTTGTTCTAAAATTTTGTAAGTAAACTTTTTGGCGATATTTTTTGTCTATCATCAAGTTTATGCCAGTGAAGTTTCTTCGGCATCTCCGTGACACTCTCCCGTGGGCCAAAAAGTGTAACAATGGTCCATCTCTATATACGTTGGGTATACTGGGAGTCCTATTTGGCACGCGTCCTATACACTTGGGCAATTTTCTGGGATGGGTCGCATGAGTGTTTCGTAAGCAATCCCCTTGGCAGACTGATTACATTTTTCTAGTCATTGGCACTCAGTCGAAGAGTGCGTACGACCGAGTCTACGCAATCGATTCATTTCAGTTTCCTATGCGCTGTTGCATCCAGGTCTTTGCATTTGACCAATTATTTGACCGATTACAACTGACCCTCAAGGATACTGCAACAGCGGTGGGTGACTATTCAGGGATGGTAGGTGAAATGGCACTTCACCAATTTATTTATCCTTCCAGACTTTAAAAAAGTTAATTCATCTTACTACGCACGCAGGTTTTTACTCCAAACGTATTTCCCTGTTTTGCACTGCGCGAAACTCTCTTGTAGCACCAAGCGCGCGACTGAAGAGAAGTAGACTTCCTTTCTCGCAGGTTAATCTCATGGGCAGAGGCACAGGCCGAGCATAAATGTATGGTTGCTACAGCAACCGTGGCGTCATCCGCTTGAGTTTGTCCGCGTAGGGGGCATGCTGAGAGATAGATAGAAATTTTGTCCCCTGTTACTTCCAGTTCCAAACTGAAAAGCAGTTGTTGTTTGCGTCAAGTGCGCTTCCATCTGTAGCTCGTTTAGTGCTGAATGTTTAAAATATGAATCCTGCTTAGCCGGCCGGAGTGGCCGAGCGGTTAAAGGCGCTACAGTCTGGAACCGCACGACCTCTACGATCGCAGGTTCGAATCCTGCCTCGGGCATGGATCTGTGTGATGTCCTTAGGTTAGTTAGGTTTAAGTAGTTCTAAGTTCTAGGGGACTTATGACCACAGCAGTTGAGTCCCATAGTGCTCAGAGCCATTTGAACCATTTTTTGAATCCTGCTTATAATATAGTGTGTATTTTACTAGCAACACCCTTTTCACATTGAAAAGACAAAAGTAAGGAAGTTTTAATTTGTGGATGAGATACTGAATTTCAGTAATTATGTGGTATAAAAAAGTTTTAATTTCTGGATGACATACTGAATTTCAATAATTATGTGGCACAAAAAAACAGTTGTTTTCTAAGAACAGTCTAATGATAATTCTATTCAACTTGCCAGGGGTTTCCTGAACGACATGATCAATTTTGAATCGACGTTTCTGGCAGCAGTATTTCATGATATATTTTGTTTGACAGATGTACTGTTCCATGTTTTTCAGAAGAAGTCACTGGGCGTAAACTACTGCATTTCTAAAGTAAAGACTACATCTACATCTACATCAATACTCCGCAAGCCAACTGACGGTGTGTGGCGGAGGGTACCTTCAGTACCTCTATCGGTTCTCCCTTCTATTCCAGTCTCGCATTGTTCGTGGAAAGAAGGATTGTCGGTATGCTTCTATGTGGGCTCTAATCTCTCTGATTTTATCGTCACGGTCTCTTCGAGAGATAAACGTAGGAGGGAGCAATATACTGCTTGACTCTTTTGGTGAAGGTATTTTCTCGAAACTTTAACAAAAGCCCGTACCGAGCTGCTGGGCGTCTCTCCTGCAGAGTCTTCCATTGGAGTTTATCTATCATCTCCGTAACGCTTTCGCGATTACTAAATGATCCTGTAACGAAGCGCGCTGCTCTCCGTTGGATTTTCTCTATCTCTTCTACCAACACTATCTGGTACGGATCCCACACTGCTGAGCAGTATTCAAGCAGCGGGAGAACAAGCGTACTGTAACTTACTTCTTTTGTTTTCGGATTGCACTTCCTTAGGATTCTTCCAATGAATCTCAGTTTGGCATCTGCTTTACCAACGATGAACTTTATATGATCATTCCATTTTAAATCACTCCTAATGCGTACTCCCAGATAATTTATGGAATTAACTGGTTCCAGTTGCTGATCTGCTATTTTGTAGCTAAATGATAAGGGATCTATCTTTCTATGTATTCGCAGCACATTACACTTGTCTACTTTGAGATTCAATTGCCATTCCCTGCACCATGCGTCAATTCGCTGCAGATCCTCCTGCACTTCAGTACAATTTTCCATCGCTACAACGTCTCGATACACCACAGCATCATCTGCAAAAAGCCTCAGTGAACTTCCGATGTCATCCACAAGGTCATTTACGTATATTGTGAATAGCAACGGTCCTATGACACTCCCCTGCGGCACATCTGAAACCACTCTTACTTCGGAAGACTTCTCTCCATTGAGAATGACATTCTGCGTTCTGTTATCTAGGAACTCTTCAATCCAATCACACAATTGGTCTGATAGTCCATATGCTCTTACTTTGTTCATTAAACGACTGTGGGGAACTGTATCGAACGCCTTGCGGAAGTCAAGAAACACGGCATCTACCTGTGAACCCGTGTCTATAGCCCTCTGAGTCTCGTGGACGAATAGTGCGAGTTGGGTTTCACACGAACGTCTTTTTCGAAACCCATGCTGATTCCTACAGAGTAGATTTCTAGTCTCCAGAAAAGTCATTATACTCGAACATAATACGTATTCCAAAATTCTACAACTGATCGACATTAGAGATATAGGTCTATAGTTCTGCACATCTGTTCGACGTCCCTTCTTGAAAACGGGGATGACCTGTGCCCTTTTCCAATCCTTTGGAACGCAACGCTCTTCTAGAGACCTACACCGCTGCAAGAAGGGGGGCAAGTTCCTTCGCGTACTCTGTGTAAAATCGAACTGGTATCCCATCAGGTCCAGCGGCCTTTCCTCTTTTGAGCGATTTTAATTGTTTCTCTGTCCCTCTGTCGTCTATTTCGATATTTACCAATTTGTCATCTGTGCGACAATCTAGAGAAGGAACTACAGTGCAGTCTTCCTGTGTAAAACAGCTTTGGAAAAAGACATTTAGTATTTAGGCCTTTAGTCTGTCATCCTCTGTTTCAGTACCATTTTGGTCACAGAGTGTCTGGACATTTTGTTTTGATCCACCTATCGCTTTGACATAAGACCAAAATTTCTTAGGATTTTCTGCCAAGTCAGTACATAGAACTTTAATTTCGAATTCATTGAACGCCTCTCGCATGGCCCTCCTCACATTACATTTCGCTTCGCGTAGTTTTTGTTTGTCTGCAAGGCGTTGGTTATGTTTATGTTTGCTGTGAAGTTTCCTTTGCTTCCGCAGCAGTTTTCTAACTCTATCACTACTCGTGATATACTAAGAAACAAGAAAAAAGAACAGTATTTTTCTGTCACCTTAATCTAGAAAAATGACAGATATGTGCCTCTCTCAAAAGTACAGTTCCCTCTTTGTGGATTAATGTGTTCAAATGAAATACGAAATTTAGGATCAAAATGATGAGAGAGTTCGCGATCGTGAAAAATTCCTTTTTTTGTCTTGTCGATACCACAAAATTTGAAAAATACCACCCATTTTCCTTCTAGCGCGCTTGAAAACTTACAACATTTCTTTGGACTAAGTTTTCCAAGACACAACGGTCAAGAAACTGTCTATTTTATATGCTGATGAGAAGTGCAGAAATATTTTCACCGGAAAGATGTTAGTAACGCTTATTGTGGATGGCGACATTTTTACGGCTAACTATAAACTGTTCTCTCTTAAAGGACAGAAGGATTGATGTGTACAATAAATAGGTAAGTTCGCCTATTTAGATAAGCTTGTGAAAATATACGTATATTTTTCTTTTCTGATAATTCTTCACATATCTTCACAACCAGGGACTGCCACGGTATAGTAATCGTAAGATACAATGTTATTTAGTTTTGTGAAATGTAAAAATTTACATTTCTGACTATTTTAAAAACGTTGTCAGTCTCTCCACATTTCCCTACACACTGTTACATCCAGGTCTTTGCATGGAGAAGCATCGTTGTAAAAGTCCCTACAATATTTCAGTTACTAATATAAAAATCGTAACTGGGGTCCTAGAATTCGTATTCGACTGCTTCATTTGACTACTGCATTAAAATATTCCGTTTCTACGGACGCAACAATACCAAATGTTAAAACAAAGTGTAAATACTTGCTTTAGTTCCACTCTACAATTAAGAAAAACTACACACTGTGCGAAATTGAGAAATCTTTCCTTACAATTCACTAAGTAAAATTAAACTGTTGATCACTGAACTAAAATCTCAATCATTTCTTTAAATAATAATACAGACACTGCGTCCCATTATAATAACGTTCCAACTGTTATTGAAAAAGAATGAAAGATAACTACCATAGCTATTGCGCAGATATAAATCAGTTCCTCCAGAATCAATACCCGTTAAGGCAGAGTGAGTAGATCGTGCTGGGTGTTTCACTGGGTGTAGTTCCAAGATATCCTTTATTAATAAACATAATACCACCATATTGCACTCAGCCCTTGTGAACCAAACTGAGGAGCTACGTGATTGAGAAGTAGCGGCTCCGGTCTCGTAAACTGACGTACAGCCGGGAGAGCGGTGTGCTGACCACATGCCCCTCCATATCCGCATCCAGTGACGCCTGTTAGCTGAGGATGACCTCGGCGGCAGAAGGGCTGCTCGGTCGCTGCTGGAGTACTGGTTATTCTTCGTGCTTTACTGTTCCTGTTAAGAGATACTGATAAAAGCAATGACGCATTAGGTTAATCTGGGACAGCTCTATCGATTGGTCGCATAAAATAACGATTTAAAAATCTTTTGTTTGTAATGGGAAAAAAAATCGACGCTTTCTTCAGAGCCGGGTGTCGTATACGATGTGAGATGTGATTTGAGGATTTGTTTGGGCTAACTCCAGCTGCACGTTGCAAAAACGAAACTGTAAGTGTCTGCCGAAACGCAAAAGAAAATGTGCCTGACGGCTATTCGGACAGATATCCTGTATGTCCTAGATGATAGATTTGTTGTGTGACTTTAGCAGGCTCAGAGTAGATCACGTTTATTTCGCTCCATTCATAATCTTGTAGAACTACAAGGTGATTTATTGAAATGGAAACCAGGCGAGCTTGCGACATGTCAGAAAAAAATGAACCCATCGTCAGCTGTAATCCCTGACAGTAAATCAGACATGAAATTAGAAAATGTTAAGAATATGTTGTAGTGTTATATGCATCTACAATTTCACTTCTCAAGAACCGTATGGTGACTGGCTTAGGGCAGCAGTATCACTTTTCCACTTACCCTTCCATTCCTGGATGGTACTGGGAAGAAAGTCTTGCTGTACCCTTCCGTGTAAGCCAGAATTTCTGTAAATTCAGCGTTGAGCCCATTACGCGAGATGTGTATATAGGAGGAAGTAGTACGTTTTTCTTTTTTTTTTCCTTTTTTAAATGTTCCCCTCCCTTCTTTATTGTCGCTCCTGTTCACTATGGTAAAGTCTTTTCAGAAGATTCGAGAGAAGTAAGATTTATATTAAACTTTTTACTTATCTTTTCTCGCACAGGTGGCTCCAGTTCTTCATGGTCAGGTGTGTGATTCTCTGAAGCTGAAATTCTCACATTTTAGGTTCTTATGATTCAGTTGATCTAAATAATTTTGAAGAATATCGTTGCAGAAGTTTTGTTTTTACGGTAATTTATTGCCTCGCAGTTTTACTATATTACACTGTCTTTTGAATTTTCACATTAACAAAGCCGAAATTATATCGTTAGTCCAAAATACCAAACAAAAAAAAATCTGATCACATCAGAGGCATTTTACTACTACTTCACTCTGCGGTAATAACAATATTCCAAAGGGTTTACAATTTTTGTGGACAAATGAATTTTTATTAGTTCGACTATTATTTCATAAATGAATCCAGAAATAAACACAACAAACAGTACTGGATTGCGTAATTAATAATAGAGATGTTAAGTGTGCCAAATATTTCGTAATTTCAAATGTTTCTAAAAAAATAATTTTAACTGTACATTCAGAGCAAGTGTATATCGATTGTAGCAATGAAAATAAAGTAATTCCTTTTCATAAATTTTAACTTGAAATATAACATATATTGTTTATAAAATTATATGAAACTTTGGAGAAAAGCAGCTTAGATAATACTGACCTATCCAAAATTCGAAAAATATTACTGGTATCGGCTACTGCTGTTGAGAAAAAGTAATGGTAGAGTACGAGGTCCCTTTACATAGTCTTGGAATTTTACAAGTGGGATTCTCCGTGAAGTATGACTTTCGTGTAACATCTCCCGCAATAATTTGTTGAACACTCACCGTAACATGCAGACCAAACGAATCAATAACGAAATGGGCATATCTTCTTTGAGTCTTCTCTATCTCTAGCGTTAATCCAGCTTAGAAAAGTCTTGTGATCGACGCACAAAACTCAGTAGTTGATGGAACGAGGCTTTTGTAAGGCTTTTAATACGAGTGAATGAGAGTACCTTAGGAAGAAAAGTTTTTATTTTTCAGATGCTCACTCTTTAATGCAGTAGCAGATACGTTTACAAAAGTACAAACAGAAGGAACCAACTTACCTATGTTTGATATTGGGATGTGTAATTATAGCAGTTTCGAATCTGAGCGTCCTCTCTGGTGCAGAGTATATGAAAAGATCTAATATAGCTCTATAACAAAATTTCTGAGACTTGTTAAAAAATCGCTCAGCCGGGCGCTGTTAACACCTGGATTACTCGTACAGCACCGAAACAATTTTTTAAACGCACAGGAAGGATTAGAGTTCATTTTCCTCTAATGAGGTGCTCTGTGCTATTCATTCTTCGGAGGACCACCAAACTGATAAATCTATAGTGTAAGTCTATACTGATTTGTCATCTAGTAACTAGATAATTTTTTCATTTATCATCAAGTCATGCGTATGATAATAGTGTACATAAATATAACGGCCACAGCTTTTCAATCCAGTGCTGCAACGTTATTGCAAGTAGTTCAGCCAGAGCATTTTTTAAAGGCAACATATTACTATTCGCACATTTTTAAAATGTAAGACGTCATTTCTATTGTTAGATGGGAAACCTGTATCGATACAGCAGCGGTAAAGGTTGCACTAGAGAGGTAATGTGTACTGGTTGCTCAAGATGAATGCAACGCCGAGCGGACTCTGACAACCCGTGCTGAAGAGCCCATATGACCTGCTCTTGCCGGTAGGTACCATGCACTTTACCGCTGGTTACACACACTGGAGGACGTGCGCACGGTGAACTCCGGACATGTGAGCCGTGCACAGTGCTTGCATTGCCTCGCTTACATGGCTGCAGGCCGTGAATCCATACGGATCAATAACACGGGTCGCTGTGTGCTCCCTCTCCATACCTACGTACTCACCTGACTCTCGCTCTTTCTCTTTCTGTCTTTTGCTGTCTGCTGTTTTCAAAACCGTTAGAATATTTAGCCAAGAGATAGTTACGGAGTTTCAAATTTTGCGGAAATGGAAAGTGCTACTGATTTGTCACTGAATGGATTGGTAGTGTTGGTAGTCAGGGGCTCGTATTGTTAGGGCAACAAACAATTGTAATAATACTCCAAAACTGTATTTTTTGTGATATCATGGAATTTGACAAAGGAGAAAATACAAAAATGCAGTAAATGAAGCAGGCAAAAAGGAATACAAACGCCTCAAAAATGAAATCGACAGGAAGTGCAAAATGGCTAAGCAGGTATGGCTGGAGGGCAAATGTAAGGATGTAGAGGCGTATATCACTAGGGGTAAGATAGATACTGCCTACAGGAAAATTAAAGAGACCTTTGGAGAAAGGAGAACCACTTGCATGAATATCAAGAGCTCAGGTGGAAACCCAGTTCTAAGCAAAGAAGGGAAAACAGAAAGATGGAAGGAGTATATAGAAGGTCCATACAAGGGCGATGTTCTTGAGGACAATATTATGGAAATGGAAAAGGACGTAGATGAAGATGAAATGGGAGAAATGATACTGCGTGAAGGGTTTGACAAAGCACTGAAAGACCTGAGTCGAAACAAGGCCCCGGGAGTAGACAACATTCCATTAGAACAACTGACAACCTTGGGAGAGCCAGGCCTAAAAAAATTGTACCATCTAGTTAGCACGATGTATGAGACAGGCGAAATACCTTCAGACTTAAAGAAGAATATAATAATTCCAATCCCAAAGAAAACAGGTGTTGACAAATGTGAAAATTACCGAACTGTCAGTTTAATAAACCACGGCTGCAAAATACTAAACTAATTATTTACAGACGAATGGAAAAACTGGTAGAAGCCGACCTCGGGGAAGATCAGTTTCGATTCCGTAGAAATGTTGGAACACGTGAGGCAATACTGACCCTACGACTTATCTTGGAAAATAGATTAAGGAAAGGCAAACCTACGTTTCTAGCATTTGTAGACTTAGAGAAAGCTTTTGACAATGTTGACTGGAATACTCTCTTTCAAATTCTAAAGGTGGCAGGAGTAAAATACAGGGAGCGAAAGGCTATTTACAATTTGTACAGAAACCAGAAGGCAGCTATAAGAGTCGAGGGGCATGAAAGGGAAGCAGTGGTTGGGAAGGGAGTAAGACAGGGTTGTAGCCTATCCCCGATGTTATTCAATCTGTGTATTGAGCAAGCAGTAAAGGAAACAAAAGAAAAATTCGGAGTAGGTATTAAACTCCATGGAGAAGACATAAACTTTTGAGGTTCGCCAGTGACATTGTAATACTGTCAGAGACAGCAAAGGACCTGAAAGAGCAGTTGAACGGAATGGACAGTGTCTTGAAAGGAGGATATAAGATGAAAATCAAGAAAAACAAAACGGGGATAATAGAATTTAGTCGAATTAAATCGGGTGATGCTGCAGCAATTAGATTAGGAAATGAGGCGCTTAAAGTAGTAAAAGAGGTTTGCTATTTGGGGAGCAAAATAACTAATGATGGTCGAAGTAGAGAGGATATAAAATGTAGACTGACAATGGCAAGGAAAGCGTTTCTGAAGAAGAGAAATTTGTTAACATCGAGTATTGATTTAAGTGTCAGGAAGTCGTTTCTGAAAGTATTTGTATGGGGTGCAGCCATGTATGGAAGGGAAACGTGGAAGATAAATAGTTTGGACAAGAAGAGAATACTAGCTTTCGACATGTAGTGCTACAGAAGAATGCTGAAGTTTAGATGGGTAGATCACATAACTAATGAGGAGGTAGTGAATAGAATGGGAGAGAAGATGAATTTGTGGCACAACTTGACTAGAAGAAGGGATCGGTGGGTAGGGCAAATTCTGAGGCAGCAAGGGATCAGCAATTTGGTATTGGTGGGCAGCGTGGAGGGTAAAAATCGTAGAGGGAGACCAAGAGATGAAGTCACTAAACAGATTCTGAAGGATGTAGGTTGCAGTAGGTACTAGGAGATGAAGAAGCTTGCACAGGATAATCATGGAAAGCTGCATCAAACCAGTCTCTGGACTGAAGACCACAGCAACAATAATGGAATTTGTGTAAATGCATCAGTGCCTATGGACATTAACGAACTAAACGTAGGGTAAATTAGAACGTCAGTGGTGTTTGTTGTAGGATTGTAATGAGAGTCGTTTGCGAGATTTCGTATTTTGAAGAATTTCAACACCGAAACCTGTTTGTGCCATTCAAACTGCGGAGTTGTTAGGTACGATGTTATATTTGCTTACAGTGTGTTTGCGTGTTCCTTGAGTGCACTGCAACTTGCTAGTCAGTGTCATTACAAGCAGCAATTCGTGAGTAGACGATGGGATTTACCATTGCCGAAAAATCCGACACGCTCATGGTGTTTACTTGTCAACCATCTCGGCAGTTATTTATCAACCCCTTTAACCAGTTACGCGAAAGTTTCAGAGGAACACATAGACAGCGTAACAAAAGGAAACAAGTGACAAAAGAAGAGGGATAAATCAATGTTATTGCTGCTGTTGGAGTTGATCCTCATGTTGCGAAACAAGAGATATTAAAGCTGAAAATAAATTGAAAAGCATTTGTTAGATGTCTTTAATCAGGAACCTGCTCAGACTAAAATAACTCACGCTGTTAAAAAAAATTGACATATCAGAAGTAACTGAGCGTTGTCTTCCTGATAGGGGCAGTGAAGAAAGTGCTGTGTCCCAAGGTTTCTTTGAGTCTATTCCTAATACGAATGAACTAACTGTCGTGTAAGAAAGTGGTTTAAAGATAACAGATGCTACTGGAAAAATCTATAGACCAATACAGCACGAGGCTTTGATAGGTAACATAACAATAGATCAAATGTCTGATAAACCGAGAGGCAGAAATAATGAAGCATAGGAACTGCCTGTTAGGGGAAAGAGGAATAAGGGATACTTGCAGGAAGATACTGAATTAGGTAATAAGGTGCAAGAAGCTAATGCAGAAGAGGACTATATCCTAGAAGAGACAGGGGCAAACGTACAGTCAACAAATCAAATTTCTGTTAAAAGAGACTTGGATACAAAAAGAATGCATGAGGCAAAATCTCCACCACCAGTTTTACCGCTGGTGAAGTAGTGTTAGTCAAAACTAAAGAAAAATCTAAGGACATTTCTGCAGAAACAAAGAAGTTTATGCACGGGCATCAAGGACCACTCAGGATGATAATTACTTACTCCTACTCTTACTCTCCGGGTCCCACAAACCGCAGTCGGTTTTTGGCCTCGTCAAGTAGCCTCTTCCACAGTATTCTGCCTTCGGCACCTTCTTCACCTGGAAATCCTTGGCAACCTGGTCTCTCCATCTCGTTTTCGGTCTGCCTAGAGGTCACCGTTCTTCCGGTTTATTCTCTGGGACTTCTCTCAGTAAAGATAAATTCTCTCTCCTATAGACGTGACTGGCCCACCTTAGTCTTCCTGTTCGGCTACCCCGGTTCATTCTATAGCTGCCTGACCTTCCTGTCCTTTCTTCTTCGCCATTCTCCTCCCTCATAGATTAAATTTCTTTCTTTAATATTCAAAAACTTTTATCTCTCTCTCCATGTTTTTATCTGTTCTCCATATTTCTGCCCCATTTATTATTACTGGTCTGATTATGGTTTTATATATTCATTCTTTGGTTACTCTTGCAAAAAGTTTTAGATGACAGTAGTTTGTTGAGTGTGTATGATGTTGTGGATGCAGTTTTGATCCTCACCTCTATTTCTTGCTTCTAATCGCTTTTGTTGTTTACTACTACCCCCCCCCCCCCCCCAGATACACTGAAGAGCCCTAGAAACTAGTACACCCACTTAATATCGTGTAGGGCAACACGACGTGGCATGGTCTCAACTAATGTCAGAAGTAGTACTGGAGGGATCTGACACCAATAATCATGCAGGGCTGATCGTAAATCCGTAAGAACGCGAGGGGTTGGAGATCTCTTCTGGACAGCACGTTGCAAGGCATCCCACATATGCTCAAGTGGAAGAGTTTAAACTCCGAAGATTATTCTTGGAGTCACTTTGTAGCAATTCTGGACGTGTGGGGTGTCGCATTGTCCTGCTGGAATTGCCCAAGTCCGTGGGAATACACTATGGACATGAATGGATGGAAGTGTTCAGACTGGATGCTTACGTACGTGTTATCTGTCAGTTTCGTATCTAGACGTATCAGGGGTCCCATATCACTCGAACTGCGCACATTCCGCTCCATTACAGATCCTCCACCAGCTTGAACACTGCCCTGCTGGTATACAAGGTCCAAGGATTCATGAGTTTGTCTCCATACCCGTACACGTCCATCCGCTATACACAATCTGAAACGATGCGCTCGATACAATTTGATCCGAACAGGCAACATTTTTCCAGTCATATCGGTGATGACGGTCGCAGGCTAGCCATAAAGCTTTGTGTCGTGCACTCATCAAGGGTACACGAGTGGGCCTTCGGCTTCGAAAGCCCATATCGATTATGTTTTGTTGAATGTTTCGCACGCTGACACTTGTTGATGGCCAAGTACTGAAATCTGCAGCAATTTGCGGAGGGTTGCACTTCTGTCAAGTTGAGCGATTCTCTTCTATCGTCGTTGGTCCGTTCTTGCAGGATCTTTCTTGAGCCGCAGCGATGTAGGAGATTTGAAGTTTTACCTGATTCCTGATATTCACGGTACACTCGTGAAATGATCGTACGGGAAATTCCCCACTTCATCGCTACCTCAGAAATGCTGTGTCCCATCGCTCGTATGCCGATTACATAACGTTAAAACTCACTTAAATCTTGATAACCTGCCATTGTAGCAGCAGTAACCGATCTAACAACGGCGCCAGGCACTTGTTGTCTTATATAGGAGTTGCCGACCGCAGCGCCGTACCCTGCCTGTTTAGATATCTCTGTATTTGAATACGCATGCCTATACCAGTTTCTTTGGCGCTTCAGTTTATTTAAACTCGTCCACTTCTTCAAAAAAGTGGTTATCGATCTGCAGAATTTCCCGTGTTTTTGTGCTGTAATTTCTTTCTACCATCATGTATTTCATTTTCTCATGATTTACTTCTAATGCAGTTCCCTTTCCTTTTTTAAAGAGTCTTTTTGCCAGTATTTTAAGGTCATCCGGATTTTCAGCGATTAGTGCCACGTCATCTGCAAAGGTCAGGACATTTATTTTGGTTCCTATTTTAATTCCCTCTTCTGCTTCACTTGCTGCGTCCTGTATTACAATGTTGAAAAAGAGGGGTGACATTTCATCTCCTTGACTGACTCCTGTTTTTATACCAAATACCTTGGAGTATTCTCCATCCATTTTCGCTACGCCTTTCAAGCCTTTCAGTGACACTTTCACAAAATTTATAATCTTCTTCAGTATTCTGAATCTCTGCATTTTTTCCCACAACTTGTCTCTGGATGTACTGTCACAGGTTTTCTTAAAATCAACAAATAGTATTGCCATTGTTTTGTTAAACTCCAATATTTGGATACGGCTTCTTTCAGTATAAATATTTAGTATGAATATCTGGTCGGTAGTTGAATGATTCTTCATAAATCCCGCTTGTTTCGTATTTATTATCTCTTTTACATTTGGGTCTCATTTTTTCTGGAGGATCTTGGAGAGCACTTTGTAGGCGGTGCTAATTAATGAAATGCTTCTGCAGTTCCTGCATTTTTGTTTGTCACCCTTTTTATGAATTGGTATTATTATCACTTCTGTCCACTCCTCTGGCTTTCTTTCTTGTTTACAGATGTTCGTAACAAGTTAATGTATTTCTTTTGCAAATTTTATTAGTCCCTTCTTAAATGGTTCAGTTAATATGGCATCTCTCCCTAAAGGTTTGTTGTTTTTTAGTATTTTGATTAAGTCTGTTGTATCTTCAGGATGATAAGTAAGCGGTCCAAAACAGACAGCAACCAGTCACTGTAGGGAGTCTGCCATTCTTTGGCAGACACACACTTCGGATAGCTGTATGGTTCCAGCTGGATGAAAATTTCTTTTCTTTTCAAGTTTCATTCTCTCTATCACAGTAAGTAACTATTATATGTCTTCATGTTGTATATATGCTGTTAGTGTGTAATGTCTTCCTACTTAGTAAGAATGATTCCCGAGAATGGCTATACCCGAATGATGACCTACAAGAGAATAAGAGAGGCAGCTTGCAACAGTAAATTCTAAATGTTAAAATAACAATGGGTAGCTTTGGAGCAACAATGATAGAAAATTAATGGCGAAAGTAAATAAATGTTAAATAAGATCCATAAAAAGGGTGAGTAATTATAAAAGGCGCAACACTTTGCATTATGAGAGGTTATTGAAGCTGGAAATTCCTAAAATCTGAAACAATAAAATTTGCATAAATTAATAATTTACAGTTGAGACTAATGTCGTTTGAAAGCAAAGGAGGGTAATAAAATGGTGCCACTAGAGGCATGTCAAAGCGTTTTGATATTACTTAAAGGAAATGTGTGGAATTGGTGTGAGGATCACATCATAAACATGCTGACGAAGATAACTGGGGAAAAGAAGCGTCGAAATAGATGAATAAATGAACATAGAGAAAAATATGAATAAGTCAGCAGGCTGATATATATAGTGAAAAGGTGGAAAATTGATGAGTAATTCCTTCACATCTCGTAAAAAGGTTTGAGAAATGCATATTCTTGTTTAAGAGAGATAGTTAATCAGCTTATAAATACAGACAACAAAATACAAATAAACGAATATGTTAAGGAATGCAGATTGTAAAGTACTGATATGCCATAATGGAAACAGCTTTCTAATTATGTGTGTAAGAAAAAAAGGTAACTGCTGTCGAACAAATTACTTCTTTAGCATACTTATCCATACAATAACTGAGCCATATGAAGATGGAACATACAAAGGTTACTCAATTTTCTAAGTAAAGCAACATCTAAAACAATAAAGTAAACTGCAGACTATCACAATACGTGACTATTTAAAAACATACATTGACTTTAAAATAATGTAATAGCTACGGTTTACATGAAAAAAAAAGGAAATTACAAGTTTGTGATTCACGCTTAATACGAGGGTTGTTTTTTAAGTAAGGGCCGTTTTTATTTAAAAAAAAAGACACAAATACTTTTCTAAAAAAACTTATGTTTTCTGATTCTATACACTTTTACCTATTTTTCTACATAGTTGCCTTGTTTATATAAGCACTTGTTATACCATACAACTAAGTTTTTAATTCCCTCTTCAAAGAATTCGGCCGCCTGCTCCGACAGCCAAGAGTTCACGACCGCTTTCACTTCATCATCGTCATTGAAGCGCTGCCCGCCAAGATGGTGTTTCAGGTACCGGAAAAGGTGAAAATCGCTAGGAGCAAGGTCGGGGCTGTATGGTGCATGGTCCAAAACTTCCCAGCCAAAAGAATCAATCAAATCCCGAGTCTTTTGAGAGGTGTGAGGCCTAGCGTTATCGTGCAGGAGCAAAACTCCTTTTGTAAGCACGCCGCGCCTTTTGTTTTGAATTGCTCTGCGGAGCTTCTTTAGATTTGCACAGTAGGCATCTGAGTTGATTGTCGTTCCTCGTGGCATAAAGTCCACTAGCAAAACACCGCGCCGGTCCCAGAACACAGTTGCCATAGTCTTGCGCTTTGACAGCGTCTGTTTGGCTTTGACCTTGACGGGTGAGGTTGTGTGTCGCCATTCCATCGATTGTCGCTTGCTTTTGGGAGTGATATGGGATACCCATGTTTCATCTCGAGTGACAATTTGACTCAACATGTCATCCCCTTGTTCCTCGTAACGAATCAAAAAGTCCAATGAAGTGGCAAATCTCTTCCCTTTGTGGTCCTCTGTGAGGAGTCTGGGTACCCACCGAGAACACAGTTTCTTAAAGTTTAGGTTTTCAGACACAATTTTGTACAAAACCGATCTTGAAACTTGTGGAAATTCCAATGAAAGAGTGGAAATTGTGAATCTTCTGTCCTCACGAATCTTTGTTTCGACTGCAGTCACCAAATCATCAGTGATCACAGAGCGCCGGCCTGAGCGTTCTTCGTCATGGACGTTTTGACGGCCATTTTTAAACTCTCTAACCCATTGACGCATTTTACCTTCACTCATTGCATTCAAGCCATAAACTTCTGTTAACTGACGATGAATTTCTGCAGCTGATAGGCTTCTCGCGCTCAAAAAAGTATCATTGACCGTATCTCACACGCGGCGGGCGATTCAATAATCGTAAACATTATAAAGTAGCACAGCGATGCGTACACGTCAGCTACAGAGCTGCAACTGCATCAGTGTGAACGGGAAGGATGCCGGCAAGTGGCGCGGTGGCTTGTTGCGGCGTCCGCGCGAACTACGGGACTATTCGTGCGAACGGCCCTTACTTAAAAAATAACCCTCGTAATGAAGTAAAATGTTACGATTTTCTGATGTAATGTATTGCCAATAATCATGTTGAAAAAGTTAATAATAATTTTCCAAATGCTAAATTTAAAAAAAAGAGAAAAGAAATTCCTTCCGGTAACTTCTCAACTATTTATTTCAACTAAGGTAAATAGAATATATAATGTGTTTTGTCCTTCCTTAGACGTAAGTTGAGAATAGGTGCTTAGGCTATGTTATTTATTTCTCAGGGACATGGAGGTTTCATGAAGGACACCCTAAAAGCTGTAGTGGAGAAGGAAACAAGAAGTACATGATCTACAGTGAATCTTCCCTTTTCTTTTTGTAATAAAATATAATCGAGAAGTGACTTCACATCCTCAATCTTAAATGTTTGTGATTCGTATGGACGCTCTCATTGGTGCCTACGATTGTGATTAGATGACTGAGTACTGTAAAACAAAATGTTTTGTGTTTTTCACTTTCATATAGAGACTGAAAAACAATTTAATCAAAAAGTAAATTTTGTAATAATCGATGATTTTATTTCATGTTTCTATCTAATTTATGTACATGACTTGAAAAAATCCATTATGTCACTTTTTCTATGTGTACATATATATGTTTATGATTAATTTCGTAAGTGTAGTATTAAGGAATTTTTCTAAAATCAATTTCATTTAAAAGACATCAGCTATAGTAGCATCCCTTGTTTCTAATATTTTATTTTGCTCAAATATAAGGTTTTTTTCAAAAATAAATAGGGGTGATTTGGCGAAACAAGCGCTGTATCATTTGATACAGAGGCGAGCGAGTGTGCCGGGACTTACCGCAGCTGACTGCTACTAGCGCCACTTCGTCATAACGCTCCATAATCTGAGAATGAACTTAAAAATTAAAGTAGCTTTTCCATACTTTATCTACATATGCTTCAGCATAGTAATGTTAAAACTGTTAAATTACAGAGTGATCAGACGAATATGTTTCCCTAAATACATCGTTTTAAATAAAAAAACAAATGGCGCTATATAAGGAAGCTAGAAAGCCAACATTGTTCAAGATGTGCAAATGTATGTCTCAGTCTACTGTTACAAGGTTTTACTTGATCGTAGCAAATATTTTGATCAAAATCGGCGCTAAATATTTGACTCAGAAAGGTGAAAATTGGTATGAAGCTGATATAAAAACGTTAACTATGTGACGCCATTAAGCTACCTCTAATAGTTTTAAAGCAATGTACTAAAAACTAAATCTGGAACAGAAACATCCTTATTTATAATAGATTTAGTATCATTTGTATTAATAACAGACATTTCTGATTGCAGCACTTGATTACATCCATTAAATAGAAAAGTTATGACAAGATTCAAGACTTTAATGTAAATAACAATCAATACAAATTCTCTAAAGATGTAGTTCAGAGGTCGTGTTCTACTGTCGGTTGCGTTCTAAAAATTCTAATCGGCATAGTTTAAATGCAGTCGAGTAAAAACTTTTCTGTAATTAAAGCTACCTTAAATCCATTCATAGAAAAATTACGAAGATTATAAATTGATTCATAACGCACTTATTAAAATATATGTATCCGAGAAAGCGGCCATTTAGGTGCTGCTGCCTGGGCACACAGCAGATGACGGCACATGTTCTCCTCGACCGTCCGCTGCATCCATATATAAATACGGCCTGAGAGGCGGTGAGTACACACTTCACACCCAGCTATCAACCGGTCCGCGTCAGTCAAACGCCGGCTTACGCACTGCCTCGGATGACGTCACAGCCAGGCTGCTCCTAAACGCATGTTTTCAGTAATAATAGAAAGTGAACTCGCTGTGAGTGTACGCCGCTCTGCATGGTTTAAATTTCACAAGAGACACCGCACCGAGCTGTGTCAGTCAAACGCCGGCATACTCTGTGTCTCGGATGACGTCACAGCCAGACTGCTGCTAAACGCATCTTTTCGGTACAAATTGGAAGTGAATTTGCGATGTGTGCCGCCTATAATGTTAACAAAACCGCGTTGCAACTAGTGATATTATTTTCTACTTTTGTGACGAGCAATTAACTTTGATTATTAGAAGTCAGGGCAAAGCACCATTTACTGGAAACTTGCCGTAGAGGTCGCCTCTAGTGCTGTTTATGATAAAGACATTATTATTATTATTACCATCAGGATTATTACCATGTTGTGCGCGTGAAATTTTGACGGATATATAAATCAGTTAGAACTCAAAACTTTCATTGATAATCATAGTTTCTGATCCTGTTGAGTAAATAGAGAGCAGTAACGTTTCTTTCAGAGACTACAAGAAGAGTGTAGACTTGAAGACTGGAAATTAAGGTCAGTATGTTCTATATCGCTTTGTGTCTGACCGCAAAAATAGTTTTTAGGCTCTTGTAAAAGACAGCGAGCAATATTTCAATAAATTCTTATTCCACCCGGCACCCCAAGCGCACGTTATCTCCAGCGCAGTACCATGTAGATAGGGGATAATTGAGGCAAGTGTCCTACGCAACCTCGGTAGATATATGTTCCCTCCATATGACATCTCTCCAGCCAGGGCTGTATGGAAACGATTAAGAGATTCGTGTCAACTTGGTACAAAGGCGCTAAAACAAGATACTCCAGATGCGTCATGCATCTTGTTTAGTGATAATGCCACATTTACAAATCATGGCCAGGTAAACCCCCGGAACATGCACTATTGGTCTGTAGGTAATACCCGTTGGTTTCGTCAGGTGGAACGTCAGCATTCATGGAGTGTAAACGTGTGATGAGGGATATAGCTCACAGGCACGTTTTTCATAGACTGAAAACTGAATGCAGCGTCCTTACAAACCCTCCATCTTCCACGAATGCTAGAAGAAGTTCCTCTGCAGGGTATGAGGAACCTGTGGTACCAATGTGATGGTTGTCCAGACCATAGTGCGTGAGGTACTACACCATATCTTCACAAACTGTTTCCAAATGTTTGGACTGGACGCAGCAGACCTGTACCTTGGTCTCTCAGATTCTGCGCAGAAACTCCTCGTTCTTTACCTTATAAGTCCACCTAATTCTCAACATTCGTCTGCAGCAGCAGCACATTTCAAATGCTTCGATTCTCTTCTGTTCCGGTTTTCCCAAAGGCTATGTTTCACATCCACACAATGTTGCGCTCCAAACGTACATTCTCAGAAATGTATTCCTCAAGTTAAGGTCTATCTTCTGTACTAGTAGACTTCTCTTGGTCAGGATGCCCTTTCTGCCAGTGCTAGTCTGCTTTTGATGTCCACCTTGCTCCGTCCGTCATTGGTTGTTTTGCTGCCTAGGTAGCAGAATTCCTTAACTTCATCTGCTTCGTGACCATCAACCCTTATAGTAAGTTTCTCGCTGTTCTCATTTCTGCTACTTCTCATTACTTTCGTCTTTCTTCGATGTACTCTCAGTCCATATTCTATACTCATCAGACTCTTCATTCCATCCAGCAGATCCTGTATTTCTTTTTCACTTTCACTCAGGATGGCAATGTCATCACCGAATCGTGTCATTGATATCCTTTCACCTAGGATTTTAATTCCGCTCCTGAACTTTTCTTTTATTTCCGTCATTGCTTCTTCGATGTACAGATTGAACAGTAGAGGCGAACGACTACATCACTATCCTACACCCTTTTTAATCTGAGCACTTCATTCTTAGTCGTCCATTATTAATATGTCCTCTTGGTTCTTATATAATACCCGTCCCTTCCTATTCTTATATATTACCCGTCCTTTCCTATAGCTTACCCCTAGTTTTCTCAGAATTTCGAACATCTTACACTATTTCACATTGTTTACCGGTTTTTCCAGGCCGCCAGATCCCATGGACATGTCTTGGTTTTTCTTTACTCTTGCTTCCATTGTCAACCGCTACGTGAGAACTGCCTCTCTGGTGCCTTTACCTTTCCTAAAGCCAAACTGATCATGATCTAATATATCCTCAATCTTCTTATCCATTCTTCGGTTTATTATTCTTGAAAGCAACTTGGGTGCATGAGATGTCAAGCCGATTGTGCGATAATTCTCGCACTTGTCAGTTCTTGCAGTCTTCGGAATTGTGTGGATGATATTTTTCCGAAAGTCAGATGGTATGTCGCCAGATTCAAACATTCTGCACACCAACGTGAACAGTCATTTTGTTTCCATTTCCCTCAATTATATTAGGAACTCTGATGAAATGTTATCCATCCCTTCTGCCTTATTTGTTCTTAAGTTCTCCAAAACTCTCTTAAATTATGATTCTAATACTGGATCCCCTATCTCCTCTAAATTCACTCCTGTTTCTTCTTCTATCACTTCAGACATATTTTCCCCTTCATAGAGGCCTTCAATGCATTTTTTCCAGTTATCTGCTCTCTTCTCTGCATTTAACAGTGGAATTCCCACAGCACTCTTAATGTTACCACCTTTGCTTTTAATTTCACTGAAATTTGTTTTGACTTTCTTGTATGCTGAGCCATTCCTACTGACGATCATTTCTTTCTCGATTTCTTGGCATTTTTCTTAGCTTACCTGCACTTCTTAATTAATTAATTTCTTAGTTACGTTGTCAACCTACCTGAGTAAAAACCCTAAGAGATTTTGGTCGTATGCAAAATCAGTAAGTGGGTCAAAATCATCTATTCATTCTGAAGTTAAGATCTGAGTTATTAGAAATAGTGCTCTAGTAGTCGTGGACACCGGAAGATCCTGAGGAAGATCTCAGCAGAGGGGTCAAATTGTCGATCATTTTAGAAGAAATATGATGCAACCTAATAACCCAGAAGATTTTAACTTCAGTGACAATGGTCACGAAAGCCTGCAGACTTACTTCTATTCATTTTCTCAGCGACCATACCGGCACCGAAACGGAAGATAGCAGAGAGAAAGCCGAAATACTGAGTTCGGTCTTCCGGAGTTGTGTCACCGCGGAAGATCGTAACACTGTCCCTCCTTTCAATCGTCGTGCAAACGTCGAAATGGCAGGCATTGAGATAACCGATCGCGGAATTGAAAAGCAGTTACAATGGCTTAGCAGTGGAAAGGCTTCAGGACCAGATGAGGCACCTATAAAATTCTATAAAGATTATGCGAATGAACTTGCTCCCCTTCTAGCAGTAATTTATCGTAGATCGCTTGAGCATCGAAAGGTACATAGCGACTGCAAAAAAGCGCAGTTCATTCCCGTTTTTAAGAAAGGCCGTAAGACAGAACCACACAATTATAGACCTACACCGTTGGCGTCAATCTATTGTAGAATAATGGAACATGTTTTATGCTCAGGAATTATGACGTTCTTGAAAAATGAACATCTTCTCTACAAAAATGAACACGGATTCCGGAACCAGAGATCCTGCGAAAGTCAGCTCGCTCTGTCTCTCTATGAGACCCACAGCGCAGTGGACAACGGCACTCAGTATTACTAGCTAAAAGTGTTAGAGAACTCAATTAGTCTTTCTCCTCCTTCATTCCTTGTCCCAAGCCCATATTATCTTGTAACCTTTTCTTCTACTCCTTTCCCTACAACTGCATTCCAGTCCCATACGACTATTAGATTTTCACCTCCCTTTACACACTGTATTACCCTTTCAATATCCTCATATACTTTCTCTATCTCTTCATCTTCAGCTTACGACGTCGCGCATGTGTACCTGGACTACCGTTGTCGATGTTGGTTTGCTGTCAATTTTGGTAAGAACAACCCTATCAATGTGTAACTGTACACTCTGCCCTATCTTCCTATTCATAACGAATCCTACTCCCGTTATACCATTTTCTGCTGCTGTTGATGATACCCGATACTCATCCGACAAAAAATCATTCTCTTCTTCTTCCCATTTCACCTCACTAATCCCCACTATATCTAGATTGAGCTTTTCATTTCCCTTTTCAGATATTCTTGCTTTCGTGTTTCTGACGTAACACGCCCCGACTCGTAGAACGTTATACTTCCGTTGGTTATGTAATATTTTTCTTGTAGTCACCTCCCCCTTGACAGTCCCCTCCCGGTGATCCGAAGCTTGCATTTAAAGCAAACCTGTTTTGCATCTTCATAGTGGGCTACTAACGCCACCCTCACTCGACTGGCGCGAAATTTGTATAGACATAATCTTTCAGGTGTTGCAACAAATCTACCAACTTTCCTTTGTCGCACATCTCCTTCTTGGTGTTGTGATATTTTTTACATCATTTCAAGTCTTTGCATCAAGCATCTAGGGGGGACTGATCACGTCATGGGGAACAGCCTTAGTTAGAGACAAAATGTTCCGTCACTTATCTGGCGTTGCTGGGCGTCCTTTTATTGAATTCGCCGGAACTGGAATCACATTTCACCGAAGTATGGTGTGCTGCATCTGCGAACTACCAATCCCAGTACGTTAACGAAGTGGATTTTTTTTAAACAAAAGAAAAATATTCTATAAAGATATCTTAGATGCTCAGCCCATCTCATTTCATGTGGGGCAGATGACAGCATTATAGTTAGTCCACATTGTATACGAACTCCGCATAGCACCTACGCCCTGGTGCTTGTCGCAGCAAAACCGATTACAAAAGACGCATAGCATCGCCGAGGTGCATCAGGGAACATTAACTCTTTGACAACAGTTGTTCCCCATTATGTGATCTATCAGCCCTAGACGTTTGATGGCGAGACTTTGAAACAACTTATGTATAGTGAATGATAAACTCCTGTGTTTTACAGGAAGCGTACTTACGAAGCCATGTTAATACTGTTAAACGTGCAAAGTGGAAACATTCAGATCTGGAACTGTAGTGTAATAATACGATAGAAAAAATTTAAAGTTTCTATAGCTTTGCTACGATGAATTTGCAAACCTCTTTTCATCATTAAACCAGAAGGATCTTGCAAAGGCGATCGTCATATTGTATGGTGGTTTACTCTAAGGTGACAAAAGTCATGGGATACCTCCTGATATCGTGTGGAAGCTCCTTTTGTCGGGCGTAGTACAGCAGGTCGATTGGCAAGCAGTCAGGAAGTCTTTGGAAGTCCTCTGACGAAATATTGAGCCACGCTGCCTCTCCAGCTGTCCGTAATTGCGATGCGTTATTGATGCAGGGTTTTGTGCACGAACTGACCTCTCGATTATCTCCCATAAATGTCGGGCGATGTGGGTGGCCAAATCATCCGTTCGAATTGTCCAGAATATTCTTCAAACAAATGGCGAACTCTTGAGGCCCGGTGGGATGTAGCATTGTCACCCATAAAAATTCCATAGTTATTTGGGAACATGAAGTCCATTAATGGCTGAAAATGGCCTCCAAGTAGCCAAACGTAGGCAAAGAACTCAGTCCATTCCATGTAAACACAGATCACAACATTATGGAACCACCACCAAGTTGCACAGTCCCTTGTTGTCAACTTAGGTCTATGGCTCTGTGGCGTCTGCACCACACTCGAAGCATATCATCAGCTCTTACCAACTGAAATCGGGAGTCATCCGGCCAGGTCACGTTTTTTCACTCGTCCAACCGATATGGTCACGAGACCAGGAGAGGCGCTGCAGGCGATGTCGTTCTCTTAGCAAAAATACTTGCGTCGGTCGTCTGCTGGTATAGCCACGTTTCGCCGCACTGCAGAAACGGTTGTTTCAGGCAGTGTTGCTTGTCTGTTAGCAGTGACAGCTCTATGAATACGCCGCTGCTCTCGGTCGTCGGTCACTGCGCTGTACGTGGTAAGAGCCAACGCCTGATATTCTCAGCACACTCTTGACGCTGTGGAGCTCGGAATACTGAATTCTCTAACTACTTCCGAAATAGAATGTCCCATGCGTCTGGCTCCAACTACTGTTCAGCGTTCAAATTCCGTTAATTCCCGTCGTGAACCATAATCATGTCGGAAACCTTTTCAAATGGATCAACTGAGTACAAATTGCAGCTCCGCCGATTCACTGTCCTTTTATAACTTGTGCACGCGATACTACCACCATGTCTATACGTTCATATCACTGTTCAATGACATTTGCCACCTCAGTGTACTTGTAAGTAGGCTGTTTATGTTTTCTTATTGGCAACGTTACGTAGCGCTCTGTATGAAAATCACTGGCTGTGCTGTGAGCAGTCTGTGGCCAGTCTGCATTGTTGTCTGCCATTGTAGTGTTGGGCAGCTGGATGTTAACAGCGCGTAGCGTTGCGCAGTTGGAGGTGAGCCGCCAGCAGTGGTGGATGTGGGGAGAGAGATGGCAGAGTTTTAAAAGTTTGTAAAAATGGATGTCATGAACTGCTGTATATATTATGACTTTTGATGACTATTAAGGTAAATACATTGTTTGTTCTCTACTAAAATATTTCATTTGCTAACTATGCCTACTAGGGTTGGACTGCAGTACCAAATGTTACACTGAAAACGAACCCTGTCCTTTCCTTTTGTGTTATTCTGCTATGTGTTTGTGTACCCTTGTTTATTTGTCTTTTTCCTGTGTTTATGTGTTTAGCTAATAAGATTTATGTTGTAGAATTTTTCAAATACTATATTATTTTCTTTGTAAAGATGTTAGACATTATTTATTCTGTTTTGTTTTAATGCTTATGTGTAAAGTTGATGTTTCGAAAGTTATTCTGATCTTTTATGTATTTACTTATGTCATAATTCCTGTAACACTGATGTATATGTCTATTTCTATTCTTTTGTAAAGCCTGTATTACTACAAATGTTATCTGTATTGTTATGTTCTTTAATGATGTATTTTGTACCTTTGTAATTGTATTCTTATGTTATAAAATTGTAATTGACACCAGTTCATCAAATTAAGTAACTTGTAAGCATTCATTTCACTGCACACATTTCTGTTGGTCATAGTAATGCACAATATGTGAGGAGTTGGGACTGTTAGTGTTTGCACGTGTGTTAATAATTCAGCAAGGGACTGGATAACAGCATTGCTGGTTCTAAGGACAATTCCAAAAACTTTGTGAGTGCACAAGTGGTGGTTTATGGACTTGCTATATTCTCTGCAAGACCCTTCGATGGTGATTGTGCACCTGCACAGTCAAATAGATGGCTGCTGGCCATCTCTACAAGGACTGCAGTGGGTCTGCATCTTTGATGACCCACCAATACCATTATTTCTACAAGGACTACAGTGGGTCTACACCTTTGCTGACTCACCAGTACCATTATTTCTACAAGGACTGCAGTGGGTCTGCACCTCTGGTGGCCCACCTATACCATACTCTCTACCAAGACTATAGTGAGTCTGCTCTGGGATGACATACCTACCAATATTCTTCAAAACTTCGACTGACTCTGCTGTGGGTTTACTCTGTTGTGGCCCATTACCTGTCTGCATGTCAAGAGTCAGCACTGTCTTTCCATTGGAAGGACAACACTACGTCTTCAAGACTGCATGGAAATCCACTACTTCCGTGTGCATTTTCTTTTACTGCTCAGACTTTGAGAAAAACACTGCAGTTTTACTGTGATGAATGATCAGGACTGTCTTTATGGACAGTGAGAAAATTTTAGCTTTTGACCAACATTCTATTAATAAATGTGTGCATTTGATATCTTTGTTATTGTAATTATGAAAAATTGTTTCAAATCTGTATTGGCCACTGCCCATACTTTTTAGTTTGGTAAGAATATAATATGCCCGATTAAGATTTTTTTGAAAGGAATTTCTTTACATTTCTAAAAGAGAGCTATGCTTAAGGATTTTGCAAGAAAATAATGTCTTTGTGATGATGTAGTGGTATGTTCATCTGTGTATACGTTCCCAGAATTTTATTATATCGATCCGTAAAACAGACGTCGCTTTTCGGCTTTTAATCACAATAGAACCAGGGCAGCGCCCGGCCCTTTCACAGAATATGGCGAAAAAAGTAGTGGCTTGGATCCTATATATTTTTCTTAAATCTGCTTTCATCGTTCTAGGTAGTCATACGGCGTGTTTCTACTCGGCTGGGAAAAATATCTTCCGCAAGTGTGAACAGTTGCCGTAGTAAATGAGAAAGTCCATTTATTACTGACAGCTTGAGCAAGTAGTGGCAGGATGTTCAAGCTGTCAATAATCCAAGAGCTACTTATCAATACCAATACATTTCTTTTTTACCGTCACTTAATTATTATTTATAGGTAATTATTATTGTTATTTTTACTATGTGAGACACAGGTTTTTAATCAGAACATGTAACAACTTGAAAAAAATATGAAAAAGTCGACACTTTACGTAAATAGAGAGAGTAGGTATAAAGGAAGCAATAAAATACATAAAATAAAGAAAGTAAATAAGTTACACTGCTCTATTCATTTAATAAATTAGTTCCTTGTGTAGTATGTGTTCTTACAAATGTTTTGTTTGTTAATCCATTACCTTAAATACGTCATTCCGCTGTTTATCTATTTAACAATAATTTAGATTTTAAACAGGAATACCAAAGCAAGTAGCTTCCCACGTCCAGTGTCATTTTTGGTGATATAATTTTCGGTATTAGAGCACGTCATTGTAAAACACTAAAGTAACTTAATTGGCGATGTTTAGACCAACTTGCTGCGGTCCGCTTCAGGACGGTTAACTTCTGGATACTGTTGAATGTCCCCCCACTCCCCCCTAAATACTGTCTGTTTCGGTTATGTGGTCACTATAGATGTCACATGTGCCTGTAATGCCATGGGACAACTCTAAGAGAGGTTGCTATGGACAGTATGGCTGAACGGTAGCCTTTTGCCTGTTGTACACTGATGGGTGATTGGAAGGCCACTCTTGTAAGTAATTGGCAGGAAATAGCGTATCGACATACTATTGTCTGTGCCACTCTAGTAAATGATTGGTAGGCAAATGTTGTTAGTGACTGACACAAATATAAAATCGGCTGTTAGTATCAATGTGATAGTCTTTCCCTGCAGCAGACCGTTAAGGACTTGGGCCCAGGGGGTGCGCCGGCTAGTAACTTATAGCCATCCTCCCTGTTTACTTTGTTAGGGCTCTGGAACTCGAGTGCTAATGGTTCTATCGTTTTCACCAATGTAGACTTTTCCACCTCCAAACCGAAGTTCGTAGACGCCTGCAATGTGTGTACGCAGACAGCCCGAGCTCATCGTATTAGTGACGATAACCACATTGAACGTTAGCTGAACAGCTCAAGACAACATTCCGTACAAAAGGATACAACAACAGAGACATACAACAAACTATACGGAGCAGCGAAGATAAAGTAGACAAAGGTACAGAAGTAATTCTTCTTATAATACGCCTACCTTATGTGAGCTGCGACAGCGATCGTCTTGGCAAGGTTCTGCGTTGCGGAGAAATCAAACCCGTATTTCAGATTGACTGAAATATCCGTGATCCATTGAGGCCCCCTACAGATCCATCTGATGACCTGCAGACGTCTACGAACTTCTGTGTAAATATTGCGAAATCTACATTGTTGAAAGCGGGAGACCCATTAGCTCTCGAGTATCGGAGCATTAACTTTATGTACGACTGGGACTTCTTATATATAAAACGAATGTTTGTGCTAACTTATTTAATTAATTTGTTCTTTGGAATTTAATTTAAGTTATTTTTATCTGTATTTGGTCTCTGTAATTTGCTGGCAACATCAAAGGTAATGACCTAATTATTCAGATAATTTCCGCCTAATTATCACTGTGCTTATTAAATGGCACTTCCTTCTAGTCATTGCTCTATGAAACTCGGCGAAATTGTCCTCCTGATGCCGACGTCCTTCTGCTATGTTCGCCGGAGGTTATATGTCCAAAAGAAATTAGATTCCTTACAGCAGCACGCTCGGGAGCGTTCTATGCGATAGGCTATTCGAGACTGGAGTCTGGTAATATTATCCGTCCAAGGAAAATCTCAAAGAGACGGAAAATTTCTTCCAACAAGGCTCTCACCTCCTGCACTCTCATGGATATTCTACCAACGTCGGCAGGTCTAATCCGATGGACAACCCGTCGGGATTTATATATACGGTATCACTTAAAAATATCGTAATTACCTTTTCAAATTAAACAATGACTTACTTTCCATATTCTTCTTATACAGCAATAACTAGCATTGGTATTTTAACTTATTTCGACTATTTCCATTCATTAACTTTTAGAATTTCAAAAATTCGCAAAACGGTGGACTTCCAACAACAGATTGCATTAGAGTTATACAGAATCCAGCACACGTCCATCTAGTTAGATAATTAACACCGGAGTGGGTTACTCCGCTTCCTCCATAGGTTATTTGTGAAATTCAGAATTCTCTTTCACAGCCACAAATCTAAGACTATTACTTATGTAATATTCTTTGGCTAACGTTTACGCGACCCGTGCGTCGGTGCGTACATCCCATTTATTTTACCACCCTGCTGCAACTCACCGACTGAAGAAATGCTGAGTGACCGTTTCTCACAGATTCAAGAAATGGTGAATAACCGCGTGTATCCCATCCATGAACCATGGACCTTGCCGTTGGTGGGGAGGCTTGCGTGCCTCAGCGATACAGATAGCCGTACCGTAGGTACAACCACAACGGAGGGGTATCTGTTGAGAGGCCAGACAAACGTGTGGTTCCTGAAGAGGGGCAGCAGCCTTTTCAGTAGTTGCAAGGGCAACAGTCTGGATGATTGACTGATCTGGCCTTGTAACGATAACCAAAACGGCCTTGCTGTGCTGGTACTGCGAACGGCTGAAAGCAAGGGGAAACTACGGCCGTAATTTTTCCCGAGGGCATGCAGCTTTACTGTATGATTAAATGATGATGGCGTCCTCTTGGGTAAAACATTCCGGAGGTAAAATAGTCCCCCATTCGGATCTCCGGGCGGGGACTACTCAAGAGGATGTCGTTATCAGGAGAAAGAAAACTGGCGTTCTACGGATTGGAGCGTGGAATGTCAGATCCCTTAATCGGGCAGGTAGGTTAGAAAATTTAAAAAGGGAAATGGATAGGTTAAAGTTAGATATAGTGGGAATTAGTGAAGTTCGGTGGCAGGAGGAACAAGACTTCTGGTCAGGTGACTACAGGGTTATAAACACAAAGTCAAATAGGGGTAATGCAGGAGTAGGTTTAATAATGAATAGGAAAATAGGAATGCGGGTAAGCTACTACAAACAGCATAGTGAACGCATTATTGTGGCCAAGATAGGTACGAAGCCCACACCTACTACAGTAGTACAAGTTTATATGCCAACTAGCTCTGCAGATGACGAAGAAATTGAAGAAATGTATGATGAAATAAAAGAAATTATTCAGATAGTGAAGGGAGACGAAAATTTAATAGCCATGGGTGACTGGAATTCGAGTGTAGGAAAAGGGAGAGACGGAAACGTAGTAGGTGAATATGGATTGGGGCTAAGAAATGAAAGAGGAAGCCGCCTGGTAGAATTTTGCACAGAGCACAACTTAATCATAGCTAACACTTGGTTTAAGAATCATGATAGAAGGTTGTATACATGGAAGAACCCTGGAGATACTAAAAGGTATCAGATAGATTATATAATGGTAAGACAGAGATTTAGGAACCAGGTTTTAAATTGTAAGACATTTCCAGGGGCAGATGTGGACTCTGACCACAATCTATTAGTTATGACCTGTAGATTAAAACTGAAGAAACTGCAAAAAGGTGGGAATCTAAGGAGATGGGACCTGGATAAACTGAAAGAACCAGAGGTTGTACAGAGTTTCAGGGAGAGCATAAGGGAACAATTGACAGGAATGGGAGAAAGAAATACAGTAGAAGAAGAGTGGGTAGCTTTGAGGGATGAAGTAGTGAAGGCAGCAGAGGATCAAGTAGGTAAAAAGACGAGGGCTAGTAGAAATCCTTGGGTAACAGAAGAAATATTTAATTTAATTGATGAAAGGAGAAAATATAAAAATGCAGTAAATGAAGCAGGCAAAAAGGAATACAAACGTCTCAAAAATGAGATCGACAGGAAGTGCAAAATGGCTAAGCAGGGATGGCTAGAGCACAAATGTAAGGAAGTAGAGGCTTGTCTCACTAGGGGTAAGATAGATACTGCCTACAGGAAAATTAAAGAGACCTTTGGAGATGAGAGAACCACTTGTATGAACATCAAGAGCTCAGATGGAAACCCAGTTCTAAGCAAAGAAGGGAAAGCAGAAAGGTGGAAGGAGTATATAGAGGGTCTATACAAGGGCGATGTACTTGAGGACAGTATTATAGAAATGGAAGAGGATGTAGATGAAGATGAAATGGGAGATACGATACTGCGTGAAGAGTTTGACAGAGCACTGAAAGACCTGAGTCGAAACAAGGCCCCCGGAGTAGACAACACTCCATTGGAACTACTGACGGCCTTGGGAGAGCCAGTCCTGACAAAACTCTACCATCTGGTGAGCAAGATGTATGAAACAGGTGAAATACCCTCAGACTTCAAGAATAATATAATAATTCCAATTCCAAAGAAAGCAGGTGCTGACAGATGTGAAAATTACCGAACAATCAGTTTAATAAGCCACAGCTGCAAAATACTAACACGAATTCTTTACAGACGAATGTAAAAACTAGTAGAAGCCGACCTCGGGGAAGATCAGTTTGGATTCCGTAGAAAAATGGGAACACGTGAGGCAATACTGACCTTACGACTTATCTTAGAAGAAAGATTAAGGAAAGGCAAACCTACGTTTCTAGCATTTGTAGACTTAGAGAAAGCTTTTGACAATGTTGACTGGAATACTCTCTTTCAAATTCTAAAGGTGGCAGGGGTAAAATACAGGGAGCGAAAGGCTATTTACAATTTGTACAGAAACCAGATGGCAGTTATAAGAGTCGAGGGACATGAAAGGGAAGCAGCGGTTGGGAAGGGAGTAAGACAGGGTTGTAGCCTCTCCCCGATGTTATTCAATGTGTATATTGAGCAAGCAGTAAAGGAAACAAAAGAAAAATTTGGAGTAGGTATTAAAATCCATGGAGAAGAAATAAAAACTTTGAGGTTCGCCGATGACATTGTAATTCTGTCAGAGACAGCAAAGGACTTGGAAGAGAAGTTCAACGGAATGGATGGTATCTTGAAGGGAGGATGTAAGATGAACATCAACAAAAGCAATGGAATGTAGTCGAATTAAGTCGGTTGAAGCTGAGGGAATTACATTAGGAAATGAGACACTTAAAGTAGTAAAGGAGTTTTGCTATTTGGGGAGCAAAATAACTGATGATGGTCGAAGTAGAGAGGATATAAAATGTAGACTGGCAATGGCAAGGAAAGCGTTTCTGAAGAAGAGAAATTTGTTAACATCGACTATAGATTTAAGTGTCAGGAAGTCATTTCTGAAAGTATTTGTATGGAGTGTAGCCATGTATGGAAGTGAAACATGGACGGTACATAGTTTGGACAAGGAGAGAATAGAAGCTTTTGAAATGTGGTGCTACAGGAGAATGCTGAAGATTAGATGGGTAGATCACATAACTAATGAGGAAGTATTGAATAGGATTGGGGAGAAGAGAAATTTGTGGCACAACTTGACCAGAAGAAGAGATCGGTTGGTAGGACATGTTCTGAGGCATCAAGGGATCACCAATTTAGTATTGGTGGGCAGCGTGGAGGGTAAAAATCGTAGGGGGAGACCAAGAGATGAATACACTAAGCAGATTCAGAAGGATGTAGGTTGCAGTAGGTACTGGGAGATGAAGAAGCTTGCACAGGATAGAGTAGCATGGAGAGCTGCATCAAACCAGTCTCAGGACTGAAGACCACAACAACAACAACATCCCATCCATTTTATCACCATCCTATGGTGTCTACGGAACCTTATTCAGTACATTGCAAACACTTGCACCTGACAAACGAAAGAAATATTGAGTGAGATGCGATGTTAAAAAGGCATCTACGAGTGTACATTCCATATCCTATCTGAAACTTCCTGGCAGATTAAAGCTGTGTGCCGGACCGAGTCTCGGACTCGGGACCTTTGCCTTTCGTGGGCATGTGCTCCACCAACTGAGCTACCCAAGAGCGACTCACGCCCCGTCCTCACAGCTTTACTTCTGGCAGTATCTCGTCTCCTACCTTCCAAACTTAACAGAAGCTCTCCTGCGAACCTTGCAGAACTAGCTCTCCTGAAAGAAAGGATATTGCGGAGACATGGCTTAGCCACAGCCTAAGGGATATTTCGAGAATGAGATTTTCACTCTGCAGCGGAGTGTGCGCCGATATGAAACTTCCTGGTAGATTAAAACTGTGTGCCTTACCGAGACTGCTTCTGTAAGGTTTGGAAGGTAGGAGACGAGGTACTGGCGGAAGTAAAGCTCTGAGGACGGGGCGTGAGTCGTGATTGGATAGCTCAGTTGGTGGAGCACTTGCCCGCGAAAGGCATAGGTCCCGAGTTCAAGTCTCGGTCCAGGCAGGATTCAAACCAGCGACCGTAGCAGTACCGCGGTTCCAGACTGAATCGTCTAGAATCGCTCGGACAGACAGGCCGGCTATACGCACCTCACCAATTGAAAAAATACTGAGCGACCGTGTGTATTCCATATATTTTACCACTCTCTTACTATGTTTACACAACATCATTTGTTGCATAGTAAACATTTGCACCTCACCGATTGAAGAAATACTGAGTGAGATGATATTTAACAAGGCGTCTACGAACCTCTGTGTGTATACGGCAAAGCCTACACTGGCGCAGCCGGGAGACCCATTACCAGTAGAGTGTCGGAGCACGAACGCTGTATACCATTGGGACAGAATAACAGGCCAGCTGTAGTTGAACACCACCAGGAATAAGGCTGTTCTATAAATTTTCTAGCACCTCGCATCCCTACTCGGTAATCAGACGCCTTTGACAGCATGAACAAGGAGGGTGGGTGTAAGTTACCTACGGCCTGGCTGCCAGCGATTCCAGCCCGCTGGAATGCGTGTGTTCGCCAGCCTAGTATTACCACTTTACAAGGTAAAACGCATAGACAGCGCTGCCCTACGGATACCACTCGACCAAGATATTATTGCACTTGCCTCCCATAGCCGTTACCGGAAACATGCGGGGACGTTACCTTAAAGAAGTACAGTGGTGTCTGCAGACGATGTATCGTACTGTGAATACTTTCAGGACACCTGTGAATATACTATAAAGTGGTTCAGAGTGTCCTCGTCAAATACCACGGTGTCAACTGAAGTGCCATCACTGTCAGGTGCAATAATATTGTGGTCGAATAATATGAGCTGTGCACGGTTCGTGTTCATGCCACTTATTGTTTGTCATCTTCTATGACGGTACTGCCTCCTTGTTTTCTTATTTCATTTACTGGCGTCACTAACTTCCTGCCTAACTTGCCCGTGAGTGGGAGCAGCAGCGAGTATCGATAAGTGCACTGTCGTACCGTCTCTGGAGCGACCGATAGTATTTCCGGGTCGTCGTGTGTCTGGCAGTCGGTTGGAGACGGATCAGAAGTGCAGTCCGCACGCAGCAGCAGTGAAGTCGGGGACTGAGCGCCGGTGAGGCGCTGACAGACAGTGCTCCCCGACCACTGGCAACACACATGAACTGTCTGATGGAGGAAGGTTGGATCTGGACGACCGTTGGTTGATCGTTCGGTTGGTCGTCTCATTGGCCGACATATATTTGGTCCTTTCACCGTCGGTCGGTTGGCGTGGAGCAGCAAGGAAGTCCCCGTCGCGCGGAGTCGGGCCAGAACCGCTGGTGGCGTGAACGTGCGGTTGGAGTCTGAGGTTCTGCTTGCGAGTGCTACGAAGTTCGTCATCCACCGAATCTTGGACATGAGAGTTGAGTCCTCACTTAACCCACTATCGAGCATCAGCTGTTTACATTTCTTTGTTTCATCTACATCTACATCTACATTTATACTCCGCAAGCCACCCAACGGTGTGTGGCGGAGGGCACTTTACGTGCCACTGTCACTATCTCCCTTTCCTGTTCCAGTCGCGTATGGTTCGCGGGAAGAACGACTGTCTGAAAGCCTCTGTGCGCGCTCTAATCTCTCTAATTTTACATTCGTGATCTCCTCGGGAGGTATAAGTAGGGGGAAGCAATATATTCGATACCTCATCCAGAAACGCACCCTCTCGAAACCTGGCGAGCAAGCTACACCGCGATGCAGAGCGCCTCTCTTGCAGAGTCTGCCACTTGAGTTTGCTAAACATGTCCGTAACGCTATCACGGTTACCAAATAACCCTGTGACGAAACGCGCCGCTCTTCTTTGGATCTTCTCTATCTCCTCCGTCAACCCGATCTGGTACGGATCCCACACTGATGAGCAATACTCAAGTATAGGTCGAACGAGTGTTTTGTAAGCCACCTCCTTTGTTGATGGACTACATTTTCTAAGGACTCTCCCAATGAATCTCAACCTGGTACCCGCCTTACCAACAATTAATTTTATATGATCATTCCACTTCAAATCGTTCCGCACGCATACTCCCAGATATTTTACAGAAGTAACTGCTACCAGTGTTTGTTCCGCTATCATATAATCATACAATAAAGGATCCTTCTTTCTATGTATTCGCAATACATTACATTTGTCTATGTTAAGGGTCAGTTGCCACTCCCTGCACCAAGTGCCTATCCGCTGCAGATCTTCCTGCATTTCGCTACAATTTTCTAATGCTGCAACTTCTCTGTATACTACAGCATCATCCGCGAAAAGCCGCATGGAAATTCCGACACTATCTACTAGGTCATTTATATATATTGTGAAAAGCAATGGTCCCATAACACTCCCCTGTGGCACGCCAGAGGTTACTTTAACGTCTGTAGATGTCTCTCCATTGAGAACAACATGCTGTGTTCTGTTTGCTAAAAACTCTTCAATCCAGCCACACAGCTGGTCTGATATTCCGTAGGCTCTTACTTTGTTTATCAGGCGACAGTGCGGAACTGTATCGAACGCCTTCCGGAAGTCAAGGAAAATGGCATCTACCTGGGAGCCTGTTTCTAATATTTTCTGGGTCTCATGAACAAATAAAGCGAGTTGGGTTTCACACGATCGCTGTTTCCGGAATCCATGTTGATTCCTACATAGTAGATTCTGAGTTTCCAAAAACGACATGATACTCGAGCAAAAGACATGTTCTAAAATTCTACAACAGATCGACGTCAGAGAGATAGGTCTATAGTTTTGCGCATCTGCTCGACGACCCTTCTTGAAGACTGGGACTACCTGTGCTCTTTTCCAATCATTTGGAACCTTCCGTTCCTCTAGAGACTTGCGGTACACGGCTGTTAGAAGGGGGGCAAGTTCTTTCGCGTACTCTGTGTAGAATCGAATTGGTATCCCGTCAGGTCCAGTAGACTTTCCTCTGTTGAGTGATTCCAGTTGCTTTTCTATTCCTTGGACACTTATTTCAATGTCAGCCATTTTTTCGTTGGTGCGAGGATTTAGAGAAGGAACTGCAGTGCGGTCTTCCTCTGTGAAACAGCTTTGGAAAAAGGTGTTTAGTATTTCAGCTTTACGCTTGTCATCCTCTGTTTCAATGCCATCATCATCCCGGAGTGTCTGGACATGATGTTTCGAGCCACTTACTGATTTAACGTAAGACCAGAACTTCCTAGGATTTTCTGTCAAGTCGGTACCTAGTATTTTACTTTCGAATTCACTGAACGCTTCACGCATAGCCCTCCTTACGCTAACTTTGACATCGTTTAGCTTCTGTTTGTCTGAGAGGTTTTGGCTGCGTTTAAACTTGGAGTGAAGCTCTCTTTGCTTTCGCAGTAGTTTCCTAACTTTGTTGTTGTACCACGGTGGGTTTTTCCCGTCCCTCACAGTTTTGCTCGGCACGTACCTGTCTAAAACGCATTTTACGATTTGATCCTGGTTGTCGCTTTGGGACATTCCTGCCAGCAACAACGTGTGTGATTTCAAGTCGGCTAAGATTCCAGCCGTCTTCCTGTGGAGATTAACTTACCTTAATTTATTCCCTGTTATTGAAGTTGACCAGCGGTATCTTCTGGCCTGGTCGTTGACGTAATTTTAGGCAGTGTATTTTCCTCGTCGTGTTGTTGCTGCCCAGTGCGGCGCGTAGTTCGACAGCTGAGGTGTTGTTGGTCATTGTGGGGGCCAGTATCCTGTGTGTCGTTGTGTTGAAATCTTGTGATCGTTCTGCTGGTCGCGTGGATCGGAACTGATCTTGTTCATTGGTCGGGCGGCTGTCTGTCTGTTGGGTTGCCTTCTGATTAAGAAGTGGTTGCACAGGCTGCCTGTCTCACCTAAACAGGCATTAGTGTTACAATCCCAGGCCGACCATCGGAAACTTCTGAGTACCTTTCCTGTGTGTGTTGCATAGTAATTTCCCTGTTTGAGGTTTAGTTATTTGGTTGATGTGTGGCCTTCAGCCGAGTATCAGTACCTCTTAAATTAATGTTCTTGCCTTGCCCTTAAGGCATGAGATTGTTATTCTTTTACATGTGGCATTTAGCCCAATTTTACATGAGATGTTTTAAGATAAGGCTTTCTGCCTTTTTAAATTGAAACTCTTTTGCTAGGCCTTAAGCCGTTAATCGTATTTCGTCGGTATGTGGCCTTGAGCTGAGTATTAATATCTCTTAAATTAAAGTTCTTGTCTTGTTCGTAAGGCATGAGATTGTTATTATTTATAGGGACCTTCAACCGAATTTCATATGAAATTTTGTAAGATACGGACTTCTGCCTTTTAAAATTGAAACACTCCTTTCTAGAGCTTAAGTCGTTAAATTGTTCGTTGATTTGCGGCCTTCAGCCGAGTTTTAATGTCTCTTAAAATAATGTTCTTGTCTTGCTCTTAAGGCATAAGATTGTTATGCTTTGTTTTTAAGATAACGCCTTCTGCCTTTTGATTGAAACTCTTCTTATTGCTTAATATGCGGCCTCCAACTAAGTTCCATTAAAATTAAATTGCTAAGGCATTCAGCCTGTTTGGATTGAAGAAATAGAAAATATTCTTGGATGAAACCTCCAGAAGAACCTTGTATTTAAGTTTCTTGCTTAAGCCTTTGTCTTGGAATTTGAGTGTGGCCTTCAGCCGATCTAAGGTTAGTAAAAGGAGGTCGATTAAAGTTTTGAGTGTCTTGCATCCTTTTTGTAATATTGTGTGTTGATGAACAAAGTTAGTATCTTTAGTGAAACTGACATGAACTTTTTTTGGCCTCTTTCCACAACCTAATCTACTCTGTCCTGCCAGCTCAGGCATTTCATAATACTTTATCTTTCATGACGAATAAATATGCTGCAGTTTCACTTGAGAAATCCTTTATTTGAATAAAATCGTACACATGATCCTGGTTTCGGGACTTAAATCTCATCCTCAGGCGCTACAAAAACAAGGAATACTAAGAGGAATCAAACTGGGAGCCTCAAAGGTTGTTGTTGTTGTTGTTATGGTCTTCAGTCCTGAGACTGGTTTGATGCAGATCTCCATGCTACTCTATCCTGTGCAAGCTTCTTCATCTCCCAGTACTTACTGCAACCTACAGCCTTCTGAATCTGCTTAGTGTATTCATCTCTTGGTCTCCCTATACGATTTTTACCCTCCACACTGCCCTCAAATGCTAAATTTGTGATCCCTTGATGCCTCAGAACATGTCCAGCCAACCGGTCCCTTCTTCTAGTCAAGTTGTGCCACAAACTCCTCTTCTCCCCTATTCTATTCAATACCTCCTCATTAGTTACGTGATCTACCCATCTAATCTTCAGCATTCTTCTGTAGCACCACATTTTGAAAGCTTCTATTCTCTTCCTGTCGAAACTATTTATCGTCCATGTTTCACTTCCATACATTGCTACACTCCGTACAAATACTTTCAGAAACGACTTCTTGACACTTAAATCTATACTCGATGTTAACAAATTCCTCTTCTTCAGAAACGCTTTCCTTGCCATTGCCAGCCTACATTTTATATCCTCTCTACTTCGACTATCATCAGTTATTTTGATCCCCAAATAGCAAAGCCCATTTACTACTTTAAGCTTCTCATTTCCTAAATTCCCTCAGCAACGCCCGAGTTAACTCAACTACATTCCATTATCCTCGTTTTGCTTTTGTTGATGTTCATCTTATATCCTCCTTTCCAGACACTGTCCGTTCCTTTCAACTGCTCTTCCAAGTCCTTTGCTGTCTCTGACAGAATTACAATGTCAGCGGCGAACCTCAAAGTTTTTATTTCTTCTCCTCATCATCATCATTTAAGACTGATTATGATTTTCAGCGTTCAGTCTGGAGCATAGCCCCCCTTATACAGTTCTCCATGATTTTTAATACCTACTCCGAATTTTTCTTTTGTTTCCTTCACTACTTGCTCAATATACAGATTGAATAACATCGGGGAGAGGCTGCAACCCCGTATTACTCCCTTCCCAACCACTACTTCCCTTTCGTGCCCCTCGACTCATAACTGCCATCTGGTTTCTGTACAAATTGTAAATAGTCTTTCGCTCCCTGTATTTTACCCCTGCCACCTTTAGAATTTGAAAGAGAGTATTCCAGTCAACATTGTCAAAAGCTTTCTCTAAGTCTACAAATGCTAGAAACGTAGGTTATCCTTTCCTTAATCTTTCTTCTATGATGAGTCGTAAGGTCAGCACTGCCTCACATGTTCCAACATTTCTACTGAATCCAAACTGATCTTCCCCAAGGTCGGCTTCTACCAGTTTCTCCATTCGTCTGTAAAGAATTCGCGTTAGTATTTTGCAGCTGTGACTTATTGAACTGATAGTTCGGTAATTTTCACATCTGTCAACACCTGCTTTCTTTGGGATTGGAATTATTATATTCTTCTTGAAGTCTGAGGGTATTTCGACTGTCTCATACATCTTGCTCACCAGATGGTAGAGTTTTGTCAGGACTGGCTCTCCCAAGGCTGTCAGTAGTTCTAATGGAATGTTGTCTACTCCCGGAGCTTTGTTGCGACTCAGGTCCTTCAGTGCTCTGTCAAACTCTTCACGCAGTATCGTATCTCCCATTTCATCTTCATCTACATCTTCTTCCATTTCCATAATATTGTCCTCAAGTGCATCGCCCTTGTATAGAACTGGGTTTCCATCTGAGCTCTTGATAGTCATACAAGTGGGTCTCTTTTCTCCAAAGGTCTCTCTAATTTTCCTGTAGGCGGTATCTATCTTACCCCTAGAGAGCGCTGAAACCACCTCACTTATGCACAAGATTAGCTAACATAGGCTTGGTACAGAGCAAAAGACATGCAGTGTGAATGCAGTTGTAAAGAAATAAAAGTAATAAAAATGTATAATGAAGTTGTCAAGAAACAAAAATTAATAAAAAGTTTTAGCAGCATTTTTGGATGTCTCCACACTGACGTAACATGCGTTCTTGATCAAAGTACGACAGAACGTTGTCGGCAGGGAGATGTTGCCCTGTTTAGTGACACACATTGAGCAGCATTTGACCTCTCGAGAACATTAAATTTATGACAAACAAAAACAGGACAATCGTAACTCGAAAGGACGACAAAGTGTCAGTCGTAGGCGTAATGGCTGAGGTCGACTGTTGCTAGTGACAGTTTGGAGCACCTGAGAGTGACTGAGTACGCCTTGATAGGCACTCATGTTAACTAAAAAAGGGCGATCAGACACAGGATGGATAGTTAATGGAAAGTCTAGCTCTGTTACGTAGCGGTTTGACAGAGAGTGAACTCTATCGGTTTGGCCTCTGCTAAAGTCCTGACATTGGCAGCCGATTATTGCCTAACGGTGATGCGATGTACTGGAAGCAATGAATCACTTAGCCATGACTGCGCCAAATCTTGCTATGAGAGCAGCTATTACAGTCAATCATATGGCTCATTTCGTTTACAGCTCAAGCACAGTGTACTAGCGTAATTTCAAATGTGATTGCAGCTGCACGTTGTTTGGCGTTTCTGTTGCGCCTTCTCAGTTATCTTAGGTACCACATATTAGTTGCACCAGCTGCGACATAATGGCGAATATGACCAGTGATCCAATAATGTCAAATGTTTTTTATTCCATGAAGTGATATTGTGATCAATGACTGGAATAAAAAACATTCCTCATAATAGTGCTTCGCTGGAGTCTAATTAACACACGATGTATCCCACGGAAAATCATAATTAATCTATGTTGCTGCCACCATTCCCGAATAGATAGTTTGTTGATTTTCCATACCAAAATCCACTCGCACTGGATGCTCATGCAGCAGAGTTTCCCATTGTAATGCTTCTAGATCGGCTCTTCGGTTACAATAGTCGAAGGCTTAACTTTGTCCAGCAAGGTAAGAGAGAGAGAATAACAGTAACAACGGTTGAACTTTGAGTATGATTAAATGTCACTAACTGAACAATTAACAATGTTGATTAATAAAGTTATAACTGGTAATAAAATTCCAAACGAATGGTGCACTAGCATTAAAATTCTCATACACAAAAAAAGGAGACAAGAAAGACCCATCCAACCACAGAGGAGTAAATCTACTGGATTTAGTTCTTAAACTCGTAACAAATATTAATTTCTATTTATAAAAGGCAGTGACGTGACACTCACTCATCAGCTCCCAGCAAAAAACGCTAAGGACAGAAACTTGAAATATACTGTAGGCGTCGTTTAGAAAGGGATTTTTAGAAATTCTAGCGCTAAGGCGGTGAAATAGCAGATGAAGGTTTTTTTTTAAAGAAAATGTCCCTATTAAGGCAATTTTGAAACTACACCTAGGAAAATCAGTATTTGGTTTTCGGTCGGATATAAAAAAATGCATTTCCTTTAGTTCACGTATATAGTCACAAATTTTTTGTCGTCGGACTACCGGTTTCTGTCGATAATGACCATCTTCAGATCTATTTTATAAAAACGCCCCAATGTACTGGAGCCCATAGTGGCATCGTCAAATGCTGACAAAAAATTTGCCTGACCATAGACGTGAACTGAAGGTAATTTATTCTACATTCGGGTCACTGTTCAATTAGCGACCGCGTCGCAGCTTGATAAAGAAATGCGTGTTTCAGCATTTAACCCCATGGTGGTGAAATATACTGTATCATTATTAAAGAACTGCTAAAGTGTTTTTAAAACTACATCTATGAACATTGGTACTTGACTTCCCGATACGAATTAAAGAAATGTGTTTCACTGTTTTTGGAAATTCAACCTCTATGGGGTGGGGGTGAAACGGGGGATGATGTTTTTATGGGAATGTTTCATTGTGAAAGCATTTTTGAAGCTAAATCTATGAAAATTTGTATTTGTTTTCTCAGTTAGAAATAAATCACGCGCATATCACATTTTATGACAATATTTCACAGCGAAAGCATTTTTGAAGCTAAATCTTTGAAAGGTGGTGTTTGTCTTCTCGGTAAGAGGTGAAAAAATACGTGTTTCTCTGTTTTTGGAAATTCAACCCCTAAGGAGGTGAAACAGGCTCAGAGAGATTCCCTGAATCGTCATCGCCCAGCCGAAACCGCTAAGAATAAAAACTTGAAGTTTGGAGAGGGTTTGGATCTTATGCAGTAGACATCTTTTAAGAAGGGATTGTCCGAAATTTCGTAGGGGGTGAAATAGGGGATGAAAGGCTTTTTGGAAGTACGTGACTGTTAGAAAATTTTGAAGTTAGAGCTACGAAGAGTGGTGTTGTTTTCCAATCAGAAAATAAAAAAATAGTTATTTCAGAATTTTTGTAAATTTAACCACTAAGAGGGTAAAATAGTGGGTGAAAGTATTTTCTGAACATAAATAATTATATAAAGAAATACTAAAGGTTTTTTAAAGCTACATCTGTGACAACGTCAGTACAGAAACAGGGATTAGCGATCATGATGTCACTATAGCTACTATGATTACGAAAGTTAATAAATCAGTCAAGAAGATAGAGTAGATATGCAGAGTAATTATAAGCAAAGTGTAAGCAGACCGTAAATCGTGGTCTGGGGAGTTGCGTGACTAGTAAATACATAAAGTTTGGAAAAGAGCCACCATGGTTTAATAACGAAATTCGGAGGATATTGAGGAATCAGAGGCTGTTACATTCTTGCTTCAAAAGGGAACGCACAAATGAGGACCGGGGAATGTTAGCAGAGATTAGTGCGTCAGTGAAAAGGTCTGTGCGAGAAGCATGGAACCACTATTGCCGTCATACCTCAGCAAAAGATCTGGCAGGGAACCCATGAAATTCTGATCTTATGCAAAATCGCTAAGCTGGTCGGAGACTTTCATTCAGTACCTCGTTGACAAATCCGGTGTGGCAGTGTGATCGCAAAACGAAAGCTGAAGTTTGAAATCTCACGTTCAAGAAATCGTTCACACGCGAGAATCGTACAAACATACCTTTCCTTTGACCACCGGACAGACTCTCTTAAGGGCGACAGAATAATAAGCATCCTTGGCGTAGAGAAACAACTGAAAGATCTGAAAGCAAATAAATTAACAGATCCGGATGGAATCCCAGTTAGATTTTAAAAAGAGTTCTCTACAGTATTGGCCTCTAACGTAGCCTGTGTTTGTCATGAATCTCTCGGCCAACACAAAGTCCCAAGAGACTGGAAAAAAGTGTAGGTGACTCCAATACATAAAAAGGGTAAAAGAATGGATCCACAAATTACAGACCAATATCCTTAACATCTGTTTTCTGCAGGATCTTTGAACACATTTTCACTTCGAATATAGTAAACTTTCTTGAGACTGAGAAGCTTACGTCCACGGATTAGATTGTTTCAGAAAGCGTCGCTCGTGCGAAACTCAGCTTACTCTTTACTGGCATGATATACTGCAAACTATGGATGAAGGCCAACAGGCAGGTTCCATATTTCTGTATTTCCGGGAAGCATTTGACGCGGTACCCCATTGCGGAATGTTAACGAAAGCACGAGAACATGGAATTACTTCAAAGATATGTGACAGGTTCGAACACTTCTTATGTAATGGAACTCAGTATGTTGTTCTCGAAAGAGAGTGTTCATCAGAGACCAGGGTATTGTCAGGAGTGCCCCATGGCATTGTGATATGACCGGTTTTGTTCTCTGTATACACAGAATTTTGACCGTCAGATTGGACAGCAAGCTGCGGTTGTTTGCGATCATGCTGTGGTCTACGGTACGACGTCGAAGCTGAGTGACAGTAGGAAGGTACAAGACGACGTAGACAACATTTCCAGTAGGTGTGATGAATGGCAGATAGCTCTAAATGTAGAAAAGTGTACGTTAATGCGGATGAGTAGGAAGAATAAACCTGAGATGTTGGGATACAGTATCACTAGTGTCCTGCTCCACACATTCAAGTCCTATAAATACCTGGGTGTAACGCTAGAAAGCGATATGAAACGGAACGAGCATGTGAGGACTGTGGTAGGGAAGGAAATGGTCGACTTCGGTTTATTGGGCGAATTTTAGGAGAGTGTTGTTCTCCTGCAAAGGAAAAAGCATGTGGGACGCTAGTGCGACCTACTCTTGAATATTGCTCGAGTGTTCGGGATCCGTACCAGATCGATTGAAGGAAGACATCGAAGCAATTCAAGGGCAGGCCGCTAGATTTGTTACCGGTACGTTCTAACAAGTAAGTGTTACGGAGATGCTTCGGGAACTCAAATGGGAGTCTGTTCAGGCATTCTCATTTGAGTTCCAGAAGCTTCTCAGTAACACTTACGTGTTGTTAGAACCTATCCGTAAGAAGGTGACGTTCTTTTCGAGAAACACTGCTGAGAAAATTTAGAGAACCGGCATTTGTAGCTGACTGCCAAACGATTCTACTGCCGCCAACATACACTGCGCATAAGGACCACGATGATAAGTTACGAGAAATTAGGGCTCATATGAAGACAAAGAAACGGTCGTTTTTACCTTTTCTCTTTTTGCGGGTGGAACAAGCCAGAAAATGATTACTTGTGTACAAGGTACCCTCCGCTATGCACCGTGCAGTGGCTTGTGGAGTAGCTATGTAGATGCAGATGTAGATGTAGAATATCAAGTGTAGAAATCAATATTGCTGTAATGCAGATATCGTTGTGAAGCGTGTTCGTTGACTCCTGTCTAAGACTAATTAAATTTAAGACTAATTCCTATAGGTATGAGTTGCAGGGAGCTAATGTTCGCCTAATTACTTAATACATTAGGGGTTAGTGTTGTACATAGAGTATCTAGGAAAACACGATATTTTTTGGTCGGCTGTTCAGTCCAGTAACTTATTTTAGAATCACTTGAAAGAGTGCGTACTAGAGACAACAATACCCACATTTCCGCCATTTTCTACAGTTTTTTTTGTTCTTACATATGAGATTGTGTCCTGTGGAGCATTTACAAGTAGTTCACTTTCTATACATTTATGTGCTGTGTAATATATTTAAGCTGGAATAACTCATTAATTATTCAGGTACAGAATTCAATGTTGATTAAAATAGACTATACGAGTACACTGCCGAAAAAGAAATAGAAATAATAGATGTACTGATAATGGTTTTAACGTCGTCCAGCAATAGTGTTTCATAGTAGCATAGCTACCACAGCGCTGCCTGTGTCCAACGGTTACAGCCGGAAAGCTCAGTGTGGTGCAAACGTGTGAAGCAATCAGGCAACAATGCCATGGAGACGCACTCGTGTTTCCTACAGCTAACTGGGCGACTCTGAAAGTTGTCAAATAGTGGCCTTCAGAGTCGCGGGATGGTCCTTTCGGAGAATTGCCACACAAGTTGGACGAGCTGCATGTATTTTGCAACAGTGCTGATATGAGTGGTCACGTGAACATTCTCACACTGGTAGACGAGGTTCTGGACGTCCATGCAGCACAGACGCACACCGGGTTCGTCGTGTTGTAAGGGCAGCAGTGGCCGATTGTACATCTACCACAGCACAGACAAGAGGGGTTGTGAGCCCAGAGGTGTCAACATGAACTGTTGCGAACCAGTTATTTCAGTGACACTACTGGGACGCACACTTCTAGCCCATCTTCCACTCATATCATCGCATCGACGTGTACGGCTCAATTGGTGACGTCAGAGGATCTCTTGGAAGTTGGAATGGCGCGCCGTGGTCTTCAGCAATGAAAGCAGATTCCGGCTGCACGCAACTAATGGTAGTTTGCGCGTACGACCTAGAGCCGGTAAGCGCTGTCTCGTAGAGTGTATTCGTCCAAGACACACTGGCGCCATCCCAGGTTTTATTCTCTGGGATGCGATAAACTCCATCTCTAGTTCTTCACCTTCGGTGTTTCTGGGTGGGACGCTAACCAGCGCTCGGTACGTGCAGAATGTTACCAGACCCGTTCATTTGCCATTCTTGCAACAGGAAAGTGATGTGTTGTTCCAACGAGGTAATGCTCGCCCACAGACTGCGATTGTACTCATCGAGCTCTACAAGACACGCAGCAACTTCCCTGGACAGCACGATCTCCGCACTTGCCTGGGACCGAGCATGAATGAGACGTGATGGGACTAGAAGTGACTCGCGCGACCCGTCAACTAACAACAGCTATAGAGCTACGAGAACAGGTCAAGTGGGCGTGGAATAACGAATCTCAGGACGGTATTAATCATCTGTACAATCGACTGGATGCCAAATTCTGCACCTGCATTGGTGCCCGTGGAGGCTACACCACTTACTAATATGAGTGTTTTTCCGTCGTCCACCAACTTGTAGTTCGAAACAGATCTTTTACCATCGAACATGTGATACATGAAATGACCTATTTCTTTAATCTCTTGACACTTTTAAATTTCTAGAAAATGGGAATTTGTGCTAGTTTCCGTAGTTACAGTTCGCAGATGAATTTAACATGTAACTGATTTTTTGATACTTCGGTTTAGCTTGATTTCACTTACTGAATATTGGTATGTATAGAACAGTAATGTAACAGATAGAGTATAAAACATGCTACTGACAAAAGCCGGCTGGTGTGGCCGAGCGGTTCTAGGCCCTTCAGTCTGGAACCGCGCGACCGCTACGGCCGCAGGTTCGAATCCTGCCTCGGGCATGGATGTGTGTGATGTCCTTAGGTTAGTTAGGTTTAAGTAGTTCTAAGTTCTAGGGGACTGATGAGCTCAGATGTTAAGTCCCACAGTGCTCAGAGCCATTTGAACCATTTTTGAACTAATTTACTAAATGAAGAGAGCAGAGCAACTTATTTATTTTCTTTATTTTATTGCTTCCTTTACACCTACTCTCTCTATTTACATAATATGCCACGTTTTTAATATTGTTCTTCAGTTGTTAGCTGTTTTGATTAAAAACCTGTCTCACATAGCATTAATAAAAATTATAATAACTGTAACAATAATAATCGTTATAATTAAGTGAGGGTAAAAATGAAATGTATTGGTATTGGTAAATAGTTCTATGATCATTGACAGCTTAAACATCCTGCTACTACTTGCTCAAGCTGTCAATAATCAAAGAACTTTCTCATTTACTATGGAATCTGACCATGTTTTACCCGTGGAACATGGTTTTACATTTAGGAATAATTTTTGTAATTTCAGTAAAAGACTGTAACACATAGGAAGCGAATGCCACCGTTTAAAATGGAATAAGTACATTAAAATTATGTTCCAAGACAAGCAGGAGGCGAAAGTCTGTGCCAAGAGAAAACACTCTCCCCTACTGACCTCAAAGTCAGAATACCTTTCTCTCTTAAATTTTGCGTCTTATCTGCTTTGCCTTTCTTCTTTTAATGTTTCCATAGTACACAGTGAAACAGTTGTTTGATAAAACTGTTTAACTCTAAACACGTTCTTATGATATTAATATTACTTTACCGTAATAGAAAGTCGTGCACGTAATACTTAGAAAGTAGTTTGATCCACATGAGTACTGGTTTCGAAGATCATAATGCAAACGTAACGTGATAGAATATTTGTTCAGGTCATAGTTTTAACCTGATCACAAAATGTATTTAATCCTCCGTTGAGATCTCATTTCGTGGTAAAAATTTGCCTTTCAAGGATCGCCGCAATAAATAAGTAAGAGATCGCCGCAACAAATAAGTAAGACGTTAGAAATGGTCTTAGGTTTCGAAGCATGAATTGCATCAAGGGTAGTTTCATGTCTCCTTGCACTTGAGCGTGTAACACTTTGGGAGCTTCCCCGATCCATGGACACGTACCGCCTGACGTGAGAGGACACAAGGGTCCGCAGCTGTAGATGCACACGTCTCCAATTAGCGGCGCTACTCTGGACCCCCTCTACGTGTCTGACCTCTGACAGACCGTGAGGCAAACGCAGCTTGTCATCGCCAGCTCTGTGTGAGGTGTTCCGCTAATTGCCGCAGCGAGATTGCTACGTACAAACACTAGACGTACACCTAAATCAACTAATTGATCGTTTCCAGTTGTTGATGTCTATCACAGTAACGGGTTTTGTAAGCTTCTTCAGTCAACAAGTTTCATGTACCCTCGACTCGAAATATTTGTCGAGCAACAGCATGTTCCTGAGTTTCCATCTTCGAATACGATGTAAATTTTCACAGTTTTATCTGGGTCCATGAGAAGATATACTCTTGGAATGAACGTTAAAAATCACAATTCGGACTCTGGACTCCACTGCAATGACTCTAGTCAACTGAGTCTTTCTCTGAATTCTGAATTTAATTGGTGTCATCAGTCTTTTGATTACTTTGCTGAGGCCTGTCGTGAGTTGCTGTTGTGTGCCAAACTCTTCATCTCGTAGTAGCGCATCTGACGTCCTTAAATAGCTTTTGGATTTATTTCAACCTACAGGTTATACTCTCTCTTTCTCCTTGCTTACTTTCCTTTGTTTTGAGTCACCATTCTTATGACTGGTTTGGTACAGCCCCTACACTAATTACTTACTTTCTATTGATCATGACAATTAAGTACGGAAAAATGAAGGTAACTGATACTATGAAAGTAGTGTTTGGATCAAGAGATACTCATCAGTAAATTAAAAAAAAAATTATTTTCAGGCTTTCGCGTCTCGTTGGAATGAATACGTGGTTACGGAGGGAAACAATCCGTGACATCATAGGAAAAAATTACCACAAAAAATTTTGTGAGATCACGAAAAATGAATCTTCACCGCGCGTCGTTTTAACCTTATCTCTTCCCAAAAATGAAATCAATCATGTAGGTATGCAGACTAGGTCAGCTAACGCTTGGAGTCATTCGGCGAGCGAATATCTTCGTTGTTCAGCAGTGGGGGACATATTGGAGCCTGCGTCAGAACTTAATTTTATCAACCGTAGTTGTGGATAAAACGTCAAGAAACGTTATCTTTCTTACAATTGGTCACATAGCTTGAAAATATTTCCCTTTCAAGCAAAGCCTGTCAAAATCATTACTTGTGGTATTTTCCATGGACAATGCGACTGTTAGTTTAGTGGGGGAACGCTCCTTTCCTCTGCCGAAAGACGTTTCCCCAACAGAATGTCTTTTCTGTTTCCCTAAAACGAGGTAACTTTCCGCGATGTGCAGCCCTTCCTGCAAATAATGACAAACTGAGTTTTTAGTACAAAGAATAACTGACGGATCTGATACTGGAATACAGCTTGCTGTCATAGCGACAGATGCAACTTTATTCTAAATTCAGAAAAGAAAACAAGTCAGTAATTACTAAGTTACCTTGAAACTTCATTATTTAAATGAGTGTGTCTGTACTTAAATTGCTGAATGACTGAGAAGATGAAACTTCTACGTTATTTGATTCTGAAACAGCTGAGTAAAACTGAAAGTACTGAGCCTACTTTCTCTTTACTTTTTCTTATCATGTCAACACTGATCCACAATATTCTAGAGCAACGCAATCTGACTGCACAAAAAAAATTACAACCTGACTTCAGATAATTAATTCAAAAGAATGGCCCTGACTAAAAAGAACTCTTAACAGTAACCTATACATTTCATTAAGCACTTACCTCACAAAAATCTTCATTATGCGAACTACTGCAGTACAGCGAGCATCAGTACTTCAAGCTAAATAAAAGATTCTAACTACTAAAGCCACTAAATACTAATAGGCATGTGGTTAGCAAGGGAAAGATTTTGTTGCAAACCAAATAATATATTTTTTACCTTAATAATGTGACATGCAGTTCAAACACGAATAGAAATCGTCATTGACATCCACTACAAAGATATATAATCATGAATAATTTTCAATCTCCAAGTCGGATACTTCCACATCGTCAGCCTACGCTAACGCTTCAGACCTCTGCCCTCCATCAATGCTAACTTCTCACATTTAACATCCATCACTACTGGCTGTTCACCTCCAACTGCCCAACAGTACTTTCATCACTGCTGGCGACTAACTTCCAACTGCCCAAAACTAGTGCCGATTAACTTCCAACAACGAGTCAGACCGGCCATAGGGCCTCTTACAAAGAAAGCACAATCAGAGATCCACTGCAAAGCTCTACACAGCGCTGCCAACACGGAAGCAGCCCACATACAAACTATATCGCATACAGCAGCTCTAATGCTGAGTGAAATAGGACTGGAGTCAACAGATGTTTCTTCATGTGCACAAGGTTTCATTCACACCACTCTGACACAACACTGGAGCAATGTGGTAACGTCTTGTGATTCCAAACTTACATGTCTCTAAATTAATACTGGTAGCCAAAACCATGACTACGTCTCTTTTAGTGGGTGATGGTAGAGGTAACAACGGGAGATGTGTAATGTTTCCATGTCACCCCACTCTATGTAAACAGAATAATGGTAAAAGTAATGAGAGGGGCGATAAACTTAATATTAGAACTGGGGACCATGTAGTAGACGAAGTGAAGGAATTTAATTTCCTCCGGTGTTAGGCGCTTCAGTCTGGAACCGCGCGACCGCTACGGTCGCAGGTTCGAATCCTGCTTCGGGCATGGATGTGTGTGATGTCCTTAGGTTAGTTAGGTTTAAGTAGTTCTAAGTTCTAGGCGACTGATGACCTCAGATGTTAAGTTCCATAGTGCTCAGAGCCATTTGAACCAGTTTAGTTTCCTCAGAAACAATATAACGTATGACGGACTAAGTATGGAGGATATACACTATCTGATCAAAAGTCTTCGGACACCTACTGGTGGACATTGATTTGTGTCCATCCTTCGCCTTTACGACAGCTCGAACTCTCGTGTAAACACTTTGAATGGGGTGTCTGAGTGTCTTAGGAAGAATGGCATCCCATACTTCCTCAAGAGCAGAAACCAGAAGAAAGTAATAGTGCTGGACGCAGGGGTCTGGAGCGATGTCGACGTTCTGTCTCCTCCCAAAGGTATTCCATTAGGTTCAGGTTGGGAGTCTGGGCAGGCCAGTCCATTCCAGGAATTTTACTGTCCGCAAACCATTGTGTGGTAGGTGCCTGCTCTTTGACAGGATGCATTGTCATGCTGACAAACAATCATCGTTTCCGAACTGCTTCTCTGCTGTACGCAGTACATAAAGTTGAAAATTGTGTTTATAGCTTTCTACATTTAACGTCTTCTTAAGCGCAATAGGGGCACCATACCCCAAGCAGGGAAAACACCCGCATACCGTAACACCACCTCCTCCATGCCTCATTGTTGCTGCTACACGTGAGGGTATTCACCATACACAAACCCTTCCATCGGATTGCCACAGAGTGTAGCGCCATTCATCACTGCAAGTCATTCTTTTCCAGTCATCCACAGTTCAGTGGTGACAAGTCGCTCTTTCCATTACCTCAAGCGTCCCCTAGCTTTGACAACAGGATTGTATTGCTTATGAAGAGCTGTTCGACCGTTGCACATCCTCATTTCCAACTCTGTAAGCACATTGTGCTCGCTGGACTACTGGTAGTACTAACAACTTTTTACAGCCAACCTTCGCAATGATCGACAGTCTTTCTTCGTAATTGATTGAGGTCTGCCCGTCAAGAATTCATTTTCAAAGGGTACAGTACCACCTGACATTGAAAATAGGTACAACATACTTCATTATTCTTGTCAGTACAACATATTTTTTCTAATAATAACTCAATTTCAATTAATACAGCGAAGCCGAATACCAGTGTGGGAAAGAATGACAATTTATTTATTTAATTGATCACATGTGCACTCCCACAAAATAAATCCCAACATCCAGTTTGGTGAGATCTGTGAAATGAATGAATGTATGGTCGTCTGCTAACCGCAGATAGTGAATGTGGATACATGATCATCTTTGTGACGTTCTTTTGGTCACCTTTGGTGGAACCAAAGAGATGAAACTTACCGGAGCTTTGAGCGCCTGAAATGTGGCTGACCAATACGGTAGCAAGGTGCTCCCCCACTTCAGCAGAGGTGCGAGAGGAAAAACGGCCATGTTTCAGCACTCTGCCGCTGGATCTAGTGTTGGTAAGACTTGTCTTAGGTGTGCTCCGTAAAGGCAAAAGAGTGGAGACATGGTATGCATGTGAAATACTTAAGAGTAGTTTGGAATAATAATTTCTCTATTTCAGGAACTTTAGTGGGGAGAATTAAATGTCAGGCAGGTAATATTAAGGGGATCATAGTAATCTTCGGAAGTGACCAATGGTCACAATGAAACCACGTGTAGCCATAAGTTGAAATACTTCCGAGTGTTTAAGTTAAGCTGAATTACTAGCGTGTGTACTATAAGTTGGAAATATTTAAGAAATGGCGTGTGCAGGATTGAAATTAGAGACGAGTACTTCTACATGGTGAGTACTGTGTGAGCCTCAATCTGTGTATGAGACAAAGGATAAAGAGAAGTAGTCGTCCATGGTATCAGTTGAGGACTCTCGTGTGTGATGAATATGTTCTTAATATTACTTTGCGTGTTATGTTTCCGTGTGACGTTTGATTCAAACTATAGTACTCTGAGAGAGAAGCAAGGTGAGTCAGCCGTCTATCCAGCAACGCCACTTGGCTTGCACTGCACAGGAAGACGTGCATATATCCTCCAGAATTCATAGTAGTAAAGAAAAATTACGAAGTGGGGCAGTGTCGTGTGAAACTGGGATAAATACTAATTGAAGTGGGAATGCTGAAAGTGATAATGTTGTGACTATTCCTTGTGTTGTATTCCATGTTGCAGTGTGGTGTATGTCATGTGATTTAAGTATGTGTGGTTTGCATGGGAGAGTAACAAGATAGTTTAGGAGGTAGTGGGTTATGCATGTTCCTTTTGTACCGCTCGGTATGGAGGAAAGTTTCGTGATGATGGTTGTGAGAGTCGAAGTGTGAGATATAGCAAAAGATCTACCATCCTATCCGGAAAGTGCACTGTAGCGTTAAATAATTACGAGACCATAAGATAGAGAATCACCAATGTAAAGCCATGCCCACTGGGCGGAATTTGTCATGTGTTATTGTTGTAGGTTATAGAATTTGTGTGTTTAGGTTATAGAATTTATCGGAATAAATAAGATAGTGAAAAGAAATAGATTGGTGGCCTTTTCCTTCGAATAGTGTGTTGCCATGATACCCAGAATTTATAATGTGTGCGCCATTCATATTCAGTGCGATGGCCACGTGTTGATAAAAGCCGTTACATAAGAAAGAAAAATGTGGTATTGCCAGTGCGTAGTGAACAGTCAGAGTTGTGTAAATTACTAATAGTCAGATGTGCGTTTCCGCTGCGTAATATCCAAGCAGGAGAATAACTTTTAACTTAATTGTGAGTACTAGAGTTTATGTTACTTGATAAATAAAAAATGAATCCACTCGCTTGACAGACCACTCATCTTGCAGGCCTGACTGCTTGATGCCACAGTATGAGCAAGGCATGCGGGTGCCCCTCAATTTCTTGTCCTAAACTTATCATCTTAGACTAGCACAGGTGCCCTACGTCCTCAATTGTTAGTTGGATGTACTTCCCTACAGTTTTTACCCCCACCTCCTACCCCAGAGTTCTCTCTAGTACCGTGGAGGTTACACCCCGATTACTTAACACATTACTATTATCCTGTTCTGTCTTCTTGTCAGTAGTTTTGTACACTCCCTTGTTGGTCAATTCTGCGAAGAAACTCCTCATTCCATATCTTATCAGTCCACCTAATTTTCAGCATCTCAACTTCGATTCTCTTCTTTTCCGGGTTTCACTTGCATACAATGCTGTGCACCAAACGTACGTTCTCTGAAATTTCTTTCTGAGATGAATTCCGATGTCGAATGCTACCAGACATCTCTTGGAAAGGAACCCACTCTTTGCTTGTGCTATAAAGCCTACTCTATCATGTATTATTTTCTCCGATGGTACTCGAATTCCTTAACATCGTCCACTTCGTCGTCACCAATATTTACGTGAGGTTTGCTCTAATCTCATTACTGGTACTCCGCATTATTTTCGTCTTTGCACGGTTTACTCTCAGTCCATATTCCGCATTCATTAGACTGTTTATCCCACTCAATAGGCCCTGTAGCTCTTCTTAACTCTCACTGAAATTAACTACGTCATCATCGAATCTTATCACTAGTATCCTTTCACCTCGAATTTTAATCCCACTCTTGAATCTTTCTTTTATATCAGTCATTGCTCCCTCGGTGAAAATATTGAACAATTTAGGTGAAAGACCATATCCCTGGCTTACCCCTTTACTTTCTTCTTGGTTTTCCATTCTTACTGTTCCCTCCTGGTTCTCGTACATAGTACATATTGCATATTATCCGGTTTTCCTATAGCTTACTCCTATATGACTCAGAATTTCGTACATCTTCCACATGTTCCAATGTCGAATGCTTTTTCAGTTTCGCTAACTATATACATATTTCTTGATTTTTCTGAAGTCTTTCTCTATTATCAATCGCAAAGGCAGAACAGCTTCTGTGGTGCCTTTGTGTTTCATAAAGCCAAACTTATCCTCATTTAAAATACTCAATTTTCTTTTCCATTTTTTCGTGTATTTTTCTTGGCACTCGTTTGGATGCATGACCTGTTAAGCTGGCTGTGAGATATGTCTCGCACTTATCTGACATTGCTGTCTTCGCGATTTTGTGGGTGATTTTTTTCCCAACTGGCTGACAACATGTTTCCAGATATATAGATTCTACACATCAACAAGAATAGTGGCATGATTGTCACTTTCCCAATAAGTTTCATGCTGCATTGAACACTAGAATTCCGATTGCACATCTGATGTTGACGCCCTTGCTATTAATTTTACCGCCGGACGGAGTGGACGAGCGGTTCTAGGCGCTACAGTCTGGAACCGCGCGACCGCTACGGTCGCAGGTTCGAATCCTGCCTCGGACATGAATGTGTGTGATGTCCTTAGGTTAGTTAGGTTTAAGTAGTTCTAAGTTATAGGGGACTGATGACCTCAGTAGTTAAGTCCCATAGTGCTCAGAGCCATTTGAACCATTTTATTAATTTTACCGAAAGTTGTTTTGACTTTTCTGTATGCTGAATCAGTGCTTTCAACAACAATTTCTTTTTCGATTTCTTCGCATTTTTCTTTAAGCCATTTCAGCTTAACTGCAGTTGCTATTTATTTCAATCTAAGTGACTTATATTTCGGTTTTCCTTAATTTCCTTTTAACATTGCTGAAATTTTTGTCTCATAACCAATTGAAGTATTTCTTCTGTTACTCAAGATTTATTTACAGTTACAGTTCTTGTACCAATATTTGCCTGCCCAGTTTATGTTATTACCTTTTCCTCAGTATTTCAGTATTTAACTTACCTCGTACGAGGTTAATCCTAATAGTAAGGTCTCCTATTTTTTATAATTACATAGACCTGTTTATCTCTACAATGGTTTACATCAGTTTACAGCTTGAACATTTAGCTATTTTTCAACGTAATCACCATTTCTGTCGATGCATTTTTGTAGAAGCTGTGGCAGATTTTGTATGCCCATGTCATACCAGTGTGATATAAAAAGGGTAACTCAATATCCTTACCAGCAGCCCAATGTCCTTAACATCGGTTTGCTACAGAATTCTAGAGCTTATTCTGAGATCGAATATAATAAATTTCCTAGAGATCAAGAAGCTTTTGCTTTATAAAGCATCGCCTGTGCGAAACCCAGCTTGCTTTTTTCTCACGTAATATACTGCGAACTATGGAAGAAGGGCAAAAGGCTGATTCCATATTTCTAGATTTCCGTAAAGCATTCGATACTGTTCCCCACTGCAAACTGTTAACAAAGGTACGTGCACGCGGAGTCGGCTCTCAGATATGTGACTGGTTCGAAGACTTCTTAAGTAAAAGAACCCAGTACGTTATCCTCGATGGCGAGTGTTAATGGGAAACAGGGGTAACTTCAGGAGTGCAGCAGGCAAGTGTGATATGACTGTTGCTATTTTCTGTACACATAAATGATCTGGAAGACAGGGTAGTGTCATCTGCTGTTGTTATCTGATGATGCTGTGGTGTATAGAAAGGTGTCAAAGATAAATGACTGTAGCCGGCCGGGGTGGCCAAGCGGTTAAAGGCGCTACAGTTTGGAACCGCGCGATCGCTACGGTCGCAGGTTCGAATCCTGCCTCGGGCATGGATGTGTGTGATGTCCTTAGGTTAGTTAGGTTTAAGTAGTTCTAAGTTCTAGGGGACTGATGACCTTAGAAGTTAAATCCCGTAGTGCTCAGAGCCATTTGAACCATTTTTTTGATAAGTGATTGTAGGTTGATATAAGGTGACCTAGACAAAATTTCCAGTTGGTGTGATGAATGGCAACTAGCTCTTAATGCAGAAAAATGTAGGTTAATGCGGATGAGTAGGAAAAACAAACCCGTAATGTTCGGATACAGCATTAGTAATGTCCTGCTTGACACAGTCACATTGTTTAAATATCTGGGTGTAGCATTGCGAAGCGATATGAAATGGAACGAGCGTTTGAGGATTCTGGTAGGGAAGGCGAATGACCGACTTCTGATTATTGGGAAAATTTTACGAAAGTGTGGTTCATCTGTAAAGTAGACCGCTTATAGGGCACTAATGCGATCAATTCTTGAGTACTACTTTAGTGTTTGGGATCCTCACCACGTCGGATTTAAAGAAGACATCGAAGCAATTCAGAGGGGAGCTACTAGATATCTTACCGTTGGTTTCGATCAGCATGAATATGTTACGGATGTGCTTCGCGAGCTCATGTGGGAATCCCTGGAGAGAAGAAGACATTCATTTCTAAGAACAATGCTGAGAAACCGGCATTTGAAGCTGATTGCAGAACGATCCTACTGCCACCAACATATAATTCGTCTAGATGCTACCGAGATAAGCTACGAGAAATTAGGATTAATACGGAGGTGTATAGACAGTCGTTTTTCCATCGTTCTATCTGCGAGTGAATAGGAAGGGAAACAACTAGTTCTGGTAGAGGGTGCGCTCCGTCGCGCACCGTACGGTGGCTTGCAGAGTACGTATGAACATATGTAGATGTAAATGTACATCTGAACTTGTTGGTTATGGTTTACTGTCGATTTTAAAGAGAACTACCCTATCACCGAAGTGTTCACAGCGTCTTACTCTCGGCCCTGCCTTCCCTCTCATAACAGAATCTACTCGCCGAAACCATTTTCAGCTGGTGTTCATATTAAGCTATATTCGTCCGACCAGAAATTCATATCTTCCTTCCATTTTGCTTTGCTGACGCTCTGCCCCCTCTAGAACTAGAATGAGCGTTCTTATTCGCCTTTTCAGATTTCCTAGTTCCCTACCAAGTTCAAACTTCGGACACTGCGCTGACTCGTAGTAAAAGCGGCGTTCAAAAAGAAACGAGCCGGAGGCATAATTACAGAAACCAAGGTGGTGAATGACTGTCTCATAAAATTTCTGGGGCTGCGATGTTAACCAGTTCTCCACGTCCAACTGGACGTAGACGTCAGAGGTGAATCGTTTGCCCCTCAGAGCCAGGGGACCAAAAATGGGAAATACAGAAGCGTCCGATCTTACCCGTCGGCTTTGACCCATGACGTCACAAATACCGCGGAAACGACTATAAACAATTCCAATATGGCGGATATAAAAACATCGCATACGTATTGTAAACACTGAAATACACAAGTTTCACAAAAAGCCTAATGACTGTAACGGGACAAGCGTGGGAAATTAGGGGTTTTTGGGTGCGGAGAAACTAAATATACAGAAATGTAGCCACCGACCGCCATTCAAAACCACGCAAAACAACGAAATAAATCAACATCACAAAACTGACCAAATACCAAAAAACACATTCCTATCCATAATCGGACACTTCCCTTAACCTATATAGCTCAACAGAACCTACCGATCACATCCCCCAATAGAAAACTAAGAAACGAAAGCTTCCCTTACACCTACATACATCGGCACTTATGCAGTTTAGCAGGTACGGAAAAAATTTTTCATTTTTTTTCAAAATTTGATCATCATGTGTCGTTATGCGGGGGGGGGGGGGGGGAGTCTGCAGTGCCCCCCCATCCCCCCACAGGCTTCATTAGTGTCAAATCAATATTTTCGAATCATAGGCGGCCGCTGCCGCGGCCGCATTCCAAAAAAAAACTCCCAACCTAACCTCAAGTGGGCTACGCTACAGATCAATATGTTCATCAAATTGCTTCATATTACGTATACATGTTCATTAGTGTCAAATCAATATTTTCGAATCATAGGCGGACGCTGCCGCGGCCGCATTCCAAAAAAAAAAAAACTCCCAACCTAACCTCAAGTGGGCTACGCTACAGATCAATATGTTCATCAAATTGCTTCATATTACGTATACATGTTCATTAGTGTCAAATCAATATTTTCGAATCATAGGCGGCCGCTGCCGCGGCCGCATTCCAAAAAAAAACTCCCAACCTAACCTCGTATTCAGGGCTACGCTACAGATCAATGTGTAGGTCCCTTACGTCACGGGTCAAAGCCGACGCGTGAGATCGGATGTTTCCAACCTATACCCAATACACAAAACATACATAAATAACCAAAAAAAAAACTCACTAATAGAAATTCCGCTTCAAATCCAACACCTGAGCAACAGAAAACTGACCCCACCACACGAAACAAACGAAACAAACGAAAACCATGAACACACCACCAGAGAGCACGACAAACAAAAACAAGACATCTACAAACACGCCACAATCGCAAATCAAACTCCGCGCCGTAATGACGTCACACACCACAACACGCTTACGTCACGGGTCAAAGCCGACGGGTAAGATCGGACGCTTCTGTTGACCCCTGCCTTCCCTCTCATAACAGAATCTACTCGCCGAAACCATTTTCAGCTGGTGTTCATATTAAGCTATATTCGTCCGACCAGAAATTCATATCTTCCTTCCATTTTGCTTTGCTGACACTCTGCCCCCTCTAGAACTAGAATGAGCGTTCTTATTCGCCTTTTCAGATTTCCTAGTTCCCTACCAAGTTCAAACTTCGGACACTGCGCTGACTCGTAGTATAAGCGGCGTTCAAAAAGAAACGAGCCGGAGGCATAATTACAGAAACCAAGGTGGTGAATGACTGTCTCATAAAATTTCTGGGGCTGCGATGTTAACCAGTTCTGCACGTACAACTGGACGTAGACGTCAGAGGTGAATCGTTTGCCCCTCAGAGCCAGGGGACCAAAAATGGCTTAATCCCAGGGAGAGAGGTCCGGAGTGCATGGAGGGTGACCGAGAACCTCCCATTTGAATTTCTGTAGGAGTGCCACGAATGTGTTGGCCGTATGAGGCTTTGCATTGTTGTGGAGCAGAATGATCCCACGGGTGAGGTCATTTTGATTTGATAGCTTGGCGAAGGGTGGTCAAGTTTTGCGAGTAACGCTGGAAATTCACTGTTGTCCCGTGCTGCAGGAAGTGAATCAGAAGGTGGCCATCTTGGTCAAAGAAGAACGTCAGCATAACCTTTACTGCACTCGTGTGGATGACCTTGGCTCTTTTTGTGGTGGTGACCCCGGATGCTTCACTGGAGACTTCGTGGTTTTGATTCTGGTTCGAAGTGATAACACCAGGAACGCATTCCCTTCCCGAGGATAGCGCTGCAGATGAGCAAGAGAGTGGGCCATTCGACCTGCTTCCTGGTGTGGTTGAAGATTGTGGGGCACCTGTTGGGCACCCACTTTGCTCGTGTGCAGTCGTTCCTTCATGATGGTGTGAACACTTTCGACCACGGAGGCTATGCCTTTCTCTGTCACTCGGTGGTCCTGGGTAATGAGTGCATCCACCAGCTGGACGATGTCATCAGTAATGCAGTGTGGTGCTCCAGACCGTGCATCATCGGCTAACGACACCCGTCCTTCCCTGAAGCGCTTGTGCCACGCCTTGACCCTTGTAAGGGATAATGTAGTGTCAAGGACCCTAGACACTGGTGATATTCGTCGATGAATGTCCATTCTTCCTACTCTTTCCGCTGTCAGAAAAAGAAAAACACTTCTTTGCTCTTCTTTTGACGCCTTCATGTCAATGTTTGCAATGCGACTGGCAGCGCTGGACGATTGGTGCATGCTGTTTCTAGCTCTTTATAGTCACGTGACGTGTACGCGTGCCCTGTTGCGGCGGGCTGTGAACTTCCACGCTCTGGTCGGAACCACACCTCATTACACACACCACCATATAACACCCTCATGTCACTGGTTTACGCATTCCCGACACCAGCTCGTTTGTGTTTGAATCCCCCTTATACGTTCATCTTTAGTTTGTTATTCAATACGGTATGCATGCATGCTTACAAGTTGCCTACTTCCCGTTGCTTCATGTATTGTTTGCCCTAGTGGTCTCTTTGGTCCTCCTCGTCTACGTCTTTGCGAATGGACCAAATTCCATTATTTTACAGTCCACCTTTACTCCTTCAATCACGTGAGGTTTCCTCATCGCAGCTGCTCTGAAAGTACGCTGAAAGTACGCTGTGTTACAAAAAACTGTGAAGCACCAAGAAAAGATGAAGGATACGAAATGAAACTTTACACGTTGAGGGGGTATGTGATGTTGTTGCAATGATTACGAAATCGAGTGAAATTCGTCGAGAACTTGGTAGTCTGAGTTCAATAATCAGTTTGATGTTGCAACCCCTCTGGTGCGGATGCATGCACTGATTTGACTGGCAAGGATGTCATAAAGCAGCTATATTCTCTCCTGAGGCATGCTGGTCTACAACTGTTGTAACTAGTCTTGATATCCTTGATACTTCATTGGGACGGAGCTGATGTCCTACACGCTCCCGCACATCTTGTATCAGGTACAGATCTTGGGACTTGGTTAAATGAGAAATAGAGTCTGGAAACGGGTGGAATTTACTTATACGGGCTCTGATAACATTTGTCCTGATACCTGTGAAGTAATTAAAGTGTTCCTAGTGCGGGCAGGTTTGCTGACTGAGATTGTCACAGTGGTTAAAAAATTACCTAATTGTATAAAACATTGATTGGAGCCATTGATACAGTGAATCATTATCGCGAGTCGGTTCCTTAATCAGCACAATAATTGCTGAAGTACAAGAATTTGAAGTTCGTTCATCTGTGAAATTGAACTGGTGGCTTTTGAACTGTGTGTGTTCATTTGTTCTGAGCCCGTGCCTGTATTTCTTTCGTGTGTTCCAGGCAGCTTAATAACTGTGCTTGTAGATGCTAGAGCTTCTACCGATGGCTGACGCACGTTATGAATGCCATGGCTTAGCGGTGCCTCATTACCGCTAGTGTAATTATTCTGCCACCTGATGCCCGTAGCTACATCCGCTCATTCTGGGCGTGATGCCTGAGTCTGTTATTACTGTAATTCTTGACACAACGTGCTGCCTTACTGATGTGTCAAGTTTAATCCGTTAAGTGCTCAGAAAGTAATAGAATGCTGTGTAAACTTTTAACTGGTTTTTAACTTCGTTAGTGTCTTGCAATTTTCCTTGGTCACAAGCAAATTTTTTCACTACAAAAACTATTCGGATTGTAGCGGCAGATATTTTCTGCAGTTTTAACTTAATTTGGCGTTTCAACGTTAAATGATAAGTTGCGATTCAGTTTTCTTATGTAATGCTTGCTGGCATCAATTAAAAGTATAATTAAAATCCTATTCATCACCTGGGAAATTTTGGCTGTAATAAGTGTGTTTTAAAGTATTATGTGTTGATGAGCTCATACAGCCTCTCACCACTACAACACTTAGCTCCTCGCTAGCCACAGTGTGAATGATGGCTGTACTTGTATAATATGGGATTCTATGTGTTGCACATTCCGCCCGATAGAAATACACACGAAATTATTATTAGCAGAATCTGTACATCTATATATATCTTTTTATTCTAAACTTATTATAAAGTCCTCTGCGGTGTTTTTCTGTCTGTGTGTGAAGGTTACTTTCAGGAACTGCTGTAGAAGTTTTTATACAGTCAGACTATTTCACAAAGTAGGTTTCTGTATATACTTTATTAATACACTCCTGGAAATTGAAATAAGAACACCGTGAATTCATTGTCCCAGGAAGGAGAAACTTTATTGACACATTCCTGGGGTCAGATACATCACATGATCACACTGACAGAACCACAGGCACATAGACACAGGCAACAGAGCATGCACAATGTCGGCACTAGTACAGTGTATATCCACCTTTCGCAGCAATGCAGGCTGCTATTCTCCCATGGAGACGATCGTAGAGATGCTGGATGTAGTCCTGTGGAACGGCTTGCCATGCCATTTCCACCTGGCGCCTCAGTTGGACCAGCGTTCGTGCTGGACGTGCAGACCGCGTGAGACGACGCTTCATCCAGTCCCAAACATGCTCAATGGGGGACAGATCCGGAGATCTTGCTGGCCAGGGTAGTTGACTTACACCTTCTAGAGCACGTTGGGTGGCACGGGATACATGCGGACGTGCATTGCCCTGTTGGAACAGCAAGTTCCCTTGCCGGTCTAGGAATGGTAGAACGATGGGTTCGATGACGGTTTGGATGTACCGTGCACTATTCAGTGTCCCCTCGACGATCACCAGTGGTGTACGGCCAGTGTAGGAGATCGCTCCCCACACCATGATGCCGGGTGTTGGCCCTGTGTGCCTCGGTCGTATGCAGTCCTGATTGTGGCGCTCACCTGCACGGCGCCAAACACGCATACGACCATCATTGGCACCAAGGCAGAAGCGACTCTCATCGCTGAAGACGACACGTCTCCATTCGTCCCTCCATTCACGCCTGTCGCGACACCACTGGAGGCGGGCTGCACGATGTTGGGGCGTGAGCGGAAGACGGCCTAACGGTGTGCGGGACCGTAGCCCAGCTTCATGGAGACGGTTGCGAATGGTCCTCGCCGATACCCCAGGAGCAACAGTGTCCCTAATTTGCTGGCAAGTGGCGGTGCGGTCCCCTACGGCACTGCGTAGGATCCTACGGTCTTGGCGTGCATCCGTGCGTCGCTGCGGTCCGGTCCCAGGTGGACGGGCACGTGCACCTTCCGCCGACCACTGGCGACAACATTGATGTACTGTGGAGACCTCACGCCCCACGTGTTGAGCAATTCGGCGGTACGTCCACCCGGCCTCCCGCATGCCCACTATTCGCCCTCGCTCAAAGTCCGTCAACTGCACATACGGTTCACGTCCACGCTGTCGCGGCATGCTACCAGTGTTAAAGACTGCGATGGAGCTCCGTATGCCACGGCAAACTGGCTGACACTGACGGCGGCGGTGCACAAATGCTGCGCAGCTAGCGCCATTCGACGGCCAACACCGCGGTTTCTGGTGTGTCCGCTGTGCCGTGCGTGTGATCATTGCTTGTACAGCCCTCTCGCAGTGTCCGGAGCAAGTATGGTGGGTCTGACACACCGGTGTCAATGTGTTCTTTTTTCCATTTCCAGGAGTGTATTTCGTGCTAGTTAACTGCAATGAGATGAATTAAAGTCTCTCGCCACATTTATCTGTCTGCATGTGCAGGCTAATTTCAAGAAGTACTACAGTCTTTTTTATATGGTTTTCGTTAATAGGCAGACTGATTCACGAGGATGGTTTGTGTATACGGGATGAGCGGGGATGAAAGGTACGTGCTTTGAAGGACGATAGTATTGATAATTCTGAACAAATAACGTCAGATAAGTATATGACCTACTTCGAATGGATTCCGAGATAAAACATATTTAATGTAAACAGCAATATATAACGAGGTGACAAGAGACATGGGATACCTCATAATATCGTGTTGGACATTCTTTTGCCCGGCGTAGCATATCAACTCCATCTGACAGGGACCCATCAAGTCATTGGAAATTCAACGCAGAAATATTGACCCACGCAGCCTCTACAGCTGCCCATAATTGCGAAAGTATTGCCACTGCAGGGTTTTGTACACGAACTAACCTCTCGATTATGTCCCATAAATGTACAATGGGATTTGTGTCGGGCTCTTGAGTTGTCCAGAGAGTTCTTGAAACCAATCGCGAACAATTGTGACCAGGGGATGTGGTGCATTGTCGCCCTTAAAAATTCAACGAATGGCTGCTAATGGTCTCGAAGTAGCCGAAAATAACCATTTACAGTCAATGATCGGTTCAGTTGGACCATCTAACTACAGCCCACACCATTATGAAGCTTGCGCAGTGCCTTGCAGGCAACTTGGGTCCATGGCTTCGTAGGGTCTGTACCACACTCGAACACTACTATCAGCTCTTACTAACTGAAATCGGGATTCGTCAGAACAGCCACGGTTTCCCAGTCGTCTGCAGTACAACGATCCTAGGAGAGGCGATGTCGTGCTGTTAGCAAAGGCACTCGCGTCGGTCGACTGCTGCCACAACCCACTAACGTCAAATTTCAACGCACTATCATAATGGATACGTTCGTCAAACGTCCCACATTGATTTCTGCGGTTATTTGAAACAGTGTTGCTTGTCTGATAGCACTGACAAGTCTAGGCAAACGACGCTGCTCTCGGTCGTTAAGTGAACGTCGGCCACTGCGCTGTTCGTTGCTGGTATTCTCGCCACACCATTGAACTTTGTGAATCTCGGAATATCGACTTCCCTAATGATGTCCAAAGTGGAATGTCCCACTCCTCTAGCTCCAACAACTGCTCCGAGTTCAAAGTATGTTATTTCCCGTCGTGTGGACACTTATCAGGTAGGAAACATTTTAACATGAGTCACCTGAGTACAAATGATAGGTCCACCAATGCACAGCCCTTCTGTACCTGTGCGCCGATACTACCGACATCTGTACGTGTGCATATCACTGTCCCGTGACTCGTGACTTCTGTTACCTCGGTGTACTTACTGTATTATTCAGTAAATTGTTACTGCTTACAACGTCCCATAATAGTGCAAAGGAATTTGATACCAACAGTGTGATGGACGCCACTTGTGGTCTGTCACGTCGTGACTGGCCTTCAAAAAGTAACGAAGATTCAGATGATGAGCAAACTATTAGCCATAGAGCAAAAATGAATGTGGTCTTTTTATCAGGAAATTTTATTTACTTTAACTTTCCACTGCGACACGTTTTCGCTACAGGCTGTGTTTTATTCAAGAATAACTGAAAGTTTCATTAAAGGTGTTCTATTTCGGGAACCATTCGGAATATGACACATTCCATATGAAGTTTCATTCAAAATCATGATTACTATCGCACTTCAAAACACGTACCTTTACTCCTGATTCACCTTCTATAATTTATCACCGCTTCGCTGGGAGAGTCCTCCGGTGGTAACTACCTACTGCTGCCAGTACAAAACTGGGGAGAGTCGCTAGTATCAAGTAAGTACAAATATTTCCTTTAAGTGGTAAATTATACAAGTATCGCATTTTTTTTCTTTATTGATTTTCAATTCCCCCCGAAGGGGGCGGGCTGGCAGCAGCTTAATACGCTGCTCTGCAGCCTACAGACTTTTTTTTTAAACAAAAGGAAGAAGAAAGAAACAAGGAAAAACAGGTGATAAGATGGTGACTTAAAGTGTAAAATGGCGTAAAAATGCGGAAAGTTAAAACAGAAAGCAAAAGGGGTTGGAAATGTTGATAAAATACACAGGAATCAGACAAGTAACATAATAGATACACAATTAAAAAACATGGCGACAGTCTGGTTTCTGTCCGCAAGAGATAAAAAAATCATACCCAGCGACAGTATGATGGCTGTTCGCTACACTTCCTAAAAGACACAACACGGAACACTCACTGGAAAAACACACACTGTAAAACACTGCACGAAAATGGCGGCACAAATATGGCACTCCCGAGCCAAAGGCAGATGGGGGGGGGGGGACCTGGAGGAGGGGGAAAAACAAGGAGGGAGGAGAGGAAAAAACGAAAAGGGGGGGGTAACCTAGGAGGGAGAGGACTAATAAAGGGGGAGAAGGGCAGACGCGAGAGGGAATGAGAGGAAGTATCGCAGTTAACATGTGCCATTTGCATTATTAGTGACTCTAACACAACCCGAGAGTGTGGCCACGTTTTTGGGCTCCGGTGAGTTTCTGCCTCTGCGTCCGTTCGCAAGATCGCTCTCCAGAGGGAGGTTTAGCGGGCTCTCCATTTGCCCTTTGATTAACGCCTGGCCGGCTCCCAGAATTTCTCCGCGGCGCAGACCACCGGAACAGACTCTGCCCATCTCTCAACTGCAGACCTGCAGCGCCGCTGTCTGTGCGCGAGCCGGAGTTAACTGCAAACTTAAGCGGTCTTCAAAGTTACACATACGCTAATGGGCGTGCTGAAGTACATCCTAATCGAGCAAGTAACTAACACTACCGTTACAACCCAAGCAGACGTGCAGAAAGCAGACAGACTGTGAATCTCCGTGCCAAATGGAAGTTGTGTAATATCTATCCGGAAAGAAATGTGATAGTCACTAATTGTGTGATAGCTGCGAGCATTACATAAACGTTACAGGCACCGTATTTATTTCCAAATTTTTCTTGCATTACCGAGGATACAGAGACATGGATCATGAGATGTAAGAGGTACTTCAACATTTACCTGGTGGCTATAGTTAAAGAGCGGCTACTGACAGAGGTATAGTGTACGCTGTAATTATCGCATGGCAGTTAAAATTGGTAGATATTCTAATACGTTAATGCGGAGCCGATTTACGCTGAAAACGTGGTTACAGCTCTGGCCACCAGGTGCAAATCTGGCGCTGTGAATGCAGGAAAGAGTTACAGTTATGTTTCCATATTAATGAATTAGAAACGGGACGTAGGCAGAAAAGGTCAAACAAGTGACAGAGGTAGAATATTGACTTCATTATTAATTGCCGCTTAAACAATCAGTATCTATACTGGCGAAGTCGATGAGATGCTGCACCCGTAAAACGAAGTGATCAATAGTTTCTGGCAGTAGTTCTGAAACCTGAGCAAAGTGCTGCGTCCCTGGTCAACGCGTTCTTTTGGATGTCTCCAGAGGTAAAAGTCATGGATTCAGATCAGATGACATTGCAGGCCACGTATCTGAGAAACATCTGGCGAAACGAGGCGTTTGTCCATCTTCCATGAAAACAGTGATTTCAACACAGCTGCGCTCTTCCAAAGCAGGAATCACAAGATGTACAAGGAGGTCTCGATAATGTGCAGACGTCACGGTACTCTTGAAGTCTCTCTGAATGCATTATCTTCAAAGAAGAACGGCCCGAGAATAAATGTGCTTGTGAATCCACTCCACGCTGTCACATACGGCGAGTGCAATGGATCGTCGTGCAGAACACGAGGTTTAACAGTACCCGGAATTCGGCAGTTCTGTGTGTTCACTGCACCCTATAGTCTCGTCCATAGAATACTGCCCCGTCACGTGCCAGAAACCGAAGAGCAAATTCTGAACGTTGCTACGAATTATGGGTTTCCAGCTGTTGCACCGCCTGGATCTTGTATGGGTACCAGCGTGAATAGATCGCAAAACTTTCCGTAATGTTGACAGTGGGGTGGACAATTCTCGTGGCACTACACGGTCACTAGCGCTAGCCCGGGCACGTGCTGTAACGGCATCTTGTCACTAATTTCCACCGGTATAGGACGCCTTCCTTTCCCATATGCTGAGTAAATGTCACCCCTGTGTTTGAGTTTCACTATCATCTTCTTTAAATCATTTAACGACGTCGGTCCTTTCTTCACAGGTTTCAGTCGGTGATACTCTCTCAACTACTGTAATTGCTGCTTCACTAACAGCACGCTGTCTGTCTCCTCGATGGACACACTATTCGCTCAGATTATGGCTTGTCAAAAGACAGCGTGAATGTCTTACCGTCATATAAACAGTGTACAGCGCCAGATTTGCATCCGGTGGCTACGAATGGAACTAAATCGCATTAACGCATTAGCATACCTACCAAGTATCGCTGCCATACGATAATTACATCCCGCACTGGACCTCCGCGAGTAGTTGCTCTTTAATTACAATCACCAGGTACTATCATTCTCAAAAGTATCTGAACGGCTTGAATTACGTTCCACTTGATTTGTTTGTAAACCTGGTCTTCCTGAACCTCTCTTTTCGACGTAGTCTTTTGACTTTACTAAGTGGTTACGACAAGAGTCCACTTGAGAAAGCGGCTCTGTATGGTTATCGTCTGGTTAGATGTAAATTAGTATCACGAGTATGCAGATATGCAAAAACCACCTCACGGAATGTGCAGACAGTAGTTCTATTACTATAATCACAGACCCCTTTCCCGTTCCATTAGCGAGAAGAACATGGGAGTGACGATAGTCAATAATTTTCCATATGATCCTTTCCCATCATCGTTATTCCATAAGATGTTTGTAGAAGGAATTGTTGCCTGGCGATTCTTAAAATGGACGCTCTCGGACGTTTAACATTTCTCCATCATCCACAACCTCTGCTGTGCTGTTTCAACTAGAGTTGAAGATCATCTTATAAACTTTCTCGCTTTTGCTGAGTGACACCGTAATCTTTCAATGTGCTGTATGCTCTCTGTTTAGTCTTACCGGCTAAGCTTCCCAGACTAATGAGAATCAAGGAATCGCTCGAACGAATGGTTTGTAATTCACTTCCAACATGGATGCACTACCTTTCGTTAGGATTCTTGAATATCAGCCTGGGCCCTGTTTTTGATACATACGCGCTCTTCTCACTATACATTACTTCAGAGAGTTTATACTATTCCCGTTTCCAGTGATTTGTTGTTCAAAAAGATTCAAATGGCTCTAAACACTATGGGACTTAACATCTAAGGTCATCAGTCCCCTAGACTTAGAACTACTTAAATATAACTAACCTAAGGACATCACACACATCCATGCCAGAGGCAGGATTCGAACCTGCGACCGTAGTAGCAGCGCGCTTCCGGACTGAAGCACCTAGAACCGCTCGGCCACAGCGGCCGGCATTTATTGTGAGTACTGATATCGAACTTAAATGTATCTCTCCCTCTATTGATGCGTAATTCGTTACGTTGCTTTACACAGAGTGTCGATAATCTTCGGGATTTTTAGCATTTTAGCATGTCATGATTTTGGCGTTGCAACTTTCTTTATACGATAGCATCACATGCGTACCGCTTCAAGAAGCTTCTTACGCTATGCACCAGATTATTTATGTGAATAATGAGCAGTAACTGCCCTATAATGCTCAAACGGAGTACTGTTCAAGTTAGTTAAAGCTCGAAAATTCTATGACCTCGTATTGTATTCAGAAGGCAAAGGTACGGAACTATATCAAGCGATTTCCGAAAGTCAAGGGAGACAAAATGAACGTGGGAGCCGTGATCTCATTGATGATTAATGCAAGCTGAATTTCAAAGCAACCAGGTCTGACCAATACACATTTATTATTGTTGAAGAGATCTTTGCTCTTCAAAATATTTCTATACGGGAGCGTAAAACATGTTCCACAATTCTGATAGGCCTATTATTATGTGTACCTCTACGACGACCCAGCATGAAAATGGGAATGGTCTGCGCGATATTTCAAGAGTTTGGACCCGTTTACTGGGCAAGTAAACTACGATAAACGGCTACTGAACGGAATAAAGATCTGTTTAAGGACGTACATGTGTTTAATCAGGTACAGTTGCTTTTCCTAGGGCAATATAGTGTTGCTGAAATTATTTAGATATTATTTTGCTGCAGTTCGCTTACTGACAGTGTTTTACGAAACTCCTGAATTACATGTCATTAATTTGAATTTGTGGTAACTTTAGGTAATACGGTACGTAACAGGCCATAACACTGAGACAACAATGTCTCACAACTAGTTACTGACAACCTTTCAATTAGAAAAAGTTGTCAGGACTTGTTTGTACACAGTTAACCAATCCGCTGACAAGCAAAGTATTCAAAGGTAGGCCAGTAAGTAATGGCAATTTTATTCTGCACAATAGGCTGACAGCACTGACTCAAGAATGACGTATCTTAATTTCGCTGTTGTATTTGTGGTTTGGGTTTGTTTGTTCAGTGAATAGCTCTATTCGTAGTGATTTTAGAGTATTTTATATGACTACTGAGGTGGTTGTAGTGGGACTAAATCGTTTCTGTGTTATTAGGAACCAAAACTATCCAGATTATTCGTCGAATAGCGCAGCAGTATAGCGATACTTGTCTAACTGAACGAAAACTTTACTCGTATATAAATTGCTTTGACTGTGGATGTGTATCTGTGTACGACGTAAGGCCTCCGAGTAAGTCATCCACTTCATTAACGAACAGGAACACCGAAACGGCTTACGAACGGTTCGTGGTGATCGTCGTACCAGAAATGATCATATCCAAGTGAGTTCAACATTAGCCACGGCTCATCGTTTGCTGTTGTCCTGAATCTCTAAGCTATCGCAAATTTGTCATTGTTGGGTTCAAAAAGGCTCTGAGCACTATGGGACTTAACATCTATGGTCATCAGTCCCCTAGAACTTAGAACCACTTAAACCTAACTAACCTAAGGACAGCACACAACACCCAGCCATCACGAGGCAGAGAAAATCCCTGACCCCGCCGGGAATCGAACCCGGGAACCCGGGCGTGGGAAGCGAGAACGCTACCGCACGACCACGAGATGCGGGCATTGTTGGGTAATATGCCAGTTGATAGACAAACATAAACAGCAAAGATTATAAATGTCGGGTTTTCGAAAACGAAGGAGAATTTCTGAGTTGCGTAGTAATCGTCGATGAGAGATTGGTCCGTCATTGGAGAGTAAGAGGTACCAATAGAGCATGCGAAAAAACTTCATAAGCCGAACTTATGCAGAAGAGCTGATAATGACTGTGTTTCGGAATGTGAAAGGTCCACTGTGGGTTCATCACATTAGTAAAGGTCAAATTGTGAGTAGTGACAATAGTGCGCGACTGCGATGTCTGAAATCCAAAATAAAGATGAAGAAGAGAAAGAACCATTCAAAAGTTTATGCCAAACGTTATAAATCTGCGAAAAAATACACCTAAGTTCAGAAGAAACAGAACACTTTGAACGACTAGAGATAGGCTGTTCACATTCACAGGACATCTGCATTAGAATGTTCCGGAGAAATGATTAGCATTTCAACCACGTCGGTCGGAGGGTTCAAGTTCAAAACCAATATCGCGGCGCAACGCCACCCAACGCGGCTCTCGTTGATGCTACAGATCGAAGGTAATGGATCAGCGTGACTTCATCAGACGTGCTTGATGCCTCGCAGACGTCGAACTAATGAGTTTGAAAGATGGCGAATTTGTAGCTCGAGAGAATTTGATACATCCATCCGGGAAATTGTTGCTCAGGTGGGAGGAAGTGTTTCAGAAGTGCAGAATGGTTTAGAAAAAAAATGGATCTGAGCACTATGGGACTTAACATCTATGGTCATCAGTCCCCTAGAACTTAGAACTACTTAAACCTAACTAACCTGAGAACATCACACAACACCCAGTCATCACGAGGCAGAGAAAATCCCTGACCCCGCCAATGGTTTAGAACCCGACGCGATGGGTTAATTCGCACCACCCAGACCACCACCCAAGAAAATCGAAACCTTTTCTGAATGGCATTGTAGGACAGATCTGTGTCCTCGTCGGCTCTGGCGCAACAGTGGAACTGTGTAACACATCGTACGTTTCATGGGTGACAGTCCGTCGCTGTTTATTAGGGAGCAGGAATGGAGTTAGGTAGTATTTCCGGACGAATCAAAGTTCCGTTTGTTTGAAAATGATGGCTACATTTTGGTTCTCCGCATACAGTGGGAGCAGCATCACAGTCGATAGTATCAAACATGGAACAAGTTTTCAGGGCCCATGTCGGACTTTGTGTGTACAAGGAAACACGATACAATCTGAACTGAGGTGACTGAAATGCTAATTATTCCTGCGCGACATACGGATATACTCATCCTGTGAATATGATCACCCTATCTCCAGTCGTTCAATATTTTCTATTTTTTTTCTAAACGTAAATGTACATTGGATTCAAAATTTTGATTCTGAGCTGCTGGAGCTCCTATGGTACAGTCCTGATTGAATTCCAGGTGAATTTAGCCTTTTCAGTCAGATGAAGGAGCACCTGAGAGAACATAAGTTTTTGTTAGATTACGAGGTAGTGGGAAAGAAAATGAATGGTGGCACAAGGCTGCTTCCGGGGCGGAATTAGCTAGCTTGTCAAGAGGTGGGCCAAGGGCACAGAGCTTGGGGAGAACATGTAAAGAAATTATGGTACCTAAAGTATTATTTTCCCCGATACGAGATTTTGTTAAAAGTATGCCCATTCTTTAAGATTTGCTGTCGTAGTTAAGACACTATCTTTCTTTGACAAACCTTACAACGGCATCGTTTTTTTCTTTAGCGTCATCAATCTTTTGACTGATCACATGTGGCCGACGACGAATACCTTTCTCGTACCACCCTCATCAACTCAGGGAACCCCTTCCACCAATCGTCGTCGATTACTTGTTGTACGTGTTCCAACTTTTGTCTTTCCTTTATAGTTTTTGCACTCTGCAGTTCCCTAAAACACCATTTAAGTTATTCCCTGATGTCTTGCCACGTGTCCTATCAATCGGTCTCTACTTTTCTTCATAGTTTTTCATATGTTTCTCTCCTCGTCGGTTTATCGGTTCGTATCGCTCCACTTCATTTTCAACATTCCTCTACAGCACTGCATCTGAAACACTTTCATCATTTTCTTTTCCGGTTTTTACCAAATTCCATGATTCATTTCCATACAATGATGTTCTCCAAATGTATATTCGTAATTATTTTTCCCAAAATTGAGGCCAATGTCTGATACTAGTAGGCGTTCTTTGGCCAGAAATGCCGCCTTTGCTTGTGCTAGTGTGTTTCTTGCATCATCCAACAGGTGGTAATTTGCTTCCAAGGTAGCAGAATTTCTTCACTTCATGTAGTTCGTGGCCCCCAATCTCTAATCTTATTTCTGCTGCTCCACACTTCTTTCATCTTCCTTCGGTTTACTCTCCTTCCGTAGCTTGTGCTCGTTAGACTGTGATCCTTCCATTCAGCAGCTCCTGGAATTCTTCCTCACTTTCACTGACGATGGAAATGACATCAGCCAATCATTGATATCATTTCACCCTGAATTTTTTTCTCACTCCTAAATATTTCTTTTATTTAAAACCATCACTTCTTCGATGAATATACTGAACAGTAGGGGCGACACATTCGTGGCCTTCCATTCTTATTTCTGATTCTTGGTTCCTGTACGTATTCTATATTCCCCATATTTTCCTATATTTCACACTTACTTTCCTGAGAAAGAAAGAACTAATACAGAAATCCACAAAGTTCTTTGTGAGTTATATTAACTCACTGTAGCGATGAAGAAATGTGCTTGTTACAATGAACCGGAACTTAGATGCACAGTACTAAGCAGCCGGGCGAGACTGAAGGCGAACATCATACTTTTCACAAATTAACGCTGGACATCTTTGCTTAGAATTACTGATGCAAACCCAATGTTCTTTACTAGGAATGATCGTATCTATATAGGTAGTGCACATAATTCCGAAATACCTCACGTTTTCTTTGGCTGTAGTTCTTCCTTAAAGAGTTATCTAACAAACATACAGTGTCCCGTAAGGGCCTTTAGAAGAATAATTACCATAAGAATAATAATTTCGGTACTTGTGATCAATAATCAGTGCTTTTTGGTCTGCATACAGTAGTTTTCTACAGGAAAAAGTGTGGCTGAGAAACTATTCAAGAATTGGTTCTAAAACCTACCCTCGATAAATTTTCACGTAAAACATTCCTTTAATGACTTCATTAAACTCTGCAATTAGTCTGTCACGGGTTCATTATTATCATCATCATCATCGTCATCTTCTTCTTCCTCTCAAGGCTGTCATTTTTCATCTCCATATTGTGATGTTCATTTCTTGGTAATCATGATGTATTTCTTCCAACAGATGTTCTACATGTTCAGATACTTTCTCGGCCTCCTTTCGTTTTCTTTTCGAAAGCTTTATTCTAATGTGTTATCGTGGGCTTTCCTTCTTTATAATTACTATGAGATTTTTCTGATCATTGATCTCTTTCAAAATGTCTGGTCCTTGTTAGCTTTCTTCAAAGCCACATTTTCGAAGCTTATAATAACCTTCTATCTGTTTTCAATAGTGTTCAGCTTTCACACCCAAGCCGCGGTCTGAGGCGCCTTGCAACAGTTCGCGCTGTTCTCCCCGTCGAGGTTCGAGTTCTCCCTCCGGCATGGGTGTGCGTGTTGTCCTTAGCGTAAGTTAGTTTAAGTTAGATTAAGTATCGTGTAAGCCTAGAGAACGATGACCTCAGCAGTTTGGTCCCATAGGAACTTACCACAGATTTACAGTAGCCGTGTAATAGTGGCAGCGAGAAATTTTCTTAGTGGTGTACTGCAGTAGAAGCCGTTTCACGAACTCACAGACTCGGCGTACCATAACAACAGTGGCAACTCGGCATAGGCAGCAGTAGCGACGAGGCATTTACAAAACTGGTGACGAGGCTTTACAAAAGTAAGACTATCTTGTTTTCTTTGAACGTGGGAACCCCCTCGTGACGTTCATTACAAACATTTACGAACACACAGTACAATGTTTTTAATTTATATGTGCATCTTGGTTTTAACAAGTTTTCTGATTTTACGAGAAATTTGAGCTTTGTAGCTTTGCAGAGCGAAAAATATTATGAAAAATGTCAATTATCTCTCACATTTATTAATTAAACGCTACAAAATTTCTACTTATTTACGAGAGTAGATCTCTAATTGTATCACAAATATTTTGTCTATACATTTTATATTTTTAAATACTGTGCAGTCCTTTGTCATACCTTTGGTCTTTTATAGTTGTGTAATGTACGCGTGAGGGGCGAATGAGCAAGTAAAGGTGGGTTACAGACCTCGTTTCATCTCGGTGAAATTCAGTTTCATTCTTTTTCCTTTGAAATTACCAATCTCGTAAGAAAGGTTCCTCACTTATTTAAACGTAATTTATTTCTCAGAAAGTTCTGGAAATAGCTCTGTAATGGCATTTCATTCTGCTTTTCAAGAGGCTGCCTTTAATCTTCGTGTTTATCCGGTGTCACTTCAATTTACAGTCATTTCTTTTTCAGATGTGTTATGTTTCTCTCTTGGCCACGCTTCTTTTGCATTTGCAACACTAAAGTTAGCTGCAATGGAAGTGGGAATCTTTTGCTTAACATTTACTCTTCTCTGTATAATAAATTCGTCTCTGAGTAGTTAACGTTCAGTTCATACATATTCTCAACAACACGGTTTCTGGGCACTAAAACCAAGAAAATAAACATGAAACATGACAGAACGACAACGAACGTGATAAGACTCGGAAGCAAGACAACATAATAATAATAATAATGATAACAATAATAATAATAGTCACACCCAACTGCTATGCCCTCTGAATATTCCTACTCTGAATTGTGGCGACACTCATCCGTATCAAAGTATGGTACAAACTCATTCGTATGCACATAGAACTTGGGCAGGAAACAGATCCCTTAAATATTAAGGAGATTTATTAGTCTATATCTTTCTTGGAATGCCTGGTTTCATGTACTCAGTCCTCTGACTTATTTCATGTGGCCTATATACATTTTCTCTGCTGAGTCAAGCTTTTCATCTTAGAGTTATACTTACACTCGACGTCCTTAATTATGAGTGACCAAAACTCATGAGGAGCCACTGTATGTGATGTAAATAGTAGATGATCTTTCACGTGTTTCTAAACTACAGTAACACGTTGAGACACGAACTTTGCGAGCTACTGGAATCATTCTGGAGGGTTTTTGATTCATACACCTTGCATTGGTACCAGCAATTGTTCATGGACGATTGGTTTCAGGTTCATCGAGCGTACATGGGTATCGACGGCACCCCAAAAATGCTCGATGATTGGGTGATGTGGTGGGCCAAGCCATAGTCGCGATTTACTGGAGTGATCATTAAGCCAACTGTGTGCAACAAAAATCGGTGACGTGTCCCATTATTCTCTCGACACGTGGTATTTTCTTCAGGGTACTCTGAAAGAGGGAAAGCGTTGCAAATGATATACATAGCGTGCACCTCACGTTGGATCCTGCAGCTGGATGGTCGGATCTAATGGTAGCAAATGAACACAGTCCCCAATAACTGATTCGCCTTGTGTCTGACGCGACATGCTGACACGCAGGATCGATAAGAATAGCTTCAGGGAGCACACGCCTCTCTCCGCGCCATGTACTCTATATAACTGAAACCGGAAAGAGCCAGTGATGATGTTCGAGGGCCCATGCCAGTCGTTGAGTTATATGCCGAGGTGTCAATAAAAGAACTTAGGTCTATCGTGGACGACAGTAGCCTATGCAGTGCATTTGTCTCGTACAGTCCTGGTTAAAGTGGCTTTCTGGCGCCCCAAATTCAGATCATTGATGATGGTACTCATGGTAGATCATCGATTGCCCAGTATGGTCGACCTGTGCGGCGATTTACGCGTGTGGAAACGTTTCCTCCGCGAAACTGAAGATCCCTTATACATACTGTTGACATCGGAAACCGAAACCTTGTGCAACCTCCGATATGCGAAGATCCATGTGTCTTGCGCCAGTTGGTCTCCCACTTTCAAAGCCGGTAAATTTGCGACATGCTGGGATGTTCACTGCTCACCAGTCTATATGATTCGACAAATATTGTGGCTACATACGAGCCGTACGGCGAATCTATTAACAAATATTCGGGCGTCATACAGGGCACGTTATCTAAAGGGACGATCTGCCCGTTTCTTTGGTTCTTGCAGTTTACTTGCCGCTTATATACTAATCTTTGTCTTACCACACAAATATTCCCTCTACTTCTTCCTCTAGTATCATGAAAGGTATTCCCTTATGCCTCAACGCATGGTGCATCGTCCCACCCGCTATTCCAGTTAGCATTTTTAATACATCACTTTCCTCACCGACTCTGCGGTGAACATACTCATCTCTTATTAGTCTATTTAATTTTCAGCATCCTTCTGTAATGCAACACGTAAAGGGCCCCGATTTTGTTATTTTCCAGTTTTCCCACACTGTACGATTCCCTTTCATAAAATGCTATGCTTCACACATACATCCTTAAAAATTTCCTTCCCAAGGGAAGTCCTACCTTTGTTAATAGTAGACTTCTCTTGGTGAGGAATGCTCAGTTTGCCTGTGCTGATATAACTTTTTGTTCTAGTTTTATCTATTATTTTGCTTCCAGGTACTAAAATTTCTTCACTTTTCCCACCGTGGTCCCCAGTTCTGAAGCTAAAGTTGTCGCTTTGCTTTTCCCCTTAACAGTCTGAGGGCTATAATAACGACTAAGAATTATACTTGCTAAATCTTAATAGAAGAGTGGCATTTTTACACATTTACTTTTATTCTGAGCCGAAGATATTGAAATATAAAATACATCGTCTCCTATCGTCACTTAAAGATGTTTTCGTAGTAGACAAATATGGAGCGCTAAGGCGTATATCTATTCAAAGGGAGCTGAGGCACCCATATAAAGAACGTATTAAACCCTCTCACGAAAATTTAAAGCAGACTCTTCAGTTCCTTCTGAGCAGCGTAGAACAGGATAGAATATGTTTAGTAATATGTGCGAGGCGATTACCTGACGATGTTACGACTCTGAGGGCTTATGGAGAGAGGTAACATTGAGTTGAGGTAAGGGACCCTGGTCCGGAAACGACCGAGTCAGAAGTTACAAGCGGAAACCGTTGAGCTACCTATCGCAGAGAAATACATGTATCGGTACTGTTGTTGCTACGATTGTAGGATAGGCAACCTTCATAAGTGCTATTGTGAACCAATTGAGAAAGATGTTTAGTAAAAGTTTGGTCTGACATGCGTACCTGAAGAACTGTGGGCACATGTTCATGTTCGCTACTATGAAACACAACTCTTTTCTTGCAGGCTCTTTGTTTTCCATAATTTTTGACGTTGAAGTATGAACCAAAACAAGAAAAAATGTCCAGTAAATATGGGCTGCAAAATGCATATCTTAAGAATTATAAACACTCGTTCATGTTCCTTATTTGAAAAATGATTCAAATGGCTCTGAGCACTATAGGACTTAACTTCTGAGGTCATCAGTCCCCTAGAACTTAGAACTACTTAAACCTAACTAACCTAAGGACATCACACACACCCATGCCCGAGGCAGGATTCGAACCTGCGACCGTAGCGGTCACGCGGTTCCAGACTGTAGCGCCTAGAACCGCTCGGCCACCCCGGACGGCCTTAATTGAAACACATGTCTTCCACTGAACGAGTGCTCTTCAGGTGTGCATTTTTAGACCTCATGTTTACAAGACGTTTTGTCTTGTTTTGGTCGATACTACCATCCCTAAAAGCTGCCTACGCTACAATCTTAGCAAGGAGAGAACTAGCACATTTATTAGACTGTCAGAGGTATTAGAACGATTTTCACGTATAACTCTGGAGTCGTGCCCGGACCAGCTTCCTCTACCTCTAATTGAATCATTTACCTTCGTCCATCATCCCTGAAAGTTTGCAACATCATCACGAAATCATCGAAGTGTGACTTATCAATTGGCAACTTGTACTGTGCAACTGGTGCCTACAGAAGAAGCTGTGGACCCTCTACGATGGGTGCCGGAACGGGGTGCTAGTGTTTATGAAGGCCTGCAGTTCCTTATTTTGGGTGTGGTTACAGTGATCTAGTGGGTAGATACCCGCTGGTTGTCCGCCGTCCTGTCTTGAAAGCATTAGCGTTGAATACACCTTTTACTCCATATCGAAATTGTGTTTGTATTAGACAGCGGCCAACGCCCACAGGATTCGTACTTAAATCAGCAGGCAACCTTTCCCATGGCCAGCATACTGTGTCGAGCTGAGCAACGGGCAGAGGTAAGAGTGGCCCGGCGTGGACAGTAGTCCAGTGGTGGTGTTGACTCGGGGCCAGAAGCAGGAGAGCGTATGTTGGTAAGCATAGGGCGCTGCACCGACTAGCGCGAATAAAGACCTCAGTGTGGGACGTGCCGGGCGTGAGGGATCGGGCTGCTGACCCCAGTGCGGGCGGCAGTTGTTCACAGCATTGACGGCTGCCCACACAGGTGGTGGAGCAAGCAACAGCTTCTGCCCACGTACCGATGAACACCAACAGAGTTCCTCCACACAAGCCATGTCAGCTGGGCAGCAAGGTGGGTGAGACACGAACCATGACCCCTAAAGTTAGGCGGCCACTAACAGATGAAAGTTAACCAAAAGGTGACTCGTCGTCTGGGCGGCGCCAAGTCGGCAGCATTCAGCGCAGCAGGACAGCGAGAGTGTATGTCCCTATTACAGTCAGTTTCGACATCCAGAACTGTTTTGTAGATGCTTGGACGCCTTCAGTTAAGAAGTTGTACTGTAAGCCGTGGAGACCTTGACCACTGAGATACGGGTCTTTATACAGCAACGCGCAAGTGCTTTCCGCAGCTCAAGGACAACTATCTACTGAGCACCCAAAGCGAGCCCAGGCCAGAATATTGTGCTGAGTAGGCAGAGTGGCAAGATCACTGTGCAGGTTTTGAGAGACAGTTTTTCTTTTTCACAGAATTATACAATGTATAATCATCAGTTACACGAAATTTCTTATCAGTACCACGACCCCTTATAAAAACTGATACAGTATCATCTTGAGACAACTTACACATACGATGAGTATGTATACACGTTGATTTATGAACAATAAGCTGTACTTCAGCTTGCCTAACCATAATGTACGTGAGCTGTGCGCGGATCGTGTTCGTGCCGTTATTGCTTCACATCTTGTCTTGGCGGTACTGCCATCTCGTTTCTTTTCGATTTACTGGCGTCACTAAGTTGCTGGCTTGCCTGCCCGTGAGTGGCAGCAGCAGCACTTATCGATAAGAGCACTGTCGTACCATCTCTGGAGCGACGGTAGTACTTCCGGGTCAGTACTCCTGACTGTGTCGGGAGTTCAGTCAGGATTGAGCACCATTCGGGTCCGTACAGCCAGTACTTGCCTGACTGTTTCTGGGCCCCTTCATTTGGTTATCTTGCAGGACGTGGTCGGTTCCTTCCTTGTGCAGAGATGTCGGGTGGCCAATGATCCGGTGTTCCCTCTGCATGGTTGGGTCTGAGCCAGTGTCTCCAGGTCGTCGTGTGTCCGAGTTGCGAACGGACATCGAGGGAGTCGGAACGGAGCAGCAGTGAGGTCCAGACAGCCATGACTCGCCCAACTGTGGCTGACACACATGACTTAAATGGAGACGACCTTGGTTGGTCGTTCGGTCAATCGCATTGGACGATGCGTATTTGGTCGCTGACCGCTTCTGGGTTCTCTGTGTGTGTCGAGCTGTGATTCGTTCTTGTTGTTCCACAGTGACTGGTGTTAGTATTGTTTGAGTTGTTTGTGGAAGTGTTTAGGGGAACCGTGTGTAGCTTGTGTGGTTTCGACTGAGCAGTTATTTTAATACTGTCTGTGTGCTCGATTGAGTGAGTCGGTTGGGACGGAGCAGCAAGCAAATCACCGCGGCTTGAGGCCAAGCCGGGGCCATTGGCGGTGTGCATGCACTGTTGGATCGTGAGGCGCTAGCTGCCACAGCGACAAGTTCGTTGCCACCGAACCTGAACTAGGAAGTTGAGTGATCAGTTAATCTGTTATGAAACCTCAACTATTGTGACATTTCTTCGTTCATTTGTGGGTTGTTGCCCCCTTGGCCGTTTTGGGCTAGCAGCACCGTATGATGTGTCGGAGTCGGCAAAATCTTGCAGCCGTCTTCCTATGTTGTGATTGATTATTAAATTGACTGTTTTTTTTATTTTTACCTCCTACTTTTAATTACTTTTGATTTCTAAGCCAGGCCTTCAGCCATATTGTTTAATTGTGATCTTTTAAGCCAAAGTGTAAATATGTGGTTCATAGAAAAATAAAGTTGTGTGTTTGATTGTGCAGCTCGCAGTAATTGTTTACGGCACCATCCACAACCTTAACCTTATCCTGTGCGCTCTTTGACTACCTCCCAATCAGGTTTCAATATGGTCGGTGTTTGAGGATGGTGACGGATCTATGTTAATTATGTTATGAAGTCCCTTTAATGAAATCAAGATTCCGTAACGCCAATACCTACCAGGACTCCTTGCACTGCTGACTCGATGAACCATTCCTCGGCGTAGACATTCATAGACTTCCACTTGTAGCTTGTTCCTTGTGGTGACTGATGTTGCCTGTCTAAAACTGGCGGCAAATATGCAAAACTTGGCCTGCTACTGTTTTTGAAACCGTACCACATCGGCCAAGTCACAACTTGAGTGAGGCGCAAGACGTATCGCTGAGCAACCATTATATCACTGTTCCATTACTTCCACTGTGTCGGAAGTTTCACAGCTGTGGCTGTGTAATAACGGTGCTGGCATAATCCGCTTACAGTGTCTTCAGCAAAAGCACCTAACCGTCTATATACTGTCATCTTGGAGCGACCTCCGCTGCAAAGTTAGCCACCGAAATTCTCTGCTGGGAGAAGCAAGGGAGGAAGATTAGGGTTTAACGCTGCGACGACATTCAGGTCATTAGGACGGAACATAAGCTCGGGATGTTTCAGGGATAGGGGAGGAAATCAGCTGTGCCCTTTGAAAGAAATCATGCCGGAATTTGCCACGAGCCTTTAAGGGAAATCACAGAAAATCTAAATATGGATGCTCAGAAGCGGATTTGAACAGTCGTCATCCCGAATGCGAATCCAATGTGCTAATCGCCCGGTTCTGCTGTCAGGGGTGGAACAATGGTTCAGCACGCCACCCCTCTTTGGAAGAACCGGTCCACCAACCATAGGCAGTCTAGGAAAAGTCTTGGCAGCACATCTCACAGTTTGACGTAGGTGAACAGTACATTTTGATATTTCCTTACACTAATCCAGCTTGAAGACCGAAGGCCATTGGCTGCATATTTAACTAATCATTATTTTCTGACATTAATCGAGTCGGATGGCAACTGGTGCTCTAGGAATTCAACAGGGTAGGAGGTTTCCCGCCTAACATAGGTGCATGTTGCACACGGTAGTGTCAGAACCACAACATTGTGGCGTCGATCATTATGGCATTCTTGCTCGTGCTCGAGCATATGCTACACAATAATGTGACCTTCATGAGAACACGATATGACGACATATGGAAGTTTTTATCTGGCCATTAGTCGTGCATGGATAGCCAAATTGTAAAGCGAACGCTCGGAAAATCGGGAAAACCGGGTTCTAGCCCCGGTCCGACAATAATTTTCGCTGTCGTCATTCCATTCTACAGCTGATGGTAGTCCTTTTATCGCAGTTGCGAACTCATTTGATGTGTTTATGAGAATAAGCTCTTCTAAACTATGAGATTGACATGACATGCTCAATGGCTAAGCAGAATTGGCGAGAGGAGAAAAGTAAGTCGTTAACAGCCTTTGTAGGTAGGTGAAACACAGATACTATCTACAGTAAAATGAAAAAAGGCCTTTGCAGAGAAAAGAAGCAGCATTATGAGCTCAACCAGAAAATTAATGCCAAGAAAAGAATGAAAAGCTGAAAGGTGGAAGGAATATACAGACGAGAAATGAACTTAAAGGTAATATTATACACACCTCAAAAAAAGTTTTCCATCACCCCGGTTCCCAGAACTCCTGAAGACAGACGTTGACTATGGATATTGTATCACAGACACAGTCCCTTTGACTGTTCAGAGACGTCATTAAACCCGCACAAAAATGCAAACAACCATGCATGAGCAGCGCCTATTAGACGGATGTGGTCCGACAGCCAATGAGTTCCAGTCATTCCACCAGGAATGAGGTACACGGCTCATATTGTCTGTAGTTCAACCATGCCTAGATGGTCAACACCGCGGTTCGATCGCGTCCGCATTATTACTTTGTCCCAGGAAGGGCTCTCAACAGGGGCAGTGTCCAGGCGTCTCGGAGTGAACCAAAGCGATGTTGTTTGGACATGGAGGAGATACAGAGAGACAGGAACTGTCGATGACATGCCTCGCTCAGGCCGCCCAAGGGCTACTACTGCATTGGATGACCACTACCTAAGGATTATGGCTCAGTGGAACCCTGACAGCAACGCCACCGTGTTAAATAATGCTTTTCGTGCAGCCACAGGATGTCGTGTTACGACTCAAACTGTGTGCAAAAGGCTGCTTGATGCGCAACTTCACTCCCGGCGTCCACGGTGAGGTCCACCTTTGAAAGCACGACAGCATGCAGCGCGGTATAGATGGGCCCAACAACATTCCCAAATGACCGCTCAGGATTGGCATCACGTACTCTTCACCGATGAGTGTCGCATATGCCTTCAATCAGGCAATCGTCGGAGACTTGTTACGAGACAACCCGGTCAGGCTGAACGCCTTAGACACACTCTCCAGTGAGTGCAGTAAGGTGGAGGTTCCCTGTTGTTTTGAGGTGGCATTATGTGGGGCCGACGTACGCCGCTGGTGGTCATGGAAGGCGCCTTAACGGCTGTACGAAACGAAAATGCCATCCTCCGACCGATAGCGCAACCATATCGGCAGCATTCGTCTTCATGGACAACAATTCGCTCCATCATTGTCCACATCTTGTGAACGACTTCCTTCAGGATAACGGCATCGCTCGACTAGAGTGGCCATCATGTTCACCAGACATGAACACTATCAAACATGCCTGGGATTGATCGAAAATCGCTGTTTATGGACAACGTGACCCACCAAACACTCTGAGGGATCTACGTCTAATCGACGTTGAGCAGTGGGGCAATCTGGATCAACAGTGCCTTGAAGAACTTGTTGATAGTATGTCACAACGAATACAGGCATGCATCAATGCAAGAGGACATGCTACTTGGTATTGGAGGTACCGTTGTGTACAGCAATCTGGACCACCACCTCTGAAGGTCTCGCTGTGTGGTGGTACAACATGCAATGTGTTGTTTCCATGAGGAATAAAAATGGTGGAAATGATACTTACGTTATTGTCTGTTCCAATTCTCTGTACAGGTTCCGGAACTCTCGGAACCGAGGTAATGCCAAACATTTCTTGATGTGTGTACAAAGGTAAGAGGAAATAGATGAACATGAAGTGGTATACACAGTATTGCGAGAAAAATTTGACAGACCACTGAATATAGACTATCCCTCAGCACTTCCGATATCCATGGGAGAGCTGGTACGCAAGATAAATGAGACGGGGCAAACACCCTTAGACATCCAGAAGTATGTAATAACTCCAGTTCCAAAGAAAGCAAGTGCAGACATGTATGAATAATACCGAACTATCAGTTTAATAAGTCATGGTTGCAAATGTTGTTGTGGTCTTCAGTCCTGAGACTGGTTTGATGCAGCTCTCCATGCTACTCTATCCTGTGCAAGCTTCTTCATCTCCCAGTACCTACTGCAACCTACATCCTTCTGAATCTGCTTAGTGTATTGATCTCTTGGTCTCCCTCTACGATTTTTACCCTCCATGCTGCCCTCCAATGCTAAATTTGTGATCCCTCGATGCCTCAGAACCTGTCCTACCAACCGATCCCTTCTTCTAGTCAAGTTGTGCCACAAACTTCTCTTCTCCCCAATCCTATTCAATACCTCTTCATTAGTTACGTGATCTACCCACCTTATCTTCAGCATTCTTCTGTAGCACCACATTTCGAAAGCTTCTATTCTCTTCTTGTCCAAACTAGTTATCGTCCATGTCTCACTTCCATACATGGCTACACTCCACACAAATACTTTCAGAAACGACTTCCTGACACCTAAATCTATATTCGATGTTAACAAATTTCTCTTCTTGAGAAACGCTTTCTTTGCCATTGCCAGTCTACATTTTATATCCTCTCTACTTCGACCATCATCGGTTATTTTACTCCCTAAATAGCAAAACTCCTTTACTACTTTAAGTGTCTCATTTCCTAATCTAATTCCCTCAGCATCACCTGACTTAATTTGACTACATTCCATTATCCTCGTTTTGCTTTTGTTGATGTTCATCTTATATCCTCCTTTCAAGACACTGTCCATTCAGTTCAACTGCTCTTCCAAGTCCTTTGCTGTCTCTGACAGAATTACAATGTCATCGACGAACCTCAAAGTTTTTACTTCTTCTCCATGAATTTTAATACCTACTGCAAAAATTTTCTTTTGTTTCCTTTACTGCTTGCTCAATATACAGATTGAATAACATCGGGGAGAGGCTACAACCCTGTCTCACTCCTTTCCCAACCACTGCTTCCCTTTCATGCCCCTCGACTCTTATAACTGCCATCTGGTTTCTGCACAAATTGTAAATAGCCTTTCGCTCCCTGTATTTTACCCCTGCCACCTTCAGAATTTGAAAGAGAGTATTCCAGTCGACATTGTCAAAAGCTTTCTCTAAGTCTACAAATGCTAGAAACGTAGGTTTGCCTTTTCTTAATCTTTCTTCCAAGATAAGTCGTAAGGTCAGTATTGCCTCACGTGTTCCAACATTTCTACGGAATCCAAACTGATCTTCCCCGAGGTCGGCTTCTACCAGTTTTTCCATTCGTCTGTAAAGAATTCGCGTTAGTATTTTGCAGCTGTGACTTATTAAACTGATAGTTCGGTAACGTTCACATCTGTCAACACCTGCTTTCTTTGGGATTGGAATTATTATATTCTTCTTAAAGTCTGAGGGTATTTCGCCTGTTTCATACATCGTGCTCACCAGATGGTAGAGTTTTGTCATGACTGGCTCTCCCGAGGCCATCAGTAGTTCTAATGGAATGTTGTCTACTCCCGGGGCCTTGTTTTGACTCATGTCTTTCAGTGCTCTGTCAAACTCTTCACACAGTATCTTATCTCCCATTTCATCTTCATCTACATCCTCTTCCATTTCCATAATATTGTCCTCAAGTACATCGCCCTTGTATAAACCCTCTATATACTCCTTCCACCTTTCTGCTTTCCCTTCTTTGCTTAGAACAGGGCTGCCATCTGAGCTCTTGACATTCATACAAGTGGTTCTCTTCTCTCCAAAGGCCTCTTTAATTTTCCTGTAGGCAGTACCTATCTTACCCCTAGTGAGACGACCCTCTACATCCTTACATTTGTCCTCTAGCCATCCCTGCTTAGCCATTTTGCACTTCCTGTCGATTTCATTTTTGAGACGTTTGGATTCCTTTTTGCCTGCTTCATTTACTGCATTTTTATATTTTCTCCTTTCATCAATTAAATTCAATATTTCTTCTGTTACCCAAGGATTTCTATTAGCCCGCATCTTTTTACCTACTTGATCGTCTGCTGCCTTCACCACTTCATCTTTTAAAGCTACCCATTCTTCTTCTACTGTATTTCTTTCCCCCATTCCTGTCAATTGTTCTCTAATGCTCTCCCTGAAACTCTCTACAACCTCTGGTTCTTTCAGTTTATCCAGGTCCCATCTCCTTAAATTCCCACCTTTTTGCAGTTTCTTCAGTTTCAATCTGCAGTTCATAACCAATAGATTGTGGTCAGAATCTACATCTGCCGCAGGAAATGTCTTACAGTTTAAAACCTGGTTCCTAAATCTCTGTCTTACCATTATATAATCTATCTGAAACCTGTCAGTATCTCCAGGCTTCTTCCATGTATACAGCCTCCTTTCATGATTCTTGAACCAAGTGTTAGCTATGATCAAGTTATGCTCTGTGCAAAATTCTACAAGGCGGCTTCCTCTTTCATTCCTTCCCCCCAATCCATATTCAACTACTATGTTTCCTTCTCTCCCTTTTCCTACTGACGAATTTCAGTCACCCATGACTATTAAATTTTCGTCTCCCTTCACTACCTGAATAATTTCTTTTATCTCGTCATACATTTCATCTATTTCTTCATCATCTGCAGAGCTAGTTGGCATATAAACTTGTACTACTGTAGTAGGCATGGGCTTTGTGTCTATCTTGGCCACAATAATGCGTTCACTATGCTGTTTGTAGTAGCTAACCCGCACTCCCATTTTTTTATTCATTATTAAACCTACTCCTGCATTACCCCTATTTGATTTTGTATTTATAACCCTGTAATCACCTGACCAAAAGTCTTGTTCCTCCTGCCACCGAACTTCACTAATTCCCACTATATCTAACTTTAACTTATCCATCTCCCTTTTTAAATTTTCTAACCTACCTGCCCGATTAAGTGATCTGACATTCCACGCTCCGATCCGTTGAACGCCAGTTTTCTTTCTCCTGATAACGACGTCCTCTTGAGTAGTCCCCGCCCGGAGATCCGAATGGGGGCCTATTTTACCTCCGGAATATTTTACCCAAGAGGACGCCATCATCAATTAATCATACAGTAGAGCTGCATGTCCTCGGGAAAAATTACGGCTGTAGTTTCCCCTTGCTTTCAGCCGTTCGCAGTACCAGCACAGCAAGGCCGTTTTGGTTAATGTTACAAGGCCAGATCAGTCAATCATCCAGACTGTTGCCCCTGCAACTACTGAAAAGGCTGCTGCCCCTCTTCAGGAACCACATGTTTGTCTGGTCTCTCAACAGATACCCCTCCGTTGTGGTTGCACCTACGGTACGGCCATCTGTATCGCTGAGGCACGCAAGCCTCCCCACCAACGGCAAGGTCATGGTTGCAAATACTGACGTGAATTATTTACAGAAGAATGGAAAAAACTGATAGATGCCTACCTCGGGGAAGATCAATTCGGATTCTGGAGAGATCTTAGAACAGGCAAGGCGTTACTGACCCTACTACTTACCTTAGACGATAAGTCAAGAGAAAGAAAACACAAGTTTATAGCAATTGTAGAGTTGACAAAGTTGGCTAGAATACATTCCTTGAAATTCTGAAGGTTGCAGGGTAAAATACAGGGAGCGAAAGGTTATTTACAACTTGTGTAGGAACCAGTCGGCAGTTATAAGACATGAAAGGGAAGCAGTGTTTGAAAAAGGAGTGAGAAAGTGTTCTAATGTGCCTCCAACGTTATTAAGTCTGTATAGTGAGCAATTTGTGAATAACAACCAAGAGAAATTTCGTAAGGAATCTAATGTGCAGTGAGAAGAAATAAAATCCTTGAGATTTACCGATGACATTGTAATTCTGGCAAGTGCTCCTGAACGAAATGATCAGTGTTTTGAAAAGGGGATATAAGATGAACATTAAAAATAGGAAAACAAGGAAAATGGCATGTAGTCGAATTAAATCAGGCGATGCCGAGGGAATTACATTATGAAATGAAACACTAAATGTAATAGAAAAATTTTGCTATTTGAGCAGTAAACTAAATGATGACGGCCGAAGAAGAGAGGATGTAAAATGTACAATTGGAATAGCAAGAAAACAGTTTCTGAAGCAGAGAAATCTGTTAACATCAAATACAAATTTAAAAGGAAGGAAGTCTGTTCTGAAGAGATTTGGAGTGAAGCCGTGTACATAAGCGAAATGTGGGCCCTAACGCTGTTAGACAAGAGAAGAATTGAAGCTTTTCAAATGTAGTGCTACGCAAGAAGTGTACACAACATCAGTACCTCATATATTGTCATACTTGTGTAGTTATGTAATGAGCAGTTTACTACTTTGCCTGTGCAAAGTGATATTTAAAAACTGTGCCAACTTATAACTTGTAAGTGGTATGTGTTATCAGACATCACCACTGAAAAGAGAACCAAAAGACGCTTCTGTGAAGAAGGCATAAATAATTATTCAAAAAATGTCTGACGGCAATCTATTGCCATTTATCGTGAGCACACTTGCACAAGAATGCTGGCCTATTTATTTATGAATCAGCTATTACTTGTATTTAATGTGCACGGTCTGTGTGTGACCAAAAGTTCATGACATTTCTTTTATTCAAAGATGGTTGTAGTATGTCGGTTTAGTCCAGTAAGTGGTCAAATAGAATCAAATGCTTGGCCTTCTGTCAATGGAAAAGCAGGCAGTTTCGGAACACTATGGGAGTGAAGTGGATGGAACTTCTCGTGCGAAGAGCTCAAGGAAGCGAGTCTACACTTTTACCCGAGTTTTGGAAGGAGGCAGCTCTGCCTGTGGTAACGAGTGCTATTCGATGGTGCAGCTGTTTGATTCTGAGTTCTGGACGGCCGCTACGGTACCTTAACTTCTGAAGGTATATTCTTAAAGGTATGAATGTGCACGGCTTTGTTTACAAAGAGTAGCTCCATGTAGTCATAAGGACGAGCTCCGCAGTTAATTCGCTGCACATAATAAGCTGTGCGTATGATACTGAAGTCGAATAGTCTATGCATTGCCTAGAATAGCGAGTTAATAAAATACACAGAAATCCAAAATAAAAACTCCATGAATAATTTAATAAAAAGGTTTCTCCTCAAACGTTTATAATTAATGTACACGACAGAAAATTATGATGCATTATATTATTCAAGAAACGACCACTGAAATAAACGGAAAGTAGTCCTACGATACTCCGTTAAAATACAGACAGAAAATACTCGTACCAAATCCAGTGAAGTTACGTCTAGAGCGTCACGAAAATGGAAGCAAAATCACCACACTAAATAGTCATCAAAGATATGAGAAAACTAAGTCCATTTTGTGACCACTGTACTTGAAATATTCACCAGCTAAAAACAGTGCAGATATGAACATGATAATCCACAAATTAACACATGTGATACAAAGAATGGAACTCATACTCTGTCTATTCTCAATTCCATAAATCAAGCGGAAATTCGGCAAACAAGCCAAAAATGTTGTAGATGAACGTTATAGCAAGTAACGACATATAGCGGAATAATTTTAGGCAGCGCAGCCGTTAAGAAGACTTACGAAAGGTTGTAAAATGTGCAGGGAAATGAGGATATGGGGCTGCAAAATTTATTTCGTTAAAAGAAAGTGAATGATGGAATGATTGTACTCTGATCACACAGAACATTACGACCACCAAACTAATATCCAGTATGTCAAACTGCAGCATCGATAATAGTGGCGAAGCGCCGTGGCATGGAAGCAGTGAGGCCTTGGTAGGTCGCTGGAGGTCATTGGCACCACATCTACACGCACAAGTCACCTAATTCCCGTACATTCCGGGAAGAGGGGCGACGAGCTCTTACGCCACGTTCAGTCACATCACAGATGTGTTCGATCGGGTCCATATCTGGCGAGTTGGGGGAGAGGGGGCAGCACATCAGCTGTTCCTCGAAACACTCCATCACACTCCTGACCTTGTGACATGGCGCATTATCTTGTTGTAAAATGCCACTGCTGTCGGCTAACGTGATCGTCATCATGGCCTTGCACGAGCTACAGTGGTCCCCTGCATGTCCATGTGAATGTTCCGCAGAACATAATGGAGCCGCTGCAAGCTTATCTCCGTCCCGTTGTACAGGTGTCAAGGAGCTGATCCTCTGGAAAACGACAGATTTGCGCTTTCGCTTCATCATCGGATAGCGCAACGCTCTACCACTGCGCCAACCTCCAGTGCAGATGGTCATGTGCCAATTTCGGTCGTAGTTGCGATGGCGTGATGTTCAAAATGGTTCAAGTAGCTCTGAGCATTATGGAACTGAACTTCTGAGGTCATCAGTCCGCTAGAACTTAGAACTACTTAAACCTAACTAACCTAATGTCATCATACACATCCATGCCCGAGGCAGGATTCGCGCCTGCGAACGTAGCGGAAGCGAGGTTCCAGTCTTTAGCGCCTAGAACCGCTCGGCCACCACGGCCGGCTGGCATGATGTTAACAATGGCAAATGCATGGGTCTTCGGCTGCAAAGGACCATCATTAGGGGTGTTCAGTGCACCTGTTTCACCAGTCTGTACAGCCTACGACGTTCGACATCTTTTATGAGGAGTGGCCGCCCAACCGCACGACGAATGGACGCGATTTCACCTTACAAGGGAACCTCCCCATCGCACCCCCCTCGTAGGTAGACCTTGAAAAAGTGAACACAGATCAATCGAGAAAACAGGAAGAAGTTGTGTGGAACTATGAAAAAATAAGCAAAATATACAAACTGAGTAGTCCATGCGCAAGATAAGCAATGTCAAGGATAATAGAAGCTTACGAGCGCCGTGGTCTCGTGGTTAGCGTGAGCAGTTTAGAAACGAGAGGTCCTTGGTTCAAGTCTTCCCTCGAGCAAAAATTTTACTTTCTTTATTTTCGCAAAGTTAAGATCTGTCCGTTCGTTCATTGACGTCTCTGTTCACTGTAATAAGTTTAGTGTCTGTGTTTTGTGACCGCGCCGCAAAACCGTGCGATTAGTAGACGAAAGGACGTGCCTCTCCAATGGGAACCGAAAACATTTGATCGCTAGGTCATAAGTCAACCGATTCCTCCACAGGAAAACACGTCTGATATATTCTATACGACACTGGTGACGGCATGTGCGTCACATGACAGGAATATGTTGTCGACCCACCTAACTTGTACACTTGGCGAATGTGTAAAAAGATTCTTCTACCTTGCCCGATTTAGGTTTTCTTGTGGATGTGATAATCACTCCAAAAAAGTGATGAAAACATAAGAGTTTGTCACATAAACTGCAACAAATGAATGCAACAGTTTCCCAGTCGCACAGTTTTCCCTGTGCTCTGTCAAATCAAACGTTTTTAACGTTTTCAAATTTTTCCGTGTGTAGACCGTCAAATCCTGCATATGCCCAAGCAAATCTGAACATGTCCTGGAATTTTGGAGAGCGAAGATGATTATGTGTGAGTGCCTGAACTTTGATAATTGTCTGAAAATAAAAAATTAAACTTTTCGCTCGAGGGAAGAGTTGAACCAAGGACCTCTCGTTCCGCAGCTGATGACGCTAACCACGAGACCACGGCGCTCCTTACCTCTCTAGTTCCTTGATGTTGCTTATTTTGCGGATGGACTACTCAGTTTGTATATTTTTCTTATTTTTTTCATAGTTCCACACAACTTCTTCCTGTTTTCTCGATTGATCTGTGTTCAGTTTTTCAAGGCCTATCCACTGTGCCAACTTATAACTAAATCTGAGGGGGGTGCGATGGGGAGGTTCCCTTGTTAGTTTCGCCACGTGTTGAAGACACACACAGCACTCCTCGAACACCTGATAAATCGCACAATTTTTGAAATGCTCGTACCGACCGTCCGGGCCATCACGAGCTCAAACTCAGATGGATCGAGCGCCTTTGCAATTGTTCAAAAGGACAGCACGCCCACTGATGCTACATGCACCTTGCGTTATGTCTGACTTAGCGGTCATTCATCACCAGGTGCTATCACTTGGGTGGTTTCATATCTACAGTAGGTCGGTGGTCATAATGTTCTGGCTGATCAGTGTATTTTGGCTGAAAGAGTTTATATCAGAAGAGAGGCTGAGGTGGATCTGAAACCGGTTTATGTGGAATCTATGACGAATTCTGATGATGCACTAGTCTGTAGCAAGAATTATAGTAATGTAGGTGAAAGTAATATAGATGATTTTGTATCGCAGGAAGTAGATGATGCTATCTCTGAAGGCTGTGAAGCAGTAGTTTCGTCCGGCGGAGATGAATTTTGTGGTAATCGACGGAAGTATGTGAATGTATTTGTGAAGGCGGCGTTGCAATGATCTCGTCTCGGTGGAAGTGGATGCTTTATTGTTGAAGGGAGGTAAAAGTGATATTTCATGTGCTGAAGTTTCGAAAATTTAAGTATAAATTATGAGTGGAAGGAAGAATATGAAAATATGTTAGACGGTATGATAAAACATAAAGGGGTGGAGAAGTCCGAGAATAGAGAAAATGTAACGGAGACTGGCGCAATTCGAGTGTACTGTCAATTCTAATATGAAACGATTCAGCAATGGCAATTTGTGTAGTGTATCGGCGGAGGTTGAATGAGTTATTGGTGGTGACTTTCATAAGGTATCGACGGTTGTAATGGATGTTTTAAGTGAAGGAACTTATGAGTGATCGGTGGATGTGAATGGAGTTAATAGCGATAACGTTTGAAGTAATTCGGAGGAAATAAGTGAGGTTCTCTGTAAGGGAAACGAAGTTTTAAATTGTGTGGATAACTGTGAGTGAAAATTCTTCAGCTACTGATATAGTTCCTTCTGAAGAAGGGAACAGTATATTTGATGTTTCCCAGGGCGGTGAAACGACGGATTTTGAGGGTGATTTAAAGCCTACAGTTGAGCTAGAGGTAGATCAGAAGAATCTACGAATGGATCATGAGATTGAGGTTATTAAGAAATTATGTGTAACATTAACACAGAAGAAAAAGGAAGGGTGGTTGAAAATAATTTTTTGAGGGAGCAGTGTTCAAGGAGCGGTGAAATCAAATACGCGCAGCCTGTTAGTGAAATGAAAGATGTTGATGAAAAAAGAAAATATGCATTTTTAGAATCTAAAAGTGGTGTTTCAGTGGTACTCACAAACTGTGTGTGAATCTGGAAGTCAGGGTATATCAGAACGTAAAATCATGTATGTCAGTAATTTCTTTACGTGTAATGTTTTATGTAAATATAGCCTTTGACTGTGAGTTTAACAACTAAGAGACGGTTATCTTTGGTCATGCGGGAAGGTGATTGAGGGTCTTTGGATCGAGAGCGTGGGTTGGAGGAGGTGGTAATACAGATGTGGTGTAAAACAATGTCTTATTTCATATTATTGTAGAAGTGTTAAATGTGAATAAATGAATTAAATAGTGATGTGTAAAACTAATGTAACGTTTGCTTTCTAAAAATCAAAATACCACATCGCCCTACAAACCAGTTAGTCTGATCCAAACACAAAGAAAACCGCGGGAACATCGCAGTGGAATCACCTCTAGACTGCACGAAGACAACAACGCAGCCATCGATATGAGTTAAGTACCAAACTGTTCGTACTTGTTAACGACCTCGGACTATAAATTTGAATCTCCTGTAGTGCCTGAAGTCACCATGTGGACGAAGGAGTAGGACTACTTATAGACTGTGGAAATCATAGGAAGAGGTCTGTTAAAAGGGCAAATAGAGCTCAAATTTGAGCAGGTGAGACAGGGCAGAAAAGTGAGATTCAGAAGATATTCACACTGACGAGATAAATGTTATGAGAGACAACAGTGGTAGTGTTGGACTTTGTAAAAGAATAACGGCATGCGAATTAATATAAGTGTGTAAATGAGTGTATTTTCATGTGTTGTTTTAAGAAATTTGTTTGTTTAAGAAATCTGTTTTGTGTAAATGGTAACTTATAAATTATGATTTCTGCACAGGGTAGTATTGATTCTGAAGTTTCTAATTGGGCGCCGTAAAACTGTTGAGAAATGATAAAATGTTAGTTAATCAGTCGTGTCGAACAACTTAGATAGCATGACAGACATGTTTTCTGGTGGAAACATGGTGGGTGTGTTTGAAACTGTCGATATGAACAATGCGCTTTGCCTACGCTATACATCAATTTCTGATTGCTGTCCTGTTTGTGAATGTATCGATTCGACTGGGGGCGTTCAGTGGCTGATCTATGGGGATTCGGAAAGCCATATCATTACTGGTGTCTAAACCGCAGTTATATTTCGACAGCTACCGTCCTTCAGCACTGGCGTTGACTGCGAATTGACGCATGTTTCGTCGCGGTTCTTGGCCAAGCGTGCAATACATTTCGGCAGAGGCGGCTGGACTGTGAACAGTTTAAAACTTCGATGCCACAACACCAATCTTGCGCTGTGTCTGTGAAAGTGAAGTGCTACAATGTGATCAAAGCGAAAGAAGAAAGTGGCATCAAATGAACTGAGTCGAAAGTTACACAAAAATTACGTGTTTAGTGGGACCTGTAATTAACGTGCCGTAATTTTTATAATTTGCGTTAGATTTAGTAAATTCATCCTGATGATATGTTATGAAATCCTGGGAGATATATGCTATTTCATACAACATCCCAAAGATACTTACGCTATTGTTCTGACACCCATTGATTGTGTTATGTATTTATTGTGTTATGTATGTATTTATGACGTTATGTAAATATCTAAAATTTGGTGTGCCTTAATGCCAAGATAGAGTGCTATAACGGTACTTTGCGGGCAGGCGTGTCAATTAGCATCATATTAATTAAAATCGGGGAAGAATTAAAAAGGGAAAAGTAATACGAAATTTTAATAACTGCACAGTATTACTAAGAAGCAATATAATGAAAAGTAATAAAAAGCAAAGTAGCAAATACCAAGCTGGACAGAAAGATATAGGGGCGCGTTTGTTTTTTAATACATATAAAAGAACATGTAACACATTATTGAGCTCTCTAACTTCAGTTATCGCGATCGGGCTAGTCGATGAAAAAGTGGTACGCGACTGCGAAATTCGTTAAGGAGATTATTGAAAGACTCTTCAAGCACGTTTAAAATACATTACGTGTGACGAAGTGATCAGAGACTTTTATTGCTGGGTGAAGTGAAAATGAATCCGACAACATAATTGGAACTTTGTGTTAGCTGGGAGAAATACTCTTGGGAAACTATTATGGTTGTGGAACCCACGAAAGGTGTGCGCAACGGTAAGCTATAGTTGACGTAATTCTGCATTTTATAAAATGGTGAAACGCATGTGCGCGGAACATTACTAGAATCATATCCTTGGACGGTTGTGGGTGTAACTGATACAAACAACGGGCCAGCATAAAAAATAGTTCACTTATTAACTACCAGATATTAATTAACGGGGACCTAAAATACTAAAAAAGAAGGATAGGATCATCACCTCCAATCCCGATTCATATTTCATATTTAATTAGTGAAAGGAAAAGTTTTAATAAACAAACTACATTTCAATTTTATCCACGATTTCGGCTTCATTACATAGTCTTGACTACATGATAAACAATATCTGTGGAAGTTGTATGCCACATATCGTCGTAATACAGGGCTATTACAAATGATTGAAGCGATTTCATAAATTCACTGTAGCTTCATTCATTGACATATGGTCACGACACACTACAGATATGTAGAAAAACTCATAAAGTTTTGTTCGGCTGAAGCCGCACTTCAGGTTTCTGCCGCCAGAGCGCTCGAGAGCGCAGTGAGACAAAATGGCGACAGGAGCCGAGAAAGTGTATGTCGTGCTTGAAATGCACTCACATCAGTCAGTCATAACAGTGCAACGACACTTCAGGACGAAGTTCAACAAATATCCACCAACTGCTAACTCCATTCGACGATGGTATGCGCAGTTTAAAGCTTCTGGATGCCTCTGTAAGGGGAAATCAACGGGTCGGCCTGCAGTGAACGCGTGCGGGCAAGTTTCACGCGTAGCCCATGGAAGTCGACGAATAAAGCAAGCAGGGAGCTAAACGTACCACAGCCGACGATTTGGAAAATCTTACGGAAAAGGCTAAAGCAAAAGCCTTACCGTTTCGACTCATTGATGAGGACATGCTGCGCCGAGTGTGGGAGGAACTTGATTATCGGCTTGATGTCTGCCGAATCACTAAAGGGGCACATATCGAACATTTGTGAATGCCTAAAAAAACTTTTTGAGTTTTTGTATGTGTGTGCATAGCAGTGTGAAAATATCTCAAATAATAAAGTTATTGTAGAGCTGTGAAATCGCTTCAATCATTTGTAATAACCCTGTATTTAGTCAACCAATTTTGTGGGACACCAAAAATGTAAATGCATGAAATTGTTCTTACAGCGGATGTATAATGTGTGAGTGCAACGAACTATATTGAGAAACTGAACATCCATTACGTACTTGCATGTTTATCTGCGAAAATGGTCCTTGTCGGTACATCAGCATACAGTTCGAAGAGAATCGCTGGAACATTGCAAACCATTCAGATTAATCGAACATATAAATACGCATAATGCTGGTACCACCAGGATGTGTTATTTCTCCTCACCCCCGTGGCAGTAATTGAATTAAGAGTCAGCCGGGAAATACGTTTAAATCAACTGACGACCATTGAGCTAGCGTCACGAACTTTCAAACGTCCACTGCCATGTAACAGAGCTTATGTGGCACTTCCAATGGTGGAGTGTAAAGTTACGAGTATGTGGTCGAGTTATTCGTACACCTAGTGCTGGTACTGAGGGGAGATGAATTTGCTTGCTGGGCTGTGTGCAGGACAGCGGAACGAGGGTGTGACGCGGCTGCCACAGGTGCGTCCAGGAGATCATGGCCAGAAATGAGGTAAAGCCCAAAACTGGGAATTTGGATGGCTGTTGTTGGCATGCCTTTTGTGCAGGAGACAATGCTCCACAAATGGTGGGGTGTCACATAAGTTGAAATATGGCTAAGTTACAACTCTTTGAGATTAGAGCCGGCCTGAGTGGCCGTGCGGTTCTAGCTGCTACAGTCTGGAGCCGAGCGACCGCTACGGTCGTAGGTTCGAATCCTGCCTCGGGCATGGATGAGTGTAATGTCCTTAGGTGTTCTAAATTCTAGGCGACTGATGACCTCAAATGTTAAGTCCCATAGTGCTCAGAGCCTTTTGAACCATTTGAGATTCGACAATAACTCACGTCAAATATTAATGAAAATATCAATACATTTGCGATCCATAAAAAAGGAGCATCAAATGACAATATTTCAGTGTCGTTAAATCTACGGAAGTTATTATTTCACAGCGAATAAACGTTTTCACAACAAACCTTTGAATTAACAACTTTTAAACATTTAATGTCATTTCAACATTCGAAATCTCAGATGATAGCACTGAACTATAGCCATCACGTATGATTTGTTACGTCTTTTATATCTTTTCATTGCGGAAATCATATTCTCCATATTTAGAAAATAATTGAACACACCAAATGCTGATTACAAGTCCTATTACAAACTTGTACATATTTAAAACTAGTCAGTTGCATATGTTAGAAGATACCACAACCAAACAACACAAAACAACAGAAAGGACGAAGAGATTATTCTTCCAAGAAGGCACAAATAATTATTCGAACTTTATCTAATGACAATGTATTGGTCATTTACCGTGAGCACGCTTACGCAAGGATGCTGGCTTATTTACACTACTGGCCATTAAAATTGCTACACTACGAAGATGACGTGCTACAGACGGGAAATTTAACCGACAGGAAGAACATGCAGTGATATGCAAATGATTAGCTTTTCAGAGCATTCACACAAGGTCGGCGCCGGTAGCGACACCTACAACGTGCCGACATGAGGAAAGTTTCCAACCGATTTCTCATACACAAGCAGCAGTTGACCGGCATTGCCTGGTGAAACGTTGTTGTGATGCCTCGTGTAAGGAGGGGAAATGCGTACCATCACGTTTCAAACTTTGGTAAAGGTCGGATTGTAGCCTATCGCGATTGCGGTTTATCGTATCGCGACATTGCTGCTCGCGTTGGTCGAGATCCAATGACTGTTAGCAGAGTATGGAATCGGTGGGGTTCAGGAGGGTAATACGGAACGTTGTGCTGGATCCCAACGGCGTCGTATCACTAGCAGTCGGGATGAGAGGCATCTTATCCGCATGGCTGTAACGGATCGTGCAGCCACGTCTCGATCCCTGAGTCAACAGATGGGGACGTTTGCAAGATAACATCCATCTGCGCGAACAGTTCGACGATGTTTGCAGCAGCATTGACTATCAGCTCGGAGACCATGGCTGTGATTACCCTTGACGCTGCATCACAGACAGGAGCGCCTGCCATGGTGTACTGCAGCTCGTGGTCGTGCGGTAGCGTTTTCGCTTCCCACGCCCGGGTTCCCGGGTTCGATTCCCGGCGGGGTCAGGGATTTTCTCTGCCTCGTGATGACTGGGTGTTGTGTGCTGTCCTTAGGTTAGTTAGGTTTAAGTAGTTCTAAGTTCTAGGGGACTGATGACCATAGCTGTTAAATCCCATGGTGCTCAGAGCCATTTGAACCTTTTTTTTTTTTTTTTTTTTGATGGTGTACTCAACGACGAACCTGGGAGCATGAATAGCAAAACGTCATTTTTTCGGATGAATCCAGGTTCTGTTTACAGCATCATGATGGTCGCATCCATGTTTGGAGACATCGTGGTGAACGCACATTGGAAGCGTGTATTCGTCATCCCCATAATGGCGTATCACCCGGCGTGATGGTATGGGGTGCCATTGGTTACACGTCTCGGTCTCCTCTTGTTCGCATTGACGGCAATTTGAACAGTGGACGTTACATTTCAGATGTGTTACGACCCGCGGCTCCACCCTCCATTCGATCCCTGCCAAAACCTACATTTGAGCAGGATAATGCGTGAGCGCATGTTGCAGGACCTATACGGGCCTTTCGGATACACAAAATGTTCGACTGCTGCTATGGCCAGCACATTCTCCTGATCTCTCACCAATTGAAAACGTGTAGTCATTGGTGGCCGAGCAACTGGCTCGTCACAATACACCAGTCACTACTCTTGATGAACTATGGTATCATGTTGAAGCTGCATGGGCAGCTATACCTCTACACGCCATCCAAGCTGTGTTTGACTCAATGCCCAGGCGTATCAAGGCCGTTATTACGGCCAGAAGTGGTTGTTCCGGGTACTGATTTCTCAGGATCTATGCACCCAAATTTCGCGAAAATTTAATCACACGTCAGGTCTAGTATGATATATTTGTCCAATGAATACCCGTTTATCATCTGCATTTCTTCTTGGTGTAGCAATTTTAATGCCCATTGGTGTATTTAAAAATCATCTATTATCTACTGAATGTGACCAAATGTCTATAACATTTATTTAATTTAAATAATGTTGCAATATATCGGTTTAGTCAGGGAAGTGGTCAAGCAGAATCAAGTGATGTATCAAGAATGTGAGGGCGATGTATTTTTGGTGGGGATGGCCTCCAGCTAAAGGGAAAGCAGACAGTAACGGAACACTGAGAGTGAAGTGGAGTGGGACGTTTCGACTGCAGAGCTCGATGGAGCAATTCTACACTTTTACGGACTTGTGGAAGGAGACGGGCCTGCCTATGGTAACGAGTGTTATTCGTTAGTGTGGCTGTTTGATTCTGGGCCGTGAATGGCCGTTACGATACTTTAACTTCTGAAGGGACTTTGTATTTCGAGAGGTCTGAATATGCTCCCGGACAGTACTCAGTTTCCGTTTGATTTACGGAACTGAGAGTAGACAGAGTATGAGTTCCATTCTTTGTATCGCATGTGTCAATTTGTGAATGATCAAGTTAATCTTTAAACTGTTTTGAACTGGTGAATATTTCAAGTATTGCGATCACAAAATGGACTTAGTTTTCGCGTATCTTTGATGACTATTTAGTCTGGTGTGTTTGCTGCAGTTCTCGTATCGCTCTCGATGTAACTTTACTGTCTTTGGTATGTTTATCATAGGACCACTTCCCATTTGTTAGAGATGTCCTCTATTGAATGAACATTATTCAACATAATTGTCTGTCGGTTACATCAATTACAGACGTGAGAATAGAATCGGTTTTGTTAAATTATTCTTTTAACTTTTATTTTGGATTTGTGTGTGCAGGATCACAGATACAGTTTATTATTTACAGCGAATTAGTTGGGGGGGGGGGGGGGCATGAAAGCAGAAGGTTTGGCCCGAGGACTTTCTAAACATAGCCGTGAATTGCTCAAGTACTGAAAGTACGAGTAACCACAGGTAAGGACGCAACTGGTTTCCTTGTATGGAATGTTGTTCGGAGGTCCAACTATTTAGAAGTAACTGTCCGTTGTAGTGACAATGAGGTGGTCTGCGCAGGATAGAGCACGGTGGAAAGTTGCATGAACGAAGTCTTCAGCGAGTATATAATGTTGCGCTCCATGGTGTCTTTGAGGTAGGCTAGGTTCTGAGCTGCGAGTACTTCCATTGATCTGGCCATTACAAAAAATGATTGTGTTACATTCACAGTTCTGGTCCCAGTTGTGGTAGCTAGAATGTCTGAAGTTTGTTCTGTGATGTCGAAAATTATGCTGTTTATTAATAAACCACTGCCTTATAAATGTAAGCCTCTCGTGCGCTCAGATCGATATCACTCTTAGTGATCAGCTTCATATTCGTTCATGGAGCATATCTAATGTACGCATGCCCTCTCGAAATAATGTTACGGTGCTAGGCCATACGGTGGGCATCCCTAAATGTCTGATTTGCCTAATAAAAAACCGAACTTTGCATGACTCTTTGTCGGTATGCACTACTTAGTCTGTACCATTTACGTTGGGCATAACACTAAACCCGTTTCCTGTTACTTCCATGTCACGATACGGCAATCCTCACAGTTACTTAAAAAAAGCATCATTTCAGGTACAGCTTCCAAATAACAAATCAAACAAATCCTCAATATGTCGTAAATCTTGTAAATCCTTTACTCATAATCACACAAAATTTGCTTCAAGCCATTACTTCATTAATAGCGCGTATCCTAGTCAGTGAACAATAGCACAAGACTGAATCACTTAGAACACCTAAGCATTCCACCTTGTAATCCATTTGATGTCCCAGCCGTGGAAAAACATGTTCCTACCATTAATCAAAACAAATGTTCGCATGAAATACCATAAACATTCATACGCACTAAAATAAAAAACCACTACACAAAATTCTTCACAATGAATGCACTCATTGTTACGTTTTGTGGTGGCACTACGTGGTGAAAGGAATTTTGAGTCACTCTCCCTCCCCTTTTGTGAGATCTTACGTTCACGATCCGCACCCATAGATACACTGTCAGTTACATAAAAACTTCGGCTACGTCGTCATACTCTTGTCTTACTCTATAAATTACCACAACAAATACCGCCTCATGTATACCGCTAATAAAATAAACGACAATGAACAAACAGGACACTCCCTGCATTATCAAAACAAAATTTCAAGGATAAGTTAAATGAAGAAGCTACATACGTTTGCAACTGTTCCCATTAGTCCTGTAGTTACCGTATACATGACCACAGACAATGAATATCTTATAGTAGCATATCAAACAATATTGAAACACGCGAAAATATAAAGTACATCACCTTCAAAAAGAATGCAAATAAAATGAAATAGGGTAGTCTACCCTCACCCACCCCCCAACCCACCCCCCAACCCACCCCACACCTTGACGCATGTATCAGCTCTCGTGCTGCTTGCGCCTGAGATTTCTGCTCTCTGCTCATCCTGTTAACCATTACTCTCTTCCTAGGGATTGGTGCTACTGCCTGTGGGAATGAATTCGATGCTCCTTTAAAACGACGAAGACGCCCCATGTAGACAACAGTTCGCCGCGCTGGCAATAGCAGTTTGACATTTACTGGCGATGTAACTTCCAACACTTGGTACAGCCCCTACAACGGCATGGCGAACTCCTTTGTTTTACCCTCACTCAGTGAGCTACCCGACACTCCACTACGCTACCACATCCTCGCCTGACGTTCATGGGCTTCGGTGTTTCTCTTTTACACTCGCTACCGCACACATCGCAATGTTCTAACAAAATTCTGTATCTGAGCCTTGCTGGCTGATATCGATGCTGCTTCGCCACAGTTCTCAGTGCTAGTTGTACAGAACCTGGTTCAGGAGTGTTTCTCGAGAGGGGACAGTCTGTCCATCTATGGGGCTTGAAAGCGCTCACCACGCCGGTTTGAGAAGTTCGGTTTTCCTTCTCGAAAAGGAGAGGACTGTAAGAGAGGCAGCGGTGGCCGAGCGCGGCATGTAGGGGCAGGTGCTGGTCGGAGGCTGCTTGGCTGCATTACACAGTGCACTACGTGGCATGATCGGTCACAACCAGTAGTTGGGAGCACTGGTGAAATGGTCGTCGAAACGTGTTGGACCTATCTTGTTCAGTTTCGGCCATCGTAGGTGGAACATAATTTGGTGTTTGGTGAGCACGTTTCTGAACACTTGCCTCCGACGTTTGTGCACACTGGGAAGCACGACTGTGGAGACTAGGCTTGATCTATTGTTTCAGCAAGTGTGGGCAACGATCGTTGTGTGCATTGCTTTAGCTGTCTGTAGTTTCCATTCTTGTATAACAGTGCCGGTCTGAGAACCTGAACTAACCAAATCTTGCTTCGTTGCTTAAAGCTTCGCGAGTAAATTCAACTGCCTTGTACGTGTTTTTCTTTAAAATGTCTGGTAATTTATTTTATTCTGTATTGTGAATAATTGTAACGAAATGGACTGGTGTTTAGCCAAAGCTGTTAATTTGTTTTTGTTGTCAAATGCCTGAGTTTTGTGCATCCTTGCTCTCAAGTAACTTATTCTAAGTTTAAGTTAAACTTCTTAACAGTTTTCACAAGGTTGGCTTGGTTCTTAGATACTAAGTTAATTTGCCTTGTATTTAAATTTAAGGTTATCATATTATTGACTTTTAAAAGCGTTTATATTGCCGGTGTTTCTGCCAACTTATTCTTTTCAATATTTGCTGCTGAAGAATCACTGACTAAAGTGACGTGGTTATTATATAAAGTTGTTATATGTAGTTTAATGAATTTCTTTCAGTTACATTAATGACCGGCGGCTGTGGAAACTTAGGAGAGTCGTCTTGGGACACATCTCGAGTACTGGTGACCAGTGCCGACTTCTCACTGAATGCGTTACTGGCTTCTAAATGTTTTGCTAGTCCTCTTAGCACATCTTGTTTCGATTGAAGGCCTTGTGGCAGTTATTTGTACTTTAATTCAATTAATGCAGTCCTCACCCGAGTGAAGATATTCCTCCTTCTGTTTTAATGATGTTTACTTGGTCACCTGGTGGTTCCACTCCCAGATATTCACTCAGTACTATACACTGTCTGCAGAGTGTGGTTATGTGGGTGCAGGAAGTAACAGTTGTAATTAAGCACCATGCACAAGCTAAATTTATGTGGTTAAGATTTCCCTTTTTTAAGTGCACGGTCTTTCTCTTCATGTGTGTGTTTTAGGTACTCTGTAATCAGCTATGGAAGTAAGAGGCGTATTCGGAATTTGTTACTTAACAAAGGAGCAGCTCCAGTATGAGTTGTGACTATGTGGTCAACCTGGAGAAGGCAGCGACGCTGTACTGTACACATGGCTGCACAGTGCCTTGTGATGTCCGCCAGAAGGCACCACGGACAACGTTGGCGAGGTAAGTACTGTCTTGAGCATTTGAACTGTTGCAATCGCCGGTGAGGAGGATAATGTTGACTTGCTGGAGTGTAACAATCCTCCCCAGGCCCTCGAGAGTGAAAAGACAGGAGCAGTTGGCCGCGTACTGATGGGGAGGGGGGGGGGGGGGAGGCGTCATGATAAGATACGAGGCTTAAATGAGAAGTAATGCCTCCACCTTCGTTAATTGGGTTTGGATGGGAATATTTTAATGAATCAAACTCAGAAATAATTCTTAGAATGTTTCCACATAATTACATTTCTGCCGACGATGAACGGGTTTTCTGAACCCGTCACAGAAGAAGTCGACACTCTGTTTACGCAACCACAGTCCCACAGTTCTCTCAACGTATTCATCAGAAGTATAATGATGTCCCCGCTGATCGTCTTTCACTATCGGGAACAGATGGAAGTCAGACAGTGCTAAACCTGGACTGTATGGAGGATGTCGTACAGTGGTGAGATTCAGCCTCTGAAGTTCAGCATCCGTGGTACCCATCGTGCACAGATCTTCCGATAGCCAAGCAAAGCAATAACGTAACCCACACGTTCTTGTGAAATGCCGATTGTGCTTGCGATTTCTCTCTGAGTGATACGACGATCGTCCTGAATCAATCTGTCAACATTTTGCTTGTGAAACTCGGTGGTCGCTGTCACAGGACATCCAACTCTTTGTTTGTCACGCATGTCAGATGTTCCCACTTCAACATCTTTAAACTTACTCGCCCGACGACGCACAGTACTCACATCAACACAATCACCATGAACTAGTTTCATTCTTTGATGAATCTCCTTTGTGGTGAAATCTTCTGCTGTCAAGGATTCAATGACTGCACGTGGCTTAAATTGCATTGACCGACCATCTGCGCAGGGTTCCACACCTTGCACTGTAACAACAACACAACCGTTCAATTCTAAGGCTTCCCACCAACTGGAGCTGTTACGGAACAAGCCAGTACCTCCCACATACCAATGCTGCCAACTGTTGAAGAGTAACGAAGGTGGAGGCATTACTTTTCAGTCAGATTTGGACAGAAGTGTCTGTTGTGTATGCTGTGTCTGTGTCCTGTCTTTTGAAAAGCTGGTGATTTTATGTTTGGGTTTGTGTTTGTATGTCTTGTGTACTATCTTGCGTTTTCTCTTATGTTTTCCTGATTATTCTGTATGGTTGTTATGGTAATGAGTGTTTGTTATTGTACTTGGTTTTGTTGTGTTGTGTTGTTGTCTGTGGTTTTGTGTTTTCTGCTATTATTTTGGTTTTAATATTGTTGTTTAGCTTTGTGACTGTATTACTATTGAACCATTGTTTTTGGATACCTGTATTATTATGTCATCCTATTTTTCGTAGATTTCGTTGTTGACACTGTGTTGAGTCTACTGAGCATGTGTCCAAGTGTTGCTTGCTTTCTTGAGTGTGTGTGATTCATGGACAGAGGAATCATAATGCCAGTTGCTTTGGGTTCACAGCAAATTTCAAATGTGTGCTTATTGTTTTGTTTTTTGATTGTTATATCCAGAAAGTTAATTTGATTGTTCTGTTCCATTTCAATTGTGACTTCTGTATTTTTACGTACCTTGTTGATTTCAATATGAAATTTTCAATTATTTTTTGTTTTGTGGTTCGACTACTAAGCAGAGGATGTCATCGATATACCTGAACCAGTATAAATATTGTATTTTTATGCTGATATTTATGTGAAATTATCTTTTGAATGTGGTTTATAAAAGTATTTGGCAAGGCTCCTGAAACTGGAGACCCCATCTTCTTGTAAATAAGTTTCTTTAATGACTTGGAAGTAATTTTATTCTGTTAACAGATTTTGTTCTGTATGGTGCAACGTGCCACAAGGGTGTAGCAGCAACTGGACGCTCGCTGCAAGTAAGAATTTTTCTGCCTGCCCGTCCACACAATGCACGGCTGAACTGGCCGGGGCAGAGAGAGACGGGCCGTTACCGCCAAGCGGCACGCACGCTTCTGCAACTGTGCTTCTCAACGTAGCCTACAAATACAGTCCACTTTTACCAGTCATGTATGTACTTTAATTTCAACCGCCCTTCCTTTGCAACGAGTGATATGCATTCGTTTGGACTGTGGATGGAGCGAGGCAACACAGACCTTACCGCGCCTTTTGCGGCTGCCTACAGATTTATTAATGTGTTTCATTAATTCATTCTTCAAGGAGTTGACTTTGTGTTTTCAGATTTCTTTCTGTGATATCTTATCGTTTCTGGTATTTGTACGTTAGAATACATGCTCCAGACCGAGAAGTGTTGCTGTGTCTGGGATTTTACATCTTTTATTTCTTGTATTACATGCTCCAGCATGAAAAGTGTTGCTGTATCTGGGATTTTACATCTTTTATTTTTTGTATATGCTGTGTAGTATTTTTAATGAGTCTGCGTTCTTGTAGTTAGAAATTGTGTGACGGTAATTTTAACATGTATCCTGCGAGTTTGTAAGTGGCGCTTTTTCTGAATACCAGTATTAGCCACACAGGGAGATTCGGTTTGTTGATCTTTGGTTGGGTTCAGAGGACAGGTGGAGTGGCTTTAATCTGTGTCAGCTTTCTTATGTATGTGTTATCCAGTATGATGTCTGTATTTTTGGAAGTATCTTTTACTTTTGTCTCGAATCTGTCAGGTCTGATTTTAATTTTGTAATGCTATTTTGCGAGATTAATTCTAGTGTTTTTTCAATGTATCGTTCTTTATTTACAAATACTAGCGTGTCCCCCTTGTCTGCTTTTGGAATGATGATGTTTTCATTTTCAGGTTTTTTCGTAAGTTTCTGAGTGTTACAAATTCAGTATTTGTGTTGTTTTTATTAGGCTGAAAACCTCATTTATGCGTCGCCTGTCAATCTGATACGCAAGAGGAATCTTGAAGGCTACAGGCCAGTGTGGACTGTCACGTCCTTAATTAGAAAGTGTCTTTTACAATGAGTTCGCTTGCCAGATTTACATAACTGTTTTACATGGTTCGTGGGGGTCGTTATTACGGTTAGTAGAGGAAAGATTTTGTTGCAGAGCAAGCAATGTATTTAGCAGATTTTACCTTAATCATGCGATGTCCAGTTCGAAAAATTATATAATCGTCAATAATTCCATTACCCACGTGTTACAATCCATGTCCAACCAATATTAAATCTCCATGACGGACACACGTACAAACCGCCCGCTCGCGCTAACACTGCTTCTAACCTTCATCACAGCTAACTATTAACTTCTAACTGCGAGTCCGACCTGCCACAGAATCTCTTAGCTAGGACGCAGAGCGTTGTCATTGATATTAATGCAGAGTATAGCGCTACATAGCGCTGCCAACATACAAACACATAAACAAGCTACTTACACAGACACTGCGGTCCAATAAGCGCAGCTAGTTTTACAGCAGGCATGGTTTTCTCCTAGAGGATGGTACTGTTCCTCATACGTTATGTCCTAGAGCCCTCTCCTACCATAGTAGTTGAGTAATTGGTAATGCTGTGTCCTATTCACATCTCATTTCTCACTGACTCACTTGTAGTGATTGTGATGCAACGTTGCACACAATGGCTCCGAATTCCAATCGTGAGGTTGCCGAAATGGTGTTTACCTACGGAAAGGCAAATGGCAACGAGCGGCGAGCAGCAAGGGTGTGCTACCCAAGCACGACACACGGCCCGTCCTCACAGCTTTACTTCCGCCAGTACCTCATCTCCTACTATCCAATCTTCACAGAAGCTCTCCTGTTTAGATGGTAGAGCACTTGAACGCGAAAGGCAAAAGTCCCGAGTTCGCGTCTCGGTCCAGCACACAGTTTTAATCTGCCAGGTAGTTTCATATCACCGCACACTCCGCTGCAGAGGGAAAATCTCAATCTGGAAGCAAGGCTGTATCAGATCTATAGGCGCCGCAACAACCACAGCATTCAAAGTTTACAACAGTGTTTCACCGTTTTTCTAAGACAGTGTCGTTTCAGGAAACAGGAAATCATGATGGATAAACCCGAAATGTTCGGACTTGGAGGAAAGTGTGATTAACATTGTGGAAGGCGACGGTCGTGTCAGTACCAGGCAATTGGCCTGCCAGTGCAGGGCAATCCAGACGACCGTATGACACATTCTCCATGACAACTGTTACTACCCGTACCACTTACTTTGTGTTCAGGGCTTACTAACGACAGACTTTCCACATCGGGTTTCGTCAACCACGACTCTGTAACAATATATGACTGAATAAATGGCCTCTAGCATGGAAACCATGCATTTACGGACATAATTTCATTAGAAATTTTTTGTTCCGTATCCTCTCATCGATCAATCCCTAGAGTTTGTAGACGGTGCAAAAATCATTGTGTATAACCACTTGCAATATAAACATGATATAGCGACGACGAACATAGTATCGGATGATGGGGGTTTTTAAGAAGCACCCGTCGAAATTACTAATGCATTGAGTATAAAATATGATTTTTTTGTGATCTAGGGAACATGCTAAATCATCAGTGCCTGTTTCACAGACTTCGTTTTCTTTTGCCCGTCAACGAAATGGACACAGTGGCGTAATTTTCGCCCTTACAATAGAAAAGCGAATATACGCTACACCACGAAGATGACGTGCTACAGACGCGAAATTTAACCGAGAGGAAGAAGATGCTGTGATATGCCAATGATTTGTTTTTCAGAGCATTCACACAAGGTTGGCGCCGGTAGCGACACCTACAACGTGGTGACATGAGGAAAGTTTCCAACCGATTTCTCATACACAAACAGCAGTTGACCAGCGTTGCCTGGTGAAACGCTGTTGTGATGCCTCGTGTAAGGAGGAGAAATTCGTACCATCATGTTTCCAGCTTTGATAAAGGTCGGATTGTAGCCTATCGCGATTGCGGTTTATCGTATCGCGACATTGCTGCTCGCATTGGTCGAGATCCAATGCCTGTTAGCAGACTATGGAATAGGTGGGTTCAGGAGGGTAATACGGAACGCCGTGCTGGATTCCAACGGCCTCGTATCACTAGCAGTCGAGATGACAGGCATATTATCCGCATGGCTGTAACGGATCGTGCAGCCACGTCTCAATCCCTGAGTCAACAGATGGGGACGTTTGCAGGACAACAACCCTCTGCATGAACAGTTCGACGACGTTTGCAGCAACATGGACTATCAGACCGTGCCTGCGGTTACCCTTGACGCTGCATTACAGCCAGGAGCGTCTGCGATGGTGTACTCAACGACGAATCTGGGTTCAGGAATGGCAAAACGTCATTTTTTCGAATGAAACCAGGTTCTGTTTACAGCATCATGATGGTTACATCCTTTTTTGGGGTCATAGCGATGAACGCACATTGGAAACGTGTATTCGTCATCGCCATACTGGCGTATCACCCGGCGTGATGTTATGGGGTGCCATTGGTTACACGTCTCGGTCACCTCTTGTTCGCATTGACGGCATTTTGAACAGTGGACGTTACATTTCAGATGTCTTACGATCCATTGCTCTACCCTTCATTCGATCCCTGCGAAACCCTACATTTCAGCAGGATAATGCACGACCGCATGCTGCAGATCCTGTACGGGCCTTTCTGGATACAGAAAATGTACGACTGCTGCCCTGGCCAGCACATTCTCCAGATCTCCCACCAATTGAAAACGTCTTGTCAATGTTGGCCGAGCAACTGGCTCGTCACAATACACCAGTCACTACTCTTGATGAACTGTGGTATAGCGTTGAAGCTGCATGGGCAGCTGTACCTGTACACGCCATCCAATCTCTGTATGACTCAATGCCCAGGCGTACCAAGGCCGTTATTACGGCCAGAGGTGGTTGTTAAGAGTACTGGTTTCTCAGGATCTATTCACCCAAATCGCGTGAAAATGTAGTCACACGTCAGTTCTAGTATAATATATTTGTCCAATGAATACCCGTTTATCATCTGCATTTCTTCTTAGTGTAGCAATTTTAATGGCCAGTGGTGTATTTTCGCACCCAGCTCTTTCCCCTTACATTACTCTCCCTCTTACTTCCTTCCTCCACATTCCCTCATTTTCTTGTTGCCAAGAGGTGGACAGGGCTGAGAATATCAGTCCAGTGGAAATTTGCCTCAGAGCAATATTTTCCAACGTGTATGAAGTTAGCGACGTGTAAATTGCCTTGGACTTAAAAAGAAATGAAAGAAACAGCTACACTTGAAGCGTGCGTTCTGGAATCCCGCATTGTTCTCTCTTCCTTTCCGCGAAATATTTACCCTGCGACGTCCAGTGCTGGGAGTTTCCAGCTGAGGAGGTTCATTAGCATCGCTATCAGATGATGAGGGCGCCCCAGACGACGCGTACCAGTCTGCGGATGTTTCGCCAAGGCATCCGCATTTCGCTTGTTGCCTACGTAGTTTCACTGTGCCAGACGCAAACGGACTGATATAAACAGGACGTATACACTCAAATATCTGAAACGAAAATTATACGGAAATGTTTCATAATTTTCTCGGTTGACTTCTCCTTGGTTCTGGTGATTCATCCTCCGCACGTGATCTCATTTACTTTGTGGAAATTTTGTGACGTTACCTGAATCTGGTGTAGAGGGCTGATTAGTCTCTTTTGCTGACGCTGCACACGCTTGTACCTGCAGGCAGATCAGCCACCCACTGCGGTGTTATGTGCATATAGTGTCGGTACGCTACATGTGTACGTTCCTGCATAAAGGTTCAAAATAATAACTGTTCATAAGAATATCTCTAGATGGGGATGATGGAGGGTAATTAGCATTCCAAGCCTACCACAGGTACTGTAGCAACACAGAACATAAATTAATACCCAAGTAAAGAAATAAATTAGTACTGAGTCACAAATATCACATGTTATTATCAAAGAGATCGAATACCGTAGAGACACAACGCTACAGTCAGACTGAAACAAATTCAACAACAGTTTGCCTGTTTTCGAAATCAAAAAAGGGGCTTGGTACATGAAAATATGTAAGGAACTTATGAAATTGTAACTGTTAACTCTTTTCAGTTATATCCAGAAACAACATTACCTCTGAGTATAGCTCACTAACATTTTATATTCATTGTCTGCCTACAACTTCAGTTGCTTTCATATAAATACTGTAACGCCAGACATTCAGTAAAACGGTACTCACTTGAAATAAAAATATACTCGTAGTTTTAGTGGTTCTGTGCGTGTAGTTAAACGCTTTAGTTACACGACATTAGGCACAATTTCGAAATTAAATTCGGCAATTGTTTATTTTACAAGTTCGCACAATATATTGTTTTCTGAAAAAATGGCCGCTAATAGTACAGTGCGGCATTGCAGGGAACACTACATAACGTGGTATGGTCTCTATACGTATCATGTTTCTTCGGTTATTATATAACATAAGTCATAAAAAGAATGACATAAATCATCATGATCTTTGCAGTAGTGTAATGAAACAATGTTGTATTTGCGACTGGCTTCGCGCAACCTGCAGTACTCATTGTGCAATTTACATAAACCAGAAACGATAACGTCGTTTTGAATAAATAATACAACATGAAACGTCTTTGCTGTAGTGGATGTTTAAATCTGTTAGCCACACTAGAGAAACTGGTATTCGAGAAAGCATTAATAGTGATGAACAACGCGTTTGTATGGAACACTAAATTCAATAATGCCATGCCTTTATGTGGCCCTTCCATTTACACAGTAAATTATTTCCTTGTACAAGCTGCGAAAGTAATGCTACTTCTCAGTTTCCAGCATCTCACAGCTTACGGTTCCTCCACCGTATTTCACATGACACAGCGAATTTAGTATACGTATTTATACAAATCTGCTCTCCCTTCCGCGGTATTCTGGACTTTACCTTTTATAGAAGGTCGTTGTTCTAACAAACTGAGATTACTAGGTGACTGTAGTTAAAGTTAAAGTTTCAAAACGCTGTAGAAATAACACCACTGATCAGAATGACGTCAAATTGCAACGGAATATTATCGGAGAAGGGGAAAAGCGTATGGCAGGAGAAAAAAGAAGAAAAAAAAATAGTGTGAAAATTGATCAATCGATGGCACTGTGTGTCTCAGAATACGTAAATGAAAACACCTGTCATGCGCACGACCCGTTGAAGTTGGTATAAACACGCCGAGTACACGGATTTTCCTTCTTTCGCGTCTGCGACGTTCGCCATGACTGTGTCAATACAGAATCGCGCTTGCTTGTAGAGCTGTATTACAAGAATGATGGCTGTGCATATATCGCACTGCAGAAATTCCGGAGACTGAAGAGTTTGAAAAAAGGCGTTGGTCCCATGACTGCCATGGGTCTGGAGAAAATGATTCGGAAATTCGAAAATACGTGTTCTTTTGGCGTGCCCAATTGATTCGACGTCAGTGGAAGCAGGGGTCACAGCAATGCAGGAGGAGACGAGTGGTGGTGTGCAAACAAGTAGTGCACGGAGCATTGCCCGAACATTGGACATACCCGTGAGCACGGTGCGTAAAATACTACGAAACATCCTTCTTTGCTATCCATTCAAAATTACCCATGTGCACGAGTTGCTTCCTGTTTAACTAACAGCAAGAAAGACCTTTGCTTCAGAATTTCTTGTTCCCATGGAAGTGGAAAATGATTGGACGTGGAAGATTTTGTGGACAGACGAATCCCACTTCCATCTGACAGGATATGTCAACACACAGAATTGTCGAATGTGGGCAACGGAAATACTACTTCATCCGCTATTAGTGTCTTTTGCACAACTACCTCATTCCAGCTCTCCAACAGCGTGGATGTGTGGATGGGATCATTTTTATGCAAGGTGGCGCACCTCTTCACATTGCAGATCCAGTTAAGCAACTGCTGAAGCGCCATTTCGGAAATGCTGGAATTATCAGCCGCCATTTCCCAACAGCCTGACGGTGCTGATCACCTGATCTTAAGCGGAGTGACTTCTGGTTGTGGAGCTGTCTGGAAGATGTTGTGTTCAGTGTTCCGATTGCAGACTTAGCTGCATTGAAGGCACGCACTGCGCAACACATTCTGAACGTGTCTTCGAAAACACTTCGATCACTTGTGGAACATACTGTTTCTCGATTTCAACTTGTTGCAGAAAACGGTGGGCAGCATATTGAACATGTTTTGCGCCAGTCGCACGGAAGTTAATAATCCGATTTGATTCCGATTGATTCTTTTATGCGGTTTTTGCCCTCAGGGCAGTTAAAAACCGATGTGATTGATGCTTTTTATGCGGTTTTCGGCCTCATGACAATTAATGACCGATGTGAGTCATGCTTTTGAAACGTCCCCTTTGAACAATTATACAAGACTGTGCTTAAACTGACACACAATATTTTTAGCGCAACGCAATCTGACTTTCAAAAATCCCTACAAAAGAATGGCCCTGACTAACATTAACCTATACCTTTTACAAATCACTTACCTCACCAAAAATCTCCGTTACTCGAACTACTGCAATACAGCGAGCGCCGCTACTGCCAGCTAAATAAAAGATTCAAACTGCGGAAGGCACTAACTACTGATAGGGATAGTTAGCAAATGAAAGATATTAATAGAGAACAAACAATGTATTTACCTTAATAGTCATAATATATATAGCAGTTCATGACAAATTACAAAACTCCGCCATCTCTCTCCCCACATCCACCACTGCTGGCGGCTCACCTCCAACTGCGCAACGCTACGCGCTGTTCACATCCAGCTGCCGCTGCCCAACACTACAATGGCAGACAACAATGCACACAGCACAGCCAGTGATTTTCATACAGAGCGCTACGTAACGTTGCCAATAAGAAAATGTAAACAGCCTACTTACACTTTTTATGTGGTTTTTGGCCTCAGGACAGTTAAAAACCGATATTTCCTATCCGATGTGATATAACCTTGGCGTAACTAATAGTATCTCACCTGTACACCCATGCACACTGAGTAGTACAGTTTGTTTATTGTCAACCGTACACCTTAGGAATTGTTGTATGATTCATTTGTCATTTGTAGTCGAACACTATTAAATTATAGTGCTTACAGCACCATCTATTGCTACATTTTTAACTGTTTATTTTTCTTCTGAGATACGTTTTCCCCCTTCTACGATAATATTTCGTTGCAGTTCAACGTTATTCTGACCAGTGGTGTTATTTCTACAACGGTTTTAAAGTTTAATTATAATCACCCTGTACTTCTGGTAACTGAATGACAGCTAGCATAACAAAAAGAATGATACAGATATTACCGACTTTTGTCTAATGTAAAGTAATAAAGAAGCAGATTATCGTCTAATTATGTTATGTTATCACTGCAACTCAACTGTTCGTGCGGAACCTCATTTTACTTACCTCTATTGTCCCAGCAGCTACTGGCTGTGATGAAGAGCTTAGCAAATCCTTGAATAATATCTCCTGATGGTACGCATGATGGTCCTAAAGCAATTGCTCGCCAGATAATTAGTTTCACAGTGGTGCTATCCTTACACAGGAAATTCACGGAAAGAGCATGCCATGTCACGTCCATTATTCTCTCCCGTCCACATAATTTGTTCATTTTTTTCGTGTCAAAAACTTCATGAAAGTTTGACCGAAACAACACGTACCTAAAATCAAAGGAAACTATAAGCTCATTGTATAGAACAAACAAAGAGGAAACGCATTAGCTGCTTTGGAAAAGAGCAAAAATGCAAGAGTGTAACGAAATATATGCGTACACATTATTTTCGATCAGAAGCTAGCTACATGAATCAACAACTTGCCACCAACATCCAACAGAACAATACCGCTAACAACGCAGAAATGAAATTGGTTTATTGTGTACTACTTAGCGAAGCGCGCTCAGTTACAAAGAAAAATTGGATGTGTATCTGAAATACTCGTAGAAATATTTTGTTGTTATAGTACACTACAAACTGTTGCCTCACACCTATGAACTACTCGCTTCATCACTGGTTTCCCCAGCCTCTTCGCTAATTTGATGACCTGATGACACCAAGCTGTTCTCTATTATTTAAGCTCTCTGTCATTTACCGTGTTCAGTATCTTCTAAAGAACCATATGCAATAAGTGTAAAATTCATCGAAGTTTTAATATAAGAGCCGCGCGCGATTAGCCGAGCGGTCTCAGGCGCTGCAGTCATGGACAGTACTGCTGGTCCTGGCGGAGGTTCGAGTCCTCCCTCGGGCATGGGTGTGTGTGTTTGTCCTTAGGATAATTTAGAGTAAGTAGTGTCTAAGCTTAGGGAATGATGACCTTAGCAGTTAAGTCCCATAAGATTTCACACTCATTTGAACATTTTTAATCTAAGAAACCACATCAATAAAGAAATATATATTAGACGAAGATCAGTTTAGTTTCATGAAGGGAAATATGCCAAAGAAGGATATCTTGTATCATCTATGGACGCTAAGGAAATCTACATCACCGTGTGAGTGCAGAGATAGAGAATTTAAATATTAGGGTTTGTAGAATAATGTCACTTCCATGTGGAGTCAACATGGAAAAAGGAGGTGTAGCAATGTTTAGGAAAGTAGGACTCGACCTTAAAAATATTAAAACAATCAGATTTTGTATACATCCGAACCCACAAACATGTGCTTGTGAGTCGTTACAACGGAATACGTCTGTTGCAATTACTTTCACTGTGTCAGGATTTCATGAAACCAGTTTGTAGGCAACATCAAAGCTTTGAAGCAAAATAGTGAAAGTTTTCTTTAACAAACTTGCAGACCCGCTGATTGGGAAAAGTAGAGTAGTGAAATATTTCTTTAATGAACCTACAGAACCGTTGAATTGGAAAGAGACTTGACTGGAAGAAAAAAAGTAAAGTCACTTGTTCTCTAGAAAATTTGCTGTTCTGTGACTCAGTAGAAAAGATGCTGCTAATTGTGGAATCCCTACTAAAATTTAAATATTGCAGACTGATCTTATTTCAAACTATTTGTACAACTGACAAATTTCTTCTCCTAGTTCCACAGGCATACGTACATAAACAAAAATATTATAAACTGTACTTTAGTCGTCCTCCGAAAATAAATAAGCTTCTTTACCTCAGAATTAAATACGAAGTAAAATTAATTTTCAGTGCTATACGCGATTATTGCGTCCTTACACAAAAGGCAATCGTATATTCTCGATAGCAGACAACAGTGAGACGACTGGCCCTTTACAACATTAAAATATCAGTACTGGTATAATTAGGTTTTCCGTTCTTTCTTCTCATTACGATATAATCGATCGATGCCCATTGGAAACTAGAGTTTCACAAAAGTCACTGGCAGGATCTCCTTACCACAGCTGGCTGTCGCTTAAGTTGTGACTATGGACAGTACTGCATGTCTGGCTGCAACATCGAAGACTCTGTCGTCACAAACACACAAACATTCATAGGACCCTGGCTGATAAAACTTCTAAGGTGCTCAGCCTGAGACAGTCAATGTCTACCCAGTTGTTGATGAGCTAGCTAACCGTGGCGCACAGTTAATGGAGTCTCAGTCTGATTCCTCGGCAAGTCGGATTTTATCCCATCGGGGAGTCGATGTTGTGTTATCATTTCATAATCATCGACCCGCAAGTCGCCGAAGTGGTGTCAAATAAGACTTGCACTAGACGGCCGAAGTACCACAGATGGGATCTCCCAGCCAATAATGCCATACCGTCATCTCATCGCAATTAAAGGTAACAATATAGTACCTTACAGCTTTGAGGCAAATTCATACACTGAAGTCTATTAATGATATTAAGATATACTGTTGTAAGAAAGCGATGAGTTAGATGTGGAAAGAGACGCAACTGTGAAATTCAGTGTATTCCACGGTAAATTTGTGTATACATCCGTTAGAAACAACGAGTAAGCCTTGGGTAACTATAGACTTAAACGACCGTGCAAGAGTAAAAGGGAAATTTATATAAAAGCTAGGACAAGCCAAGATGCGAAATTATATCCATCATATAATAATTACTTCAACATTTCAAGGAAAGTCATTAAAATCTCCAGAAATATGCTCATCATCACAGAAATTAAAATGGAGATAATAAAATTAAAATTATATCGGATGCTGTCAATCGGGAGACAGGAATACCAGGCAGTGCTAAAACAGTTAAAATGAACATCAATGCTGGGACAAATAACTCACGGATTGAGAGTATTTTTAACAACCACCTTCTAAATGGAGCAGCAAAAGTAAGATTAACTGATAAACTGTAAAAGGCAAAAGAATGTATTAAGTACGTCATTCCACAAAACTTTCACCAACCTGAAGCAGCACCAACACCATTCACGGACGTTAATAAAATTATAAAAGTTCTCAAAAACAAATGGATCTATGATGCTAATGGAATTTCAAAATAATTCTTAAGAGTTTTCCGAACTTAATGAGTAATATATTTAGTGATATATATATATTGTATCATTGGTACAGGGAATTTTTCCATATATATGTATATACAGGGTGAAGTGAAATTAACGAACTAGGGCTTTGCAGCGAGGCTCCTCGCATGCCAGCAATTAAAAAATGTCTCTCATAAAATTTCGTCCGGCGAGTACATCCGGCAGCCAAAGGACGTTAGTGTGGCAATCTGGCAACACTGTAACCACATGTATGGTACCAATCCTGTGAACGCAGTTGGGTCAGTGGATATAGTTATGGGTTGGCATGCAGGAGGTCGATGGATCGGTACTGGGTTGGGGTGCATTTGTTTTATTTGCTAATTCAGACATTTCATACTGTAATATGCACCCTTTCTTAGGTCACATGTATTCTAAATTTACAACATTTTGTAATGCTGAACATAACAAATACGTGGTTAGACAAATAAGAAATAGACAGTTGAAACAAATAACCTGTCATATGGCAGAATAACTACAATAACAATATCAATTTCGAGATGATAAATATGATAGCACAGAACAATACCACAACATCTACCTGTCATTTATACTACATATAATATGAGCACTCAGATGTCACAAATTAGCAACCAGTGACAATAATAATGTCCATATTAATGATTACATGACCTTCACAACAGAATGCAATGTCCTCAGAACAACAGATGCTCAAAGCGACTTCCCTGCACATCCAAACATTGCGCAACCTGCCGGATCATACAGCTCTGGACCCTTCGCAGCAAAGCTGCGTCCACAGTAACAAGAGGAACATGATCACGTGCTACCAACTCTTTCACATTCGTTGGCGGTGTAAAGTACACGTGCTCCATGACCTGCCCCCACAGGAAGAAATCCAGGGGATTTAAGACAGGGAACGCGGTGGCCATACAACTGCACCTCCACGTTCGAGCCATTTCCCTGTAAACTTTCTGTCCAAATAATGTAGCACATTAATTCCAGACTATGGAGGTGCATGTTGGAACCATATCCTCTGCCAAACATGTAGTGGAACATCTTCCAGCACAACAGGCAAATAGTTTGAGAGGAATGCATGATACCTTCGTGCAATCAACCGGTCAGGCAACACGTAGGGGCCGAAACACTTGTCGCCAAATAGTCTAGCCAAGACGTTGATATCAAAGCGAACGTGATATCCATGGTCATGAGTGATGTGCAGGTTAACCTCACACCAATGGTGGGCATTATAGATATTGAAAACACCCTCACGAGTGAATGCTGCTTCATCCGACCAATTATGGTGTTCATGAAGTCAACGTTGGCTTCCTGTTGTTGCTGGAACCATTCACAGAATTGCATCCGCTGATGGGCGATTTGCAGGATGCAGGTGTTGCGTGAAAGCATAATGATAGGCGTGCAGCCCATGCTCGTGCAGCACGTTAACGATTATGCATTGCGAGATATGCAGCTGCCTTGTTACGTGTACTTCGCTGAGGTTCTCCAGAATAGCTTCCTCAGTAACTGGAGAACGGCGAGTCCGTGGATGACTGTCACGCGATGGTGGAAGGAGAGAACATGACTCCTGTTGGCACAGATCGAAACGACGAAACACATTTTTATCTGGATGGTGTCGATGAGGATATCTAGCAGCATATTCACAAGCGGCAACACCAGACTGGTTATCAGATTCACCAAGTACCATAAGCATATCCACATATTCATCGTTTGTGTATGCCAACGTCTGCCACACTGGTTTAGAGGTTTACAATGAGAAAAGTCGATACGTGCACGCATGTACATTGTTGTCCATCTCGGACGTGTAACTGTGCTTGTAACTAGTCCCCGTCTGGTGGTCAGCGCATACAGAATAAAAAAGACCGTCAGTCATGCGCGCTGTTCCACCTAACGCCCATTACCCCTCTGACAGATACTGCTCTGCATGATTCATCCCGACACCGCTTATTGTGAAATGTTCGGTTTCGAATTACGCTGTTTCCCTAACTGTAACAAACGTGATAATTGCACAATCCCATCGACAGAATAATAGTAATAATAACAATAATAATACTCAATGTTGAAAGGCATAATTAGTGGGACCATGGTGATAAAACATACAAATAATAACCGAGTTTGGACATTATTTGCAAATCACGTTGTTAGTCCTACTGGTATCGTAAGGCCATAACAAAATGTAATGAACCTGAACGAGGCAAGAATAATAGTTGTTACTAATCTGTGGGAACACTGGAGGAGGATACAAAGAAAACAGGTTTCGCCTCCAGTAGATGAAGTGGTGCGAATAAATTCATGCCCACGACATGGAAAGGGTATTTTTTCGAAGCTGACTAGTCTTCCTTTTATACTATTGTGGTATGTAAGTGTACAGGTTTGTAGAGGACCCGCTGCAATCGCTGTTGACGATTAAGATGCCAGATACTGTACACCCTGGATTACATTTACCAAATAAAAAACATATGCCTCAACTCAGGATCGAACCATCGACCTCCTGCATGCTAACCCAAATCTCTGTCCACTACTCTTACGGTACTGCAAAATGAGCATCTACAGACAGAGGTAGTTACCGTACATGTGGTTACAGTGATTCCAGACTGCCACTCTTTAACATCCTTTTTCTGCCGGATGCACTTGCCAGACTAAATTTTATGATATATATATATATTATAGCTGGCATGTGAGGAGTCGCGCTGCGAAACCCGAGAGTGCGAATTTCGATTCACCCAGCTGTGCTTAATAATACAAACATTGTTCGAAGGAGAGAAAATTTTAATGATTAGGGAAAAGCCATAAAGGGAGTCTTGCACGGTTCAGTTTTGGTTTTACACCTATTCCTTGTAGCCTGTATGTGAATGGTTTTCTGGTTAACATTTATCAAGCAGAATTGTTACTTTTTGTAGATGATATTAGCGTTATAATGAAACCAACTACCGACAAAGCAACTGAAGGAACTGTTAATGATGTTTTTCAGAGAATTATTTAGTAAAAATGGACTATCCATACATTTTGATGAAATACACTATATTTACTTTTGCATAATAGAAACAATCATAGCATCAACTAATGTAGCATATGAAAAGGAGTCATAAACAGGACAGAATGCTTCTAATTTTTCTGTCTCCACAATGACGAAAACTTAAACTGGAAGAAGCATATTATTGATTGCTAGTCTTGGAAACAAACAAGCCAGCTTCATAACATATTTGAAATATTTTCATATAAGAGAGCTTCACTTAGAAAGAAAATACTGACCGCACAACACCGAGTCTGTAAGAATGATACGTGTTGTTGACCACTTAATAATCGTGTTGCTATCTCTTGAACGAGCTCTGCATTTTAACTCCACCTTCACAATATATGTAGTCTGTCATCTCATGTTATATCATCTCATGTTATGTACACAAGTGGTAACGCTCTTGTTATTATACTATCTTTGCACTTGGATTTATGAAGATGGAAATAACTACGAAACGCACCATGTATACTTTGTGATCAACAAAATCATCCTTCGCCTTCTGTACGAGCTTTCATGAGACCTATCTAGCTTAACTGCAGATCTACGCATATGTAAGTGTGTATACGTTGTTTGAGAGTATTTGCATCAAACTTCTGGGTGTGACAGATTCCATAATAGGGAACAGTTTTTGTTAGAGATAAAATGTTCGCTGACACTTGCTGGAGACGCTAAACATCCTTAAGTAGTTGTTAGCCGTGGGAAGAGGAGATTGCACTGCACTACATCTACATCTTCATCTACATCTACATTCATACTCTCCAAGCCACCTGACGGTGTGTGGCGGAGGTTACCTTGAGTACCTCTATCGGTTCTCCCTTCTATTCCAGTCTCGTATTGTTCGTGGAAAGAAAGATTGTCACCATGCCTCTGTGTGGGCTCCAATCTCTCTGGTTTTATCCTAATGGTCTCTTTGCGAGATATAAGTAGAAGGGAGCAATATACTGCTTGATTCCTCGGTGAAGGTATGTTCTCGAAACTTTGACAAAAGCCCGTACCGAGATACTGAGCGTCTCTCCTGCAGAGTCTTCCACTGGAGTTTATCTATCATCTCCGTAACGCTTTTGAGATTACTAAATGATCCTGTAACGAAGGGCGCTGCTCTCAGTTGGATCTTCTCTATCTCCTCCATCAACTAGTTGGGTTTACAAACCAGGTACGCCGCATACTACCTGCCCTAGTAAAATAATAATCTTCAACAAGAAAATTTTGGAAAAGAATGTCTCTAAACGGAAAAAGATATTTTAGAAGTGAATTGGAAACTAGAATTTTGCTGAGACTTTCGCCTTTCATACGGAGCAGAGAACTGCTCGTGGGCAACATACAAGGCATATGCACGCCACAAATTGCCTATGCCCTTGCTGTTTCTCAGGGGCATAACCAAACGAAAGAGGCTTGGCATTGCGGGATAGCGTCAGCGAACATTTTGTCTCTGACAGGATTTGCGATGCTAGGAGTGTCATGACCTGCCGTTAGGCGCTGATACTGGTACGGGGACGTCGGGTTGAAACACAAGCATCAGTATGCATTACAGCTGCAGTCATTCTGCGAGGTCTGGACAAGGTGAGCAGAACTTTACTCGTGGGGCTGTTTTATCAAAACAACAGCAATAGTGCTGCTTCTGTTCACGAGTATCGACATGTTAAAGGGATATAGAGAGGTCCTCTTTCCGCATCATGGTTGAATAACACTCGAAAGTTTGAATTAACTGGCGATTTGAGAATTGCTTCTGGGAGAAGCCGATGGTTAATTTATTGAGCCACGAAGTTTGCTGTCGTAGCTGAGAATGCTGTGCGCAATGTGCGAACTTCAAGCAGTGGGCGAGCTGTGTCACGGCAGCTGAACATTCCATGCTCTACCGTTCGAAAACTGCTGTCAGCAGTTATGAAATGGTATTTCTAATGCTGTTCTTTCTAATGCTGTTCCAGGCTGTCGTAGATGCAAATGATCGTCACAATGAGGATTGTTTAATTCTGGAATCCATTTCTCATCATAGTATGTTTTGAAGAGTGGATGGCTTAACCGACGATTCTGTGTGTGTGTGGAAGAGCTACCTTTATTACAGAAAGTGAAACAACGCAGTAAAGCCCAACTCGAATGCATACCAGGTTACTTTTAAACCAACTGACCAGGAAAGCTAAAGAAGTTAATGATCTTGTAATGGACGTCAACTCTGCTTTTAACACTTTGCCGTCCGCATGTCTCGTACAAATTTATTCGCTTGGCGCCGGGAGCGGTAATTCGGATTCCTTGGCTTGTCGCCGGCCGGTTGTCACCTTTCCGTTGATGACAAGCTTCAAACACATTGATTTTTGCGTGCTTTATTTTTGCGGAAATCCTCTATTTTGCCGTATTGTTACACAAACTCGAATTTTCGTTTCAAGTAACTTCTCTGCCTGTTCTGCACTGTGGAATTATCCATGAAGAGGTGATGCCACTTTCCATAAGAAGGTGTCAATAGTTCCATCATCGTTTTTGCTAAAGGTTGTCCAGCGCCGGAATATATTTTGAATGAGGAAATGTATACCGTACTCAAGTCACACAGCATCCGAATGTGTATGCCATATTTCGTAATTTTCGACGGATTGTAAACTTTAAAATTTAACTGTCCATGCCACGGTGTCATTCCTTCATCAGTTGAGATGTTTTGATTAGATTAGACGTTTATTTAAACTTTTTGGAAAAATAATAAATTACGAATTGCACTTTGAAAAGCCGGTCGGCATATCCCGTTTATTGTTGTTGTCGTAAAAATGTAAAAACGATAATATTTGTCTGAATCGATTGCGGGGCATCGTTTTCCGAAATATTGGTGTGTCTATCAAGCGCTTCATTGACCAGTAATAATCGATCCTTGCTTTTTTACAATTCCCATAAGGATAGCAAGCCCAAACCATTTTATAAGTTCGGGTCCCGTAACGTCGACAAATTTGGCATTTTTTAAATCCAGTTTCCTTCTTTTACAATTTCGACTGTAGTAGTTATTGGTTTCGTTGCTAATATATTCAAAGAGATCGTCCCCAATATACAATTTTACGATATCCTCGACGCTCTGTGTATCTTTGGGAAATATGTTTGGACCCGTAGATCCTTCATATTTATTATTGGTCCTCGGTAAATCAAAGTCTGACAGATGTGCACTGTCTTCTTCTTCTGATTCATCCGAATCAGTTGGCAACCGTAGCGTTCGCCGAATTCTTCTTGGACATAGTTCACTATCTTCTCAACTTTCATTTTTTGATATCCAATGTCTTCTTTCCAATCGGCCAAGTCGTCCGGAACGTCAAACAAGACTTTCGCGCATTCATCGTAAATAATCGTGTCGTCTCTTTCGTCTGCTGTGATGAATGTGCACAAGTATTTGTAAAAACAAAAAACTTGTTGACGTGTGTAACTTATTGTTACCTAAACAAAACAACAACAGAACGAAAAATATACTAAAGTGCTGGCTGTCACCGGCCACTGCGCGATATTATGCTCACGAAACCACTGTGGTGTCGCCGGTCGACAAAGTATTAATATAATTGTATTTACCCTTGAGTTGAATGAGGATGAAGAAAAAATTATCGCCTTTAATAACATACCATTTACTCATATTTCAAACAAAGGTTGTTAAAAAATAATCTGCCTTTAACAGAATCTCGTTTATTCTTAAATGAAGCAAAGGTTAATCAAAAGTTAGCATTGGAACAAAATTAATTGAACTTCGAATTAGGTTAGCGAAAGGTGTGACTAACATGGCGTGAGGAACGCTATGGAAGCAATATCGGGTCGAGGCTACAGCGCCACGTTTTCTTTCACTGTGCAGCACGCTGATGCAAGATTACAGAACCCAAATTCAGACTGGAATGAAGTTAGGATTTTGGGTTGCACACCCGAAACAAATATGAAGCGAACTGCTCAGATTACGCGTCACACTCCCATCAATTACGAAAAGTTACCTCTGCTCCAAGTCAATAGAGTGCGGCAAGCAGCCCCAGAAGGCTGACAGCTCCCATCTCCCTCGATCACCGACTGCGTCCTTCAAAGCTCCATCCCCGAATCTCAGAAAAATTCATTCCTCCTGCCCAACTTCCACCGTCTCAAATATTTCTGGGGGAGGGGGGGGAGGAGGGGGGAGTGCTGATTATACTATAGAAAATGTGATGGTTGTGAAATATCACGAAATATCACAAAATTTTGGAATAATCCGGGAAAAGACGACAAACTTCTCCTACTTGAGTACAAAATGCACATCCTACTTTCATGAGGTTGGGAATGGACTCACGCAGTGGTATTTCCCCTGGTTGGCGTGTCCGTACCTTTCACTAGGCGATACAATCTCGCTGGGTCAGCCCCATTCTTAGTTTGACAAGAAATGACGCTTTCACATTAGCCGGCTGGTTCTGCGGCGTCGGGCTCTTAGAAGAGAGCACAAAGAAACCAGATTGTTGTACTTGAGTTACCTGAATGTGTGGTAAGGCAGACACATCGTCCGCCACCCAGACAGGTGCCGCTCACCTATAGACGATGATAGCGTCATGGGCTGAAATGACTTGCATCAAGGTTTGTCCACCACCAGTGCAGTGAGATTTACCAGAAGGCTCTCTGACTACAAAAGGATACTTCAGCCTAACCTAGGAACTTCAGCAGGACACGAAACTTTCTCTTCCAGCTCACAATCAAAGTGTCCAGGAACACAATAGCGAAACACTGGCCCCGTAATTAATAGATATGACAATCTCACAGCTAACTGAGCTATATTGGAGATCCAAAGCAGAAGATTGAGAGGACACATTGAAAGTTGTGTATATGTTTTTGAAAACCCGAGACTACAGTTAGGCAATGATAAAATGTCCCTGATATATTTTGAAGATATGTGGGATGAATTATGTAATGCCCAAGGAATAAGTAGTAACGCCGATTCAGATAACCTATGTAGATTAATCATGCAGCACACACTTTCAGAGATGCACAAAAACGGAAAGAATAAACCTGCATATCTTATTGCTGTAGATAGTAAGTGAATGAACAGTGTCATAAAAGCAACCAATTACTTTCACCGTATGCAAACTTTTCGTCTATAGCATCTCAATTTCCTAAAGGATAGTTACTCCGTATCTGTATAACTAAACTCATTATGGAAAAAATAGTTAACTAGCTACAGGATCTTAAAAAAAAGCTTAATATCATAATGGAAAATTATGATAACAGTTGAGTGACACGGCACTACCGCATGTTTCATATCAGCATCCAAAGACAGGTTGTCATACATAGTGTTTCCTTGTCAGTTCCTGAAAACTAACTGGCATTCAAAGAGATTGCGCTGTACAATAATAGTAATAAAAAATAATAACCATAATAATGGTCCAAATTGCTACACCACGAAGATGACGTGCTACAGACGCGAAATTTAACCGACAGGGAGAAGATGCTGTGATATGCAGATGATTAGCTTTTCAGAGCATTCACACAAGGTTGGCGCCAGTGACGACACCTACAGCGTGCTGACATGAGGAAAGTTTCCAACCGATTTCTCATACACAAACAGCAGTTGACCGTCGTTGCCTGGTGAAACGTTGTTGTGATGCCTCGTGTAAGGAGGAGAAATGCGTACCATCACGTTTCCAGCTTTGATAAAGGTCGGATTGTAGCCTATCGCGATTGCGGTTTATTGCGACATTGCTGCTTGCGTTGGTCGAGATCCAATGACAGTTAGCAGAATATGGAATAGGTGGGTTCAGGAGGGTAATACGGAACACCGTGCTGGATCCCAACGGCCTCGTATCAGTAGCAGTCGAGATGACAGGCATCTTATCCGCATGGCTGTAACGGATCGTGCAGCCACGTCTCGATCTCTGAGTCAACAGATGGGGAAGTTTACAAGACAATGACCACCTGCACGAACAGTTCGACGACGTTCGCAGCAGCATGGAGTATCAGCTCGGAGACCATGGCTGCTGTTACCCTTGACGCTGCATCACAGACAGGAGCACCTGCGATGGTGTACTAGACGTCGAACCTGGGCGCACGACTGGCAAAACATAATTTTTTCAGATGAATCCAGGTTCTGTTTACAGCATCATGATGGTCGCATCCGTGTTTGGCGACATCGTGGGGAACGCACATTGGGAGCGTGTATTCGTCATCGCCGTACTGGCGTATTACCCAGCATGATGGTATGGGGTGCCATTGGTTACACGTCTCGGTCATCTCTTGTTCGCATTGACGGCACTGTAAACAGTGGATGTTACATTTCAGATGTGTTACGGCCGGTGGCTCTACCCTTCATTCGATACCTGCAAAACCCTACATTTCAGCAGGATAAGGCACGGCCGAATGTCGCAGGTCCTATACGAGCATTTCTGGAGACAGAAAATGTTCGACTGCTGTCCTGGCCAGCACATTCTCCAGATCTCTCACCAATTGAAAACGTCTGGTCAACGGTGGCCGAGCAACTGGCTCATCACAATACGCCAGTCACTATTCTTGATGAACTGTGGTATCGTGTTGAAGCTGCATGGGCAGCTGTACCTGCACACGCCATCCAAGTTCTGTTTGACTCAATGCCCAGGCGTATCAAGGCCACGGCGAGAGGTGGTTGTTCTGGGTACTGATTTCTCAGGATCTATGCACCCAAACTGCGTGAAAATACAAGTCAGTTCTAGTATAATATATTTGTCCAATGAATACCCGTTTATCATCTGCATTTCTTCTATGTGTAGCAATTTTAATGGTCAGTAGTGTATAATAGTATGCTCATAATTAATATAATTATCTTAAAATAATAATCATAATATTAACTAAACAATTGTATTATTTACATCAAATATTAATCGTGTGAACCCACTTGAATAAACCATGTATACAGGAGACTATGCTCCTGACATAGTATACAATCTTGTAGGGACAATTCAGCTTGAATATTCGTTATAGAAGCGAAACAGTGTCATCGGAAATACAATGCAGAATCATCAACGCAAAATGTATCCTGAGACACGATGAACAGTGAACATTGAAGAATTCAAGACAATATGGAATGAAATGAGGTGTAAGTTATGCAGTATGCAGCCTACAAGTTATTAAGTATTTGCAATGTCTCTGGCCTTATTCCAGTGCACAAAAGCATATGACTAAGTAGTAGCTCATGGAGCAAAACTAGTAAACGAAACCAGCTAACTTCACACGAAACATAATGCTACAGTACCATATATAAAATGGTCTGATCTTACTAGATATCTTGCACGTAGTAAATATAGTTCAGTAATATGACTCTCCAACAAACAAAGTGACATCATGGTTAGGACAGTATGGAACCTCGAAAAATAGCTCCCCGTCTAAACTCTATGCGACACTCCGAAGGTCAGTACTATAATGAACTTGTTAGCCGATTTGCACGGGTCAATTGTGAATAAGCAAAACAGCCGTTGAAATTAACATTCAAAATTGGCGAAGTACTATCCAGAAGTTTTGTCGTCTAATATGACAACTGAAATAGCTAATAACTGCAAGATATCAAAATGTATATGTATCCTGATGTTTTACAGTTAATTCTCAGATGGTTTTAGTAACAGTTAATTCATAATTTATGTTAAACTGTATGTCTCCCTGTAACTGCCTGGTTTACTCACAACTGGAAGGAGGGCCAGGGCATGCGTAGTTCAATAGGATCATGCCTAGCAAAGTACTGTGTTATTCATACGAACTTTCGTGTTGACGACAGCTTTGTTTTATATTTTGAAAATTACTTTGTGTATAGCAACAAGAAAAACTCGTTTTATCCACACCAGTCGCAAAGCATCCAAAACTTTTCATGTTTGACAACAGAGTTTACTGACAACATGAGTTTATTCATTAAAGGATATAGTTTGGATTCAGCATCAGTATATCAATTCTGCCTTTTCCTAGTACCATCACATACAATTGAAATATACCGAAAAATACTACCAAGTTACTAGTCAATCTTTCTTCTTGGCTACTGATAAATTTCATAATTGTTGCTGCAGTTGTTTACGGTTTACAGGATGTGGTACCTGCAGATAAACTCCTATATATCGACAATACACAGTTAAACAGAGCTGTAGGTGGTAGTGGTAGCTTCTGTGTCAATTATAGTACGTTTGTACCAACTGGTGTACGGTATATAAAGGAAAATTATCTCTCCAAGACGCTGTGACCGCTGTCGCCAGAGGGCAAAAGTCTCTGTTCTGTGTCGTCGCCATATTTTATTCAGAACGGAGGACGATATGCTGCCTCCAGCCGTCTCTCTCACAGAATTTTCAATTTCTTAACCAGACGACAGAGCCGTCTCCTGCAGGGTTTCGCACAGGAGAACGCATTCCTTTTCTCTCGCGACTGTGAAGGCTTTCAAGCAACACCCAAGGAGCAAATCTTATTTCGCTTTGAGACCTAGGTTACGCAGAAATGGATGCTATCTTTTAGGTCCCTTGCTTCGAAAAGACTCATTTCACTGAATGTATTTCTCATTTGCTTGCAGATAATACAGACGCAGTGTGTTGATAAGCTGCTCTCAAACTGTTAATGAATAACAGTAGAGTGAGACTCTGAGAAATGTGTTAAAAACCAAGAATATTAAAGAAATAGAATCCATTTTCATTTACAACATAGTCTCTTTCGACTGATGTGTACCTAGTGTATTGAATTTGAATAGTCGCTTTTGTTAAACTGCGCAAAATATGGTGGTGCCACTTATGGTGTCCAAATTCCTTTTTTTGTATGTGCATTGTGGACAACAATTGTCTAGTTAAATACAGACAGTGGAGGGAGATCCAACTAGCAGAACATTGACGCTACTAAGGCTTGAAAACCGGTTGAACGCCTTCCGTGTTTCCTGTGTGCTGAAGGCAGTTGATTTACTGACAACACCTATCTGTCTAGCGCACAGTCCCGAGCACTCAGAAGGACAAAGCTCTAAAGACTGCAAGCCAACGCTGCACTGTCAGTAACAACAGCATTTATATTAAAAAGAAACGCTAACGAATGGACAGTTTTGGGAAAACTTCTTGATACAATGAACACCACTAAAAGTATTGTAATACTTTCTGCATGGGATAAGAGACTGTGAAGTACCGAAACAAACAGATTCGAGAGTCTGCTGTGGCTCATTGTCTCTCTATCGAGGTAGTGCTGCTCTTAGAGAAGTGAGTGACAAGTTCTCGAGACGGACGGACATATTGTTTGTGGTGTGTTGAGTTACGACATATTGCGAGTTAGAGTAGGGAATGCAAGAGTAATAGATTTCAGTGCGCTTGTGATTGCGCATAAAATTAATATATCATTTATGTCATATACAGCATTAATATTTCGAGAACCGCAGCTAGTGACTTGTTCCGATCAATTCTGATATATGGAGTAAATATGAGCAGAGCTAACACTAACCTGTTAGTGAAAAACAATGGAATTCCTTGGAGAGCATATTATGACCAATAATGACCCTCATCTACGTGAATGACTTTCTGAATAATGTAAGTCGAGGGTGAAAAATTCTCTTGCTGATGACAGTAATATTACAGTCACTGATAAAACATAAGAACTTCTTCCTTCAAGACACTATGAAACTGGTCATATGGGTAAATTCAGAGTGAATTTAAAGAAAAAAAATGCCGTGAGTTTCTGTTTAAAGTGGGAAAATGACTCAGTTAAACTAATAAGGGTGATATCTTTATAGACTGTGTAACAAACAAAACTTTTGGAAATGAATATTGGTTCTCTGCTGAAGTGATGTGAACACATAGAGATACTTGCAAACACAATGTCATCAGTGTGTAAGAATCAGTGTTTTTTAGTGACATACTACTCACATTCACACTAAATTCTTATATATTAAATTCTTATCTGGGGAACAAACGCACGAAAGATGAACAGAATTTTTAAATTACATGAAAGAATCATAAAAATAAAAACTGAAAAAGTATTATAGAGCTCACGGTAAAGATCTTTTCAAAAGACTGGAGATCTTAAGTACGCATTAAAAAAAAACACCGATAATTGCTGCACAAACAGCTTTGTCCCTGATCATGGAAAAGAAACGAGAGCTAGACATACATTTACCAAGGAATTATAAACATAAAACACAAAGCAACATTTAGTGCTGAGGAATAAAAGTACAATAAACTGTCCAAGGAGAGTAGAAATAAGTACAACGGACTTATTAAAAAGAAGGCTGCTAATACGTGTCTATTAAACAAAATATTCTATTCGTTGGAAGATTTCTTGGATAACACAGCGTATAGATTTGGTAAAAAATGCAACACAAGTTGAAGGTGATAATGATAAAAGTCATCTTCCTTCTTTTGTGGCCTGTTTTCGCCTGCAAGAGAAATTACAAATCCAGAAGCAATAATAGAAAAGGAATACATAGTAAAAGACCAAACAAAAATTAGCAACCAAACGTTGTTTAAACTAATATAATACATGCGATTCAAATGACCACCACAAAAATAGTATCAAGTAAAGTAGGTAACTTACCCATCGTAGATCATGCAACCAATTAAGTGAAATAATTTTCACACATAGAAGTTAGGACATATTAGCTCCCCTTACACGCACACACACACACACACACACACACACACACACACACACACACACGCACACACACACACATATGCACAACAGTCTAATAAACACCCCACCCACACAAGGCAATAGCAGACACTCACAAAACCACGAAAACAAAGCAAAAGACGAACTTATGCTGTAATATCCAAAAAGTATACGAAATGGCCAAATGGCTGTCCTATCTCTATCTATATAACTTTTATAGTAATTATTATAAACATATGCCATTTCACCATACTTTCATGCTGTTTATTATTTCGTTTCTTTTTAGAGTTCCGTACCTCAATCGATAACAACAGAATCCTTCTAGGATCACTTCGTTGTTCGTCGGTCAATCTATACGTCTGTCAGACTGTCAAAAACTCTGACGTATAAAACTGAAATTTATGTCACATACTAAGGTCTACGGTCTCTTGGCAGGGTACAAAATTGGAGCTTCCAAGCCAATATAATCAGAAGATGTGGTGTCACCGCCAGACACCACACTTGCTAGGAGGTAGCCTTTAAATCGGCCACGGTCCGCTAGTATACGTCGGATCCGCGTGTCGTCACTGTCAGTGATTGCAGACCGAGCGCCGCCACACGGCAGGTCTAGAGACACTTCCTAGCACTCGCCCCAGTTGTACAGCCGACTTTGTTAGCAATGGTTCACCGACAAATTACACTCTCATTTACCGAGATGATAGCATAGCCTTCAGCTACGTCATTTGCTACGACCTAGCAAGGCGCCATTATCATTTGCTATTTATCTTGTGATGCATGTACCGTCAGACCGATGTTCACCAATTATGGATTAAAGTTAAGTTTCCAGAAGCTCCGTACTTTTTTTACTAGATTCAACTACTTTAACTGTTCCAGACCTCACGCCAGCCTGCGTGAGCTTAAACGCGTGCCTTTCGGCTTCCTCCTAGTGGCTTGGCTGTCTTGCCAAGTCACAACAGAAGATACGGCCATTTGTATCGTATATTTCGATAGTTGCAAGCACGATCACCAAAACATACAGATTACTTCCCGTTGACCCTGAATCACAAAATTTTGCAAGAATCAACTTTTGACGGTACAGGTAAAGGCAAAATCCGAAATAGTTAATCTGTGATTGTATTACACGAAAAAATACATCTTTTGTCTATTGTTATCCGACTTTGAACTTAAAGCATTCTCGAAAGTCTTGGAATTCCTGGGACCGATATCTCTCCAGCATTAATATCGACAACAGGAAAAATTGTCGAGATTCTAGATTCCCAGTTGAATGAACTGTCTATATTCATAAATAAAGTTTGTACGAAACCCTCAGAGCGCCAGTTCTACTCACTCCCGGTCTATTTTTTTTTCTTTTCTGGAAAACCTTACACCCAAATCTCTGCAACGTATACTAAGAAATTATCCTCTTTCTGAGCTCAGCATTTCACTCATTATAGAGAGTGGCTTAGTTTCTTGACCTAGCAAATGAGAAGTCCCGTTACACAAAACAGATACCAAGATACCAAACATCATCGCAATGAACCTATCGATATCTGAATGTGCGTGCCCTGTTATCTTATGAAATAACGCTGTGCGGTCTACATAGGGAGAAGTGAAAGAACTGTGTAGCATGGAGAGGGCAAATCAAATCAGTGATTCCGTTCATCCACTGGGTGATCATCAAACTGTAGTGTGTGGCCTGATATCTAGAAAGAAATTCATCGCTAGGACCGAGCCACTGGAGGCAACACTAGAGTCGAACCGAATCACCAGCTGGAAGAGTAAGCTGCCGACGTATATCCCTGCAAAATAAGAGCTATCCCCCAGAAACGGTCATCTCTGCCTTGTTTGGAGTTGACTCAGTCGTCCAGCTGGGAGACCAAAATGCAAGAATGGAGCATACTTCTATCTGATGGAAATGATTCCTTCGATTGCGGAACTAAACAACATACAGGTCACTTGGTCATGTGCCCTCCACTGGAACAACCGTGCACAACACAGGATTTAACTGAGACAAAGAAACAATAGCATCAGAGTTTCTGGAAATTCTGAGTGGACATGGAGATGAATGATGGGTGTAGCTTTAACCTCTTACATTATTAAATAATATGTGGTAGAAATGACAATACGTAACAATGGTATTTAATTTATTTTTCTTAAGTGACCAAAGGCCATCATCATTTTCTTTGTGCCTTTGTCCCACTTCAACGCGGGATCGGCCTTGTGACTATGGATTTGGCGGTGTTAGTTTCAGTGGGTGGCTGGATGCCCTTCCTATCGCCACCATGAACCCCCTGGGACACATTAAGTGTACCCCAGCTGTCTGCGCCGGCCGTGGTGGCCGTGCGGTTCTGGCGCTGCAGTCCGGAACCGCAGGACTGCTACGGTCGCAGGTTCGAATCCTGTCTCGGGCATGGGTGTGTGTGATGTCCTTAGGTTAGTTAGGTTTAAGTAGTTCTAAGTTCTAGGGGACTTATGACCTAAGATGTTGAGTCCCCTAGTGCTAAGAGCCATTTGAACCATTTGAACCAGCTGTCTGCGTCTAGTGGATGGAAGCCATGAAATAGTGCGAACGTTTTTTCAAACGTCTGCGAGTCGTTTAACTGAGGAGGAACGTGAAGACGAGCCCAGTATTAATGTATTGGGATGCTGAAAACCGCCTAAAAAGCACATCCAGGCTCGCTGGCATCCCGGCCCTCGCAGTTAATCCGGCCGGTGGATTCGATCCGGGGCTGGCGCACCTATCCGAGTCCAGGAAGTAGCGATTAGCACTCTCCGCTACCCTAGCAGGTTAAACGACTAAAGACCATTATCCAGCATACATTTTTGCTATCTACAAGAGTTACATATATACTGTATATATACATAAAACATAATGTCACAAATATAATACATATAAGTAATGTTTATGGATGAAGAGACAAATGCATGGAGTGTCAATACAGGTAGACACAGAAATGATTTAAACATACATCTGTCGTAGGGTGCACACTAAAATAAATTATTCTTCCTAGATAGAGAAACAATTCAGCGTATAACCTCACTGGCACGTCCAGCAGATAGACCTCATCAAATATCAAGAAATCTTAGATAAAAATTAGTGTACACGTAACAGTAAAGCTCCTGATGATGGTGGTATATTGCCGAAAAGCAAAGTGTCAGTAAATGATGGTAAGTCAAAGTCACTGAAGATGAAAAATAGTTTTATAAATTTTGAATGCATTGTCTTCAACATTTGCTATTTTGAGAGAAAGTTATTTCTTTCAAAACAAACTCTATACATCACCTTCTTCGAAGAACTGGATAGAACTCTACTGCGACTACCATTAGTCCCTGGGAACCGGTTGTAAACCTCGGGGAATCTTGGCTCAGGCATTAGTAGGTTGGACCAACTCGGCGCCGATCCTCCCACGTGTTTAATACTGCTAACCGGTGGCCAGAGGTGTTCCTCTTCAGAGCGTCCAACCGTTTAATTATATTGTTTTCCTGGCTGATCTACAGGACAGCGCGTGGACCTGGTATTGGGTACCCACAAACATGACTATGGACGTATAATATATATATATATATATATATATATATATATATATATATATATATATATATATATATATATATACTCCTGGAAATTGAAATAAGAACACCGTGAATTCATTGTCCCAGGAAGGGGAAACTTTATTGACACATTCCTGGGGTCAGATACATCACATGATCACACTGACAGAACCACAGGCACATAGACACAGGCAACAGAGCATGCACAATGTCGGCACTAGTACAGTGTATATCCACCTTTCGCAGCAATGCAGGCTGCTATTCTCCCACGGAGACGATCGTAGAGATGCTGGATGTAGTCCTGTGGAACGGCTTGCCATGCCATTTCCACCTGGCGCCTCAGTTGGACCAGCGTTCGTGCTGGACGTGCAGACCGCGTGAGACGACGCTTCATCCAGTCCCAAACATGCTCAATGGGGGACAGATCCGGAGATCTTGCTGGCCAGGGTAGTTGACTTACACCTTCTAGAGCACGTTGGGTGGCACGGGATACATGCGGACGTGCATTGTCCTGTTGGAACAGCAAGTTCCCTTGCCGGTCTAGGAATGGTAGAACGATGGGTTCGATGACGGTTTGGATGTACCGTGCACTATTCAGTGTCCCCTCGACGATCACCAGTGGTGTAAGGCCAGTGTAGGAGATCGCTCCCCACACCATGATGCCGGGTGTTGGCCCTGTGTGCCTCGGTCGTATGCAGTCCTGATTGTGGCGCTCACCTGCACGGCGCCAAACACGCATACGACCATCATTGGCACCAAGGCAGAAGCGACTCTCATCGCTGAAGACGACACGTCTCCATTCGTCCCTCCATTCACGCCTGTCGCGACACCACTGGAGGCGGGCTGCACGATGTTGGGGCGTGAGCGGAAGACGGCCTAACGGTGTGCGGGACCGTAGCCCAGCTTCATGGAGACGGTTGCGAATGGTCCTCGCCGATACCCCAGGAGCAACAGTGTCCCTAATTTGCTGGGAAGTGGCGGTGCGGTCCCCTACGGCACTGCGTAGGATCCTACGGTCTTGGCGTGCATCCGTGCGTCGCTGCGGTCCGGTCCCAGGTCGACGGGCACGTGCACCTTCCGCCGACCACTGGCGACAACATCGATGTACTGTGGAGACCTCACGCCCCACGTGTTGAGCAATTCGGCGGTACGTCCACCCGGCCTCCAGCATGCCCACTATACGCCCTCGCTCAAAGTCCGTCAACTGCACATACGGTTCACGTCCACGCTGTCGCGGCATGCTACCAGTGTTAAAGACTGCGATGGTGCTCCGTATGCCACGGCAAACTGGCTGACACTGACGGCGTCGGTGCACAAATGCTGCGCAGCTTGCGCCATTCGACGGCCAACACCGCGGTTCCTGGTGTGTCCGCTGTGCCGTGCGTGTGATCATTGCTTGTACAGCCCTCTCGCAGTGTCCGGAGCAAGTATGGTGGGTCTGACACACCGGTGTCAATGTGTTCTTTTTTCCATTTCCAGGAGTATATATATATGGGCTTCGCTGGCCCGAGAGTGAGGCACGTAGATTGGGGATTTGGGGATTGGCGGTAGCGTCGCGACAGGAGGTCCGAGTGACCGAAGCCACGAGCTGCGCAAGGAGGGCCTGCGCAGAACGGGTTCTGCGTAGACTACAAGCAGCAGGCCGACATCCCGTCGGTTGGTTGGCAACACTCGTGTCGGACGACCGCTCGTGGCCTGGCTGCCCTCTTCTACCTGGCTTTCATCGGCACCACTCAATAACCGCTGCGACGCACCGTGGATCCATGGAACTGCTTGCTGATAAAGGGGAGTAACAGTCTGTAGTTCTCGTGGTGATCTGTTTAATTGTCTACCTGCCCTCATTATTTTCTGGTTTGTACTCAACCCTCAGAGCTTTAGTAGGTCGGCTCTCTGGTCGTAAATATAGGCAATAGGCCGGCCGGAGTGGCCGTGCGGTTCTAGGCGCTTCAGTCTGGAACTCGTGACCGCTACGGTCGCAGGTTCGAATCCTGCCTCGGGCATGGATGTTTGTCATGTCCTTAGGTTAGTTAGGTTTAAGTAGTTCTTAGTTCTAGGGGACTGATGACCACAGATGTTAAGTCCCATAGTGCTCAGAGCCATTTGAACCATTAGGCAATAGTACTAATTAATCAGCTCTTGGTCGTAAATACAGCCGGAACAATTGCACTAAGGCAGAGGTTGCTGTTAAAAAAAAAATAGGGGCCTTGTGGTTAGATTTAGCTGTTAACCTGTTCAATTCTTTGATTGGATATGCATTTCTCAGTAAATAGTTATAATCTTAAAAACCTGTTGTACTAAGCTTTGCGTTGCTGTGTTTGAAAGACCGGGTCATTATTGGTGCATTTTAGCTGAATCTTGTGGCTCCGCTCAGTGAGTTGTCTTGTAATAAGCGTTAACAAGTAATGTTTTAAGACGTTCCTTCAGAGCGGCCTTAATAACTGACAATCAGCTTAACTTTGAAAATATTGACAGCCAACTTTCTCCAAGGCTTTAGTCAAAATAAAATTGTCAGATGGGACGGGTTGGGATCCAGTCGCACCTTGGTTGCTGATTGAAATTAAGAGGATGGTTGCTTGAAGTAAGCCTTATGATTGTAACATTGTTTGCTAATTTGTTTAACCTTTAAGCACAGGTGCGCATCTTAACCCCGAACCTTTCGACATACAGCTTTCGAATTAAAAGTTCAGTCATCTGTTTTGAGTAATTGAATCACTCTTGACATCAATGGTGTTTATATAGTTTCATGAGTTGCAGAAGGGCATTTAATAAGATAGACTGTGTCCAGCGCAGAAGTAAACACCGCTGTTTCACCCGATTACGGGCGGGCTGCAGGTCCGGAGGTCTGGTAATCATTACCATATTGTTTGCTGTTTTGCAATACAACACTTCAGATTTCTTTTGCAAAGAGTAAAAGGTTATTCAAGTTAAGGTTTAAGGTCAAAAGAATTTAGTAAATTTGTTCATTTTGTTAAAGAAAATTTTATGGTTAAAAGCTTTGATTATCTGTAAAACACAATTTATATATTGTTAAATTAACAGGTTTTGTGAAAAGAAAGTTATGTTGGTGGATCCTCCGTTCCACGTTTTCCTTAATTCCAGTAGGTACCACGTATCAAGTGTGCTTAAGCTGGGATCCCCCACTTCCAGACAGCACACACAGCAAGTGACTCAAACACAGCCGTTGCCGCTGACGGCACTACTTCAGCTGACCTTCTGGTGTCAGGGCATGCCATGTGACTGACGCACATCCTTCATGTTACAGCCCTGGTGTCACTACTTTTTATCCAGTCTATGGATTCGATAACAGAAGTAAGGAATGGCAAAGGGCGTGGCTATAAATCGTTCCTCTTTCATCGGTTCAAGACAGAAAATCTCTAATTACCTGAGTCTGAGCGAGTCAGAGCCGAAAGCCCGATAACAGTTTAAATTTCCACTCGTCGCTAAGGTCCTCCCGGAGATTTAAGTGCAACTGCGTAAAAAGGCGAAGGGCGCTCATATGAGTGTGGGTGTGCAGGTATTTATATGTTTGACTTTGGGGACACGATAGAGAGAGAGGAAAAAAGAATTAAAGGGAGGTTGATGGGTGGGTTTGAAATGAATGACGTGAAACAACGTAGCTATGTAATGCGTCTACATCTACATCTACATCTACATCTACAAACATACTCCGCAATACATGGCGGAGGGTACCTCATACCACAACTAGCATCTTCTCTCCCTGTTCCACTCCCAAACAGAACGAGGGAAAAATGACTGCCTATATGCCTCTGTACGAGCCCTAATCTCTTTTATCTTATCTTTGTGGTCTTCCCGCGAAATGTAAGTTGGCGGCAGTAAAATTGTACTGCAGTCAGCCTCAAATGCTGGTTCTCTAAATTTCCTCAGTAGCGATTCACGAAAAGAACGCCTCCTTTCCTCCAGAGACTCCCACCCAAGTTCCTGAAGCATTTCCGTAACACTCGCCTGATGATTAAACCTACCAGTAACAAATCTAGCAGCCCTCCTCTGAATTCCTTCTACGTCCTCCCTCAATCCGACCTGATAGGGATCCCAAACGCTCGAGCAGTACTCAAGAATAGGTCGTATTAGTGTTTTATAAGCGGTCTCCTTTACAGATGAACCACATCTTCCCCAAATTCTGCCAATGAACCGAAGACGACTATCCGTCATCCCCACAACTGCCATTACACGCTTGTCCCACTTCATATCGCTCTGCAATGTTACGCCCAAATATTTAATCGACGTGACTGTGTCAAGCGCAACACTGCTACTGGAGTATTCAAACATTACGGGATTCTTTTTCCTATTTATCTGCATTAATTTACATTTATCTATATTTAGAGTTAGCTGCCATTCTTTACACCAATCACAAATCCTGTCCAAGTCCTCCTACAGTCACTCAACGACGACACCTTCCCGTATACCACAGCACCATCAGCAAGCAGCCGCACATTGCTATCCATCCTATCCGAAAGATCATTAATGTACATAGAAAACAACAGCGGACCTACCACACTTCCCTGGGGCACTCCAGATGATACCCTCATCTCCGATGAACACTCACCATCGAGGACAACGCACTGGGTTCTATTACTTAAGAAGTCTTCGAGCCACTCGCATATTTGGGAACCAACCCTATATGCTCGTACCTTAGTTAGGAGTCTGCAGTGTGGTATAGACGATGGGCGTAGAGCTGGTATAGAGCTATCGACAACACAAAGATGCTCGTTGTTATCGCAGCACGGCCTGCCACACCGGTGGTATGTAAGTAGCCAGACACGCCCGCCGTTGGCGTCCTGTCTTGAAATAGATCGACACATTGGCACGAGGGCAGTTCTACGCAAGGCTACGTTCCAGTTAACGCCTAGTCCACAGAACGCAGCCAGATGGGTTCCAGTGCTACGAGAAAGAGTTTCTGTTGAACGGTGCTTCGAGTTACACTGATAAGCCAAAACAAAGTGACAACTACCCAACGAGACTTCGGATGCCGCCTGGTGGCTTTGTAGCCACATGACGCGGTAACAAAAGTATTTAAGCGGAGCATTCAAGTGCGGAGCAGACAATGGCGAGGCATCACTCTAGCGAAGATATGGGCTGCAAATGGAGAAATCCAGTGAGATTAGCGACTTTGACAAAGAGCTGATTGTTATTACGCATGGCCTATGAACGAGTATCTAGAAAACGCCGAAGCTGGTCGAGTGTTCACGTGCTACTGTCGTGAGCATCTACGGAAAGAGATGGATCTCGGGGTTTGGAGGCTTGTCTGCCCCGTGAAGTGGGATTGCTACTGATCCGTAGCATCTCTGCCCAAAGAGCACAACGCTGGTGCACTCACAAGTGTTTCGGAGCGCACTGTTCACTGAACATTGTTGAACATGCAGCTCCGGAGCAGACCACTCCTACATGTTCACATGTTGACCCAAAGACATCCTCAATTACGATTGCAGTAGGCACGGGTCCATCGGGATTCGACGATCGATCAATGGAAACGGGTAAGTCATATGTTTGATTCACCAAGTAGATGGTTGCCTCCACAAATACTGCCACCCAGGTGAACCTCGGCGTGACGCAGATGCAGGCTGGCGGGAGCAGAATTATGCTATGAGAGACATTCTCCTGCTCTCGTATGGGACCTGTGGTAGTAATCGAAGACATGCTGATAGTTGAAAACCACCTCCACGCCTTCATGTTTTATGTCCTCTTTCAGTAGTACACTTATCTGTGTCTAGGAGCCGCAACCGTGCTGCAGTGGTGTGGAGCATTGTAATGAATTCACGTTGATGTCTCGGTGACCAGATTTGCCTAATGTAAAGCCTATGGAACCCCTCTGGGTCGATATTAGGCGCCCATCACCGCGTACGTAAATCAGTGGCCTGTTATTTATGGGAATTACACGATCTGTGCGTAGACATACCAATGCCACATACCTCCAAAAGCCTTCCAAGAAACTGTTGGATCCTTGACACGCAGAGTCAATGATGGATTTCGTTCCGAAGGTGCACAAACACGCTGTTAAGCCGGTGCTCATAAAGTTTTGGCTCATGAGTGTATATTACCAGTAACAGTCTATTTCATCACAACTGTTAGACTGCTTCTGTCCTTATAAGTGAATGTACCTACACTACGACCCACAGTCACAGAAAAGAAGAAGTTGTGTAACAAAAGGTAAATGTTCATTTTGACTCTAAATATGTTTCAACTCTTACGTTTTATGCGTGCGATAATCATGTCATTTTTCACCTGTTTAGCACCATAACCTGATCGTGGCTATCCTTGACGGTTGCATGCACTTTCTAAAGTTAAATGGAGGTATGCGTCAACGTGACAGTAAAGTGAGACATCTGACTGAAACAGGAAGACCCTGGGCTTAGTTACTTACGTAATATGCTGTCAGCTTAATTGGAACCAATGAGAAAGTACTTGAAGTCTAAATAACCAGTCCAGTCTATAAAGCAGCCAACAGATAGAGGCAACGTCAACATGACGATGGTGGAGATAGCCATCGAAAGCTCGAGAATTTTATTCGAACTGATGCTGCTTGAAACCAAGAACGATTTTATTCAGAAATGCCCCCGCGAAAGACTCCGGTGACAATTATGACTGTTTTATAGTGTTGTTGCGGCACAGAATAGTAAGGGGTAGATATTAGAAAAAAAATTATTAAAACTGATTCGCATTGCCACAGGCAAACTCAAGTCATGTCAGCGACATAGGCGGAAACAGGAACCGATGCAGTATGTCGTAAGCGGGTCACGTGACGAAACGCATTCTGCAGAAATGGAAAACCAAAGGAAGCGGGAAAAGCATATTTGTTGGTTCTTAAGACATGTTGCGAGAAACTGACGCAGCAGTTAACAGCCTGTTGAGTGAATACAGCAGAATAAGGAGGATACATTTGGTGATCCCGAACCAAGCCTTGTGTCATAGCTCGAATTAAGTAGCTCTGCTCTCCAGGTCTCGTCGTGAGTTGATCACTGGGATCGATGGCATTCGCAGCAATAGCATTTCATTCTGTGATTACGATACGGCATGAATCAATGTCCTAGATGCTCCAGATTAGTCTATGTACTAGCCAAAGATGTACTCGAGATGATAACCTTCACCTGATGAGCTTAATGCAGCTCGCCACCTATCATCTGCTGAAAGAGGAACTGACTGTCGTATGACAAACCACATCGCAGGGTGCTGCCAGCACTGAACTTCATTGCAGAAGTCATTAATAGGACCTCTTGGGGTCCACGTTCCTGTTCAAGACTCAGGCAATTTCCGGTGCTGAAACCTACAAGGGGTAGGGAGCAGATCAACCGACGACACGACTTCCAACGCCAGGTACCTAGTGAACAGTCATAAAGGTTCAATGTAGAATTCGGACTGGAACTGTGGTCGCTGCAGCAGACAGCCCAAGACCCCTGCAAACTGGGGAACGGTCGTGCCTGCAGTGGATCCAACTGAACAGACGTCAGCTAGAATGCAATACGCAGCTGTATGAGCATCACAAAATGGCTCTGAGTACTACGGTACTTATCATCTGAGGTCATCAGTCCCCTAGAACTTAGAACTACTTAAACCTAACTAACCGAAGGACATCACACACATCCATGCCCGAGGCACGATTCGAACCTGCGACCGTAGCAGTGGTGCGGTTCCAGACTGAAGCACCTGGAGCCGCTCGACCACAGCGGCCGGCGAATGAGCAACAGCTTAGGCAGGTGAAGCAGAACGACGACTTTTAAACATTGATAATAAATGACAGAACTGTAATAATGGCGTACTAACATCATTGACGGTTCACAGGTTTCCAACAGCTATTGTGAGTTCATACAGTGCTGTCTCCACTCGACTCTTTGTGATGTGTTCGCTCACCGCTGGAAGGCAATACAGCAATAATTCGGAGTGACATGGGTTCACATGCAGTTGCATCGTAGGTTTCAGGAGGTATGTGGCAGCAGATGTTAAAGCACAAGCCCGCTGTTATCACAGATGTATTCCGTCTGATGGCTAAGATATCAACATAGTTGTCCTCAAACCACTGTAGCATATTTCCAAGAAAATGATAATCATCCTGTTGGAAGATGCCTTTGCCTTCGTAGAATAAATCATGCATGAAGGGATGCAAAATGTTTGCGATAATATTGGCCGTATCGGAACACTTATTCCACCAGCATAGCATTTAAGTGCAGTGGATTGCAGAAGTGGCTTTGCGAACCACACACAAATACCACCAGCTTTCTTTCAGGGCCAATTCTGGCTGCCAAGACAAGTGGCACTCAGTTGACCTACAGACAGCACCTGTACCACCATTAGGAGATCCAGTGTATACACTAGTACTTGCTACCGCTGTGTCATGTGCCAACAAGTAGGCCATGCTAAATCCATTCGCCTGGACAGTATTTAGGAAGACGCTAGGCCTTGGCAAGCCGGTTCGGCTGTCGCACCAGCCTAGACATCACACTTTCATAACGAACAGACCGCCTTCAGCAACAAGTCCCAGTTCGAACGACATTAGCATCCGCGCACTCTGCCATTTGGACTTGGTATCTGCAGGTTTATTGACTTTAGTGACTGTGATTATGGACAGCTATCCTCTTGGGAGCCGCCTGGACTTACACTTGTTCTATTCATACGTAACAGTGATTGTGATTTGCACTGTACATATGACTTCTAGATTTTCCATTTTCTCTTAAATACAAGAGACAATTATTCGGAATTGAGTGCCAGTGCTACAGGGTATGCAAGATAGACTCTGGGTGATTTGGCAGGATTAAAGTTGGGAGGACGAGTAACGAATCTTCCGCTACAGTCGCTGCGAACTGTGCTAGTGAAACGCAACGTTCTGGGTTCGAATGCAACCCCGACACACAGTTTCAGAACAGATCACACGCGTTTACGTACTCACATTGCGGACTCTCTAAGTGTGTCAGTTACTTCTTGTCGTCAGCTTCTAAGCAGATACGAAACTCTATAATATTTCATTTGACTTCGTTTACTAATGTCGGATTATACGGAGGAAATTATAAGGTTACGATCTTGTCTCATACGCAACTCTAAAAATTTGAATTTTGCTTCCACTGCCTTTGTAGTCACAAATATCTGTCTGTTCAAGTGTTAAGAATACGTTTTGAGCCCTTTCATTTTTTTGCGGAGAAGTGCCTGAAAAACAGATACATAGGGTGTCTCAAACTGGAACAAGTGATAGTGGATCCATAACCGAATATATATTGAGATGGTCGGAAATTAATATGTAATGTGTTACAGACATACACGGTGTACACTGCATAACAACAACGTAGCTCATAGAGACTGTTCATTGTGACGACCGCCAATCTCAATGCATGCATCGCAATGGCGCATGAAGTTCTGCCACACTCCCTCAAAGATCCTTGATGTCTGTTGTACCAGGTTGCTTGGACCCTAGGTACTCGGTCTTCATCCGTTTCTTCGTGGGTATTAATACACCTACGACTTGACGTAACTCCAGAGCAAAAGAGATGTGAGACCTGGCGACCACACTGCTCATGCGACAGAACATCCTCTTCCAATCCAGTGAGGAGGACATTAACATGGAAGTGGCCTGGTGCATTGTTGTGTTGAAACCACATCCTTCCACAGAAAACAAGGGGTACAATCTGCAAAAACTGTGGTAACACATCTCTCAGGAATACCAGGTAACGTGGAACAGTGAAACATGGGGCAGAAAATAAGATCCTGTAAGGTGATCTTGGGCAATGCCCTCCTGTATGGTGACAGAGAACCGTTGCTGGTGGCACCCGATTTGGATGGTGTGGGGATTGTTCTCACTCCAGACATGGCTGTTGCGGCTGTTGAAAGTACTATCACGGGTGAATGAGGCTTTATCAATGAATAATACAAAGCGTACGCAGCTCAGCACTACAACACTGTGGTGGGTAACCAATTGAAAGAAGTGAACGCGGGGCTCAAAATCCCTTGGTCCCAGTGCTTGAATACATTCCTTATCATAGGTGTGAAATTCCTGTTCCACCAGTACTCTCCATACAGTATCCTTTGCAGTGTACATTTCACGGGAAAGTTAACGGGTGCCTATTGCTGGGTGGTCGACCGCACGATCAAACACCATCTATTCAAAGGCTGGTGTTCGGACGTGTGTTTGGCAGGAAGTTTGGCGGGCTTTGTGTGGCGTGAACGGCTCCGCGTTTTGGTGTGTACGGAGATAAAAGTTCTTCCAATTAGGATGAAGCCTGTTGGGAAAGCGTTCTCTGCACAATCGAGCTGTTTTACGGGCACTACATCCTGCCATACCGTACATTAAATGCATGTCTCAACTCTCTTGAAGAATAACGTTCCACCGTTGACTACGCTTCACGCTGAGTACACAGTAACACACATCACCATGGACACTTTACAAACTGTCTGATGCAGTGAAAACGGACACCAGGTATAGTGGTGTGTGTGCGGCACAGGTTAATGCGCCAGTGCGAAGCAAGCGGTCGTCACATGGCACAAGCTATGAGCTAAGTTTCGTACAGTATATCTGTTTTGTGGTCAGAGCTGTGTGCTGTATATTATCCGCTGCCTCTTCCAGCATACAACGGACAAGCGGTATCTTTGCGAGAGTGCGGCAGAGCTACAAGCGCCGTTGCTGTGCATGCATTAAGACTGACTGTCGTCACTCTAAACAGTTACTGCGAGCTACGTTGTCGTTACGCGATGTATGCTATGTATCTCCATAACAAATATGCATTCCCGACCATTGGTTCTCTGTTTCAATTTAATCAGTTGTGGACCCTCTATCAGCTGTTTCAATTTGATCTAAAAGGTTTGAGACACCCAATATTGTTAACTTGTATTCTAACAGAAAATTATGCGACGAAGCTGAGTTTTTTGTAAAACTGCCCCACACACGTTAAATGAAGTTACTAAATACAAGAATTTACGAAACGTTATGTTGATAGCGTTCGTTAGTGACAGAGCCATACTCACTGAAAGTGGGGGTGCTGTGCATTATCTGTTAAACTGTATGAACAATCTAATCAGCACACACTATGGATTGGCAGTAAAACGGAGACAGACGAAAGTAAAGACTAGTAACCGAAATGAGAAAAGCGATAGATTTTAGCATCAAAGTTGGGGAACGCAAAGTATTCATAGTGAAGGATTCTGGTACCTTGGAAGCAAAAATCACAGGCAAAGAGAACATTCTTGGCCAACAGAAATCTACTACTATCAAAAGTTGGCTGTAAGGTGAGGAAGAAATTTGTGACAATGTACATTTGGGGCACAGCATTGTATGGAATTCGGGGAAAACAAGATAAGAAAAAGATGTTCTAATGTGTGTGAAATCTTATGTGACTTAACTGCTAAGGTCATCAGTCCCTGAGCTTACACACTACTTAACCTAAATTATACTAAGGACAAACACATACAGCCATGCCCGAGGGAGGAGGACTCGAACCGCCGCCGGGATCAGACAAGATAAGAAGAGAATCGAAGCGTTTGAGATGTAATGCTACAGAAGGATGTTGAAAATTAGGTAGACGTGTAAGAAAAAGTCCTCTGTAAAATAGGTGAGGGGTGGAACATATAAAAAACACTAACAAGAACTAGCTCCCTCTAGTACCATGGTATGCCTTTCACGGTATGAACAGTCTAATCAGCACACACTGTGGGTTGGGAGTAAATTCAACGAAAGTGATGACAAGTAGCTTTAATGAGGAAAGTGATAAACTTAAGACTTGCACGGTACTAGAGGAAGCTGTAGCGAGTAAAAGTTGTAGGTGAAGACAGATGTTGGAATATAACCGAGAAGCAAATGAGGACGCTGGGTGTAAGTGCTATCCTGACATGAAGTGTTTGGGACAGGAGACGGATACGTGGTGTGCTGCAGCAAATCAGTCACAGCACTCATGGAAATAACTGTTGATTTCTGTAGGGATGGGTTTAATTCTCGGGCTTCGCGAGCGTCTCCTAATGTTACACACAGGATTGTAGTTTCCTCTGTGCGTACGAAGCGAGTGGTGTACATCATCAATGGCCTACGTCTCTTTCAGGGACACGCGAACACGTCAGCCACGACTGTGCGTTCATGTAAATAAAGGCTGCAACGGAGCCGCCAGTGTTATACGTTGTCCTGTGCCGGGCCCGCTGACATCATGACAGCCGTCACGCGATACACAGCACACTACAGCGGACACGACAAGCGCAGGCGGCTGTGCCGCTTTGCCCTCGGCGTCCAGAGGCACGGGCGGACGGCACACAGCGTGAAGGGTGGTATTTACATGCGAATATCGCCCCGACACAAAGCGACCACTGTGCGTGCTGCGAGGCTACTTGTTTGTTCTGTATATTTCTTTTTTTTGTGTGAAGCGACGGATATATATAGGTGTTGCGAGAGTTTTGTCCTTCAGGCATTTACAAGGAGCGTCGCATTTTCGACAGTCAGCGCTTCCATACAGAAATCTACAAGGATTGAGAAAGCATCGCTCGAGCGAAAGTCAGCTTACACTTTTCACGCACGATATTCTGCGAACCGGCACATTCCATGTTTCTAGACTTCCGAAGCGTGTCTGGCACAGTCCCACACGACGTACTGTTAACAAATGTCCGAGAATGTGGATTACTTTCTCACATACTTGAGTAGCTCGAAGACTCTTTAAGCAATAGAACCCAGAACGTTGTTCTGAACCGCTAGTGTTCAACAGAGACGAGATTGTCGCTGGTATGCCCAAGAGAAGTGCAATAGGATCGCTCTAGTTTTCTATATACATAAACGATCCGGCGGATAGAGTGAACAGCAGTCTGCGACTGTTTGCTGATGACGCTGTGGTGTATAGCAGCGCGTCATTATTGAGTGACTGTAAGGGGACTTGAACAGAATTTTTATTTGAAATAATGAAAATGTAAGTTAAACCAGATGAGTAGGAAAAACAACCCTGCAATGTTCGAATACAGTATCACTAGTGTGCCACTTGGCACAATCACGCCGATTAGGCATAATGGTGAAAAGTGACGTGAAATGAACGAGGACGTGAGGTAGGTTTCAGGGAAAGCGAATGGTCGACATCATCTAGGAAAGTGTAACTCGTCTATAAAGGAGACCGCGGACAGAGAATTGCGCAACCCATCCCTGAGTGCTGCGGGAGTAATAGGGATTTCTACCAGATTGGAATAAATGAAGAAATCGCAATTTAGAGGCATGCTTTTAGATTTGTTATCGGCAGATGCGGTCATCCTTGAACTTTTACTTAAATGTTCCGTGGAATTTAATGGTATGCCGCGCGGGTTAGCCGCGCGGTCTAGGCGCATTGTCCTGGTTCACGCGGCGCCCCCTGGCGGAGGTTCGATTCCTGCCTCGGGCATGGATATGTATGTTGTCCTTAAGTTAGTTTGAGTCAGATTAAGTAGTGTGTAAGCCTAGGAACCGATGACCTCAGCAGCACGGTCCCACAGGAACTTACCACCACCATCAAGATTCATGGTAATACCTGAAGGAAAGAATACGACTTTATGCTGTGCGAAACACTGTTGAGAGAAAAGAGAATTAGTACATATACAGTCGTTTTCCTCTCGTCCCTCTTCGGAATGATCAGAAAAGTGAGTGATTAGCAGTAGCGCAAGGTACGCTCTGGCATGGGCCGCACGGTGGCTTGCGCAGCTTGTACGTAGGTGTCTATATAGACGCAGAAAAAAGTGGTTCAAATGGCTTTGAGCACTATGGAACTTAACATCTGAGGTCATCAGTCCCTTAAAGCTTAGAACTACTTAAACCTAACTAACCTAAGGACGTCACAGACATCCATGCCCGCGGCAGGATTCGAACCTGTGACCTAGCGTTCGCGCGGTTCCAGACTGAAGGGCCTAGAACCACTCGGCCACAACGGCCGGCGTAGACGCAGATATCTGCCACTGTTTGTAATGCAATGTAAATGAAGCAGCTATGGGCGGGTACAGTTATAAAAGACATAGACGGACGTACCTTTCTAAATTAAACAATAATTTATTTGAGACTGCGAATACGGTCTAAACTGTTGACCATTTTAATATTGGCAACATGCTCAATATCGTGCATTCACCATACAGTAGCAAATACTCATGCCCTATTATAACTGTTCAAATAACGATTTCCGTTGTATCACGTTAAAAATTTTCTGAAGATGTGTGGTAAATCCGCAGCCCAACTGACATGCGCACTTCTGTCCACGAGTGCCAATCACGCAATGCCCCGTGTCACGTCTGCGCGTACCGGAATCACCCCTTCCTCTCAAAACGGGAAAATCGTCTATTTCGAATGGCCAATTGCACCCCTGACATGCAGTGTGTTGGGCTATAAGTGCAGGTATTTCGATTGATGATTGAGAACGGTGTACTGAACAGCATTATATTAGTATTTAATTCACTTGTGGACTAATAATTATATCTCTTACAAGTATTGTATTTTTAGGTTGGCTGGTACCTCCAAATACCGGTGTATAAGCAAACCATTAATGTTTATTTTGTCCTGGGCAGAAGTCAAGCTGCGCGGGATTAGCCGAGCGGTCTTAGGCGCTGCAGTCATGGACTGTGCGGCTGGTCCCGGCGGAGGTTCGAGTCCTCCCTCGGGCATGGGTGTGTGTGTGTTTGTCCTTAGGATGATTTATGTTAAGTAGTGTGTAAGCTTGGGGACTGATGACGTTAGCAGTTAAGTCTCATAAGATTCACACACATTTGATTTTGAGCAGCAAGTCGAGTATTGAAGTGTGAACGAGAGGGCGCAAAACGGTTAGCTGTACCGACAGGTGAAGTCCACTTCGCAGTGAAATTACAATGATGCTGAAAACATCAGGGAATAAATTATGTGATGTGTTTGCAGAAAGACAGTGAGACGCAGAGAAAAAACGAGTAACACACTTAAGTGGGTACATACTGAGGCAGCAGTTATGAAAATATCTGTATCCATACGCCTAAAACTCTATAGATTAGAGACAAGTCTTAGAAGTTGTTAAGTTATAATACCACCACATGCCAATTCAGAAACGAAGTAAAAAAGGAGTGCCAAGTTGCACCAAACCAAACAGCCATATTAAGTTGCACTAACAACTAAAACAGAAATGCATACATAATGACAGATGCGAAGTTAAACCTAAGAGAATATTTCCTAATCCTATAATGTCCCGTGAATTACGTGACGTCAGTTAACTAAATGTACATATTTTGTTTCTGTAATTATGATATACAAAATGAAGAGTAAATGATTTTACATAGTAAACTCAAACTTCATTTTGCAACGTAAACTATGCATGTGTGGTTGTGCGTGTAGGCGTGTGTGTGTGTGTGTGTGTGTGTGTGTGTGTGTGTGTGTGTGTGTGCGCACGCTGTCTGGCAATTAAAAAGTGGCGAGACTGCCCCATTAAGAAAAGAAAAAAATTAAGGGAACAGTGTCATTTGTCATTTTTAGCTCCTGCGTGCATCTGACATTGACTTTCAATGCAATGTTTTAATGAAGACTGCTATGGACTGCACCGAGGCGCTTGTTCCTGACAATACCTGTGCTGAGTTCTTTATTGTTTGGGGAGAACTAGGTAGAACAGAGAGAACGGAAAAATAGCCATGGATTTTATGAACGTCTGAACACGAAGGTCTATATGAATAATCGCAAGGAAAGGGATTAAACCAGAGTAGCTTTTCGTCTCCATATCGCTTTCATATGTACACCGGAGGTGTCGCACAGAACACAACAGAAAAAACAATGTAAAATCAATAGCGAAATGGTTGTACTGCGTGTGAAATGATGATAAAGTAGTGAAGAGTTGCTGATTCAGAAGAGAAAATGAGAGAATGTAGCAGAAGCTAACATAAATAAAAAGGGAAATGATTAGGAAGAAACGTAAAGTAATTGTGATTAGGAAAGACTGGAATAGATCTGGTTGGAGTTAAAGAATGATGGTATCAGAATCAATGAAGGCCACTAGTTCTGTTGTCTTGGGGGTACAGTTACAGAAAACGATAGACGTTTCCTACAAACGAAGGGAAGAATATCAAAAGCTAAGCAAGTATGCACGAGAATTTTTCCTTTCCAACATCCGATAGGTCGCAAAATGGAAGCCACAGTGAACATCAAAAATGTTTTACTTGGAGCACTTAGCTGCACCTTCCAGTCACTTATCTAGATGGTCGCCGTTCTGACTTAATCATTTGTCGTATGGTAGTACCAACTTTCCCATAACCTCATCATAGAAGAAAACCACTTTTGCTTTCTGCCAGTTCTCTACATTGTAGTTCGTTTTCTGTTCCCATGACTGTGGTTCATTTGAGCGAAGACATTATAATCAGAGGGAGCCAAGTTTGAGCTGTATGGTGGGCGATCGAACACTTGCCATAGAAACCGTGCAGGCGCGTTATTATTGCACCTGCAGTATGTGGCAGAGCGTTTTCATGAAGATGAAAATGCAGGACAGTTGCGTCACTTTACTAATGTTCTCAGCATCTTCAAGTGCTCACAGTCTGCTCGGAACTGAATAGTGTGTCGTGACGCGATCGATGGGCTTACCAGAGACACTGCGCAACACATCAGCGGAAAACTTCGTCAGATTTGGTTTTGCGACCGCTGGGAAGTTGAAGAAAAATAACCCTCGTAGTTACTCTTGCTCAATTAAATAGTTCCAGTTTTTGTTGAAATTTATCTCTACTAAAGGCCTACAGAACCATGTAATCAGCAAAACGAATGTGCTTCAGGCGTGTTTCTTTAAGCCGTATGACATAGGTGTTTTCCCAGTATTAGAACTCGAAGAAAATACTGTCAATAATTTGGAGATATGAGATTCCTTTCCCTGATCCAAATTTCCTCCTTGACGTCTAACTATAGTTATAATATAGCATATATATTCTCTAGTATACTAAAGTGCGTTGAATTACTGCCTTATTTCTGAGGGGTTATTAGTACAGCCTATGTAGAAAATAAATCAATAGTTTTTTCAATATCTATAAACACTGACTAAGCATTAAGTCATAATTATTGCTCTGTTCCGTTACGACGTTTGTTCAGCAGTTCTGAAAATGCAAACCAGTCGCAGAAGTTGTAGCCAATACATCTAAGATATCCAACCCCATCATTAAAGAATGCGTAGAAAACAGACTGTTGGAATACCTATCACTCGGGACGTAGAAGAACCCATTCTCTATCTTACAGGTGACTATTTCCTAGCTCAGAGAAAGAAACGTTTAACCTTTACCGCAGAGAGCGCTAGCAGCAGCATACCAATTCACAGTAAAAATGCAGATGCATATTTATCGCATGCTCAACAGTTTGTGGGCACTCAAAGACAGCATCTGAAAGAAGATAAGCAAACGACCTTAGCGTACTTGCACCAAGTTTGTACGTGAAGAAGGAAGACGCTTAATGGAAAATAGTGGGCAGATTTACGACTTCCGGCAGTTTTCACGTAGTTTTATGGTCCGCCCTGCATCCTGGAAAAGTTTGAAATGCCACACATGCTGTCTGCTTCTGTAGCGCACTATGTTCCGTCGCGAGAGTTTCGTGCATTTTTCTCTGAGATTCTTACGCGTCCCGGTTGGACAGGAAGCGCGGGAAGTTCAAACAGCTGGATCACTCGGACTGCTTTCTCTCCCTGTTGCAGATACATTCAGCTACATGAGTCTTCATCCAATTATCGTGTTCGTTTGTTATTAAGAGATATTAAACATTCTGAGAAGAAGGGAAAAGTCGAAAATTTGCTGCTATTTTTTACTGCATGGGAATAAAGCATTCAAACTGAAATGGCGAATCACACACATCAAAAATTTTTGCATCACCCCAGGTCCCAGAAGTCCTCAAGATAGACGTTGACTGTGGATATTGTATCACAGGCACAGTCCCTTTGACTGTTCAGAGATGTCACTAAACCCACCCAAAGATGAAAACAACCATGCGTGAGCAGCTCATATTAGACAGAGGGGTCCGACAGCCGATCAGTTCCGGCCATTCCATCAGGAAGGAGGTACACAGTTCATGTTGTTTGTAGTTCAGCTATGCCTAGACTGTCAATACCGCGGTTCGATTGTGTCCCCATTGTTACTTCGTGCCAGGAAGGGCTCTCAACAAGGGAAGTGTCAAGACGTCTCGGCGTGAACCAAAGTGATTTTGCTTGGACATGGAGGAGATACAGAGAGACAGGAACTGTCAATAACAGGCCTCGATCAGGCCGCCCAAGGGCTAATACTGCAGTGGATGACCGTTATCTAAGGATTATTGCTCGTAGGAACCCTGACAGCAACGCCATCATGTTGAATAAAGTTTTTCGTGGAGCCACAGAACGTCGTGTCACAACTCACACTGTGCGCATTTGGCTGCATGACGCGCAACTTCACTCCCGACGTCCATGGCGAGGTCCATGTTTGCAACCGCGACACCATGCAGCACGGTAGAGATGGGCCCAACAACATGCCGAATGGACCACCCAGGATTGGCGTCACGTTCTCTTCACCGATCGAGTGTCGCATAGGCCTTCAACCCGACAATCGGCGGAGACGTGTTTGGAGGCAACCCGGTCAGTCTGAACTCCTTAGACACACTGTCCAGCGAGTGCAGGAAGGTGGAGGTTCCCTGTTCTTTCGGTGTGGTATTATGTGGGGCAGACGTACGCCGCTGGTGGTCCTGTAAGGCTCCTTAATGGCTGTACGATACGTGAATACCATCCTCCGACCGATAGTGCAACAATATCGGCAGCATATTTGAGAGGCATTGTCTTCATGGACAACAATTCGCGCCCCCATCGTGCACATCTTGCGAATGACTTCCTTCAGGATAATGACATCGCTCGACTAGAGTGGTCGAGACGTGAATCATATCGAACATGCATGGGATAGAATGAAAAAGGCTATTTATGGACGACGTGACGCACCAACCACTCTGAGGGATCCACGCAGAAACGCCGTAGAGGATTGGGACGACCTGGACCAACAGTATCTTGATGAACTTGTGAATTATATGCCACGATGAATACAGGCATGCATCAATGCAAGAGGACGTGCTACTGGGTATTAGAGGTACCAGTGTGTACAGCAGTCTGGACCACCACCTCTGAAGGTCTCGCTGTATGGTGGTACAACATGCAATGTGTGGTTTTCATGAGCAATAGAAAGGGCGGCAATTTTGTTTATGTTGATCTCTATTCCAGTTTTCTCTACATGTTCCGGAACTGTTGGAACCGAGGTGATAGAAATTTTTTTTATGTGTGTACATATTTTTGCTTTATTACAGAATTTGGCTAGTTGTAGACCGCTTAGAACCTAAGACAATGATGTAATATCTTTCTTTTTATCTCCCCAGAACTTCGTAATGCGTTGGCTGATTTCAGCCTCTGTTCATTTATCATCACTCTCCTAGTTGTGAATTCCATTGCTGGATACGAACTTTTGCTGTAGTGATCAGTAGCCTGAAACTTTCAATGTTCTGTATGGTGTCTTGTACGACGCCAATTTTTCTCAAGTTCTTCCTTGTCTCTTCCAGTCATCCTGTGGTTTTTTTTAAAATTTAGAAATGAAATTAAAAACTTTTTTCGCTAGTCTATTGTGATTCATTCTGTAAATATTAGACTTATCAACTCTTTAGTTATTTCCGTATTGTGTTTGTGATATTTTTCTCTGTTGTGTTTATGTTCAATGTGTTCCGTTTTCTCATATGATATTCGTAATCCGGTTTTAGCTGCAATTTTGTGAAATGCTTGTATCATTATCGTTACACCTGTATTGTCCTTAGAAATTACTGCAATATCGTCAGGAAAAACGGGACATTTCACCTCAGATCTTCTTCTTCCTTGTCCTTGATGGATTCGTTCGATGTTTTTCTCTCGTGGTTCTCTATCTCACTTTCTCATGACCTTCTCTAAGATCAGATTTAAAAGAATCGGTGAGAGCCCATCACACTGCCTAACACCTGTGTTAATTCTGAAGGTTCAGAAACTTCTCCCAGAAATTTAACTTTTTATGTTGTGTCTGTGAGTGACTGTTCGACTAACTGGAATGAGATTTTCACTCTGCAGCGGAGTGTGCGCTGATATGAAACTTCCTGGCAGATTAAAACTGTGTGCCCGACCGAGACTCGAACTCGGGACCTTTGCCTTTCGCGGGCAAGTGCTCTACCAACTGAGCTACCGAAGCACGACTCACGCCCGGTCCTCACAGCTGTACTTCTGCCAGTATCTTGTCTCCTACCTTCCAAACGTCATTTGTTTAAGTTTCCCAGTTTTTAGTAAAGTGAATATGTTCAAATGTGCCCAGTAGATGTTTCTTCCTAGGCCGTAGGCGAGAAGTCCTAGGAAGTTCCGACTCTTTCTTACATGATGTTCTAGGCTCTCCAGAATCCGGCGGCCTAGTTACATCATTGTTTCCAGTGATAAAAGACTGTTTACTTCCTGGAGTACTTTTCCGTTCAGTTTTTACCCTCATGTCTTAGTTGAAAGTGCGATGTTACATCTGTGATAGAATCGCCAGGTTTTTAACAGGCCACCCAATATCGAAACAGACGGTTTTCGTAGCCGATCACTTTGGTAACAGATGGTGCTAATTTTTGCAGCCGTCATCAACACATAAACAGACGCTGACCACGTAGCCGCTTGTTGCGAGTCAGACGCGACGTGGATTTTTGTTCTTCTTGGTGGGTTGCCTCTTCCACTGGATTCGCCTTGTCGAGGTCCGTCCTCTCCGCATTTTCTACCGTTGAGGTTCCACTGTCAGGAGAAAACGACTCGTCTGCCTTCTTTGCCGTTGAGAGCAATATCTTCATTCGACTCAGAAGCCGTTGATCATCTCGATCTCAACTCCGACGTTGATGACTACCTGGCTTCCTCTCTCCTCTTACAAAGGGATCAGCTATTAGAAACAGACTGTACAGGATTGGTCGTCTGGATCATTGAGTACTGAGCCCCCGCCACGTTAAGGCTTAGTCCATGGGGAGGTTCAATTATATTTAATAGTGGCTTTGTGTACAATAGGATAGTGGCTTTGTGTGTAATAGGGTTATAATCAGATTTTATTTCATACAGCATGAAACGGTTACGCTAGGGAAAGGGAAATCAGAGTCGCACAGGCGTTAGTTAATTGGTGGATACTGAAATTCAGAGTGCCACAGATGATTATAACGGAGCAGAGGACGAAATTCAAGTCAGACCTGATGAAGAAATTGTGTCGGCTGCTGAGAGTGAAGAAGTTGCGGACTAGCCGATTATGTCTGCAGGATAGTGGAGTGACAGAGAGAGTTCATAGAACAATTGGGGAAACAACTACGTGGATTCAAATCATTCAAACTGGGATACATACCCAGCTTTTGTTATAAATACATATAATTATGTAGTACATACAAGGACTGGGTTATCAACATTCGCCGGCCGATGTGGCTGAGCGGTTCTAGGAGCTTCAGTCTGGAACCGCGCGACCGCTTCGGTCGCAGGTTCGAATCCTGCCTCGGGCATGGATGTGTGTGATGTCCTTAAGTTAGTTAGGTTTAAGTAGTTCTAAGTTCTAGGGGACTGATGACCTCAGATGTTAAGTCCCATAGTGCTCAGAGCCATTGGAACCATTGGAACCATTATCAACATTCGAGGTAGTGTACGGCAAAAATATGCTGTCACCTTTCGACATGATTGATCGTAAGAGTGGCTGATAAGGAAGAAGCAGTCTGCGATTTTGCGTGAAAACTAAATGAGGTGTGGAACAAGGTGCGAAGAGCAAATACAAAGGGTTTGGAGAAACAGGAAAATGCAGTCAGGCATGTGAGGATGTTATCACAGTATAAGGTGGCCTAATGGGTGGTTATGTCGAGTGCATATACGCCGAAAGAAAAAGACAAATAAGTTTTTAACACGGTACCAAGGCCTGTACCATGTAGTCGAAACTACGTCGTCAGTGACTGTGAAGCTACAATTGCGAATAAGGTCGACGACTGTGCATGTGGGACATCTCCGACCATTCAGTGATGCACCAGAGAAGAATCCACGAGAAGTACTAGTAAAAGCAAGGCAGGATATTAAGAGGAAAAAGCGGAATGATGAACAACGGTTACCTCAGACTCATTATACATTAAGGTCAAGAAGATAGTTATGTGTATCGATTTCGTGAAGTTTATTTGTATGTGTAGTGTGGGACGTAGACCTACGTATTTATTTGCGGTAGTCCTATCAGTAGAGTAGTAAAGGTGATCGCTGTTGAGAGACAGAAGGCTTTTTTAAGAATTGGGGGTGTGGGGTGGGGGGTGGGGGGGGGGGAGCGGGTGAAATGAACCCTGTCCTCAGGTTGCCACGTGAAGGAAAAGAAGAATACTAGTTTTGGCATTACTGTGCCTCTTCGCAAGAGGCAGAGTAATGGGACTGCAAGTGCATTACCTGGTCAGTAGAGTGTTGTTTTCCTCACAGCCAGATGTGGTGTTTTCTAGCCGTAAATGGTCTTTAAGTTTAGTATTTAATGAGTGGGAATTATTAAATGAGAGCAGGAGGCTGTGACGTATTTTCAGGGCTGAAAGAATTGGCGTTTAATAGTGAGAAGGAGACAGAGGCCTCAAAGAAACAAAGGAACTTGCCCAGGGCTTCTCCACGATTAAAGGAGCAGATGCAAGAGGTGATTGAACTATTTCCGTACGAACTTAGGAGAGTAAAAAAGGGGATGGATAGATGCTGGGGGCAGAATATTGAAGAAAATCCTTGGGACAGCAAGGGAAGTTACGTGTACAAATTGAATGAAACGGCACAAGCCGAAGGAGGGTTAGCAGAAGTGAATAATGTGACTATAGAGTGCCATTCCACCCAAATTATGCACTTCGAGAGTGTTGTGGTGAACAATACAAACATGCTCCGCCATTTGACTAAGCAAGTTATGGATTATGCCAGGACCTCGGCAAGTAACCTGAAACGGTATTTGGAGGCATTGAAAGCACGTATGCTGGTATTAGGTGCTAGGGTAACCTTCAAAAGGTTATTTCATTCGCTAAGTGATAGCGTCTGGAACGAAAGAATCAAGATAACAAATTTGCAGGAAGCATTCTGGTCAATTAACTCCTGTCCTGGTGTCATCTGATTACTGACAGGTCCCCACAGATGTTAGCTTGGGTAGATACCGGGGAAAACAGACATCGCCCGAAGGCCAGTAACCTGAATATGTGGGAGTTGTGGGGAGTACGGGAGCTACCGTTTTACTAATAAAAGTTTTTTTACCTTTAAAATTTTACCACTTTATTAACTTGATTTTAAAATAGTAAGTGAACATTCGTTATCATAAACAGCAAGATCCTCAGTATAGTTTCTTAATGAGAGTTCCTGAAGCATTATTTTAACAGATCAAAGAACAGCTCTCAAAATCAATTTACAACGCTTAAAACTCAACTTCCCTCTTTATACAAAGTGAAAAAATACAAACTGCATAATTCAAGGTAAAATAAAAGATTACAACGCAACATGGCAATACCAAAATTTTCCTAGATGTCACCTGTGATCTCTAAAGGCAATAAAATATTGATCACAAAATTTTAATTAAAACAACAACTTGAATGCAATAAAATCTAATTACTATCAACATACACTCAAACCCCGTAGCCTCTACGATGCGCATCGTATCACAAAATATTTTCCTTCCTTTTAAACACTTTACATCATAAACCTCCCTACATGTGATGCATACTACACCCAACGCATTATGACAAATAATTAAGCATAGACGTTATAATTAACCAGATATGTAACTCTTTTCCTTTCCAAATAAATTAAAAACACACATATCAACTCGTAAGCTCAGTGCTTACACCCGTTAACAAAAAAAAAATACGTATCTTTAGATTTCGTCGTGGTCATGGGCTTTTGTACCCCGTCGTGATCTCCTTCAGGATCACATGCGGCGCGGGAAAGATTTTCCACGATGTACAAAACGTTAACAGAGCGCAACCAACTTACATAAATTGCATAGTGGGATTATAAGTCGACGTGGATGCGGCTCGCAAATCTTAAAACGGGCGACGGAGTAGGTGCGGTACTACTGAACACTTCTACTATACCGCACAGCACCACCCAGCAATACGGTGGGGTAGACAAGAGACAAGTCAACAACTGTTGCAAGGCAACCTCAGCAAAGCAGTAAGAAAATATCTGGGACTTTAAACTCTTGGGAGGGACACAGCAAGCCACAGGATAACGTCCCAAGCTAAACTATGAAAATACTATAGGTGATTTCGCCACGGTAAGTAAAACCGTAAAATTAACACGATTCATAAGCGTCTGACTGAAAAGCTCCACAGTCAATCTTTCCCTTAGTACAAACACTTAACAGTAGCTCCAAAATATACCAGAGTGTTAATTACTGGTTAAGTCTGTAGATAACAGTTTAATACGCTGGGGGCCGACTTATGTTTCTTAATAAGACAAGCAATGATTCGGTCTCTCACATGGTCCACCTTCGATCTAAAACAGTCATTTACTTTAAAGCAGGTAAATAGATGACAATGCCCATATCAACACTCTCCTCCCAACCTGCGCTCTAATTGCAGACTGCAGTACAGAAGCAAAGCTTACTCCACTTACAAGTCTGATACACGCGCCAGCCCTTGAATGACCACACGATGACCGGGGACAACGCCGGCCCTCCACACTAGGATCTTCGAGCCCACGGCGTTCCGTCCCCAACCGACTGCTTCCACGGGGCCCACCGACCAAGCGGCCTTACCCTCCGTCACCGACGTCGCTCCTCACGCACAGTGCAGAGCTGATTCTCAGAAACTCCCTCCTTCCTCGTTCTGTCGCCTCGCGGCGCGGGAAGCCAACTCGCGAAAGATATGCGGTGACCAGAGACTCCAATCCGACCTCGATACTGACATCGCGGGGAATACTGAGGAGGCGGGTGATTTCAAAAACAAAAAATTAAATAGCGAGCCATACCGGCTCAACCACCTGAGCAATTTCTGTGGTGGCTAAGGAAGGTGCAAAGAGAGTTGATATCGGAATTACAACTGGTAGTCGAACCGAATAGTAAGGACTTACCGTTTTTGTACCACACTGTAGCATTTGGTGTGGCAACGGATAATGTGTGATTGCACGTATCAGTAAAAATACCAGCATCTGGGAAACACTTACCTGCTAAATCTAACGGCAGTTGGGAAATTTATGGAAGTAAGGGAAGAAGGGGTGTTACTAACAGCATGAGAGAAGGATCAACACATGGACATGAGTGAGAGTGAGCTCCAGGAATTTCAGAACGGTGTGGTCACCACATCTCAACTCGCGGGGTTATAACGGGTGGGGAGAGACGGGAGAGCATCTTTTTTCAAAGGAAGTGACTGAACCAAAACCTTATTTTCGGAGAGCAGAACTCCACTAGGTCTCTTACGTGTACAATGAGGTGGTGATGGTCGCTAGTTGTTATGAGCAAGAAAAACTCAAGGGGCAAAACGTTTGGGGTTGCGAGGCAACGGTGGGATCCACATTTCATTTACCAGTGATATAATGGGAGTTACTCTATTTATTGTAACACAGCCACAGCCGTAATGGTCACATGAACCTTACCTTCCCAAACGATGCTTGAGAGCCCGGTCTGGACCACTCCTTGCGCCAAATGATAGCAGTCAAAGAAGTATGGATAGCTGCAGAACAAATGCTACAGCGATGTATAGCAGTATCGGAACAGGAAACGTCACGTAACAGTGACATTAAGTGCCGCAGTTCCTAGCACTTGGTGATTCAGATTTAGAAATGATAATAGCTGCAAACAGGCCTTGATGTACATCATTAGGGACATGTTGAAAATGTGTGCCTCAACCGGGATCTCCTGCTTACATGGCATTCGCTCTATCCATCTGAGCCACCGAGAGCATAGAGGACAGTGCGCCTGCAGGGACTTATCCCTTGCATGCTCCCCGTGAGACCCACATTCCCAACATGTCCACACCACTACATTCGTAGTGCGCCTAATAGATGTTTGCCTATCACACTCACGCACATTCTATGCCCCAACTCGTATGAGACTTGATAGCTTAATCTGCCACGAGTAATGAGTGTGATGGGCAAACATCTATTAGGCGCACTACAAATGTAGTGGTGTGGACATGTTGGGAATGTGGGTCTCACGGGGAGCGAGCAAGGGATAAGTCCCTGCAGGCGCACTGTCCTCTGGGCACTCGGTGGTTCAGATGGATGGAGTGTCTGCCATGTAAGCAGGAGATCCAGGGTTCGAATCCCCGTTGGGGTGCACATTTTCAACATGTCCCCAATGATATACATCAACGCCTGTTTGCAGCTAGGGTATCGATTTAATTTTTTTGTCATTTCATTTTAGAGAAGGTGCAAGGTCATCAGTGGTATCAGTTCTTTCGGGAACAGATACTACCCTCATATATATAGGGTGTTACAAAAAGGTACGGCCAAACTATCAGGAAACATTCCTCACATACAAAGAAAGAAAAGATGTTAAGTGGACATGTGTCCGGAAATGCTTCATTTCCATGTTAGAGCTCATTTTATTACTTCTCTTCAAATCACATTAATCATGGAATGGAAACACACAGCAATAGAACGTACCAGCGTGACTTCAAACACTTTGTTACAGGAAATGTTCAAAATGTCCGCCGTTAGCGAGGATACATGCATCCACTCTCCGTCGCATGGAATCCTTGATGCGCTGATGCAGCCCTGGAGAATGGCGTATTGTATCACAGCCGTCCACAATACGAGCACGAAGAGTCTCTACATTTGGTACCGGGGTTGCATAGACAAGAGCTTTCAAATGCCCCCATAAATAAAAGGCAAGAGGGTTGAGGTCTGGAGAGCGTGGAGGCCATTGCATTGGTCCGCCTCTACCAATCCATCGGTCACCGAATCTGTTGTTGAGAAGCGTACGAACACTTCGACTGAAATGTGCAGGAGCTCCATCGTGCATGAACCACATGTTGTGTCGTACTTGTAAAGGCACATGTTCTAGCAGCACAGATAGAGTATCCCGTATGAAATCATGATAACATGCTCCATTGAGCGTAGGTGGAAGAATATGGGGCCCAATCAAGACATCACCAACAATGCCTGCCCAAACGTTCACAGAAAATCTGTGTAGATGACGTGATTGCATAATTGCGTGCGGATTCTCGTCAGCCGACACATGTTGATTGTGAAAATTTACAATTTGGTCACGTTGGAATGAAGCCTCATCCGTAAAGAGAACATTTGCACTGAAATGAGGATTGACACATTGTTGGATGAACCATTCGCAGAAGCGTACCCGTGGAGGCCAATCAGCTGCTGATAGTGCCTGCACACGCTGTACATGGTACGGAAACGACTGGTTCTCCCGTAGCACTCTCCATACAGTGACGTCTTCAACGTTACCTTGTACAGCAGCAACTTCTCTGACGCTGACATTAGCGTTATCGACAACTGCACGAAGAATTGCCTCGTCCATTGCAGGTGTCCTCGTCGTTATGGGTCTTCCCCAGTCGCGAGTCAGGCTGGAATGTTCCGTGCTCCCTAAGACGCCGATCAATTGGTTCGAACGTCTTCCTGTCGGGACACCTTCGTTCTGGATATCTGTCTCGATACAAACGTACCGCGCCACGGCTATTGCCCCGTGCTAATCCATACATCAAATGGGCATCTGCCAACTCCGCATTTGTAGACATTGCACTGACTGCAAAACCACGTTCGTGATGAACACTAAACTGTTGATGATACGTACTGATGTGCTTGAGCCGGCTGTGGTGGCCGAGCGGTTCTAAGCGCTTCAGTCTGGAACCGCGAGACCGCTACGGTCGCAGTTCGAATCCTGCCTTGGGCATGGATGTATGTGATGTCCTTAGGTTAGTTAGGTTTAAGTAGTTCTAAGTTCTAGGGGACTGATGACCTTAGATGTTAAGTCCCATAGTGCTCAGAGCCATTTGAACCATTTTTTGTGTGCTTGATGCTAGTACTGTAGAGCAATGAGTCGCATGTCAACACAAGCACCGAAGTCAACATTACCTTCCTTCAATTGGGCAAACTGGCGGTGAATCGAGGAAGTACAGTACATACTGACGAAACTGAAATGAGCTCTAACATGGAAATTAAGCGTTTCCGGACACATGTCCATATAACATCTTTTCTTTATTTGTGTGTGAGGAATGTTTCCTGAAAGTTTGGCCGTACCCTTTTGTAACACCTTGTAGATTCAGATTTTACTCTGCATAGCTTTTTTTATACTTGAGGCAACGTAGCATGATGAAACCCGATCCAAGGGCAATAGAACTTCCGGTAGACTGGATTCTCAGTGCAAACATGACAGATAGCTCTACTTATTTGATATGATACTTATGTTATAGTTACGACTAGGTAAACTGTGGCAACAGTACAGGTAAAGGGTACAGTTGTAATCAAAGTAGGGTAATGGGTTGGAGTAAGACCCGACGGCCCCAGTCTTCTCCATTGAGGGAGGCAGTGTAGTGGCACTACCTGGTATTTTAGTAAAAGTATTAAATATTTAGTGTAATGACTGAATGGACTGAAAGTAACCTAGAGGCCGCCACAGAGTGCTGTGACACAGCGCTGGCTATCAGTCACAAGAGCAGAGGCACAAGTTAGGTGCGGAGTGAAGATACCTGAACACGGCAGTAAACTGCCCCGCACAGCAAGGAACGATGTAGTAAGTGGGTCGTCGCCACCACGTTTGAGCGAGTCTCTTAGTTACGGGCGAAGTGAGTGGACACCGGGTTTTAGAGAGACAAACGAGCAGCATCGGAGTATAAACGAGGCTGAATTTGAGAACAGAACTTCATTCGATTTGGGGACTTGGTCATCACTGACTAGCCACGCCATGGCACCTGAGCACCTCTGGACCGTGAGACGGTTGGGCAGCTTCGGCAGGAGCCTCCGGATCGACATAAGAGTGAGCCTGACACCGCACTGGGTCCTTCACAGGTCTCGGTGCCACAGCCTCGCTTTCGTGCAGTCCGTGGCTGTTATCACCAACACTAAAGCCGTCGGCACGCGGACCGTGCATCCGAACGTTGAGCGTTGAGCGTGTCGTGTTTCTGACGTCATAGCGTGGAATAGCAGGTTCGGTAGTCTTCCCGAACGGCAGAGCAATATCTGGCATGTCAGATATTCTGAGCGTGCGTCTGAGCGTTGACCAGTGAGATGGCACAACGCCACCTACGTCACACGCACGCCGACTCTCTACAGTACAGGGTTGTGAGGCGCCATATTGGCATTCATTTCAAGCCTATATGTATATATGCCGTTTCTGAGCACCAGAAAATTGAGAATCACTGGAGGCCGGCCGAAGAGGCCATGCGGTTAAAGGCGCTGCAGTCTGGAACCGCAAGACCGCTACGGTCGCAGGTTTGAATCCTGCCTCGGGCATGGATGTTTGTGATGTCCTTAGGTTAGTTAGGTTTAACTAGTTCTAAGTTCTAGGGGACTAATGACCTCAGCAGTTGAGTCCCATAGTGCTCAGAGCCATTTAAACCATTTGAATCACTGGAAAACCCGTTGTTAACTGTGTGATTTGTTCCAATAAAGTTATGAGAAACATCATATTCATGGTAAAAGAATTATTGTAACTTGCGTGTTATGAGAGTAGGCTATTTGAAGGCAGCAACACACTAAAGATCCACCCAAAACGCATTGTTCGTGGTACAATTTGTTATAATTATACTTCAATTAGTAACATATTTACGATTAAGATTTTCAGAAAGGTGTAAGATACTATGATTGGATGGTAGGTGCGTGTTGGTGGCTTATTCAGTCCGCTGTTAGCAGCAGTGGGGCAAGGTCGTCGTGCCTGTGTCCCCCTGTTTGCGTTCCGCGCGCGCGAGTGTTTACTGTTTACCTCCCGCTGCGGCGAGTGTCACGCGTCCGTGTCTCGGTAGTGCCATGGCGCACTCGTATCGCAAGTCCACAATTAAGATCACATTTCAAGCGGACTATGCAAGACCTCGAGCACTTGACATTGAACGTTTCATCCGGGAAGAACTTCATATTGCACCTCAAGACATCATTGGGATCCACTTTTCTATAACGCAAAGTGTCGTCTACATAAAACTGATCAATGAAAAGGCGAGCACTGATGTTGTGTGCCGACACGCTCATGGACTTAAATTTAAGCATTCTGATGGTCACATAGGAACTGTTACGATCGACCACGCTCGATTAGGCCTTCGCACTCTGAGGGTCTTCGAACTGCCATTCGAAGTCCCGCCAGATGTTGTGATGACAGCTTTCAAACCGTACGGCAATGTGCTAAGCCACTTGGCTGAAAAATGGCAAACGTTTGAGACGTACCCCGTCTTAAATGGAGTGCGACAAATTAAGATTGAACTGACGAAGCATGTGCCATCGTATTTAGTAATTGGCGGCTGCAGAACCATTGTCATGTACAACGGACAACCGCGTACTTGCGCCGGCTGTGGCCAGGAAGGACATGTCCGATCGGCCTGCATTCAACGCCGACTGACTCAGACACCGGTTGGTGAAGTTCCGTCCCCGGCGACGCCTACTTCACTCCCCATCACGTATGCAGCGGCTGCAAGCGCAACAGCTGTTCATGCCCAGGATCGTAACACCATATTGCAGTCAGTGGTCGATGACAGTGTGGCGGACAGCATATCCCCCACTACGACGTCATCGGCAGACTTGCCTCAAGACGGTGATCAATTGTGCCACCAAGACGAGCCTAAAGAGAAGATGGAAGTACAAACGGAAATTGTCCCGACCTCTGCCTTCCTACCAATGGAGACCGCATCAGATGATTGTCGCCCGCACTCTGAGACAGAACAACATGTCCGGAAACAACGGTCCCCTCGAAAACGCAAGAAACGGCGCCATACGCCATCCGATGATTGCCTGCTTCGGATGTGTGTCCCGGACGAACATCCGGCGTCGGACGACACTCAGGACTCTAACACCACAACTCACCCTTACCATCACGATGCTACGGCGGATACAATTTCTGAGCCTCGGTCTGACAACATCACTTCTGCTACTGAACATGCGCGCAAGCGCCCTACTGACAGCACTAATCAACAGTTACTAATTGCTGCATCTGATTCTTGGGCGGATGATGTCGAGGATGAGCCACCGCACCAGGAGGATGCCGAAGGCAGAGATGCTCCCTCGGCAGTTCCCAGCACCAACCAACCACAGTGACTACGGCTGTATCGTCAGCCTCTGTGGGGCCGCCCCTGCCGACCACATCTGGCCTCCTACACAACCCAGTTGCCGACCTGTCTGACCAAACATACCGTCTAGCGACGATTAACATCAACAACATACTGCCCGACATAAACTAGCGATGCTACAGGGTCTACTCAACGCAGGAGACATCGACATTACGCTCCTTCAAGAGGTGTATGTCGCAGACTTCAAGGAACCCTATGGCTACAAGACTTGGGTCTCACATGCGTCTGCCAATGGCAGTGGTGTGGCGATCCTCCTCCGCGAAGGTATATCCGCAGAAGACGTCGAGTATCTCCCTGACGCCAGAGGCATGGCTCTTACTATCCAAGGAGTCAAACTTATTAACATCTATGCACCGTCAGGATCTGATCGGCGTCGCGAACAATCCACCTTTTTCGCTCATACAATCACGCCCCTCTTTATGGGCCGTCAGGACGCCTTGTTAATCGGAGGGGACTTTAACTGTAGCCAAGCACCTAAGGATCAGTTACCACACCATTCTCCCTGCGCAGAACTTACGACAATTATAAAGAATCTTCAATTGGTGGACTCGTGGGAACATGTTTGTGGCGATCGGCCCGGATTTACTCACTACACCAACCATTCCTCCAGCCGCATCGACCGGATTTACATCTCGCGCTCCTTAGCTGTGGGGACAAGAGCTGCCGAAGTTTGGCCCACAGCTTTTTCTGCGCTATTACCCTCGACCGCCACAAGGTATGGCACAGCCTTATAGAGAACACGTGGGACTCTTGTAGCCGCCGGCGTGGCACCTACCGGTCTACACTGTCGTGGTGGTTACTCTGCGGGAAACCAGCCCTCCGGAAGACCTTGATAGGTTACGGCCGAGATGTTGCAGCATGGAAGAGACATACCATGGACTTTTACTACAGCATCTGCACGGCAGGGGACGGTGAACCGTGCCAAGGCACAGATCATCAGATTAACACTTTGCCACCTTGAGGGTGCGATCGTCAGAGCGCGCACTCAAGACAGAGTGGCACAGGAGGAACCGTCCATGTACCACGTCATTGCAGAACGACGGCGCCGACGCAAGACACTGATCCAAGCTATCACGACGGAAGACGGACGACGCCTTGATACCCAGCGCGACATAGGAAACGCCCTTCATGCTCACTACACTAGGCTGTACTCGGAACATCGACATCCCCCAGAGGCGATCGCTGAAGTTTCTCAACTCACTTATGGCACGATCTCTCCGACGGCGGCGGCAGATGTAACGGAAGAGGAAATCATTGAAGCAATACAGGCTGGGGCTGCTCATAAGTCCCCGGGACCTGATGGCCTTCCTCTGGAATTTTACCGGACATATCAACAATTGCTGTCACCAGCATGGACTGATATTTGCCGCGATCTTATGTCTCCCACGACGCAGATCCCTGGGGCTTTCCTGGAAGGCCTGATTGTGCCCATACACAAACCACGAGGCGGATCCAGGATCAGTGACTATCGGCCCTTGACCTTACTCAAAAGTGACTTGAAGATTTTCACCCGGCTTCTGGCGGCATGCCAAAAGCGATCAGTACGATGTGTTGTGTCGCAGGACCAGGCGTCGTTAGGTGGTGACCATAATATTCGCACTGCATTGTGCCGATATAGAGATATGATCGCGCTAGCCAAAGCTCGCCAACTGCCAGGGGTTTTGGTCTCACTCGACTTTAGCCAGGCCTTTGACAGAGTCGACCACACATTTTTGATGGAGGTACTGCGACACAAGGGGTATCCGGACGTCATAGTTAATGTACTGATGCGTCTCCTACGCGGTGCGACGTCCAAGGTATTATATACAGTAATGGCCGTCTCACGCCGCCGATACAGATCCAGCGATCGGTGCAACAAGGCTGCCCTCTTTCGGCGATATTGTACGCCCTCGTCTTGGAACCACTCCTCTGCGGCCTCCGACAACGCCTGACTGGGATGTCCCTTGGTGGACACACTTTTTGCTGCACTGCCTATGCAGATGATCTGGTACTCATTCTTCGCAATAATGACGATGTCCGTGCAGCACTGGCGTGGGTGGCGACCTACGGCGCGGCATCGGGGAGCAAACTCAGTCTCCACAAATCGCACGCTCTGTCAATAGGCAGAGGTCTACCCGACGACAGCGTCGCGCCGGTACGAATCAGTGACACAATCCGCTGTCTTGGCATTGATTTCACATCTGACATGAAGCGTTCAACAACCCTTAACTACAGGCGTTTATTGAATCAGATGAGAGCAGGAATAAGTGACCACCGTCTGAGACATCTAGACCTCCTGCAACGGACACTGTATGCTAACGTCTATTTGGCGTCACGTATCCCCCATTTTGCACAGATACTCCCGATACCACCTACCCTGGCTCACCGCATGTTGGCGGTTTTGGGATCCTTTGTTAATACCGGCATGTTATTTAAGATTCATTACGAGTCCCTAATCCTCCCGAGGAGCAGAGGAGGATTAGGCCTTTGTCATATTCAGAACAGAGCGAAGGCCTTGTTCGTCAGCTGTCACCTGCAACTGTGGCGACGAAGTCCGACGTGCCTCACAAGTCTCTTACTGGAAGCCTTAGGACCAATCTCACTCGCACCCCCTGTGATGATATCGGACATCCCAGCACCTTTCCTCTACATTAGCCAATTCTTCCTTGAATTAAGCTACATCCGCACCGCACTACAACCCACATACTTGATGATGACAAGGGCGATATATGCTGCCATGCAAATGAACAGGACATCGAATGTGATTGAAAGCAAACACCCCACTACAAAGTGGCGCGCTGTGTGGCAGGCAGTGAATGCCACCACCCCTGATAGTGACGTGCAATCTGCATGGTACGTAACTGTTAATGGGAAACAGTTGTGTCAGTCCCGCCTACATCACACCCACCTCGCTGATTCACCCTTGTGTGCCACATGCCAAGTGATTGATACGGACGCCGGCCGGAGTGGCCGAGCGGTTAAAGTCCCGTAGTGCTCAGATCCATTTGAACCATTTGAATTTTTGATTGATACGGACGAACATCGTTTCGAATGCGGGTCGGCAAAGGACGTTTGGTATTTGTTGCGTCAGATATTGGCTTTTCTCACACGCACGACTCCCGACAGGATAACTACCCGATCAGTTCTTTCCCCGATAAGATATATTTCCCAAGAGCAAAAACGAACTCTGTGACGTGGATCAGCGGCCATGCTGTTCACTACCTATTCGGTAATGGCGAAAAGACAGTACCCGATTTTTGGTATTACCTCAACGAACAACATTGTACGAACGTCAAGAACCCTAAATATAGGCAATATTTCTCTAATTTTCTTTGGAGCGCATTCCATAATCCGCCTCGCAGCTGGATTATCGATGACATGAGAAGACAACCATAGCACCTCTTCCCAGTTCCTTTTTTATGAGATTGAACAAACAACGGAAACAATACAGCAACGAGAAGACAGTCATAGAAAAATTCGCAACGGGCTATAGTATGGAGCATCCATTGTCGTAACGGGACGACTTGCTATTATTCTGTTTATGTAGCCGAAAAGGAACGGCCTTCCTTTTATCCATTTGTATTAAAATAAAATAAAATAAAAATAAAAAACAGAAAAACAAACTTTCCAAAATCCCTTTTCTTTTTTTTCGTTAAAAAAAGTGGCTAGGATAGCTGGCTATTAAAAAAAATAAATGCCCATTTGTGTTACGCACGCATTTTGTTATTTTAATTAGCGTAGAAAAAAATAAAAAAAGCGAAATGAGTAAATTCACTTGTTTCTCGGGGCGGTAGTTCAAATTTTTCTTCCTAACATTAGCGTTTTTATTAGGTTCTGATACTCTATTATTGGTTTAATATAAGTATATACTATAATATTTGATGTTATGTAAATATAAGTTCACCTTTTTTTGCTTGCGCTACTTGTACAAAGATATTTTGCTCCTTTTTCTTTTACGCTTCGTAATTCACATGTTGCAAAGATTCTGCTACTGGGTAGGAACAGTGGTCAAGTAAGACTGACGTTGGGGTTTTACTAAAATGTGGGAATGGTGAAATTATAAACATTATTTATTATTCTTATGCGGAGAAGTATTCCAAATTTGTACCGCACTGTTTGTAATGGAACTTTTATAAACCTGTGTCCTTATTGATTGGACACGGTACTTTCCTTTTCGTGGACGATGGAGGAAATGTGCGTTTTAATAGAGCTAACGTGGGAATTTTACGCGATCCCGTTGAGTAAACAGTGTGATTTACGAACTAGAAACATCCCTCAACTGTCGCTGGAGTGCGTTGCGATCGCGTATACCACGTTGGGGCCCACGTACCGTATGCACGAGTCCCATCGTTCCCGAGCGTTCTGCAGCACGTAGAACTTGGCACGCTCAACGTTAACGTTCGACAGCACTGTCCGTGTGCCGACGGCTTAAGGCCCAGGGAGGTACTCAGCGTCACAAGGCAAGCTGCAGTGCGCCACCCTCCGAGGGGCATGGGTCGAGACCCGTGGAGAGAAGAGCAGCGGGGCCACCCACTGGCCAGGAAGTATCGCTGTCGGCACTGGCATCGATGATGATGATGTTTGGTTTGTGGGGCGCTCAAATGCGCGGTTATCAGCGCCCGTACAAATTCCCAATTTTGCTCAGTCCAATCTCGCCACTTTCCTGAATGATGATGAAATGGTGAAGACATCACAAACACCCAGTCATCTCGAGGCAGGTGAAATCCCTGACCCCGCCGGGAATCGAACCAGGGACCCCGTGCTCGGTTAGCGAGAACGCGACCGTGAGACCACGAGCTGCGGACACTGGCATCGACCTCGCCTTCGCCGCTTCGCTCGACTCGTGACACTGCCTCACCATGCGCTGTTCTATCAGCCGACGTGAGGAGCTCACAAAAAGAGGTGAGCCTGCCTCATGTAGGATTGAGTATATAATAACGTTATATTGTTAAATTGTCCACAGCGTTTCCACTGGGTCCTCGACACTTATGGCATCACCGCATGTGTCACTGCAGAGTGGTCCATACAATGCAGACCGTAAAGTAGTGCGGATTTCACGTAGATTCCCCATTAATAATAATAAATATCGCGCTTTCGGCATTTCGATTTTTAGGTCTGAACTTAGGTATTGTCACCAACTGCTGAGTGCTGAATTACCTGGCAGATTTTGTACAGTATGTGTGTTCATATTCCATTAAATAACTTGCACAGCATATTAAGTTGATGTGCATTCAATAACAGATCAGTTGTGTTTACGTTTTTTGAACGAGATCATTATTCAACTAACTCGGAGAAGTATTATCAGAAATTAGACGTTCCTATAACTAAGTACTTCATTAAAAGCAGGAATCAAAATATCTAATGCACAGTGTTCAACTGTAAGTTGATCACTATTAAACTCTTGTAATTTTTAAAGGCTTTTATGAGTGATTGTCATAGTTGTGGAGATCAGTTACGCAAGTTACGCCTGTCTTTTATTAGTTGCGAGGTTTATTGTAAGTGTGAGATAGTTAATTTCTTGTTCATTTTCGAAGTCAGATAGCGTCACAAAATTATTTATTGGGTCACGAATTTGTTTATAACAAGGGAAAGTTTCACTAAATAGCCGTTACAGATACTACTTGTATGGTTGTCCAATTACTTAAAACAGTAGCCCATTTGAAAACACATCACCACGAGTTCATACGTACACATACATTTGTTTGCATTCCAAAGTTTCTTGTCTGCTAAGATAAAACATATTTCAGTTGCTAAGACAGTAAAGTGTGATTATTGAATATTTTATTACTTTCTAGCCTGTCATTTAGAAAATTGTTACCATGTACTGTCTCACGAAAAACTTTCTATTTTTTCTATTTTTTTAACTCCACTTGATGTCCTTTGTCAGTTTCATGAAATGTATGTAAACGTTCCTGATACTCTGGAATGGATAGCCAGAGTACTTGATCTGAATGGATACTGTTGCTTTGGCATAACTGTCGATGTGGTAGGTTCTGAGCACTATGGCACTTAGCTTCTGAGGCCATCAGTCCCCTAGAACTTAGAACTACTTAAACCTAACTAACCTGAGGACATCACACACATCCAAGCCCGAGGCAGGATTCGAACTTGCGACCGTAGCGATCGTACGGCTCCAGACTGTAGCGCCTAGAACCGTTCGGTCACTCCGGCCGGCGGTGTGGTAGGCAGTTACGTGATCACTATATCTTTTTTGGTAGCCTCTCTGTGTTTGGCCGACGTAGAATTAATTTTCGCGTGACATAGGTCGATGAAACATGGTATAGTAAAGAAGGTAACTGAATGAAATACTCAATGAAACTATCAGAAATGACGCTCTTATTCAAAGATAATAATGGCATGGAAGTCAGTACGATTTATGGTAGTCCCCATTACATTACAAAAGGCGGGACGCGGTTCTCAATCAGGTTTGTGATCACCACGGACGGTAATGCACGTCATGCTGGCGAGAAATTCTGGTAAGGAGTTGTTGTGGTAGGGCGTTCTATTCCTTCAACACAACTGATGGAAGGTCATTGCTGGGTGTGGACGTGCTGTAGTACTTCTTCCCAAAGTATCCTACATATGATCGATGCGATTTAATTGGGGGGGGGGGGGAAAGGGAAGGTCAACCAATCCGCGAATATCCCTCAGTTACAAGAGCTCCTCCAATTGCGCTGTTCGATGCGGCAGCGCATTGTGATCCACAAAAATGAAGTTAGCACTAAAGGCAGGCATGAAAAGTCCGTACGTGAAGAAGGAGTACAGTGTCACAGTAACGTTGACTGGTGAGCGTACCGTGTTCTAAAAATATCGAGGTCAAGACGTTTATGCAGTATCGTGCCTATTTATACCGTAATACCTGGACTATAATTCCTGCATGTAATACGTATTCCCACCTCACGTCATACTAGGGTACGTCCAGCATTGTCGAACATGATCGTTTTGGTCGTTCAGGTGTTATAGTGTGAGGAGGAATAATGTTTTTCTCATCACTGTACTACATAAAACTTTATTATGCTCACAGTCAGTGCTGAAATTGTCATGATTTCGCAGCAACCTTAGATTCCAGTGTACTGTTTCTGTCGTTTGTCTCGGTACAATATTTCAACCTTTTCTTAGATATTTCACCATCATCCTATTTTTTCCTAAAACATTTAGAGTTTTTCGGACTGCCGTTGTAAGGAAACCTGAGGGAGGAGCAGTTTTTAGTCCTGATTCTACACTATATTATGATTATATGACGTCGTCAGTGGAAGCAAGAGGCGATCTTCTGTCTCTCAGAGTCTAATATGCTTTTACAACTCTCTATTGCCTAGATCGAAAGTTTGTAACAAAACTTGTGATCTAGGCAAAATAATGTTCTAAAAGGATGCTGGACTTTCGTCTGCAGTATATGCCGCACTTATTCTTTTTCTGTTCCTAAAATCATTTAGGTTCCCTTTATCATTGTGGTCAGTAAAATAACTAACAATAAATGAAATGTATAAGAAATATTGTTTATTTTGCAGCAGTACCCTTCCGTGAAGACAACAGCGGGCTGCTACGAAATGCTGCTGCCGGGGCTGGGGACAGCATTGTGCAACACCTCATTTCACTGCAGTGACGAGATGAATTTCCTGATGCCGTGACTCAACACTGGGCTGCTGTAGTTATCTACGAGGATAAGTCAATTACTGCCCCGGTAGCTGAGTGTTGCCAGCATGGTAGCTCAGCGTGTTCGGTCAGAGGGTTACATGCCCTCTGTAATAAAAAAACTGAGTCAATCGATCAACCACGAACATAAATGGATGTCTTACGACGTCCGCCCCGAGCAGATGCAACGAACAAAATCGAGCAAAATGAGAGTAAAAAAAAAAGTGGTCAGCGTGACAGACTGTCAATCCTAAGGGCCCGGGTTCGATTCCCGGCTGGGTCGGAAATTTTCTCCGCTCAGGGACTGGGTGTTGTGTTGTCCTAATCATCGCCGAAGTGGCGTCAAATTGAAAGACCTGCACCAGGCGAACGGTCTACCCGACGGGAGGCCCTAGCCACACGACATTTCCATTTCTATTTATCAGCAATTAAGTTATATTTTTGTTTATTTTGGTAGTACTGTCGTTTTAAGTTGATGATGCGTGTTTTGTTTAATTGTTGTTACACCTTCCCAATTTTCAAGCTGCTAGGTTAGTTTCCTTATCGCTGCCGTGCTGTTAATTATAGCTAGTCCGATGTCTATTTGCACCAAAGAAGACCAACGTTTAGTGATCCGTTTTTAGTGGTCGGAAAGCGTATCATGGGCCGAAATTCATCGAAGACTTTCGGTACGGTACGGGAACAGTGTTTTGCCACAACGGAGTGTCTAAGAATGGATTGAAAAATCCGAAATGGTCGTACAAGTGTTACGCACGATGAAGGAGCCGGACGACCCTTTACCACCACAAATGAGGAAACCATTGAGCGTTCACATGAAATAACTCTCATAGACAGGCGATTAACTATTGACGAAGTGGCATATCGTCTTCAAATTAGTCACGGTTCTGACTACGAAATCATGCACAACAGACTGGGGTTTCATAAAGTTTGTGGAAGATGGGTCCCAAAAAATCTCACACAGTGCATAAACAAACGCGCTTGGACATCTGCAAAAAACATTTGGATCGCTATGGTAACGAAGGGGTCAACTTCTTAGACAGGATCATTACTGGTGACGTGACATGGATCCATCAATACGAGCCGGAGACTAAACGGCAAGTACAAGAAAAAGTTTAAGACCCAACCGTCCTCAGGAAAACTAATGTTTACGGCTTTTTGGGACGCACAAGGTCCAGTACTGTAACATTATGGGGAAAGGGGCACAATAATTAACAGTGTACGTTACAGTGATACGCTACTGCCAGGCTAAAACCTGCAATTCGAAGCAAACGCCGAGGATTGCTGTCAAAAGGCGTTGCGTTGTTGCCCGACCATGCCCATCGGCGTACTGCTGCCTACACAACTGAAACACTGCAGAACTCAAATTTGAAGTAGTGGATCATTCTCCATATAGTCCCGATCTTGCCGCTTCTGACTATCACTTGTTTGGTCCTCTCAAACACGCATCAAAGGGCCCGTCCATTTGCCTCGGACGAAGCAGTGCAAGAAGCGGTGCATTCCTGGCTCGCAGCTCAACCGAGAACCTTCTTTTATGTGGGCATCAGGAAGCTTGTACACCGATGGACCAAGTGCGTTGAACCACAAGGAGACTATGTCGAAAAATGATGTTCTTGTAAGTTTCCTATTTGGTTACAATAATATTTTATAACTACTCTGTGGATAATAATTGACTTACCCTCGTATGTGACCAAAGATGTGTCACTGTCACAAAAAAAAAAAAAAAAAAAAAAAAAAACAAGGCAGAGCAACGTTACTGTAAACTCTCTCCAGGATCCTAGCAGTGCCTTGTCTGTGACTACTGTCAATGCCGAGACACCCTCCATATGGACCAGCTTCGATTTAAAGTAACCGCATCATCATCTAATTACTTGTCTACGAGCCGTTGCTAGATTTAATGGAAGCAGGGCTCAAGATAGTGACACATGACAGTCTCTAGAATTACAACATCCGGCATCTTGACGTCTCCAAGGGGTCCTGGGTTACCTGCACCCAGTCAACTGTGCATCTACAGACATGCCTGATCCCTGTCACACGACCGATGACTACTTTGCGTCTCCGAGGCCGAACCAGCCGCTGACACCTCGCCGAGGCAGCACTCGCTCTCCCGCGGCCTAAGCACGCCTCCATATGCTTTGCTGTGGTGGCAACTGCTGCCTTGGGCCTGCGTACGCCACCGGGTCGCTGCCAATAATCTATGTACGAGCATTTTGCCGAATAAAGAAGGTTACTGCTCAATGAAAAGGCCTATGATTCTGTGCCAAGGAAGTAGCTATGGACAGCACTGCAAAAGGCTAGAGCGGAGGGTGCATTAGGATAGTGGGTGAAAAGAATGTATCGCCGATGTGAGGCAGCTGTGTAGGTTGGTTGTAAGATATCCCAAAGCTTGATAACAAGTAAAGGACCAAGCAAGGGTATCTGAGTCACTAAATTTATTTCAGTTGTCACAAAGCTTTCAGTACCGGAGGTCGTGTAAATTAGTCTTTATTTTTTACAACCGATATCGACAGATATGTCATCCTCTGGTCTATAACATGATGCATATACATGGACTATAACTCCTATCATGATTTATGACGTAGTATTTGAAGAAAAATGTTTGTTTGACATTACAAAAAAGGAATGTAGATCTGTGCATTTACATACCTAAAAATGTTTTTGTTACAATAATCTCATGCCATGTTGTCATTATGGACGCTAAATATAGCACATGTTTGTCAGGAATGAAACATTTACATTTAAAATACAACTCGTGCACATTTCCATGTCCGTATACGTAGCGCGCACAGGTGATTCTTAATTCTTAAAAATGACCATATGCACAATCGAACATCTCTTTAATTTGTTCGACATGTTCTGCAAACACTGTGGATCCACTTTAGACGTGGTATATGGTGAAACAGGATAGCAGTGAGACAATGATAAAGCGATCAACAGCTCGCGCCACGTCTCCTGAAAAACAGGTTTTGGCGTGAAGTGGATGTAACACGCTTGCGGCGAGAGCCGTGGAGGTTGTTTTCAGGTGACAGGCAGTGTGCGATGCAGCACAGATGCACAGATCTGCGGGGCAACTGGCCGGCTGTTTGTTCTACCGCCCGTGTGACTTACAAGCTGGTCTGGCTGAGCGTCTTCCCGGAGACGAGGAGGAGGTGGGAGGAGGAGATTAGTGTTTAACGTCCCGTCGACAACGAGGTCATTAGAGACGGAGCACAAGCTCGGATTAGGGAAGGATGGGGAAGGAAATCGGCCGTGCCCTTTCTAAGGAACCATCCCGGCATTTGCCTGAAGCGATTTAGGGAAATCACGGAAAACCTAAATCAGGATGGCCGGACGCGGGATTGAACCGTCGTCCTCCCGAATGCGAGTCCAGTGTGCTGACCACTGCGCCACCTCGATCGGTCGGAGACGAGGAGCTCGCACCGGAAACGGGAGTGGACACGTTATTCCTTTGACTGACCAGGTCTGAAGGCAAACGATGGGTCGTCCTCATAAACACATCTTCTTGCGGCTCTTAAATTTTTCCACTGTTTCTTGGCGTATAGCGGCTTTTTATTCTCTGTGAGCTACTTTTAGTTCGTTGTTTCGCTGCCGAGACCACGCGGCATTAGTAAAGACTGATTTCGCTCTCTACTGTGAGTGTCATAATTGTCACTGGATCCCTTCCTGCGCTTGTTTATGCCCTGCTGCTTGTGTAATGTATTGGTTTCAGCTTTCTGTTGTTGCTTGTCTCTGTTCCTGTGTCTGGCCAGGCGATTTGAGGAGCATGTCGCTCGTATTAAGGGATAATATATTCCATTCGATAACTGTCATAGAGTTGTGAGTTGATGGTGTGTTTCAAGTTATCATGGTTTTGTCAATTGCTTTTATATTTACTATGTAGTTATTTACGACGTTTAAGGCAATTTTTGTATATGGTACATTGTGCACTAAATCGCAAAGTCGCTTTCTTTAGTTAATGAAGCCCGCGAAATTATGCGCTTACCAAGGCAAGTATTTGACTAAACACTATAACTTTTGGTTATATAAAATTTTATCAATTATTTCTGTGGAACCAAATAACTTTTAGTTAACCTGAGCGGTCCTTCCGCTCCCAGGCAATGTTACCTGAGTAGTGCTTACCAGACGGCTCTTACATAGGTATCGCAAAACCAGAGCGTGAATTATTCTCTCTTCATATCTAGAAATTACGAACTTTTGTGAATGGTCTTTAAACATCTTAATGATTACAAAACTGTACACAATATTCTTTTTACATTCTCACAATAACCCCTTCAAGAGTTCTAAGTTCTGACTGTGCTACAATATATTTCTATGGTGTTTTGGCTTCTGAAAAAAAAAAGAAAAGAAAACACGATTTTTATCCAAGATGGCCGCCGAGTGAGATCACAGGTATTTTCTTCGTCCGCTAAAAGGACTTATTAAGAGGAAATAGTATCAAATTTAAATTTTCTTTGTTGTGTGTACTTGATGTAGTGTCTGTTCCTGTCACAGAACTGAATATTAGCATCCCAGCAGAGCTTGTTCTTGAAAAAATTTGTTCTTTTCTGAAGTCCTGATAATCGCGACATAACCTGAAATTTTGCGTGACATAAACACAAAACATTCTACACTCCTGGAAATGGAAAAAAGAACACATTGACACCGGTGTGTCAGACCGACCATACTTGCTCCGGACACTGCGAGAGGGCTGTACAAGCAATGATCACACGCACGGCACAAAGGACACACCAGGAACCGCGGTGTTGGCCGTCGAATGGCGCTAGCTGCGCAGCATTTGTGCACCGCCGCCGTCAGTGTCAGCCAGTTTGCCGTGGCATTCGGAGCTCCATCGCAGTCTTTAACACTGGTAGCATGCCGCGACAGCGTGGACGTGAACCGTATGTGCAGTTGACGGACTTTGAGCGAGGGCGTATAGTGGGCATGCGGGAGGCCGGGTGGACGTACCGCCGAATTGCTCAACACGTGGGGCGTGAGGTCTCCACAGTACATCGATGTTGTCGCCAGTGGTCGGCGGAAGGTGCACGTGCCCGTCGACCTGGGACCGGACCGCAGCGACGCACGGATGCACGCCAAGACCGTAGGATCCTACGCAGTGCCGTAGGGGACCGCACCTCCACTTCCCAGCAAATTAGGGACACTGTTGCTCCTGGGGTATCGGCGAGGACCATTCGCAACCGTCTCCATGAAGCTGGGCTACGGTCCCGCACACCGTTAGGCCGTCTTCCGCTCACGCCCCAACATCGTGCAGCCCGCCTCCAGTGGTGTCGCGACAGGCGTGAATGGAGGGACGAATGGAGACGTGTCGTCTTCAGCGATGAGAGTCGCTTCTGCCTTGGTGCCAATGATGGTCGTATGCGTGTTTGGCGCCGTGTAGGTGAGCGCCACAATCAGGACTGCATACGACCGAGGCACACAGGGCCAACACCCGGTATCATGGTGTGGGGAGCGATCTCCTACACTGGCCGTACACCACTGGTGATCGTCGAGGGGACACTGAATAGTGCACGGTACATCCAAACCGTCATCGAACCTATCGTTCTACCATTCCTAGACCGGCAAGGGAACTTGCTGTTCCAACAGGACAATGCACGTCCGCATGTATCCCGTGCCACCCAACGTGCTCTAGAAGGTGTAAGTCAACTACCCTGGCCAGCAAGATCTCCGGATCTGTCCCCCATTGAGCATGTTTGGGACTGGATGAAGCGTCGTCTCACGCGGTCTGCACGTCCAGCACGAACGCTGGTCCAACTGAGGCGCCAAGTGGAAATGGCATGGCAAGCCGTTCCACAGGACTACATCCAGCATCTCTACGATCGTCTCCATGGGAGAATAGCAGCCTGCATTGCTGCGAAAGTTGGATATACACTGTACTAGTGCCGACATTGTGCATGCTCTGTTGCCTGTGTCTATGTGCCTGTGGTTCTGTCAGTGTGAACATGTGATGTATCTGACCCCAGGAATGTGTCAATAAAGTTTCCCCTTCCTGGGACAATGAATTCACGGTGTTCTTATTTCAATTTCCAGGAGTGTATTAAAGTTTTCTTGATAGTGAAAATTAGTTTAAAAAAGACAGCTTCCAATTTCATCAGTTTCTACTATCGCAATAAAAGTGTATTTAAACGTTTCTAAATAGTATTTAACTAATACATTTCCTATTGGTTACTAGTTAGATAGAGGCGATCTAGGCCAAAATTTTTCGAATTATAATTGTTTAAAAATCTAACCAAACACACCTGATAAAGTACATTCTCCAAAAGCAAAGTAATTACAAATTCATTCTTCTGTCATTGTATCTCTAAATCAGTATAAAAACAACAACCACTGCACATGGTTTGAACTGGCAGCTGGTAGGAGGATAGGAAGAAGGAGAACGCGATCTGACAGTTTTATCATCAACACCAAATACAGGTATCTACCACTGCCAGAGTTAAGTGGAGAAGAGCCTCAGGTAGAACGAGGAGCAGGAAATGTGCAGCACACTTGAACCAAGGCCAAGAAACCTAGGAATGTACAAAGTGTTAGGAAGAAGAAAGTGCTGCTGCTAGGTAGTAGCCATGGGTGAGGTGTAGGCCCTCAGTTACAGGAAAGTTTAGGGGCCGCGTATCAGGCCACCAGTATCTTCAAGCCAAATGCAGGGTAAGTCATGTGATAGAAGGCCTAGGGTCTTTATGTAAGGACTTTACAAATGAATACCATATAGTGACAGTGGGTGGGGCAGGAAACACTTTACACAGGTATGGGGCTTATGACAAGATAGCTTCCCTGACTCATGGCACCAACGGCGTCATGATCGACCACACTTTGATGTAGCTGTGAGGCGAATCAATGTGGCATTAGGGATGGCTCTGAGGACAGCCAACTTTGCTCATGTGTCTCTGGTGCCCGTCGGGACTATCAACAGATGGGGTTTCACTAGGCATCGCCTACACCTAAACTGGACTGGGAAGGAAAGATTGGTACAGCTGATTCATGAAAGTATAGGGTATGCATCTCGGGTCACACTTGGACAAATACCTGTAGTTATGAGTAGGAAAAGTAGGTTTTTTTTAGGATTAATCCAGACAAAAGGTTCCCCTGCCTAAAGAGTATCTCCAGGAGTTTAAAAAAATACTGAAAAAACACTCACAAGACAGATTTTAACACTTCAAATATCACACATACCAGATGTCACAAAGAAAAACAAACCATTGGAAAGAGTAACATGGGGCATTCCACAGACTTAACAATCCTCCATCAAAACATGCAGTCATTAAAAAATAAAATACAGCTATTAGAAGTTGAGCTCCAATCTTTGAACGGCACAATTGTTTGTATTACTGAGCACTGGTGTAAAGACACAGAAATCCAACAAGTAGTATTATCATTATATAAAGGGCAAACTCTTACTGCAGAACTACTTCAAGGGGTGGAGGATCATGCATTTATATCAGAAAAGGAACACAGTTCAAACCAAGGATGACCTCAGTAGAGTAAGTGAAGACAAACACTTTAACATATCAGCTATTGAATTAACAGAGCTTGACATCTCCAAGAAACTAATCATTTTGTGTATGTATAGATCTCCCAGTGGTATTGTGGACACTTTTTTCAATAAACTAACAGAAGTTCTATAGAAAGTCTCAAGTAAAAAGGTCAACATAATTATGTGTATGGACATTAACATCAACACTAATATCATAAATGAATCCAGCAGCACCTTCATAAACATCCTTCAAAGTTTTGGCGTGTCCCTATTGGTCAATAGTACAACAAAGGTTATTACAATGACTGCATCAGTAATTGACCATGTGGCCATAAATATGAACAGGTAAAAATGTGATGTAGCTGTAAAAGATCTCCGACTACCAGACCATCTCTCTCAAATAACAGCAGTAAAATCAGGCATTGAATCATTCCCTAAACTACAAGCCTACAAACGACATCAGAAATCAAAATAAAAGATTTATCAAAAGAACTAGAAAAACAAAGCTGGGACGAAGTGTATAAGGTAACCAACGTGAATATGAAATTCTCTAAATTCTCCACATTGTTTAAATTGAACTTTGAAAAGGCATTTCCAAAATTATGCATGTCTGTATCAACATCTCACATAGACAGATGGATAAAAGCAGGTATTAAGAAGTCCTCCCAAACGCTTAAACACCTCAGTTCCATGAAAAAGATTAACAATGATCCATAATTCTTAAATTTCTATCACAGATACAAAAAGATCTATAGGAAGGTGCTGATTTCTGCAAAAAAGTCATTTAATGACAAAATAATATATAATGCAGAGAATAAAAGCAAAACAGTCTGGAATGTTATAAAAAGGAAACGTGGAGAGGCAAACAATCGCAGAATAACACACTGCTAAGGGAGGGGGATAATATAGTAAATGATCCACAACACTTAGCAAACTATGTAAACGAGAATTTTTCAAGTATTACAGAGAAATTACAGCAAAAATTCTCCAAAACTAATATAACAACTATAAATAATATTGCACTAAATACAATGATGCTACTTCCAACCACAGAGAATGAAGTCAATAAAACTGTTCGAAAACTAAAAAATAAAAAGTCAGTAGTGTTAGATGAAGTGCCAGTGTGTGTACTAAAATAATGCATAGGGATTATACAAGGTCCCTTAACAAATATAGTAAATGAATCCTTCACATCAGGGACATTTCCAGAGCAGTTAAAACAGGCAATAGTTGTATTTTTGCTTAAGAAAGGTAATGCAGTCAGCATACTCAAAAATAATAGAAGCAATTATGAAAGACAAATTAATTAATTACCTGAATAAATACAATATTTTAAGTGAATCAGAGTTTGGTGGCAAAAATATGGAGTCAGCCATAGTAGAATTCACAAAAGTTGTACTTAATGCTCTTGATAAAGCTGAGTGGTCACCAGCATATTTTTGATTCTTTCTAAGGCGTTTGATACAGTCGACCACAAGATTCTACTAAATAAATTAGAAGCATTTGCAGTTAGAGGGGAACTAGTGACTGGTTTTGATCATACCTAGCGGATGGGGTACAAAGAGTAAAGATAACACATACTTCAAATAGATCCAAACATTTAGTAAAACACTTACCAGAACCAAAATACATTAATATAGGAGTTCCACAAGGTAGCATATTAGGACCAATACTATTCCTGATATACATCAATGACTTTCCAACTAGTTTTACTCATGGTGAAAAAATTCGCTTTGCTGATGACAGCAATATTATAGTCACTGAGAAAGCAAGAGAACTCCTTGCCGAGAAAGCCAATGAAACTTTCAAGGAAGTTTATGATTGGTCAATAAGCAATAAAGTGACATTGAACATAAAGAAAACTAATGCCATGAATTCCAGTTTGAAGAGGAAAAATGACGATGTTAAATGAAATGTAGATGGCACCTCTGTAGACTGTAACAAAAGCAATATTTCTAGGAATGAATATTGATATCCAGTTGAAGTCGTGTGAATACACAAACGTACTTGCAAACAGAATGTCATCAGCATGTTATGCCCTTAGAATCCCATCATCAGTCTGTAACATGCAGTGTCTTTTAGTTACAAATTATTCATATGTATACTCAATCCTTAGCTACAGTATTCTTTTTTGGGGAACAAACACACAAAATATGAACACAAATTTTCAAACTCCTGAAAAGATCCATAAGAATAATAACCAAAAATACTAGTCTAGCTCATTGTAAAGATCTGTTCAAAACAATGGGGATGTTAACTGCTCCATGAGAATACATTTACCAATGAGTTATACACATCAAAAATCACATTTGTAATTACTGCACAAACAGCTCTGTCCATGACCATGCAACAAGAGATAGACTCAACTTACATTTACCATTACAAAATAAACATCAAACACAAAACATCATTTTCTACCAAGGAATAAAACTGTACAATAATTTACGAAAAGGGATTAAAGAAATTGTAAAAATACATTCATTTAGAAAGACAGCTAAAATGTACCTGTTATGCAATACATTTTATACATTGAAGGATTACTTAGATAAATCAGAGTAGGGGTTTGATAAAAAAATGTTGTACAAATAAATAATAATAATCATGATTATAAAACATCCTACATCCTACATTCCACATAACACCTTCACTTTATGTATTTCCTTCTCTATTCCTTTCTAGGAATACTTACCCCAAGCTATGTATAGCAGAATACTAAGACCTCTTCCTCATTCTGAGCTGAACATCTCACTCATTATGGAGGGATGCAGACTCGGTTTTTCAGGATAGCAAAAGGGAAGCTGCGGTACAGAGAATGGCCCAGAGATCACTAGTCAGTGTGTGTGTGTGTGTGTGTGTGTGTGTGTGTGTGTGTGTGTGTGTGTGTGTAGGAAGTGAACTGTTATGAAACAATGTGTGTGTAGTGTGTGCAGTGACTGATAGTGAGATTTAACTTAATTAACTTATGTAATAAGTTATTTGTACAAAACGTTTTGTATATGAGGAGTAAATATAATGATTATGTCTAACTAGAAGTGTGTAAATATATATGTACACGAATTAGCTTATTTTAAATTGGTCTAAGCTTGTAAATACTTTGACAAGCCCTATATCCTTGTAAAAAGAGATCTACAGATGATTAAAGCTGCTACAACAACTAGTACTACTATTGCTACATGTGTCATGACAGAACGGGGCGTCAGGGAACGAGAACGGGGGGGGGGGGGGCTGAGGGGGTTTATGGAGCAAAAGCGACACGAACACAGGCAACTGGATATTGCAGCGTACAGGCCTAGGCTGGATGTGGATGGGGGAGGAGTTGGTACGTTCAATTGGCAGTGTCCACAGAATATATACACGCAATATAATTTTAGAAATAATAAAGAATTAAAGTACGAAGAGGGTGGGCAAATGTCTTTCTTTTAATTTCTCAACATGAAAAAATGCAATTTATTTACATGCTTAGAAGTTGTTCTTGATTACTGGAATAGACAAAGTGGAAGTTTGAGTGTGACAGTACACCACCAAAGTTAACATTCATTACTCTTTGCCAACAAGCAAGTACATACGGGTCTGGGTAAGAATGATGCCTTGTATCAAATGTGAAAGTTAACTGATACTTATAAACAGTCGGGAAGAACAGTCAGTATCTTTTTTTTTTTGGGAGAGGGGGAGGGGGAAGGGGGAGCGCTAATCAGTCTTCTGACCGGTTTGATGTTTGATGCAGCCCACCACGAATTCCTCTCCTGTGCCAACCTCTTCGTCTCAGAGTAGCACTTACAACTTATGTCCTCAATTATTTGCTGGATGTATTCCAATCTCCGTCTTCCTCTACAGTTTCTGCCCTCTACAGCTGCGTCTACTACCATGAAAGTCATTCCCTGATACACTAACAGATGTAGTATCATCCTGGCCCTCCTCCTTGGCAGTATTTTCCGCTTATTCATTTCCTCTACGATTCTGCACAGAGCCTCCTCATTGCTTACTTTATAAGTCCACCTGATTTTCAACATTTGCATGCAGCGCCATATCTCAAATGCTTCGGTTCTCTTCTGTTCTGGTTATCCCATAGTCCATGTTTCACTGCCACACAATGCTGTATTCCAGGCGTACATCCTCAGAAATTTCTTCCTCAAATTAAGGCCTGTATCTGATACTAGTAGACTTCTCTTGGCCAGGAATGCCCTTTGTGCCATTGCTAGTTTGCTTTTAATGTCCTCCTTGCAATGTCGGTCATTGGTTATTTTGCTGTCTAGGTAACAAAATTCCTTACTTCATCTACTTCGTGACCATCAATCCTGGTTAAGTTCTCCCTGTTCTCATTTCTGCTACTTCCCATTACTTTCGTCTTTCTTCGATTTACTCTCAGTCCATATTCTGTACTCATTAGATTGGTAATTCCATTCAGCAGGTCATGTAATTCTTCTTCACTTTCACTCACGATAGCAATGTTATCAGCAGATCGTATCATTTATATCCTTTCACCTTGAATTTCAATTCCACCCTTGAACCTTTCTTTTATTTCCATCACTGCTTCTTCGATGTACAGATTGTACAGTAGGGGCGAAAGACTACATTCCCGTCTTACACCCATTTTAACCCGAGTACTTCGTTCTTGGTCATCCACTCTTACTATTTGCTCTTGGCTCTTGTACATATTGCGTATTACCCGTCTCTCCGTAGAGCCTATCGCTATTTTTCTCAGAATTTCGAACATCTAGCACCATTTTATATTGTCGAATGCTTTTTCCAGGACGACAAATCCTATGATGTGTCTGATTTTTCTTTAGTCTTGCTTCCATTATCAACCGCAAGGTCAGAATGGCCTCCTTGTGCCTTTCCCTTTTCTAAAGCCAAACTGATCGTTATGTGCTACATCCTCAATTTTCTTTTCCATCCTTATATATATTATTCTTGTGAGCAGCTTCTATGCATGAGCTCTTAATTTCAGTGTGCGATAATTCTCTCCCTGTCAACTCTTGCAGTCTTCGGAATTGTGTGCTTGATATTTTTCCGAAAGTCAGATTTTATGTCGCCAGACCCATACATTCTGCACACAAACGAGAATAGTCGTTTTGTTGCCACTTCCCCAATGATTTTAGAATTTCTAATCGGATGTTATCTATCCCTTCTGCCTTATTTTATTTTAAGTCCTCCAAAACTCTCTTAAATTCTGATTCTAATACTAGATCCCCCATCTCTTTTAGATAGACACTCGTTTCGTCTTCTATCACTTCAGCCAAATCTTCTCCATTCCAACTTCTGGTATCGCCATTTTTAGGGATGACCATTCCTCTTCAACTGTCATGTCTACTGAGCTATTCCTTGTTGCTGTGTCTATAGCCTTAAAGAGCTTCAAGCGTATCTCGTCATTCCTTAGTACTTCAGTATCCCATTTCTTTGCGTATTGATTCTTCCGGACTAATCTCTTGAACTTCTTCCTAGGCTTCATCACTACTACATGGTGATCTAAGTCTATATATGCTCTGGGTACCGTTTACAATACAGTATCTTATTTCGGGACCGAGCGAGGTGGCGTGGCGCAGTGGTTAGCACACTGGATTCGCATTCGGGAGGACGACGGTTCAATCCTGCGTCCCGCCATTCTGATTTATGTTTTCCGTGATTTCCCTAAATCACTTCAGGCAAATCCCCGGATGGTTCCTTTGAAAATGGCACGGCCGACTTCCTTCCCCATCCTTCCCTAAATCGATGATACCAATAACCTCTCGACCCTCAAAACAACCCAACCCTGATTTCGGAATCTGTGTCTGACCATGATGTAATCTGACTGAAATCTTTCCGTATCACCCGATCTTCTCCAAGTATATCTCCTCCTCTAGTGATTAGAGTATCCCTATTACTAGCTGAAATTTATAACAGAACTCGATTAGTCTTTCTCCTCTGTCAAGCCTTGTACCAAGCCAATATTATCCTGTAACCTTTCCTTCTACTTCTTAATCCATAACTGCATTCCAGTACCCCATGACGTTTAGATTTTGATCTCCCTTTATGTACTGTATTAACCATTCAGTATCCTCATATACTTTCTCAATGTCTTCATCTTCAGCTTGCGACGTTAGCATGTATACCTCAATCATCGTAGTCGGTGATGGTTTGTTGTCGATTCTGACATGAACAACCCTGTCACTGAATTGTTCACTTCTTTGCCTACCTTTCTGTTCATGACGAATCGCCGGCCGCTGTGGCCGTACGGTTCTAGGCGCTACCGCTACGATCGCAGGTTCGAATCCTGTCTTGGGCAGGGATGTATGTGATGTCCTTAGGTTAGTTAGGTTTAATTAGTTTTAAGTTCCAGGCGACTGATGACCTCAGAAGTTAAGTCGCATAGTGCTCAGAGCCATTTGAACCATGACGAATCGTACTCCAGTTACACCATTTTCTACTGCTGTTGATATTACCTACACTCATCTGACCAGAAATCCTTGTCTACTTCCCATTTCACTTCACTGACCCCTACTATATCTAGACTGGGCCTTTTAATTTCATTTTCCACGTTCAAGCGTCTGACATTCCACGCCCCAACTCGTAGAACGTTAGCCATTCGTTGATTATTCAATCGTTTTCTGACGGTCACCTCCAGCTTGGGGAACTATTCCGGAATCTTCTGCCAATGGAGAGATCATCATGACACTTTTTCAGTTACGCGCCACATGTCCTTTAGACACACGTTATGTGTCTTTAATGCGGTGGTTTCCATTGCCTTCTGCATCCTCTTGCCGTTGATCATTGCTGATTCTTCCACCTTCAGGGGCAGTTTCCCAGCCCAAGGACAAGAGAGTGCCTTGAACCTGCGTCCGCTCCTCCGCTCTCTTCGACAAGGCCGTTGGCGGAACGAGGGTGACTTCTTATGCCGGAAGTGTTTGGCCGTCAATGCTGATTAGTACTCAAAGTTTATGCGGTGGCGGGTTTCGAATCCGGGACCGTGAACGGTATGATTATTGATCATAGACGATATAGCTAGATCACCGGATTCTTCAATATGGATAAAACAAAATATCTTGTTGGAATTGCGCAAGGTTAGGTTTTGAATCTTGAGTTTGGCCAGGTAAGAAATGTGGAAATGTTCAAGTTTCCTGGTTTGTTAATCGATAATACTAAACAGTGTGACGTCTACATATCTCACAGGATAAGTCGAGCGAGGTTGGCTGTTACATAATTAAATGGTATCTTTTCAGTCGGCACATATCTAAACGGACGAAGAAAATATTGCTACGGGCGATGGTTGAAAGCATTCTGATATATGGATCAGAGTATTGGTCACTGAACGAGACAAAAAGGAGGAGAATTCAGACTGTCGAAATGGACGATTTACGGCGGAGTACGAGAGTGACACGCTTGGATAGTCTTGAGGGACGGATATTTAAGAATGGAGACGGATGTGATGGAGCTACTCACAGATGGGACTGATGGTAGAGAACTGAGATGGTGTGGACACATCCGACAGATGGAACAAAGATGGCCGCAGTGTTTGCTCAGCTGGTCTCCGCCAAGGAGACGGAGTCGAGGGAAGTTGAGGGCGATGTGGAGGGGAACTATAGCGAAAGCCATGGAAGGGAAAGGCCTACCAGAAGAAGACTGGCAGGACAGAAGTGTGGAACACCTAAGAACAGGCAATTGTGGACAAGTGGAACAGCCTGCTGAAATAAAGCAAGTTGTGCTAAATGCGCTCTTCTGGTTCCACGATTACCAGGGAACTCTTAGTATATAACCCATCGTCCTACTCACGCTATTCGGAGACATTCTGGCATTTAATGGCATCTGCAACCATGACATTTTTACATTTGGTGTCAGAAGGTAGCCAGTGACAGCGAAAGACGACTTGGGACACCGATTAGCGTCATTATCGCAGTGCGGTGAGTGAGACTGGACTGTTTCAGATTGTTTTTTTCCTTGCGATTCTGTTGACAATGTCTAATCGTTGTTGCAGGGTGAACCGTGATTTATTTTCAAAGAATATCCTTAAGAATTTATTTTATTTACTAGCGATTCATCAAGAACATTAACACATTTAATCACACTATGTAGGCAGGGAGTAACTGATGAAATCATAACCAAATTACTTTTAACAAATGGGAATTTTATACACTTTAATAGTGCCTAAGAGCATTTTTTAGAAGAAACAGAATTAAAATTATAATCAGAAAGCACCCTCTAAATATCAAAGTTACAATTTATTCGGAGGCAGAAAGAAACAAGTTTTGACTGTATGAGTTTCGGGCAGAGAAACTTGTAGCTTCCTTTTGACACGGCCGTAGTTACGACCGCTCACAACAACCTCTGAAAGACTGCACTGGTGCAAATCTGAAACACACCAGATAACTTTAAACTAAGAGTTTTAACAATTTACACAAGCTCACAACCTATGCACCCCCCCCCCCCCCTTATAGGGATGGAAATGGTACAAAACACTAACAATTAAAATATTAATCTTGCCACCGAAGGTGCAACTTTATTTTAACTTCTAAGAAACGTCTTACGGTGAAAGGGCGGCAACTTTATATACTAAAATGACCATTTAAATAAAAATCCATGAAATGCAATCTTGTATAAAATTCTACAAGGTTGGCCAAACAATAGTTAAGATGCTCTACAGTACACACATACCGCCTCTCAAGATCATGGGCAATAATAACAGTTTCCAAAGATCAAAACATATTTCAGGTATTAAGCCGTTACACTCCAAGCACTAAATTCGTTAACACACCAAATCCGACAAACATGACAGAGGCAGCAACTAACGTACAGTAGATTGAGAGGGAGCTTGCCGAACAACCCGAACCGCAGGTTGCTCTAACCCGCCGCTACTCCACAAGGGAAAAACGGACTGCCTAATTTATAAACAACCTCCTTCCCGCGGGTCGGCAAACGGAGAAGAATGATGGGACGACCCCAAAGCAAAACGACTGGTGACCTCACCAAGAAAACAAGTAGAATTTGACAAGAGTAAATCAACAACATATCACCAATCACTTAACTTCTAATAAACTGCGATTTCTCAAGAAGACCTGGCACAACACCCCCAAATCGCTCTTCCGAACCGTCCGCTGCCAGCCGCTTCAACGGACGCAGGAAGGCGCGCCGATCTCCCATCTCACGGCGTCGCAGCTCGCACCTGCCAGACCGATGTCGTGGGTTGACTCCTGTTGCTCTCGTGTCGACCGCGAAGTCACTACCCCTCGCTATACGCCGCGGCCCACTGTATTCACGTGGCGACCTCACATGCGCCAACGCTCAAGACGGACAAGTCATCTTGTGTGTCAGTGCGCGACCGACCAACCGATCGATTCAACCGCCAATGACCATTGCCTGAGCAAACTGGAGCAGACTGGCGGCCTAACGCGCAGACTCAGATGCAGGAACTAAGCCGCGACCGGGTGACCACTCACTTAGTTCTCATACTGGCGGAGTGGAAAGACTCTCATTTTGCCGCCTTAAAGGTTGATCCTAACGAGAAACAGACACTAACTGTCTAACAAATGCGGACGAGAGACAGACCAGCAAGCTGGGGACGAGAGACTGACCCAGACTGACCGACTGGCGAGCTCATAGCGCCCCTTAAATGCACGTGAACAGGTAACCTTTGCCCTTTCCCACCAGAGGGAGACACCAAAGCTGCGATGGCCACAGCGGCGCCACCGCCAGAAACGGAGGGCGACTGCTTCACACTAAGCGCTGCGGCGCGCTCTCCAAAACAGCAATTTTTACCACGGCTCACAGGGTACGACTTGTGGAGATGGATTCAGTCAACGATTTAGGTGACTAAGGAAAGTGACGGAGGTTTGCGCCCAGTGTAATTTGCTTGGCTTAGTGCTCGGTGCGTCCAGTTTACTGTGGCCATCTGCTTCGTAAGTAGAAGCCTGGGAAAACGCGTTGTTAACGCTCAGGATCAAGGACTACAAACGTCTGTAGCAAAAAGTGTATCGCTGATTTTAACATTAAGTCCTTCCCTGCTGTATTCTTCCTATTGTTGTAGACACAGGCTTTACGGTGAGAAAACCAGAGTAGAGGGGGCTACCAGCACGGAGGCAGTTCGGGCTTTGCAAGAACAAATGGCTCTGAGCACTATGGGACTTAACATCTATGGTCATCAGTCCCTAGAACTTAGAACTACTTAAACCTAAATAACCTAAGGACATCACAGAACACCGAGTCATCACGAGGCAGAGAAAATCCCTAACCCCGCCGGGAACCGAACCCTGGAACCCGGGCGCGGGAAGTGAGAACGCTACCGCACGACCACGAGCTGCGGACTGCAAGAACAAATGGCACAAATGCGGGCAGGTAACGTAGACTTGAAGAAGCATTAACAGAGGACAGATCGTCTTCCAGTAGGTCAATACCCATACTAGAGGTCATTACCACTACCATAGCGACTGGTCCCGGCGGAGGTTCGAGTCCTCCCTCGGGCATGGCTATGTGTGTTTGTCCTTAGGATAATTTAGGTTATGTAGTGTGTAAGCTTAGGGACTGATGACCTTAGCAGTTAAGTTCCACAAGACTTCACACACATTTTTGAACACTACCATAGTTCCTCTTTTTCCGAGCAAATCAGGAGACGATATCTTAGTGTTTGTAGACAATCAGCAGACAGCCTCAAAGCCAGGATGTTGCTCTGAGGAACATCTGTCACATGTGACCGAGTTACGTTTAGGGGGATTTGCGAACATATATTGTGTCTCAGGAGGAATGCGCAGTCGCTTAAAGTTCTGAGGACAGGCTTATTACAGCGATATAGGAGGAAGAATAGTTATAGGTATTAATAGGATCAATGAAACTACACATCTCAATAAGTGGGTAAGTCCATCGAGAGTTACGTGGACAGGATAAGGTTAGAGTCAAGATATGTGAGGTAACGGAAAGTGATGCTAACGTCAAATGTTAGCATTGTGGACGGTGAGGCCACATACGGCGTGTTTTGCGTCAGCAACAGTGTAGTAAATGTGGAATAATAGGACATCGGGCACGAGATTGTTGATAGGATAGGGGTCATGATAGAAAGATAGGGACTGTCAGCGGTAACTTGTTAAACGACGCTCCCATTAACCCTTAGCTCAATTGAGACGTGTGCAGCGGCGGAGTCTGGTGGATGGAAGGTAACCTAAGTGTTTATTGGACACAGGTATGCACGTGTCTGGAAGTCGTAGTAAAGAGACGGTTGACTCCACCATGGTCTAAGTTACATGGAGTGTGTGACAGTGGCGTGCTTTCCGCTGTTGAGTTTTCAGGTAGGGGAAGATAGTTTCGCGGGATGTATGGAAATTTGGCCTATATAGATGGTGGTTACTGCGCAATAGTTGTTATATTTGCTACATGGGCATCACGCTAAAATTGACCGTGGGTAGCGTACAGTGGAAACAGGCGGGACATAGTTTCATTTAAGGGAAACTGTTGTCACTGCCAATATTCCGCAAGCTTAGTCTCTGGTGAAAGGAGAATCAGTTACACTGCGTGCAATGCCAGAATGCAGGATACTGGCTGTAATATCTCAATTTGACCCATGCTCGAGTCTGCAGATATCAAAAGAGTTCTGAGCAATGTATCGCGCGAAAGAGTGCCGTTGTCTGACCTTCGTAGAATTCGTGGAATGTAATTATATCGCTCAGTCTTCACCATAAATGAGATATTATCCACCCGGCCAGTACTCTGATGAAACGAGTTCCAGTTTAGAAGAGGAATTTCGTATCCTTCACAGAGTTGTTAATGGAAGTCGCGAGCACACTGCGACTGCGATGCCAGTAGCGAAATAACTGCCTAGGAGCTGAAGAGGAAACTGCGGCAATGGTTGCTCTCAAAGACAGAGGTATGTTTTAGAGGGACCTGTGATGAATGTCTGGCTAGCAGTTTTTTAAATCGATGTTTAAGTATTATGCATACCTTCTATACCTGTATCTTTAGTTATGTTTCGACCAATTGAGAGTAACGCAAGAAATAATGTCCGCGGTCATGGTCTAATGGGTTGAAATATCACCCCTTTACTCATTGATCAGTTTCATCGTACATAATATCATTAAATACTATACGTCACCCAAAAATTATTCAAAAGTGCGGTAATCATTTTTGTCGCAACAGTTTCATTAACAAACCAACCATTACACTGAACATTTTTCGAATGTTTATTCCAGCTGTTACAGAATGGATTATAGAACCGTCTCACTATCGCTTACATCGCTTGCTGTTCTAGAACCGAAATACGGATGGTATTTGTTGCAGTTGAAACCGAAACACAGATTCGTAGATCACCACGCTAATTTAACAAAAACATTTGTTTGAAGGACATCGTCTTTACGCCAGTGACTGCTATAAGTTTTTATTACACTATTGCAATTTCAGCCTTAGGCCATTATCAAGTGGCTTTAAGCCATATCAACGTAATGTAAGCTTAAAGCCTTAATATCAGCACTTGATAATGGCCTAAGGCCTATATTGCAATAGTGTAATAAAAACTTATAACAGTCACTGGCGTAAAGATGATGTCCTTCAAAAAATATTTTATGACTGTGAATCGCAGCCACAAGAAGTTTATTAAATAAAAAGCTACTGCTTTACAGGCACACGGAATTTTTTTCAAAAACGATGCCGGAAAACACAATTCGCATAAATTCAAAACGAATGTTCTTTCTTAGATCAAGTTCCATGCGAATCATGAATACTTGATCATCCCTGTGAAGGCAGGAGCGTTAAACTGACGAAAAATTAAAGACTGTATTTTTAAGGACACTTCCCTCGACGTGATTTCTCTATTAATCTTTTGCAAGTTCGGAGCATTTTGAATAGCTTTCGTGAAAACTTTAACACACCCGTTAAAATAATCATCATTGGGCTGTTTAAGAGGACTGATTTTGTATGCGGTATGTTTATGGTGCCGGTGCTTACTTTTCTTTCATATACAATGATTTGACCGTGAAGTGTCTGATGAAGTTATGTTCCCCACGGATCAATAATTTAAACAAATATTTCTTGTCTCACATATGGAAGATTTTAAAAACTATTCGTACAGTACTTTTGTGAACATTTATAATTTCGTGCAGGTTACTGTCACATTCTTCAATTTATGAGTCATCTCGTCATCTCTTTTTTGAACAATCCGACCAGATTTCCTGGATGGCTCTTGCGTAAATAATAAAACGAAAGGGAATAACTTTCCTGGCGCAGTGTACTGTGCTGAGGAAGAGTGACTAATCCGCTCCTATTTCCGCAAAGAAAGTGCTGTACATCAACTGTACTGGCAGACTGATCAGTAGGAATGAGTACTTTCGCTAGTTCTGCAATCCTTCCGCATCTGCTAATACGTCATCTGTTGTTGAGAACTCATTGCAGCCTTTCAAAAAATTGGAATTGAAATTACGAACCACAACCGGAATACATATTTCATGAAAGTGTGCTGTGATTATGGATTTATTAATGAAATTAATAGGCAAAAATGATTATTTTTAATAATTTTGAGTGAAATGTACTATTTAAAGTTAATTTGTGCGATTAAAGTAAATATAAATATCCGAGCAGGGTTCTAACCCGTACTGCCAGCGTAGTAGCTGTGAATCGTAATCCGTGCACTAAGCAAGCTCGGTTGAAACATATTTAACTTTACGTATACAAGCGGCACGCATAAAACTTCAACAGCTATTCTCTCATAATCTAGGTACAGTCGCGTGAATAGCTGTTAACCGGGTACCCTGGACTGGTCTCTCTGCAACGTACCTACCACTCATCAAAATACATGACTAAGAACTCCAGATTTCGTCTCAAATTACGTTTAGATGAGCGCACGCCTGTTCATCACACTTCGCATATATTGCTTTATTAGGCAACTAGTTTCAACGTTCTAGTTACGACGTCTTCAGGCCTGCGGCATTAATGACACCAAGTACCACTCATTCATGTACCAATACTGGTATCTGATTCTGTAGATACCTGAATGTCACGAGTCTGTGTGCTCTTCACACATGTTCATGAAGCTCGGATGTATATGGAACCAGATAGGAGTATTAGTGCTTTGTCTTATACAGGAAACAGGCAACTTGGTCTCATTCATGGGACAGGCTTGGAAATGTGGTTGGAATGTCGAACTTGGTTGCCTAATAAAACAATATCAATATAATGGCTGTTGGTCTAATATTATATTTTACTGGGCTTTGTTGTGAGTAACAGCGACAGCGTACGAAAAAAACCTCCAATTTACAAATAATAATTGTTCCCCAAAATGTTACATACACATTTGAATGTAACAAATTCCTGATTGTTTACTGGGGACATGAACATGGCATTTGAATTCACACAACAAAACAAAGCAAGGAGCTCAAGTCGCATACTTGGCACAGTAGTTCACAAAGCATTACACCAGGGGCGGGAGAGAGTTCACAAATTGAAAAATGGCGGGTTTCAAATCGAGAAAACGTTCTAGGCATACCCCATGACGAAATCAACATATCTTTCAGTAGTATATGATGTCACAATGATTTTCGTTCAATCCCATACCTTTGCATCTGACGGTAAAATAAAGCTTGCAACTTCAGAAATTCTACTATTCGTATCACTAATTTCATCACGTGCTCCATGCCTACAATTTTAGTGCACAGTGTTTCTTGATGAACAGAACAACGAATACCTTATGTCGATCGCTCTGATCTTTTGCTCTTTCATTGCCAACTAAATTTTTAAGTTCATTCTTCATGGTACTCTTTCATAGCAAATTTGCAGTAGGCATCGATTGTACAACTGCATAACAGACATTGAGAATTCTCATCCCCATCTTTTGTCATTCCCATTCATTTATAAATGCATGTGACAACAGCTCACTTGATTGCCTCTTTTTGCGCAAACAGCCATTGGACCTGTGAACGTCCTTTGTATCACAGACAAATACCGAAGAGTAAACGGCACTGACAACACGATGCTGCCAGACGAAGAGAGTTATGCTGACTGAATGATTCCACACCACAATACTAAATGAAATAGAATAAATGTTTTCATGACAGGAAACATAATTAGACTTCAGCTGCTCAGTGACATATTAAAATTTATGCCGATCTTCTGTTTGATACAGCTGTAGATCGTAACAATGTGTGTTCCTTCTGATATGTATACGGGTATATTTCATAGTACACTGTAAAACACACACACTGCAAAACAGTACTAAATGAAATTCCGCACTGTATCTTGTAATTCCGAGAAGGACCGAACAATGCCAAGACAGATCGAGCCTCAGTACACACGCGGCCTGCGCGCCTGGCTCTAGTGCAGTCTGGTATGTCGTGAAAGGTGCTGCATTATAAACACACAAATAACCTACTTGAAATATTGCAAGGCAAAGCACTTACGCCATTAATGAGGAAGATAATATGGTAACTAACTGGTAACTGTGAGTCACGTGGGCTCAGGAGAAATGTGACGAAACAAGAAACCCTAGTCGTTAATTTAATAAATCAATTAAGCAAATGTGACTCAAATAATTAAGCTGAGAGATGTGTGTTGATAAAAGTAGTGAAAAGGCGAATCCAGCACATCATGGTATTTCTGGGGAACAGCGGCAGTCTCCTTCACTATTTCCGGCTAAAATCCCTGCATTACGTGCTTAGTTTCAACATCTATCGTCTTACTGGCAAACATTTAACGTGACATCTTTGACCAACTCGACAGTAGAGTATGCGCTTCAGAAAAGAAAAACTCTTTAGAAGAACTGGAAAGCCCCCCCTCCGCTCGAATTGCCAAATAGACATGTGACGTGGCATGCTGTTATGAAAACACGAATATCAATACCCATCACAAAAACTCTCATATTGTACTTGCTGTGTACGCAGTCATATCGTACACAGCAATATTACCAGAGGGTGCCACCATGGAGGCACTCTTCTCTCCAGGCGCCTTTCCAAGCAGTCGCCGCACAAAAGGCACTCATAACAAAGGCGCTATTTATGTTTCAGTGGTATCGATAGCTACGATGCCACGGCGTAGGTAAAAGTTCTTAGGTTGGCACTACGAGACAGACACCGACGACAGCGCCCTCTAGCCGGCGCTGTGCAGTTCTACGAATGCCGCTCCAGACTCTTCCCATTTGATCCAGAGCAGACGACCAACCAACTTAGCTTCTAATTCATAGGGGCTAGCCATGACAGACTTTGCCGTTGTTACTGCAATGATAGTTTGTCCAAGTACTAGTAACTGTTATCTTTGATACGTGAACGGCTTTGCACCTAAGCGCTCATCTGTACGCAAAGTTAGGTAATACTATGACTTGTATATGTTCATACACCAGTAAAAGAGCTATACGCAGAACCGAATCACATCACCTTTTTCTGCTCCTACTCGCGTCCTTCACCCTCTGCCTATTTTGCAGAAGCAGTTCACAGGAGCAGATCCATGCACCGCCTATCCAGGCGGGATACAAAAGTTTCCACCCCGAGTCCTTCCAATAGTCGGCTTCGTCCATCTGATAGGTGCTAACACTTGGAGAAACTTCCTTCTTCTGAGATATAGAGTGCATCTACATCTAAATCTACATCTACATCCATACTCCGCAAGCCACCTGACGGTGTGTGGCGGAGGGTACCTTGAGTACCTCTATCGGTTCTCTCTTCTACTCCAGTCTCGTATTGTTCGTGGAAAGAAAGATTGTCGGTATGCCTCTGTGTGGGCTCTAATCTCACTGATTTTATCCTCATGATATCTTCGCGAGATATACATAGGAGGGAGCAATATACTGCTTGACTCCTCGGTGAAGGTATGTTCTCGAAACTTTAGCAAAACCCCGTACCGAGCTACTGAGCGTCTCTCCTGCAGAGTCTTCCACTGGAGTTTATCCTCTCCGTAACGCTTTCGCGATTACTAAATGATGCTGTACCGAAGCGCGCTGCTCTCCGTTGGATCTTCTCTATCTCTTCTATCAACCCTATCTGGTACGGATTACACACCGGTGAGCAGTATTCAAGCAGTGGGCGAACAAGTGTACTGTAACCTACTTCCTTTGTTTTCGGATTACATTTCCTTAGGATTCTTCCAATGAATCTCAGTCTGGTATCTGATTTACCGACGATTAATTTTATATGATCATTTCATTTTAAATTACTCCTAATGCCTGCTCCCATATAATTTATGGAATTAAATGCTTCCAGTTGCTGACCTGCTATATTGTAGCAAAATGATAAAGGATCTTTCTTTCTGTGTATTCGCAGCACATTACTCTTGTCTACATTGAGATTCAATTGTCATTCCCTGCACCATGCGTCAATTCGTTGCAGATCCTCCTGCATTTCAGTACAATTTTCCAGTGTTACAGCCTCTCGATATACCGCAGCATCATCTGCAAAAAGCCTCAGTGAACTTCCGATGTCATCCACAAGGTCATTTATGTATATTGTGAATAGCAACGGTCCTATGACACTCCCCTGCGGCACACCTGAAATCACTCTTACTTCGGAAGACTTCTCTCCATTGAGAATGACATGCTGTGTTCTGTTATCTAGGAACTGTTCAATCCAATCACACAATAGGTCTGATAGTCCATTTGCTCTTACTTTGTTCATTAAACGACTGTGGGGAACTGTATCAAATGCCTTGCGGAAGTCAAGAAACACGGCATCTACCTGGGAACCCGTGTCTATGGCCCTCTGAGTCTCGTGGACGAATAGCGCGAGCTGGGTTTCACACGATCGTCTTTTTCGAAACCCATGCAGATTCTAGATTTCTAGACTCCAGAAAAGTCATTATCCTCGAACATAATACGTGTTCCAAAATTCTGCAACTGATCTACGTTAGAGATATAGGTCTATAGTTCTGCACATCTGTTCGACGTCCCTTCTTGGAAACGGGGATGACCTGTGCCCTTTTCCAATCTTTTGAACGCTGCGCTCTTCTAGAGACCTACGGTACACCGCTGCAAGGAGGAGGGGGGGGGGGGGCAATTTCCTTCGCGTACTCTGTGTAAAATCGATCTGGTGTCCCATCAGGTCCAGCGGCCTTTCCTCTTTTGAGCGTTTTTAATTGTTTTTCTATCCCTCTGTCATCTATTTCGATATCTACCGTTTTGTCATCTGTGCGACAATCTAGAGAAGGAACTACAGTGCAGTCTTCCTCTGTGAAACAGCGTTGGAAAAAGACATTTAGTATTTCGGCCTTTAGTCTGTCATCCTCTGTTTCAGTACCATTTTGGTCACAGAGTGTCTGGACATTTTATTTTGATCTACCTATCGCTTTGACGTAAGACCAAAATTTCTTAGGATTTTCTGCCAAGTCAGTACATAGAATTTTACTTTTGAATTCATTGAACGCCTTTCGCATAGCCTTCCTCACACTTCATTTCGCTTCGTGTAATTTTTGTTTGTCTACAGGGCTTTCGCTATGTTTATGTTTGCTGTGAAGTTCCCTTTGCTTCCGTAGCAGTTTTCTAACTCAGTTGTTGTACCACGGCGGCTCTTTTCCATCTCTTACGATCTTGCTTGGCACATACTCATGTAATGCTTATTGTACGATGGTTTTGAACTTTGTCCACTGATCCTGAACACTATTTGTACTTGAGTTAAAACTTTTGTGTTGAGCCGTCAGGTACTCTAAAATCTGCTTTTTGTCACTTTTGCTAAACAGAAAAATGTTCCTACTCTTTTTAATATTTCTATTTACGGCTGAAATCATCGATTCAGTAACCACTTTATGATCGCTGATTCTCTGTTCTGCCTTAACTGTTTCAAATAGTTCGGGTCTGTTAGTCAACAGAAGGTGTAATACGTTATAGCCACGAGTCGGTTCTCTGTTTAACTGCTCAAGGTAGTTTTCAGATAATGCACTTAAAAAAAATTCACTTGATTCTTTGTCCCTGTCACCCGTTATAAACGTTTGAGTCTCCCAGTCTATATCTGGTAAATTAAAATCTCCACCCAGAACTATAATGGTCGGGGACTCTACTCGAAGTATTTTCCAAATTTTCCTTCAGGTGCTCTGCCACAACAGTAGCTGAGCCAGGGGGCCTATAGAGACATACAGTTACCACGTTTGAGCCTGCTTTAACCGTGACCTTCACCGAAATTATTTCACATTGCATATGGACTTCATTCCATTAGTCGCGGATAAATAGCACGGCCCATCTCGGCGAGTAGCAATTCCTGTTCTAGCTCCAGCTGCCTTTCATTAGTTGTCGACATTTCCGTTTCATCTTCAGGGACAGATCCAGCCTACAGTTATCGTCAACTGACCCAGAGCACCTGTTGCCTCTATTAAAGCCAGCTACTATCAACGAGGGATGGTTAGAGAGCAAACGCCGAGCGTCTGTGTGATATTTAGATGCGAGCTAGACGTTAGATGAAGCAGTCAAGGGTGAGATTCGTAAGGTTAGATGCAGGAGGTGGAGGAAAATATGAAAACATCAAAACCTCGACACTTTACCGTGCCTAATACGGAACAGGGAAACCGTTGGCGTTCATAACAGTTCCCAGTCGTCTCGAACTGAATAAACACATTTCCTGTATGCTATACAAGGAAAAATTATACCATTTTTTCTGAAAAACTGTGCAAAAATCATCACCGAATCCCCACCATGATTCACTCTTGGGACGTAAATTCGTCCAGTGGTTGAAAGTGGTGTGCAACAAAACCAATTTAGCCAAACGACTTTCTCCCATTGCTCCATTATCTAAGTTTTATGGCTTAGGCATTATGCTTCTCCGTTATGACCATTTAAATCGCTGATGAGTTTATCTGGAATTCCAGTATTTCCAGAAATTCCCTCCTTCTGGAGCTCGTTTCATGTTGTTTTGGTGCTGACAGGGTTCACAAATGCGACATTCAGTTTCGCAGGGATTTTTGCAGCTGTCGTCCTCTTATTTTTCGTCATAATTCTCTTAAACGTGCGTCCGTGACGATCACTCAACACGTACCATCATCAGCTTTGCAGCTTAGCGGATGATGGTTTTTCCGCCTTGAATGTTGTTGTTGTGGTCTTCAGTCCAGATATGGTTTGATGCAGCACTCTATGCTACTCTATCCTGTGCAAGCTTTTTCATCTCCAAATACCTACTGCAACCTATATCCTTCTGAATCTGCTTAGTGTATTCATCTCTTGGTCTCCCTCTACCATTTTTACCCTCCACGCTACCCTCCAATACTAAATTGGTGATCCCTTGATGCCTCTGAATATGTCCTACCAAGCGATCCCTTCTTCTAGTCAAGTTTTGCCACAAATTTCTCTTCTCCTCAATTATATTCAATACCTCCTAACCATACAGTAAAGCTGCATGCCCTCGGGAAAAATTACGACTGTAATTTCCCCTTGCTTTCAACCGTTCGCAGTACAAGCACACCAAGGCCGTTTTGGTTAGTGTTACAAAGCCAGATCAGTCAATCATCCAGACTTTTGCCCCTGTAACTACTGAAAAGGCTGCTGCCTTCTTCAGGAACCACACGTTTGTCTGGCTTCTCAACAGATACCCCTCAGTTGTGGTTGCACATTTGGTACAGCTATCTGTGTCGCTAACGTACACAAGCCTCCCCGCCAACGACAAGGTCCATGGTTCATGGGGAGGCCTTCAATGTAAACGGTACAAGTTTCGATATGGCGCCTCTTGAAACACCAAACACTTCGCCACCCTTGGTTACGGAAGCATCTACCATACGTGCACCAACAATCTGCCCACTTTCGAAGTCACTTAACCATGGCATAATGCACTCACCGCTGCACACAACACTGTTCTGAGCACGACTGACACTTGCAAAGTGTTGACAACATTGCGCAAGTGCCATTCCTGGTCCGCCACTACACAGCAACGTACAGACTCGACTAGTTTCTGCATTTATGTTCAATCATGCATTTCTCGAGGCGTTTCCAAATTTTTTAAACATCTGTAGTTACCTTCGTTAGAATAGCGTGTAGGACTCAGATACACTCACTATCTATATTACTAAGCAACACAGACTTAAATTCCAGTCACAGGTTGCTTATCTACACATATCTTCTGTTAAAAATTAAACAAAGCACAACATGTATAACAGTTAGGAACTACACTACTGGCCATTACAATTGCTACACTAAGAGGAAATGCAGATGATAAACGGCTATTCATTGGACAAATATATTATACTAGAACTGACACGTGATTACATTTTCACGCAATTTAGGTCCGTAGATCCTGAGAAATCAGTACCCAGAACAAACACCTCTGGCCGTAATAACGCCCTTGATACGCCTGGGCATTGAGTCAAACAGAGGCGCGTACAGGTACAGCTGCCCATGCAGCTTGACCACGATACCACAGTTCATCAAGAGTAGACTGGCGTATTGTGACGAGCCAGTTGCTCGGCCACCATTGACCAGACCTTTTCAGTTGGTGAGAGATCTGGAGAATGTGCTATCCAGGGCAGCAGCCGAACATTTTCTGTATCCAGAAATGCCTGTACAGGACCTGCAACATGCGGTCGTGAATTATCCTGCTGAAATGAAGTGTTTTCAAAGGGATCGAATGAAGGGTAGAGCCACGGGCCGTAACACATCTGAAATGTTACGTCCGCTGTTCAAAATGCCGTCAATGCGAACAAGAGGTGACCGAGACGAGTAACCAATGGCACCCCATACCATCACGCCGGGTGATACGCCAGTATGGCGATGACGAATACACGCTTCCAATGTGCATTCACCGCGATGTCACCATACACGGATGCGACCATCATGATGCTATAAACAGAAAGTTGGTTCATCCGAAAAAATGACGTTTTACCATTCGTGCACCAAGGTTCGTCGTTGAGTAAACCATCGCCGGTGCTCCTCTCTCTGATGCAGCGTCAAGGGTAACCGCAGCCATGGTCTCCGAGCTGATAGTCCATGCTGCTGCAAACGTCGTCGAACTGTTCGTGCATATGGTTGTGGTCTTGCAAACGTCCCCATCTGTTGACCCAGGGATCGAGACGTGGCTGCACGGTCCGTTACAGCCATCCGGATAAGATGCCTGTCATCGAGGCCGTTGAGATCCAGCACGGCGTTCCGTATTACCCTCCTGAACCCACCGATTCCATATTCTGCTAACAGCCATTGGATCTCGACCAACGCGAGCAGCAATGTCACGATACGATAAACCGCAATCGTGATAGGCTACAATCCGACCTTATCAAAGCCGCATACGTGATGGTACGCATTTCTCCTCCTTACACGAGGCATCACAACAACGTTTCACCAGGCAACGCCGGTCAAGTGCTGTTTGTGTATGAGAAATCGATTGGGAACTTTCCTCATGGCAGCACGCTGTAGGTGTCGCCACCGGCGTCAACCTTGTGTTGCTCTGAAAAACTAATCATTGGCATATCACAGCATCTTCTTCCTCTCTTTCGCGTCTGTAGCACGTCATCTTCGGGGTGTAGCAATTTTAATAGCCAGTAGTGTATGTTCGTCTTGAGGCAGCGTTAATGTCCGGACTTTATTCAACTTGAGTTTGAGGATGAGAACACTTAGCGGCTTCCGACAAGTTTCACAAGTAATTTCAAACCTCTACGAAACTTAATTCACAAAATATAACGTAAAGTTACGAGTGCAGGAAGAAGGTATTGTCGAGACTAGTTGCTTCCATTTCTTACAGCGCTCCTGCGCAGCAGCTGCGCTTTGTACATACCGTTAGAACTGTCTCGCGAGCAAATTTCGGCGCTCGTTACGCATTCCATTTCCCGCCGCTGCCCTGGCGCGGTTGGCCGCAGGTGTACTGGCGCCAGTACAGCTTTATTAGTGTCTCCAGGTCCGCGCCGGATATGAGGTCCTCCGGCACACTGAAATGACAGCCAACAGAAACGCCGATATACATTTCTCATTCAAGGACCGAGGCCGCCACATACTGTACGCAGTGCTTCAGGGCGCAAGTGTTTTCCACAGCGTCATTCGCCTGTGCAATTTTGCCGGGGACATGAAAAGTTGTAGTATATGAATGAGGATGTGAGGAAATGTTTTTTGGCTGGCTTGAGTGCCGAAAATAGCTATTTCGCCGTGTGTGAGGCATGAAAAAAGAGATGCTATACTTTTCCAAATAACATGATAGTGGTCTCTGCCAGAATTACTCACCACTCATTCGATCCACCAACTACTGTATATGCCACGTTGACAAATATTGCAGTGAGAATAAACATGCCGTCTACCGCACATGACCGATCTACGTCGACATATTACTGCAGACACTTCTCCCAGGAAATTCACCAGGTATCATTTGAGGAATTGTAGGCGGTGTGGAGAGAGATCTTATGAAGTGAACTTGAATACAGATGACACCATTCTCTGTCGGCTGTAAGCCATGGCAGAAGGTTCGAAAATATACTCTCTGTCAAAGCATATAAACTGATGGAACAATAAAATCACCACGCCTCACGTTCGGCACCAGGTCACAGTGGAGGCAGATAGTATTGAATCAGGCTTTCTGCAGGGCTCCTTTCATTGTATATCAATGATATGGAATCAGCTCTGTCCTGCTGCAAATACCACATGTACCCTGATGACCTCCAGCTGTACCTAAATGCAAAAACAATGCACGTTAAGATAGCTGCAGTTGTTTGTAATTGCAAAAACTATAAACCTCAAGACAGCTGTCGAGAATCTCAATACCGACCTTGTGCACTGTCAAAACGGGCGTAGTATATAGCGTTAAAGCTCAACCCACCCGAAACCCAAGAGGTACAGATTGGTCATTCTCATTAGCCCGAAATATCAGCATACCCTAGCCTCTTTAGTCCTATCAACCTCTGCTGATCAAAGAGTCTATGAGTAATAATAGATGAAAATCTAAATTGGACTGAACACATAAGTGCAATGTGCAAGAAGACATCTCCACCTTAAAAAAGCTGGTAGAAACACTTACTGATTAGAATGATGTTATATCCCAAAGTTTTTCTCAGAAAGGTCACGGCGCATGGAAGTGTTTATGAATGCTTGTGTTCGTACTATGTATGATGTTCGGTTCTTTAACAATAATTCAACGTCGTATGTACAGCTATCCTAGCTGCAAGCAGACAGAAACGGACATTTACGTAACTGTGTCTTCTTTAGTGTGTTGTCAACGAACACTGTCCCTCGCCCTTAACGTTCTTGTCTGAACAACAGCGCTGCAACACTCATTCCCTTCAGAAAAAAATCCTTTCTGTCCCACATCATCGTACAGGCCACTTTCCCGAAGTTATTTTCAGAAATAGGAACCCGAGTCTGGAATAACTTCCTGCACTGTATTACGGAATTGAATTACATCTCCTGCTTCAGAAGACTGGTAATGGCATTTCTACTAAAGCAACAATAATGATTATCATTGTCCCTGCACATACCCGTTATCCCTGTATATTCTTCATTGCAAGCAGATCTTCATTTCCCAGCATTCTGAACTGGTGCAGTCTCCTTAAATTTCCTTTCCCCAGATCTTGCTATACCAGAAAACATGTATTCTCTACATCTACAAATGCTGTTTATATCCACCACTATCATTATTGTTATTATTGTCATTATGGTTATTATTGTTAGTAAAATCATTATTACTGGCAGCAATAGCGATAGTAGAAATATTGTCAGTATTAACTTTATTTGTACATAGGATTATTTACTACGTTGTCAATATGGACACACAAATCATTTGTATTCTGTCATTTTAAAATATTAATTTCCTTGGTAACGATGACGTAAAAAAGGTGATGTATGTGTGAAACACTGGTCCGATGTAAGAGAGGGCCTGATGGTTCTAATCAGAGCATGTTAAATAAGTAAATAAATAAAATAAAGACATGAACCGGTAACAGAAAATTCCGTTTTACGAGTAGATTAGTGCTTCTGAGAAACATCTGTGGTGGATACTGGAAATTAAATTACGTAAGGAGCAAATTACTGTGGCTCTTTTATCCATCGAAGGGAAATTTATCCACATAGTGATCTGACAGATGTAAGATTTATCTGGCAAATTATTCCAACAGCATAATAAGTCAGGCAGCACAAAGAAATGTTGCCGGAAGCCGTATGTAATGCTACTATAAATATTTGAGCTAGAAACTTCTTACCTTTGGTATGGTGCTTAGGACTAAATTTTTCAAATTAACGCACAATTTTTTAAACATTTGTTTGCCTACTTTATCAGTAAATCCGAATGCTATAACCGGTCGAAAACTACAGTTTTTCACAAGTGCTGCCCCAACATCGCAGTTCATTTCGCTCAAAATGTTTATGACAACACTCAAATATCTCCCGTCATTCTCTTCAGTATAAATCCTTCAATTTACTTTTTAACTACGCGTGTACGTCTTGCACAGAATGAGTTTTAACTTCGTGTAGTTGGTAAGTTAGTTGAGGCATTTCTGCTTCTGTGCATCTATCATCTTCACTATTTCCACTACTGTTTTTAAGTGGAAAGCATTTTACGCAATAATGCTTTTTGAGACTTCCATTATATTGAAATTTGCTCCTATTCTCGATTTCACAAGAATGTACTCATAGGCTGCATGGAGTTTCCAACGATAAGACATTGGGTGCCGGGAAATTTCTTGAAATAATGAAACAGCACAGGTTTAACTTTTATTTTAGAGCAAGCCCGGTTTCTGCCCTAGGCCACATTCAAGTGATTATGAGTGTATCGGCGAAGAAGTACACAGACTCATAAAATTTCTTCTATCAGCCTTTATTGTTATGTTCCTATGTGGCGCTAAAAATAAAAAGCCATCCCATGTTAGTTTCAACTGTCATGGCTACTCATTGTGCTCTTTCGACATAATCCATATCTCTTCAAACCGAAAAATCTGTGAAGTTTTTTCAGTCACTTCTTCAATCATACTGTATTCTGTATTATATGGAATTAACCACCAAAACCGATTTGTATACGTATTTTAACTGCTCACGGTTACAGCTCATATTTGTCAAAAGCAATAAAAAACACTTGCATACTAAGCGCGGCGCAGAAAATCCGAATGTATGTTAACAGGTTAATGATCAGCAAGCTGATAATTTCCCGTTCCTGCTTCTGAAAAGAAAATTTCGCTCGTCTTCCGTCATAGAGACGTGAAGTCACTTCTTGCTACCGTAACGTAGCTCAGATGATCATTACGAGTATCAATGCAAAGCCGTTTTGATATTATCGCATTTCGAGAATTTTTTTAGTTCTAGAACTGTCACTGAATGTCATCAGGTTACTAGATAATTTTTTATATTCGATTGATGTTACAGGCGTGTTCATATGTAGAAAATTATTCAAATGGCTCTGAGCACTGTGGGACTTAACTTCTGAGGTCATCAGTCCCCTAGATCTTAGAACTACTTAAATCTAACTAACCTAAGGACATCACACACATCCATGCCCGGGGCAGGATTCGAACCTGAGACCGTAGCGGTCGCGCGTTCCAGACTGTAGCGCCTAGAACCGCTCGGCTACCCCGGCCGGCCTCATATGTAGAACCCACTTCCCCAAAACTGTTACTTATTCTGTAATTATCTTACCTAGGAAAAATTTTGATGTTAATATCAATTTTTACTAATAATTAAATTAAAACTAAATTCATTTGAAAGCGTTACTTGATATGGGGTACTGTCTTTCACTACTTCTCTTTCACATTAGCAGTTACTAATGTCGTTTGGAAAATTCAACGACTGAAAGCCCAGGCAAAAGGCAAATGTTTCTCTCTCATTATACGTTATGGCCATTCTTGGCCAATAAAATATACGATAAATTCGACTTTACCTGTTTCAAGATGGTTCAAATGGTTCAAATGGCTCTAAGCACTATGGGACTTAACGTCTGAGGTCATCAGTCCCCTAGAGGTAGAACTACTTAAACCTAACTAACCTAAGGACATCACACACATCCATGCCCGAGGCAGGATTCGACCTGCGATCGTAGTAGCAGCGCGGTTCCGGACTGAACCTGTTTCAAGAAAAATAAATTTAGCTGATTTCCTGGATAAACTAAAAATCTGCCTTTCCACATGGTTCAATGAGTAAGACCTAAAGGAGAAAAAGAATCTCCACTATCACAGCAACTGGAGGAAGTTATGTCGCCCCTCGAATTATTGGAATCATCGCGTCATTCTCGCGTGATGCATTTAAATTTTGTGTCCACTTCAGTCATACAGAAAAATATCACACTGTTGGTAGCCTCACTCTGTGATTTTAAATTTAGTCACCGTCTAAGATTTTTATATCTGGAGAGTAGCTGGTTAGGATATTATAACAGTGTCGTGCCTGTTTTCATTCATAAACACCTGAATTAGTAATCTAGTACGAGGTGATCGTTTGTGACGGAAAGTATATGTGTGAGTTTTTGGGTTCTATAGCTACAGCGTGAGTTACGCTTACGGACAGCAGAATTAAAAAGCGTAGTGTCTTCCGGTCCCACATATCTCTCACCTAAGGGACTCTATCGTAGCTGATCGCGGAGAAATATCGCGTTTGTCGTGGATGTTAGACTTCGGTGCATTCCATTATTCTTCACTTGATGTTGCCAGATGTGGAAGAAGTCTTTTTATGAGTGTTAAAGTGTTTGAATTCTTTGATAGAACGTCGTCGTGAAAAACTGCTTTCTCTTATCTCCATCCCATCAAATAATTTTTAATTAAATTTTGTTGTAGTTATTCATGGTGATGATAGTTGTAAGGAAATATACTTAAGAAGGTCGCTGGCGATTATCAAAATCGTTGTCATAAGCCTTGAGATGCCTGAAAAACTAGCTCTCCCAAGTGAGCGCAAATTACTCAGACTGTCAGCGTGAGAGTTCGACTTCCGTTCCCGCTGCAGATAAGAAGAATACACCGTTTGCTGTGAACTATATTTATGAGCTTCAAACAAGAGCGACTTACGGACAATTACCTGTATGGGTACTAGTTGATTTCCGTTATTTCTTGCGTGTCCGTGAGCTTACTAGGAACAGCGTAGCGTTCTAATTACTGTGTAGTGTACTGTTTGCCGTCTTTGGTATGCATAGGGACCATGATTGCTGTGTTCAGAAGCGAGCAGAGTTCGTTACCCTTCGCACACAGCCCCAGGTGGTGTTGGCTTCGGTCACAGAGCTTGACGCTAATGCCAGTGAGCCTCATTGTGGGAGGCCAGACATTGCAATCCGGGGTACGTCCAGCACATCCCAAATATCCACTGATTGGTCCACTACTGTGGCCGCTCCAAGGAGAGGCAGGCGGTGAAAGACTTTCCTGTGGGCTGAACGGAGGGTCGCCGTGGTTCGTCTGAAGAACAGATTTCGGGAGCAATCTGTGGCTGACGAAGTCCCCTGGGCCAGCTGAAGTCGTTCGCCCTGTTCCAGAGGAAGCTTCTTCGCCCAGGAGGTCTGGGCATTGACAGAGGGTGTGTTTATTGATAGTTTGGAGTTCCATCGTTAGGTGGATAATGGGGCCTGTTAGGGATGTTGCCGCCAAGGAGGGGAAAAATCCGTTGTATCCTCTGTGTGAATACCGGGAGGAGTCGTTTCAGATTTGGAAAGGGTGCTTCTGGATCCCTTCAAGAGCATAGGGTGCAGCCAGCTGCAGGTGGTGGCTCATGTCGGAACTAACGACTTGTATCGCTTTGGATGGGAAGAGATTCTCTCTGGTTTCTGTTGGCTAGCTGAAGTACTAAAGACTGCCAGTGTTACTTGCGAAATGAGGGTGAAGCTCGTTACCTGTAGCATTTTCGATGGATCCGACTGTGGTCCTAGGGTACGGAGCCGAGTGCAAGGTCTGAATCAAAGGCTCATACGGTTGTGTGACCGTGTAAGCTACAAATTCCTCGACATCCGCCATAAGATGGTGCGTTTCTGGGTTTCGCCTAATAGGTCAGGAGACCACTACACACAGGAAGCCGGTGCATGGGTGTCGGGTGCTGTGTGGAGGGGACTGGACCTCTTTTTACGTTATACGTTGTCGGGAAACTACAGAAAGGGCGTCAGTCTAAAGAGGTACTGGACAGACGCAGGGAAGGAGACCTAGGAACAATCGGTATTCTAGTTGTAAATTGTCGTAGCTGTTTTGGAAAAGACACAAAGCTTTGACCGCTAATAGAAAGCACTGAAGCCCAAATCATTATAGATACGCAATGCTGGATGAAGCCGGAAATAAGTTCAGCCGAAATTGTTATAAAGAACCTAACCGTGTTTAGGAGGTGAAATCGAAGTAGATGGTTCCTGTGAGTTAGTGTGGGTAGAGGTTATACCTGAAAACCGAAATAAATTAATAATTGGTTCCTTTTACCGAGCTGCTCACCGACTCAGATGATACAGTTGCTGAACAGTTCAAAGAAAATTTGAGTCCCATTTTAAATAGGTACCCCACTCATAAAGTTAAGGTTGATGGTAACTTCAACTTACCCGCGATAATTTGGCAAAAATACATGTTTAAAGTCTGAGATGAGCATAACACGTCATCCGAATCCGTCCTAAATGCGTTCTCAGAAAATAATTTTGAACAATTAGTACAGAACCCACTGGAAAAATAAATGGTGCCGAAGACATCCTTGACCTATTAGCAACAAATAATCCTGAGCAATTAGGGAACAACATGACGAATGCAGGGATTAAAGACGACAAGGTTCTTGCAGCGAAACAACAGAAAATTAACGCAAAATACATGTATTTAAAAAAGCAGGCAAAAATTCTCTTGAAGCCTTCCTAAGATACAGTCTTCACTCCTTCCAATCTGAATATGTAGGCGTAGACCAGATGTAGTTTAAATTCAAAGAAATAGTATCGACGAATATTGAGAGAGATATACCAAATAAATTTATAAGAGGTAGTGCTGATCTCCCATGGTACACAAAGCATGCCAAAAACTGTTGCAGAAGCAATGAAAAAAGCAGGCCAAATTTAAAAGATTGCAAAATCCTGAAGACTGGCGAAGTTTTATAGAAACTCGAAATATAGCGCAAACTTCAATGAGAGACGCTTTTAATTCTTTCGACAACGAATGGCTCGAAATCTGGCCGAAAATCCAAAGAGATTCTGGTCGTATGTAAAGTACACCAGCAGAAAGACACAATCAATACCTTGACTGAGGGATAACAATGATGATGTTACTGATGACAGTGCCACTAAAGCAGATTTAGTAAATACGGTTTTCCGAAATTCCTTCACCAAAGAAGACGAGCAACTACCAACATGAGTAACTTAGAAGTAGGTGTACTCGGTGTAGGAGAAATAGCGGAGAGAGAGCCACGAATGTGATACGTGAATTCTGGTGACAATTATTGAAAGAAAGACGTTTTTCGTTGTAGCAGGATGTTCTCGTGAAGTTTCAGTCATCAGCTTTCTCTACAGAGTACGAAAATATTTTGTTGGCCTTCACCTACATAAGGAGGAATGATCATCATAATTAAATAAGAGACATTAGAACTAGCACATGTGTTTTGCTTTCCCCGCAATCTTTTTGGGTTTGGAACGGTAGAGAAATAGCTTGAAGGTTGTTCGATGAACCTTCTACCGTGCTCTTAATTGTGAATTGCAGATTAATTATGCAAATGTAAATGTAGATTAGACTTTTCCAGTCTTGGATAATGAGTACACTTAACGGCGTACAACAAACTTTAAACATAATTTCAAACATTTCCTAATTATCTTCCCGCTTACAGCTCCGCAAAATAAAGTAGGACAGTTAATCACTTACTAAAACTTGGTCGTTAAAGCAGTAAAGCATCAACATCAAGCACGACGTTTTAATTTATTAACAGTTTTGGTTTCCAGCTTACGTGAGTATGTGGGTGAATAATTCAACCTAATTAGGCTTTTGTCCCTTCAAAAAGAAAGTTTTTACATGCCTGTCGGCAAACAGTTAACACTTTAACTGATTTGTATAGTAATCAGACATTTGAAGCTGCTTTATACACAAGAATTCGCTAACTTAATGAATCGGCATGGGTCTGGTATTGCTAAAAGGGGCCACTTTGTATAAGTTTGTAGGTGTGACAGCGAACAGACGAAGTCACGTAAGATATCACAGCGCTTTACACTGCAGTTAAGAACAATTTATTCTTACATCTTCGTGTTATAATTTTTTATACAATAGCAATATGTTAACTAAAGGTAACTGCATAGAACTGCGTATACTGCTCTCTGAGTTACATCTCTTCCGTTGTTCTCGACTGACACGTAACTGTTATACGATAGGATTATATACTCCACTCGTGCACGTCGGCGTTGTTCATGTAATCTCAAAATAGTGTAACAGTCGCTATGTATTTGGAACTCAGAATTAAATATCACATTAACAACAGTACACACCGCAATCACATAGTAGTTCACTGATAAGGGGAACAATCTGTCTTATCCTTTCCCGAAAGTAATATTAAGTTTTAATTCCAACTGTTAAAAGATTTCTTGCGTAGCCGACCAAACCGCTATCATCTCGAAAAGAACCGTCGCCACAAGCACAGCAGCCTTCCATGTTCTCGATGTGACTTTGAGGTCCTAGGATGCACGCCACGTGGCAGCCCCGGGGAATTCCCTGCCCCGGGGGAAATCAACCACCATAGTCTGACGCGCTCATGCCTTAATATACCGCCAGCTGTGGAAGCCGTCAACACGTTAGCGAACATGCTATAATGCAAGTGGCCACTCGAGGACTCCTTACACGTTCTTCATTACCGAAAACACTTGATAATCGTTATGCGATACCCGTCAGGCTTCAGTCTTTCACAAGGTATCGATTTAAAGTCCTGTTTGCGTGTTTTACTATTGGGTCTTGAATACTGAACGAATTAAGTTTCATTGCCGATGATGTAATGAGACCGATAACACTCCTTGAATTTCGATGCAGCGAAATAACGCCACCCTCCAGCATTTCAGTTATCTAATCATAGACTTAGTTTACTTGACCCTACTGAGACTGTAATCCTTGGCCTTAGAGTAACTTTACTGTAAACATTATCTGCTACAAAGTATCTGGGCACCCCTGTGGAATGTGGAATCGAGCACTAGATTTTACGAGTGGAGGACCCGCCAGTATAAAAGGAGGCGGGGAGTATTGTTTTGTCCATAGAGAAGCAATTGTAAGGTAGCACATTTTGCACCTTACATGATGCTAAATCAGTACTAATACACCGAATAATAATTGATAATTGGCCCACCGGTATGAGAGAATGGACATAGAAAAGGAAGTTGTGTGTGTCATGTCAGACTAACGAGATGGGCTCAGAGGCTGGAACACGGCCGGAACCCCTAAGGAAGGTGTTTATGTCATGTCAAACTAACGGGATGGCCGCGTACGGACCCCTTTGTCGGCTGTCACTTCAGACCTCAAAGACGTTCGGAGAGGCTGGGCCATCACAACAAGAAGCGAGAAGGAGCTATATGCGAAAGAGAGAAAGACAATTTCGCGCCACAGTGGAAAATTTGCGGAAGACTGTGACGGGACTGGCGCAGAGCGCGTAGAGATACGTGTTAAAAGTTTGGCGGCAACAGTAACCGAGGGAGAATTCTGTGTCGTCGTTGGGTACAAACGCGCACGGATACATGGAAGTCTGTGTCGTGATTGGCTACCAACGCGCACGGATCCATGTGGCGAAGAACGGCCAGCTTTGCAAAAACTCTGAAGGAGGACTCTGGGGTCGGCTGTGGAGGAGAGCAGTCGCGGTGTCTGGCTGCCCTCCTTGGAGAGCGTGGAGAGACGTAGGTTGGAGAAGTTACCGGTATTGAGTCCAGTGGTGACTCTCCAAGTCTGATTAGTTTAGAGCATACGACTCCACACATGTAGCATTATCTGTTCCTCTGAGGAGAGAAACAGATTTGTACTAACTTGTGGTGTTCATATGCAATCTGAAGTGTACCTTTGCTGCCGCGCACTTGAGTCGACCAACTACTCTTGGCATATGTGCAAGTAGCTTGAGTATTGACTAGTGACGGACTCCGCAGTTGAACACTTACGTACATGAGTTTACGGGCGCAAACCACGTCCACGTTGGAGATTAAAGCCAAGCTCGCTCACGGGAAAAACGGCATCACGACGTTGGCTGGGCCGACCGTCGTAATCATCACGGGGAATTACGATGATATTAGCAATCATCAGCCAAAGTAGGTCACTGTAATTCTAAATGAGTTCGTATTCCGCTAGCTCTTTGACTGGCGCTCTCTGAGTCTGTATCCGTTCAGGCAGAACTGCAATAGAGTCACTTGCGGGTTCAGTGTTGACTTAAGTAGTTAGGAAAAGAGGATACATTGTGCCAATGATAAGCTAGTTAGGTTAGCGAGTGTATCGTATTGTCACGTTATGCTAGAAATATTGCTCATCCTGTTCTGAATAAATCTTAATTTGATATCATATGATAATCACCGCATTATTGATTTCGTAGCTAGCAAACACCATATTTTTGTTTAATAATTAGAGTGTAATGAAAATTTCGATGCAAAATATACTGGGGGCATAACCGTGCGTTTAAACAGAGCCAGCTTAAGTCAGACAGCAACTCAAGTCGGCTAAGACTACCAACAGATATTTTTCAATATATCAATAATTATACAATAAACCTCCCGTACGTTGCACAGTAACAACACAATGGGTCGTTTAGGATGGGTGAGTGACTTCTAACATGGACAACTCGTTAGATTTACATGAATAATAAATCCATCAGCGGCAATTCAATCCTTCCGAATCTACCAAGTTGACTGTTGGTGATGTGACTGTGAAGTGGAATCTCGAAGAAACAATCACAGCTAATCCAAGACCTGGCACATCCCGTGTACTGGCGGACAAGGACCACCGAGCTTTACGGAGGATGGTTGTAAGAAATCGCATGAACCTCATAAGATGGTAGCAACATAATTACGCCACAGTCTTTACCGAATACCGATTTCCTCTAGAATTTGGGAGAGCAGTGTGCTTGTCTTCCAAGAAATTCCATCTCAGCTCTTTAATTACACTACTGGCCATTAAAATTGCTACACCAAGAATAAATGCAGATGATAAACGGGTATTCATTGGACAAATATATTATACTAGAACTGACATGTGATTACATTTTCACTCAGTTTTGGTGCACAGATCCTGAGAAATCAGTACCGAGAACAAACACCTCTGGCCGTAATAACGGCCTTGATACCCCTGGGCATTGAGTCAAACAGAGCTTGGATGGCGTGTACAGGTACAGCTGCCCACGCAGCTTCAACACGATGCCACAGGTCATCAAGAGTAGCGACTGGTGTATTGTGACGAGCCAGTTGCTCGGCCACCATTGACCAGACGTTTTCAATTGGTGAAGATCTGGAGAATGTGCTGGCCACGTCACCAGCCGAACATTTTCTGTATCCAGAAAGGCCCGTACAGAGCCTGCAACATGCGGTCGTGCATTATCATGCTGAAATGTAGGGTTTCGCAGGGATTGAATGAAGGGTAGAGCCACGGATCGTAACACATCTGAAATGTAACGTTCACTGTTCAAATTGCCTTCAATGAGAACAAGAGGTGACCGAGATGTGTAACCAATGGCACCCCATGCCATCACACCGGGTGATACACTAGTATGGTGATGGCTAATACACGAATCCAATGTGCCTTCACCGCGATGTCGCCAAACAGGGATGCGACCATCATGATGCTGTAAAAAGAACCTGGATTCATCCGAAAAAATGACGTTTTGCCACTCGTGCACCCAGGTTCGTCATTGAGTACACCATCGCAGGCACTCCTGTCTGTGATGCAGCGTCAAGGGTAATCACAGCCATGGTCTCCGAGCTGATAGTCCATGCTGCTGCAAATGTCGTCGAACTGTTCGTGCAGTTGGTAGTTGCCTTGCAAACGTCCCAATCTGTCGACTCAGGGATCGAGACGTGGCTGCACGATCCGTTACATCCATGCGGATAAAATGCCCGTCATCTCGACTGCTAGTGATACGAGGCCGTGGGATCCAGCACGGCCATCCTGAACCCACCGATTCCATATTCTGCTAACAGTCATTGGATCTCGACCAACGCTAGCAGCAATGTCGCGATACGATAAACCGCAATCGCGATAGGCTACAATCCGACCTTTATCAAAGTCCGAAACGTGATGGTACGCATTTCTCCTCCTTACACGAGGCCTCACAACAACGTTTCACCAGGCAGCCCTGGTCAACTGCTGTTTGTGTATGAGAAATCGTTTGGAAACTTTCCTCGTGTCAGCACGTTGTAGGTGTCGCCACCGGCGCCAGCCTTGTGTGAATGCTCTGAAAAGTTAATCATTTGCAAATCGCAGCATCTTCTTCCTGTCGGTTAAATTTCGCGTGTGTAGCACGTCATCATTGTGGTGTAGCAATTTTAATGGCCAGTGGTGTAATTACGCCACAGTCTTTCCCGAATACCGATTTCCTCATGAATTCGGGAGATTAGGGTGATTTTCTTCCAAGAAAGGTGTTTTTCTTCCAAAATTAACTTTTCTGTTGGCTTCACATAACTGTTAACGCTCCTAGTAGTGCCTCTCTGAATTCTTTCGAAATCAAACCTATTTCCACATGCTTTCCAATAAACCCCTCACTAACCTTCCCTGCACTTATCCTACTCGTTCGTTTCGTTTCATAAAGCTTCTCAGTATTGCCCTGAAATAATTATACAATGTTCACTACTAGCATTTTAATCGGGTACAGTCAGGGTCTTTTTCGTTGGTATTGAATTTATCTTGTGTTTATCCCTATTCTGCAAATACAGAGCCGGCCGAAGTGGCTGTGCGGTTAAAGGCGCTGCAGTCTGGAACCGCAAGACCGCTACGGTCGCAGGTTCGAATCCTACCTCGGGCATGGATGTTTGTGATGTCCTTAGGTTAGTTAGGTTTAACAAGTTCTAAGTTCTAGGGGACTAATGACCTCAGAAGTTGAGTCCCATAGTGCTCAGAGCCATTTTTTTGCAAATACAGAGATGATCTGATTCTACCGCCTTCAATAATTCGTGTGGTGTAGGTTTCAGAAGGCCACTCTGATCTTCTTTCAGTGTTACAAGAGACTGTCATATCGCACCACCACCTCTTAGAAGATGTGTAAATGGCATAGTACTTGTGTTAGCTGTTCTCTAATATACACTCCTGGAAATGGAAAAAAGAACACATTGACACCGGTGTGTCATTCCCAACATACTTGCTCCGGACACTGCGAGAGGGCTGTACAAGCAATGATCACACGCACGGCACAGCGGACACACCAGGAACCGCGGTGTTGGCCGTCGAATGGCGCTAGCTGCGCAGCATTTATGCACCGCCGCCGTCAGTGTCAGCCAGTTTGCCGTGGCATACGGAGCTCCATCGCAGTCTTTAACACTGGTAGCATGCCGCGACAGCGTGGACGTGAACCGTATGTGCAGTTGACGGACTTTGAGCGAGGGTGTATAGTGGGCATGCGGGAGGCCGGGTGGACGTACCGCCGAATTGCTCAACACGTGGGGCGTGAGGTCTCCACAGTACATCGATGTTGTCGCCAGTGGTCGGCGGAAGGTGCACGTGCCCGTCGACCTGGGACCGGACCGCAGCGACGCACGGATGCACGCCAAGACCGTAGGATCCTACGCAGTGCCGTAGGGGACCGCACCGCCACTTCCCAGCAAATTAGGGACACTGTTGCTCCTGGGGTATCGGCGAGAACCATTCGCAACCGTCTCCATGAAGCTGGGCTACGGTCCCGCACACCGTTAGGCCGTCTTCCGCTCACGCTCCAACATCGTGCAGCCCGCCTCCAGTGGTGTCGCGACAGGCGTGAATGGAGGGACGAATGGAGACGTGTCGTCTTCAGCGATGAGAGTCGCTTCTGCCTTGGTGCCATTGATGGTCGTATGCGTGTTTGGCGCCGTGCAGGTGAGCGCCACAATCAGGACTGCATACGACCGAGGCACACAGAGCCAACACCCGGCATCATGGTGTGGGGAGCGATCTCCTACACTGGCCGTACACCACTGGTGATCGTCGAGGGGACACTGAATAGTGCACGGTACATCCAAACCGTCATCGAACCCATCGTTCTACCATTCCTAGACCGGCAAGGGAACTTTCTGTTCCAACAGGACAATGCACGTCCGCATGTATCCCGTGCCACCCAACGTGCTCTAGAAGGTGTAAGTCAACTACCCTGGCCAGCGAGATCTCCGGATCTGTCTCCCATTGAGCATGTTTGGGACTGGATGAAGCGTCGTCTCACGCGGTCTGCACGTCCAGCACGAACGCTGGTCCAACTGAGGCGCCAGGTGGAAATGGCATGGCAAGCCGTTCCACAGGACTACATCCAGCATCTCTACGATCGTCTCCATGGGAGAATAGCAGCCTGCATTGCTGCGAAAGGTGGATATACACTGTACTAGTGCCGACATTGTGCATGCTCTGTTGCCTGTGTCTATGTGCCTGTGGTTCTGTCAGTGTGATCATGTGATGTATCTGACCCCAGGAATGTGTCAATAAAGTTTCCCCTTCCTGGGACAATGAATTCACGGTGTTCTTATTTCTATTTCCAGGAGTGTAGTTCGTTGGCGAAACTGTAGTTTATGGAGAAATTCGTACAATATGTATGACAATTTGTGGAAAGCAGAGACCTAAATGCGACAAGTGGACCCTAAACATTGCAACGTTATTCACATAGATAGATAATAAAATTGTTGCACTACACGGGCTGGGGCAGGTCACTGGAATAAGTGGTATTGCTACAATAGCGAGGTGTGAATATCTCAGTTAGACGTTGGATAATAACTCACTGAGACAATTTTCGGGATGTGTACCTTCATTAAGAAGTAATTACTTCTGATACTCGTGTGACCTGCAACTGAATATTACTCATGTTTAGTGTCTGTAACAAACAGGAATTGCCAAAGAAAGACGTAATTTGAAAAACAGTTTTGCATTTGCTTGGTTCATACCTAAGGTTTACAGAAATAATTAACAAACCACACAGATTGAAGCTCTAGCTGGAAAGTTCCGAGAGCATATTTTTACAGATGATCCTAAATATTACTACCCCTCGCTTTAATAGTATACACATAACTCATTAATTATACAGTGTACGGTCTGTGAACACAGCATGTATATTACGTGGGCAATAATTCTTATATCATCGTAGTTTCGAGTAATGCTACCACATTTTACGTGTTGGTTTAGAGGCCTACCCTGTCTTCCGAACGTATGCAGCGAGTAAGCTCACCACATGTCTTTGGAGCGATATTATGCGACAAGAGCTAAAGTTCCCTTTGTTAGTCAGGGTTGTGATGGGTGTGGATGGAGGGGGGGGGGGGGGGAGGAAAAGTGAGGAGGTGGGGTGGAAGGACGAGGAAAAGAAGGCGACGTTCAAATTCGATAACAAGAAGGTGAGGCACCTTTCATTTTCACAGTAAATGGAAAACACTGTATAATGCTCAACACAGTGCTTTGCTGCGAACACCTGTTGCCAAAGGAAGTGTCGGACATATCTTAAACGATTCCTTTGAAAGTGGTCATCGGTTGCATCTTAAGCTACAGTGACAACAAGAGAGCTAAACCACGAAGCTTCACAGTTAATTAGAAACTAAATTCTGTGGATTTCAGGGTTCCATTTAATCATCTGACAATGAGCGCACGTTTTCCCCAAAATAAAACAATTTTCATCACATGATTAGACCTCTTAAAAATTTAGTCATTAATTGGTCTCACAAGAATCCAAATGAAATGACCTAATTTTATTGTTAAAATTATTACCCGCTGAATTTTGAAAACAGAATACCATAACAAACTCAGTTCCGCACTTGTCGCTTGCTCCAAAAAGTGCTTCTCGTAGGAAAGCCTTCACAAGTATCATCATAGCCAATGAAATGATTTCTGTACACTTACCGCGGTTTCTTGTACCCTACCCAAGCGACGGATGTACGTCACTTTACGTTTTTCGCGGTGTCAAACAGGTAAATTGTGTCATACAGCATGTGCGTCTCAATTTTCAGATGTGTTTTGTATGGTGTTAGCGGTCCACGCTTTGGGCGCTTGTCGACGCTAAGACTCGGATTGTTATGAGACACTGACTGTCGTGCGGTGTAGCCTGCCTCGCGGTGGAGTTTTCCCAGCATCATGTGAGCGTCGTCGGCGAAATATTGGGTATGGGAAATTAGCACGGACAAGTGCAAGTCACGGTATAATGGCGAACCCCAGACCCGGAAATAGGAAACAGAAACGAAATGATGGACCATGGATGAGACTCACGTTAGAAAAAAAAATGTATACATATATAATGCAGTATGCTTGTGTTTCATTCCAGCAGCAGCAATCCTGACAGAGGAGACAGGAGGCATCCTTTTACTATGTATAATTACGTGTACATAATCACTAATGCCACTGCAAAGATTTCAGGCAAATCACCAGCACCTGAGTGATTACACGCACGTCCTGACCACTTCAGTATCAGCAGCCAATACTGCCGGACATCGAAAAATAAAAGAGGAGTGTACAAGGAATAAAATGGATGAAATTTCGCTTCGGTAGTATTAGCAAAGGCAAGGAGTAATAGAATAAGTTTGTAATTAGTATTCGAAGAAGCCTGCACGTTTGGTGGAGGTCAGAGGTAGCGGCAGCGTAAAATGAGAGTGCATGACAGGAGTAGAACTAACCAAAAACTAACCCAAAACACGTGCACACACAAACAAGGACGCTTCAACGATAGAATTTATGTCCATACAACATCAACAGGGCCCAGCAGTCAATCAATTTATTTTTGGATTTGCGTCCTTAGTAAAAGGCAACGGCCTTGCCGCAGTGGGTACGCCGTTTCCGGTGAGATCATCAAAGTTAAGCACTGTTGGGCACGGCCGGCACTTGGATGCGTGATCATCCAGCCGCCATGCGCTGTTGCCATTTTTCGGGGTGCACTCAGCCTCTTGATGCCAATTGAGGAGCTACTCGACCGAATAGTAGCGGCTTCAGTCAAGAATACCATCATAACGACTGGGAGAGCAGTGTGCTGACATCACACCCCTCCTATCCGCATCCTCCTCTGAGGATGACATGGCGGTCGGATGGTCCCGGTAGGCCACTCGTGGCCTGAAGATGAAATGCTTTTTGCTTTTTGTCCTTAGTAAAAAATAAATAAATTAATAGATATGTTAAGTAAAGAATTTTTTTTACTCATCATTGTTTTCTTTTCTGTAAATTGTTTATATCGATGTAATGACATTTGCGAGAGAATATGGCATTTGACCACACTTGAGGATTGTGCAGACTCCGGAACCAACACGGCAGACTGAATGTCATGGACCACGCCAGAAAGTGAAAGGCGAGCAGAGCAGGCAGCCATGAGTCCGCTGTAGCAGCCCAGGTGAGGGGGATGTCTCAAGCCAGCGCAGACAATGGGGCGCTACCCCAAGCCGACAACAGCCTCCTAGCGGCCAACAACCCATCAGGCCGCTAATTGAGGGACAAGCGAGTCACATGACACCACAGTCGACATGTGCAATGAGCCTAACTGACTCAGCGGGATGCCAGGAGTAACGCGTCCCGTCGACAAAAGCCCAAGTAGTCCGACGTCCCGCAGGGCAGGCGCACGTTCCGATGGCGAGGTGAATAGGAAGAGTAAGGCTGTCCCACATCCAGCTAATGCTGAATGGATTTCTACGCCAGGGGGCGGGTTTCACGTCAAATGCGATGCTGTCACACCAGTCCCTGACGGCTGACTGTGGCCTGACCAGGATGAGGCCAAGGATCCATCTGCAGTCCAGAAGATGTTAAACATGTTGCCAGAGACGAGAGGAAATGCCAGAGATGTCTGCTGCCACTTCTTCCAAGTCATACGCTGAGTGAGAGGCCATTCCACTATGGAACAAATTGCTGTTCTTCAGTCCTACCACTCATGGTTTGTATGTGTGCATAAGTGGCATGTTCTCAATTTGTGTGACGTTTTCAATTGTAAAATTTGTCTCCCCAGGGACACTTATGGAAGGAGTGATAGGATACATTTATGTAATATCATTATGTAATATCTTTTTGTGTTTTTGTAAGTATCAAATGAAGTTTTTTGATTGTGAGGTCTATTTTTTCTGCACATTTGTTAATGCTCTCTTTATGTGCCTGTATTTGTTTTCATCTCATGGAAAATAATACACAAATTTACACAACTTAGGTAATAAGACACAGATTACAAATGGTTGAAATGGCTCTGAGCACTATGGGACTTAACTGCTACGGTCATCAGTCCCCTAGAACTTAGAACTACTTAAACCTAACTAACCTAAGGACAGCACACAACACCCAGCCATCACGAGGCAGAGAAAATCCCTGACCCCGCCGGGAATCGAACCCGGGAACCCGGGCGTGGGAAGCGAGAACGCTACCGCACGACCACGAGATGCGGGCAGATTACACATGTTATTTCCTTGTTCATTGAGAATTTGAGAATGTATGTGTTTGATGATTGAGACCAAATGAGTGATAGAGCAAGGGTAGATCAATCAGCAGAGAACAGTTCATACTTCAGGACATTGTAGATGATTAAGGACGTTAGACATCTCCGACCTCAGGATATGATATGAATAGGTATATTTCTTCGCTGCAAGGCCTTTTAACTGCATGTCAAATGTTCACTGGAAGTCTGTCATGTAGCAATGACCCCTGAGTCTAATTCATACTACTCACAGCAATGTTTATATGTACTCTTGCAGGCCGACTGCTTCATGTGAGTGAATGATCCCTGGAATGAATGAAATCAAGCTAGGATGCCTTTTAGCCATGGTTCAAATGGTTCAAATGGCTCTGACCACTAACATCTGAGGTCATCAGTCCCCTAGAACTTAGAACTACTTAAACCTAACTAACTAAAGAACATCACACACATCGAAGCCCGAGGTAGGATTGGAACCTTCGACCGTAGCGGTCGTGCGGTTGCAGACTGAAGTGCCAAGAACCGCTTGGCCACTCCTAACGGCTTTAGCCATGGGGAATCCTGATTGGCAAATCTACCTTTTTCACACACACACAGATATATATATGTATATATATATATATATATATATATATATATATATATATATATATATATATATATATATATATATATATCGGTTGTAAGGATGAGATTCTCCTACTTTTTTCAATGATTTTCTCTAGTTCATGTCACACTAAACAATATTGAAGTGAGGCACTACCCAAGCAGAAATCAATGGCAGGCAGAGGGCAGTGAGAGAAGACAAGTTACATTCTCACCTATTTTTCGCATACGGAAGATTATTAAAGATTTCTTAAACCTGATGTACCTTGAGTGAGACTCTAGAAAGTTAACAGCCTGAGCAGACATTGATGGAGCCTGGTAACACGCTAAAAGCACGAGGCATTTTTATGATTCTTAGCTCATAGAAATGGCTTGTTGGGAGTTGAAAGCAATTGGTGGCGAGCCCATCCCTTAGTAAATCTTGCCAGACAGGCCCTCAGTCGTACAGAACAGACGGGGCAGCCCTCCGCCAAGACAGGACTCCTGCAGAACAATGCCGCACTACCTGCTGCGGCGCCAGCGGAAGCCTGGGCTGGGGGTGATGGTCTGAAGGAACACATAAACCAAATATTGTGTGCAGAGCCACACGTAATAAAAATATGCCTGTTTTTGTGTTCGCTGTTATTGCAAATAAGCCAATGAACCACTTCCCCTGGCTGTCTCAGTTGTATAAGAAAAATCTGGCATCTGAGAAATGTTCGCAGACAGAATCTTTATTACACCTCATAGCTAGAGCTAACAATCTCCAAGGCACAAGCGATTTAGATGAAGATCTTTGAGACTGTATCAGTTCGCCTGTTGCTGTGGGAAGAGACATGACTTTTTTTGTATTCACTAGATAACCCCTAGCAGGAAAATAAGCACCAGATGTAGCTTCTACCATACATTTTTATTGTTTTCCATTGTTGAGTGTCCTTTCTGCCAACTAGAGTGTAGCTGTTCACCTTGTGCGGCAGTAAGTTTCCTTAAGTTTCTTATAGTAAACCACATATTAGCTAGATGGATAGGGACTGTGTCTGATGTGTGTGGATGCAGGAGGAGTTGGCCACAGTCCAAATGCAGCTGGAAGCTTTGTTGGCCACAGTAAACAGGCTCCAGAGTGCCACCGTGAGGTGTGATTGGGATGGGGTGCCTGGATCTGCGTCCAATGTACTAGATGTGCAGGGGGCGTGATGTCACAGCTCTCTGTTACTGAGCCAACCTCGGGTGTGACTGAGCTGGCTGGCCGACTCTCACCTCAGTGTGGGTGGCAGAAGGTGTTGATGCATTGAGCCTGAAGGCAAAGGGTGCATGGGGGACACAGACTCCTGCCAAATTCCATGCACTTTGTTAATAGATTCAGTGTGCTATGTGATGCTAGGGGAGAGGCTGAGCTGGATCAGAATGCACCTTTTGCCAGGATAGTGGTCACTCCTTCAGCAAGGTCCAGACAGGCACTTGGGGATAGGGTTTTGTTAGTAATTGGGAGCTCCAATGGTAAGCAGGTCAGGGAGGCCCTCAGGAACATAGTGGCAATGGCAGGGAAGAAGGCCAACGTTCACTCAGTGTGCTTGCCAGGGGGCCTTGTCTGGGATGTGGAAGAGGCTCTTCCGGCAGCCATCGAGCGTGCGAGGTGCAGCCAGCTGCACATGTTGGCATCAAAGATGCCAGTCGTTGGCGTTCTGAGGAAATCCTTAGATCCTTTCGACGGATGGCTAAATTGGCGAAGGCAGCCTCCATCTCTCGTGGAGTGAAAGCCAAGCGACGATTTTCTGCATTGTACACAGGTTGGACCAGGGTCCTCTGGTTTGGAGTCAAGTGGAGAATCTAAATCAAAGGCTATGTCGACTCTGCGACGAAGATGGTTGTAGATTCCTCTACCTAAACTATGGAGTGGAAGGCTCTAGGACGCCCGTCGATAGATCAGGGGTGCACTAAACATAGGAAGCAGCTACATGGGTAGCACAGTACTTTTGGCATGCACATGGGGGTTTCTTAGATTAGGTTCCTCCCCATGGGAAACAAACTGTTGGCCTGAAAAATTACCAGTTCATGACACTGATGTGGGTGTGCCAACTGTAAAAATTGTTAGTTCGCCTAAACAGGTCAGTCCAAAGGATTTAAATATACTAAATAACATATTAGTAAATTTTCGAACTGTCTGTAACAAGATCCCCGAGTTACTCCTTAAAATAAACGGTAGTAATACCAATATTGTATTAGGTACCGAAAGCTGGTTGAAATCAAACATAAATAGCAGTGAAATTTTGAACTCGAATTGGACATTGTTTATGATATTTAGGACTGATGCTATGGGAGGTGGTGTGTCCAATGCAGTCGAAAGCTGTTTAAATGCAATTAAGATCTATACTGGATCGGACTGTGAAATAGTCTGGATAAAACTGTCAATCAGACAATGAGTGACCGTTGTATTAGGATGTTTTTATATACCACCAGCATCTGCAACAAACGTCACAGTAAACTTCAGGGAAAGTCTTGAGTACATAGTAAATAAATATCCAAATTATCCATTAAATATAGGTGGAGACTTTAACCTGGCGTCCATTGACTGGGAAAATTACATGTGTATCACAGGGGGCAGACGCAAAGATTCGTGTGAAGTTATTCCAGGAGCCTCCCCCTGTCGGAGGTTATAGTCCTTCAGCGGGCATGGGTGTATGTGTCGTCCTTAGCGTAAGTTAGTTTAAGTTACATTAAGTAGTAAGTAAGCTTGAGGACCGATGACCTAGGTAGTTTGGTCCCATAAGACCTTACCACAAATTTCCAAAATTTTTATTCTAGGAGCGCTCTCAACATGCAATCTTGAGCAATTGGTTAGAAACCAACACGAGATGGGATCATATTAGATATCGTGGCGACCATAATCTCGTTGTTGCTTCTATATCAGTGGAAGTAGGAAAAAAAAAAAAACAGCGGAGAGATTTCTTGTTTGGGAAAGTAAATAAAAGTGTCATTAATGACTATCTTCATAGTCAGCTCCAAGCATTCAGCGCAGGACACAAATATATTGACTATCTTTGGTCGGAATTTAAAGGTGTTGTTCTCCACGTGCTAGAGAAATATGTGTCTAGCAAAAATATAGGTGAGAGAAAGGATCCACCTTGGTTCAACAAACTTATTAGGAAGTTGCTGAGAAAGCAGAGAATTTGACACAGTCGTTTTAAACATAGTCACTGCCCCGCTGACAAACAGAAATAATGCAAAATGAAAGCAGCTGTCAGTAGGTCAATGAGAGACTCTTTTAACGAATTTGGAAGCAATATTTTATCTGCAGATTCTAAAAATAACCTAAAAAAATTTTGGTCGTATGTAAAATCTATTAACGCCACAAATAATTCAATACCTTCTATCGCTGAGAGTACGGGTAATGTAACGAAATATGATAAACAGAAGGCCGAAATTCTAATGCTAGCTTTCAAAAACTCGTTTACGGTAGAGGACTGCAGCACCATTGCCCCTTTCAGTTATCGAAAAAACGCAAGGACGACTTACATAGTGTTTAGTGTATCTGGGATTGGAAAACAGTTAAGATCCTTAGACGCCAGGAAGGCATCTGGCCCAGACGGTATCCCCGTAAGATTTTATGTTGACTATGCTACAAATATAGCACCATTCTTATCCATCATCTATCAGGGATCATTGTAACAGCGTGAGGTTCCACGGGACTGGAAGAAGGCCCAGGTCATAGCAATTTTGTCCGCCGCCGGTAGCTGAGTGGTCAGTGCAACAGACTGTCAATCCTAAGGGCCAGGGTTCGATTCCCGGCTGGGTCGGAGATTTTCTCCGCTCAGGGATTGGGTGTTGTGTTGTTCTAATCACCATCATTTCATCCCCATCGACGCGCAAGTCGTCGAAGTGGCGTCAAATCGAAAGACTTGCACCAGGCGAGCGGTCTACCGGACGGGAGGCCCTCGTCACACGGCATTATTATATTATTATAGCAATCTTTAAAAAGGGTAGAAAATCGGATGCACGTAATTACTGGCCAATTTCACTGACATCGATTTGTTGTAGAATCATGGAACATGTGTTCAGAAATAATGACCTTTCTAGGCTTTGAGAAGCTCATCTGCAAAAACCAGTAAGGTTTTGGGAAATAGCGGTCATGGGAGACACCGCTGGCCCTCTTTGTGCATGATACACAACAGGCTATAGATGCCGACTCCCAGGTTGATGCCATATTCCTCGACTTTCAAAAGGCGTTCGACTCATTTCCGCACTGTCGCTTGCCCCCAAAAAGTGCCCGCTTACGATCTATCCGATGACAGAAGCAGTTGGATAGAAAGTTTTCCAACAGACAGAGAGCAGTATGTCGTCCTGAATGGGTAGCAGTATATATGTATTACAGTAGGTTTGTGATATGGTGCACACGTCAAAAGCTACGTTAACGACTCACTGATGTCGTTTTGTGTTTTTATTGGCTGCATCACACCTGTAGTAGAATCTTAAATGGTAAACAGCGAGTGGTACCTTTTCCGCTCATAAATCTGATCAAATTGTATCGAAGTGATTTTACAATTTTTATATTAGGCATCTGACACGCTGGTGTTGTCAGTTCATGTTTGGTACGACTTGAGCCACTCTGCTACTGGCTGTCCAGGTTGACACGTTTCTAGAGTACATCACGAAATATGGATCTGTTTCAGTACGGGCCTAACGCCAATGGAATACGCTCTTCTTGAGTCACAGAGAGAGAGTGCAGTGACTTCACCTCTCGCGGTATGAGGTAAAAGCAAAGTTAAGGAATAGGAAAAGCATAAGCTGAGAGTTCTTGACAGCTCTATGGTCGAATGCAGTGCGGGAAAGAACTGTCTGCCTCTTGCTCCCGATATCGATTCTCTCACTGTCCTCTCAAGTAGTTATATACTAACCTTGAAAGCGCTACTATGCACTTCACCTCAACGTCTCTCAAATGTCTGATGTCGTCACTATGTTGACTTTACAGGTATTAAATGATGTCGGTAGTACACACTTTCTGCATGTTTCTAAATATTAAACGAAATGGACAAAGAATACTTTCTTAAGGAGAAAAGTTGGAAACAGTGGAATAAAAAGAGACTCACATAGTATTAACTGTCGTTGTTGAGGTAATTACACTTCAGTCTAGGGCCATTTGAATAATGATACCGAGAAAAGGATGCCAGAAATCTGTTTGCCGAAGAATCGGTTATTAACAAGTACGTACACTGCATGCAGTAAAAGTTTCCAGTATCAAATAAAGACCAATACTGGGAGAATAATGATACACATCCAACTGCCTGTAACAAATATCAGTTGAACTTTAATAGGTATACATCTACTACAAAGAGCGACATACGAAAATTCTTGCCAGACCAGGACTCGAAGTGGGATTTCCTGACAATCGCGAGCGGTCGACTTATCAATCGCACGAGCGCGCTCGACGGACCGAGCCAGACTTCCGCATCTCGCTCTCCAGTCTATTTCTTTTCATAGAACATAGCGGTAAGACGAACTCTTGCGATAAATGGGAAATCCTTCTTGGAGTCCCGGTCCGGCAGAAATTTTCATCGTCATCAAATGTATGTAAAATGTCAGTTGATTCAGGATAGTAGGTGAGAAGTTTCGGGTAGTATTTCACCTTTAGTGCCAGCTGCTGTTTTAACGCAAAGAGATATATGTTGCGAGAAAACGCTCATAAGATGTTGAAACTTATTAACCCTCGTTCATCCTTACTGGAACATTATCAAAAACTTGCTTTACTCAAGAAGCACAATCTCAGTGAGCACTTCGAAGTTACAGAAAAAAATGTGATGATTTGTCGACTAACTTTTGATTAATCTTGGTTGAACTACTTATAGGATTACTTTTGGCTACTATATAACAACAGAACAAATACAGAATTAGAGGACCGTTTATCAACAGCAAACAAGACACTTTTTAGTTTCATCAAAATTCTAAGAAAAAGATCACTTAGCAGTAACTTCAAAATCCACCTACATCAATCGACCATTATACCTGTGATGTTATATGGATGTGAAACATTAGTATTTAGTTAGAAAGATGAAGAAAAACTGTTAATATTCGAAAGAAAAGTAATAAGAAAAATTTTTGGACCTGTATACGACGAAAATAACATGGAATGGAGAATAAGAACAAATGAAGAATTAAGAGGGCTGTACAAACACCGTAACATCGTCGAAGTGCTCAAGAGGAGAAGGTTGAATTGGGCAGGCCATATAGCAAGAATGACAGAGAATAGACTGCCTAGAATGGCATTCAGCAGAACAATAGAAGGAACGAGAAGAAGAGGGAGACCCAGAATCAGATGTCGGGATAACATTCGGGAGGACACAACGTGGATGAACAGCAGCAGCAACTGGACGAACAGCGCATTGGACAGGCGGAAGTGGAAGAGGCTCACAGAGCAGGCGTATGGTCGGTAAGGCCCTTGCCACATGTAAAGTAAAGTATATAAGATCAGTTACCATTTCCGGTGATGATACTTTGATCTTTTCAATAACGAAGCAAAACTGAAAATTTTCAATCCAAAACATAACACTGTGTGTATTCTAGTGAATTATTTTATGTTTGCTAACCGGTTTTCAGCTTAGAAAGCCATCATCCGATTTCGGCGGACTATCGTCGTCAAAGAAGATGCAACTTTCGTGTACAACTTTGAAAACGGTGTTATTCATCAAGAGTGAGCCACGAACACGGAGCAAATGTCATCTTTATCAGTGTATGTGACCTGTCCAAGTCGACTTTCACAATTAATGCAGTTCAGTGTGACTGATCAAAATAAAATTTATAGTTGGTCATGCATATATTTACGCCTAAAATAGAAAACAACCATGATCTTTGTGTAATTTTTACAGAAATAAGTTGACCCACAGAGAAGATAACACATAGGTGTCGAAACAATTTTGGGTGAACATAAAATAGAAGTGCATCGTCTTTTGTAGATGGTGGGGCTTAAAACCAAAATTTAGTCGAACTACATATTTAGAGCCAATGTCTTAACAGCCTGCAATGTACTGCTTTGCTGAACACTTTCGGGATGCTAGGAATATGGAATATGCCTGTTGACTTGCTTCGACGGTTCGCAGTATGGGATGAATGAGAAGGATCACTTTCTTTCGCACAAACGATGCTTTCTGAATTAGTTCTGAATCGTGCTCAGATTATTCCCATTTTCTAGGGAACCTGCTGCATTTCAGCTTGTAATCTGCTCAAGGATCCTGGAAAAGACAGACTTTGAGGGTACTCTGTATGGGAGATGAGTCATGAGTGAAATTTTTGACGCATTTTCTACGAGTCTTTCCTGGTTTGAACACCAAGTAATATTGTTTTAACTTGACACAGAAAATGAAGAATTAGTAAATCTTATAACGATGAAAGCACTTAATTGTAGAGTGCGTAGGAGGGAAGAAAATGGATCAATTCTCATCCACAGAGTTACAAATAAATCAAACTAGTAAGACTGAAATAGTAGGAAGTATTCTCTCATCCGGAGACGAAAACAACACGTAAAGAACAAAAACGCTAGATTACTTTTCGTCTTACTTAAACACTTCGCTCAACTTTATGGAGAGCAGGAAGAGTTGTGTCATGGTTCTCTGGGGTACTTCTGATGTTACTTTTCTCTCTGATACAAATGTATGTAGCACAGAAATCCAGATCTGTCATTCCAGTCATAAACCCCCATTATTGGGATGTAGAAAAGATGATTAATGGAGCACAACTGCATTATCTAACAGACGGAATACGAAGATAAACGACGTAAGTATCGTTGCGTTTAGTCAGTCCACTCTGTTTTACAGAAAAAAACAGACATGTTGTCACCGCCGTTTCTCACCAATTTTCACGTTTCGCTGTGTGCGTAGAGTGCCGGAATTGCTACACAGCCCGCGGGCAGTACGTTTTCATTAGCAGCGGACACGACACGCAGCTTTCTCACTAATGCATGTTTTCCAGGTTCATTAATTACAACCGTGTTCTTCTCGTTGTCGCTGCAGCTGCAGGAAGAAATATTCTCCCGGTAGCAGTGGGACCTTCCAACAGGTAATCCAGCCGCAGTATACCAAACACTAAAAACATTTTGTGGAGCATGATGACGCCCACCAGAACAATAGGCTATCCTTACGGTGAATCTAGGAAATCAGCGAGTGTGACTTTCGAAAAGCAGGGACCGAGTTAATATATTTTCATAGACAAATGAATGTACACGGGGGGATGACTGACCGTGCTGTTCAGATTTAAAGTAGCTACGTCACGAGAGAAGGGTCCGCCAAAATACAAGGTGTGTAGGAAAAGTAACGAGACCGCTAACACTACGAGCGATCTGGCAACGCTGTGTTGTTCTACTTGTGTAGACCGGTGTGTTCATGCCTTCCAGATGCTCAGTGTAATCGTGTAACTATCAAGTGAGTTTTGAGAGCGCCATCATAGAAGTTGTGTTTTTATTGTGTTTTACGAAAATGGCACAGCGGAATTTAGAGCAACGTTGTACCATCACGTTTTGAGCTGAACCTGGGGATTCAGCGAGTGTGACCTTCGAAAAGATGTAACAGGCCTGTGGGGAACATTCCTTACCAAGAGCACAAGTTCTTCGCTGGCACAAATCATTTTTTGGAGGCCGAGAACATGTTAAAGGTGAACCTCGCTCATGGAGACGTTTAACTTCAACAACCGACGAAAATGTCGAACGCGTACGTCCTCTTGTGAGACTAGACCAACATTCAACAGTGAAGATGATGGGTTACCTGTCAAACTTAAACACTTTCACCATGCGTCAAATTTTGACGAAGTTTTCTACATATGAAAGGTTTGTGCCAAAATGATGCCGAAGAGCTTCGCAACAGAGTGCAAGGACAGTCGAAGAAACATGTGGGTTGACCTTCTTGAGACTATGACTACGAATGGTTCATCCGGGTGATCGAGGATGATGAACCCCGGATTTCCGGGTACGATCCTGAGCCAACTCGGCAAAGTGAAGAGTGGTACACTCAGACATCCGGTCGACCGAAAAAACCTCGAATGTGCAAATCAAAGATCAAAACAGTGCTGATTCACTTTATTGACAATAGGGGTATCGTGCATAAAAAATTTGTTCCACCAGGACAAACTGTCAACGAAGTGTTTTACAAAGAAGTCTTTGAAAGGCTCAGGAAAAGGGTGAATTGAGTGAGACCGGATACTGCTCACAAGTGGATGTTGCACCATGACAGCACCCAATGTCACACGATCACTTCAATCACGTAATTTTTAACCTTAAAAGGCATTCCTGTTGTTCCGAAGCCCCCATATTCATCTTACGTAAGTCCTTGTGACTTTTTTCTTTTCCCGAAATTAAAAAATGTCTTAGAAGTACATTTTTTTTACTCTGGAGAACATTCAAAACAATGTAACCGACATGTTAAAGGTTCTACTAATTGAAGCCCTTCAGAGCTGCTACCAAGACTGGAAAAAACGAGTCCGCCGGTGTATAGCGGCCGAAGGTGACAATATCGTCGTTTGAAAAAAAAAAAAAGAAAAACTTTGGTACATGAAAACAGTCTCGTTACTCGTCTCACGCACCTCATAGAAGGAGGTAAGGAAGACTGTGTTCTGAGTATAGAAGTAACAGTTGAATGTGTCGGTCAAGACAGCACAGTCACTTCGAACGTGGACTAATCACGGGATGTCACCTACATGATAAATCAGTCATGGACACTTCAATCTTTCTAAAGTTGCCCAAATCGAGTATTTGTGATGTGGTTGTGAGGTGCAAACTAGAACAGGGAGAAACCAAGACAAGGTAGACCTTTTGTAATGACAGACAGTAGCCTTCGAGCATTGCGGGGGGTGGTTGGAAAATTCGGATCACCCGTGAATTCCTGATTGCTACCAGCAATCCAGCTAGCTCAGTGACTGTGCTTAGAGTCTTGAAAAGAATGGGGTACAATGGTCGAGTAGTTATTCACAACCCAAACATTTCTGTGGTCAGTGCTAAGCGACCCTTAAGGTGGTGCAAAGAACATTGCCACTGTACAGTGGATGATTGGAAACAACTAATTTGGAGTGATGAATCACTCCGTATCCTGTGGTAATCCGATGGAAGGGTGTGGGTTTGGCGATTTCCTGGAGAACATTACCTGCCATTACATTTAGAGCCAACAGCGAAATGGGCAGGAAGTGGTGTTACAGTCTGGGGACATTTTTGAAAGTTAGGTTGTGGTTTCCTTATTTTGCTTAAGAAAACGGAAAACAGGGAAGGATATGAAAAATTTTTACAGCATTGTGTGTTGCATACAGTGGAGGCCGGTTCGGAGATGTCTGCCTTCAGAATGAGATTATTCACTCTGCAGCGGAGTGTGAGCTGATACGAAACTTCCTGGCAGATTAAAACTATGTGCTGGACCGAGACTCGAACTTGGGACCTTTGCTTTTCGCAGGAAAGTTTTCTACCATCTGAGCTGCCCAAGCACGACTCATGCCCCGTCCTCACGGCTCTACTTCAGCCACTCTTATTTTGCGTAGTCTACAGTTTGATGAATTGGCCGCAGATGAAGGAATTATAGTACTGAGAAAAATAGAAACCAGTGTTCCTTCGTTCGTTGACCCATTTTTAAGCATTTCCACATTCTCCATTTACGGAATCTTTATGTAAAAATGGGTGCATCCATAATTCAAATGTATGGAGGCACTTAGGGCTAGCATATAGCAATAGAAGGTACTTCATGTAATTACAGATAAGACACATGTATCTAAATGAAATAGTATGACAAACAAACCTGTTCTAAGAACATCTGCAACTGAGCATTATAGCAGAGGTTGAAAATACCGCTTCAGTTGTAAATTACTTTATTTTCATACGACCGATTTCAGACTTTTATAAGCCCATCCTCAGGTGTCGTAGCTGTGCTGTGGTTCCCGAACGCCGTGTGTGCCAGGCGCGGTGTGTTGTCTATGAGCGCAGAACAGGGACTATCTGCCAGTCTAGCTGACTTGTATGAAACGTTCCTGTATTCCGTTTTTAATGCAAAGGAAAACTAACACAAGTTCTGAAACAGTTGACTTAATTCAGTCACTACGAAGCAATTTTGAATATTACTGTAATAGTTGTCTCTAATGTATGTTTAGCGTCTGTGGTATACTATTCTCTGAGCTAGATAGTAAAGGACATATATTTTCTCGAAGAACTTTTCCGGGCGCTTTTTAATGGAGACAGTCCTAACGCACAAAAATAAGAGAATTATATATATTTTACCGAAAACTGTTATTTAAAGACGTGTGTGGTCACTTTATGTCTCTTCCTGCTTTAAAGTAAAAGGCAAAATTTACATGAAACAAATAAAACACTGCAGCAAGAAAGAGGCGGTTTTTATCTCCGAAATGAATATTTTTGATTTCTTAGTTCTAGTGTCTCATCTTTCAATGTAACAAAGTGCCTGGTGGCACTAAGCTTGCGAGGATAAATGAGTAAATAAATTAATTAATTAACAAAATATGTCCTATTCAATCTATTCAAAACTGGTTACTACCATGTTCTTCTGTACTAAGTGTTTGCAAAGTATGTCGAACATGAGCAGTCAAAATTCCAGTACAATGTTGTATGCAATGCCTATTTCTTTTTCAGTTTTAAGGATCCTCTTACATTTATCTTGCACTCAGAGGAGAAGAGATTCCTTTTGGTTCCAATCAAGAACTTCTTTGGTGATAAAACTCAGTAAACGTATGAAGATAGCCTTGTAAGCCGAAAACCGGTTAACAATAAAAGTAGTAATGAAGGAAAAAAGCAAACTGGTTCTTTTATTTATTACTTAATATATATTATTACTTAGCTGTGATACAAGTAACAGTCAATACATATGAATGTATTCTATATACACATTTTAGAAGAATTTGGAATTAGTTACCAACGAAAGAATTACGAATTGAAGGTACAGTACTACTGGAACACGTGGAACTGAGACTTAAGATTTCACTAGGCATGCGTCTGGTTATACTTGCGCCTCGTCGGAAACTGTTGTATTTCTTTAAACTTGTACCGAATTAATACAACTGTATGTGACGCAGATAGTGGTTCACTCTGTGTACTTCATAATATTTTTAAAATATTATGAAGGTGATAGAAAGTTGACGTTGAATCGTACGAGACAGTCATCACAAGCACACATAATCTTGTTCTGAAATGCACATCAGCAGCTATGAAACAGAGTGTAACTGTGGATACCCTTCCTTTGTACGCTCACATCATTTTTGAGTGAACAAACTCGTGTTATATTGCTCAAACTTGAATGGGGAACAGAACAATCTGATTTAATATATCATAGTGGCAAAATATTTGCATGAAATATTTACGGAAGGATGGGAAAAATATTCGAAGCCTCGACCTCGAGGATGATTAGTATGGGTTTCGCAGAAATTTAGAAAGAGGGAGGACACTGGTGAACCCTACGAGTTAGCTGGGAAGATTGTTTACAGAAACCTACCTACGTTTACAGTGTTTGTAGATCTAGTGACATCTTTTGTCAGCTTTGACTGGAATGCAGCTTGAAATACTGAAGATAACGGTGATAAGATATAGATTGTGAAAAGGACTTCTCAATTTTTATGGAAACAAGACTGGAGTTACAAGAGATGGATGAGATCAAAGTTAAGCTGTAGTTACAAAGGGAGTTGGGACTGTAGCCTATCTTGCATGTTATTTGAGAGGTCGCTAGCAAAAAGACCCACTAATCCAAAAAATCGAAAAATGAGTTGCAGGCGCCATCATGTAGCGTTTAGCATTATGCATCTATTTACACAACCGTTTCCGTCAAAAATACGCCCAGTCATGTCGTATAAGCTTCTAAAAATATGGCTATTAGGAAAAAAATCCCACAAGTCAGGAGTTTTGCTAGAATGAACATCTTTTAGCCAGTGGTTTCTGAAGCAGCTCCCGCTAGAGCGGTCTGCTCTGCTCCTGATAAACCACTGATAACCTATACTTGGTTACATTCGCCCTCATTCTTCTATATTATACTCCTGTTCCCCAAGTTTTTACCCTAGTATGGACAGAAAGGGTTCAGAGTGGACGCGAAGGGACGAAAAAGGAGGATAATATTAGTGATGCCAAAGTGCATGGGGAAGAACGCTTTCTATAGGTCGGAAAACTGGCTCCAGCTCTCATGACTCAAGAGGACTGCAGGTTCGTAGTATTATGTATTAACTGTATTGCCATTAGCCAATGGTATCGTGCGCATTATTGTAAGGCGATGATTTTTAAAAATCTAAAACGAGTACATTTGAAATAGCTAGACAATATGAAACCTTGGGCCGCAACTTCACCTACAAAGCCAGACTTCAGTGTTATATCTGTGCAGTGTGACTTCAAAAATAAAGCTGTATATTTGCAATACGCGTACCATGGTACATGGAGCCGTCACATCGTCACAGCTCCGAAGTTAGAAACTTCCGACACAATTAGCTTACCAGGAGCTTCACATCCCCCCTGGACTGAAACTTGCGAAGCCGAAAGACGTACTCAAATTTACCGGATACCTCGATTATTCTGCAAGTAAAGAATACTACTCAGACTGTGTGGGACAGTGCATAAGCGGAGACACCTGCAATCAATTATGATTATGAAATAGACAATGATGACAATAGTGATTTATGTGAAGATTAATGATTTGAGATGTCATTGTATGTTGTATTGCTTTAACAAATAATTGTTTTACTAATACAATTCGTAACATATTATTTTATCCCGACAATAACATCTACATGATATATAATTGTATTAATGTTATGCACTATATTAATGACGCAACACCCCAACTATTCCAATATATTTCCTTGTCCACACCCAGGTAATATCATTTGGCATGACTCAAATACTTCTGATAACGTTCCTGATGCCTGCAGAGTATTCAGACAAAATAACAACAAATCGGATACTTATGGGGCGGAGATATGCGGTTTTTTCGTTTCCTCAAAATTTGATTTTCTGACTATTGGAGCTGTTGCCGGCAGCCCCTCAGTTATGTACAATAAGCAAGAAGTAAAGTACACTTTGAATAAATTCTGCAATGGAGTTAAACCTCAAAATTTTGTGCTTTCCTGATCAATTGATTTCGTCAGAAACGTGAAGGACTTGGAAGAGCAGTTGAACGGAATAAATAGTGTCCCCAAAAGAGCTTATACCATGAAAATCAATAAAAGTAAAGCAAGGGTAACGGAATGCTGTTGAATTACATCGGACGACGCTGCGGAAATTCTACATCTACACGGATACTCATCTACATGGATACTCTGCAAGTCACATTAAAGTGCTTGGCAGAGCGTTCATCGGACCACCTTTACAATCCTCTATTATTCCAATCTTGTATAGCGCGCGGAAAGAATGAACACCTATATCTTTCCGTACGAGCTCTGATTTCCCTTATTTTATGGTGCTGATCGTTCCTCCCTACGTAGGTCGGTGTCAACGAAATATTTTCGCATTCGGAGGAGAAAGTTGGTGATTGGAATTTCGTGAGAAGTATCCGTCGCATCGAAAAACGCCTTTCTTTTAACGATTTCCATCCCAAATCCTGTATCATTTCTGTGACACTCTCTCCCATATTTCGCGATAATACAAAACGCGCTGCCCGTCTTTGAAGTTTTTCGATGTGCTCCGAAAGTCCTATCTGGTAAGGATCCCACACCGCGCAGTAGTATTCTAAAAGAGGACAGACAAGCGTAGTGTAGGCAGTCTCCTCAGTAGGTCTGTTACATTTTCTAAGTGTCCTGCCAATAAAACGCAGCCTTTGGTTAGCCTTCCCCACAACATTTTCTGTGTGTTCCTTCCAATTTAAGTTGTTCGTTGTTGTAATGCCTAGGAATTTAGTTGAATTTACGGCTTTTAGATTAGACTGATTTATCGTGTAACCGAAGTTTAACGAGTTCCTTTTTGCACTCATGTGAATGACCTCACACTTTTCGTTATTTATGATCAACTGCCACTTTTCGCACCATTCAGATATCTTTCCCAAGTCGTTTTGCAATTTGTTTTGGTCCTATGATGACTTTATTAGTCGATAAACGACAGCGTCATCTGCAAACAACCGAAGACGGCTGCTCAGATTTTGTCCAAAAACCGTTTACATAGAGAAGGAACAGCAAAGGGCCTATAACACTACCTCGGGGAACACCAGAAATCGTTTCTGTTTTACTCGATGACTTTCCGTCAATTACTACGAACTGTGACCCCTCTGCCAGGAAACCGCAAATCCAGTCACATAACTGAGACGATATTTCATAAGCACCCAATTTTACTACGAGCCGCTTGTGTGGTACAGTGTCAAAAGCCTTCCGGAAATCCAGGAATACGGAATCGATCTGAAATCCCTTGTCAATACCACTCAACACTTCATTTGAATAAAGAGGTAGTTTTGTTCCACAGGAACGATGTTTCCTAAACCCATGTTGACTGTGTGTCAATAGACCGTTTTCTTCGAGGTAATTCATTACGTTCGAACGCAATATATATTTTAAAATCCTGCGCATATCGACGTTAACGATATGGGCCTGTAATTTAGTGCATTACTCCTACTTCCTTTCTTGAATATTGGTGTGACCTGTGTAACTTTCCAGGAACGGTTGTATATGTGTGTTAAGTATGGAGCTAATGCATCAGCATACTCCGATAGGAATCCAATTGGAATACTGTCTGGACGAAAAGACTTGCTTTTATTAAGTGATTTAAGTTGCTTCACTACTGCGAGGATATTTACTTCTACGTTACTCATGTTGGCAGCTGTTGTCGATTCGATTTCTGGAATATTTACTTCGTCTTCTTTTGTGAAGGCATTTCGGAAGGCTGTGTTTAGTAACTCTGCTTTGGCAGCACTGTCTTCGATAGTATCTCCATCGCTATCGCGCAGAGAAGCCATTGATTGTTTCTTGCTGCTAACAGACTTCACATACGACCAGAATCTCTTTGGATTTTCTGCCAGGTTTTGAGACAAAGTTTCGTTGTGGAAACTGTTATAGGCATCTCGTATTGATGTCCGCGCTAAATTTCCAGCTTCTGTAAAAGATCGCCAATTTTGGGGATTTAGCGTCTGTTTAAATTTGACATGTTTGTTTCATTGTTTCTGCAACAGTGTTCTAACCCGTTTTGTGTACAAATGAGGATCAGCTCCGTCGTTTGTTAATTTATTTGGTATTCTCAATTGCTGCCGACACTATTTCTTTGAATCCAAGCCACATCTGGTCTACACTTATATCATTAATTTGGAATGAGTGGAGATTGTCTCTCAGGAAGGCGTCAAGTGAATGTTTATCTGCTTTTTTGAATAGGTATATTTTTCGCTGATTTTTCGAGGATTTGGGGATTACAGTATCAAGCTCGCTACGACAACCCTGTGTTCACTAATCCCTGAATCGGTTTTGATGCTCGTTATTAACTCAGGATTCTTTGTTGCTAAGAGGTCAAGTGTGTTTTCACAACTGTTTACTATTCACGTGGGCTCATGAACTAACTAAGTTAGATTAGGTTAAAAAACGGTTCAAATGACTCTAAGCACTATGGGACTTAACATCTGAGGTCATCAGTCTCCTAGACTTAGAACTACTCAAACCTAACTAACCTAAGGACATCACACAAATCCATTCCCGTGGCAGGACTCGAACCTGCGACCGTAGCAGCAGCGCAGTTCCGGACTGAGGCGTCGGCCACAGCGATCGGCTTAGATTAGGAAATGAGATACTAAACGTAGTAGATAAATTTTGGTACATGGGCACAAAAATAAATTTCAGGCCGATGTGCAGAGGATATAAAATGCAGACTGGCAACTGGAAAAAAAGTTTTGAAAAGTAAATATGTTAGCATCTAATACAAAGTTGATTCTTGGGAAATCTTTTTTGAAGGTTTCTTTTCGAACTGAAGTGACAAGTGGATAACAAACAGTCCAGAGAAGAAGAGAACACAATGTTTAAAAATATGATGCGGGAGAAAAAAGCTGAGAAATGGATGGATAAATCGAATGACTAATGAGGATGCACTAAATCGAATTGGGAAAAAACGGCATCGTGGCACAGCTGAGCTTAAAAAAGGCATCGGTTGAGAGGACATATCCTGAGACATCGAAAATTTGTAAGTTTCGTACTGAAGGGTATTGTGGAAGGTGGAAATTGGAGAGGGAGATCAACGCTTGACTACAATAAGCAGGTTCAAATGTATGTAGGTTGTAGGAGTTATGATGAGACTTGTCCAGGACAGACTAACACGGAAAGGTGCACTGAACCAGTTTTCAGACTGCAAATCGCCGGAACAACTAAGGATCAGTTATTTGGCTGAATGCTCGTCGAATGAGACTTGTATCTTAGGTAATCTACTTGGTCATCACACTAGCTAGCGGCATGCAATCTTACAGCCGCGGGATATGCATATTTCTAAAGTGTTGAGGCGAGTCCGAACTGGCTTTGCAGCTGTCTTCGTGATAGGCAATAAAGACTTTTTTCTATTTTTTAGGATCACAGTGTATATATCTCTAAGAAGTACGCTCCTGAAGACAAGCGTAATCATACGAAGTGCAAGAGACTCTCAATCTACTGTAATGGAAACATTCAGCCAGAAGTTCGTTTCTGTCACAAGCCGATCCAGAGTTGCACGGAATAAAGTACAAAACATGCGTGGTTACCGGAGTACAAACACAAGCTCAGTTGGCGTGCTGAATGAATAATTAATGAAGCTGCCATGTTGAATAAATTGTGCGCAGCCCGTCGTACAGCTGATGCGAATAGCAATACCCGCCCGTGAATGTGTTTCTTTCTCCCTCGCGTAAATTTTGCGTATTTGCGAAGCAAATAGAATCCCATACTATTTCCCCTCCCCCCTCCCCCGCTTATAATAGCCGTATTGTAGCAGAGAATTACTCGATCCAGATACGTCTATCGAAAACTGACAAACTGTAGGACGACATTTATTGCTCTTTCGACGGCTCAATCATTGTGTCAGTTTGATACTCTGCGTACTAACGCTGATGTGACATCATTTTACTCGCGCGTGGGAGGGACACAAAATATCGGCATTGGTTTATAATCTGGCTGGAGACAAACGTCATCCCACTGCTGTCATCCGACATATATCTAAGCACACCAGATTTAGCAATTAACTGTTGTTCAGCTGTGTAACTTTGTGGCAAAAATATGTTTCCCAGCTCGTTATCAAATACGACACTTTTATTCGATAACATTAATATTTACGTGTCTATCATTAACTGAACACGCCTCAACGTATCATAAAATGCATGTCTATTGTTTGTACAATTTTTAAGAAGGGAGGTAGATTAGTATTTAACGACTGTTGATACAGATGTCATTCTTTTTTTTTTTTTTTTTTTTTTTTTTTTTTTTTTTTTTTTTTTTTTTTTGCAATTACCACAGTTATTTATCCGATGTATATTAAGCAATACTCATATGACAACTTTGTTTTGAAATGAGAGTTAAATTCTCTCAAGCGCCATTGCTACGGACTTATTCTGTTTTTCGGTGCATCCCTCGGTCAGATACAGGTCAGTATACTTCTGGCTTTTTGAGACTGATACCCCATTATTATGTCTGCCTGTGTACGGGGCCAGAATGCGAATTCGGTTTCCTAACTGAGTAGTTTTTCTGAAAGGGTGTGTGTGGTAGGGTGGAGGGGACGCCATTCAATGCCCCTTATCGGCTAGACCCTTGCCCATTACTACCACTTCCATCGAATACCGCGGACGCACATAATCAGTATTGTGTAAAGCACTCATGGCTATTCATTCCGTTAAAAATCTATATTTATGTTACTCTAACGTATTTAAAACCAAGGCTGAAGAGCGGAACTTGGTGTATAGCTGCCCGGTTCCTGTACAAGAAATGTAAATCCAAATATTCAGCGTTGTTGCTCACTGAACCTTGCCGACCGGAGTGGCCAGCAGTTGTAGGCGCTACAGTCTGGAACCGCACGACCGCTGCGGTCGCAGGTTCGAATCCTGCTTCGGGCATAGATGTGTGTGATGTCCTTAGGTTAGTTAGGTTTAAGTAGTTCTAAGTTCTAGGGGACTGATGACCTCAGAAGTTAAGTCCAATAGTGCTCAGAGCCATTTCAACCATTTTCTCTGAATCTTCGGCTTTGATAAATTTCCATTGTCGATGAATGGTCCAGAAAAGAAAACGATTATCATGATGGCTTGGTGTTCCAGATTATAAATGTGAACTATGTACACACCCACCCACACACACACACACACACACACACACACACACACACACACACTGAAAGACTACTTTTCACTGCTGTGTAAACAAAACTAAATCGCATATCAGCTTAACGCTTGAGGTACGTTATAGTGAAATATTAGCGAAAATAATTAAAACAAACTGTAATTCATATCATGTTGCTTTCACACAAGTGATTTGCGCCTTTCCCTAGCCCACCCCAATATTTAAAAACCATCATTTTGTTTTTTAGAAAAAAATGTTATTACTTTCTTTTTGTGCTTATATGTTGCCTGTACATATTAACACAAACGAAATTTGTAGAGAAAATGATAGTTTATTTGACTGAAAGAGGGTAAAGGGGTGGTGACAAGAAGGACATCAGGCCCCCCTGATAAAATAATCCTTCCAAATCTATTTATAAACGCACCGATCGTGCACCGATGTGGCAGAATGGCATGAGGGAAAGGAAATATAACAACGGATTTAAATACTTTACCTTCTAGTGGTATACACTGATCAACCAGAACATTAAGACCACCTACTTAATACCCGGTAAATCCACCTTCGACATGGATAACGGCAGCGTCACGTCGTGATATGGGACTTAGTAGGTCAGAGGAGGCAGATGGCAGCACATTTGCACACACATGTCACGTAATTCCTGAAAATTTCGAGGGGTGGGGGGATGAATTCTCACACCACGTTCAATCACATCACAGATGTGTTCGATCGGTTTCAGATCTGGTAATTTGTGGGAGGAATTGGGCAGCATATCAATTGGAACTCGACGACTCGCCACTGTGTTCCTCGAACCACTCCATCACACACTCGTGGCCTTGTGACATGGCGCTTTATCTTGTTGGAAAGAGCCCCTGCGCCCGCATCTCGTGGTCGTGCGGTAGCATTCTCGCTTCCCACGCCCGGTTTCCCGGGATCGATTCCCGGCGGGGTCAGGGATTTTCTCTGCCTCGTGATGGCTGGGTGTTGTGTGCTGTCCTTAGGTTAGTTAGGTTTCAGTAGTTCTAAGTTCTAGGGGACTGATGACCATAGATGTTAAGTCCCATAGTGCTCAGAGCCATTTGAAAGAGCCCCTGCCGTCGCGAAGCATGATCGTCATGAAGTGGTGAGCGTGGCCTGCAACCAGTATACGATACTCCATGGCCGTCACGGTGCCTCGCAAAATTTCCACTGGAACCACTGATGCCTACTTGAATGTTTCCCAGAGCATAATGGAACCGCCGCTAGCTTGTCTCCATCCTGCAGTACAGATGTCAAGGAGGTGTTTCCCCGGAAGAAGAAGGGTTCGCACCATGCCATCGGCATGGTGAAGAAGACATCGGGATTCGTCAGAATATCGGGATCCGTCAGACCATGAAACGCTCTGCCACTGCGTCAACGTCCAGTGCAGTTGATCACGTGCCCATTTCAGTCGTAGTTGCCAATATCACTGATGTTAAACTTGGTACATGCTTCGGTCGTCGGCTACGCAGGCGTATCGTTAGTGGTGTTCGGTGCACTTTGTGTTCATCCACACTTGTACTCTTTCCAGCGCTAAAGTCTGATACTTGTTCCGCCACAGTTCACCGCCTACGACGTCCGACATCTGTCATGAGGGGTGGCTACCCAACCCCACGACGCCTGGACGTGGTTTCACCTCGGCTTCGTATGTGTTGAAGACACTCACCACAGCACTTCTCGGACACTAGACAAGTTGCGCAGTTTCCGAAATGCTCGCGCGGAACCTCTTGGGCCACCACAATATGCCCTCCTTCAAACTCAGACAGATCGTGCACCTTCCCCATTCTACAGACGGACAGCACTCTCACTGTTACTACTCGTACGTGGCCGTGCACTTGCCTAACTAGCAGGAATTCCTCACCAGGTGACGCTCCTGTCACCTGGACGGGTTTAAATCGATAGAAGGTCTGTGGTCGTAATGATCTGGCTGATCAGTGTAATACTCTATATACGTTGATATGTTTGTTGAGCTTCGTATTTTTTTTATTTTTAAAATTGCTCGCTCACACATCCATCATATGTACAGGGCTATTACAAATGATTGAAGCGATTTCATAAATTCACTGTAGCTCCATTCATTGACATATGGTCACGACACACTACAGATACGTAGAAAAACTCATAAAGTTTTGTTCGGCTGATGCCGCACTTCAGGTTTCTGCCGCCTGAGCGCTCGAGAGCGCAGTGAGACAAAATGGCGACAGGAGCTGAGAAAGCGTATGTCGTGCTTGAAATGCACTCACATCAGTCAGTCATAACAGTGCAACGACACTTCAGGACGAAGTACAACAAAGATCCACCAACTGCTACCTCAATTCGGCGATGGTGTGCGCAGTTTAAAGCTTCTGGATGCCTCTGTAAGGGGAAATCAACGGGTCGGCCTGCAGTGAGCGAAGAAACGGTTGAACGCGTGCGGGCAAGTTTCACGCGTAGCCCGCGGAAGTCGACGAATAAAGCAAGCAGGGAGCTAAACGTATCACAGCCGACGGTTTGGAAAATCTTACGGAAAAGGCTAAAGCAGAAGCCTTACCGTTTACAATTGCTACAAGCCCTGACACCCGATGACAAAGTCAAACGCTTTGAATTTTCGGCGCTGTTGCAACAGCTCATGGAAGAGGATGCGTTCAGTGCGAAACTTGTTTTCAGTGATGAAGCAACATTTTTTTCTTAATGGTGAGGTGAATAGACACAATGTGCGAATCTGGGCGGTAGAGAATCCTCACGCATTCGTGCAGCAAATTCGCAATTCACCAAAAGTTAACGTGTTTTGTGCAATCTAACGGTTTAAAGTTTACGGCCCCTTTTTCTTCTGCGAAAAAAACGTTACAGGACACCTGCATCTGGACATTCTGGAAAATTGGCTCGTGCCACAACTGGAGACCGACAGCGCCGACTTCATCTTTCAACAGGATGGTGCTCTACCACACTTCCATCATGATGTTCGGCATTTCTTAAACAGGAGATTGGAAAACCGATAGATCGGTCGTGGTGGAGATCATGGTCAGCAATTCATGTCATGGCCTCCACGCTCTCCCGACTTAACCCCATGCGATTTCTTTCTGTGGGGTTGTGTGAAAGATTCAATGTTTATGCCTTCTCTACCAAGAAACGTGCCACAACTGCGAGCTCGCATCAACAATGCTTTCGAATGCTGCGCCGAGTGTGGGAGGAACTTGATTATCGGCTTGATGTCTGCCGAATCACTAAAGCGGCCCATATCGAACATTTGTGAGTGCCTAAAAAAACGTTTTGAGTTTTTGTATGTGTGTGCAAAGCATTGTGGAAATATCTCAAATAATAAAGTTATTGTAGAGCTGTGAAATCGCTTCAATCATTTGTAATAACCCTGTATATGCAGATTCTCTCTATATTCGTATTATATTTATTTGTTATGACTTTTATCCTGAAGGCTACACAGCCAGCCTATAGATGGATATACTTTTTTGATGGGTTGTTTGTCTTTATTACGCTACACAAATCATGGGTTAAGAAGATTTACCAGATTGCAGGTCAATGCGATATGTGCCATTTTCTCTTGAAAAGAACTTTGATGAGGAAAGAGGTGCAAAAGAAGATACCTGATGTCGACAACAAGTATCATCACACAACTGCTGATGCGTAACGGGGCAAGCAAAGATGGCACGAGAAAAAAAAGAAGTAAAAAGCAGTAATTGACGATGTGTGGTTTTAGATGTATCTTCACTTTATGTACACGGTGACTTTTCATATTGAAACAAAGAAATATCTCATAAAATAGGCATTTGTCTACAAAATGAAAATATACATATTCAAAAATTTTTTTTTAAAAATACATGTTCAGCATTTTAAAAAATGCTATCCGGCAATACCAATGTCGACCCCGACTCCTGGCACATCTTCAGGAGTTAGGTTGGGGGCCAACTTTGAAATCTTAAATACGAACATCCCATTTTTGTTGCAGATTCGGATTCTGTGGGAAAAAATTCCTAATTCTTGTATATAACACTTTCGTCGTTGCGCTATAGATCGCGCTGTAATTGACAAATAACACTGGATCAAAAATATGAAGTCACACGTGTGTGGCAAACGACTCAGAGTTTGGCAATTTTCTTCGTGTAGTTGTTTTTAGACATTCCTTAATGATTTGACTTAATCTTATTGCGTGTATTTCGTCCCTCATGTCTTAAAAATGTTACTTCATAACCTGAAAGCTTTATTAGAGCGAAGGCTATCACGATGAAAGAGAAAATTCAAATGGTTTATATTAATGGAGAAAGTGGCAGGAATGTCGACATTGCTGTAACGCTTGATAATTCTAAAGAGTATGCGATCATGCACTTCTCTTCGTCAGGTTATTCGATAGTTCTCCACCGAGGGTAGTGTACAACACCGAAAAATAAACCGTCGAAGAACATTTGCTGAAGAAAATAATGAAACTACGATATTAGCTCCAGTCAAACATAGCTCCCACGCTACCACTGGGCAATTATGTCGTGATATTCATCTTTCCCTCCATCGAAAACTTCATGGCAATGATTCCCAGAACAGGCTAACATTTTTCCAGTGGTCGCTTCAGAAAATGCAGAGGGACGCCAATTTCTCTGCTCGAGTATTGTTCTCTAACAAGTCGACCTTAAAGAATGACGATACGATTGATCAGCACAACACGAATTACTGGAATGCGGAAAACCCGCATGGGTTACCAGAAGCTGAACACCAGCGTCCCTGTAATTTGAATGTTTGGAGCGGAATATTCGGCGACAAACATCATTGGTCCAGTCGATCCCTATGGCACTTTAAATGTTAATAAATATCGATCATCCTTGGGTGACTATCTTCCAGTATTGCTTGCAGACCATCCATTTGACTTGCGGCAAACAATGCGGCTTCAGCATGATGGTAGTCCAGCGCATTATTCTGTAGCATCACGGGAGGTGTTATATCACGTGTGGAATCGTCGGTGGTTCAGAGGAGGTGGTCCAGTGTTTCGGCCTGTAGATCGTATCATCACACAACTGAAGTGTTACTTGAAGAGTGAAGTGTGTAGTGAAAAGCCAACAATGCGCACTAACATGGTTCAGTGTATCACCGATGTATGTCAGCAGTTTACACTGGAAACATTTCTAACGGTGTCCCAACATTCGATGTGCGAATAAATAAGGACATCGAAGTGGGCACCGACATTTTTGGGCATTTACTGTGAAATAGTTCTTCCAAGTAAGGATCCCGTCGTTGAGAGGTGAGAGGAAACACCTCAAACAAGCTTCCACGTCTGTTTTATCCAATTCATTTTTCTCGCGACAATATCGGCTGGGAAGTCAATTGTATCATTCATCGATTACAGTACCATCTGTCGCTCAATGAAGGAAGTGTTACACACAAAAATTACGTGTTCCCCTAGAATCCGAATCTACAATTACAATGGAATCTCCATAATGTAAGACTTCAAAGCTGCAACTAGCCCCACTCCCTAGGACTGGGGCTGACGGGTGAAAATTGATGTCACCGGATAGCATTTTTTAAAAATATTGAACATGTATTTCTCTGTTTTTTAATCCGATGTGTAGTTTTTGAGATATTTTCTTGTCTGAAGATAAAAAACTCAGCCTGTGTGTTAGAAGAGGAACCCAGCGTTGCTCAGGTAGCTTATTTATTTTTCTAATCGTCTATTAGACCATCTCCTCCTTCTCCTCTCTCTACCCATCACCATTAATACCACCTCTTCCTCCCCACTCTCTCTCTGTACTTCTCCTCCTCCCCTTCCTCCATCTCCGTATCCGCCACCTACTTCCACCTCTCTCTACCCATCCACCCTCTCTATGTCTATTTTTTCTTGCCTTCCTTGCTCTTACCATATGTTCCTCATCCCTCAAGACTGGCCCATCTCCTCCACCACCCTCCCCATCCATCTCCTTTCCTCTGTTTCTCTGTATCTGCTTCTACCCCTCTCTGTGGCTATTTCCTCTATCCCCTTTCTCCGTCCATCTCCTTCACCCCCTGTGTCTATCTCATCAGGAACCTCTCTCTGTACACCTACTCCTCCTTCCCCTTCTCTACAATCCTTACCTTCACCCTCACCCCTTCCAATAGAAAGCTGGTGGTTTTTTCCGCTACAATACTTCTTACGGCCGCGTGGAGTGGCCGCGCGTTTAGAGGCACAATGTCACGGATTGCGCAGCCCTCGCTCCAGAGCTTCGAGTCCTCTTTCGGGATCGAGCGACGTGCCGCAGTGGCTAGCACACTGGACTCGCATTCGGGAGGACGACGGTTCAATCCTGCGTCCAGCCATCCTGTTTTAGGTTTTCCGTGATTTCCCTAAATCGTTACAGGCAAATGCCGGGATGATTCCTTTGAAAGGGCACGGCTGACTTCCTTCCCCAGCCTTTCCTAATCCGATGAGACCGATGACTCCGCAGTCTGGTCTCGTCCCTCAAACAACCCAATTTGTCCTCTCTCGGGCATGGGTGTGTGTGTTGTTCTTAGCATAAGTTATTTTAAGTAGTGTGTAAGTCTAGGGACCAATGACGTCAGCAGTTTGGTCCCTTAGGAATTCACACACATTTGAATACATCTACATCTACATCTATACTCCGCGAGCCACCTTACGGTGTGTGGCGGAGGGTACTTATTGTACCACTATCTGATCCCCCCTTCCCTGTTCTATTCACGAATTGTGCGTGGGAAGAACGACTGCTTGTAAGTCTCCGTATTTGCTCTAATTTCTCGGATCTTTTCGTTGTGATCATTACGCGAGATATATGTGGGCGGCAGTAATATGTTGCCCATCTCTTCCCGGAATGTGCTCTCTCGTAATTTCGATAATAAACCTCTCCGTATTGCGTAACGCCTTTCTTGAAGTGTCCGCCACTGGAGCTTGTTCAGCATCTCCGTAACGCTCTCGCGCTGACTAAATGTCCCCATGACGAATCGCGCTGCTTTTCGCTGGATCATGTCTATCTCTTCTATTAATCCAACCTGGTAAGGGTCCCATACTGATGAGCAATACTCAAGAATCGGACGAACAAGCGTTTTGTAAGCTACTTCTTTCGTCGATGAGTCACATTTTCTTAGAATTCTTCCTATGAATCTCAACCTGGCGCCTGCTTTTCCCACTATTTGTTTTATGTGATCATTCCACTTCAGATCGCTCCGGATAGTAACTCCTAAGTATTTTACGGTCGTTACCGCTTCCAATGATTTACCACCTATGGCATAATCGTACTGGAATGGATTTCTGCCCCTATGTATGCGCATTATATTACATTTATCTACGTTTAGGGAAAGCTGCCAGCTGTCGCACCATGCATTAATCCTCTGCAGGTCTTCCTGGAGTACGTACGAGTCTTCTGATGTTGCTACTTTCTTGTAGACAACCGTGTCATCTGCAAATAGCCTCACGGAGCTACCGATGTTGTCAACTAAGTCATTTATGTATATTGTAAACATTAAAGGTCCTATCACGCTTCCTTGCGGTACTCCCGAAATTACCTCTACATCTGCAGATTTTGAACCGTTAAGAATGACATGTTGTGTTCTTTCTTCTAGGAAATCCTGAATCCAATCACAAACCTGGTCCGATATTCCGTAAGCTCGTATTTTTTTCATTAAACGTAAGTGCGGAACCGTATCAAATGCCTTCCTGAAGTCCAGGAATACGGCATCAATCTGCTCGCCAGTGTCTACGGCACTGTGAATTTCTTGGGCAAATAGGGCGAGCTGAGTTTCACATGATCTCTGTTTGCGGAATCCATGTTGGTTATGATGAAGGAGATTTGTATTATCTAAGAACGTCATAATACGAGAACACAAAACATGTTCCATTATTCTACAACAGATTGACGTAAGCGAAATAGGCCTATAATTATTCGCATCTGATTTATGACCCTTCTTGAAAATGGGAACGACCTGCGCTTTCTTCCAGTCGCTAGGTACTTTACGTTCTTCCAGCGATCTACGATAAATTGCTGATAGAAAGGGGGCAAGTTCTTTAGCATAATCACTGTAGAATCTTAAGGGTATCTCGTCTGGTCCGGATGCTTTTCCGCTACTAAGTGATAGCAGTTGTTTTTCAATTCCGATATCGTTTATTTCAATATTTTCCATTTTGGCGTCCGTGCGACGGCTGAAGTCAGGGACCGTGTTACGATTTTCCGCAGTGAAACAGTTTCGGAACACTGAATTCAGTATTTCTGCCTTTCTTCGGTCGTCCTCTGTTTCGGTGCCATCGTGGTCAACGAGTGACTGAATAGGGGATTTAGATCCGCTTACCGATTTTACATATGACCAAAACTTTTTAGGGTTCTTGTTTAGATTGTTTGCCAATGTTTTATGTTCGAATTCGTTGAATGCTTCTCTCATTGCTCTCTTTACGCTCTTTTTCGCTTCGTTCAGCTTTTCCTTATCAGCTATGATTCGACTACTCTTAAACCTATGATGAAGCTTTCTTTGTTTCCGTAGTACCTTTCGTACATGATTGTTATACCACGGTGGATCTTTCCCCTCGCTTTGGACCTTAGTCGGTACGAACTTATCTAAGGCTTACTGGACGATGTTTCTGAATTTTTTCCATTTTTGTTCCACATCCTCTTCCTCAGAAATGAACGTTTGATGGTGGTCACTCAGATATTCTGCGATTTGTGCCCTATCACTCTTGTTAAGCAAATATATTTTCCTTCCTTTCTTGGCATTTCTTATTACACTTGTAGTCATTGATGCAACCACTGACTTATGATCACTGATACCCTCTTCTACATTCACGGAGTCGAAAAGTTCCGGTCTATTTGTTGCTATGAGGTCTAAAACGTTAGCTTCACGAGTTGGTTCTCTAACTATCTGCTCGAAGTAATTCTCGGACAAGGCAGTCAGGATAATGTCACAAGAGTCTCTGTCCCTGGCTCCAGTTCTGATTGTGTGACTATCCCATTCTATACCTGGTAGATTGAAGTCTCCCCCTATTACAATAGTATGATCACGAAACTTCTTCACGACGTTCTGCAGGTTCTCTCTGAGGCGCTCAACTACTACGGTTGCTGATGCAGGTGGTCTATAGAAGCATCCGACTATCATATCTGACCCACCTTTGATACTTAGCTTAACCCAGATTATTTCACATTCGCATTCGCTAATAACTTCACTGGATATTATTGAATTCTTTACTGCTATAAATACTCCTCCACCATTGGCGTTTATCCTATCCTTGCGGTATATATTCCATTCTGTGTCTAGGATTTCGTTACTGTTCACTTCCGGTTTTAACCAACTTTCCGTTCCTAATACTATATGCGCACTATTTCCTTCAATAAGAGATACTAATTCAGGAACCTTGCCCTGGATACTCCTGCAGTTTACCAATATTACGTTAACTTTTCCTGTTTTTGGTCTCTGAGGACGGACGTTCTTTATCAACGATGATAATGTCCTCTCTGGTAAGCCGTCAGGTATTTTATCGTTTCGCCCAAGGGGGGGTCCCTCTAACCTAAAAAACCCCCGTGTGCACGCCACACGTACTCTGCTACCCTAGTAGCTGCTTCCGGTGTGTAGTGCACGCCTGACCTGTCTAGGGGGGCCCTACAGTTCTCCACCCAATAACGGAGGTCGATGAATTTGCAACCATTATAGTCGCAGAGTCGTCTGAGCCTCTGGTTTAGACCCTCCACACGGCTCCAAACCAGAGGACCGCGATCGACTCTGGGCACTATGCTGCAGATATTAAGCTCAGCTTGCACTCCGCGTGCGATGCTGGTTGTCTTCACCAAATCAGCCAGCCGCCGGAAGGAACCAAGGATGGCCTCAGAACCCAAGCGGCAGGCGTCATTCGTTCCAACATGTGCTACTATCTGCAGCCGGTCACACCCAGTGCGTTCAATAGCTGCCGGAAGGGCCTCCTCCACATTACGGACGAGACCCCCCGGCAAGCACACCGAGTGCACACTGGCATTCTTCCCCGACCTACCCGCTATTTTCCTGAGGGGCTCCATAACCCGCCTAACGTTGGAGCTCCCTATAACTAATAGGCCCGCCCTCTGTGACTGTCGGGACCTTGCCGGAGAATCGGCCACTGGCCCAACAGGCGAGGCATCCTGTGGTGGCTCGGAAACGATGTCATCACCACTAGGAAGCACCCCGTACCTGTTGGAAAGGGGTAAGGCAGCTGCCACGCGGCCAGATCCCACCTTCGCCTTTCGGCCAGGCACGCGAGAGCCCACCACTGTCCGCCATTCACCCTGGAGTGATGGCTGACCGGTAAGATGCTCACTGCCGGAAGACGCAGCGACATCAGGGGTTCCATGTGATTCCAAGGCCACCGAAGTAGGCATAGGTCTCACCACAGTTGCCCCAACGCCACTACGAGCCGACGCCTGCGCCTCGAGCTCGATGAGCCTAACAGACAAAGCCTCCACCTGCCCCCGAAGAGTGGCCAATTCTCCTTGCGTCCGCTCACAACAACCACAGTCCCTACACATGACTATGTTTACCCTACCCTATACGGTGACAAATTCCCAAGATAATCTTCTGATGAGCTACTCTGATAATCAAGAAACACTCACTGAAATACGAGACGCGAAAACTACGCTAGGTTTTCCCAGAAAAACTATTTAAAAGCTAAGCGCAGCAAATAAGTACAAAAACGCTTTATACAAACAGTACTGTGCTGCTGCTGGTGCTCTCGCTCTCGCTGTCACAAGACAACTGCTGATTCAAGTGACTAGTGGCTAACGGCCGCGAAACAAACAAAGACGGTTTTAGGGCGCTTTCTGTTCTAAACGATCAAGAAAACACTAAGAAATCTAACACGAAAACTACGTAAAGTTTTATCAAGAACTGTTAGTTACTATGCAGAGCAGATAAACACAAATAGAATCCCTTCCTTAGTGGAAGGTCGTAAACAAAATGCAAAATAAACGCTTTATACAAACAGTACTGTGCTGCTGCTGGTGCTCTCGCTCTGGCTGTCACAAGACAACTGCTGATTCAAGTGACTAGTGGCTAACGGCCGCGAAACAAACAAATGACGGTTTTAGGGCGCTTTCTGTTCTAAACGATCAAGAAAACACTAAGAAATCTAACACGAAAACTACGTAAAGTTTTATCAAGAACTGTTAGTTACTATGCAGAGCAGATAAACACAAATAGAATCCCTTCCTTAGTGGAAGGTCGTAAACAAAATGCAAAATAAACGCTTTATACAAACAGTACTGTGCTGCTGCTGGTGCTCTCGCTCTGGCTGTCACAAGACAACTGCTGATTCAAGTGACTAGTGGCTAACGGCCGCGAAACAAACAAATGACGGTTTTAGGGCGCTTTCTGTTCTAAACGATCAAGAAAACACTAAGAAATCTAACACGAAAACTACGTAAAGTTTTATCAAGAACTGTTAGTTACTATGCAGAGCAGATAAACACAAATACACTCCTGGAAATTGAAATAAGAACACCGTGAATTCATTGTCCCAGGAAGGGGAAACTTCATTGACACATTCCTGGGGTCAGATACATCACATGATCACACTGACAGAACCACAGGCACATAGACACAGCCAACAGAGCATGCACAATGTCGGCACTAGTACAGTGTATATCCACCTTTCGCAGCAATGCAGGCTGCTATTCTCCCATGGAGACGATCGTAGAGATGCTGGATGTAGTCCTGTGGAACGGCTTGCCATGCCATTTCCACCTGGCGCCTCAGTTGGACCAGCGTTCGTGAGGGACGTGCAGACCGCGTGAGACGACGCTTCATCCAGTCCCAAACATGCTCAATGGGGGACAGATCCGGAGATCTTGCTGGCCAGGGTAGTTGACTCACACCTTCTAGAGCACGTTGGGTGGCACGGGATACATGCGGACGTGCATTGTCCCGTTGGAACTGCAAGTTCCCTTGCCGGTCTAGGAATGGTAGAACGATGGGTTCGATGACGGTTTGGATGTACCGTGCACTATTCAGTGTCCCCTCGACGATCACCAGTGGTGTACGGCCAGTGTAGGAGATCGCTCCCCACACCATGATGCCGGGTGTTGGCCCTGTGTGCCTCGGTCGTATGCAGTCCTGATTGTGGCGCTCACCTGCACGGCGCTAAACACGCATACGACCATCATTGGCACCAAGGCAGAAGCGACTCTCATCGCTGAAGACGACACGTCTCCATTCGTCCCTCCATTCACGCCTGTCGCGACACCACTGGAGGCGGGCTGCACGATGTTGGGGCGTGAGCGGAAGACGGCCTAACGGTGTGCGGGACCGTAGACCAGCTTCATGGAGACGGTTGCGAATGGTCCTCGCCGATACCCCAGGAGCAACAGTGTCCCTAATTTGCTGGGAAGTGGCGGTGCGGTCCCCTACGGCACTGCGTAGGATCCTACGGTCTTGGCGTGCATCCGTGCGTCGCTGCGGTCCGGTCCCAGGTCGACGGGCACGTGCACCTTCCGCCGACCACTGGCGACAACATCGATGTACTGTGGAGACCTCACGCCCCACGTGTTGAGCAATTCGGCGGTACGTCCACCCGGCCTCCCGCATGCCCACTATACGCCCTCGCTCAAAGTCCGTCAACTGCACATACGGTTCACGTCCACGCTGTCGCGGCATGCTACCAGTGTTAAAGACTGCGATGGAGCTCCGTATGCCACGGCAAACTGGCTGACACTGACGGCGGCGGTGCACAAATGCTGCGCAGCTAGCGCCATTCGACGGCCAACACCGCGGTTCCTGGTGTTTCCGCTGTGCCGTGCGTGTGATCATTGCTTGTACAGCCCTCTCGCAGTGTCCGGAGCAAGTATGGTGGGTCTGACACACCGGTGTCAATGTGTTCTTTTTTCCATTTCCAGGAGTGTAGAATCCCTTCCTTAGTGGAAGGTCGTAAACAAAATGCAAAATAAACGCTTTATACAAACAGTACTGTGCTGCTGCTGGTGCTCTCGCTCTGGCTGTCACAAGACAACTGCTGATTCAAGTGACTAGTGGCTAACGGCCGCGAAACAAACAAATGACGGTTTTAGGGCGCTTTCTGTTCTAAACGATCAAGAAAACACTAAGAAATCTAACACGAAAACTACGTAAAGTTTTATCAAGAACTGTTAGTTACTAGCCGGCCGCGGTGGCCTCGCGGTTAAGGCGCTCAGTCCGGAACCGCGCGACTGCTACGGTCGCAGGTTCGAATCCTGCCTCGGGCATGGATGTGTGTGATGTCCTTAGGTTAGTTAGGTTTAAGTAGCTCTAAGTTCTAGGGGACTGATGACCACAAAAGTTAAGTCCCATAGTGCTCAGAGCCATTTGAACCATTTTTTGTTAGTTACTATGCAGAGCAGATAAACACAAATAGAATCCCTTCCTTAGTGGAAGGTCGTAAACAAAATGCAAAATAAACGCTTTATACAAACAGTACTGTGCTGCTGCTGGTGCTCTCGCTCTGGCTGTCACAAGACAAGAATATTTTCTACTTCTTACGAGATAGTAAATAATTTACCTATCCAGGTTGGTTGTGACCGATCCATGGCATTAGGAAATCGATCCAAGGCATTGAAGATATGCGTGTTGTGTGAGGGGCGACAAAAATTTTTCCATATGAGAGCGTTCCTGCAGTATATATCCAACTTAGTGCGACTCCCATGTGGGTACATAAGCACTGATATACAGGCAAATGATTAGTGTTGCACTAGTGTCTTTCCAACGTGCGAGCGGTACATCCGAAAACATGAACTATCGCGACGTTATTACCAAATGGTTCCAAACAGCAACAACCTGCTGTTGTTCTTTTCTTGGCTCTAAAACTACAAACACTGGTAGACATTGATCTGAGAATTATGAATATGTTTGGAACTGCCTGTCTGTCGAAAACCACCATTATGGAAATGTGGAGAAGGGCTGCTTCTGCTTCATGATGACACAAGTGTCGCGACGCAGAAGGTACACCAACTCAACTTGGTGATACTAAAACACACGCCCTATGGGTTTGATTTCATCCCTTGCGATTATCATTGCTTTGGTCCCAAAGATTGATGTCGGACGAGAGTGTTCAGAAGGCGGTTATGGTCATCTTCACGAAGTACAACACGGTGTTCTACCATATCGGTATCTTCAGTGTCTCGATATCTGAACATTCCATGGGGCAAAGTGAGGTAGTTTTAGGGCACCTAATGTGTGTTTAAATTACTAAATTTTTAGCTAAAGCTGGTTTTATTTGTTAGTCATTAATGTGTGGGCCATATAAACTGCGTTCTTCATAATTTGCTTCCTGTAAAGATGAGGATGATTATTGTGTGATATTTACGTGTGTTCATTTGCAGATTCCACCTGACGTCAATCTACCTTGCTGTGTTGAGGGCTGGAGTAGGTTATCCAAGCCCCAAGCGATGTTCGCGAGAGGGAGGGGTATGTCAAGATCCATCCTTGTCCTGAAAGATTCTGAAACTGTTAAGATTTAGTAAAGTTACATTTTACTAAAAGTCTTAAATTTTTCTTAATGAAACTAAAGTACGAATGTTTTAATTTAATCACTTTCGTTTTCATTTGATTTAGCTACTGTGTCTTTGTCTTATTCTGTTCAAAATAAATTTTGAATACAGGAAAGGATTAATGTATTTGTATGTAGAAAATCTAAATTAAGGTATTGTGGTTTTCCTGCGAATAAATGTGTGATATAAAGGCAGCCTGTGTGTGAATGCAGTTCCTCCTAGCTGTATTGGTATATTGTTTTGATGGTTGTTTGGTTTTGTAATGTGGTAAAATTCCTGTAACGTGGTTCTCAGGTTAGTTTTTCATATGGGCTGTCAATATTGGAAAAATAGGTACTGTGTGATCTTTCCTGTTTCAGTATGGAAGCAAGGAATGTACGTGGTCCAACTCGGCTGGAGAAGGAAGAGTTAGTCCATGAAGTGCAATTTGGAGATGCAGAGGGATGCAAAGGGACTACAGGTGAATTAAATCAGTAGCTAACACCAGCTGTGGATAAACCGATTGTAAGCCCGTCGTCGGAACCTGTGGAGGTAATTTAGGCTGTTGTTACTACCAGTTGTGTCTCGCTGAACTATTGGTTCAAAGACATTGTTCACAGAAACAGCTCATCAAATAATCAGATTAGACGCATGCTAGAATTTTTGGAAAATTACCGAAATAGGTTGTGTGATTCAGGGGGAGGGGTGGACGGGGGTGGAGGGAGGAGCAGGGGTGCAGAGGTGGCGAATCAGTTTAAGGAAATTAACGACAGGATGTCGAGATTAATGAGGAAGCTACGAATAGGAGAGGTTAGCGTCAGCAGGGTGACAGTAAATGATTAACTTATCCAGGAATATGCCTTTGGAGAAAATGCTGCGGGAAGAAACAAACTGGGAAGTGGAGCCAGTTCCGCAAGTGTTAAATCTAGCGCATGGTAGAACAGCAGAATAGAGATGAGTTATTGGGTATTTACGATAATTCGTTATAAAAAATTATAGCAGTTAAGGCAAATAGCACTTTGTTGCATATAGAGCAAGAGACGACTAGTCAGGGTTCATTTCAATGATTTTCGTCGGAAGCTAGTGGAACAGCTAATTCCGCCTAGAGTCTTAAGTGAGTTAATTCATGAGAATTATGCTAGGGAAAAGTGGAGGAATGAATTAACTGTGGAATCCATTAACAGAGTAAAATGGAGTGTGGAGGCTTTGTGTCTGGCATACACTGAAGCTGAAATGGCGCAACACATTCTAAGAAGGGTGAGTTTTCAGGATAAACAACATTCCATTTTTTGGGATGGACGCTATGATTTTCCAATTCCAGATTAATTGGTAAGAGATATTCAAGTCTCAGCTTATGTGAGAAATCTGCCTGAGACTTGTAGAGAGTGGATAGGTAGGTCAACTAAATACCTTAACTGAGGAAAGGAGGATCATGTTAGTAGCCATTGCTGGCAAAGGACCAAAGGTCTTGATCAGTTATGACAGGCAGAAAGTTATAGTATTAATAAAAGGGAGAGTAGCAAGGGTAATAGGGTTTGTGGTGTACACAGTAATGCCAGTCACGTTATGTCAACAACGAGCCAATTTCTATCCTTCTGAACTCAGGTAGTATCATTTGTGGGATTGATGGTGGTCCGTTTAAAGAAAACCAAAATTTTTGTGAATAGGGTGTGTTGGATTCGGATGAAAGCAGTTGCACCGCCGCCAACAACACACACATGGCTGTTCTTGGAGAACTAAGGTCACAGTCATATCGAATTTATCAACACCTTGCATTATAGGCGGTGATTTCGTAACGAAGATCGGGTTAATAATTTACTGGGCGGATACTAATTTCTTTCTTTCAGTTTGGCCAGGTGGCTAAAGTTACCTATTGCCAGCCAGGGGAGGCTAGGCAGTACTACAGAGAAAAGTACACCGAGGTGATGAAAGGCATGGGATTGCGATATGCACATGCACAAATGTCGGAGCAATCATTTGTACTCTGGTGATCGATATAAAAAAGTTTCCGACTTGATTATGGTTGAACAACAGGCATTAAGCCTTTGAATGTGGAATGGTAGTTGGGGCTAGACGCATGGGACATTCCGTTTATGAAATTGTTAGGGAATTCAAAATTCCGAGATGCACGATTACAGTGCGAAAATAACAGTTCTTTTGCTGATTCCATCTAATGTAAATTTGCCTTATCATCTTAAGGAATGGAGTATGTCATGTTCAAGTTATGTTTTAATTTTGTTTAAAGGGGTTAATGTTGAGCCTATTTTGAGAATCAGAGGCATGTCGAGATCCATTCTTGTTCTGAAAGATTCTGTAACTGTTCAGGTTTGGTAAATCTACACTTTAATAAAAGTTTTAGATTTTTACTATAAGGACAAAGATAACAAAATTTTGATGAAATCACTTTTGTTTTCATTTAATTAAGCTATTGTTTCTTTGTACAGAATTTCTTCAAAATAAACTTTGAATTTAGCAAATAATTAATGCATTGTAATGTGGAAAATCTAAAATAAGATATTGTGGTGTTCTTGTAAGTAAATGTGTGACATAAATGCAACCTGTGTGTGAATTAGAGCATCCCACCATGAAGTTACTCCTAGTTGTATTAGTACATCTTGAGAGTGACCTAATTTTGTAAAGTAGTAAGAAATTCCCCAGAGTGAAAAGGGAGACGAGTATGTGTAACCAGGTTAATACAGTGTTCCTTGTCTTCGATACTGTTTTACACTGTCGTTTGGTGAGCAAATGCAAGGTTACTGAATGGAGAGTGTAACAGGGAAATATTTCTGTTTGTAAAACACATAACTCGAAAGTTCGGTGAGGTCTTTTGCCGAAAATACAGTTGTCTGTTGTAAGATTGCAAAGCCAAAAACACCGTAGCAGATTTCTCGAAGGATTGAAGACGATCGACGACTGGAACAGTGATTGACTGTTGACTCTGAGTGAAAATAAAATCGACGTATTGCGCGCAATGTTGCGAAGAAATACATTACTATTTGATTACAATACACTCCTGACGATAAATCACTGTGAACAGTAACAACCGTAACGTACCTTGGAATAATTGACCAGAACAAGCTCATAAATCTGCTTGTGGGAGATGGAAGCATAAGTTTTAAGTGTTTTGGAAGAATCGTAAGGAAATATAATTTATCGACGAAAGAAGTGTCTTGAAAACGACTCGTTTGATGGAGTACTGCTCGTCGTTCTGAAATCGTTATCAGTTAGGATTAATAGAAGAGATAAAGAAGATTTCGTCATTGGTTTGCTTAAAACTAGAATCTCCAGATGTTTCGACCTCCCTGAATCCACCATCAGGACAAGAATCTCTTTAAACATGCAAATACTTGAAAACTCCTCGTAATAATGTGAACAAATCTTGTATTTTTGTAGAAATGCAGACAAATCAGGAAGTTTTAGTACGTAAAGGTATTACCTAGAAGTAAACATTACTAAATAATATGCAATCACTATGTTACTGTAGCCTAATACAGGTCTGCACTTTGATAAACATTATAGTCTTTGACGTAAACCTGTTCCTGTTAGTTGCCCACATATAATCGTTGTCTGTGAGCTTTGCAATCTTCACAGGCGTAGGAAACTGCAACAACGCATTTATTGCAAACTGGTTTGTCACACGATGCACATTTAAGTGAACTTTTCCTTCCACTGCAAGATTACTGCACATCGTACCAGTGGTGGCTTCCACTACATCTACCGATTCAAAAGCCAGAACTGTACGTAATTCATAAAACTATGCTTATCCCATCTAGGTTTAGGCTAACGAGGCTAATGTTATTTGATGAGGTGTATCTCATAAATCATAGCTCCGCCTGTACTATAGCCGACTCATGTTACGTAATTAACCTTAGAATCCTGATTATTGCCTTCAGTGAGGCTATCGCCTACAACTATTTGAGAGTCACATTGTAGATGTAGTAAATTTCACCTGGACCTTTGGTGACATGATGTTTTAGATCAACATTCTTCAGAGGAATTCATACAATGCACAAATAAAATGTTTTATTATTATGTTTGTTAGTACAAAGGTAGTTTCTGTCTGTGGTGGTCCGGAAATCTTTGACATTAGTTAGCGGCAAGGAAAACTGTCGTATCGAACTTGGACTACATGTTTAAAAGTGGGGTTTATCCCACAAGTTTGGAAGTTTTTAAAAATAAATGTACAGATAAACGAGAAGACATGAGACTTCTGTAAAATCCTGTGGGAAGCTCATACAAAGAAAAAAATTTTATAGACTGTATGACGGCATCTAGATATTATTTAGAAATAAAATACATCATGAGAATAAATGTTGCTTGCCTTATACTGTACGGTCATTTATTTTTAAAACGATTTTTCGTACAGAAGTTACTTTGTGCAGTGACGATACAAATTAAAAGTTAAAAAATCAACTAAACCTCATTGTATTGCTTTAAATCCTTTAAATATGACGCGTACACTGCAGAATAGAGATATTTTAGCAGTATATTACTTAAATGATGATAATCCTCCTTTATGAGAGCTTGTATATTGAAAGCTATTACTACTGTATAATCTTTATAAAATGTAATTTTCTTTAACTTTGTATCTCGACTATTGCAATTAATGTAAAAATATCCGATAAGCGAATTATATAACTTATCTCTTGTGAATGCAGACAGTGCCACGTTGGCACCCAGTGGACATAAGAAGTAGCTTGCCTGTCACAGCAACCAACTTAGTACGGCAGCAGACGATCATAGGTGTGGTTGCAAGTAATCGGCGGAAGTTGCAGGAGAACGTGATTGTAAATATAATTTTCATTAACGATACGTTGATTGGCTGTGATCTGCCTGCTGGTAGTGCTTGCATTTCAAAACTTTCAACATTGCCAAAATATGTGACATATTTTGAAAAAGTTGTGGTATGTTATCTATATGCAAAATATTAAATTTACGTATTTCGTTACTACTGACGTAGAAAATATGTCTTCCAATGCAATGTGTGTGTAGGTCGTATTGCGTATCCAAAGATGACAGCAAAGTGTGCTGAAACCAGTCATCAGTTCAAAATAAATATTTAAACGCGATATCTGAAGTATTTCTTCAGATATTTTTATCTTACAGAGCTCTTTTAAATCCTGGCTCTAATACTGGATCCCCCATGTCTTCCATATCGAAACCAGTTTCTCTTTTGGCACGTCATCAGACAAGTTCGATCCCCATAAACATGTTATGCCTGGATATTGTATCGAAATCACACACTGCAATACTCTTTTCTAATAGTTATTTTTTATATGTAAAATTTTGTCTAACGATTCCGCACTGAAGAGTTCATATCTCACTACTTTCATATTCTATACCAATAAACGAGGGTGCAGCCTTGAGTTGTTTCGAGGGCAGCTATGAGACGCCTAGCTGTTCGCCTTTGCTTTTACCATCCTCATCTCGCCATGTAAGCATCGTTCTCTGTACCCATGAATAATTTACAATATGTTAAGCTAATTCTCTATCAAAACGTGTTCGAGTCCTTTATTGCAGTACCAGCACACATATCTGTGTTAACTATCATTTATCAGTCTTATGTGGGAGAGACGCAACATTTCGACGTGACAATGATCCGTCATCGGCATGACTTCGCTAAAAAGTTCCAATATTTATTTTTCGCATCTACTGCAACCTGAGCTTGCAGTACTTTGGAAAAGAACTTCCAGAATTTTATCTAATTACACCGCATAGACCAATTATCAGATCGAGATATGCAATTTACATTCCAAAAATACTGGCGGTCCACACCTTCAGTTGGGCTGAATCTGGGACAGTTACATCGTGCTCTATTAAAAAGTTTCGGCACTTATTTAGTGAGCGCAGGTGGAAGTCAATTCGCTGCACCACTAATACTGCATTTCAACAAAAAAATGCCATAAAAAAATTCTCGTAATATATCTTCTGATGACAAAACTAACGAAGTAGTAGTTAATTCAGACATAGAGAATATTAATCGTACTGTGCGTCAAACCAATATTCAATCTCAAAAGGACATATTTCAAGAAGATAACTAATCAACTACAAGTAACGAACAGATAACGAACGCAATGGTTCAACGCTCAGGCGACTTTGGGTTCCGCGAGTATAAACTTCTAGTGAACACAATATTGGACAAATCTTGCAGAAAATGTTAACTAGTACAACCACTCAGTATACCAAAGATGGCAACAAAGATCTACATCTACATCTACATCTACATCCATACTCCCCAAGCCACCTGACGGTGTGTGGCGGAGGATACCCTGAGTACCTCTATCGGTTCTCCCTTCTATTCCAGTCTCGTATTGTTCGTGGAAAGAAGGATTGTCGGTATGCTTCTGTGTGGGCTCCAATCTCTCTGATTTTATCCTCATGGTCTCTTCGCGAGATATACGTAGGAGGGAGCAATATACTGCAGGACTCTTCGGTGAAGGTATGTTCTCGAAACTTTAACAAAAGCCCGTACCGAGCTACTGAGCGTCTCTCCTGTAGAGTCTTCCACTGGAGTTTATCTAACATCTCCGTAACGCTTTCGCGATTACAAAATGATCCTGTAACGAAGCGCGCTGCTCTCCGTTGGATCTTCTCTATCTCTTCTATCAACCCTATTTGGTACGGATCCCACACCACTGAGCAGTATTCAAGCAGTGGGCGAACGAGTGTACTGTAACCTACTTCCTTTGTTTTCGGATTGCATTTCCTTACGATTCTTCCAATGAATCTCAGTCTGGCATCTGCTTTAGCGACGATCAACTTTATATGATCATTCCATTTTAAATCACTCCTAATGCGTACTCCCAGATAATTTATGGAATTAACTGCTTCCAGTTGCTGACCTGCTATTTTGTAGCTAAATGATAAGGGATCTATCTTTCTATGTATTCGCAGCACATTACACTTGTCTACATTGAGATTGTTGCGAACACTAGGTGTTTTCTTTGATTTAACGAAGGCTTTTGACTGTGTTGACCACAAAATATTACTGCAGAAGTTGGACCATTATGGAGTAAGGGGAGTAGCTTACAATTGGTTTGCCTCTTGCTTTAAGAACAGAAAGCAGAAGGTAATTCTCCGCAATATTGAGAGTGGTAGTGATGTTCAGTCCCAATGGGGCACTGTTAAGTGGGGTGTTCCCCAAGGGTCGGTGTTGGGGCCACTGCTGTTTCTTATTTATATAAATCATATGCCTTCTAGTATTACAGGTGATTCAAAAATATTTCTGTTTGCTGATGACACCAGCTTGGTAGTGAAGGATCTTGTGTGTAATATTGAAACAGTATCAAATAATGTAGTTCATAAAATAAGTTCGTGGCTTGTGGTAAATAATTTGATGCTAAATCACAGTAAGACTCAGTTTTTACAGTTTCTAACTCACAATTCAACAAGAACCAATATTTTGATCAGACAGAATGGGCATATTATAAGCGAGACGGAACAGTTCCAGTTTCTAGGCGTTCGGATAGATATAAGCTGTTGTGGAAAGCCCATGTCCAGGATCTTGTTCAGAAACTAAATGCTGCTTTATTTACCATTAGAACAGTATCTGAAATAAGGGACACTTCAACACGAAAAGTAGTCTACTTTGCATATTTTCATACGCTTTTTTGGAGTAATTCTTCTGATTCAAGAAGGGTATTTTTGGTTCAAAAACGGGCTGTTTGAGCTGTATGTGGTGTAAGTTCGAGAACCTCTTGTCGACCCCTGTTCAATAGTCTGGGAATTCTGACATTGCCCTCACAGTATATATTTTCTTTAATGTCGTTCATTGTTAGCAATATTAGCCTATTCCCAAGAGTTAGCAGCTTTCACTCAGTTCACCCTTTCAGACCTGGTGGTCACAATTGTGCACATAAAGTTTGTTCACTAATAGTTCGCCGACAAAAAATGTGAGATGCATCCAAACTCACTTTGCACATTTGTGTATGTTTCTTTTAGTCATTCTCCAGCTGCTGCTGCTCTCTTTGAGCAGTTTGTGAACCACAGAGCAAAATATACTCTCTGGTGTCGTCTCTCTGTGGGAAGCCATTACACGTTGACATTATTGCTATAATAGTCACGTTGTGGGTTTTGTTTATGAATGTTTTGTGTTGTTTCCTTCTTTTGGAAACATTAGACATTCTTTCAGTGGAATTTTCAGCAATTTTATTCAGTTCATATTTGTGTTATGTATCAGGTAAGATTAATGTACACATTTGTGTACAACAGGTCCTTAATGGTGTAAAATAGGAAAAAATAACCTAAAACGTGTGTCAGCTATATTTGCATGGCTATGGTAGTCATGTATGTTAATTTTTCCATTAATTTCAATACGAGCAGCAAAAAAGGAGAATAACTGACCTGTTCATATGATTTTATTTTATATTGCTGGCTTTTGACTTAGAAATATGGATTATCTTTCTGTGAGGAAAAATTGGGACTTGATTATGGACATAATGGAAAATGGTGGCGTTTCTAACATTAGTTTGAGAGGAGATGAGGATGACAGTGTACCACTTATTGAAAGGCAAGCTCCGCAAATAGTAAAACATGCTGGAGCAAATAATGTGGGCGTGAATGATGTGTGTAGAGACACCATATCTGAAAATGAAGATGTTGGAGAGATGGTGGATGCTGAAATGAAGTTTTTATGCAATGAAAACAACCCAGAATTGAATAACCTGTGTGACAATATGATGGTGACACCTAAAGTATCCATAAACTGGAAACGCAAGCCTCTAAGTACCATTGCAGAAACATACAAAGCTACAAATTTTGAAGAATATCTCTTGTGTTCTCCAATGCAATACTTCAAAGGATATATACCAGATGATTTGTTCACTAGCATGGCAGCACATACTCATATTTATGCATTACAACGAGGCAAATCCTCATTCAAGCAGTCAACTCCTCAAGCACGAGAGATGCTATTTGGTTTGCATATATTGACTGGCACCTTGAAATTTCCCAGATTATGAATGTATTGGGATACAAGCCTGAAGGTAAATGTGCTTTGGAAAACATGTCACGAGACAGATTTTTAGAATTACGAACAAATTTACATTTGGTGAACAATCTGGAAAAGCCACCTGAACATATAGATAAATTTTACAAAGTCAGGCCTATTTACTCAGCCATTCGAAAATGCTGGAGTGAACGTCCTATAGAAGAGAATATTTGTGTCAGTGAAGGAATTATTCCTTTCACTGGGAAGTTTTCTGCAAAGCAGTATGTCAAGTGGAAACCAAGTCCATGGGGAATCAAAGTCTTCATGTGAAAAGAGTGGAATAGTGCATGATTTCCTTTTGTATCAAGGTGCTACAACTGAACTAAATACAGCATACTGTAAAAAATTTGGATTAGGTCCTGCTGTTGGTTTAGAATCTTCTGTTCCACTCTCAAGAGGTAAAGGTCGTAAGTTATACTTTCACAACTTCTTTTTACCATATCTTCTGTTCCAAGTTCCGAAATCTCAAGGTATCAATGCAGCAGGTACCGCCCACCAAAAGAGGTCTGGAAAGAATTGCCTTTTTCAGATGATAAAACAATAATGAAACAAATCTGAGGATACTGGGAAGAACACGCTAGTGCTGATGACATTACCATGTGTAACTGGTTAGACTATAGGCCAGTTGTATTGTGTTCAAACTTTGTTGGTAAAGACTCAGTGGATAAAATTGAGTGTTGGAACAAAAAACACCTTAAATGTGAAAGTAGAAAGACCTGAAATAGTGAGAAGACATGAGAGTCATACCAAAAAGAAGAGGAGAATTATGACCAGCTACAGAGATACAGTTTCATTCCATTGACCATTTGCCTTTGCATGATGCAGGAGCTCCAAGTCGCTGCATATTTTAAATTGTACAGGGCGTTCTAGAATTCGGTGCAGAAAATGTAAAGTATATTTATGTCTCCAAAAGGACAGAAATTTTTTTTGCAGTTTCATGCGAAACTTTAAAATCAGTGTTTTGGCCATTTTTGTTTAAATAAGAACTGTAATTTGGAATTATTTTTATTCTTTCATCTGTTTTAAAGTGAATTAAAGAGTGGCATACTTGATCCATAGCGTTAACTTCCATAATGTATGACACGAAGCTCGAGACCTGATGGACACAATTGTGTACATTAAATATCTAGAAAACTAGAGATCATATGGTTATTTTTTTTCTTAGAAAAATGTTGTCAGGAGACTTACCTGAATGTAAAAATGATGTCAGATATTTTTTTCATAAGGAAATAAAAAATCGGGTCTGAAAGGGTTAATACTAGGCAGAAATCCAATCTGCATGTGGAATGCACTTCCTTGACTCTTGTGCAGAAAGGAGTGCAGTATTCTGCTGCATCCATTTTCAATAAGCTACCACAAGAACTCAAAAATCTTAGCAGTAGCCCAAACTCTTTTATGTCTAAACTAAAGAGTTTCCTCATGGCTCACTCCTTCTATTCTGTCGAGGAGCTCCTGAAAGAGCTAAAAAATTAAGCAAATTCCAGTGTTACATTGTTGATTTTCTTTATTTAAACTTACGACTTGTCACCTGAATGTTTTTTATATTTCATTTTATCTGTTTCTAATATCGTGTTATAATTTCATGTATTGACTCGTTCCATGACCATGGAGACTTCTCCTTAATTTGGTCCCATGGAACAATAATTAAATAAATAAATTTATGAATTTTCATCGACTGTATCTGATTTGCAGTCACACTTCAACCCCCCCCCCCTTCCCCTAGATGTAGGGCAAATATCACAAGACAATAAACTTTTGAAGCAATAACACGAAACATTATCTAGAAAAGTAACAGAATTATATGGTGTTTGTGAAATTTTGTCTATTAATGTAGATAAACTCACTCGTAAAAATAAGTAGCTGTATGACACTGTACATAAATTTTAGTCTTAAACATAAAATTCCACAAGTGAACAAGAAAACTATTTAAAGTTTGAATTTGATTCCAAAATGCATATTTTTAATAGTAATACTTCTGAAAGGATAGGCAACAAGGATAAGCACATTGACAAGTGTATTAGTCTAGAGTTACCACGTGTAGGGCAACAGCCGATGAATGAATACTTCGCAAGCAGTGAGGTTGCGAAACCTTTACAGATTCATGAATTTAAACAATTTAAAGAAACTTTAGGCAAAAATCTGACGGCATGGCAACAAACTGTGTCTTCACAGTTGTCTAATTTGGAAAAGTCAGTAACAAGGGGAGGCCATGACGATGGGGTCATAGATTTACTTCAAACTTTGTTCACCTTTAGTAGGCCATTAAAACAAAATAACGTGCAAGTAATAAGGTGTACTACTCTGGTAATTCCGAGAAAATCGCAAAACGTGTATTATGTCGCTTGTGTATCTGTGCGTAAATGCCGGCAGTTTTACTTCGTGGTGGTCAAGTGATTAGCGTTCGAGCTTCGTAAGACGAACGTTAACGAGGCGGCAGTTCAACTCCCGCCCAGACGTGATTATTAATCTATGTTTTTTCATCACTGGCCATATTATTTAATTTACATTTCATTTGAGAGGTAATACAATAAAAAAACACGTGTATGTTCATGAAGTTTTAGGGTATTTCATGTTATTTGACTACTTACTATTTTTAATTAAATCACATCTTAGATCAGCAAATTGCCAACACCTCTGTTTGCCAAAATATTGCGTTACGCATGATTTGCATTCAAACAATCGGAAGAAAGAGAATTTTTCAACATGTCAATGAGGTGTGATTTCGCTTAGAAACTCTGAAAATTGGCTATAAATGCAGGAAAACTGGAATCGTTCGATGTAGTAGATCCCGTTTCAATTTATGGTTTTCCATGTCTGTTCGGCAAATGCCATCCTGAACTTACGTTGTCGAGACCACATCCGACGAGTAATTGTACATTACTCTTGTGGTCTGGGACATTGTGACTTACTATATTACTGATTGTGAATAACGTCGTTCACGTCTTTATTTATCGAGATTTGTCTTGGGGTTTCCAAGCCTGTCCCCGGTCCTTCAAAATTTATTTAAACCTAATAAATAGACAAATAACGTGTGAAGCTCACTAAAACGTCATGACAATGCACTTGGGATTTGTTTTTCATTGTATTATCTCTAAAATGTCGTACAAGTTAAATAACGTGACCAGTGATGGAAAAAACAAGTAGTAGCTGGATTCAGACCGTCGTCTCGTGCACGATCTACTTGCCATGCGCAAACTCTAGCCACTTGGCCACCAGAGTAGTGCACCTTAATATTTGCACATTATGTTGTTTTGATAGCCTGCTGTACGTGAGCAAGTTTGAAGTAGATCTATGACCCCAACATCGTGGTGTCCCCTTGTTAGTGACGTTTGCGTATTAGTCAAGTGTGAAGACACAGTTTACTGCCATACCGCCACATTTTTGTCAAAAGTTTTCTTAAATTGTTTAAATTCATGAATCTGTAAAGGTTTTGCAACCTCATTGCTTGAAGTAAATCCGTGATCCCAAAGTCGTGACCTCCCTTAGTAAGATTACATGCGATTTGGCAATGAAAATGTCTATGGTGCTGAGTTCCCAATCGATGATCTATTTTATAAACCGGGGGCTGTACCTAACTTTTTAAATTGTATTCCTGGACAAAATTTTACTAAGACATCGTCAATTTCAGGTATACGTTCTAGAGAAAGAGATTGTCTGCCCTGCAGTTTTTCTTAAATCACTCACAACAGCTTTGTCTTGGACCTATACTGACCGACAAAAGTTAATTATGTGGTAGGCTACATAAAGCGTGAGGCCACCATATGGACAGTCTGTACGCGCTTCCATGAACAAATTTTGGTTAGGCACAGTAGAGGAGAGATTGAGAAGCCCAGATTCTAAAAGCATATTTTAAAAGGCTGATAATAAGCTCAATAAAATGTGTAAAACGTGTGATTAGCTAACGAGGGAAATTAGTAGATAAAGGACGTGGAAAGTGTATCTGTAAATTTAAAAGCCCACAGAAAATAAGAAACCTTGTACGAAAGCATCTATACTTCGTTTATAGGGAAATCGAACTAGCGGTGTGTATGTGACCAATCGTGCATTGTGCGTAGTCTCATTTTTTCCGAACGCAAAGTTACGCACGAAAGCTTGCAGGGAAGCAGCATACTCACGCCTTATAAAATTCACATCAGTCTTTCCATTGTGTGCCAGCCTAGTCCGCTGTAACTAGCTCTGACGTCATAAATATTGCGCAATACTTTAAAAATAAAGTAAATAACCTGAAAAGTTTCTAGCATCTCAGGAGTAATACAAAATCAATATGTGTTGAATATCAGTTCAATAACTTTAACCATTTTCGAAATTTGGATGTTTCTCTGTAAACATCATTGGCGCAACAGAAAAGAGCTAGAAACTTAAAAATTTATATTTAGATTCCTTTCACATAATAATTTAGTAGAAACAGTATTCTGGATCTCACAAATTAAAATTTTAGTTGAAATTCATGATTTCCTGGTTTTTATCTTAAAAATTAAGGAAGCAACATAGATTAAGAGGGCGAATAAATAAAGCTAGGATGTTTAAATTTAAGTGGAAGGGAGATCCGCTATAATCATAAAGAAATGAGAAGTTTCAACATAATAACTATAAAACTATAGCTATGACGTATCTCCAAAGAGCAAGTTCAGAGCTCGTCTACTGCGTGTAGTGTAATTAAATTAATTCTCTCGCCCAAAATATTTGACTTAGCCACGTCAGACTTTTATTATGATTACTTAGCTGTGCACTGATTGCACTTTTAAATTGAGAGCTTCATCGGCCATCAGCAAAGGAAGCAATGATTTATTCGATAACTTAATGTGGTGCATTACTAGCCCAGTCGTGAGAGCAGATTTCATCAGGCGATCCCTTAGCCGTCCGCATCGCGGCTTTATATGTAAGAACGCTGCGCGAGAACAAAAAGGCCCCAGTTCTCTCCAGACGCTGATTAGCGCAACACCTGTGCCGGGAGTCGCGTTGCGTCAGTATCGTTGGTATAAACAGCCTTGGATGCAGAAATAAGTTACTCGGGATACACGTAGCCATGAAATCGTTTTCGAGTGAAGTGTTAATTTTGGGATGACGTTAATGATCTATCTTTAGTTTGCGTATGTCATATTTTTACGTGCCGCCGCAGGACAGACATTCTACCATTATTAGCGTGGCGTTTGATGAACATTATCATCAAATTACGGCGAGCATTCACTTGAACATTTAATTTGAACAGTTATAATTGCATCAGAGCTTTAGACTATGAACTGCTCTGGTAGTTGGATTGTGTGGATTCTTTTTGGTCTGTGACTTTCAGAATATAGTGAACATTTTAGAGAGAATGGTTTTTGATTATGAATCCCAGACAATCTCCTAATTTCTCGGAGCTATAAGCTGTAGCTATAAATGTATTTCTCAGATGAAGTGGGCACTAGGAATTCTAATTACACTTTCTGGTTGCCAATATTGCAGTTAGAGAGTCAGTGTTGAGAACGGCAAACAACAGCATTAAATAAATAATAGGAACATTAACAATTACACCACCCGCCACCCCACATATGGTGCCAATCGGCCAGGAAAGAAACTGAGTAAAAGTGAAAGTGATTTTTAAATATTCGGATTCGGGAGTGAAATGCGATACGCAACTGAGTAATAGAACAGTGATAGTGTTACGTGTGCATGTGGACGACGCAATTGGATTAACAACGCATCTGGATTGACGGAGCTGGCACTGAGTCTAGCGGCGCTGCCGGCATAGCGTGAAGCCAGTTTCGCCTCACCGCAGTCATCCGCCGGAGCAACCGGAGCCGTGCCTGCAGTTTCGGGCCACGCAAACACACAGCAGCCGTCGAAGTGCCGTCTCCAGATGAACGCGCCGCGTCGCATCAGTAATTCTGGTACGCCGCACTGGCAACGCCATACGTAGTGCAGAAGGAATTAAGTTAAGTGAAAAGCTGTTAAAATTTTTACTAACCTGCACTGTTGGCGATGGAACCGCCAGAAGAAACTGAGGTTAAACTTAAATCAGAACCTATGTCTGTTGAGGGAACTATAAATCCAGATAATGGTTCAAGTGTAAATATGCATGAAAACAGTAGTGTTAAAGTGAAATATGAAGTATTGTCTCCTGACAGTAGCGTGAAAAGGGGCAATGATTCAATAATAGAGACCCCTGTAGTAAAGCAGAAATCAGAAATTGTTAATTTATTGGATGATAGTTTATCTGATGAGTTAAAAACGAAACAGTCATCAGAGGTGGTAGAGTTTAAAAAGGATAAGTTAGATATGACTGATCAATCAGATGTTTCATTTCGTTTTGATGATTCTGGTATTGGAGCTAGTTTTTCATCACCTGAGTGTGATAAAAATCCAGCTAGTTAGCAACCCAAAGATACTGGAACTATTGATTTAAATGTTATATTACAAGCAATAGCTACCAGTAATGCTAAAATGACAGCTGAATTAAAGTCTGAAATAACTATGGTCAAAAGCAGTAATGCTGAATTAAAGTATGAGATTGTGACCAGCCAAACGATTGAAGGTAATGGACAATACCTTCAAGGCTGGTTGCAATATGTTGAAAGAGGATCTGGACAGTTTGAATTATAAAATTGATTACAATCATGAGGATATTAAGAAAAAGGTTGCTCAACAATTTTCTGAAATGTATAAAACAGTAAAATCCGAAGGTGCTGAGGTTCGCAAAGACTTCCAAATGGAAGATGCGAAGCTGGAGCACAAGTTAACAGAAAAGATCGAGGCGGAATCTGAACTGTGCTCAGATAGGTTTAACCATGTTAATATAAAAGTAAACATATGTCAAGCAGAAGTAGATGCAATAAAAATTGATACTACTTATATTGTGCAAAGAATAGATAATGTTGAAATGAGAGTAGGAAATATTAGTACTAACATTGCTAACATTGAGAGTAAAGTAGCTTCAGTAACTTCTAGTAATGGTAGTATACAACAAGTAGTAGCTGCAAACGCCGTATTTATCGGATGTCGGCAGTTCTTGCGGTTCGACTCAGATAAAAATATCCACCCGCTAGATTTCTGGAACGATTTTGAAGATGTGATTCCACCAACTTGCTCTGAACGAGAGAAAATCTCATTTATTAGAGGCCATTTAGCAGGTGACGCCATGCGTTGGTCAGCTGATGTTATGTTGAAGTGTAAAACATTAGCGGCATTTAAAACAGCTTTCATTTTGAGTATTGGTCTACCAATAACCAAAATGAAGTGTTGAGAGAATTTTGGAGTGGAAAACGCTTCAATGAAGGCAAGATATCTGTTAAAGAGTTTGCTAGGTCATGGATTTCACGTTTGTCACATTTGGTGGAAAAGCTGAAACCTGAAATGATAATACTAGGTCTTGAAGCCAAACTGCCATGGTATTGGCAAACTAGAATTATATCTGCCCCTAGAGACAATCTTGATCGTTTCATTGAGTATTTGGAACGTGTAGAGCGTGTTGCTGCCAATGAACTGCAAGCACGTAATAACAGAAATGGCAATAACACTAGTAGTAATTTTAAGAACGAGCAGAATGGCAATGTAAACATCAGAACAGTAGGTGTTCGCCATCCTAAGATAGGTAGGAATTGGAGAAATAATTATCAGAACCAACAATGGCATCCAAATGATAATAATTTTGTTCCAAACAAAATTATGCAGGTAAAAAACAGTGCGGAAAGCAATGCTGTGCCAGTTAACTATAATGGAAATAAAGGAAACAGTAGTAGGCCGAGGCAGGAAAACTAGATCTCGTCTATGAGGACACTGCCGCTCACCAGGCGGTTACTTTTCCTAAGCCAGTAATTACAGTAATTGCTGAGACAGATCAGAATACACAGACTGTACATGTGGATGAGGGGTCGGTAGCATCTCAGGATATAGCAGAAATATTAGATCACTCGCAGTATTTAATAGATACCATATTAGAGACGCTTTCTAAGTGGGAAGAGAAAGGGAAGGCACAGCAGTGTAACGGTAGGGAAGAGCTACAAAATACTTAATTGTCAGGTGAAGAAGCAGAAGAAATTCATGCTTTTATTTACGATAAGGATGATGTGCTCTTATCTAAAGTGCCTGTGCAGGATATTGATACTGTACTAATAGATTTAGGACTGGAGGTAAGTGAGAATGTAGAGGATAGCCTGTTGTGGGTCGATGAATCCAGTAGCTGTGACCAGTTGCCACTTGAGAAGGAACCCGACGATAATAGTGAAAGTGGTTTAGCTGTAACTAGTGTTATTACCGGTCTGGAGGCGCAGAATCGCTCAGACTACAGTAATTTGGGTCATGTTCAGCAAACTAAATGTAATGAAGTCGCGCGGTGTTTCGATTTAAAATTAATAGACCGACTGGAATAGGCAGCTGAAAATGTAATTCAAGAAACCCCTACACACTTTGACCTAAATGTAATGAAGACAGATGTCGATCACTTTAGTTGGAGACAAATCGAAAAGGAACTATTGGATGAGTTTGAGGAACCACGTGTACAAACTGGAATAAGCCACCCTATAATAATAGTGAATATGTTGGATATCAATATACTTTGTCTCTTAGACAGTTGAAGTGAGGTGAGTGCGATATCTCAGTCCTTCTTTAATGCATTACCTAGTAAAGACAAGCTTACCGTAATGAGGATATCAGGACTAAGAATAATTGGTGCTACTAGCAAGGTGTCAAAAACGGTAAAACAAGAAGCTTTGCTGCCCTTTAACATTAATGGTAATTTAATTGATCATCCGTGCTTAATTGTAAATAATCTCACTATTGAGGTTTTAATTGGCATAGATTTCTTGTCAAAATATCAGAGTGTTGTTGACTTTGAAAGAAGTCAGTTAAAAAGGGTCTTGCCAATAACCATAGTAATTACGGTAACTTTTATTGATAAACATGTAGTAACTAATGATGAAACTTGGGAGCTGCCTATACGAGTTCTGAAAAATAGGAGATATTGGAACGAAGGTGTTAATCTTAGTAAAATTAAGCTAAACACAGACGAGAAGAAGTTAAAGGCTAGGGCAAAGATAAGAAAAAGAGCATTGGAAAGGAAGAAGCGTCATGACGCAAAAGCTGTACCCACCAGTTTTGAAATAGGTCAGTTAGTCCTTGTCAAAACCAAGGAAAAATCAAAGAAAATAAATGCAGAAACAAAGAAATTCATGTTCGTATACCAAAACCTTTCAGCATCATAGGAAAACCACATGCCAATGCATATAAGCTAGAGTGCGCTAAGAGTGAAAAGCTATTAGGTCTCAGGAACGTGATCGATCTAAAGAAGTTCATAGGTAGTGAATGAATTCTGTAGGGAGGAGGTTGTTCTGTAACCTCTACACAGTGTGGCAGCTGTGTAGTCCCAGCTGTGTGAGATCTTCTTTCCCATTTCAGATTTCACTTTCTCTTCATCTTTTCTATCCACCTAAAATTTCGACCTCTTCTTTCCAATACATTAAATTTTCCGTTATGGTTATCAAGCCAATAATAAACTAATGAATTCTGTAGGGAGGAGGTTGTTCCGTAACCTCTACACAGTGTGTCAGCTGTGCAATCCCAGCTGTGTGAGATCTTCTTTCCATTTCAGGTCTCATTCATTCTTCATCTTTCCTATCTACAAAAATCTCGACCCCTTCATTCCAACACAAAAATTTTCTGAAACCAATGAATTCTGTATGGAGGAGGTTGTTCTGTAACTTCTACACAGTGTGGCAGCTGTGCAGTCCCAGCTGTGTGAGATCCTCTTTCGTCTTCAGGTCTCACTCATTCTTCATCTTTCCTATCTACCAATGTTTCGACTCCTTCTTTGCAATACTAAAATTTTCTGTCATGGCTATCAAGCCATGATTTCTGTAACCATTCTATCCACTGATTAATGAAGAAAATACGTAATGTGACAAACCTAACAGTGACATAAACAATAGAGAAGTATGGCGTAATTAAGATACAAATGTGTTTGAGTAACAAGTATGTATAGAACCCTTGTAATATTGTAAGTACAAAGTGTTGTTTTACTGGAAATGGTCCCACAATAATATTTAAAAAAGATATACAAGTTCGTTTATAAGCAGTACCTGAAGTGGCAATGAGACCTAGTGTATGCATTAGAGCTAACTAATAAATAGTAAGAGAGAGTGCTTAGTGTTATGAAAAATAGACAGATAAGTTGTAAAAATGAACTCACCTTGTAATGGCAGTGTAATAGAATTGAGTAGTGTTTGTGGTTGAGACGTGAAGGACACGTTCCTGAAGTATTTATAAGGTTGGAGCTGGCCATTATTTTGGTGTTGGGTGTGCGGTGACACACCTACATGTATTGAGATTATGAGTTGGAGGCGTGAATGCGACCATAGGTACCCTTATGTTAGATGAGACAGAGCAGCTCATGGTGTCCTATAGGTTTAAGGACTTTGGCATTACGCTCGTCCATAATTACTTAATGCACTTTAGTGGTAGGTCGAGAGAGACTACCTGTGGTTTCAGCGTCCGATCGAGTGGAAATGGATTGCCACGTGAGCAAACTGATCAGCTGCAATACACTATAGATATGAAATAAATGTGCTATCCTATGCTTTAAATTTTAATGGGGTGAGTATTACTTAAGTTCATACACTAGCAAAGTAAGTAAGTACATAATTGCAGATGTGGAACTGACACAACAGCAGAAGACCAATAAGTGGATTTAGTAGTCAACTAAACGTAGTGTGTTTTGAACACTCAGAACTGTACTATTACCACAAGTTACATGTACAAAGAAGCTGAGAATACAACTACTAATCAAACATAGTCATACTATCTCTATCAGCTAAGTAAATAAAATACAAATGTATCAAGAATGCACCGAGCATTGGTTCAGTGTTCTGGCCCAGAAATAATAAATTGAGATTAAATATGATTCATGATTGTATGCCTTGAGCATAAATTTTCTCTAGTACGTGACTAACGGCGTTTTGAGCCATTTGGTTACCGATTTTATGGCAGTTAAATAACCACAAGAGTAAAATTGAAAAAGTTCTGTTAACTTTGCTCCAGCAACATGTTGAAAGATAAAATGTATATATATCCCCATTTCACTGTGACCCACCCTCAGATTTAAAATGAACAGAGTCTGAGGCAATCTTTTTGTTGGTTCTATAGGACAAACCAGATAATGGCAGCCTGGTAGCTGCGTGAAAGCGTGGAGTGACTTGGACACAACTCACAGTGACCCCTCCTCTTTCCCCATGTAATTTAGAGTGAATGTGAAGGACGCATACCATAGCAACTTCCCCTCCTGTACGCTTGTGAATGGAGGTGTAGAACGCCAGCCAAAGCGGCTACATCCACGTGTGTAAAAATGAAATCGTTATGATTTGTGAAATTTTCTTTCAGGTTTAGAAAAGACTGCTAAGATATAATTATCTGTTTATGTATCATGAATAACTGTGTTATTTTCTTTGATTTTGTGTATGTAAAAATATTTACAGACAATTTATTGGATTTAAGATTTTCATAATTTTACATATTTTTATGTGTTTGTCTGTCTAAGGCAATATGTATGCCAAAGTATTTCATTGATTTTACTTAAATTTTGAGTGATAATGTTGCTTAAGAGACAGTGAACATGCCAGCAATTTAGATAATTGAAGAAGGTAATAAGTTTTCTTTTAATATTTCTATATGTTTACATTTCAGTTTTAATTTTCATAGGGAGTTAAGCTGTACGCTTGCTTCCCTTTTTGTAATTAATTTTTTTCATTTACATTCAAAAAAATTAAGTGGAGTGTGATGTGGGGAAGCAGCATACTCACGCCTTATAAAATTCACATCAGTCTTTCCATTGTGTGCCAGCCTATTCTGCTGTAACTAGCTCTGACGTCATAAATGTTGCGCAGTACTTTAAAATGAAGTAAATAACCTGAAACGTTTCTAGCATGTCAGGAGTAATACAAAATCAATATGTGTTGGATATCAGTTCAATAACTTTAACCATTTTCGAAATTTAGATGTTTTTCTGTAAAAATCATTGGCGCAACAGAAAAGAGATAGAAACATAAAAATTTATATTTAGAAACAGTATTCTGGATCTCACAAATTATTATTTTAGTTGAAATTCATGATTGTCTGGTGTTTGTCTTAGAAATTAAGGAAGCAAGATAGATTAAGTAGTTTAATGAAATAACATTAAAAAAAATAATAAAGAGTTACCTTTTTTTAAAATTTGTTTTTAGTTAATTTGCCTTTCTTTCCTTCTGTACGTACGAACTTTGTTGTAGAACCTCTTATTTACGTGTGGTAATAAAAATTCATCTACACAGAATTAAGTACATTTAATATTACGTGAATTCATATTAACTGATTATGAATATTTAGTTGAGAATTAAATCCTTTGTATAATTCGGCCTTGGCACACATTTTCTGAATGCAGTGGTTTTTTTTTTTAAATATTTATTGAATTCTTTCCCGGCGTTAGCTATGGAACACAAGACTGTCTCTATTAGCAGAAAATGGTTAAATATTGCCAAGCCGACGTTTAATTATCACTGATAAAAGACACTTCACTATACATTTAAGTTATTTGAAAGAACCAAAATTGTTAAATTTCAACGTTAACTATCCGCCTATGAATGCACAAATGTGAAACTAGTAATAAATTCCGTCATTCTCAGGATCGCTGTAAAAGAAAAACATTTTCTTATTCACTGCTAATTTTTGTCTGCTCCCGATTTACGGGTTTGGTTAATTTTTCCTAGGGGAACAATTTTTTAAATGTGCCGCCGCTACAAATCGTTCGGTCGTGGCACAGACCAGCAACACCGCTAAAGATGCTGAAAATTCTTTAAAGAAATATTATAGTTGACATGGGCAAGCTAATTTACATTAATAATACACACTTTTGATAAATTATAATGTATTTAGACGACAACAATAATTCAGCTTACATCAGTTTGTAATTTCTCCTCTAATGACGGCTAAATCTAGATACAGACAAAAGAAGTCTTCCCATTCATAAAACGCTACGTCACAGGTTCCTCTCACTTTCAGCTCTTCAGGGAGACGACAAAGAATACACACTACGTGGTGCTTTTTATACTACTGCTGACCATTAACATCTCTTTGTAATCTTACAACATTATTTTCCTCTGTGGCTGAATTTTACATTTTTGTTATCACAGATATTGACACATTTCACAATTACATTATGAGTATAGAAATATTACAATCATAAATACATCGAAAATATTACTACAGAAAATATTACAATAATAACGAATGTCCTTTACACAAAATTAAATAATATTTTTTGTTAAATAATTACAGTATATACAAATTGATTCATAGCGGCGTATATAGTACAATTAAATTTTAGTTTATTAATAGTGTGAGTGTTGCCAGGGAACGTTACAGTAGGCGAACAAATAAAGCTAGGATGTTTAAATTTAAGTAGAAGGGATATCCGGTATAATCATAAAAATGTGAGACGTTTCAACAGAATAACTATAAAACTACAGCTATAGCGTAGCTCCAAAGAGCAAGTTCAGAGCTCGTCTACTGCGTGTAGTGTAATTAAATTAATTCTCTCATCCAAAATTCCGACTTAGCCACGTCAGACTTTTATTATGATTACTTGCCTGTGTGCTGATTGCACATTTAAATTGAGAGCAGATTTGATCAGGCGTTCCCTTAGCCGTCGGCACCGCGGCATTATATGTAAGAACGCTGCGCGAAAACAAAAAGGCCCCAGTTCTCTCCAGACGCTGATTAGCGCACCACCTGTGCCGGGAGTCGCGTCGCGTCGGTATCGTTGATATAAACAGCCTCAGATACAGTAATAAGTTACTCGGGATATGCATACCCATGAAATCGTTTTCGAGTGAAGAGTTAATTTTGGGATGACGTTAATGATCTATGTTTTGTGTGCGTATGTCATATTTTCACGTGCCGCCGCAGGACAGACATTCTACCATTATTAGCGAGGTGTCTGATGAACATTATCATCAAATTATGGCGAGAATTCACTTAAACATTTAATTTTAACAGTTATAGTTGCATCAGCGCTTCAGACTCTGAACTGCTCTGGTAGTTGGATTCTTTTTGGTCTGTGACTTTCAGAATATTGTAACCTCCCCACACGAAAATATTATTATTTAAATATGAACCAAGTGTAAACTACCCACAAAATAATAATTAAATGAATTTTAAATATTGTAACCTCTGAACAAAATTGGTTCCCATTTTTAGTCTCCATGCAGAAATGCATTCACATTTAATGTAACCACAAATTTCAAATTCCTAAACCCGGAAATAATAAAAAAAATTCAGTAACCTGGTAAATTTTATGACGACAGCAGCGCTGCGCCTTGGCCCTGTATTCTGAATAAAAAAAGGAAAAATTCTTACCTCAATAAAAACTGCGAATACATCTGCTCTTACGTAAAAACTTTTTGGCACAGCTTCGTGCAATGCTGGTCTATATTTTTTTTTATTCTTGGAAGGAATGATCATGCATTGGAAATATTCTTTAAATTGAAATGAATGCTTTTCTTAAAAAAGTTACTTTATATTATAAAAATTCTTATTGGGGCATTTTTTTAAAAAGAAATTAATGACAGTTAATATACATTACTAGATATGTGCAAGGCTGCTTCTTTACCTTCTACAATAATACTCATCCTCCAGAGTCCCGACCACAGCAGACTGCCGACACGCCCAGACACGTGCCGACTACTGTCGACTACAGCAGACTACATAACACTAATGCCGATTAGCGACAAGCGACAACTAACTACATACTACTCTCTGGTCAGAGACTCTGCCATGCCTCGCCCATCGCTGGCAACGCATACGTCTTACATTGAAATAATTACTTTTCTTAAAAAAATTACTTTATATTATAAAAATTTTTATTGGGGCATTTTTTTAAAAGAAATTAATGACAGTTAATATACATTACTAGATATGCGCAAGGCTGCTTCTTTACCTTCTACAATAATACTCATCCTCTAGAGCCCCGACCACAGCAGACTGCCGACATGCGCAGACACGCACCCACTACTGTCAACTACAGCAGATTACTGCAGACTACTGCCGACTAGCGACAAGCAACAACTAACTACATACTACTCTCTGGTCAGAGACTCTGCCATGCCTCGCCCATCGCTGGCAATCCATATGTCTTACATAACACTCCACTGGGGGGGGGCAAAAATTTGGCAGCGATGGTGAGTCAATTGGACTTGCCATGAGCAACAAATTTTTCTTAATTAAGTAAGTTTACAATCACAAAATATATACATATATATATAAGTGCAGAACATGAAATAAAGTATAGTGCACATGCACTGAGTATAGAACATATCAAGCAAAAACAAAATGCGTACAACATGAGTACAAATCATATTAACAAATGACATAAAGTGCATACACACTGTATATACTTTTTTTACTATTTTACAAGAACTAGGATAGGAAAGGGAATGATTGCATCATGGTTGTAGCACTTTAGGTTGCACGCAGCTGCATTGAAAGTCCATATCTTTCTACAGAAGCACAACACCAAGTGAGACAATCTGAAGTTCTTTTCCTTGAAGTATTAATCAGTGTAGCCAAGCACTCAAATCTCATAGTAATATTCCATGTTATCATTTTGGTAGTACATTAGGTACACCAAACAGTGGGGCCATACTAACATCTCCATCGCTCAAGGTGGTGGACAGCATGTCGTGTCAACACCACGTTCTTGTAAGGTACACCAACGTAGAATTAGTGCAAAAACCAAATATAGTGCTCCATGATCATGAGGATAGACAGGACAAACGGATATTGCAGTAATTTCTGGTAATTAGGTCATAAGGTGAAGGACATTAAGTCACATACTAGTCTTCATTGAGAATTACACTAGTCTAACAACCGATTTGAGTAATTGGTGGCACTCATCGCGCAGTTACTGAACATTTCTGTACCATGTATGAAGTATTACAGAATAATGTTCATAAATCATCTGATTACAGTGAACGCTCGCACTCATTGGCCAGTTACAAACCGTCAGAAGTCATCAATGAAAACAGGAGCTAATGAATGGCATAGTATTAACATAATTCACTTAGTTATAGTAATCATTGGCACTCATTGCCCAGTTACAAAACATATAGCAAGTATTGAATAGTACAAAACATTTTTCATCATTCAAGTGACATATGACATATTTAAAATAATTATTGGCACTCATTGGCCAGTTACAAAGTATTCTTATGTTTTTATAAAACCTTATTCAGCATTATTCAGAAGTTATCATTCAAAATGAGAGTCAATTATTGGTATAGCATTTATAGAGTATAACAAAATATTATTTACAGAAATTATTCACATAGTATTTATGCATTATTACAAAGCATCATTCAGTATTACTCAGAACTGATCATTCCAGTGACATAGGACATATTGAAAATGTAACATACTGTAACTATTATTCAACGTCTGTGACTAGAAAACATCATTCAGTATTACTCAGAACTCTCTTAAACTGGTAGCATTATTTGGGACAGGTAATACATTTTTTGTGCTAGCAATGCTTTGCGTTGGGATCGGTAATTAATTACTGGGGCATAACAATATTTGCATTTGACTTATTGCTGCAAATGAAGATGTGTAACGTCATTCATCATGAGTCAGCTGTAGCAAGGTTATAAAACAAATAGAGTATATGTGATCACATTCATGAATGACACACACAAATGGGTAAAAAAATGCAAGTACTAGAACAGGTTTAATGATTAACTGCTTATATAGTATTAATTTCGTGAATAGCTTCTACTAGAAAAAATACAAAATGGATTATTGAGCTGAAAGAAGAAACGCATATTATGCTGAAAAGTAGTGAACTTCGAATTAACAGGTAGTGAAATGTGTATAAAATATATATGTTCTCTAGCTGTCCTTTCCAAAACCTTCAGTCATCATACCATGCGACATAAGACATACTGTCAAAACGAACTGCAACAAATACTTAATTAACTACATAGCATAAATACATAAACTTCAACATTATCCTCATCTGCAAAGAAAAACTTCATTATCCATATCATCATAACTCCATTATTATCGTCACCTGTAAAGAAAAACTTCATTATCCATAGTAACATATTCTTCATCATTACTCATCACCATTCATTGTCATCTGCAAAAAAGTCACTTCATTATTCATTATACAACTATCCCTTATTTCTACCATAAAATTAGTTAAGACTGCTATTCTACGATGTCTATAGTATATTCTCGTTAATGCTTGTTAATTCTGATCCATTTACTCTTCGTGACGAGGTATTGCATCTTCTTTCGTTCATTCTGAAGGTGAAATTCCCATTTCTGTCTAATTTATTTCTTTTATACATTACTGCTTTCTGAAAACGATGAACAATGATTAATGTCTTGCATTTAAATCATATACCCATTAAATAGAAACTGGTTTCTAGTGATATAATTGAACATACAGCATAGCATGACGGATAACGTAATATGTCAAGAACACAGACAGTGTGCAGGTGCAAATATGTACACAGAGTATCACAATGCAGCAGCAAAAAAAAAAAAAAAAAAAAAAAAAAAAAATAGTCACGATGTTGAGATATCATAAGGCATAATGTTAAAGTCAACTGGTGTTTGTTATATCTTAAATATTTCATAGTGCATACAAACAAAACAGGAAAACAATCATACATACATAAAAAATGGAAAATGTACACGGTCTGATATATAACGACAAGAAATGACTTTCTTTGTGTTCAGCTTGTATGTTGTGTAGTTAATAGAGGCGAGAATTGAAGACTTTAATGGAGAGAGAATTTGATAAAATTAATATGTCACTGGATAGAATTGCATAATTGTTCATAAAATATGTAAGTTTATCTGGAAAAATGTGCACGGTCTGATGTGTAACGACAAGAAAAGCGACCTGCTAACCTTACCTTGCCGGGCACTTGCCAAGAAAAAATACGATAATCATCAGTAAGTAGTCACATAAATATAATTGCATAAGTGGTCATAAAATGTGTAAGTTCATCTGGAAAAATATACACGGTCTGATGTGTAACGACAAGAAGAGCGACCTGCTAACCTTACCTTGCCGGGCACTTGCCAAGAAAAAATACGATAATCATCAGTAAGTGTTCATGTGAATATAATTGCATAAGTGGTCATAAAAATTAGGAAATGGCATTACAGTGTGATAAATCATAAAGTATGTTCTTTCAATAAAGGGTTTGATGTTGGAGATATGGTGGTTGCCCTTGCTTTTTCTGGTTCTCAAAGTTTCGACGTGTACTACATTGGGGTGAGGAATGCTGCGATTTCGATATGGACCTGCATATAGAAGCTCAGATTTACTGCATCTACTCTTTCCTCTGTTGGATAAATAGTGTGTACGTACTAATATCTTCGGTCCAATGTGAAAGTCACGGCGTGTACAAACCTGTTTTTGCTGTCTTCTCCGGCGCTCTGCGGCACGTTTGATGTTGTTCAGCGCAATGTCAATTATTTCATGGTGTCGTAGTCGACGAGATGTAGGAAAGGTTACTAATTCTTTAATTTTGTTAGGTGGTTCAACATTTTTCAGTATAACAGACGGACATAGCATAGTAGATTCATTTGGTATGGAATTAATTACATCCTGGAATGAGAGTATGAATATGTCCCAATCAAAATGTCTTTTATGGCAGTATATTCTACACAGTTTACCAATTTCTTTCATTAATCGCTCACAAGGGTTCGAAGAAGCATGGTACTTGGATATATAGATCGGAGAAATGTTTCTAGCTGGTAACATACGTGTCCATATAGCAGATCGAAACTGTGGTCCATTGTCGGAAATTACCTTCAACACATGCCCTACCTGAAATAGAAAATGTTTTACAAATGCTTTCGAAACAGTTTTAGCAGTAGCTTTGCGTAACGGAGTTAGGGTAACAAATTTTGAAGTGAGTTCAACAGCGACAAAGATGTAGCAAAAACCTCTATTAGTTCTGGGAATCGGACCAAAAATGTCTACAGAGGCCATGTGTCTCAATTTAACAGGTACAATGGGATGTAATGGACGAATATGTGAAGTCGTATCTGACTTAGCTTTCTGGCAGATTTTGCATGACGCTAAAACTCGTCGAATACGTTTCTCCATGTTGGTGAAATAACAGTTCTGTCTCAGTATAAGAAAACATTTTCTGGCTCCGTAATGTGCGTAACTTAAACGAGTATACCAAATTAATTTGTTAACAAATTCGTCATGAATGCATAATAACCAATTGTTGCTGTCAGGGTGAGAGCGGCGAAACAGAATATTATTGCGTACAGTGTAATGGTTTCTAATGGTAACATTATTCCTATCTTGCCAAAGGTGATAATTTCTTTCCACACGTTGTCTTTACTCTGCTCTTGTGCTATGTCTTGTAATGACGACGAAATGAAATTTTCAAATGCAACTTGTTAAATGTACATGACGCTGAAATTTGCTTTGCAGAAGTTGGTTGCGATGTCTTGCTGATTGTTGCTGAGAGAACGGGATAGTGCGTCTGCTACAATATTTTGTGTGCCGGGAATGTGAACAATTGTAAAATTAAATTCCTGCAAATAAAGTTTCCATCTGCTTAATCTGTCGTGTGTAAATTTAGCGGAAAGTAAAAACTGTATCGCTCTATGGTCTGTATAAACGGTCGTATGTCTTCCATAAAGGAAATGCCGAAATCTCGTAAATGCCCATACAACACATAATGTTTCAAGTTCTGTAACAGAATAATTACGTTCAGGAGGTGACAGAATGCGTCTCGCAAAGGCGATGTTTTAGTTACTATACAACCATCTTCTTCAATTTCCTGAAAAATGTGTACGCCTAAAGTGGTGTTCGAACTGTCGGTGGCAACGGAAAACTTTCTAGTAAGATCTGGATGTGATAAAAGTGGTGCATTCAACAAAGCTTGCTTTAGATTGACTAATTCAGACTATTGGTTTTTTATGTAAAAGTATGTTTCAGAAGTCGTCAAAAGTAATAACATTTTCGTGAACAAAATTCTCTGTGTCAAAAGTATTGCTTGCGTTACTGTAAGATGCAACCTGTACTGTATCTAGTCAAATTCTATCTGACGTGCTATTATTTTCGGGAGGATGCTGTGGCATTTCAACTATTTGTACTATTCTGTAATTTCTTCCTGACGTATTACGTTCGGGATGATATCTACTGTCTGGTTCATTCATGATAATTTGTTGTTGCGGATGATACTGCTGCTGGTAAGACCGACTGTTATTAAACGTACGCTGAAAATTGTGCTCATTACTTTTACGTCTGTCATGATAGTCATTTCTATACGGTGCATTGCGATAGGAATTGAAATAGTGTGTTTTCTGTACGTACTGATTTCCTTGTTGCTGTGCGTTACTATTTGTTGGAGCTGACGCTATCGTGTAGGCGGCGAAACATTAAAGCTTGGTTGACCTTGTACATTGCATTGTTGGTTAGGTATGCTAACCGGCTGGCTTTCATGCTGTTGCGGCGAAAAACGTCTATTGTTACCAAAATGTGGTTGCTGATAATTTTGACGATTGCTAAAAATGTTGTACATACTGATGATTACAATTTCGTCTGTTATTAAAATTACGGCGGTAGTTGTCGTTTCGGGAGTGTCTAAAGAGAACTGTCACTTTCGGTAAAATTTGTCATGTCAGGTTTTCTTTACTCATTCTTAATTATAGATAGATCGATAGTTGAAGAGCTGTTTTAATAGATGTAAAGGATAGTAGAAGAGAAGGCAGCAGTGCAGAAAACTAAAGATGAAATAGCACTACTACGGCTCGGGGGCCTGTGCACGCTACGGCACATATTCATCGAAGCGTAATGAATCCCCTGAGGTCAATTACGCGCTGCAAATAAATTTTAGCTTCTGCGTTACAGGCAATGCCGGTGAAAATTCAGAAGCAAATTGTTGTATCCAAGCCAATGCTAGTGTCTGCATTACAGGTAAAGGCGGTGAAGGTACAAAAATAAATTGTCGTATCCAGTTCAAAGCGTGTACCTGCGCTCTGTCATTTTTAAATACCTTAGATTTTCTTACGGATAAAAATTGCTTATAATCAACGTTATCGTCCCTGAATGTGTGAACAGGTTCAGGATTGCATAAGAATCTGTTTGTCTGTGTCACTTCGTATTCTAAGTCACGTACTCTCTGTAAATTACCTAAATTATACTGGCTGTGTGTGTGTGACAAATGTTCGGAATGTGCCGTATGCTGTGACGTGTTATTGACTGAACATTTTTCATCTCTGTCACTTCTTGCTGTAAAGTTGACAATTTTCTACGTAATGTATTATTAGACGAATCTATCTCACTGATTGTCTACTGTAAATTTTGGAATTCGGGTGTTTGATTAAACGAAATCGGTGAAGTATCGTCTGATTTGCTGTCATTATTACTTTCAATAACGTCAATACGACTGGCCAATTCATCATATTTTTCAGTCAGTATTTTTACCTGATCATCGTTTTTAGTGTCACAAGCATTAATTTGTTTTTGTATTTTACGTATGGTTTCGTTCAATTTTTTAACGTCTGCTTTGATGGCATCGGGATCCTGTATTAATTCAAATTGTTCAAGTCTGTCGGTCACTGTCTGAAAGTCTACTGTGTGTGTATCTGTTTTTGATTTAAGATCGGAAATTTCATCACGCAATTCGGTGTTCAACTGTTTCATAGTGTTAATTTCGTCTGATACTGTAGCAATATTGTTGTCTACGTATATTTTTGCTTTCGTAAACAATTTGCGTTTATCTTCCTGTCTCCGTGCGGTAATTGTTTCCATGACTTGTCGTTTTACTTTATTTTGTTCCTGTATGAACTTACGGTAACGCGTTTCACTGTTTTGTTGGTGGTGATTAAAACGTTCGTCAATTTGACTGTTCTGTTGGTCGAATTTCGCGTCTACTTTTGCATCCAGTGTGCGCGAAAGTGCTGCTGACATTAATTTAATCTCCTCGCGTAACTGTGTTGTGTATTCAGAGCATTGTTTAGCGACTGCACTAATTTCGTGTCTAAGTGATTCTGTTGTGGCTGCTTGTATATTACTTAATTCTTCTGCAACAGATCTAATTTCTTCACTACTTTTACTAGCACAAGCCTTAATTTCTTCACGTAATTGTTCTTTAGTATCATGACATTGCGCGGCAACGGCTGCAATCTGTTCACTAAGTTGTTTGTTCTGTTCATTTAGGTGGTCGTGTTTTTCATTCAACTGTTTGAAATTTTCATTAAGGTTGTCTTGTTTTTCTCTCAACTGTTTGGAATTGTTGTCTAGTTTTTCATTCAGGTTGTCATATTTTTCATTAAGATGTTTGAAATTTTCACTAAGTTGTTTGTGATTGTTGTCTTGTCTTTCATTCTGTTGTAGCAATACTGCCATGATTTGATCCAAGCCAAAATTAGCAACTCTATTTTCTAAGCTGTGTGTTGGTGTATTTGCATTTTTCCGTTATCTGTAACCATTTGGTCATTCTGTAATTCTTGAAAAGGTTTGCTCATCGGATGTGCACTGTTAGTCACCAAATCGGAATCAAATAAATTTGACGTACTTTGAGTACATTGTTCATTTTCGTTAGAAATAATTATCTGTTCACTACGTAAATTTTGCAAACCGGGTGTGTCAAGCTGGGCAGCGTTCGTTGTAACAGAACGTCCCGCGTCTTCAATTGTCGTTAAATTAACAAAGGACATAATTGAATTTATTTGTTTATCATTAGGATCAAAATCAATATTAGTGATCGGTGCGCACTGATTGTCTGTAAATGGAGGACTGTCACTATTACACTGAGTGTTGCAAGTGCTATCGGTCAAATTATTCGACTCGGCTATTTCACTCATTGTACATCGCGATGTACTGTTAACAGTTTTTCGCGGCATTTTTCACAAATAAAAATTAAGCACAAACGAAACAAGGACAATGCAAAATGCAACAAACACAAATACAAGAAAGAGCAACAAATTGCCTATGATCTGTGAAAGAAACAGTGACAAATTAGTAAATGCGTTGCATCAGATGCAAACTACATTTAAGTAAATAAGAGCAGATATACGACTACTTCTCAGAAGATTCACAAAGAAATACGATCCTGGCCGGATGTCGCCAAGAGTAACCTCCTCACACGAAAATATTATTATTTAAATATGAACCAAGTGTAAACTCCCCACAAAATAATAATTAAATGAATTTTAAATATTGTAACCTCTGAACAAAATTGGTTCCCATTTTTAGTCTTCGTGCAGAAATGCTTTCACATTTAATGTAACCACAAAATTCAAATTCCTAAACCCGGAAATAATAAAAAAAATTTAGTAACCTGGTAAATTTTATGACGACAGCAACGCTGCGCCTCGGCCCTGTATTCTGAATAAAAAAAAGAAAAATTCTTACCTCCATAAAAACTGCGAATATATCTGCTCTTACGTAAAAACTTTTCGGCACAGCTTCGTGCAATGCTGGTCTATATTTTTTTTTGATTCTTGGAAGGAATGATCATGCATTGGAAATATTCTTTAAATTGAAATGAATGCTTTTCTTAAAAAATACTTTATATTATAAAAATTATTATTGGGGCATTTTTTAAAAGAAATTAATGACAGGTAATATACATTACTAGGTATGCTTCTTTACCTTCTACAATAATACTCATCCTCCAGAGTCCCGACCACAGCAGACTGCCGACACGCGCAGACACGCGCCCACTACTGTCGACTACAGCAGACTACTGCAGACTACAGAACACTAATGCCGACTAGCGACAAGCAACAACTAACTACATACTACTCTCTGGTCAGAGACTCTGCCATGCCTCGCCCTTCGCCGGCAACGCATTCGTCTTACAATACAGTGAACATTTTAGAGAGAATGGTTTTTGATTATGAATCCCAGACAATCTCCTAATTCTTCAGAGCTATAAGCTGTAGCTATAAATGTATTTCTCAGATGAAGTGGGCACTAGGAATTCTAATTACAGGCTTCACGTTTTGCTAATCACTTTCTGGTTGCTAATATTGTAGTTAGAGAGCTAGTGTTGCGAACGGCAAACAACAGCATTAAATAAATAATAGGAACATTAACAATTATTCCACCCGCCGCCCCACAAGCTGCTCCCTCCAAGAGGGTGTGATACCGAAGGGGTGTCGGTGGATACCACTGCACTGGAACTCAGAACGCGTCTCCAACTCCAAACCTTGCTGAGATAACTTGACCTGACATAAGCATCGTGTGCCTTATCCAACGGTCATGTCTGAACTAAGTTGCCGGCGTCCCTTCTGTAAAATGTGATTGTCGCCGAACGGTTGTTTGATAGCGCATTATTGAACATTCAACTACAGACGCTGAAACACGTGTATGTAAACAAAACATGGATACGATGATATTCGTGTGAACTTATCAACTTTTGACTTTCGTAGACAAGGGGTGTAATGTAAGGATGACGAAAAGGAGAAACGAACCTTTAGCTTCCTCTGAATTGGGCATAGTCCAAGTTCCTTCGTTAAGTAAAATCAAATGAACTGTATACTGTACACAGTATAAACATTCTGAAAACAGGAAATTTGTGGTAAGCTCTATGGGACCACACTGCTGAGGTCAAGGGGCCCTAGGCTTACATACTACTTACTCGAACTAATTTAAGCTGAGGACAACACACGCCCAAGGGTGGATGCGAATCGCCGGGGGGGGGGGGGGGGGGGGAAGCCGCGCGAACCGTGGCAGGACACCTTAGACCACAGAGATAAACATTCAAACATTCTGAACTTATATTACTATTTATATGTAATTACCAAAGAAATTCAAACTTTATCTCTTGTGTACTATTTGTCTATCTATTTTAGCCCCGTATGCTCCATAGCAGCGCATCTTTTTCAAGCGACTGATAGCATGACAAATGATTTCATGAATCCCGGAGCTTCGATATTGTTGCACGTATATGAGCGGACACTGGCATAAGAAGCAAAAAAATACCTTTTGTACGAAGAGCATGGCGTGTACTGAGGAAGGTCGCACTGGCTGGCCTGTAGCCACCCGCTGACGTCATGCACCCCACATCTGACGTCAGCCTTCCACTGGACCTGTGACCTACATTGCATTGCATACACAAAGCAAGAAATTTCTGAACTGTGCTTTCACCTTCAGGAGAATAGTGTTGATTTGAAGTCACGCTGATGTCAACACAGACACGTTAGTACAGGGGACTTGATAGCTAATAAATCATTCATTTCTTGGACTGTTATTGTGGAACATGTAGAAATGTATATATCAACCTTTCTACTCACAATAAAGTAACAAACAGTTTCGTAGTTATTCAGCAGGCATTTTAATACCCCTTTCTAAAAATTATTCAACTGTTTCAAATTTTGTATATCGATTCCGAACAAAAGAGTCCGTATGTTAACATTTACTTCCTCTCTACAAATAAACGAGGGCACAGCCTTCAATTCTTTCGAGGCCAGCTGTGAGGCCTGGCTGTTGGCTTTTGTCTTTTGCCATTCTGATCTCGCCATGTCAGTACCGTTCTCTGTAGCTATGAATAATTTATAATACATTAAGCTAATGCTCTATAAAAATGTGTACGAGTACTTTATTGAAGTACCATTACACATATTTACGTTAACTACCATCGTATTACTAATCAAAATATCCACGGGTGTACTGCCGGTCTACAGTGTCCAACGGGCACAATATTTCGGCAATCATACATGTCGCCATCATCAGGTGAACTGACGGACTGAGCTCCTGTAAACGTGCCGGCACGGAGATCCCTCTGAGCAGCCATAGCGTACGGATCTCCGTGCCGGCACGTTCACAGGAGCTCAGTCCGTCAGTTCACCTGATGTTGGCGACATGTATAATAGCTGAAATATTGTGCCCGTTGGACACTGTAGACCGGCAGTACACCCGTGGATATTTTGATTATCAAATACGCCAGGAGAAACTCAAGAATCACATCATACACCTTTACGGGAAGGAGATGTACCGCAGCATGAAGAAATTTGAAAAGTTGCGCCACAGTAGATTTCGCTTGCTAAGTACTCTTGCCTTTCTAAAGAGATGTCGTTCCGAGAATGTTGTTCCAAATTTTGCTAAGGTTATGCATCACATCGATTCTGCAGCAGCTAAAAGAATCAAGAAACGAGCCAGCCTCGCATTGGTACGTGAGAGAGTGAAATTCACCCGCCGGAGCCTTTGAGTTTATCTCACAGGATTTACTCAAACTACATTTGCTACTGCCTAGTAATTTCACTTCTTTTTCCTGGGATTGGATTGATGGTGTCACCTGGGTTGTAGCTGATTCCGCCCATAAGAAGGCAACGGGACGTCAAACAGCTAAGTTCTCATGTCTCCTTGACAAACCATCTCTGCAGGTTCCGTGCAAGACTGTCATCAATTTAAGTGGCATGGTGTTGAGTAATGATGCGGTCTCGGTTTTGCAGAAAGGTCTCAACTTCGCTCCCACCCCGAAGTTCACTACGGTCGCAGAAATTGTTAGTGCTGTTGAACAGGTTGCAGCTCGACTTCCACCTGAATCAGTTGAGGAAAGACGAGGTCGCTTCTCAAGGACGCAGATTTACCGGAGGATGACGCTAAAAAATTGTTATCCCAAGGTCCGGTACCGCCTAGACTATTTGGACTCCCGAAGGTTCACAAAGAGGGGGTACCTTTACGCCCCATTGTCAGCAACATCAGGGCACCTACATATTTGTTGGCCAAATACCTGACGGGAATATTAAGTCCTTATGTGGGTAAATGCCCTCATCACATCCGTAATTCCGTGGATTTTGTTAAACGCCTTGATAGCTTCAGGTTGGATGAGTCAGATATCATGGTGAGTTTTGACGTCGGCCGGCAGCTGGTAGCCGAGCGGTTCTAGGCGCGTCAGTCTGGAACCGCGCGAACGCTACGGTCACAGGTTCGAATCCTGCCTCGGGCATGGATGTGTGTGATGTCCTTAGGTTAGTTAGGTTTAAGTACTTCTAAGTTCTAGGGGACTGATGACCTGATATGTTAAATCCCATAGTGCTCAGAGCCATTTTTGAATCATTTTGACGTCTTTTCCTTGTTTACGAGGGTACCCCTGCGAGAGTCACTGGAATTGATTAGGTAGTCAGAAGTTTGAAGACCACTGAACTTTTTAGGCATGTCTTGACTTTAACGTATTTTCTTTTTAATGGTGAATATTACGAACAAACGGAGGGAGTCGCCATGGGTAGCCCACTCTCAACGGTGGTAGCGAATTTGTACATGGAGAACTTCGAGGAGGAAGCCCTGTCGTCATCCGAATGGAAACCTACTTGCTTTTTCCGTTACGTGGACGACACGTTCGTCATCTGGCCGCATGGTATGGATAAACTCCTTGACTTCCTTACACATCTAAACACCAAACACCCCAACATCAAATTCACTAGGGAGACTGAAACGGAGGGTAAATTACCTTTCCTTGACGTCTTGGTCAAGAGAAGGGCTGATGGCACCCTAGGTCATGGGGTGTATCGGAAGACAACGCACACTGATCTGTATTTGCACGCAGACAGCTGCTACCACCCTTCACAGAGTAATGGGGTACTTAAAACTCTAGTACTTAGGGCGCGCAGAGAGTCTACCCCAGGAATTGGAACATCTGAGATCTGTATTTCGAAAAAATGGGTACTCATAGTGGCAGATTCGTCGTGCTCTCCGCCCAACCACTACAGCACAACCTGTGGAGATGGATGAAATCACGAGGGAGGAGGTAGGCACTGCGTTTATTCCTTATACAGGCGCACTCTTGGAGAAAATCGCCCGCATTTTGAAGAAACAACGGGTCGGAACTGTGTTTTGTCCTCCGAATAAAACTCGTGCACTGGTGGGGAGCGCTAAAGATGACCTCGGTTTGAGGAAGGCCGGCGTGTACCAGATTCCGTGTCAATGTGGCAAGTCGTATATTGCTCAGACGATGCGTACCGTCGAGGATCGATGCCGTGAACACCAGAGGCACACTCGACTGATGTATCGGAGCAAGTCGGTGGTCGCTGAACATTGTTTGTCGGAAAATCACGCTATGGAGTATGAACGCACGAGGAGTCTGGTACAGACGTCGAGATACGGGGATAGCGTTGTTAGAGAGGCCATAGAAATTCGCACCAATGACGACCTCATAAACCGTGACTGTGGCTATAATCTTAGCAAGGCTTGGGAACCAGCGATTGGGTTAATCAAGAGTAAATCGAGCAAACGTATAGTTGTGACGACCACGGCGGACAGAGCCATCACATGGACGTCATCTCAGACGCCGTCGCAATCTGTTCCACAGCGCGACTGTGGCGCGGGGTGTGGACAGCGGAAGGAGCGCGCCGCGGGCGGAGGGTATTTAAATCGGCCGCCGCCGCGACCGAACCCGGTTCCCTCTGAGCAGCCATGCGTACGGTTCTCCGTGCCGGCACGTTCACAGGAGCTCAGTCCGTCAGTTCACCTGATGATGGCGACATGTATGATCGCCGAAATATTGTGCCCGTTGGACGCTGTAGACCGGCAGTACATCCGTGGATATTTTGATTATCAAATACGCCGGGAGAAACTCAAGAATCACGTCGTATTACTAGTTTCATTTTTCAGCCTTTTGTGGGAGGACGCTCCATTTCAATGTGGCAACCATCCGCCATTGGCGTGACTTTCGTACAAAATTTCAATATCTCTTTCTCGCATATTGTACAAGCTGAGCCTGCAGTCATCCGAAGGAGAAGTCCGAGAACATTAACTAATTCTGCAGCATAAAGCGATTTTCAGATCGAGACATGCAATTTACATTTCAAAAATTCCGTCGGTCTACATCTTCAGTTGCGCTGCGCCGAGCACCAATCTGGGTCTATTGCACTGTGCAATATTAAACAGCTGCGGCACTTATTTAGTGAGCGGAAATTAAAGCCGGCTACCAACACCACCAATAATGCATTCGAATATTACAAAATTGTATCCCTGACTCATCTACATTAGTTCATATTTCGTCACATTTAGGACAAGCTGCCTCTCATCCCATCGAATAGAAATTCTACGTATGCTGTACTCTCGTACAGAAGCCCAACGTACACTATAACGTCGTCAGAAGACAGTTGTAGATTTCTACTCACCCTATTCATTAGATCTTTTATGTACCTAGAGAACACGAGCGGTCCTGTCACTCTTCCGCTGGGCACTCCTGAAGACACCTTAGTCTCATGTGAACACTCACCGTCCAGCACAACCTACTGGATTCGATTGCTTAATACGTCTTAGGGACACTCACATACCTGAGAGCGTATTCCGTATTATCCATCCTTCGTTGACAATCAGCAGTGTGGCACAGTATCAAACGCAGGAGCATGGAATTTTCATGTTGCCATTCATCCATGGATATCGTGTGAGAAAATGGCAAGCTGAGCTTCGCCAGATTGATGATTTCCACGTAGGAACTTCAGAAAGCAAGCTAAACAAATTAACAAGCCGAAGGTAAGAGAAAGTTCAATATTGCGCTTTACTGCTTGAAGTAATGAGTACTAGGTTGCGATCTTATGCTATTTTATTCGAATATTTTAGCAGTACATTACTTTTCTATCTTAGATAGCCACGTACTTTCATACAGTACGAAACAGTAAATATACGGCCGAGCGGTCTAAGGCGCTGTAGTCATAGACGGTGCGGCTGGTCATGGTGGAGGTTCGAGTCCTCCCTCGGGCATGGGTGTGTGTGTTTGTCCTTAGGATAATTTAGGCTAAGTAGCGTGAAGCTTAGGGGCTGATGACTTTAGCAGTTAAGTCCCATAAGATTTCACAGACATTTGAACATTTGAATAGTAACTATACGCAGATTAACTGATCCCAGATGGAAGCTCTTTTATATCTCGCGCCTAATGGCGCGTTCCACTGTTGAAGTAAATGCAGTCAATACTAAGGTCATTCAGCTAGTCCAGCGGTAGTGAATCCCCACAGACGTGAGTGATCCTGATCGGAAAGTCCATGTCTTGCACCATACGATTTTCATCTTTTCAGCAAGCTGAAAGAACGTCTGGCAAGGATGTGTGTGTGTGTGTGGGGGGGGGGGGGGGGGGGAGGGGGGGGGGTTTGAGTGAGAGGGAAGAAGAAATTTTCCAACGATCAGGATGTTCACACGGCAGTTCTCGAATGGATGCGTTACCGAGAAGCGGAATGCTACAGTCGAGGACCTGAATTACTTATAGAACGTTCTGACAGTAGTTCAGAGAGTGGGTGACTGTTGTTGTGGTCTTCAGTCCTGAGACTGGTTTGATGCAGCTCTCAATGCTACTCTATCCTGTGCAAGCTTCTTCATCTCCCTGCAGCCTACATCATTCTGAATCTGCTTAGTGTATTAATCTCTTGGTCTCCCTTTACGATTTTTACCCTCTACGCTGACTAAATTGGTGATCCCACGATGTCTCTGAACATGTCCTACCAAGCGATCCCTTCTTCGAGTCAAGTTGTGCCACAAGCTCCTCTTCTCCCCAATTCTATTCAATACCTCCTCATTAGTTATGTAATCTACCCATCTAATCTTCAGCATTCTTCTGTAGCACCACATTTCGAAAGCTTCTATTCTCTTCTTGTCTAAGCTATTTATCGTCCACGTTTCACTTCCATACATGGCTACACTCCATACAAATACTTTGAGAAACGACTTCCTGACACTTACATCAATACTCGATGTTAACAAATTTCTCTTCCTCAGAAACGCTTTCCTTGCCATTGCCAGTCTACATTTTATATCCTCTCTATTTAGAACATCATCAGTTATTTTGCTCCCCAAATCTATCTTCAAAAATAGTGTCATATACGTATGTGTCTCACTTTGAAGTGCAGTGCAAATGGTTCAAAAGGCCCTGAGCACTATGGGACTTAACTTCTTAGGTCATCAGTCCCCTAGAACTACTTAAACCTAACTAACCTAAGGACATCACACACACCCATGCCCGAGGCAGGATTCGAACCTGCGACCGTAGCGGTCGCGCGGTTCCAGTCTGTAGCGCCTAGAAACGCTCGGCCAACGCGGCCGGCGAAGTGCAGTGCAGCATTCAGTAAAAGTTACGTAGCATGTCTTAATATTGTGTACCTTACTGTCTATAGTCTTGTCGTAAATCCGTGCTGATTCTTGAACATAAGTTTTTGTCTCTGAATCACGTTTATAAATGCATCATAAAGAGGTAATCCAATTATCTGCGTTGTGCTTTCTTCCAGAACCAGCTGGAATCGCTTCACTGGAACAAGGATATCTTAAGCTGAGGAGCCAGCGGGCGATACGCTCAGTTTCGCTGTTTGTGCACCTTAGGTCACGAAACAATGGATTTAGGACGGGGCCCGGAGCTGTGGGCACAGTGCTCACAGCGGCGGAGAACCGCGTTAGTCTGCCGAGCTGCCCCCCGGGGAGACATGGCCGCTGCGCCCGGCATAGGATTGCAGACGGCGCTGCACACAGCCCCGGTGACGTCAGCGTCTGTCGCAAAGGTCGTGCGACGTCTAGGCTGTAGTCACCACGCCGTATGGAGTCACGTTCACGAAGCATTCGAGATTCACAACGTGACGCGTTAACGATGCTAATGATTCTTGTTGCCAGGTGCTTTTAATTAGAGATCAGCTCTACATGCACTTGACAGCGTCCATTCAAATAAAAAAAATGTTTTTAGGTATGCCAGCAACCAAAGACGAGAATTCAAATTAGTTTTAGTTAGTTTTGTTACGTGTCTCTTTTGAATTAAGGTGAGTGGACGTCGTATTTTATTTCAGTCAAGGGACTTAACTACAGACCGCCAGACTTATTTTGTCGGCAGTCATTTGACTTGTTTGATGTTGTACTCCACCTACTACTTTCTTGTGATAACTTTTTTGTCTCTTTTGCATCCTTTGGGCTTCCTCTCTCTCAATATTCTTCCCGAAGACAATAAGGGCAAATAGTTGCGAAAATTTTTGCACAAGGTAATGTACTCAAGTTGTTGTCGAGAATAACACACACGCACACACACACACACACACACACACACACACACATACATACACACACACACACACATATGATGTCCCAGAAAACGCCGACTGTCTATAGGGACAGGTTCACTATGCCAAAACAAGGAAGAATGTATAGTACATTAAGGTGCACACCTTACAAAATTTGAGCACTTGCTTGTCCTCGATACCCTGGGGCACATGTCTTCTACTGCAAACTCTTTGCTTTTCATATTTTGGGAGGAGGTGGTATGGATCAAACGAAGCAAAAAAATCTAGTAATCAGTGATTCTAAAATACTTACGTTAAGCGCTATGAACACTTGTTCAGTAGAGGAGAAGTGTTTCACGCTAGAAAAGATGAGAAAGTGCTCACAGCTCTTAAAATATGCATTTTAGAGCCCATGTTTACTACATATTCTTTCCTCACCTATAGGGAACCTGTCCCTAAAGTTTGTCGGTTTTTTTTGGGATTACCTCAAACTTACAAAGCAAATACTTTCACAGAATGGATTGGCAGGCAGGGGCTCATATTATTAGCTAATGAACAGGTTGTATAACACTTACAATGTGTATTTTTTTGCGCAAACATAATATTTTTTAAATGGAACAATGTCTGTTTACATTAGCAGACTAAAAGTACGGTAAATAAGAATGTCAGCGCTGCTTGATTCAGGATTCAAAGTGGTTCAAATGACTCTGAGCTCTATGAGACTTAACATCTGAGATCATCAGTCCCCTAGAGCGTAGAACTACTTAAACCTAACTAACCTAAGGACATCACACACATCCATGACCGACGCAGGATTCGAACCTGCGACCGTAGCAGCAGCGCGGTTCCGGGGTGAAGCGTCTAGAACTGCTCGGCCACAACGGCCGGCATGCAGGGTTCATTGCAACTCGTTTACTAGATACCATAATTTGAAAAGTTCCCTCACCGACACTTGCACAGTACCTGTGGTAGCACACACTAAAGACCAACACAAGCGCATACACTAGTTATGTGGATCCTGACCAATAACGAGATAACTGACTATTACAGGTTGTGTTCAAAATGACCACTGGTAGCGGCAATACAAGCTTCCACTGTGGTATGAAAGAACTGCTGCACACATGCTAGCATTTCAGAGAGATGTTCGAGCAGTTTGCAGTAAAACGTCGTTACACATCATCGGGTGTAGTTGTTATGTTCTTGCAGACTGCATCTTTCAGCTTTCCGCGGAGAAAAAGTCTACAGGCGTCAAACCCGCGGAACGGACCGGCCGAGGTACAGGCCTCAACGTCCAATCCAAGGATTTGGAAACAATTCGTGAAGGGGCTGGACTGCCATCATGTTGGAACCATAGCTTCCTCATAGCATGCAGAGGAACGTTTTCTAGCATCGAAAATGGCGTGTTGGTAGGCTGCGACACTTGTGCGTGTTCCATCTATGAAAAACGGGCGCCTGAGCTGACGGTTCATTATCCCACAACACACGTTTACACTCCATGGACTCTGACGTTGTATCTGACGAAGCCAACGGGGATTGTCAACAGACCAATAGCGCATGTTTCGGCGGTTTACCTGGACAAGATTGGTAAATGCGGCATCATCACTAAACTGGCTACATGATGCAAGTAGAGTACCCTATCTTAATGTCTGGGTACGGAAGTTGACACGATTCTTATAATGGTTTCCATGCAGCTACTGATGGAGAGAGGTGAGGTAGGGGTGGAACATATATCGGTGGGGAATGGGTCGCCCTCCAGAACCGCGAGACTGCTATGGTCGCAGGTTCGAATCCTGCCTCGGGCATGGATGTGTGTGATGTCCTTAGGTTAGTTAGGTTTAAGTAGTTCTAAGTTCTAGGGGACTGATGACCACAGATGTTACGTCCCATAGTGCTCAGAGCCACTTGAACCATTTTTTTGAATGGGTCGCACACTTGTCTGAATGATGCGACATCCTCGTGCTATTGCGCGGGAGCTAACGTGCGGATCAACTGGTTTCAACTCTGCGAAGAACCTCTTCATTCCTTACCTTAGCAGTCCATCCAATTTTCAACATTCTTCTGTAGCACCATATTTCAAATGCATCGATTCTTATCTGTTTCGGTTTTCCCACAATCCTAGTTTCATTTTCATACAGAACAGTGCTCTCTCGTACATTCTCATAAATTTATCATCAGAACGAAAATCCTGTCCAAGTTCCAAATTTTTACTTTTTATTCATTCAATGACTAGTTTTGGATCGAGACCCATTTTTAAATCGTCAAAACAAGTCGAAAAAGGCATTTCCGAAGGTGTCAAAAATTTGAAATCAACATCTATAGTGCAAAGAGATAATTTTTCCTCAAATGACTCTTATGTTTAATAGTAGTAGACTGCTCTTGGTTAGGAATGCCCTATTTTCCAGTGTTACTCTGCTTTTTATGTAGTCCATGCACCGTCTGTCTTGGGTTATTTTGCTGCTCTGGCAATAGAATTCCTTAACTTCATCTACTTCGTGTTTACCATCCCTGATGTTAAGTTTCTCGCTGTTCTCATTTGTCCTAATTCTCATTCAGACCATTCATTTCATTCAGCAGATCCTGTAATTCGTCTTGACTTTCACTAGGAATAGCAATATCATCACTGAATCTTGACACTGATATCCTTTTACATCGAATTTTAATTCCACGCTTGAACCTTTCCTTTATTTACGTCATTCGTTCATGAGTGTATAGATTGAACAGTAGGGGTGAAAGATTACAACCCTGTCTTACGCCCCTTCTAACCCAAGCACTTCGTCTTGGTCCTCCACTCTTACTGTTCACTCTTAGCTCTCGTACATATACTTTCCCCACAGCTTAAGACCGAGCGAGGTGGCGCAGTGGCTAGCACACTGGACTCGCATTCGGGAGGACGACGGTTCAAACCCGCGTCCGGCCATCCTGATTTAGGTTTTCCGTGATTTCTTCTAAATCGCTTTAGGCAAATGCCGTGATGGTTCCTTCGGCACGGCACGGCACGATTTCCTTGCTGGACGCCCCTAATCCGAGCTTGTGCTTCGTCTTTAATGACATCGTTGTCGACGGGACATTAAACATCAATCAATATTTCCTTCAACTTGGAAGTGTCACTATTTCATTCGTTATACTCATAAAATATCATCTCTGTACGTCAGATTCCGTGCTCCTTAAAACAAATAATCTCCGTGTATTTCTTACGTCAATTACTATGTTTTTTAAAGACCTCTCTCAATGAAAGTAATGTTTTATTTTTATGTGTTATATGGAAAACTACTGTGCACTCCTGTGATCCCTCTCATGCAAAGTAACCAGCCTCCATCTGCCCGTCCCCCTCCCTCCCACCGTCCCTCTCTCTCTCTCTCTCTCTCTCTCTCTCTCTCTCTCTCTCTCTCTCCTTCTCCCTCCCTCCCTCCCTTCCTCCGCCCCTCTAGTTCTGTATCAAAGTCCTTTCACACACACACACACACACACACACACACTGTATTTCACTGTATTTCATATGTGAAATATAGTGTTTGAAAACTATTCTTGCAGTCGTTCTGTTCTTCCTACAATTATCACTGCAGATGTAGGCAGTTCGTGTTGTTATGTGTCAAAACTAATTTGTAGGATTATTTTTCTCACCATGCTTACATCTGTTGATTTAGACAGATAAGTAATGTCACTCACCTTCGAATGCAATCCGCAACTCCATACTATTTATTCATTTATACCTGATGTGACTGTAGTGTGACACTCGTGGACCAGAGTTAGCCATCACAATAGCTCACCTTGTTCCATCAGAGGGCTGGTTGTTCTCTGTAGTAGAAAATCTCAGTGAAGGAATGAACAATTTAACTGGACGGCTAGACCAAATGCCAAGAACAATAACGTAAAACTGAAACAAAAAAGTCAATTAGGTGAAGATTTTTTTAAACAAAAATTTCTATAAAAATTATCAGTAATTGTGGCCGAAGACTTCCGGCGTAAAACGTCAGCCTCATTCAGCCAACGGCCTTGTCGAAGAGGGGGAGGTACGTGCAGAGGTTCAGAATACTCACTGGCCGCTGTGGTGGGAAACTTCCGTCAAAAGGCGGAAGTATCAGCAGTGATCAAAGGTATGGTAATGCAGAAGGCAATGGAGACCACTGCATTAAATACTCATAAAGTGTATCCAAAGGACAAGTGGACTGTAATTGAAAAAATGTCAAAAGATAATCTTCACATTGGCAAAAGATTCCGGAGTAGTCCACCATTCTGATCTCTGGGAGGTGACTGCCAAGGGGAGATGACCATGAGAGAAAGATTGAGTAATCAACGAACAGACAACGTTCTACGAGACTGGGCGTGAAATATCTGAAGCTTGAACGTGGCAGGGAAGCTATAAAATTTGAAAAGGCAAATGCAAAGGCATCATCTAGATATTGTGAGTTCATTGAAATGAAATGGATACCTGGTCAGATGAATAAAGAGTAATATAAACAGCAGCAGAAATTGGGCTAACGGGAGCAAGATTCGTTATAAATAGGAAGGTAGGGCAGAGAGTGAGTTTCTGTGAACACGTCAGTGATAGGGATGTTCTCATCAGAATCGACAGCAGACTAACACCGACAACGAAAGTTCAGGTGTACAAGCCGACGTTGCTAGCAGCGGATGTGTAAGTAGGCTGTTTATGTTTTCTTTATGTAAGTAGGCTGTTTATGTTTATGTAAGTAGGCTGTTTATGTTTATGTAAGTAGGCTGTTTAGATTTTTATATTGGTAATGCCACGTAGCGCTCTGTATGAAAATCACTGGCTGTGCTGTGTGCAGTCTTTGGCTAGTTTGCATTGTTGTCTGCCATTGTAGTGTTGGGCAGCGGCAGCTAGAGGTGAACAGCGCGTAGCGTTGCGCAGTGGGAGGTGAGCCGCCAGCAGTGGTGGATGTAAGGAGAGAGATGGCGGAGTTTTTTATTTTGTCATGAACTGCTATATATGTTATGACTATTAAGGTAAATACATTGTTTGTTCTCTATTAATATCTTTCATTTGCTAACTATCCCTATCAGTAGTTAGTGCCTTCTGTAGTTTGAATCTTTTATTCAGCTGGCAATAGTGGCGCTCGCTGTATTGCAGTAGTTCGAGTAATGAAGATTTTTGTGAGGTAGGTGATTTCTGAAATGTATAGTTTAATGTTAGTCAGGGCCATTCTTTTGTAGGGATTTTTGAAAGTCAGATTGCGTTGCGCTAAATAATATTGTGTGTCAGGTTAAGCACAGTCTTGTATAAATTGCACAAAGGGGACGTTTCATATGTTCTACAAGGACTACAGTGGGTCTGCATCTTTGATGGCCCACCAATACCATTATTTCTACAAGGAGTACAGTGGGTCTACACCTTTGCTGACTCACCAATACCATTATTTCTACAAGGACTACAGTGGGTCTGCATCTCTGATGACCAACCAATACCACAATCTCTACCAGGACTACAGTGGGCCTGTCCACTATTTCTACAAGGACTGCAGTGGGTCTGCACCTCTGGTGGCCCACCAATACCACAATCTCTACCAGGACTACAGTGGGTCTACTCTGTGATGACCTACCTACCAATCTTCTTCAAAACGTCGAATGACTCTGCTGTGGGTTTGCTCTGTTGTGGCCCATTACCTGTCAGCATGTCAAGAGTCAGCACTGTCTTTCCGTTGGAAGGACAACACTACTTCTTCAAGACTGCATGGAAATCCACTACTTCTGTGTGCAATTTCTTTTACTAATGAGACTTTGTGAAAAAAACTGTAATTACTATTATGATGAATGATCAGGACTATCTTTATGGACTGTGAGAAAATTTTAGCTTTTGACCAACATTGTATAAATAAGTGTGTGCATTTGATATCTTTGTTATTGTAATTATGAAAATTTTTTTCAAATCATTATTGGCCACTGCCCAAAAATATTTTGTAAAATTTTTTGTGGGGAGCATGGGGGCTATGTAAGTAGGCTGTTTACGTTTTCTTTATGTAAGTAGGCTGTTTATGTTTATGTAAGTAGGCTGTTTAGATTTTTATATTGGTAATGCCACGTAGCGCTCTGTATGAAAATCACTGGCTGTGCTGTGTGCAGTCTGTGACTAGTTTGCATTGTTGTCTGCCATTGTAGTGTTGGGCAGCGGCAGCTAGAGGTGAACAGCGCGTAGCGTTGTGCAGTGGGAGGTGAGCCGCCAGCAGTGGTGGATGTAAGGAGAGAGATGGCGGAGTTTTGTAATTTGTCATGAACTGCTATATATATTATGACTATTAAGGTAAATACATTGTTTGTTCTCTATTAATATCTTTCATTTGCTAACTATCCCTATCAGTAGTTAGTGCCTTCTGTAGTTTGAATCTTTTATTTAGCTGGCAATAGTGGCGCTCGCTGTATTGCAGGAGTTCGAGTAATGAAGATTTTTGTGAGGTAAGTTATTTGCGAAAGGTATAGTTTAATGTTAGTCAGGGCCATTCTTTTGTAGGGATTTTTGAAAGTCAGATTGCGTTGCGCTAAATAATATTGTGTGTCAGGTTAAGCACAGTCTTGTATAAATTGCACAAAGGGGACGTTTCAGATGAAATGATAAAGAAAGTATATGAGGATATTGAAATGGGAAGTCAAAACGTAAAGAGCTATGAAAGTCTTATATTGTTCAAATGGCTCTGAGCACTATTAGTCTTAACATCTGAGGTCATCAGTCCTCTAGAACTTGGAACTACTTAAACCTAACCAACCTAAGGACATCACACACATCCATGCCCAAGGCAGGATTCGAACCTGCGACCGTAGCAGTCGTGCGGTTCCAGACTGAAGCGCCTAGAACCGCTCGTCCACTGCGAACATCTTATAGTCATGAGAGAATGGAATTCTGTTGTAGACGAGGGAGTGGAATAAAGGGTTATGGGACAATATGGACTTGGCACTAGGAATGAGATAGGAGAAAGACTAATTGGATTCTGTAAATAATTTCCGCTAGTAATAACGAATACTCTGTTCAAGAATCGTAAGAGGAGGAGATGTACTTGGGAAAGACCTGGAGATACAAAGAATATAGATTTACGGAAAAATTTAGATTACACCATGGTCAGGCAGAGACTCTGAAATCAGACACTGGATTAAAACGCGTACTCAGTAGCAGATATAGACACAGATCACAGTTTAGTAGTCATGAAGAATAGGATGATGTTTAAGAGACTAGTCAGGAAGAATCATTGTTCGAAGAAGTGGGATACGGATGTACTAAGGAATGAAGAGACACGACAAAAGTTCTCTGCACTATAGACATAGGGACGATGAATAGCTCCGTAGGCAGTTCAGTTGAAGTGGAATTGACATCTCTAAAGAGCGAAATCAGAGACGTTGGAACGGAAATCATAGGTAACTGCGAAGAAACCATGAGTTAACAGAGGAAATACTCCAACTGAAGGGTGAAAGAAGGAAGTACAAAAATGTTCAGGTAAATGTAGGAATACAGGCATACAAGTCACTTAGGAATGAAGTTGTGGGAAGCAAAGATGAAATGGCTGTATGAAAAGTGAGAAGAAATGAATAATAATTATTGTTGGAAGAACTGACTCAGCATACAGGAAAGTCAAAATAGACTTCGTTGAAATTAAAGTCAATAGTGTAAACATTAAGAGTGCAATGGGAATCCCATTTTTAAATACAGTGCAGACAGCTGAGCGTTGGAAATGGTACATTGAAGACCTCTATTAGGGGGAACACTTGTTTGATCACATGACAGAAGAAGGAAGAGGAGTCGTCATAGAAGATATAAGGGGGTGCAGAACTGCAATCAAAATTTAAAAGAGCATTGGAAGACTTAAGATCAAATAAAGCAGAAGGGACAATTAACATTCCATCAGCATATCTAAAATCATTTGGGTGTGTAAAATGTATAAGTTTGGCGATATACTATCTGAATTTCGAAAAAACATAATCCACGCAATTCCGAGGACTGCAAGAGCCGAGAAGTGCTAGAATTATAGCACAATCAGCTTATCAGCTCGTGCATCCAAGTTGCTGACAAGAATGATATACAGAATAATGGAAAAAAAGCTGAGAATAAGATGAGGACCAGTTTGCATTTAGGAAAGGGAAAGGCAGAACTCACGTTGCGGTTGGTAATGGAAACAAGATTGAAGAAAAATCAGGGCACATTCATTGAACTGGCGACCTGGAAAAAGCGTTTGGCAGTGTCAAATGGTCTCAGATGTTCGAAATTCTGAGATAAATAGGGGAAGGAAATATTGATTACCTTTGACTTTCATGTGGAAGTTACGTAAGTGATGGAAACAGAAGGGAATAAAGCACACAACTGGTCTGTTTCCAGCATCTTGGGATTTTTATTATTATGCGATGCTTGGATGGTGGTCAGGAGGAGGGGAGAATGGTTGCTGGTTTTTTAAAGTTTGCATTAAATCTTTTGGCCTATTTCCTCCATATTGGACTATTTTCGGCACTATGATTGGCTGGAAACAAGCAATGCTGCATTGTGTGATTGGTTGGAGGAATGGGGGAATGACGAGAGGAGGTTTTTTTTTTAATTTATCCAGTTATGCAGTTGGACTATTTCCGCCATATTGTATCTGTAATACTGCACTATGATTGTATGGAGATGGGGATATATTTATAAAGATACGGAAAACAAGAGCGGTCCCATCACAGAACCATGAGACATTCCTGACGACAGTTTTGGGTGCCATGAGCTCTCATCAACCAAGGTATTGTACTGGGTTCAGGTCCGTAAAAAGTCTTCGAGTCATTCACATAACTGAGAAAAAAGTTTCTTTGAAGTTTAGAAAGTAGGAGACAGTTACTGGCATAACTGAAGGAGTAATGGTGAGGGTAGTTCAGATAGAACACTTCCCAGAAAAGATAAGGCTACTGGTTCGAGCACCTGCCCAGCACAAAATATTAGTCTTTCAGGAAGTTTAACAATAACACACTGAACATAATTTAAACCATCTGTAACACTTACATTAAATCAATATCGAGTAATTCGTAACATGGTGCATTATAGCACAAGGTATACTGCAGGCAGATAACAGTGGTGACGTTTTGGTGATAAAATACGGCGTCCCCGCTCGCTGCTGGCTATGCAAAACATGACCATAAAAGTTAAGCAGTTTTCCTATACTGTGATTAGGTAGAACGCTCGAGATACAAGCTCTCTTGTGGTAGTGGGTAGAGTTGGTTAGCATCCGTAGCCAAGTGTGCTCGCGAATGTTAAGTCAATATACAATTAAATGGTGAAATCGTGTTAATCTTTTCGATATTTGACGTTAAAAGTTCTCTTAAACTTTGGTATTGAATCCATCATTATTGTAAGTATTGGTTCTGAAGCCGTGATTATAAACTGGGTTTGATATCACTATAATTCATTGGTGTCCAGAACTGATTTATACATGCGTCATGTTGCGTAATACGTTAACAGTGCTGTGTCAAGAAGTGAGGCATTTATTAAAAAGGCCGGCCGGAGTGCGGTTCTAGGCGTCACAGTCTGGAACCGAGCGACCGCTACGGTCGCAGGTACGAATCCTGCCTCGGGCATGGATGTGTGTGATGTCCTTGGGTTATTTAGGTTTAATTAGTTCTAAGTTCTAGGCGACTGATGACCTCAGAAGTTAAGTCGCATAGTGCTCAGAGCCATTTGAACCATTCCATTAAAAATAAGTCTCTTGTAACAAAATTTGTATGCTCTTTACTGAAAGGTAGTGCCGTATCTTCCATCGATTACCACAGTTGGAGCACCACTTCATAAACAAAGCGACGAACGAGCATTATCTTCGCAGTGTGAGGGACATAATTAAACACACGAGGTGAATTTCTCAGAAAAAAGTGTGAAGCATACTGGAGACCTCGTATTTATGGTTAACATGTTACAACTAGGCACCGGGATACAGCTGACTAGGAGTGGACGTGTTGTAAATAAATACACAGCATTCATTGCATAAGATCAGAGAGATTTTCTAGCATTAAGATAAACACCTCACCACGAAACAACTACAAGGATCCCGAACAAAACCTGTGACGTGTGAGCTTACTAACGCTAGATAATGCCCTTAAAATTGCTGTTTGTGTTTGGCTATATGTACATTGCAGAACCGACTGTAGCTCATTGTACACACTGGGGTCAGACAGAGGAATAATTGAATTTAAGTTTTTTTAAAATTTTTTTCACAGGCAGCGCTTTCATACTACTCATCCACTGCTGAAAGAATGCGGATGACAGGAACGGGGCAGAGAGTTGGGATTTCATTGCGATATCGTCCAGAGTAGAATAGTATCCTCCCTTCTAAAAACATTTTGATGGATATAATTACGTTAACGCTGCAAATGAGACTGACTTGATTAGATTCGATATGAAGTTCGAGTGACGTAAATTTCAATTCGTCTCACCTCTTCATCATATACGACTATTCTGGAATAATATCGGTAAAAATCTTAATGTTATGTACAAGGTATCAGTAGTTGTCATATAACAATGTACTGACGCTTGACACTAGTACTTTGTATTCAGCTAACGAAATGTATTTTTAGTTACGATACACATTTCCTCATTCAATTAAACATAGCTGCTGGTAGAGTTTGGTTGCCGATTTCAAATTATAGTGCGTATGTCATGAATGCGTGCAAATTCACTAGACATTTCCTCTTTGATACTGATACTGCATATGAGACATGAAGGAAAATGGGGGACTACAAGGGGTGAATAACGAAAAGTAACAATAACACAGACGATGGTTGCATCGAGAAATAGGTATTATGGGAGCGAACTTGTATTGAAGCGCAACACTATGAGGAGAGAAGCTATGGACGGACATTTCTCACTACGTACCAGATGTATATCATCTCACTGATCGAAACACAAATCAGTTCAAGCTGAGCAACCACGTACTTTGCCTCCAATGGTCAGACTGGGTCCATGTCACCCGGATCGAGTCTGAAACTAAATACTAAACGTACAATACCTACGTACGTTTTCATATGCCTCGCTTGTCGGAGGTATGTCCACACAAGCATAATTTGACGTAGTAGTGCCAGAAAGTAAGTTTTAAAATTACAGTTAAAAACAGTCTTGGTCAAAATGGAATATTTACAAAAATTGGTAAAGAGTTTCCGTGAATCAGCGAGTATCATCAGACCACATGCATTTAAATGTAAGCATGGTACATATTTAGGGGGAAAGCTAATAATAGCTGTTAATGTAAGATAAGTAAAATATTATAAAAACTGAAATATGTTATACCCGTTATAGCAGATGGTGGCGTTGAATGGAAAGGGTGGGTGGATACACAAACATCATCTGATACTTGGGGTTTGGGTATAAGGATTATGTACTGGATGCTCTGCCCACCGCTTATTGATTTATGTCAGTAACAGCCAATCAGGCATACACTACATAAAAAGCGTTATTATAAACAACGTGCAGGCAAAACAGTTGTACAAAGACAGTTATATAGCATCACATAACTACAGTGAAGCCAAAACATTATGTCCACTACCTACCACGACGTTGGTTGCCACCTTGTGGGGTTTCGGGCACGTAACACGGTAACGAAAGTACGTAAGCGGAGCAGAGACGGACGGGGGATCACCCTAGTGAAGATATGGGCTGAAGATTGGGAAATACGTTGAGATAAATGATTTTCAGAAAGGGCAGGTCATTATAACGCAGAGCCTGTATACGAGTTGGTTGAATGTTCACGTGCTACTGTCGTGAGCATCTATGGAAAAAAAGTTGGAGGACAGTGAAACTACCACTAGGCGCTAAATGGTTGGACCTCCACGACTCTCCAGAAAACGGGGGTTAGGAGGCTTATGTGCTCCATAAAGAAAGATAGACGATGATCTGTGTCATATCTTCCGAAAGAGCGCAGTGCTGGTGCACACACACGTATTTCGGAGGACACGGTTCACCGTACGTTTCTGGACATGGAGCTCCGCAACAGACCACTCCTACATGTTCAGTTGTTGACCCAACGACACAGCCATTAACGACTGCAGTGGGCACGGGGCCGTCAGTGTTGGACCGTCGTTCAGTGGAAATGTGTCGTCTCTTCGGGTGAATCACATTTTTACTACACCAGGTTGATGATCGTCACCACTAACGCCGTTATCGAGGTGAACGGCGGCTCGAAAAGTGCAGCGTGCCACAGACGTAGACCGGTGGAAGCAGTGTTATGGTATGAGAAACATTTCCCTGCGTTTGGATGGGACCTGTGATAGTAATCGAAGACACGCAGATAGCTGCGAAGGACCTGTATCCCTTCACGCTTGATGGCTTCCCCGACGGCGATGTCATCTTTCAAGAGTTTAATTGTCCATGTCTCTGAGCCAGAACCGTGCTGCAGTGGTATGAGGAGTATCATAGTGAATTCACGTTGATGTCTCGACGACCAGATTCGCCTGATTTACATCCTATGGAATCCATCTGGATCGCTATCTGGCGTCACTGCATACGTAGATCAGCGGCCCGTTATTTATGCGAATTACGTGACCTGTGGGTAAACATTTAATGACACATATGTCCATACAACTACCAACAAACTGTCGGATGCCTGATATGCAGAATCAGTGATGTATATCATTCCAAAGACGAAAAAACAAGCTATTAAGCAGTTTGTCTTAATGTTTTGGCTTATCAGTGTGTCTGCTATGAAAAGTAATTTAACAAATTACATTCAATTAAATACAGGGGAATAGCAAACTGAAATCGGCCCACAGTGCACAGATTGCCCTCTAAGAGCATTTGAAGAAAATTCATAGAGCATAATCATATCACACATACATTTATCTGATGCCGTTGAATTCCCTCTACATTTATGCTGTAGTTACATTTCAGTGTATGTGGTCTGAAGATGGCCGCTATTTGACCGAATCCGGTTAAAATTTTTAATAAATGTTTTTTGTGATCGTGACTATTTTAATTTTAATTAAAAAATTGTAAGGATTTACTTTCTTATTCAAATCGTGAAATTTATAGTGCCAGAATCGATCTAAACCTTTCTAGTTGTCTCCATATGTTGTATAATTTGAATATAGAGTGAACGTTGTGATGCGTTGGTCCCATACTGAATGAGATGAACAAAGGCTCAGCAATCCTTTTTTATGTGTGTCTTAGCGCGAGTGAACGTGATAGTGTTGTGCAGCTCGCGTTATTTCGATGAGAACAACAATCTCTTTTTTTTATTAATACAATAAAAAGGTCACTTAGTGTGGTCCATACTGAATTGTTCCCCTGAGTGTAAGAATTAACTAGTGTAAAGTTCGTGGATAACAGATAAGGCAGTGCTGTTAGTATTTAAGGACTCTTAACATATTTAAGTCTGTTGTGAAAAGGCAATGACCAGTCAACAGCCTGCCATTTCTGATACGTAAATGGTCAGAAGTACAACAGCGGCCTGAGAAACCGTGTTAAATATGTTTCAGCAGTTGGTATTAGTAAGCATAGTTGGAATTTTTCTTACGGTTTAATCTGAATTGAAAATATCAACTGTAAACAATGATAGGAGACAAGCGACACTTCTCAGAAATTGCACAGCAAAGTTTTAATAAAATCTCATAAATAAGGTATTTCAGGTATATCTACTGCAATTTTTTTATTCAGAAAATTATTTTGTTCTCCAATATTTCTGAAGTAACAGCATATTTTTAAAATCGTTAATCTATCCAAAATTTTATTCCTAAAAATACTTGACTGGGTACTTCGTATTATATACCTGCAAGCTTAGTGCGCTTAATATGAGTTATCACTCGCATTCTGGCCGAGTTAAGGAAATATTACTGTGAAAACTCTCACAAATACTATTTAAAAGGTCTGAATTGTTTCAAATTGTGATACTAATGTTTGCATTTGCAAGTATGGACTTAATGTAGTACAACAACTTGAAACAGTATGCTATGATATTAAGGATGACCCTTAACATTTTCCACCATTAGAGTGTCACATAAATTTACAAGAACAATGATAAAGGATGCAGCCTAACATTGTTTACTTGCTTAAGGAATTATTAAGATTTACCTGATTAGCAACAAGTTCTGAAGCGCATTTGTCCTTCAGTAACATGTTCAGGATCTTCTTCTGAGTCGTAGGTATCCACACCATCCATGGCTTTGTGCAAATCGTCCCTGAAAAGAGTTTCCTGTTGCACGTTACTACCACTAGCAGCCATGTTTCTAGGCATGTATCAATGTCTACATGAACATAGTTACCGTTAGTATCTACGAATAACACCGAAATTAGAGAGAAACTGAAATTAGAGGTAGAGCAGATTTTCCTCAGTAATAAATCAATGCATATGAAAAAGCACATTACGAGTGATGTTTGTATCATGTTTTGCTTGCAACAACTCCGTTTATCATCGAGTGTCCCTTACCGTTGTTAACAGCTGAAGTGTTCAATTTATTTCTAAGTGTGTGTGTGTTCAAAATGGTTCAAATGGCTCTGAGCACTATGGGACTTAATATCTGAGGTCATCAGTCCCCTAGAACTTAGAACTACTTAAACCTAACTAACCTAAGGACATCACACACGTCCATGCCCGAGGCAGGATTCGAACCTGCGACCGTAGCGGTCGCGCGGTTCCAGACTGAAGCGCCTAGAACTGCTCGGCTACACAGGCCGGCTGTGTGTGTGTGTGTGTGTGTGTGTGTGTGTGTGTGTGTGTGTGTGTGTGTGTGCGTGTGTGTGTGTGTTGAGAGAGAGAAGAGAGAGAGAGAGAGATCTGAAAGGACAGATGTCATGTTCAGATCCTTTCTGTATTTACGAGATATGGAGGTAGCTGGCAGATTGCGTCTGGGGTCGTGGTCAATATCTCCCGTGTAGCGCAGCCGAATATTGGCACATGCATATTCTCATAAGGTGAGTCAAACTATTTCAGCAGAAACGAATCTGGCGCATTCCGAGACCGCCAGCTGGTCATGTGGCCACGCGTGACTGGCAGAAAGCCTCCGTGTGCCATCCCATCTAACCTGCCCAGCCCGGCCGCTTCTGCGTCGGCAGCCCCCAGAACCGTGCCACACTCGCTGGCCAAAGTCACCAGATTCAGCCACAAATAGCAGCAGCATGTGTTTGACGTTAAATACGTAGTGGTTACGTTCTAAAAACGAACGTAAGTCGTCCAAATGATTATGTATATATCTACCATTATCTAAAATTAGAAAAAAAAACATTTGAACCTACAAAAAATTATTGAGTGCTTTTTATGTTGCCCACAGTTGTTGTTGTTGTTGTTGTTGTTGTGGTCTTCAGTCCTGAGACTCGTTTGATGCAACTCTCCATGCTACTCTGTCCTGTGCAAGCTTCTTCATCTCCCAGTACTTACTGCAACCTACATCCTTCTGATCTGCTTAATGTATTCATCTCTTGGTCTCCCTCTACGATTTTTACCATCCACGCTGCCCTCCAATGCCAAATTTGTGATCCCTTGATGCCTCAGAACATGTCCTACCACCCGGTCCCTTTTTCTTGTCAAGTTGTGCCACAAACTCCTGTCCTCCCCAATTCTATTTAATACCTCCACATTAGTTATGTGATCTAGCCATCTATTCTTCAGCATTCTTCTGTAGCACCACATTTCCAGAGCTTCTATTCTCCTCTTGTCCAAACTATTTATCGTCCACGTTTCACTTCCATACATGGCTACACTCCATACAAATACTTTCAGAAACGACTTCCTGACACTTAAATCAATACTCAATGTTAACAAATTTCTCTGCTTCAGAAACGCTTTCCTTGCCATTGCCAGTCTACATTTTATATCCTCTCTACTTCGATCAGCTTCAGTTATTTTGCTCCTCAAATAGCAAAACTCCTTTACTACTTTAAGTGTCTCATTTCCTAATCTAATTCCCTCACCATCACCCGACTTAATTCGACTACATTCCATTATTCTCGTTTTGCTTTTGTTGATGTTCATCTTATATCCTCCTTTCAAGACACTGTCCATTCCGTTCAACTACTCTTCCAAGTCCTTTGCTGTCTCTGACAGAATTAAATGTCATCGGTGAACCTCAAAGTTTTTATTTCTTCTCCATGGATTTTAATTCATACTCCGAATTTTTCTTTTGTTACCTTTACTGCTTGCTCAATATACAGGTTGAATAACATCGGGGAGAGGCTACAACCCTGTCTTACTCCCTTCCCAACCACTGCTTCCCTTTTATGCACCTCGACTCTTATAACTGCCATCTGGTTTCTGTACAACTTGTAAATAGCGTTTAGCTCCCTGTATTTTAACCCTGCCACCTTTAGAATTTGAAAGAGAGTGTTCCACTCAACATTGTCTAAAGCTTTCTGTAAGTCTACAAATGCTAGAAACGTCGGTTTGCCTTTCCTTAATCTATTTTCTAAGATAAGTCGTAGGGTCAGTATTGCCTCCCGTGTTCCAACATTTCTACGGAGTCCCACAGTAATGTTCATTATAAAATTATCGATTAAAAGTAAACATATTTCATCATGTTTGAGAAGAAATGCAAAAAGTTTATACTAAATCACAGTTTTAACAAAAATGCCATAACTAGCTTTGACTGAGCTTAAAAGAACACATATTCTCATAAATACTGAACTAATTATGTTTTTAGGGACAAGACATGCACATGATTTCCCAATGATCGGGAGGAACGAATTTATTACACACATTACGCACTTTGAGTATTATTTCCGTGTTCTTCCGCAGTTATAGCAGTAACCCAGAAAACTTCTTTGTTTCATCCCCGGTGTTGACGGCTGACTTTTCACCGCAGGACTGCTGAAATGCTCTTCCAGAACATAGTCTTCATCACTAGAACTCAAGTCAGGACAATCTTCCTCGTTTTGTCTCCCCCAGTCACTCTCGAATTCGAGCTTCCTGCTAGCGATCCAAGACGTTGCCACAATGTAATGAAATTACACTATTATTTCACATTTTTAAGCATTCTACAACAATAATTAGTCAATATAATAAAGGTAGTCAAGCAATCATGGGAAAACTAATTTAAACAAAAGACTGTTTCATAATAAATACTTAATTTCTTGTATTACTGCCTTCTGACGGAATGTTTGAAGGACTTCGGCCATTCAATTACGTACAATAAAATGGAACACCTGCAGCCGTCTTTTCGATGTTATTTATTGTATAGCTACCAGTTTTGGTGATACAGTACACTGTCTTCAAGCATTAACTGACGCCGAGGCGGTTAATTCCAATCGTACAAACTATTAATGGCCAACATCTATGAACTGTTTTCCGTAGACTGTAATAACGATGTTGTTCAAATATTCAAATGTGTGTGAAATCTTAAGGGACTTAACTGCTAAGGTCATCAGTCCCTAAGCTAACACACACACCCATGCCCGAGAGAGGACTCGAACCTCCGCCAGCATCAGCCGCACAGTCCATGACTGCAGCGCCCTATACTGCTCGGCTAATCCCGCGCGGCAATAACGATGTTGTTTCTCCAATTATCAAATACCAATGATGATGGGAGACACAATATCGTTGTTACAGTATACGGAAACAAGCTCATAGATATATATGAAGATGGTATCTGTTCTTTCATTTCTGAAAGAACAGATACCATCTTCATATAGGTAAGGCTTACCGGCCAATGATCTTCTTCAGTGCGGATGCACTCACATTGCCCGAACTCTTACGGGAATCGGTAGATTGACTGCCGCGAGTAATGAGTATAGTGGGCAGGGACACTACAAATGTAGTGTGTGGACAGTATGTCGGAAATGTGGGTCTCAGAGGAGCGTGCCAGGGATAAGTCCTTACAGTGCCCTCGATGGCTCAGTCGGGTAGAGCATGTGTTATATAAGCGGGAGATCCAGAATTCAGATCCCGGTCGAGGCACGCTTTTTCAACTGTCCCCGTTGATATTTATCAACACCTGTAAGCAGCTAAAGGTCTGGATTTCATTGTAATTTCCCAAGTTCATAGTTGTTGTCCACTGATGGGGTCGTGTATACGACGGGAGCTAAGTCCTTCAGCGTCAAAAAATGGTTCAAATGGCTCTGAGCACTATGGGACTCAACTGCTGTGGTCATAAGTGCCCTAGAACTTATAATTACTTAAACCTAACTAACCTAAAGACAGCACACAACATCCAGCCATCACGAGACAAAGAAAATCCCTGACCCCGCCGGGAATCGAACCCGGGAACCCAGGTGTAGGAAGCGAGAACGCTACCACACGACCACGAGATGCGGGCCCTTCAGCGTCAGTTAAGGTTTGAAGATAGTACACTGAATCACCGAAACTGGTAGCTGTATAACAAAAACATCGTAAGGACGGAAGCAGGTGTTTCATTTTAGTGAATACTTATATGTTCGCGCAGATCGCAATGGTAGATCGCCATTGTCACATAGCTCTTGTGACACAACCACATGTGACCGAAGCTCGCACAAAACTGAGAGGCTTTGTCAGCAATCCATTGTAAAGTACACAGACGTTTGAAAGAGGCCAATGATAAATACTGACCTAAGGGCATGTCTGTGTGACATCAGCAATGTAGTGCAAATTGTCGCTGGACAACGACGAGGTTAGAAAAATGGCTCTGAGCACTATGGGACTTAACATCTGAGGTCGTCAGTCCCCTAGAACTCAGGACTACTTAAACCTAACTAACCTAAGGACATCACACACATCCATGCCCGAGGCAGGATTCGAACCTGCGACCGTAGCGGTCGCGCGGTTCCAAACTAAAGCGCCTAGAACCGCTCGGCCACTCCGGCCGGCCGACGAGGTTAGAATATCCATCGTTCTCAGCATAGGTCACGCCATCTCCCCGTATTTTATCCTCCTTGGCCGACACAAACTCTTTCCTGGTCAAAGATTTCGTCAAACTTGTTTGAGCAACCTACTTCACTGGAGCCATTACACGATCACAAAATTTTTCGTCGTAGTTGTTTGGGAATGGGTGCCGAACAGTTAACAAAGAGTATGTTGGTGGAAAGAGAAATGGTAACGATTGAGAGTGAAACCGCATATAGTGAGAAGAGAGCTCGGAGTGTTCACCAGAATTAGCTAGTGAGCTACAGTGCGAAGGCATAAAGAACAACGAAAATTATTTGAGAATAGGCGAGCACAAATTTCAGTCTCCCCTCGTGAAACTGGTCTCTCATACTTGCATACACGATACTCATTAAAGAAATGCAATTTCTTGATTTCATTCATCATCATTGATGTTTTTGAAAATCTGAAACTATATCATTCGCGATTTAAATAATGAAACACTGTACTAGGTACATATTTTTCCTTGTTTAATATGACATTTTCGAGAATTTATTACCATTATCAAAAAGAAATAATCACATACGTATTTTATATGGTGTTTGTATCTGTGTCGTTCTGCCTGTCTTGCCCTGCAGTTGTATTATTGTTGTAAGATGTAGTCGGACAGGTTTCTTTTGGACGATTTTCCGAAACACCACATAAAATGATTATGTAAATATTTTTAATTGATCATCAGAATAAATTCTCACAAAGCATTGTTCAGATCGCGAAAATATACGTAGCTGATGCAGAATTTTATTCTTTAGATCATGAATGTTATATCTGATAAAGATGGTCTTATGGTTAATTTAAGGTTTTTAGCAACAGGCGAAAGCTATTCCAGCTGTCAATATGTTACTCGAATCACAAAATGTACCATTTTACATATTATCCCAGAAACATTTGAAGCAATACATTAATCACCCAATGCTTTGAACACACCTGGATTTTCAAACCTGCATGTCGTTCCACATCATTTCTTTTTATATGTAAGCTAACATCGTTCACAGTGCAGCAACTTCGAATGCAGCTGACAGCCGGCCGTGGTGGCCGAGCGATTCTAGGCGCTACAGTTTGGAATTGCGCGACCGTAACGGTCGCAGGTTCGAATACTGTCTCGGGCATGGATGTGTGTGATGCCCTTACGTTAGTTAGGTTTAAGTAGTTCTAAGTTCTAGGGGACTGATGACCTCAGAAGTTAAGTCCCATAGTACTCAGAGCCATTTGAACCTTTTTTTTTTTTTTTTTTTTTTTTTTTTGCAGCTGGCAGGTGCAGTTATTTCTTTGTAAGACTGGAACCGCTTACTATGGTTCTAGTAGTCAGCATGCTTTGTGGTCTGAGGAATTTTCTATTTTTCGAACTTTGCAACGACCACTGGGGTGGTAGCCGTGCACCAAATATACTTCATTATTTTGTAGCTTAAATGCACTAAGGCATGTGAAGTGCCATGTAAACAACGACCTCACTCTAACTTTTATCAAATGTCGTTGCAATTGCCTCCCTACTACACTATCAATGATTTGATCAAAAGGCTTTGGCACAGACATACATACTGTATGTCCGTGAGCTTCATTAATCATTTGACGTTAGCCACGAACACTACATTTCTGACGTCACACAGCTGTCCACTTAGGCCTGTGTTTATCGTAGCTGTAAGATTTGAAATATTATCACTAGCCGACTTTCAGATTTTTCTGAATTTCTTAAAATGTATTACTTACGTAATCCACGACACCACTGCAGGGTTAAAAAGTCGGTTTCATTTCTGTACCAGAAGGAGACAGTTGTTAGGAAGTAATTTTCGGCTTCGTAACACTGCTAAATGAAAGTGAAGGGAATACATAAGAAGAAGTGTGTGACACGAAACTCACGAAAGCGTACCCTTAAGGTTAGCAGTCCATTGCGTTATTGTATTTTGCTTAATTTTATTACTCAGCGAACACTTCACATGAATAACAACCATCAGAAACCAAAGTTCTATATACACGTCTAATATTTTTCTTCTTTGTTTCTGTGTTTCTGAAAGAGTACGACTTGCTACATTAAAGATTGTAGAAAATCAACTTAAAATATCATTTGCTAATTTAGAAATGTTTGTGAAGCATAAATAATGCATTATTTTATTTGTTTGCCAGTATCCAGTTTGTTTAAAGATATTGAGTTACCAATTTCCCACCCCTCTCAGAAGTGTTGGTGAAAATTGACGAGCAGTGATAATTATTTTGTTTGATTTCGTTTTTCACTTGTCCTATGCTCTTAATTCTCATTTCTGTGCGTAACGTTGAGAATGAAGCATGAATGAAAATGAAAATTGCAAGGAGTGACTAAGAAATGGATGTGGAGCAAACCGTTTTTATGAAAATTTTGATTGTTTACTTGATAATTCATGTCGCAGCTCTCGTGTGTGGCCTGGGATTGTTATGCTGAACGAGAGGGTGCTCCATGTGTGGACGAATTCTTCAAATTCGAAACTCGATTACAGCACGCTGTTTCTCACACACCGACATAGTTACGATGCGCACCATCGTGTTACACACTACCATTCGTTGCCCTCAAGCTGCCGAGGACTGCAAATACGTAGACATGAAGAACGAACAATGTTAATCCCGTCGATTTTATTCAAAAAGCTTTAAGAGTTTTCAGATAAAAGAACAGAAGCATTATTTCTGAGCACGCTCCCGTAATATCCCAGTCATTTTTCTGTGTGAATGTCCTCCACATATGTTTGTACAATATGATGGATGAAATTGAAAATACGTTAATTGAATTTAGTGGGGCAAACCCTCTTGTACAAAGGTTTAATAACGCCTCCCCCCCCCCCCCATGAACCATGGACCTTGCCGTTGGTGGGGAGGCTTGCGTGCCTCAGCGATACAGATCGCCGTACCGTAGGTACAACCACAACGGAGGGGTATCTGTTGAGAGGTCAGACAAACGGTTGGTTCCTGAACAGGGGCAGCAGCCTTTTCAGTAGCTGCAAGGGCAACAGTCTGGATGATTGACTGATCTGGCCTTGTAACAATAACCAAAACGGCCTTGCTGTGCTGGTACTGCGAACGGCTGAAAGCAAGGGGAAACTACGGCCGTAATTTTTCCCGAGGGCATGCAGCTTTACTGTATGATTAAATGATGATGGCGTCCTCTTGGGTAAAATATTCCGGAGGTAAAATAGTCCCGCATTCGGATCTCCGGGCGGGTACTACTCAAGAGGATGTCGTTATCAGGAGAAAGAAAACTGGCGTTCTACGAATCGGAGCGTGGAATGTCAGATCCCTTAATCGGGAAGGTAGGTTAGAAAATTTAAAAATGGAAATGGATAGGTTAAAGTTAGATATAGTGGGAATTAGTGAAGTTCGGTGGCAGGAGGAACAAGACTTCTGGTCAGGCGAATACAGGGTTATAAATACAAAATCAAATAGGGGTAATGCAGGAGTAGGTTTAATAATGAATAGGAAAATAGGAATGCGGGTAAGCTTCTACAAACAGCATAGTGAACGCATTATTGTGGCCAAGATAGATACGAAGCCAACACCTACTACAGTAGTACAAGTTTATATGCCAACTAGCTCTGCAGATGACGAAGAAATTGAAGAAATGTATGATGAAATAAAAGAAATTATTCAGATAGTGAAGGGAGACGAAAATTTAATAGTCATTGGTGACTGGAATTCGAGTGTAGGAAAAGGGAGAGAAGGAAACGTAGTAGGTGAATATGGATTGGGGCTAAGAAATGAAAGAGGAAGCCGCCTGGTAGAATTTTGCAAAGAGCACAACTTAATCATAGCTAACACTTGGTTTAAGAATCATGATAGAAGGTTGTATACGTGGAAGATCCCTGGAGATACTAAAAGGTATCAGATAGATTATATAATGGTAAGACAGAGATTTAGGGACCAGGTTTTAAATTGTAAGACATTTCCAGGGGCAGATGTGGACTCTGACCACAATCTATTGGTTATGAGCTGTAGATTAAAACTGAAGAAACTGCAAAAAGGTGGGAATTTAAGGAGATGGACCTGGATAAACTGAAAGAACCAGAGGTTGTACAGAGTTTCAGGGAGAGCGTAAGGGAACAATTGACAGGAATGGGGGAAAGAAATACATTAGAAGAAGAATGGGTAGCTTTGAGGGATGAAGTACTGAAGGCAGCAGAGGATCAAGTAGGTAAAAAGACGAGGGCTAGTAGAAATCCTTGTGTAACAGAAGAAATATTAAATTTAATTGATGAAAGGAGAAAATATAAAAATGCAGTAAATGAAGCAGGCAAAAAGGATTACAAACGTCTCAAAAATGAGATCGACAGGAAGTGCAAAATGGCTAAGCAGGGATGGCTAGAGGACAAATGTAAGGATGTAGAGGCTTATCTCACTAGGGGTAAGATAGATACTGCCTACAGGAAAATTAAAGAGACCTTTGGAGATAAGAGAACCACTTGTATGAACATCAAGAGCTCAGATGGAAACCCAGTTCTAAGCAAAGAAGGGAAAGCAGAAAGGTGGAAGGAGTATATAGAGGGTCTATACAAGGGCGATGTACTTGAGGACAATATTATGGAAATGGAAGAGGATGTAGATCAAGATGAAATGGGAGATACGATAATGCGTGAAGAGTTTGACAGAGCACTGAAAGACCTGAGTCGAAACAAGGCCCCCGGAGTAGACAACATCCCATTGAAACTACTGACGGCCTTGGGAGAGCCAGTCCTGACAAAACTCTACCATCTGGTGAGCAAGATGTATGAAACAGGCGAAATACCCTCAGACTTCAAGAAGAATATAATAATTCCAATCCCAAAGAAAGCCGGTGCTGACAGATGTGAAAATTACCGAACAATCAGTTTAATAAGCCACAGCTGCAAAATACTAACACGAATTCTTTACAGACGAATGGAAAAACTAGTAGAAGCCGACCTCGGGGAAGATCAGTTTGGATTCCGTAAAAATACTGGAACACGTGAGGCAACACTGACATTACGACTTATCTTAGAAGAAAGATTAAGGAAAGGCAAACCTACGTTTCTAGCATTGTAGACTTAGAGAAAGCTTTTGACAATGTTGACTGGAATACTCTCTTTCAAATTCTGAAGGTGGCAGGGGTAAAATACAGGGAGCGAAAGGCTATTTACAATTTGTACAGAAACCAGATGGCAGTTATGAGTCGAGGGGCACGAAAGGGAAGCAGTGGTTGGGAAGGGAGTGAGACGGGGTTGCAGCCTCTCCCCGATGTTATTCAATCTGTATATTGAGCAAGCAGTGAAGGAAACAAAAGAAAAATTCGGAGTAGGTATTAAAAACCATGGAGAAGAAATAAAAACTTTGAGGTTCGCCGCTGACATTGTAATTCTGTCAGAGACAGAAAAGGACTTGGAAGAGCAGTTGAAAGGAACGGACAGTGTCTTGAAAGGAGGATATAAGATGAACATCAACAAAAGCAAAACGAGGATAATGGAATGTAGTCGAGTTAACTCGGGCGTTGCTGAGGAAATTAGATTAGGAAATGAGACGCTTAAAGTAGTAAATGGGCTTTGCTATTTGGGGATCAAAATAACTGATGATAGTCGAAGTAGAGAGGATATAAAATGTAGACTGGCAATGGCAAGGAAAGCGTTTCTGAAGAAGAGGAATTTGTTAACATCGAGTATAGATTTAAGTGTCAGGAAGTCATTTCTGAAAGTATTTGTATGGAATGTAGCGATGCATGGAAGTGAAACATGGACGGTAAATAGTATGGACAAGAAGAGAATAGAAGCTTTCGAAATGTGGTGCTACAGAAGAATGCTGAAGATTAGATGTGTAGATCACATAACTAATGAGGAAGTATTGAACAAGATTGGAGAGAAGAGAAGTTTGTGGCACAACTTGACCAGAAGAAGGGATCGGTTGGTAGGACATGTTCTGAGGCATCAAGGGATCACCAATTTAGTATTGGAGGGCAGCGTGGAGGGTAAAAATCGTAGGGGTGACCAAGAGATGAATACACTAAGCAGATTCAAAAGGATGTAGGTTGCAGTAGGTACTGGGAGATGAAGAAGCTTGCACAGGATAGAGTAGCATGGAGAGCTGCATCAAACCACTCTCCGGACTGAAGACCACAACAACAACAACAACATCTCATAATGTTTGTCTTCCTTTAAAGTCATACCATTTCGTTTCACATTTAGCAAGTAAATACAGAACAGTAACACACAAGGTTTGCTTCACATAGTCTTAACTAATACTCTAATGACATAATATCATAACATAGACCTTATATTAACGTCGTATGAGTGTATTTTTTTTTTCATCAGTCTACTGACTGGTTTGATGCGGCCTGCCACGAATTCCTTTCCTGTGCTAACCTCTTCATCTCAGAGTAGCACTTGCAACCTACGTTCTCAATTATTTGCTTGACGTATTCCAATCTCTGTCTTCCTCTACAGTTTTTGCCCTCTACAGCTCCCTCTAGTACCATGGAAGTCATTCCCTCATGTCTTAGCAGATGTCCTATCATCCTGTCCCTTCTCCTTATCAGTGTTTTCCACATATTCCTTTCCTCTCCGATTCTGCATTGAACCTCCTCATTCCTTACCTTATTAGTCCACCTAATTTTCAACATTCATCTACAGTACCACATCTCAAATGCTTCGATTCTCTTCTGTTCCGGTTTTCCCACAGTCCATGTTTCACTACCATACAATGCTGTACTCCAGACGTACATCCTCAGAAATTTCTTCCTCAAATTAAGGCCGGTATCTGATATTAGTAGACTTATCTTGGCCAGAAATGCCAATCTGTTCATCTTCAGCTTGCGATGTCGGCATGTATACCTGAACTATCGTTGTCGGTGTTGGTCTGCTGTCGATTGTGATTAGAACAACCCGGTCACTGAACTGTTCACAGTAACACACCCTCTGCTCTACATTCCTATTCATAACGAATCCTACACCTGTTATACCATTTTCTGCTGCTGTTGATATTACCCGATACTCATCTGACCAGAAATCTTTGTCTTCCTTCCACTTCACTCACCCCTACTATTTCTATATTGAGCCTTTGCATTTCCATTTTCAGATTTTCTAGTTTCCCTACCACGTTCAAGCTTCTGACATTCCACGCCCCGACTCGTAGAACGTTATCCTTTCGTTGATTATTCAATCTTTTTCTCACGGTAACCTCCCTCTTGGCAGTCCCCTCTCGGAGATCCGAATGGGGGACTATTCCGGAATCTTTTGCCAATGGAGAGATCATCATGACACTTCTTCAACTACAGGCCACATGTCCTGTGGATACACGTTACGTGTCTTTAATGCAGTGGTTTCCATTGCCTTCTGCATCCTCATGTCGTTGATCATTGCTGATTCTTCCGCCTTTAGGGGCAATTTTCCAACCCTAGGACAAGAGAGTGCCCTGAACCTCTATCCGCTCCTCCGCCCTCTTTGACAAGGCCGTTGGCAGAATGAGGCTGACTTCTTATGCCGGAAGTCTTCGGCCGCCAGTGCTGATTATTTATCAAAATTTAGGCAGTGGTGGGGATCGAACCCGGGACCTAAGACGTTTTTGATTATGAATCAAAGACGCTACCCCTAGACCACGGGTATTAAATTACAATAAAGGAGCCTTTCAGGATTGATTCCAGAGTGTCAGTGTACAGATATACTAGCTGACGCAAAATGTGGAAGCGGATAGTCTTACTGCGGACAGCCAAGATTAGGGCTTTGGACTTTTTCCTACATGTTAACCCCTGTAGAGACGTCACATATCATCTAGGGTAACGTAGGAAAATCCTGGAGATTTAGTGTTGGCTGTTTGTCCAGGATGCAACTACTGGAGGTCCACATTGATACTAGAACACGTACCGACCGCCATGCTTTTTCTCCGGGAATAAAGTATTTTTGATGGGGATGTAAAGGTAAACACATGGGGGGATGTGTCAGCAACCTGTATTCTCTAAGTGTGGCCAAGTTGGAACCCAAGCACTGAAGTGTGGAAAGAATTGGAAGAGATAGTAACGTAAACAGAACCAGCCGTTAAACACAAGTGGGAGTGCTTAAACAGTCGGAAGACGTTCCCAAAAGGACGTAACTTTTCATAAATTAATGCACAGATGGAATCTGCTTTTTGCATTGTGAAAAACATGAAACACGAATTTTTGGTGGACACAAGCGAATATGTGTCAGTCATTGGCAGAAGGGGTGTTAGGATCCCATTTTATAGATTGCGTGGAGTGGGTTATAATTGATAACTGTAGCAAGTAAGGTGTCCCTTATTTGGCCCCAAATTTTTTTTTCGGAAGGTTTTACGCTCGTCCTTTAAATTCTATCTATTTGGTTAGATTTAGACAGGAAAAAGTTTCATCTCAATGGGAGAATATTAACCCATACCGACTAGAGTGACAAATGTTGATTTTGGGAGTTTTAAAAAATGGTTCCAATGGCTCTAAGCACTATGGGACTTAACATATGAGGTCATCAGTCCCCTAGAACTTGGAACTAATTAAACCTAACTAACCTAAGGACATCACACACATCCATGCCCAAGGCAGGATTCGAACCTGCAACTGTAGCGATCGCGCGGTTCCAGACTGAAGCGCCTAGAACCGCTCGGCCACACCAGACGGCGCGAATTTTAAGATTTATAGTTTTTCGTCAGTGCAAAATCAAAGTTAAATACCTATTTCCTTTTTTAAGAGCCGGCGGCTCTAGGCGCTTCAGTCTGGTACCGCGTGACCGCTACTGTCGCAGGATCGAATCCTGCCTCGGGCATGGATGTGTATGATGTCCTTAGGTTGGTTAGGTTTAAGTAGTTTTAAGTTCTAGGGGACTGATGACCACAGATGTTAAGTCCCATAGTGCTCAGAGCCATTTGAACCATTTGAACCTTTTTAAGATGCGCTTAGTATTCTTGAGAATATTTTGTTTCCATTGTTTTTTTCTTGCAATCCAGGTACAGTTTACAATGGTGTTCTTTTTGGTCCATGACATTTAATGCAGGCAGTAGTTAACCATTCCAACGAACAGTGAGAATTGCAGGGATATCAGTCTTGAAAGCTGATTTCATTGTTTCAGAGACCGTTCTCCTCTTCCGTCTGATTCTGCAAAGAGAAGTGTCCTTAAAACAGAGCTCTTCAGTATTATGATCGAGTATTTCTGCTGTCGCCTGAGGAATACAACAGACAACCGCGAATTTTTCAGTAATAAAATCTTGGGTACCTCACCTTGCAGCATTCTTCAATATAATATTCTCAGAGTTACTTTGTAAAAACTCACCATCATCGAAGTCAATTTCACGCGAACTTCAAAATCTCTTACCTACTTCTTTACATTATGAAGAAGGTAGTACAGCAGAAGATGTAGAAGCAGATTTTGTGGACTTTTGCTTCTCTTGCCTTTACTCTTCTTCCAGTTTCCTCTGCTCCATTATTTCTTCTTTATCCGCAAGTATTCGGACTACTCATGCACGGTATCGTTTACGACCTGGCTCTTTCTCTCTCTCGAAGTAAAAACTTCAAGTTTTCTTCCATCGTGGTTGTTTGAAGATCATTGTTATGTGAGCTATCATATAAATTGATCAAAGTATTTATAAACTTCTTCTCACGACGCATAGACACATCTTGACTTTTTTTGGACTCTGAATGTACGTTAATGAGTCATTGTGAGCAATGCTGAATAGCTCTTGTCTGAATTTTTGCCTTCTCGCAAAATATAATGCACTCGCGAACCACAAGATCAGCGCTTTTCCTAACGGTTAATTCTACTTCCAATACGTTACAAAATAAAACTTCCAGCGCTTGGCTGTTTGACGGTAATTTGTGTCCCGTTATCTGGGTTTTTATATCTCGTATTAAACGCACACGTTCCTTGGCACTGCTTCATTGGAGTTACATCATAGATAGCAATTGCAAAAACGTGCGACTTTATCAAAGTCGGAAACGTGATGGTACGCATTTCTACTCCTTACACGAGGCATCACAACTACGTTTCACCAGGCAACGCCGGTCAACTGCTGTTTGTGTATGAGAAATCAGTTGGAAACTTTCCTCATGTCAGCACGTTGTAGGTGTCGCCACCGGCGTCAACCTTGTGTGAATGCTCTGAAAAGCTAATCATCTGCATATCACAGCATCTTCTTCCTGTCGGTTAAATTTCGCGTCCGTAGATTGTTATCTTCGTGGTGTAGCAATTTTAATGTCCAGTAGTGTATAAGATGGTGTTGTCTATGGTTTCAAGCCGAAATGTTGCATATTGTATCCTCATACTCTCAAAGCATATGAAACGCATGGAAAACGTGTTTAACAGGTTACAATTTGCAAATAAGACAGTTAGCACAGGCAGCTCCCATTTTGTAGAAGCCTACCTTTGTCATGTGATTGATGGAGAAAGTGTTCAAGATGATCCTCGCCTAACAGAGGTAGTCCAGAACTTCACAGAACCACAAACCACTAAACAACCATAGTTGTTCCAGGGTTTATGTAATATTTAATATTTGCAAATTTTTAGAGAATTTTGAGCAGACTACAGAACCCTCGAATCGATCGTTGTCGGAGGATGTGAAATTACTGTGGTTAGCTGAACGTCAAGCGGCTTTGAAGGTGGCTTTAGTTTCTGATCCAGTAATAGTTATTCCTGATTTGTGAAGGAATCTATCTCTCGAGACGCTAGCAGTGGGACGATTAGTTGTGAACTGAACCAAACTGTCGTTGGCCAGGAACATGCAGTGGCATAGGCATCAAGGCAACTGAACAAAGCAGAGCGTAACTACTCCACCACTGGGAATGAAATGTTGACAGTGATATGGGGAGCAGAGCACTTTTGTTGGTATTTATATGGATGGAAGTTTGAGGTTAGTGTCTGACAATGCTTCATTCAAATGAGTGTTGGGGCTGAATGACCTGTCTTGTAGATTAACAAGATGAGCATTCAAACTCAGTGAGTTTGATTATGAGGAGGTCAATAAACCGGGTAGAAGGCACACAAATCCATATACGTTACGTACGAAAGCTTCTGTGCTAAAAACGCTAAGCAGAAGTTTCACAGGGTAACAGGGAGCACAAGTCAATCAGGCCTTCAGGTCACAATCACAGTTTTCGACACATGAGGGAATAACGAAATGCGGAACATGAGTGGTGGTTCCGACAGCATTCATTGACAAAGTTCTGTATCGAGCACATGGCCATGTGTTGCCAGACCATGGAAGACGCTGAGCAATAGACTGACGATTAGTGGGAAGATTCTGGTGGAGAACAAGGAAAGTGATGTTGAGCAATACATAAAGGATTGTGTGCCTTATGCGTGAAGAGCTGAACTTAGTCAACAAAGAATTGCTGTGTAAAGACTACCTATTAAAATAATTGGACCTGATGTTTTAGGGGCCCGTTAGGGAATTTTCTAAAAGGATACAGGAGATTTGTCACAAACTAAAGTGAGCCAGTACTGAAGAATTGGAACGACAAGAACGGTCTACACAACATGCAGGAATATTATTGCGATGTAGAGAGCGTCACTGGGTATTTGTCACCAACCCCTACACGCCTAAGGGTAGGGCGAAATGCTCTTGACTAAATATCAGGGTCCCTAACAGTTCATCGAGATGACTTCTTCAATTAACGTTAAAGTACAGTTTCCAACTGAAACTTCTATTGTTACATTAAGTAAGTTAAGGAATTTGGACGAACGGACGATGCATTGGAACAGATCCCGACGATGGAGTAAGGCCGCACGAAAATGACTAAAGAAGTTCGGAAACGTACACCATTGGACAAGCACGAGTTGCATAGTGTACGCTACGCATTAAGGTCACGCAACAAATAGTAATATTTAAGTTTAGCTGTGTTATGTCTACGAGTTGCTCTATTCTTGTCAAACGTATTCTGAATTGGTACTGCCGGTCATTGAAGTTTTATACTAGTTAGATATTATTTCTTAGTTGTTTTATTGTGTGTACGTGTTTTCGAAAGGAAAGAGGGAATGGTGGAAGTTTCTTTCCCTATGTGACAAATCATCACGAACAGCCGGACGGATTGTGGTAATCCTGGTGTTGCTACATGCCGTCACCGGTGGAGCACACTGGATACATTCAGTCTCTGCACCGGAAACTGTAATTATGAATTTCTATAAGAAAGAAAAATTGTTAGGGCATGGTAAAATTGGAGTTACGTGATAGTGGCATTTTGGTGAATGGCACTTCGCCTCCTAGTTATAATCATGGATACAACTGTACCCCAATTCACTCCTTGCCCATTATATTGGCCAGAAAAATCATCTGACGTACTGCCAACACAAAAACAAATTAACCTTAACAGCACTGTGAAATGTCACTGAAAAATTCTTTGAACACACTGATTGTGTCTGAAAAAGGCAAATTTGTGATGGGGCAAATGCTGCAATAGATTCAGTAATACCAGAAGAACCGACGCCGAGACGCAAATCGACCACTACTCTTGCCGTGTTTCTGATAGCAATTTGTAGACTTTCCTTCTGTCTCAGATGTAGAAACATCCATCCTACAAAGTAACCAACTCATTAGGTACCTGTCGAATGGTTAATAGCATAGATCGCGAAATGTAGATTAGGAAAATTGAAAAACCACTATAATTTATAAAAACGAAACTTAAGATTAATGATATAGACTTGCGGAAGGATTGATATAAGTCAGCTCCCACGAACAACAAAGTTTGTGCCCGTTGCACAATGTAAGTAGATCTAGGATATTAGTGTAGAGGATAATCAAAGGCAAAATATGGGATGAATTTTTTGAAACAGGGGAGAGCGTTGCACAGCAGAATAATTGTACTGTACAGGTGTAAACTTAAAAAAAAAAAAGCTCTGCCAGGCTAGCTTTGAACAGAGTAGATAAAATGTGTTCACCGTTGCGAATATGGACACCATTAAGTGTATAAAAGAGTGACGATAGTGAAAATATATGTCAGACCGGGACTCGAACCCATTCATCCCGAGCGCTCGCTTTACCATTAAACTAAGCGGGAGCACTTCCTGGCCAGATCTAAACTTCGTACGTCGTCAACCATCAACATTGCATCATACTTCTGAACAAAACAGACACTGCAGTGTCGTATGGAACATGGTGGGTAAGCAGCAGACTATTGTGCATACTAGCTGTACAACAGTCCTCAGAAAGAGGCATAAAGAAAGGCAAGCGCTGCTAAGCAATTTAAAAAGCTGTGAGGTAATGCTACGTTGCTCCAGTGCCTGATCACCACTACAAAATCAAAGTGAAATCATGATAAACTGTTCGATAATAGGCAGCCTGCTACTTGCTTGCGACTTCAACACCGAGTTGCAGCCAGAACGGTGTATATCATAGCCATGGTCTGGCGATGCTGCCTAATGGTTCATTGCAGAGAAGAATAGCGTGCAGCCTGCCCTCCTCCACTACTGGGTCAATTAGGACGATCGGCAAGCTTCCATCTTCCCACAGACCAGGCGAGGAGAGCCCCCACAGCCTCATAGTCGACTAGTGAGCATCTGCTACAGTCTTGTTCGATTCATGATGATTAACCAGGGCCTAGTCTTCGTGACAACTAATATCCTGAGCCTGAATCTGGAGGCTCCACCTGAGTGCACGACGGGCTGTCCTCGAGAGCGCTGAGGCGGGAGGCATCATATTAGGTCAGCGTCCAGCGTCTTCTTCGCTGCCCTCCCCCCACCACTGTCGCCAGCTTATCTCGCAGCCTCATCACTGACCCTTGGCGGTGACGTCACGACTCGCTTACAAAGCTTCAGCACTCCTTCATGGCACGTGCACTTACGCCTGGCTGCCGACTGCAGCTTTGAGATCACCTATACGCCTATGCAGTCTGCATGATAAATAAACGTTTTACAGATACTGCTGTATCACTGACGCCTCCAGGCGTGCACTGGTCCTCTCACCCTAATTCTACTCTCGACTTCTGACTACAATGACCCACAGCCCATGTGTCACAATATAGCTTTTGTCCTTGCTCATCGAAGGGATGCGAGATTGTCTCCACTTGGCCTTTCCTTAAGCCTGCACAACACAGCGCACCTGTTTGTAGTTGACAGCTGACATTCCTCATTCCACCAAGGGAGGCTTTTCTTTTAGGGTGGCTAGAGTATTTAGGAATGCAAGAGTCAACAGCATTCGGCATCGTATTTGTGAGATGATTCACCCACTAACTGTCGGTTGACTGTATAGCAGCGAGTTCGCTCCGCTGAATACCCACTTAGGTGGCCTTTTGTTTGGGCGTTGTAGTCTTAGCTAATGGATCCAGATGGAAAAGAAAGAACATGGGTGTAGATCACTGGCACTCGCTGTGTAACGGTCTCTGCGATGGCAAGAGAGCGTACGCAGAGATCTATAGCGGAGAACGACGCAGTGGCCGTGCAGAAACGCATTTCCCCAGTATGCAGATGTCCTCTGAGATTAGCAACTTCTCAGATATCCGACCCCTGGGGCAGACGGTAGAAGAGCCGCAGAGCACATCGTGGAAGCCTTGCTGTCATCTAGTAACAGGAATGGCTGGGACAGTTGCCTCATGAGAGCTGTAAATGCTGTGCTGTCTAGTGTTTCCTGCTGTTGAATGTACATAGAGCTTCCTAGAAGACGAGATGCCGCCTGTACTTCAGCCGATGAGACTAATGGGAGTGTAACGTGGGTGCTTATTCTAGAATTGAGAACAACAGTGTAAGTTCAAATGCCGAGTTTAATGTCTCAAATTTGTGCACAAAAATTACAGATTTTACAAAGTTTTCAACTCGACGGCATAGAAACAGCGAAATGGATAACGCATCTCGACAACATCAAAACGTGATATAATCCTACACACAATACTACTCTGAAAGAACCTCAATCGTAAGCACAGTAATATGAAAGTTTAACTGGAAGTTTCTTTACAAAATTGCTCCTACACATACGTTATGATGTTGGTCAGTATAAGGAAAGCCGTCGATTCCGGTTCAAAGTTCGGTACTACGAGTATTTAGGATGACAATCAAATCTACGGCGGTTGTTTAGTTATGAGACAAATTTGTGCGCAAGATTACACAAGAACACAGTGGACGCAAGCTGGTGAACCAACAAAGTTTACTCCTCTGCATGCAGTATTTACCTTTAGCTGTGACGACCTGTTGACTCCAAGGCCACTCTCTCCCACTGAAATTCCTACAAAACTAATCAGGCCTTTGCTGAACTTTCCAGCAGAAACTTTCCCTATGTTTCTCGTTTTGTGAGAAAACATGTACTCAGCCCTAGTCTTGGTGTGTGGCGATATACAAGTGCATGGTTGCAGCAGTGTGCATATTATAGTGCCTTCTCAGTTCTCGCAAGAACAATTAACTAATTTGGCTGGTTCGTTTCTCCACAGTTGGAGCTATACGTTGCTGCAGCTAATCTCTAGCTGGATTGCAGCCGCTGTGAACGCAGTGTCCACACACTGGTTCTGCACTTGACACCAGTCCAGAGAAGAGTCCTCGAAAATTTCTCTCTCGTCTTACTCATGGCCGAACTGACCCCCCCCCCCCCCCCCCCCCGCCTGGGTTTATTCCGTTCTTCACATCACGACATTTTTCGAGCAATAGGAGCGTTTCTCTTATTTTGTGGAAACGGTCTCTACCAATCGCAATGTCTCTTCTATAAAACTGCTTCGAAACTTCAGTATTTTTCTCCTTACTAGTGCGTTTCCGCCAATCGGACGTTTTGTGCCCATTCTAGACGTCTAAAGTTCATTGACCTTTCCGTGTGTTGTACTCACTGGACACATAATCGATATGCGTTACTAGTTTTTGCTCGTATCCCGTTGGAATTCCGAAACGGAGCTTTCTAAAGCTTTTTCTCTGTCCCTTTTGCAGATGTGCCACTACACTCGGTCCTCTCATCTGAATCACCTGTTTGGGGTCGCTGACCTTCCTCCTGCTCCCCTTTAAGTGGTTTCTGTCGTAACCCCTGCAGTGTGCTTTCACTATACCTGTGTCTGCCTGGCTTTTGAATCTGGAAACGACTAGTGTTTCCTGTTCTACCTTCCACTCAAAGATATGAATTGTATAGGAACGGTCTGTTAATTACTGTTGGTTGGTTGTCATCCCTTTTTGCATTACTTACTGATAGGCAAATGTTCTCATAAATGCCGCATTATGTTAGGTGTCATCTTGACCTTGTCATTGCTACGTATAAAGCTCTCGTGTAAGGTGCAAATCTGACCATTTACTCTGCCACCTTACATATCCTCCTCCTTCCGTCTTCAATTTTGTACTGGGTCAATCAATGGTTGAGAAATTGATTGAAGACAGTGCAAAATTGGTTCATCTGCTGACTGTATCAACTGACATATTTAGTGACCAACATCCCATTTCAGTATTTAGTAAAATTTAAACAGTGGGTCGATTCAGTCTCCTTCTTTTACATCACACTTGATTTTCTGATCTTTTTGTACAATTCTATTGAACTAATGTAAGGAATGTTTTCTTTCAAATGTAGTTGACTGCATTTAAAAATGTTATTGAAATTCAAACAATGTGAGTGTATATTTTTAAATTTTATATCATCTAAACATTCCCTGCATTATTTTTGAGACTGTTCTATTTTGTTTAGCTAATTTATGTTAAATGATGTATTGAAGTTGATGGAACCTTCATGTAATATTATCCTTCCCTTTTATAATAAATGGTACTATCTTCCTCTGTATTACTCAAATCGAAATCATGTTTAGTTCTTACAATTAAACTTCATAAGCTATGTTTCAATCTTTCTCGTGATTTTACAGCTATACTCCTATTTCTGAACCTATATACATTCTCCAAAAATATTAATTCTGCACATCATGACTCTACAAAAGTTACACAGTTTGACTTTCACAAACATTGAATTTCTAATCCTAATTCTACTTTACCATATGTACATTGTCATTCTAGAATAGCTAAACCCATTCATGTTTATCTAACCTATATATTTTAATGAACACATTACACTAGAATATTACCCTCAGAATGTTAATAGTAGGTTTTCATTTATTTAAACTTTTTGAAAAATTGGAATATTCTAAAATATTATTGACTTGTCAAGATAAACTACAAAAGCATCGTTAATAATGATCTATAACTATCACATAAAGAGTTTACAGTAACATATTTTTAGACACAATAAGAATTAAAATTTTGTTCTTTTTTGTCTATATAGTAGTCAATCACAGACAATTCTTTCTCCTATCTTTAACATAGTTCACTTTCTTCTTCAAATGTTTCGACGTGTTAACGTCGAACGTGGAATGACGGTCGGCTGTGTGCCTCACAGTGTCTCTGTTGAGTATGGAACTATGCTTTAGGCACATTAGATTCTCGTTGGTCGTTAAATGTAGTATTGGTCTTTTATGGGAAGGGATTTAAAAAGGTTTCTTAGTCTCTTCTGGTCAAGACACTTCTTTCTTCCAAATCCTCTGCGTTGTGTCTTCTGGTCTTCGTGCTTCTTGCTGTCTTCTTACTTATGTCTTCGTTCTTCTCTGGACCGGGAATTAGGATTGAAGACCTGTTTATCATCGTCATCGTTTATCCGGTCTCATGTCGTCCTCTTTACAGTTGGGGATCGATGACCGTAGCAGTCTGGTCCCTTTAATGCCCTCAAACCAACCAACCTTTGCAGTTGTTATGTATTCTTCATTGTAATAGGTTGTTTATCTAGATAAGTTGAACAGCCTTTCATCTTTTTCGTGCTCCGTCCTATGTGTTTCCAGGGACTGTCACATAGTTGTTGAATTTCGTATGGTATTCTGCACACTGAGTTACAGAAACGCGTTTCTTTTTCTTTCTGTGGTGAATCTAAGGCTCCGCTCGTCCTCGCCGTAATATGTCCACCTCTGCTCCGGTTCAGTGGCCATTCTATATCTCTTCATATGCTGCTCTGAATAGCTTGCGATAGAAGTGCCAAGTGAGGAACACTTTTGCAAAAACCATTGTTATTACGCTTGTGTGTGGCTGTCGTAGGAATAAGGCTCACGTCAGGGTACATGTTTCCTGCATTCAGGCTGCATTGTGTCTCTCCAAACTTTTCCGCAGAGGTGTTATCCTCTAGGAAGGTCGTTTCCACCAAGGCCTCTTCTTTTGTTATCTCGTAAGCTGACGTACCAGCGCACTCACACTCAGTATTCCCTCCTCTCACGCCTAACTGCTCTCCTCAGTCTCGTCGTCGATATGGCCGCACTTGGCCGCTGACTTTATCACCAATACTGAATATATGCCTTATGTGATAATCTTACTTTCCTAACATCCTTAGATTACGCTATCAGCTTTAAGAAATTGTTATATGACATTACAATAAGTATAATTAATTCTATAAAAAATTTAGCTTCCCCCATTTTTCTCATTTAATTTAATTCTACCATAAGATAAAGGTCATGGTTTCCTCATCTTCATCACGATGGATAATAAGAGTGAGATTGATGGTGATGACGGTTAGTAGGTTAGTAAATTTTTTATTGTTCACTCCTTTTTTTCTAACTACAAGTATATAATGTTGTTTTGAAAACGTCGCACCTTGACTCCGACTCCATCGTCTTTTTCTCTGCAATCTAGTCTTTTTGTTGTAAAAATTACTATATTCGGTTCAACGTACCGAAGTTGCTCTTCCTCTGACTCTATTTCGGACCCACTAGATACGTCATTTGCTTGTTTTTGTGCACTCTCAGACTGTGACACCAATCTTGAAACTGATACCATTCCATCTGCACTATCTCTACGTTCCGTTTCGGGACCTGTACTCGATACCTTTCGTTCTACATAAATTTATATCCGTGCGAACATCTTGAGTTTGACCACTCTGCGATACTCTCCGTTCTCCCGCCATTTCTGATCGTTTAGCTAACCTCTGTCTTTCTTGAATTGCGCAAGCCTGCGCTCTCGTCAACATCAAGTTATACGATCTTACAGTTTCCAAAATAGCATAGAAAGTTTCTTAGACTAGGTACACAACATTAGCAATACTGTTCACTGTTTGCGGAATTTCAACCCAATTCAACAACGCCGTGAATAACTTCGCGCGTGCCAAGAAGGTCATGCATAATCTATTCTGCACAATAATTTTGATTCTACTTGTTAATACAACTTTTCTACGCATTTACTGTATTCTGCCCACTATACATTTACATACATTGGGGAACCTCGAAACAAGAAACACGAATTTTTTTTCAAATTCAAAATTTATTTATATTACTAATTTCACTAATTTCCATTCCAACAGACCAATTGCCATCCTGGCAGGGTCTCCATTTGTAACGTGGGTGCTTATTCTAGAATTGAGAACAACTGTGTAAGTTGAAATCACAAGTTTAATCTCGCAAATTTTTGCACAAAAATTACAGCTTTTACACACTTTTCAACTCGACGACATAAAAACAACGAAATGAATAACGCATCTCGCCAACATCAAAAAGTGTAATATTCCTATACACAATACTATTAAATATTAACTCTCTGAAAGAACATTAATCCTGAGCACAATAATATGAAAGTTTAACTGGAAGTTTCCTTAAAAAATTGCTCCTACTCACACGTTCTGATGTTGGTTAGTACTACGAAAATCGTCCGATTCCGGTTCAAAGTTCGGTACTATTTAGGATGACAGTCACGTTAAGGTGGTTGGTTAGTTATGTGACAAATTTTTGCGCAAGATTACCCAAGGACACTCGAGTTTACAGTGGACGCAAGCTGGTGAACTAACAAAGTTTACGCCTCTGCACGCGGTATTTACCTTAAGCAGCGACGAGCTGCCGACTGCAAGGCCGCTCTCCCCACGGAAATTCCTACAAAACTAATCAGGCCTTCGCTGAACTTTCGAGCAAAACTTTCCCTATGTTTCTCGTTATGTGAGAAAATATGTACTCAGCCCTAGTCTTGGTGTGTGGCTATATACACGTGCATGGTTGGAACAGTGTGCATATTATATTGCCCTCTCAGTTCTCACAAAAAGAGTTAACTAATTTCGTTTCTCCACAGTTGGAGCTAAGCGTTGCTACAGCTAACCTCTAGCTGGATTGCAGTCGCTGTGAACGCAGTGTTCACACAAATTTCCTCTCTGCGTCGTACAGAGCGATAAGAGCTTCGTTCTGTACTCGACACCAGTTCAGAGAAGAGTCCTCGAAAATTTCTCTCTCGTCTTACTCATGGCCGAACTGCCTCCCCCCACCTGGGTTCATTTGATCTTCACGTCACGAACGTTTTCGACCAATAGGAGCGTTCCTCTTATTTTGTGGAAACTGTCTCTACCAATCGCAATATCTCTTCTATAAAACTGCTTCGAAACTTCAGTATTTTTCTCCTTCGTAGTGCCTTTCCGTCAATCGAACGTTTTGCGCCTATTCTAGAGGTCTAAATTACATTGACCTTTCCGTGTGTCGCACTCGCTGAACGTGTGATTGAAACGCATTACTAGTTTTTGCTCGTATCCCGTTCAAATTCCGAAACGCAATTTTCTAAAGCTCATTCTCTGTCCCTTTTGCAGATGTGTCGCTACACGCAGTCTTCTCGTCTGAATCACCTGGTTGGGCTCGCTGACCTTTCTCCTGCCTCCTCTTTGAGTGGTTTCTGTCGTAAGCCCTGCAGCACGCCTTTGCTACGCCATTGTCCGTCTGGCTTTTCAAACTAAGAACGACTCGTGTATTAATTACGAGGTGCATTCAAGTTCTAAGGCCTCCTATTTTTTTCTCTGAATTGGAAAGAGATAGAAACATGCGCATTGTTTTAAAATGAGGCCGCGTTCATTGTCAATACGTCCCAGAGATGGCAACACCATACGGCAGATGGAATTTTACCGCCAGCGGCGAGAACGAGGTTTTAAATACTTAAAATGGCGACGTTTTCCTTACTTGAACAGCGTTCAATCATTCGTTTTCTGAATCTGCGTGGTGTGAAACCAATTGAAATTCATCGAAAGTTGAAGGAGACATGTGGTGATGGAGTTATGGATGTGTCGAAAGTGCGTTCGTGGGTGCGACAGTTTAATGAAGGCAGAACATCGTGTGACAACAAACCAACACAACCTCGGGCTCGCACAAGCCGGTCTGACGACATGATCGAGAAAGTGGAGAGAATTGTTTTGGGGGATCGCCGAATGACTGTTGAACAGATCGCCTCCAGAGTTGGCATTTCTGTGGGTTCTGTGCACACAATGCTGCATGACGACCTGAAAATGCGAAAAGTGTCATCCAGGTGGGTGCCACGAATGCTGACGGACGACCACATGGCTGCCCGTATGGCATGTTGCCAAGCAATGTTGACGCGCAACGACAGCATGAATGGGACTTTCTTTTCGTCGGTTGTGACAATGGATGAGACGTGGATGCCATTTTTCAATCCAGAAACAAAGCGCCAGTCAGCTCAATGGAAGCACACAGATACACCACCACCAAAAAAATTTCGGGTAACCGCCAGTGCTGAAAAAATGATGGTGTCCATGTTCTGGGACAGCGAGGGCGTAATCCTTACCCATTGCGTTCCAAAGGGCACTACGGTAACAGGTGCATCCTACGAAAATATTTTGAAGAACAAATTTCTTCCTGCACTGCAACAAAAATGTCCGGGAAGGGCTGTGCGTGTGCTGTTTCACCAAGACAGCGCACCCGCACATCGAGCTAACGTTACGCAACAGTTTCTTCGTGATAACAATTTTGAAGTGATTCCTCATGCTCCCTACTCACCTGACCTGGCTCCTAGTGACTTTTGGCTTTTTCCAACAATGAAAGACACTCTCCGTGGCCGCACATTCACCAGCCGTGCTGCTATTGCCTCAGCGATTTTCCAGTGGTCAAAACAGACTCCTAAAGAAGCCTCCGCCGCTGCCATGGAATCATGGAGTCAGCGTTGTGAAAAATGTGTACGTCTGCAAGGCAGTTACGGCGAGAAGTAACGCCAGTTTCATCGATTTCGGGTGAGTAGTTAATTAAAAAAAAAAAAATCGGCGGCCTTAGAACTTGAATGCACCTCGTACTATTGGTTTGCTGTCATCCCTTTTTGCATTACATACTGATAAGCAAATGTTCTCATAACCGCTGAATTACGTTAGGTGTCATCTTCACCTTCCCGTTGCGATGTATAAAGCTCTCATGCAAGGTGTGAATCCGACCATTTATTCTGCCACCTTACAGGACGGTACTCGTGTGTTGCGTTGTAGAACAGAGAGAAATTGCCATTATTCATTTGATAGTTACGTCGTGCCTCCAGTGAAGATTAAATATTGCCAACATACGATTAGCTGACACCTTTCTTTTACTAGCAGTTTTAATTTCTCCAAATGTGCGCTATAACCGCTAACATTCCACTAGAAAATGGGAGAAATTGTAACTAATAGGGTTATTCCTATCTAAGACCTGTAGTCTAGGACTGGAATTCAAAGTGTTGTATGGAGGGTAGATTGGCTTAGTTGATCATACAAACGTGTTTCTAGATCCATCAGACACTCTCCCTTCAGATGTCAGCGAAGCTCTACCGTTAGAGGGCTTGATATCTTGTTTTTTAGGTATGTGCTTTAGGCTTACCGGCAGAGGATGGTAATACAGTAAACAGTAATACAGTAAACGTAGACTACTTATGAACAGACTTCGTTCTTGTAGCGAGATTACCTTCTTGTCCTTTGTACTCAATGCTGCTGTTTTAGGAAAGTTAATTGACTGCAGCACCACCTTTATGGGGACAGCTAAAAGTTGCTGTACTTCTCTTCCTTTCATTGATCTATTTTAATTTGTTTTGCGTTGCCTCTTGGAGTATATGGAGGTCACTAACATGCTTGTTCATGTGTAATCCACTCTACCTGTAGAAAGTAAGCCGCGTGTACCCTAAGGTGATAAAAAAGAGTCGGAAGTCACCGCAATGCCATGCCCTACTATTATAATACATGGAAGTACTGCTTAATACCAATGGAGTAGCCGGTCGGGGTGGCCGAGCGGTTCTAGGCGCTACAGTCTGGAACCGCGCCATCACTGCGGTCGCAGGTTCGAATCCTGCATCGGGCATGGATGTGTGTGATGTCCTTAGGTTAGTTAGGTTTAAGTACGTCTAAGTTCTAGGGGACTGATGACCTCAGAAGTTAAGTCCCATAGTGCTCAGAACCATCTGAACCATTTTTGAACCAATGGAGAAGTAAACGGTCGCGAGCAGTGTGCACCGTTCATTAATCACAAACGTTCAAGGCGCTCATGCGTTATGTGTAAATACCTTCAATTGTAAAACATCCATATTACTCCCAGAAAAACCATCTAAATGTTCGTTTAGCTATGATAAATAACTAAAAAGCAGTAAGTAATTATCACTTCTCCCACAAAGAAATATACATATGTCAAACATTATCTGCAAAATACTAATGAATTTACTAATCACCACCATAAAAGGTTTATGATTACATCGTGGGAACAGTTAGTCAGTTGTTGGTTATCTTCCTGGGTAACGCAACAATACAGTTACAAATAGTAGCTAGTGTGACATTTGGTAAAACGAGTGTCAGATGTGGTATTGGGATGAGCGGCACTAATTCAACTTTAAGAACTCTTGTCAACTACACCAGTATCAATATTCCTTTAAAATAGCGCTCTCATTACTACTTGGAAGACTAGTGTAACTTGTGTCTCCACAAAAGCAAAATTTGCCTCAGGTTGATTCGTCCCATATGACCTCTATAAAATAAAGTAATTTTCACTTACTTGAAATTCACACTTTGTTATTTCCAGCTTGACAGTGGTATGATATTTACTAGTACTGTGAGCTTTCTGTAACAATAACTTCGTAATGTTTAGTAGCATTAGTTCTTTTAAATGTCTAGGGAAATCTAAAACAAATCTGCCACTACTGGGACTGCTCAGTCTCAAATATTTAGAGGGCAGTTCCTACTATTTCTATGACGAGGGATAATAATCAGCTGTGTTTACTATTCCGAACGTTTTAAAGACCTTTGAGACAATCCAAGTGTATTACAATTGCAGAATGTTATACCTACGTCGAAAAGGCTGCATACTGAAAACGTATCTCAGTGTCAGCATAGTATTAAACAGCCAACCGGTTGCACATAAACGGTAGGTATATTGATCTAGGATTCGACACCTACTAGGGGTGTCTTCATCAGAATAAATGTTGCTAAATCCTGAAAAATAATACACAGGAAATGACGTATAAGAAAAAACACATTAACCAAGATGACAATTTTCATGACGCATAAAGGTTACTTAGAAAAATTACATTACTAAAAAGCAATAGTCAATAGTCAGAATTTGGAACAGCTATTCTCCACTCAAAAGTAAAATAGCTCTTCGAGTACATCGAGCCTATGATCTTTCTTTTCTCTATGTAAAAAGGAAATTTCTTCAACGTCGTTCGGTTAGTCTCCGGAAATTAGCACAGATCAGGAAAAATGGAATTGTGTACATTAGAGCCTCTTTTTTTCCAACAAGTGTTCCTTATACCTGACAGTGAAAGACCTTCCAGTTTATCCTATATGGTAAACGGGTCATGTTCCACAACTGATTTTGTACACTCCTGAACTGTGTATCGGAGCAACTGTGGACGTGAAAGTGTCATTGAGAAATTTTTGCAAGTTATTGTTCATGTTCCTATGAATTATTTATTAGGATTAAGCAACATTCATACTGGTAAAGATACTCTTTGTAGGTGCCGGAACCTAGGTAAATGTACCCATCGTTTACGTGCAACCGGTTGGCTGTTTAATCTTATGTTGAAACTAGTATATAACTGCTGAATTACAGCCATGTTCGAAACTGTAACGTATCTCAGTCTTTTGTCTTCAAATGTGGTTTCCCGAATCTTCACGCCCTCCAGTAGACTTAATTATAACCACAAAGAATATCTGCCAGTTTACACGTAGAGAAGCTACGCTTTCCATACCATTTGGTTGTTGCGATGTCCATTGTAAATATGCTGGACATCACACAGCTTTTAAGCTTAGCCCTTTCTCAATGTGGTTTTATGGTGGTACATTCATTTTACATGATTTCATAATATACCATCTAAACTAAGGTAACCATAAATTGCATCGTAAGCCATGTCTCACTACAGCCTCTTAACTTAGAACCGCGCCAACAATTAAATATGAAGTTGTATTTTACGTTCTCGGCTGGCTTGCCAACTACATGTAAGTAAGATTTTAGTATGAAATGGTTCAAATGACTCTAAGCGCTATGGGACTTAACACCTAAGGTCATCAGTCACCTTGACTTAGAACTACTTAAATCTAACTAACCTAAGGACATCACACACATCCATGCCCGAGGCAGGATTCGAACCTGCGACCGTAGCAGCCGCGTGGTTCAAGACTGAAGCGCCTAGAGACGCTCGGTCACAGCGGTCGGCTATTAATATATTTACACACTGAGATTTCTACCTACACTATCGCTCTCTTATTTACAGTGGATTGCAGGCATTGTTACACAACTGATAATGTTTTCCCAAATAGAATGACATTAAGACATCACTAAATGCATTAAATACAATTAACAGAAATGCAACTTATTTAGATATCATTGACAAGCATTACTCTTTTTTGCTATGATTCTTAATACAGACTGTCTCCTAATGGTGGGTAGCTGTAAATAACTTCACTGTTGCATTACTCAGCTACCAGATGGTATAAACGTGCACATACCGTCTTTAGCGCAGGTGTTACTGGTACGCACTCACGTCTGCATGTTGCATAGTATGGGGTACACACGACGTGGTCTTGCATTTGCAGTGGTTAATGGAATGTATACCTCTGAGACATTACAAGGCACAGGTGGATGTGATGGCATCTGTACTGGGCGTTTGCACTGAGCCATTTGACTTGGCTACTTGTTGCTTTACGGTGGAAGGTACACTACTATCTGCACTGGGCGCTTGCGTTGAGGTATCAGACATGGCAGCTGGTCGCCACGACAGTAGACGTTGCTATCGTTGGAGGCTGCACAGCCTTCAAAAGCATGGACTTGAAAATCTATTTGCCCCGGAGCATGGTAGCCTCTATCTGCCTCGAGCCTCCTGAATCACGTGTTCCTGTACACAGACAGTACATTCCTTTCACCGCGTTGGATGTACACATCGGTAATTAACACGACAAAGTGGTAGGGTGCACGGTGAACCTGGATCATGAGCGTCTACATCACAGCTTCCACAAGTTAGCATCCTTTGCATGCTGTGCTCCTGAATATCTGGTATTTAAAGCAGGACATCAGATTGAGGACATACTCATGGACTCCGATAGTAAGGCGTAAGAAACTGGAATTTATTCATTCAGGTAACGTGGGTGACGCCTCTGCTCTTGCTGTGGGTGTTGTGCATTTGAACAAGTACTGGATATTCCCCAAGTTACTTGTTCTGCAATAACATAGGCACCTGATGATCATCATTGCCTTTATCAGTGGGGTACCTTCCCGTAATCTTAAACATTTAATAGATTAAGAGCCATATCCACGGCCTTTTTCGGAAACCATGGCTACCCACACCACAGATATGTTCGACAAATTTCCTGTACTCCACCTCTGCAGTGGAGACCACTTTGGCAAACCACGATGTCAGCAATACCCCAATTACGGCGGATTCATCACAACAAGCTAGATTAAGTCCAAAACATGTCGTTGTGTTTTGAAACATAACCCTGGGTGGCACCACAGAAACATGCAACGCTAGCTTCACCACGAGGGGCGCCATCCCCGAGACCTGCGACACATGTATCGCACCCAACAGTGATACCGTCATGAACAGTACTTTGCTCTGCGGGTATCGAGCAGATATCACTCTGACACTATATGTTCAGACCAGCGCACGGACGCTCTCGGCCAGTTCATTCTGTTGAGCCATTGCAAGGAGGTATGACGCAGAGGGATCTCCAGGATGTATACCAAGTCGTTCCAGCAGCAGCGCTACCTCGGGGATAGCGCATCGCAGCAACTACGAACAGGCAGATTTCCGCCAAGGAACTTCGCCTCTTCCGATTTGGCAACCCGTGGGTGTAGTTCTCTGAGGCTGGTATTCCTCTGTGGAACTTAAGGCTGCTAATTGTGATCTCTGTCATTATATCAACAATGGGCATTGCTTAATATCGTTCAGCAGAAGTGGTAATTGGACTTGGAGTCATTATTCCGATCATAGCTAATTCGATGACTTGCTGTATGTCGTTTCTTCTTTGGAAGATACCGGCTTTCAAGTTTGTATTTTGACAGACACTAAATAATCTATGGAATAATCCGTAATTAGTTCATAGTAAACTTCATGTATTCTGAATTTACACCGGTAGTCAAGAAGGATAAGTTGTGTTTCGCATATTTGTGTTGACCTGAAAAATAAACGTTAGTTGGATATGACCTGGGACAAATTAGTTATTGATGTGTGCTACCATGTAGAATACAACAACTGGAAACGAACTATTTGTGTGCCGAGTTCAGTTTTTAAACAAGCTGCTATGCCCACAGTAGACATTTTCTTTCGTACCATGTCCAGTCTTTGAGCCACCTGAATATTAATTTCTGTTGCCGCATATTTGCTCCTACTAGTACAAACGTACTCCACGCAGGAGATTTTTCTTTCATCAGTTGTCTACCCAGCTTGTTTAGCATCGGTTACCTGACATGAGCACCTTTTATGCCTCCAGCGGGACGGTATAACTGTTGACAATTCCTGGTGTTTCGCAACACTAGTTGGCAACGAGGAGTGCAGTTTTCCACATTTGTCCTTTTTCTCAACGGCGACATCATTTGACTTATTGTTTATAATCTCAGTATCGTCAATGCGTCCACAAACATCTTTAGAACTATAGTGCCATTTCGCCCTTCAGGTTCAAATGTACTACGGAAATTTTCTCGTTCCAACATAGCCATGCAGAAAAAAGACCTCCTGACGGAGCTGCAGCTTGCCAAACAGCGACATCAGCAAGACCAGAAAGTTCTTCTGCAGACTGGCCCGCCCGGTCCCTGCCCCGCCCTAGGTTTTCCAGCGACATCTGCGCCAACAGGAACATTTGCTGCAGACGTGAACCCAGACGATGACAATCCTGCCATATCGTTTCAAGAATTGGATCAGTTGACGGAGCCATGGCCTGCCTGCCTTTATCACGAGGTTGGAGAGACATTTCGTGGCCTCCATAGTTCAAAGCGACACATGCAGACGAACTTTTCTATTATCAGAGGCTGGCCCTCACGCCTGTCGTTATCTTCTTCGTCTCAACCCTGCTGTAGATCTTCGTATCTTACCAAATATTCATCTCAAATCACAGCTTAGTAGCAATAATGTTACACAATCATATTTCAGTGCTCAAGCGTACATTTCCCCCTCGCAAGTTGGCTTCCATGACACTTCTCTGCGTTCCAGAGTAAAATCACAATTTTCAGTCGTCTTTCCTGACGCAACGGAAGTCCCTGCTAGTCCTTCAAGCTCAAGCGCATACTCACTATTACAAGCCATCTTCTGCAGCACAACTGGTCTCCTTGAATGCCCTCGGTGGTCATTCGCACAATACCACTCAGAGGCGCCTCCCAAGTCACAGTTGAACTCCATGCTAGTCTTTCCGTCCTCTCATCCTCCTAGTGTTCCACAGCATGATCTGCAGTCCGGGACGTGGTCCATAATGATCCTCATTTACTGTAAATGCACAGTAAGCCAGCAGCGCGTTTGCGCCATTTGGCCACCATACACCCTCCGAGCGCGAAATGTGTACTGCCATTCATTTCAAGGTGGGTTAGCAGTGTCAGTCACCCTACAGATGAAACAACTTTTCCAGCTTTCCCGACATCGAATTGTCTTTATAGTTGCTTGTTGTTGTTGTTGTTGTTGTTGTTGTTGTGGTCTTCAGTCCTGAGACTGGTTTCATGCAGCTCTCCATGTTACTCTATCCTGTGCAGCTTCTTCCTCTCCCAGTACCTACTCCAACTTACATCCTTCTGAATCTGCTTAGTGTATTTATCTCTTCGTCTCCCTCTACGATTTTTACCCTCCACGCTGCCCTCCAGTACTAAATTGGTGATCCTTTGATACCTCAGAACATCTCCTACCAACCAGTCCCTTCTTCTAGTCAAGTTGTGCCACTCCTCTTCTCCCCAATTCTGTTCAATACCTCCTCAATAGTTATGCGATCTACAAATCTAATCTTCAGAATTCTTCTGTAGCACCACATTTCGAAAGCTTCTATTCTCTTCCTGTCCAAACTATTTATCGTCCATGTTTCACTTCCATACATCGCTACACTCCATACAAATACTTCCAGAAACGACTTCTTGACACTTAAACCTAAACTCGATGTTAACAAATTTCTCTTCTTCAGAAACGATTTCCTTGCCATTGCCAGTCAACTTTTTATATCCTCTCTACTTCGACCATCATCAGTTACTTTGCTCCCCAAATAGCAAAACTCCTTTACTACCTTAAGTGCCTCATTTCCTAATCTAATTCCCTCAGCATCACCCGACTTAATTCGACTACATTGCACTATCCTCGTTTTGATTTTGTTGATGTTCATCTTATATCCTCCTTTCAAGACACTGTCCATTCCGTTCAACTGCTCTTCCAAGTCATTTTTTGTCTCAGACAGAATTATAATGTCATCCGCGAACCTCAAAGTTTTTATTTCTTTTCCATGGATTTTGATACCTACTCCGAATTTTTCTTTCCTTTCCTTTACTGCTTGCTCAATATACAGATTGAATAACATCGGGAAGAGGCTACAACCCTGTCTAACTCCCTTCCCAACCACTGCATCCCTTTCATACCCCTCGACTCTTATAACTGCCATCTGGTTTCTGTACAGAGTGTAAATATCTTTTCGCTCCTTGTATTGGACCCCTGCCACCTTCAGAATTTGAAAGAGTGTGTTCCAGTCAACATTGTCAAAAGCTTTCTGTAAGTCTGCAAATGCTAGAAACGTAGGTTTGCCTTTCTTTAATCTATCTTCTAAGATATGTCGTAGGGTCAGTATTGCCTCACGTGTTCCAACATTTCTACGGAATCCAAACTGATCTTCCCTGAGGTAGGCTTCTACCAATTTTCACAGCTGTCAACATCTGCTTTCTTTGGGATTGGAATTATTATATTTTTCTTGAAGTCTGAGGGTATTTCGCTTGTCTCATACATCTTGCTCACCAGATGGTAGAGTTTCGCCAGGACTGGCTCCCCCAAGGCTGTCAGAAGTTCTAATGGAATGTTGTCTATTCCAGGCGCCTTCTTTCGACTTAAGTCTTTCAGTGCTCTGTCGAACTCTTCACGCAGTATCATATCTCCCATTACATCTTCATCTACATCCTCTTCCATTTCCTTAATATTGTCCTCAAGTACATCGCCCTTGTATAGACCCTCTATATACTCCTTCCACCTTTCTGCTTTCCCTTCTTTGCTTAGAACTGGGTTTCCATCTGAGCTCTTGATATTCATACAAGTGGTTCTCTTTTCTCCAAACGTCTCTTTAATTTTTCTGTAGGCAGTATCTACCTTACACTAGTGAGATGAGCCTCTACATCCTTACATTTGTCCTCTAGCCATCCCTGCTTAGCCATTTTGTACTTGCTGTCGATCTCATTTTTGAGACGTTTGTATTCCTTTTTGCCTGCTTCATTTACTGAATTTTTATATTTTCTCCTTTCATCAATTATATTCGATATTTCTTCTGTTATCCAAGGATTTCTACTGGCGCTCGTCTTTTTACCTACTTGATCCTTTGCTACCTTCACTACTTCATCCGTCAAAGCTACCCATTCTCCTTCTACTGTATTTCTTTCTCCCATTCCTGTCAGTTGTTCCCTTATGCTCTCGCTGAAACTCTGTGCAACCTGTGGTTTAGTCAGTTCATCCAGGTCCCATCTCCTTAGATTCCCAACTTTTTGCAGTTTCTTATGTTTTAATCGACAGTTCATAACCAATAGAGTGTGGTCAGAGCCCACATCTGCCCTGGTAATGTCTTACAATTTAAAAACTGATTCCTAAATCTCTGTCTTACCATTATAAAATCTATCTGATACCTTCTAGTATCTCCAGGTTTCTTCCATGTATACAACCATCTTTCATGATTCTTGAACCAAGTGTTAACTATGATTAAGTTATGCTCTGTGCAAAATTCTACCAGGCGGCTTCCTTCATTTCTTATCCCCAATCCATATTCACCTACTAAGTTTCCTTCTCTTCCTTTTCATATTATCGAATTCCAGTCATCCATGACTATTATATTTTCGTCTCCCTTCACTATCTGAATAATTTCTTGTATCTCATTATACATTTGTTCAATTTATTCGTCATCTGCAAAGCCAGTTGGCATGTAAACTTGTACTACTGTAGTAGTGTCTATCTTGGCCGCAATAAGGCGTTCACTATGTTGTTTGTAGTAGCTTACCCTCACTGCTACTTTTTTATTCATTATTAAACCTATACCTGCATTACCCGTATTTGGGTTTGTATTTATAACCCTGCGTTCACCTGACCAAAAGTCTTGTTCCTACTGCCACTGAACCTCACTAATTCCCACTATATCTAGCTTTAACCTATCCATTTCCCTTTTTAAATTTCCTAACCTACCTACCCGATTAAGCGCAGTTGCTTAAAGTTTTGTAATTCCTCTATAGCACCACTTCAGGCACTTATTCCTTTTCCGAACGAATTCTTTCATTCAAATACTCGTTCCTTGTATTTTTTGGCTTCCTGTACACACTGTACGCGGAAGCACCGTGTCTACCTCCAGTCAATGGCGACTTTTCTCCACGTCCCGGCAGCATATCAACATCTGTGTTAAGGAGGTTGCCATCTTTGAAACCATGAAAAAGGAGTGCTTGTCCTCCTCTTCTGAAAGTAAACAGAAAGTAATTAGAGTCTGATGATACAGGTTTATTTCTTACACTTTTCTTTTTATGTGCATATCGTACGCTCCCTGCAACTGGTGCAGCAGGTTGAAGGACACCTTGCAGCCGGAACATTTGTCGTTGGTGGGAATTTCTAAACCCCTCAAATTGGATCTGTAATAAAATAATTTTGTATAAGTCATTTTTAGTATATTTTCTATCGGCATAATTTGATAATTGAAAAATATTAAGTTCTAACAAAGTAGCGACGTGTTGAACCAAATTTCAGTTTCTTCGCCCAAAAAATCGAGACATAAGCGTGCACACCAAACAGACTACTGAAAATAATGCAAAACCTCCACACTCGGTGATAGAAAATTCAATTTAGAAAGGCGGTATCAAATTCTGGTTAAAATCGTAGCACCATTCGTAAGATGAGTTTCCCACCAGTTTGAAAAATATGATTTAGTGAAAAATCGTGTTAAAATTTTGGGTTATACTTTTTTGTAGTTGAGTCAAACTTGCTTCAAGCCAGCGGTTCCTGGACCAGACAACAAACCTTTCAGATCCAATAGGAGGACCTCCTTTACCATCTTCGTACCCATGGTTGCTCTGTGGGCCTCTTTTTCAGCTACTACCTCCCGCTGATTTGCTCGCTCGATACGCTTTTCGTCTGCTTTTGTGCAGAAGTTGTAACAGGATGGTCCAATCTCAAACTCTAGCACGTTCATAATTTCCAGACTGCCCGTTAAGAATTCGTTAAAATTAGATGCTGCCGCATTGGCCGCGATGACGAATATTTTACGCCCGCTGTGATGCTCTTCGGCGACATTTTTTTTTTTAAACCGCGTTGTGAGCCGACAACGGAGCATATGGCGGCTTGGGATAAGCACTACAATAAAGAAGATGTCCTAGACAACATATTAAGCGAAAAATTACAATTACGTTTTTGAAATTTACAAAGATTAGTTGACATCGCTAGTACACACTCATGTAGTGATGTTCCTATTCTGATTTCTGATCCCAGTACCTGCTATCCATCAATCTGCCAATAGTGTGGCAGATTCTTTGAATGTGGTACTGTGACCTCCGCCCCTCCATATACTTTCTCTTGCTTTATGACTCGCCGTCCATTACAGGGACCTTGGACATTGGGATGGCTCCAGACTTCCCACTCCCGTCCAGGTCTCGCTTCCGCTGACGATCCCAGTGCACAACTAGCATGATCTTGGGGCCTGGTGCCCACTGTTATTGCAGCTCCTTACTCACAGTTTTATGAGGACACCATCCAGATCTTCGATGTCATAGTCCAGCCAACGGCCGTCGCTGTGGGATGCCACTGTCTCCGTCACCAGGTTTCACTACAATCAGGCATCTGTACCAGCGAATTGTTTGGACTTTTGTGTTGGCCGTCATCGAACTTCGTCTCCTTAATTTCTGCTTCCCAGGCACCTAAGGAATCTTCGTCTTATACTTGATGCAGTCGTCTTCTTTTTCCTGGCTGCTCCTGGTTTCTTGCAGTTACATTTCTTTTAGGCAGAAGACAGGTTAAGATATCGCCCACCTGCTGCAGAACAAATTTATCTGGTCCACGCGACACAAGCTCTTTGCCATATGACAACATGGCCTCCATCAGAGTCCTATTGATCCCATTGTGTCAGAGACAGCTGTTTCCCAGAATGTCTTGGCTCAAAGGTTGCTCACTCTTGGACACTGACAAACCAAACATTATTATCTAAAGTATAGACCTAGCATAGGTGATGGGTATTTCCACGATCAAGACTTTTTTTTTATCTTTCCAGATTTGGACGTTTCCCATCCACACCAGCTCCAGTTTCTGCAAGCACACCCAGCCCATCCATACCAGTGCGCAAATTTTCTTCAAGCCCTTGAGTCTACAAATCCTGGGGCAGGGGCACAGCTACCACAGGCTAAACCTGCTAACAGCAGAAATGTCAGCTGATGAACTGCAAACCTACATGGTCTACAGACAACCAAGAAGAAGACAGTATCATGAGAACGAGATGTATCGTACCAGAACATCCACCTACGACCTTCCAGAAGTAGCACAGAGATGAGCCTCAGGGAAGAGCCTGAAGGGCTCCATGAGATCCTGACAGCCATCTCTGCACCTTTGGTGGCTGAAATCTGGTTTCGCAGAACAGAGTGGATCAGGTTGTGGAAAGGCCAAGGTCAATTACTGTTAGTTATACAAGAACACACACAACTTTATTGCTCAAACAATGCACAGTTTTGTCTTTAAAACAACAAACACCAGTTCACGGCTGAGGGCCAGATTAACTTCTCCAGAATAAGTTTGAATGATTGCTTTTAAAACACCAGGATTTAAAGTAATGGCTGAAGGCCTTACTTAAGCAAAATTAAAAAATCTGCCCAGCTAAAGTCCGAAACAATATTTCACATCAGCTAAGGAATTCTTTAAAACGCAAGCATTTACCAATTCCGCCTAAAGGCTATATCAAGGAAAATTCAAGTTCATTTTTCTGCTGAACGCCCAGAAAAATTTTTTTTTCTTTACATAATAAAAGAGAGGCTTTAAAGATACGCTTTTACACAGTACAACAGAGAAACATCCTAAGAAAACTTGAAGTATCTTGCCGGCTGAAGGCCCAGACAATTACTCAAGAATAATTAAAGACAACCTTAAGATAAACATTTACAGAACACGGCTGAAGGCCGTTTCAAGAATTCAAGATAATTAAAGGGAAACTTTACAGACAAGGATTTGATATTAAAGCCACAGATTATGAAACAAACGCGACTGAAGGCCTAATCTTAAAGTTGTTATGAAGTTCGGCTGAAGGCTATATACTAAACATAAAACAGACAATATTAACACACGGCTGAAGGCCTGGCACAGTATCTGCGACCAAATAAAATGACAATCACAAACAACAGCCGGTCGCGGTGGCCGAGCGGTTCTAGGCGCTTGAGTCCGGAGCCGCGCGACTGCTACGGTCTCAGGTTCGAATCCTGCCTCGGGCCTGGAATTATGTGATGTCCGTAGGTTAGTTAGGTTTAAGTAGTTCTACGTTTTAGGGGACTGATGACCTCAGATGTTAAGTCCCATAGTGTTCAGAGCCATTTGAACCATTTTTTGAACAAACAACAAACAGTGGTGCTCAGAAGTGTTCCAAGGGTCGGCCTATAGGGGACACTCTAACCACAGTTTAGGTGAGATAGACAGCCAAGCATAACACTAAACAATCGGGTTGCAGCACGACCTAAGGACGGCTGATGAACCAACCATCCACCTAATCAGTTCCCTTCCACCCGAGCAACAGCACAACAACCAAAAGTATCAGCGAAGACGAGGATCGTAGCAGGATAATGTCTTAATAATTCTTCGTATAAGCACAGTCAAGGCACAACAAACACTCAAAGAAAAAAAAAGAGAACAACACCAAGCTGTTGAACTACACGCCGTGCTGGACAGCATCAACAAGGCGAGGAAAACACACTGCCGCAAAACTACGCTAATGACCAGGGCAGGTAACTGGAACGTTAACGACCGCAAGGCAGAAGATACTGCTGGTGCACGTCAGTAATAAATTATAATCATTTCAAAGGTTAAACTCCATACAAGGAGACGGCTTCAACATTTTGCCGCCGCCAACACACCATCTCGTTTCTGCTTGTGGGGCAGCCCAGGACGCAACAACCAGCAATCAACGAAGAGATGTCACAACGGTTGAGCTTTCATGACAGGTTCACTGATTACTTAACTGAAGTATGCAGGTGCAATGGGCGGGGAACTTAGCAGTTCTCGCAGTTAGTGCCACACAACTCTGACCACAAGTGCACGCTGCCAGTGGCCCCAGCCTGATCACACGCCGCAGAGACTTCCTCGCTGCTCTGCTGCAACCGACCGACTGCCACACGCACACACACACACACACACACACACACACACACACACACCATGGCACGGAAATATAATTTCCACACCAAAGAAGCTACGGCAGTACTAGTATCGATAAACGCTGCTGCTGCCACTGACGGAGGCAAGAGAGCAACTCGTTCAGATAGTAACTGAGGGAGGAATAAGACGCCACTCGTCAGTGACAAAATGCCCAAAAGGGAAAACGGCATCAGCGCGAGCCAACCACGGCTCAGTGGCAGCGGCACAGCCTCTGTGAATCCTGAGTTGTACCAGGGGATAATTATTGAGACAAATGTGGACATGTACTTTGATTCTGATACCAGGTACACTAGTGTAGTCTGGTGTAGTGTAGTGAATCACTGTGTAATGTAATGTTGTATGGTCATGACGTCCAGAATTATAAATTACAGAATTTGTGATCTAGCAATGCAGCATAGTACTACAGATTTGTAGCATGCACATTTTCGATTCGGGATCATCATATATCTGTGCGCCAGATGAACGAATGGTGATACATATCTATTGTTTTTAAAAGTATTACTTAATTATGTACATATTTTATGTGGATTTTTAATTATTATTTTATGTAAATATTTTATGTAGATTGTCCACTGCAATATCTCGTTATCATCATTATAAATTTGCTGGGTAACGGTTTGCCAATCCCGGAGTTTCTGAGCAGGGGACTGATGAGCGCCACCAGTCGTCTCAGGGGACTGATGAGCGCCACCAGTCGTCTGTTACCATAAGATCTGAGCATTCTTCAACAACTAACGTGCAGCATGGTGGTGGCATGTTATGTGTCACATGGAATGGAAATATTGGGTTAACAAGCCAGATCGCATGGATGGTAAAACCTCTGTAAAACCCCCTCAATCTCAAGGTGTGCTGTGTGCTGATGAGATAAATGGCTGTTGAGGAGGAAAAGTTGCTAGCGGGGCAACCTCTGGGGAACCTGCAGCACCCAGTCAAGTGGGGCTCTATGTGGGTGCACTTTCTACCCTAGCTCCTCGTGGGAACAACATGAAGCTTTAATCACATGTTTCTACACCCAGTGGTTCTGGTGGACCGTTGGTCAGTATTAACACCCAAAATCATAAGAGGCCTCATGTGGCCACCACATCGCAATGAGGAAGTAAAAGACACAGTTAAAATGGCTTCCATAATAGAATGAAACTTAATGGGTTCACGATACATGTGAAGGAATTGAAACAGATAGCACAGGAACGCCCCCTCCCACCCCTCGTGCTTTTGTTTGCCAGAAACGTATTTTAAAGCGTCTGATGCCCCTGTCCTAATGGGCTATACACGCTATCTCAGGATGACCTGACTAGGGGGAAGGGACAAAGGAGATGTCGCTTTGTTTGTCAATAACGTGCACCACTTTTGCGCTCTTCCCCTGGCTACTAACCTGCAGACAGTTGTAGTTTAGGTCTATGTATGTCAGAGGATCACTGTTTGCTCGCTGTAGTTATCTCTCCATAATGCGTTGATTTTGAGGCTCTAATAGGTCTTATAGAACAACTTCCTCGATCATTTCTCCTACTGGGAGGCTTCAATGCCCATCATATATTGTGGGTTTCGACCTCTACTTGCTCTGGGGGTCTGGTTCTGTAGAGCCTCATGACGTGTCACGATGTCTTACGAAGTCTCATGACGTCCCCTCAACACAGACACAGCCACAATGGATGATCTGCTGTGCCATCTGGATGCTGTTTGCCCAGCTGGCTGTGTTTGAATCAGGCGTGTCCCAAACAACACCTGGAGACACTGCACAGGCAATGGCAGATCATTTTCCAGTTACTACTGCCACTGCCAGCCAGAGTGAGCTGGACTTAATGTCTGCAAATGCCCATTCCCCATCTAGGAGCTGGATTCGGTACTGTCTGCTGCTCGCGATATTGCACCCAGTCAGGATCAAATGCAGAAATTGAAACCGACATCCAAGGAAACCCTCTTAAAATGTTTTATTTCGATATGGCAGACTGGCCACTCTCCAACTCGTGCAGGGAGGCAATTTTGATCCGGAAAGCTCTGACCATGTCCCGATAGATACCGCAGAGCTGAGTTAATGAGCTACGTAGGAAATACCATGGAGCGAATGATTAACCATAATCTGGTATGGACGTCAGACACCAGGCAATTTTTAAAGCCGCTGTTAGTGTGGGTCCAGAAGGTTCCGATTCACTGTCGACAACCTGATTTTGATAGAGGCTGCTATTAAGCAAGCTTTACTACGTAAACAGTATTACATAGGTATATTTTTTGACGTCAGTAAGGCTTACGATAGTATCTGGAGACACCTTGTTCTAGGGTAGTTCCACCAATTGGGGTTCAGTAGCCATCTCCCCATTTTTATTAGGTGCTTTTTATCATAACACTTTTTTCGGTACGAGCTGACGTACAGTCGAATAGTTTCGAGCAGGACAGAGGTGTTCCTCAGTGCAGTGTTCTAAGTGTTACCCTCTTTGCCACAGCCATAAACAGTATCACATCTAGGGTAGGAAGACCTGTGCAATGGTCATTATTTGTGGACGATTTTGCAGTTTTTTGTTTCTCATGCAGTACTGCAAACAGCAACTCGTCAGCTGCAACTGGTATTGAGGAGGAGAAGGCTGCTAAGACTGGTTTTACGTTTTCTGTGGAGAAGAGTGTATGTATTGATTTTACCTGAAAATCATTGACAATGTTCACCATTAGAGGATCAGGCTGTCCGTGGGCGCTTACGAGACCAGCCCCATATACTCAGTTTCCAGTATGAGGCTGGTGAACCGTCACTTACTATCTGGCGGCAGCTTCTCATGGTGCGTGAGGCGTGTCAGCTCTTCGCTACTCCCACTTCTCCAGTATACCGTACCATTGTTCGCCTGGCTATGGAACACCTCTTTACAAATCGTCCACAGGCAACGAAGACATTTGGGATCCTTGCGAAATGTGTACTAGAGTCCATTGGTGTGGGGCATGTACAGCTCGAATCCGGGGCTTGAACCGAGTGCCGCCCTGGTTACTGCATAAGCCCAGAGTAATTTAAATTTAGTGCAGTACAGGAGAAACAGCACTCCTCCTGGTTTCAAAGCGAAATTTTTCTATATTTTAAATGAACATCAAAAGTAAGCAGTTGACATGCTCATTTGGTTGCTCTGTAGGTTTTCCACACGGTGTCTTCAAGATTCGGTGGCCTCCGGAGTTTATTGTATTCAGTGCCGAACTATCACGATGTTGAGGGTGGCGGAGCAGATGAGATGTGCCATGTCTGCTAAATTTTTCGTCTGTTTCGCTCCCTGAGTGCCCTTTAGTATCTGCAACACTTGTGTCCAGGTGATACAGTTGTTCAGGATTTCGAGGAAGCCCTTCTCCGGTTACAGCGGCTGGGAAAGCAGGTGTCCTTCTGTTGGGTACCGCGGAAAGTGAGTATTGCTGGGAAGGAAAGGGCAGATGTAGCAGCCAGGGAGGCGCGTCTTCACCCTCGATTATTTCAGTGTGCCATCCCAATGCATGAACTCGTCTCGCTGTTTAGGTACACATTGATGTGTCGATGGGACGACATTGACTGGAAGTGACTGATAATAAATTGCATCCAGTAAAGCCCGTACGTGACCGTGGCGTACCTCCTTTCGGCCACGAAGGCGGGAAGAGGTCCTGCGTACGCGTCTTCGCATAGGCCGCAGTCCTCTGACACATGGCTTCTTGCTTTGGCGAGAGAATTCTCCAGTGTGTGGTGCTTGTGGCATACATTTTGCTGACTGGGTATTATTTTCGGTCCAGAAGGCAGCGGCAGATTTGCCGGCAGATCTGGCCTATATCTGAAGTTACACTGAAACGAATGTCGTATAGTCTTAATATTTTGTGATGTGTTCCAGTTGTCTCCAGTAAGAAAATGTGTTAACAGGTTGAAAGGCTCACCCGTGTTTTTTGTAAGTGGTCGTCCAGTCACATTTCCGTGTGCTTTTCTTTTAGGTCTTGTAGGGTTCGACTTCTGTTTTAATCCTAGGAATAGCACCTTTCGTACCTTACCGTAGTTTTAAGGCCTATGAGGTAGAATGTTTGTGTGGGTCGCGGTGATTGGGGTGGAAGTTAGTGAATGACTGATTTATATGCAGCGAGCTTCCACAAACTACCGTCTTCGAACCTTCACCCAGCTCTTTTCCAGTGATAGTAGAGGTGACAAGTTATAGTATTGTCGTAGGCTCTCTCCACCACACACTGGAAGCTGCCAAATAGACGTCGCAGGCGGAGAGAAAAGCTGGGGTGTCCCTTATTTTTTACTTACCGAAAGTGCACCTCCCACAACCCAAACGTCAATTTTCAATAATTTAATTAGCGTGTGATTTTTATTTCCAGTAGCATGTAATCTGTTATTGCATGAGAAATCATGAGTGTTTACCATGTAAAATATGTTATGCGATTTCCCATAAAAATTTCGGGATGAACTTAGATCGTTAATATTATAGTTAAAATATTATTATTTGAAAAATTTATCTTAGACTGTCTGTGTTTCCGCAACGTTATAGCTTGGTTTATTTATTTTATAACCAATTATCAAACTGCTTCCCAAAAGTAATGTTTTAATTAATGTTTCAAATTTTTTGTCTTGCTGATGGGACTTGACTTTGTGACTTAGTGCACCTAGTCTTACGAAATGGCATAAGCTTGTTCCAGTTTTACATCTCTCTTCTAGACAAATCATTCGTACCAAAGTATCCACGAAGTGGTTAGTTTTAAACAGTCTTTACTACAACCTAATAGTCAGAATGCACACAACAACGGAAAATCCAGCTTTTGTAAATCAAAATGGTACTGATTATTTGGCAAATATCACGAACACCTTCTAGAAGAAATGACCGTGACATCTGTAAATCATTCAAGCACTATAATAAAAGGAAAGTTTTGCAGTAACATTTAACGAGAACTGCAGATAAAGAAAACACAAAAGACATACGTTTTTGTGTGAATGATGACAATCAGTTTGACATTCTAATGACCTGGAATAGATAAAAGGGAAGTGGAACGTATTTTCTAATGTTTCCACAACTCAACGGACCACCTACTTCCGCGGTTGACGTGGATAAAAACCAAAATGCAACGAAGGAAGAACACTGAAACTTACTCCAATAGAAACTTCCACTATGAACAGGTCTTAAAATGGAACTAATTTTTCCTACTCATCAACTTCATGGATCAAAAACAGCCAATGTTACTTATGACTACATTGTGATGAACATTGCTCCCAGGTTTCAACGGTGTTGAAGAGGATGGTAGTGGCAACAACAGTAACTTTTCGACGCTACAAGAAATGCTGCGAGTCCCTGAAACTGCAGTGTCTTCAGCGGAAGAAACAGCCATGGATGTTCACCAACAGAGGAGAATTGGGATATTACAGACAAAACTCACGCAAAATGAAGTGACACTGCAGAAAAAATGGTGCATGAACAAAGGTAAGAAAACATTTAGGCATCTTGATCTGTCGTATCTCCCTTTTCATCATCTCGTTTTCGACATGGTGTTTTCTAAAACTATTATAGTATCATGAACGAAATATTCAGGTTGTATTTACGTGACATATAGCAATAAAACGTATGAACCTGTGCGGCTTACTATGATCGGGTTTCTTGAATACTACCTTTCCACAAAGCAACGATATCGAGATAATTGGTGAGAACTTCCGGAGTCAAGGACAGGGTGTCTTTATGTGTATCATGAGCTGGAAGTCATATTAGATGGTTGTTAAAGGACGTTTTCTCTTACAAGATACACCTGTTTCAAGAACAGTTTCAGTTTTTTCATTAGCAGTGTTAGTCTTTAGTATGCATTCTTTCCTTTTTTCATCAGAACGAGTTTAAACCCCTTCTGATATCCTGTTCGTCTGTCAAATTAGAAATTATCACAATATTGATTTGGAAATCCGTAAGTTCACTACAACAGATTTTCCAGGTGTCCATGATACACTCCTGGAAATTGAAATAAGAACACCGTGAAGTCATTGTCGCAGGAAGGGGAAACTTTATTGACACATTCCTGGGGTCAGATACATCACATGATCACACTGACAGAACCACAGGCACATAGACACAGGCAACAGAGCATGCACAATGTCGGCACTAGTACAGTGTATATCCAAATTTCGCAGCAATGCAGGCTGCTATTCTCCCATGGAGACGATCGTACAGATGCTGGATGTAGTCCTGTGGAACGGCTTGCCATGCCATTTCCACCTGGCGCCTCAGTTGGACCAGCGTTCGTGCTGGACGTACAGACCGCGTGAGACGACGCTTCATCCAGTCCCAAACATGCTCAATGGGGGACAGATCCGGAGATCTTGCTGGCCAGGGTAGTTGACTTACACCTTCTAGAGCACGTTGGGTGGCACGGGATACATGCGGACGTGCATTGTCCTGTTGGAACAGCAAGTTCCCTTGCCGGTCTAGGAATGGTAAAACGATGGGTTCGATGACGGTTTGGATGTACCGTGCACTATTCAGTGTCCCCTCGACGATCACCAGTGGTGTACGGCCAGTGTAGGAGATCGCTCCCCACACCATGATGCCGGGTGTTGGCCCTGTGTGCCTCGGTCGTATGCAGTCCTGATTGTGGCGCTCACCTGCACGGCGCCAAACACGCATACGACCATCATTGGCACCAAGGCAGAAGCGACTCTCATCGCTGAAGACGACACGTCTCCATTCGTCCCTCCATTCACGCCTGTCGCGACACCACTGGAGGCGGGCTGCACGATGTTGGGTCGTGAGCGGAAGACGGCCTAACGGTGTGCGGGACCGTAGCCCAGCTTCATGGAGACGGTTGCGAATGGTCCTCGCCGATACCCCAGGAGCAACAGTGTCCCTAATTTGCTGGGAAGTGGCGGTGCGGTCCCCTACGGCACTGCGTAGGATCCTACGGTCTTGGCGTGCATCCTTGCGTCGCTGCGGTCCGGTCCCAGGTCGACGGGCACGTGCACCTTCCGCCGACCACTGGCGACAACATCGATGTACTGTGGAGACCTCACGCCCCACGTGTTGAGCAATTCGGCGGTACGTCCACCCGGCCTCCCGCATGCCCACTATACGCCCTCGCTCAAAGTCCGTCAACTGCACATACGGTTCACGTCCACGCTGTCGCGGCATGCTACCAGTGTTAAAGACTGCGATGGAGCTCCGTATGCCACGGCAAACTGGCTGACACTGACGGCGGCGGTGCACAAATGCTGCGCAGCTAGCGCCATTCGACGGCCAACACCGTGGTTCCTGGTGTGTCCGCTGTGCCGTGCGTGTGATCATTGCTTGTACAGCCCTCTCGCAGTGTCCGGAGCAAGTATGTTGGGTCAATACTTTGACACCGGGTCACCGGTGTCAATGTGTTCTTTTTTCCATTTCCAGGAGTGTATATACTTCTCGAATGTATGGCTACCTTTATTTGATATTGATGCTCCAATAGCGATAAAGCCAAATAAAACAAAGGCTATGCTGAAAGACAAGAAAGAAAAAAGGTTAACCACAATGTACAATCAGCCTTCAATATTTTTTCTTCCTTTGCACTCATTGATTTCTCGTCTTTTGTACCTTTCATCATGATATTTTCCACCATCACTGAATTCCTCGCCGACAAGGAACATCGTAATGATTACGAAAGTGGGACTAGAAACAGTTATGTGCACAAAGTGATTAAAAATTGATCCAAGGTTACAAGAATGTTCTCACAAACGATGAAAGTATGGAACATTTTGTTTCTACAGAGGACACCCAACACTTACGCGTCTACATCTATATCAACATCTAAATCTACATTTACATCCACATCTACATCTACATGATTACTCCGCAACTCACAATTAGGTGCTTGGCAGAGGGTTCATCGAAGCACCTTCAAGTTATTTCTCTACTGTTCCACGTAAACATTTCTGTGCGAGCTCTGGTTTCAGTTACTTTTTATGATGATCATTTGTTCCTATGTAGATGGGCATCACATGATATTTTCGTACTCGGAGGACAATGTTGGTGATTGAAATTTCATGAGGAGATCCCGCAGCAATGCAAAACGCCTTTGTTTTAATAATTGCGTCCCTGGTTCACAAATCATGTCATTGACAACGTCTCCCCTGCTGCACGATAACAAAAAAAGAGCTCCCTTTCTTTGAACTTAATCACTCCTAAGCGAAAATAACGTTCAACGCCTACTTGCTCACAGCACTTTTTTATTCAGTGGAAACTTCACATAGAAAAGTGTTTCTCTTGTAAAGGTTTGGGAAAGTATTAAAATAAAGACGGTTTTCATTACATTTTTCAAATTTTGAGGAGAGGCTGCAAACGTTAATTGGAAAGTTTGGTCTGAATATTTTCTGGATGTGTGTTGACATGATGTGCCATTCTGAAGTTTCTCTTTCAATAAAATGGTGGAAATGCAAGCATACCAGTTTTGAATGGAAATAATGAATGTCTCTCGATTGGTAAAGAATGACAGGTGAGTGGAACAAACGATCACCTTTCAGAAAATTACCTGTAGCTAAAGGCTACTCTCATAACCATGCAACTTATTATTTGTTGTGTCGTAGCGAAAGTGAATAGTAGTTTATTGCTTCTCCTCTTTACACGTATTTTTGGATAATGAATGTAGGTAACTGTAAGCTTGCACGGCTGATTTCTTGTGATTAATTTTCAAAAAATTCTGCAGCTCTTCTGACATTTTCATAAGTATGCTGTCACCTTTCCATTAAGTCTCACTTTTTGGTATAGGTACAGTACCCGAAATTTAAGTACTTTTCCGCCAATTTTCGTCAAACATGTGTAAGCTTCCCGTCATAATTGACTGCGATTATCATAGTTTTTACGTGTTTCTGCATATTTCACATACGCCACTGATCTAGGAAGTGTTTCCAAACTCTTGTGTCGGTCACATTCGTACCATCCATAATATTTCGCATTAGAAGCCTACAATGATATGGGCTGTTGTCTTTCATAGAAAAGTCAATTCGTTTAGTGGAAAAAGTATTTATTACAGTATGCGCATTTCGACCGTGTTTTGCTCCGGAGTTTCACTTGTTGCATGAATTACTTCATACACTGAAGAGTCGAAGAAAAGGGCCCCCTGCGAGCACACAGACGTGCTGCAACGTGTCGTGGTATGGACTCGAATCGGAGTAGTGCTGGAGGGAACTGACACCATTAATCCTGCAGGGTTCTCCGTAAATTCGCAAGAGTACGAGGGGGTGGAGATTACGTACGTGCCGGCCGCTGAGGTCGCTTCAGTTTCTAGAGGTTCTAGACGCTTCAGTCCGGCACCACGCAGCTGCTACGGTCGCAAGTTCGAATACTGCCTCGGGAATGGATGTGTGTGTTGTCCTTACACTCGTTAGGTTTAAGTAGTTCTAAGTCTAGGGGATTAATGATCTTAGATGTTAAGTCCCATAGTACTTAGAGCCATTTGAAACATTTGAACCTTACGTACGTGTCACCTGTCAGAGTCGTATCTAGATGTATGAGGGCTCCCATATCACTCCAGCTGCACACGCCCAACACCATTAAAGAGCCTCCACCAGATTGAACAGTCCCTTGTTGACAGGAAGGGTCCATGGATTCTTGAGGTTGTCTCCATACCCCTATTTGTCCATCCGCTCGATACAATATGAAATGAAATCCGTCTGACCAGACAACACGTTTCCTGTCGTCAACAGTCCAATGTCGGTGGTGACGACCCCAGCGAGGCGCAAAGCCTTGTGTCATGCAGTCATCAAGGTTACACGAGTGGGCCTTCGGCTGCGAAAGCCCATATCGACGACGTGTCGTTGAATGGTTCGCACGCTGACACTCATTGAAGTGCCAGCATTGAAATCTGCAGAAATTTGCGGAAGGCTTGCACTTCTGTAACGCAGAACCATTCTCTTCAGTCGTTGTTCTCCTTCTTCGAGGATCTTCTTCTGGCAGCAGTGATATGGGAGATTTGCTGTTTCAGCAGATTTCTGATATTCACGGTACACTCGTGAAATGATCGTTCAGGAAAATCCCCACTTCATCGCTACCTCGGAGATTCTGTGTCCCATTGATCGTGCGCCGACTATAACACCGCGTTCAGACACTCTTAAATTTTGATAGTCTGTGATTGCAGTCGCAGTAACCAATACAATAACTGCGAAAGACAATTGTTTTCTTACATAGGCATTGTCGACCACAGCGTCTTATTCTGAATGTATACATATCTCTGTTTTTGAATATGTATGTCTATATCAGTTTCTTTGGCGCTTCAGTGTAATTTATTCACCATTGTATTGAAGGTATCGTCATTGAGGACTACACTGACCTCATAAAATCATTGCATGTTTTTCTTAGTCTCTTTTGATTCCCTAACGATTCTTCCTCAATCCTATTTTTTTTAAACAACTGAAAGAAGCAACTGCCGACACCAGTAACCAACAGAACAAACGGGAGACCCACTGACAAAAGATAACTTTGATCTAGAATGCTCGGAATCGGACGTAACCATGCTCAGAACAACACTCGATCATAAAAAAATAACGGTGATCTGAGTCTTTTCCATTACAAGACATTGTAGTCTACCACAAATACTTTTAATAGAGAGAAACAAAGTTACAATGCATCAATAAATTATATCTCATTAAATGACTTCAGTGTGTCATTAAATTTTCAATCAACAGTGCCAAAAACCTTTTGCTTAAACTAATTACAATAAGGCAAAACACACATATCCAAAAAACCTTATAGTGACTTTATTAGCCGTCATATAGTGGAGATATGGTATTTCGAAGAAGTGATTAAAACAAAGTGGAAGAGATAATATACACACATCACTAAAGCCACGTTTTTACATTCAGATTCACTTTCACAGTCAAGCAGTCCAATGACAGAAGCCACACAAATTACATTTTAAAATGATGATATGGGTATATGAGTGTCATAGCCTGCTTTCCATCAATTATATTGCAACCTAGGCGTATACTTTGGCGCTGATAATTGATTGAAAACCACGGAGAGAAGTTTGATGATGAAATAACGATCATGTGTCTACACTTGCGGTTCGGCACACTGTAGTATGACAAAATCAGGAGTGATTCTGATGTAGAGCTTATATTGGCAAAAGAAGAAAACATCAAGAGGTTGCCAGTATTTAGTTATATTGGGTGGATATATCATCCGCAAGACACCTTTGTTTGGGAAACTTGTATCCAGAAGGGTAGAGCTGTGCAATAATCACTTAGAAATAGGCTCTTTCCAGTTGTTACGTGTCCGAAGGAATACTGCATCGTAATTGGAAATAACAGTTACTGCATTATCGAAATTAGAAAACGTTTCATGTCTTCTTTGGTCGTTTTTCCACCTTGGTTGCATGATTCGTAAGCAGGTCGTTTCAAGCTTGTTTTAAATATTCCGGCCGAAAGTGCCTTGAACCTCTTGAAAACAGACTCATAATTTGTTTGCTAGATTGCCTGTCATTGATCAACCCATATCATTGGGCAGCTGTGGGTAAAGGTATGTACAGTCTGCAACACACTACCTGCAGTTTTCTCTTTCCTATGAGACAGTGTTGATGGTGAAGACATTTCATACTGGAATTAATTCTGGTCATTGTTCCAACCATTTTGTTTCTCGTCATCCTGCTCTGTCATTAACATGGTTACTTGATCCAACAAACTGTTGTGCCTTCTGTCGTATTCCGGGATCAAATGGCATATTCAGCTTTAAGATTGTCAATAAAAGAAATCAAAGCTCCGAAGTTGTCCAAGCCAGCTATTTTATAGACTTCTGACGCTCACATTTGTAGATACCGATAGTGAACTGTAGATCCATACGACCTAGCTGTATCAAATTGTGATATTACGTGCTCTGTTATAGTTTGTAATTGCGATAGTCTGTTTCCTTTGAAATGTGCTTCTGATCGCGTTTTGCTAGACATGTAATTTAGAATTAATCTGAAGTTTCATTTACTTTTACTGGACTTGTGGCGTCTCATTTATTTGCTGTAGGAACTGAAGCAACAACTGTAATAGTTTTCATAAATTTTCTCTAGTACATCATTATTTTTAACACACTGAGCATCGACCGTTTAGGTGGAGCAGTTCGTATTCACTTCGACTGCGTTGCTCCTGTTGCCCTGGAGGTGGACGCCGTGTTCTACATGAACAGCCACCATCAGATTAAGGTCGGTCTTATTCTTCAAAATAAATATATCTGTCTAACATAAAGTCATGTATATCTGTTACAGCCTGGTTACGTTCCTGAATTATTATGTTATACAATATATCCGAACTTCACAACTTTATCCATCACATCTGGCCCATACTCGTATAGTTAATCCTGTTCATGATATCACTGTACATAGTTTACACCGTAACCCACATGCGAGCACTCCAAGAGACATATTCGTACTGCAGCTATATCATTCACGCAACTCGATTGTTCGTTAGTGCAGCTAGAGCATGCCACTTTCTGATTACGGTAGCAAACAAGTGCAGAGTTTTGCATGGAAATGACACAGGCCACTATTTCTTTTATGATATAGTGGTAGTCTAAGCATGGTTTCGTGTGGTTCCGAGCGTTCGAAGCCAAAGAGATCCCTTGTGAGTGTGACGGCCCACAAGTCTCAAAGATATTGTTCTGCCGGCCAGCGTGGACCGAGCGGTTCTAGGCGCTACAGTCTGGAACCGCGCGACCGCTACGGTCGCAGGTTCGAATCCTGCCTCGGGTATGGATGAGTGTGATGTCCTTAGGTTAGTTAGGTTTAAGTAGTTGTAAGTTCTAGGGGACTGATTACCTCAGCAGTTAAGCCCCATAGTGCTCAGAGCCATTCGAAACATTTTTTTTTATATTGCTGTGTGATACCAATATATTTCGTTGAACTAAATGTTCACTGTAGTCAAAAGCTCAAAAGTTGGGAATATTTCAAAACTGTTCGTGTTCATAAATACTCATCACCATCACTTCACAGCATATTACAAGATAAATGAAAGCGAAAAAACGAAAAAAAACTTAGTACACATTTGTACAGACATTTGCTTGTAGCAGCTCATAATTATAACTTCTAGCTGCTCACAGTTGTAACAACTTACATCAGCACATCATCTTCATTTCGAGAGATTTCAAAGACTCGAAATTCGGAAATGAGCAAGGTCTGATTCCACCCGTCTGCTCTGAGCCATGACATCATATTTCAAGTAAAAACGATCGTTTACCTACATTACCAAGACGATCACAGATAACACTTAATATCAAACCGAATACTGTCTTCAGCAAGATGACCGCGTGATAGGCCATTATGGTAATAAAAGCACAAAAAATACAAAAAATTAACTGCTCAAAAACAAAAAACAAAATAATTACTTTGAGTAGCAATGACACATCCAGTTCAACTACATCATTACTAAAAACCACATCAACAAAACGAAGATACATCATGAGAGTGAGCCACTAGTAACAAACAACACCAACGCTAAACTAACAATCGATTTCAGATCCGCTAGGCCTCAACTATGTCACATTAGAAAACAGTGCACAAATATTGTAAAAGTTATCACTAACATTACTGTTCGTTTCACTAACGACCATTTGAACTATTCACTTAAGTTCCTCGCTAACAACACAAAAACAGCGAAATAATTGAAAGAAACAAAATAATATGACTAACAACTAATCAAATGGTTCAAATGGCTCTGAGCACTATGGGACTTAACATTTGAGGTCATCAGTCCCCTAGAACGTAGAACTACTTAAACCTAACTCACCTAAGGACAT